>NC_091766.1:43917939-46417939 GCF_029378745.1 Bos indicus
TCATGGAATTTCCCAGGCATACTAGAGTGGAATGCCATTCGTTTCCTTTTTCAGGGGATCTCCTGACTCAGGTGGAGCTACTGGTAAAGAACCCACCTGCCGATGGAGATGTGGATTCCATCTCTGTGTCAAGAAGATCCCTTGGAGGAGGGCATGGCAACCGCCGCCAGTATTCTTGCCTGGAGAATCCCATGGGTAGAGGAGGCTGGCGGGCTTCAGTCCATGGCATTGCAGAGTCAGACACTGATGGAGCAGCTTTCTACTCCACCCGGAGCTCTGTCTCCAGGGTTTGACTGGGCACCGGTGTACAGAGGCTGAGCTTTGGGTAGCAGCAGCACCTACCTTCTGTTTTCTGTAGAGCACTTCCTGTGAGTCTTGGAAATGACCAAACTTATTTATGTATTTAGCTGCCCTGAGTGTTAATTGTGGCACTTGGCCTCTTTGATGTGGCATGACAGATACTGAGTTGCAGAATGTGGGATCTAGTTCTCTGACCAGGGATCAAATCCAGGTTCCCCTTAATGCTGGGCCAGCAGGTAAGTCCCAACCTCATCTTTATTTTATCTGACTTGGTTATTACTTGTCTCCTTCCACTGCTCATGAGCACTCCCGGAGCAGGGACCTAGTCTGTGGTCCACTCCATGCTCTGTGTCCAGGGTCCAGGAAAGAGTGACTACTAATGAAGAGGGGGGCGTTTCCTTTCTGGGAGATAAAAATCTCTGAAATAGATTGTGGTGCTGGTTGCGAAAGCTTGTGAAAACCACTGATCTGTACGATTTAAATGAGTGAAGTATTGGCCTTGAGATTGTATCTCAATACACATGTTACAAAACTTAATCATTGTACCTAAGTAATTTTTCAGTTTTTTAACTGTAGGGCCAAAGGAGCCAGGGCCCCTCCCTGTCCGCCCCAGGAGGTCAGATCTGGCAGTCATGACCCCAGCAGGTGGAGGCCCAAGAACCACAGCAAATCCCCTGGGCTCACTTGCCTGGATCCTTCTCTGCAGAGGTGGACTTGAGTCATGTCAGAAAAACTCCATTGTAGAGGTAAATACAATTTTATTTCAATATATTTAAAAATCAAAATAAGGGCTCCTGAGGTGGTCCAGTGGTTAAGACTCCAAGCTTTCAATGCAAGGGCCAAGGGTTCAATTTTTGGTTGGGGAACTAAGATCCTGCATGCCTAGTGGCATGGCCAGAAAAAAAAGTACCACGGTTAACAATGTAGTCGAGCAACAAAAAACATTACAAAAGTCAAAATTAATGCAGAGAACAAACGTATGGTTATCAAGTGGAACATGGTGTGGGGGAAGGATAAATGAGGGGTTTGGGATTAGCAAATTGTTTTTGTTGTTGTTCAGTCACTCAGTTGTGTCCCACTCTCTGCAATTCCATGGACTGCAGCACACCAGGCTACCCTGTCCTTCACTATCTCCCAGAGTTTGCTCAAATTCGTTTCCATTAAGTCAGTGATGCCATCTAACCATCTCATCCTCTGTCACCCGCTTCTCCTCATGCCCTCAATCTTTTCTAGCATCAGGGTCTTTTCCAATGAGTCACTTCTTTGCATAAGGTGGCCAAAGTATTGGAGCTTCAGTTTCAGAATCAGTCCTTCCAGTGAATAATCAGGGTTGATTTCCTTTAGGATTGACTGCTTTGATCTCCTTGTAGTCCAAAGGACTCTCAAGTGTCTTCTCCAGTACCACAATTCCAAAGAATCAATTCTTTGGCGCTCAGCCTTCTCTTTGGTCCAAGTCTCACATCCATACATGACTACTGGATAAGCCATAGCTTTGACTATACAGACCTTTGTTGGCAAAGTGATGTCTCTGCTTTTTAATACGCGATCTAGGTTTGTCAATGCTTTCCTTCCAAGGAGCAAGTGTCTTCTACTTTCATGGCTCCAGTCACCATCTGCAGTGACTTTGGGATGCTGCATACACCTAAATACACATGAAACTTGGAGGAAGATGAGGAAAAGCAGACACTGGGGGCCACCCTGATTTATGCTGTCTGACCATTTGGCATTTACCTTGGTGTGTGGTGTGAGCATGGCCTCAATTGAATCGGATTCCATTTTTCCTCCCAAATAGTAGGGGCTTTTTAACCTGGGCACTGCTGCTACTGGGGCCAAACAGTCCTGAATTGGGGCCCTTCTGGGCACTGCAGGGTAGTGAGCAGCATCCCTGGTCCCCAACTGCACCGGGCCAGGTGCACTCTCCAATTGTGGCAAATGCTGGGGAGCAAAGGTGGTTGAGGATTGCTGCTCAGGGCCTGGAGGGTTGCCCCCGTGGGGGCTCGCTGAAACACTGAAACACAGAAGGCCTGGCCTCGCCCCAAGTTTCTGATTCTGCAGGTCCAAGGATGAGCCCAAGAATCTTTATTTCTTCCTTTTATTTTTTTTTTGCTGAGAAATGGCAGGCCTTAGTTCCGATACCTGGGATTGTACTGGGGTCCCCTTGAGTTGGAAGCTCGGAGCCTTAACCATTGGACAACCAGGGAAGTCCCAAGTGTCTGCATTTCTAAAGGATCTCCCGTAGTGGTGGTGATGGGGACCGCGCCCCGAGATCCACTTCTGTCATGCAGCCCCTGCCTTGGTGAGAGCAACCTTGAGTCAGATGCTGCTGCTTTCTGGCTGGGAGGCGCCAGGGGCAGTGGGCATGGAGAGTTTTGGGGAAATGACCCAATAACTGCATTCCCAGATCCTGAAGATGGAGCCCAGAATTCGGGTCATGCTGCCTTTGGCCGGTAGGTGGCGAAAGTGCCCGCTTGATCCTGGAGGGTCGGAGTAGGGGTGCAGGCTAGGGGCGGGGTAAGATGCGTGAGGGAAGGACTTGCTTACATAACAAGACAAACGTCCCCTGTTCACATGCATGTGCTCTCTGGGCAATGGGGATACCGCAGTAGACAAAATTTCCAGCCATCTTGGAGCAGACATTCTGGATAATAAGATACCATCAGCTAGGGAATTCCCTGATTTGTCCAGTGGCTAAGACTCCATGCTTCCAATGCAGGCGGTCTATGTTCCATCCCTGACCGGGAAACCAAGATCCCATATATGGTAACTAAAGATGATGGGTGCTGCAACTAAGACCTGGTGCAGGCAAACAAATGAAAGAAAAAGAAAAAGAGAAAGAAATCGCCAGCTAATATAAATGCTGGAAAGACAATAAAATAAAGAACGGGCCAGGAAAGAACAGGAAGACCTGGAGATGGGGTTCCTTTTTGACACTTCACTCCCAGGTGGCCAGGGATTTGGGGGAGGGTCAGTTGGAATGTGTGCCTGGTGGGGTGCATTTCCAGTCCCCCTGACAAGAGAAGAGGTCATTCTATGGCTGCAACTCAGGAACAAAGGTTTGTGGTCTTCCTAGCTGTGCCAGGGCCTGTTTTTGGCTAAACTAAGCAGACCTCGGGATGTTAGTGGCGGGGGTGGGGGGGGGGGAGGTGGGGAGTGGGGTGGGGGGGTAATGGGGGGCTGGCAGTGCACACAGAAACCTAAGGATAAATATAAAATAATCAGAAGGACACAGGTGCAGTGAAAGAGAGATGGGTGGTTAGAAGATCGCATCAGCTTGCTCATCTTTAAAATGGGTTGCAAGCGGTGCTGTCTTCCAGAGTTGTTGAAAAGACTAAAGGAGATGATGTAAAGTGTTTAGAATGGTGTCTTGTAACAAACAAGCACTTAGTAAATATTAATCACTGTTAATTATCATCATTAATTTCAGCATCTGACACCTGGCAATTTAGAGAACAAGGTAGGTTATCATTGTGTGTAAACTAAGGGTTAAAGGGCTGTGAGAAAAGGGGTTGCATTTCAGAATTTTGCAATACTTCAGTTTGCAAAGGAAACTAATGTTTTCCGGGCTTGGGAAATTGCCAGATGACAGATGGCTGGCGTCAAAGCTATGATTTTTCCGGTAGTCATGTACGGCTGTGAGAGTTGGACCATAAAGGAGACAAAGTGGTGAAGAACTGATGCTTTTGAGTTGTGGTGCCAGAGAAACCTCTTGAGAGTCCCTTGGACTGCAAGGAGATCAAACCAATCAATCCTAAGGGAAATCAACCCTAAATATTCTTTGGAAGGACTGTTGCTGAAGCTGCAATACTTTGGCCACCTGATGTGAAGAGCCAACTCATTGGAAAAGACCCTGATGCTGGGAAAGATTGAGGGCAGGAGGAGAAAGGGGAGACAAAGAATGAGATGGTTGTAGGGCATCACTGACTCAATGGACATGAGTTTAAGCAGACTCTGGGAGATAGTGAAGGACAGGGAAACCTGATGTGCTGCAGTCCTTGGGGGTCGAAAAGAGCTGGACATGACTTAGTTATTAAACAACGACAGGTGGCTGATCTTGTGTGTGTGTGATAGAGTCACGGAGCCCTCTTAGAACCTGGGTAACTAGGTAAGGATTAACTTGCTGAGTGTCCTGTAACCCCTGGGAAGCAGGGGCTGGCAACTTTCCCTCCAGGCTCTTGCAGCTTTAATCTGCCTTCCCTGGGGAGCTGAAGGCAGCCCCCTCAACCCATCTCCAGGAAGATCCCCACAGAGGCGGGAAGCACCTGGGTCCCATACAGATGCCCATAGCAACCTCAGAAAGTCAACAGGATGAAGAGCCAGATACACACAAGCCACACAACTTGGCACAAGAAATGTTGACTTTGGCCCCAGCCCCACAGAGATAGGGTGGCTTGGAGGGAAGCCTCTCTTCCCCCAGGACACATTTGTCGACTGCCTGCCCTGCAGAGGAGAAAGGCTAATGACTGGCAGCTGACCAGGCTTCTGACTAACTCCAGGGTGCAATCTGCTGCTGTTAAGCTTACAGTTTGGGAACCGATTCCATGGTTTTACTACCTTTCAGTGCTGGACACTAATCTGCCATTGTGTTTTGAGGGTCACATTACCTGTCGGATGTGCTGGATGAAGGACCATGTCAAAACCAAAGGAACACTAGGAGCTGAAACTCTTGATTTTCAAAAGCCTGAAGTATGACTCAAAAAAGAAAGAAAGAAAGGAAATGTATGGATACCAAGGGGGAAGGTGGGGAGTGGGATGAATTGGGAGGTTGAGATTGACATATATACATTATTGATACTATGTATAAAATACATAACTAATGAGAACCTATTGTATGCTGCTGCTGCTGCTGAGTCACTTCAGTCGTGTTGCACTTCTGTGCGACCCCATAGATGGCAGCCTACCAGGATGCCCCGTCCCTGGGATTCTCCAGGCAAGAACACTGGAGTGGGTTGCCATTTCCTTCTCCAATGCATGAAAGTGAAAAGTGAAAGTGAAGTCGTTCAGTCATGTCCGACCCTCAGCGACCCCATGGACTGCAGCCTCCCAGGCTCATCCATCCATGGGATTTTCCAGGCAAGAGTACTGGAGTAGGGTGCCATTGCCTTCTCCGAAAGGGAAGGAAATATAAAAAAGAGGGGATATATGTATGTGTACAGTTGATTCACTTTGCTGTACAGTAGAAATTAGCACAACATTGTAAAGCAACTATATTCCAATAAGAATTAATAAAAATAAATAAAAAAGTGCCTCACACACAAACGCACACAAACCCAAATCAAATCCACAGGAAAGACCAAGGGTGTACTGATTAGGTATGGGTGGATCAAGGTGCTTAAACAATGTTGTTAAGGCATGGACTTCTCTTTCTAGGATCTGCCCTCTTCTGTTGTGGCTTCCTCCTAGACAAGATCAACTGTGGGGTGGCAAAAGATAACTCCTGGCAGCTCCAGGCTTTCACCCTAAGGAACCATGAGTGACTCTGCTTATATTAATATTTCTGACAGTCTCCAGGCTGACTCTCATTGGTCCAACTTGAGTCACAAGATCATTCCCCAAACCAATCACTGTGGACAGGGGGACCCTGCAGGCAGATAGGTGGGTGGGGGCCAGCCAGCAGCTGTCAGGCTGTGGAGAGAGGACTGCAGAAATCTTGCCTGTCTTTGTCCTGCAAGGAAAAGAAGGCAGGAGGAGGTAGGAAGTCAAGGACCGTTTCTTTTCCTCTCTTTTATGTTGTTCTTGTTTTTAGGAGAATTTCACACAACAAAAAATTCACCAATTTGGTACAGTTTGGTGGTAGAGAAGGTACATCCACAATGTGTATAACTGTCAATTCTATCTAATTGTGGAACATCTTTATTTTTAAAAACTTTCTTGGTCATACCACACAGCATTTGTGATTCCAGTTCCCCAACCAGGAATCAAACTGCTGGCCTTGGCACTGCAAGTGCAGCGTCTTAACCACTGGACCACCAGGGAAGTCTCTAATTGTGGAACATCTTTATCACCCCAAAAGGAAACCCCATACCCATTAGCAGGCACTTCTCATCCCCTCTCCCAGACCTTGGCCCCACCATCTACTTCCTGTCTCTGTGCATTTGACTCCTCCAGGGACTTCCCATGAGTGGAATCAGACAGTGTGTGTCCTTCTGTGTCTGCTTCTCTGAGCCTCATGTCCTCAAGGTTCAGCCACGTTGTAGCAGGTGTCAGAATCTCCATCCTTTTCGTGGCTGAATAATATTCCATTAGACGGACCACATTTCGTTCCTCTATTCATCTGATGATGGACATTTGAGCTGTTTCCATCCTTGGTCTATTGTGGATAATCCTACTACGAACATGACTGTGCAAGTACCCATTCAAGTCCCTGCTTTCCACTCTTTCCTGTCTATACTCAGACATGGAATTGCTATATTTTGGGGTAAGTCCATGTTTAACTTTTTGAAGAGCTGTCACAATGTTTTGCATAGCAGCTGTGCCATTTTACATCCCTATTTGTGTGTTTTTGCATTTTGAGAAATTTAAAACAAGCAGAAAAATAGGTTGAAGACATCCACTTTTTAGATGCAAAACTCTAGGCATTGCTTTTAACGAAATACTAATTAAAGAGCAATTTAAAAAAATCAGCAGGGAATTCCCTAGGTTCACTGGTTAGGACTCCTGCTTTTACTGCCAAAGGTCCAGGTTCAATCCCTGGTTGGGGAACTAAGATCCCACAAACTGCATGTTGTGGCAAAAAAAAAAAAAGCTAGACAGGAACTTTTGGCTATCTTGAGTGGGCCATCCAGGGATGGAACGATGTCTTT
Source organism: Bos indicus (assembly GCF_029378745.1). Classification (NCBI taxonomy): domain Eukaryota; kingdom Metazoa; phylum Chordata; class Mammalia; order Artiodactyla; family Bovidae; genus Bos; species Bos indicus. The sequence goes on from NC_091766.1 coordinate 43,925,040, forward strand.
GTTTGTTTGTTTGTTTTTAAGTTAAAAGCACACATCAATCTAAGTTTTAATTGAGAAAAGAAAAAGAGAGAGTAACTAGCTTCAAGTAGAATGGCTTCCCCCGATGCGGTTTCACGTAGGAATAGAGCGGGACACCAGGCAATGCTTTGCAAATTAAGAGGAGAAACACAGAGGATGGACTCTCAGGGCCCTGTAGGGTTGAGGAGCTGGGCTGCGGTGGGGACTACAGGAGGAGGGTTCTCTCCTCCAGCCACCAGCTTCCAGACATTGGATGTATCTTGCCAGAGGATTCCTTGTTTGTTTTTTGATTCTTTGGTTTTTGAAGGAGGGGAGCAGGGGAAAAAAATAGAAAGAATTAAAATTCCCCTCTTCAGGATCCTTTTTATCAAATCCAAATTTTTCTCCTTGTTTAGCAGTGCGGTTAAACCAAGGTCTTTAAAGCCTGCATTGTGGACAATTGGGGAGGCTGATTTGGGGGCATCCTGGTGAAGGAAATGGCAACCCACTCCAGTATTCTTGCCTGGAAAATCCCAGGGACGGGGGAGCCTGGTGGGCTGCCATCTATGGGGTTGCACAGAGTCGGACATGACCTGAAGCAATTTAGCAGCAGCAGCATGCATTGTAAGGCCTCCCTGATAGCTCAGTTGGTAAAGAATCCGCCTGCAATGCAGGAGACCCCGGTTCGATTCCTGGGTCCGGAAAAACTCCTGGAGAAGGGATAGGCTATCCACTCCAGTGTTCTTGGGCTTCCCTTGTGGCTCACCTGGTAAAGAATCCGCCAGCAATGCAAGAGACCCCAATTTCATTCCTGGGTCAGGAAAATCCCCTGGAGAAGGGAAAAGCTACCCACTGCAGCACTGCAGTATTCTGGCCTGGAGAATTCCACTGACTGTATAGACCATGGGGTCGCAAAGAGTTGGACATGACTGAGCCACTTTCACTTGTTCAGCGACATCCTAGGTTTGATGCGAGGACCCCCCACCCTCACCCCCGGCGTAGCCACCACGTAACCACCCCTGGGAGTGGAGGGACAAACTGCCCCTTGTTGAGACGCTCTGGTTTTAATCTCTAATTAGAATGAATAACTGGATTTGCTCATAAAATTAGCAAGTTTTGCATAGGAGTGTCAACAGATCCTCTTCGTCTACTGCAGAGATGAGAAAATAAGGCCGGGGTCGGCTGGGGCTCCAACCAGAACTGGAAGCCGACCTTAACCAGGTCTGTGGGGTCAGGATCTCTGGAGCCACGTGGCAGCAGCAAACTGCACTTTGGGAGTGACTGAAGCACGTGGCCTGAACCCCTATGCCTCAGTATCTTCACTCAGCTGATTTCCCAAAAGACTCCCAGGGTCCAACTTTTCCTGCCGCCCTGCTGGGTCTCGAACCCTTAACTTAGAGCTCGCCTCACTCTCCTGCGGGTCACAGCAGCCGCGCTCAAGAAAGGGGCGGAATGAGTCGGTGGTGCGCGCGGCCTTGTGGGGATTGTAGTCCCGGCCTCGCCTCCGCCTCGCGCCGACTCCGCCCCTGGAACTACGCTCCCGTCGTGCCCCGAGGCTCCAGGCGGTGGCAGAGGCGGAGCAGGCGGGCTGGTTGCTAAGACTTGGTGAAGCGCAGCGCTTCCGCCTGTCTCCTCAGGTAAGCACACAGCCCCGGGGTCTCGGGCTTTTACGACCCAGGCTCCCGCGGAAGGCGAGGAGGGCGAGGGCAGGGGGCGCGCCTGCGGAGGGGCGCCAGCGGCGTGGGGAGCAAGGCGGGGGCGCCAACTGGACCAGGTTCGTGCGCGCGCACCGGGCGAACGCGGGGAGGGGCGCATGTGCGCGTGCGCGCCGGGCGGCCAGGTTTTTGGGACCCCTCTTTCGGCGCCCGTCGTCCTTCTGCGCGTGCGCTCGCCCCTGCCGTCCGTTTTGGAGACCCCGTGCCCTAACGGCTTCCACTGTGTTCAGGCCTTTGGTCGTCTTGGTCACCCTTGTACCTCCGTGCTGTCCGTTTACAAGCTTTCCGCCCGCTTAGGGCGAAACCCCCAGTCTTTTGTACGTCTTGTTTGTGCGCGCGCTCAGTCTCTCAGTTGTGTCCCACTCTCCGACCCCATGGATTGTGGCCCTCAGGTTCCTCTGTCCCTGGGATTTCCCAGGCTAGGATACTTGAATGGGTTGCCATTTCCTTCTCCAAGAGATTTTCCCGACGCAGGGATCAAACCCGCATCTCCTGCATTGACAGGCGGATTGTTTACCACTGAACCACTTGGGAAGCCCTAAAAATTGATAATCTTTGCTGATACTTAAGGGAAGTGTGAGTTTTCAAGGCTTTTTAAAATTCTGGCCTTGGGTCTGCCACACCCGACATGCGCATGGTTCTCGATTTTTCGTGCACAAAGGCCTGCTGGTAGGGTGGCTAGGTTTTGCAAATAACCAGGCAGGTTGCCCCATTAAATTAGAATTTTGTGTAAACAACAAATACATGCACATATATATATGTATTAGTAGTATAAAAGTATTGCAAAGGTTCCATGAGACACATTTATTAACATAAATCAGAAATCATCTGCTCATGTGGGTTCACGCTTAGCGGGGTATGCTGCATGTTATCTGGGGACCCTGCTTTGTTGGGGAGCTTGTCAGATGTGGACATTAATGCACCTTCCCCCTTCCACGGGGCCAAGTTCTGGATACCATATTTGAAGCCATCGCCGCCTCAACTGTTCAAGAGTCCAAGACTCCAACACTGGGTGTTCCTTCTGCTCAGGGCTCCCCACCCTGCTTCACCTGCTTTCCAGGTCCAGCTGTGGGTCACTGCCTCCGAGGACCCTCCTGGAATCTGCCCTTCGCAGGGCACTGGCTCCTGAGAAGAGCTGTGCCCTGGGGTGGGCCCAGCCTCATGGATTTTCTCACTTTCTGTCCCAGCCAGGGTGGTGGTGGATCCCATTTTACTGAGGGGGAAGCTTGTCCTGGGCCTAAGGTCTGGTCTCAGCCAGGAGAACGTGGGCAGGGCCCGGACACACCCAGGGGTGAGATAAGGCCCCTACCTCTGGTTGCAGAGGCTGCCTCAGCTCACTGAATAAGCCCCATGTTCTTGATGCCTTCTGGGCTTCAGGCCCCGGCACCCAGTGAGGGGACTGGCTGTTGGGGGGTCCCAGCTCCCTGGTCTCCTGGACCCTCCTGGACCTTCCCCACACCATTGAGCCTTACATGGCCCTGACAGTGGGTGCCAGCCACAGAAGCTCCAACCATAAATATAAACAATTGTGGAGGGGGCTGGCCTCCACCCCATTGGAGCACAGGAACCTTTAGGAGGTGCCCTAGCTGTGGACAGCGGGAGGTAGACACACCCAGGGAAGGGCCTGAGCTGGGTGGAGCAGCCAAGTGCACAGCAGGGAGGGTGTGGGGCAGTGTGTGTGTGTGTGTGTGTGAGGGGGTGCGCATGCAGGGCACTTGGACAGGGTGGGGCAGTGGGGTGACCAGAGTTGGGGTGGATGAGGGGGTGCCCACAGGCAGGGTGGACATGTGGTTTTGAGGAGGAAAAGAGGAACAGATAAGCCTCCCAGCATGCTGAGGTCCCCGGGGTTCATTTAAGCAAATCACTGGGCGTGGGGGCCATTTCTGGGTGGGCTTCAGCTCCCAGTCTGGGTGTGTCACCCTGGAGGAACCTGTGTCTCATCTGTAAAGCCCCTCCCCCACCACGGGGCTCAGAAGGCAGAGTTGGGAGCTGTTGGCCACCTGGCCGCAGCTCTGCCCTCCCAGGCACGTGGCCCTGGGCAAGTCCCTTGACCTCTGGAAAGGGACGAGCCCTGCAGCCTCCGTCCTGGTCATGACGGGAGTTGGGGAGCCCATTTGTAGGAGTGAAGACAGGGAGCGGTTTCAGCACTGGCAGCAGTCACGAGGTCTGGGCCGTGTTAGAGGTGTGCTGTGACCCTGGTGGCTCAGTGGGTATACAGTCCACCTGCCAGTGCAGGAGATGCCCATTTGATCCCTGGGTCGGGAAGATCCCCTGGAGAAGGACATGGCAACCCACTCTAGTATTCTTGTCTGGGAAATCCCCTGGACAGAGGAGTCTGGTGGGCTACATTCTGTGGGATCACAAAAAGTCCAACATGACTGATGGATTAAGCAAGCACGCATGCCCTGGTGACTGCCAGATTTCCCCACCGCCGCCAGAAAGAACAGCAGCTTTACTAGGATACGGTTCACATAGTGTGGGGATCACCCACATAAAGCATACTTTTTAGTGTTTTTTAGTGTATTTAGTGTATTATATGACCATTACCTCTGTCTAGTTCGAGAACATTCTGTCTTCCAATAGGAAGCCTGTCTCCAGGAGCAGACCCCCCCATCCCCCCACCTCCCAGCCCCTGACAACCAGGAACCCACTCTCTGTGTCTGTGGATCGGCCTGTTCTGGACATTTCCCACCAGTGGGATCACACCCTGCGTGTCCTGTGTCTGCTTCTCTCACTGAGCATCATGTTCTCCGGGTCTGTTCACGAGGCAGTGAGTGTCAGGGCTTCTCTCCTCTCCATGGCTGAGGGACGCTCCTGTGTGCGAGGGGACCACCTGGTGTTTGTGTGTTTATCTTTCAGTAAACATATGGGCCTGCAGCCACCTTTTGCTGTTGGGAGTCATGCTGCTGTGAACACGTGCGTGTGGATGGCTGTGTGGACATGTGTTTCAGTTCTCCTGGGCCTGCACCTGGGAGTGGGGTCACTGGGCCAGATGGTGGCCTCCTGGTGGTTTTTATTTCCTCCCTGGAGGATGGCAGCCCCACCAGCAGCAGTCCAAGGCCAGCCTCCTGTCTCTGTCACTTGTTTTGTTTCGGTCAGACAGAGGTTGCAGTCTTGGAGGGACAAACAGGACTGTGTCTGTCTTGCCCAGGAGACAGTGGGGCCTTTTGTGGCCTAGAGCAGGCTGTGGGGGCCATTTTGCCTTGGGCACGGTGTGTGCTGGGAGTGGATTTACAGCCAGCACCCCCAGGACCCTCCTCAGGGCCTGACCTGGCCCTGGCGTCCTGGGTACCCCAGGGGCCCCCAGCCACACTGTGTGTTTGCTGGAGTGGTTGGTGAGGACCTCCCGGGCCCTCTGCAGGGCCCATGGGCTGAGGAGTGATGAGTAGGCTGCATTGAAGCAGTAAGGGGCAGGCTGTTACACGGTCTCAGCACACCTCGTCCATGGGAAAGAGGTGGGAGGGGTTGGTCCAATCCCAGATACCGCCAGGGCATCGGGCTCTGCAGCCATGGCACAGAGCTCCCCTGGAGCCACGTGAAGGTCATCTGTGGCCCATTTCTGCTCTCATCCAGGGCAGCCCTAACCAGTAGGAATATAATGCGAGACGTGTACATGACATGAAGTGTGTAGAAGCCACGTTTTGGGAAACTACAAAGAAACGGTTGAACTTAACCTTAATCATACGTTTATTTAACCTGAGACATGTAGAGTATCCCCACTTCAGCCATGTAGTCAACACAGCCATCCCTCAGCATCCATGGGGAACTGGGTCCAGGGCCCCCAAGGATAAGAAGAGCCAAGGATCTCAAGGCCTTTGAATAAAGTGGTGTAGTGAGTTGGTCTGTGTCCGTGGAATACAGAAAGAGACTTAACGATACAGTTAGTTTTCTCTTTTGTATTAAGTCTCTGGGATCCAGTGTGCATTTTTGCTCATGGCATTTCTCGGTAAAAAAAGGGGGGGACAGAAAAGACACCCAGACAAGGGCGGTTTAAACTCTATGCAAACACGGCGTTAGTAAGATGTGAGTGAGAGCACGACAGCTGGTGCCTTTTGCTTGGTGGGACGAGCCTACAGACGTGGCACACTCCTGGGACGACCCCTCCAGCTCGCCAGGCCCCTCCACGGCCCAGGATGATGCCCTGCTCCGGTCTCTGTCTCCCACAGTCAGAGCCCCACTGAGGACGGACCCCGCCCCGAGCGTCATGGAGCTGCGCAGAGATGCAAAGGCCGGGAGTCCCGAGCAAGAACCGCCATGGCAAGCCCTCCCGATTCTGTCAGAGCAGCAGTCTGGGGCTGTGGAGCTGGTGCTGGCCTATGCTGCACCCGTCCTGGACAAGAGCCAGACCTCACGCCTCCTCAAGGAGGTGTCAGCAGTCCATCCGCTGCCTGCGCAGCCTCACCTCAAGAGGGTGCGGCCCAGCCCTGACCCCGGCCGCCCACACTCGCTGGAAATGCTGCTGTGCCTGGCGGGGCCAGCCCGGGACTCGAGATCGCTGGCCGAGCTCCTCCCGAGGCCGGATGTGGACACCCGTGGCCTGGGGCAGCCCTTCCTGGTGCCTGTGCCTGTGCGGCCGCCCCTGACCAGGAGCCAGTTCGAGGAGGCACGCACTCACTGGCCCACGACTTTTCACGAGGATAGGCAGGTGACCCGAGCCCTGGCTGGATGCCTCTTCTCGGCACAGGAGCGGGCTGCAATGCAGGCCCACATGGAGCGGGCCGTGTGGGCCGCGCAGCAGGCAGCCTCGAAGGGCTTGAGGGCTGTGGGTGCGGTGGTGGTGGATCCAGCCTCAGGCCGCGTGCTGGCCACGGGCCACGACTGCAGCAGCGCCGCCAGCCCCCTGCTGCACGCTGCCATGGTGTGCATTGACCTGGTAGCTCGAGGCCAGGGCTGCGGTGCCTACAACCTGGCGCCCCACCCTGCCTGCTCCTTCGCGCCGGCTGTCCGCGCCGGCTCTGTGCGCAAGCTGGATGAAGACGAGGACGGGCTGCCCTACGTGTGCACCGGCTATGACCTGTACATCACCCGCGAGCCCTGCGCCATGTGCGCCATGGCCCTGGTCCACTCTCGGGTGCGGCGTGTCTTTTATGGGGCGCCCTCGCCTGACGGTGCACTCGGTACCCGCTTCCGCCTGCATGCCCGGCCTGACCTCAACCACCGCTTCCAGGCCTTCCGCGGCATCCTGGAGGCCCAGTGCCGCCAACTGGACCCCGACGGGCTGGACGCCAAGGCATAGGTGCTGGCCTGGACCCTCCTTAGCATTCCTCACATCGCCAGGGGCTTTTGCCCGGTCTCAACTCATGGACACTCATGCTATTTCTGCTGGCACATGGGGGGCGTCCCTTTCTGGACACGGTCTTCCTCAAAGTTGGGCGGAGTGGGGGTCCAGCTGACTGAGTAGCTGGGCACCTTCAGACCCAGGTGGGCCCCTGGGGTCACCAGCGTTGTGTCCCCTTTTCTCAGGTGTCAGGGAACAGCTTTGACGTGAAAATAAACAACTTAAACCAGGTTGGTGTCTGTTAACAAAGGCATGAGGCCCCGGTGGCCGAGAGTCCCTGGGTCAGGGTGGCCATTTTCTCTGATACCTGGATTTGCGTGGGGAGGTGAGCTGCTGAGTGGAGTATAGTCAGGGAGGGGCCCCAGAGTCTGGATGGCTATGGCTAGAGCCTAAGGAGAGGGCCCATCAGCCTGGATATTGCTGAGTGTATCAGTCTCCCATCCTTCCCAGGTGCCCAGAGGGTCCCTGGAGGGGCCGGTGGGGGTCTGCCTGCCCTGGAGTGGTTAGCCCTGGAACCCATGTGTGCAGGACTCTAAGCAGCAAATGTGTGTGCTGCAGGCCCCTGAGACATCCATGCCTTGAGCCCCCGTCCCAGGGCTACTCCTTGCCTATGGGGGCTGGGCAGGTAGAGGGTCTGCTGGAGCCAGAGTGGTAGATGGCCGGTGGGGCCTGCGACAGGAGGGCTGGGCTGGGCCAGGCTCCAGGTCCCAGGGGAGGCACTCTCTGAGCTGGGGGCCGGGGGTGGACCCGGAGACTCTCAGTCATTGGATCCTTCCCTTGGACCCCCTCCAAGGGGCTCTGCACCTGCTCCAGTGCCCAGTGCTGGGGGCTGTTCAAGCTCAGCTGTGCTGGTTGGGTACCAGGTGTGGCCACGTTGCCTGCCCCGCTTCCTGGAGAAGGTAATGTCTGCCTCCTAGGTCCTTGTGCAACTGGCACCTCTGTGGTGCCTCCTCTGAGGGGCTGCTCCATGACACGGGCTCCTGGGCAGGGTCGCTGGGTGCCTGGCCTGTCCCCAGGCATTTCAATTGGGTTGCAGTGGGGTCCTTGGCCTTGCAAAGCTCATAGGGGCAAAAGCCATGGACCAGAGAGGTTGTGTAACTTGCCTGAGGTCACACTGCAATGAGTGTGGACTCAGTTTTTGGTGACTCGGAGACTTTGTGGCCATAGGAAGTATGCAGAGCCATCCGTGGACAAAGGGAAAGTTTGGGGGTTGGGTGACTAACACGTTCACTTTTGTGGGGGAGTTGGGGGAGGACGGGCAGGAGGGCAGTAGTGGTGGGTCACTGGGACCCTCCACCCAGATGCCTCCCCCACATCAGTGGCAAGCTGCCCGGGGTGGGGGTGGAGGGCTCTGACACGAGGTGGTGACTGGGGTCACATGTGGGGCTGGGTTGGCCTTGAGCCAAGAGCCCAGAGACCCCTGTGGATGCTCTGGTAGTTAGGGCAGTAACTGCAGTGGCCCCTGGATCCGCAGGTGGTGTTGGGGTCGCCCTGCAGCTGTAGAGACCCCCTGACTGTGCCTGTCTCCCCTCCAGGTGGCTGCAGGCTTCCACTCCCACCCTGTCTTCGCAGCGGAAATGTCAGGTGAGTCCCACCCGCGCCCCGCAGTGGGGGATCCTGGCTTCTCTGGCCATCTGGAAAGTTCCCCGGGCGGCTGAGCACACTGTGACCCCAGGAGGGGCACAGCCTCGCTCTCCTCCTGGGATGGGAGTCGGGGCTGCTCTGGCCACTGGATTGGACAACAGGGTGACAAGTCCGCACAGTGAGCATCTGGCCCAGCCAGCAGAGCCCAGGGGGCACCTGTGTAGTTGCTCGGACATGGAGCCCAAGTGGGCAGCTCTGGGCAGCACTTTGTTACTGTGCTATGAAGTCTGTCCACGGCCCACCAAGGTGGCACAGGTGCTAAAGGGACCATACAGAGATGAGCTCGGCCCCTGGGCCCCACATGTAAGACGGAAGCGTTCCATGTTGGAAAACAGGAAGTCCCAGGACTTCCCTGGTGGTCCAGTGGTTAAGACTCTGAGCTTCCACTGCTGGGGGCCTGGGTTCATCCCTGGTCAGAGAACTAAGATCTTACAAGCCTCGCAGTGAGGCCAAGAAAACAAAAACCCCATGGAGTCCAGACTCCAGGAAGAGGACCTAATGGCAGGTGTGGCTGTGAGATGAAGTCATGTTGGAGCAGGGTGGCCCTGAGATAACAGTGGGACTGACATCCTAAGATGGAGGAGACAGGGGCACAGACACAGGGAAGCAGGGAGGATGGGGCAGAGCTGGAGGGACGGGTTCATAACCCTGGGGCGCCCAGAGCATCGGGGGGAAATGTGGCCCTGTGACACTGGATCTGATTGTCCAGCCTCTAGAACGGAGCCAGGACAGACCTCTGTCCAATCAGGCCACCCAGCCTGTGGTCCTTTGTAATGGCAACCCCAGGGGGTTCCCACGTCCCAAGTGCCACAACCTGCCCTGAAGTCAACAGTGTGGATATGTGTGGACCCTGCTGTTGAATCTTCACGTATCCCTGTGACTGTCGTAAGAAATTGCCACAGACTCAGATACTTGAAAGAAATTTGTCCTGGGACTTCCCTGGAGGGCCAGTGGTTAGGACTACCTGCTTTCAGTGCTGAGGGTGTGAGTTCAATCCCAGGTGGAGGAACTAAGATCCTGCATGCTGTGTGGCGCGGTCAGAAACTAAGTTCATAAATAAGTAAGTAAATAGAATTTGTTCTCTGACAGTCCTGAGGTCTGGAGTCCCACATGGGTACCACAGGGCTAAATCCAGGTGTGGGAAGGGCTGGTCCCTCTGGAGGCTCTCAGGGAGCACCGGCTCCCCCCTTTTCCAGCTTCTAGAGGTGCTGCATCCCTGACTCGCGGCCCCTCCCTCCATCCTCACAGCCAATGGCTCAGCATCTCCCGTCTCTCTGCCTCTGACCCAACCCCTTCCCTTTCATAAGGACCCTGTGATGGCACTGGGTTCCCCAGAGAGTCCAGGATCATCCCATCTCAGGGGCCTTAGCTTAATCCCTCTGGCAAAGTCCCTTCTGCCCCATGAGGTGATGTATCCACAGGTCCCAGGAGCAGATGGGCACAGCCCTAGGGCCACTACAAGCTGACTGCAATGTGAGTTTTTCCGCACCCCTGTCCCTGCAGGAAAGGAGAACAACTTCCCCCCGTTGCCCAAGTTCATTCCTCTGAAGCCCTGCTTCTACCAGAACTTCTCTGACGAAATCCCTATTGAGCACCAGGTCCTGGTGAAGAGGATCTACCGCCTGTGGCTGTGTGAGTCAGGGGGAGGGGTGCACCACCCAGAGACCCAGGCCCGGGACAGGCCCGGCCCAGGACTTGTCTTGAGCTTGGTGGGTGGGAGCCTGAGGGTTTAGTAATAAAGCTTACCGACAAACTTCTCTCATGGCTCAGTGGTAAAGAACCTGCCTGCCAGTGCGGAAGCCACAGGAGATGTGGGTTCAGTCCTGGGCTGGGAAGAGCCCCTGGAAGAGGGCATGTCAACCCACTCCAGTATTCTTGCCTAGAGAATCCCATGGACAGAGGAGCCTGGTGGACTATAGTCCATAGAGTTGCAAAGAGTCAGACATAACTGAGTACACACACTGATGAGCTCCTGTCCGGAGTGGATGGAGCAGGTGGGCAGCTGCACAGAGCTGGGCCCCCCAGGCCCTTCTCTGGCCCCAAGGTCTCTGTGCTCATGGGAGCCACACCCCAGCAGTAGGGGGTGTCCCATTCAGCGCCCTCTTTCTCCTTCCTTCCCCTAGTCTACTGTGCCACCCTGGGCGTCAACCTCGTTGCCTGCCTGGCCTGGTGGATCGCGGGTGGCTCAGGTGCTAACTTTGGCCTGGCTCTGCTCTGGCTGCTCCTCTTCTCGCCCTGCGGCTACGTGTGCTGGTTCCGGCCTGCCTACAAGGCCTTCCGGTGAGTTGGGGTGGCTCCCACCCTCCAGGGGCCCTTGGGGAGGGTCTGGGGTTGACATTTGGCTCAGAAACAACAGCAGGTGACCTCACTGTGCACGCCCCCCTCCGGGCCAAGTCCTGAGAGGGGTGTACCCTGATCTGCAGCTGCCACCTGGCCCGGGTGTGAGCCTGCCTCTCGTATTTGGATGACACTGTGTACTGGGGTCCACAAGCCACATCCATCTCTCCCTGTTTTGTTAATGACTTTGTTGACATACTGTACATACCACTCAGCTCACCTGCTTAACAGCTCGATGTTTCTAGTGTTTATACAAGACTGGACAGCCAGCATGTCTAGCTCCAGAACAAACCACCAAGAAACCCCATCCCCATTAGCACCATCCTAACCCCTCAGCCTCTGACAACCAGGAACCCACTCTCTGTGTCTGTGAATCTGCCTGTTCTGGACGTTTCCCATCAGTGGGATCACTCTGCGTGTCCTTCTGTGTCTGCTTCTCTCACTGAGCATCATGTTCTCAGGCCCTACCCACATGGTAGCGAGTGTCTGGGCTTCATCCCTTTGGGTATCTGATGCTCCCATGTGTGCAGGAACCAAGTGGTGTTTCTCCATCATCTGTGGATGGCGTTGGTGTTGCTGCCCCCTTCTGGCTACTGTGAATCTTGCTCTGTGGCTTTCACCGCAAACCTGCCCTCGGCACTCAGGCGTGTGCTATGTCTGTTCCATGTGGCCCCTAATCCCAGACCCTCAGTGGGAGTCAGGTGGGGCCCCTGGGGCCCTTTGGAGACAAGAACCAGAAACCTGTCCACTTGTGCTGAAGCGAAAGGGGCACTGTGGCTTCAGGTCCCAAGCTGATTCCAGCAACTGTGTGTAAGAATGGGGACCCCCCGAAAGCTTCGGGGGCAACCCGGGAGCAGCCCTGTGCCGCGAGGTCCCCGGCCCTCCTCCATCCCAGGTCTCCCCTTGCTTGACCTCCCTATGTGAGCCCCTTGCAGCCTCTTTTGTCCAGGGCAGCAGGGCATCGCAAACCCACCAGGAACCTATCAGATTGACCTTAGGGTACCGGCAGGTCCTTCGGTGTAGTGGGGCCTCCTAAATCCCCTTCCGGTGAGGAGCGTGTCAGGGTTGTCCTCCTCCTGGGGGCGGGAACTGGAGGTGTGGTGGGGCAGGGCTATCCTGCCCAGTTGGCCTGGGCCCTTCCTCGGCCCCGCCCTCTCCTCCAGCATTGGTAACAAAGCCATTGGCTTCCCTCCAGATCCGACAGCTCCTTCAACTTCATGGCGTTTTTCTTCATCTTCGGAGCCCAGTTCATCTTGACCATCATCCAGGCCGTCGGGTTCTCGGGATGGGGCGCGTGGTAAGCTTGTGGGGTCAGCCATGGGGACATGTGTCATGTGCAGGACAGATGTGAGCTCAGGCTGAACACTGTGGCCAGGACACCAAAATGCCAATGGCTGGACGAGGGTGAAGTCTGCTCATCGCTCTTGTAAACCCCCTATCCTGGGAGGTGCCGGGTTGGCAGCCCGTTCACAGTGGTTCTCGTGCCAGTCACCCAGCCCCCAGGAGAACCTGGCAGGCATGTCCAGCTGTGTGTCCCCGGGGTCAGAGAGCAGCTGGAAGGGCCATGCCCCACGATCTGGGAGAGGCATTTTCCATTGCTTCCCAGATGGTGCTAGTGGTAAAGAACCCGTCTGCCCCATGCCGGAGACATTAAAGAGGTGGGTTCCAACCCCGGGTTGGGAAGATCCCCTGGAGGAAGGCATGGAAACCCACTCCAGTATCCTTGCCTGGAGAATCCCATGGACGGAGGAGCCTGGCGGCTACAGTCCATAGGGTCACAAAGAGTCAGACACGACTGAAGTGACTTAGCACTCGTTAACACATGAGGTGTCTGCTGCTGCTATAGTGAATTATTAAATGTTCAGTGATTTGAAACAAACTTTTCATCTTAAGTCCCAGGGGTCCGAATTCATGTAACCCACAGGTTGGCAGGGCTGGCCTTCTAGAGAGCCACCTGCTCCAGTCCAGGTGGCCACAGTCCCGCAAGTCCCCTCCAGGGGGTAGTGGACAGCATGGGGGTCCACGGTTGCTGTGGAGCTACAGGGACACCTGGCCAGTCCTGGGCCCTGGGTATCCATCCCTCCCTGCTGGCCCCAGACTTCCACCATCCGCTGGGTGAACGCTTCCCTGTCAGTCCATTCAGAAGGCCTTTTAAAACCTGTGAGACGTCTTATGTGTAAAAGACCACAGTGCTGCTTCACACTAGGAAGCAACAGTGACCACAGAGGCTCAGACCTGTCTGTCCTGCCTGCTTGTGACCTGTTCACATGGGGCTTCTTCGCAGTTTGTGGATCTGGGGTAGAGTGTCCACCCCGAGCTGCCTCCCCACCCGTCTGATGCCCTTGCCTCCACCGGATGTGGTGGGCACAGTGCCCTCACCCACAGCGCTACCATGTCAGGCCTTCCCCTTGGGGTCCCTGCGGCTTGTTAACAGTTGGCCTTTGTGGTTGGTCCACATTGGACTCCAGGTGGGGTGGAGTGTGCACCCTCTGTGACTGGGGCCCCCACCGCCAGTCCTTTCCACGGTTGGGGCTTCCTTGAGGTGCCTTCCCAGCCCAGAAAGGCAGCTGCTTAGGTGCATGACTCAGTGGTTCTGTGTGTTTACAAGGGTGTAGGTTCATCACTCTCTCCAGTTTCAGAACATTCCACCACCCCAAAGTGAAGCCCCATCCCCGTGAGCAGTCCCTTGCTCATACCCTAACAACCAGGAACCCACTCCCTGTGTCTGTGGATCGGCCTGTTCTGGACGTTTCCCATCAGTGGACTCACACCCTCTGTGTCCTTCTGTGTCTGCTCCTCTCACTGAGCAAGTGTATTGGCAGGGTCCGTCCACACGGTAGCGAGTGTCAGGGTTTTGCCCCTTTTGGTGGCTGAGTTGGTGGGACGCAGTGTGTGTGTCATTTGTTGTGGGTGGACTCTTGGGTTCTCTGCCCTTCTGCTGTTGCTGGTGGTTCTTCTGTGCATTGTGTACACCTATCCGTGTGGACACGTGTTCTCAGTTCTCTCTGGTGGATGCCTGGCTGTGGAATTTCTGGGCCACATGGTAACTCTTGAACCTTCATCAGAGCTCCCAGACCTGCCCCTGGCCTTTGCAGGCTGCATCCGCATCTCCCTGGCTCTGGCCCCTTGAGCTCCTGGCTGGGTGGCCCTGGGGGAACACCTTATACCCTCGTCCCATCCCCCTTATCTCCAGGTCTGTCATCTTCCCAGACCCCCAGCTGTGCTTACACTCCCTCAAAGTGCAGAGCAGTGTGCATTTGTACGCGAGGACGTCCCTCCTGGCTTCACAAAGGGGCGAGGCCTGTCCACGTGTGTGTGTGTGTGTGTGCATGTCCAGCAGGTTGTATACCTGTGTACATGCACATGCACACACACACACACACACTTTATCTTTTTTTTGCTGTGTGACTTGTGTAATCTTAGTTCCTCAACAGGGGATTGAACCTGGGTCCTGGCAGTGAGAGCACAGAGTCCTAACCCCTGGATCCCAGGGAATCCCCTACACATGTTTCTATAAACTCTCTGGAAGTGAACTAGCAGATGAGGGATGCCAGTTCCCTCTGGGCTGGGGAGTGGCGTTGACAGGAGAGAGGTGTCTATTGTGTGTTTTTCTAAGCTTCCTGAACTGTGTGGTTTTGTTACTCACTAAGAAAAAACATTCTCAAAAGAACTCTATTTCCTGCCTCCCCCCCACCCCACCCCTGGCCTGCCTGGACACCAGATTCATGTTCTTCCACGTGCTGGCTCAGGATCTACCCCAGACCTTCAACTTTCTCTTGTTTTCACACCTTCTTAGTGTAACTGATGTTCATGCTTTGCCCAACTAGTGGATGTTTAGATCATCCTCAGATTGTCCTCGTTACAGACACTGGATGAGTAAAACAGTTGAGGGAGAAGGAAATGAATGTTTAAGCCTTGTTATGGGTCAGACCCCATTGTGCTCCAGAAAGGGCGCAGCCCAAACTGACAGAGTAGGGTTCGTTTCTCTGTCCTCTGCACGACATGTTTCAGGACAGTGGTGTGAGAACGACACCTCTGTCTGACTTGCACGTCTTTGTGGGTGGGTTAAGCATCACTCCCTAAGTATACTGGCTCCATGGTAGTCCTCATGAGAATCCCATGTCTCTGCTGGCGGGTTACCTTTTTCTTGTTGATTTGCTGGAGCTCTTTATATATGAGAGGTAGTGGGCCCATCTGACGGTCCTGTTGGCTCCCGCACATGTTCTCTTCTCTTGCAGTGGTTGGCTGGCAGCCATTGGCTTCTTCCAGACCAGCGTCGGGGCCGCTGTGGTCATGCTGCTCCCAGCTATCATGTTCTCCATGTCGGCTGCCATGATGGCTGTCATGATCATGAAGGTGAGTCCTCCAGCTCCCGGGATGTTTCACTTCCTCCCTCACATCCTGTTCTCTGACCTCCCAGCCCTGGGACTCGTCCTGGCTTGTTTTAGGAGCAAGAGGCCAAGCGCTGGCGAGTGAAGTGAGTGCTGACAGCAGGGCAGACTCTCTGCGATCTGGGCCTTCGACTGCCTGCCTTCCTGCCCACGTAGACTTCCAGGGAGGAGGGCAGACAGCGCCGTGTGGCCAAGGGTAACCACTTGCACACTGGGGTGGTTGGGTGTCTGCTGGAGCCCCCAGCATGTGTGTCCTGGAGGGTTGTCCACACTGCTGATTCAGCCACCACTGGCCACGTGCTACTGGTTACAGTTAAACCCAAATTAAGTGAAAGTAACTAAAACTGAAAATTCACATCCATCGCACTGCCCTCATACTGAGCGCTCAGGCTTTGAAAGGCTGGCCCTGACTGTACCATCATGGCCACTCCCTGGACGGCCCTGCTCCAGATGCCTTGAGGGACCAGTGGGAACATGTGCACTGTAGTCTGGGGCATTGGCCACACGAGGGTTGTCCTGGGACCACATAGAGACTGATGCCTGACAGTGCACCTGTCCAGCCTTCCTGGGGTGACCTTCTTGGCCATGTGCCTGGTAGCCTGCTTGGGGAGGCTGGACCTGCCTTGTGCTGCAGCCTGGCCAGCAACTCCTGAAGCCTGGGTTTTGGGTCCCTCCAGCCTTCTTGTTGCAGGGTCCCAGCTGTTTCTCAGGTTTCCAGGCCTGGGCTGTTCAGCTGGTCCTGGGACTGTCTGGGAGGACAGAGGGGTACTTGCTCCCCCCATGTTTGCCTCCAAAGCCTCCTGACTGTGTGGACGATTGAAGGGGGTTGGGGGATAACCAGTGCAGAACAGACCCTGGAAGACTTGGCCAGAGGCCAGGATGAAGGCCACACAAGGTGGCTGTGGTTCCGGCAGGGATGTGTCAGGGCAGAAGGGAGGGGCTTCCAAGCCAAGCAGGCTCCCCAGAGTAGGGCCACCCTGTTGGGGTCCCCTGCACCATCCCAGGTTTGGGAGTTCACTGGGAAGAAAGAAAGACGAATTCTGGTGGGAAAGGACAGTACCGTCAGCTTTGCTGGTCAGGAGCCTCAAGTTAAATGAATTCAGTTACGGGATTTGCCAGACTTCCAGAAACAGCCCAGCCCCACATCTGAGGAGCCCGGCTTCCTGGATGGTGCGAGGGCAGTGGCCTATCCGCCTAGGCCTCTGCTGAGGACATCATTGAAGAGAATGATGTCACCCCCTTGGTGATCTGGGGGTCCCGGGTCTGATGTGGCTGAGAGAGGAGTCACCAGGCAGTCGCCAGGCCTCAGACCTGCCCCAGAAGAGCCCCTTCCCTGGAAGAAGCACTTGTGCCGAGTGTTGGGCTTGGCTGGGACAGTGGAGACCCTTGGGGACAAGCCGGCAGCAGTCACCGTGTAGGCATGGCCCTCAGAGCCCCCCGCCTCAGCTTCTGCATGTTTTCTAAAGTTCTTGCAAGTGTTGTCATGTTAGTCATGCTCGGTTAAGAAAAGCCCCTCCTTGCACGCAAGCTGAGTGGCCTCCCCACCATCATCCTCACCCCCGCAGGTGCACAGCATCTACCGAGGGACCGGTGGGAGCTTCCAGAAGGCGCAGACGGAGTGGAGCACGGGCACCTGGAGGAACCCGCCATCCAGGGAGGCCCAGTTCAACAACTTCTCGGGGAACAGCCTGCCCGAGTACCCCACCGTGCCCAGTTACCCGGCCAGTGGTGGCCAGTGGCCTTAGGGGGAGCCAGCAGCCCTGCTGCCCACCTGCCGCCAGCCCACCTACCCCTCACCGTCCACTCCCACCACCTTGGGTTTGGTGAGGCCCCCCCGCAGCTCAGAGGGCAGCTCAGGGGCTCTCGGCGACCCGAACCCACATTCATCTCATTCTTGAGGCAGGTCTCCTCGGTAGCTCTGCCCGGAAGCTGTCTGGTCACTGCCATCTGGCAGGATACCCCCCCATAGTCTGGAGCACCGTTTGCCATGGCGACGTCCACTGTGCTGCAGCCACACCCTCTCCCTCCGGGTCGCAGGGGGCTGACCAGGCCACCCCTCTCAGAACTGATGACATGGAGAAGGGCCCAGCCCAGGTCCACCCCTCACAGCCTCTGTCCAGGCAGTCGCTCCTGGCCCAGTGACTTGAAGAGGGAGGCTGTCCAGGCACCAGGGTTCTGTGTCTGGTGGGAGGCTGAGGGCCTGGGTGGTGAGTGGCTGGTCCTCTAGTGGGCGAGCCCACAGGGAGGCCCAGAGGCTGATTCACCTCCTCAGTCTCATGATAGGAACTACTGCTCCCCTTCTGTCTGTCGTCCTTTGGCAGCTTGCCTCCAGCCTCCCTGTCTGGGGCCACGCTTGTCCCATGGTGGGGTCTCAGAACTGGGACCTTCAGGCAGAGCCTCATTAGAGCCTGTGGTAGAGGGGGAGGGAGCCGCCAGCTTGCCTCGCTGGAAACAGATGGCACACAGCTGCATCTCTTGAGAGTGGAGCCCTTCCCTTGCTGCGGGGCAGGAGCTGGAGTCACCAACCTGAAGGACAAGAACGAGGGAGACTCAATAAGTCCGTGCCTTACTAGGAATCTGAATCCCTGCCCTCTCCTTCCCACATAAGCAGCCAGCACCTCTGTGAGGGGAAGGGCCAGAGACGCCTCCCAGTGTCCTCAGCCCTCGTGGGCCAGGCCCCGGGTGCCCTGACACTGCCCCTTGGCTCCCAGCCGCCCAGCTCTCGGGACAAGCTGTACTTCCTGTCCCACTGGCCGCTGGGTCTCTCCCCGAGGCTGCTCCCTATGCCTGCTTGCTTGGCTACTCCTGCTGAATGCCCTGTGGTGCATGAAAGTGGCCACGGCTGCGAGAGCACCGGGGTCTGGGGCCCAGAAGGGAAACCAGGTTCCTTCACATCCCCAAGGCCACCTCCTGTGATGAGGTTAGCGTCACGCTCCTGGTGGGGCCAAGCATCCCCTCTCTGGGGTGCTGCTTTTGATGGGCGCTGAGCTGGTAGTAGGGTGCGCCCACAGCACCCACCCCGCCCCCGCACCTCACTGTGCATTGTGGTTTTTGTTACGTGAAAATATCCAGGAAATAAAGACATCCTTTGTGCATCAGGTGAGCCTCCAAGAGAGCTTTCTGAGGGCCTTCCTCCCATGGATCCTGGTTCCTGTGGCCTCGGGAGGGATAAACCAGGACCATGCTGTGCACCTGGGCTGAGTCCTGTCCATGCTGCCAGCCGCCCTGCCTGGGGCCCCTGCCCTGACCCACCACAGAGGAGCCGGCGGCCATATCCTTGCACCCTGGGGTCATTCCCTTGTTTGCTTTCAGTCATGTTCTCTTCACGCTCAACAGCTTTCACTTGAAAAAGGAAATTTGCAGAAAATGAAATACCAGCACCACTTGGTGTGAAGAAGACACAAGGACAGAAGCGGCTGGAGTAGGAGCAGCTTGGTCTGCAGGGGCCTTCACCTGACTCTCGGGGGGCCCTGGTGGCAGAGTGGACACCCCATGTAGACACGGAATGGGGGCAGTGCATCTGTCACTCCACAGACACCGGGGGAGGGCAGCGGATGACCAGAGAGAAAGGACCCAAAGTAGGGGTCCTTTGCATGCTGATAGGGGCTGTTGCATGCTGAAACCCGAAGTTCATATTCGGTTCTGACCCGACATCTCAGAGCAGGACTTACTGGGAACAGGATCCTTCCAGGGGTGGTTAAGGGAGTGTCGTGCAGGAGCAGGTGATCCTGACGCAGCAGGACTGGGCCTCACAAGGGGGCGTGTTTAGACACAGACACGTGGGGAGGGGCCACATGAAAGTGGAGGAAGAGTTGGGGTGAGGCCTCTATAAGCCCAGGTTGGCTGTGATCTCCAAAAGCTGAGGGTCAGCAGGCGGTCCCTTGATCTTGGCCTCTGCCCTCCCAAACTAGAGGGGATACATGGGTGGGTGCAGTCCGCCATGCTCCGTCACAGCTGCCCCCAGAGTATCCACAAGTGAGACGAGGAGGCTGTGGGGGCTGTGCTGCCCGTTGGTGTGGGGGACACAGGTTGGTGGGCAGGAGCACCTGGAGGATGAACAGTGTCTGCTGCAGATAGGATGGGTGGCCCAGGTGGGCCTGGGGGAGGGGATCTGCAACCTGGACTCAGAGGTGATACAGGGGACACAGGACCGGGTGGAGGTGAGGGGATGGAGGCCAGGTCAAGAAGGTAGCTTGTCTGCTGGGGTGGCTGGGATGGGACCACTGACCTGGGGCCTAAATGAAGGATTGATCCTGCCTGGTTCTGGATCCAGGTGTGGCCAGACTGCATTTCAGGCCCCAGGGCAGCAGCCTTCCAGCCTCTCTCAGCCCCCAGTGGCTCCAGGCTTTGCCTTTTCTCACAAACTTTTCTGTCTCTTACAAGGACACTATCCCTGAGGACTTCCCTGGTGGTCCAGTGGTTTTAAGACTTCATGCGTCCATTGCAGGGGTGCAGGGAACGCAGGTTTGATCTGTAGTTAGGGAACTAAGATTAGCATGGCCAAAAAAAATAAAAGTAGAACAAGGTAACCATCCTTGGGTTTGGGGTGCACCCCACAGCAGCATGACCTCAGCTGCATCCTAAGCTTTAATACATCTGAAAAGATCCTGATTCCAGGGAAGTTTCCAGGTTTTAGGATGTGGGGCCACTGCTCAGCCTGTCCAGGAAAACTACGACTTTCAGAGCAGGAAGAGCTGAGGCTGCAGCGAGGGGTTTGGCCATGGGGGACAGGGCCCTGGGATGGATGAGAGCCATGTTCATGATGGTGGTGGACACTGCTGGGGAGGAAGGGCTTCCCACAGGGGAGGCTGTGCTGAGAGCATCCTCAGCAGGACCCCTGAGGGGAGGGGCTGCGCTTGAGCAGGACGTGGACAGGTCACCTTGAGTGCACATGGGTGTTCAGATGGGACTGGGGTGGGATGGCCCCAACACAGGACGGATGGCTGGTGTTCTTATCCAAGGGGAAGTGTGGACCCAGACACCGAGGCTGGGAGAACGCCGCTGGAGAGGGGGTGATGCAGCCAGGGTCAGAGAACTGCCAGATGCTCAAAGGGCCTTCACTTCCCCCTTCAGAGGGAACACCACTGAGACACCTCAACCTTGAACTTCTAGCTTCCAGAACCAGGGGAGAGTAAATCACCCATTCAGGGTGCTTTGTTCTGGCCACCCCTAGACACGCCTGCTTGCCTGGTCAGTCTTCATCTCTGTTCCTGTGACCTAAGCTATCACCAACTAGACCCAAAATGTCTTCTCCACTGCCTCATGGTTTCTGCTCACCCAACAGGTCAGCTGGGCGCCTTTCTTGAGGCAGCCTGGAGGTCACTGGAGTTGATTCTTCAGAGTAAATTAATTTACGGGAACTTGGCCGATGCCCGTGGCATTGGTGGGCGAATACCCTGGATCAGCCGGGGCTGGACCTTGGCAGGTGGGTGACTGGGGACCATGAGTCAGACCCTGTTCAGGTGTGAGCAAAGGTTGCTGTAAGGACCAAAAGATGCTAAAAGGACACCATCCTCTGAAGCATCCTGCGTGGTGAGAGGGCAGGACCACAGCCTGGACCCTGGAGTGATCTGGCCTCAGGTGTCTGTGACCCCATGGACTGCAGCA
Organism: Bos indicus; assembly: GCF_029378745.1. Classification (NCBI taxonomy): domain Eukaryota; kingdom Metazoa; phylum Chordata; class Mammalia; order Artiodactyla; family Bovidae; genus Bos; species Bos indicus. The sequence continues at coordinate 43,946,009 of NC_091766.1, forward strand.
CCCCAGGCTTCTCTGTCCTTCATGATCTCTCACAGTTTGCTCAAACTCCTCTCCATTGAGTCAATGATGCTATCCTCTGCCGCTCCCTTCTGCCCTCAATCTTTCCCAACATCAGTCTTTTCCAGTGAGTCAGTTCTTCACATCAGGTGGCCAAAGTATTGAAGCTTCAGCATGAGTTCTTCCAATGAATATTCAGGGTTGATTTCCTTTAGGACTGACTATTTCATCTTGCTGTCCAAGGGACTCTCAACAGCCTTCTCCAGCACCACAATTTGAAAGCATCAGTTCTTTGGGGCTCAGCCTTCTTTATGGTCCAACTCTCACATCCATACAGGACTACTGGAAGAACCATAGTTTTGATTAGACCGACCTTTGTCAGCAAAATAACGTCTCTGCTTTTTAATATGCTATCTAGGTTTGTCATAGCTTTTCTTCCAGGGAGCAAGCGTCTTTTAATTTCATGGCTGCAGTCACCATCTGCAGTGATTTTGGAGCCTAAGAAAATAAAATCTGTGACTGTTTCCACTTTTTCTTCATCTATTTGCCAGTAAGTGATGGGATTGGATGCCATGATCTTAGTTTTTTGAATGTTGAGTTTTAAGTCAGCTTTTTCACTCTACTCTTTGACCCTCATCAAGAGGCATGATCCAGCATGACCTCATCTTAATTGATGACATCAGCAAACACTATTTCCAAGCAAAGTCACCTTCTGAGGTTTCAGGTGGAATATGAATTTTGGGGGTGCTAAAATGGGTCAGGCATGACTTAGCGACTAAACAATAAATCCAAGCCTTTATCTGCCCAGACCTCGGCCTCTAAGAGTGGGGCAAAAGAGTTCCTCATGGGGACCCCCCTTGGGGACAAGTAGGACACTGTATGTCCTGTGCTCAGGGGACTAAGCCTTTCTAGTTTGGTGGGATTTCAGGTCTTAGCAATGAGAAGTCAGGGTCCCAGGAGACCCGGGGAAGTTGAGATGCTTGGTCAGCCTACACTGTATCACAACAATGGCGACCCTGCAGTGGCAGAAGGCCATTGTCTGGGACATATTTCACACAAATCAGATCCTTTGGCCTCAATTTCCTGACCAGTCCCTAGAGGAGACGCTGATTGGCTCATGAGCCAATCAGAGATGGTGGGGTAGTCACATGGTACAGACCTGGTTGCTTGGGGCTGTTCTCAGAGGATGATGGGTAGACTCCTGGAATGAAGTGCCCCAGGAGCTTCTACATCCTTGAGGCCTTGGTTTCTCTTTTTATTTTGGCTGCACCATGCAGCATTCCCTGACCAGGGGCAGAACAGTGCCCCCTGCAGTGGAAGTGCAGAGTTTTCATGGCTGCTCCGCACAGCCTCTTGTCTTCTGACCTTGCTTTACGCTCCGTAGCTCACAATACCAATCACTGGTTAGCTTATGTTGCCAGATCTCCCCTGCAGCCACTGGGATTGGGGTGGGGGTGCTGGGCCCACCCTCTACCCTCTGCTGGAGGGCAGCTGAATTGGAGGTCAGTTCTGGGAGACACTGGGCACTTTACTTGGGCTCTGTAAGCCTCACTTTCCACATTTCAAAAATGAGAATATCTGTGTCCAAGTCCCTGCCCCACTGGGGGAAAGACCTGGCCATAGGGAGGGCTATTTCCATTCAGTTCAACAAAAGCACGTGGCCCCCCAACTTGTGTTTGTGTGCTGGAGCTGGACAACCAGGATGCAGCCCTGAACCTATCCTGGGATGTTTCCATAGACCTGCCTCTTTCATGGGTAAAAGGAACAGAAGAGAGCATTTCCTGTTTGTCTCTTGCTGAAATCCACAGATGTCTGGGATTTATTAGAAAGCTGGGATGTTGTTTGACTTACCCTTGAGGGATGGGGGCAATGGGGAGACAAGCTCATCTTCTTTACAGTGTTATTATTTTGTCAGAGCCCCAAAAGGTTTTTTTTCCTATCCCAACTTTCCCAAATGGTGTCCCCATGATCAAAGCCGAAACGAAGCAGGAACATGTGGGCTGCACTTGAAGTGGGTTAAAAAAAGAGGAAGCTTTGAAACCTGTTTGCTTTTTTACAGATCCTAGGTGATTAGATATATGTCCATGTGAGGCAGAAGGTCCTATGCTGGCAGTTCTTTATTCACTAACCTATGGATTCCCATGATGTACCGGAGTGGGGTATCATTAGTTACAGTTTACAAATGAAGATGCAGAGGACCAGAAGGGGTCAGTTACCTACCCACAGTGAGACAGCCTCTGGCTGGCCCAACCCCAGTTGTGGCTTTTTCTACAGTCTTTCATCTGCACAAGCCACCGTGCATTTTACAGAGGCAAGGCTGGTGCTCAAGTTTAAGGCTCAAACACCTCTGGAGGAGAGGCTACCATGCCCCCTGCTCTTCTGGGAGTTGAGCACTGGAGAGCAGATTTTTTTTTTTTTTTTTGAACGTCAAAGAGTGAAGAGAAGAGGACAGATGGGGCCAGGAAGTCTGAGGAAATACAATTCCCGGCTCTCCAGAATCTGGAAGGACCCTAGAGTCGTCGGTTGTTTCGTTCATAACAAATGAACCACACATGGTGACCACACAGACTGAGTTTATACTGTGTGTGGGCACAGCAGTGAGCAAGAAATGTGGTCCCTGGTCTAGCATGGCTGGTGGAGGAGGTGGATTTGAAACGAAGGTAGGTTCAGGTTGGAGAGGGTGAGGAGCAATTGAGAAAGGACAACACGGGGACGTGACTTGGGCTTCCTGGAGGTGTCGACATTACAAGGGGGCTGAAGGAGGAGAAGTGGGGCAGAACCAGCTCTACAGCTCTGCCATTCCTCCTTTCCCCTCAGGTTTAATTCTCCTTCCCCGCTTGTGGCTGCGGGACAGCAGGACGATAATCAGAGACCACGGAAATCTTCCTTCCATGTGCCACATCTAGCTTTTGGCCTTTAAGGTCTGCCCTTCGGTCATTCTGCTCCAAGCCACCTTATAACACCACCTGAAACTGTCATGTCTATTTAGTCTCTGTCCTGTCTATTCCCCGGGCTCAGGACTGAGGACCCACTGGGAAGCCATGCCAACAGTCTAGTTCACCATTCTGGTCTCAGAGCCGCTGCTGCTGCTGCTGCTGCTACGTCGCTTCAGTCGTGTCCGACTCTGTGCGACCCCATAGACGGCAGCCCACCAGAATGCCCCGTCCCTGGGATTCTCCAGGCAAGAACACTGGAGTGGGTTGCCATTTCCTTCTCCAATGCATGAAAGTGAAAAGTGAAAGGGAAGTCGCTCAGTCATGTCCGACCCTCAGCGACCCCATGGACTGCAGCCTTCCAGGTTCCTCCATCCATGGGATTTTCCAGGCAAGAGTACTCGAGAGGGGTGCCATTGCCTTCTCCGAGAGCCGCTAGCAGGCACTTAAATACTAAGACGAGAGTGGATGAGTCTCCCTCCACCGTAAAAAATTCCCCGCAGGAAGAGGCTCCAGGTGGAGCAGGGTCTCACTGCGGGCCCCTTGCCAGTCGCCCCTGACTGACACGGTGCGTGAGCCAGCACTCTGCAGACCACACTTGTTGAATGCCAGCTTGCGTGCCAGGGCCCTTGCTCGGCCGGAAGGCCCAGCTGGACCAGGACCTTGGGTGACCCCCTCCTTGGCTCATTGACGTCACCGCTTATTACGACGCAGAGAAGCACCGACCCACCGCCGTCCCATCACCTACAACCCTCGCCGCTCCCAGCCCCACCCAACCCGACTCCAGCCGCCCGCCCCGGAAGTCGGCGGGTCCCCGCGCTACCACGCCCCGCGGAGCCGCCCGGCCGTGACGTCAAGTGGCGAGACCCTGACGTCACAGAAGCGCGGTGGGGCGGTGTCGGAGCGACCGGCCACGCGTCACCATAGCAACGGTGGGGGGGGCCAAGGTCGGCGGCGGCGGGAGCCCCGCCCCCCCGGGAGGGTGGACTGGGCCCGGTTCTTTCTCGGCCCCAGTTCTTTCTCAGCCCCTGCGTGTCCTCACGGCCGCGGGCCTCCTGTAGTCCGGCGGGCTGTGGCCCGGCCACCCCGGAGCGGCCGCAAAGCGCGGCGGTTGTCGCGCGGCGTCACCCGCTGCCGCAAAGCGGCGGGCGCGCCGCCCCGGCCCCGCCCTCGGTGACGTCTCGTGCGCGCCCCAAGGCCTCCAGCGGCTGCGCAGTGGGCGCCGGGCCCTCCCCCGCGACGCTGGCGGCGTAAGCGCGGGCCGCGGGCGACGCTGCGAGACCGGGGCGAGCCGGGCGCCCGCGCGGCGGGGACTGCCCGCGCCCAACATGCGGAGGCCGGCGGCGGCGGCGGCGCGGGAGCGGGAGCGGGGACCCAGGCGGGCGCCGGAGCCAGAGCCGGAGCGCGAACAGGGTCCGGAGCGGGGGTCCGCGCAGCGCTGCTGAGGGAGCCCGAGCCGCCCAGTCCGGCCCCGGGGCCACGGCCGCGGCGGAGGCTGTCAGGTAACGACGCGCGCGCCCTCGCTGGCGGCGGCGGACACGCGCCCTGGCCCTGCGGCCCCACCCCCGCGGACCCCCAGACCCTCTGCTCATATGTCTCGAAGACTCCTCAGACCCCGCACCCCCTACTCCCCGCAGTTCGGACTCCCGGACCTCGCAGACGCCCACAATGTGGACCTGCTCTTGTGAAGCCCTGCACTCCCGACTGCACCCCCCACGGCGACCCCAACTGCCCCTACAGCCCAGTGACCCCCACACTGTCGACCCAACTCCTCATTCCCACCCCCTTGCACTCCAGACCTTGTCGTTGCCAGTGACTCCCAAACTCAGGTCCTGCCACTTGTCACTCCCTACAGATCCTCACACTACTGACCTCACTATTCCCCTCCTCCTCCATTTCTCTCTCCACACTCTACTGTTCCCTCACTCCAGACCTCAGTGTTCTCCACGGATTCGTCACTCCTGACTGCTGGCCTGTCCTTCCCTCAGCCCCACCCCACCTCCCTCCTTCACTGCCCCCCCAGTGCTCAAGCCCACTGCCCATTCCCCCTGGCTTCCCACCCTTCCAGCCTTCTCCGCTGGGCCCGTCGCTCCTCCCCACGCTGGCGCGCACACTCGCCCCTTTGTGGCCCTGCAGATATGTTGGGGGAGCTGCGGGCAGGAAAGGGGAACAGCAGGAGGGGTCTGGGCTGGGGGACCTGTTGTGGGACGCTCAGGAACTCCCGGCGCTCGCCGGGCTGCGCCTCCTCCTTCCGCCCTCGCCACCGGCTTTGTTTTCCGGAAACACTTCAGATGAAGGAGGGGGGGGCCGACGTCTGCGTGCCCGGCAGCCACACCACCCCCTCCCTGTCCTGCGCTTCCCCTGCTCCCTCTGCCCCAGTTTTCTCAGGGGAGGCGTTCAGGACCGGGCTGGGGGCCTGAGAGAAAGCCCTGCTCTGACGTCCGGGGCGTCGTCCTGGGCCGGCTTTGGGCAGCTGGGTTATTCCCTTGGCCTCCGGATGGCATTGTTTGCAGGAAACGGCCTGGAGGGTTCCGTGCACGTAGGTGGAGTCCAGCATTCTCTCCCCAGTCCCCTCAATAGGGGGCTCCAGGCCGGGCCAGTGTCTGGAGCTCCTGGGAGTGCCCACACATCCATCCTGAGGGGCTTCTGGGCACCTTCGTCCCTGCCCTGAGGGACATAGACAGGCTCAGTTGGCGTTTCCTGACCCCCCCCCCCCCCCCAGGGGCTCCTTTGGCTCAGGGTGTGAGGGATGAGTGGGGAAACACGAATCTGAGGGGGAGGATGGCTCTGATAGGGAAGGGGGGGTAGCCGCTGGGGGGCTAGATGTGGCCCCCGAGGGGAGCAGACTGAGCTGCTGGGGGAAGTTTGTGGTCGTTGCCAGGAGTTTGTTTTTATCTGCTGTGTTTCCACTGAATTGTGGCCTCCTCTGGGCTCTGCAGGCAGAGGTTGGGGTGGGGGTGGGAGGGCAGGCTGACTATAGCTCCCTCAGCAGCACACACAGGGCTAGACAAGACTTTACTGGCCCATCTTATTGTCTCTTGAGCCCCAGATGTTTAGTTCAACCCCTGCGGTGGTATCTGTGGCCCAGCCTCTGAGGAATGGAATGGGGGTGGTGAGTGTGGGGTGGGAATCTAGCTGGTGGGGGGCAGCTCCCAGATTCGGGGGGCCAGTTGTGTCTGCTGCATCTGGCAGTGGAGAGAGGGAAGGAGATCTGGAAGGAGCTGGCTGGACCTCCACCCCAGCTATAGGCAACACCCCAAGGTCTGCAGCAGGCATTGGGCAGGGCTCTGGTTTTTGACCCCCCTGCTGTCAGGCCTTCCCATCTGATTCTGGATCTCTGTCATTTCTCTGAGGCGGGTTGGGGACAGGCATCTAGTCACCTGGCTCTGAACTGTGACAGCAGGTCCTGTGAGCACAGACTCCTCTGAACTGTGGCTTCTGATTCCATCTGAACCACCTCCTCCTTCTAACTACCTAGTAATTACCTCTGGGTTGCAAGAGGAAGTAGGTGAGGTTTTTTTTTTTTTTTTTTTAATAAACTGAACGCGTCCTATCTGTTCATCCCAGCTCCAGGGAAGCCAGCCAGCTGAGAGGTGTTCCGGACAGCTGCAGGGCCACCTGAGCCTTGGGGATCTACTGGTGGGTAGCGCTCAGGGAGGGCCCAGCCCCCACAAGGCAGTACCTGGGGACAGGGCATGTCTCCTGGACAGCCTGGGACACCAGGAAAGCCTCGTCGGGTGGACTTGCCATGGCTGCCTCAGAGGTGCAGCGTTTCTCTTCAGGGCTCTTGTGGGGCTTGGTCTCTGTCTTAAAAAGTTTCTAGACCTACCCCCCTCCCCCCGGGACCACAGAGGCCTTACAGAGAGGCTTTACAAGGCCTTAGTCTGGGGGGGGAGCTGGCAGCAGGGCTGGGGGCGCGTCGGGCAGGTCAGCGTGGTGGGGGGAACCGTTGGTTTCCCTGGAAAGGGCTTTTGTAAAGGAGCTGCATGTGTGGGTTGGGTTGTGGTCACCATCAGTGTTGGGTGTTTCTCTGGGGTTGTCGTACCTGAATGGGGGCCTTGCTGTTGTGATCCAGGCAGCAGGTGCGCGCTAAGCCACGAGTCAGGATTCTTTCTGTTGCCTGGTCAGGAAACGAGGCCCGGTGGTGCAGAAGGTCCCACTTTGAGCAGTTCTGCACCTGCCCCACCCTATTCGGGCACTTGGGGGCCTTGCTGGGCGAGTCCCCAAGCTCCCTTTCTACATATGAGTAAGCGAGGCCCAAGTGACCTCCAGGAGGAGGACCTTCACTCTGCCAAGGCCTGTGCTCCTCAGGACCCTCTCTGCCCACTGGATGCAGCCTGAGCAAGAGGCTCAGGGTGGGAAGACCGGCTCCTCTGGCCTCAGCCCCTCAGTCCTGCCCATTTTCCACTGAGCTCCTGGCAGAACCTACATACCCTTGTGATGTGGGGGTCCATACAGATGGCCGGTGGGATTCTCAGGCAGGGGGTAATGGCGGCGTTTCCTTCTCAGAACCCCACGTGTCCCCTCGGCACCCAGGATGGTCCACTGATCTGGCTTGCCCAGGTGTCTGCAGCTTTCCTGTAAGTCCCTTTCAGTGAGTGGCAGAAGCCAGGTAGCTTAAATTAAGGAGGGCGAGCCCTTCCCCTCGCTGCATAGATCTAGCCTGCAGAACACATGCGCACGTGTGTGCGTGAGTGCGTGCGTCGGCGCCAGCCAGGTGTCCCTGCGCCTGAGCCACTGGCAGGGCTGCTCTCGCCAGTGCCCCCGCTGGCAGTGCCTCTGCGTGAATGGAAAGGCAACGGAAGTCTCTCCAGCAGGTGGAGGGCGGGGGCACCCAGGTGCAGATAGTGTCCTGTGTCGTCCTGGGTCACGGCATCACTGTTCAAAGGTAGAAACAGATACACCTCATGCATCACGACTTTGTGTTGGTTCATGACACACCTCAGAGTGTTAAAAAGCTGTGCTTAAACATCACCCCTGGCGTGATCCAGCATGATCCCCATTTTGGAGGTCCGGCTGTTCCCACCCCAGGTTGCAGGGCAGGGTTGCAGGGCAGTGTCACTCCCTGTGGGACCCACAGCCTCCATGGAACCTCAATGAGAGTTTTCAGTGACCCTCGTGCTCACTGCAGTCCCAGGGCCCAGCTGATGGGCACGTGGCAGGGCTCTCTGGGAGCCTGGTGGGTGACCCAGCGGGGCTGCGTGTGGGGCACCTGGATGGGGAGTAGGCTGAGATGAAGAATCCAAGGGAGATAATTCTGGGAAGACCAAGGGCTTTGAGAGAGAAGAGGGGTGCAACAGAGGGATGGGGTTGGTGCCTAGAGTGCAGAGCCCTGAGGGCTCCCTTCCTTGTGGGTTCTAGAATTGGCTTGGGGGTTATTCCAGGGCCCACACTGGGAGCCTGGCATCTTATAGGAACCATATCACACCGTGTGCTAGGAGTCGCCCACGGAGACCCACTGGCCTGGCAGCCCTTTGCTTGTGTGGCTTCACCTGAGGCACTGGCAGCTTTCAGGACCCCTTGTGTCCTCCGCCAGTGCCCTGCCTCGGCCTCTACTCTCACACCAGCAGGGAGCAGCTGTGGGGCTCTTTGCCCAGGCCTAGTCCTCCCTCCCCGTGCCGGCCCCGGGACATGGGCTTGTTTCCTCTGAAGCTGTAGGCAGGGACGTGCTCTCTAGGCCAGGTCTGTCCCCTCTGCCCTGTGGGTGCTGGAGCAGGTCATTCTCGAGGGCAGCCACATAGGGACAATGTCTAGGCATTGCCCGGTGTCAAGTCAAGGCAGTCGGGTCCAGTGAGCACCCACCTCGCCGTTTCCCACCAGCCTGCAGTGCGCAGTGAGCTGCAGCTGAGGGGCTTGCGGGTGCCCATCTCAGGGCCTCCCTGAGCCTGTCTCTGGGCTTCCACAAGCCCCATGCCTCTGCCCTCGGGAGCAGGAAGTCTGTGGAAGCAAGTCAGGAGGGATACTGCTCCTGTGGACTGGACGTGGTGGCTGGCTGAGGTCCCCCCACAGGGCAGTGTCCCCTGCTCTTGCCTCGGGCCGCTCTCCTGCTGGCCCAAGGGTGACCCGCACGGTCCCTCCTGGTTTATTTCTGGTCTCCAGGCTGTGGCTGGGCTTTTGGGGCTTCCTGTGTGGCCGGCCCGGGGAGTCTATGATGAGACCCTTGGCCCAGAAGCTCCAGCCTGGCTAGTCCCCACGTGCCCCTGGCTTGTGCCCCCAACTTGTGCCCCCAACCCAGGCAGGCTGTAGGGCATGCCTGGCGCCTCTCACACCCTGGCCTCGACTTCCCAGTCAGAAATGGTCATGCTGGTGCCCTGGGGGGAAGTGGTCCCGAGTCTTTTGGAGGCAGACATATCTGTCAAGACCCACAGCCCCTGCCCCCAATACGGACAGGATGAGAGCTACGTGGATGGTGGGCAGTATGCTGGTTAGAAAGTAGAAAGAAACAGGTGACCTGTTTATCTCATTTAGTTTGGGGTATCTGAGAAACGGTCAAACACGTCGTCGGTGTGAGAGGTTACTGTTGAGATAGTTTACATCCTTCATATTTGGGTGTGTGTGGCTTATCACCATTTGGAAGCTTAAATTTTCATTGGAAACACTCTATTTTAACAAATACAGAGCTTGAGTAGAAAAACATCAGGGCCCTGGGGATTGAGTCCTGCCGGGAGGCTGTCGGCACGGCTGTCAGGCGTGGCCAGATATTGCTGATAAAGCGTGGGGCGCCAGGCGCAATTGTAGTTCCTACAAACGGTCGAAAGTCGCCTGGCATAAACTACCCCGGGTGGCATGTGGGACACACTTGCAGTAAAGGTTAACTCATTGCTTATCTGACCTTCTGTTGTCTGCTGGGCGTCTGGTGTTTAATCTGCGTCTGGCCACCGTAGGCTGGCGTCCTCCTCCCGTCCGTCTGGGGCTCAGGGCCGCATTGGCGCTGGTGGGTTGGAGTGGAACCTCTGCGATCCGGTGGTGGTCCTTCCAGCCAGCATCTGGGGGCAGGTGGGGCATCTGGTGATTGTGATGCAGCCTCTCAGCCAGGGGTTTTTCCCCAGCTCATGGCCAATCTGGGGGACCAAGGTTGGAGTGCTGCCAGCTCATGGATAGAGACGGGCCAGAGGCCAGCAGGGTGGCTCGGGTGGGGAGGGCAGCCCGGGGTGGGTGCGGGTAAGCATGAGCCGGGTGGCCGCCCTGGCTAGTTTGAAGAGCGCTGGGCGAGCAGTGGGTGAGTTCTGTGTCCCCTCGGCCTGGGCCAGCGCTGCTGGGGAGGACCAAGCTCTCCTTCCTCCCCTCCCCGCCTTCTCCCTGGCTTCTCTTCCTGTGGGTGCACACCTCTTGATTCCTGTCTGAAATGGTTACCGCATCTGTCACAGGAGTGGGAGGTGTGGCTCTGGCAGCTGCCTGAGGGTCGGACTTTGACCCACACTGGACAGAGGAGCCCTGCTCTGGGCCGCGCGCCCAGCCCCACGCCCTTCCTGACAGCTTTATTGTGATGCCACATGCTACACTGGCTTTAATTAAGATACACCTCACCGACCGTAAAGTTCACTGGAGAGGAGACCTCGGTGGTTTTAGTGTATTCACAAGTTGTGCAACTATCACCAGAATCAATTCCAGAACATCTGTCACCCCAAAAGAACCACAGCCCCTGAGAACCACTACCCCACAATGTTGTCTGTGGATCGTCCTGTTCTGGATGTTTCCCATCAGCGGACTCACACCCTGTGGGTCCTTCTGTGTCTGCTGCCCTCACTGAGCATCGTGTTCTCAGGGTCCCTCCATGTGGTAATGAATGTCAGGGCGTCACCCCTTTTCTTGGTTGAAGGACACTCCCGTGTGGAGGGACACGTGTGTTCACTGGGTTGTGTGGGCCGCGTAGCAGTCGTGAGTCCAGCGGCTGTGGATGCCTGCGTGCTGTGCACACGGGTCTGTGTGGATGTGTTCTCGGTTCCCGCGGGTGGATACTGAGGAGATCGAGTGGTGACTCTTGTGAGGAATTGCTGTCTTTTCCACAGTGGCTGCTTCGTCTTCTGTGCCACCTGCTGTGGAGGAGGGTCCTGATTGTCCCCGTCCTTGCAGGCTCCCTCTCCAGGTTCTGCGTCCTGTCCTGCGTTATAGGGTCCGACCCTTGGTCATAGTGTCTCTGCCTCCTCCAGGCCTGGGAACCCTGGCCATTTTCTGGAAGACCGTCTTCCCGCTGCCCTGCAGTTTCTGGAGCGCCAGCCCTTCAGAGGACCTGGGCCAGGGCGGCTCTGCCCCTTGGCGTCTCAGACCCCCAGGCCAGCCCGGGGTCTTCCATCCTGGTGCCCCTCTGAGCAGGCCTGTTGGGTGCCGGGAGGGACTGCAGCCCCACGGGGCCAGGTGCCTTGGCCGCGTGTTACTGTAGATCCCATCCCGTCGTCGGTGTTTTTCAGGGGCAAAAGACACGCACACATTGAGGAAAATGGGTGTTTCGGCCAAGCGTGGGAAAGTTTTGAGAACTCACTCAGAATCAGGCGGTGGGCACTGTTCACGCGTCAGTGACGTCCTTCCAAACCCCCATACACCATGGGTGTGTAACAGGCAGGTCTGGCTGCTCGCTGTGCTCCGCAACCCCCTTTGGGAGTGGCCGTGGGTCTCCTCCTTCTTGGGGAGAGAGACCATTCCAGCTTCCCCCACAGGAGTGAAGCCATCCTCCCGGGGGCTTGTGCTCCTGTGCCTTGGCCTGGCCCTCTCCCTGCTGCACCAGGTCTGGGGAGGCTCCAGTTGGGACACGGGATCCCATGTGGTAGGCGGGTGCTGGTCCTCCCCCCACCATCAGTCCTGAGCAGAGGGGCTGGGTCCTTGTCTAGGATGTGCCAATCTCTGAGGACCTGTCCAGACTAAAGGAGCCATCTCCCCCAGCAGGGGAGCTGGGTGGATGAGTGATGCTCGGCCAGCTCCGGTAAGACGGGGAGACAGGGCATGTGGTTTTCTGGTGGGTCTGCAGGTGCTCTGGCCCTTTAATGTCTTTAATGTGTCTGCCCACACAGCCCCTTGCCCTGGGCTGAGGCTACACACTCTGGAGGGTGGTCCAGCCCAGCTCTCCCATTCCCCTCTCCACCTTTCTGAGCTCAGGAGAGTTTGCACCTGCTAGCAGAGGCCAGCCAGGATTCCAGAGGTCATCAGGCGTCTCCCCCTCATCTGGCCCCAGAGTCCACGTTTCCATCATTTTCAGGGCTTGTGTCCCCTCCCCGTGCTCAGCTGGGGCTCCATCTTTCTCTCTGGCCAGGGTGTCACCTGGCCTCCCTGCTCTGCTTTGGGGATTGTGGACCCCGATGCCAAGGAGCAGCTGTGCTCCTGCCTGGCGCCCACTGTGTCCCTGGGACGGGTGCCTGCTGGACTGGTGGCATGGCGAGTGCTCTGGTGGAGGCCGAGGGGCTGGGCGGGTGCTAGGCTGCGGGTGCAAAGGTCCTGGGCAGGAGTGTGCCCACCTCGCACCGTGTAGAGGGAGAGGTGGTCTGGGGGGTGCTGCCAGAGGTGGTGGAGGTTGTTTTTTAAATAGACTCTTGTTTCAGAGCAATGTTAGGTTTATAGCGAGTCTGTGGGTCAGTTTGGGGTCCCCGTGGGTCACACCTCCATTGAGTGTCACTCACATCGCAGCTGATGGGCTGGTCCTGGTGCATCGTCCTCAGCCAGGGTCCGCGTTTCCCCCGTCCTCTCTGCCCCAGGCCCCCGGGCTCTGCCAGTCGCCAGCCCTTCTGTGGGAGTACAGCCATTCCTGTATGTGTACCTGTCTTCTCGTTTGTGGCCCGTGTGGCCGCCTAGCCCCAGCTCCGTGCCTTCAGTTGTCCCTTCTCACCAGGCGTTATGCGTCGTTTGAGCGCCTTTTGTGTCCCTCCCCGATCCCTCTTTTCCACATCCCTCTCTTAGCTCTCAGTTGTGGGGGCTTTCAAGTGCGCCCAGGGAGCGAGCTGTTGGTCACTCCAGCAAGCCCATGGCCTGGCCCCACCCATTCCTGATGTCCAGCAACCCCGCCCCCACCATGGAAGCGCCTGCTGCGTGCTGGAAAGGGGCCGAGGGGTTTGACATGCACGTGTTTAAGTCCGTGGAAAGCTGCAGGAAAGTGCAGAGTCCCACATCCTTCTGGGCTCGTCTGTAACTTGGCTGAACCTGCGCATCTGCCCACACCTGCTCTTCATGACCCCGAGCGTGAACTCTGACCGTCTTCCTTGCCTTTCTCAGTGAACCCTGCATGTCCTCGCACAGGGCCTTTCCCTCAGGTTTGCTGCAGCCCCTGCCTGGCGGGTGCTCCCTCCTTTCCCATTTATCTAGGGTTGTGTTCCGTTGTCGTAAATCCTATGTCGTGAACCGTTTCTGCTTGATACTGTTTGGACGCTGGCCTTGTCCTGGGGTCTGGTCCCCGTTCTCGGCCCAGTCCCTTTCTTTCTGCTGTAACACTGTCAGTGACCTCAGGCTTCCAGGCTGCGGCCCCCCTGGCTGGCGCATCTCCAGAGCCTGAGTCCCTTTCAGGGAGTGGTGCGTAGGTGCCACAACCTGGCACTTGGGGTTCTCGTGGCTTCTCGGGCCCAGGGCCTGGGTGACTCCTGGAGGGAGGCCCTGCCTATACAAGTCAGTAGGCTCAGCCTGAGGAGGGGGACGTGTGTGTCTGGAAGTGCCTGAGGGAGGCTGTGGCCAGGGTCGTCCCAGAGCCCTGCGCTTCCCGGGTGGCTACCACGGCAGAGCCCGCAGTGTGTGGTGGGGCCACCCCCAGGAGGGAAGCTGCTGCCACTGCTCCAGATGCATCCTGACTCTGGCCCAGGGCTGTGCCCATGATGTCAGTGGGGACTGTGACATCACTGGGTGGAGACGGTCAGAGAAGGGGGTTCCTGGGGCCCCTGCCAGGGGGCCTGGGCCTGGCCCTGACAAGATGGAGGACCCCCAGGAGAACGCAGCAGGTAAGCCCCCTGAGCTGGAAGGCAGGCCGGGGGTCGCTGGGGGGGTTGGGGGTGGGCTGGGAGCCCTGCCTGCCTGGGGCTTAAGTTGACCACGAGGGCCTGAGCAGAGTCCACACCCCTGGGGGCCTTCCCTGAGCGAGGAGTGAGTCCGGGTGCCCTTGGGAGGGAGGAACTGGGGTCCATGCTGGTGGGGTGAGACTGGCTTGCTTTCGGGTCAGGTGTAGGGCTGGGCTCCCTTTCTCCCCCCATGAGTTTTAGCGCCTGTGCTGACATCATACACACCCGCTTCCTGGTTCACCAGGTGGGCCGGGGCACCTACCGACTTCCGGCTCCTGGCAGCGTTTAGCTCACTTTTAGTCCTGTGTCCACTCTGTCGTTCCTGCACCCGTCAGGCCAATGGGTGACTCGCTCTGGCCGTCCCCCTTGAGGTCCCGAGAGAGGACCCAGGAAGACCCCTATGGTGTGGTGGGTGGTAGCTGCTGTTCACGGGGTGAGTAGGCACTGGCGTCCTGTCTCTGGGAGGGTTAGGGTCTGGACTCCTCACCCGTCTCCTGGTGGCCACTGTCCCTTGCAGGTGGTGACCTTGTGGTGGCCACACGCCTGCCTTGTTGTCCAGAGCCTGACGGATGGGTCGGGCCTCTGGTGTCTTGCCAGGGCCATATGGGCTGGGGGGCCGGGCTGGGGCAGCACACCCACCACAGCTTCTAGTTTCAGGCCTGGTCGCTGTCCCTGTGCTGCTCGCCGGACCCCAGGGACACGGCATGGGAGCCAGCATGGCGCTCCTGGTGCAAAGGCTCACTTACAGTAGGCACTGGGCCTTACCGGGGTCCCCAGAGGCAGTGCTGAAGGAGGGGCTGCGGGGGCAGAGTCCCTGCCCTGGGCCTCACGTCCTGCACCCAGAGACCTCCCAGCCAGCCCGAGGGCACAGGCCTCCTGGCTTTGCGGCTTTCAGAAGGCAGCTCTGTGGGCTCAGAAAGGTTTGCAGCTGGAGGCCAGACAGAGGTGCCGAGGCCGCTCTGGATCTCGGGGTGGGGCTGAGAGCATGACCCGCCTGGACCAGGGGTCACAGCTCAGAATGGAGTCTCAGGGCAGGACACCAGGGGTCTGGGTGCCCTGTGCTGCTGACCGGGGAGGGCCTCTGGGAGAGTTGGGGTTGGGGCACAGGGAAGTGAGGTCTCCTGGAGGGTTCCTTGTGTGTATTGTCGGGGCAGAGTGATGTTTGGTGATGCTGCCCCATAAAAACTGCACAAAGTGGGACCCAGACCTCAGTCCCTGCCTGTGTGGGATGAGTAGGTCACAGCAGCAGCATGGGGACTGCAAGAATGGGTGCCCCTGCCCACCATTCCTCCATCGACGCGGATGCACCCACATCTTGTTGGCCAGGAAGTCGAGCCCCAGTCTCCAGCCCTCCCCTCCCCTACTTTGTTCCCATGTTTGGTCTTCCTGGTTGGGCTGCTGTCCCTCCAGACCTCCACACATGGCTCCTCCATCCCCTGGGTGAGGGCCTGCAGTGTCCTGCCCCAGCCATACACTCCCTGGCTCTCCCTCTGCCGCTCGTGGGCAGGGGCACCTGGTGGCAGTGCCCTCAGTGTCCTCGGGCAAGGAGACAGGAGAATGCTGGTGTCTCCTTGCTGTCTTTGAGCTTCCCGTGGGCTCTCCGGCCCCCTCTGGTGCACCTTTGTGGGTGGGGGTGCATGCACGGACCTGTGTTTTAGTTAATTTCCAACAGGAAAAAAAATCTGGCAGGAAACCACCTCTGAGTGTCCATCCGGGGGTAGGGGGCTTTTGGTATCCACTTGTGGAATCTGGTAGGATTTCAGAGAAAGGAGGGTCACCCATGCAGGTGTGATATCTGGGAGCAGGAGGTACCCTGATGTTTGCAGGGCATGGGCTCGCTCTGCTGGAATCCCACACTGGCGTGTTACCGAGTCATGGGCACAAGCTCCCATGAAGTCAGGTGTCCAGCTGCTCTGAGCCAGGCTCCACTCTGGCCTCCGGGCTCACCTCCTCCCAAGGTGGGAAGGCCCTTGTCCCGCCTCCCTGTGAAGACCCTCAGCCCTTTAGCCCATCCCCTGCGGGTGCTGTTCCCACAGGCAGTGAGTGATTCACAGGAGTGTGTCTAGTGCTGGATGGGGGCAGGGAGTGCTAGGGAAGGCGTGTATCTGGAGGTGGAGCGGGACCATTGGGGAAATGCAGATCAGAACCACCCCGAGGCAGTGGAGAGCTCCGGTGGGAGCAGGACAGTTGACGGGAGGCAGCCTCCAGTTCCTTCAGCAATTAAGCTAGAGCCTCCACCTGACCCTGCCATTCTAGCCGTAGGTAGTGCCTGGGAGGGGACAGCACGTGGCCTCCTGGAAACTTGTGCAGAAGCACTGTAGCCACTCTGTTCACTGTTGCCCAAGAGTGGACACAGCTGGGTGTCCTTCCATGGGTGAGTGTGTCCTTCCACACCCAGGAGCATCCCTCAGCCACGGAAAGAAGAGAAGCCCTGACAATGGCTACCACGTGGACAGACCCTGAGAACACGATGCTCAGTGAGAGAAGCAGACACAGAAGGACACGCAGGGTGTGATCCCACTGGTGGGAAACATCCAGAACAGGCTGATAGACGGACACAGAGAGTGGGTTCCTGGTTGTCAGGGGCTGAGGCAGGTGACTGCTGATGGGACCAGGCCTCCTTTTGGGGGATGGAACATTCTGGAACCAGAGGTGATTGTAGCACAACTCTGCAAGCATAAACCAAGGTCTGCTGCTGCTAAGTCGCGTCAATCGTGTCCTACTCTGTGCGACCCCAGAGATGGCAGCCCACCAGGCTCCCCCGTCCCTGGGATTCTCCAGGCAAGAACACTGGAGTGGGTTGCCATTTCCTTCTCCAATGCATGAAAGTGAAAAGTGAAAGTGAAGTCGCTCAGTTGTGTCTGACTGCTAGTGACCTCATGGACTGCAGCCCACCAGGCTCCTCCATCCATGGGATTTTCCAGGCAAGAGTACTGGAGTGGGGTGCCATTGCCTTCTCTGAAACCAAGGTCTAGTAAGAGCCTTTGATCTGTCCTCTCTGGAAGGGGTTGTAAGCCCCCTGTGGTCATCGTCTCCAGATGTGAATAAAGATGTCCCAGGGGCTCAGAACTAAGCATTCAGTCTCCACCCCAGTGGGCTTGCTGGCCGTTTTGTCTGCTTTTAAATTTTATTGGAGTAGAGTTGATTGACAATGTTGTGTTAGTTTTAGGTATACAGTAAAGTGAACCACTTATAGGTTTACACATACCCACTTTTCTTTAGATTCTTTTCCCATATAGGTCATTGAGAGTATCGAGTAGAGTTCTCTGTGCTCTACTGTAGGTCCCTATTAGTCGTTTGCTCTCTACTGCATATTAATGTTTTTAATATAGTTATTTCCTTATAAGTTTGTAGCAGCTGTTCACAGTTAACTCCCAGATCCTTGAGGTTGAACATCCTCCCCCCACAGGGAACTGTGGGCAAATGGGGCTCAGCATGGCCCCTCGAGGTGGAGGCCAGCCCGTGGAGCAGGGGGGTGGGCAGCCTGCTCTGTCCTGGGCAGCCTGCTCTGTCCTGAGCCCCCAGCTCCTCCGTCAGGCCCCTCCCTCCCTCTGGTCACTCCTGCCGGGCTGTCTGATCCCCCTTGGCGTTGCAGTGGTTCTGGCCAGTCTCCCACAGTGCAACCATTGGAGATAGGAGGTCAAGGCAGAGCAGCAGCTGCTTGGCCAGGCCAGCGCCCCTGAGCCCAGTGATGGGTGTGTTGTCCACAGGTGCCAGGCCACTGGTCTCAGGCGGCGGCACATGCTGCTGGTGGTAAGAGCCGCATTCACAAGGCCCCAGGCTGGGCCCTAGCACAGGCGGATGTGGCCGCCAGGAACCCGAGCAGTGGTGGAGCTGGGTGCGCGGGTCTTGGCTGGGGTCGGATTGTCTGTACACGCTGTTCATGTGTTTGGGAAGCGTGGGCGCTGCCGGCTGTAAGCAGTGAGGTTTGGCCTGAAGCCTGGGCTCCTGCCTGTCTGGGACTCTCCTGGGCTGTGCCCGAGCGGGGACGGGCTTGTAACACGTGTGTGTGAGCACCCTGGCCTCAGCCCTACCAGCTTGTAGGTCCTGCCTTTGGGCACGTGGCCAGGGGGTCCCCCCTTTGGAGCCTGTTCTTGGCACCTGTGCCGTCAGTGATACAAGGGGGCTGCCTGGCCCTTCCATGTATCAGCGCTGGAGGCTGTGTGAGCACCCATTTAGGGGCTGGGGCACCAGGCTCTACAGAGCTGATCCTGCTGAAGCCTCAGGGCCCTGGTGTTGGTCCGCCCTACCCTCTGGGCAGGAGCTGGCTCTGGCCTTGCCTCCCCTCACCTTGGCTGTTAAGTGGGCATGGCCTTCACCAGGTGCCCGCCCTTGAGTGCCTGGTAGGGAGGGGCACAGGTGTGAGCCTCACAGTGGCCAGTCTGGGCCCTAGGAGGGCTAGGGAGGTGTTAGAGGAGGATGCTAGTGTTTTCTTTCTAGAGAGATTTTTGTGACTTTGGTGTGAGAGAACAGGAGGTGGTGGAAGGCCTGTTGGAGGGTGCAGTGATTGTGGCTGAGAGAAGGGATGGCTGGCAGAGGAGACCCTCCTCTCTCGAGACACAGGGTGACTGGTATGCAGGGCACTGTAGGAAGGGGTGCGGGGGGAGGAGCCCACACCACAGACACAGCCTGGGTTGCTTCAGGGCACCTGCCCCATGTGTCTGCACCCCTTGGTTTGGGCTGCTTCTCCTGCAACCTGGGGGACTGTGGGGGTGCCTGCCATCCCACCCACAACCCCAGCTTTGTACTGGCGAGGCCAGGTCGGACTCACCCCAGCAACACGTGCCCAGCCAGCCCTGTCAAGGCAGGGGGCTGCTGGGCCAAGTGAAGCCAGGCTGGTGTTGCTTTCCACAGCCCCTCCTTGCCTGCTTTCTGTCCCGAAGCAGCGGGTCACCCACCTAACCACAGGGTCACGAGCTCCTGGAACGAGGCCTGGACATTGGGTGGGGGAGGGAGGGGCCTCTCTGGAGTCCCATGTCAATGGTGGGGCCTGTCTCCGAGGCCCCTGCATGTACTGCTCTGCGTCTGTCCTCTTTTGAGGGCTCAGTGCCGCGTGCGGGGGGTGGCACCTCAATCACTCGATTGGGCATCTCCCCTGCCCACACAGCCATCCTGCAGTCCTTGGGGGGGCAGGGGCAGGCAGCATGTGGGATTCTCAAGAGGCCTGAACCTCCCACCCCTCAGCCCCCAAAAGGCTCCAGGTTGCACCAGTGCCTCAGATCTTTCCAGAAGGAGGTTCCACCAGCAGTGAACGCCCAGTCCCAGGTCTGGCCAAGCTGTGCTCTGGACCTCGGGGCGCATGATGGGGAGGCACGTGTCCTCCTAACCCGGGCCTCTGTTTCTCCTCCAGCCGAGAGCCACGAGATTTGAGCCCCCGGGACCCGTCAGCAGCATGAGTCCTCCCCCCATGTGCGACCCGGAGGCCACCGAGATGAGCGCTGCGGCCAGGCCCTCGTGTGCGCCCGCGTCCCACTAGCCGGAGCGCGCCGGGCGCCATGGGGTGTTAGCCCCGAAGAGCCGCCGCGACCGCAGGTCTCCGTGGAGCCAGATTTGCACGGCAGCTGAGTCACCGTGGAGAGGCCAGGGTACCACAAACTTATGGATTTTGACAAGAAAGGAGGGAAAGGGGAGTCGGAGGAGGGCCGGAGAATGTCCAAGGCCGCCGGTCGGGCCAGCCACAGCGTCCGCAGCTCGGGGACCAGCTCGGGGGTCCTGATGGTGGGCCCCAACTTCCGGGTCGGGAAGAAGATAGGCTGTGGCAACTTCGGGGAGCTCCGGCTAGGTGAGCCCCGTGCGATCACGTCTGGGGCCCCAGGGGTGGTGGGAGTCGTGGGGATGGGACACAGGTAAGTGCGTGGGGCTTCTGCCCCCCTGGGAAGGAGCAGTTGTGCTGGGGGCTCCTGGCCCATGGTACCCGATGGGGCAGAGCAGAGGACCAGGGGCATATCCTGGGATATGCTGGGATATATCGCTCTGGGCGATCCCGAGTCCCTGTCTAGTGGTCATTGCCCAGCTCGTGGCTGTTGTTGCCAGTGTCAAATGTGTCCGGCAGCCCCATGGGGCTGGGTGGAGGCCCGGCTAGAGTCTGCACCTTGGCAGATTGCGAGGTCGCTGGAGTGGGGCCAGCAGAGCCTTGCCGCCTAGGCTCTAGGGCTCCAGGTTCAAGGGCGGGGCCAGGCTGCTGATGGCAGGGGTGTGGGCGGGGGAGACACAGGAATCCCCCCCTGCAACTTCCCAAGGGTTCCCCCCAGCCTGGCCTGCACCGCTCACTGCCCGTCAGGGGCTGAGACCCAGCCCTGCTGCCCATGGAGCATGTGCACCTGCTCTCACGGACACGCGCATGCACTCACACCCCTGGGTCCTGCCCTTGGCATTTGGGGCGGCAGCCTGAACCGCACGGGTCTGGGTAATTTCAGCAGAAAAATGCTTTTTAAGAATCCAGGTTCTGTTGTTGCTCCGAAACCCAGGTACAGAACACCGATGTGTTGCGTGCTGCGCCCTTCGTGTGTAAAGGTTGGTCGGGGCTGGAGCGCCAGCGGTGTCAGCGCGGCTCCCGGGCCCACCCCCGCCCGCCCCTGCTGCTCAGTCACTTGGTTGCCTGCGCCTGCCTAAGTGACTCTGGGTTCCTCTCTCCTCTCGTCCTGCTTAGGGACCGGTGCCCAGATCTGGGGTGTTGTGAATAAAACCGCCCCAGGGCGCTCTTCTAGAGTGTAAGTGCTTATGAGGGACCACCAGACTGGTTTCCGGAGCCGGGAACCTCTTTAAACCCTGCAGGCTGCACAGGAGAGCGCTGGATGTCCCACAGCCGCCTCTGCACTTCAGGTTGCTGGCTTTCCATTCTGAGCTTGTCGGTGGGTGTGAAATGGTGCCTAATATGGAATTCATTTGCTTTTCCCCAGTGACTGATGCCGAGCCTCGTTCTGTGTATCGTTTGTCTTGTTTTCATTTTTTTTTTTTTGGCCTGCACTGGGTCTTCAGGAAGCTGGGCACAGGCTTTCTCTTCTTGCAACAGGCGCTGCTCTAGTTGCAGTGCATGGGCATCTCGTAGCAGTGACTTCTTGTTGCAGAGCACAAGCTCTAGGGTGTGCAGGGCTCAGTATTTGCAACTCTCAGGCTTGAGATCGTGGGTTCAGTAGTTGTGGCACATAGGTTTAGTCGCCCCGTGGCATGTGGGATCTTGCCTGATCAGGGATCAACTGGTATCCCCGGCATTGCAGAGTGGAGTCCCAACCAGTGGACCACCAGGGAAGCCCCCAAAGATTTCTTTTTGTCTTTGGTTTCAGATTTTGATTCTGCCTTGTTTAGGTATGGTTTTCTGTTTATCCTGCTTGGGATTGAGTTTGTAGGATCTGCACTGCTGCTGCTGCTGCTAAGTTGCCTCAGTTGTGTCCGACTCTGTGCGACCCCATAGACGGCAGCCCACCAGGCTCCCCCGTCCCTGGGATTCTCCAGGCAAGAACGCTGGAGTGGGTTGCCATTTCCTTCTTCATTAAATTTGGGAAAGGAGTGCCGTTATTTCTGCAAATATTTTTTCTACTTCAGTTTCTTCTCCTTCTCATACTCCAGTCACATACGGTTAGGAGTGTTGTTTTAATTGTTTCTTTTTGGTTGTGTTGGGTCTTCTTGCAGTGTGGGGTTTTCTGTATTTGTACTGAGTTGGGACTACACTCTAGTTGCGGTGTGTGAGCTTCTCGTTGCAGCGGCTTCTATTGCAGAGCACGGGCTCCAGGGTGCATGCTCTACAGCAGTCGTGGCACATGGGCTCAGTTGCTGTGGCATGTGGGATCCTCCTGGACCAGGGATCTGCATTGGCAGGCAGATTCTTTACCACTGAGCCACCTGAGAAGCCTGTCAGGAGTGTTTGATGCTAGCCCACAGGTCCCTCAAGTTCCTTTGAGTTTTTTCCTAGTCTGTTTTCTTTCTTCAATCTGGAGAGCTTGCATTTCTTTATTGTATGTTCACCCTTTTTTTGCTTCTGCAGCATCTGTAATATATTAGGTACATCCACTGAAATTTTCATTTCATACATGATATTTTTCACTTCCATTTGATTCCTCTTATTTTTCCTGTTATTTCCATCTGTTAATTTTGCCCATCTTTTCCTTTAATTCTTGAATTTACTTAAAGTAGTCATTTTTTAATTGGCATATAGTTGATTTATAACGTTGTATTAACTTCTACCGTACAGCAGAGTGATTTAGTTACACATACAGACATTTTTTTTTCATCTTTTTAAAAAATTTATTTTTGGCCCTGTGGGGTCTTCCTTGCTGCCTCAGGCTTCTCTAGTTGAGGCTGGCGGGGGCTCTTCTTCTTTGCGGTGCACTAGCTCCTCATTGTGGTGGCGTCTCTCGTTGCGGATGGTTTCAGTCACTGTGGCTCAGGGGTGGAACTTGTGCTCCCTGCATTGGCAGGTGGATTTTTATCTACTGTACCACCAGGAAATGGCATTGTTTCATTCTTTTCTATGGCTGAATAGTATTCCATTGTATATATGTACCACATCTTCTGTATCCACTCATCTGTCCGTGGCATTTAGGTCGCTTCCGCATCCTATCATGGCTACTGTGAACAGTGCCACTGTGAACATTGGGGTGCATGTGTCTTTTTGAATTTATAGAGTTTTCATTAGATATATGCCCAATTGGAGGATCATACGGCAGCTCTGTTTTTAGATTTCTGAAGAACCTGCATACTGCTCTCCACAGTGGCTGCACGACCTTACATTTCTACCAGCAGTGTAGGAGGGTTCCCGTCTGCAGTGTCTATTTTAAACGCCAGTGTCTATGGTCCCTTTGATTCTGTTTTTCCTTCTTACGGTCCTGTTCCCGTTTTTCACATGTGTACTGATGTTTGATCATATGTTGGACAACGTGGATAGCACCCGTGAGGTCTGGATTATGCTTCATCCTGGGGACTCATCTTGAACCCATGAGGGGCTGGCTTGCAGCTTTGATAGGCTGGCCCAAGAGCAGACTTTATTTAAGGGCGGGAGTCACCCCCTCCCAATATATGGGCTCTCTGGGTTTTCAGCCGAATGCAGGGGAGCTCGGGGAGTCTCCATGCCCTGGATGCAGTGCCTGCACCCTGTTCCTGCCCTGGGCAGCCCCTGGCATCTCCCTTCTGCTCACAGTGTCCCGCCTGAGTTGTTCTTCACCATGCCTCTCAGACTGTTACTCTTCACACCCTCTGCCGAGCCCAGAATACCTGAGGTCCATGGGGAGACTGTAACCACAGACTTCAGATGCCCGCATGCATGTGTGCGTGTGCACAGATCACACATTCACCTTCAACTCAGCTGAACCCCGGAGCTCACAAATGGCAAAACATGAGGTTTCTACCACAAGACAGAATAAGACTACCATTTACTGGAAGGGACCAGTTAGACATCATCGAAGTTTAAACGTCCAGAAGTGTTGTTAAGAGCAGGAGCAGGTGAGCTGCGTACTGGGAGGTGCTGTTTGCAGAGCACCCCTGGACAAAATGCCAGTGTCCATGGCACAGGAAAAGGGTATGGCTCAGTCAGAAGACAGGTGGTACAATTAAAACTGGGCGTGAGATCCAAACAGACACCTCCCAGGAGCCAGCAGCCAGGCGACTGGGGGTGTGGAGGGCAGGGCAAGCCAGCAGACCTGGCCAGGAAGTGATGCGCTGCTGAAGGAAGGCCTCTTCTGGGAGGTGAGTGGGATGCGCTCTGTCCTGACGGGGTGGGGTGGCACAGAGCTCATCAGATGCAGGGCTCTTCAATGATAAATGTCGCTTCCCAAGGGAAAGACAGGGACTAAGTACAGACTAAAGGTGGCCTGCAGGTTGGAGTACTTAGGAAACGGGGGACTGAGGTCTACAACTTTTGAGACGCATCTGAGAATGAACAGGTGACAAC
This sequence comes from Bos indicus, assembly GCF_029378745.1. NCBI lineage: Eukaryota > Metazoa > Chordata > Mammalia > Artiodactyla > Bovidae > Bos > Bos indicus. Next base: position 43,969,789 of record NC_091766.1, read on the forward strand.
CGTGCAGCTGTGCAGCAGAGTGGAACAGACCGCGAGCTGATGCGCCTGGTGGCAAGGGTGCAGGCTTTGCGCACCCGGCTCTCCAGTTTGCTGTATTTGAAGCTTTCATAATAAAATGTTGGGGGACATGAGGCATGCCTGTTTTTTACTCAAAACCTGACAAACAGGACTAGATGGAGGCTTTCTCTCCTTGCCCACGGGTGTCTTTTACTCATCGGAATGGAAGAATAGAGGCTGCAGGAGGGGTCCCAGAGGGTACCCTTTCCCGACAGCAGCAGTGAATGGACCAAATGTGGAAAGATGGGACAGGAAGAAACACCATGACCCATCCAGACAGCCTGACTGTCCGTGTGCGGAGGCCAGAGTAGCTGCTCAGTAAACAGGAGGGAGTGAGTTTAGTAAGGCTGCTGGGTGTACCAGCATGAATCAGCTGTATTTCTCCTTTGGAGCAACAGTTGGAAAAGAAACATTTAAAAATCTACCCTCCAGGTGCCTCCAGGATAAACCTAACGAAGGTGGTATGCGCACTATGCTGAGCACTAAACGCATTGTGACGTTAATTCCCAAGGCGTGATTCCTCTGCAGAATTGGGGGCCATGTTGTCAGGTCTCTGGGGAAATTGACCACCTGACTGTGCACCATAGCGGAAACCGAGGCCCTGGAGGAGCAGGGGCTGAGCCGAAGACCCCAGGCGGGGGCCACAGTGATGAGAGACCCAGAATGGGGGAAGGAGGGAGCTGACTGACAGGCATGTGGGCCCTGGCCTCTGCCTGTGTGGTCCTACACACCGGTGTCTCACGCACCCCATGGGTGGGGCAGGTGGGCCCAGCACCTTGGTCATTCACACTGTCCCACTGCAGGGGGATGGAGGGTTAGCTGAGGCCTCTTCCCATGCTGGACCGTCTCAGAAGCAAGGTGCAGCAGCGGGGGGATTCAGCGTGAGGTCTCCTGGGGGCGCAGCACACCATGGGGCCTGCTAGCACTCAGGCCCCAGAGGGTGGCCGGCTGGTGCTGGGAGGGGCAGAGAGGGTGCGGCAGGTTGCTGGGTGTGCACACAGGCCGCCACCCCTGGGCGCTGTCTGGGGCTCAGCCAAGGATGGGAACTAGCAGGTGAAAAGCTGGCCAGGGCAGGGGTTCTGGAGCTTTTGTGTTTGCAGTTTTATGAGGTTGAGCACAGTAGCTGGTTCTCCATGCACACCTGGAGGTCCAGGTGGCTGGTGAGGGGCTACGAGAGACCTCCTGCCCCAGGCATGTCAGTTTCTAAGCCAAGGATACAGGTTACTTTCCTCCCGATCGGCTTTGTGCGGCAAGCCTCAGGCTGGGGAAGGGGCTCGGCCTGGGACCCTTGCTCCACGGCGAGGGGGTGGGGCTTGTCCAACAGACGTCTGGACTTACAGGCAGGGCGCGGGCTGGGGGGCGCCCTCGAGGGTCCCTAGAACTGAGAGGGGAGAGTGCTGGTCAGATGGCTTGGTGGATGGGGGCTCAGAGAGCATCTGGGGACAGAGACGGGGCGTGGGGTGGTATGGATGTCTCCTCCAGGTCTCCGGAGCTAAAGAAGGCCTTGGGGTCACCAGGACTCTGTTCTGTGTTCACTCTTCCAGATGGGAGAAATTGGAGTGCGTGGGCGTGCTGGCGGGAAGGATCCCGCTGAGGACAGGGGAGCAGCCCCCAGTGGGCGGATACAGGGTTGGCCTGGGGACGGGGATGGGTGGGGGTGCTCACAGCCGGGGGGAGCCCCTGCGGGCATCCTTTTCCCTCCCAGACCGGGAAAGGAGGGGACAAGCATAAGGAGGGCTGTGAGGGGAACAGGAGATGCCCCTTGGAGGGGTGGGTGGTGCGCTGTCTCGTGGGCTGGAAGTCCCGCGGGCCTGACGTGCTGCTTCTCCCACAGGAAAGAATCTCTATACAAATGAATACGTAGCTATCAAATTGGTGAGTCCAAGCCCTGCCCCTAGCCCCAAGCGGCAGCTGTCCCGATGGACCTGGCCAGGGTCGGGGCGGGAGGAGGGCAGGCCTGCGCCCTGCGTGCCGCCCATGCGTCCTCTCGTCCCTCCCAGGAGCCCATCAAGTCCCGGGCGCCGCAGCTGCACCTGGAGTACCGCTTCTACAAGCAGCTCAGCGCCGCAGGTACCCCGGGGCCGGGCGTGGGGAAACCGGGGGAGCCCGCCTGGGCACCGCGCTAGTCTGTGTCCTCCATCCGCAGAGGGCGTCCCTCAGGTCTACTACTTCGGCCCGTGCGGGAAGTACAACGCCATGGTGCTGGAGCTGCTCGGGCCTAGCCTAGAGGACCTGTTCGACTTGTGCGACCGCACGTTCACGCTCAAGACGGTGCTCATGATAGCCATCCAGCTGGTGCGGGCCGGGCTGGGGCGGAAGGGGCGGGGTGGGGCGGAAGTGGGGGGCGCAGAGGGCGGGCTGAGGCCCACCTACCGCCCGCGCACCGGCAGATCACGCGCATGGAGTACGTGCACACCAAGAGCCTAATCTACCGCGATGTGAAGCCAGAGAACTTCCTAGTGGGGCGGCCGGGCACGAAGCGGCAGCATGCCATCCACATCATCGACTTCGGCTTGGCCAAGGAGTACATCGACCCCGAGACCAAGAAGCACATCCCGTACCGTGAGCACAAGAGCCTGACAGGCACGGCACGCTACATGAGCATCAACACGCACCTGGGCAAGGGTGAGTGAATGCAGTGTGGGCCGGGCAGGGGATGGTGGTTGGGAGGGCCAAGCTGACCTGCTGTCCCCCGCAGAGCAGAGTCGCCGTGATGACCTGGAGGCGTTGGGCCACATGTTCATGTACTTCCTGCGCGGCAGCCTACCCTGGCAGGGGCTCAAGGTGGGTGGGTCAGGCCGGGTGGGCAGGTGGGAGGTCTCCCGCGGGTGGGCGGGGGGGCCAAGGTGCTGACTGCACTCCCCCGCAGGCCGACACGCTCAAGGAACGCTACCAGAAGATCGGGGACACAAAGCGGGCCACTCCCATCGAGGTGCTTTGTGAGAGCTTCCCAGGTGAGAATCGTCTCCCCACGTACCCCCGCCCCCGTGCTCTGCAGACCCCTGCCCGGTGCCCCCGCCCCGGGCCTCCACTATCCCTGTTGGTGTCTGCAGAGGAGATGGCCACCTATCTGCGCTACGTGCGGCGCCTAGACTTCTTCGAGAAGCCGGACTACGACTACCTGCGCAAGCTCTTCACCGATCTCTTTGACCGCAGCGGCTTCGTGTTTGACTACGAGTACGACTGGGCCGGGAAGCCCCTGGTACGTGGAGGGAGGGGGGCTGGCACGGGAGGGGCCCCTGGCAGGTGAGAGTGGCTGGTAGGGGCCCCCAGCTGAGCCTCAGCTGCCTTTGGCTCCCTTGCAGCCCACGCCCATCGGCACGGCTCACTCTGACCTGCCCGCGCAGCCTCAGGTTCGAGAGAAAGCCTTGCTCTACAGCAAAAACCAGGTGAGTGCCGGGCCAAGGACCGCACCAAAGTGTGTGTGTGTAGGGGGGTGGGGGTGTCAGGCGGGGCCTACATGACTCCCCACCCCCGCCCCCCGCAGGCACTTAACTCCACCAACGGGGAGCTGAATGCCGACGACCCCACCGCCGGGCACTCCAACGCCCCCATCACAGCCCCTGCAGAGGTGGAGGTGGCTGACGACACAAAGTAAGGCCCGAGGCAGGGACGGGAAGCAGGGATGTCCTGGGTCCTCACCCTTCTCCTCCTCCTCCACCCTCACCCCTTCCGCAGCTTGTGCCCCCTTCCAGCCTTGCGTCCCCCTTCCAGGTGCTGCTGTTTCTTCAAAAGGAGAAAGAGAAAATCGCTACAGCGACACAAGTGACCCCAGGGCAGTGACCCCCGAATCCTCCCGCTGCAGCCCCCCGGGGCCAGCTTGTCCATGGCCGCGTTGGCCACAGCCGGACGCAGACTGCAGGCCGGCAGCACTGCTGCCCCCTGCGCCGGGTCACGACCTTCACATAAGACTTTGGCCGAGATTTCTACACCTGTGTCTAGTCCTCCCCTCCGAGAGCATTAACTATTTAAAACAAGGAAAAGAGAAACCACAGCGGCTGCCCTGCCCTGCGCCCCCGCCCGCGTCTGCTGAGTGAGTAGAGCGGCCGCCGGCACCGCCGCCTGCCCGTTAGTGTCATAAAGTCCAGCTTGTCTCCCTCGATCCAAAGGCCGTTTTCTCGAGGGGGCGCTGCGGGGCGTTGCTGCCGGGGGTGAGCCCGCCCTGGGCCTCCCCAGACTGGAAGGGAAGGCGGGGTGGGGGCGGCCCCCAACCACAATGCTGCACCAAAGCCTGGGCCGGCAGGCGCGGCCCTCAGGGGTCCTGTGCACCTGTCGGTGGAGCCGCCGGCCTGAACTTGGGCTGGGGGCAGCCACCTCGAGGCCCGTGGGCGGCGCGTGTGTGGGCTTTTTGTGTCGCTCCGCGTTGCCGGCCGAGCCTGGAGACAAGCGCCTTAAAGCCCGTCTGAGCCCCGCAGGTGTGTGTGGAGCGGGCAGCCCCGTCAGTGCGGTCCCAGTGGTCCCCTGGGGCTGCGAGCTGCGGGCAGAGCAGCTGGGGCGTCTTCGCGGTGCGTGCGTCTAGGTCTGGCTTTACAAAGTGTACAGAAATGGCACTTCCGTTTCTCTGATGCTTCCTGGAAGCCATAGAACTTAGGGGCTTTTTTAAAAAAAATAAAGGAAAATGAAAACACTTGCCAGCGTGGTGTCCAGTCTGTCAGAGGGGTGTGTCTGGGAAGGGACAGGCACCACTGGGTGTCCGGAAAGGAGGTGCACGACTTGGGGAGGGAGCCAGGGAGTAGCAACGCCCTGCTCAGAAGAAACGGAGGTGGGAAACAAGGTAAGAGAACTGAAGTGGAGATAAGAACCGGGTTGGTTTATATGGGGCAAGTGGAAAATCAGTTAACTACATAACAGTGAGAATAGAGGAGCCACAAATACAAACGTAAAGAGTGGGGAACTTTGCCCCAGTTTACACAAGTCCACTTGAAACCCCCACTCAGACGGATTCCCTTCCAGGAGCAGAAGGGCCTCAGCCAGTGTCTGGATGGCTGGGTCTCCAGTGAAACCTGCAGTAAAGCAAGGAGCCCTGGGATGGCTGAGGAAACGCCCTCTTGGGGGCCTAGAGTTTGCGCCAAACCCTCAGTGGGGTTGGTCTTAGGAGATTGGGCCCCCAGGATGGGGCCAGGGTCCCTATACAGAGATGAAGAATGACCACTGATCTGGAGGACACAGCAGGAAGGCAGCCGTCTGCAGGCCAGGAGGTGGGCCCTCACTAAGATCCGGCCATGCTGCCCTCTGACGCTGGCCTGACCCAGATTGTAGCGGCTCCTGGAGCAGCTTCACAGGGACCCCAAGTCACTGACGACAACATGAGGAAGCCCCGAGGCATGCAATGTCCTGCCCATGAAATAAGTAATGTGCCCAGCCTCTCCAGAGCCTGGCCTCCCGCCCACCCCTGCCGGGCCTTGGGAGCAGCCAGCTAAGATGGGTAGAGGTCCCGCATCCCCACAGCCGGGAGCCCTAGGCTCCCCAGAATGTAACATGGGACCTGAGACGGACAAGACTCTCCTAGCAGTGGAAGATGTGAAACCACCTAGGATCAGAAATTCAAACATGAAGGACAGACACAAAAACCGGACCCAGAACCAGCCAATCAGATTTGGGAAGCAAAGGTAAAAATAAGTGAAATTTTCATTTAGAAACAAAGAGTAAACTGTTAAGGTGCGTGAGGCTCCAAGGAAGATCAGAGAAAAGGCTTGGGGAGGAGAAGAAGGGCGTGAAGAGAACGCTGGCAGTGAGCAGCCAGAGAACTGCCTGCCAATGCAGGGGACTCGGGTTCCATCCCTGCTCCAGGAAGATCCCACATGCCCTGAAGCAACTAAGCCTGTGAGCTGCAAACTAAGCACACTTGCTGAGCCTGTGCTTTAGAGCCCAGGAGCCGCAACTGCTGAAGCCTATGTGCCCTAGAGCTCACGCTCTGCAACAAGAGAAGCCACTGCAATGCAAAGCACCCACGCACTGCAGCTATAGAAAGCCCTCGCAAGGCATTGAAGACCCAGGACAGCTGAAAATAAAAATGAATTATTAAAAAAAAAACTGCTGCTGAAGGGAACTTTTCCAGGTAGAGCCTGGAGTCTCCACTGTGAGTTAGAGGACAGTCACCCACAAGACATGTCCTCACAAGACAGCTGGGTTTTAAAGGTGACGACTAATCATGCCTGAGGGCGAAGTTGTAGCATCGTACTCCCAGGCCGGAAGATCTGGCATTGCAGCCTTTTTGGAAGCTGGTGAAACAACCCTGAGCCGAGGCTTCCATGTGTGTCCTAGGCGTCTCTTCAGCCCTGAGGCCTCAAGGTCAGCTCTGCCTGACTGGGCATGGGGGAGTGGGGTGATGGAGGCCATCTCTGTGTCATGGGGAAGTGGAAATGGTGCTGTCAGGAGGGCAGGCAGAGGAGGCCAGCCCAGCCCTGTGGTGATGGAGCCCTAGAGGCGTTGGTTCACAGGGCAGTTTTTGTTATAAACAGGGAACAACTGCAGAACAGAAGACCACCTGTATGCTGTTGGCCCATTCCCACTTAGACCTGCTTTGTGCTGTTTACCATTTATTGTACTTCTGACATTATATAAGCCCATGATTCCCCTGTAGTCATATTTGCTTTATATGGTCAAGTCTTTCAGTCACATTTTTAAAAGAGTTTTGTGTGTTTACCCACATGGTCAGGCTTCCTGCAGATCTACCAGAGGTTCTCTCTGAGTTCCTGAAGAGCTTCCTATAAAATGCCCATGGTGTGAGTTCATTGGCAGCAAATTCTCCCACCTTTTGGTGGCCTGAAAATACCTTTATTTCACCTGCATCAGCAGGAGGTATTTTTGCTGGGAATGGAACTTTGGTTCGGCAGGTGGCTTGGGTGTGACTTTGTTGGCCTCAGCGTTTTGAAGATGCTGCTCCATCATTCCCAGTGAGAGTTGAGTGGGCACTGTCTCCTTCAAAGGAATGTGTCCTTTCTTGTCCTGTGTGCGTTTTATCTTAGTTTTAAATTTATTTGATTCAGATGTGAGGTTTGTTGTTTTCTTAAAGAGTAGTTGATTTAGTGTTAGTTTCAGATGTACCAGCAAAGTGATTCAATTATATGTGTGTGTGTATATATATAAACATAAGTATTCTTTTTCAGATTCTTTTCCATTATAGTTTATTACAAGATACTGAATATAGTTGCCTGTGTTATACTGTAGGTCCTTGTTATCTGTTTCATATATCCCACTGTGTATCTGTTAATACTAAATTCCTAACTTATTTCTCCATCAGTCTCCATCCCCTTTGATGAACATAGTTTGTTTTCTTTGAGTCTATTTCTGTTTTGTAAATAAGTTCATCAGTGTCATATTTTAGATGCCACATATATGTGGCATCTTATGGTATTTGTCTTTCTCTGACTTATTTCGATTATTATGATAATCTCTAGGTCTACCCATATTGCTGCAAATGGCATTATTTCATTCCTTTTTATGGCTGAGTAGTATTCCACTGTATGTATGTACCATATCTTTATTTTTATGGCATTTTTTTTTTTTTAACACCAAAAACTTTTTTGTATTCGGGTATAGCCAGTTGTACCACATCTTATTTATCCGTTGCTCTCTCAGTGGGTATTTAGGTTGCTTCCATGGCTTGGCTATTATATAGTGCTGCTATGATCATTGGGGTACATGTATCGTTTCAAATTGGAGTTTTGTCTGGAGGTACGCCCAGCAGTGGAATTGCTGGATCTAATGGCAGCTCTTCTTTAGTTTTTTTTTAATTAATTATGTATTGGGCTGTGCATGCTTCCTCTAGTTGTGGGAGTGGGAGCTGCTCTCTGGTTGTGGTGTGGTGGCTTCTCTGGTTGTGGAGCATGGGCTCTAGAGCTTGAACTCGGTACTTGTGGTGCTTAGGCTTAGCTGCCCCTTGGCATGTGGGATCCTCCCAGACCAGGGATCGAACCAGTGTTCCCTGCACTGGTGTGTAGATTCCCAACCACTAGACAGCCAGGGAAGTTCTTTTTTTAAGGAACTTCCATACTGCTCTCCACAGTGGCTGCACCAATGTGCATTCCCAGAAACAGTGTAGGAGGGTTCCCAGATCCTTTTCATCATTTGTTATTTGTAGACATTTTCATGTTATTCTGACTAGTATGAGATGGTACCTCATTGTAGTTTTGATTTGTGTTTCTCTAGTGATCAAATTGCCAACATCTGCTGGATCATCGGAAAAGCAAGAGAGTTCCAGAAAAATATCTATTCTGCTTTATTGACTATGCCAAAGCCTTTGACTGTGTGGATCACAATAAACTGTGGAAAATTCTGAAAGAGATGGGAATACCAGACCACCTGACCTGCCTCTTGAGAAACCTGTATGCAGGTCAGGAAGCAACAGTTAGAACTGGACATGGAACAACAGACTGGTTCCAGATAGGAAAAGGAGTCCGTCAAGGTGGTATATTGTCACCCTGCTTATTTAACTTATATGCAGAGTACATCATGAGAAACACTGGGCTGGAGGAAGCACAAGCTGGAATCAGGATTGCCGGGAGAAATATCACTAACCTCAGATAATGCAGATGACACCACCCTTATGCAGAAAGTGAAGAGGAACTAAAAAGCCTCTTGATGACAGTGAAAGTGGAGAGTGAAAAAGTTGGCTTAAAGCTCAACATTCAGAAAACGAAGATCATGGCATCTGGTCCCATCACTTCATGGGAAATAGATGGGGAAACAGTGGAAACAGTGTCAGACTTTATTTTTGGGGGCTCCAAAATCACTGCAGATGGTGATTGCAGCCATGAAATTAAAAGATGCTTACTCCTTGGAAGAAAAGTTATGACCAACCTAGATAGCATATTAAAAAGCAGAGACATTACTTTGCCAACAAAGGTCCAGACGTCTAGTCAAGGCTATGTTTTTTCCAGTAGTCACATATGGATGTGAGTTGGACTGTGAAGAAAGCTGAGCGCCGAAGAATTGATGCTTTTGAACTGTGGTGTTGGAGAACACTCTTGAGAGTCCCTTGGACTGCAAGGAGATCCAACCAGTCCATTCTAAAGGAGATCAGTACTGGGTGTTCTTTGGAAGGAATGATGCTAAAGCTGAAACTCCAGTACTTTGACCACCTGATGCGAAGAGTTGACTCATTGGAAAAGACCCTGATGCTGGGAGGGATTGGGGGCAGGAGGAGAAGGGGACAACAGAGGATGAGATGGCTGGATGGTATCACCAACTCAATGGATGTGAGTCTGAGTGAACTCCGGGAGTTGCTGATGGACAGGGAGGCCTGGCATGCTGCAATTCATGGAGTCACAAAGAGTTGGACACGACTGAGCGACTGAACTGAACTGAATACTTAGGAATGTTGAGCATCTTTTCATGTGCTTGTTGGCCATCTGTATGTTGTCTTTGGAGAAATGTCGTAGGTCTTTTTTTCCTGCCCATTTTTTGATTGGTTTGTGTGTTTTTTATTGATCTGTATGACAAGTTTTCTACTTATCCTTCTGACCATTTGGTGAGCTTCTTAGATCTGTGGGTTGATATTTTTCATCAGTTTGGGGAAATTTCTTATGATTATTTCTCCAGATATTTGTTTTGCTCATGTTTTCTATTTTTCCCCCCAGGAATCCAGTTGCCTGTATGTAGGACTTCCATGTGATCCTACAGGTCTCTCGCACTCCGCCTGTTTCCCCTGATTTTTCCCTCTGGGCTTCCATTTGGGTAATTTCGACCTGTCTTCAAAGACATCCATCCCCCTTCTGTTGTGTCTGCCTGTAAGCTGCCCACATTCTCTAAATCTTGCTTAAGTATTTTCTAGTCCCAGAACTTCCTTTTCTTTCTTTGTAAAGTTTCCATTTCTCTGTTGAAATCCTCCATCTTTTCAACCTCCTGCTGTTTTCCTCTATATTCTTTAACAGATTCATTACAGAAATTTTTAAAATCCCTGACAACTGACTTCAACATCTGAGTCCCCTGTAGGTCTGCTCCTACCAGCTGTTGTTCCTTCTTCATTTCAGATAACATTTTCCTCCTTCATTGTATCAAAATTTTTACCACATCCCAAGCACTGTATGAGGATGATCTGCCAGATAGATCTGCACCAGAGAGCAGTGGGGGGTGGGGCCCTTACAGGAGCTGAGCTGGCTGACTGGCTGCACTTCCCCAAGTTAGCTTCCTTTCTAGTCCAGGTGTCCTGACGTTCACTGTCTTGACCTGCGACTCCTGCGTGATAGCAGAAAAAGAACATTTTTTTCACTCTGCCTCTTCACCCCCACGCACTCCCCACCCAGCGCAAGGCAAGGTCCCATAGGAGACAACCTGGGCAGTGCTTCTAGCCCCTCCAGGGTCCGGGCTGTCCCACCAGCCCATACGGCCCCAGCAGTGCCCAGTTCCTCCGAGGCTGCTGGGGGCCACTCACCTGGAAGGGGCTCTTTCCTCACTGGAATCTAGTTCTTCTCGATTTCTTAGCATCCATGTTTCATCGATATATTTTAAATTATATATAATTATTATAATGTAGGGTATACAATGCGATGATCTAATATACAGACGCATACAGTCAAGGTAATTACCACATCCATCACCTCACGTGGTTACTTTTTTGTGTGTGTGATGAGAGATCTACTTTCTGGGCCAGTTTCAAGTGTAAAATACAGTATCATCAACGGCGGTCATCATGCTGTAGTTGAGATCCCTGAACTTACTCATTTTATGACTGAAAGTTTGTGTCCTTTGACCAGCATCTCCCTTTTCCATAGCCCCAGCCCTTGGCAATCACTGTTTTACACTCTGCCTCTGTGAAAGTTAAAGAGGAATGAAAAAGAGGAATGTTGGCTTAAAGCTCAACATTCAGAAAACGAAGATCATGGCATCTGGTCCCATCACTTCATGGCAAATAGATGGGGAAACAGTGGCTGACTTTATTTTTCTGGGCTCCAAAATCACTGCAGATGGTGACTGCAGTCATGAAATTAAAAGATGCTTACTCCTTGAAAGGAAAGTTGTGACCAACCTAGATAGCATATTCAAAAGCAGAGACATTACTTTGCCAACAAAGGTCCGTCTAGTCAAGGCTATGGTTTTTCCAGTGGTCATGTATGGATGTGAGAGATGGACTGTGAAGAAGGCTGAGCGCCGAAGAACTGATGCTTTTGAACTGTGGTGTTGGAGAAGACTTTAAGAGTCCCTTGGACTGCAAGGAGATCCAACCAGTCCATCCTAAAGGAGATCAGTCCTGGGTGTTCATTGGAAGGACTGATGCTAAAGCTGAAACTCCAATACTTTGGCCACCTGATGCAAAGAGCTGACTCATTTGAAAAGACCCTGAAAGATTGAGGGCAGGAGGAGGAGGGGACGACAGAGGATGAGATGGCTAGATGGCATCACTGACTCGATGGACGTTGAGTCTGAGTGAACCCCGGGAGTTGGTGATGTACAGGGAGGCCTGGCGTGCTGCGGTTCATGGAGTCGCAGAGTTGGACACGACTGAGCAACTGAACTGAACTCTGTGATTTCACCTTTAATATGTCCCACACATAAGCAAGATCAGACGGTAGTTAATCTTTCTGTGTCTTCACTCAATGTCATCCAAGTTCATCCAAGTTGTTGCAAATTGCAAGAAGACTTCCTTCTTTTTAAGGCTGAATAATGCGTATGTGTGTATTTCTGCTGTATGCAAATTAGGAATGATTTCTAACTAAATAATGTGATTATAATGTATCTGCAACATATATATCATATTTTCTTTGTTTCTGAGGTTGTTTCCATGTCTTGGCTGTTGTAAATAGTGCTGCAGCGAACATGGGTGCGAGTGTCTCTTTAATACAACTGATTTTATTTCCTTTGGATAAATACCCAGAATTGGGATTGCTGGTTGGTGTTGTTTAGTCACTTAAGTTGTGTCCAACTCTTTGCAACCCCATGGACTGCAGCACACCAGGCTCCCCTATCCTTCACTATCTCCCAGAGTTTGTTCAAATTCATGTCCGTTGAGTTGGTGATGCCATCCAACCATCTCATCCTCTGTCACCCCCTTCTCCTCTTGCCTTCAGTCTTCCCCAGCATCAGGGTCTTTTCCAATGAGTCAGCTCTTCGCATCAGGTGGCCAGAGTATGTAATTCTGTTTCAAATTTTTTGAGGAACCTCTATGCTGTTTTCCACTGTGGCTGTACATATATATGATTCCTGTAGTGAGTCTGTTCTTTTTCTAGTTTTTTTATAACCAGCTAAAGCTGTGGTCTGCCACATCAGTCTATATCCTGTCCAGAAATTGAACCCCTTCTACTATCTACTGAATGTCTGTAGGATCTGTCATGGTGGCCCTTTCTCACTTTTGGTATTAGTCATGTGTTATCTCTCTTTAAAAACAAATGAACAACAACAAAAAATGAACAAAAAGAAACATTTTGCTGTGTTTTTGTCAAAGAGCCATCTGACGGTTTGTATTTCATTCATTTTCTGCTTCATTTTCAGCCTCATTATTTTGTTATTTCTCCTGTTTTGAGTGGAACTTGCTGTTAACTCTCTAGTGTCTTAAGATGAAAGCTTAGACCGTGGATTTTAAACTTTTATTATTGGGAGGTCCCAGTTGGTTCAGTGGTCAGGACTCAGCACTCTCACTATCAGGGCCTGGTTTCCGTCCCTGGTTAGGGAACTGAGATGTTACAAGTAACACAGTGCAACCAAACAACAATAATAAAAATAAACCTTCTTTTCCAGTCTATGCATAAAGTATAAACATCCCTCTCAATTCTGCTTCAGTGGGATCATCAAATTGTGGTATGTTATAATCACAGTATCATTCAGTTCAAAATAGCTCCTTATTTCCATATAGTTTCTGTTTCAGCCTATGTTTATGTCAAGGAGTTGGTTAACAAACATCTGGGGATTTCTTGTTTTTATCCTGTGATTGATTCCAGTGTGATTCCACTTTAGCCAGAGACCATGCTTTGCAGGAGATAAATTATTCTTGAAGTACAGTTGACTTACAGTTTTGTATTAGTTTCAGATGTACAGCAAAGTGATTCAGTTACACTTATGTTCTTTTTCAGATTATTCTATTATAGATTACAGATACTAGATAGTTTCCTGTGCTTTAAGTAGGTAATCCCATACTCCCAATTTATCCCTACCCCTCATCCTTACCCTTGGTAACTGTAAGTTTGTTCTCTACATCTGTGAGTCTGTTTCTGTTTTGTAAATATGTTCATTTGTATTATTTTTTAGATTTCACATATAAGTGAAATGATGTTTGTCTTTCTTTCTTACTTCACTTAGTATGATAATCTCTAGGTCCATCCTTGTTGCTGCAAATGACATTATTTCATTCTTTTTATGGCTGAGTGATATTCCATTGCATACATGTACCACATTTTCTTTAACCACTCACCTATTGATGGACATTTAGGTTGCTTCCACATCTTGGCTATTGTGAATAGTGCTGCTATGAACATAGGGGTGCATGGTTTTATCTGGATAGATGACCAGGGGTGGGATTGTCTATTTTTAGTTTTCTGAAGACTCTCCATATTGTTCTCCATAGTGGCTGCAACAGTTTACATTCCCACCAACAGTGTAGGAGGGTTCCCTTCTCTCCACCCCCTCTCCAGCATTTACTGTTTGTAGACCTTTTGATGATGGCCATTCTGATCAGAGACGTGATACCTCATAGTTTTGATCTTCATTTGCCTAGTATTAATAACTAGTGATGTTGAGCATCTTTTCATGTGCCTTTTGCCATATGTATGTCTTCTTTGGAGAAATGTCTATTTAAAGCTTCTGCCCATTTTTTGATTGGGCCCTTTTTTTCTTTTATACTGAGTTGTATGAGCTGTTTGCATATTTTGGAAATTAATCCCTTATATGTCACTTGTTTGCAAATGTTTTCTCTCAATCCATAGGCTAGACAGCCTATTCATTTTGTTCAAGGTTTCTTTTGCTGTACTAAAGCTTTTAACCTGGAGAATGAAATGGCAACCCACTCCAGCATTCTTGCCTGGAGAATTCCATGGATAGAAGAGCCTGGTGGGCTATAGACTTCAGTTCAGTCGCTCAAGTCGTGTCTGACTCTTTGCGACTCAATGGACTGCAGCATTCCAGGTCTCCCTGTCCATCACCAACTCCTGGAGTTTACTCAAACTCATGCCCATTGAGTCTGTGATGCCCTCCAACCATCTCATCCTCTGTCAGCCCCTTCTCCTCCTGCCTTCAATCTTTCCCAGCATCAGGGTCTTTTCAAATGAGTCAGTACTTTGCATCAGGTGGCCAAAGTATTGGAGTTTCAGCTTCAGCATCAGTCCTTCCAATGAATATTCAGGACTGATCTCCTTTAGGATGGACTGGTTGGATCTCCTTGCAATCCAAGGGACTCTCAAGAGTCTTCTCCAACACCACAGTTCAAAAGCATCAATTCTTTGGCGCTCAGCTTTCTTTCTAGTCCAACTCTCACATCCATACGTGACTACTGGAAAAACCACAGCCTTGACTAGATGGACAGACTATGGGGTCACAAAGAGGTGGACATGACAGAGTGACTTTCTTAACCTTTTAAGTTTAGTTTCCATCTGTTTATTTTTACTTTTGTTTCCATTACTCTAAGAGGGGGAGCCAAAAGAGCTATTGGTGCAATTTATGTCAGTGTTATGCCTATGTTTTCCTCTAGGGATTTTATACTATCCAGTCTTACATTTAGGTCTTTAATCCATTTTGAGTTTATTTTATATGTGATGTTAGAGAAAGTTCTAATTTCATTCTTTTAAATTTAGCTGTCAGGTCTTAGCATCACTAGTGGAGACTGTCTTTTCTCCATTGTATATCCTTGCCTCACATACATACATACATACATATACATACATACATACATACATACATACATACATATATATATATATATATATATATATATATGCATCCATGCTAAGTTGCTTCAGTCACATCTGATTCTTTGCAACCCTATGGACTGTAACCCACCAGGCTCCTTTGTCCATGGGATTCTCCAAGCAGGAATAGTAGAGTGAGTTGCCATGCCTTCCTCCAGTGGATCTTCCTGACCTGGGGACTGAACCCGTGTCTCTTTAAGTCTCTTGCATTGGCAGGCAGGTTCTTTACCACTAGAGCCACCTGGGGAGCATATTTTATTTTTCAGTCTCACTGCATGGCATCCAGGGTCTTAGTTCCCCAACCAGGGATTGAATCCATACCCTCTGCAGTGGAATTGTAGAGTCTTAACCACTGGACTGCCAAGGAAGTCCATTTGCCTCATAGATTCATTGACAGTAAGTGCATGGGTCTCTCTGGTCTTTCTAGCCTGTTCTGTTGCTCCATGTCTTTTTGTTAGTGCTACACTGTTTTGATGACTGTATTCTGTAGTAGTGTGTGAAGTTATGAGTGTGTTCTGATTTCTACTGTTCTTTTTTCTCAAGATTGTTTTGGCTATTCAGGATTGTGTTTCCATATGAATTTTAAAATTTTTTCTTCTGGTTCTATGAAAAATGCAATTGGTTATTTGGAAGAGATTGCACTGAATCTGTAGGTTGCCTTGGGTAATACGGACATTTTAACTATTGATTTTTCCAGTGCAAGAACATGCTATGTTTTTGCATGTTTCTGTGTTCATTTTCTTTCATCAGGCTCTCATTGTTTTTGGCCTACAGGTCTTTGCTTCCTTAGGTAGGTTTATTCCTAGGTATTTTGTCTTTGGTGCAGTGGTAAATGGGATTGTTTCCTTAATTTCTGATATTTCATTGTTAGAGAAAAGCAACAGCTTTCTGTAAATTAATTTTGTATCCTGCAACTTTACCAAATTCATTGATGAGCTTTAGTAGTTTTCTGGTAATGTATGTATAGCGTCATGTTATCTGCAAATAGTGACAGTTTTACTTCATCTTTTCCAACATGAATCCCTTTCATTTCTTCTTCTCTGATTGCTCTGGCTAGGACTTCCAAAACCTTCTTGGATAAGAGTGGGCAAGAGTGGGAATCCTTGTCTTGTTCCTGATCTTAGAGGAAATGCTCTCAGCTTCTCACCACTGAGTATGGTGTAAGCTCTGGACTTGTTATATATGGGCTTTATCATGTCGAGGAACGCTGATAACTCCAGCTTCTGAAGTACATGTAGATCTGTTCGGTTTTGTCTCTCGCTTCGTATCTGTGCACTGCTGTAGGGAGCTTGCACTGCGGTCCTCCTCCAGAGTGCAGGCCACATGTTCCATTGGCAGGAGACAGTCACAGCAGCTCACTGTGACCCTGAATAGCCACACGCCTTGGGAGTGGGGCACAGCCATCTTGGGACCCCTTCTAATGAGCCCACCGGCTTGTTGCCCAGCCTTTACTCCTGGCATGCCCACAACCTGTGGGTGCCCCAGGCTGACACCATTTGTCCTTCTGTCCTGAACTGTAGTGGCCCCAGGACAGGCTGCTCTGGGGGCTACAGTGGGAGGCCTGGTCCCCTGCCCCATGGACCCCTCACTTGGGGTCTGCCTACAGTGTGGCAGGTCTCAGGAAGTGACGAGGAGCCCAAGGGCTGGAGCTCAGGGGCTCAGAGTCTCTGCAGCCAGCCTGGTCCTGGGTCCGGTTCATCCCTAAGAGTCCTCACTGGACAGGAGGGGCCAGGATGGGTTGTGGAAGCAGGAGGACACCCCCCTGGGCAGAGCCAGCACGGCCACTCTGGGTTACATCCCTGCCAACAAGATTCCTGGTTCAGGGGGTGGGGGTGGGGGGGCTCCTGACACTCTTGGCTGCTCCAGAAGGAGCCCAGGGCAAGCCCCCATGTGATCTGGATGCCCTGAAGGTGAGAAGTCTGGCTCCACTGCCAGGACCCCATCACACTGGAAGCAGCACATGTCTCAGGGATTATACGTTTCTTTCCTTTATTTAAAAAAAAAAACAAAAACATTTGGGGTGTGGTGTGCAGACACACCTTCCATGGCTTCGGGGAGGACACAGGCTCCAGATGGAAGCATGGGGGTGGGGTAGGGGCTGCACCCTCCAGCACCTTGGGCAGAGTACTTGCTGGGGGCTGGGAGTGGGGCTACAGGTTGGGCAGGCGGGCCAGTGGGGACGTGGCCACCATGGCTGGCCCGCAACATGGCCCCTCCCAGGCAGACCCGGTCTGCCGCCCGCGTCCACAGCTGCAGGGGCGGGGAGGGGCGTCCAGGGAGGCTGGACACAGATGGTCCTTTACTGGGCCCAGGGGCAGGGCCTGGGCCTGGCAGGAAGCCGGCCTGCAGGACCTTGGGAGGGCTTGAGCCCTCATTCTCGGGCAGGTTGGGGGGCCTGAGCCTCCCCAGTGAACAGAGCAGAGGCACACAAGCCCCCCATGCCAGCTACGGCCCCGCACGTGCTCTCCTACCAGAGAAACAGGAATTCAGGATGCATTGCCATGTGCAGCTGAAACAAACAGGAGGCAACACCCTACACCAACCCTGAGTGGGGCTGCAGGGGTGGTGGGCGGGCGGACCCTCTGCTCAGGGCGGGGTTAGGCTGACCCTGCCCCCCAAGTCCTGAGGGGGATTGTCTCTGCCGCCCTGCCCACCCCTCCATCACCTTGGAATAGGCAGCCAGCTCACCGCACGCAGAGAGGAGCCCTCCTGGCCCTGTGGGGGGCAGCAGCGTGGGCGGCAGGCACAGCAGTGGGGCCAGGCGGCCTGCCTGGGCTGGGGGGCGCCGGGCCAGTGGCCTAGGTGTAGAAGATGACTTCTGGAATCTGGCCGTCCTCCACCGATGTGCCATTGTTGTTCCCGGCCGCATAGCAGAAGGTGAAGCAGGTCTTGGCCCCCGTCGTGGGCGACTCGTGGGTCACCTTGCGCAGGCCCTTGGTGCCATAGTGGGAGTCTGGGCCCTGTGGGGAGGACCCAGCAGGTCCGCAAGGATGTGCTGCATAAGAACACAGCTCAGGGCCCACCCAGTGTGCGCAGCAGGCCTCCAAAGGAGGACACAAGGTTGTGCCCTCCCAGCCTCACATCCTTAGAGGTGGGCAGTAAACTGGGAGGCGAGGTCCTGGGTGGGGCTCAGAGACCCTGAGTCTGGGCTGGGGGTCAGGTTCAGGGTTGGGGTCCTGGGGTAGGTTTCTGGGGTCAGGGGCCTGGGTGGGGTGGGGTCAGGCACACCTTGAGCGTGGCACAGGCCGTGTAGTTGACGTTGGGCAGCACCTCCACCGGCTCCTTGAACATGACTCTGAAGGTGCTGGCAGAGCCGTCACAGCTGAAGCCCGTGTCGTTCTGGCCCAGAACCGTGTTACTGTCCGTGTGGATGATCTAAGGGCCAGAGCCGGGCACAGCTCACCCCGGTGCCCCCAACCCGGTGCCCACCCACAGGACCCCACGGAGCCTGGATGTGAGGACTAAGCTAACCTGAAAGGAGGAGGCCAATGGTGGGGGTAGAGAGGCATGGTCCTGGGTCCCCCCTTGACTAGCGGAAGAGGGGTGGGATGTGAAGAAGGGGCGAGAAGAGGAAGGGGTGATCTGGAGGGACAGGGCCCAGAGGTAGGGGCAGGACCTGGATGTTCACTTGGTAATCTGTGGGCCCATGGATAGAGCCGTAGAGCCCGAAGCCGACCACAAAGATGCGTTTGTTGACCGAGAACCTGAGGGCATCGGAGGAAGGAGATGCTGAGTGACCTCCACCAACCAGGCCCTGCCCCTCCCCATGGGGAGGCCCCAACTAGGCCCCGCCCCACAACTTGCCCTGCCCATGAGACTTGCCCCGCCCACCTGATGCGGTCGCTCGTGCCGCTGTAGCCCCAGCGGCTCTCCACCTGCTGGAAGCGGTTGATGCTGCATTCCTTCCCGCGGAGGCAGCAGCGTGGCCGATCAATGAAGTCCACACGTGGCTTGGGATTGACGGTGAAGTGCAGGAAGAGGCTGACCACCTCACGGTCCACCAGGATCCCCGACTGCGCGGGCCCTGTGGGCACAGGAGGGAGTTGGGAAGGATGGGGCAAACCGTGAGCGCACAAAGACACCAGAAGGCAAGACATAAGACCCAGCCTCTTTTCTCTGCAAACTGTCATGGGTCCAGGCAGCCCCTGGGCGGGGGGGCAGGGGGGGAGTGTTAGTGAGGGGGAAATGGCCCTTCCAAGAGCGTTTGGGGAGCGGTCCCAGGTTGACATGGGGCCAATGCTCCAATGTGCTAGCTAACTGGGCAAAACCCCTTTCAGCTACTCGGGTCTCCTGACCTCCTCAGGGACTACCTAGGGGAACACCATGGGTCCACAGAGCTCATGCCCCTGCCTGTCTACCCCAGGCACCTACAGATGCGGGGGTGCTGGCCCCAAGACAGTCCTGGAGCTGGGGAAGACTCTGGAGGTGGGAGCCTAGATGCAGCAACCCAAGAACTCAGAGGAGCTTCTGGTGGGGAAGACCAGTGTGCTGGGGTCTCCTGGGCCACAGGGCGGGAGGATTACACCCGCCCTGCCCACCACCTGTGGCAGGACAAGGTGCCTGCAACAGGCCTAGATGGCACTGCCCTCCTTTACAGGAATCGCTCATTCACCAGCTTTGAGCTCGTTTCTGGGGCAGGTCAGCCATGGCCTGGCTCACAGACCCGGTAGCCCCATGTACGCATATTGCAGCAACAGGGGAGAGATGTCTGTGGAGCACATAAGATACAAAACTGAACACAGACAGGAACCGCTCTTTAAATCTCTACACAGAAAACAGAAAGCAAACCACCTGTGACCTCAGTCCTGACGCACACAGCCACGGTAGTCTTTGGGGGACATTTTCCCAACCTTCTCTCTACTTTCCTATATTTTCAAGGGGAATAGAAGAGGCAGGAAAATTCTCCAAAACACAATTGAGTGACGAACAGCCAAAGCCCCAGAGGTCCCGCCCATAGCAGAAGGACAAGGCCCAGGTCTGGCACACACCCCCAAGAGCTTGCGTGTGGGGGGCGGGTGCTCCAGCCCGGGGACCCTCATGGGAGGAGGGGCGAGGGGGCCAAGAAAGGCTGGAGGGTGGTACTTCCAGGAGACCTGAGACCCTGGGGGGCTTTGGAAACCAGGTGGGCTGAGGGACCAGGAGGAGAGCTATTTCAGGGTGACAAGCAGGGCTGGAGAAAGAGGAATCCTGCAAGGCTCACACAGGCATCTTAGGTTGGGACAGCTCAACACTATAGCTGAGGGCTCTCACCTGGAGGTCCCAGCTCCCCAGGGAACACTGGGCAATGTTTGTGATATCCGTGATCATCAAGATAAGGGTGGGACTTCCCTAGCAGCCCAGTGGTTAAGAACCCGCCGTGCAATGCAGGGGACTCTGGTTGAATCCCTGGTTGGGGAACTAAGTTCCCACATGCCACAGGGCAACCAAGCCTCAGTGCCACAACCAGAAAACCTATGTCCTGCAACTACTGAAGCCTGCACCCTAGAGCCTGTGTACCACAACCAGAGTCCATGCACCGAAATGCAAGATCCTGCGTCCCACAACTAAGACACAACGCGGCCAAATAATTAAAATCTTAAAGAAGACAAGCGGGGCTCTTGGCATGGAGGGAGTGGGGCTAGGGAGGCTGCTCCACACCCCACAGCACCCAGGACGGCCCCGTCACTGTGGTGCTGCCAGGGTCTGGTATGAGGAAGTGCTAAGTATTTGATGGATAAGTGAGCCCCAGAGTACCAGAGACGGCCTCTGAGGCTGTACCCAAGTTCTGCTGTGCCACCAGGGACTGCCAGATAAAACAGGTCACCTGGTCAAGTCAGATTCTGATCATAGAGAGCTGACCCATAGAAGAAGTGCCTCCCCGCCACTGCATGGCAGACACACTGGAAAATGATCTGTTTGCTGTCGCTGTTCAATCTGGAGACCCTGAACCAGAGCGGGAATAGGAGCAGCATGACCTGGGAGACAGGACGTGGTGCACCTGCTGTGGGCTAGAGCTCCACCCAGAACCTCCCAGGCCAGTGTGGCTCCAGGACCAGGGTTGGCATCAGCCACGAAAATGACCCAAAGGGGAGGCCCAGCCTCCCTGGGGGAGGGTGCCAAGTTGGCAGCTACTGCCACACGGCCCAAAGGATTGGAGGGTCCCCATGGGGCAGGAGGTAGGGCCAGGGCCAACCCCGCCTAGGCCTGAGTCCCAACCTGAGCCCTGCAGCATGGCTCCAGACACCTCTCAGCCCTTCATAGGCTCATGGAAGACCCGGAGGCCACAGCCCATCCCCCGGACATGAGCCCCTGTTGGGGATCTGCAACACTCAAGACACACGTGTGTGGACACTTGAGATGTGGGGACTCAGGATGGTTGGCCTCTGGGGGTCATTCCAACATCAGGGTCTCAAGCCCAGTCCTGTTCTCACACGGACACAGCTGGCGCCTGACCCACTGTGGCCAGGCTGAGGGTCACATGACTCACACTCGGGGTCACACTCCTTGTCAGTGCCCCTGTTACCTGCAGCGAACTCCTCAATGGTCATCAGTGGGAAGCGGATGAGGGCCAGCGCCTTGCCCAGAACCTTCCGTTTGTTCTCGGGTGTCACCTGCAGCTGCTGCCGCTGACATTCAGCCTCGGACCAACGGACGACGGCTGTGAACAGGCGCACCTCTCGGATGCCCAGCGTGTCCCGCTCCAGCACCGCCACCAGTGTGTCTGCAGGGAGGGGCTGTCAGCGGGCGCGGCCCCACCTCGGGGATGAGGTCTGATGGCCCCTGGGCAGCGACCAGTGTGCCTCACCTAGGTCGATGTCCGTGAAGCCCTCAGCTGTGATGGCATCAGCCGTGTTCTTGTCAATGTTCTCCAGACATAGGCTGGCAAGCTGTGGTTCATCAAAAAGTCTTGCCTGGAGAGTGGGAGGGCAGTAAGAGAAGAGCCATGTCAACACCCAGTCACATGAACCCTGGCTCCACACTGGGCATGGATTTCAAGTCCTGGGAGCCGAGCAGCAGCCCAGAGATTATCATCTTCCAGGGTCCCAGACTCACAGTAACCACTGTCTGGGGATGGGGGCGGGGGAAGGGCAGGCTTGCACCTCAAAAGTCAGGATACTGAGAGGTTCAGGCTGGAGGTGGGCCCAGTCCTCCCCAGGTCAGGCAGGAGCCTTGGGGAGAAGGCAGAGAAGGACCCACAGGACACTGCAGAGATGTGCCCCTAATATGAGAACTCATGCACAGGGTGGGGCCCAGGGATGCCCGGGAAGCTGTGGGGCAGCCCAAACCCACACCCCTATGCACTGTGCTCTGCCTGGGGCTGGGCTAGGAGGCCAGGATGCCCCACGTGGCTGCAGCTCTCAGGAAATGGTTGGGAACAGTCCCCATATGACAGCCCAGGCTCTAGCACTCGAGAGCAACTCAGCAGATGTGCCGGGGCCCAGACACCACGGCAGCGAGGGGTCATAGAGCCACAACTACACTTGGGTGCTGCCCTATCCCAGCCGGCCTCTCAGTGGTCCAGCCCCGCCACAGTCAGTGGGACCAGACAGCCTCAGACGTGCCCCTCTAACTTAGTAACGGAATACCTTTCTCCCCACACCTGAGCCCTGCACAAGGGCACCAAAACGTCCACAGGAGCGCAAGAGTAACCAGGGAAACTCACCCGCAGGGTGCAGGGTACAGTGAGGGAGGAACTTACCCTTCCACAAGATTTAGCAGACACCTAAAAGTCAAATGCACCAACCCGACCTCTCCTGCCCCAGCGGCGGCATCCTCACCCACCTATATCGCTGTCCAGACTCCGCACCTATGCCCCAGCAGGTCCCACGCCTTCCCCTCCCCCACATCCTTGCCCTGCCCCCTGCATCCCAGCCCTGCACCTGCGTCAGCAGCATGAACGCGTTGTCAGCCCGCAGGTTCTTTTTCAGGAACTCCACACAGTGGGCCTCAAGAGCAGGCACTGCGTACTTCTTGGCAGTATACAGCGTGGTCATGACCGTCTCAGGCCCGATCTGAACTTCATCTGAGTAGAGAAACCTAGGGGCAGAGGCGGGTGTGAGGACAGCCTCCCTGCCCTCACCCTCCAGACCGGCCCAAGGAACCATCCAAACCAGCACCAGTTGCCCTCTGACCTGTGGACTTGACCCCTCAAAAGCAGTTACCAGGAAAAAGGAGCGGAGCTAAACTACCCACATGATACCCACGGAACGTATCTACACAGCAGGCAGCCTCTAACTCCTCTGTGGGCAGCATGGGATTTGCCCTGGGGCCATAACCCTCTGAACAACCCTCTGGCCCAGCCACAGCCAGCTCAAGCTCAACCACTGATGGGACCAGAAGTGCCAGCTGGAATTGCAGATATGGTGGCCGAGGTGACCACCTGTCCTCAGGCCAACTCTTTGTGTGGGTCAGAAGTGGGGTCGATTACAAAACCACAGGGAGAGAGTTGAGAAAGCAGCCCTTGGCCCGTCTGGTGGAAGCACCTCAGGGCGGCCCTGGGTATGCAGGAGAAATGATGTGTGTTCACAGCAGCACAATGCACAGGAAACCACCTGAGTGTCATCCACAGGCACAGAGCGGGAGTACAAGGGAGCAAGGGTGGAAGCCCAACCCACTGGAACAGCCCAAAGAGCAAGTTCCTGGAAGGTGCCCCCTCTCCTGGCACTCAGCACCCCCAGAACGCACTGGAAGCCTACACAGAAGCAGCAGGGATCTGGCGGGGTCAGGGACAGAATGGCCATCAATGTCAGCAGTGCTGAGGGGGACCTTGGAACAGACCAGGACATGTGGGAGCAGATAGGTGAGCCCCTCACATACAACGGAGGTAGTGTCCACCCTCTCAGGGGAACAGCCGTGGTCATCAAAACCCAGGGACAGAAAGAGAAACAGCAAACATATACAGAGAAAGACAGACACAGAGATGGAGACGAGACAGAACAGCCTTTCACCCCATGTCTCACCAAGCTTAGACTAAAGGGAGGGTTTGGCCAACTGCAATCTATCACTTTTTTTGTCTTTTTAAAAAATAGACATTCTAATTTTTAAAAATTATGGTAATATGTACATAAAATTTACCATTTTGACCATCAGTAGCATTAGTTACATTCGTTTCATTGTGCATTCATTCCCACTATCCATCTCCAGAACTTTCTCAGCTTCCCAAACTGGAATTCTGTCCCCACGAAACACTGACTCCCCGCCCCTCCGCCAGCTCCTGGCCCCACCATCCACTTTCTGTCTCTGGATCTGACTCCTCTAGGACCTCCTGTTAGTGGAATCAGACGGTACCTGTCCTTTTGCATCTGGCTTATTTCATCATGTCCTCAAGGTCCATCTATGTTGGAGCAAGTGTCAGAATCCTTTTGAAGGCCAAGTAATACTCCAGCATGTGGATGGATCACACCTTCTTCATCCCTCATCTGTTCATGACAGCTGGGGTGTTTCCACCTTCTGGCTGTTGTGAATCACGCTGCTGTGAACGTGGGTGTGCAAATCTTTCTTCAAGCCCCTGCATCCCCTTCTTTTGGATCTGTACCCAGAGTAGGATTGCCTGAGCATATGGTGACTCTATGTTTAGATTGTGAGGATCTTCCGACTGTTTCCACAGTGGCTGCCCCATTTCACATTCCCCCAGAAGTGCATCATGGCCCCCATTTCTCCATGTCCTCGAGACAACTTGTTTGTTTAATATTGATAATAGCCATCCTGGTGGGTGTGAAGTGACAGCTCACTGTAATTTTACCACCTGGTTTGTAAATAAGTTTTTCTTGGCACTCAGCCCTGCCTACAGTTTACAGATTCTTCCAGGCCGCTTCTGCAGGATCAGCAGGCAGCAGTGGAAGCAGCACCCCCTGCCCTCTCTCGCAGGCAGCCTGTGGACCCTGGTCTGAAAAGCTGCCTAGAGACAGAAGTGAGATTACTCCACCAAGTGTTGTTTGTGGTCAGCCTGCAGAATTCAGCGTGGTTAGATGGAGCTAACAGGAACTGGTTTACATCCGAGGGTAACTGTGGATACCAGAGGGGAGAAGATGACACGGTTGGGGCAGGCGGCTGGGAGCGCAGAACACAGATGGGACTGGATATGAATGGGACCGGCCAGGCAAGGCCTTGTCCATGGTGCTCAGAGCGGGGCAGGTCCACTCCATTTTCTTCCACTTTTTCTTTTCTCTTTCTCTCCCTCCCTCTCTCTTTGTGTGAATCAATGCCATTTTTATAATCAGAAGGGAAAAGAACTTCCCTGGCCAGCCAGAGGTTAGGATTCTGCATTTCTACTGCTGAGGGCCCAGGTTTGATCCCCGGTCAGGGAACTCCTAAGGTCCCCCATGTCCTGAGGCCAACAACAAAAAAGGCAAAAAAGGAAACTCCACGTTTAAAAAGCTGTTTGACCATGTAGGATAGCCTTCAGGCTACACGTGTGGTCCACAGAGCTCGCCGGCCTCCACGGGGGTGCTGCCTCCACGGGGGTGCTGCCTCCTTGGGGGTGCTGCCTCCTCGGCTTCCTGCAGTCTGTGTGTAGCACCTCTACCCCAAATCACTAGATTTGTTTTAAAGTCCTTGAGAAAAAAAATTGAAACTCGGAAAGAAAAAATATATGTTGAATTAAAAATCCTTACGTTAGGCTATTTCTTTAAAAACTCTTTGAGTACAAGGAATGAAAACTGGGAGATTCACCAACACGCGGGTGAACCTGAAACCACGATGCTCAGTGAGAGAAGCGGACACAGGACACGCAGGGTGTGAGTCCACTGGTGGGAAACGTCCAGAACAGGCCGATCCACAGACACAGAGGGTGGGTTCCTGGTTGTCAGGGGCTGGGGAAGGTGCGGTTCTGGGGATGGACTGTTCTGGAATTAAGAGGTGGTGGCTGCGTGCTCTGTGGAAAAACTAAATGCCACTAATAGTACACTGTACACTTTCAAGGGTGAGTTGAACAGTATGTGAAATATATTTTGACACAAAAAATGCAAAATATGAAAATGGTGGGGGATGTCCAGAGTCCACCCCTCACTGAGAAGCTGAGTTCTAGAAATCTCAAGGGAGTCGCTTCTGGGACTCTGGAGGCAATGTCCCCAGGGCTCTATTAATTAACCATCAGGTATGTCTGTCCTACCCCTGGGTGGGAAGGACCTGGAAGGTCTTACTTGAGTAGCGCCAGGAAGGCAGCCGGCTCCACATCGGGCAGCTCGATCTCGGTGGACGTGGTGGCCATTCCCCCGTTGAACATGGCATCGAAGACAGCGCTGCCCACAGCCAGCACGAACCTAGGGAGTCAGAGAAGACCTGGTTACCCTCTGTGAGACCCACCAGTCCCCAACTGCCCAAGCCTGGGGTCTCTTGAGGCCCTGGGATGTGGATGGCGAGCATCCCTGCAGTAGTAACACCCTGCCCAGAGCATCCTGCCCTAGATGCTTCTGGAAGGCAGGCCCTGAGGACTGAGAAGTTAGCTCCTGTGGATCAACAGTGAGAGGGCACAGATGCAAAACCATCTCCCTGGGGCTGCATGGACGACAGCTTTCTGCCAGTTCCACACGCCACAGGCAGCTCAGGCACCCCCCAACTCGTTCACTCCCTCCATCATTCATTCACTCACTCATCGTTCATTCACTCACTCGTTCACTCACTGATTCATTCAACCACTTGCTCCCTCATTCTCTCAACCACGTCACTCCCTCATTCTCTCACTCATTCATTTATTCACTTGTTCAACCATTGCTCAACCACTCACTCACTCCACTGCTCTACACACATCCCCCAGGGTCAGGCTGCCAGGGAAGGCCTGGAGAGAACATTAGGACCGTGCTGAGTCTGTGGGGAAGGGTGTCGAGGCCAAGGGAGCGTTAGGATGTGAGTGGCCTCGGGGGCCTCAGGGTTCCACCAGTTGTGTACTCACGGTCCCCAGGCCTGCCCCATGACAGCCTCCCCCAAAGAGGACAGCCCCCTGCAAAGCCCTATTCTCTGGATTGCAAGCCACCATGCCTGCATCACACCTGCTCCCTGGGTCCTACTGTGACCCATGCAGGGCTCCGAGCACCCACCCCCTTGCAAAATCTCTGGATTCAGCAGTGACAGCCCACTCCCCGGCTTCTCTCTGCCCAGTGACGCTCCCCACAGCGCCCAGAAAACCCCACCCAGGCATCCCTCACTCCCTGAAAGAAGCCCGTCCACCCCTGCTCCTACCCACTCCTCCATCGTGGATGTGTGCTCCCAGCTCTGCCAGGCACTGGTCTGGCCCCCAGTCCTGCCCAGGGCTTAACAGCACTCCAAAGGCCAGGACAGAGATGGGAGCCAGGTGAGAAGCTAAATGCAGTGGATGAAAGGAGTGTCCCCAAAGTCACATCCCCCTGGAATGTCAGGATGGGACCTCGTCTGGAAACAGGGTCTTTGTGGATGTTACTTGCTAAGCCCAGGCTACCCTCATCCAGGCTGGGCCCTGACGCAATGGCTTATAATAAGACACCAAGGAGAGGCCACATGATGAGGGAAGCAGAGACTGAAGAGCCAAGGATGCCTGGGACCCCAGAAGCTGGAGGAGCCTCTGGAGGGAGCACAGCCCTGCCATACCCCATAGTAGACTTCTGGGTTCCAAGAGAGGATAACTGATGTGGTTTGCCCCACCATCTGGCCACCCCAGGATGCCCATGCCCTGTTCAGCTGCCAGCCCTGTTGTGTCCTTGGAGCCCCACTCATTCATCATGGCATCTGGGTCCTCAGCCCCACACACAATCCATATATGCAATGCTTTCCTGTTCCTCCTTTCTCCTAGATACAACAGAGCATCTTGATCTCCTATGGGGAAAACCATCCCTGACAATTCATTGGCAGGACATAAAAGGCAGACCAGCCGGGCCTGGTGTGTCTGTGCAGGGCCCAGGATGGTGGGGTATACATGTCCTCAGTGTTCCTGGTGGACAAGGTGACAAACTTCAGGCCTGGAAGAGCAACTGGGTCCAGGGGAGTCTGATCATCTCCACCTGCAGCCCTGCCCACCAGGCCCCTCACTGGCCTCCTGCCAGGAGTCTCCTATCCCCACCTCTCCGTCCATCCTCAAAACCATGATGATGAATATGGCAAATCAAAACCACTATGAGTGGACTTCCCTGGCAGTCCAGTGGTTAAGGATCCACCCACCAATGCAGGGGACGCAGGTTTGATTCATCCCACATGGAGAAGCTCTAAACAGTAACAAAAACAAGGCTAGGAGCTGACTGTGGCTCAGATCCTGAACTCCTTATTGGAAGATTCAGACTTAAATTGAAGAAAGTAGGGAAAACCATAGACCATTCAGGTATAACCTAAATCAAATCCCTTACGATTATACAGTGGAAGTGACAAATAGATTCAAGGGATTAGATCTGATAGAGTGTCTAAAGAACTATGGATGGAGGTTCATGACATTGTACAGGAGGTGGTGATCAAAACCATCCCCAAGAAGAAGAAATGCAAAAAGGCAAAATGGTTACCTGAGGAGGCCTTACAAATAGCTGAGAAAAGAAGAGAAGTAAAAGACAAAGGAGAAAAGGAAAGATATATCCATCCAAATGCAGAGTTCCAAAGAATAGCAAGGAGGTAAGGAAGCCTTCCTCAGTGATCAATGCAAAGAAATAGAGGAAAACAACAGAATGGGGAAGACCCGAGATCTCCTCAAGAAAATCAGAGATACCAAGGGAACATTTCATGCAAAGACGGGCACAAAAAAGGACAGAAACAGTATGGACCTAACAGAAGCAGAAGATATTAAGAAGAGGTGGCAAGAATACACAGAAGAACTATACAAAAAAGATCTTAATGATCCAGATAACCACGATGTGTGATCACTCACCTAGAGCCAGACATCCTGGAGTATGAAGTCAAGTGGGCCTTAGGAAGCATCACTACAAACAAAGCTAGTGGAGGTGATAGAATTCCAGCTGAGCTATTTCAAATCCTAAAAGATGATGCTGTGAAAGTGCTGCACTCAATAGGCCAGCAACTTTGGAAACCTCAGCAGTGGCCACAGGACTCCCAAAGAAAGGCAATGCCAAAGAGTGTTTACCACACAATTGCACTCATCTCACACGCTAGTAAAGTAATGCTCAAAATTCTCCAAGCGAGGCTTCAACACTATGTGAGCCAAGAACTTCCAGACGTTGAAGCTGGATTTAGAAAAGGCAGAGGAACCAGGAATCAAATTGCCAACATCCTTTGGATCATAGAAAAAGCAAGAGAATTACAGAAAAACATCTGCTTCATTGACTACACTAAAGCCTTTGACTGTGTGGATCACAACAAACTGTGGAAAATTCTTAAAGAGATGGGAATAGCGACCACCATACCTGCCTCCTGAGAAATCTGTATGCAGGCCAAGAAGCAACACTTCAAACCGGACATGGAACAACAGACTGGTTCCAAATTGAAAGGAGTATGTCAAGGTTGTATATTGTCACCTTGCTTATTTAACTTATATGCAGAGTACATCATGTAAAATGCCACGCTAGACGAAGCACAAGCTGGAATCAAGATTGCCAGAAGAAATAGCAATAACCTCAGATATGCAGATGACACCACCTTTATGGCAGAAAGTGAAGAGAAACTAAAAAGAGCCTCTTGATGAAGGTGAAAGAACACAGTGAAAAAGCTGGCTTTAAAACTCAACAGTCAAAAAACAAAGATCATGGCATCTAGTCCCATCACTTTATGGCAAATAGATGGGGAAACAATAGAAGAGTGACATGTTTTATTTTGAGGGGCTCCAAAATCACTGCAGATGACGGTGACTGCAGCCATGAAATTAAAAGATGCTTGTTCCTTGTAAGAAAACCTATGACAAACCTAGATAGCATACTGAAAAGCAGAGACATTAGTTTGCCGACAAAAGCCCATCTAGTCAAAACTATGGTTTTTTCCAGCAGTCATGTATAGATGTGAGAGTTACACCATTAAGAAAGCTTAGTGCTTAGGAATTTATGCTTCTGAACTGTGGTAGTGGAGAAGACTCTTGAGAGTCCCTTGGACAACAAGGAGATCAAACCGGTCAATCCTAAAGGAAATCAGTCCTGAATATTCATTGGAAGGACTGATGCTGAAGCTGAAGCTCCAATACTTTGGCCACCTGATGCGAAGAAAGGACTCATCTGAAAAGATCCTGATGCTGGGAAAGGTTGAAGGCAGGAGAAGGGATGAGATGGTTGGATGGCATCAGTGACTCGACAGACCTGAGTTTGAGCAAGCTCCGGGAGTTGGTGATGGTCAGGGAAGCCTGGTGTGTACAGTTCATGGGGTGGCAAAGAGTCGGACCCGACTGAGCAACTGAACTGAACTGAACGCCCCAGGCAACTAAGCCCACGTGCCACAACTAGTGAGCCCGTGCACCATAACTAGAATTCCATGCGACACAAGCAAAGATCTCACATGAGGCAATGAAGATCCTGAGTGCTGCAACTAAGATACGATGCAGCCAAATAAATTTAAAAAAAAAAAAAACCACCATGAGCCACTCCGGTATTCTTGCCTGGAAAATTCCATGGACAGAGGAGCCTGGTGCATTACAGTCCAGAGTCGCAAAGAGTCGGACACAACTGAGCACGCACGCACGCACTTACAGTGATAAGAGTCAAAAGCCTCTGCAAGATAAAAATTAATGAGAAAGTATGATGGAAATGCAGTATCAAAGCAAAAGCATCAGTTACAAAAAAACCCACCATGAGACATGACCTTACCCCTTGGACCACCAGCTAGAATAAAAAACCTAGACAATGACGAGAACTGCTGAGGATGTGGAGAAATCAGAGTCCTCAAGCAGGGTGACAGGGGCGGGGGTCATGAGGTGTGTAGCTGTGGTAGACAGGCCAGTGGTTCACCAGGGGGCGAAACATGAAGTTCCTGTCAACCCGGCAGTGCCACTCCCAGGGTATGTGCCTGAGAGAAGTGAACGCACACATCCGCACAAAACCTGTGCATGAGTATTCAGCATGTCATGATCCACAGACTCCTGAAGATGGAAGCGACCCAGTGTCCATCAAGAGATGACAGACGAGCAGTGAGCACGTCATCCATACAAAGTGGTCTGTCCATACAAGGGGTGTTAGTTACCTTAAGAAGGAGATTTGGACTCATGTTACAACACGAACAGACGTTGAGAACATGATGCTCAGTGAGAGAAGCCAGACACAGAAGAACACAGAGTTTGGTTCAACTCACAGGTCCCTAAAGGAGTCAGATCCACAAGAGACAGGGAGAAGATGGTGGGGCCAGGGGCTGGGGAAGGCGATAGGGAGTCAGTGTTCCATGGGGACAGAGTTTTGGTGGGATGGTTGCAAACAACATGAATATGCTTAGTGCCACCAAGCTGTGCGCTTAAAAATGGTTAAAAGGGTGAATTTTATGGTATGTGTATTTTACAACTTAAAAATTAAAAAGAAAGAAAGAATGACACACTACCCTGAAGGGACAGGGAAGAAAGACCAGCTAAGCAGCTTTGGGAAACAGGTTAAAGGCCAAAAGAACTGCATACAAATACTGTGCTTTATGCAGAAAAAGTATTTTTCACAGGAGAGGAAAAGCAGCTCTGAAACTACACATGTTGTGCCACTAAGCAGACATGTGCAGAATGAAAGCCAGGTTCTGAGAACTGGAGAAGAGAGTTACAGGTGAGGGGAAGGGAGGCTGGGATGAACTCTCCAAGGCTGAGCCAGAGTCAGAGGGACTCAAGTTGATCTCCTGGCTTTTAGGTGGGTGAATGGATGGATGGATGGACAGACTAGATGGACAGATGGAGACAGAGACACAGAAATAGAGGTTGTGTGTTGGTATATTTCCTCGCTCTATCTGCTAAGAAGGTCTCTTAACAACAATACCCCAGCAGCAGTGAGCACACCCAGCACCTGTATCTTGGTTTCTAAATACCATTTTCCACTAAATGGAGAAATGGTTGATTCCTGGGCTGAGGGAGGGGAAGGATGAGATGAGCTTGGTATCCTGTGGGGCCAAAAAGTAAAGACATTCTCCCGACATGACACACCAGTGTTAAAAGGAATTGAGCTAACTGTAAGGACTTCCAGTGGCCAAATCTGGGACAGTAACGTTCATACCGGACAATGACCCAAAAGATAAACAACTGTGAGTCCATGATGAAATAAATATATAATGGAGGAGGTATGTGAGCAAGGGGGAAGGGACAGTTTTTCCTTTCAGAATCCCAGTTAACAAATGGAGAAGGAGTTATGGAAATAGGAAATCACCATATGGCAGATGCCAGAGTAAAACAACTCTTTCCAGCTAGAACCACCATCCACACATACTCCAACAGCGGGCAAAGGAGGAGGGGAAAGGGGATGTCTACACAGAGCACCCCTCAGGAGAGAAGGGTGATGACGAGGGGATGGCAGGGACATCCCAGTGGAGAAACCTGCCCTGCGGCCAAGGCTCACGTCACCAGAGATGGGACAGATGGATAGCACAGGCTCCGAAGTTTTACATTAAACACACGAAGGGGGTGAAAGGAGAAAGATGAGGGAAGACATACCCTGCAGACAGAAAGCACCAGTGAGCTGGAGTGGTTGCCCTGACAGCAGACAAGACAGATGTGAAGACAGGGAATGTTACTGGAAAATGGACATTTCCTATGAACAGAGGGTCAGTACACAGGAATAGGTAACAGCGCAAACAAACACACAACTGAGTCCCAAACCACACAAAGAGAAACTAAGCATAAAGAGGCGGAAGAGACAATCCAACAGTTTCCACCGGAGGTTTCAACACCTCACTCTTCACAACTGACAAACAGCCAGACTGAACAACGCCACCAACATACCTTTACGAAACCCTCAGCCCAGGGGTTTCCCCAGTGGTCCAGGGGTTAAGAATCCACCTTCCAGTGTAGGGAACTCAGTTTGGATCCCTGGTCAGGGAACTAGGATCCCACAGGCCATGGGGAAACTGAGCCCCCATGTTACAACTACAGAGCTTGCACGCCACAACTAGAGATTCCGCATGCTGCAAACAAGACCTGACACAGCCAAATAAATTTCTTTTGGGGATTTCTTAAACTCCCCAAACAAAACCCTCAGCCCAGTGATGGCAGAAGGCACGCTCTAGGAATATTCTCCAGGACAGACCAAGTACAAGGTCAAACAAATATACTTACAGGCACTGAAAGAAGTCAAAGCTTATTCTCCAAACAGAGGAATTAAAATTATACACCAATAACAGAAAGACCTCTGAGAAATTCCCAAACATTTGGAAATGAAACAACACTTCTAAGTAACCCATGGGTCAAGGAAGGAACACAAGGCGAATGAGAAAAGATCTTGACCGGAACAAAAATGCACAGGGCACATCAGACTATAAGGAATGCAGCTAAAACACTGCTTGGGGTAAACATTATGTATCCATTAAATAAAGATCTAAAATCAGCAACCTAAGCTTCTGGGAATTAACTGGGAATCCAGTGGTTAGGACTTGGCACTTTCACTGCCGGGGTCCAGGTTCTATCCCTGGTCAGGCAATGAAGATCCCACAAGACACACACAGAGTGATCAAAAATTTATAAAAAATAAAATCAGCAAGGCAATCTTCCATCCCAGGAATCTAGAAAACAGCAAATCAAGCCCAAAGAACAAAGAAGACAGTAAAGTGGGAGCAGGAGTTAATGAAACTGGGAATGGGAAAATAGAGATAAATCAATGAAACCAAAAGGTCATTCTTTGAGGGGAAAAAAAAAATTTAAACCACTGCTAGAATTTTAGCTAGACTGATCAAGCAAAAAGACACAAGTTACCAAAATCAGAAATGAAAACGGAATATCACTAAGACCAATGGTAAAAGAACTTTGAAACAACTTTATGTCAACAAAGACAACTTAGAGGAAATGGATGACTTCCTGTAAAGACAAACTGCCAACACTCACTGAAGACAGAGAAATCTAAACAAATAAATAACAAGTGAACTAGTCACTAAAAATCTGGGACTTCCTTGGTAGTACAGCGGATAAGAATCTGCCTGTCAGTGCAGGGGACATGGGTTCAATCTCTGATCTAGAAAGATTCCACATGCCGTGGGGCAACTAAAGACCATGCACTGCAACTACTGAGCCCACGTGCCTAGAGCCTGTGCTCTGCAATGAGAAGCCACTGTAGCGAGAGGCCCACACACCGCAATGAAGAACAGCCCCTGCTCACCACAACTGGAGAAAGCCCTCATGCAGCAACGAAGACCCAACACAACCAATTAAAACACACTATCTTTCCACAGGGAATTCCCGGTGGTCCAGCGGTTAAGACTCTGAGCTTCCACTGTAGGGGACACAGGTTCGATCACTGGCTAGGGAACTAAGATCCCACAAGCTCCACAGTGCAGCAAAAAAAGAAAAAGAAAAAATCTCCCCACAAGGAAAAGCCCATTCCCAGAAGAAATTAACACCAACCCTCTGCATATTCTTCTAGAAAGCAGAGGAGGAGGGAACATTTTCCAATTCACCTATGAGGCCAAAGACATTACTGAGTCCTTGGGCATCATGGCGGGTGGGGAATGGGGAAGCCACTTTGGAAACCAGTTTGGCGGTTTCTTAAAATGTCACATGTAAGTGTTACTTTGCGGTTCCAACATTTGACCCTTAGGTATTTACCCAAGAGAAAAGGAACAGTAGTACTTCCATATGCAGATTTCTGCACAAATGTTGAATGTTCATAGCAGTATTATTCCTTATAATGAAAAGCTAGAAGCTAGAAATAACCTGTTTAACCTGTATGCCCGTATAACCCATATGACTGGTGAATGGACAAAGTGTGGTCCATCCATGCAATGGGATTCAGCAGTAAGATGAATTACTTTGGCAATAAAAAGAAATGAGCTGTCCATTCAAGGATGTGGATAGATCTCACAAATAAGACACTGAATGAAAGAAGCCAGATCAAAACCTACACATTCTGTCATTTTAATTATATGCGATTTCTACAAATGGCAAAACTAGAGCCTGTGTTCCACAACGGGAGAAGCCACTGCAATGAGAAGCCCGCACACGGCAACTAGAGCGTAGCCCCCGCCCGCTGCAACTAGAGAAAAGCCCACACAGCAACAAAGACCCAGGGCAGCCAAGAATAAATAGATTAAAAAAAAAAAGATTCAGTTTGGGAATTCCCTGGCAGGCCAGTGGTTAGGACTCTATGCTTTCACTGCTGAGGTCGAAGGTTCAATCACTGGTCAGGGAACTAAGATGCTTCGAGCCATGTGGTGTAGCTGAGAAAACAAAAGATTTGGTTCCTCAGTTGTGAGGGCCACATTTCAAGTGCTCAGTAGCCATGTGTGACTAGAGGCTAGGACTGGAGAGGACAGATCTAGAACATTCCCATTGTCACAGAAAAGTCTACTGGACAGCACTGGACCATGGAATCAATGGAACAGCTATTAACACCAAAGAGGATTCAGAAAGAAATCATTCCAGTGGATAAAAATAAATGTGCAAGGCCCCACAGCTTCCCAGCAAGAACCAGCTAGGAAGTATGTAACGGAGAAATTACTCACAACAGAAAAAACAACAACAACAAAAACAACACCTAGCAATAAATGTTTACGAGCTATGTGCTGCTTAGTTGCTTCAGTCGTGTCCCGACTCTGTGCGACCCCATAGACAGCAGCCCACCAGACTCCCCCATCCCTGGGATTCTCCAGGCAAGAACACTGGAGTGGGTTGCCATTTCCTTCTCCAATGCATGAAAGTGAAAAGTGAAAGTGAAGTCGCTCAGTCGTGTCCGACTCTTAGCAACCCCGTGGACTGCAGCCTTCCAGGCTCCTTCGTCCATGGATTTTCCAGGCTAGGAGTACTGGAGTGGAGTGCCATAGCTCTTGCACACAAGAGCTATGTGAAGAAACTATAAAACTGGGCATTCCCTGGTCGTCCAGTAGTTAGGACTCCATACTCTCACTGTTGAGGGGGCCTGGGTTCAATCCCCAGAGAGGAAACTAAATCCCAAAATCCGGCAGTGTGGCCAAAAAAAAAAACCCAAAACTACAAAACTTCCCTACGGAAACACAAAAGCACCATACATAAATGGAGAGACAACATGTGCCCATACTTTGTATTCTGAACTGTCAGCTCTCCCAACCTGGTATCTTTGCTAAGACAAACCCCTCCAGTTATTTCTTTAGCATTTGACAAACTGATTCTAAAGATTATAGGGAAAAAAAAAAAAAAAAGATTATAGGGAACCACTGAGCCAGGGACTGGTCAAATACAGCTCTTGGACCCAATCCAGCCCACCAGTTGTTTTTGTAAATAAAGTTTTATTGGCACACAGCCATGCACATTCATTTCTGTCTTTGCTGTGTTCATACTGCTACAGCAGAATTAAGCAGTTGGAACACAGACCATGTGGCCTACTGAGACTACTTATTGTCTGGCTCTTTACAAAAATTTGCTGGTACTGTGCTAGAAGGTAAATTCCAGGGAAAGAGATGTCTTTTGTTAGCACCGTTTCAGAGACTGCTGATTGAGCAAGGGATGGACAGGAGGAAGGGATAGACAGATGGGTAACTGATCCTGAAACAGCTAAATGTGTGAGACGAGCTGAAAAAGTCTTCACAAAAAGTCTTGAGCAAAACTGGGAAGAACAGCCACAGCAGTTGTCATATCCACCATAAAGCCACAGTCACTAAAAAACGTGCTATTTAGCTAAGCACACACAGAGATTGCTGTACTTTGGGGACATCTCTGCGCTGCTAAGTCTCCAGTGATATGTGAATAAAGGTATTTTAGATATTAACGTGGGGCAATCAAATTGTACAGTGCTACCCTGAAGATGCTCAGTGCTTCCTCAGAGGGAGCCCTGTGAGTATAGACATTGGACTGATGCATTTCCTAAGCACCCAGTGTGCCAGGCATTTTCCTGGGCTTGGCAGGAGGGAGAGCAGCAAGACACTGCTCACAGCAAGCCAAGGACAGCCATCACAGAGAAAGTTAGAAGGAAAAAGAGCGATGAAAAAGTAGTACAGTGGAGAGGGGATGGGGGTGGGAGGCAGACTCTGAACAAGGCCTGAGCTTGCCCTGGCCAGAGCTGGCCCCTCTGCCATTACATATGCCAGGCCCTCCTGCGCCCCATGCACCAGGTCGCCCTTCACCCAGAGTCCACGCCATTCTGAGCCCCAGCCTGAAATCACAAGCCTGGATCCTGGGAAATGGTGGCTGCAGGCCCCACAGCCTTTCTGGAAGTTAGCACGAGCCCTGCCCTCAGTCTGCTTTGTGAAGTAAGCTCAGGTCCGGTTCAGCAGTCACCAGCTCTGCACTAACACCCTTCCCACCCCAGGCACTGTTTCTGGATCCCACGTGGCATTTACTTGTGTCCTCGGGCTCCTCCCAGGACTGTCCTGGGGACCCTCCGGTGTCTTGGTCCTGAGGCACGCCCCACTGGGTTTATCTGGTTATTTTCTCCAGGTGGACTGGTTCCTGGGACTTCTCTAACAAATTACTGCAAATTGGGTGATGAGAGAATCTCATGTTCTGGAGGCTGCAGGTGCAAGATCAGGGCCGTGCTCCC
This sequence comes from Bos indicus, assembly GCF_029378745.1. Taxonomy (NCBI): domain Eukaryota; kingdom Metazoa; phylum Chordata; class Mammalia; order Artiodactyla; family Bovidae; genus Bos; species Bos indicus. The sequence goes on from NC_091766.1 coordinate 44,007,164, forward strand.
TGCAAGGTTCTGCCCTTCTCAGCTTCTGGGGGCCCCGGGCAGACTGTGGCTTGTGGCCACGTCCCTCCAGTCTCTGTCTGGTCCCTCTTCTCCACGTCTCTCACATGGACACTTAACACTTGGATTTAGTGCCGTTCAGATTATCCAGGATGATCTCTTCTTGAAACTCTTAATCACATCTGCAAAGACCCTTTTCCCAATAAGGTCCTGTTCATGGGTTCTGGGCCTTGGGACTTGGACACAACTTGGGGGCCACCATCAACCCACGACACTGGGACTCAGGGCTGGAGGTGGAGCACACCAGGGGGAGGACTCTTTCCTGCTGGGGGTGTTGACACCCCCAGGACCATCAACTTAGCCACATGGTTAAGGGGGCATCTGCTGGGTTTCCCCAAGGTGGGGTTTCAATCTGCTCCTTACAAGCCAGTCCCTTAATGCAGCCCATCCAGGAGGGAGGCGGGGGTGAGGTCAGCCTGGAGCTGGGCACAGGCTGTGAGGAATTCTCCCTACTCCTGTCTGTGCTCCAGCAGCAATGCTCCAGTGTTTCCTGGAGCACCGGGTTACATCCCCACCAGCCTGTGAGGCCAGCCTGTGTGGAGAATGAGCCCGGGCACTGTGATAGGACCTGGTTAGTCCCAGGGTTGGTTGGTCACAGGGTCCACCCTCCCAGTGGCCCCAGGAAGGAAGTGTCTAATGGTTGGTCCCAGGTCATAGGGGTGGAGGGAAACTGAGGCCCAGGAGAGCCCAGGGTCACTTATGCACCTGTTCGCGGTAGGTAACATTTCACAATGCACATGAAATAACAACCCAAAGGCTGAAAAGAAAAGGAACTAGAACCTTCCATCAAGAGGATCCACAGAGCAGGAATATGAAACAAGAAAGGCATGACGGAGGCTGGGGGCTCCTGGGTCACAAGGCAACCAGCCCCCTACGGGGAGTTCGCAGGGGAGGGGAGAGGGTTAGGGCAGGGACAAGCCCCAGGAGGTCTTGGGGACCCCCTCACCGGCCTGGAAGCTCCCTCGGGCAGGAATCTAGTCCCAGTTGCACATAAATAACCAAGAAAGGGCTAGAGAGAAGAATCTCAAAAACACAGGCCAAGTAAAAGCCAGACATCTGAATGGTGAAGACAACCCTCACAGCGGGCTGGGGACTCTCCAGGCAGAGTTGCAAGAACCCCCAGCCCCCTTCCCCAACAGAACCCTCCCAGCATCCCCCAGCAAGCAGTGGGCAGGGTGGTCTCTGATACAGCCCCGCCCCACCTAGGAATCTGGAGGCTGCACCCCTGAGCCTGGAGGCTGCACCCCTGAGCCTGGCAGAGGTGTGGGCCTGCACCAAGGAAAACCCCATTCAAGAGGAGACCTGGGATGTACGGTGTCAGGGAACGGGGGTTATGAGGGTCTGGGGTTCACGAGGTGGGAGTCTAGCGGGGCTCTGGGGGATCCCAGCCCCAGAAGGAGGGGGCACTCAGGGGAGAAGATCACTGGGGCCCGTGAGGCCCCAGTGGAGGAGGGGAAGGAGATGGAAGAGGCGGAAGGAGATAGGGTCTCTGGCGGTCCTACGGCTGGCCAGGCTGGCCAGCCTGGCAGGGGTTGAAGGGTCACAGAGATGCAGCAAGTGAAAGAGGTCTGCGGACCTGGGAGATTTCGGGCATGAGTGCAGGGTCAGGGATCATAGAGCCAGGAGACTCCAATGAGGGTGGAGGGGCAGGGGTCGCAGGAGCGGACCATGGCTAGTTATCTGGAAGTCCGGGCTGGACGGAGGCCTGGCAGGGTCACAGGGCCTTAAGGGTGCTGGGGCCCGGGGGCGGTGGGGAAGGGCAGGCCCCCAGGACAGCAGGGGATCCAGGAATGGCGGGTGCTGGGTCCCCGGGGCTGGCGGTTTTCCTGAGGGGAGGCGGGGAGCGGGATCCCAGGAATGACTGAATCCTGGGGAGGGGGTGGGGGTAGGGGTCCAGTCCTGGGGATGACCGGGTCCCGGGAAGCGGCGGCGTCTTGGGGGATGACGGAGTCCCGGGGGGCGGGCCTCGGTGCTAACCCGGTCCCGGGTCGGGCGGCGGTCCCGGACGGCGGCCCACCTGTGCGCCGGGATGCGCTGCGCGCCGAGCCCCTTGCCCACCAGGAAGTGCACGTCGCAGAGCACCTCGTTGTTGAAGAGGAAGGCGAAGCGCTCCTTCACCGTGGGCTTGGTGGCCTGCCAGTTGTAGACGGGCTCGCGGAGCAGCGCCGCCGCCCCCGGCTCCTCGGCCGCCCGCTCCCCGCCCGCCGCGGCCTGCGCGCCCGGCCCCGACACCGACACCGGCGGGGGCGGCCCGGGGACAGCGGGGGCCGGGGCGGCGGCGGCGGCGGCCGCGTTGCCGGGGGCCGGGGCGGTGTTGGCGCTGGGCCCGGGGCCGCCCCCCGCGCCCGGGCCGACCCCCGGCGGGCACGACGCGCGCCCGCCGCTCCCACCCGCCGCCATCTTGTCGGTGCGGCGCCCGGCGGGGCGGGCCTGGCGGGGGAGGGGCGGGAGGAGAGGGGAGGAGCGAGGAGATGGGGGACGGAGGGGAGAGGAGGGGAGCCGGAGAGGGAGATGGAGAGGGAGAGGGAGAGGGAGAGGGAGGGGCGGGGCGGGGGCGAGCAGAGGCCCATGGAGACTTCGTACCTCAGACCCTGGGCCTAGACCCCAGAGACCCGACCTCAGACGTGGGACCCCCCCACGTGCTAGATCTCGTACTTCAGTCCTGGGACCCCGACCCCAGACTCTAAATCTTGTACCTCAGACCCCCAACCCCAGGTTCTAAATCTGTTACCTCAGACGCTGGACCTCGGGTTCTAGATCTGTTACCTCAGATCCCCAACCCCGGGTTCTAGATCCTGTACTTCAGACCCCTAACTCCGGGTTATAGATCTGTTACCTCAGACACTGGACCCCAGGTTCTAGATCCTGTACCTCAGACCGCAGATCCCAGATCCTGGACCTCAGAACCCGGGTACTAAACCCAGACCCCTTACTTCAGACTCTATGTCCCAGATCCAGAAATTGTGACCCCAGACCTCAAACCTCAAAACCCTGACCTCAGATTTGGAGTCACTAGCCCAGATCCTAGATCCTCAACCTCAGGGGCCTCAGACCTCAGACCCCAGTCCTCGTAATTCCACTCCTACATCCTGGGCCTCAGAACCCAGGCTCTGGATTCCAACTCCAGACCTCAGATTCCAGACCCGGGACGCCAGAACTCAGACCCCAACTCCAGTCCCTAAACCCCAGATCCCAGTCTCTGACCCATGACCCCCCAAACACAAATGCAGACCCGACTCCAGAGTCCAAACCCCATAGCTGGGACCCTGGACCTTAGCCCCAACCCCAGGTGGTCAGCTGAAGGGACCCCACAGTGGGGGGAGTACTGAATGCAGGGGAGGGCTGTGCATCCCAGAATCAACAGAGATACAGGTCCCTCCTCTGAGCCAGGTCTCAGTTGCCCGGTGTCCACAGAGCTGCAGCCCACAAACAGCTAACTGCACCCACAATGTCAGAGTGCCCTAATGCCTTGAAGAAGAGACACAGGCAGCTAGACCATAAAACAGGGTGTCTTGAGCAACCTGGGGGTCACAACCTGGAGATGCAGCCTGAAGAATGTGACAGAAGATATGACTTCAGGGGTGCAGGGGGAGCCTGGAGGCCTTCCTAAAGGAAGGGAGGCTGACCAGTGACTCAGGAGTCAGGAAGATGAATGGGGAGTCGGGGGTGGGTACTCTGTTTAATATCCCAGAAGGCAGGGGCTGGGTAGAGAGGGAGGCATAAGGGTGTTTTTGCCAGACCCTAGCTGAACACAAGACCTCAGTAACACCTGTGGCAATTTAGCATCTAAAAAGTGACTGGGAGACCCCCCAGGGGTCTAGAGCCTGGTCTCCCCCATGGAGAAAGGACTTCTGCCTGTGGATCATGGACCTTGGACACCCAGGAGAGCCATAGGCAAGAAATTCCACCTCAGCGTCCAGTCTCTGCCAGAATCCCGGCCAGTTCTTACATCCAAAGTAGACTTTGAACCCTGAGTCTCCACAGGGGCCGGCTTCACGGGCAGCCCCTGCACTTGCTGTCACCATCTTGAAATTCATAATAATTTTTTAACAAGGGGCCCCAAGTTTGCACTGTAGTCCAGTCCCTCCTCCTCCTCCTCCAAGGCTACCTAAAACTGCCCAGCCCCCTCCAAGACAACCCGTACCCTCAGCCCAAACCACCTAACCTTCCTTACTCTTTTTAGAATATAGACTCCTCCCAACTTAAGCCAGGTGTCTGGTAGGCAATGATTAAAGCCCTCCATATCTTTCCCACAATTGAAAGTCAGTCCCCTTTACCCGAGGACAACCTCTACCCTTGGGGGCTGAGGACCCAGCACTACAGATTTTACCAGTGGCTTTTCAGAGGATGTACTCCCAGCATTGGGCTCTAGGTTTTTATAAAATCCCACTTTACCATCCTCTGCTCCTTGGGGTGAGACATTTCCTGAAGGTCAAGCAAACCATGTGATAACCATAGACAAAGGCATCTTGAACCTGTAGATAAAATTTTTGCAAAGATTTATTTTTTCATTCTAAACATAATATATAAATAAAGGAGAGAACTTGGAATTGCCAGAAAATTTCAAGAAAAGAACGTGTGCTTCATCCATTATATTAAATCCCAAACTAACCAATATTAATACTGTATCTACTATCTGTTCTATTGTTTGTTTTTTACAAAGAGTAGAATCTTTTTATGGGCTTCCCAGGTGGCTCAGTGGTAAGGAATCCAGCTACTAATGCAGGAGACCCAGAAGACATGGGTTCGATTCCTGGTTCAACAAGATCCCCAGGAGTAGGAAATGGCAACCAACTCCAGTATTCTTGCCTGGAAAATTCCATGGACAGAGGAGGCTGGTGGGCTACAGTCCATGCAGTCAAACATAACTGAGAGTTAGACATAACTGAGCGACTGAGCACACACATAGAGAAAATCTTTAGATACAGCTGGATCATGAATACAGATCATGTGGTACAGGGATGTCAGTCTTTTTATGTAGGGATGCTAAAAATGGTTCATCAGAATAAAATCAGGCTGTGAATACTGAACTAGCAGCTTCATAAAGAACAAAAATCCTAATAAAATAAATCTCTTTTTTTCAAAAAGAACAAAAATCTTGATTCTTGTCTTTGAGGATAATTATGAATTCATGGCATTCAGATTTGAGTAGCTGAATTGGTCATTAACTCATCAGTATTGATGAGAGATACCATTAAGTGGGCTCCTGTGTGCCTTCAGCACCCCAGAACTTGGAGAAGCACCCCTTCTTTCTGGCAGTGAAATACCCCAGGCCCACAATGTACCTGGCCTGCCCTGAAACATAAAACCAGCTAGTCTCCAAAGAGCCCTTATTCCTCTGGGTGGGGAAAATCCTGAAGGCTGCATTGGGATATTAAGCTGTTGTTATTTAATTGCTCAGTCATGTCCGACTCTTCTGCGATCCCGTGGACTGTAGCCCACCAGCCTCCTTTGTCCATGGAATTCTCTAGGCAAGAATACTGGAGTGGGTTACCGTGCCCTCCTCCAGGGGATCTTCCCAACCCAGGGATCCAACCCGCATCTCCTGCTTGGCAGTCAGTTTCTTTACCACTGAGCCAATATTGGGACTCTTCTCTATTTGCACATAAATCTGTGGTGGAAAACATTAAAGGCTACTTCAGTTGTCAGGTGGAAATAATAAATTTCAAAGATTGGGAGTTTGTGTTGTTATTTCTAATTTAGTTCTAACACAACTGCATAATGGCTGTCCTCGAAACTTCAACCTCCCTGAGGACCAGAACCTGCTCATCACCCCTGGTTGTAAATAAAGCTTTATTGGTACACAGCTACACACACTCATTTACAGGGTAATACGGCTGCTACCCAGCTTCCAGGGCAGATTTGAGTAGTTGCTACAGTGATGTTATGCTTAGCAAAGTCAAAAAATATTTACTCTTTGGCCCTTTACAGAAAAAATTTGCAGAATCCTGCTTTGTAAATGCCCTACCTAAAGTATAATTTTACTCTTATCATTTGATGAACTGTAAGTCTCTGAAGATCCTATTACAACTTATGTAATTTCTGCCTTGTTTTATCTGTCAACATAAAATATAAATCCAGGGAATGAAAGTAAGATCAACAGTTTATAAAATAACTGCTAATTGGAAATTAAGACCTAAGATCACAGAAGCTATCTGCATGAGTGTGAGTGACTCGCCCACTGATTGGTTCAGGGACCAGGCACATACATGACCAGTTCTGGCCAAGGAGAAGAGAGGAAAAGCCTGCTGGGTGAGCCTGGAGACTGTCCTAGCTTGCGGCTATTTGTTCTGTAAACTAATAAACGTGTTTGTGGAATTAAGCAAGCAGAGTCATCTTCTCTGTTACCCATGGCTGCTGCTGCTGCTAAGTCACTTCAATTGTGTCAGACTCTGTGCAACCCCATAGACAGCAGCCCACCAGACTCCCCCGTCCCTGGGATTCTCCAGGCAAGAACACTGGAGTGGGTTGCCATTTCCTTCTCCAATGCATGAAAGTGAAAAGTGAAAGTGAAGTCACTCAGTTGTGTCTGACTCCCAGCGACCCCATGGACTGCAGCCTACCAGGCTCCTCCGTCCATGGGATTTTCCAGGCAAGAGTACTGGAGTGGGTACCCATGGCTACAGGTGGGTAATTGGTGCAATTGGCCCTGGTGGCCACCTCTTAGTAATGAGGGACATGGATGTGACTTTGTTCTTCCACCTATTTTAATAATCCCTGACACTCTGGTTTTTCATGGTCATCCTATAATGCAGGGGACTGGTTCAAGGACCCCTGCACACACTAAAATCCAAATATGCTCAAGTCCCTTATATAAAATGGCATAGTATTATAAGTTGTAGTATGGCCTATAACTTATACACAAATGATACATATATTATTTCTAGATTAGTCATAATACCTGATACAATATTTTGTTTTGTTTTGTTTTGCTTCTTGGCTGCCCAGAGGCTTGAGGGATCCCAGTTCCCCAACCAGGGACTGAACCAGGGCCATGGCAAGCAGGTTCTAGATCTCTTTTACAGATGTGTGCATCTGTCAAAACTCAGCAAACATGAGGTATTCCCTGGTGGTCCAGTGGCTAAGACCCTGTACTCCCAGTGCAGGGCACCAGGGTTTGATCCTTGGCCACGGAACTAGATTCTGCATACCACAATGAGAAGACTGAAGAGCCCTAGTGTTGCGACTAAGACGTGGTGCAGCTAAATAAATAAATATTCTGAAAGAGAGAGAAAGAAACCAGACAGAAAGTTCACAATAAAAAGGTTTTCACAAATGATGCTTCAAAAGATATCACTATGTTAGATCATAACAAATTTTTGTATAAAGCCATGCTGCTGCTGCGTCGCTTCAGTCATGTCCGACTCTGTGCGACCCCATAGACGGCAGCCCACCAGGCTCCCCAGTCCCTGGGATTCTCCAGGCAAGAACACTGGAGTGTGTTGCCATTTCCTTCTCCAATGCATGAGTGTGAAAAGTGAAAGTGAGGTTGCTCAGTCGTGTCCGACATAGTCACATTTTATTTTACGTTTTTTAGAATAGTAGTTTACCTACTGGTAGGGTTTTTATTAAAGGAAATGTAGAGAATTCAGAAAACTTTAGCCATTTCAACATGGATGCAAAAACACAAGTATTTGTAGGAAGTGAAATAGGTGATTGCTTGTCCCCAAGGTTGCATCTAGTAATTAATACTCTGTTGCTAAAAGGATGACTCAAAACCTAAAATCCTGAGACATTTCTTTTAGCAACACATAAGAAAATATTCTGAAATGTGAGAAATAAGTATCAGTTTTAATATATCTTATTCATTTTATTTTAAGCTGAAATCCTTTTATAAAAGCCTCTAGATGTGACCAGGTGGAGCCAGTGGTAAGAGACGGACCTGCCAATGCAGGAGACATAAGAGACGTGGGTTCAATCCCTGGGTCGGGAAGATTCCCTGGAGGAGGAAATGGCAACACACTTCAGTATTCTTGCTTGGAGAATCCCATGGACAGAGGAGCCTGGCGGGCTACAGTCCATGGGGTCACAAAGAGTTGGACATGACTGAGTGACTAACATTTTCATGCAGCCTGTGGCATCTTAGTTCCCCAAACGGAACCCATACTCCCTGCAGTGGAAGCACAAGCCTTAACCTCTGGACCACCAGGTAAGTCCCAATGATGCTGTTTCAAATCACCATTTTTAGGACCCATAGGTGGTCAAGGTGGTTAAATTACTTTTGAGAAATAAAGTACAAGATCTTTAGTTTTTAAACATCTCACCCTTCCATGTCTGCCAAGGAAGATACCAATACATCTATCCATAAAGGTGTTTATGTTTCAAGTAAAAAACAAAAAAAGTTTTAAATTTCACTGAACACAAACTTTCTTACCTCACACTGTACATCTGTAAAGTCACAGCTCTTTAGCCAGACCCTGAAGACACCTCATGTACGACCAACTCAATGAAGTTTCAGAAAAGGCGTGATTTCTAGAGTGCTAGAAATCAGGAAAACAGTTGTCTGGGGTGTGGAGGGAACTATTTAGGATGCTGGAATGTTCTAGGTCTTTTTAAAATATATATATTTATTTATTTGGCTGTGCCAGGTCTTAGTTGTGGCACGCAGGATCTTCCATCTTTGTTGCAAAACATGAACTCTTATTTGCAGCACGTGGGGTCTAGTTCCCTGACCAGGGATTGAACCCAGATCCCTTGTGTTGGGAGTGTGGAGTCTTAGCCCTTAGAACACCAGCTAAGTCCCTGAAATATTCCAGGTCTTGATGGGGTGTAGGTGACATGGGTTCTCACATTTGCCTAAACGCCTCAAATCATACTTAGGATCTGTGCAGGTAACTGTAAGTAAACTATACCTTGGTTAAGTTCCCTGTGCCCCAAGTTCCTGGGCTGAAATATGGAAAAGTTCATATTTCAGGCCAGAAACTCTGTGGCTGAAAGATGGGAAAAGTCCATTTGACATTATACTATTCCTGAAAATTATACTCCTTTCATGAGAATTTATTTACATACTCTCATCTAAGGCAAGGTTGTCAGAAACATAGAGAAAACGGCTATAGGAAATCACATTTAATTTCCATCTCAAATAAGACACAAATGGACTTATCTGTGAAACAGAAAGAGGCTCACAAATCCAGAAACTAATACCTGGATACCTGTGGGGATTTGGTTGTGGGTGTCGCCAGATTGAAGAAGAAATTAAGAAATAAAAATCACTATGTATAATGTAATAAAAACAATAGGATATATTATGCAGCAGAGAGAAACAGAGCCGTGATTTTGAAATATCTTTAAATGGTATATATTCCATGAGCTCAGCTGGTAAAGAATCCACCCGCAATGAGGGAGACCTGGGTTCGATCCCTGGGTTGGGAAGATCCCCTGGAGAAGGGAAAGGCTACTCACTCCAATATTCTGGCCTGGAGAATTCCATGGACTGTATAGTCCATGGGGTCGCAAAGAGTCGGGCACGACTGAGCAACTGTCACTTCACTTCACTTCACTCCATGTGAATACTGAATCACTCTGTTGTATCCCAAAGCAAATAGAGTAATGTGAATCAACTGTACCTCAACTGAAAAAGAAGGAGTGGATAGATGGCTACAAACACAAGAAATAATAATCAAGAATAAAGGTTAGCAAAATAAAAATGGGAAAAGTTGAGGAATAGAAATTCCCATCAAGAAATTAATTTGAAAAAAAAAAAAGAAATTAATTTGGATGGATTACTAAAAATCTCCATTGGTTCATCCACTAGAAAGAACAATATGGAGGATCTTTAGAAAACGAACCATGGAGGTGCCTGAGGAAACAGCAGTCACGTGCCTGGGCACACAGTCTGGGAAAAGAAACATTATAGAAGACAGGGTACCCATGCCATCCCTGCTGGACCGATTTCCAAAGGAAAGACACCGCTGCAACCTAAGTGTACAAGGACACAGAAATGAATAAATAAAATGGGTTCTATATATACAATGGTACATGAATCAACCATAAGGAAGACTGAAACAATGCCACGTTCAGGCACAGGCAAGAAGGTAGAGATGATCATAGCAAGTGAAGTAAGAGAGACAAGGAGTGAGAAACAGAGTGTGATGTCACTTCTATGTGGAATCTAAAAATGGATACACAGGAGCTTTTTGAGTCAAGATAAAAAGTTCAAAGAATTAGAAAAAACTCATCTCACTTACTGTTAGCAGAGAAGAAGGGTGTTGGGCACATAGAAATAAGCTACTTGGCTAATATATGCACATTACTATTCAGAACATAAGCCACAAGGACCTACTGGGTAACACTAGGAATGACACTCCATTTTTGGTCATAATGTGTATAGGAACAGTCCCTGAAATATAGCATATACACATCAATGTGTGAGTGAATCAAGTGACTATGAATTAAAAAAAAAACAACCACCCACTGCCTTGTAATTCACCTATATACGCAGGTTCAAATAACTGGATAAACACAATAAATGTAGAAACATATGCTGACTCTATTTCCCTCATCCCATGGTCACTTTGGCTGGTATCATATCTCTAGAGACCAGGCAGGCTTGGGTCCCAAGGCTGGATTTTTTTTGGGCTTAGGGTCCTGGGAGGATGCAGCAGGCAGTGTGACCCCACGACGTTCCTGGAGTGCCTCTTGCCCTCAGCAGGAGCCCTCAATCTCTAGGTACAGGCGGAGTAAATTAAGAGATTTAAATTAACATAGACACTCATATATATATCCAGTAGATGATCAAAAACAACCTACTGAATAGCAGGTGGAAGTTTATTGAACACACTGTAATCACCTAGTTGGGAACAAGAACTTGAAAGAGAATAGATAAGTGTTCATCCATGAATCTATCAAGTTCCTGTACCCCTGAAACACACATAAAATCAGAAATCACTTCTATTCCAATATAAAACCACACAGAAATGACAGGGATGTGGGAAATGCATGGGACTGAGTAATGCTGCTGACTTGCGGCCATTTTCTGTAACAACAGCTTGAACAGCTGTGCTGATGGGCATTGAGTATTCTCAGGGTCAAAGGGTCTGTAAGGCAAAAACAGCTGATCTCAACAATAGGCCTGGGGTGGTCATCAGAAAAGAATTTAAAACAGGGCCGAGTTACAGGAAGCTGCATCTAGACGTAACATGAACTCACCCTTGAAAAGAAATCACATGAAAAGAGGTCAATTTCGCTAAATATGATAAATACAAATCAAAACCACAGGAAGGAATCCCCTCACAGGACTCAGATCGGCCATAGTCAGAAACTTGACAAACACTGATGGAGAAGGCGTGGAAAGAAGGGAATATTCCTCCCCTGATGCTGGCAATATATGTCAATAACAGACACTATGAAGGATTGTGCGAGGCTTATTAAAAGAAAGAAAACAAGAATGAGGTTAGAACATTCTCTAACATCATACACAAAATGAACTCCAAATCATAAATATCTAAAGGTCAGCAGGGATTCTATGAAAATCTTAAGGAAAACATAGGCAGGACACATGAGGATATAAACTACAAGGTCTTTTTGGGTTCGGATGACTTCTTTTGGAATCCATCCCCTAGAGCAATGAAACCAAAACCAGGAAAATGCGACATACTTCAATTTCAGGTCTCCAAAAAAGAAAACCTTCAGGAATGAAGAAGTCAACTCAGAATGCACAGAAATATTTGCAAACCAAGATACCCACAAGCAATTTATCTCCAAAACCAACAAAAAACTCACAATTTGGTAATATTCCAATAAAGTGGATTACATAAAAATATAGTATCTCTATGCTGTATCACAACACAAAAATACTTATGTTAATCAACTGTACTTCTTACAAAAAAATATGGATGTATAGCTATAAATACAAATGAAAACAAGAAAAGAGGAACAAAATGAAAATGGGAAATATTATACAACAGAAAAAACAATTGAGAAATTACTTTGGATGAGATTATTAAAAATCATACAAACTAGAAGGACCATTTCAATCTTTGCTTCAAAAAGAACTAACTAGTCAAAGAGGCCAATGAATCTATCAGTTAGATAAATAAGAACAAGAAAGCCATGGGTAAGTCATATTTTACCAAGCCCACACTCTGATAATGAATACCATCATAAGATACATAAAAATTTTGATGATGTTTTCAAAAACAATTCAGTTCAGTTCAGTCGCTCAGTCGTGTCCAACTCCTTGCGACCGCATGAATCGCAGCACGTCAGGCCTCCCTGTCCATCACCAATTCCCGGAGTTCACTCAGACTCACGTCCATCGAGTCAGTGATGCCATCCAGCCATCTCATCCTCTGTCGTCCCCTTCTCCTCCTGCCCCCAATCCCTCCCAGCATCAGAGTCTTTTCCAATGAGTCAACTCTTTGCATGAGGTGGCCAAAGTATTGGAGTTTCAACTTTAGCATCATTCCTTCCAAAGAAATCCCAGGGCTGATCTCCTTCAGAATGGACTGGTTGGATCTCCTTGCAGTCCAAGGGACTCTCAAGAGTCTTCTCTAACACCACAGTTCAAAAGCATCAATTCTTCAGTGCTCAGCTTTCTTCACAGTCCAACTGTCACATCCATACATGACCACAGGAAAAACCATAGCCTTGACTAGACGGACCTTTGTTGGCAAAGTAATGTCTCTGCTTTTGAATATACTATCAAGGTTGGTCATAACTTTCCTTCCAAGGAGTGTCTTTTAATTTCATGGCTGCAGTCACCATCTGTAGTGATTTTGGAGCCCCAAAAAATAAAGTCTGACACTGTTTCCACTGTTTCCCCGTCTATTTCCCATGAAGTGATGGGACCAGATGCCATGATCTTCGTTTTCTGAATGTTGAGCTTTAAGCCAAGTTTTTCACTCTCCACTTTCACTTTCAAGAGGCTTTTTAGTTCCTCTTCACTTTCTGCCATAAGGGTGGTGTCATCTGCATATCTGAGGTTATTGATATTTCTCCTGGCAATCTTGATTCCAGCTTATGATTCTTCCAGCCCAGCGTTTCTCATGATGTACTCTGCATATAAGTTAAATAAGCAGGGTGACAATATACAGCCTTGATGTACTCCTTTCCCAATTTGGAACCAGTCTGTTGTTCCATGTCCAGTTCTAACTGTTGCTTCCTGACCTGCATACAGGTTTCTCAAGAGGCAGGTCAGGTGGTCTGGTATTCCCATCTCTGTCAGAATTTTCCACAGTTTATTGTGATCCACACAATCAAAGGCTTTGGCATAGTCAATGAAGCAGAAGTAGATGTTTTTCCGGAACTCTTGCTTTTTCCATGATCCAGTGGATGTTGGCAATTTGATCTCTGGTTCCTCTGCCTTTTCTAAAACCAGCTTGAACATCTGGAAGTTCACGGTTCACATACTGCTGAAGTCTGGTTTGGAGAATTTTGAGCATTACTTTACTAGCCTGTGAGATGAGTGCAACTGTGTGGTAGTTTGAGCATTCTTTGGCATTGCCTTTCTTTGGGATTGGAATGAAAACTGACCTTTTCCAGTCCTGTGGCCACTGCTGAGTTTTCCAAATTTGCTGGCATATTGAGTGCAGCACTTTCACAGCATCATCTTTCAGGATTTGAAATAGCTAAACTGGAATTAACTTCACAAACCAGGATGTCTGGGTCTATGTGAGTGATCACACCATCATGATTATCTTGGTCATGAAGATCTTTTTTGTACAGTTCTTCTGTGTATTCCTGCCACCTCTTCTTAATATCTTCGGCTTCTGTTAGGTCCATACCATTTCTGTCCTTTATCGTGCCCATCTTTGCATGAAATGTTCCCTTGGTATCTCTAATTTTCTTGAAGAGATTTCTACTCTTTCCTATTCTGTTCTTTTCCTCTATGTCTTTGCATTGGTCGCTGAGGAAGGCTTTCTTATCTCTTCTTGCTATTCTTTGGAACTCTGCATTCAGATGCTTATATCTTTCCTTTTCTCCTTTGCTTTTTGCTTCTCTTCTTTTCACAGCTATTTGTAAGGCCTCCCCAGACAGCCATTTTGCTTTTTTGCATTTCTTTTCCATGGGGATGGTCTTGATCCCTGTCTCCTGTACAACATCATGAACCTCATTCCATAGTTCATCAGACACTCGTCTATCAGATCTAGTCCCTTAAATCTATTTCTCACTTCCATTGTATAATCATAAGGGATTTGATTTAGGTCATACCTGAATGGTCTAGTGGTTTTCCCTACTTTCTTCAATTTCAGTCTGAATTTGGCAATAAGGAGTTCATGATTTGAGCCACAGTCGGCTCCTGGTCTTGTTTTTGCTGACTGTATAGAGCTTCTCCATCTTTGGCTGCAAAGAATATAATCCATCTGATTTCGGTGTTGACCATCTGGTGATGTCCATGTGTAGAATCTTCTCCTGTGTTGTTGGAAGAGGGTGTTTGCTATGACCAGTGCATTTTCTTGGGAAAACTCTATTAGCCTTTGCCCTGCTTCATTCCATATTCCAAGGCCAAATTTGCCTGTTACTCCAGGTGTTTCTTGACTTCCTACTTTTGCATTCCAGTCCCCTATAATGAAAAGGACATCTTTTTTGGGTGTTAGTTCTAAAAGGTCTTGTAGGTCTTCATAGAACCGTTCAACTTCAGCTTCTTCAGCTTACTGGTTGGGGCATAGACTTGGATTACTGTGATATTGACTAGTTTGCCTTGGAAACAAACAGAGATCATTCTGTCATTTTTGAGATTGCATCCAAGTACTGCATTTTGGACTCTTTTGTTGATCATGATGGCTACTCCATTTCTTCTAAGGGATTCCTGTCCACAGTAGTAGATATAATGGTCATCTGAGTTAAATTCACCCATTCCAGTCCATTTTAGTTCGCTGATTCCTAGAATGTCAATGTTCACTCTTGCCATCTCCTGTTTGACCACTTCCAATTTGCCTTGATTCATGGACCTGACATTCCAGGTTCCTATGCAATATTGCTCTTTACAGCATCGGACCTTGCTTCTATCACCAGTCACATCCACAGCTGGGTATTCTTTTGGCTTTGGCTCCATCCCTTCATTCTTTCTGGAGTTATTTCTCCACTTGAAACAATTCAAAAGGTGTTACTTCTGAAGATGTGTTTCCCATATTTTTATCCACACCCCAAGATTCCGGACAGAACTCTGGAAACCCTGGGCCCCAAATTCCCTGGCTGAAATAGGGAAAAGTTCCTATTTCAGACCAGAAACTCTGCATCCCAAGTTCCTGGGCCAAAATAGGGAGAAGTTCCCATTTCAGGCCAGAAACTCTGTGCACTAAGCTCCTGGGCTGAAATATGGAACAGTTCCCATTTCTGGCTGGAAACTCTGTGTCCCGAGTTCACGAGGGGTGACTTGGGTTCAATCACTGATCAGAGAACTAAAATCCCATATACCAAGGGGCAACTGACCTTCCACGCCACAACTACTGAGCTGCAGAGCCACTAGAGTTTGCACAGCGACTCAAAAGATCCCGCATAACACAGCAAAGATCCCATGTGCCCCAACTAAGATCTGATGTGGCCAAATGAACACATAATAAATAAATAAATAATTTTAAAAGGTGAAAGTTTTCAGCTGTTTGGAAGAATAATACATTTGAAATCTGTATGAGTTAATACATTTCTGAAAGAGTCAATTTCCTTGTACCACATGAGGGGGCTTTTAAAAGTTCCGAGAGAGTGGGAGTTTCGGTAAACACATGGGGTAAAGAGAAGGCCACTGTGGCCGGAGACACAGGGGTGGAGGTGGCCGGACCAGACTACAGAGACGAGCGGCTGAGGATAGAAGCTCAGTTGTGAGGATGCTACCATCATCACCGTCTGCTTCCTGACAGAATTTATAAGCTTAGGAAAGAGTTTTCTCACTCCTTCTCTTAATGGGGCAGGTTATCTGGGAGCTCGGTGTCTGGAGGAGGTAGGCAGAATGTCATGTGCGCTGCTGGCATCGGAAGGCTTGGCCGGACGGAGCTGAGGCATCCACCTCTGTGTGGTCCACACAGGTGAGGGCAGGAGGGAGGCCCCAGTTCTGGGTCACCTGTGCCTTTCCAGAGCTGCTGTGTCTCTGCTCATGTGGCAGCCACTTCCCCCCAGCCAACAAGGGCCCCTGGGGGAAGCGACTGGATCCATATCAGGAAAAGAGTACGTCAAGGCTGTATATTGTTACCCTGCTTATTTAACTTATATGCAGAGTACATCAGCAAAATGCTGGGCTGGAGGAAGTACAAGCTGGAATCAAGATTGCCGGGAGAAATATCACTAACCTCAGATATGCAGATGACACCACCCTAATGGCAGAAAGTGAAGAGGAACTAAAAAGCCTCTTGATAAGGGTGAAACAGAGGAGTGAAAAAGCTGGATTAAAACTCAGCATTCAAAAAATAAAGATTATGACATCCAGTGCCATCACTTCATGGCAAATAGATGGGGAAATAATGGAAACAGTGACAGACTTTATTTTTTTGGACTCCAAAATCACTGCAGATGGTGACTGTAGCCATGAAATTAAAAGATGCTTGCTCCTTGGAAGAAAAGCTATGACCAAACTAGATAGCATATTAAAAAGCAGAGATACTACTTTGCTGACAGAGGTCTGTTAGTCAAAGCTATGGTTTTTCCAGTAGTCATATATGGATGTGAGAGTGGGACCATAAAGAGAGCTGGGTGCCGAAGAATGGATGCTTTTGAACTGTGGTGTTGGAGAAGACTTTTGAGAGTTCCTTGGACTGCAAGTAGATCCAACCAGTTCATCCTAAAGGAAATCAGTCCTGAATATTCATTGGAAGGACTGATGCTAAAGCTGAAGCTCCAATACTTTGGCCACCTGATGTGAAGAGCCAACTCATTGGAAAAGACCCTGATGCTGGGAAAGATTGAAGGCAGGAGGTGAAGGGGGTGACAGAAGATGAGATGGTTGAATTGCATCACCAACTCAATGGACATGAACTTCAGCAAACTCCTGGAGATGATGAAGGACAGGGAAGCATGATGTGCTGCAGTCCATGCGGTCGCAAACAGACACAACCAAGCGACTGAACAACAACAAACCTATGGAAAACTGTACGAGTCCATATTCATTATGAGCTGCTCTTATGTCTAAATTAAAATGTTTCTACTGGGATAACAATGCATTTTTACTTGTTCTTTTTTGGATGAAGAATAATGCCTGTCCACCACCTCCCAATGATAATGGCAAAGGTGAGCAACGAGCAGAGAAAAGAGAAAGAGGTGAAAAGGCAGGACTGGAAAGGGAAGAGAAGAGCCCATCGTCAGTTATTGGACCAGACTTTCTGCTCTGTGGGCTGTTGTCACCATCAGTCAACAGGAAGGAAGGGCAAGGGGACAGAATTCACTAAAGTAAGGAGCTCAGAATCTGCCTGCAAATGCAGGAGACCCCGGTTTGATTCCTGGGTCAGGAAGATCCTCTGGAGAAGGGAACAGCTACCCACTTCAGTATTCTGCCCTGGAGAATTCCATGGACTGTATAGTCCACGAGGTCGAAAAGAGTCGGACGCAACTGAGAGATTTTCACTTTCAAGGAGTTCAGGAAGTCACAGAGATTCAGAGTCAACGGGAAGTGAGAGCTTCCTGTCACAGCTCCTGAAACCCTTGGTCTCTGGTTGATAGAAGATTATGCTCGATGACCTGTATGTACATCAGTGACCCTTCCATGCTTATGAGGTGTATTATGCATCAGCTGCAGTGAACTCAAGCCTTGAATTTTCTTGTGAGACAAATTACTTACCAGACTGTCTTAGGACATCTGAGGTGCCTTGTTTTTTCATTCTTTTTTATCAAACTGCCTGAGCCTAATGGGCAAAAGCACTGCGTGGGTTTAGTTTCTCAGAGAAGAGTTCAAAGTAAATAGAAAGAATGTTTCACATACCTCTGCTATTTTAACACAGAACTGCAAGATGGACCAAAGTTTGGGTTATTTCAAAACCATTCCTTTCAAAAAGAAAGACCTAACTACTTCCAAATAATCTATTTCATAATCAGATTTCTAACATTGGTGGTATTATTTTTGTTCTGTTAATGCAGATGAGGGTCTTCCCCCAGGGGCTTAGATGGTAAATTAAAAAGAAACATAAGTTATGTCTCTAGAATTTAATCAGGGTACAATGGTGAGAAGGCAGAAATAACAGAACAGCAAAATAGAAAATAAATTCAGTTCACCTGCCACCATTGACAACATGTTGTGTATCAATGTTACTATAATATGGAAAAAAGGTTAATCTAAAAAATAATACTCAGGAAAAATGCAAAAGCTTTGGGGTGTTCATTCAGGTACATTTCACGTTAATTTACAGCCGTGAATTCAATCAGTTCAGTTCAGTCGCTCAGTGCTGTCCAGCTCTTTGAGACCCCATGGACTGCAGCACGCCAGGCCTCCCTGTCCATCACCAACTCCCGGAGTTTACTCAAACTCATGTCCACTGAGTCGGTGATGCCATCCAACCAGCTCATCCTCTGTCCTCCCCTTCTCCTCCTGCCTTCAATCTTTTCCAGCATCAGGGTCTTTTCAAATGAGTCAAAACTCTCAAAAGCTTTCATTTCCCAGGTAATCACAATTGGGCTTGAGAAAAGCCTGCCACCTTGTGGCATTCCCTGCAATAGCAACCGTAAAAGTTTTGCTTGTGAGTCCTTGTTCATTCGCTCAGTGGTGTCCGACGTTTGTTAGGATGCAAATTATTCATGGCACGTACAGCTCACTGTGGGGCTTCAGCGTAGCAGGTCGCCAGGCTGGGCCAGGCTCCGGAGCAGGGAAAGCAGGTCCAGGATCCAGAAGAAAGCCTTTCAGGGGAGGTGCCCAAGTGCACTCCCTGAATAGGATTCAATTTAGAGAAGTTAAGCCTCAGGTTACCTCTTACTGGATACTGGAAGTTTTCCAGGCAAGTCAGGAAAGAACAACGTGTGCAGAGGCGATGAACAGAAGTAATCACAAATGACTCTGCATACCTAAGACGTAGAAGTCTTTGGGTATAAGAGAAGGTGATTTACAAGGTTCAGGTTAGGAGCACTTCTGTATATGATTTCAGAGGCTTTGAACTTTGCACATAGGAACTGAGGAAACATGGAAATTTCGGATCTTGGTGTTTGAAGGAAGGCCCCCTGAAGACAGAAGTCTTCTCATGGGGCTGATCTAAATGGCCTCAATAAGACCTAAATTTTTGTTTTTTAATTTTAAAATGGATTTTTATGACTTTTCCATCTTTATTGAGAAATAATTGATATACATCACTGTATAAGTTTAAGGCATACAGCATGACAGTTTCGATTGATATGTATTGAGAAATGATTACTACTGTAGGCTCAGCTAACGTCCGTCTTCTCATTCATCATTTTCTTATCTTACGAATTATGCTTTGAGTACTTCATAAGGCTTTAGAAGATTCAGGTATCTCTAGCTGAGCTGTGTTCATTCTAATGCCTTTAAACAGAATTGTAACAGTCTTATTATTTTTCTTAACTTTTATTTTGTTGGCGTATATAGTTAGCTACTTTACATGGTTGTGTTAATTTCTGCTGTACAACAAAATGAATCAGCCATATGTATACACACATCCCCTCTTTTTTGGATTTCCTTCCCATTTAAGTCACCACAGAGCGCTGAATAGAGTTTCCTGTGCTATATAGTAGGTTCTCATCAGTTATCTATTTTATACATCACAGCCTTGTCCTAGTGAAGGGGCTTGCATAACTCAATGAAGCTATGAGCCATGCCGTGCAGGGCCACCCAAGACAGACAGGTCATAGTGAAGAGTTCTGACAAAATGTGGTCCACTGGAGAAGGAAATGGCAACCCATTTCAATATTCTTGCCTGGAAGACGCCATGAACAGTGTGAAAAGGCAGCAGTCCATGGGATTGCAAAGAGCTGGACACAACTTAGCAACCGAACAACAACAAAGTGAGTGTAAGACCCAATTAAAAAAATATTTCATATCACTTTAATAGAAGTACAATGGAAATATCTAGATTACTGGTAGTTATTGTTTCTTAAACTGTTTCATTGACGTACTGAAGTGTAATTGTCATATGCTTGGGTTCATGCTTTAGTCATGTCTACTCTTTGTGATCCCATGGACTGTACCCTGCCAGGCTCCTCTGTCCATGGAATTCTCCGGGTGAGAATACTGGAGTGGGTTGCCATTTTCTCCTCCAGGGGATCTGCCCAATGCAGGATCAAGCCTGCATCTCCTGTGGCTCCAGCATTGCAGGCGGATTTTTTACCCACTAAGCCTGTAATGGGCATATAAACAATAGTGCACCATGCTGTGCTTAGGTGCTCAGTCATGTCTGACTCTTTGCGACCCCATGGACTGTAGTCCTCCAGGCTCCTCTGTCCATGAGGATTCTCCAGGCAAGAATACTGGAGTGGGTTACCATGCCCTCCTCTAGGGGATCTTCCCAACTCAGGCATCAAACTCAGGTCTCCCTCATTGCAGGTGGATTCTTTACCATCCAAGCCACCAAAGAAGCCCATAAACAATGATAGATTGAAGGAAAACAGTAAAGGTCCATTTGATCAGCTGTGCTTGGTGTGTCCCACAGAATAGAGTGACTCAGAGACAGAGGAGTGAAGGATATTTCTAAATTCATGTTTAGGAAAACTGCGACTGATGGTACTATTAGTTCCATAGACACTTCATCACTCACTCTCATCTCCATGACCTAAAGCAGATGGAATCTAAGATACCGTGTTGCAGTAGAGAAAAGTATATAAAAAATGGAACCATAGTGAATTTATTTCAAATAGTAAATGCTCAAGCACAAGACCAAATGTACCATAAAAGGAAGCACAGTGGCAATTAGATGAATCAAAAATACTGAGTCCAGGGACTTCTCTGGTGGTCCAGTGGCTAAGACTTCATGCTCCCAGTGCAGGGGGTATGGATTCCATCCCTGGTCAGGGAACTAGATCTCACATGCCACGACTAAAGAGTTCACATGCTGAAATGAAGATGAAACATTCCACATGCTGCAACTAAGACCTAGGGCTGTTGCTGCTGCTGCTAAGTCGCTTCAGTGTCCGACTCTGTGTGACCTTATAGACAGCAGCCCACCAGGCTCCCCCATCCCTGGGATTCTCCAGGCCAGAACACTGGAGTAGGTTGCCATTTCCTTCTCCAAGACCTAGGGCAGCCAGACTAAAATAAGTTTTAAGAAAAACAACAAAAAAAATTGGGTCCACTTTTACTACATAAGAATATTGAGTAATGTTATATGATTGCAAAGAAATATTACGAGAAAGTGAAATGTGCTGAAGGAAAATATTATTGTAACACAGCGTTTAAACACTTCAGATAAACAAGGAATATAGCCATCATTTTATTGCAAGAAAACTATGCATGCTATGGCTGGTACAGGTGGCTCTTATCTTTCGCATGTAATTGACTCTCTTTTTGTCATGTTATTCTGCCAACTACAGAAGCCCACTGAGATGCTTCGTGAAGGTGTGCAGCGAGCTGAGTCTGCACTCCCAGAGCCCTGTTACTTTTCCAAGTGGAAACAACTCGCTTGACTTATAAAAATTTGTTACAACACATTCCTAAAGTGTAGAGTAGGGAACTGTGACAATTTCCACAATTATAATACAATGTAATGGGATCTAAAATGCAAAGTTTTGGTTCATGTTAAATGGCAAGAGAATAGTAGAGGCTCAGCTCTGTACTTACTATTATAAGTTCATCAGCAGCAGAAATAATGGCGGTATTTCATTATTATCATTTTTAGTCTCACTGTTAGTGATCTTAAGCACAAAGTCAGTTGAGCACATATTAGACAATTTATAAATTCTTATGACTTATAAGAAAGGGTTACATTTGAATTATTTACCCAGGTGTGTCAAGAAAAAAAAAAGATTACACTTGTTTACTCATGACTACTAATCTAACACAAAACAAAGGAAAACTTGTTCTCATCAAGGACGACAGAAACATTCCAGCGCTTACTGTGGTTCACTGTGAAAAACAGTGTTTACATCAATAAAAATTAGACTACTGTTTCTGATGACTGTTTCTCAGGAGTAAGTAGACTGATAGTCATCACAGCTTTATTTTCAGTGAGACACACTTGGAGGAGATGAACCCAGGGTGCCTTCTCTGATGAAGGAGGAGGTGCACTGTTTGCTCAGATGGGGCCGATCTCCACTCCCTGGCTTTGCTCTCACCTAAGGAGAAACGCTGGGCTGGAAGAAGCACAAGCTGGAATCAAGATTGCTGGGAGAAATATCAATAACCTCAGATATGCAGATGACACCACCCTTATGGCAGAAAGTGAAGAGGAACTAAAAAGCCTCTTGATGAAAGTGAAAGAGGAGAGTGAAAAGTTGGCTTAAAGCTCAACGTTCAGAAAACGGAGATCATGGCATCTGGCCCCATCACTTCATTGAAAATAGATGGGGAAACAGTGGAAACAGTGTCAGACTTTATTTTTTGGGGCTCCAAAATCACTACAGATGGTGACTGCAGCCATGAAATTAAGACGCTTGCTCCTTGGGAGGAAAGTTATGACCAACCTAGACAGCATATTAAAAAGCAGAGACATTACTTTGCCAACAAAGGTCTGTCTAGTCAAGGCTATGGTTTTTCCAGTGGTCATGTATGGATGTGAGAGTTGGACTGTGAAGAAAGCTGAGCACTGAAGAATTGATGCTTTTGAACTGTGGTGTTGGAGAAGACTCTTGAGAGTCCCTTGGACTGCAAGGAGATCCAACCAGACCATTTTGAAGGAGATCAGTCCTGGGTGTTCTTTGGAAGGTCTGATGCTAACGCTGAAACTACAGTACTTTGGCCACCTGATGCGAAGAGTTGACTCATTGGAAAAGACTCTGATGCTGGGAGGGATTGGGGGCAGGAGGAGAAGGGGATGACAGAGGATGATATGGCTGGATGACATCACCAGCTCGATGGACATGAGTCTGAGTAAACTCCGGGAGTTGGTGATGGACAGGGAGGCCTGGCGTGCTGCGATTCATGGGGTTGCAAAGAGTCGGACACGACTGAGTGACTGAACTGAAGGAACAGTTCAGACTTCCCAGGGGGCTCAGTGGTAAAGGATCTGCCTGTCAAGCAGGAGACATGTGTCTGAGCCCTGCATCAGGAAAATCCCCTGGAGAAAGGAATGGCAATCCACTCCAGTATTCTTGCCTGGGAATTGCCCATGGACAGAGGAGCCTGATGGGTTACAGTCCATGCGGCCCCAGAGTCAGACACAACTGAGCGACTAACACTTTCACTTTGAATGAGCAACCACAAGGCAAAGGGAGGCACTGAATCACCTCCACCCGACCACCAGTGTTTACAGCCTCAGCGAGACCTGGGCTATGAGGTCACCTAACCCTGAGACCAAAGACATGAGATGAAGAGGAGCAACGAGTGCCTTGTGTCCTGCGTCGTATGCCCTCAGGTAAGTATGTCTGTCTCCTTTTTACAAAACGACATTCGACATTCGGAGTTTCTGCTGCCTTCGGGTTCCCAGCGTCCAGTCCCTGGATTAGCCTGCCCCGCCCCCAGCTGCCGCTCCCGCACAGATGCGCGCGCTCTCTCTCATTCAGGGACCAAGTGGAACATCAGAATTCTCCACGCATCTCGGGCATCTCCACCTCCCTAGGGGAAGGGGCTGCCCGAGTGCAGACCGCCCCTCTGCGACGACGAGCCCTCCATCACACCTGTGTGGAGTCAGGGGTGTGAAGCGTTTGTGAGCCTAAAACCAACACGCCAAGATCCAGGGGCACAGTGTCAAGTATCAAGACTAACAAGTGGGACTTCTCAGGTGGTCCACTCGGTAAGCATTCACCTGTCAGTGCATCCTTGGTCTGGGAAGACCCCACATGCTGCGGGGCAACTAAGCTTGAGTGCTACAACTATTGAACCCCCTGCACCAACAGCCCCTTACATGCTCCACAAAGAAGCCACGGCAATGAGAAGCCCTGGCACTCACAGGAACTCAAGAGTAGCTCCCTGTCGCAGCAACTAGACAAAGCCTGAGTGCAGCAACAAAGACCCAGCACAGCCAAAAATAAAATCAAAATCAAAACCAAAAAAATAATAATAAATAAGACTAACAAGTGGTCCATGCTGTAAGTCTTAAATAGCAAAACTATAACCATGCTGAAAAGTATGAATAACACATTTATTGACTACAGTGACATACTCTAAGAAAGGAGTTAAAAAAATCATTTTAATGATCTCTGCTGAGTGTCTATCTGCTTTTTATTTTTTTATTTTTTACATTTTGCATTAATTTTTATTGTATAGGGGAATCCAGTGGATTCACAGTGTCTTTTAAAACCCCTGATTCAGTTATGAAGTGAAGTGAAGTGAACTCGCTCAGTTGTGTCCAACTCTTTGCAACCCCATGGACTGTAGCCTACCAGGCTCCTCTGTCCATGGGATTTTCCAGGCAGTAGTCCTGGAGTGGGTTGCCATTTCCTTCTCCAGGTATCTGCTTTTTAAAAACAACTTCTGTTAAACAAATTTTTCTAATGGTCAATAAAGCGTGCTAGTATTAACTTACATTCTTTACAACAGAAAGAATATATACACATGAAATATTTGAAAGTGGGAAAGTGCCTTTTTTAGTGTACTATGGTTATACAAGGATTTGTATACTAGAGAAAGTGTGTGTCATCTCCTAAGATGGTTTCACATTCATGAGACAGTCAATATTGCATTCTCCAGCTGCCACTGGATCCCGGGGCATTTCTAATGCTTTTCTTCATTTGACAATATGCTCAGTAGCTCAGTTGTGTCCAACTCTTTGAAATCCCATGGACTGTAGTCCTCCTCTGTCCATGAGATTCTCCAGGCAAGAATACTGTAGTGGATTGCCATGCCCTTCTCCAGGGGATCTTCCCGACCCAGGAATCAAACCTGTGTCTCTTGCATCTCTTGCTCTGCAAGTGGATTCTTTACCATTGCGCCACCTAAGAAGCCTTAATATCATACTGGAAACTTAAAAACAAATCCCTGGTGTGATAGAATTGGAGGCTAAATGTAAATCTAACGGCTGTTCACACTAAGTCGACAAATCCTCTCTTTACCACCCCCTGCAAAGACGTTCTGTCATTTGGAGCAGGAGCCATAGTCATCATAATAAATAACCTGCAAGCCCTGCGTCTCCTTGGTCCTGCTCTCTCTCACTGGCCCCAGACAGACAGGCTTCCTTGCTGTGCCCCTGCTGTGGGGTCTTTGCAGGTTCTGTTCCCTCTCTTGAGAACACGCCTCCACAAGTGTCCACTTGTCTCTGGCACACACAGAGCTCCTGCACTCTCAGGCTGTGGTTCAAATATTACCTTCTTAGAGAGATATCCTTAGCCATCTTTACAAACACTGTACCATCACCAGAAATTCCCTAAATCGCTTCCCTGCTTGTTTTGTTTACAGCACTTAATGACCTATATCTCTTCAGTTTCCTTTGTTTTGGATGCATTAATCCCTTTCTTCTCTTTCTCCCTACTAGACCTTGATCTCCATGAGCTTTTGGTTGCTTATCCAATGCAACCCTAGAGCCTACACAAGTGCCTTGAAGGCAATCAGATTTTTTTTTTAAATGAGGTATAGATGTTTTACAATGTTGTGTTCATTTCTACCACCCAGCAAAGTGAATCAGCTATATGTATACATAAATCCTCTCATTTCTGGATGCCCTTCCCATTCAAATTACCACAGAGCACTGAGTAGAGTTCCCTGGGCCATACAGGAGGTTCTCATTACTTGTCTATTTTATACATAGTAATGAGGGCTGAGGGTTAATTTCATATCAAGGCTATATATCCTTTTTTTCCCCTTGTTGAATTATTGAATTGTTACCATTCAATAATACCTGTTTCTGAAGTCGCATCTTAGAATGTGAGTTATCACCAGCACATCAACTTAGGGCAACCATGCACATCCGAACCCTATTCTGCCTGAGGCCCTGCAAAGTCTCCCACATTCTCCTGTGGTCCTCACTGAAATGGGGCAGCACAAAGCCTTAGTAGTAAAATTCCACCATCCGATTCTGGTGACTCACCCCTGATATTACCTTGAAAGTCAGCATCAGTGCTGTGGCTGGAATTGTTTCAAAGGCTGAATGCAATAATCAGAGCCAATATTCAATCAATACACTATTTAAACAAAAAGTGAGGACTCTGATCTCCTCAGAAATATGTTTTTATTGATTCTTCTCTTTTTAAAATCTTTGTCCTTTTTATTTCAGTACTATAACATGGACATTAAGCCATTTATTTGGAAGGCTGTTTTGTTTTTCATGTTGTTTTTAAATTGTTGTATGAAACAATATCATGCTTATTCATGCAAACCAAATGCCATAGTCAAAACAGTTTAAAGTGGTGTTTATTTTAAAATAGTTTCTGCTCTGTTCTCCAGCTGATTACACCTGACTTTGCTTCTTATCTATCAACACCGTTGACCTTTTGGACAAATTTAGTTGTGGCTCTGGATTTCCAGTAAAACCTTTTAGTGTAAATATACAAACCCAGAATTATTCAAACTATGGAGATGATATCATCATCGTGCACACATAATGTGCTTTTAGCTATCTTCCACTTGGTTACAGCATCAAGATGTCTGTCTAGATAAAAAGAAGGATCTGTAAACAAAGCAATCTGCATTTCACCTTGAAAGTTCAGTGACTAATTTGTTTGAGCAGACTTTGGATTATCCAGGACTTATGTTTGCTTTCCTAAGCTAAAAAGTGTCTTCTAACCTTATTGCTTGATTCTTCTGTGACTCCCAATCTTATTTTTGTTATATTACCATTTTCTTGTTCTAAAACACTTGTTTATTTCTTTGTGGAGAACAGTGTTCAGATATTACAGTTTCAGATTTGTTTTAGCTGGTTTCTGTTCCTTTGTTCACACAAGGCCAAATATTTCTGAGAGTTTTCAAAGAGATTGGATTTCATTGGAAAGCAGCATTTTCTGTGATAAAACTCAGCACATATTAAAGGTGTGAAGAAAAAGTCACTAAGGGAAAACTAAACTCAGGTCATGGGAAAAAATGAGAAATTGTTGCCAATTCACCACTACACATGGAGAAAACAACATAATTACTTATTTGTTGCACTTTCTTCTTCCTTAGGCTTTTATGGTATCAAAAAATATCAGAAATGTATGTGAATCCAAAGGTAGACAACAAAGAGGTGAAAGGTTGATGTCTGGATGTACGAAAGTCAAGGATGATGTTAGTGCTTACGATGAGTGTGTCTAACTAGAGGATTTATTCCTCACGATTCCCTACTAATTAATGATTGAAACTGTGCACACTTGAAAATGGATTCTGGGACAGGGGTAAAGACATACATTTCTGAAAGGCACTGCAACTTCAGGAAGGGAAGCTATCTACCTAGAAGCACAGTTACAACTTTTCTCTCTTGTGAAACACTTTGTGCAAACACATTGTAGTTTTTTTTTTTTTCACTTTGTAGTTTTAGTACAACTTTAATCACTCTCAGATCACAACTGCAGGGACTTCTTGTGTTAAAAGTTAATTTAATTAGATATTTCTTCTCTGATACAGTTTCAAAGGTGACTTTACCCTTAGTTCATCACATTAACTTATTGTTTCATTAACAGAAAAATATCAAAATTTGATTCTGTGTTACCTTGTTCAGCTCAAAAATGCACAATAATTGTAATTTATTATTGAAACTGTATTTCCCTGGTGGCTCAGTGGTAAAGAAGCTGCCTGCCAATGCAGGAGATGCAGGTTCAATCCCTGCCTTTTCTACCACATTTCTTGTTTTTGAACTTGTACTTGTCTCACATTTAAAGCAAAGTGTTACTTGCCCTTTCCCCTGTTTTACTTTATTTACCACAACAAAACTCCTCTTGAAGTCTTCTATTCTAATTCTTCATCATAAGCCGACCTAGTCTTCCTATATAGAGCCTTAGCTGCCGTATTTAGAGCTAACAACTAAATAAAAATTAGGGAAAAAAAATATTTTTTCTCCCAGTGCAAGGGACCAGGGTTCAATCCCTGGTCAGGGAACTAGATCCTGCTCGTCACAAACAAGACCAGGTGCAGAACAATAAATATTAAAAAAATAAATAAATAAAAAGTTTCTATTTCTAATGAGATTGTCTCAGAAACATTTCAGACCCATGATACTGAATTTTCATTTGTATGTAAAGTGGGTTTTACAATAATTGATGCTATAGCTTCATAGAGCATGACGTTGAGAATAATCCTCACCAGAGGCCAGATAGCTCTTAAGTGACATGACAGTGCTGAATTTACCAGTCCAATACTGGTCTTCTATTTTGTCTGTATTACAGTAGTAAAATGTACAAATAAAAGATACCACAGTAAAAATAAAATAAATAAGTACTGCGGTCAAGAAACCATGGTCAAAGTCCCTCCACAGTTTCTCTGGGCCTAGAGCTCCTCCAGGCCCCACCTATGCCGCATCCCCTCTCCAGCTCCTGGGGACGCCTGTGCTTCCTCACACCCCGCCCCTCCCCACCCCTCGCCAGCTTTTCAGACGGGCTCAGGGAGCCTCCTGCAGCCCCTCCGAACAGTCGTGAGCAACAGTGCGAGTGAGGTGAGTGTGCGATGTGTTTACATTTTTAAACATAAAATTACAAATGCCAATAAACGATCAAATAATATGTGAATCTTCAAAACAAGACTTTAAAATGTGTGAAATTATGAGTGCTGTGTGACTGAAATCTGACAAAATATCCAAGAGCGCTGACTGTCACTGCACAACTTTCATGTTCTGTTGAGGGGAAGGGATATTTATATAAATAATTGAAAACAGTGATTTTGCTAAGATGAAGGTAATAAAAGTTTACAAGATATGACTCAATTTTTTTCTATCTAAACATTACCTTCCCTTCAACAGATCACCTTGATTTGTTCAATGAAAATTATATTACTTCAACATTATCTTTAAAAGTAAAAAATAAATTAGAATGAAAAATATAAAGAAATCAGAATGACTTAAATTAAGCTGAATGTAAATGCTTTTAAGATGTAATTAAGTCTTATTTATTTTTTATAAAGATAAGACTAATGCTTATCTAGTTTAGTATTGTTTACCTGCCAAAATAAATTACGGATGTTAACACTCCACTCATATTTCATCTAGAGCTACCAATTTGAGAATGGTGCTAATTGTTTAACATGGTAAAATGTTTGTAAAGTATTGTGGTCCTTTAAGATTGTATGAATTCTATGATAATTTGGGAGAAATTGATACTTTTATTATTCTCACACTTTTCCGTTTTGTGGGCATTTTCCATTACTTTCTTCAGAATGACTCGACTGCCTGGTTTATACAGATCATGTGCCTTTCTTGTGGACATTGTTTCTAGGCATTTTATTATTGCTGTATGTATCGTGGAAAGATGTTTCCCAATTCTATTTCTAGGCATGCATGCCTAGATAAACTATTGATTTTTGTGTTTATAGCTTTTGCCAACTTTGCTGCTGCTACTGCTAAGTCGATTCAGCCGTGTCTGACTCTGTGCGACCCCATAGACAGCAGCCCACCAGGCTCCCCTGTCCCTGGGATTCTCCAGGCAAGAACACTGGAGTGGTTGCCATTTCCTTCTCCAATGCATGAAAGTGAAAAGTGAAAGTGAAGCCGCTCAGTCGTGTCTGACTCCTAGCGACCCCATGGACTGCAGCCTACCAGGCTCCTCCGTCCATGGGATTTTCCAGGCAAGAGTACTGGAGTGGGGTGCCATTGCCTTCTCCTGGGGTGCCATTAGGCTTTAGCAAAAAACCCACTGAGCAGACAAGGCTTACTTTGCTGGATTTGCTGAAATAAGAAACGAAAACACCCTGGCAGAATCTTAACAGCCCAGACAGGAAGAGTGGAGTGATGGGTTTGTAGGGTCTGGCTGGGTGACAGATTGTGAGACGAGTCTTGTGAGGTCAGAAACTCCGTGGGACCCAGAAGTGTGTGATACACAATAGCTTTATACTCATGTGCATATGAGACCCATTTCTGAGCCAAGTTTGCTCAACAGTATTGATAATGCAAAGATGGGCTTGATAAAGGACAGAAATGGTATGGACCTAACAGAAGCAGAAGATATTAAGAAGAGGTGGCAAGAATACACAGAAGAACTATACAAAAAAGATCTTCACGACCCAGATAATCACGATGGTGTGATCACCCACCTAGAGACAGACATCCTGGAATGTGAAGTCAAGTGGGCCTTAGAAAGCATCACTATGAACAAAGCTAGTGGAGGTGATGGAATTCCAGTTGAGCTCTTTCAAATCGTGAAAGATGATGCTGTGAAAGTGCTGCACTCAATATGCCAGCAAATTTAGAAAATTCAGCAGTGGCCACAGGACTGGAAAAGGTCAGTTTTCATTCCAATCCCAAAGAAAGGCAATGCCAAAGAATGTTCAAACTACCGCACAATTGCACTCATCTCACATGCTAGTAAAGTAATGCTCAAAATTCTCCAAGCCAGACTTCAGCAATACATGAACCGTGAACTTCCTGATCAAGCTGGTTTTAGAAAAGGCAGAGGAACCAGAGATCAAATTGCCAACATCTGCTGGACCACCGAAAAACCAAGAGAGTTCTAGAAAAACATCTATTTCTGCTTTATTGACTATGCCAAAGCCTTTGACTGTGTGGATCACAATAAACTGTGGAAAATTCTGAAAGAGATGGGAATACCAGACCACCTGACCTGCCTCTTGAGAAACTATATACAGGTCAGGAAGCAACAGTTAGAACTGGACGTGGAACAACAGACTGGTTCCAAATAGGAAAAGGAGTACGTCAAGGCTGTATATTGTTACCCTGCTTATTTAACTTATATTCAGAGTACATCATGAGAAATGCTGGGCTGGGGGAAGCACAAGCTGGAATCAAGATTGCTGAGAGAAATATCAATAACCTCAGATATGCAGATGACACCACCCTTATGCAGAAAGTGAAGAGGAACTAAAAAGCCTCTTGATGAAAGTGAAAGTGGAGAGTGAAAAACTTGGCTTAAAGCTCAACATTCAGAAAACGAAGATCATGGCATCCGATCCCATCACTTCATGGGAAATAGATGGGGAAACAGTGGAACCAGTGTCAGACTTTATTTTTTGGGGCTCCAAAATCACTGCAGATGGTGATTGCAGCCATGAAATTAAAAGACACTCCTTGGAAGAAAAGTTATGACCAACCTAGACAGCATATTAAAAAGCAGAGACATTACTTTGCCAACAAAGGTCCATCTAGTCAAGGCTATGGTTTTTCCAGTGGTCATGTATGGATGTGAGAGTTGGACTGTGAAGAAAGCTGAGCGCTGAAGAATTGATGCTTTTGAACTGTGGTGTTGGAGAAGACTCTTGAGAGTCCCTTGGACTTCAAGGAGATCCAACCAGTCCATCCTAAAGGAGATCAATCCTGGGTGCTCATTGGAAGGTCTGATGCTAAAGCTGAAACTCCAATACTTTGGCCACCTGATGCGAAGAGCTGACTCATTGGAAGACTCTGATGCTGGGAGGGATTGGGGGCAGGAGGAGAAGGGGATGACAAGGATGAGATGGCTAGATAGCATCACCAACTCGATGGACATGAGTTTGGGTGAACTCCGGGAGTTGGTGATGGACAGGGAGGTCTGGCGTGCTGCAATTCATGGGGTTGCAAAGAGTCGGACATGACTGAGTGACTGAACTGAACTGAACTTGATAATTCAGGTGTTTTTGCTGATTTACAGTTGATATTCTGGGCTGAGTGTTTCCCAGAGCCAGATTTACCCTGTCTTTTAATTTTCGCAGCCTTCACGGAGTAACAGGAATGTATCTTGGGGATATATAGTTTTTAATCACAGGGAAAACCAAAGCCACATGGGTTTAAGCTGTCAGCCCCTCCCCCTTGACATCCATGTCAGCTCAGGATGTATATTACAACACCATTGTCTGCAAACAGAAGCGATTTCCATCTTCACTGCTTTTTGGTGAGCTGTGGATATATGGTAAGGCTCTGGTGGCGGTTTTTCAGAATTATCACTGTCAGATTTTCTATTTCTTTTTGCTCAAAGATCACTTGTTGGACCACTTGAAGGGACAAAGTCTCTTTCTCAGTATTTCAGATTTTGGTGATGACACATTTGAGCAAAGCAACATGGAATAATACTAAGAAAGACACGTCTCAGGCTTTGTAGTCCTGTATTCAGCAAGAGCTAAGGGTGTCCAAGCTCTATTTCTGTGAAACATGGACTACAAAGTTGCCAAGTGTTGTTATTGTTCAGGCAGACATCTTCATGTCTAGGTTTGATGGGAGTTTTATTTTTCTGGCCACTTGACCCATTGCTTTGTCATTTACAAAGCACTTATTGTTTGATTCCAATTACACAGAAAAGAACCTTTCTTATTGCAATGAACTAGCATCAGAGGAAGCTGGTTGTCATTCAAAGGAACACAAGTAAAAAACAATAATTATACTAAACATGCATCTTAATCAAAAGACACACAAGCAGTGACTCAAAGCATGAAAAGAAAAATTAAAGATGGGAAACATATACACATTGTAGATAAGAGGTTTGAGTATCTGTTAATAATCTAGATTCTTAAGTAAGTGAAAAAGAAAGCGAGGATGCAAGGAGAGAACACAGGAGAGCAGACTGAAAGAGGACAACCAGCCTCTGACACTGGGAGCTCGCTCCCCGGGTCTTCTGGAGAAGCTGTCTCCTGGATGAGTCGTCATCTTGGTCTGTATTCTGGGATTAGGTTTACAGCCCCTGAAAAACTGTCTATAAACTTCTTGAGGGGCCTGGCTTGAGATCTCTGGACCCTTGAGCTTAAAGACGTATGCTCACTCCTGCTAAAATTTGGGGGGGGGGGCAAGTTTTGAGTACAGAACAGGAGTAGCTCTGGTGACAACTGAAGGCATTTTGAGAAGAAGCCGTGGAAATTCAGACCATGATGACCAAGGTACAGTCCCAATAGATCTTAACAAGACAGTCTTAATTTATGAGAGTACGAACAAAAGATACCTAGATTTTTTTTGCTTGAGAAAAGTTGAAAGTGAAAGTGTTAGTCGCTCAGTCATGTTTGACTCCTTGCAACCCCATGGACTGTAGCCTGCCAGGCTCATCTGTCCATGGGATTCTCCAGGCAAGAATACTGGTGTGAGTTGCCATTTGTAAAAATTTAATGAGCTGTAATTAATAATTTATGCACATTTCCACAATGTAAACATGTTATGATTAAAGATGAATTTGTGCGATTGACCCTTATGGTTATATTGGAAGTCCCGCCTACCTCCTGGGATACACAAATGTGAAATTTAAAACCTAATTTCAGAAAATATTTGAAGCAGTATTAACTTCCCCTACTCAAAGAAAAAGAAACTTAAAATTATTTAAAAAGTGTATCAATCTGATTGCCGAGAGAAGAGTATTCTAAAAAAGATTCTGGGGTCTTCTCTGGTGGCTCGGTGGTAAAGAATCCAGCTGCCAATGCAGGAGACATGAGTTCGATCCCTGGTCTGGGAAGATACCACATACTGCAGAGCAACTAAGCCTGTGCCACAACTATCGAGCCTGTGTTCTAGAGTCCAGGAGCTGCAAGAGAAGCCACCACACACCACAACTAGAAAAAACCCACACAGCAATGAAGACCCAGCAAAACCATAAACAAATAAATAAAATTTCTTAAAAAAGATTCTGTGCTGTACAGTAGGTTCTCATTAATTATCTATTTTATTCATAGTGTCAATAGTATATATATGTCAATCCTAATCTCCCAAATCATCCAACCTCTCTGTCCCCCTTGGTGACCTAAATTAGGAGGAAATCGAAAAGAAGAAGGGATATAGTTATACATACAGCTGATTCACTTTGCTGTACAGTAGAAACGAACAGAATGCTGTAAGGCAGTTATACTCCAATAATTTTTTTTTTTTAAAGGGAAAAAGAGATTCTGGTCTCATGTACCATTTGAACCCTACCTTAAAAACAGATCTCTCTCTCTCTCTAAAAAGAATGAGGCAGGTGCAAGGAGAAGTGGCCTTGAATCTGTAAAATATTTTGGGTGGTTTGTACAGTCACGTAGGACAACACTTGTGAGTTTCTATATTGCACAAAAACAGCGTGTCAAGGATTCAGGGTGGCTCAGTATCTCGGGCAACGATTCGTCATGTAAACAGATATCTGATGAGAGACACTCACGTGGTTCCCAGGAACAGACTTATTCTTCAGAGTCTGTCATTTAGGCGTTACCCTGCTGGGAAGGCCTTGGTCAAGACCATGTCTGAACTGTCTTCCTATGTGGCCCTGAATATCTCATCTCCAAGAAAACCAGTCACTCGCACATACTGGTCTGCCACGGAGTTCATCACGTCCTGCTGACACAGTCACGTTCTCAAACTTCCCTGAATTACTTGCACAGATGTCCTCCCAGCTTGTACTTACCATGTGCAGTTTCTGAGTATAGAGAGGATGAAGTCAAAGTAACAAAACTGCATTCTCAAAGCTTTAAACGTTATCATATAAATGTCATTGAAAACATGTCACTGGTGACACCTTGCTCCATTACACTGGATAAGAAGCAAAAGTGTGTCAGTCGCTTCAGTTGTGTCCGACTCTTTGTGACCTCATGGACTTGCCCCCCAGGCTCCTCTGTCAATGGAATTCTCCAGGCAAGAATACTGGAGTGGGCAGCCATTCCATTTTCCAAGGGATCTTCTCAACTCAAGGATTGATGATCAGTAAGTCAGGTCAAAACCTAATGTGCACTTTTTATTGGCACTAAGGAAGGTTGCTTTTGCTTATAAGGTCCAAGGACTTTTTCATGACACTTTTATGTTTGAGTATCATTTTTTCCCAATGCTCCAGTCCTTTACCAGACCTGTCCTCAAGAGAAACCACTTTTCAGAGGCTAGCCTACTCAGGTTTCCTCACTGCCTAGTTGCCCTGGGGCCAGGAACTACCCACCTCTGTTCTGCTCCTGAATCCCACATGGGAGAACGAGACATCTGGAGTGGAGACACACAAGTGGAAATTACCATAGGAGCCAGTTCTGGGGTAGGAAAGCCTTAACTGTAATTTATGGACTGCCAGAGCCTCAGTGGAGACAACGTGGGTTAAAAATTCCAGAAGGACCTAATGATGGGGGGAACACCCACAAGATTGTGGGGTTTACCCTGAGAAGCTCAACCAGATCCTCACATTAAATATCAGTGAGAAAACCCTTTATGCTCTAACAGAGAGAGAGAGCACTCTGATCTTCTTAATAAGGCTGCACTTGGGGAGACCTAGGAGCGAGAACCTAACTCACCTGGTTAGGATCATTGGAGCCTAACTGAAGGAGCAGAGAGAAAGAAACAAATGAAATCTATGAAACAGTTTGTGGTTGCTCAGTCACTAAGTCATGTCAGGCTCTTTGGAACCCCATGGACTACAGCACTCCAGGCTTCCTTGTCTTTCACCATCTCCTGGAGTTTGCTCAAACTCATGTTCACTGAGTCAGTGATGCCATCCAACCATCTCATCCTTTGTCTTCCCCTTCTCCTCCTGCCTTCAATCTTTCCCCGCATCAGGGTCTTTTCTAATGAGCTGGCTCTTTTCATCAGGTGACCAAAGTATTGGAGCTTCAGCATCAGTCCTTCCAATGAGTATTCAGGGTTGATTTCCTTTAGGACTGACTGGTTTGATCTGTTTGCTGTCCAAGGGACTCTCAAGAGTCTTCCCATCACCACAGTTCAAAAGTATCAATTCTGTGGCGCTCAGCCTTCTTTATGGTCCAACTCTCACATCCATACATGACTACTGCAAAAACCATAGCTTTGACTAGACACACCCCTGTTGGCAAAATGATGCCTCCACTTTTTAATATACTGTCTAGATTGGTCATAGTTTTTCTTCCAAGGAGCAAGTGTCTTTTAATTTCATGGCTGCAGCCACCATCTGCAGTGATTTTGGAGCCCAAGAAAATAAAGTCTGCCACTGTTTCCATTATTTCTCCATCTATTTGCCATGCAGTGATGGGACCAGATGCCATGATCTTCATTTTTTGAATGTTGAATTTTAAGCCAGCTTTTTCACTCTTCTCTTTCACTCTCATCAAGAGTCCCTGTAGTTTCTCTTTGCTTTCTGCCATTAGAGTGGTATCATCTGGATATCTGAGGTTGTTGATATTTCTCCCAGTAATCTTGATTCCAGCTTGTAACTAATTCAGCCCAGCATTTCACATGATGTTCTCTGCATAGAAGTTAAAGAAGCAAGGTGACAATATACAGTCTTGACGTACTCCTTTCCCAAATTTGGACAGTTCATTGTTCCATGCCTGGTTCTAACTATTGCTTCTCGACCTGCATACAAGTCTCTCAGAGGCAGGTAAGATGGTCTGGTATTCTTATCTCTTTAAGAATTTTCCACAGTTTGTTGTTATCCACACAATCAAAGGCTATAGTGTAGTTAATGAAACAGAAGTAGATGTTTTTCTGGAATTCTCTTGCTTTTTCTATGATCCAATAGATGTTGACAATTTGACCTCTGGTTTTTCTGCCTTTTCTAAATCCAGCTTGTACGTCTGGAAGTTCTTCGTTCATATACTGCTGAAGCCCAGCTTGAAGGAGTTTGAGGATTACCTTGCTAGCATGTGAAATAAGCACAGTTGTGTGGTGGTTTGAACATTTTTTGGCATTGTCCTTCTTTGGGATTGGAATAAAAACTGACCTTTCCAGTCCTATGGCCACTGCTGTGTTTTCCAAATTTGCTGGCATACTGAATGCAGCACTTGAATGACATTGTTTTTAGGGCTATGAAACAATACTGGCTGGAATTTTATGCTCAATCTACATAAGACCAAAGATAAACAAGAAATCCTGAGAGACATGGGGGTGGGGAGAGGGGACAAAAACAAAGCACTTTGTCTGGTGTTGAAATAACTTTCTAGGTCCAAGATTGAACTGCTCCTGCCTAGAGTGCCATGGCAGCAAATTGAAACTTACATGACTTTTGTGTCTCTAGACATGTTCCTCTTGACCAGAAACACTGCATATCCAGTCAGTCAATCCCCAAAGGCCAAACCAATTCTGGGATCTATACTTATTACCTTGCTCCTTCTCATCCTAGACGAGATTGACTGTTTTGCCCAACCAGTCAGAAATTTTCTATTTGTCTCCATCTTGTTATTCATTCTTTCTTAGAAAAGCTTCTTGCCTTCTCCCTCATTTTGCAGTTTTCCAAATGGAGACTGTTTGCTTCATGAAGGGTTAAAGTTTGTTTGTGTTTCCTGAATTTTCTTTAATCATTCTCTAACACCCTAGAGGAACAAAGCTAAGGATTACATATGATTTCTCAGAATCCACGATAGCAAGAAGAGAGTATGGTATTTAGTGTTGAGAAAAAAATAACCAACTTAGAATTTTATATCCTGCAAAATTTCCTATCAAAGATTAAGAAGAAATATAAACTTTCTCAGACACACAAAGACTGAGTGAATTTGTTGCCTTGAAAGAAATGGTACAAATAAGTTGCTTAGAGAAGGAAAATAATAAACTGTTTATACAGAAGGAAAAAATAGTTGTTTAGAGAGAAGGTCAGAAACTCAGGCCTACATAAAGTAAGAAAGAGCATTGAGGAAAGAATAAGTGAAGTCAAAATAAACTTATTTTTCATATTTCTCATGTATCTATTGGATAACATTTAGTTAAATAATACTACCAACAATATATTCAATTATGTAAGCATATATTATATACTTATATATGCTTGTATATGGGCTTCCCAGATGGCTCAGCCGTAAACAATCCACCTGCCAATGCAGGAGATGCATGTTCCATCCCTGGGCCAGGGAGATCCCCTGGTGAAGGAAATGGCAACCTGCTCCAGTATTCTTTCCTGGGAAATCCCAATGACAGAGGAGCCTGGCAGGCTACAGTCCATGGGGTCACAAATACTCGGATATAACTTAGTACTAAACACAACAACAATGTGCTTATATATAAATTTTAAAAATGACAGCAAAGATTCAAGGGATTGAAAGAAGGGACTAGGATTATTTTGTTATTTTAAGGTATTTA
The DNA here is from genome assembly GCF_029378745.1 of Bos indicus. Taxonomy (NCBI): domain Eukaryota; kingdom Metazoa; phylum Chordata; class Mammalia; order Artiodactyla; family Bovidae; genus Bos; species Bos indicus. Next base: position 44,045,179 of record NC_091766.1, read on the forward strand.
TATTAACTTTGAATTATGACATTATTTGAAAGTGGCCTTCGATTAGCTGTAAATGTATGATGCAAACTCTAGGGCAACCACTAAAAAAGGCAAAAAAGAATATTTAAGTGATATGCTAATAAAAGGGAGAAAATGACGTCATACAAAATGCTCAGGTAAAATCACAAAAGGCAGAAAAAGTGTCAAAAAATTAGATGGAAAAGGGCAACAAATAAACTACAGTAACAAATATGGTAGATACTGATCCAACTACATCAATAATCACTTTGAAAGTCAGTGCTCTAAATGACCAATAATTGATTGTAAGCTGGATCAAAACAGCAGACTCAGTCATACGTTGTCTATAGGAAACTCACGCTGAGTATAAAAACAGATGAAGGAAAATACACATGTAAACAGTAGTCAAGAGAAAGCAGGAGTAGCCCATTAATTTCACAGCAAAGAAAGATATCACGGATAAAGAGGGCATTAAATAATGATAAAGGGATCAATTACCAGGAAGACGTAACAATCCTTCATGTGAATAAACCTAATAACGGATAAACTGTGTGAAGGAGAAACTAATAGAATTGCAAAAGACATAGGTAAATCCACTATCTGAGCTGGAGATTTCAGCACCTGTCTATTAGATCATCAGGTAGAAAATCAGGAAGGACACAGTTAAACTCAACAATAACATGTAGGAACTTCCCTGGTGGTCCAGTGGTTAAGAATCTGCCTTATAATGCAAAGGCCACAAGTTTAAACCCTGGTTCGGGGTTTGAACCAAATCCTTAGCTCAGGAACTAAGATCCCACATGCCACAGAGCAACCAAGGGTGTGCCACAAGTACTGAAGCCACGTGCTTTAGCGCCCACACCCCCCAACTGCTGAGCCTGCACGTCACAACTAGTCTGTGAGCTGCAGCAACAGATTCCACATGATGCAATGAAGGTCCCGCACGCCAAACTAAGACCCCCACACAGCCAAATAAATAAATAGTTGAAAAATAACATTCATCAATTGGATACAATTCACATCTATGAATTACGGCAACAACAGAACACACACTATTCTCATGCTTACATGGAAGATTCACAAAGCTATACCATACCACATTCTGGTTCACACACTTTAATTTAGAACAACAGAAATCATATAATGAACTTCCCTGTTGGAACAGTGGATAAGGATCCACGGGCCAGGGCAGGGGACACAGGTTTGATCTCTGCTCCGGGAAGATTCCACCTGCCACAGAGCGACTAAGCCCGTGCACCACAACTACTGAACCTGTGCTCTAGAGCCCATGCTTCCCAACCAGAGAGGCCACCTCAGTGAGAAGCCCACGCACCACAAATGGAGAGTTACCCCTGTGTGTTGCAACTAGAGAAAAGCCCACACAGCAATGAAGGCCCAGCACAGCCAAAAGTATATTCTAAAAAATGAAAGGAAACTACCAACCAATATCTCTCATGAACATAAACGTAAAAATCTACATGAAAATATTAGCAAATAGAACCCAACCATGTATAAAAATAGTTATTCACCACAATCAAGGGTGGTTTATCCCAAGTATGCAAAGTTGGTGCAACATTTCTATTAATTTTAATTTTAAAAAGAAGAATAATCCTGGTTGATCATATCTGGCTTTTACATTTATCTTGTTAAGTGAAAAGATAGAAAAAGCAGTAACTCAAAAGTACAGCCCAGGGATGTTCACTTCAGCTCCTGTTATGTTCGTGTCTCCCCCAGATTCATGCATTAGATCTTGATGCCCATGTGATATTAGGAAGTGGGGTCCAGGGGAGACATTTCATCGTGAGAGTGGAGCCCTGGGAATGGGGTCAGTGCTGTTTCAGGACCACAGAGCCCCTCCCCCTTTCTCCCTGTGAGGTCCACATGGACCCGACCCTGACCGTGACCCCAGTCACACTTGGTCTTCAGCCTCCAGAATCATCTATTGTTTATAAGCCTCCATGAAAGTGAAAGTGAAGTTGCTCAGTCTTGTCCAACTCTTTGCGACCCCATGGATTGTAGCCAACCAGGCTCCTCCATTCATGGAATTTTCCAGGCAAGAGTACTGGAGTGGGTTGCCATTTCCTTCTCCAGAGGATCTTCCCGACCCATGGATCGAACCTGGGTCTCCCGTACTGCAGGCAGATGCTTTACCTTCTGAGCCACCAGGGATGGCTGTGATCTTTTGTTATAGCAGCCTAAAGGGACCAAGGCCCTCCCCTCACTCTACTCCTATGACAAAGGTTCTGTGTGTGTGTGTTATGTGTGCTGTGTTCTATGCATGTGCTATATATGTGTTCTCTGTGTGTGTTCTGTGTATATGTTGTATGTGTGTTGTGTATGTGTTCTGTGTGTGGTGTTGTGCAGAATAAGGCCACTGAGTTTCACAGTTCACAGAGATGAGCCCTAGTAGTGAGAGGGTAACAGGCAGGAAGGCCAGGGGTCTCCAAATGGAGGAAATAGCCTGCAAATGTCAGACATTTTTATCTCTCTTAAGCGGCAGGAAGAAACAAACTAGCAATATTTTTTCCTTCTCTATACAAATTTAAAGGGAGGTTTCTCTTAAAATACTGTGTTGCCATAATGACACCTGGTTTCGCCTGAAGTTAGCTATTCTCGAGCCTAGAGATAACCAATGCCTTTTTCTTATGGAAATGTTCGTCTTAAGCTATGCTAATGTACTATGCCTTTACCCTAAACTCTGTCTCCAAGTCGGTTCCGCCTCTTGGCCCAGAACCTACTTGACAAACCAGTATGGATATTGTTCTCCTAATCTATGTAAATGAAACTATTTGTATGGTGATCTGTCCTTCTTCAAGATTCAAGTTAATCATTTTATGGCCCAGGATAAACCATTTGGTGCCAAGATTATCCCAAAATGCATCTTATGGGTGAGGGGCCTGGTGCCATTCTAAATTTTAAGACATTCCTTTCTTTCATTAACAGACTGCTAGTGACTATATAACATCCAGCTGAAGACTAACAGGGGGGTACTCTTTCTGTCCCCTTCTGATGCCTATGTCAGAAGCTTTCTCTATCTCCTTTATACTTTAATAAAACTTTATTACACAAAAGCTCTGAGCGATCAAGCCTCGTCTCTGGCCCCGGATTGAATTCTTCTCCTCCGGGGGCCAAGAATCCCGGTGTATTCGCGTGATTCAACAACAACCTTTCAGCAGGTGATCAGACAAGCACAGTTTGCTCCTTCCAAGCTCTTTGCTCCAGATCATCTCTCACTGTCATGAGAGTGATACTCTCTCACCCATTCAACAATTTTAATTGTTGCATGCTGGGAGATGTGGTAGGGACTGAAGTTCTGATATTCCAGGTTGGGCGGCCCACGGTTGTGGTTGTGGTCCTCCTGCTGGAGTCCTGGGCTCTGGGGACCATCTGATGTAGGCATGTTCTCCATGTTGTCACGTCTACCACCAGAGACCATCATAAAGGCTTTGGTGATGAAGCTTGCTTTGTCCTTTCATGATTCTGTTTTCCTTTGGGATCTCAAGCAAGTGTTCAAGTGTCCTGGGTTTGAGAAGCAGATTAAATCACACACATTCATCCCCAGGAACGTCCATGTAAAAGCCAGTCTGATGGATCTGAGGGATTGTTTTCTTTCTACATGAAACTCTGTGGGCATGCACTCTTGTTCTCTAGATGAAACTTGGTTGCCCATGCCTCTTGATGGTAGCATGCCTACTAGCTTACTCAGAGACCTGAGACTTAAGCAAAGGAACAGCATTGGACTTGGGTTTACAGGAAGTTCCAAAGCTCCATGTGCCCAAGGGAACAGAGTTACAGCATACTGCTTGTTGCCCTGAGGACTAAGAGCCTTCCACTCTTTCGGATGTAGAATCAACACCCTTTTCATGCACGAACTATGAAAGACAATATGTGCAGCTTCTTTCTTATGTCCTCAAATTATTGAAATGATCTGATAAAGGAAGACACTAATTTAAAATACCGTACCATACCTGGATCTAGTCAGCAATTTTCCAATTAAAAATCCCCTGGCAACTAGCTAATTTGCCTGTTTTGCTGGTTGGATAAATGTTTGAATCTATAGTTCTGTGCCCTGTCTTAGATTTACAGTGATACATATTAGCAAAGCAAATGTTAGTTATCTGCATGTGCATATAACTGCTGCTATCTATGTGAATCCCACATACATGACATTTTTAAAATGTATTAAATAGCCTCCCTCAGCATTAACACTGCTGGAGAAATCTAACTCCAAGGTTATCATCATTAAAATGCAATTAAACATTTAGTACTCTCTCCCTGAGATTGACAAAAGAATTCAACAATGTTTGCATCAGAGCTTCTTTGGTTCCTTCTTTTTCAAAATTTCACATTTAATACCATCTTTCAGTTTTATCTAAAATAAATACTTTGCTAGAAATTTTCATTTGATGAGAATTAAGAACCTTTCAAAACATCATGCTACTTTCTGCCTCTCTGTTATTAATCATTTTTATAGTAAAAGACACAAAAAGATCTCTGACTTGTGTTCTGCCTACAAGAAGGGCTGGACGATGGCCATTCTGACTGGAGTGAGGTGGTACCTCATTGTGATTTGCATTTCTAATAATTAGTGATGCTGAGCCTCTTATTATGTGCCTGTTGTCCATCTACTATTTGGGGGCAAACTTAACTGTGGTTTCAAACTGTGAGTTTTAAATCATTATAACTAGGCTCAAACATATCTTTACTAATCAAAATAGGAACCATTAGGATCAATACATTTTTGCCAATGAGAAATAAGTTTGTTTACTACTGTAGCAAAAAAAAAAAATTCGTGCTTCGGGATATGATGAACTCTTGAACAGCATTTTTTGCATCCTGCTGGTTGTGGAAGTGTTTTCACTGCAAAAAGTCATCAAGATGCTTGAAGAAGTGGTAGTCAGTTGGTGAGAGGTCAGGTGGATATGCAGTTGAGGCAAAATGTCGAAGCCCAATTCGTTCGACTTTTGGAGTGTTAGCTGTGTGACGTGCGGTGGGGCATTGTCATGGAGAAGAATTGGGCCCACTCTGTGGATCGGTGCTGGCTGCAAGCCTTTCAGTTTTCAGTGCATCCCATTGATTTGCTGAGCATACTTCTCAGATGTAATGGTTTCGCTGGGATTCAGAAAGCTGTAGTGGATCAGTTCTGGCAGCAGACCACTAAACGTTTACCATGACATGTTTTTTCTTGCCAGTATGGCTTTGGGAAGTGCTTTGGAGCTTCTATTCAGTCCATCCACTGAGCTGGTCTTCAACAGTGCATATTTTGGAAAACAATACATAATAAATAATTTCATTGAGATTTCTGCTATTACAAGCCCATCTGGGCAAAGTATATACTATATTACACACACGTCAGTATATGTGTTACTATTGCATGACCTGAAGAGAGAAGTTACATTTTGAAAGCTCTCATTTGAGGTTCAGTAGGGAAGAAAGTAACCTTTTGCTAGAATAAGTAGAATAAGTAGAACACAAAAACATTTAGGAGCCTAAGCTTCCATCCGGGAGCAAGAGAAGGAGTAAACAAAGCAAGTAAAGCATCCTTTCCATTATCTCAGATCCCTAGACACATTGGGGGGATGAGAACAATTTTCCTGCTGGTGCTTTTATGTTGGGAGTAAATCCTTCCTCCTCAGCTAGGAGGGACACTGTGTCTCAGAGGTGGCCGAGGCCGTACAAAATGAGAGGTGAAGCATTTCAGCATCAGAACCAGAAAAGACAGATATGTGCTGGACAATCACAGTCCACAAAAGGACTATGAAATGGATTTCACTGTTTGTGTTCATTCCAACTTGGCCAATTCTTTCTGTATTTTCTTACAGTTTCCAAAGAGACAAGACAGTGTCACAAAATGATCCTCTTCTAAGCCACAGTGAAACAACACAGACAAGAGAACAAGGAAACAAAGAGAAGAGAGAATTTAATTTAAACTCATAATGATGGGAGATGGAAAAGAAATCCTTTTGCTGGTGTGATTACTTGGAAAGGCACTAATTTTGCTAAACAGACTTTTCTGATAGCACTCGGGAATGGCCTTGCACTTACTGTTCTACCGCAAGCCTCGAATAATGGAATTCTGTAGAATGAAAATTCTGGGGAGAGCTATCTAAATGCTATTTTACAGGGAAACATTGATTCCCCCCCCCCAAGTATTATCTTTTTTTAAAATTATCAAAGTTATACATATATGGGAGAAAATTCATAACTTACTGCAAAGCAAACAGAAAGTTTTAAACATTTTCTGTGATTCCATTACCCAGAGAAAACAGTCACTAACGACATTGCTGATGAGTGTGTGTGTAGATATACACAGTTCCTTGCTGTCTCTCCGCAGCATCCCACTACATCAACTTCCTGCTTAGAGGCATGTGTATTGCTGCGTTTTTAAGAAACAATTTTAAACTATTATGCAAGCAAAGCTTTAAATGTAAAACTGAAATGATACGCTCATTACTTCCTTCTGAAGAATTCCAACTACTGGAATTGTTTGCGTGTATGGCTTCCGTAAAATCTCTCTGTATAAAAATTACCTCATGGGTTCCCTTGGTGGTCCAGTGGTGAAGAGACTGACTGCCAGTGCATGGGACACGGGTTCGATCCCTGGTCCAGGAATATCCTACAAGCCTGTGCACCACAACTACTGAAGCTGCACCCACAGCCCGTGCTCCGCAACAAAGAAGCCACTGCAAGAAGTCCATGCACCACAGCTAGAGCGTAGTCTCCACTTGCTGGAACTAGAGAAAAGCCTGAGCAGCGATGAAGACCCAGCACAGCCAAAAATAGGCAAACAAATTAATGAAAAATGAATTACTTCATTTGACTTTTAAAACCATCTTCTGAGCTGTGTAGGCCCACTCTGACCATGGTTAAAAGTTTATCATATGGATGAGTAAACTGAAGCTGTTTAATGGAAAGCCACACTTGAACTGAGCTGTATCACCACAGATTCTGTGTGATTTTACAATAGCAAACAGCAGAGATACCCGTAGTATATCAAAGTGTTGTTGAGTGTAGCAGCTGTAATAAATTGACAAAATCAAAGTGAAAGTCACTCAGTCGTGTCCGATTATTTGCAACCCCATGGACTATGCAGTCCATGGAATTCTCCAGGCCACAATAATGGAGTAGGTAGCTGTTCCCTTCTCCGGGGGATCTTCCCAACCCAGGGAATCTTCCCAACCCAGGGATCGAACCCAGGTCTCCTGCATTGCAAGCAGATTCTTTACCGTTGAGCCACCAGGGAAGCCCAATAAATTGACACACTCCATGTAAATGATTGTGTGGCAACATGCTGAGAGTGGCGTGGCTGGGTTTAATACAGATGCTCTGTGTTAGCTGCAGGCTTGGATCTGGAGAGGCTCCTGGAACTGAGTTTTTGTTTTTTTAACAAAAGCCACCATGTAGAGCCACTTTAAATTACCACAATTTTGCCTTCCCTGATGTCCCATTTTCCAGTTAGTTTTGCTGAATACATGCCCCTCCCCCTCCAGACCAGTCTATCTTCGGCCACTGGGCAAGGAGTAGACAGCACGAGGAGCTAATTGTGCCCCAGCTAATGAAACTGTGTACGAGCCCCCATGTCCTTGTCTACTGAAGTAAAATGCTGACTCAAGGAACTGATGAACCTATTTGCAGAGCAGCAATAGAGACACAGACTTGGAAAACAGACTTGCGGACACAGTGCGGGAAGGAGAAGGTGGGACAGATTGAGAGGAGCACTGGCATATATACACCACCTCGTCGAGTCAAGGCTATGGTTTTTCCTGTGGTCATGTATGGATGTGAGAGTTGGACTGTGAAGAAGGCTGAGCGCCAAAGAATTGATGCTTTTGAACTGTGGTGTTGGAGAAGACTCTTGAGAGTCCCTTGGACTGCAAGGAGATCCAACCAGTCCATTCTGAAGGAGATCAGCCCTGGGTGTTCATTGGAAGGAATGATGCTAAAGCTGAAACTCCAATACTTTGGCCACCTCATGTGAAGAGTTGACTCATTGGAAAAGACTCTGATGCTGGGAGGGATTGGGGGCAGGAGGAGAAGGGGACGACAGAGGATGAGATGGCTGGATGGCATCACTGACTCGATGGACGTGAGTCTGAGTGAACTCCGGGAGTTGGTGATGGACAGGGAGGCCTGGCGTGCTGCAATTCATGGGGTCGCAAAGAGTCAGACACGACTGAGCGACTGATCTGACTGATCTGATCTGATGTGTAAAACAGGCAGCTAGTGGGAAGCTGCTGCCTTGCACAGGGAGCCCAGCTCTGTGCTCTGTGATGGCTTTCAGGGGCCGGATGGGGAGGAGGGAGGCTCAAGTGGGAGAGGATACATGTATACCTTAGCTGATTCACTTCATTGTACAGTAGAAACCAACACAAGATTGTAAAGCAACTACACCCCAATAAAAAAGACAATGTATGTTAAAAAAAAAGACATCCCTCTGGACCTGCCATGTTCCTCAAACAAAATAAGCAATAAAGTACATTTTAATAATCTTCAAAAGAAAAAAATGTTAAATATTTCGATTTTAATTTTAACCCAATACAAACTACTGCACTGAATACCAATATATCGTTTAAGTGCGTAAATCTTATACATACAAAGTCCTACTCAACCTGGTGATGTAGCTTAATAATTAACGGGAAGCCCTGTAAATACCTGGATGGATTTAATAACCCCATAAACACACAAGTTCCAGTCTACTAATGTCTAATATGGATACAATTACATATGCAATTATCTGCATCTGGTGAGAATGGTCTCTAAACAAAGAAGATTAAAAGGAGCTGACACCAGATGCACAAAAACTATGCCTTGTGTAACCCTGCCCCGTGGGAAACGGCAGGGATGAAAGGGAAGCCGTAAGAGGAGGCTCAGCAGGTAGAGAACCCACCTGACATGCAGGAGACACAGAAGACGCAGGTTCCATCCCAGGGTTGGGAAGATCCCCTGGAGAAGGAAATGGCAACCCACTCCAAGTTTCTTGCCTGGAGAATGTCATGGACAGAGGAGCCCAGTGGGCTACAGTCCATGGGGTTGCATAGAGTTGTACATGAACTGAGTCCAAGCACACACAAGAGGAAGTCTGAGTAAGCTAAATTAACTAATTAGTGCTGGCACACTGTATGTCAGCCACTTTGGCCTAAGATTAACTCATATCAGTAGAAATCCAGTGTGAAGCATGTTAAGGATTACCTCAAAATAAAGTTAAGTCCTAGTGAAGGTGTAAAAATCCATAGCTAAAAGAAAATAAGCTATGAAATAAAATTAACATGGTTAATTAACACAGCTATTAACATGTTACATATGACAGTTAAGAGAATCTTGAGAGTTCTCAACACAAAGAAAATACTTTTCCTATTTATTTAATGCTGTATTTATATGATTGGATGTTCACTAAATTTTTTTTGTGGTAATCATTTCATCATATATGTAAGTCGATTTATTATGGTGTGTATATTTTAAAATTATACAGTCTGTATATGTCAAGTACATATCAATAAAAGTAGAAGACAAGTTTTTAAATTAAAAATAAAATAATAAAAATATATAAATAAGTTATGAAGCTGACTTTAACACTTCTGATTATACCAATGAAGATCCACACTGGGATTGTGCTTAGCCCTACATTAACATAATTATAACAACAAAATTATTCAGCAGAACAGGATGGGCATCAGCTTAAAAGTCAGAGAACTTGGCAGTGATTCACGCTTCTCTAGAGGAGCCTGTTTGATAATTGACAGACTCTGGTAAACCCCATCCTCAGGGAACCCTGGTGAAGAACAGCAGAAGGCATAATTACCATAATTATCAGATGTTCAGTCAAGGCATAGCCCATGGGAAGGGAAGATGGAGGCTACATTTTGTACCTCAGGAACATAACTTACACAAAAGTTTTTAGGAAATACAAAAACCAAAGGATAATTTAATGGTAAATAAAGAATAGAGAGCTTGATTGAGCCATTAAGCACACATAGTCATCCCCTCCAATATCAATAACTTCATAACCATTAATAAGCCCCTAACATACAAGAGGAGATAAGTCCTGACAAGATCAGCATCCTGGAAAGTGTGCTTGGATGGATCAAAGTGAAGCCTAGAGGAGATTTTAAATCTCAGAACACTTTGTGCTAAAACCAGACAAAACTTCCCACCAGATTCAACTCTAATAAGTAAATAAAAGACTCACTTAGCACCTCTGTGTAGAAGATAGAAATTTAAAGCTGGTGCTATGGACAAAATATCATAAAGGATGATGAAAGAAGTTAAATTTCCTGGAGCCAGAGGAGCTGCTTACGGACAGTTTACAAGAACTCATCCTATGATTTATGAGTAAAGCTAATAAGCCTTATAAGCCTGGTGATAGCTGGTTCCCAGAAAAGAACTTTAGTTCTACTTTAAATATTACTTAAAAATGTAACTTTTAACATAATTTTCAGTGTTATTTTAAAAGATATAAGTTTTTAGATACAGGTTTTTAGTTACACGGTACAAATGTCTCTGGGCTTCCCTTGTGACTCAGTGGTAAAGAACTGCCTGCCAATGCAGGGGACTTGACGATCCCTGGGTTGGGAAGATCCCCTGGAGGAGGGCATGGCTACCCGCTCCAGTGTTCTTGCCTGGAGAATCTCCATGGTCAGAGGAACCTGGAGGACCCTGAGTCCATGGGGTGGCAAAGAGTCGTACATGACTGGGCAACTAAACAGCAACAACAGATGTCTCTAGAGAATAAACATATACAATACCACAGTTAGTTTAAAAGCAGTTATCAATTAAGAAAGCATTCAGGGTCAACTGCACAATCACCTAAATACCAATAATAAATACATAAACTACTAATTAATACCAGGCTAATTTAATAATTATACAAGAATACACAGAAGAACTATACAAAAAAGATCTTAATGACCCAGATAACCACGATGTTGTGATCACTTACCTACAGCCAGACATCTGGGAGTCTGAAGCCAGGTGGGCCTTAGGAAGCATCACTATGAACAAAGCTAGTGGAGGTGATGGAATTCCAGCTGAGCTATTTCAAGTCCTAAAAGATGATGCTGTAAAGTGCTGCACTCAATATGCCAGCAAATTTGGAAAACTCAGCAGTGGCCACAGGGCTGGAAAATGTCAGTTTTCATTCCAGTCCCAAAGAAAGGCAATGCCAAAGAATGCTCAAACTACTGCACAATTGCACTCATCTCACATGCTATCAAAGTAATGCTCAAAATTCTCCAAGCCAGGCTTCAACAGTACGTGAACTGTGAACTTCCAGATGTTAAAGCTGGATTTAGAAAAGGCAGAGGAACCAGAGAAACATCCGTTGGATCACAGAAAAAGCAAGAGGATTCCAGAAAAACATCTACTTCTTTTTTATTGATTAGGCCAAACTTTGACTGTGTGGATCACAACAAACTGTGGAAAATTCTGAAAGAGATGGGAATACCAGACCACCTTACCTGCCTCCTGAGAAATCTGTATTCAGGTCAAGAAGCAACACTTAAAACTGGACATGGAACAACAGACTGGTTCCAAACTGGGAAAGGAGTATGTCAAGGTTGTATATTGTCACCCTACTTATTTAACTTCTATGCAGAGAACATCATATGAAATATTGAACTGGATGAAGCACAAGCTGGAATCAAGATTGTTGGGAGAAATATCAATAACCTCAGATATGCAGATGATACCATCCTTATGGCAGAAAGTGAAGAGGAACTGAAGAGCCTCTTGATGAAAGTGAAAGAGGGGAGTGAAAGAGCTGGCTTAAAACTCAACATTCAAAAAACAAAGATCATGGCATCTGGTCCCATCACTTCATGGCAAATAGATGGGGAAATAATGGAAACAGTGACAAACTATTTTCTTGGGCTCCAAAATCACTGCAGATGGTGGCTGCAGCCATGAAATTAAAAGACGCTTGCTCCTTGGAAGAAAAACTATGACCAATCTAGACAGCATATTAAAAAGCAGAAACATTACTTTGCTGACAAAGGTCTGTCTAGTTAAAGGTATGGTTTTTCCAGTGGTCATGTATGGATGTGAGAGTTGGACTGTAAAGAAAGCTGAGCACCGAAGAACTGATGCTTTTGAACTGTGGTGTGGAGAAGACTCCTGAGAGTCTCCTGGACTGCAAGAAGATCAAACCAGTCAATCCTAAAGGAAATCAGTCCTGCATATTCATTGGAAGGACTGATGCTGAAGCTGAAGCTCCAATACTTTGGCCACCTGATGTGAAGAATGGACTCATTAGAAAAGACCATGATGTTGGGAAAAATTGAAGGCAGGAGGAGAAAGGGACAGACAGAGGGTGAGATGGTTGGATGGCAGATGCCATCCATCGATGGACATGAGTCTGAGCAAGCTCTAGGAGTTGGTGATGGACAGGGAGACCTGGCGTGTTGCAGTCCATGGGGTTGCAAAGAGTTGGACAGGGCTGAGCGACTGAAGTGAACTGAACTTATTAATTAATAGAAGCAATACTGTTCATATTAGTAACAAGAAATGTTTCTCCTTGCATAAAGCTTATATCAGAATACATAAACCCACTAATAGTTAACAGTAAAAAAAACCTAAACCAATACCTAATTATTTATTAAAACAATTGTTAATCAGCATGTTACTGAACGAGTACGTGGGCTCTGGCTGCTTGCTGCTCAAAACCAACAAACAGGCCAGATTGGCAGAAAGGAAAGTGTGCGTATTTTAGATGCTGGAATTGTGGGGAACGGGGTGGGGGACGTCTATCCAAAGACCGTTCCCACCACCGACAAGCAAGGGTTGAGCGCTCTTATAGATGAGGGCGGGGGGTAGGGGGTAGGAACAGAGGAGGGGGGACTACACGCAGAAACAGCACAGTCAGCTCTGACAGTTATCTCGAAATTGGTCATCGGGGTCTGACCAGCGTCATCTTGTTTCAAGTACAGTTAATCTTCAGTTCCAGGGTCAGTGTGTTCCCATTTTTTTGTGGCCAGTTTTCTGAACTGTGGCGGCTCCTGTCCTGGGTTCAGTCTGGTCATCATGTAGTTAATTTCTCCATCTGGTGTTTTGGTGTCTATAAGGCAGCTCACAGGATGTGGCTCAGAATATTATCTATAGACCTTGAGAAAGAACTAAAGGTCCTTGACCATGCTTAATGACAGCATTATTATTGTTTAGTCTCCTCTGACTGTTTTCCTTTGTTTCAGCATTTCTCACTTTTCTGATTAAACTTACTTTTTGACTAAAACGTCCACAGACAAAAGGCAGGCGGAGGACGTGGTGGGGGGCGGGGAGGACAACAGGGTCCTGCTCTGTTTCAAGCACAGACATACATCCAAGGAAAGATTAAAACAAGTGAACGAACTCAGCAATCACAAATCCTGCCTGTTTACCAAGAACTCTGCCTCTTGTAGTTCTGGTATCAGAGGCATGGCCTCTCTGGTGACATCTCTCTAACTGTCACAGGATCCTGTCTGCAGACATGTATCATGGCCATATGTTCTCTGAATAAGGACTTGCAAGAATGGCCATGTATGGGTTTTACCAAATATTTTAATTAAAAATTTTGGTTTTTTATATTTGTAATTTATTTATCATAATATTTGACAGGGGCTGGTCTGGCACATGGGATCATTTAGCTGTGGCATGTGGCATCTAGTTCTCTGACCAGAGAATGAATCTGGGGCCCCTGCATTGTAAGCACAGACTGTTAGCCACTGGACCACGAGGGAAGTCCCTACCATGACCTTTAATCACTGAAATTGACCTTCCTGGGAAGAGGTGGGAATAAAACAAGAGGAGAAGATCCTACAAAGCATTGATTAATCCATTAATCCAAAATATGATCAAATTTTAAGGGAAAACATAACATGTCCTCTGCCTGCCTTCTGTCTGTAGAAAACCTTTACACTCCCAGGCTTCTCTGAGTTCCAAAGAGTACATTTAACAAGAGAAATGAGAAGAAGCAGAAAGGAAGGAAAACTGTTAAAGAAGACAAAACAATGACTTAGCCATTAAACCAAGTCAAGGACTTTGGGCTTCCCTCGTAGCTTGGTTGGTAAAGAATCTGCCTGCAATGCATGAGACCCAGGTTCGATTCCTGGGTAGGGAAGATCCACTGGAGAAGTAAATGGCAACCCACTCCAGTATTCTTGCCTGGAGAAACCCAGGGATAGAGGAGCCTGGCAGGCTACGGTCCATAGCGTTGCAATAGTCAGACGCAACTAAACCACCACCAAAGTCAAGGACCTATGTCCCTCTTCAAGGGCTGTAGATAATATTCTGAGCCACGACCTCTGAGCTGTCTTATACACTCTGAAACCCCCACCAGGTGGAGAAGTTGACTGCAGGCTCCACAAGCACGCATACTCCAGACTCGTTAGAACCAGAAGGTGATGATGCTAAGTCCTGATGACCTCACCACCAGCCAATCAGGACAAGGTCCCTGAGCAGATCACCCCCTCCTTAACCGTGGCTTTAAACTTCCCATGGAAGCCTTCAGAGAATGTGAGCCTTTTGAGCACGGCCTGCCCTGGACCCCTTGCTCAGCACCTGCAACACATGCTTCCTTTCCTTCCCCACAACACGGGCTTAGCGGACGGGGTTCACCTGCTGGGACCAGAATCTCAACTGGGGTTCAGGAACTGCACACCAAGGGCTATCGGTCATTTAGCAGAGCATAGAGCACAGCTGCCCCAAGGCGCCTGACCTCATATGAATGCAACAAGAGGAGACAAAGGATCACAGGTAAATCAGGGCAACACCCTCAACTAAGATGTCGGAAATCTCAGGGGAACAAGACACGTTACCAGAAAAGGAGAGAGAGGAGGTCTCCGAGTACACACGATCCTGATTTGTGCTGAGGGGTGAGACCCACACAACCCCAAGACCCTGCACCTGAGGTCACATGTGGACACTCTCGAAGGTGACCCTCCTCCCAGACCCTGTACCTGGGGTCACACGTCCACAGTCTCTAGAGTGACCCCCCTCCCCAGACATTGAAACTGGGGTCACATGTCCACAGGTAACCACAGGAATGGACCTTAAAGGATCATTTCTAAGAGAAGTCAGTCAGGCATAGGAAGACAACAGTGTGTGATGTACCTTTTAGGCAAAATATCAATAGACATACAAAGTATCAAATTTATAAGCCCAAAGGAACTCTGAGATTTCAAACACAAACAAAGGGTTCCAAGAAAAAGAAAAAAGAAAGGAATGCGAAGGGCCTGAAAATGAATTAGGAGATCTGAATTTACACAGACATAGAAACCTGTATGTGTAATCAATAATTCTCAAGGATTAGCCTCTTCCTTTCTCCCTTCCTTCCTTCCTTTCCCACATACATGGGAACCTATACCTCTAACTTATACACAGAAATTTGTATCTCTAGGAGAGAATCCACAGAAATTATCTCCTACCTTCCTTTTTGAATGCACAGAAAACTATCTGAGATACATAATCCACCAGTACCTGATGCTCACCACTCTGTTTGACCTTCTATGGCAAAAAATCCAAAAAAGAATAGACGTATCTCATAGATACGTTATACCTGAATCAGGCGGCTGTATATGACAACAATCAGAACACTGCAAATAGACCATACTGCAGTATAACATCGGCATGATATTAAAGAGAAGGAAAGAGAAGCAGTGTCTACTGTATTCCCCCGACCTCCCTGACTGGACCTGCTACCCCATCCCTGGAGCCCAAGCAGACTTAGGTCCCATTGCTGGACTAGGGTTGGTTTGGCACAGCCTGGCAGGGTGCCTTTCATTGAACCCTTTTTAAACATCTACTGTCTGATATGTTCTGGCTTGGACCAGACTTCCCAGCAGGATCCAGCCCTCTAGGGACTGGGGAGCAAATATTATGAACCCTGAATATGCCCTCGTGCTGGGCCTTCCAACTCAAGCCTCCTTTCTGGAGTGCAGCCTCCTAGGCACAGAAGCACACTCAGCAGGGTGCTGTGGACCCAGTAGTAATTAGTCTGGTATATGTATGTGTGTGTGTGATGCTTTATGGGGGAAAAGTAGTGAAACACAAGCCCTTAGGTGTTTGCTCAGGTACAATTCACTCTAATTCACAGCCCAGGATGCTGACTTTCCCAGGAACCAGAGATGTGCTTTAAAAAGTGCAGTCGCCTGTAAACACTTCCTGTAACTACAACTTGACCAGAGAGGCTGACCAGCACCTCTAATTCACAAGCCCTGGGGTTTCTGTTAATGACAGCTGCCCACAGGAAATCTCCCAGGGTGGGGGTTGCAGAAATAAATTTCAAACACAGCAGAGTCTCAAGAAGTCAATTGCCACAGTAAATTTTCCTCACAAGGAAACAAGAAAAAACAAAAGCAAACCTCCCTAATGCTGCAGGAATACCAATCAAAACAACAATGGCAAATCAAATCCCATCAGTCAGACTGGCCATCCTCACAAGTTTACAAACAATAAAAGCAGGAGAGAGTCGGCAGGTGAGGTAACCCCACCGCATGTTCAGTGGAAATGGACATTGACAATAGCCACTAGAAAGCACAGCCTCCGAATGTAAAAAAAAAAAAAAAAATCTTGAGAGAGAGTCAGTCCTAGGATCAGACATTCCCACACCTGGGCGAATATCCTGAGAAAGTCATCATTCAATAAAAACATGTGCACCCCAACATTCACTGCAGCTTTGCTTTCGACAGCTAAAAGAGAACCTGCAAAGTGTCCACTGACAGATTAAAGGTTAAAGAAGGCGTGTTACTTATAGACAGTGGACCATTACTCAGCCATGAAAAAGCACCATTGAAATTATGAAATTATGCCACTGTCGCTAAGAGGATGGACCTTGAAGAATCATACAATAAGTAAAATCAGTCAGACTGAGGAAGACAACAGTCTTTGATGTCCCTTGTTGCTGCTGCTGCTGCTGCTAAGTCGCTTCAGTCATGTCCAACTCTGTGCGACCCCATAGACGAAAGCCCACCAGGCTCCCCCGTCCCTGGGATTCTCCAGGCAAGAACACTGGAGTGGGTTGCCATTTCCTTCTCCAATGCATGAGAGTGAAAAGTGAAAGTGAAGTCACTCAGTTGTGTCTGACTCCTAGTGACCCCATGGACTGCAGCCTACCAGGCTCCTCGGTTCATGGGATTTTCCAGGCAAGAGTACTGGAGTGGGTTGCCATTGACTTCTCTGAAGTCCCTTGTAGGAAAAACTTAAAAAGAGATACAAAGGAACTAAGTTTCAACCCAAAAAGAGACTCAGAATTCAAACACAGAGGGTTCCAGTAAAAAAAAAAAAAAAAGAAAGGGCAGGGATGACTTTGGAGGTAGGGACTTACGTATACACAGAAATCTGTATGCGTAATAGATAATCCAAAAGGATTATCCCTTTCCTTCCTTCCTTATATACCCAGAAATCTGTAGCTGTCATAGATGCTCAAGAAGGACCTGATGTTCAGCAAGTAGAACTTAGCTTGAGCTTCTGCCATAACTTCTATGGCAAAAGAATCCAAAAAGGAACAGACACGCTGTATGTATATGTCGTAACTGAGTCAGGTGGTTGTACACTAACAGCAAGCACAAAACTGCAGATCGACTGTACTCTGACATGGCTTCAGCATGAGATTAAATAAAAAGAAAAAAATCAATGCCCAGTTTATTCCTTTCAACCTCCCTAATTTGGGCTGCTATCCCATCCCTGGAGCCTAAGCAGGCTTGTGTCTCATGTTTGGACTGGGGTGGGGTCGGGAATACAGCCAAAATATTTTTTAAAATGGGTAACTCTGTGATTTTGACCCCATAAAGTACAATAGACAAGACTGGGAATCAAGCTAATTGTAGAAGCACAGTTGAATTGATACAGACGGTGGGGTACATGTACACAATGCAATATTTCTCAACCATAAAGAAGGAGGAAATAATGCCAAGGCCGGCCACAGGAGAGAAAGTAGAGATGATCATTCCAAGTGAAGTAAAGGACACAGGAAGAGACAAGTATCAGTATCATACGATATCACCTCTGCTGCTGCTGCTGAGTTGCTTCAGTCGTGTCCGACTCTGTGTGACCCCATAGACAGCAGCCCACCAGGCTCCCCCGTCCCTGGGATTCTCCAGGCAAGAACACTGGAGTGGGTTGCCATTTCCATCTCCAATGCATGAAAGTGAAAAAAATAAAGTGAAGTCGCTCAGTCGTGTTCAACTCCTAGCGACCCTATGGATTGCAGCCCACCAGGCCCTTCGGTCCATGGGATTTTCCAGGCAAGAGTACTGGAGTGGGTTGCCATTGTCTTCTCTGGATATCACCTCTAGGTGTAATCTAAAGATGAATACCATTGAACTTCTTGCCTGGAGACAGAGCCTCACAGACTTAGAAAAGAAATTTCGAATCACCAAGATATAAAGATGTGTGGCATGAAGAAATGAGTTGCTTCAGACTAATATATGCACATTACTATTTATAAAGTAAATGACCAGGACCCCACTGTATAACACAAGGACACTTACCCCACACTCTGTAATAACCTATATGGAAAAAGCTCAATATGTATTAGTAGAAGTGAAACTAGTTGTGGTAGAAGGAAAAAAAAAAACCACCCACAAGACTGTAATTCACCTATACACTCCAGTTCAAACGATGAGATAAAAACAGCAAAAGCAAAAAAGAAGTGCTGACTCAGTTTCCCTCAGGACATAGTGACCTGGGCTGGTGTCACATCCCTGGAGCCTGATTAGCTTGGGTCCGAAAGCTGGAGGGTCCTGCGGCTGAGGGAGCTGGGAGGATGTGGCAGGCAGTGGGCCTACACAATGGTCCTGGAGTGCCTGTTGCCCTCCAGATGTAGGTGGGATAACTTAAGGGACTGGAAGTAACAGTCCCTTAAATATATATATATATATATATATACACACACACACATTAATATATATCAAATAGTACTTACTGAATAGCATAGTGAAGTTTACTGAACACAGTGTGATCATTTATATGTGAAAAAGAAACAAAAAATAGTTAAAAGTCTATGTATTAATATAACTGAATCGAGTTCCTGTACATCTGAAACAAACACAACATTAGAAATCAATTATATTCCAATAGAAAACAAGGAAATAACAGTTTAAAAAAAGAGTGCTGCATGAAGACGTGCTGCCCCCTTGTGGCCAGTAGCGTGTAACAGCACCATGAAGAGCAGGCCTGCTGGGCATTTAACATTCACAAGGATTCAAGGTCTGTAAGTTGTCAACTAAAATATATAGCCATAACCTGAAAGTTTCATAACCTGAAAGTCCATTCTAAAGGAGATCAGTCCTGGGTGTTTATTGGAAGGACTGATGCTGAAGCTGAAACTCCAGTACTTTGGCCACCTCATGTGAAGAGTTGACTCATTGGAAAAGACTGATGCTGGCAGGGATTGGGGGCAGGAGGAGAAGGGGACGACAGAGGATGAGATGGCTGGATGGCATCACCGACTCGATGGACATGAGTTTGAGTAAGCTCCGGGAGTTGGTGATGGACAGGGAGGCCTGGCATGCTGCGATTCATGGGGTCGCAAAGAGTTGGACGTGACTGAGCGACTGAACTGAACTGAACCTGAAAGTAGAAAGCTATTTTACTTGGTAGGAATGTTTACAACTCCAAGCCTGGGAGACAGCATCTCAGTAGCTCTGAGAAGACTGCTCCAAGGAGGCAGGAGGGGGAGTCAGGCTATATACAAGTTTGCAACAAAGGGAGCAGGCAGTCTGAACAGCAAAGATCAGATATCAAGTTAAGGAATTTAGCATTCTGTGTATGGGAAGATGAAAGCCTCTGGACTCGCTGCGCTCACTCATTCCTTATGCGCCTCAGCTGTCTGGGACCAATTGTTCACCTTGCTTCTTGCAGTCCCCCAGCTCCTCAGCAATCATCAGCATCTGCTGGATCGCAGTTTGAGGAGCCCTCATTCACATTTGGAGGCCAGAAATTGCTGATGGCTGTGGCATTTCTTGTTTATTAATATGGCAGGAGATATTTTCATTTCACAAAGTAAAAAACACCTGCCCTCCTAAGGCATGAAGAAACGCCTTAGGGATGGTCATAGGAAAAGAATTCAAAACAAGGCAGGCAATAATGAAGCCAATTTCAAGAAGTTTAACTCACACCCTTTAAAATAATCACAAGAAAAGATGTCAACACCACTATTTATTAGAGAAATACAAAGCTAAACTACAGCGAGGTATCACATCACACCAGTCAGAATGGCCACGGCCAAACACTATAACAACAGTAACTGCTGGAGAGGGTGTGGAAACAAGGGAACCCTCCTCCACCGATGCTTGGGATGTAAATTGGTAACAGCCACTGTGGAGGCCATTGTGAAGCTTCCTTTAGCCATGGAAATGAGAATGGGGTTAGAATACTCCTTAACACCACGTGCAAAAATAAACTCCAAACAGATTTTAAAAATCTAATTGTAAGGATGGATACTATGGAATTCTTGAGAAAAATATAAACAGAACACAATTTGACATGAATGCAGCAAGTTCTTTGTGGATCCACCTCTTAGAAGAATGAAAAATAAACCACAAATCAGAAAACGGGACCAAGTTAACCGTAAAAGTTTTGCATACCAAAAGAAAACCCTCGAGGAAGGACAAGGACAACCCTCAGAATAGGAAGAAATATTTGCAAAAGAAGAAACTCACAAGGAATTCACCTCCAAAACAAACAGCTCATGCGGCTCAATATCAAAAATACATACAAACCAAGAAAAAAAAAAAAATGGGCCAAAGATTGAAATGGATATTTCTCCTAGGAAAGCCTACAGATAGCAGATAGGCACGTAAAAATATGCTTAGCCTCACTAATGACTAGAGAAATGCAAATCAAAAGTCCAATGAGGTAAGCATTCATATTCATCAGATTGGTGATCTCAAAACATCTTAAAGAATAATGCTAGAGAGGGTGTGGAGAGAAAGTGCTCTTGCACGCTGTTCACAGCATACTTAGGAGAATACATGGAGGGCCACTTAAAAATAACACAGAAGTGTTGCTGGCCAAAATCTTAGCTTTCTCTGTCCACCGAAGCTGAATAAAAAAATAAGGTGACAGAGCTTGGAGGAAACAGAAAGGTGGCTTTAATCCTCAGCCAGTGGACAGGGCAACCCAGAAGGCTAATGCCCCAAGAACTGTGCCCTGCACCTGCCATGAGGCGTCTAGGGGCTCATATAGGGCAAGGCTCCCAGTAAGGGGCTGGTGATGAGGAACAACTGTTAGAATCTTCTCAAAAACAGTCATAGGCTGGCATCAGTAACCCGGCAATTGAGGCTGGCAGCTC
Organism: Bos indicus; assembly: GCF_029378745.1. NCBI lineage: Eukaryota > Metazoa > Chordata > Mammalia > Artiodactyla > Bovidae > Bos > Bos indicus. The sequence goes on from NC_091766.1 coordinate 44,066,435, forward strand.
GTTGGCTCTGCAGCCTTCTTTCTGATGTGTAACCACAAGGGGAAGGTGTCGTAAGGGTAAGCAACGGACAGTAGGTGTGAAGCGCCGCTCCTGCAGAGTTAGGGAGCAGAAAAACTAAGTTACGGACATGCAGAGTTAGGAGCCGCTAAAGTAAAAAGGAAAAAAACAAAACTAGGAATGCTCAAGTGAAAGTGAAACACGACTGAGCGACTTCACTTTCACTTTTCACTTTCATGCATTGGAGGAGGAAATGGCAACCCACTCCAGTGTTCTTGCCTAGAGAATCCCAGGGACTGAGGGGCCTGGTGGGCTGCCGTCTATGGGGTCGAACAGAGTCGGACACGACTGAAGCGACTTAGCAGCAGCAGCAGCAGGAATGCTCAGGCCTGCTCACTGTTCTCTTTATCTTCTTTGGTCTCAGGAAAGAAAATAAAAAAAACTCACTCTTCTTTTTTTCTCTCTTTTTTTTTCTCCTTTTCACTGCAACAAATTCCCCCATCATTTTATTTCCTCCAAATCAATGGAGAAAGGGAAAGAGGTGTTGTTCTTGTTGTCTGGCTGAAGACAAACCCTCAGTTTTGCTGTTTGACAATCACCAGCTGTTAAGCCCAGGGGCCCATCTATCTCCTACTTCAAATTTTTCTTGAGAGACATGAACCCCAAGAAATCTTTATTGAGGTGATGAGGGACAGAGGGTAATCTTTTGTAACTTCTTCAATGCTGACATGGGACTCATAGACCCTATCTAATCAGGGTCACGGAGCTCTTGCCCTGTGTTATTAAGGGGCCCCAGAGTGACTTTTGTGGTTATTCCCACAGGATCTGTTTGGAGGAGTGGCTGTAATCTCTTTGGGGGTGTGGGTTTTCTCTCCACATCATTATTATCTTGATGTAACTGTTGTCATCTGGAGGAGACAAGTCTTAACAGGTAGTTTAAGAAAACAGAGGTCATAGATCAGTAAAAGAGTTATTGTAACTAGGGGTCAAAGAAGGAGTAAGAACCAAGTTACGTTTGATGATGATTTTGGTTGTGGTCAAGATAGGGTCAGTGCTTGGGTCATCCTGTCCAAATGGATGGAGCCATTCGGACTCAGAAATAGTCGGAGGAATGACAACTTGAACATTAATAGACAAATTAGAAAAAATTAAGCCTGAATCCTAATTTAAACTTAAAACTTTGAGGGGACTTGTAGCCAGGTGGCCAATTGTCTAGGTTTATCTGCATAGGTCTTAACCTTCAAGGGATTCCCTGGTGGCTCAGAAGGTACTGAGTGGGGTGCCATTGCCTTCTCCGCATGCAGAGCTAGAAGGGACTAAAGTTAAACAAACAAACAAGGAATGTTCAGGTCTGCTCACTGTTCTATCTTCTCTGTTCTCAGGAAGGGGAAACACAAAATTTCATTTCTCTTTTTTTTTCTTTTCACTGCAACAAATTCCTTCTTTTTTCCCTTTTCACTGCAACACAAGTACTTTAGGACCCAGCAGTCCCAGACTTGGGCTTAAACCCATAGAAAATGAAAAATTTTAAAGACATGGGAACCCCTAAAATCTTGGCCCAACAACGTACAGTAGTCAAGTCTGGGAAGCAAGATAAATGTAGAAATTGCAGAAGAATGTAAATATAAGATGGGGCACAGGTACACAATGCAATATTTCTCAATGATAAGGAAGTAGGAAATAATGCCATCCAGCCACAGGAAATAAAGTAGAGATGATCATTCCAAGTGAAGTAAGGGAGACAGAGAGAGAAGTATTATATGATATCCCCTCTAGGTGTAATCTAAAAATGGATACAAATGAAGTTCTTTTCCAAAGAAACACAGCCTAATGGATTTAGAAAAGAAACTTCTGGTCACCAAGAAAATCAAGTTGCATGAGATGGAAAAGGGAAAAAAAAAAAAAAAACCCCACAAGATTGTAATTCACCTATATACTCCAGTTCAAATCGTAGGGCAAAAACAGAAAAATACAGAAAAAGAAATGCTGGTTCTATTCCCCTCAGGCCGTAGTGACCTGGGCTGGTGTCACATCCCTGGAGCCTGACTGACTCAGGTACCAAGGCTGGAGTGTCCTGGGGCTGAGGGAGCCGGGAGCATGTGGCAGGCAGCGTGCCTCCACAAGGGACCTGGAGTACTTCTTGCCCTCTGCAGAGCCCCCAAACTTCAGAAGTAAGTGGGAGAAGTTAAGAGTTTGGAATTAACATATACACAGTAAAATATATAAAATAGATGATCAAAAAGTAACTACTGAATAGCATAGGAAAGTTGATGAACACACCATAATCATACATGAAAATGAACCCAAAGAGAATGAATAAACATCTATGCATAACTGAATCATGTATCTGTACAACTGAAACAAACACATCTGAAATCAACAATATTCCAACATAAATAACAAGGAAATTACAGGGGGGGAAAAAAAGAACAGTGGAACATGAAGCAGGGCTGCTCCTTTGTGGAGCTTGCTCCTTTTAATTTAACAACACCGTGAAAGGCAGTGCCGCTGGGCATTCAATATGCACAAGGATCAAGGGGCTGTAAGTAACAAATACCCGCTTTCAAGAAATGTCCTGGGTGTCACTGAAGAAAAATTCAAAACAGGGCAGGCATTCAGGTGGCCAGTTTCAAGAGGTAAGTTTAACTCACACCCTTTAAAAGAATCACACGAAAAGATGTCAACCTTACTAAATATTGGGGACATGCAAATCAAAACTACAATGAGGTATTTCCTCATATGGTTCACAGTGACCATTGTCCAAAAGTTGACAATAAATGCTGGAGAAAGTGCGGAAAAAGGGAACCCTCCCACACTGCTAGTGAAAAGATTACGGCCACTACGAAGAACAGGGTGCAGGGTTTTTAAGAAATGGTCATGAGAATGAAATTAGAACACTGCCTAACAGCATACACAAAAATAAACTCCAAATAGATTAGAGAGCTAAATAAAAGGACAGATAATATGAAACTCTTAAGGGAAAAAGCAGAACATACTTTGACATAAAATGCGGCAAGTTTTTCTTGACCCACCTCTTAGAATCATGAAAAATAAAACAAAAATAAATAAATGGTACCTAACTTCTCTTAAAAGTGCTAGCATAGCAGAGGAAACCATAAACACGACAAAAAGACAAACCTCATAATGGAACTAACATGTGCAAACAAAGACACCCACGAGGAATTTATCTCCAAAACACAAACAGCTTATACACCTCGAAATCCAAGAAACATCCAGTCAAATGGGGCACAGGATTTAAATGGACCTTCCCCTACAGAAGACATAGAGATGGCCACGAAGCACATGAGAAGATGCTCAGCATCTGTAAGTATTAGAGCTGTGGATCAGAAGTAAAACAGGGCATCATCTTACACAGGTCAGAAAGGTCATCATAGAAAGTCTACAACAATAAATGCTGGAGAGCGAATGGAGGAAAAGAACCCTCCTAGCTGTCGGTGGTCAGGAAATCCACAAAGGAGAACAGCACAAAGGGTCATGAAAACTGAGCAGAGAAACCACAGGCACAGCAGTCCCGTTCCTGGGCGCAGATCCAGGGAAAACCATCACTTTACAAGACAGGCGCACCCCGATGTTCATGGCAGTATTATGTACAGAGCCATGACATGGATGAAGCCTCAGTGGGTAAGGACAGACGAATGGGTAAACGAGATGGGGCACACACACACAGAGCAATGTTGCTCAGCCATAAAAAGGGTGACATTACGCCATGTCCAGCCACAAGGAAGGAAGTAGAGACATCACACCAAGTGAAGTAAGTAAGACAAAGGAAGGCAACTATCATATGGTATCTCTTGGAGGTGGATGCTAAAACTGGATACAAATGAACTTCTTTACCAAACAGAACCGGCCTCACAACATAGCAAAGCGCCTATGGTTACCAAAAGGAAAAGGTGGTGGGCAAAGGAAATGAGAAGGTGGACATGAACATACACACACGACTCTTTGTAAAATAATCAACAAAAACCCACTATGGGATGAAGACTCCTAATCAACACTGCATAAACTATATGGGAAGAGAACCAAAAAAAGGACATGTACACAGCTATGTTTAAGTGAATCGTGTTGCTGTCCACCTGAAACAAACAAACAAACACACCCTACAACATTGTAAGTCACTCTGCTGCTGCTGCTGCTGCTAAGTCGCTTCAGTCGTGTCCGACTCTGTGTGACCCCATAGACGGCAGCCCGCCAGGCTCCCCCGTCCCTGGGATTCTCCAGGCAAGAACACTGGAGTGGGTTGCCATTTCCTTCTCCAAAGCATGAAAGTGAAAAGTGAAAGTGAAGTCGCTCAGTTGTGTCTGACTCCCAGCGACCCCATGGACTGCAGCCTACCAGGCTCCTCCGTCCATGGGATTTTCCAGGCAAGAGTACTGGAATGGGGTGCCATTGCCTTCTCCACCAATGCAAAATACAAGTTACAAAAAGAGAATGCTGATTCTCTTCCCTTCAGGCCTTAGTGACCTGGGCTTCTGTCACATCCCTAAAGCCTGGGCAGGCTTGGGTCCCATGGATGGACCGTCTTGGGACTGAGGAAGGTGGGGAGGACATGCCTGTCAATGAGCCCTTCCCCATGGACCTGGTGTACCTGTTCCCCTCTGCACCGGCCCACAATCTCCAGATCCAGGCCTGTCCTCCTACAGCAAAACTACACCTACTGCACCCACAGGATGTGGAGCTTCTGGGCTGGAAGAGATGTGAAAAGCCCCTTGGGTTCCATGTTTCCAGGTGATGGGGTTCCCACCTCCATCCTCCTTCCTTAGGGTCACCCCACCTATAATGAAAGCACCCACCACAGAGTGGTGTTGCAGGAACTGGGATGTGTCCAGGGGAAAGAGGTAAGGGAGGAAGAAGGAATGGGACACAAACCTTGGGTGTTTCTTCTGGCACATGCCACTCTAACTGACAATCCAGGAACAGGACTTTCCCTAAGGCTCTGGTTCCCCCGGTAACCAGGGAGGGGCCCAGGCAGCATGCTGCTGCCTCGTGGCCATTTCCCACAACAATAACTGAAACCTTTGCTCACGGGCACTTAGTCACTAGGCCTGTGGGCTGTAAGGAAAAAACACCTGCCCTCAAGAGGTGTCCTAGGGGAGGTCAACAGAAAAAAATAAAAAACAGAGCAGGCGTTCAAGAAGCCAATTTGAATAAGTAAGTTTAACTCACACTGTTTAAAAAAATCACATGTAAAGATGTCAACATCACTAAACGTGAGAGAAACGCAAATCAAAACTTCAAGGAGGTATCACCTCACACCAGTCACAATGGCCACAGGAGGCAACTACAAACAATAAGTGCTGGAGAGGGTGTGGAGCAAAGGGAACCCTCCTACACTGATGCTGGGAATGGAAACTGGGAGCAGCCACGGCAGAGGACACAGGGCAGTTCCTTAGCAGTGAAAATGAGAAGGAGATTAGAATGCTCCCTAACACCAGACACAAAAATAAACTCAGAATAGGTTAAAGACCTAAATAAAAGGACAAAACCATGAAACTCTTGAGGAAAAGAGTACACATCTTGACATAAAATGCAGCAAGTTCTTTTCTGATCCACCTCATAGAATCATGAAAAGAAATCAAAAATAAACAAATGGGACCTAATAAACATTAAAACCATCTGCACAGCAAAGGAAACCATCAGTGAAAGAAAAAGACAACCCTCAGAATGGAAAAAAATTCTTGCAAACAAAGACACCTATAGGGAATTTCTCTTCAACACATACAAACCACTAGTACAGCAATGGCACCCACTCCAGTGCTCCTGCCTGGAAAATCCCACGGACGGAGGAGCCTGGTGGGCTGCAGTCCATGGGGTCGCTAGAGTCGGACAGGACTGAGCGACTTCACTTTCACTTTTCACTCTCATGCATTGGAGAAGGAAATGGCAACCCACTCCAGTGTTTTTGCCTGGAGAATCCCAGGGACAGGGATGCCTGGTGGGCTGTCGTCTATGGGGTCGCACAGAGTCGGACACTACTGAAGTGACTTAGCAGCAGTACAGCTCAATACCAAAAAACCAACAACCCAATAAAAAGTCGGCCAAAGAATAAATGCACATTTCTCCAAAGAAGTCATAGAGATGGCCATAAAGCACATGAAACGATGCTCAGCACCACTAGTTCTTAGAGAAAGGCAAATCAAATGTACAGTGAGGTATCAACTCACATTGATCAGAATGACCACATCGAAAATCCTACAACAATCAAGCCTGCAGAGGGTGTGGAGAAAAGGGACCCCTCCTACACTGTTGGGGGGAATGTAAGTCAGTATACCCACTAGGCAGAACATTATGGAAGTTTTTGAAAAACTAAACACAGAAGTACCCAGTGACCCAGCAATCCCATACCTAGGCACAGATCCAGAGGAAAACAAAATTTAACAAGCCACCTGCACCAAAAGATCATGGCAGCACTAGGTACAATAACCAAGACATGGAAGTAATGCAAGGGTACAGGGCAGATGAATGAAGGCAGAAAATGGGGTACATGTACACAATGCAATATTACTCAGACGTAAAGAAGGATGAAATAATGCCGGGAAGAAACTAGAGATGATCATACCAAGTGAAGTAAGTGAGACAGACAAAGACAAGTTATAGGATGTTACTTTCTGTGGAATCTAAATATGGATACAAATAAACTTCTTTACAAAAGAGAAACAGCCTCATAGAAAACAAACTCATGGTTACCAAAAAATAAAGGCGGAGGGACAGGGAATAATTAGCTGGTTCAGATCAATATATACACCTTAAAACAGATGCTAAAGGGCTCATAATAGTCACAAGTCCGAGAAGGCTTGTAAGTGACAGTCTGAGAGGGCAGGTAAATGACACCTGCCCTCAAGAAATGTCCTGGGGTAAATCACTGGGAAAAACAAATTCCAAACAGGACCAACTTTCAGGAAGCCAGATTGAAGAGGTAAATTGTTCTCACAAGATGTAAAATAAAAATAAAAGCACATGGAAAGACAGTCCACATCAGTAATTATTAAATCAATGCCAAACAAAACTACAAGGTGATGCCTCGCATACACTGGCCACGATGGTCATCGTCGAAAAGATCTCAGAGTAATTACTGCAGAGAATGTACAGAAAAGAAAATCCTCCCTCAGTCTCGGTGGGAATGTAAACGGTAAAGCCACGATGGAAAACAGCACGGAGATTCCTTGAAACACTAAACACAGAAGTATCATATGATCTGCAATCCCATTCCTCACTTAGGTCCAGAGAAAATCGCCGTTCAAAATGACACGTGCACCTTGATTTTCAGGGCAGCACTACTGCAATAGCCAAGACACAGAATCCACCAACATGTCCATTGACTGAAAAATGAAGACTATGTGGAACATCTGTACACTGGAATGCTGCTCAGCCATGAAACAGAACAAAATAAGGATATCGGCAGCAGCCTGGATATACCAAGAAATTATCATACTATAAATACTTTTCAGAAAGAAAAGGACAAATATCCTAAGATATCACATACAGGTGGAATCTATAAGTTCATACCAATGAACTAATTACAAAATAGAAACAGACTCATAGACTGAGAAAATCAAATTATGATTATCCAAGGAAAGTTAGAAGGGACAGATAAATTAAGAGTTTGGGATGAAAATATACACACTAATATACACCAAGTGGATAAATAAAAAGGACCCACTGAATAGAACTGGGGACTCTACTGAACAAACTGTAATAACCTATATGAGGAAAAAAAAAAAAAACAGAGAAAGGATACACATCTATGCATAACTGAATCAAGTTCATGTACACCTAAAACAAACATAACATTGGAAATCAACTCTACCCCAATATAAAACAACAATAAATTACCAAATAAATTACATGAACTCGGTCTAGAGGACACCAGACAGTGGTGACGCTATGAATTAGATATATGACATGCTACGATATTAATACGACACCACCGAAGGTTTTCTTTCACTCAGTGGAATGCACAGCAGCAACTCACGCAAAGGTGCCTACCATATGTGAATGCGACAACATGGAGAGCAGAAAAAGGACCACAGGTTAGTCATGGGGACAAGACACACTGAGGTAAAGAGCATATATGAGGTCTCTGGGTACAGGATCTGGACCCACGTGGATGGGGGGAGACCCACACAATCCCCAGACCCTGCACCTGGGGTCACACGTCCACAGTCTCCAGGGTGACCCCCCTCCCCAGACCCTGTGCCTGGGGTCACACGTCCACAGTCTCTAGGGTGATCCCCCCTCCCAGACCCTGCACCTGGGGTGGCAAGACCCTTGGTTAGGACACCAGGTCTCTGCTGGTTGGGTCCCTGTGGTGGAAACAAGTGAGCTCCTATAACCTCATGACTTGGTAGATAGGAGTGTGGGGTCAGTCTCCTTCCCCTACACCTGTCCCAGAGAAGTCCTCCTCTCTTCTCTCTGGTTCTATGAGATAGTAACTGTTTTTACAGCTGTCACGATAATGTTGAACACACTACCTTGGTTCTGGCAGTCTCAGTCTTTTCTTGTCCAGCTGAAGTGCTGTGAAAACACATCAGATGCTGAGCTGGAAGACGAGGGACAGGTCTGGTCTCTGTTGAGTATGGACAGTCTACTGGAAGGAGATAACAGCAGCAACCTCACCTGCTGCCCACTGGCTTTTTGCCTGATCCATGTGCCCTGCAATCAATTGCCCAGGTAAACCTGCTCTCTTCTTGTCATGCTCATGCTGGTGAATTGGAATAATCACCAGGTAGCTCACCTGAGGAGTCTCCAGGAGACCCAGGGATGGGGAATCTTGCAGGGGGTAAAGAGGGAATAGGCACAGGTCTGTATAAAATGATATTGTAAAGCATTAACTCCTAACATGAGTGAAGCTCACATGTATTCTTTCCTTTTTTTAAGTTTTGTGTGTATGGTCTCCCTCTGCACATGATTCTGACCCACACAGATGGGGTGAGACTCACAGAGTCCCTAGACACCCCCACCTGGGGTCACACATCCCCTTAGTCAGGACACTATGGCTGTGGTCGGCGGGCCCCCAATGTGTAAACAAGCCAGATCCATATAGTCAAAGCTATGGTTTTTCCAATAGTCATGTATGGATGTGAGAGTTGGACCATAAAGAAAGCTGAGTGCTGAAGAATTGATGTTTTTGACTTGTGGTGCTGGAGAAGACTCTTGAGAGTCCCTTGGACTGCAAGGAGACCAGTCCATCCTAAAGGAAATCAGTCCTGGGTGTTCAATGGAAGGACTGATGCTGAAGCTGAAGCTACAATATTTTGGCCACCTGATGGGAAAAGCTGACTCATTGGAAAAGACCCGGATGCTGGGAAAGATTGAAGGAAGGAGGAGAAGGGGACGACAGAGGAAGAGATGTTTGGATGGCATCACCGACTCAACAGACGTGAGTTTGAGCAAACACCAGGAGACAGTGGAGACCAGGGAAGCCTGGCGTGCTGCAGTCCATCGGGTCACAAAGAGATGGACACGACTCAGAGACTGAACAGCAACAACCAGGTAGCCTGCCTGAGGTGTCTCGATGAGCCCCAGGGAAGGTGAACTCATCAGAGGGAAAGACTAAGAGCCCTGCCTCAGCACTGACCCCTGGGAGGGCCATGGAACCCCACGGTTACCCAGAGAAACCCACCTCAGCTCCAGACCCCAGACATCTGAGCACTGACATTCAGACGTAGGCACGAAGTTTTCCAGGACAGAGGCCAGGCCGGGTCTCTACCCAGGTCTCCATGTCCTACTGCACAGAGAACCCAGTCAGGTGTAAATGTTCTCATTGTAGAAGAACACGGTCTCATCTAAACATAATCAGTGTAGACAGGACTTGGAGAGGTCTGAATCTACCACGTAGACAGACCTTGGTCAGGTTCAAAGCAGCTCAGGGCTGCGCTCCCAGGAGGCACACCTTGGGTGTCTCATCATTGGACAGGGGGCTCATCCGTGTGTACGAACTAGGATGTACCTTTCTTGAAGAAATTATCACTGGGTTCCACACTTCACCCACATGAGGAAACGGAACAAAAGCTTTGTCACTAAACATTTCAACGGGCAAAACAAAACTGTGACCAGGTTCTGCAGCCACGCGGTGGTCAGGGCCCAGGGGAGAGCCAGGAGCTTCGTGGAGTGCAGCCCAGTGTCCTGCAAGGACGGACTGGAAGTGGCCCGGCTGCAGCGCCCCAGGCTTCCGGCAGGAGGCGCTGCCCCCTGCGCCCAGGAAGGACAGTCCTGCAGAGTCGGGCGGGGAGAGCGGGTCTGACTACCCTGATGGTCAATTAGGGATGGAGCGCGCTCAGGTCCTGCTTCCCCGCAGGGTGGGGGCAAGAGGGGCTGACACCTCCTAGGCTCCCAGTCAGGTGACTTCGTGCTGGGGCTGACGCCCACAGGGCACCGTGCTGCATCCAAGCGGGAATGCGGAAAGAGGTGGGGCATAGCCATCAGAGCAGAGAACCCACGGGGAGCTCCCACCTGCACCCGCCTGCCCACCTCGGGCCCCAAGCCCCCAGCCCATGACCCACTACCAGCTCCCCGCACCCCTGCACACATATGCCACTGCACACCTACACAACACCGTGCACACGTACAGCACATGTCCGCAAACAGGCGCACACACACGCAAAGCACACACCAGGAATAAAATGAATACCCTAAACACAGGTGAAGCTCACATACATTCTTCCCTTCTGAGCTCTGGTGGATTTCAAAATAAAAAAGTCTATAAAGTAGTTAATGATGAATGACTTTTGTGTCATGGGACTTTCTGAAGTTGTTCCACAAACATTATAAGACATGAGAGATGAATGTAGATATTCTATGTTTCCTCCAGAGAAAAATGGACAAGCAGACCATGAACGTTGTCCAGCATGAAAGGAAGGCAGTTCTGACACAGGCTACAGCCTGGATGAAGCCCGAGGGCATTATGCTCAGTGACATAAGCCAGATACAGAAGAACAAATGATGTTTGAGTCCAGTCATAGAAGGTTCCTAGAGCAGTCGGCTCCCTAGACGCGGAAAACAGGATGGTAAGTGCCAGGCGCTGAGGGAGGGGGATGGGGACTGAGTGTCTCATGGGGACTGTCTCAGTTTTTCAAGATAGAAGTAACGACTGAACAACAACAAGAATGCACTGCAGCAGCGTTTACAACAGCTGACATAAAAGTAACCAAAATGTACATGGACAGATGAATGAATAAAAAAGTCATATATGCATAGAATGGAATATGATTCAGCCAGGAAAAAATAATGCCATTGACAGGAATAAACCATAGAACAACCATATATTAATCTAGAACAATCATAGTAAGTGAAGTACTTCAGAAGATGAAACTGATATCAATGAGCTATTTTATAAAAGCGAAATACACGCACAGTCTTAGGAAACAAACATGGTTACTGAAGGGGAGTAGTGGGTGGAAGGGATAAATTAGGAGGTTGGGATTAATTTACAGTCACAAATACATATAGAATATAGAATCAACGCGGACCTCCTTTAGAAAGGGTAGTGTACTGCACACTCTATAATAACTTGTATGTGGAAGAAAACAAAGGGGAATCAATATGTTTGGGGATACCTGATGCAGAATCTCTACACCTACAAACACAACATTGTAAGTCAGCTATCCTCCAAAAGAAGGAAACATTAAATTTCTTAAAAAAAACAACAAACAAGGACTAATGAGCTAGGCTTCTGGCATGTGCCAGAAGAAACCACGTACTAGGAGTAACCCTAAGGCTCTGGTTATTCTGGTCAACAGGAGTAGGTCATGAAGAAATCATGTCTCCTTGTGAACACGTACAGAGCTGATGAAATGTAAATGCTAAGAATGGCTGTTGAGAGGAGTACGGAACTGCCTTTTTAAATTTTCAGTAAGACAAACATATTGATTCCAGCCCAGGTCACAGGAGGACTTAAAGCATATCCTGCTCAGCGTTCCCAATAAGGGAAGAAGGTGCCTGAACAGCAGTTCCACTTGAAGTTGGCAGACAGCCTCAGTGAGGGACACATCAGTCAAGTCTCTTCCTCATCAGGCAGATAACGAGACTCCCTCCTCAGAGCAAAGGGCTCCTTAACTCTAAATTCATTTTGTACAGAGAAGAGGAAAGAATCAGACAATCAAACTATAAACTAAATCAACTATTTTTATTTTTAAATTTAAATATAAAAAGTGAAGGATAAAAGCAGCAAAAATTATACTTGAAGTGACTAAATTACAAACTAAATCAACTATATATTCTGACATATGTTAAAAAGAGGAGGAGGATGGAAGCAACAGAAATTACTGTAAGTGAGTGGCCCTTGACTATGTGGGTACTACCCAAGTTCTCCAGTCGACTCCACCGCTAGACTTGGCTACAGACACCATCCAGGAACCAGAGTCGCTCTTTCCATCACATCAGGAGGAGCCTTCTTGTCACCGGGGCAGGGAGAGAACCCAGGTCTGTGCCTTCAGGCACCTCTTCTGCCAGGCTCCAAGCAGAAGGCTCAACCTGAGTTGTGTCCTTCATCTTCTTCTCCTGCAGGTTAATGGTAGGAGAATGAGGTGAAGGAAGCACCTAGAACTTAGGCAACTCCCCTTTCTGCAGTTGTTTTATTTTCTTCTCCTTCTGTAAGTGACTTTTTTGAATCAAAAGAGAAAGGGCATATTTCCACAGTTCTCACTGGGATTTTGGGCTTAAAACGTACTCCTGCTGCTGCTGCTAAGTCACTTCAGTTGTGTCTGACTCTGTGCGACCTCATAGACAGCAGCCCACGAGGCTCCTCCGTCCATGGGATTTTCCAGGCAAGAGTACTGGAGTGGGGTGCTCCATCATGGGGTAATTGTTGAGCTTTTATCACTCCTGGCTTCTCCTCATCCTCATCTTCTTGGGTGGGTTTTGGGTTCTCTTCCTCCGAACAAAGGCAGGAGTCCTGGGACAGTGAGTGGAATTGCTTTCTCTTTAGGAACACCCAGAACACCTAACAAGATAAATAAGGGCAAGGCTTCCCATAAATTTAAAGTGTTTATCTTCCAATACCCTCTTTGTTCTTCTCTGTTTGGTTCTGTCCTCCATTTCAAAATCAAAGCCAATAGGCACAGTGGGTGGCTTCTCCGGCAGCTTATTAGGGAAAATGTGCCCACTATAAGGAATTCTGGAATCCAGTTTTCGTGCTTTAAATTTGTAGAGCCCTGCTTCTACAGGATTACATTTCTTGGATTTTGCATTAGTTTCCCTGGTGGGTCAGGGTGACTTCCCTGGTGGCTCAGATGGTAAAAGCATCTGCCCTCAAGTGTCTGCCTACAACGAGGGAGACCCAGGTTCCATCCTTGGGTCAGGAAGATCCCATGGAGAAGGAAATGGCAACCCAATCTAGTACTCCTGCCTGGAAAATCCTATGGACGGAGGACCCTGGTAGGCTGCAGTCCATGGGGTCCCAAAGAGTCAGACAGGACTGAGCGACTTCACTTTCGCTTTTCCACCACCTCTTGCTGCATTTTTATTCTCTTCTCTGATTCTAGCTTCTCGGTATGTTTTAGGATCTTCTGCATATGGGGAAAAGAACCTGAAAAAGTAGGTATGCATTTATGCATAACTTAATTAAGCTCCTGTACACAACATTGGAAAGCAACTCTATTCCAATAAAAGATCAAAATGAAATTGCACAGAAAGAAAAAGAAAAAAGGGGCATGAAGAAATGCTGCCTCCTTGTGGCCGTTTTCCATAACAACAACGTTGATAGCTGTGCTGCTGCTGCTAAGTCGCTTCAGTCATGTCCGACTCTGTGAGACCTCATAGACAGCAGCCCACCAGGCTCCCGCGTCCCTGGGATTCTCCAGGCAAGAACACTGGAGTGGGTTGCCATTTCCTTCTCCAATGCATGAAAGTGAAAAATGAAAGTGAAGTCGCTCAGTCGTGTCCGACTCTTAGCGACCCCATGGACTGCAGGCTACCGGCTTCTCTGTCCATGGGATTTTCCAGGCAAGAGTACTGGAGTGGGGTGCCACTGCCTTCTCCAGACAACTGTGCTGACGGACACTTAATATTCGAAAGGCCCATGGGGTTGTGAGTAAACAACACCTGCCTTCAAAGAAAATGGCACCCCACTCTAGTATTCTTGCCTGGAAAATCCCATGGATGGAGGAGTCTGGTAGTCTGCAGTCCATGGTGTTGAGGAAGAGTCGGACACGACTGACCGACTTCACTTTCCCTTTTTGCTTTCATGCATTGGAGAAGGAAATGCCAACTCACTCCAGTGTTCTTGCCTGGAGAATCCCAGGGACGGGGGAGCCTGGTGGGCTGCCGTCTATGGGGTCGCACAGAGTCGGACACGACTGAATCGACTTAGCAACAACACCATATAAACTCTAAATAATTTACAGATCTCAGTATGAGGATGGACACTCTAAAACCCTTGAGGCAAATATAGGCAGAAAACGCTGTTGTAAACCGCAGCAAGTTCATTTTGGATCCACATCTTGGAGAAACAAAAAATAAAACAAAAATAAGCCAAATGGACAGTCTGAGCTGGGTGACACCATGATGCTGACCAGGTTCCTGGCCCGCGCTACCACTGGCTGGCCAGAAACTGGGTCCCCCCAGTGAGCACGAGGGGCGCCGTGGGTACCGTGGGGCTGGTGTGGGCCCCTGACTGGCGACTGATTTTAGACTGGGTGCCCTACGGCAAGTTCAAGAGGGATGACTCATTAAATTCACCCCCTCAGGCTCCTGTGGTGTCTGCTGGTGCTGCCTCCTGTGTCTGCATCTGGAACAGCCCAGGCTCTCTGGATGGACTCTAGGAAGTATCTGGCACGAGTTCATTTCCTCTGTTGGTGGAAATAGCTTTGGTGTGTGGACATAAGAGAGTCAATTCCTAGGCAGGTTGATAAGAAGTCTGGGGGTCCCCAAGGAGAGAGGGATCTGGAATTCTCAAGGAGGAGGAAAGGACAAATTTTTTTTTTTTTCCTCTACATTCCTTGCTGCTGCTGCTGCTAAGTCGCTTCAGTTGTGTCTGACTCTGTGCGACCCCATAGACGGCAGCCCACCAGGCTCCGCCATCCCTGGGATTCTCCAGGCAAGAACACTGGAGTGGGTTGCCATTTCCTTCTCCAGTGCATGAAAGTGAAAAGTGAAAGTGAAGTCACTGAGTCTTGTCCAACTCTTAGCGACCCCATGGACTGCGGCCCACCAGGCTCCTCTGTCCATGGGATTTTCCAGGCAAGAGTGCTGGAGGGGGGTGTCATTGCCTTCTCCCTACATTCCTTAGGATTATATAATAATAATGCATCCTGCTTGAGGACAGATTCCGGAAAAAACCTTCTGGCTAATCCTGTTACCTTAAAATGTAAATTATGGGAGTGGGTCTAGTGAGGTCTTTACAACCTCCAGACATTCTTTCGATTCACTGTAGTAACTAATGAAAAGTATCTAACTCCATCGCTAACGCTAGTGAGGGGGCACTCTTTCTGCCCCCTTGTGATGTCTATCTCAGAAGCTTTCTCTATCTCTTTTATACTTTAATAAAACTGTATTACACAAAAGCTCTGAGCCATCAAGCCTCGTCTCTGGCCCCGGATTGAATTCTTCTCTTCCGGAGGCCAAGAATCCCAGTGTCTTTCATGGTTCAGCAGCAACCTTTCAGACACACACAGCATTAAACCTCACTGTGAAACCTGCCCGCCTGCAGGTGCTCATGCTGGGGTGTGGTGACCTGGGGATCCCTTCAGCGCCAGAACTGCACAGGTCTGGGGTTCACAGGGGCTGGCAGACATGGTTTGATCATTTCAGATGTGTGGTGGGTGATACTTGCATGGTGTTTTTATCTCTTGCTGCCTAAACATTACTCCTGATTTGGTGCCTTAGGACAAACATTACCTCACAGTGAGAGTTTGAGAGTGATCTGTCTGAGGGGTGCTGGCTGAGGATCCCTCACGAAGTTGCAACAGAGGCATCGGCTTCATGGTGGGGGTGGGGGTGGGCAGGTGTTGGGGCTTCTGCAAGGCCCCCTCAGATGGCTATTCCCCATGCGGGCCTCTCAGATGAGACTTGAGCCTCCTTACTACATGGTGGGCAAGGTTGGGGGAGTTGCCTTTTACAAGCCACTCAGAAGTCTCAGGCCATCTCCTCCACATCTCTTCAGGGGGAGACTCTGTCTTGAAGGGAGGCACCTGAGAACCTATCTGTATAGGCACAGATACAAACATGAGCAGGTGCAGGAGGATGGACTGTTTAACACCTGCCAAGTCCTGGAGGAGGCTAGAAACATCCTCTCTGTGAAAACAGCCATCTCATGACTCTGCCTGCGCTGCCACCACAGAACAGAGGCCCAGCCGCCGAGGCTGCAGTGAACCTCTCCTGGTTCTGGAGGCTGCAGCCTGAGCTCACTTCTGGAGGCTTGGTTCCTGGTTCAGCCACCTCCTCACCATGTCCTCATGTGGCCTTTCCTTGATCTGAGAGCAGGGAGCTCTCTGGGGACTCTGGACACACTGCCTCTAGGAGATCAGGGCTGCACCCTTTTGACCTCATTTAACCTTGACGGTGTTCTTGGGGGCGCGTCGGCAGATGCAGCCACACTGGGGGGTTGGGGTGTCAATACACACACACATTTCAGGGAGACATGCTGACACATACTTTGAGTCCAGAGTAGCTTCACACATTTTAACACAAGGAGTGGCGTGTGCTACATACTTTGTGCACCAGCCTTTTTCACCTACTGTTTATTTCCTGGAGGCCAGGGCGCTTCAGAAGGAACCCAGCTTCATCATGAAAAAGTCTACAGATAATAACTGCTGGAGAGGTGTAGAGAAAAGGCAACCCTCCCATACTGACAGTGGGAATGTGAACTGGTTCAGCCATGGTGGAGAATGGTTACGGAGGTTCCTTAAGAAACCAGAAGTGGAACTACCATGGGATCCTGCAGTCCCACTCCTGGGCATATATCTGGAAAAGATGAAAACACTCATTTGAAAAGATGCATGGATCCCAATGTTCACAGCAGCACTATTCACAATAGCCAAGACATGGAAGCAACCTACATGTCCATCAACAGATGAATGGGTAATGTGGTGTATATACAATGGGATATTATTCAGCCATTAAAAGGATGAAGTATTGCAGCAACGTGGATGGGCCTAGAGATTTTTGTACTAAGTAAAATAAACAAGACAGAAAAATACAAATGTCATATGGGATTTCTTATGTGTGGAGTCTTTAAGAGATGATATAAATGAACTTATTACAGAAATAGGCTCACAGGCATGGAGAACAAACTTTGTTGGGGAGGAATACATTAAGAGTTTGGGACTGACACACACACTGCTATATATGAAATGGATAAACATGGACCTACTGTATAGCACAGGGAACTATACTCAGTACCTTATAATAAACCATGAGAAAGTTTGAAAAAGAAAAAAAATAAGCCAAAAGGACATAATTAACCTTAGCAGCATTTTCACAGCAAAGGAAACCCTAGATGAAAGAAAAACATGCTCAGAATAGGGAAAAAATATATTTCAAAACAAAGATCCCCATAAAGAATTCATCTCCAAAACATACAAACAGCTCAAGCAGCTCAATATCAAAAATAAAATGAACCAAAACTAGGAAATGAACCAAAGATCTCAGTGGACATTTCATGAAGGAGGCATACCCATGATCATCAAGCATTTAAAAAGATGCTCAGCATCACTAATTATTAGAGGAAGGCAAATCAAAAGTCCAGTGAGCTATCACCTCACACTGGTCAGATGGCCATCTCAGAGAATCTCCAACTAACATGTTGCAGAGGATTCGAAGAGACGAGAACTTCCCCGCACTTTTGGTGGGGATATAACTCGGTACATCTATTAGGCAAAGAGTATGAAAGTCAAAGTGAAAGTCGTTCAGTCGTGTCTGACTCTTTTCAACCCTATGGACTATACAGTCCGTGGAATTCTCCAGGCCAGAATACTAGAGTGGGTAGCCGTTCCCTTCTCTAGGGGATCTTCCCAACCAAGAGATTGAACCCAGGTCTTCCGCATTGCAGGTGGATTCTTTACCAGCTGAGCCACAAAGGAAGCCCAAAGAGTATGAAGTTTCTTTAAAAAAAAAAAAAAAAACAACAAAAAAACTAAACATACAAGTACCATAGGATCCAACAATCCCACACCTGGGTGTAGATATGGAGAAAACTAAAATTTGAAGACACCTGCAGCCTTGTGGTCACAGTTGCACTAGGTGCCACAAACGAGACACGGAAGCAAACCAAGTGCAGAACACAGACAAACGGATAGAGAAGATGGGGCACCTGGACACAGGCAATGTTACTCAGTCATTAAAAAGGGTCACGTAATGGCATTTCCAGCCACAGGAGGAAAGTAGAGGTGATCATTCTAAGTGAAGCAGGGGAGACAGGGCAAGACAAGAGTCATATGGTATCACTTCTAAGTGCAATCTAAAAATGGAGACAAAAAAATAAATAAATAAAAATGGAGACAGATGAACTTCTTTACCAGAGAGAAATGGCCTCACAGACTTGTGGTTCTCAAGAAGAAACTTATGGCTCCCAAGGAGGAGAAGAGGAGGGCAGTGAGAAATGAGCTGGTTCAGATTAACACACTCAGTCAGTTCAGTCACTCAGTCATGTCCGACTCTGCGACACCATGAATTGCAGCACGCCAGGCCTCCCTGTCCATCACCAACTCCCGGAGTTCACTCAGACTCATGTCCATCGAGTCGGTGATGCCATCCAGCCATCTCATCCTATGTCGTCCCCTTCTCCTCCTGCCCCCAATCCCTCCCAGCATCAGAGTCTTTTCCAATGAGTCAACTCTTCGCAAGAGGTGGCCAAAGTACTGGAGTTTCAGCTTTAGCATCATTCCTTCCAAAGAACACCCAGGACTGATCTCCTTCAGAATGGACTGGTTGGATCTCCTTGCAGTCCAAGGGACTCTCAAGAGTCTCCTCCAACACCATAATTCAAAAGCATCAATTCTTCGGCACTCAGCTTTCTTCACAGTCCAACTGTCACATCCATACATGACCACTGGAAAAACCATAGCCTTGACTAGATGGACCTTTGTTGGCAAAGTAATGTCTCTACTTTTGAATATGCTATCTAGGTTGGTCATAACTTTCCTTCCAAGGAGTAAGCATCTTTTAATTTCAGGTCTGCAATCACCATCTGCAGTGATTTTGGAGCCCCCAAAAATAAAGTCTGACACTGTTTCCACTGTTTCCCCACAGTAGAAAGAGTAGATTTTACACTCTATAAAATCACCCACAAGAACCCACTGCATAGCACAAGGAATCCTCCTCAACACTCCGTAATAATTTATATGGGAAGAGAACCTGAAAAAGAACATGTGTATGTCTAGCTATACACGAGTCAAGCACCTGGAGACATCCCCCTCACTCATTACTGCGCTCAGTTGCTCAGTCATATCTGACTCTTTGCCACCCATGGACTGTAGCCTTCCAGTCTCCTCTATCCTTGGAATTTTCCAGGAAGAATACTGGAGTGGCTTGCCTTTCCTTCTCCAGGGGATCGTCCTGTCTCAGGGATCAAATCTACATCTCTAGAATCTCCTGCATTGCAGGCAGATTCTTTACTGCTGAGCCACACCAGGGAAGACCCACTCATTATTAAATCAATGCAAATAAAATTTACACTGAGGAATCACCCCCCGACACACACACACTGGTCAGAATGGCCATCATCAGAAAGATCTCCAAAAAATAAATGCTGCAGAAGACTTAGAGAAAATGGAATCCTCCCTACACTCTGGGGGTGCACAAGGGTGCAGCCACATTGGAAAACAGCATGGAGATTCCTGAAAAAAGTACACACAGAGGAGCCATGGGATCCTGCAATCCCACTTCTGGGCTCAGATCTGGAGAACATCACAATTTGAAATGACACGTGCACCCCTGTTTTCAGGGAAGCATAGAGTCCACCAAAATGTCCAGCAACAGGAGCACGAAGACTGGGTGGGCCATCTATACATGGGACTACTCCTCAGGCTCTGGGGGTGGAATCAGAATGGGAGAATGTGGGCCTCTGACCAGCAGCTGGTTGGAAGAAGGGAGACCAGTTCTGAGGGCAGGGGTTCCCTGAAGTCTGTGGGTCCTGGTGCCCTGATGGGCTTCATTCCCAGTGGGGATATGGGTGTGGCCTGAGGCCCTTTGATGAAGCCACAGCAGCACTGGGCTCAGAAGTCTCCTGAGGGTGTCTCAATCTCTGACACAGTGTTTTACAAAGGAATAAGAGAATGAAGCTGTGCCTCTGAGGGCCAATCCTTCCGGCTCTGAGTTGCTTCCAACAGGACCACCATCACCTGCTTGGGGTTGGCTGTGACCCACCTGCCCCCCACCCCTCGACCCCGGCCTTTCCTCTTCCTTCTGATGATGATTCCAGTGACATTTCCAGCCTGGATCCCTCTCCCAGACCAGATGCATCTGTCTATCTACTGCCTCACCATTTCACCTTGGGGACTAAGAGGCCCCTCAGAGGACTGTGATCCTGATGCTCCCCACACCCAGGAGGGAGCCCCACCTTCCCTGGCTGCTGAGCCCAGACACCTGGTGTAATAGAGCAGGAGCCTATAGGGCCTTCCCAGGACTGACTGCATCCCATATCCTCTGCTGTAGCTCCTCTCTGAAGTACGGAGGTAATGGCATCTGATGCACATGCCCAGAGTTGTTATACAGATGCTAAAACCCCCACTGAATGGAAGAAGTTAACTACTCGATGAGCATGAACACATAACCCTCTGATGAGCGTCTCTGGTGGGTATGGGTTTGATTCTAAACGCAATTTCGCCCCTCCTGCATCTTGCTGGGGCTTCTCCTTTGCCCTTGGACGTGGGGCATCTTTTTTTGGTGGGATCCAACATTCTCCTGTTGATGGTTGTTCAGCAGCGAGTTGCAGTTTTGGAGTTCTCACTGGAGAAGATGAGCGCATGTCCTACTCCACCATCTTGTTCTTGTTTGGCCTATTGTTTGCCAAAGAGACTTGTTCTATTTTTCCAAGACAATAAACTTTAAAAAAAAATCTTTTGTTTGAAAAAAATCAGTGTTTCTGGTATAGTGAAGGACAGTGAAAGCTGGCATGCTGCAGTCCATGGGGTCGCAAAGAGTCGGATTCGACTGAGCCACTAACAACAACAACAAAGGATTCTCTGCTTCCTTCCTTTCTTCCTTCCTGCCTGCCTGTCATGTACATATAGATATCTGTATCTCTGAAAGATAATCTGCAATGTTTATCTCCTTCCTTCCTCATACTGGCCAATACTTTGGCCACCTGATGAGAAAAACTGACTCATTGGAAAAGACTCTGATGCTGGGAAAGACTGAAGGAAAGAGGAGAAGGGGACGACAGAGGATGAGATGGTTGGATGGCATCAGTGACTCAATGGACATGAGTTTGAGCAAGCTCTGGGAGTTGGTGATGGACAGGGAAGCCTGGCGTGCTGCAGTCCATGGGGTTGCAAAGAGTCGGACACAACTGAGCAACTGAACTGAACTGAACTTCCTCATATACACAGAAAGCTGATGCTCAACACTCTGATAGAAAAATCTATGGCAAAAATAAAAAAAAGAGTCGAGATACTCCATAGATACGTAATACCCCAATTAGGCGGCTATATACAGACAGTAATCACTACGTTGTATTTTGTCTATACTGCATGATGTTAAATAAAAGGAAAGAAAATCAATGCCTATTTTATTATCTCTGAAATCTGACTTGGATGCTAGCCCATGCCTGGAAACTGAGCAGGCTTGGGTCCTTCTGCTGGGCTGGGGTGGGGTTGACACAGCCTGGGACGATGCCCTTCACTGACCCTTTTTTTTTTTTTAGTTCTACCAACTCATCTCCCTCCACCCTCATGCATGCATGCTCAGTCATGTAACCCCATGGACTGCAGCCCACCAGGCTCCTCTGTCCATGGACTTTTCCAGGCAAGAATACTGGAGTGGGTTGCCATTTCCTTCTCCATTCACTGACCCTTTTTAAAGATCCACTGTCTACTATGTTCTGGTTGTGATGAGAGTCCCATGTGGCATCAAAGCCTGGAGGAATTTGAAGGCAAGAGTCAGCTAGCTACAACCTCTTCTGGTGCTGGGGTTCCCAGCTCAAGCCTCTTACCTGAGAGTGCAGCCTCCTAGCACCTCAGCACACTCAGCAGGGTGCAGTGGATCTGCAAGGGATTAGTCTGGACAGGGTGTTTGTGTGATGCTTTAGGTGGAAAAAGTAGTGAGACTCAAGCCGTTAAGTGTTTGCTCAGGCACACTCCACTCTATTTCACAGTGGTAGGAAGCATACTTTCCCTAAGGCTTTGGTTGCCCCAGGAAACAGATTTTTTTTTTTAAGATTTTAAAGTTGCTCAGTCATGCTATACAGTCCATGGAATTCTCTAGGCCAGAATACTGGAGTGGGTAGCCTTTCCTTTCTCCAGGGGATCTTCCCAACCCAGGGATCGGACCCAGGTCTCCCACATAGCAGGCGTATTCTTTACCAGCTGAGCCATAAGGGAGGCCCCAAGATACTGGAGTGGGTAGCCTATCCCTTTTCCAGCGGACCTTCCCCACCCCAGGAATCAAACCGGGGTCTCCTGCGTTGCAGGTGGATTCTTTACCAACTGAGCTACCAGGGAACAGAGGTGGGCATGAAAAAGTGCTGCCACCTTGTGGACATTCTCTTTAACTACAATATGACCACCAGTACTCACTGCCCCCTCTAATTCACAAAGCTTGGGGTTCTGTTAATGACAGCTACCCTCAGGTAATTAATGTCCTGGGATGGGAATTGCAGAAATATATCCCCAGTACAACTGACTTTCAGGAAGCCAATTGCCAAAGGTAAATTTTCTTCAAACCCTTTAAGGGAAAAAAACCTCATGCCTCCACCACAGGACAAGATGCTCAGCATCCCTAATTGCTGTAGGAATGTCAACAAAATGACAATGAAATATCAAAACCCACCAGTCACAATAGACATCTTCACAAGTTAACAGGCGAGAGAGAGCCTAGAGGCAAAAGAACCTCTTACTCTATCTGTAGCAGCACCCAGTATAATGGACAGTCTCCGAATGCCTGGGGGGAAAAAAAAAATCTATCAAGGGGAACAAAGCCTAGGATTTGAATTCCCACACCGGGGCCTATATCCCAAGAAAACCATTGAGGCAAAGGCGTGTGCACACCAAGGAACACGACTACAGCGCTACATCCGAGAGCCAAGACACACAGCCAGCAAAATCTCCAAGGAGAGATTAAAACTCAAACGAGATGCGGTACATATACGGTGGACTATCTCTCACTCATAAAAAGCAGCCACTGAAATTAGGGAATTATGACACTGGTAGCCACAGGCATGGACCTTGAAGGATCATACACTAAGGGTAGTCAGTCAGGCAGATGAAGACCGTAGTATGTGAGGCACCTTCTAGGCAAAGTAAAAATAGACAAACAAGGCAACAAATTTACAATCCAAAAAGAGATTCAGAGAATTCAAAATCAAACAAAGGGTTCCAGGAAAAAAAAAAAAAGTGAAGTGCCTAGAATGAATTAGGATCTCCAGACTAACATAAGCATAGAAACCTGTATCTGTAATAGATAACCCACAAGGATTATCCTCTTCCTGTCTTCCTTCCTTCCACATATACACAAAAATCTGTATCACTACCTATACACAGACATCTGTATCTCTAAGAGATAATCTACAGCAATTGTTTTGTTCCTTTCTCCGTTGTATACACAGAAAAGTGTATCTGAGATAAATAATTCACAGAGACCTGATGCTCAGCACGCTGTTCAACCTTCTATGGCAAAAAATCCAAAAAAAAAAAAAAGGATATCCCGTGGATAAATAATACCTGAATTGGGTGGCTGTACACTGAGCACAACACTGCAGATCATCTATATTCCAACATAACGTTGGCCTAATGTTAAGGACAGAAAAGCAGTCCCTACTGTATTATCTCTGACCTCCCTGACTTGGGCTGCTATTCCATTCCTGGAATCTGGGCAGGCTTGGGTCCCATGGCTGCACTGGGGTGGTGTCGACATACCAGGCTAGGTGCACTTAGTTGAGCTCCCTCTTAAACCTGTACTGTCTGGTTACCTCTCTGGGACCAGAGTACCTGATGCACCCAAAGGATGGTACTGGGACCTCTGGCCTCAAGGACCTTTGGGAGAAAGTTCCCAGCTCAAGCCTCCTTCCTGCCAGTGCATCCTTCTAGGCACCTGAGAACCCTCAATTGAGTGCTGTGGCCCCGGTTCGAATGCGCCTGCAAACAAGGTGTGAAACTTTAGGGGGCAGAAATAGTGAGACACAAGCCCAGACACATTCCACTGCAGCCAGGAAGCTGACTTTCCCTAAGGCTCTGGTTGCCCCAGTAACCAAAGCTGGGTATGAAGAACTGCTGCCGACTTGTGGACATTTCCTGTAACTACAACTTGACCACCACAGCTTACTGCAATTCTGTTTAGTCGCTCAGTCGTCTCTGACTCTTCACGACCCCATGGACTGCAGCATGCGAGGGCATCTTCCACTTGGGTGGCAGTCACTGGGGGACAGTGGGCTGTGGGCCTTTAGAACACAGCAGAGAGTAACTCTGGCCAGAGTTCCTCAGTTGTTTCCACAGCCACTCGCCTGTTTGCAGAGGGTTTGAGAAGAAATGAGAAAATCGTAGAGGAAGCCTTAGAGTGATAAAAAGTTAGTACCAGATGTCTGCACATTACCAAAGTAACCAGAATAAACCAAAACCTAGCCAGCCGGAAAGTCACATTAACATGACTTTCCAGTCTCATTAAACCAGTGACCTTTCTCCAAAGTGCCTTATAAACAGTCTCCCTTCACAGGGAGAACACCCCTAACTGGAGTCAAAGTCCCCAGACGGAAGCCAAAGCTCCCCAGATTGGACACGGTCAAAAAAGGCCCCAGTGGGACCCTGATGTCAAGCTGTTCTGGGGGAAAGGTTATTTGAGCTTTTAATTCACAAAGGAGAGTAGTGTCTCTCACAGAGTCAATCAACTTGTTCCCCACTGTCAAAGTTATCCAGGGCTCCTGTAGAGGAAGTTAGAATTGGATGCCTCACATTCAAGGAAGCCTGCGGGCCTGTTCACGTTCCTCACCTTTGTACAGTGCTTCTGACTGCCAGATTGTTTTATTGTGAGCAATTGCTCTTCTGATCTTAATATGCAACCCAAAGATCTTGCCTTCTGGATAGATGAAATATTTCCCATTTTTGTCCCATAAAGGAAAAACACAAATTGAGGGGGGAAAATGTTCCCAGTGCGCACACCGGAGTGACTTACCCTCCAAAATTGAGCCCACAGGCTCTTAACACGAACGGGCAAACAAAAGAAGCAAACTGGCTGAATAGGCTATTGGATTGGGTAGACTCACTCTACAAATGAAATCGAGTCCGTCAATGAAGGAAAGTCACACGGCTCAAAATAGCCTGGAGTTAAAACTCCCCTCCAGGTCCTCCCCACCATTTTATGCAAAACAAAGAACTCTCTCACCAGAAAAAAAAAACAAAGGACATAAAGGTTGATTACGCACAGCCTACGCCCAGCCAGTCCAGCCTTTGGCCTATCTCCAGAATTTCTTGCGCCAGCCGTTTAAGAGAGAACTACTCCGAACAACCTTGGAGAACAGGCCCCCTTAAGATGGTAGCTTTCCATATATATGCCTATATATACTTAGTCTTTTCTTGGGTTAGTGCAGCAGCTCACTAATCTGACTGCTGCCCCTTCTCGCCTCATTAAAGGTGATCTGGTCCTGTAAAGTGCCTTCTCTAACTCCCTTACCCTACAGTCGACTCTGGGAAGTTTGTTGGTTCCTGGTCTCAACTGCCAAGCACTGGGGGCAGCCATTGCCACTACAGAGAATCTTAAAGAAAAGACCCTTAGGACAAATGGTCCCAATATTCCCTGATCAGGGCCAGCTAGCCACCAGCAGCAAGGATCCTGGTTGGCTAAGCCAAATTGTTACTGAGTCCAAGCTCGCTCTGCTTGCCACACGACAGGCCAATGAATCTGCTCTCAGATTCATTGAGGGGATGAGGTAAGGAAGAAGCTTTTTTATTCAAAGCCACCTGGCCAAAATGATAGCAGGCTAGGGTCTCAAAACAATCGTCTTGTCAAGGCCTGGTTGCCAGTTCTTTTATGGGTCAGAGATGGAAGAGGGGGAGGTGAGGAAGCAAAGCAAAACTATTCAATCCTTGGAAATGTCCCCTAGAATGGGGCAAGCCTTTAGGCAGGGGAATGTGTTAGTTTCACTTTTAACAGTCCTTCTCTGGTGGGCTGCTCAGGTTATCTCCCTCAGGAAGGGCATTATGTATGCTTATAATAACAAAAAAGGGTTAAAGTCCTAGAAGCAGATGGAGTGTAAATTTAAAATTAACCCTTCTCCATTACAGTCTGTCCAGGTTGGTGATAGCCCTTTGAATTATGTCTTTTTCACAATGTATAATTCTCTGGTTGCAGGTCACAAGGCATCTCATCTCTATCCAAAGATAGATTAATGAGATAAGCTTTAGGAACAAACTTAGGTCTATAATAGCTGAAGTAAACTTTTTAACAATATAACACAATGGCAAGGAACTAACTGGGAAGTGAGCTTTGCCAAACACAAACCTTAATTAACAAGACTGGAATTTAACATTTAGTGAAACAAAAAAAATTTTTTTTTTCATTGTGAGGACATTAGTCTTGCAGCCTGAGAAGGCTTTATTCCATGAAATAAAAGTCAGATTCATCAGGGGGCCAAAAAAAGCCAAGTGTCCCTGACTGTTTGATTTCAACAATAGTTATGTCAGGCGAGTGTATACTCCTCGGTTCCGTCTCGTCACAACAAAGATTTGGCGTGACGGACATTAAAGCCGTCCGCGTGTCACAGCTCTCGGGTCTTGGACAGACTGTGTTACAGCTCTCAGGTCTCAAATGGACCGTGTTATAGCTCTTAGACAAACCAGTGTTACAGCTCCGTGTTACAGCTCTATTTTATTTAGATAATAGGAAAATCCATCCTTGAGACGTGAGGGCATGTCGACCCAAAGACGCGAAGAGAAGAGTGCCCCAGCACGCAGGAGAGAGAGGGAGAGAGGGAGAGAGGGAGACAGAGAGAGAGAGCGCGCGCTTTGGCTCCTCTTTTTATATGTTTCTTTCCTCCCCCAGGCCTGCCCTATGTAAATTGGGCTAGCCAGGAGTGCTGTTTGTTCTACCTGAGGTCCTCACTCAGGTCCTCGGATCTTCCTTTGTTCTATTTTCGCGAGCTTTTCCCTTCTTTATCTTTTAGCCACCACCATTCTGGACTCCTTTTCCCTATTCTAACTACCTAACAGTTATTATTCACTTAGCCAAAGTAACTGTTAGGGGAAGTACACTGCCGGAAACCACCCACCCTGGCCAGGCACTGTCTCACCATGTAACCAGTTGCATGAGTTGTTTTACCACAGGAGGTCCATAAGGAACATGGAACTAATAAGCCACCACCAACTGGAAGAGATCAGGAAAGGTCAGAAGGTGACACCACGTGTCTAACCAACTCCCAGGATCCTTCTCGCTGACATCCATCTTGGCTGAGCAATGCGTGTGCCACCAGGAAGGACTCTGAGTCAGAATGACTGGCCAAAGACAACCCAGAAACTAAGCCCATCACCATAAAATCTGAGACTGTGAGCCACGTGGCAAAGCAGTCCCTGGGTTCCCTTAGCCTGCTGCTCTCCACCCAGGCGCCCCTTCCCAATAAAGTCTCTTGTTTTGTCAGCACATGTGTCTCCTCGGACGATTCATTTCTGAATGTTAGACAAAAACCCCATTTGGGCCCTGGAAAGGGTCGGTCCCTCTTTCTGCAACATAACCATGGAAGACTTCAAAGGTAGTACAACATCTTAATAAAACTTGTATCATGGACGAAATTCTTTTCTTAGATTCCACTTTCCACAAAACTTCTTTTTACTTTCTGTATCTTTCTCCATTCAGAAACAGTCGCCTGTAAGCCAGACTTACTTCCCCCACCCCTCCCTTCCCCCATTATTATTATTATTATTTTTTGGCTTTAAATCTAAGGCAATGAGGACTGTATCTCAAGGACATGATAAGAGTTAACTTCAAGCTTTTTTTTTTTAGGCAAGTTTTTAACATGCTAGAGGGTTTTACTTGCATATGCAAAAATAACCGGTTTTATAATTTAGAAAAAAATTTTCTCTTAGCCAATTTTCTCCAGAGTCTAAAGAATATTGTGGCCACACTGTTGTTGGGGCCGCTGGGAGGAGGGCAAGAGGGATTCCATCTTGAAGATTGTCAGCCATCTTAAGGTAGGATGTGAACTGGGCCTGAACCTTGCTAACCATCCTTAAAGAAAAACCAGGAAACCCCCTCCCAGACGGCAAATAAAGATTGGAAGTAAAGGTCAGGTTGTCTCAGTTAGATAATAGCGCCTGCACCTGCATATTGTAATAGTTAATTCTTCCGCACCTGAGTGTTGTAAAAATAATTACTAACACGTAACCAGTCATGTAGCGAGGGCATAGAACCAAGTCCTCCAAAATCATCGGGGTCCTTGTTGGGAACCAGTTCCCCTGGACCCTCTGGCGTAATAAACTGCACTCCACTGTCTTGAGTGCCTCCCTGGTGTGTTTGTGACTCTGGATTCTTCAACACTGTCTTTTCTCTTTCAGTGTTCTTAATATTGATATTACCTTTTAGAAGTAGAGGTACTTCATATATAATATGTACACAGATATAAAGAGGCAGACTAGAGCTCTCGTTGTTGGTTTTCAGTCACTCAGTCATGTCCAACTCTTTGTGATCCCATGAACTACAGCGTGCAGGCTTCCCTGCCCTTCACCATCTCCTGGAGCTTACTCAAACTCACGACCATTAGGTCAGTGATGTCATCCAACCATCTCGTCCTCTGTTGTCCCCTTCACCTCTTGCCCTCACTCTTTCCCAGTCTCAGGGTCTTTTTTAATGAGTCTGCTCTTTGCATCAGGTGGCCAAAGTATGGGAGCTTCAGCCTCAGCATGAGTCCTTTCAGTGAATATTCAGGGCTGATTTCCTTTAGGATGGACTGGTTGGATCTCCTTGCAGTCCAAGGGTCTCTCAAGAGTCTCCTCCAACACCACAGTTCAAAAGCATCAATTTTTCCTAGCTCAGCTTTCTTCACAGTCCAACTCTCACATCCATTCATGACTACTGGAAAAACCATAGTGTTGACTAGACAGACCTTTGTTGGCAAAGTAATGTCTCTGCTTTTTTAATATGCTGTCTAGGTTTATCACAGGTTTTTGTCCAAGGAGAACAGTCTTTTAATTTCATAGATGCAGTCACCACCACCACCTGGAGTGATTTTGGAGCCCAAGAAAATAACGTCTGTCTCTGCTTCCATTGTTTCCCTATCTATATGTCATGAAGTGATGAGACCAGATACCATAATCTTCGTTTTTTGAATGTTGAGTTTTAAGCCAGCTTTTTCACTCTCCTTTTTCACTTTAATCAAGGGGCTCTTTTTTATTCCCCTTTGCTTTCTGCCATAAGGGTATTGTCATCTGCATATCTGAGGTTATTGATATTTCTCCCAGCAAACTTAATTCCAGCTTGTGCTTCAACCAGCCCTGCATTTCTCATGATGGTCTCTGCTGCTGCTAAGTAGCTTCAGTCGTGTTCAACTCTGTGTGACCCCATAGACGGCAGCCCACCAGGCCCCGCCGTCCCTGGGATTCTCCAGGCAAGAACGCTGGAGTGGGTTGCCATTTCCTCCTCCAATGCATGAAAGTGAAAAGTGAAAGTGAAGTCACTCAGTAGTGTCTGACTCTTAGCAACCCCATGGACTGCAGCCTACCAGGCTCTTCCGTCCATGGCAGGAGCATTTTCATTTCCTCCATTCATTTTCTAGGCAAGAGTACTGGAGTGGGTTGCCATTGCCTTCTCCGAATAAAAGTTAAATAAATAAGGTGACAATATACACCCATTATTACCGAGTCAAATCTCACTCTGCTTGCTGCACAATAGGCCAATGAATCCAAGAGACAAACTGTTGAGGTAAGAAAGATACTTAAATCGGGGAGTCAAAGACTGAGAAGATGGCAGGCTAGCACCTCAAAATAACCATCTTATTGGGGCCTGGATGCCAGGTTCTTTTATAGGTCAGAGAGAAAGAAGCAACGAGGAGCTACAGTCAAAAGGCAGAATAGAGAGGGAGGTGCAGTAGAGAAGTACCATAAAAAGATCGTCAGTCTTGTAAAACATCTCCAAGGGAATGTCCAGCCTTCAGAAGAGGTGTTAATCTCTTCTATTCACAGGTGGGCAGGGACAAGCTATCTCTCCAAGAGCTGAACAAAGGCACTTTAATTTACAGTCCAAAAGAGGGGCAGGATCCTCTAGGCAAGCCATTGAGTATGACTATAATATTAAAAGCAAGTCGAAGAAACAGTTTCCAACATGGAGTCAGAATTGGCTTCTTCTCTGCAAAACCTTGATGTACATCTTTCCCAGTTTTGAACCAGTCCATTGTTTCATGTCTGGTTCTAACTGTTGATTCTTTTTTTTTTTTTCTTTCTTTTTTTTTTAATTAATTTTATTCTATTCTCAAACTTTACATAATTGTATTAGTTCTGCCAAACATCAAAATAAATCCACCACGGGGTAACTAACTGTTGATTCTTGACCTGCATGAAGTTTTGCCAGGAAGCAGGTAAGGTGGTCTGGCATTTCACCTTCTCTCCCTCCTTCGAGAGATCTCATGGCTTAATTTAAAAGCTTAGTTATGAATCAAGGATTATCATTTAAACTTACTAGTTTATAAGCAGTTGGTATACATTAAGGTTGTGTCAGGCGAGTGTATGCTCCTCGGTTCTGTCTCGTCACAACAAAGATTTGGCGTGACGGACATTAAAGCCCTCTGCGTGTCACAGCTCTTAGGTCTTGGACAGTCTGTGTTATAGCTCTCTGGTCTCAAATGGACCGTGTTATAGCTCTTGGACAAATCAGTGTTACGGCTCCGTGTTACAGCTCTATTTTATTAGATAATAGCAGGAAAATCCATCCTCGAGGGAAGACGCAAAGAGAAGAACGCCCCAGCACGCGGCAAAGAGGGAAAGACGGAGACAGGGAGAGAGGGAGACAGGGAGAGAGCCCTTTGGCTCCTCTTTTTATATGTTTTTCCCTCCCCCTGTGCCTGCCCCATGCAAATTGGGCTAGCCAGGAGTGCTGTTTGTTCTACCTGAAGTCCTCACTCAGGTCCTCGGACCTTCCTTTGACCTTCCTTTGTTCTATTTTCTCGGGCTTTTCCCTTCCTTGTCTTTTAGCCACCGCCATTCTGGACTCTTGTTTCCTATTCTAACTACCTAACAGTTGCCATGTTCAGATGACTGAGGTCAGCTATCTCTAAGTTTGGCTGAGGAACATTTTAGTCTTTTGCATTGAAAAGTGTCCTTTTTTTCCTTGGTTGCAGGTCCTTGAGTCCTGTATTTATATTCTGGTTTAGACATTTGCAAGACCAAGACACTATTTGCTTTTTCAAAGAACAGTTCTGTTGCCTAAAGTTACTAAAATCAGGGACAAGATTTTTAATCAAACTGATTTAGGAAGTTCTATGTTCTATAACTTCAGAGTTAAATTATTATACCTTCAAAGTTTGTATAAGGTATTCAGCACAGATCTTTCTGAATTTATAAATTGAGTCAAAGCAAAATTCCTATTTTTATATAAGAGGTTCTTGGATCCCCAGAGTCAGGTAGAGCTGAGGAAGTCAGGCCCTTTTTGCCTAACTGTTCCAAAATTATTGCTGGACAGATATCTCAGTGTAAATTTTTCTAGCCTCTTAAATATATAACTTAAAACTAGGGTAAATAGAACACACTTGTTTGGATTTTACTGTTGGGGACCAGTAGGGAGCCTCTCTTGGCTCATTAACTTTAGGTAGTGTAATAATGTCAAATTTTGTTTTAATTACATAAATGTCCATTCTATTTATCCCATACCAAATAAACATAAAAAGATTTTTTTTTTAATTTGTGGAGAATATTTTTTCTTTTTTTTTACTTTACTTTACCTCCTTTTTTAATAGCTAGATTTCCCTTCCAAATTCTTCCTGTTGATATTCTTAATTGTTCTTATTAGCATCTGTAAGACCCATTGAGGGCAACATCACAATGCCACTATCTAAACTAGTTTCTTGGGCTTCCCTGATAGCTCAGCTGGTAAAGAATCCACCTGCAATGCAGGAGACCCCGGTTTGACAGGAGACCCTGGTTCAATTCCTGGGTCAGGAAGATCCCCTGGAGAAGGGATAGGCTACCCAGTATTCTTGGGATTCCCTTTCGGCCCAGCTGGTAAAGAATATGCCTGCAATGCGAGCAGACCTGGGTTTGATCCCTGGGTTGGGAAGATCCCTGGAGAAGGGAAAGGCTACCCACTCCAGTATTCTGGCCTGGAGAATTCCATGGACTATACATGGGGTCACAAACAGTAGGACATGACTGAGTGACTAGCACTTTCTTTCTTTCACAAACCAGTATCTCTCCTTCTCATGTTAATTAGACTTTTGCTTTATCAGTCAGTTCGGTTCAGTTGCTCAGTCCTGTCCCATTCTTTGGGACCCCATGGACTGCAGCAAACCAGGACAGTTTCCCTATCCATCACCAACCTCCAGAGCTTGCTCAAACTCATGTCCATCGAGTCAGTCATGCCATCCAACCATCTCATCCTCTATCGTCCCCTTCTCCTCCTGCCTTCAATCTTTCCCAGCATCAGGGTCTTTTCTAGTGAGTCAGCCTTTCGAATCAGGTGGCCAAAGTATTGGAGCTTCAGCTTCAGCACCAGTCCTTCCAATGAATATTCAAGACTGATTTCCTGGAGAAGGAAATGGCAACCCACTCCCGTGTTCTTGCCTGGAGAATCCCAGGGACGGGGGAGCCTCGTGGGCTGACGTCTATGGGGTCACACAGAGTCGGACACGACTGAAGTGACTTAGCAGCGGCAGCTATTGTATAGAATTTGTATTTCCAGTGTATCAATACTTAAATACAGTTTAGTAGGTTAACCATATAGCCTGATTGGCATAAATCTTACACAAGTAACAAGTTAAAATAGATAATAGTTGCAGAATAACTTGATTTTTTTCTTGTTGTTTTTGAGGCAAGGAATATGGCTTTATCTGGAAAGCCAGCTGACTGAGAAGATGGCAGACTAATGTCTCATAGTAACCATCTTGTTGGGGTCTGGATGCTAGGTTCTTCTATAGAAGCAAAGAGAGAAGCAATGAGGAACTAAAGTCAAAAGGCAGACTAGAGAGGGAGAGGCAGTGGTGAAGTAAAGTAAAAATGGTCTTCAGTCTTGTAAAACATCTCCAGGAATGGCCAGCCTTTGGAAGGGGTGTGTTAATCTATTTGTAGCCATTCACAGGTAGGTTTCCCTGGTGACTCAGTCAGTATAGAGTCTGCCTGCAATGTGGGAGAGCCAGGTTTGATCCCTGGTTTGGGAAGATCCCCTGGAAAGGGAGGTGGCAACCCACTCCAGTATTCTTGCTTGGAGAATTCATGGACAGAGGAGCCTGGTGGGCTGCAGTCCATGGGGTCACAAAGAGTCAGACATGACTGAGCGACTAACACTTTCTCTTTCACAGGTGGGCAGGGTCAAATTATCTCTCTATGAGCAGAATAACTTGATTTTGAAGATTAAGTCTATAGCATAGGCAGTGAATGGATTTGACATCCATTTTAGGTAGTTACGTATGCTTATGTACAATATTTAAGCAGGTAAGGGTTGAGGAAGTTGTATTGAATAAAACTGGGGGAAAATGTTCACAGTGAATTAACAAGTGAGGATTGCTTTGCCAGCAGCACATAAATATTTTTTCATTACAGGGAGTGACTGTTTCTAGAAGAGAATTGAAGAAAACATTTGTTTTCCTTGATTGTTTGCTGTAAATAATTTTTTGTATCAAATCAACAAACTACTGTGGGTTCATTTTGAGACAGAACATTGTTATCTTGAGGCTTTGTCATCCTGATGTTAACTATAATGAGTTTTTACCTGTATTCCAGGAAATAAAGCAAGTTGGATTGAAAAAAAAAAAAAGACTGATTTCCTTTAGGATTGACTGGTTTGATCTCCTTGCAGTCCAAAGAATTCTTAAGAGTCTTCTCCAACACCACAATTCAAAAGCAACAATTCTTCTGCACTCAGCTCTCTTTATGGTCCAACTCTCATATCCATACATGACTACTGGAAAAACCATAACTTTGACTGTACAGATCTTTGTCGGTAAAATAATATCTCTACTTTTTAATATACTGTCTAGGTTTGTCATTGCTTTTTCCCCAAGGAGCAAGCATCTTTTAATTTCATGGTTGCAGTCATCATCTGCAGCAATTTTGGAGACTGAGAAAATAGTCTGTCACTGTTTCCATTGTTTCCCCATCTATTTGCCATGAAGTGATGGGACCAGATGCCATGATTTTAGTTTTCTGAATGTTGAGTTTCAAGCCAGCTTTTTTACACTCCTCTTTCACTTTCATAAAGAGGTTCTTTAGTTCCTCTTCACTTTCTGCCATAAGGGTGGTGTCTGCAGGCCAGAAACTCTGCACCCTGTCATGGTCAAGGCATAGGTTGGAAAAGAATTTCCAGACATGAGACAGAATGAGAGGGAAATAAAGTTTATTAGAGTGTGAGACGCTGTTAGAACAATGGGCCAGCTCAAGGGAGAACTGACATTGAACAGGGGTCCTTAGTTCACTTTTATAGCCAGGGTACAAAGAGTGGGATAGGGGTCTTGCGGGTCATTTGCTGATTGGATGAGGCATGTATACTGCGTGGGGGAAGAGTAGGGCAAATACCTTCTGCCTATAGGGTAGGAGGGGAGACAGGTTATACTGTTTCATTAATAGTTACAACATGAGGGAGGGAAGGATGATAAGGGTCTGGTTTTTCCGTTTCTGCATTCCAAGATCCTCCTTGGTTTTATCTGCTCTTTTGTCCTTCGGTCACCATATTCCTCCCTCTCTTTATTTTTAGGGTCAATTCTTTGGCCCCTGTTGATACCCTGCTCATGTCTAACTATCTACCTATTTCCCTTTTCAGGCATTTGGGAACCCAGTCTCAAAGGGAAAGGGGCAATGCCCACTCTGACTTCCTTAGGCTGACTTCCACAGGGGCGTCGTGGGGCTCTGGGTTCCCTTTGCCTGCTCTCTGTCAGGGTGCATTTACAGAGGGAGATGAGAGTCCATGGAATGAGAAGGTGACTTGTTTCAGCATTGTCTAGGTGTTGGTCAGGGAAAATTCTTGTCGTACTACCGCTTTAGATTTGTTGTATTCTAGAAGACACAAACTTAACAAGAAAGTCAAAGGTACATGGCCCAAAGATTAATAGAAATAGAAAAGCTGCTCAGGGCCTAGCCAGGAGAACCAGGGCCAGACATTGGTTCGTGACGTTAGTGTTTCTCTGGGTGCGAGAAGAGGCAAGAATTTGGGCTCATAAAATATTTACCTGAAAACCATCTGACTATCTGAAGGCTGGTTCTTCTGGGTTTTTCCCAGAGCACAGAGTGCCGTATTTCTAATCTCCACCTTGAACTCCTTTCAGGGGGTGTTGAAGGTCAACAGCTTGCAGTGGTCATGATTTAATCTTTGTAGAGGCAGCTGGCCAGTGCCAACTTCCAGTCAGCAGGGTCCCTTCATAGCCCCATATCTGACCATGCTTTGGGGCATTTCATGGCCATTTGTGTGCCGTGGTGCTGGGAAGGCTCATTCCCAGGTCTACCGAAGATTCTATTGACAGTCCACTCAATATGCTGTTACTAGACCAGGCCTTGGCAAGCGACAAAAGTCTCTGGACCATTCCTGTTTTACTAGCCTCTTGGTCCAGGGAAATATTCCCTCTTGTTGCTTCTTCCCATATCTAGAGTTACATTATTACAATCATTGATCTCGTATGGAACTGCATATCAGCATTTTATCACAGGCTGAGTCACACATTTAGTAACATAAGAAACAATCTTCTGAAACAAGCGACATAGAAAATAATATAGCTAGCAGTTATTAGTAAGGTCACAAGTAAGAATTTAAGTCAATTACAAAACAAGCTTTGGTTACAAAATGGGAAACGTGGTGGGAGGGATAAATCAGGAGCTTAGGCTGAACATGCACACACTGCTATCTTTAAAATAGATAACCAACAAGGACCTACCATACCACACAAGGAACAGTACTCAATATTGTGTAATAACCTATATGAGAAAAGAATCTGAAAAAGAATGAATGTATGTATAACTGAATCACTTCGTTGTATACCTGAAACTAACACAACACTGTAAATCAACCATACTCTGATTAAATTTAAGAGAAAAAAATAGAATTTAAGTCAAGAACTTTCATTAGGTATAACCCAGTATACCCCAGGTCATCTGACTTAGTTAAATGATTATAGCCAGTTGTTAATCTCCTGGTTGTACATCATGGAGCATCTGATCTTTATCTGAAGGTTGGTTACTGAGCTAAGCTTTAGAAACAAACTTAGAGTGTCTTTTAAAATAATTTAATCTTTTATCAATATAACATAACAACAAGGAACTATCTCAGAAGTGAGTCTTAGTAAACACTAGACCTTAATTAACAAAACTAGAAACTTAGTTTAAAAATTAACAAAACTTAATATTCAGTGAAACATGATTTTTTTCATTATGAGGGCATTAACCCTGTAGCCAGGGAAGGCTTTAACCCATCAAATAAAAATGAGGTTTGTCAGGGAGCCAGGAAAATCCAAGTGGCCATCTTGGATTTCCCATAGCCCTGACTCTTTGATTTACAGCTATTGTTCACCCATTTTTAATTCCCTGATTCAGGAGTAGACTGCTGCCATGTTTTAAGAACATCAGAATATCAAAAGTCTAACTGTGAGGGCTTATTTTTTGTAGAAGCAGAATGAGCTTTGTCTACATGTACTATAATCTTAAATAATGTTTATTTGGTTTACCAAAGTAACAAAATATTTTAAAAACAAATATAAATCACTTAAAGGCAAAGAAATTCATAATCTGTTATTGAAAGCTTCACTCTAAGAAAACTTTGTTCTCTTAACAGAGAGAGTAGACTAAATTCCAGTCTGTTACCAGTTTACCAGATAACAAACAAACAAAATTTGGCTATTGGTTAATCTTAGAAAAGCCTTTTCCATAAATCTTGAAGTAGTAGTATTCTTGCAAAGGCATCATAGTGAAACCATAGAAGGCATGTTTAAAATATGATTAAATTGTAATTGACAAAGTAACTTGGTCATTGCTGTGACTTGTAACACTTTAACATGATAACTAGAATTATAACTGACAACATTATACCAGGACATATCAGATTTTCATGAATTTCACATAATTTTAGGATATCTATATTAGTAACATCAACCATAACAGTATAACCTGAGAAGATTTATCACCCTTTCAACAGTACTTCCCATGTAATTTAACATGTCCAGTGAACCTAGGTAGTTTAATACCTCTTTGGGATATCTCAGGGGTCCTCTGAAGCATCCCAAAGTTAGCTAGAAGTCAAGTTCTTAGGAAGTTTTGCCGATAAATATCAACAGGGTTGGTAACACTCAGTCAGATAGAATCATATAGATCACTGTGAAACAATATATTCACTTAGCCAAAGTAACAAAGAAGATTTCAAAGGTAAACATAGAACAGATCACTTCAGACGTAAAGAAACTTAAAATCCATTATCAAAGGCATTTCAACATCTCAAGAAAACTTGTATTTATGCACAAAACTCTTCCCTTGGGGTCCACTTTCTATAAAATCTTATCACTTTTTATACCCATTACTTTGTTCTCCCATCCTGAAACAGCCACCTGTAAGTCAGACCTACTTCCTTTTCCCTTCATAAAATGTAATTTCATTCCTTATACATTTTTTACAAAAACACACTTCTTACTTTCCTTTAGCAACCAAGAACTGACCTTTATATTAGCATTCTATAGATTGGTAAACATAAATACCAGTGATAATTTCCAGAAAAACATTTGCTTTCTTATAGAGAATATCTCAGGATGGCACCAAACACTATTCATTAATAGTCCAAAATCTTTAAGGGTGTTTGCTATGACCAGTGCATTCTCTTGGTAGAAATCTATTAGCCTTTGCCCTGCTTCATTCTGTACTCCAAGGCCAAATTTGCCTGTTACTCCAGGTGTTTCTTGACTTCCTACTTTTGCATTCCATTCTCCTGTAATGAAAAGGACATCATTTTTGGTGTTAATCCTAGAAGGTCTTGTAGGCCTTCATAGAACCATTCAATTTCAGCTTCTTCAGCATTAGTGATTGGGGCATAGACTTGGATTACCTTGATATTGAATGGTTTGCCTTGGAAATGAACAGAGATCATTCTGTCGTATTTTAGACTGCATCCAAGTACTGCATTTTGGACTCTTGTTGACTATGATGACTACTCCATTTCTTCTAAGGCATTCTTGCCCACAGTAGTAGATATAATGGTCATCAAGAAAATTAGACATACCAAGGGAACATTTCACGCAAAGATGGGCTCGATAAAGGACAGAAATGGTATGGACCTAACAGAAGCAGAGGATATTAAGAAGAGGTGGCAAGAATACACAAACCTATACAAAAAAGATCTTCATGACCCAGATAATTACAATGGTATGATAACTCACCTAGAGCCAGACATCCTTGAATGCGAAGTCAAGTGGGCCTTAGGAAGCATAACTACGAACAAAGCTAGTGGAGGTGACGAAATTCCAGTTGAGCTATTTCAAATCCTAAAAGATGATGCTGTGAAAGTGCTGCACTCAATATGCCAGCACATTTGGAAACCTCAGCAGTGGTCACAGCACTGGAAAAGGTCAGTTTTCATTCCAATCCCAATGAAAGGCAATGCCAAAGAATGCTCAAACTATCACACAATTGCACTCATCTTACATGATAGCAAAGTAATGCTCAAAATTCTCCAAGCCAGGCTTCAACAGTACGTGAACTGTGAACTTCCAGATGTTCAAGCTGGATTTAGAAAAGGCAGAGGAACCAGAGATCAAATTGCCAACATCCGTTGTATCATAGAAAAAGCAAAAGAGTTCCAGAAAAACATCTACTTCTGCTTCATTGACTATGCCAAAGCCTTTGACTGTGTGGATCACAACAAACTGTGAAAAATTCTGAAAGAGATGGGAATACCAGAGCACCTGATCTGCCTCTTGAGAAATCTGTATGCAGATCAGGAAGCAACAGTTAGAACTGGACATGGAACAACAGACTGGTTCCAGATAGGAAAAGGAGTATGTCAAGGCTGTATATTGTCACCCTGCTTATTTAACTTATATGCAGAGTATATCATGAGAAATGCTGGACTGGAAGAAACACAAGCTGGAATCAAGATTTCCAGGAGAAATATCAATAACCTCAGATATGCAGATGATATCACCCTTATGGCAGAAAGTGAAGAACTAAAGAGGCTTTTGATGAAAGTGAAAGAGGAGAGTGAAAAAGTTGGCTTAAAGCTCAACATTCAGAAAACTAAGATCATGACATCCTGTCCCATCACTTCATGGCAAATAGATGGGGAAACAGTGAAAACAGAGACAGACTTTATTTTGGGGGGCTCCAAAATCACTGCAGATGGTGATTGCAGCCATGAAATTAAAAGATGCTTGCTTCTTTGAAGAAAAGTTATGAGCAACCTAGACAGCATATTACAAAGCAGAGACATTACTTTGCCAACAAAGGTCCGTCTAGTCAAGGCTATGGTTTTTCCAGTGGTCATGTATGGATGTGAGAGTTGGACTGTGAAGAAAGCTGAGCGCTGAAGAATTGATGCTTTTGAACTGTGGTGTTGGAGGAGACTCTTGAGAGTCCCTTGGACTGCAAGGAGATCCAACCAGTCCATTCTAAAGGAGATCAGTCCTGAATATTCATTGGAAGGACTGATGCTAAAGCTGAAACACCAATACTTTGGCCACCTGATGTGAAGAACTGACTCATTTGAAAAGACCCTAATGCTGGGAAAGATTGAAGGCGGGAGGAGAAGAGGATGACAGAGGATGAGATGGTTGGATGGCATCACCAACTCAATGGACATGAGTTTGAGTAAACTCCAGAAGTTGGTGATGGACACCAGGGAGGCCTGGTGTGCTGCAGTCCATGGGGTCGCAAAGAGTTGGACATGACTTAGCGACTGAACTGAACTGAATTAATGTTTCAAAATCTTATTTTATTTGGAAGTGACATAGCTATTCAATAAACTTCTATCACTTAGTTCAGCACAACTCTAGAAATTCAGGTTACCAAAATCTAGACAGACTGTTTTAGACAGACATTTCTAAAGTATAATTATTAATAGTTTATCTAAAAATATAATATCTCATTTATATATTTTTTTGAAGTTTCTTCACTTGAGGTAATTTCCTTGCTGACAAACTTGTAACAGATAAAACAATATTACAATATTTAATTTATAATAAACCTAGACACAATGAAAATATTATGCTTAATGTTAATGACTCTTAGACCTGTCTATATCAGATTAGCAAACAAACATTAATACTAGATATTTAATATTATTTCCCAGTTCATGTGAATCTGAAATTCATTTAGGTTAATTTCTCTTGTATTAAGAATTGTCTGATTTGTAAGCGTTTACTTTTCTTTAGGCCAATTAGAACTCATTTACAAATTCAGCAATATTAAAAAAAGTCAAAAGACACACACGGAGACATACATAAATCCAGACAGACAGAGATCTCATAGTTTTCCACTTGAGATTTAAAATGTTTCTTTAACCACCTCCCCTTTTTTTTTTGCTTGAAGTTCTAATTTGCCCAAGGCTGAGGTCTCAGGCAAAGTGGGCTGTGTATTTCAAGGACATGGAAAGGGTTAACTTCAAGCTTTTCCCTAGGCAGGCCTTTTAACAAGCTGCTGCTGCTGTTGCTGCTAAGTCGCTTCAGTCTGCAGCCTACCAGGCTCCTCCGTCCATGGGATTTGCCAGGAAAGAGTACTGGACTGGGTTGCCACTGCCTTCTCCTTTAACAAGCTAGTTGTTTTTAATTGGATATGCAAAAAGAACTGGTTTTGCAGTTTCCAAGAAAAAAAAAAAATTGATTTTAACCAGTTTTCTCTGGAGTCTAAAGAATATCATGGCCATCCTGTGTCAAAAAGTCATCTTTCCTTTCTGTAGTCATAGTTTTATAGCTAAAATATAGATCAAATAGTGCTCAAATTGACTCTGATATCAGGGGCAGATCATCTGATAAAAATCTTGGATTGTCCCTCTGGTGGGACATGAGGTCTTGGTCCCATCAGAAGACTCTGAAGGGTTAAGGGAATTTGCAGGAGTTGGGGAAGCTTGGTCCTTCCCCACCCTGAGAAACCACAGTATTTAGAAGGGAATTCTTTAGAATGTTAGGAGAGTTTTGATCCCTCAGGCTTTTGAAAATAGGAGAAAGACCTGAACCAAAGGGAACCCCAGAATTCTTTCCTAGAGGTCATGTGGATATGAAAGGTCAAGCAGGGGTCATCTAGGAAATCTGATGGAGAGAGACAGAGGGCGACAGGAGATAGGGAAGCAACAGAAAGACACATGTGGCATGAGTCTCTCAAATCTGGATTCTGACTAAGGGCCATGAAGGACTGAAAGTAAGAAAATTCTGAGCCCTTTCCCTGCTTTTGGCAAAAGCTAGTGTGCCATTCACAAAAGCTAGTGTGTTTGTATTGGGGCCGGGTTTGTATTGGGGCCAGGACTTTTGCAGCTGGGCTGAAATACAGGGAAGATCCTATTGCAGGCTGGAAATTCTGCGCCCCAAGTGCCCAGACCAAAATAGGGAAAAGTTCCATTTTCAGGCCGGAAACTCTGCAGGCTTAAAGGTCCTGCAGAGTAATGTAAATCAACTGTACCTCAACTGAAAAAGAAAGAGTAGATGGATGGCTACAAACACAAGAAATAATACTTAAGATTGAAATTTTGCAAAATAAAAATGGGAAAAGTTGAGGAATAGAAACTCCCATCAAGAAATTAATTTGGATGGGATTACTAAAAATCTCCATTGGTTCATCCACTAGAAAGAACAATTTGGAGGATCTTTGAAAAAGATCCTCTGCTTTTTAATATGCTGTCTAGGTTGGTCATAACTTTTCTTCCAAGGAGTAAGTGTCTTTTAATTTCATGGCTGCAGTCACCATCTGCAGTGATTTTGGAGCTCAAATGAGGAAATGGAGCCCAAATCTCATCCAAAGAGGATGAGGTGGTTGGATGGCATCAATGACTCAATGAGCATGAGTTTGAGCAAGCTCTGGGAGATGGTGAAGGAGAGGGAAGCCTGACATGCTGCAGTCCATGGGGTTGCAAACAGTGGTATATGTCTGAGCAACTGAACAACATACTACTAATAATAATGTGAATATTCACTGTGGGCCAAGCATGTTCTAAGTGCTTTATATTTACTTTCTCACAGAATTCTCACAACAATTTGCTAAGTGTAATTACTGTCCACTTCTCCCTTCACAAATAAGAAAATTGAGGCACAGAGAGGTCAAGCGAGTACTCAAGGTAGAGACAGGACTCAAGTGTGGAATTTTGATTCAAGAGTCTTGCTCTCTTTAACTACCAGTGTCTTTATGTATTTGTAGTATTGTGTTTGTAAATTAAAAAACTGATCACACCTCTGCCCTGGCTGTTTCTTCTGCTCAAAGTTTCTTCTACTTACCTATATAAATCTCTAATCCCTTAAAGGGATTAGTAGTGAGTCCTACCCTGAATACAGGGTTCGGACTTGCAACCTGCCCCTCTGCTGCTGCTGCTGCTGCTGCTGTCGCTTCAGT
This sequence comes from Bos indicus, assembly GCF_029378745.1. NCBI lineage: Eukaryota > Metazoa > Chordata > Mammalia > Artiodactyla > Bovidae > Bos > Bos indicus. The sequence goes on from NC_091766.1 coordinate 44,109,220, forward strand.
CGTGTCCAACTCTGTGCAACCCCATAGACAGCAGGCCATGAGGCTCCCACGTCCCTGGGATTCTCCAGGCAAGAACACTGGAGTGGGTTGCCATTTCCTTCTCCAATGCATGAAAGTGAAGAGTGAAAGTGAAGTTGCTGAGTCTTGTCCGACTCTTAGCGACCTCATGGACTGCGGCCCACCAGGCTGCTCCATCCATGGGATTTTCCAGGCAAGAGTGCTGGAGTGGGATGTCATTGCCTTCTCTGAACCTGCCCCTCTATTTTACTCTAAATATCCATAGTATTTTATTTTACTTTAAATACCCATAGTATTTCTCTAGTATATTATACAATTTGCAGATTCACCATATCACTTCTCTTTGTCGCTCCCCACCATCCCCTGACAGGGAAGCCTGGCATGCTTCAGTCCAAGGGGTCACAAAGAGCCCCACACGACTTAGCGACTAAACAACAAAAACCTTCCCCCATTCTACCATAAGAGCTCCACTAAATCAGGGGTTTTTATCTGTCTTTCTAAACCATGTATCACAATCTGAAAAGGTACTGGCACAAACTACTGCTACTGCTACTGCAAAGTCGATTCAGTCATGTCCGACTCTGTGCCACCAGGCTCCCCTGTCCCTGGGATTCTCCAGGCAAGAACACTGGAGTGGGTTGCCATTTCCTTCTCCAACGCATGAAAGTGAAAAGTGAAAGTGAAGTTGTTGAGTCATGTCCAACTCTTAGCGACCCCATGGACTGCAGCCTACCAGGCTCCTCCATCCATGGGAGTTTCCAGGCAAGAGCACTGGAGTGGGGTGCCATCGCCTTCTCTGAGGCAGAAACGAGGTGCGCAGCAAATATTTGTGGAGGAAGTGAATTTTTAAAAACATAGCATGATTCCAATTTTACTTTCTTATTTTAAAGCATAAACATGTATACACATGTGTAGGGGGAGGGAGAAAAAAAACAGTCAAAAATGTTAATGGTAATTTTAAGTGATATTTTTCCTTCTTTATGTTTTCCTGTGGTTTTATTCCCCAAACTCGATGTGAAAATGTACTATCGCATCATAAGAAAACTGCTTTTTAAAACGTCTCTTCTAAATCTCGGGTGACATACATTGCCACGCACAGCGAATTGTCTACTGCAAGTTACACGAAGCCATTTTTCTGTAATCAACAATTCAGAAGGCATTGATGGTCTTTAAATAAATTACTGGTTGAAGCAATCGCCCGGTATTTTGTGGTGGTTAAACATTTCTTAAAGGAATAAGAAACCTTGCTTCGGCTGGCGACCGCGTTATCCCTGGGGAACACACCCACCTAGCAACCGGGAGCGGAGCTGAAGCTTGGCACTGCGCCTTTAATTCCCGGGTTGGGAGGGGCGGTGGAGAATTTCCGCTCCCGTACTCCCACCGCGGCCCTGGCGGCAGCTGTCACCTGTAAGGCGAGCACCGCGCATGGGGGATGGAGTCCGGCGCCCATTGGACAGATTGTAAAGGCAGACACCTACCCCGAAGACTGGGGACCCCGCGGGGCAGCGGCGGGGGTCGCGCGCCGCGGCCCCCGGCTCCTTTCTCCAGGAGACTGCCGGGCCCCGCTGCGCTGGCATGACCGAGGTCCAGCTTCGGGGACACGCCCGTCACGCCTCGGTGAAAAAGATCAGGTGAGCCTGGCCGAGGCGGACCTGACTCCCGGAACCCCGGCTCCCTCCTCCGGCGGCGCCGCGACGTCCACCTTGCCCAGCAACCGGGAGCCGCAGAGTTGGTGGGAGCGGGCGGCCTGGCTCCCCCCTTGCGGGGCGGTAAGTGACCATGGCACTGGCCGCGGCCGCGGCTGCTGCGGCCGCCGGAGTGAGCCAGGCGGCGGTGCTGGGTTTCCTGCAGGAGAACGGCGGGAAGGTGCGCAACTCCGAGCTGCTGAGCCGCTTCAAACCGCTCCTGGAGGCCGGCGACCCACGCGGCCGCGCAGCCCGCAGGGACCGCTTCAAGCAGTTCGTCAACAACGTGGCCGTGGTGAAGGAGCTCGACGGCGTCAAATTCGTGGTGCTGAAGAAGAAGTCGCGGTCCCACGACGGACCCGAGCCCCCGGCCTGCTGCTTCCAGAGCGCCCCGGAGGCACCAGCCCCGCCGTCGAAGGTCACTTCTGTCTCACAGGAGGAAACCGCGGCCTCGGGGGCTCCGTCCGCGTCCTGGGCACCGAGGGCGGCGGAACCGGCTGAGGACCCGGCCCCGCCATCAGAGCAGCAGGATACCGCCGGGGCTCCGGCCTCAGAGACCACTCAGGGGCTGTTGTTAGACCCGGCCTGGCAGTCAGGGGTGCCCTCTGACCCCCAGATTCCAGCCTTCGAACTGGCCCAGCCCTCTGAGGGTCTCTCTGAAGACGTGGCCCCACCGTCCACGGCACCGTCGGAGGCACCTTCGCCCCACGTAGAACCGCCAGACCCGGAAGCTGCGCCTCGGGGGCCACCACCACCCACCCCTCGCCCTCCGCCTCAGAAGCCTTGCATGCTGCCTGTGCGCTGCGTCCCCGGCCCCTCGGCGCTGCGGATCCGGGCTGAGGAGCAGGGCCTGCGCAGGCAGCTGTCGGAGGAGCCCAGTCCGCGGAGCTCCCCGATGCTGCTGCGGCGGCTCTCGGTTGAGGAGTCCGGCCTGGGCCTCGGTCTGGGCTCTGGCCGCTCCCCTCACCTGAGGCGCCTGTCGCGCGCCGGCCCGCGCCTGCTGAGCCCCGACACTGAGGAGGCTCCGGCTGCCCCGCCGCCGTCCGCCGTGCCCCTGGAGCCGGCCGAACACGAGTGGCTAGTGCGGGCGGCTGGGGGCCGCTGGACCCACCAGCTGCACGGGCTGCTGCTGCGCGACCTCGGCCTGGCAGCCAAACGCGACTTCATGTCTGGTTTCACAGCCCTGCACTGGGCCGCTAAGAGCGGCGACCTCGAGATGGTGCAGCAGCTGGTGGAGGTCGCGCGGCGTGGGGGCGCACGGGTCGACGTCAACGCGCGCTCGCACGGCGGCTATACGCCGCTGCATTTGGCGGCGCTGCACGGCCACGAGGATGCGGCCGTGCTCTTGGTAGTCCGCTTGGGTGCGCAGGTGCACGTGCGCGACCACAGCGGACGGCGCGCTTACCAGTACCTGCAGTCGGGCGCCTCGTATGCTCTGCGTCGCCTACTTGGCGACCCTGGCCTGCGAGGTTCGACCGAACCCGATGGGGCTGCTGGTGGTAGTGGCAGTTTTGCGGCCCGGCGCCCCGTGCAGGTGGCGGCCACCATCCTCAGTTCCACCACCAGCGCGTTTCTGGGCGTCCTGGCTGATGACCTGATGCTCCAGGATCTGGCTCGAGGCATGAGAAAGTCAAGCTCCTTAAACAAATTCTTGGGAGCCTCGCCCATGGCTCCTCGTAAAAAGACAAAGATCCGCGGCAGTCTGCCAGCCTTTTCAGAAATCTCTCGTCGACCCACTCCAGGAGCCTTGGCTGGTCTAGTGCCCAGCCTACCCCCAGCAACCTGACGGTTCCCAAGGTGACGACTTGGTGGCTCTAATCGCCCCTCCCTCTCACAGTCAAAGCCTGCCCAAGACCATGGTCCAACACTTTTGGCTCCATCGTGTCTCCAGCTTTGTCCACTGCAGCCTGTTTTACCCAAGTGGGCCTTTGCCTCCAACTTAATCTTTCTCCAGAGATGGGATTCAAGATCTCAGTGAGAGCCTCCTATGAAGAACTCTGGAAATCAGGCTTGAACCTTGGAGGAGATTTGCAATTTAGGATCAAAGGTTCAGGGGCAGCAGCTGGTCTGGCCCCTGAATGATTTAAACCAATGCCTCTGCATCTATATACTTCCAAAGCAGAATTACAGCTTTGTGTGATGATAGATTATTTGTCAGCTTTAAGATATGCAGTGCATTTGTAATTTGATGCTTTTATCCTGTTTTTAAGTTGAAATGAGGTAAAACAACTTTCATAAAATAACCTCTTGAAATTATATTTTTCCAAAATGCTCAGATATGTTCAATCTTTTGCTAAATATTTTGGAATTCTATTAAAAAAAAAAAAAAACGATCAAGATATAAAGGAATTTAGTCCCAACCAACAAAACCCTTGAATGGTTATCTACCTCATTTTAAGCAATCAAGATGTCAATCTTGAACACAGAAAGTGACCATTGTGAATGTAATTAATTTCAGTTATACTGTGAATGCTAAATATTAGAAAACAAGTGCATCTTGGGAGTAAAAGTGATTTAACAATGAGAGAAAAGACATTTTTGGCAAATACTTTTAATTTGTGGTTGTCTTTATGGTGAAATGTATCTTTGTCACTGGTCGCTGGCTACTTTGCCATGGCATGAATATTTAACTTTTTAAAATTTGATTTGTGAATTGCACCATTGTGCCATGTTTCTGAATCTGTGGCTTTCAAATCTGGCTGAGCCTTTCACTGCAGTAGGTGAATATTCAAAGAAAAAAAATGTCATATCCTAACACCAGAAAAATAACTGGCTAAATAGTAACAGATACAATTAAGGAGCAACTATTTTATAAGAAAGTTCTATACAAGCAAAACTTATGTGGTAGCCATTTTAAAAAGCCATCTGAAAGCAAACAACTTATTCCAAAATAGCAAATGCAAAGTCTCCTTACTCAGCGACCTTAGAGAGGGGTAGCTTAGTTCACCTGTATCTTTGCTCCTATTTGTAATTGAGAAGGTTTTAAGTATTGCCAGGATTTCTCAGGTTCAACCCAGCATAATTATAATGGCTCTTTTCCCATTTTAAAGATACGAAGTCTATTTGCTCAACCAATCTTTTTTTAAAATATCATATTGTAATAATGCTCTGCTTTTGCAAATTGGGTTTGCATGTGATTAGTTATACCAAATAGTTTTTGTGGCCAGGGTAGTGGGGCTCCCCTCCCATATATGTATCAGTGAGGCCTCTGAAAATTATTTAAGGCAGTCCTTCCTGGAATGTTTTGATTTAACCAATGAAATAAACATTTTCCCATTTTGTTCCTGCTGTGTGATGTTGTACTTCCCTTAAACATTCTATAGCACTTGCTACTGTATTTGCATTTCTTTTCATTACTTTTATCCCCATCCTTTTGCTTCTTTCAAGCACTCTACTATTGAAAGAATTTGGATTTCTCTGCAAAGTAAAGGAATCAACCAAACATGGATATGATAGCCAAAAACTGTAGATAAATGTAGGCCCTGATCTGGCCTCTCCCATCTTCCTTGCCTGGAACTCTAGCTAAGCTGCATAAATTATTTCAAAATGCACATCAAATCGTCTGCCTCTGTGAAAAACTAAATGATGAGAGGCAATAATGAAAGCAATCTGAGTAGCTGAAGGTCTAAGAATAAAATATTAGAAATTTTTCATAATGAAAGAGAAACTTGACTGAGGGTAACAAAGGTCACACACAGGTATGACTGGCTTTGAGAAAGACAAAATGTAAGCCAGTGCAGTAGCGATAACAATAATAATGTTTATGGCACACTTAAATCAGAGGAAGATTCTTAAACTGCGGAAGAATCTTTGTGTTTCACAAGGGTGTGCTGCAAACCTTCCAAGTGAAGTAAAAACATTGGGCAAGAGTTTAGGGTCAATAAGCCTAACACGCAGGTGTAACAAACCACTGCTTTTCCCTTGCAGGCTGAGACTGTCTGAAACTATATGGGAAGTTAGTAGGAAATTAAGGTTTGATATGCATATGGGAAGTTTGCAAGAAGAATATCTGGTTAACAGGAGGCATACCTGTGGAAGAGTATTTCCAACAAATGACCAAAAAAAAAGTTGTTCATCGATTAAGGCAATTTATCTGGTTAAAATTATCCCAGGGAACAGAATCACTCCTCTTAATAGGGAAAGAGTTAATTGCTGATGTGGATGTGTATGACTCATATCCACAGCAAGCTTTTTAATACAATTGTACATTTCCTCTCAGGAGGACGGAGGCTATTCTTGAGTATGTGTTACATACCTAAAGGAGACCAGGGTATGTTGCTGTTGTTCAGTCACTCAGTCATGTCCGACTCTTTGCGACCCCATGGACTGCAGCAAGCCAGGCTTCCCTGTTCTTCACAATCTTCCAGAGTTTACTCAAACTCATGTACATCGAGTTGGTGATGCCATCCAACCATCTTATCCTCTGTTGTCCCCTTCTCCTCCTGCGTTCAATCTTTCCCAACATCAGGGTCTTTTCGAGTGAGTCAGCTCACCCCATCAGGTGGCCAAAATATTGGAGTTTCAGCTTCAGCATCAATCCTTCCAGTGAATATTCAGGGTTGATTTCCTTTAGGAATGACTGGCTTGATCTCCTTGTGGTAAAAGGGACTGTCAAGAGTCTTCTCCATCACTACAGTTCAAAGGCATCAATTCTTTGGCACTCAACCTTTTTATGGTCCAGCTCTCACATCCATACATGACTACTGAAAAAACCATAGCTTTGACTAGACAGATTTTGTAGGCAAAGTAATGGCTCTGCTTTTTAATATACTGTCATATTTAACAGCATTTTAATATGCTGTCTAGGTTTGTCATAGTTTTTCTTCCAAGGAGCAAGCATCTTTTAATTTCATGGCTGCAATCACCGTCCACAGTGATTTTGGAGCCCAAGAAAATAAAGTCTGTCACGTTTCCATTGTTTCCCCATCTATTTGGCATGAAGTGATGGGACCAGATGCCACGATCTTAGTTTTTTGAATGTTGAGTTTTAAGATGGCTTTTTCACTCTCCTTTTTCATCTTCATCAAGAAGCTTTTTGGTTCCTCCTCACTTTCTGCCATAAGGGTGGTGTCATCTGCATGTCTGAGGTTATTGATATTTCTCCCTGAAATCTTGATTCCAGTTTGTGCTTCATCCAGTCTGGCATTTTGCATTATGTACTCTGCATATAAGTTAAATAAACAGGGTGACAGTATACAGCCTTGACATACTCCTTTCCCAATTTTGACGAGGCCATGCTGCTGCTGCTGCTAAGTCACCAGTCGTGTCAGACTCTGTACGACCCCATAGACAGCAGCCCACCAAGCTCCCCCGTCCCCGGGATTCTCCAGGCAAGAACACTGGAGTGGGTTGCCATTTCCTTCTCCAATGCATGAAAGTGAAAAGTGAAAGTGAAGTTTTTGAGTCATGTCCAACTCTTTGCGACCCCATGGACTGCAGCCCACCAGGCTCCTCCATCCATGGGATTTTCCAGGCAAGAGTACTGGAGTGGGGTCCCATTGCCTTCTCCAGACCAGGCTATGGGGAATGCATATATAACCTGTGTTTACTAAGTGCTAAGCACGGTTCTAAACACTTTGTAGGTATTCACCACCACCTTACAATGTATGTACTGTTAGTATCTTGATTTTTAAAGTGAGGAAGCCTAGAGAAACTGTAAGTAACCTGTATGGCCTCAAGCTACTCATCTCACACGCTAGTAAAGTAACGCTCAAAATTCTCCAAGCCAGGCTTCAGCAATATGTGAACCGTGAACTTTCTGATGTTCAAGCTGGTTTTAGAAAAGGCAGAGGAACCAGAGATCAAATTGCCAACATCTGCTGGATCATGGAAAAAGCAAGAGAGTTCCAGAAAAACATCTATTTCTGCTTTATTGACTATGCCAAAGCCTTTGACTGTGTGGATCACAATAAACTGTGGAAAATTCTGAAAGAGATGGGAATGAATACCAGACCACCTGACCTGCCTCTTGAGAAATTTGTATGCAGGTCAGGAAGCAACAGTTAGAACTGGACATGGAACAACAGACTGGTTCCAAATAGGAAAAGGAGTTCGTCAAGGCTGTATATTGTCACCCTGTTTATTTAACTTATATGCAGAGTACATCATGAGAAACGCTGGACTGGAAGAAACACAAGCTGGAATCAAGATTGCCGGGAGAAATATCAATAACCTCAGATATGCAGATGACACCACCCTTATGGCAGAAAGTGAAGAGGGACTAAAAAGTCTCTTGATGAAAGTGAAAGTGGAGTGTGAAAAAGTTGGCTTAAAGCTCAACATTCAGAAAACGAAGATCATGGCATCTGGTCCCATCACTTCGTGGGAAATAGATGGGGAAACAGTGGAAACAGTGTCAGACTTTATTTTTGTGGGCTCCAAAATCACTACAGATGGTGACTGCAGCCATGAAATTAAAAGATGGTTACTCCTTGGAAGGAAAGTTATGACCAACCTAGATAGCCTATTCAAAAGCAGAGACATTACTTTGCCAACAAAGGTCCGTCTAGTCAAGGCTATGGTTTTTCCTGTGGTCATGTATGGATGTGAGAGTTGGACTGTGAAGAAGGCTGAGCACTGAAGAATTGATGCTTTTGAGGTGTGGTGTTGGAGAAGACTCTTGAGAGTCCCTTGGACTGCAATGAGATCCAACCAGTCCATTCTGAAGGAGATCAGCCCTGGGATTTCTTTGGAAGGAATGATGCTAAAGCTGAAACTCCAGTACTTTGGCCACCTCATGCAAAGAGTTGAGTCATTGGAAAAGACTCTGATGCTGGGACGGATTGGGGGCAAGAGGAGAAGGGGACGACAGAGGATGAGATGGCTGGATGGCATCACTGACTCGATGGACGTGAGTCTCAGTGAACTCCGGGAGTTGGTGATGGACAGGGAGGCCTGGCATGCTGCGATTCATGGGGTCGCAAAGAGTCGGACACGACTGAGCGACTGATCTGATCTGATCTGATGGCCTCAAGCTAGTAACTGTCACGGTCAGGATGGCATCCTGCTGCTCTTTTCCAGTAAAGCATCCTGTTACAGAAAAGCAAGGTGATCTCATCTCAGCTCTTTATTCATTTAGTGACCTTAAGCAAGTCACCCAATTCTCCAAGCTCCATCTCTCTCTCTGTGGAATTGGCAGTACCTATCCTACAGGCTGTGGGGAGGGAGGAGCACATGGAATGAGTAGGTAGAGTTGTCTGTGAACTGCAACATCATCCTGAAATATTACTAGGAGTGCCAAGTTGGTCCCAAAGGGATATCTGGATGCATTCCAAAACCAAATAGCTCTGATTTGTGCTGTTACTCTACCTGATCACCATTCTTTTACCATGTTAGTACCTGTATATATAAACAACAATATTGACACTACTAGGAAAAATATATTCCCACAAAAGGGAAACTATCCTATATTCTGTAAGTGATATCACATTTTTTCAAATATCACAGTGCCTTTTATTTATTTTTGGCTGCACAGGGTTTTTGTTGCTGTGTGTCAGTTTTCTCTAGTTGTGGCGAGTGAGCTTCTCATTATGACGGCTTCTCTTGTTGCAGAGCACAGGCTCTAGGCTCATGCTGGCTCAGTAGTTGTGGCACACAGGCTTAGCTGCCCAGTGGCATGTGGAATCTTTTCTGGTCAGGGATCTAACCCTTGTCTCTTGCATTGGCAGGTGGATTCTTTTTTTTTTTTTAATTTGTTAATTTATTTTTAGCTTGCTGGGTCTTCGTTGCTCCAAGTGGGCTTTCTCTAGTTGGGATGAGTGGAGACTACTCTCTAGTTGCAGTGCTCAGTCTTCTCATTGCAATGGCTTCTCTTGTTATGGAGCACAGGCTCTGGGCTCACGTGGGCTCAGTTGTTGTGGCACAGGGGCTTAATTGCTCTGAGGTGTGCGGAATCTTCCCTCACCAGGGATTGAACCAATGTCCCCTTCGTTGGCAGGCAAGATTCTTAACTACTGGACCATCAGGGAAGTCTCCACTATGCCTTTCTTACCGCACATACCTCTGAAATCCCCAGCCTCTCCTTCCAGTCCTAAACAAGTATTCAGCCTTCTGGATTGAAAGCACCCCTCTGCGCACATGGCTTTAAGGCTGGGCCTATCAGGACCTATATTCTTCCCCTTTTCTTTGCCTTATCCTGGAAGAAATTATCTGACCTTTTAAAATGGTTTAATAAGTAGACTGTCACTCTCCAGGCAGCTTGTTGCCTTGAACCTCTATGGCTGGCTTCACACTTCCAGAACTGCCCCACCTCTGGACTTAAACCTGTGGAGCAGAGGTGGCCTCAGATATTACTGCAGGGAAGTGGAAAGAAGGACCAGATAGTGAGAGAGGGAGTGGGAGGAAGAGAGGTGGGGAGGGAGTGATTCAGAGAGAGATCTCTGGACCTCTCCTCCAGAAGGGGGAAAAAAGTTCTCCTAGTGAGAACTTAGTGCTGACTTCAATTTCAAAGACAGCAGGTAAACACCCATGGTGATTTTCTAAACTGCAGCTAGGCCGTGAAAGTAATGTTATGGGTTTGCTGGGAGGATTGATTTACAGCATTTGCCTGCGTCCCGCCCCCCACATTCCCCCTTTCTCTCTTCTCTCTGCGGTGGTCCTCAACCGCATTTGACCTAAATGTCGTCTGAAAGCTTCTGAATCACTCATGACTGAACAGCGAGGTAGTTTGTTCCCCTGAGGATTTCTGAGGTTCACTCCAGCTGCTTGCCGAGGTAGGTGGTGTGCAGAGCAGACTGCTCCAGCCAGATTGAGCGCCGGCTTGGAGCACCGCGGAACATTGCTTCCCTAGTCAGTTTCCAATTTACAGTCAGAAGGTAAAAAGTACACTAATTAAATCCATATTAGGAGGAACCGCGGGGGCGGGATGAGGCGAGTGGGAGAGGAGGCCTCCGGCTGCCTGTTGCCCAGCAACAAGGGCACTCCGCTAAGCTGTGGGGCGCAGCGTCTCAGGCCTCCAGGCTGGGGGTGGTGGGACCAGCAGGCTGGGGCGCAGAAGCTTGGGGAGGTGCGGACAGAAACCCCAGCAGAGACCCAAGGAACCCTCTTTTCCACCGTGGGGAACTAAGTAAGGAACTAAGTAAGGCTCTTTTGGATATTGATCCTCAAGATCACCCCCAACCCCCACCCCCAGCTTTCCCCTCCCCACTCCTCATTAACCAACAAATGTCGAAGGAGGTGGCAAAGGAAAGCGAGCCAACCTTCCCACAGCCAACTGGCTAGAATTTCTTTCCGACAGAAGCAAAGGCTTAGCCCCCGCCTTCAGGCCCAACAGGGACACTGCTCAGGACAAGGCAGCATCCCTGGGGCTAGCCCGGAAGGCCTGGTAGCTGGAGAGGTGGTGAAGGGTCATAAAAAGAACAGCGCCATCTGCTGGCAGCGTCTAGGAGGGTGGAATTCACCCGGCTTCTCGTATTCACTGCCTCCCTCCACACGCAAGTCTTAGCCTGTGGTGCTAATATCCAACACCTATGCTGAGATCGTTCTTGTCCTCTGAAGGAACAACGGAGTGTGGAAGAAAGATAAACTGGGGCAGGAAGGAGAAGGAGACAAATGGAAGGACCTGCTCAGTTGGGGCCGCACTTTGGTGGGCGCTTTCGATCTGATGACTGGGAGGGATTGGGGGCAAGAGGAGAAGGGGACGACAGAGGTTGAGATGGCTGGATGGCATCACTGACTCGATGGACGAGTCTCAGTGAACTCCGGGAGTTGGTGATGGACAGGGAGGCCTGGCATGCTGCGATTCATGGGGTCGCAGAGAGTCGGACACGACTGAGCGACTGATCTGATCTGATCTTCGATCTGGTAGAGACAAGTACAGCAGCCTCGTATTTCCCCATGGCCAAAACCAGCCAAGAACCAAACTGCAGTTTAACCGGACAAGAGCAGACGCTGCTACCCATGCCCATTCAGGGCTGGGAGTGTTTTGTCTGAAATACACAATTTCCACTGGCCTAATGGACAAGGTTAAGTGTATTTCTAAGAATATCACAATGCGCGCTGAGTCGCGTCCACTCTGCGACCCCATGGACTGTAGCCGCCAAGCTCCTCTGTCCACAGGATTTTTTCAGGCAAGAATTCTGGAGTGGGAAGAATATCACAATAGGAGAAAGCAATGAGCACTGTATAGGGCAAAAGGCAGAAGTAAGTATATCCCTCCAGAAGGCGTCTGGCAGCAAGCTGTCCAGCAGGGCAGAGAACCTTGGAGCGGAGGCCCCGCCCACAGCGTTCAAAGGGGAGAAGCAAAGCAGAATGTTAGAACCCGCAACCGCCTCAGCAGGAGCCCCATATGTTTTTTATAAAAAGGCACAATGTGAGTATTGTTCTGTGCTCAATAGCGCGACTGCTGTAACTAATGCTTTTAGTATGAATACGACCACTTAAAATTCCCAACCAGTTGCACTTAGTGACAATATGCATCAGAAAAAAGCTCAGAAGCAGAGATTTCTCACTTAGAGGTCAGTTGGCTTTAGATACCATTATTATTAAGGTGCCTGGCTTACAAAAATACACTCAGTATTTGCATGAACAATGTTCTGGTCCCCAGCCTTTGCAGCTACAAATGCTAAGGCAGATTTTCACATGTATATTGGAGAACATTGATTCTATGTACGCAGGGATGATACACAGAGGGTGTGTGTGTCATTTGTTTCATTTCACTCTAGCCCTTAACCCCCCACTCCCAGCTCCAGCCCAACCCCAAATAGGCATCTCCAGGACATAAGACCCCCAGCATAATAGGTCTCCAGATACCCCATGACTCATCCCCATTCAGCTCCCATCCTCCCAACTGCCCTCTTCAAGCCTGGTTGACCCCATAGGGTCTTCCAAAGGAGAGGTGGACAAATTCAGTTTTGATAACACAACTGGATGAGGAAGACAGTTCTTTTTGGGCCTCAGAATGAATTTCCCCAAATGCCCAAGTGTATTTGACACTCATCAGGGTTTTTAGGCAAAGCATCTGAATCCATTTTCCATTTGGGGAAGTTCCCTGTGCCTTGAATCTTGAAGGGAGGCAGCCCTACCCACTTCTACTATACCACTGAGGTTAGGGGCTTGGGTAAAAACCAGCAAAAGGGACCTAAACTCAGCCAATCAGGTCTAGAGTTTTGTGGTAAAAATGTAGTCACCAGAAGAGTTAGGGACTACTGGTGACAGCATCTGCCTGGCCCCTCTTGTTTTCAAGCCTGTTTCTTCAGTCTTCCTAGGAATCCCTAGACCTGACTGATGTCCTCTGACAAATAGCTAATCTGCTCTAGTCAGGGAGGTGTCTGAAATTTGCAAACAAGACCCTGCCTCCAAGCCAGACTCCAGGTATTACTTCTCATCAATTTTTTTATTGAGAGGGAAAAGAAATGGCCATTTTGAACCTTAAGTTGAGGTTGTCTCATCTCCCTCCAACCAACCCTTACCGGAACTCTTGCTCATCAAAGGAGAGAATTCTGCAGATTTAAAATTTCTGTTAACTACCAGATAATCCACAAGATTTGGGAAAGACCACGTGAGAACACTTGGAAGAAGTACTCCGGCAAAGCCAGGCCTGGGTCTTCCCCACCACAAGGGAAAAGCACCGAATAAACCAGCGTCATCCGGAATCATGCGGGTGAGAGGCAAGGGCAACGCTCCCCACCCTCACCGCCTGTAACTAGATGAGGGGAGGGGGGAAGGGCGGTTTATCGGGAGGATGGGTCCCTGAGGGGAAGGCTGGCCTGGGAGACGAGGGATGACGGCCAAGGTCGTTCCTGACTGCGTCCAGTTGGTCCTGAATAAGGCGGACCCGCTCGTCCAAGCTGCGCTGCTGGGCCAGGACGGCGGCCTTGCCGGCCAACAGGGTGCGGTAGGCGCTCAGCTCCTCTGCGGGCAGTGCGCGCGCTAGCAGCTCCCGTAGGGCCCGCTCCCGCCGCGCCACGTGCTGCTTCAGCTCCTTAGCATCTTTCTCCTGCCGCTGCAGGAGCCCCAGTCGCTGCAGCAGAGAGGCCTGGAGATGCAGGGCGAGGGCACTGTGAGCCAGGCCCGATGCAGGCCCCTCACCGCCCTTCCCGTCTCCCCACCCTCCTCAGCTCTAACCATTACCTGCTCTTCAGGGTCGCTGTCTGCACCCACCCGGGCCAGGGCACGGTGCACGCGGGCCAGGCGACTGCCCAGCAACAGCAGGAGGCCAAGCACGCGCTCTAGGTCGGCCATGAACCGGCTGAACCGCTCCAGCTCCTGGGGTGCACAGGCCTGGCCAACAGCGGCCTCCAGAGCAGCTCCGCGCCTGGCCCAAGCTTGGGCCGCTCCCTGCAGCTGCTTCTGCTCGGCCTGAAGGTCCCTTAGCATCTTTTGGAGGAGGTCCGCCAGCTCTGCCTGCCGGGAGTGCGTAGGCACTTAAGTCTGGAGCCAGGCCCCTGACTCCCCAGACCAGACTCTGGGTTCTGGCCTCACTCAGCCACCAATGGCCCCTTCCACACTCACTTTCTTGGCTTGGATGCTGTTATTTGGCTTTGGTACATCCTGGTCACATGGTTGGTCAGGTGCAACGTGGGTGGTAAGGTTTTCAGGCCTTGTTTCCTCCTGAGAAGTTGGCAGGTGCTGGGTGGAGTTAAGTAGATAGGACCTGGGGACAAAACCAGAGCTCCTTGTGTTGTCCTGCCCCAGAGATCAGGGGCTTAAAGTCCTCTGAGTCCCTGATGCCCCTCACTTACCCTGGCTCAGAATTACCAGCAGCCTCCTCTCCAGCCTCCCTACAGGCTGGTCTCATTGCAGCCCAGACCTCAGCTAAAGGAATCAGTCCATCTAGCAGGCCCAGGGCTGGCTCTGGGCTGGGATAGGAGGTGAAAGTGTCACTCTGAGAGGGATCCAATCTGGCCAGCTCCTGAACCAGCTCCTCGAGGCGTGGACTGGCCCATGTTGACCGGGGACCAGGCTCCCTAGGGCCCCAAGCCAGGGCACTACGGCCAGGGAGCCCTGGGGTATCACTGTCTCTAGGTCCCAGGGTATCACCTGGGAAAGGTTTCAGGTCAGTCTCTGCAGCTGTGGGGGGAACAGTGGTCAGCAGTCCAGTGGGGTCAAATGTAAGGATGTCACCATTTGCAGTCTCAGGGGGGCTACAGCATGTAGGCCTGGAAACATTCACAGAACCGTTTAACCCCTGCCAACACTCATCCACCCCTGCAGTTTCTGGGTCCTCATGGAAGGGCTTCTCTGGGGGGATTATAGCTTGGTCAGTCCTTTGACTCAAGCCAGCTCCGTACTCCTGGTCAGAGACATGGACACTGAAAGTGGAAGAGACACTAAATCAGAAAAAGCTCTGGCCAAGGGCCCCCCCCCTCCCCTCCCCCTGCCAACCACTCCCAGCTCCCAACCCGCCCCGCCCCGCCAGCCTTCCGTCAAGAGAGAGTTCCATGCCTCTCCAGCAATTTATAGATGTGTGTAGGAAAGGTGTATCTCACTCTGCTTGAAAGTCTGAGGGAACTCACCAGGTTGGGAGCCCCAGGGGAGTCTGGGAGTCTGCAGGTGATCTTGCTCTGACCAGGGGGGCTTCTTCCAGGAAAACTTCATCATCAGGAAGGGATGGGAGCCGAACAGACCCAATGCAGTTCTCTGAGCCCCTCTGCTCACAGTCAGAGGGACTGCTCTGGGGTCCTTCTGCAGGACACACTTCTGCAGCTTCCTTCTGATTTAGGAACCTGGAGGCAAGGACCCCACACTGACCACAGTGACCAGGAAGGAAGATTCTGGTTCTGCACCAGAGACACAGTGGGGTTTGGGGGTGGGATTAGGGGGTGTGGTTTGCACTCTGCCTTGAGACATAAGGCTCAAACTGAGGGTGGGCGGAGGCCTTCTTTCTTGAGCAAGAGCCATGAAAGCTGCCTCCCCCAACTTTCAGTTCCCCCAACTTTCAGTTCCCAGAGTGGTCCATGTCTCTCACCTGTTAAGTTTGGTCTGCAATGGTGGTCTAGGGGTTTCTGCTCCTTGGGGAACAGCCTGGAAAGGCAAGCAATTGGGTGAAATGTTGCTCAAGTTTTCAGTCCTCTAGGTTCCCCCACCCCAAGGTGGCAGCCCCTATCTTCCATACCTGGGCAATGGGCATGACACCTTCTGGACTTCCCCAGGGGGCCAAGACTTCCCCGGAAGCGCTCCGACTCCGACTGGTGGCAGGCCTGTAGGCATTGCCAAGCTTCAAGGACCGGGGATTTGGGTCCTCTACACTTGGGGGCTGGGTCGCAGGCAGCCATCTGATCTGGTGACCTTCAAACTCAGCCAGCGTCCTCTGCTGCCATTCTCGAGGCTCCGGCCCGATGAAGCCAGAGCTGGAGCAGGCCTCTCCGGAGCATTGCCTCGCCAACCCAGCGCCCCTACCCAGGCGATCCAGTTTCCCTGGCTCTGAGAAGCACCACTTCCGCTGCTGGGTGGGAGCCCCTGAGCGCGCCGGCTCTACTTCCCCGCCGGGGTGGCTGAGCGAGGCGGAGCGCGGGTGTTCGGCAGAGGGCCGCGCGGGGGCCGCGGGCCGCAGGCGGGAGGGCAGGCTCATGCGGAGCTCCTTGCGCTGGAAGGACGTCTCCCGGAGCACTCGCCGCTGCGCGCCCTGCAGCCGCTGGCGGTAGGCGGCCCGCGAGGCGGGCGGGCTGGGCGGCTCGGCGGCCCGCGCCTCGGCCTCAGCCTCGGCCGCCAGCGCGTACAGCAGCGGGGTGGTCTGGCGGCTGAGCGGTCCCGGGCCCTTTTCAGGGGCACGAGGCCCACTGCGTGCGGGGGCCGCGGGCCGGGGCTGCGCGGAAGTGCGAAGCCTGGCGGCGGGGGCCGGGCCGCCCCACACCACGCGCACGTAGTCCCAGTCCAGGTAGGGAAGTTGCTGGGTCCCCGCCAAAGGCGACGGCGTGCGCGGCTCAGGAGGCTCAGGACCGCCTGAGGCAGCGGAGAGAGAGCTGTAGGCCGAGTCGGTGGGCGCGGACAACCGCCGCAAGTCCAGGCTGCGAGTGGACGAGGCCGGGGAGGTGCGGCCACCTCCGGGACCCAGGGCCTCCATGGCTGCTCGGACGAGGGCGGAGGCTGGCCAGCTCTGTAAGGCCTGGAAAAGCATAGGCGGCGTGGGAGGTGAGGCGCTCCGGGTATGGGTTAGGATAGCCTGCTGGCCCCTCCAACACCGACATGCTTACACATTGCCTCCCTGGCCACGGGACCCATGGCCCTAACATCCCGCACCTCCCTCGTCTGGGATGGCAAAGGCAGGAGGACCAGGGGAGCACCTCTGGAGGTTGAGAGCCTTAGCTCAGAGGAAGGAAGTGGCGCCTAGGCCATTCCCTACCGGGGCTCTTCTGGCCCAGCCTCTACCCTGGCACCTCCTGGAGCGCTGAGAGCATACCCATGCTCCTTCCCTCCCCAACCCTGTCCCACCCAGGCCGCTTCCTGGCTGCTTTGTTAACTCCTCCGGGTGATCTTTTCCTCATAAACAACATCAACAACGATCTGAGATCAGAGGGGAGCCAAGAAAGGAGGGGAGGAAAGACCCAGGTCAGGTGGCAGGGGCAGCTTCACAGCCTTCCTCTGGGCCAGTTATGTTCCAGGTGCTCTGAATAAATATTTATCTTGAACCTCACAACTGTTGCCTGCGTTTTACAGATGAGGACAGTGAGGTTCTGAACCAGGGAATGATTTGCCCAGAGGCACATAGCTAGTAAAAGCCAGAGCCCTGCCTGGAATCTGGGCTTGCCTCCAAGCTTACTGAAGCCAGAATCAATTTCCTAGAAGCAAACTCTGCTGAAAGCCAGTTTACCCCAATCCCCCCCCAACAAAGCTCAGACTCCTCTGTGGGAAACAATCCGCACCCCCCCCTTCAAATTACTGTCAGATCCCAGGATAATATGTTCCCTGCTTGGGAGACTCTGCCTTTTGTCTAGGAGTGACAGGCTTACCCCATTTTGTGCCACTCTTGCTCCTCCTATAGAGCTCAGCTTAGAGGTTTCCTGGCCCTTTGGGATCCCTCTAGTGTCCTAGCTTCCCCATCACAGCACTCGACACCCTGCATGGTGATTGTTGGTTTGCCTGTGATTCCCTCTCCCCATTCCCACCCATGAACTTCCTGAGGACAGGCCCTGCACTGACTCATCTCTGTACCCTCAATGTCTGGCATGTAGTTGATGTGAAATATTTGTTGAATGACAAGGAAAGGAGCAGAATTGCAGGAACTAGATGGGGGGGGGGGGGTGGCTTTGGTGGAGAAGGTTGAGGGCTTCTTTGCTTCCACCTACTCTTCTCTCCCTATTAGTCTTTTTGAAGAAGGGGACAGAATGGGTGAGACAGTTGCCACTCATGGACACTGACCAGGTTATTCAGGTTATTAAGAACCAAAAGAGCAGGCAAGCATAGCTTGGAACAGGAATGGCCAGAAATCAATACCTTCCCAGTGCCAGGAGGGGGAACAAGGGGAGGAGCTGGGGGAGTGTACCTGGATCAGGGGTGAAAGTAGCTTTGAGTCTTGGGAACTCAGGGTTCAGTGTGGGCTAAAGGGACTTTTGTGTGTGGAGGTGGATGGTGGGGAGAAAGCAGGTTTGCCTTCCCTGAGCTTCTTGGTTGGGACTGCAGAGGAGGGTGGCCCATAGCTGGGTGGAAACTGAAAAAACAGACTTTGGTGAGCCTCCTAGACACATTTTAGAGTTCAGGATCACCCTCTACCCCATTCCCTGAGACCCCAGATTCTACAGATTGCTGGCTAGGGCAGGTAGAGAGGTTAGTGGTGGGAGGACATGGTGTTTCCTTAAAGGGAGAAGCAGTACTTCCACCATTCCCAGGAGGGGCTGTCAGCTGATCTGGTACCAGAACATCTTGACATCACCCACCTGGAGGCATCACTGTGCCTACTAAAGCCAGCCCTGAAGGCTGGTCCTCACACTCAGGCTTGGGGACCACTTTTGCAAAGTAGTTTATACTCTCTGTATTTCAGAAAGAAAAGCTACTGAGTAGCAGCCCCTTGGAAGACTCACCTCCTCTAGGGAACCCCTCCAGCCACCCAGACGCTGGCCCCCTCTCCTGCTATCCTTCTGAGCCCAACTTGGGAGCACTGTTTATCCTGGCTCATGCCACCGAGGCCTACCCATGTTGACTTTCACTGCATCTATAGGCATGGGTAACTGTTCAAATACAAAGATGTTTCCTTAAAAAAGACCTTGAAAATTCTTATTTGTGAGTTACTGAATGACAAAGGGTTCTGAGTTCGCCCAATAAAAACAGCTCAAATGGATAATAAAAATGTCTGTATATTTTCTTATTGATCTTGTGTTGAGAATGCTTTATCAGTGGTAACCTGAGCACCCAATACCCATGCAAGATAGGGTAGGAGAGTCCAGCTCCTTTAGTGTGTTTTGGGGCCTCAGCCCAAAGAGCAGAGAGTTTTTGTCTGGCTGCAGGGAGCCTCTTGCAGTCCAACCATCCTCTGTGGCTGGGAGTGGCCACACCCCAGGAGCCCTAGTGTCAGCACTAATGTCAGCTGTGGGCTGGGCTGCAGAGCCAATGCCTACATTGAATATAAGTCAGAACTAAAGCTTTCTCAAGCCCCATCAGCCCAGGGGGAGCAGCATGTTATCCTGGAAAACCGCTAGATTAGGTAGGGTCATATGGTATTGGCATTGTTTGCAATAAACATCACCTGAATCAAAGAGCAAGAGACGAAAAGGAGACAACGATGACTTCAATGTTCAGAGCTAGGAACTGAGGAGGTGCAGGTGCCGGTGTCAGGAATGAGGAAGCTGGGATGCGGACTGGCCAAGGGTTCCAGGCCGGGTCTGGGGCCTGTGGACTTTGCAGTGTTTGTGGCAAGTCTGGTGAGCAGTTGAGTAGGTTGAGATGTGAGTCTGGACCTCAGCAGAGAGGTTGGACCAGGCAAGCAGACAGACCCAGGCTTTTAGTTAGAGGTTCTTGGGGAAACCGATGGAGACTGCTTCCAGTGACTAAAGTCACACAAAGGCAACAGAAACAGATCCAGGTAAAGTGACCAGAAAGACAGACAACCTCAAATGATCAATAAGGATCAGGAATTAAATCATATCTAGGATGGTCTTCCTCAGTGGTAGGCTTACTGTAGGGTGTTGCCTCCATGTCACCCAGACTGAGTTTCTGGGTTCTGGGCCTGTCTTGAATCCCAGCTCTCCAGACACAGTCTGGAAGAGCAGGCATTAGGGGGAAGTTCCATGGCTCTCCCAGCCCCCTACGGCTCCCCATTCTCCAAGCCTGTCCGCCCCACAACGCACCCTGCGAAGCATTTGCTCTCCACCGCTGCCGCCCTCCCGTAGAGTCTCCATAGGCTCTAGCTCCGTGACGCGGGCAGGAAACGAGGGATGCTAGGGCACATGTGGAAAGGAGGCCGCTGTCGAGGTCGGACCACATACCTGGGGCTTCAAGCTGAGTTGAGGTCAGAGAGGCAAGAAGCACAGGCCTGGTGGCCACAGGGGGCGACAAAGTCACGAGGTGCAGCAGGAGAGCGACGCCTCGCGAACACTGGCACAGTGGATGGCCCCCGGCCGGCGCATTTCTCGGCCTTTCCTGTTGGGTTCACCGTTGGGGAAGGAGGGCTCAAAACGCGCGCAGGGGACCACGCGGTCCTGGACGCAAGAGAGAGGGGCAGGGGGTGGGGGCTGGATTCCCTAGCGGCTCCGCTGCCGAAGGGCATGAGCCGGGGGTCGGGGAGTGGCTAGGGGGTGCGGTGAGGCCCCATTCCGTGTTCGCCAGCCCCCGGCGGGCTCCCCCAGCAGCTCCCGCCGCTACCGGTTCTGCGCCCACCACCCCTCTGCCGGAGGCGGGGACAGGGGCGCAGGAGCCCGACCCGACTCGCGCAGACCAGACGTGCTGTGGAGCCCAACACCTTCAGACCCAGCGACGCGCGGGCTGTTCCTCAGCGGCTCAGCCACTCCCATCCGCACCTAGCTGCGGGGCTCGCCCTACCGCCCCGGGGAACGGCGATTCCGCCGCCTGGCCCCCGGCCTCGCCGCGTACCTGAGCTCCAACCCGAGACGAGCTCCTGGACTGCGGCCGCGCGGTGACATCAGAGCCCTGGGCTATGGCTCCCGACCCCACCTCCAGGCTCCCTCCGCCGCGGGGGAGGCGCCAAATCCGACTCCCGGGGGCGGGAGCGCGGAGCGGCCGCGCTGCCCAGGCAGCCGACAGCCCCTTCCTAGTGTCCGCTTGTAGGCTTAGACCCTGGTCGGGGTTGGACGCTCGTTACCCCGCCGGGCACAGGCCTCTTGCCTGGCTGGAAAAGCGAGAAAGTAGGGGTAGGGCTCCCAGGGCGCTCGCCCGCCGGTCTCCATCTGGTATGTTCTCACGGCCTGTAGTGCTCGGCCGGAGTCCCACGGATTCAAACCACCCTATCAGTGGGGAAGCCCAGGCCAGGTCCCAAGAGCTCCAGAAGGCCACCTCATTCCAGTTTGGCTAAGGAAACAGACCTGCCACTGTCCCTGTCCAGCTCTGAGTACAGTGCGGATGCTAATGCTTCCTTGACCAACTAACTCTCCCTCCAGAACTTCCATTTCCAGAACTCTTGCAGCTCTCTGATTCCCACTATGGCCTCTTTGCTCCCCTCTTTGCCCCTTTTCATTTCTCTCATATCTCGCATCGTCTGGGCCCTCTGGCCGCCCACCTGAAAAGGGGGAAGGGAAGCTGGGGCACTGCTGACTTGTGTATTCATTCCGGGTCTTCTCAGTGGTGCTCAGCATTTTAAGGTGCTGGACTACGCATGTCCCCTGTGGCCTGAATAGGATTTACTCCAGCCATAGAATCTGGCTCTCTTCACCTTCGGGGATCTCAAGGCTCCAAAGAATGATCTGAATTCATCAGCCACTGTACACTGGTCACTGCTCTGTCCTCAGCCTTCCCTGCCCCCACTTTCCAAACCTGTATTCTGTGAATACTGGCTCTCAAGAATGTTCCATCCCTGGAAAGGGCTGAGCGCCTTTTTGCTGAACCCAGTCAGTGCTTGGTCTTTCTGTTATTGTGGCTTCCCTTACTGTCCCACAGAAGAATCAGCATGCCTGGGGGGCGAAGACCATATCCCCATATCTTGGCATTCTTGGCTGACAAGGTTTGTTGGTGATAATAACCAGAAGCCGGAACTTAGACCGGGGGTCAAGGCTACCACTTTCTAGGGGAATAAGAGCCTGGGAAACTTTGGGTCTTCTAGGGGATAGAGGCAGCAGGCACCTAAGCCTGGCTTCTGATTGGGACCCTCCTGGCACTGATTTTTCTTCAAATGCTATCCTGATCCAGGCATCAGCCAGGAGCTGGAGCTCTGGACTCAGACAATGGCTCAGAACTTCTTGGTTTTGAACACCTGCCCTTTTAATACCAACTCTGATCCACATGGTTGGTCTCAGAGCAGTATCACAATAGAGGAAACAAAACCCAGCAACCAAAAGTCAGTTAAAAAATGTTCAAGATTTTAATTTATATATATATATATATATATATATATATATATATATATATATATATGAAACTACAAGTCCCTGGTAGCTCAGACAGTAAAGAATCTGCCTGTAATGCAAGAGATGCAGGTGATATGGGTTTGATCCCTGGGTCAGGAAGATCACCTGGAGGAGGAAATGGCAACCCATTCCAGTATTCTTGCCTGAGAAATGCCATGGACAGAGGAGCCTGGAGGGCTACAGTCTATATATTTTAAAATACATGTATATGTATATATATTTTTAAATTTATTTTTATTTATTTGGCTGCACCAAGTCTTAGTTGCGATCTTTGATCTTCATTGTGACATGCAGGATCTTTTTATTAATAGTTGCAGCATGTGAGCTCTAGTTCCCAAAACAGGGATTGAACCCAGGCCCCCTGCATTGAGAGCATGGAGTCTTAACCACTGGGGCATCAGGGAAGTTCCTTAATTTATATTAAAAAAAAAAGTATATTTCTTGACAACTATGAAGTGGACACAACATCCACAGTCATTCTTGATAATCCTCTTCTCCTCCCCCTTATCTCTCTCTCTCTGCCTAAATTCCCCAAAAGAAATCCCATCCACTCACTTCTCTGCTTGCCTCTTTTTCTCTTCTGTGAAAGAGAAAGCACCCCTGACATCTGGAAGTTGGCCTGGGACTATCAGCTATACCTTGGTCTTATAGGAGTTGGTCTGACAGTCACACATAAGGCCATGGAGTTCTCCTGTTTCACATAAACAATTTCATAGGACATCAACATCAGACAAGACCCTCTGTAACCATGATGGGTCAAGATAAAAACAAGACCATTCTGTAATCATATCTGAACACAGACAAACCATGAATATTGTCCAAGTCAAAAAAATGACCAAATGTCTTTCTGTCCTGGATAATATGTGTGACTGCTGCTTCCTTACCAACTGTGGCTTTAGCTTTGCTTCAGTCATTCCTCTTTCTCATAAGATTTTAAGATACCCAATCATAGAATTACTCTTGCTTCCTGAAGCATCAAACACTGAGAAAAGTCCTACTTCTTTAACTCTCCAAAATATCCTTTAAGTCCTTTCTAATGCCCTCTTACCAAGATGCTTCACGGTTCCCCTCACTGTAACAACTAATACACTCCATTTTTTCAACTACAGGTGTGTCCCTCATGATCTTTGACTGGAGGGCATCTCTTTAGTGCAAAAGCCCAAAAAGTCTTAGAGGGGAAGAAGGGGAAGAAACTGCAACCAACTTGGAGTCTCCCTTAGTGACAGTGGTTAGGGAGCAGGGGCCATGGAGAAGATGGACACATGCAGATATTCATCATGTTTTTCTACTACATAAAAAGACATGCTTGTGCCCCTCAGTATCTCAGTACTTTTCCAGGCCTGGGAGAGTCCATCTGACACTGTGTGAGTTAGCCAAGAACCACCCAACCTAGCCCTTCCTCAGTTACCCACGCAAAATAATTATAAATGGGTAAGCCACTAAGTTTAGGGATACTCTGTTAAACGGTAATAGATAACTGTAACAGGATATGTAAAATTTCAAATTTGGTTAATCTTCTCAAATTTCTTACAAAGAGGTTGTACCAATTTGTATCCCCATTAGTGAGTGCCCATTTTCCCACATCCTCACTAACATAGTACATTATCAGACTTTTGATCTCTGAAACCTGAAAGGTGAAAATGTTTTAATTTTTTATATATAAAATCGCATATCATTTTGTACTTTTTTTTTTTTTCATTTTGTACATTTTAAGGCCACTTGTATTCACTTCTGTGATCTGTCAACTTTCCTTGTCCATGTTTCTATTGGATTATTGGTCTTTTTCTTACTGACTTATAAGATCTCTTTATGTATCAAGGTAATTTACTTTTTAAAATTTTTAATGTGTGGCAAATATTTTCCCAAGTTTGTGTCTTCTGACTTTGTTTGTGGTGGGAGTGAATTTATAACCCATGGTTAAGGTAAAAAAAAAAAGTTTCATTCTTGTAGATAGCAACTACAGAGCTATTTTAATAATTCAGAGACCATCATATATTGGTTCAAATTCACTAAGGCCAGAAATCCTTCAATGAATTATGTTGTCTATTTCTGGAAATCCAACAAAGCATGAATCACTGTTTTTACACAAGTGTCTACTTAAATTGTTAAGTGTTCCCTTAGAGCAAGTTTGTTTGCTTTTTAATTATGCACTGAATTCACCACACTTGTCCAAAGATAGGGCTTTATAGGAAGTCAGCCATAAGAAAAATTCAGGGAGAATGGAGTCCCCCCACCCCTCCATATGAGGGTGTCTGGCAGGAAGGCCTTTGGGCGAGGCTGGTTAGGGACTGGTTGTCCCAGCAATTGAATCAAAGTTTCCTTTCAGATCAGCAGTTCCTGGGAAAGAATGCTGGTCTGTCACATTCCTATTGAGTACGCGTATATCACCTTTTCCCTACAGATGCTGTGTGACTCCTTAGCCTCTGTTTGCTTTGGCCATAATAACTCAGCTTTTGTTAATTCCTCAGCCTGGTTTACAAACCCCAGATCTGGGCCCATTCCATCCTCCTCGTCTGCCCTCACTGTTACCCACACACCCCTGGCCAAGACAGATTAAAGGAGGTAGCTGGATACAGGCCTCTCTCCTTTTCTACCAGCTCCAATGGACCCAAGACAGATAAGTGGTGGTCACATGAGCTTTTCCACTTTGCTTTGCTGGCCTCCCAGGATCTAGATGAAAAAATGTCTTTTACATGTCATTTTGGTCCCCAAGAATAGAAATTAACTCAAGACTCTGAACCAGACCCCCAGTAGCATCCCTAGGGAAGGCAAAAGCAGGCTCAGGTCCAGAGGTGGCTCTGTGTTCAGGTCCTAATAAAGGGGTGAAATGGTCTACAAAGGCCCCTCTCCTAAAAGTACCTTCTAATTGAGCTAAATCCGCCAAGTCTCTGGCGTCATCAGGAGTCATCTGATAAGCATTTTCAATGAGAGGATGTTCCAACCCTAGAGGTTTGGGCCTCGGGCTTTAGACGGAAGCCTGGGTACAGGATTGGGTCACAGCATGCCACGTGCACATAGAATGGATTCTAGTCGTTAGCTCTGGAAGTAGATAATGCATGTCCTTAACATTCATCAGGAAACTCTTGCTGATCTTAACTGATGTGTCTGGTCAGTTACTCACATGGAGGAGACTTTGTTCTAAAACCTGCGGGTGTGTTTATCTGGCATCCATCATGGTGCATGAGTTTTTGGGACCCTTCCAGGAGTGAATGTGACAGCACACACACACACACACACAGTTTAGTTGGCAGATTTTTGTACTCCAAGGGAAGGATCAAGAGAAGTTTAAAAAAAGAGGACAACAAAATTCTCCAACATAGCTCCAATAAGTGGAACATTCTCTGAAGCCCTGCCTGGTTTGTGTAGAGATGCAAGTGCCTATACTTATATTTAACTACTTCAGGGTGGGTGACAGCCTAGAAATCAGTTCCGCAGACACCCCAGCCACAAGGTCTTCCCACAAGATCATGCTGCCTGCTAGTCTGCTGCTGTGCTACAACAAACAAAAATAAAATACCACAATTAAAAAAAAAAAAAATAAGGAGGACAGAGAGCTATCCTCCAATTCACTGTGTCCTGGGTATACAAAAACCAGCAGTGAGAGAGCAAGCGTGAGTCCACAGCCTGGCAGACCTAAGTGAATGCCAGTCTGACCCTGGAGATATCCCAACCTTCCTGAACAATTCATTCCCTCATCTATAAAATGGATACGACTACATGTTTGCCAGGTAAAGATTAAATGAGATTTCATCAAATCTACTCAGCACGGGCTCACAGGAGGCCATCAGCAAGTGGCGTTAGTTATCATTATTATTCCTCACTTCAGTTTCTCCTGTAGGGAAGACAATCCTAACTAAATCCCAGCGTCAATTTGATCTTTGAGGACTGGTTTATACACCAGAGGTCTCCCATGAGTGTTGCTCCCCTCCTAAGCTTTGCTTACTACTCCCTCAAACAGGGCTGTGGTAGACATCTGAACACTTCCTTCCTAGGGGAACACATATTGTGTAGGTCTTGGGGAGAGAGAGCCCCTTCTTCCATTTTGAAAGACAGCTTGCCACAGTGCAAACCTTGAGACCTGGGCTTGACCAGTGTGATGCTCCTGCCAGGGACTGGGACTCTCATGTGGGTGTCATGGAGATGTAGGGACAGGTGAGAAACCACTAGGAGTTGGACGGTGTGATGTGGTGGTGGTCCTAACCTGTCTCCTGCTCTTGCTGTCCAGCCTCCTTTAGCTCCTGTCTACTTTCATTGCCTGGTCCTCCTGCCTTTTAGTCAAGTCTGTGAGCCACAAGTCCTCCTTCCGATGCATTCCTTTTTGGAGTTGTAGGAGCTGGCTGCTGCTGCCTGAATTGAAGAAATTTTGGAAATAAAGGTAAGACATCTTTTAATACTGGGATGCCAATGTTAGGCTGGAGGAAAATCTGGCCAGATTTGGGTGTTCAGAGTTATTCTATCCCTGGAAGAAGCAACCACTAGGCGAGAAGTGAGAAAGCTCTCCCACAGCTGCCCTGGGGCTAAGGGGATGTGGTCCATGCCCTTTGATGTGGCTGGAGATCCTCTAACAAGCCTTAAACAAGCTCAAAACTAGCAACTCAGGAAACAGGATAAAGCAGCACAGGAGAAATACAAGGCAGGCAAGTTCCTGGTTCAAAGTGATAAACATTTGCTATGAAATTGAAAACAAGATTTCCCTTGATAAACATAAAATCAAAGACAAGAAAGTTTGGAGATTGGTTCCTTTTTCCTATTCTTGCACTAAAGAGGGTGGCCCAGATTCTACCTGTTCTTTGTTTGTTTTTTTTTAGCATGGACCAAAAGACTAAGCAAATGTCAGGCCAAGGTGGGCCTGCCTGGAGACCTAGAAGCATAGGCTTCCATCCCATAGCTGCCCCGCTCCCCACAGAGAGTTGGGCACATGCTGAAGTTTCTTTTTTTCTTCCCTCTCCTACTAGAAAATGTCCTTAGGAAGGACCCATCGTGATGCGGAGTTGTACAACCCCTGAGCCAAGAACCGCCTCCTCAGGGAAACATCCTTGCTATCTCTAGGGAGAGTTCATTGTTCCCTGCTGCACCTAACATTACATTGTAGAATATACACACCTTCTCATTTACTTGTATGTCTGTCCCATAAGACAGATTGTGAACTCTTGAAGGAAAGGAAGTACCAGGCTGAGCCTGGAAGTACTAGGCTCAGAACTATCATCAGTGATTGTTGAATGAATGCAAGTGAGAGACCCAGGTGAACAGCTGGGTCATTCCTCCATTTTCTGAATTCACAGCTGGGAGAAGGCAATGGCAACCCACTCCAGTACTCTTGCCTGGAAAATCCCATGGACGGAGAAGCCTGGTAGGCTGCAGTCCATGGGGTTGTGAAGAGTCAGATACTACTTCACTTTCACTTTTCACTTTCATGCATTGGAGAAGGAAATGGCAACCCACTCCAGTGTTCTTGCCTGGAGAATCCCAGGGACAGGGGAGCCTGGTGGGTTGCTGTATATGGGGTCGCACAGAGTCAGACATGACTGAAGCGACTTAGCGGCAGCAGCAGCAACATCCTCCGGATGGTGACCTTGGTCCCCAGGACTTAGCGATTAGCCTGTGTGTACACACTTTAAAGTTTACCTACAATTCTTGTTTCACTTTCTCCTGTTGGTGGTTTTAACAAAAAGATATCATTTAATATACTGTAAGGAGCTATGTTCTTTTCAGAGTACACTGCTTCTGTCACTCACGTGGGACAGCAGGTAGAGGTCTGGAAGCTGCTGCTATGGATGGAACCAAGGATTTCTGAGTTCATTTGGGTTTTCCAATCCTCTGCAATGGTTCTTAGAAGTAGATTAATATCTTTTTTAGTGATGGCAATAGGTCCTAGTTCACATACAGTCTATGAACAATGGTTGTTTTTGAAAAATGCAGCAAGTGCCTGAAAAGGCACTTTGCTTTAAAAGTAAACCCAAACTGCAACCTGCTGGTCTTCTTGGAACAGTGAGTGCTTTATCTAAATTAGATTTACCTTAGCATGCTTAACAGCTTACAATTCAACAATAAAAAGACAAAGAATCCAATTTTTTAGTGGGCAAAGGATTCAAAAAGACGTATCTCCCATGAAGATATACAAATAGCCAATAAGCACATGAACAGATGCTCAACATCAAATGCAAATCAAAACCACAAGGTACCACTTTACATCCACGGGAATGGCTATAATCAAAAAGACAGACATTAAGTATTGGCAAGGATGTAGATAAGTCAGAATCTTCCTGCACTGCTGTTGGGAATGTAAAATGGTACAGCTGCTTTGGAAACAATTTGTTAGTTCATCAAACAATTAAACATAGTTACCATATGAGCCAGAAATTCCACTCAGTATATCAGTTCAGTTCAGTTCAGTCACTAAGTCGTGACTGACTCTGCGACCCCATGAACTGCAGCACGCCAGGCCTCCCTGTCCATCACCAATTTCCGGAGCCCACCCAAACCCACGTCCATTGTGTTGGTGATGCCATCCAACCATTTCATCCTCTGTTGTCCCCTTCTCCTCCGGCCCTCAATCTTTCCCAGCATCAGGGTCTTTTCCAATGAGTCAATTCTTTGCATCAGGTGGCCAAAATATTGCAGTTTCAGCTTCAAAATCAGTCCCTCCAATGAACACCCAGGACTGATCTCCTTTAGGATGGACTGGTTTGATCTCCTTGCAGTCCAAGGGACTCTCAAGAGTCTTCTCCAACACCACAGTTCAAAAGCATCAGTTCTTCAGAGCTCAGCTTTCTTTATAGTCTAACTCTCACATCTATACATGACTACTGGAAAAACCATAGCCTTGACTAGACGGATCTTTGCCAAGAGAATTCAAAACATATGTTGCGTGCAAAAACACATATCTGAACATGTAGCTGTTTATAGCAGCATTATTCATAATAGCCAGTAGCTAGAAACAACCCAAATGGTCATCAATAGAGGAATGGATAAACAAAATGCTGTATATCTATAACATGGCATAGTATTTAGCCATAAAAAGAGATTAAGTACTGATGCTTGTTACAAAAATCATAAACCTTGAAAACATTCTGCTAAGAAGAAGAAACCATACAAAAGACCACGTATTGTATGATTCTACTTAAATGAAATGTCTAGAAGAGGCAAATCCATAGAGACAGAAAACAGATAGGTGACTGCTAGAGGCTGGAACGTGTGGGCACAGGGAGTATTATTTGGTATGAACTTCTGTTTTGGAACTATGGAAATGTTCTGAATTAGAGATCAGTGATAGTTGCGCCACCTTGTGAGTATACTAAAAATCACTAAAGTGTATGATGTGAAGTGGTATGTGAATTTTATGGTATGTGAACTTTTCTCTCTGTATGTGTATGTATTACAGATGCACACATATATTCGTAGAGTTAACAATAGTTGCTGACATTGGTCCATTCTTGCCCAAGATCTTCATACATAAGCAACAAATGGTCTCTAAGGGCTATAATTACTCTGATATTTTAAGTGTGTGTCTAAACCCAAAAAGAAAACTCATGTATTCTTGCACTAATTTACCCACTGTCTCAGAGCACCATCTGCCCACAGACCTAAAAGCATGCATACCAGGAGATCTCAGGTTTATCTGTGGGCCACAAATCTCAATATTCACATGCATGGAGGTCACATGACTTTTAAGTTACTATTGAGGGGACTTCCCCGGTGGTCCAGTGGTTAAGAATCTGCCTGGCAATGCTGGGGATGCCAGTTTGATGCCTGGGTAGGAAACTAAGATTCCACATGCCACAGAGCAACTGAGTCTGTGTGCCACAACTTGAGACTCTGTGTGCCACAGTGAAAGATCCCACATACTGCAACTAAGAACTGATGCAGTTAAGTAAATGAGTAAACAATAATAAAATTTTTAAAAATTAAACTATTGAGGATGAATTAAAGTCTACTAATTATTAAAATAAGTCTTTAGCAGTAATACAAAAGGAGTCTGATCAAGAGTATATAGCCTAGTGCTGTGTGTTAGTCACTCAGTCGTGTCTGACTCTTTGTGACCCCACAGACTGTAGCCCGCCAGGCTTCTCTATTCATGGAATTCTCCAGGCAAGAATACTGGAGTGGATTGCCATTCCCTTCTCCAGAGGAACTTCTCAACCCAGGGATTGAACCCTGGTCTCCTGCCTCATAGGCAGATTCTTTACCATTTGAGCTACAGAGAAGTCTAGTGCTACCTGTTAACAAATGTTGTCTGACTTGAATTATAATCAGAATACTTAAATTATTGTCAGGACTTATTAAGTGAAGGCATACTCCAATCCTGACACTGCATGTGTATCTGTATGGTAGTTGTCAGCCTTACACGTGCAGTTTTATCAAAGAAAGAGAACTTTGGCAGAATTAGGTCCAAGGTCTTTATGGTGGACAGAGTTCTATCAGTTCCTCTCATTTGCATGGGGCAGATAATTAGACTGCCCCTGAGAACTATACTCCAAAGGCAGCTACAGAAAATTAATGCAAAGCTTCACATGTGTAAAGAGAGGGGCAACGTGTGCCTCTCTCATTAAACTGTCGTCACTGTTCTCACCAGTGAGAGCTGTGACTTCATTTTTACCAACAGTGATTCTACAAGGCTTGGGCAGTTCCATAGTGGGAAAGAAGCACATTCGAGTGTCATTATTCAGAAGAGCTGGCAGGAGGGGGCTGTATCAGATTAAGTGATAAATATATTATTGTCCTTTAGTATTGAGGGGACTGATTCCAGGACCCCCTGTGGATATAAAAATCCACATTGCTCAAGTCCCTTATATCAAGCAGAGTAGTGTAGTCAGCCCTCCCTACCTGCAGTTTGCACACCCTGAGGTTGGTAGAAGCCAGGTGCAGAACCCAGTCCATACTGAGGGCCAATTGTTTAATATGTGCACTTTATAAGTGTCAGGAACCCTACCTTGGCAGGGGGGCAATATCAAGATGGAGATTGGAGTGAAATCACATGAGGAAGAGATTGTGGTGCTAAAGTTATTTTCAGATCACAAAGGGAATTTGCAATAGACTTTCTTACTCATTTTCTCTAAGCAGAGGCTTGTACAAGGACTTCACATGCTGCTTAAAGATCTACCCTTTTGATTTGAAGAGCTGAGGACACAAACTTGTTTCTAGTTCCTCCCACTGACATTCAGTTCAGTTCAGTTGCTCAGTCGTGTCTGACTCTTTGAGACCCCATGAACCACAGCACGCCAGGCCTCCCTGTCCATTACCAACTCCTGGAGTTTACCCAAACTCATGTCCATTGAGTCGGTGATGCCATCCAACCATCTCATCCTCTGTCGTCCCCTTCTCCTCCTGCCTTCAATCTTTCCCAACATTGGTCTTTTCAAATGAGTCAGTTCTTTGCATTAGGTGGCCAAAATATTGGAGTTTCAGCTTCAACATCAGTCCTTCCAATGAAGACATGGGGCTGATTTCCTTTAGGATGGACTGGTTGGATCTCCTTGCAGTCCAAGGGACTCTCAAGAGTCTTCACCAACACCACAGTTCAAAAGCATCAATTCTCCAGTGCTCAGCTTTCTTTATAGTCCAACTCTCACATCCATACATGACTACCAGAAAAATCATAGCCTTGACTAGACGGACCTTTGTTGACAAAATAATGTCTCTGCTTTTGAATAGGCTATCTAGGTTGGTCATAACTTTCCTTTCAAAGAGTAAGCGTCTTTTAATTTCATGGCTGCAATCACCATCTGCAGTAATTTTGGAGCCCCCCAAAATAAAGTCTGACACTGTTTCCACTGTTTCCCCATCTATTTCCCATGAAGTGATGGGAGCGGATGCCATGATCTTTGTTTTCTGAATGTTGAGCTTTAAGCCAACTTTTTCACTCTTCTCTTTCATTTTCATCAAGAGGCTCTTTAGTTCTTCTTCACTTTCTGCCATAAGGGTGGTGTCATCTGCATATCTGAGGTTATTGATATTTTTCCCAGCAATCTTGATTCCAGCTTGTGCTTCCTCCAGCCCAGCGTTTCTCATGATATACTCTGCATATAAGTTAAATAAGCAGGGTGACAATATACAGCCTTGACATACTCTTTTTTCTATTTGGAACCAGTCTGTTGTTCCATGTCCAGTTCTAACTGTTGCTTCCTGATCTGCATACAAATTTCTCAAGAGGCAGGTCAGGTGGTCTGGTATTCCAATCTCTTTCAGAATTTTTCCACAGTTTTTTGTGATCCACACAGTCAAAGGCTTTGGCATAGTCAATAAAGCAGAGTTCCAGTTTTTCTGGAACTCTCTTGCTTTTTCGATGATCCAGTGAATGGATGGATGGCAATTTGATCTCTGGTTCCTCTGCCTTTTTTTTTTTTTTTAAATTATAAGTGATTATTAAATATACCCAAAAGGCAAAGATCAGGTGAGGAGAGCACAGCAAATGTGTGAACAAAGTTTTGGACTGAAAATTGTCTAGAAGAGTGAACAGAGCTAATTAAAAAGGAAATCTAAACCTGTGGGGAGTGGGGATGTCAATGAGAAGCTACGTGAGACACTGAACAGAATCCTGGGAACCTCAGGAAATGATGCCACATGCCATGGAAGGCAGCAGTACCAGCTACAACTAAGTGGATATTGCCCAAATCTGTAGATGGAACAGTTGGACCCATTCCAAGCAGAGAGAGGACTATTCCTTAGCCAACTCAGCAGGATACTAGGAGTTGACTTTATGTAAGCGAAAGTTGCTCAGTTGTGTCTGACTCTTTGCGACCCCATGGACTATGCAGTCCATGGAATTCTCTAGGTCAGAATATTGAAGTGGGTAGCCTTTCCTCTCTCCAGGGGATCTTCCCAACCCAGGGATCAAACCCAGGTCTCCTGCATTGCAGGTGTACTGTTTACCATGTGAGCCACAAGGGAAGCCCAAGAATACTGGAGTGGGTAGCCTATCCCTTCTCCAGGGGATCTTCCTGACCCAGGAATCAAACTGGGGTCTCCTGCATTGCAGGTGGATCCTTTACCAACTGAGTTATGAGGGAAGCCCTGACTTTATGTAAGAGTTGAATCAAAACAGTTCCAGACAGAAGAGTTAAAACAAAGAGGCGTTGTGGAGGTTGGAGGAAGAGATGCAGTCAGTATTGTAATAAAAAGGGATTAGGTAAAAATTTACAGTCCTTTGCATTGCTTGGCTCTAAGACTACCAGCAGCTAAGGATACATTTTTGACCCATCTTCCTCCCACCAGAAGGATGGATAATTTTTTTGCACAAAAACTTAAACAGAGGAGCCTCAAACTAAAGAGCACACAAATTAACACATCTCACCCTCCCATGCAGAGCTTCCAACAGCTTTATAGAGCCTTATATTTACAAATGGAAAAAAGACATTTGAGAAAAGCCTCCAATGTGAAAAGCAAAACCCGAACAAACAGAAACAAAACTCAAGAAATAATGCAAGAAGAAAACAAACAGAACAATGAAAAAATTATAATTAAGAGGCAGCTCACATGGATGGGAATATGGAGCCAAGGAATAGGATAAGTTTTACCTCTTCATTTCACCATAAGAACCTAAGTTTCTTCTCTTAGTAGAAGACTGCCATCCTACAAGCTCAGAGAGATAGGCCAAGTAACAAATGGAGGTCACAAAAGTAAATCCCAAGTTTCTTCATGTCTTTGCATGCCCATCTCCACTGCCATATTCCAAGTCAGCATCATTTCTCACCTGGACCATGACAATAGCCCCCTAAAACCCAAAGTTCTCCCTGCTTCAGACTCATCTCTGTCAAACAACTCTACATAGAATACTGATACGATCTTTAAAAAACAATGAATTTAACCCTTTCAGGCCCCCAGTTGGAGAAGGCAATGGCACCCCACTCCAGTACTCTTGCCTGGAAAATCCCATGGATGGAGGAGCCTGGTAGGCTGTTGTCCATGGGGTCGCTAAGAGTCGGACATGACTGAGCAACTTCCCTTTCACTTTTCACTTTCATGCATTAGAGAAGGAAATGGCAACCCGCTCCAGTGTTCTTGCCTGGAGAATCCCAGGGATGGGGGAGCCTGGTGGGCTTCCGTCTGTGGGGTTGCACAGAGTCAGACATGACTGAAGCGATTTAGCAGCAGCAGCAGCAGCAGGCCCCCAATTAAACACTCTCAAGGGCTTCCTATTGAACCAGACATGTAAGTCCAATCCCCAAGCACTGGTCAACAAGGTCTTGTATCATCTGGTCTGTCTGCTTCTTCAGTCTCATCTCCCACTCCACTTGCCTTCTACCCATTCTTCCTCCTTTCCCACTTCCCAATCACATCTAGTTCTTTCTGTTCTTGGAACATAAGTTTCTTCTCACATCCATTTGTTCTGCCTAGAAGTTCCTATATATCTCTACTTGTATTGTTTAATTGTTTATTGTCTGTCTCTTTCCCATATAATAGACACTCTATGCAATCAAGTGCCACGATTGTCTTGTTTACCACTCATATCAGCATCTGGAAGAGTCCCTTACATGTAGGGTGTGCCCAGTAAATATTTATTGAGTAAGTAAAATTGTAGTTTAAAAGTCTCCAAGTTTCTCAGACTTGTGGACACAGTGGGGGAAGAAGGTGGGACAAATTGAGAGAGTATCACTGACATACGTACACTACCATGTGTAAAATATAGCTAGTGGGAAGCAGCCATATATCACAGGGAATTCAGCTCAGTACTCTATGATGACCTAGATGGGTGGGATGGGGTGGAAGGGGGGCTCAAGAGGGAGAGAATATATGCTTACTTATAGCTGATTTCCTGGTGGCTCAGATGGTAAAAAATCTGCTTGCAGTGCAGGAGACTTGGGTTCGATCCCTGGTCTGGGAAGATACCCTGGGGAAGGGAACAGCTACCCACTCCAGTATCCTGGCCTGGAGAATTCCATGGACTATATAGCCCGTGGGATCAGCAAAGAGTCATACATGACTGAGTGACTTTCACTTTCAGGGAAGATCTCTCATGCCGCAGAGCAACTAAGCCCGAGTAATTGTGCTATAGTGCCTGGGAGCCAAAACTGCTGGGCCCACAAGCTGCAACTATTGAAGCCCAGTGCCCTAGAGATCGTGCTCCACAACGGGAGAAGCCACCACAATGAGACACATGCACACCACAACAAGGGAGTAGCCCCTGCTCACTGAAAGTAGAGAAAAGCCTGCACAGCAATGAAGATCCAGTATGCTGCTGCTAAGTCGCTTCAGTCGTGTCTGACTCTGCGACCCCATAGACGGCAGCCCATCAGGCTCCCTCGTCCCTGGGATTCTCCAGGCAAGAACACTGGAGTGGTTGCCATTTCCTTCTCCAATGCATGAAAGTGAGAAGTGAAAGTGAAGTCGCTCAGTCGTGTCCGACTCTTCGAGACCCCATGGACTGCAGCCTACCAGCCTCATCCGTCCATGGGATTTTCCAGGCAAGAGTGCTGGAGTGGGGTGCCATTGCCTTCTCTGAAGATCCAGTATAAGCAAAGATAAATAAAAATTTTTAAAAACTCCCTAGATAGTGGGTATAGAAGTATAGAAGAACATACCTCACAGGATAATAAAGGCCACATATGACAAACCCACAGCTATTGATAACATTCTCAACAATGCAAATTAAAACCATATTGAGGTATCATCTCATATCTGTCAGAATGGCTAGCATCCAAAAGAACATAAATGAGAAACGTTGGTGAGGATATAGAGAAAAGAGAACTCTCATACACCGTTGGTGGGAATGTAAACTGGTGCAGCTACTGTCGAAAAGAGTATGAAGTTTTACAAAAACACTAAACATAAAACTACCATGCTAGTCAGTTCAGTCATGTCCGACTGCTTGTGACCCTATGGACAGTAGCCCGCCAGGCTCCTCTGTCCATGGTACTCTCCAGGCTAGAATACTGGAGTGGGTTACTATGCCCTCCTCCAGGAGATCTTCCCAGCCCAGGGATGGAACTGACATCTCCTGTGGCTCCTGCATTGTAGGTAGATTCTTCACTGCTGAACAACTGGGGAAGCCCCAAACTACCACGTGACCCAGTTATTCTGCTCCTGGGTATATATCTATATCTATATATATATATATATATATATATATCTGATATATATATATATATATATATATATCAGAAACAAAAGTACTAATTTGAAACAATAAATGCGCCCCAATGTTCTTACCAGCATTATTTATAGTTGCCGAAATATGGAAAGAAACTAAGTGTCCATCAACAGATGAGTAAAGAAAGTGTGGGTATGCTGTTTCAAAGGTAGAGGCGAAATGGTCTAAGATGAAAACATACTGAACCATTAATTCCACCCAGAGATAAAAACTATATTGATTTTAGGGTCAACATTTCCCTTGACCCAAATGTATTCCTTCACAGAACATTCTGTAGTGATGAATGCTCACTGATGGAACTTAGGGGAATAAAGGATGTCTCCTTTTCTGGTAGGTGAAGCTGAGGACATCAAACTGTTCTTAAGCACAGCATCCAGCCCATAGTCAGTGTTCAATAAATATTTATTCAATGAGCTAATTATTTCTGAGAATACTGAAACGACATCCAGGCACAGGCTGTGAACTCTTAACACTGCCAGTCATAGCACTTCAATGTGGAAAGACACCAGCACGAAACACAGTTCTACAGATGACTCTGAACTGTTCACAAGGTACTTATTCTTAATGAGATGTCCAAAATGTACAGTTGACTCTTATCCACATTTATCTATTCATTTCTTCCCAACAAGTTGTATTACATAGTAGGGTAAGAGAAAGTAATACTGTCAGGCCATCTACAAAATCCTGTTCTTTAAATGAATATTGAAATAGTCCTAGTCTTACTAACAAATCAAGACCCTTTCTAAAAATTGTATAATATATATAGGGTTGGGAAGCACAACTCCATCTGGAAGTAATTAACCACATAAAGCGGACATACTTGGCTTGTCATTTCTGGTTAAGGATGAAGTGTCTCAATCTCCTGGTTGTGTTTATTTTTCCTTCTTCAGTTCAGTTCAGTCGCTCAGTCGTGTCCGACTCTTTGCAACTCCATGAATCACAGCACGCCAGGCCTCCCAGTTCATTGCCAACTCCCGGAGTTCACTCAGACTCATGTCCATCGAGTCGGTGATGCCATCCAGCCATCTCATCCTCTGTCGTCCCCTTCTCCTCCTGCCCCCAATCCCTCCCAGCATCAGAGTCTTTTCCAATGAGTCAGCTCTTCGCATGAGGTGGCCAAAGTACTGGAGTTTCAGCTTTAGCATCATTCCTTCCAAAGAACACCCAGGACTGATTTCCTTTAGAATGGACTGGTTGGATCTCTTTGAAGTCCAAGGGACTCTCAAGAGTCTTCTCCAACACCACAGTGCAAAAGCATCAATTCTTTGGTGCTCAGCCTTCTTCACAGTCCAACTCTCACATCTATACATGACCACAGGAAAAACCATAGCCTTGACTAGATGGACCTTTGTTGGCAAAGTAATGTCTCTGCTTTTGAATATGCTATCTAGGTTGGTCATAACTTTCCTTCCAAGGAGTAAGCATCTTTTAATTTCATGGCTGCAGTCACCATCTGCAGTGATTTTGGAGCCCCCCAAAATAAAGTCTGACACTGTTTCCACTGTTTCCCCATCGATTTCCCATGAAGTGATGGGACCAGATGCCATGATCTTCGTTTTCTGAATGTTGAGCTTTAAGCCAACTTTTTCACTCTCCTCTTTCACTTTCATCAAGAGGCTTTTTAGTCCCTCTTCACTTTCTGCCATAAGGGTGGTGTCATCTGCATATCTGAGGTTATTGATATTTCTCCCAGCAATCTTGATTCCAGCTTGTGCTTCTTCCAGCCCAGCGTTTCTCATGATGTACTCTGCATATAAGTTAAATAAGCAGGGTGACAATATACAGCCTTGACGTACTCCTTTTCCTATTTGGAACCAGTCTGTTGTTCCATGTCCAGTTCTAACTTTTGCTTCCTGACCTGCAAACAGGTTTCTCAAGAGGCAGGTCAGGTGGTCTGGTATTCCCATCTCTTTGAGAATTTTCCACAGTTTATTGTGATCCACACAGTCAAAGGCTTTGGCATAGTCAATAAAGCAGAAATAGATGTTTTTCTGGAACTCTCTTGCTTTTTCCATGATCCAGCGGATGTTGGATCAAGCAGATTTTTCCTTCTTAGAGAACAATTAATGTATAAAACAGCATACTTTTCTATTCTATCAATCATTCAGCCAATCGTTATACCTAAGAAATATTTGGGGGGATTTACATCCTCTAAATATTTTAAAGAATATTTTAAATGTTTTAATTTCACTTCAATTATCATTTTATAAGTTACAATCCCTCCAAAGTTACAAATTAAAATTGCCTACTTAAATTTTGATATAAACCAGGTTCTTTTGCCTGAGCATTATTCTTTTGTCACTTAAATAACCATGAGTACATCCTTTACCTCACGAAAGAGTAACTAATTTTTCCCACAGATTGGCTAAATTGAGTTCTGAACCAACTTGAGCAGCTGCTACCCTTGAAGCTGATTAGTAAAACAAAGTATTCAACCTAACAGAGGAGTTGATTTAAACTAATAAAGACAGGAAACTCAGAGCTGAAGGTGAACCCAGCTCCTGACATGGCCCATTGTTTCTTGGCACTCTAAGGCACTCATCACATTAAGTGACCTCGTATCTCATCTGGACTAAATACCAAAGCTGAATGCATCTATTTAAGGCAGATGTAGCCTCATCCTCGAATTTCCAGATCTAAATCACTGTTGTCCTTTCTCATTTATTTTCTAAATTGGCAGCTTTTATAAGAGTAACTGAAGAAAAACAGGTTTCATATGGAGGAGGCAGCTGGGAGACTAGTATATCCTCCTCAGTTGTGTAGAAGAGAATCTTTGAAGTTTAAATTTAGTAAACATAAACCCTGAATATTAACGATGTCCTATGAAAAAGACTAAATTTACAAATAAAGCCTAAGGGGATGGGAGGAAGCCAAGCTCACAGATCTTCAAGCTACAGTTACTCAGTTATAGCATCAAAACACTACTCGAAAGTGTTTTAAGTCAGACAATTTTAGAACTTACCTATATAGATGAACTATTTATCTACTCCTAATTTTGGCATTGACTCTAATACTTAACTTCCATCAAACTCCC
Organism: Bos indicus; assembly: GCF_029378745.1. Lineage (NCBI taxonomy): Eukaryota > Metazoa > Chordata > Mammalia > Artiodactyla > Bovidae > Bos > Bos indicus. The sequence goes on from NC_091766.1 coordinate 44,148,490, forward strand.
CCACCATTTTCAAAACCTTCCGCTTGCAGACCAAATTCCATACTCAGCCACAGAACTAAACCATGATTTAAAAAAAAAAAAACCCAAAACAAACAATAAAGCAAAACAATTCCCATCTTTAAGGAAATAAACGCCAGTTTAGGGCGATTGGGGAGCTATAAGGGATCCTTAAAGTGGATAGATCTCATGTGATCCATTTGAAAATAGCCATACTTAGGGAGATTTTTTTTCTTTCTTTCCTCTAAGTTACTTTATCATAAGAATACAGGATTTAGTACATTGTCTTGTTTGTTTTTTAGTAGCTAAGTTGTGTCCAACTCTTTTGCAACCCTGTGGACTGTAGCCCACCAAAGCTGTCCAGGGGATTTCCCAGGCAAGAATACTGGAGTGGGTTGCCATTTCCTTCTCCAGGGGATCTTCCCAATTCAGGGATTAAACCTGGGTCTGCTGCATTGGCAGGTGGGTTCTTTACGGCTGTGCCACCAGAGAAGCCCTATAGTACATACAGCAAACAAAATGTGTGTTAATTGACTGTTCATGATATCGGTAAGGCTTCTGGTCAACAGTTTGTTAGTAGTTAAATTTTGTGGAGAATCATAAGTTACATGTGAATTTATTTTTTTGGCCTCGCCGTATGTGAGATCTTTAGTTCCCTGATCAAGGATGAACCTGCAGTGGGAGTCTTAACCACTAGAATCCCAGGGAAGTTCCTACATTTGGATTTTGACTATGCATGGGGTCAGCGCCTCTAACCCTTGTGTTGTTTAAGGGTAAACTATATTTTGATAAATAATCTTAAAGAGGTTATGATTTTCAGAGATTTGTAAGACAAAGTTTTCAATTTCCCAAAGAATTGAGCTGCTGCCTAAATGATATCAAAGGGCCAATCTGCCCATCAAACTATGTTTAATTTGCTTCTTTATACAGAAAGAAAGTTTCCAACTAAAATGGAAATACGATGATTTCTATGTTCTAGAACTTCAGGGTTCAGTGCATTATGCCTTCAAAAAGTCTGCACAAAAAGTTGAACACAAAAGCATTTAACAGGGACCTCTTTTGGAGCATATAATTCAACTCCAAACCATTCCACCTTAGGGGCAAAAAGCTTCCAATATTACTCTTGTCAACCCTGGAATATCAATCCCCAGCTTCCACTGCACACTGTTTGGGCTCAGGCAATTCTCCCGGCTCCCTTTAGCATATTAAGGAAGATTTAATAAGCTCAGTTGTACCCTGTCACCATCACTTGTGGCCTGACCATTCCAAATATTTTTTAATCCTAAGAATAACAGAATGACAAAACACCATTTCTTTTACACCTGCAGCCTCATTTACCCAAGAATAATGACTCCAAGTTATACAACAAGATGGCAAAGTTATTGGAAACTGGGCCACCTGAAACTTTTGTTTTTAGTCCCATTTTTCAGAAAAAAAGAAAAGAAAAAAAGGGATTTTTGAGGGAAAAAAATCATGAGGAGATAAGAGCATTTATGACAGTGTGTGTGCGTTTATAAAGTGTATGCAAGATAACACCAGGAAACAACTCAAGAATAAATATTTCATTCCCAATATCATAAAAAATACTTAGAAATAAATTTAACAATATAAAGTTCAAAACGTATTTGAAAACTACAAAAAAATTTTTTTATTTTTTTAAATTTACTTATTTTAATTGGAGGCTAATTACTTTACAATATTGTAGTGGTTTAAGTGAAAGTTGCTCAGTTGTGTCTGACTCTTTGTGACCCCATGGACAACACAGTCCATGAAATTCTCCAGGCCAGAATACTGGAGTGGGTAGCCTTTCCCTTCTCCAGGGGATCTTCCCAACCTAGGAATCGAACCCACGTCTCCCGCATTGCAGGCAGATTCTTTACCAGCTGAAGATCTAAATAAATGGATCCACCACACCATGGATTGGAAGTCTTGATGTTAAGATGGCAATACACCCCAAACTAATCTACAGATTTCAACACAATCTCTATCAAAATCCCAGCTGACTTCCTTAGACACTAGGCACCAAGCAAAGATCATTTACAAGAATGAGAAGTACTTGCATCTTGGAGGTACTTTTGATTTGTAGATGAGGGTTTTACAAACTCGGAAACAGAAATCACTGCTCAACCCTGGATTCCCCGTCTCCAGGTCTCTTTCAAGGTAAATTTACTGAAAACCCACATAAAAGCCCTCATATACAAACAAGGCCTGGTCTGTAATATAACCTAGTCACTGCCAGCTTAATTTAGTGCTAACAGTGCTAAATTCACCTGGAAAAAACCTGCAGGGGTGGAGTGATGGGAGCTGAGGGAAAGCAGCAAAACCAAACTAAGAAAAAAAAATGCTTCTTGACTGCCTTCCAAAGGTTCAGAGTTTTAAATATACAGAGGAGAAAATACGTTTAAAAATCTTAAACTCTGCAATTTCTTGGGAAAATTTGCAAGGCTGTTTCCTTTAAATAAAGCCATCTAAGGCACACAGTTAGTACCAATTACTAACCCAACAGAAATGGGTTATAGTGTATGTTGTTTAGTTGCTAAGTCGTGCCTGACTCTTTTGTGACCCCATGGACTATATAGCCTGCCAGGTTTCTCCGTCCGTTTCTTGGTTTGCCAGGCAAGAACACTGGATGGGTTGCCATCTCCTTCTCCAGTGCTACATCTACTGCATTGGCAGGCAGATTCTTTACCACTGAGCCACCAGGGAAGCCCAATATATTGTATACTCTCTAGTCTAATTTAGGTAGAGAGTTAGTCTCTCTAACTCTGAAAAAGGGATAGTAAGTTAAGTTGAGTAAAGACTAGCTTTTAGACACACTCCCTCTCCCTCTCAAATGACCATTTAAAAGCAAATCTTTAATTAAAACCGCACACAGAAAATTTATGCCACTCACAGGAATTTATTCCTCCATTAAATAAGACTATGAATTGTCTAGAACTGCAATTCCACCCAAGATTTATGCTAATTGTTTTTTAATTTTCTTACATCAAAAAGAAGACTCCTATAAAAAGAAAAAAGAATTACTTGGGAAAAAATTTAAAGTTCTCCAAAAGAAATACATTTCATTTAAACATTTGGCCATGAGGAAGGCAGCTGTTATCCCTTTACATTGATAGATGCCACAGAATACGCTAATCTATACAGGCTCCTCCTTACACAACACACACTGTAGTACAGTTAGAGATTTGACACATGAAACTTCCTCCCAAAGGCATAGACAGGTGCACGGCATTTACACTGGCCAGGACACTCACGGTTTTACTTGACAGGAGTCTGTGTTAACGACAGGTACACTTAGTGGCTATCATATCTTCATATTCTTTATAAGCAATTGAGCCATCAGGCTCGATGGCCAAAACACTCAAAGGACTATACTTGGCAGGTACACAGGATGGTCTTGGCACTGAGGAGTCAAGTTTCTCATGGATGATGTTCATCACCATGGTGTGAACTGGAGAGCCATACCGATGTCCGACCGCCCTGGGACAGTCCCCTTTACAGTATCGAGGGTTGTATTTGTGTGGGGCCACAATCCAGTTGTCCCACTTCAGTTGACTAAAGCTAAGTCTAAAGTCATGGAGCTCACATTCATTCTGGGGAAAAAGAAACTGTTTGAAGTATTCACTCAGATTGAATGAAGCTGGAACCAGAGGCTTCTTCAATTCAGAGCTGACACTCTCCTGGTCTCTCCGGTGACGGGACAATCTTACACCCTCAGCAGCTTCTTCTCCCATGGGACAGGCAGACAGCCCTCTCTTCTGGTCAGGATCCTGTGAAGGCTTCCTTTTAGGGTGGAGGGAATGCCACCTGTGAAAAGCCTGAGCACTTGTGTCGTTCAGATATAGAAGCAGTGAGGGCGCTAAGAGAAGAGTCATGTTAAACAGGCTGTCCCGTGCTGAAGGATGCTGCAGCTGGTCTTTCACACATGTAAAATTTACAGACATGTGAATATTCCTCTTGTGGGAGGCCACCAGAGGCTCAAGAGGAGCTGTCACATCAATCTCAATCCATTTGTATTTCTTTCTAAATTCAAACTGTGAGTTAAAGGTAACTGAGTATGGAGCTCTAGGGAGAGTCTTGCTAGAAAACTCTGGCTCTTTTATCACCAGGTTGCATATACATTTAACAGGAAAGGGAAAAGAAATGGAGTTGTTGAAAGTATATAGCAAGACTGACTTGAATAAATGTTCCACAACAGTAACACGATCCAGGTTAAACAGCAGATCCACTGATGGAAGGGTTCCTGAGAAGAAAAACAATCCAACAGTAATGCCATATATAACAGGAAGTCAAATCAAGGAATCAGTACCTCAGAATGTACTTCTGTCCCTTTTTTCCCCACTTTCTGAAGCCTTAAACGTCAGGGTGGGATAGGAGTTATAAAGAAAAAGCAAGTTATCTGTACCATATCTAAGTCTCAGCACTTACTGCTGGATCACCAGAAATTCAGAATAGCTTTGGTGGTGAATTAAAAGAGAGAATCATTATATGTTGAAGTTTTAGAATCTTAATAACTTGCTCCAAACAAAGAGAAAGCTAAAAAGGAAAGCAGTATTTTTCTCTTGGAAAGTCTTTAAGAGGAAAACTATCAAAAGACACTTGCCAGGCTTGTTAAGAAAACATTCTAAGTTCTTACCGGCAGAATCAATAAAGAAAAAGTACTTGTCTAAGTTAATTTGGAACACTTGAGACTGACAACAAATGGAAGCTCTAAACCCACTGTAACAAAACAGGACATCAAGGAAGGAGAAAGGGTTTAAGATAGCCACAAATGACCTGCTGGGTTAGAAGGGTTTTCTGTAAGTCATGAACTAATGAATATAATTTTTTTTTCTTTTTAAAATAGCACTGCTCCCATCTCTCTCATACACACAAGATTGTTGACTAACACATTGTCCTTGTATGGATCTACTGTTCCACATAAGGACTTAAGCTTTCCTCTCACAGAAAGTAACAAATGTGGGGAAAACATCCTGTTTATTAAAGCACACCAACAGCTGAAAGAGGTACTGTAGGTTCATGTCCAGGTCAACATTGGTAGACTAGATGTCCAGGCCAACATTGGTAGACTAGAAAGAATATGCAACAAAGTCAAAATACCTTTTTTCCAGTCCTGATTTTGTGACCCTGGACAAGATGCTAACCTCCAGCAGCACTCTACCCAGGCTTTAGTCCCATTAAATCTCTTCTAGCAAGAGATTTAGCCTACATCAACCCATGAGGGCATTAGGAAAAAACATTAAGATCAAGTACGAGGTTTGTTTGGATTTGGATATTGAGTACCAAGCAAAGTAAAATGAAAGTCAAGGAGCAAGGGCCAACTCCTTTATGTAACTGAAATGCAAAAGATCTTTCTTCTTCCCTCCACCCATTAACCAATCTGCTCCCACACACCTGCTGCCTGGTCCCCAGGAGCCTGCTTGTGCTGAGCACAGGGGGTGAAGAGCCGAACAGTGTTGTAGAGGTGGCTTCTGTTGGATTTAGGGGTCCCCTCCTTGGTAGCATATGCTTTATAGAGCCTCTTCATGTAGCTCAAAGCTCTGTCATCTGGCTGAAGCCTGGGGGGTTCCCTGTGCCCATCATACAGAACGTTTAAGAGAGGGGAAAGGAGACCAGGTCTGTGTCTCCCATCTAGATGCTTCAGCAAGGACCAAGTCTCAGCCTCAGATTCCAACGCAGTCCTAGCTACAATCTGAGCTTCTCCCCTAGAAGGCTGAGAATCAAGGCTAATAGGAAAACAGAGCCAGGCAAAGCAGCAAAACCAAAGGAAGAATTTGTTGGGAAGCGCCATGGCTTGGAAGAATTAGCAAGGAACACATTTCCCCATACCAGTCTTCTTCCTAAAAACCAGGAAGAGCCTTGGTTGGTCTCTTAAATAAACTTTAGGTGTGTGGGTGGGCTAGGTTCACTTCTGTAATCAGACCTTAAGGATGCTTAGCTGAGGATAATTTTTATCAGCTGACAACACCCTATTCATCCAGTTTGTCCTAATTAGATACAGATTTACTTGGTCATATAGTTTTCCTTTTCCTTTCCCCTGCATTTATTTAAAATCTCTTAAGTTAATGGACTAGCTATGTAGCTGAAAGGCTAAGAGAAAGTGAGGAGTGATTAAAAAAAAAAAAAAAAAAAAAGCCGCCCATTTCTTGAGAGAGATTAAGATTCTTAAAATGTTCCCTAGGTGCTTGCTGAAACTTCCAAGGCATGTGGAAAAGCTAATGATTCATCATGATATCCAGATCTGTTTGTATGCAACTTATGGTATTGGGTTTACTCTTCTCCCTGCATCTGTACCACCTCTCCTACTTTCAGGTGCTTAGAATATTTGTTTACTGCATGTTGATTTGGAGGGCGAGAGAAATTCACAACTGGAATTGAGATTCCAGAGAGCAGAGAACTGTTATTTTGCCTACTTCTCTCAGCTTTGTAAGGATATGTACTTGGAATACTGCAATATGCTTTAAAAAGGAGGACATCACATTTAATCTTGACTCATTTTAAAGTATATCTTGATGCCTTTATTTGGGTCTGCACATTCATCTATGCATACTTTAATTGAAAGGTTTAAAGACGTTTTCAGGTGCTAGAAAATAAATGAAAGGTTTGCTTTTTATTAATCACTCAAATGGTGGGAGTATTTGCTAGGTATTTTTATTCTTACCTGTGTAAGTATTTATGTTCTTGCCTCTGAGCTAAGATCAGGTTAGAGATTATGTTTCAGATAAATGAGACATGGGTGCACTAAGAAGAGCTGAATATACTCACCGTGTAAGATACAGAACCAGTCTGTGCAGTACCTAGGCTGATAAAACCGAGGTATACTGGTAAATTTTAAGTTCATTGTCTGCCAAACCTCCCTGGCTCGGATCTGGCAAGGAGGGTTATAAAACACACCCAAACTGCTGAATGAGAACTTAGTCCTAGATTACACATGGCCAGCAATTCCATGAAAAAAAACATTTACAGACACGTTGCATCAAGTGGAAAAGTCAGTCAGCTGTACAGGACAGCAGTATCCTTAAGTAGAAAGCACTTTCCGAAAATGCCATCGCCTCACACGCGACGCTCCTGACTTCCTCCTGGGCAGTGGAGTAAACAGTGGGCAACGCGGCATTCGGCCCCAGGCACTCTGTCAGGGCGAAGCCGGCTGCGATGGACGTTGCCTCTTCCCTCCTACAATCACTAACAGCTGCTCATCATTTGTTGGACTATTACCTGAGGACTCTTGTGGCTAAATGGAAACATTTTAGCCAATAAAATGGAAACATTTTTATTATCTCTTGGGAAAGTCTACACCCTGCCAGTGGATTCTAATCCGGTGGCTGACAAGAGAAGTCTCAGATCCGTGTCCCTGATTCGGGTCCTGCGGTCGCTGAGGGCCTGACCATAGCCGATTCCAGTTCCAGCTTACTGGACATGACAGTACAAAAACTCGCGTTGACTGCCAGGCGGCGGCCTCAAAGACGCTTTCCACAGCGCCAGGACACCCGACCCTAGGGCAGCTCCCGAGGTTGACAGGCCCCTCGCTCTTGTACTCTTAGTCCGTCCGGTTTCGGCCGCTTCCTGAAGCTCCGAGGAAAGCCGGGAACCGAGGAGAAGATTGAGGGGATCCGGTGGGGGGCGCCCCGGGACCCCAGAGCCCGCCCAGAGGCGCTTGGCCCCACCCCAGAGCAGGCACCGCCCACTTCACGTCACGCGGCGGGGGCACGTCTCTTCGGCACTGGGGGCTATGGCGCCGTCACCTGGAGGCAGTCGGCAACTAGTTCTCCCGGAAGTGACCTCACCGCCTCCTGGCGCGGCGTCCGATCCTACCGGAAGTGGTGGACGGAAGCCGGAGGGTCCTGTGGTGTGGCGGCGAGGTGACCTCGGTGTGTGAGTGGGCCGCATCGCGCGGTCTCGGGGACCCCTGGAGGGTGGGGTTGCGTTCTGGGTTGGGGGGATGAGGAGCGCCGCGGAAGGACTCGGGTTGACGGCGGCAAGTCCCGGGCTTGAGCCCAACGCTTGTCCTCTCTCCGTCTTGCAGAGGCTGCGGTGACCATGGGCCGCCAGTTTGGGCATCTGACACGGGTGCGGCATGTGATCACCTACAGCTTGTCGCCCTTCGAGCAGCGCGCCTTCCCGCACTACTTCAGCAAGGGCATCCCCAACGTTCTGCGCCGAACTCGGGCGTGCATCCTTCGCGTCGCGCCGCGTGAGTGCCCTGGCCGGGCGGAGAGGCTAGACTCCCATCCACAGAGGGTATTGCGGGTCCCCTCAGTGAGCACTCTGCAGCTCGCCATAAACACGCTTTCTCTTTCAGTAGTCCTGAATGCCGTTGAACTGGTCATGTCCTCCGCATCTTACAGATAAAGGAGTTGGGTCACAGAGAAATGACTGGCTCAAGGTCACTTGTGTGATTCCAGGGTCTCCCTCTGAGGTCACCTTTACCCACTTCTTTCCTAGCAGTGAACTGTTTTGTGTTAAAGGTGCAGCAGATTGTGATGATAGTTGCACATTTTGACTTTGCTAAAACCCACAGAAGTGTACATTTCAAAATGGTTGAATGATGAAGTTTATGCTATGTGAATTTGACCTCAGTTTTTAAAGCATTTTAAAATGTGCAACAGGGGAGCGATAGGGAAGATTTGGTCACATTTTCCTGGATAAACCCCTTTCTTTTACACAGCTTAAAAATGGGTTTGTAGCATAAGCTTTTTGATCATCTGGTTTAAGAGTGATTTCTTAAGAACTAGAGACAGGAAAGCAGAATATAAGGTGAATCAGAAAACAGGACTGGGATCCATGTGTCTTGTATGTGCTCACTGCTTCCTCTCATTTATTTTTATAGCGTTCGTAGCGTTTTATCTTGTCTACACATGGGGAACGCAGGAGTTTGAGAAATCGAAGAGGAAGAATCCAGCTGCCTATGAAAATGACAGATAAGCAGCTCATCTGGATAATGGTTCCTTGTCTCTGAAAGACCCTTCTCTGGGAGAGGAGTGTATATTGTAGTGTCTTGAAGACACAATAAACTTATGGGCTTCACTGTTGTGATTTTGTGTGTTGTGTAAGCAGAGTCCTTGGATGTGACTGCCAGTTTTCAAGTTCATAAACTCCCCTCCCCAGCATGATTGCTGAACCATTTTGGCTAGTCTGAGTTTGGGAAGGAGTGTGGCTCACCCCTTGTTCTGTAATCTACAAGACTGTAGCTGCAACTGAACAGTTGTGGGTGGCATCAACTGTAGGGAATGTTAACTCCCTGCCCACTGCTTCCATATTGACAATAAAATCTAGTAATTACTGTGTCAGGTATTTTTAGCCCTTTATGCAAATAATGTCTTTTAAACCTCACAGCTACCTTTGGTGGTTTTTTCCTTCACAAGTAGCTTTGAAGTATCACCATTACACTCATTCTGCAGATGACACAGGCAGACAGGTTAAGTAATTTGCCCCAAATTATACAACTAGTGAATGGTAGAATCTGGCACTGAAGTTTCTGTTCTTAAAGCTATGCTCTTCTACATGATAGCTATCAAAGGAAGAGATGAGGTGACTCCTTTGCCTCTAGAACTGAGGTCAGCAAACTGGCTACGTTTGTACCAGGTTGCTGAAAGTGCTTTTTAGCCATGTATGACCCATAAAACCTAAAGTATTTACTCTGACCCTTTATGGAAAATGTTCACCCCTGTCTTAGAGCCTTTGAATTATCTTTCTAGTGGAAAAATTACCCTTTTCCCTTCACCTAGGAGATGGTGGGGGTAGGTGTTGGCAGTTTATGCTTCTGGTTCCCTACTCCATTTCTAGAAACTTCCTCTCTTCTAAGGAGCTGTCCTGGTCCAGAGCAGCAGTTCCACAGGGTAGGTCAGCTTCTGGCTCAGGCTGTGTCTTTCCTTCTTATTCTATTATTCCTGCCTTTCATGAACCAAAACTACCTCAAAAATCTATAAGGTATCAGGAGATTGCATTGATTGTGAGCCAGGATAAGGAGGTACAGCTGAGACTAATAGACCTGGGGCCCATATCCTTTTAACTTGCTTCCCTAATGTGTGGTAAAGGCAAGAAACCCTCATTCTTGAGCTATGAACTGCTTACCCATAAAATAGGTATATTAAGACAAAGCCACAGGGCTGAAGTAACTGAAATGTAAGAGTCTGGTGAGGTAGCGCAGGCCTGACAGAAGTGTGTGATGAAAACCAGCCTCACCAAACTAATTTTCCTGTTTGGCTTCTTGTCCAAGTTTATTCCCAGGGCTCACTGCCTGATATGCAACATATTTGGGTCATAGTCTCCTTTGAGAATCTGATGAAAGCTGTGAACTTAAGGTGTAAATACACCCATTCTTAATCTTGCATAGTCTGAACAGGTTCATGGGCCAGGGAGGATCGACTACTTCCTTGACAGGCCATTGATCTCTGTTTCTTTTTTCCCTCCAGTTTTAGCCCCAAGCTTCCTAGGTGGCATGGCCACCCTTGTCCCATCTTTGCTTCATTTTAGACTTCTATTTCTGGTTCTTTTGAGTGCTTTGGAGATTCCAGCCCCAAATCAAACAACCCTTTCTTAGCCTAGACTAGGTTCTGAGCCTTTTGGTCTGAAATCTTTTATCCCAGTAGTGCTCTACTGAGAAGACTGTCCTAGAAGTCTTTCCATGCACTCAGCTTCTACTTCCAGATAAAATTGTTAAGCACTGCTTTAAGCCTGTCCCTCACTAAAGGACCTCCCTCCCTGTGTTTGGTGACTCAGAGTTCTGTGTAGTAGGGTCCTGGAGGGTGGGGGTAGTGGTAGTAGTGAGTGGTGTGGAGTATGAATTACAGCTCAGTACACCTGTACATGACTGGGATCTGGGATCATTTTATGGACTATTCTATCTGTAGAAATTCATAAAGAAACTGAAAATGGGTGGTCTCTTAAGAGGGACCACTGTTGTGGGCCTCTATAGAGGATCCACTTGGAACCACCAGCCCAGGTGTGGCTCCTTCACCTGCTGCTGGGGCACAATCACTTTTTCATTTAGCTCTCCTTTTCCCCAGCAATGCTCCTGCTCCCAGAAAGGCATTTATCTCTGGTCTGCATAATGCTGTGAAGGGGACACTTCCATCAGCCAACACGTTGCCAGAGATGCAGGCCCAGAAGTCAATGCCAGTTCTAGCCAGCAACTGAGCAAATATACTCTATTTGTTGAAGTTTTACCCGGAAAAGTTTTTCCATTTCAGTCTTTCATTTTTCATTAGGCATGTCCTACTTAGGGACAGCAAAAAATTTCCAATTACTGTCAAGCCCTTCATGATCTTCCCTCCACCTGGAATGTGTTTCAAACAGCTGTTCATGTAGCTACCCGTTCGGTCTCACATTTCATCCTAGGCACTTAACTTCAGAAACAGAAAATCCCTCGGAGTTGTATTCAGAGTTACCAAGCTGTAAGCTATCAACCGTGTGTGTCTCTTTCTTCTTGTAAATTAATCATTTGAAAACCCACATGTCAGTGCCTGGGAGGCCTCACAGAGGTGCTCCCATCCATCTCATTGACACAAGAGACTAAAGCCCAAAGAGGGGCAGGGCTGGCTTCTGGTCAGCTAACCTATGTAGGTCCCTGGCTTCTGCTTTCCAGCCAAGCATTTCTTCTTCTTATGGCTGCTTAGACCTTTCTGCTGGAGAAAGGAACATGCACTCTTATGTTGATTCATTCAGCAAAATACTTGATTGTACAGAGCCCCTGCACTTTTAAAATGTTTATGTTTTAATTTCAGGAATAGGCCTTCACAGCTACTCAAGGGATGTGGGATGGCCATGCCCACATCTGGACAATTCTGTCACTTCAGCTGAATGCTGTCTGGATGCCACTTTGCTTTTAATAAAGCTTGACTTTAAATAAAACAACTACCGGGTTAGTGTAGACACATATTGAAATACTCTCCCTCACAGTGATTCCTCCATGGGCAGTAACTAATGGATCTTTTCTTTTGGGAGGAGGGATAGCATACAAGATAGAGGCCTGGGCCACAAAGGCTTCTGCAGTGTTGTCACACCCATGATGATGAATAGCCAGTCCTTTATTCCCCCTACAAAGAGGGGCCCCAAAGCCCCAGGCCTTTCCCTTGGCTGTGGTATTGGCTTTGTAAGTTACAGGCTACTTTGATTTTGCCTTAAGTACAGGATGGCAGAAATGGAGGACTGGGAGAAAGCGTCCATCTTGGGAATAAGCCCTTTCCACATCCCACTTGGCACATCACTGTAGGCTTGTTAAGGGGAGGTTGGCCCTCAGCCCACAGACCCAACTGGCTCTAGGCTATCACGTTGTTCAGGCTTTTGCTTATTTCATCAGATTTCTGTTCTTACCCAATGTTCACTAGGTCACCTCACAGCCTCTTCTCCATCCCACAGAAGTTCCTAGTTAAGCCCCTACTTGAGGTCATTCTGTATCGAAGCTCAGAAGTAAAGGGAAGGAACAGCTAATTAGTCTCAAACTTGCAGGATTGGTTGGGTGAGTTTGGCATAGGTCTGCTTCTCCATGCTCCTTAAGTGCAAGCGATGGTGTCTGTCTCCAGGCCTGGCCTGGTCCTGAAAGGACTGGGAACAGGCAGATGGATGATCTGTGGTCCTACCCTACCCAACCCCAGCCCTGAGGTCTACCACACTCCCTTTTACTTCCTTGGCAAGAGGATTGGTGACTGTCCTGTAGTACCTTCAGCTGTGCCACATCTCCACCACTTTTTCTTGGGGAATAGGCACACCTGCCATATCCAACCTGTGAAGATGAGAAGGGATTAGGGAAGAGGTATCAGCCAAATGTTCAGGGAGACACAAGGCAGAAAATAAAAATCTTGTTGCCTTTCTTGGCTTTTTCTTCCAGATCAAAGGAAGATCTGAAGTCCTATATATCTCCTTTTTCACAGAATTCAAATTCACACCTTTCTCTACAAACTTATTAAAATACCTGTCACTTAATGAGTACCCATAATTACTCATGGTTTAGGGACTTGCAGTGGTTCCTACTTAAGGTGACAGATGTTTTGGGCTTTGGAGAGTTCTCAGCCCTATGCCTGCTTCCCTGAAGTTGATGGATGTGCTCTGTAAAAGGCTCAGTCATGTACTGGCAGGAAAGCTAGTAATTCAAGGTTTGCAATATCTGTCACCACTGTCAAGCTTTCACTGACTTAGGAGGCCCTGCTATTTCCTCAAATTTTAAAGAAGGAAACAAAGTCAACCAATACTTATTTGCCCATGATTGAAACATGTCAGTCCTGATTGCCCTTCTCCTGGGAGATAGCAGGTAGGTCAGACTTTGAATTTTCTGCTGCTGGGTTTCCATTTTCTAGACAAACGATGTGGAACAAATAATTAGGGAGACAGTTAATCTATACAAACAAGGATCTGGGGCACTGTAGGCAAGTCTGGCTGAAGCATCCTCCCACATACATCTTTCCACAGAAGGGAGATAAGGGCCATATCCAATTGCCGGTAACAAGACATCAGTGCTTCTTTCCTAAATAAGCTGAAAGGACTCAGCACTGTTTCTAAAGAACTCATTAGGAGAATTCTATTTTGATTAGTGATTTCACTGAGCTATTTTGGAATGAAAATGTGGCTAGGTGCCTGGTCTCCCTCAATGGCTTCACGTGGCTTTTCAAAGGGGAGGAGGTAGTGCTGACTTTTGGTAAAATGGGTGAAAAAGTCCGAGCCAGCAACACAATCAAAGTCCAGATGAGGGATCAGTAAATACGTGCCTGAGAGGCAGGCCTTGAACACATTCCTCTCTGGTAGACATTAACTTATTAAACTGACCTTGACTGCAAATATAAACTTTGCCCCCATCTTACCTGGCAACCAAAAAAGAGGTGGGTCTGTCTATAAAAAGAAGTGGGTACTGTGCCCAGCCCTTCAGGCTTCTGGATCCTATCAAGATGTGGCACCTCAAACTCTTTGCAGTACTCATGATCTGCCTGTTGCTGTTAGCCCAGGTAAGGGCAGGATATGTATGTGGGTGTGTGGGGATGGTAGGGGTGGAGGGGGAACTGTAGGCAGAACTTGAGAGCCAGACTCAGTCCTGAGGAATGGACCCCTCTGCTCTGAGTCTACAGCATCTGGGGGTGAGGGTGGGTGGGGTGATGATCATTATTCTAAGATAAATAGTAAGGTTTCAACTCTTCTACACCTGAGGTGGCTATGTCTTCGCCCTACAGGTAGATGGCTCTCCAATACCACAACAGAGTTCAGCAAAGAGAAGGCCGAGGAGAATGACCCCATTTTGGAGAGCGGTTTCCCTCAGGCCCATTGGAGCCTCCTGTCGGGATGATTCTGAATGTATCACAAGGCTATGCAGGTACTCCACAAACCTGTGAGCAGGGCTGGCTGGACCCAAGAGGCCTGGGAAGCTGGACAGAGGAGAGATCAGCACATACAGACCTAATAATGAAACTGGGGTGGAGGACTGCCTGGGCTAACGATAGGGGCTCCATGGAGGACAGTCCCTCAAAAGTTAAGAGCCAAGAAGAGCTCCAAACAGGTACCCTGATAGAGTGATACCTTTCCTTTTTTTGCTCTACTCTGAGACTGGATATCAAGCACAGGAAGGAAATGCAGCAGAGGTGGCTCTGGGGACTGCTAGACCTTTGTCTTAAAAATCACCTTTCTTTTCCCTTAGAAAAAGACGCTGCTCCCTAAGTGTGGCCCAGGAATGATGTACACACCAGGGGAAAAAGAGGACAGCACTTACCTACAACAATGCTCCGTTCTATGGAATATTGATTAACTGCATTTGGCTGGAGACACTTAAGTAAAGCAATCTTGTTTTTAAATGTTTGAAGACAGATATACGCTTTAAATTGGACTCCGTTTCTTCTTATAATGTTGATATGTAGATAAGCATAACTAAACTTGTTAACTTAAAAGAGTTTATTTTTCTATGGATACTATTAAATGTCTCAAACTGAAATTTTGGCAGCCTGGAATTCACACTTTTGAGGGGAAGGATTCATTTTGTATACTACAGAAAACCCAGCATTGCCTAATGATAATGTGTTAACAACTTAATCTGGAAACTGCAGTGAGAGTTAACATTTCTTCAGGTAATAAAAACACAATGGCAGGTTAAAGGCAAAAGTTTAGTAATAGCTAGTGATTAACCTGGAGAAGGCAATGGCACCCCACTCCAGTACTCTTGCCTGGAAAACCCCATGGACGGAGGAGCCTGGAAGGCTGCAGTCCATAGGGTCGCTGATGGTCGGACGCGACTGAGTGGCTTCACTTTCACTTTCATGCACTGGAGAAGGAAATGGCAACCCACTCCAGTGTTCTTGCCTGGAGAATCCCAGGGATGGGGAAGCCTGGTGGGCTGCTGTCTATGGGGTCGGACAGAGTCAGACAAGACTGAAGTGACTTAGCAGCAGCAGTGATTAACCTCAGCAAGTTCATAAACCATGGCCCTGGATCTTAACCCTTCATTGCATGTAAAGAACATATCAGTGAGGTGCAAAGACAGGCAATATTGGTTTGTCTATGAACAGAGAGAACCAGAAGAAAAACCTAGTTAAATGAAACAAAGCCCAAGCCACCAAGAATAACAAGAAGGATGTGTATGAGATTTCTCTTGGAGCAGGGAGAATTATGATCTATGCAGAGGGACCCATGGCCAGCCAGTTCAGATTTTTTTTTTTTTTTTTGCTGTCCTGTGAGTTTATTGTGGTCTGTTTTTACATCATTGTGTGTGTTAGTTGCTCAGCCGTGTCTGACTCTTTGTGACCCCATGGACTGTAGCCCACCACGCTCCTTTGTCCATGGGATTCTCCAGGCAAGAGTACTGGAGTGGGTTGCCATTTCCTTCTCCACAGAATTGCTGTAATCAGAAATTAAGACCTGGACTGGTGGGACCAGACTTTAAAAGAAGAAGATTAGCACAGAACCCTAATATACAAAACAGAAAGTACACAGAAAGGGCAAAGTAAAAGTTGAAAAAGTATAGACAGCACAGTGTTTATAAACTTTAATACAGAAAATCTATTTGATATTTATTAAACTTAGTTTCTCCAGCTATGGTTTGGCATTATACAAAGCATCTTAATGACACAGTAGAGTTAAAAAGATCTTTACAAATTGAAATGTGATACCCTTGTCTCCAAATATTTTAATTGCCATAAATTTGTTTAAAAATACACATTAAACGCATGTTTGACACTCTAAACTTTCTATAATCTCAATACCACAAAATACATATAATATACTATACAGATGTGGAAAAATCTAGTTAGTATATAATACTTTGCTCACCATTAACAGCTTTATTACGTGAAATGCACATACTGACTTAGAAATCCTAGCTTTTGAGCCCCAAAGTACCTCTGAAATTTTAATGTATTGCAACAAATAAAAATCACAGTATATAATTGAAATTTTGGTTGAAAATGTCAGATGCCTAAATATTTTGGATAAAAGAAATGTAAAACAAAGATTTGGATCATGTATAAAACAAAGGCATCCTATCAGACACTAACAGTACCTTTCTGCAGAATCAACAAGGCTTTTATCAGTGGCATTACCTCCCCTCCAAAACCCTCCCCAAATATCAAACCATTATTCACCAAATAATTTTAATTAAAAAAAAAAAAAAAAGGATTTTCAATAAATATATAAGTATTTATGTCCTCCATATACAAAATTTCTTAAAACCATTCAAAACGGAGGCTGGATAGAAATTTTCATAACTGTGCTTACCAACCCCACATCTGGTCCTCAAAGGTGATGCCTTTTTAGACACTGCCACCTGTGCCAGCTCTGTTGGTGAGCCCTGCCCATTCCCACCCCACCTCGACCCCAGTACTGTTGAATGCTCATGTCAATGATCTGCCAGGTGTGTGCATGAAGTTGTAAAATGGGGACACTTCTTGAACAGTAACAATAAACTCAACAGTATGGATAATTATGGCATTGATCTGAAAGCCAGCATTTCCAAATAGATTTTTTCCAGACAGGAACATAGCAGGTAGAAAATTCCAGTGGTAAAAAGCTGTAAAGAAACCCCATGTAAGAGGTCAAAACAGAGTATTTCTAGAATTTCTGGGTGGGAGCTTTTCCCCCATGCTCTAAATTAGAGCACCTTTTGGCTGTTTCTTTTTAAGAATGGGAATTTATGCTTAGCTGAGGAATGGTGGGCAAGGAGAGGTCAAAGGCTGACATTCCCCAAAGTCAACTTCATTATATGACGATTACTTGGGTTGCTATTTTCCGTTGCTTAAAGATTGGTTTAGACTTAACTCTAATGCCTTATTCTGTGACCAAATGCCATCAAAAAGAAAAAAAGAAGATATTCTTTCCATTCGCTTTTTGGGAGACTGTAAGTTCTTTTTAATTAACCATATGGTTTGAGTGAACAGAATCTGCATTTGCTTTACCAACTATTAATAACTTACTTCCTATCACTTGTTGGCTTAGTTATAGGGTCTAGGGGTCTAAAATGAATTTCTCTATTAGTGAATATGTGAAAGAAATGCTCACAAACATGAACAATTTGGCCTCTTGTCACTATATATTCTAAGTCATTCAATACTTATCTCTTCTATTTATATTACTGAATAGCAACCTTAGATGTGCAATATTATTATTGGAAAAAATTCTGCCTCTCCAACACATAGATACATGAAATTGAAATGAAACCTGTGTTCCACATAATTAGGGAATGAGTTATAGGAATCTAGATGGATTTGAAATGTTTTGCTTTGCAATCTACTTAGGATTAAAAAACAATCTTCACAATCTGCCTAAAACATCCTTCCCAGTAGATGTTCCTGGGATCCAGAGGCAAACTTCTATAATTCAAAATACATAATGAGGCCCTTTTGTTCAATTAGCAACTGGAAAATTAAAATCCTTCCCACCCTGTATGAGCCCTATAATACTACGGAAGGGCTCAAATATATTTTAAAAGTTAATTTACTACAAATCATAGTAATTAAGCTTTAACAATCTAAAAGGAATACACATTGCACCCTTGAACATTAATATTCAAGGTGTCAACAAGAAAGTGTCTTAGATCAATAAATAATGTGGAAATAGTTGCACTAAGCTAAAATACTAAACACACACATTTCTGACAAACTAATTTCATGTTTTCATACATACATACATATATATAAAGTGTGTATGTGTATATAATTTTAAAATCCAAAGTTGCATACCCTCACACTTAGAAGAGTGCACAGCGTACCTCTCCTCTACACAACTAGGCATCACTGACTGGAGCAACTACAGACTGCTCTGAAACTCCACAGAGTGCTGCTGGCCTCCAGAGCCAGAACGTTCATTTACAACAGGTGTGTTTTGCAGGCTCTTGCTTCACAACACAAGCTTATTCAATAAGGTAATTTCTCAAAGTCATTGTCATTAAATACAAAAATGATGCTGTCTGATCTAGCTGATTAGACCTTTCTTTAATGAAAAGAAACAAACAACGATTAAAAAACAACAAACAACAGCAAACCCAATAAAGCCACAAGTGTGTTGTTCAAAGTGCAACCCAGACATCTGTGCATCCATCAGTGCAAGAGCCCCTCAGAGCACAGGCATGTGTGGGCATGTGCACACATTACTCTAGACAGCTTTTACATTGGAGAATTAAACTAGTGATGGTCAACCTTCTCTACTCTGCAGCAACTACAGTTGTGGATTTATCTGAAGTATTCATTGCTTATAAAATCAGTTAACTACTTGCCCAGAAAAAGGTGGCACTGAGGCAAGAAATGGGCTAAATGCTTCCCGGTCAGGCTGGGCCTAGGCTGGACTGTGGAAACTTGAATCACCTGGAGGGGAGTGTTCCCCACAGCCCAGCCTAGGCTGGGCAATATTATATACCATGTGACAACTTCCTCCACTGTAATCTGTTCGCTGGTTGCCAGTGGTGTGGCTGCTGCCTCCTGGCATACAAGTGTGGTCTTAAGAGCAGAACACAGAACAATTTTTAAAATAGTTGCTATTTTTATAATTAACTATATTAAATACAAGTCTTAGGCTAAGTAAGTTTTAGCTACTTGTCAAAATCAGTTTTAAGTATTTAGAGAACACTGAAGACACCTATTGAGGAAGGAGGAATGGTCGTCTGTAAAGGAGTCCAAAGTATGTGCTGAAACAGATGCAGACAGACAGAACTTCTGAGGAGATGGACACAGAGGAGAGGGAGGGGTGTTTCCACAGACTTTTACACTGAAAATTCAACTGTTTAGAAAAGGAGTTTGATCCATCGCCCATTACCACCTAGTGGGAAAAATCCTCCACAATTAAAAGCTTGAAAAACTTATTTCCCAAGAATTAACACAGTTTTAGAGACAGAATATTTTAGCACAGCACCATAAAACATGCAGGAAATTCTGCTTTAACAAATTATCAGTGTGAAATGTTCCTGCTATCTTTCAGGACTCACAAGAGACTAGAACACACTGGAACTCAGAAGTGCCCCACTGGCTGCTGTTGCTGAAAGCCTAAAAGCTTTAAGGTTACTTTTTCCATTTCCAAGATATCACAGAAAATTAAGGAATCAGAGTCAGAGAAATTAGAGAAGAACAGGGCAAACATTTACTTTGATTAACTGTGGCAAATTTCTTACTGAATAACCACCATGGATCATAGAGAAGCTGTCTTCTTAAGGAAAACTGTTTCTAAAACACACTAAGATAAAATTAGCAAGATATCAGAGGCAATTTTCTCCAAGGGAAAACTGTTAAATTCAACATCAATTGAGGATCTGAATCTTCAGTGATATGCAAAAAAACCCAACTTGAGGTACAAAACCATTAAGAAGCTCGAGATGAGGCCACAGGACAAGAAAAGTTAACTAGCTTCATAAGTGTAGATTCAGACACAGAGGGGCCACTACACCACTGGGCTTAGAGATTTTCTATCCCTTCTTTCTCATTTCAAACCTTAGCGATCATCTATAAATAACAGGGCAATCCTTTTTTCTGATTGAATGGATTCATTTTTGGAATTGGGAGGACAAACTATTTTTTGAAGCAGCATTACCCAATAGGTTAGACTAAGTCATGTACCAAAGCATTAGCTTTTCTGAAAGAATTAATCTTTATGTGAGCCTAAAGGACAACTGAAAAGGAAAGAGAATTTAACATTATTACTACAGAAGACCAACCATATGGGTGATCTGCTCCTAGTGTAAAACTTCATCTGTAAACAATCCATAGAGTCTTCATTTAAAGGTAAGATTTAAGGCACACCAGACATGATAGGGGCACTAAAACAAAAGACAGAAGGTATATTTCTCACCTTTAACTCCTATCTGCACCTTATAAGGGAAAGGTACTTTGATATACAACTCTTAACAGAGCTGGCTTATTAAGCTCTACTCCTGCTCCCCTCCCCTTCCCAAGAGAGCTCACATTGAAACAAGTTAGGTACTTTTCTAGTGCGAATTTTCTGATCCCATCAGAAACATACATCATTGATGAAGGCTTTCAAAATACAAAGGTAGTAAACATAAGATAGGTTTAAAAGGTGAAATTCATCATCTCTATATCAGGCATTAGAACCCTAAGTTGTATAGCAAAAAGCACACACACCAAAGCTCCAGGCCATTTTACATCAGTCACTGCATGCTCCTACTGGAGCATCACAGTCTAGTGTGGGAAAATAATTTTTTAATTAAAATTCTGAAGAGAGATTTTACCCTACAAACATCATCAATGAAAGAGATATAGGCAGCAATCCTCAGGAGTTGGATCATCCTTTGTTCAACAGTAACTTATTCTGTTTCAGTTAAGTGTCAAATTATTAGTAGTAACAACAACAACCAAACATATGGTTTAATAAAATCCATAAGGTTCAAGATTGTCCTTTTATGAAACCCTTCACACGATATGCTTCTCCTAGAAAGTTTGCCTGCCCTCTTTTGTAATGCATTAAATGCAAGTTACAGTCACCTTGTGATTGCTATAGTGTTATTAACACATGTTCACAGTTCTTGAAATAATGCATACCAAATCAGAAACATTTCACTTTACATTCACGTAGACTGCCATCTTCTCATATCTAAGTGATTTTCCATGTGTAGAAGAATATCCTTAATATTGTACTAAGTATAAATTCTGCAATAATAAAATTGTACTTAAGATCTGAAGTAATATCAGGTAGTAGGTGTAGAAAGAACATGTCCATATTCTAGATAAACCAACTCTTACTCTTAGAAGAGTTACCACAAAAAGACATTACTTTTAGGTAACAAAGCTCCCAAAGTATATAAATAAAGTCTACATTACATTTACATAAAATATTCAACAGAGTAAATTTATAGGCAGAAATAACTAAGTTTTAAACTAGCCCCAATCTGGGAACTTAAAAAAATTAAAATAAATAGAATTTCAACAAATTAGTAATGAACTGCAACTGAAATTTCAATCTTATTATAGATCATTGAAACCAACTATCAACATGCTGCAGATTTAAAAGTATTTAAATAATTTTCTTATTGGGAATATTGAAGGGTCAAATGACATGACTTTGGGTTATTAAAAAAAAATGCAGGAACCAGGGAAGAGAAAACCATTCCTCATTCTTAGTGTCAACTAGGTGGTGTGTTATGGCAGTTTTCCTTCGTGACATGACACAGTGTTGTGGAGAAAATCAGAGGCAATGAGATTGTGTTCAGTTCAGGATATCAACTTGGCATCCTGGCGAAGCCAGTGCAGTCCCTGCCGGGTGTAACGAACTAGGTCTGTCATGATGCTTGCATTAAAGATGAGAGGGCCCATTACTTTATCCAGTTCAGCAAAGAATTCTAGAAAACCAAAAACACTCATTAAATGATGCACACTCTTTTCAATCAGTGCTTTAAAGTTTTTAGTCTAGACTGTAAAAAACTATTCATATAAATTATAGTAAAAAACATTTCCTCCTGCACTAAAATGGTAACTGTTCATGCTTTAGAACAAATCATCCCATAGTCAATCAAGTTATATTTTCCTTAAGTCACAAAACATTTTATAAAGACTATATGGTCAGGAATTAAGAGTTATACATATAAACAAAATGTCACCGATGGAAATTGCTACTACAAAGCAAACATGATTAAAATGGAGACCTAATTATACAAGGTATTGACACTATACTATTACTCAAAACATTCTCTGTGAACAGTTTTTGTATAAGAAGCAAGTGGTATGAAAATGCAGGATGTTGTTATCTGCAAGTTTCCCCCATAAGAGCCCCTGTGAAGTTAGATACTTACAGTAGCCTGTGTCCAATCTTTCTGCTGTCATCATGTCATGCAACTTTAATGAACTGAATCTCATGTTTTAAACAGTAGTTTAAAAACGTAAGAGATAGAAATGACATGATTCTTTCTATGTGAACAAAATCAGACAGATGTGTATGTAAGGCAGCGGGTAGAGAGGAGGAAAGAATGACAGTATCCTAACATTTGATCCCAACACCATTCTGGGAGAAAACAGAGGGATGTAGGACTCAGTGAGGACAGTTTTTATATGTACAATGATAATAAAGACCTTAGTATACATATATAAGATAAGAAGTAATCAAACAGTTGAGGAGAAAAAGATTTCCTTTCTAGAACTCCAGCTAATAAATTCCTGATGAATTTTCTATTTCCTAATGGAGTAACACATGTAGGTGATAATCATTAATGGATGCTAAAAGCCTTAGTTAAATAGTTTAACATTTTAAAGTTTACATCAAACTGAATCAGGCAAACACCAGATGAATGGTCAAATACTACTAAGACTAAAATAGGAATAACCATTATATAACTCATAGTATCGGAGAAGGCAATGGCACTCCACTCCAGTACTCTTGCCTGGAAAATCCCATGGACGGAGGAGCCTGGTAGGTTACAGTCCATGGGGTCGCTGAGAGTTGGACATGACTCAGTGACTTCACTTTCACTTTTCACTTTCATGCACTGGAGAAGGAAATGGCAACCCACTCCAGTGTTCTTGCCTGGAGAATCCCAGGGATGGTGGAGCCTGGTGGGCTGCCGTCTATGGGGTCGCACAGTCAGAAACAACTGAAGCGACTTAGCAGCAGCAACTTATAGTATGATTTAATAGGAAATATAGAGTTCAGTTCAATTCAGTTCAGTTGCTCAGTTGTGTCCGACTCTTTGTGACCCCATGAATTGCAGCACGCCAGGCTTTCCTGTTCATCACCAACTCCTGGAATTCACCCAAACTCGTGTCCATTGAGTCGGTGATGCCATCCAGCCATTTCATCCTCTGTCGTCCCCTTCTCCTCCTGCCACCAATCCCTCCCAGCATCAGAGTCTTTTCCAATGAGTCAGCTCTTCGCATGAGGTGGCCAAAGTACTGGAGTTTCAGCTTTAGCATCATTCCTTCCAAAGAACACCCAGGACTGATCTCCTTTAGAATGGACTGGTTGGACCCCCTTGCAGTCCAAGGGACTCTCGAAAGAGTCTTCTCCAACACCACAGTTCAAAAGCATCAATTCTTCGGCGCTCAGCCTTCTTCACAGTCCAACTTTCACATCCATACATGACCACTGGAGAAACCATAGCCTTGACTAGATGGACCTTTGTTGGCAAAGTAATGTCTCTGCTTTTGAATATGCTATCTAGGTTGGTCATAACTTTCCTTCCAAGGAGTAAGCGTCTTTTAATTTCATGGCTGCCATCACCATCTGCAGTGATTTTGCAGCCCAGAAGAATAAAGTCTGACACTGTTTCTACTGTTTCCCCATCTATTTCCCATGAAGTGATGGGACCGGATGCCATGGTCTTCATTTTCTGAATGTTGAGCTTTAAGCCAACTTTTTCACTCTCCACTTTCACTTTCATCAAGAGGCTCTTTAGTTCCTCTTCACTTTCTGTCATAAGGGTGGTGTCATCTGCATATCTGAGGTTATTGATATTTCTCCTGGCAATCTTGATTCCAGCTTGTGCCTCTTCCAGCCCAGTGTTTCTCATGATGTACTCTGCATATAAGTTAAATAAGCAGGTTGACAATATATAGCCTTGATGTACTCCTTTTTCTATTTGGAACCAGTCTGTTGTTCCATGTCCAGTTCTAACTGGTTTCTCAAGAGGCAGCTCAGGTGGTCTGGTATTCCCATCTCTTTGAGAATTTTCCATAGTTTATTGTGATCCACACAGTCAAAGGCTTTGGCATAGTCAATAAAGCAGAAATAGAGGTTTTTCTGGAACTCTCTTGCTTTTTCCGTGATCCAGCAGATGTTGGCAATTTGATTTCTGGTTCCTCTGCCTTTTCTAAAACCAGCTTGAACATCTGGAAGTTCACGGTTCATGTATTGCTAAAGCCTGGCTTGGAGAATTTTGAGCATTACTTTACTAGCGTGTGAGATGAGTGTAACTGTGTGGTAGTTTGAGCATTCTCTGGCATTTCCTTTCTTTGGGATTGGAATGAAAACTGACCTTGTCCAGTCCTGTGGCCACTGCTGAGTTTTCCAAATTTGCTAGCATATTGAGTGCAGCACTTTCACAGCATCATCTTCCAGGATTTGAAATAGCTCAACTGGAATTCCATCACCTCCACTAGCTTTGTTCGTAGTGATGCTTTCTAAGGCCCACTTTCTTCAGATTCCAGGATGTCTGGCTCTAGGTGAGTGATCAGACCATCGTGATTATCTGGGTCGTGAAGATCTTTTTTGTACAGTTCTTCTGTGTATTCTTGCCACCTCTTCTTAATATCTTCGGCTTCTGTTAGGTCCATACCACTTCTGTCCTTTATCGAGCCCATCTTTGCATGAAATGTTCCCTTGGTATCTCTAATTTTCTTGAAGAGATCTCTAGTCTTTCCCATTCTGTTGTTTTCCTCTATGTCTTTGCATTGGTCGCTGAGGAAGGCTTTCTTATCTCTCCTTGCTATTCTTTGGAACTCTGCATTCAGATGCTTATATCTTTCCTTTTCTCCTTTGCTTTTCACTTCTCTTCTTTTCACAGCTATTTGTAAGGCCTCCCCAGACAGCCAATTTGCTTTTTTGCATTTCTTTTCCAGGGGGATGGTCTTGATACCTGTCTCCTGTACATTGTTACGAACCACCCCACCATCCATAGTTCATCAGGCACTCTATCTATCAGATCTAGTCCCTTAAATCTATTTCTCACTTCCACTGTATAATTATAAGGAATTTGATTTAGGTCATACCTGAATGGTCTAGTAGTTTTCCCTACTTTCTTCAATTCCACCTATGAAAAGTTCTTACCTAAAATAATGAACTTGACTCTAATCAAGTGTCAAGATATAACTATCAGTATAAATGAGGGGGACAGAAGAGCAAGCTAAACAATACCATGAGGAAGTAATCAGCAAAATCCAGAATTTGACGCATTCTATGGTACAGTTTCTCCTTGATATCAATGGCATGCCCCTCCCGCCAAAGAAATAGAAGAATGGAAGATACTTAAGAAATTGATCAATGAATGTTTCGATCCTGTTTGAAATAAACCCAATTGTTTAAAGAAAAAAGGCATATTTCAAACAATAGGAAATCTACGGGGAGATTATGTCTTAGAAGACATAAAGGAGTTAGCTTTAAAATATACCAGGGTAAAGAAAAATATGATGGGGAGTGATGAGGAGGGATGGTGGGGGGAAAAGAAAACAAGATTAGCAAAATGTTATATTGCTGAAACTGAAGTTGAGTAAAAGGTACATGGGTTCTCTTCCCTTTAGTCACTGTTTGAAAATTAGCATAAAATATGTAGGCAGGCAGGCAGGCAAGTAAGAATGTAAACAACAGTGGGGGAAGGAAGAAGGAAAGGGAGGGAGGAATGGAGAGATTAAAGGAAAAATGATGCTAGAAAACTGGCATCAGGGAGAAGAATGTAATGCAGGGATAACTTAAAAATTGCATCTTGTAACCTTTCCTGAGTTGTATTGACAATATTTAAAATTTTAGAAACAAATCAGGTTTTTAAAAACACAACCTTCCTCCCACCATTACCCCTCTTTAGGGATCAGAATTTTTCATTTTCATCTGATGCTATAAGCATTATATTTAAATATACTCTGTGACTAAAGTATACTTGCTTGATTGGCTACTTAAAGTTTTCTACAAAGGAGCTGCCTGAACAGATGCTACATACACATATCTGCTCAAAAACATCTACTAAAGTGTTTATCCCGTACTTTTTCAAAGATCTTTAATACTTCCTAATTCGTAGTGTTCTTAGTTTGGGAGATAACGAGGTGCAATGACCTAACATTAAAGAATGCTAGACAGAAGGCTATTCATTTTATAGTCTCTTTTATCACCTAAGTTTCTTCCAATATATCTTTAAAAATCCAGTATGAACATGTTTTCTTATATATTAAATATCTCATATGTGTAAGATGTCTGGATATAATCCTTTGCCCATAGCCAAATTTACCTTAACCGTCCCAGGACAGATTATACATTTTATTACTTTTATAGTATAAGCTGCAATTAAATGTGGCTGAACAAAGCCATATTTGTCTTAGACCAAAACTATTTTTTGTTTAGTCTGTGTCACCACTATAGTGCAAGGTATTTTTTTGACAAAACTTAGTACATTTACATGATTGATAAGCCATGGAGATCAGCAAACTGACTGTCATTAACTCTAGACTAGATAATAAACTAAATGTACAAAAGACACTTAATTTAACTATTCCACAAAATCTCTTTTTAACAAGTCCATCCTTCAGAGTCTCTCCAGAGACCTCCTTACCTTTTTGCTCTTTGGAAAGCTGTTCAGCTTGGTCCCAAATTTCAGTGGCATAGAGGAAGTTGGATGTAACCTGAACATAGCTGGCTGCCATGTGGTGAATCCTCTGTGGAATGGTCACTGAAGAACCACTTGCTGAAGCACTACTGGCTCCAGAAGAATAATTTCCTGAATTGCCTGGTGACAGCTTTGGAGAAACAGGGGAAGGCATCCCAACGGCTTTGCTACACACAGAGAAACAGGAAGTTTATTCATATAGAAAATGATGAATGTGAGGAAATTAATGTACGACTGGCTCTTCCTACATGAAAGCTTTTAAAATGTGAAGGTTCTTTTAAACTAAAAGGGAAATGTACTTCCAAAGAAGTACAGCTTCTTTTAAATAAATACTTAGCTCACTAAAGTGTTTATTGTGAGTTATTATTTTATCAAGACTCTTTGGTTTAACCAATGGCAACAGTACAAAAGATGGGAAAGAAGTGAGGAAGTCATATACTTTGATAAGAGCTGTTCCAAGACTTAGAAACTAGATCATCTCACTCTCAGCTCAACACACTTTCCACCTATCTGGGCATATAATTAGGTACTTCCCAATTGTTTTATAGAAAGCTGAGTTGATTAACAACACGAGATTTCATGGTATTTTTCATCCTTTCTGTGGGTGAGTAGGATGGAGGTGATGTGGGAATGGAGGACAAACCATAATCATGCCACTGTTATTAAATTTTGGCAGTGTCCAGACATGAACAAAGATAAGTGCAAGGTGATAAAACTCCAACTAGCCACAGAACTCAAGCTGAGAAAGGTTGAGGAGTTGTAAAAAAAAAAAAAAAACTCAAGACTTCTTCTCTAATCTTTCTAAGAGCATGTTCAAGATATTTTCAACTTAAAAAAAAATGATAACGGTAAAGAATCCGCCTGTAACGTGGGAAACCTGGGTTCGATCCCTGGGTTGGGAAGATCCCCTGGAGAAGGGAATGGCTACCCACTTCAGTATTCTGACCTGGAGAACTCTATGGACAGAGGAGCCTGGCAAGCTATAGTCCATGGGGTCACAAAGAATTGGACATGACTGAGCGACTTTGACTTTCACAAAAAATACCTTTTTTGGAAAGTGGCCAAACCCATTCCACTTTCGCATAAAAATAAACTTGTCACATAAAATTTTACAGAATAAAATTTACCTACCTTCCCAAGCCTGGTGATGGTGCTTGAGAGTTATTGTAAGAATTCTGTGGAGAAAAGAGAATGTACTTAATAATTAAAAAAAAACAAACAAAAAAGTAATTTATGAAGTAATATTTATTTATGATGTAATAAATATATTCAAAAGCATTGGGCCAGTACTGATCTTAAGAAACCAAAATGTGTGTGTGTGTGTGTGTATAAATATGCAACAGAAGGAAGTTATTTAGATAAGAGCTGGGGTGTTCTGGAAGACTGAAAAGTGAGAGACAAAGAATGAGTAACATTCAGATGGATAAAGAAGAGGGGAGAAGGCATAGAGCAAGGCAAGTCATCCTATGTACAAAGACTGCAGACAAGAGAGTGTATATGACCCAGACAATTTACCTGGAGTAAACTTCAGAAAAGAAAGAAGGAGAGTGAGAGAGAGATTGATCTTGAGGGCCTTGTAGGTCAGGATAAGAATCTTTCACTTGACCCTGCAGGCAATGCTAAGCTATTAAAGCATTCCAAGTCATTATCAGGGCTGAATTTTAGGAAGACTTATGTAGGGCTATCACAAAAAAACATTAGGTTTTGTGACAAAAATAGATTATATACATTGAAAGATTACTAACAGCTACTGTATATAGCTACATAGGTTCCACAATCAGATATGTGTTCATTTTAAACCTCAAACTATTTGAAAGTTCCCAAATAGTAGTTCTTCCTCTCCTCTGACAGGAAAAGAATGAGGGTACTTCTGAGGTGGGAATAGGAGACTTTACAAATTTTGTGTCCTGGGAAACAGATACTCTTACTGTGTACTTACCTTCAGATGCTCTGTCAGTGTCTTTGAATACTTCAGAGCAGTTTCTTTCTTCAGTTTGAAGAGCCTCAGGTACAGCAAAGACTGGCATCGCAGGCTAGCCAATGGAAAAGGACAGCTTATTTACCAGGACAACAGACTCTGGCCGCATCTCATAGAAAAGCTTCACATTGCACCAGAGTACACAAGTGACTCATGTGAGCAGACCATGGCATAAGGTCAATGACACTAACTCTTAGGCAAAACCAAAAGGTGTGATCTTATTAAGGTACACAACCTAGGGAGGGAAAGGAAGAGGAAGAGACCTAGGACTAGTCTCCTATTTGGAGAAGGCAATGGCAACCCACTTCAGTACTCTTGCCTGGAAAATCCCATGGACGGAGGAGCCTGATAGGCTGCAGTCCATGAGGAGGAGCCTAGTAGGCTGCAGTCCATGGGGTCTCGAAGAGTTGGACACGACTAAGCGACTTCACTTTCATGCATTGGAGAAGGAAATGGCAACCCACTCCAGTGTTCTTGCCTGGAGAATCCCAGGGATGGGGGAGCCTGGTGGGCTGCCATCTATGGGGCTGCAGAGAGTCAGACACGACTGAAGTGACTTAGCAGCCTCCTATTTGTTGACATTCAAAAATCAAAACCTCACCCCCAGGACACCAACGTGTCATTTATAACATAGGGACTAAAAAATCATTGTGGGGGAATTTCCTGGCAGTCCAGTGGTTAGGATTCAGTGCTTCATCTTTCTCTGTTGTGGTCCGGGTTTAATCCCTGGTCAGGAAACTAAGATCCTATATAAACCGTATGGCACAGCCACCCCTCCCCTCAACACCCCCGCCCCCCTGCCACAAAAAAAACTTCAGAGCATAATTTCTGCATCAAACTAAAAATAATCTAAAACAACAAAACTAGGAACTCACTTGTAAATATTACAACTCTGAAGTAACATATGTAAAACCAACATGGCTTACAAAGGCCCTGCACGGTCATCACTGCCTACCTCTCTAATCACTTTCACTTACTTCTTTCTTCTGGGTCTTTTAGTTTCCTGACACAAGGTTTCCAGTTTCTTTTCACTATCCAGCCCTTGTAAATGTTTCCTCTACCTAAGGACTAAGTATCCCTATAGTTTACCTTTACAGTTATATAAACTTTTCCTTCAAAGTACTTAATTCACGTACTTGTGTGGTTATTTGATTAATTTCTGTCTCTTCACACTATACCCTAGACTCCATGACAAATAGGACTGTGCCAGTTTTTTCCTACAGTTGCTCTCCCAGTTGTTAAACCCAGTACTAGGTAAAGTAAATAACCATGATAAATAAACTCTCTCTCTGGGGATAAGCAAACAAGTCATTTCTTTATTCTGAGCAAGTTAGATGTTTGCTACCTGAGGTAAGGAATGCGTGCGTGCAAAGTCGCTTCAGTCATGTCTAACTCTTTGCAACCCTATAGACTATAGCCCGCGAGATTCCTCTGTTCATGAGATTCTCCAGGCAAAAATATTGGAATGGGTTGCCAGGCCCTTCTTTAGGGGATCTTCCCGACCTGGGGATTGAACCCATATCTCCTGAGACTCCTGCACTGCAGGTAGATTCTTTACTGCTGAGCTGCCAGGGAAGCCCCAAAGGTAAGGTATAAGTATATGTAAATTGAGGGAGAGGATACCAAAAGAAGAGCCTGGATTTTTTATAGTGTCCATCTTTACTGAAATACACAATAGAAGCCTCAGTGTACAAAAAAAAAAAAAAGTAAACTATAGTCAAATCAAAAAAATAAAAAGCCTAAAAAAGTGATCACTTAATAGAAAGTTCTAATATCATTCTCACTTTACCAAGGCTTTTATTTTGTCAAGAGGGCAATGGAGGAGAGGCTCTCAACAACTAAAAATTTTCACTGGAATTCTGTTGTTTTCTTCTTGACCCATCAAGAATAGATTTATGACTGGGTTATGGAAGGCCGATTCAAGGATAACTTTCAGAAGAACACAGACAGAAACTGCTTTGTCGTCTAGCAGAGGCTAACATACAACACTTACCAAAGCACTGTAAGTCTTTTATCTGCAGCTGTAGCATCTGGTGCCAAGTAATTCTTTAGCTTCATAGTGTATCTGTGAGATAAGAGAAGAAACAAAGGACACAAAATATAATACTTCATCTATTTTATGACCTCCTCAGTCCTCTAAACATTAGAATCAAACTTAAAGACAAAAATACCCACTAGAGTGTCTACTTCTCCTTTTCCAAAGACAATAAAGGATTAAGGATCCTCTTTAGCTATTATTTTATAAATTAGTCCTTTCCAAGAAGGAACAGAGAAATATTATTGCCAATAATGCAGCAAGTTTCCCCACTTACTTGATGAGCTCCACCGTTTCTGAATACATAAGGAATGGGGATTTGGATTCCTGAGCATTTTTCTCTAATGCATTCCCACATTCAATGAAAGATACCACAGCATCAAGATAGTATACAGCTTTCTCAAACCTATCAGACTGAAGAAAGGAGAATAAAGGTAAATGAGAGCCACACTGATGTGCTACGAGAACAAATGAAGATTTAAGTTAATTTGATTAAATATATAAATATTTACATACCAATGCATCTGCATTGTGCTTTAGCTTTTTTGCTTCTTGTAAATAATGGTCTGCTGAATAATTTCTGCAATGTAAATTTTTTATTTTAAGTAAAATGGGAAATATTTTCCTAAGATAATATTAGTTTTATAGCCCTCAGTTTTCATGTCCTCAAGTAAAGAAAATGAGCTATTACTAAACATTTGATTAATTTTTTCCCTGACAAATGTTTCTATTAGGTTAAGAGCATAAATCATTTGAAAGATTGAGAGTAAACAGAACGTAGGTAGGAAAAATAACCTTTATCAAAAGGGAGGGGAAAAAACCCTACGTTACTTACTTATTTGAGACATGAGACAGTCTTTATTTTAAACCTACACTGTTTTACTTAAGAAAGCCTTTAAACAGTAAAGTCAGCAAAGGTGGACCACTGGAAGGTACATTATTCACATTCTCCATGAGAATCATGAAGGTAAATTAAGTTAAAAGGAGCAATACTTGGACTTGAAGGTGCCTTTAAAATTAAAAATCTGAATATTCTGTCACAATATCACAATACAACAATATCACAATACAACCAATTCTTCCGGCCACTGACAGACATTAAAATGAGTTTCTTATACACTGACTAAAATGATTTCTTAAATGCATAAAAAATCTTATTTATCTTACCTGTCATCAAAGGCAAGCTTCGTTCTCCGAGGCTTAGAAGCATCAGGAGTTGGTGCAGATGGAGGACAGTTAGAAGAACTATTTGGAGCTTTTTCCTGACCAGAAAAATAAAAACAAAAACTACGTTGAAAATTATGAAATTAAAATTAAACTAGAAGTATTTCTTAGCTCGTGGTTAAAAAGCAAACAAAATTCCATTGTCTGTGGTAGTTAATTCCCTTGTTATAAAAATTTTAAATTTCATAATGTAAATGTCCTTTTTATGGAATGAGCCCATTTTAAATAACCAAGAATATTCTTTATAATATTCAGTTCAATCAGTCAGTCATGTCCAACTCTTTGTGACCCCATGAACCACAGCACGCCAGGCCTCCCTGTCCATCATCAACTCCTGGAGTCTACCCAAACCCATGTCCATTGAGCTGGTGATGCCAACCAACCATCTCATCCTCTATCATCCCTTTCTCCCTCCTGCCCTCAATCTTTCCCAGCATCAGGGTCTTTTCAAATGAGTCAGCTCTCCGCATCAGGCGGCCAAAGTATTGGAGTTTCAGCTTCAATATCAGTCCTTCCAATGAACACCCAGGAACAATCCATCTCCTTTAGGATGGACTGGCTGGATCTCCTTGCGGTCCAAGGGACTCTCAAGAGCCTTCTATTAGGGGTCTACTATGTGGGAGGCAATGACACTGACACTTGTAAAAACTTAAGGAATACACAAATCTAGTATCAATATAGCAGTATTACTTCAGACAAAACTTACTGGTAATAACTGGTCAATGAAAACAATTACAATATCTAACATTTACTATGTGCTTACTATTTACTAGGCACTAAGTTAACTAAGTACTTAGTATAATCATTAATCCTTTAACAACCCTGTGAAATATGGACTGCTATTCAGTTCAGTTCAGTTCAGTCGCTCAGTTGTGTCCGACTCTTTGCGACCCCATGTATCACAGCACGCCAGGCCTCCCTGTCCATTACCAACTCCCAGAGTTCACTCAGACTCACGTCCATCGAGTCAGTGATGCCATCCAGCCATCTCATCCTCTGTCGTCCCCTTATCCTCCTGCCACCAATCCCTCCCAGCATCAGAGTCTTTTCCAATGAGTCAACTCTTTGCATGAGGTAGCCAAAGTACTAGAGTTTCAGCTTTAGCATCATTCCTTCCAAAGAAATCCCAGGGCTGATCTCCTTCAGAATGGACTGGTTGGATCTCCTTGCAGTCCAAGGGACTCTCAAGAGTCTTCTCCAACACCACACCTCAAAAGCATCAATTCTTCGGCGCTCAGCCTTCTTCACAGTCCAACTCTCACATCCATACATGACCACAGGAAAAACCATAGCCTTGTCTAGACAAACCTTTGTTGGCAAAGTAATGTCTCTGCTTTTGAATATGCTATCTAGGTTGGTCATAACTTTCCTTCCAAGGAGTAAGCGTCTTTTAATTTCATGGCTGCAGTCACCATCTGCAGTGATTTTGGAGCCCACAAAAAATAAAGTCTGACACTGTTTCTACTGTTTCCCCATCTATTTCCCATGAAGTGACGGGACCAGATGATGTGATCTTTGTTTT
The DNA here is from genome assembly GCF_029378745.1 of Bos indicus. Lineage (NCBI taxonomy): Eukaryota > Metazoa > Chordata > Mammalia > Artiodactyla > Bovidae > Bos > Bos indicus. The sequence continues at coordinate 44,181,950 of NC_091766.1, forward strand.
CTGAATGTTGAGCTTTAGGCCAAGTTTTTCACTCTCCACTTTCATTTTCATCAAGAGGCTTTTTAGTTCCTCTTCACTTTCTGCATAAGGATGGTGTCATCTGCATATCTGAGGTGATTGATATTTCTCCTGGCAATCTTGATTCCAGCTTGTGTTTCTTCCAGTCCAGCATTTCTCATGATGTACTCTGCATATAAGTTAAATAAGCAGGGTGACGATATACAGCCTTGACATACTCCTTTTCCTATTTGGAACCAGTCTGTTGTTCCATGTCCAGTTCTAACTGTTGCTTTCTGACCTGCATACAAATTTCTCAAGAGGCAGGTCAGGTAGTCTGGTATTCCCATCTCTTTCAGAATTAGGATAGAATAAAAAATAGTCTCAAGGAAGCTGAGCAACTTGCCCAAGTCCAAACAGCTTTTAAGTAGTATTCCTGGAATTTGGGTTTTATGTCAGATCTATCAGATTTCAAAAGCCTAAACACTTTCTTAAATTTTATTCCGCCTCCTAACCACATGTCTATTCTGTCTCCTATCAACAGAGACCTTTAACACAAGGGCTATGACCCTGTCCTTCCAACAGCTTCCCCTCCAGTCCTATCTTGAATAAATTGAATACACATTTTTTTCCCATTAAAAAAACCATAAATAAGTAGAATTTCTCCTATGAGTTCATAAATGTCTCAACATTAGAAAACCCAATAATATATATATTTTTATTACTTCTGCTTAAAAGAGACCATGTAACCATTATTTTTCCTTTTCTTGTAAAAGAGTCCTTTCAAGTTCCACCTATTACAGCTTTCTTCAAGAATGAAAATAAAAGCCCTGAGATTTGAAAAAATACTAAACTCTTTATGGTAAAATCTGCACATTTACTAAATGGCTTCCTGAATACTACTGCAATCTAACATTACTTGGACAGCTTTCCCCCTGTGTTTTATAAACAGATCTATTAAGGTTGGCACAAAAGTAATTGTGGTTCCAGACCATGAATTTTAAATCATTACAACTAGGCTAAACATATCTTTATTAATCAAAATAGGAACCATTACAGTCAACATGTTCTTGCCAATGAGAAATAAGTTAGTCTATTCCTGTAGTGAAAAAATCCATGCTTTGGGATTCCATGAACTCTTGGAAAGCATTTTTTGCATCCTACTGGCTGTGGAAGCAAAAAGTTGTTGAGATGCTTGAAGTGGTAGTTGGTTGGCAAGAGGTAAGGTGAATATAGCAGATGGGGCAAAACTTCATAGCCCAATTTGTTCAGCTTTTGAAGTGTTGGTTGTTCAACGTGCAGTTGGGTGCTGTTGTGGAGAAGAACTGGGCCCTTTCTGTTAACCAATGCTAGCTGCAGGCATTGCAGTTTTTAGTGCATCTCATCAATTTGCTGAGCATACTTCTCAGATGTTAATAGTTTTGCTGGGATTTAGGGAGCTATAGTGGATCAGATGGGCAGCAGACCACTAAACAATGACCATGACTTTTTTTGGGTGCAAGTTTGGCTTTGAGAAGTGCTTTGGAGCTTCTTATCGGGCCAATCACTGCTGCTGGTGGTTGTTGTATAAAATCCACTTTTCATTGCATCTGATTGAGAAATGGTTCATTGTTGTTGCACAGAAAAAGAGAGGACACTTCAAAATGATGATTTTTTTGATTTTCAGTCAGCTCAAGAGCCACCCACTTATCAAGCTTTTTCTCCTCCATAATTTGCTTCAAACACCAAAAGACTGTAGAATGGTTGACATTGAGTTCTTCGGCAATCTTTTGTGTTGTTGTAAGAGGATCAGCTTCAATGATGGCTCTCAGTCTGTCGTTGTCAACTTCAGTCAATGGCTGGCCACTCGCTCATCTTCAAGGTTCTCATCTCCTTCATAAAACTTTTGAACCACCATTGCACTGTATGTTCATTAGCAGTTTCAGGGTCAAATGAATTGTTGATGTTGCGAGTTGTCTCTGCTGCTTTACCACCCATTTTGAACGCAAATAAGAAAATCACTTGAATTTGATTTTTGTCTAACATCATTTCCATAGCATAAAATAAGTTTAAAATGAATAGTAAGTAATAAAAGTCACTAGCAAAAAAACATAAAGTGAGAAGTGTGCATTAAAATAATGTACAACATAATCATATTTATTTATGAATGTATTCCAATAGCAAGTGGCAAATTTCAACAATGCAAAAACCTCAATTATGTTTGCACCAACTTAAATATAAGTGCCTAAGTTTAAATTTATTGAAGGAAAAGTGAAGTTTCTGAAAATAAAGAAAAATTACTGTGTGTGGTAAGAAATGCTCATTAGACTTACTGTGGTTGAGTAAGTTTTTGCAATATATATACATATAGGAAATCATTCTGTTGTATACCTGAAACTAATACAATGTTATATATCAACTTTATCTCAATTAATTAAAAAAACTGGTAGAAAAGGACTAACAAAATATCAGTCAGCATACAGAAGGTGTGAAAATATCATTAATCTAACTGAATTCTACAGGTCGCTGTCTCTAATTCATGTGGAAGACACAGTCTTTTCATTACAAAAATCTACCATATAAGTACGCTGTTTTACAAAGCAACTCAACAAATTTCAAAAGATTACTGCATGCGGATCACTTTCTAGCCCCTTCTACAAGGTAGAAGTACTAATCAAAAGACAACCAGAAAATCTCTGTATGTTTGGAAATTGAGTAACACACTTAAGTATTCTTGAATCAAAAATGGAATCACACAAGAAATTAAAAAACGTTTTGAACTGAGTTATAAAAATATTATATACCAAGTCTTGAAGATGCAGCTAAAGCAGTAATTAGAGGAAAATATATAGTCTAACTGCTTATATTTGAATATTAGAGAAAAAGAGCTTACAATTAATTTTGAAAAACAAGCTTAGTATCCATCTTTAAAAGTTAATAAACAGAACAGCAAAACAAAAAGACATAAGAAAGGAAATCATAAAGAGTATAAGTTAATGATATAGAAAACAAAAATAAACTATAGTGAATAAAGACAAAGAAAGGCTGTTTTTTTGAAAAAAAAAAAACAAGTAAAAGTGATAAGCCTCTGATGAAATTGATGAAAGAAGAGAAAGACGGTACAGAAAACTAAAATTAAAAATAAAAGACAATATAAGAAGCAATATTAAAGATATTAAAAATAAAAGGCTATACTGAACAAAATTTATGCCAACGTATTTCAAAAATTTGGTTATCAGCAAATATCTAGAGAAACAGAAAATAAAAATTATATGTAATTTTGGTTTATCATATTATCTAATTTTATCCAGTAAGTTAAACACTGGATAAAGTGCAAACAAGTGAGACACAAATCCCTGCTTTCAAGAAGCTGACAAGAGTAGAGACATAGACATTGAACTTTACCTATGAGATAACAGAAACCAAATGAGCAGAAGAGCTCACTTAATGAGTGCATTTTAAAAAGAAAGAAAGAAAGAGAGAGAAGAAGTTTAAAAGAAGAAGCATACAGGTCTCAAATCCTACAGTTCAAGGATGGGAAATGGAGAAAGAGCCAGCCAGCAGGTAAACAGAGAACTAGGTCAGGGAAGGAGGCCCACAGAACAGGTTCTTCAAGGACACTATCTAAACTGCTATGGAAGTGGTCCAGCTGGAGAAAAATCCTTTGGTATATCTCAATTTGAGACATTGTTCACAATTTAAATTACCTCAAAATTTAAAAGATTTAATCACCACATTTAATAAGCAGGACTAACTGCCTTTGTCAATTTTTTTCAACTGTTAAACAGTTGCTTATTTTAAGTCACAAATAATAATGCAGTAAATTATATGCTTAAAAATCTAGGTATTTTCTTAATTTTGTCAGGGAGTTTGCTCCTGATCAGATCACTTTAGAAAGCAATGAAAAAACCTGATAAACAAATTCAGGATTAGAGCCTAAGTACCACCTTGAAAAAGCTTCTCTGATCTAGTTATGCACCCACAAACGTTAATATTCCCCTACCTGATGATCATGCTCTAGGGCTAATTCCAGTGCTAGCTCAGCTAAAGAATATTTTTCTTCTTCATGAAGCCAAATGGTTGCTTTAGTACTTAATGTAGTATAACTAGCTTGTAAAATCTAACTAAATACTCCAAAGACAATTTAAAACCATAGACAAGAACCCAATCAGAACAACTGGAGTTATTTACAAATTTGATCATAAACAACTGTTCTTCCATAACCAACTTTTCCAGTTATGGAAAACCAACTTTTCCAATTTCTACCTTAACTAATAATATGTGTGTGTCCAGATGACTTCATTCCTTTCATGGTCTCAGATCACAGCACAAGTTTATTATCAGACTATGACATTTTGAGAGTAAAAATGAACAGATCTGTAAGATTAGTAAGATGTTTACAAAATTTTCAAAGCACAGTTACCTTGGAGAAGTCACATGGCAAGGAGATTTTTTTCAAAAGGCTCAGGTCTCTCAGTGCCTTACCTTGACCTCCTTAGAGCTACTGGAAGTCTTCCCTTCAGTCCTCTTCTGCTTTGATGCGGAGGAACTGTTTTTGCTGCTGGCACTATTTTCCTTGTTGCTGTTATTACTTGACTTTAAGGAAGAAGACTGACTAACAGTCCTCTTCCGAGAGCCATGCTCTGTTTTTGGATCTTTTGAAGGAACAGGCCCAGCAGGAGAAGGCAATAAATCTTTTTCTTTAGAAGCACTCTGTTTAGATGACCTGCCAAACCAAACAAATGCCCTCATTTCTCCACATAGTCATTTAAGAGTGATGGACTTTTCCCATTTGACTTTGCCTGACTTCAAGACAAATTTGTTTTTCCCTGTTTGATTATTAGAACATATGATTTCTATAAAACAAAATAAAACTATAAATTTCAAGAGGGCAGATATCTTCTCCAGTGTTTCCTCCCCATTATGGTTGTATACTCAGTGCCTAAGCCTTGGTCTGCCATACACAAGTATTCAATAAATAGTGACTGAATAAAAGAACAAAAAGAGGAATGGTGAATGAAGATACTAATGCTCAAATGTCTCCTGCAGCTATACATAAGCTTGCCATCCAGCCTGAAAGTGGTAAAGCTTTACTTTAATTCTTATCCTATGAACACTTCCTATTCTCCTAAAACGAGAGATAAAGTGACTGAATCTTGCTTTTAATCCCAATTAACTAAAAGCAAAACCTCCCACCATTTGGTATATGACTGCGTACAGAAATGTATAACATATACATACTAAATGGAATATTCTAAGAGCACATTAGAAAGTACCCAGCAGCAAATAACACACACAGATCAACACACATGTTAACATGTTTTGCAGACATACTCTTTGTTGCTGGATGGCTTGTGGCCTGCCATATTCTTGTCCTCTGTTTTAGGTTTCTTGCTTTCATTGGCTCGGTTATCATCTTCATTCTGGATGAAAAATAGAGGAAAAAAAGCAGTTAGGTTTTGATTTTTATTCATCTAATTTCAGTTTTCAGTGCTAGTCACCATCAAACAGTTAATCTCTGATACACTTCAGAAAGAAGATAAATGTGAAGTGAAAGAACTCATTTAAACAGTGTTAAATAAATTAGGTTTTTAAGTCTAAGAAGAAGTCTCCTATTTTAGATAAGAAAAGCTGAAATGCTGTAACAGTCTTTTAAATGGCATCTTTTCAGTCTGATGATTTGAGGAGGGGGGATGAGATAATTAAGATACAATTCACATACCATAAAATTCATCTGTGTTGTAAGATTATTTGTCAATATTTTATTTCTTTGTAATGAATGAATATATTCCATTGTATGGGTATACCACATTTTATTTATCCATTCATCATTTGAATTTTTCCTACTTTTCAAGTATAGGTTTTTGTGTGGACAAGTTTTCATTGTTCTTGTGTATATACATAGGAATGAAATTGCTGAGTCATAAGGGAATACTGTCTATTTACTTTTTGAGGAACTGTTAAACCATGTCCCAAAGTGGCTACATTACTTTACATTCTCATAGGCACTGTCGTTCTCCACATCTTCACCACCACTTGTTACTGTCCATCTTTTTGCTTTTAGCCAAGACTAATGATTTTTGAAAAACTTTTTTGCTGAAACAAAAGCTATGGGCCTGTCTATAATTATCAAGCTACTATGCTTGGGGAATTTAAGTTTTCCTATTGATTTAAATATCAGGGCACAAATATTGCAAACATCCTGCCTTACAAAAGAATTTGTTCCCATACACAAATGATTAAAGTTGGACATGTGAAAACATGAGAAAAAGGAATCCACATCTTTCATTATCTTTGGCTGGTCTCTTTCTCAGTATTATCTGCTTTATCTTCAAGAATAATTTTACCAAAGCAACAAATCTCAAAAATCATCACTGGGAAATACCCTGGTGGTCCAGTGGTTAGGACTTTTTGCTTTCACTGCTGGGGCCTGGGCTCAATCCCTGGTGAGGGAACTAAGATTCTGCAAGTTGTATGGCATTCTGGGGCGGGGGGGTGGGGGGTTGCGAATAATCATCACTAAGTTTCCTGGTGATATACATTTTATAAAATCAAAATTTCATTTACAGGTATTGATATAAAAAAACTTGTGAGGAATATATGCCAATGAAATGTGGGGGAGGTAAGGAGATATGCTTAGTCGCTCAGTTGTGTCCAACTCTTGGTGACCCCATGGGACTGTAGCCCACCAGGCTCCTCTGTCCATGGGATTCTCCAGGCAAGAATACTGGAGTGGGTTGCCATTTCCTTCTCCAACAGAGATATGGAACACTCCTTTTAGAGGAAGGGGATTTTTTTATTACAAGTTAAGTATATTGTAAAATTTTAAACAAGAGTAAAATATACTCAGTATATTATATGTTAAATGTCTGAAAAAGTTTACAAAGATTTGTAATACCTTTTTAAAGATAAAAGAACCATTTTTTTAATTCCATAAGAAACATCTTATTTTTTTAAGGAGCAGAATCTATCATATACAAGATCTTATTTCATATAATTTCTATGAATTATATAGAATAATATAAAATCCTATAACTAAGTCCACCAATGTGAGGCTGTGGGCTCTAGAATCCAGCAGTCCTAAAGAGTTTACCAGTTGAATAAAGCATCCCTTTACTACAATAATGGAACCTCTTAGCTATAGTACTGAAAGTAGGAAGCTTCAGTTTTCTAGAAATTCAAATTTTAAAAAATCTTCAACTTTTGAAGATGCAAAAAAAAAAGTGTTATTCTCATTTGTCCAGATACATCAGCAACAGCACACAGTACTGTGGTTCCAAGGAAAAAGAGGGAAAACCGCAGGCTCATTTCATTTTAAGAAAACGTTATATTCCTCCTGTCCTCCTACATGAGATTCTCAGGGTCAACTGGGACTGGGATTTTGTTGAGTCCACCTGCTATTCCGTTCACCTGCTCATGTTTTCAATATCTTACAATCGCATTCACACATGTGTATCAAGGGAAATTATACTATTCTGCAATACAAATTAGTAAAATGTACTCTCCTCTAAAGATTTCTCACTAAAGTTGAGAGATCACATTTCTTTCCAAAAAATCTGTCTCTATATGTAAGTTTTTCAGCTCCATGGTATGTCCATTATCTTCCAATCACAGATATCCATGAATTTTCTTATTTCCTGGGTTTAAAAAAAGCTGACCTTAAAAGTATATACCAAGCTTTATCTGTAAATCCAAATTATCTTGGAATTATTTAGGGACGAGAGCTGGTTATGTGCCAGCAGATGTTTTTAATTCTGAACTTGCAGATATGAGTGTCTCAAAAAGCAGAAACGCTGTGGCACAGCTATGTACAATGGATTGGTGAAATCCTTAAGGACATGTTAAAATTGGTGAGTCAATTTACTAGCTGGAATTTGTAATCTAAAACATGTCACTTGGTCTGGATATAAGACAGAAGAAAGTGTTATGAAGTATGACAACCTGGAGAGTACATATCCCAACTAAAGACATTTAAAACCAAAATTTTAAGAATGTTGTAAAGGCCACTTTGCAATCTTTGCTTCGTTCTCACCTCTACACTGGCCAGCACACACTATGAACAGATGCACTGGTTCATTTCTTATCTGAATCAGAAATTCAGATAAGAAATGAACCTTTAATAAAGAATTAGAAACTATAATTCTTTACTAAAGGATACAGGGAGAGGCACGGTGGTCCTCAAGAGACTCTTGTGTCTGTTGCCTCATCAGGGCTTTAGGCTCACCTCTATTTTCCCTCATAGCTATGAATTAACTAGCTAGTTTTTGGCTTAATGAGATTTCCACTGCATTTTAGAGGACGATGTTCACACAACAACAAGAACAACAAAAAACCCATTACAAACCTTATGTTTCCTCTTGCCTTTGTTGGAAACTTTCTCTGAGGCTTGTTTCTGAGCCTCTCTTGTGTGCTTTTCTGGCACATTTTTCTTTTCCCCCTTGGGTGGCTCTGTTTCTTTGTAAGGCTTTCCTGGTATTCTAGTCAAGAGATTCAGGTCAATCTTCACAATAAGTGGATACCTGTCATCAGGCTCACTGAGGGGTGAAAGAAGTTCCTTCTCTTCCATAGGAGAGAACATTCGTTGCCGAAAAAAGCTATCTTCTTCCTCCACTGAGGAGGGTTTAACGGGAGTCCTATTACTCTCAGGGTACTTAGGAGTTTGTGAGGAAGGAGGAAGGCTCTCGCTTTCATCCGAATCTGAGGATGAGGTATCTGTTTCTATAATTTCCCTTGATTTCTGGGAAGATTTACTTGTTGACTTGTATTTCTTTTTCTCTGCTGAAGGTCGAGGGGAAGATTTGGACTCCTTTTTTATATTGGGTTTTCTTGAGCCTTTGGTGGCCGCTTTGTGTCTGCTGGAGGGCATGCTGGTAGCCATGTCTACAGGAGTTTCACTCTCTATCTTCAGGCCTCCACGGGGCTCTTCAGCAGCTGCCTTCTCAGTCTTTTTGGGTTGTTTTTTCCCTACAGTTCTCCTCTGTGCTGTGCTGTCACTCTGGGCAGGAGACTTTTGCCTCCCACGCCCACTTTCTGATCCCTTTTGGACAGTTTTGGAGTCTCGTCCAGGAGTAGCAGAACTTGTTTCTTTAGGACCACCTGGATCTGTGTAGCTATTCCCTGTGCCCTGTTCTCGGCCTTCCTTTTTATAGCCTTGAGATGATGGGATATTACTGTCCACAGAAGAAGCTGGTGATACTTTATGTGGATTTACTTTATTCAGCCAGTTATCAAGTTGCCATTTATTTGTGGGAGGTGGTTCAGGCTGAAAAACAGAGAAAGTATGCTTTTTCAGTACTGAAACTTTCTCCTTTCTTCATAATCTCAAGGAAGAGGAAAAAACACAATGCCTAACACCACAAAAGCATTTGTTTTTCATAGTTCTAACTGAACCAAAGGAAAAGGCTAAAAATAATAATAGCTCTAATCACTTCAAAGAGAACATAAGCTAATTATTATATATATATAGCTTTTAAATATTAAATAGCCCTGTCAGGAATGCATACAGTACATTTAATTCCAGAAAGCAAACAAACAATGTAGGAACCAACAGAGATTTTAAACCACATTTTATCAAGCTACAGTGAATTTATACTATTTAAGACTTCTTTTCACCATAACTAAACAACATGAGTCACCAGGCTGAAACAAAAATAAAGCTCAAAGTAAATACTGGGCATCACCAGGGGCCTTCAGAGTGCCTACAGAAGGGACCCTCTTGGCTCCCTCTCACCTCAGGAGATGCACTCTGGGATGGCTCATTTGCCTCACTGTCACTGGAACTACTTTCACTCTCTGAGTCAGATCCAGAGCTGCTTTCAGATCCACTGTGGCTGCTAGAATCATCCCTGGAGTTATCTGCCCCTTCACTATTATGGTGTGAAGGTTCAGAGTTACTAAAAGAAATAAAAAATATAAATGACCAAAAGATTTTTTTTTTCAGAATGACAACCTGTAAGCATTCAAAGTTGACACTCCACTTTATTTAAAATGTTTACTATTTGTTAAGCTCTTCAAATTCTATGATTCTTAAACTTCATTATAAATGAAATAAATACTTCCTTTTAAAAAGTTTCTGAAATGCAGCATTAGCCACTAGTACTCACCTTTAATAAAAGCTTTACTGGGGTACAAAATACTCTAAAATTCATTTATTTTAAACACACAATTCACAATGATTTTTAGTTAATTTACAGAGTTGTAATAATAATATTTACTTTATAAGGTCAATTACTCTATCACTACACACTGTTATCAGATTGACCCTTCCACTATAAATAAAACAAAAAATAAAAGGATGCCTACCTTCCTGGTGTACTCCTTGGCATTGTCTTATCACAATCCTAAAATTAAAACATGAGAGGAAATCTATAAATGAATAAATAGTACTTTATCTGCTTAATGTGAACAATATGTGAAATCTTAATAGAAAAACTTTCTTCTCTAATATATGCATCAATGGTCACTTAACACTTATGAAATACTGTTTTTACCTGAACAATAACGAATTGCCAGGATAAGATTAAAAGCTGTGTTAATAGTTTTTCTTATCAACAATCTCATGCTTCATGAGGATGTTCTAATATATGCTAAGTAATAAGGAAAAGTCATTTAAAAAAAAAAAATAAGGGAAAAAAGTGGAGGTTTAAAGACAGAGTGGAAAACTATAATATACCAGTGTCAGAAAAGCAGGAATGAACTTAACTACCTGGATCATAAATGTATTATTCAATTATAATTCTTATAAAATACAATAAAAACAAACACTGTGTGAAACTAGTAAATCCTAAGCAGACACACCTGTTCTCCATCACTGTCTTCACTGCTGCTTAGCTTTAAGTCATCTTTTAACATACTAGAAGGAAAAGACAGAAAGGCTGATTATTTGGGGAATTTCATCATGGCATAGCAGAGCATTAGATATTCTACAATAATTCTAGAAATAATCACCGTGGTAGCCAAATATTTAATTGAAAAATAAAGAAAAGACCCAGTAAGTCTTACTCTGTCTGGTTTGGTTTATATCCAGAGTAAAAAACTGAGAAAGATGAAATTTAACAATTTCAATTTTGGAAGCTCTAACTTTTCCATAAGTAAAATATTCATCTTTGTTTTCTATAAATAAAAGTTACCTGCCACAAACTCCTATACTCACTTCTGTTATCTGTAATTTTTCTCTAATTGCAAATACACAAACTCATTCATTATTAAAACAAATTACCATACTCATACCCAACAGTCCACTAGAGGAATATGACTCTCAAAAAGAAGGAAGATAAAATGAAAGCATCAGCAATTCTCTTTCACTATCCCCAAGGTTTTATGAAGAGATATGTACACTTGGGTAATTGTGAAAACCAGAACACACAAAGTGCTAGTTCGTAAATGCCTTGCTATGAAAGATGAGTGCTCTTTGCAGATGTACAATTTTGGGCAAGAACCTTGGTTATACAAGAGAAATAACCATATATGAATTAAAAATAACTCCAGAGTCCAAATCTTTCTTAATCAAAATTCAAATCAACTGTTTAAAAAACACAAATAAATACTTTAAGTTAACAGTTCCTGGAATTAGTTTTTAAAAGTAAAATTATAGATTTAAATTTTCCTTAAGGCCACAGAATCAAAATCAAAATTAAAAACTGAGTAAGGAATCACAAAACACTCCTTGCCTTTTTATAAGAAAGGAAAAATTAACACAAACCTTAGGGAAAACTAGAAAATGTTTGATTTCTATCACCACTAGTTACATTACCTTTCTTCTCAAAATTTCCTGACAGTCTCCAATCAATGGAAAGGAAATCTTCTTTCACTCCTACTACTACTAATATTGTCCCCTCAAAACTTAATCTGAGTTTCTAAATCTGATCCCAAGTTCAGAGTTTCACATAAATGACCATGTTGATACAAAGTAACCAGATGATTATAGAACTATGAAATCTAAGGATGACCAAATAAGTGGGACAGATAAAAAGGTCTTCTTTTGGTCAAGGTCTCAGTACATCTCTATGACTGATTTCCTATAAAGAAATGTGCTTACTCTGAATTCTCTCAGCCCTTATGATTTAATAATGGCAGGTCAATGAACCTGTTTACACATATGAATATGTCAAAGCTTTTACCATACTGCTTAAGGTACTGGATGCTCTTGTTCCCTCAGAAACCAAAGTAATCTGCACATATATGGTAAGCTCCCATTGGTTTTCTGCACATGAATAAATATAATAAATAGGAATTTACATAATTTGAACTCTTCAACAGTCAGGTGAAATTTCTTGTATTCATGTATTTTCATTCTCACTCAATTCCCACTATGTTCAGCTGAAGAGGCTGAGGTTATCAGTACAGACTGTGGTTATACTGGTTATTCACTTTCTTTAGAATTTTGTTTCAATTACTGAATTAACTTGTGGTCTCAGGAATTCAGTAGTAAGTTCATTCTGTAAGTTGGAATTTCTTATCATCCAATATACCACTCTACTACATTTTGATACATATTTCTGGGTCTACCTATAAAATAAAAGTAGGAAAACAACACGGACAGTATGAACTATGCTGCTTTAATATTCTAAATTTTGTGGTCAAATGGAGGGTTTTACTAAGAAGAATCCTGTATTTTTTTTACGTGTTTTTTTGTTTTTTTAAACAAACTAGCATCACAAACACTTCTGAAAGATAAGAAAAAAGTGTAATCATAGAGCAGGGGTATGTAAACTATGGCCCCACAAGCCAAATCTAGGCCTATTTTGTAAAAAGAAAGTTTTAACTGGAACATAACCACACCCATAGTCTCTGGCTGCTTTTATGGTACAACAGCAAAATTGAGTAGTTGAGACAGAAACCATCTGGACCCTAAAGTCTAATAAAATATTTCACTATGTGGTCCTTTACATAAAAGTTTGCCTACCCGTGCCTTAAAAGATTAAACACATATTTCTAAGTGTTCTAGATATCCAGATACTACAAGTTAGATTTTGAGCAAAAAAAAGACAAACATTAAACTTATTAAGCAATAAACTTACGATTTAGACTGGTGTGCATTTGAAGTTTTAGAAGAAGGATTATATCTTTCTGGAGCAAAAAAGAATGCAGACATCAGCAACTACAGTATGGCTATTTATATTTTAAAATGTCTATCTATATAACCTCAAAGAAATAAAAACGATGGGATATAATTCTTCATCCATCAAATTGGTAACACTTTAATGTACATAATATGAAATATTGGTGGAAACAGGCATGTCACAAGTTATTGGTAGGACTGTAAATTCATACAATCTTTCTGGAGGGCAATTTAATGATATTATCTTACCAATACTGTAAATGCACATATCCACTGACCTAGCAGTTAAAAGGAAATGAATTTACACTACATCTGGAGGAATACATACACACAAATAAACACTCACACAGTTTATTATAGCATGGTTTGCAACAGCAAAACTGGAAACCAATGCCCATCTACGGGGACTAGATAAATACATTAGGATAGTTTCAACAATATAACACATTTTTGTTTTTAAAAAGAATGAACTAGAGCTTTATACTGATATTAAAAAAAAAAGTGACAGTTAGTTGCTCAGTTGTGTCCGACTCTTCGCGACCCCATGGACTCTAGCCCACCAGGCTCCCCTGTCCATAGGGATTCACCAGGCAAGAATACTGGAGTGGGTTGTCATGCCCTCCTCCAGGGGATCTTCCCAACCCAGATTGGGAAGATCCCAATTGGTTGATTGATTGACCTGGTTGGTTGATTCCCAACCAGGGATCAAATCAACCTGGTTGGTTGATTCCCAACCAGGGATCAAAAACCCAGGTCTCCTGCCTTGCAGGCAGATTCTGTCTGAGCCACCAGGGAAGCCCATACTGATATAAAGACAGTTCTAAAATAAATTAAGTGAAAAACACAGGTAATAAAGAGTAGGTGCAGCTTATGGTCCCATTTGCCAATAGTTAGCTATGGGCAGAGAGAATGGGGGAAGAGGAGTAGAGGTAAGGAGATACTTTTAAAAGATTTTAAGAGAAAATGAATACTTTCTGGCCTACAGGTAGTTATTTACTATGTATCTATAATGCTGGGTCCTTTTTTCCTATCTGTAGCTTTAAGACAGAACAAAGAAATAGTTACATAAGATTTGTTAACCTTAAACATGGACCTCTGCTTTAAGATCACTAAAGTCAACAAACTAAGGACTAAAAAAGCTCCACATTTTAATCTCTCTAAATAGCTTATTACCAGAGTAAATATACCTGAGAAGTTACTGCTCTTGGAAAAAGAACATTTTTTTTTTTTTTTTTTTAAAGCGAGCTTTATGGTGAAGTCCCAACATTTGCAAGGTTCCTGACCTTACCACTACCAATTCATACAGCCATCAACTCGTGGAACCACAATGAAACTCCCCAAAGCTCTCTTCCCCTCAAGTTCTTCTGAGGCCAAGAGAGTGGAGGTAGACAGGGATTTTGTAGCAGACATCAGACTTTCCTCCCAGCGAAAAAGACCCAGAAAGAATAGAATGGCTCTTGGGGATATGAGGTGGCCATCAAATTGAACTCATGAGCTCTAAACTATTAGTTCAAATACTTAATAAAAATAGCTTATTTTGATACAGAGTGATTTATAATTCTTCATTTTTTAAGCTAAGATTCAGTTCAACCCATTACTAATCATCAGATCATAAATACTGGGATAAGATACACAAAAGAATTATTAAAGAAACATATGATGTGACCACGAGAAATGAATGTGAAATAAACAGCTTAATATAAAAACCAAGAGGAAAAGAAATACTCACTTTGTTCTCCAGGGCCAAAACTGGACTGCTGAGACTCCTGAGAAAAAGAGACATAAAATTATACAGTGACATTAAGACAAAAAGTTTCATTAGAGAAAAATACTTCACATTAAACTACTCAATTCCAACTAATTCAATGGAAGATTCTGTTGAGTTACTAAGAATGCATAAAAGACAAAAGCAAAAACAAAACAAAGACAAACAAAAAAAGAATGCATAAAAGAAAAAAAAAACACACCAAAAGAATTTAATGATTCCATCTGATCAACTTCACCAATTCAATGGTCAGTAGTAGAGCTTCCCAGAGCTTAATACAGAAAAGTACCAATCTATGTAACAGTCTTTCTTTTATCATTTGTTTTTAGCAGCATCCTTGGCACTCATATCCTAATTTAATTCTTGGTCTTAAGAAAATGTTATTTTTTAAAGAATACTAATAATGATATATTAAAGTGAAAATAGTTATGCAAATTATATATACTCAAAAGATACCACTATTATGGACTAGTAACCCCTTCACAGTTATTCCCATGTCATTTTACTCCCCCTCCCTGCTCTCAATATCTTATAATTAGCAACCTGAGGAAGAGATTTGCCATACTCATTTTACATACTTCTTTGTAAGCCCTATACTAGCACTGTGTCTGGCACTCAGCAAGCATCAGTAAAAAGAAAGCCAAAATGTCCAGGAAAGAAACTTTTCAAACTCAACTTTCAAGACGAGAACAGCTATTTCACAAGTGCAAGTTGTACATTTTTCTAGGTTAAGTCTGTGGTACACATTGCAGTACACTAAGATCACACAAACATCCCTATTCTCTTCAAAAGCTTACTTAAAAGTATAATCTTCTAAGAATGACAGAATTATCTGTGAAAGAGAAATCCAAACAGTATCAAAGCTAAAATATAGTTTTGCTGTTTAAAAATACTTTAAACCTACATCAACTGTCAACTGATTTTCAACAAGGGTGTGAAGACCATCCAACACAGAGAGAATACTCTTCAACAAAAGATGCTAGGACAAGTGAAGAGTCATACAGAATGAAGTCGGCTCCTTACCACAGACAACCTGGAATAGATCGAAGAGCTAAATCTAAGAGATAAAACTACAAACTCTTAGAAGAAAATGCAGTGCCAAATCTTAATAACCTTGGATTTGGCAAAGGATTCTTATATATGACACCAAAAGCACACGACATGAAAGAAATAGATAAAGTGGATTTCATAAAAATTAAGAACTTTTGTGCTTCAAAGGATACCATCAAGAAAGCGAAAAGACAACATACAAACTGGGGAGAAAATATTTGCAAATCATATATCTGATAAGAGACTGGTATCTACAATATATAAAAAGCTGTTATAACTCAATGCTGAAAGTCAAGTAACCCAATGAAAAAACTGGGTAAAGGATCTGACTATACATTTTCCCAAGAAATGTGGCCAGAAAGCATATGAAAAGATGTTTGACTTCATTTGTTATTGGGAGGAAATACAAATCAAATTGACAATGAGATATCATTTCATACCCACTAAGATGACTAGAATCAAAAAGATAGATAACCGTAGTACTGATAAGAATGTGAAGAAACTGAAAGCCTAATGGGAAATACTAAATGGTACATCTAGCTGTTTTGGAAAGCATTCTGGCAGTTCCTCAGATAATTAAACATTAGAGTTACAACATGATCCAGCAATTCTGCCCCAGGTATAACCGAGCGAAATGAAAACATGTCCACACAAAAAATTGTGCCCAAAGGTTTACAGAAGTATTAGTCATAGTAGCCAAAAGCCCAAAACAACCCAAATTTCCATCAGCTGTTGTTGTGTTAGACACTCAGTCATGTCCGACTCTTTGTGACTCTGTAGACTGCAGCCCACCAGGCTCCTCTGTCCCTGGGATTCTTCAGGCAAGAATACTGGAATGGGTTGCCATTTCCTTCTCCAGGGGATCTTCCTGCCCCAGGGATCAAACTTGCACCTCTTGCATCTCCTGCATCACTAGGGAAGCCCTCCATCAGGTGATGAATGTAGAAACAAAATGATATATCTCTAAACAATGGATTATTATTTGACCATAAAAAAGAATGAAGGAACTGATACATGCTACAATGTGGAAGAACCTTGAATATTATGCAAAGAGAAAGAATCCAGTTGCAAGAGATATGCAATATATGATATGATTTCATTTACATGAAATGTCCAGAAAGGGGAAATCAATACAGAGGACATATTGGTTGGGTAGGACTGGGAGGGGAACAGAAGGAAAAAGGTTGATAGCTAAATGGTAGGGAGGTTCCTTTTGAGGTGATAAAAATGTTCTAAACGTTAAAAAAAAGTTCTTTTTGGCCATGCCACATGGTTTGTGGGATCTTAGTTCCCAGACCTGGGATTGAATTCGGGCCCTTGTCAGTGAAAATGCAGGGTCCTAAGCATTGGATCACCACAGATTTCCCAAAATGTTTTAAAATTCACTGCTATAATGGCCGCACATATCTATAAACATGCTCAAAACCATTTAACTGTATACTCTGAATGGGTGATTTGCATGATATGTGAATTCTATTTCAACAAAGCTATTCTAAAAAAGTCTTTAAATACATCAGTGACCAAGAGGTCATTCCTGTGAATCTTATTAAAAATGAAAAGAAGGATTTCCCTGGTGGTCCAGTGGCTAGGACTCTGCGCCCCCAATATAGGGGGTCTGGATTCAATCCCTGGTCAGGGAACTAGATCCTGCATGTCTCAACTATGACCCAGCACAGACAAACAAAACATTTATTTTTTTACATGAAAAGAATTCTCTACCCAGCCTTGAATGACTAATTGTCTTATACTCATTTACCTGGTAAATGGTCTAACAGTTTAATAACCTAAGCTTTTAAGTAGTCCCTTGATTCATTTTTCTCACCTCTGACAATAGTCAGTCAGCTAAGTGACCAAAAGCAACTGGAGGGACGTCCCTGGTGGTTCAGTGGTTAAGACTCCATGTTTCCAATGCAGGGGACATGAGTTTCGTCCCTGTTCGGGGAATTAAGATCTTATATGCCACACAGGTGGCCTAAAAAAACACAAAACCTATAAAATAAATAAGCAAATATGACTGGATTCTGTCTAGACCATCTACTTATATGCAACCCCCTCTCCTCTACATCTGTACTGCAAAGACGTAGGTTCTCACCTTTCTTCATTTACAATGGTCATCTAATGGATCTTCCTGCAGCCTCTAGTTGACCTTTCTAAAGTCCAAGTCTTAGTATATATCATTAATACTCCCTTATTTTTCACAGAGTGTACAATGGCTCTTCCTTTTTCCTAAAGCTGAAACCCAAACTCCTTGATACACATTCACTCACATATCTAAGTACTGGAAAAACACAATAAGCAAAAACTGACATGGCCTTTGTCTTCATGGAACTTAATGAGTATTTTTGCAACTACTCATGCAAATCAAGATAAAATAGCAACTGTGTTAAGTACAACAAAGGGCAAATGCTTGCACAGTATTATAAAGTAATATAAAAATAACAATTATATTATTATTATGTGTGTGTGCATGCATGTGTACATGAGAAACAAACATACAGATACACATACACACATACACCCCTGACCAAGAAAATGAGCAAAGGCTTTCCTGAGTAGGTACTGCTCAGGAGGAAATTTGAAGGATATGTAGGAAGTAGACTGGGAAAGAATGAGAAACATAAGTGTTCAGGGTAGACAGAAAAGCATGTGTAAAGGCAAGAAAAAATAAGAGCATAGCTAGTATAAAGAACTTCTAGGCAGCCCATGAGAGGAAAAGGTATAGAAGGAAGAGGGTTAAGAAATTAAACTCAGGACCAGAGAGGCTAAATCACATAGCTGATTTTTATAACCATATTAAAGATTTGTGTGTGTGTGTGTGTGTGTGTGTGTGCAGTTTACTACGCTGAAGAATTATCCAAGTACATCTGCATACTGTGATGATTACTTTGGCTATTAAGTAGAGAACAGCTTTGAGAAATCTAGAGTGGAAGTAGATATTTTTGTCAGGAGATAACTTCAGTGGTGCAAATATGAGATGACCACAGCTTAAAGATACTGGTCTCCAAGCTTTTTTGATCACGTACTCCCCACCACTAAGACATTTTTGCATTTGTATCTCCCAAATATGTGTGTGCTCAGTTGCTCCTGACTTTTGTGGCCCATCAAGCTTCTCTGTCCATGGAATTTTCTAGGCAAGAATATTGAAATGGGTTGCCATTTGCATTATTAACTAGTATATATTATGCAAGACCAAAATATTAAAAATTTAAAGGGCTCGGATAAAATAATAGAGTTAATTTTAAAATTGTATTTATCAATGGCAACAATGCTTTCCTTACATACACACAAAAGTACAGTCTGACACTAAAACTGGTTTGATAATTGTTCCACTGGGTATCACAAAGATACAGCTAGACAAATGGAAGAGATGCTATACTGACTAAATCATGATACCAAAATTTCAATCTTGCAGATTAATATGCAAAAGTTTCTGTTGAAATTTAGCTAATAAATTTCCAATGGTCACTGACACAAAACAATTTCTCAAGAAAATAAAAGGTTATGGTTTAGTATTTTTAGGAAATGGGTTCAAAACTCACTGAAGTTAGAAAATTCCGTTTCCAAGTCTTTAAAGCTTGCACATATGACAATCATCACAGTTTTTAACAACAATAAAAAATACAGGATTTCCCTGGTGGTTCAGTGGTTAAGAATCCACCTGCCAATGCAGGTGGCCCAGGTTTGATCCTTCGTCCAGGAAGATTTCACATGCAACGTAAGCCCCTATACCCTAGAGTCTGTGCTCCGCAAAAAGAGAAGCCACAGCAATATAATGAGAAATCCATGCACCACAACTAGAGAAAGTCTGTGTGCAGCAACAAAGACCTAGAGCAGCCATAAATAAATAACAATGGAAATACATAGTGATGACATTATTTTTAAAACACTGCCTTCCTAACTTGAGGCAGTTACTTTTTCATTCATTGTTAGGACATCACTTTTATTCTAAGAAGAGGGTTTAATTTATTATTTTATTTTATTTTTTGGGGGTTTAATTTATTATTATCATTTTAAATATGCTATGAAAAGATCTGATCTATTTGGGACTTACATGTGAAAGAGAGGGAGGGGAAAGGGAAAAAGGAAGGATGGAGGGAAGGAGAAGAGGGAGGGAGGGACAGAAAGGAAGGGAAAGTGAAAGTGAAGTCATTCAGTTGTGTCCGACTCTTTGCAACCCCATGGACTGTAGCCCACCAGACTCCTCCATCCACGAAATTTTCTAGGCAAGAGTACTGGAGTGGGTTGCCATTTCCTTCTTCAGGGGATCTTCCTGACCTAGGGACTAAACCTGGGTCATTGCAGGTAGATGCTTTACCGTCTGAGCCACCAGGGATGTATCTAAATCACTTTTAAGTGCACCAACTCTTACTGTCATTAAACAAATAATCAGTGACCTTCTGGGTTAATAAAAAAAGTATTTGGGAGTGCCACATCGGTTCTCCATGAAGGAAGGGGGAGGAGAAATTATCTATACGTTAAGACTTAACTTTTCTCTGTTATATCTTTCTTTGAGTGGTACACACACAAAAATAGCTTTTCAAGTATTTTATAACTGAAGTTACCAGGAGCCTGGTAGCTCAGATGGTAAAGAATATGCTTGCAATGCAGAAGACCCAGGTTTGATCCCTGGGTCGGGAAGATTCCCTGGAGGAGGAAACGGCAACTCACTACAGTATTCTTGCCTGCAGAATTCCATGGACAGAGGAGCCTGCGGGCTACAATCCATGGGGTCTCAAAGAGTCAGACACCACTAAGGGACTAACACACACACACCTAACTGAAAAGAGAGGCAAACAATATCTTAAATTGATACTAGTACTAGAAGCACCTACACTTTCATTCATCTATATAGAGCTAACTTTGTACACTGCATGATTTATTCTAATACTTGATTCTTAAATCTTTAGTTTTGCTTTCTAAATCTGTTTCAATAGTGTTTCCTGACAAAGGAATGCGTTTTAGTCTGTTTTCTCTGTGCTCTCTTTGTACTGGATTTCAGTCATTTTCTTTGCAATAAAAAGACCAAGTTTTTAAACAAAGGGACAACACTGGGAGAAACAACAGAAGAAGTTTTTAATAAAATTTTATTAGACTTATGTTAAAGGTTGTACTGCTGCTGCTGCTATTAAGTCGCTTCAGTCATGTCCGACTCTGTGCGACCCCATAGACGGCAGCCCACCAGGCTCCCCCGTCCCTGGGATTCTCCAGGCAAGAACACTGGAGTGGGTTGCCATTTCCTTCTCCAATGCATGAAAGTGAAAAGTGAAAGTGAAGTCACTCAGTTGTGTCCTACTCTTCGTGACCCCATGGACTGCAGCCTACCAGGCTCCTCCATCCATGGGATTTTCCAGGCAAGAGTACTGGAGTGGGGTGCCATCGCCTTCTCCAAAGGGTTGTACTGAATACCACATAATTCAAAATGTCACTAACAAATTATGATGCTTTCATCATTTTATCAGTTACTATCTCAAGGTATATGCTATATACACCAAAAGCAAGATAAATGATAAAAATGCATGTCAAATTACTGCTGATAATCTGGATTTTTTCTTATTTTTTCTGCTTATGGCATCTTTGTTTCTACTATGCAGTGGCAGATAAAGAGCTCATATATGGAGAAGGACAATCTCAACTTTGCCATTTACTTGTTTGGTCAGAAAAGGATTTGTGTGTTATTTTCTTTTGATAGTTTCACTGCAGATATGTCTTTTAAGCCATTTGTGCATTGGTGAAGATTAGCTGAATTAAAATCAGTTAACACAATCCATATAATCTTAACAAAGCACACTTAAAACTGTAATATGCCACAGCTAGGAAGAACAAATGAACAAGAATAACTATCAACTTTTCCATATTGAAAAGACCTAAACTTCTCTTTGGATACCTCACATACCAAACATAAAATGTGATCATAAAATGTGAGGGTTTGATTCCTGTTCAGGGAACTTAAGATCCAGCATGTCCCGTGGTGGGGCCAAAAAAAAAGCAAAACCCTATAAAAGCAACCTAGCCAAAGCAACAATGAGTAAGTAGCTAACTGAGCTGTTTCAGAAAAATAAAAAATCTAAACACAGTTCAGTTCAGTTTGGTCGTGTCCAACTCTTTGTGACCCCATGGACTGTGTAGCAGGCCAGGTTTCCCTGTCCATCACCAACACCTGAAGCTTGATCAAACTGTCCATCAAGTCGGTGATGCCATCCAACCATCTCATCCTCTGTCATCCCCTTCTCCCCCTGGCTTCAATCCTTCCCATATCAGGGTCTTTTCTAATGAGTCTGTTTTTTTCATGAGGTGGCTGAAGTACTGGTGCTTCAGCATCAGTCTTTCCAATGAATATTCAAGACTGATTTCCTTTAGGATGGACTGGTTGGATATCCCTACAGTCCATGGGAATCTCAAGAGTCTTCTCCAATACCACAGTTGAAAAGCATCAGTTCTTCAGTGCTCAGCTTTCTTTATGGCCCAACTCTTTGACCCATACATGACTACTGGAAAACCACAGCTTTGACTAGGTGGGCCTTTGTTGGTAAAATAATGTCTCTGCTTTTTAATATGCTGTCTAGGTTGGTCATAGCTTTTCTTCCAAGGAGCAAGCGTCTTTCAATTTCATGGCTGTAGTCACCATCTGCAGTGATTTTGGAACCCAAGAAAATAAAGTCTCTCACCGTTCCCATTGTTTTCATTGTTTACTCAGGTAAACAGAGTTACCTGAGTATATATTAATATATCTAAATTCAGTCAATAAACATTTACCGAATAGCTATTATGTGCCAGAAATTATTCTATTGGTACCATCTAAATGGCTCAGTGGTATATCTACAGCACCAAGAACACTGCCAGGGATTGTTCAAAACATACAGTTGAATATGAGTAAAGGTAGTCAAAAGCTTTAGTTCACTTCAAACTATTACTGGAAAATCTACCAACTTATCCCTAAGCACACTCATTCACTCTGCTTTCCCTCCTGTGAAAAAGAATGACATAATTGTGCTCTGTGTGTGCATGCTCAGGCACTTCAGTTGTGTCCAACTCTTTGTGACCATATGGACACTATATAGCCCACCAGGCTCCTCTGTCCATGGGATGTTCCAGGCAACAATACTGGAGTTGGTCGCCATGCTGTCCTCCAGGGCATCGTCCTGACTCAGGGACCTCCTGAATTGCAGGTGGATTTTTTCCCTTCTGAGCCAGCTGGGAAGTTCTAATTGCGCTCCAAGGCAAATATTCTCTATGCTATGCTATGTTATGCTAAGTCACTGCAGTCGTGTCCGACTCTGTGTGACCCCATAGACGGCAGCCACCAGGCTCCCCCGTCCCTGGGATTCTCCAGGCAAGAACACTGGAGTGGGTTGCTATTTCCTTCTCCAATGCATGAAAGTGAAAAGTGAAAGCGAAGTCGCTCAGTCATGTCCGACTCTTTGTGACCCCATGGACTGCAGCCTACCAGGCTCCTCCGTCCATGGGATTTTCCAGGCAAGAGTACTGGAGTCGGGTGCCACTGCCTTCTCTTGGGCACAAATTTCAATTCCTCTTGTGAAGATTTCCTAAAATTACCTTCTTTCTTTCCCACTTATCGCTTGCTTTTCCTATTTTTAACAAAATCACTTTCATCAGCATATAAATATGATAAAATGCCCTCATCTTATAAAAAGTACTCCCCAGGCAATATCATCATACCTTTTTTTGGCACCACCACATTTCTCTGCTCCCTTCTACACAAAATAAAATCTCCGTTTATATAATCACTGCCTTTAATACCTTTTTAGCCCACTGCAACCTTCTCTTGCCCTCATCTTTGTAACTAAAAATGTCACCAATAAAGAATACATTCTCAAAATTTCCCTGGTGGTCCAGAGGTTCAGAATCCCCCTTGCAAAGCAGTGGACATGGGTTCGATCCCTGGTCAGGGAACTAAGATCCCTCATGCTGCATGGCAACTAAGCCAACTGAGCCCATGTGCTGCAACTACTAGCCCCCCACTCCCACCACAATTAAGAGAGTCCAAGCACTGCATGTTGAAACAAAGGTCCCATGTGCCACAACTAAGACCAGATGCAGTCAAATGAATAAAAATTTAAAAAAGAATACTCTGTCAAATACTATATGATATCACTTACATGTAAATGCTAAAGCATGACACAAATGAACTTATCTGTGAAACAGGAACCAAATCACAGACATAAAGAACAGCATTGTGGTTGCCAAGGGGGAGGGAGCAGGAGAGGGATGGACTGGGAGTTTGGGATTAGCAGATACAAACTATTATAAACAGAATGGATAAACAACAAGGTCCTACTGTATAGCATAGGGAACTATATTCAATATCACATGATAAACCATATGGAAAAGAATATGAAGATGAATGTATATAAAACTGAATCACTTTGAACTGTAGCCCATCAGACTCCTCTGTCCATGAAATTTCCTAGGCAAGAATACCAGAGTAGGTTGCCATTTCCCCCCTGGAAAATCCTCAGATACTTGAAAATAAAACTACATGCTTCTAAATAACCCATGGCTCTAAGAAGAAGTCACAGAAGAAATTAGGGAAATATTTTGCACTGAATGATAATAAAAACACAATATATCACAATTTGTGAGATACATTTTAAAAAAGGGCTTAGAGGGAAACTGATAGTTTTAAACACTTAAAACAAGAAATGTTTACAATCTATGATCTAAGCTTCCAAATTCATAAATCAGAAGAAAAGCAAATAAAACCCAAAATAGGCAGAAAGAAGAAAATAATCACAATAAAAGCAAAAATCAAAGAAATAGAAAACTGAAACAGCTAAAGGATGGTTCTTGGAACCGACAATATAACTGATAAATGACTAGCTAGACAGATCAAGGAAAACAAAAAGAGAAACTACAAATAATCAGTAGCAGGGGAAAGAGAACTTTACTATAGATCTTACAGACATTATAGAATAAGTATAGCTTATTAATGACACTGGGCCAATAAATCTGACTGAAAAGAAAAAAATTACCAAAACTGACATAAGAAATAGAAAATTTGAATAGCCTTATATTTAATAAAGAAATAATAAATTTAATTTGTAATTTTAAATCTTCCAGTCGAGAATACTAGGGGTACAGTTAGCTTCACTGTTGAGTTATATTAAACACACAAGGAAGAATTAATGTTAATATTTCACAAACTATTTCAGAAAATAAAGATGAAGGGAACATTTCCTTGCTCCTTTTAAGAAGGACAGCACTATCCTGATATCAGACCAAAGACATTATTAGAAAAAAAGAAAAAAGAAACCTATCAACTCTGGCATCACTACACCCCCGCCCCCCCAAGGCAAAGGTGAAAAATCTGAACTAATATTTCAAAAAGAAGAATGGCCAATAAGCTCATAAAGAGGTTCAGTGTCATTAGACATCAGGGAAATACAAATTAAAACCAGTATGAGATACTGCTGCTGCTAAGTCACTTCAGTCGTGTCCGACTCTGTGTGACCCCATAGACGGCAGCCCACCAGGCTCCCCCGATCCTGGGATTCTCCAGGCAAGAACACTGGAGTGGGTTGCCATTTCCTTCTCCAAATGAGATACTGCTAATGCCCAATAAAATGGTAGAAACTAAAAAGAATGACAATACCAAATGTAAGATGTTAAACAAATGAAATCAGTCCTGAATACTCATTGGAAGGACTGATGCTGAAGCTGAAACTCCCAACACTTTGGCTACCTGATACAAAGAACTGACTCACTAGAAAAGACTCTGATGATGGGAAAGATTGAAGGTGGGAGGAGAAGGGGATGACAGAGGATGAGATGGTTGGATGGCATCACTGACTCAATGGACATGAGTTTCAGTAAGCTCTGGGAGTTGGGGATGGACAGGGAAGCCTGGTGTGCTGCAGTCCATGGGGTTGCAAAGAGTCAGACATGACTGAGCGACTGAACTGAACTGAAAACAAATGAAACTATTATACACGACCAGGAAATGGGAGTGGATAAGGTAGGAGTGTGGTACAACCAATTTAGCACGCACTTGATACACAATCCAGAAATTCTACTTTTTTCTGTATGACTCAGTATACCCGTAAGAAAAGACAATACAAGTTCACACAAAGAATTGTTAGTCAATGTTTATAAATACTCAATTCTTAATAGGTCAAATCTAGAAACAACTCAATGTTTATCAACAGGTGAATGAATAAATAAATTTTGGTATTTTTATACAATGGAAATAAAAATAAACTATGAATATAAAGAAAAACATTACTGATACATTCAAGAACATGGAAGAATTCCAAAAGTATATACTGAGCAGAAGAATGCAAATATATATGCCAAAAATATATATACATTGTATGGATTACATTTATATGAAATTCAAGAGAAAGCAAAACTTACCTATAGTGACATAGAACAGATAGCAATTGTGCGGGGCCAGTGGTGGGGTGAGGTGGACTGGAAAGGAACTTGAGGGAACTTTGTGGGTTGAAGGAAATGTTCTAATTCTTAATTAACATGGTGCTTATAAAGGTGCATATGTCTATCAAAACTCAGGCTGTATATTATATGTGCATTTTTTATGTGTAAACATAGCTGACTTAAAAAGTAAAAGAGTGGTATGACACACATACATGCAGAGAGTTTTCTCTCTACCTCGTATCACTCACAAAAATAAATGGAGCTAAATATAAACAAAGGAAATAAAACTACAATCACATTAAAAGAAAAATGAGAAGTTATGATCCTGGAGATGGAAAAACCTTCTTTAACAAGACATTAAAGAGTAAAAGCTTTATACAAGAGAAAGATAAATTTATTCATCAAACAAAATCTTTTAGACCATAAAACTTAAATGGGCACTAAGTGGGAGAAACATTTGCAGTATGTGGAACAAATTATTCAAATCTAGAATTCAAACAAAACAACATGAAACAAAAACAGAAATTTTCTTAAAACTCATTAGGCAAAAGGTATAGCCCCAAGGGCAGAAGAAATAGGCCAATTAATCCACATAGACATTAAATGGATGACAAATCTGTAAAGATGATGAACCTCCCCAGCAATCTAGGAAATAGAATACTATTTCCTACTCAAAAGATTGGTGATTAAAATAATAAATAGCAGTGTGCATGTAAGGAATAAAAGGAAATACAAGTGCAGGTATTGACTAGCACAATTACCACAGAGGGAATTTGAGAGTATATACTAACTATATACTCTCAATATTCAACAATCTTATTTCTTGCTTTTTACACAAAAGAAACTCATATGCACACAAGAAGGCATGAATAAAAGTTATCCACTATAGCAATGTTTATAGAAATGAAAACTTGGCAACAAGATAAATATCAAAGGGAAATGGCTAAATAAATTTAAATTAAGATATAAAATGGATGCAATTAAAAGAACTGAATACCTCTATATGTAATATATTATATATAATAACATGAGAAAGTATCTAAGATCTATTGCTGACTGATTAAAAATACAGAATAATATATCTATACAGAAATTAAATGAGAAAATGTTTATATGTAATGATTCCATTATATGTACATATAAATGCATTTGAAAAGACTTGTAAACGTATGCATGAAGTAGCTCTGGTAAGATGGAGGAGGCAGAATATGGAGAAGGCTATTATTAGGGGTCCTTCTTACATTACTGTCATAAGTATAAATTAATGTTTAAAAAAACAAATCTGTTGATTTTAGATGAGCCTGGAATTATTGTCTGAAGAACCATTACCACAGACTGTAAGTACGGTTGTTGCATCCTCTGGAAACCCTCACCATCTGTGAGGCCAAGAATATCACAATAGTTCACAATAAACAGTGATGACCTCTAGGTCTCTATCACAAGTTGCCTTCAAAGATTTTCCAAGTTTCTCTCAATGTAAGTCAATCTCAATTCTAAGGTCTAGTTTTATTTTCTTCATAGTAATTACCACTATCTGAAGTTACCTATTCATTCACTTATTTGTTATCTATCTCCCACTAAAATGGGAATGGCAAGATAATTCTGAATTCACATGATTTTAGTCAAGCCATTTAGAGTTTTCTTACAGTATAAAGACACATTTTATTTACTTACCTTAGTTGGAAAAGGAAATTTGGAAGGTTCTGTTTTGCATGGTGTATGAATAGCCGTTAGAGGGGGAGGCCATGAATGCGTCATCTCCTGAAATGTAATTATTACAGTTTGTTTTCAAGCAGGTCAAGGATAAAAATTACACAGCTAAAAACCAGATCTGTATTATAAATGCTGGTTTTGTGACTGCTCCTCCGAAGGTGTACATATTTAATTAATAATATTAATTAAGCACAATGTGCGCAAGGCACTATGGGGTAGGTAACAGGAAGACAGTTTACACTCTGACTTCAAAGAGGTTAGAGTTAAGGTGATAAGGCCTGTGAATAGTTATAGAAATCAGCCTGTAACCAAATACAGGGCACATAGTAAAATGCTATTAAGGAAGAGCTTACTATGGGAGTGGGAAAGGGGGATAACAATAAGAAAAGAAGCCAGCTTTTACTGTGTACCTTTAATGGGCCAGATACTGTGCTATTTTACCTCTGTTACTCAGCTAGTCGTCATAATGACATTATGAGGTAGATACCATTATTATCCTGACTCTATGTAGGATAAAACTGAAGCACAGAGATAAAGCTATTTACTCAAAGTCATATGCTTAGTTAGTAAAGGACACAGAATTTGATCCTGGGTAGTCTCTCTACAGAGTCCATTCACTGATCCGAAATTTTGGTCAAGTGGAGAAAATCAGAAGAAAGGTATCAAATGCACACATAGAGGAAGACACACAAGTAAGACAACATGTCTGATTTCATTCAATGCCTTCTGTCTAATCATATGCCAAATATGTCCAAGCGGAAGTTTGGATACAATCACAATGTATATGTTAGAGATGCAGGAAACAGAGAGGTATCAGACCCAGAATAAGGAAGAAGTATTTTATCTCTGGCATGTAGTTCAAAGCCAGCCATCAAGTAGATTGAGAAAATACAATGAATTAAAGGTGGTATGACCTTTAGGAATTTATCCTATAGCTATACCCACACAGTTATGTAAAGATACATGTTTAAGGGATTCACTCCAAAAAAATGAAAACAACCTAAACATCAACAACACAGGATTAATTAAATTACCAGACACTCATACAATGGAACACCAAGCAAACAGAAAAATGAGAAAGTTACCTTCTGAAATGACCACTGTTAAATGCCAAATACAAATCAGTGTATGTCCTCATAAATGTTTATTTATGGAAAAATCTCTCAGAGATAGTTAACCTTTGGACAACAGAACGACTGAAGGAAGAAGAGAAAAGAACACTTGATACAGCTTCTACCACTTGAATCTCTTGAAATAGTCACCTGCACTCAGCTTGCTCTTTATCCTCTTACAATGCTTTATGTTTTTAATAGTATTTCACTTTCTGAAGTAATTGTATATAGTTGATTATTTCCTACATTGTGCTTGAAAATGCCAGCTCAAAGGGTGCAACACTAACACTATTATCACCACAATATCCCTGGTGCTTGACACACAGTAGGTCCACAGTAAGTTCTGAATTAATAAATCATTTCTTACAATAAATATATTACTTTTAGACTAAAAAACCCTTTTTATTTCGTTTAAGTTTATGATGAGGTTCCCAGAAAAAATATGACTACAATTATGAAGAAAACACAAAGGCAATGTGAACCTGCGCTTCCTTCTATGCTGCACATAGGGAGGGAAAAGAAACAGAAACTTACATGCCCCAGGCTTTCATTGTTGGCATTTTACACCTTAAACACCAAAATCCCCTCAATAAAAAATCTATTTAACTCCCTACTGTCAAATGACTGAGCATCTATTACACCCAAGGCCATGTGCCAAGTCATATATATATACATAAAATATATAATAAATGGCTTCCCTCGTGGCTCAGCTGGTAAAGAATCTGCCTGCAGTGCGGGAGACCTGGGTTTGATCCCTGGGTTGGGAAGACCCCCTGGAGAAGGGAAAGGCTACCCACTCCAGTATTCTGGCCTGGAGAATTCCATGGACTATATAGTCCATGGGGTCGCAAAGAGTCGGACATGACTGAGCGACTTTCACTCAATATAATAAATGGTCGGTAGTATCACAGAAATAATTAAATACAAGAAAATCTTAAGATTTCTTTCAGGTATTAACGTGCCATACATTTCTGAGGATTTAAGAGTAAAGATATATGCTCCCTTAGACTTTTTATGTACATGGCAACTGAAAAATGAAAGCAGTGAGTCATCATTGTGGTCTGATGACCTGATTCGGGGGGAAGAGGATTTCAGTGGGATTCTAAGAAAAAAACAGAATCTGTATATAACTGAAGAGGAAGGAGAAACACATTCCATGAAAGTTTACAGAGATGAAAGAATACGAAAGGCTATGGCTTAGGGAAATCAGTTTGGGAAAAGTGGTCAATCTGTAGTGCGAGAGGCTGAAACTGGCCTGTACACAGACTAACATTTAAAATGTTAAATTTGCACCCTATTCTTTTTAGGGGCCTTAGAGAGCCTGAAAACTTCTTAGAAGGAAATTATGAAGACAAAGGATTAAAGCAAAGAATATGACAGCAATACAGAAGACAGATGAGCAGGGAGACTCCAGACAGAAAGTCAGAGTGAGGACTGTATATTACAATTACTAAAGCTCAAAGTGGCAGAAATGGAAACAAAGGAACAAACATTTTCAAGAAATTTTCAAAGTCTTGCATGTAGTTTTGTGGTTAAAGAAAACATGAGAGAAAAAAGTGAAAGATAATTGGGATTCTACAATTAGCCAGGAAGAACAATGATACTACTAATAGAAGTTAAGTCTGATAAATATGGCTTCAGACATATCTGAAGAGGCAGGGAGAAACCCAAACAGAGACCCACCTAAGAAGCAATCAAGAGACAAAACCCAAAACCCAAAGGAGGCCAAGACAGGAGAGAAAGACTGAATAGCTGTCTTAACAGCTGAAGTCCAAAGGATGGAGGAAATTTTCATCAAAGAAAAAGAAGAGAGGAGCACTGGCTTAAAAAATGAACTCAAGTTTAAGAGATAAGAGAGGACACAAGCTTTCCCAAAGGGCAACTTTGGAATGTTGAGAATGCCAGACAAGAAAAGGTGTGTAGAAAATAAAAACAACGTAACAGTCAAGGAAGAAAAAAATGGTGTTTCCAGAAGGAAAAAATAAAAATTCTTTAAAACAGCAGCAACAGTAGAGAACTCAAATGAAGCCTCTAATGGCATGGGAGGTAATGACCTTGGAGAAACAAGTTCAGGAGAACGGCGGAGGTAAAAGAGATTTTAGTAGGCTAAAGGAAGGACAGGGAAGCCTGGTGTGCTGCAGTCCATGGGGTCTCAAAGAGTCGAACACAACTTAGTGGCTGAAAAACAACAAAAGAAAAGAAGGAGAAAAATAAGTGGCAGCAACCAATGCAAGCAGTCTTTCAAAAATATACACAGTGAAGGGGACTTCCCTGGTGGTGCAGTGGATAAGAGTCTGCCTGCCAAAATGCAGGGGACATAGGTTTAATTCTGATCTGAGAAGGTCCCAGATACCTCGCAGCAACTAAGCCCAACTACTGAGCCTACACTCTAGAGCTGCAACTACTGAAGCCCACGCGCCCTAGAACCTGTGCTCTGCAACAAGAGAAGCCCATGCACCAAACCAGAGAGTAGCGTCCACTCGCCACAACTACAGAAAGCCTGTGCAAAGCAACAAAGACCCAGCGCTGTCAAAAATAAATAAAAATTTTTAAAAATACATACAGTGAAATACAAGTACAGACACAAAAATTCAGGTGTACACAAAAAGTACAATTAATATGTGACTGATGGTTTTTGTCTATTGAGGCAAAAACAGGTTCTTTTTCTAACAGACAACATTTTCTTTTCCCAACAGAAGAATGTACTCTTTAGTCATGTGTCAAGTTTAAACATATTCCATTAAACACTCAAAATGTATAGTATTCAGAGAAGACTTTTTACGTATATCTGACCAGTATATACAGATGAACTACAAAGCAAGCTATTTTCAACACAATGGTTTGATAACTACTGAGATTTTTAAGCATTTCAAATTATTAACTGATAAACCTAAGAAGGTATAGTTATATTTGGCTTCTTCCTCTTTTCAAAGCAAACTGTTAAGACCAGAATTTGTTTTTACTTACAAACAAAACCCCCAGCTTTTTGAGGGCAAAGAGTAAACAAACCAAGTAGTTCAGAACTTAAGTATGAATATAAACAGAAAAGAGTCAGTTATTTTTGATGGACACAATCAGGTTATACATGTAATCAGTCTGCTGCAGCTTCAGATACTTTGTGACATACAGGGAGGAGGAGGAGAAGAGGGTAGCAGAGCATCATAATTAAAGAGAAAAACTATTTTAAAAAAAAAACCAAAAACTTACTTTAAGAATTTCATCCACACAACTCACATCCCCAGAAGCAGATGCCTAAAAAAAGAGGAAAAGAAACACATATTAGGTCTAAAGTCATTTCTTATTAGGTTTTTATCATTTGTTGTATAGATTTAACATTATTAGAAATAAAACTAACATTAAAGATATATTTGGTATCCCACTACTCAAAGCCAGAACACTAATTAGAATCTTTGGACTAATTTCCTTAACTACATAATTTCAAGCACTAAAAAATTTTAATCACTAAACTGTAGATAATTGGAAATTAAAAAGAAAGTTTTCCAAGAAATCTTATCTTGCTTATACTTGGATTAGAAATCAACTTTTAAAATGTAGTTTTTTCAGCTGAACAAGATGTCAAAATTTAAGTCGATTTATATACAAAATATACTATGATACTGAGATCATCATTTCACATAAACTAACAAACAGAGTAAAACCAGTATTATTGAAAGATTAGCTGTCTGGAACACAATGGACATTTTATATAATATTTCTTAAATCATGAAAGTTAAGTTTATTCTGAAGCACAAACAACAATTGAGTTATGGTGAAGTCTAGCTCTAAGGATCACATTATAATGTGTAAAGAAAGAACAAATCACCACTTTACTCTTCTCTTGAGAGGAGTAATTAGATGACAAATGCCAGGAACAATGCATTTCCCAAGGCCACAAGAAAGATTTTTAAATGTCCTCAAAACATCATTTTACCTATCCCCCATCCCTTCCTCCACTGTTTTAAGCTATAAGCTGTAATTTTCAGCTACTGATATGGTTTAAAAATTTTATTGCAAAGACTAGATTAAAGGATAAAATTTCAGCTATTTCACAAAGAATGCTCATTATTCTGAACAGAATGTTTTGGTACATAGTTCTAAATACCTTAAATTTCAACCCACTGCTATCCCTGGAGCAGTCGCCGCAAACCTTTAAGTGTACCCAGAGAAAAGGATCATGGCATCCAAATCATAAACATTACCATCTCCATGCAACCAAAAAGTCTCAACATTTACCACAATGAACCATGGCCACATCTTATTGATGAGTATTGTAATGAGAAGTAATTTTTTTAAAACAAAAGAAACAAAATGTATTATCCCATAAAATCAAAATGAGGAAACCTAAGGTATTGAGAGATCATGTTTTAGTTCTATAACTTAAAAAAACATTTTTTTAATTTATTTATTTTAATTGGAGGCACCAATACAGTATACTAATGCATATGTATATGGAATTTAGAAAGACGGTAATGATAACCCTGTATGTGAGAGAACAAAAGAGACACAGATGTATAGAACAGTCTTTTGGACTCTGTGGGAGAGGGAGAGGGAGAGGGTGGGATGATTTGGGAGAATGGCATAGTTCTAAAACTGACTTGTCATTTTAATATTTGAAAACAATGAATGACCTTTTTTCTACTGCTCAAGAGAAGTGTCTAAGAGCTCTATGGATTCACTTGGGAGTCAATCACAAGTTTTTCCTTAAACTTTTACATTCCTTACTGTTAAGACAAAGACTTCAAGTTCAATCATAATTTTAGGGTGAATTGCTTCATATAGTTACAATATTAAAAAGCTCTACATGTGTGACTTACATCCAATGGTTGGGAAGGTATTTTCAGCTTGGTGAGATGTGCTTTACTGCTGGGCTTCAGTTCAGTCATGCTGTTGCCATGAGACTGGCTGCTGTAGTGTTCAGAGGACAGCTTTGGTTCCATGGACTCCTGTCCATCCATGGGCCGCACATAGGCAGTGGGTTTCTGTAGCATTGAGCTGGACTTTGACATCAATGAAGGTGGGAAAGACTGATTTGAGTGCTGCCCACTTGAAAAAGGTACACGGGAAGGAGAATCCCAGTTTGCATCAGGGTCCCGAGGTGATTTGGAACGCTGATGTTCTTTGCTATGGTGATCATTCCCATGAGACCTGGAATGACTGGAGCTTAATGAAGAAACAGCCTGGGGTTTTCCAGGGCTGGAAGAGCGTGATTTGGAGTGTTCTGATCCATGCTGGCCTTTTTTTCGGCTACTGCTCCCACCACTGCTGTATGAGTCACGGTCATGTCTCTGGCCACTACTATTAGTGCCACCACTGGCACCTGCACTGGCCCGCTGGCTACTGTGTCCACTCTGTAAGCCCGAGGACCTTTTCTGAGACTGAGAAGTGCTGGGTGCAGGTCCTACTGGAGTCCATTTGCTACTCTGATGAGAGCTCCCATGTCTCTGTTCAAAGAAATTTGGGTTAGATTTTTCATCTGCTGTCGGCGGTACTGTAGGCTTGGGAATTGCAACAAGCTTTGGTATAGATCTGTCTCCTATGAAATCCTTCATTTCATCGTAGTTTCCAAGCATACTCTGAATACGACTTGACAGCTTATCTTCTTTGCTAGTCTAAAAAAAATAAAATAAAATAAAACTATAAAATTAGCATAACTAGAAATAAAAGATGCTTCCAAACTAACTTCACAAACTTTAAATGGAAAGGGACTTTTCTAAAAGGAGGTCTCATCTCATATGTTAAGGTTAAGATCTCAAAGCAAACTCCAAATACATATTTTTTTATGATGAAAAAGAAAATTCACTGTAAGTGAAAAACCTTCATGTTAAAACAATAATATTCTAGAGGACACTGAGAAATATATATACAATAGACTATAGGAGATCTTTTAAAAATCCAAATTTCACTAATAAATATACTGGAACAGTAGTAAAAATATTTTGAAGAGCAGGAAAAGTAATTATGCCTTTATGTAATTAAGTTCCATATCAGCAGATTAGCCAATACTCATACTTTTGGCAGTCAAGGAAAACAACATATTCCTTACATTCAATGTTACAGTTAGAAGCAGAAGTAAAAAGGTGAATGAAACAAGCTATATATACTTAATTATCTTTTTTTAATTAATAATTCCTTCTGTTACTGGAACACATCAAGTTAATAAAAGTCAACAACAAATTAAGCATGGAAAATCCAGTGATAAATTTTTAAATTTTGGCTATTAATCGTGACCATCAAGTCCTCCAACTTTTGAAGTCAAAAGTGTATACTCTTGAGTTTCAAAAATTATTTTTGAATAATAAGATCCAAGATGTCTACAAGCTTTAGGACTCTTTTATATTCATATATATGAAAGAAAAAAGTTGACTGATTACATAAAAAGGAAATCAAGACTGAAAAACAAACAGAAGACCCGGAACCACCAGTATTTATTCTGAGGTTGGTATGAATCAGTAAGGACTTTAGATTATATGAAAATCAGTCTAAGAGGTAAATGTATAGCAATTTATTGACAATATCAAGGTCAGAAATCAAACCCTATTCATTGGATATTTACATACTACACACCATACTACAAAATAAAATGGTAGTATGAGTCAAAGAGGGAGAAGGCAATGGCACCCCACTCCAGTACTCTTGCCTGGAAAATCCCATGGACAGAGGAGCCTGGTAGGCTGCAGTCCATGGGGTCACGAAGAGTAGGACACGACTGAGCAACTTCACTTTCCCTTTACACTTTCATGCACTGGAGAAGGAAATGGAGACCCACTCCAGTGTTCTTGCCTGGAGAATCCCAGGGACGGGGGAGCCTGGTGGGCTGCCGTCTATGAGGTCACACAGAGTCGGACACAACTGAAGCGACTTAGCAGTAGCAGCATGAGTCAAAGATTCTGGACCAAACTCCAGTTCTTTTCAAAATGTCTTTAATTCCAAAGTATTGTGTTATAAATGATGTCAGTCTAACTGCCCTTCATTGGACAAATCTTAAAAAGCTCTGAATAAATGGCTACTTATAGATCTCACAAACGGTTTCTACAAACACCAAATGTTGTAAGAGTAAACCCAGGATATGCTGTTAATTTGTGTTTCATGAGAAAAAAATCTAACACACTTTCAACATCATACTATGAAGCCAACAATGATCACTGGTGCTGTAATACATACTATTATAGCTATTCCACACAATATAAGCCTTTAAATTATAGTAATACTTCCAATGAAAGTGTTAGAAAGTATGAATGTGTTAGTCACTCAATTGTGTCCAACTCTTTGTAACTCCATGGACTGTAGACCGTCAAACTCCTCTGTCCATGGAATTTTCCTGGAGTGGGTAGCCATTCCCTTCTCCAGGGGATCTTCCTGACCCAGGGATCAAACCTGCATCTGCTGCACTGCAGGCAGGTTCTTTACCACTAAGCCATCAGGAAGGAGAAGGCAATGGCAACCCAGTCCAGTACTCTTGCCTGGAAAATCCCATGGACGGAGGAGCCTGGTAGGCTGCAGTCCATGGGGTTGCTGAGAGTCGAGCAGTCAAGCACGACTGAGGGACTTCACTTTCACTTTTCACTTTCATGCACTGGAGAAGGAGATGGCACCCCACTCCAGTGTTCTTGCCTGGAGAATCCTGGGCATGGGGGAGCCTGGTGGGCTGCCATCTATGGGGTCGCACAGAGTTGGACATGACTGAAGTGACTTAGCAGCAGCAGCAGCAAGCCATCAGGAAAGCTTACTTCCAATGAAATCCAAAGCCAAATCAAATATAAGAGAAACATTTGTGGCCACTACAGTTACTTTAAAATCATCAGGTTCAGTTTGGGTTGGATCCCTGGGTCTGGAAGATCCCCTGGAGGAAGGCATGGCAACCCACCCCAGTATTCTTGCCAGGAAAATTCTATGGACAGAGGAGCCTAGAGGGCTATAGTCCATAGCGTCACAAAGAATTGGACATTACTGAAGCAACTGAGCATGCACACATGCAAATCAAGTATAACAATGGTTTTTTAAAACAGGCAATTAGTTCAACTTATTGAACACCTCTGACATTATGCTTTAATCTAAATTTGACATTGTTAATTAAGTATTACACATATAAAAAGGAAATCAGAGAATCTAGTATATGATAACAGAAAAAGAACCAGACTGATAATGAAAATACTTTTATTCAAATATACTGAAACTTGATAAACTAGTAAGCAAATGGCAAGAAATAGGGAAAAACAAAAGAATTTATGAAATATTTCTCTTTGACTCATGTTATATCCAAACATCCAAGGAAACAGCAGATGATGTGTATTGATAAAGAAAATTTTAATTTAGTTCAAGGCTCAGAAAGGTAAAATGCCTGCCAAGGGCTAGTGGTAGAGTTAGGAATAATGATAGGAATGTTTGAGCTAACCCATACTTAAGGAGTTAGAGGACAGAGATGGGATGGTGGTGGGGTGAAGGGTTGTAAGGATTTTAGGGCACTAGTGATGTTACATTTCTTGATTTGGGTATTAATTATGTGAGGTTGCTCATATGGTGAATGAAAATTCTTTCACCTACAACACTTACTTTGTGTACTTTTCTGTACATATGTTATACAGCGATGAAAAATTTATACCAAAGAAGTACATTCTATTATGAGGAAACGAAAAATGTTAAAGGGCATAACATAGTAACTCTTTCTAATATAAAAACTCAAGTTTAAACATTTTAAAAGCAAAATATGTTACATTATAGGGGAAAAAACATTCAAAGGACAACTTACAACTTTGTATGGCTCAGCAAAGAGAGGAGAGCTAGGTGGGAAGGCGTCGTCGCCCTGCTGAATTTCCTGATTCCGCCTTTCCCGTTCTTTCATACGCAGCACATTCCGGTCTTCACGGTTCATGTTGCTATGAAGAGAAACACAACCTTTACATCACACAAAAAAAGGAAAAATTAAATGTTCTGTACTCATTTTGTCAGTTTAACGCTTCAATCGGATATTCCCTTTTAACTTTCAAGTGATAACAGGCATTAGTACTGAAGTTGGGTTTTGGCAATGGTTTTTATCTACTAAATAAGAGGACTTCCCTGGTGGCTCAGACGGTAAAGCATTTGCCTACAATGCGGGAGACCTGGGTTCAATCCCTGGGTCAGGAAGATCTCCTGGAGAAGGAAATGGCAACCCACTCCAGTGTTCTGGCCTGGAAAATCCCATGGGCGGAGGAGCCTGGTAGGCTACAGTCCATGGGGTCACAAAGAGTCGGACACGACTGAGCAACCTCATGTTCACGTTGTCTACTAAAAACAGACAGTGTCTTCCCACAACTATCCAGACAGGAAACACTGGCCCAGGATATTAGTTAGGATCCACCCCATTTAAACACTTAGCCTTATCAATTTTTTAAGTTTTCTGCTAGCTAAAAGTCAGCTAAAACTTACGTATTCAGAGGGAAAGTAGTACTTAAACCCATAATTCTTAGTTATTTCCTATAAGCCTTCTGTGGCTTCTTCTTCAGAAATCTAACTATTCTTTGTCATTAGAAGCATACAACCCACTCCTACCTACCACCCCCTCCCCCCAGGGTCCAATGCTTTTCTCTACTTTCCATCTACCTTATCTTGATTTCTTTTTGTCCCAAACACAGCTTCCTTGGTGTCCATCCTTATGGCAGTTTGATCTCAGCTTTGCTGTTGCTCTAGATTCCCTAAAAAACGACATTTCTGCTCTAAATACATTAATATTTCAATTAACACCTCAATAAATGCCAAAACTGAGGCTTTCAGCAGCAGAATCTACAATTAACTTGGGTTAGTAACAGTAGTTGAAATTTTACAGAAAAAGTCTTTTGGGAGAAGGGGTAAATGAGGGTGTCATTTCTATAATCATGACAGTATGCTCTGTTTTCACTAACAAGAAACCAAGGAAAATAGTTTATATCAGAGGGATTTTTGGTTAATAGATAACAACGAAAACTGTTGTCTAATCCTGGGACAAGGGATTATCAGGGACTCTGCAACACACTCTTCCCTGGAGACATTTAATCATCTGTCCTAGTTATGCTTTGTTTTGCTTTGAAAGTTCTGCTGGAGGCCAGACAGAAAGACCAGGTTACACAGTGGAGTATTTCCAGCCTTATGATAAGATTCAGAAATCAAATTAAATGAGAAAATTAAAGTCAATCAAGACTGGTAGAAACTATAATTGTAAAATGAGAATGGACAGCAAAACCAATTCTTGAGGACTTTTATAAGCACAAATAAACATTTAAATATAAAACTTCCTGATTTGCAATTTACTGTCATTCAAATAGAGCAACTTAGTGTTTAAAAATGTGTTCCAGGTATCCAAATGTATATTCAAGTTCCTTCTTTTATGTACAAGTTTCTAATAAACTTAGAAAAGAATATAAACTATTTTGAGGTTATGGGAATAGTGTGTGCTTTCTTTGGTCTCCCATCAGAACCACAAAAAGTATTTGATTCTTTCTTTAATAAACACCATAAAACATCTACACTTTGGTATTCAGAAATTAAAATGAAAGAACATTTATTATCCCCTAGCATACTTGTGCCAACTAATAACTGTGTATCACTATCAAACTTCAAATAGGCCTCTAGAGCTATAGTGCCACAACACATGAACTTGTGTCCATATCTGCATTAACTACCAATTTCCTCTAATTTCCTAAGTTTAATTCTTGAAAGCTCAGTGACTTCTCCAGTGATCCGGTGGTTAAGACTCTAACCTTCCACTGCAAGGGGAGCGGGTTCAATCCCTGGTTGGGGAACTAAGATCCCATACAGCAGGGCAACTAAGCCCATGTGCCCCAACTAGAGAAGCTCACCCACCACAACAAGAAGCCTGTGTACAACTAGAGAAAGCCCACTCAACACAATGGAGACCCAGAGCAGTCCCCACCCCCAAATTCTTGAACAATCAGAAAACAACAGACATGCCTTATTTAAATTATGATTTAATTTTATGTATTAAAATTAACAGCACTAACATAATCATGCAAGAAACATGTGAAAGTTTACTGCAAAAATGGATGATTCCCACAATAAAATTCCTCCTATAATTCAATAATAAAAAAACTTTGTTTTCTTAAACAGTAAAAGTCATCACACTGAATATTTCCTCTTTTAACAAAACTGCCAAGAAACTCATGATGAAATTAAATGATTGCTAATAAGAACTAATATCCCAGTTTCAGTTCTTATTCTCTAGGTTTTTTCTGATTTGACTTATTTTCACATCTAATACACTGGTTCTATTTTTTTCCTTCTGTGTCTTTCAATATCAGTATCTCTGCCTAAAATAAAGTTTTCCCCAAAGCAGAATTCCAATAATTCCACTTGAGCTGACCTAAAATTAATATGAAATTCAAATGACTCAATTTGAAGTATATCTCTGTTGTACAGCCAAAACTATATTCCTCCTATATTTGCAACTACTATACTGAAACAGAATTCAGTAAAAAATAACAAACTGCTGTATCACAACCATTCTACTAGATAAAATAATTTCTAAAAGAAAATTAGCAAGTAGAAAGAAGGTTCTTCTTCTAAAATTTTTAATTACTTAAGGTAAATTGTTTAAGTACCTATCCAGTACTTAAAGTTGATATACCAATTACAAATTTTTTCTTCTAGTTAATTTATTGAGATATAATACACAGCACTTGAAAAGTTAACAGCATAATGGTTTGATACGTATCATAAAGTCATCATCACAGTAAGTTTAGTGAACATTCATAATCTTATACAGATGCAAAATTAAAGAAATAGAAAAACATCATTTTTGATGAGAACTCAATGACTGATTCTCAACTGTTAAGTAAAACATACAACACTGTTAATTTTATTAAATTGTATTGTCCAGCACCTCCCTAGCACTTATCCTTATAACTGGAAGTTGGTACCTTTTGACTGCCTTCATCCAATTCCCCTGACCCTGATCCCCCATCTCTGGTAACCACAAATCTTAACTCTGCCCTTTCTGAGTTTGTTTCTAAAGTGTAATTGATCTGCAACACTATGTTAGTTCCTGTTATACAACCTGTTTTACCTCTATACATTTATGAATCTAGTAAGATATCTCACCATACAAAGATAATATATAGTTACTGACCATATTCCTCACACTGTACATTTCAAACCTTTGATTCATTTACTTCCTAACTGGAGTTTGTACCTCTTCATCATCCTCACCTGTTTCTTTCCTTCAACCTCAACCCCTCCCCCCAGCAACCATCTGTTTGTTCTCTGTATGAATGTATGTATGTTCTCTGTTTCTGTTTTATTGTGCTTGCTCTTTTTTATTTTTTTTTTAAAGATTTCACATATAAGTGAAATCATGTAGTATTTGTCTTTGTCGGACTTATTTAACTTTTTAGGATAATATCTTCTAAGTCCATCCATATTGTTGCAAATGGAAAGATTTCATTCTTTGTGATGGCTGAGTAATTTTCCATTATACATATTCATATATCACATCTTCTTTATCCATTCATCTACCAATGGAACTCCGGCTGCTTCCATATCCTGGCTATTGCAAATAATCCCACAACTAACATAAGGGTGCATATATCTCAAGTGTTTTTGTTTTCTTTTGTTTGCTGGATCATATGGTAGTTCTGTTTTTATGGATGATATTTCAGATAACATAGCAATGTTAAGTCCCTCAACTGTGATAATTCTATTTCATTATGTAGGAGAAAATCCTTGATTCTTACTTAGGACATATACAACATACAGGCGAAATGTTATGTTTGCTGCTGCTAAGTCGCTTCAGTCGTGTCCGACTCTGCGACCCCAGAGACGAAAGCCCACCAGGCTCCCCCGTCCCTGGGATTCTCCAGGCAAGAAGACTGGAGTGGGTTGCCATTTCCTTCTCCAATGTTATGTTTGCCAACTCTCAAATGGTTGGAATCTACACCAAGTATGTATAGATAGTATGTCTATAGAAAGTATCGTATGTGGGGTTGGGGGGAGAGACAAGAGAGAGAGGGATGGATAAAGGAAGGAGGGAAAGACAGAGGTAAAGGAAAGAGTCAGGAAGAGGAGAAGGAAGAGTAGGAGTAGCAGCAGTAACTAAGTGTTAACAGTAAAAATGTTAATCTAGGTGAAGGGTATAGAGATCTGTATTATACTTTTCTTACGTTTGAGATTTAAAAAAAATAAAATATGAAAGGTTAAGAGTGATTAAAATGTTAGAGCATGATGGGTGCTTTCCAACATTTTTCAGTCTTGGGACTACCATCAAACTACTTCTCCTCTAGGGCTTACAGTATTTCTCTCATGACTAAGGTGCACCTCCAAATCCACTCTGATTTCCAGTTCTCCTCAACTCCTGTGTGTCATGAAAAAAATTGCGCTTATTACTTGTAAGAAGGGGACAACATCCACAGGGCAAGCTTCGGTTCAATAAAAGTAAATGAACATCCAAAATTTAGTATTATTAAGTGTGCTATTAAGTTAATATGCAACAAGCGTCTATTATATACTTAGTATTGGGGAGAACAAGAATAACCTGCCATACTAGATTAAAACTTATAATCCATTACCATTATCAAAATAGCATGGTAAAGAAATGAACAAATTGATCAGTAAACCAGAAGCAAGAAATAAATCCCAAAACATGTGGGATTTTAATAGTTTAAAAAGCCCAATTCAATAATAAAATGTTTTATTTAATAACAATTAAGAGCCATGTACTTTTCTAAAATGACAGTTATTAAAATGGTGAAGACATTTCAAACTCAGCCAGAATAAAAACAAACCTTTCAGCCCAGTAGCCTCACTTGTGGGACTGTATTCCACAGAATTAAAAGCACAGCTATAGGCTACAAAGACGTTCACTGCAGCACTGTTTTTAGTGGTAAAACATTTAAAACAATCGAATGTCCGAGAACAAAGAGATGGTTAAATAAACCATGATTTATTAAAGCAAATGAAGTAGATAATTTCCAATTAACCTGGGGAATTTCCATAAATGCTGTTATGTAAGGAAAAGTAGGTGCAACACAATGTATGCCATATGTTTGACAGCCTCATTATTTCTTTAGCTTAAACCTGGAAGCAGAATTGTTAAGTGCTGAGTATATAGAAATACAACTAACTCAACTAATAGGAAAACATGCCCACCACCATTCTCATAAGCTAAACACAAGAAAACTGAAAATCTGAATATCCAGTTTTCATGCATAATATGAAACATGTCTCCTTATTTAGTTAAATCATCTTTCTTATCCCTCAGTAAATATTTTGGCCATTACTGCAAATGTTAATAGGGAATAGTCTTCCACCTATGTATTTTCCAAAAAAGACAAACCTTTAAAGAAATTTTTTTTAGTAAAATATAGTTGTTTACAACACTGTTTTAGTTGCAGGTATACAGGAAAGTGATTTAGTTATAGACATATATATATTTGGATTCCTTTCTATTATAGGTCATTACAAGATACTGACTACAGTTCCCTGTGCTATATAGTAGGTCCTTGCTGGTTATCTATTTTATATACAGTAGTTCGTATATTTTAAACCCAAACTCCTAATTTATCCCTCCCTTCTTTCCCCTCTGGTAACTGTTTTCTATGTCTTTAAATCTATTTCTGTTTTGTAAATAAGTTCTTTGTATATTTTTCTTTTAGATTCCACATATAAGCACTATCATACGACATTTGTCTTTCTCTGATTTACTTTACTTAGTATGATAATCTCGA
The DNA here is from genome assembly GCF_029378745.1 of Bos indicus. NCBI lineage: Eukaryota > Metazoa > Chordata > Mammalia > Artiodactyla > Bovidae > Bos > Bos indicus. Next base: position 44,225,708 of record NC_091766.1, read on the forward strand.
GGTCCATCCATGTGGCTGCAAATGGCATTATTTCATTATTTTCTATGGCTAAGTAATATACTATTGTGTATATATATCACATCACCTTTATCTGTTCATTTGTTGATGGACACAGGTTGCTTCCATGTCTTGGTGACTGTAAATAGTGTTGCTATGAACAACGGGGTGCATGTATCTCTTTGAATCATAGTTTTCTCCAGATACATGCTCCGGAGTGGGACTGCTGCATCATATAGTAACTCTTATTTTAGGTTTTTAAGGAACCTCCATACTGTTCTCCATAGTGGCTATACCAATTTACATTCCCATAAACAGTGTAAAAAGGTTCCTTTTTCAAAAAAGATAACCTTGATGGGTCTGTTTTTCCAATTACACAAGTAATACTCGCTCTTGGCCCCCAAACTCTAATATGATCACTATAAAGTAGAAAGTAAAGTCACCAATAGTTTTACTTCCCTGAAATAAATCATATTCCAAGGAGTCACATAGAGTAAAGGTGAAAATTATTACACATACAATTCTTACTTCATTTAAGAAGTAATGAACATAGTTCCATAACAATATTCATGAATTTTCATTCTTTTATTGCCTGCATAGTATTCATTTAACCAGAAAGCCCCTGAAGAGGTTGTATCTGGAATTCTGTATGACAAACATTATAATGATTGTACATGGTGTGCACACTATTTTCATTTCAGATAAATTTCTCCATGTGAAATTGCTAAGTCAAAGGATATATGCTATACCACTTTAATGTATACCACTAAACTGCTTTTCAAAAAGACTGTTTTAATTGACAGACTACTAATAAGAGTGTGACACTGCCCTTTAACCATGCCGTTTTCAATCCAGGCATTATGAGTCTTTTTTAATTGAATCACCTAAAAAATTAAAAAAAAAAGAATATTCCAATGTTACTTGTTTTATTTATCCAAAAAATACAGGAACCTGTCTGCTACTTCTAGGCACTGTTCGAGAAGCCAGGGAAAAAATAATGACTCCTAGATGGTCCTTGATCTTGAAAGCTCATAGCTGCATTCTACTCAATTTCTCTGATAGTTAAGACTGTACATCTTTTTCATGAGCTGCTTAGCCATTCATATTTCATATTTCTTCCTCTATGAACTGCATATTTATATCTTTTGTCCATTTTCCTATTAAAGTGATAGTCTTGATTACATAATAACCATGCTTTTCCAATCTGTTCTACATTTTAGCTGAGAAATATGAGGTTAGGATTAAACCTTATGCTAAACGGCATCCTACTCTACTGACCACCTCTTCAAGTCTTCTGGCTCCTCCTTCAGGACTACTTCCAAACTCTGCAGGCAGGCCTACACTCTCCTCAATCTAAAATGCAAACCTCACACTGCAGTTTTTGAAAATTTGTCAATACTCTCTCCAAGTCTCTTGATTTCTTTCTGTCTTTTTGACTTTCACCTTGATCCACATTTGTTCAACCTCTCTGGAGTTTTCCAGTCTTTATGTCAATGGAGTAACTATAATCAATCTAAATAAATAATTTTAAGTATTTTTAATACAGACTATGTGCTATCTGTATCTTTACTTTTCAGTTACCTGTAACGAGAGACTAAAAGTGAACTATACTATGGACTACATGGGACTAGGGTACTCAATAAAGAAAAGGCCTGGCTTTTATAGCCCTTTAATAGCTGCTACTCATTGCAGTTATTTAAGTCTTATCCACCCACTACTAGCAGCTATGTCCAAGTGAAACTGTCTTTATAGTGGAACTGGATACTTGATATTTAGCTGTGATTATATAACACACTAGACATATGATTTAGGTAAGTAATCTACATAAATCTCACTTCTGTCCTTTAAAAAACGTCCAAACTAATTGGATGGTAAGAATTAGATGTGAGAACTATTTGTGTACCCGTGAGAACTACATGTGTACCCCATTGTTCATCGCAGCACTGTTTATAATAGCCAGGACATGGAAGCAACCTAGATGTCCATCAGCAGATGAATGGATAAGAAAGCTGTGGTACATATACACAATGTATTTGAATATTTAACACTATACAAGTATTTAATACAGTCCAGTGGTATTTAACATGGTCCAGAGTATTTAACCAGAGAAGGTGATAGCACCCCACTCCAGTATTCTTGCCTGGAAAATCCCATGGATGGAGGAGCCTGGTGGGCTGCAGTCCATGGGGTTGCGAAGAGTCGGACACGACTGAGCGACTTCACTTTCACTTTTCACTTTCATGCATTGGAGAAGGCAATGGCAACCCACTCCAGTGTTCTTGCCTGGAGAATCCCAGGGATAGGGGAGCCTGATGGGCTGCTGTCTATGGGGTCGCACAGAGTCGGACACGACTGAAGTGACTTAGCAGCAGCAGCAGAGTATTTAACACAGTCCAGGTTAGGACTTGGCACTCTCACTGCCAAGGCCCCAGGTTTGATCCCTGGTCAGGGAACTAAGATCCTACAAGCCACTTGGTGTGCAGCCCCCCTCCCCCTCCCTCTAAAAAACAGAATAAAGGGTAAAACAAAGAATAAAGAGTGACTGTAAACAGACACAACTTATCTTTTTAGGGTAATGGAAATGTTCAGCAATTAAACTGTGGTGATAGCTGCACACTCATAAACCGATTAAGAATCACTGAATTGTACACTTAAAAACAAGTGAGTTTATGGAATGCAAATTATTCCTCAATAAAGCTGTTTTTGAAAACACAATGAAGAAATCTTTGTCAACTCTTCCTGTATCTTTATGGCATTATTAACAAGTTTCAGACCAGTGTGTTCCTTTAAAGAATTGAGGATCCCAACTTTCTGCCTCAACTGCTCGTTTCCCTATGAGAAACAACTGAGGTCTCACAACATTAAAATAATCTGGTGTTAGAATTGAAAGAGACACGTGTACCCCAATGTTCACTGCAGCACTGTTTATAATAGCCAGGACATGGAAGCAACCTAGATGTCCATCAGCAGATGAATGGATAAGAAAGCTGTGGTACATATACACAATGGAGTATTACTCAGCCATTAAAAAGAATACATTTGAATCAGTTCCAATGAAGTGGATGAAACTGGAGCCTATTATACAGAGTAAAGTAAGCCAGAAAGAAAAACATCAATACAGTATACTAACGCATATATATGGAATTTAGAAAGACGGTAATGATAACCCTGTATGCTATGCTATGCTAAGTCGCTTCAGTCATGTCCGACTTTGTGTGACCCCATAGACGGCAGCCCACCAGGCTCCACCATCCCTTGGATTGCGAGACAGCAAAAGAGACACAGATGTACAGAACAGTCTTTTGGACTTTGTGTGTGTGGGGGGGGATGATTTGGGAGAATGACATTGAGACATGTATAATATCATATAAGAAACGAATCTCCAGTCCAGGTTCGATGCACGATACAGGATGCTTGGGGCTGGTGCACTGGGATGACCCAGAGGGATGGTACGGGAAGGGAGGTGGGAGGGGGGGTTCAGGATGGGGAGCACGTGTACCCCCGTGGCGGATTCATGTTGATGTATGGCAAAACCAATACAATATTGTAAAGTAATTATTCTCCAATTAAAATAAAAAAATTTAAATTAAAAAAAATAATAATCTGGTGTTATTCAAGAGATAAAGGATATGAGTAGAACAAATATTAACAGTCTCTCAGGTTTTGATACATTGACTTGAACAACACTGTAATAATTCAACTAGGTCTAACAGGTATAGAATGCTCAACGAAAGCAGAATACACATTCTCCTCCAGTGCACACAGAACATTCTCCGACAGACTGTACATTAGGCCATAAAACAAATCTAAATAAATCTGAAAGGACTGAAATCATACAAAGTATGTTATTGGATCACGATGGGATGAAATCAGAAATCAAGGGCAGAAGGAAAACTGAGAAATTCACAAATGTATGGAAATTATAAACAATATAATCCTAAATAACCAGTTGGTCAAAGAAGGAAGAAGTCCTAAGAAGGAAACTCTGAGATATTAATAAAACCACAACTCCAAACCAAAACTTATGAGATGCAGCTAAAGCTGTGCTGAAGGAAAATGTGTAATTATAAACACTGATATTAAGCAAAGAGAAAGATTTTAAACGAATCTTAAAAAACTAAAACAATAAATAAATAAAAAACTAAAAAGAATTAAAAGTAAACTAAACCAAATGAAAGCAGGAGGGAGGAAATGAATGAAAATTAGCGTGGAAATAAAATACATAATAGAAAAATAATAGAGAAAATTAGCAAAACCAAAAACTAGTTCTTTAAAAAGACCAAGAATGTTGAAAAACCTTTAGTAAACAATGACCAAGAAAAAAGAAAGAGAATTAAAATTACTAAAAGCAAAAATGAAGAGGGGACAATATTACCAACCTTACAGAAATAAAAGATTACAAAGGAATACAATGAAAAACTGTATGCAAACCAAGTTAGTAATCTAAATGGAATGGACAAAATTCCTGAAAAGACACCAGATCACATAAGTCAAGAAATAACAGGAAGCCAGAAAAGACCCATAACAAGAGGCTGAATTAGCAGTCAAAAAAACTCTTATAAATAAAAGTGCAAAACTGAATGACTTCATTGGTAAATTCTAACGAATGTTTAAAGAATTAACACTGCTGCTGCTGCTAAGTCGCTTCAGTCGTGTCCGTCTGACTCTGTGCGACCCCATAGACGGAAGCCCACCAGGCTCCCTAGTCCCTGGGATTCTCCAGGCAAGAACACTGGAGTGGGTTGTCATTTCCTTCTCCAATGGATGAAAGTGAAAAGTGAAAGGGAAGTTGCTCAGTCATGTCCGACTCTTAGCGACCCCATGGACTACAGCCTACCAGGCTCCTCCATCCATGGGATTTTCCAGGCAAGAGTACTAGAGTGGGGTGCCATTGCCTTCTCCGGAATTAATACCAATCCTTCACAAACTCTTCCCCAAAAAAGGAAGGAGGAAACTACTTCTAATTCATTTTGTAAAGGTAATATTACCCTGATATGAAAACCAGACGAAGACATCACAAGAAAAAAAATCTACAGATCAGGTTGCTGTACTCGCCCTATGAGATGGCTCACACTCTGTCTGTGGAGTGTGCTTCTCTCTGAATCTGAGTAAATCCATTTCTTACCTAAAAAAAAAAATAAAATTCTACAGATCAATACAAACCTTATATTTACACAAAAAGTCCCCCCCAAAATACTAACAAACCAAATCCAGCAATATTAAAAGGATTATACACCATGACCAACTGAAGAATGCAAGACTGGCTTAACATCCAAAAATCAGTTAAAGTAACACATCCTAACAATAGAATACAGGACAAAAACCAGATGACCATCTCAACGGATGTAGAAAATGCATCTGACAAGTTGTAACATCTCTTCTTGACAAAACCACTCAACAAACTAGGAACAGAAGGAAATTTCCTAAAGCTAACAAGGTATATCTACAAGGAAAATGGAGCTATCATATTTAATAGTGAGAGACTGAATGCTTTCCCCTTAAGATCAAGAAAAGAACAAGACAAGGATGTCCTTTCACCACTTCTAATCCATACTGTAAAGAGGTTCTAGTCAAGTCAATCAGGCAAGAAACAGAAGTAAAAGGCTCTGAACTGGAAAGGAAAAGTAGAATAATGATATTATATGTAGAAAACCATAAAGAATCCACAAAATATCTGTGAGAGCTAATAAATGAGCTCAACAAAGTTGTACGACATAAGATCAATATACAGAAAAAAATGAATTCTACTTCTATAAAGTACAATAAACAAACCAAAAATGAAATTAAGAAAACAATTCCATTTACAGTATCACACACACACACACACACAAAATACTTAGAAAAAAATTAACAAGAGAACAGCAAAATTCAAACTGTGAAAACTACAAAACATTAAAGAAATTAAAGAAGATCTAAAAAAAATGGGAACAATCTTATTCATGGATTTGAGAATTTATTAAGATGAAGATACTCCTTTAATTGATCCACAGATTCCACAGAGTCCCTATTAATATCCCAGCTGACTTCTTTACAGAAATTGATGAGATGATACTAAAATTCACATGCAAATTCAAGAGTTCCAGAATAGTCAAAACAATCTTGCAAAAGAAGAAAGTTGGAAGACACACACTTCTCAATTTCAAAATTTACTAGAAACCTCAAAAGAGAACCAGGAGTCTGGAAATATATCAATACTTCACATTTGTAACAGATTTTCCACAAAAATGCCAAGACGACTCAATCAAAAAATGGGGAAAGGACTTGAACAAGCTTTTCTCCAAAGAAAATATACAAATAGCCAATAAACACATGAAGTGATCTATAATATCATCAGTCTTTAGGGAAATGGAAATCAAAACTAAGAGATACAACATCACACCTATTAGGATGGCTATTATCAACATTTTAAAATCTTGTTTAAAAAATGCTGGCAAGAATATGAAGAAATTAGAACCCTGAGCAGTGCTGGTGAAAATGTAAAATGGTGCAGCTGCTGTGGCAAAGTTTGTTGCTCATAATATAGAATTACCATATGATCCAGCAATCATACGCTTACATATACAGCCAAAAGAACTGAAAGCAGGGACTCAAAATAGGTATTTGTACACCCCATGTTCATAGCAGCATTATCCACAGAAGTCAAGAGGTGGAAGCAACCCAAGTGCTCACCAACAGATGAATGGACAAACAAAATGTGGTATACACATACAAAGAAATATAATTTAGCCTTAAAAAGGAAAGAAATTCTGACACATGCTACAACATGAATGAAGCTTGAGGATATCAAGGCTAAGTGAAATAAGCCAGTCACTTACATGAGGTATGTAAAAAAGGCAAACTGACAGAAAGCAGAATGGTGGTTGCAAGACACTGGGCATAACGGAATAGGGAATTATCATTCAATGGGTATGGAGCTTCTGTTCAAGATACACTGTAAATGTACATAATGCCACTGAGCTATACATTTAAAATTACTAAAATAAATTTCACTATATATATATATATAAAACCACAATAAGAAAATATAGTAATCATAGTTCAAAAAAGGGTGCATTCCCAGTGAACCAGAAATTCATCACCTATAATTTTTTAAATAAAAACATGTAGTTTTATAACCTTTTAAAATTTAAAACCTCAAAAATGGTTGAATGAGTAAAATGTGACCTTTAAGTTGCCTTTTTCAAATGTTCAGAACTAGTGTCTGGCATGTTACGATGTTTTTTTTTTTAAACTAGTGTCTATTATTAATTAAATTATTTACACTTCAAAAGTCAAAAGAGAATTGAGCTAAGATTTCAATTATTTCAGAATCCAGTTTATTACAACTGCTATTAAACTGTAACTTTATGTTAAAGCAAAAAGCCTCATTGGTATAGAAATTCCTCTTGCCTCATTTGACAGGATTTCTCCACCCAAAGAGAGTCTGAAGAGGTCATTTCCTACAAGTAAGGGAAACAGGTTGTACACCTGTGGAGATCAAAGCCAACAATAACAAAACATCAGGTACCTGGGATGGGGAGGGAGATGGAAGGGAGGTTCAAGAGGGAAGGGAAATAGGTATACCTATGGCTGATTCATATTGATGGTTGACAGAAAACAAAATTCTCTAAAGGAATTATCCTTCAATTTAAAAATTAAAACTAAGCTGGGCTTATCTTCCAAGCACACATTAAAAAAAAAAAAAAAAAAGTAGGTACCAAAATAGAATTTTGCATGAAAGGACCTTTCCCCTGAAGAGACTTCTATAGCTTTCAGGTTTAAACTAACTAGTAAAGGGACTTCTCTGGTGTTCCAGTGGTTAGGGCTCTGTGCTTCCAATGTGGGGGGAAGGGTAGATGCCTGACTGGGGAACTAAGATCCCACATGCCATGCCACACGGCCAAAAAATAAAAATAACACAGTAAAAAAAAAAAAAAAAAAAGGAAGGCAAAGACAATTCCATACCATTTTTTCTTTCTTTATTATATCTTTACATATCATCTAACTTTTCATAATAATGTTTCATAAATCATTTTCAACTAGGCCCTCAAAGCTTCCCAGAAATTTTACTATTTTTCTCTGACAAATGCTCTTTCCTATTCCTCACAGGAATTTTCATGGAGCTCTATGACTCTTCCTCCTAACTTCCATTCCACAAATGACCTTGTCTTACTGAACAAAGATTAAAAAGATTAAAGATCAGAGAGAAATCTCATCAATCAACCATCAACTTTCAAACTATCAGCACTGCATCCATTTTCTTCTTTCCTCTGGCTAAAAAAGAAAAAGCATCTATCAAAGAACAATTATGCCCATTTTGCTATCTTCTTCTGGACTTTTATCAGTAATTGACTTTTCTACAGCAACTTCAACTTTTCTCTCTTTAATTAATCCTTTCTATCATCATTCAAACATATTGTTCTTTAAAAAAAAGAAAGTCTTTCCTGATCCTATAGATCTCTCAAGCGACCATTCTACCTCTCCTCTATTCTCCTCCACGGGAAGGACTCTTGGTGATTCTCCATTTTCTCTGCAACCATTTGTTTCATTTAAGTTACCCAAAAGGTATTCGGAGCAATATAGTGAATACCTGGGTTATCAGCTGCCTGGGAAACACAGCATTGCCAATGAATGCTACTGTGTACCCCTCCTGGATCACATCTCCTGTGCTCCCTTCCTGACAGCCACTATTCTGATTTTGGTGTTAATCTTTTTCTCATAAATTTCTTTGTATTTTTACTATATATGTATGAATCCTTAAATAAGACCGTGAATTGTTATGCATATTTTTCAACCTTTAAAAATGGTACACTCTATAAAGACTCAGCCTTTTAAATTTTCAACATTATGTTGAAGTTAATCCATCCTGACTCATGTGGCTGTAGTTCATTTATTTCCACTACTGTGTTATACACTCTCCAGATTTGTTTCCTCTTTTTCTGCTATTACAAACAATGGTGTAATGATCATTTTTATACACTTCTCTTTGTACCAATGACTGAGTGAGTTTTTCTGGAACCCATATCTACAAGTGGAATTGCTAGGTTTCAGGCAATGAGCATCTCCTATTTTAACTGATACACACAAACTGCTTTCCAAAATGTATCCAATCACCATGCAACATTCTGTTTCCAACCTTGCAACATTCTGTTTCCAGCTTCCCACATTCCACTCCTTTGCCAAGATCACACTCATTTGCAAGTTGCTAAATTCAACAGACACTCTATCATTTTAGTTGACCTACTATTCCACATACTCAGCCACTAATGGCTCCTTAACATACTTTTGGCCTCTATAATCTCCCAGTTTTCCTAGCATCAGGTTCTTCCGTTCTATCTACCAGACCTCTTAAAAAGTGGTGCTCCTCTGCACTCAGTCGTGGGTCTTATTTAGTCTCTGATTAAGTTTACATTCTTTCCCTACATTCTCATGGCTTAAAATACCAAGTATATGCCTACACTACAAATACCAAGATATGCTCCACATCACACCTTTCTCTTCTGAGATAGAGAACCACAAATTCAGGGACCTGTTTGATCATGTTCTTTGTCTGAGGAATATCAATCTCAGTACATCCAAAACTGATTTCTTGATCTCTTTTCCCTTCACTTCAACAACTCCTGCTCCAGTGATCCTCATTCTACCAACAAACTGCTCTTGCTGAATCCTCCCTTCAACCTCTCTCCACATCCAATCCATAATCATAGCCTCCAAAATATATCTTGTATTTATCAGTTCACTTCCTCCTCTACTGCCACTGTTCAAACAAGCCATCATTTTATCTCTGACTTGGACAAATGCTAGGGCCTTCTAATTGGGACTCCTAGTTTTTTTCTTCTCTCTCTAATCCATATTTTATACAGCAGTCAAAGTGATCTTTTTAAAACACAAATCAGATTATGTCACTCAAACCCTGATTAAAAACTTTTAGTAAGCTTTCCACCTGTAGGATAAACTTTAAGGTACTTAACATTGGCCTGCAAAGCCAGTACTTGACTTTCTCCTGATGTGACTCCTGCCTATCTACCTCATCAGATTCATTTTATATCCTGACACCCTCCCCTCCCAGCTCCCACCAAGGGCTGTTTTCGCGTTTCTTGAACTTGTGGTACTCCTTCCAGCTTAAGGAAATTCATGCAGATAATTCTTCAGAGTACCTGATCACAATTAAGTATAAACTTATTTTGATGTTCATTAGTATTTCCTCTTCCACTAGACAATAATCTGTGAATGTGTTTTCCAGCATCACATACCTGAACATAACCTAGCAGACAACCAAATAAGTAAGCTGAACTTTACAACCTGATTAAAAAGGAGTGATTATCTCATTTATTAGGAGATAATATCTTGAGATCATGATATCCTTTACCTAATACCACAAAATACTATTATTTTGGGACTTTCCTGGTGGTCCAGTGGTTAAGAATCCACCATGCTGTGTAGTGGATGCAGGTTCAATCCCTGGTCAGGTAACTAAGATCCCACATGCCTTGGCGCAACTAGGACAGAGCACCGCAACTACTGAGTCCACACGCCACAGCGAGAGTTTGTGCACCGTAACAAAAGATCCTACATGATGCAAAGAAGGCCCTGGGTGCCCCAACTAAGACATGACTGATGCAGCCAAAAAAATAATTTTTTAAAATACTAACATTTCAAAATTGAAACAATTAGTACTTTATATCACACTAAAATCAGACACTATTCTGCAACACATTTTAACTTAGTAGATTCTTAACATTTGCATTTAATGATTTGAGATTGACAAGAACTGAAATATATTTCTTTACTAATGTGTTAAGCTATATATACAACTCTGATACTTTAATGATACTTCCTCACCTTAGAAATCAAACAGTATCACAAGGTTTATTATGTTATTAAGCAGTATCCAATTTCAAACACTATTTGCCAAACTGATTACTGATAAACTGAGTTGCTCTTTTTAAAATATTAGACAATTTAAAATCTTAATTGAAGAGCAGAAATGCTTATTACATACACAAGTATGCTCACACTTAAGTGTAAGCATTAGAATATGAGTATTCATATTATTTGTAGCCAGCTGCCTCTCTTTAGATGTTTCTCTCAGTACTAAAACTAAATGCTCCTGCTTCCCTTAGTAAGTAATCCTGCATGGTTACATGCCCTGAAGCTGTTTTAAAAACATAACGAAATAAAATTATACTTCTTGGGCATTTACTAATACTTGAGAAATGTTTAAACCAAACTTAATTCGTTTGCATTTATCTCAAAAAACTGTGCTACCACTCTAAAAGCATATAAACAAATCAAAATGAGAAGTCCACCTTTATCTTTAAAGATAAACAAATGGGTGGAAAGAATAGTTAAAAGTCAAATTTCAGAAATCTCTTTATAAAGAAGAAAATCTTTTGACTCAGTTTCTTACTTTGAAAGCATACAAATATCTAAAACCTGCAAAGGTATCTTATTGGAAACTTATGTAACATATGAACCAATAATTATCTTTACAACTTTATAAAACAGATCTAATTAAGACATTTTCTACTTAAAAGTCATTAATAACTCTCCTCTCCATGGAAATCTAACAATCATATCTCAGGTTGCAAAGCTGTCCAAAGTCCAATTTCTATCTACTTTTATAAAGACTTCAGTACTTATCTGAGCCCGAAAATAACCTACACATATTCAGATCCAGGTCTCTGCTCAAACTAGTCCCTGTACATATAATGTCCTTCCTTCTCTCCATTTCCAAATACATCCATTTGAAAGTTTATCACACAGCACCCCTCCTCCAAGAAGGTCTCTAAGAATCCTCTGGGAACTAAACTCATTTACTTCCCGAAACATTTCTTTTTATTTCATTTGGCACTAACACTTGCCTGACATTATCGTTATTTTTCTACCTGCTTTCTCTACTCATCTCCATGTTATAAGCTTCTAGACAGAAAGAACTAAAGATATGATTTAACTTCCCCTCTCTCCTCTCTAGCACTTAACGTAATGGCTGGCATACAACAGATATATACTCAAAACACTTGATGAATTTTATAAAGGTAACACTAAAGTCTTACAGCCTCAAGAGTCAAAGAGGCAGTGAGAGTACTCACTGAAAGTTGTGTTTCACATGTCGCCCATCTTTTTTTACCCACATAGTCTCCCATTCCTTAAGACCTGCTTACATTTCACAACAATAAGATAGTAGGTTTTCTTTTTCCCACATTCAATACATTATAAACCCAATAAATCATTACTATTGATACTAAATAAATTCTGTTGTTTTTAAAGCAATTTCTCTAAAAGAAAAAACAAAAGAAACACAAGTATAGAAATGATTAATTTCTATTTTTACTTAAACCCTGTACTCTCAAATGTTCACCAAATATAAGTACTAGACTATAAACTCTCAGCATCATACTTGGCAAACTGAGATGGTATGAAAACTGTTTCAGTAACAACACTCAGAAAGAAATGATCAGCTCAAAAAGTACTGCAAGACTGCTTTCATTTATAGGACCTGAGGAAGCCAAGAGAAAATAACACGGGTCCAAAAGGCTAAATAAAAGTTTTATTACTTAAAAATGCATCTAGCAAATTAAGCAAAAGTTAAAAAGCATTACATAGCAAAGGTTCTTTAGAATTAACACTAAAAAGGAATTCTTTCTAATCAATTTCATCTTCACTTGCTTATTTCCAAAGTAAAGTGAAGTCGCTCAGTCGTGTCTGACTCTTTGTGACCCCATGGACTGTAGCCTACCAGGCTCTGAGGAGCCTCTCAGTCCATGGAATTTTCCAGGCAAGAGTACTGGAGTGGGTTGCAAGTGGTAAAAAAGTATCTGAATTTCCTGAAATATATTTTAGTGCTTTGCCTGCGTGCTGTCGAGTCATTCATGTCCGACTCTTTGCGACCTCATGGACTGCAGCCCACCATGCTCCTCTATCCGTGGAGATTCTCCAGGCAAGAATACTAAAGAGGGTTGCCATGCCCTCCTCCAGGGGATCTTCTGGACCCAGGGATCGAACCTGTGTCTCTTACATCTCCTGCATTGGCAGGTGGGTTCTATACTACTAGCGACACTGGGGGAGAAGGCAGTGGCACCCCACTCCATTACTCTTGCCTGGAAAATCCCATGGATGAAGGAGCCTGGAAGGCTTCAGTCCATGGGGTCGCTGAGGGTCAGACACGACTGAGCGACTTCACTTTCATGCATTGGAGAGGGAGATGGCAACCCACTCCCGTGTTCTTGCCTGGAGAATCCCAGGGATGGGGCATCCTGGTGGGCTGCTGTCTATGGGGTTGCACAGAGTCGGACACGACTGAAATGACTCAGCAGCAGCAGCACTGGGAAGCCCATTTAGTGCCTTAGAATACTTTAAAAAAAAAAAAAAAAAAAAAGGTGAGAGAAAAATGCTAACATAGAAACTTACATCAGCCCCTATCCTAATTACCCTAAATTCTTGTTAATAACCTTCTATTAAGATGTAAATAAGGAGACTTCACTGGTGGTCAAGTGGTTAAGACCCTGAGCTCCCAAAGCAGGGGGCCTCTGTTCCCTGGTCAGCGAACTACATCCTGCATGCCACAACCAAGCCCACATGCTGCAACGAAGACCTGGTGCAATCAAATAAATTTTTTTTTAATGTAAATAAGAATACTACTTTTAAAGGTAGCTAAGGTCATTTAAGGTTACTTCTCTTAAATCACTGGAATATAAACTTACAAAGTATAAATTAGTTATTTATTATGGTACAAAGAATACTTACTTTGAAAAATCAACTGATAAAGGGATGAGTAAATGTACTTTCAAAATATTTTCTAATTCAGACTTGTAACATATTTAAATAGAATTCAGAAGGAATTCTGAAGGCTTTATAACTCTGATTTTAAAATGTCTCTTTGGTATAAACCAATACTATATATAAGGTACATTAACATTGTAGTTAACCAGGGCATATGTTGTATCAGACACTGCACTAAGGCTAAGATATAAAAACAAAAGTTAGCCATCATTTCCTAAGATTTGATTGCAGCTAGATTAACTACAGAAAGGTGGCATGAGGGCAGGAGAAGAGAAGGGAAGAAAGAAAAGGGAGGGAGAAAGGTTAGTTTTGAGCAGAAAGAACATCTTGTTGACCCAAGGAAGAGAGACAGGATCAAGAGTAGTTGGATAATAGGGTTGGGGGGAGTGAAAATGAAAGATAAGACTGGAGAAATACATGGGATCAAACTAGACCTTTGGGTTTGTTTCTGAAATCTGAAAGACATAAAGATATCTTTTCAGAGAAAATTATATCTCTCAGATCTTGAGTGATGACCTTTTAAAAATTATAATGCTAAGAATTTAGTATGAATATAAAATTAGGTATGAACTAATTTTGTTTATAGCTCTATGGAACTGTAACACTTTAAACAACTTTAAAACACTTTAAACACTTTAAAACAACTTTAAATAACACTAATGTGGGATTTCCCTGGTGGTCCAGTGGTTGAACTCCACATTTCCATTTCAGGGGGCACGGTTCTATCCCTGATTGGGGAACTAGGATCCCACATCCTGCATAACACTATTGTTACAGATTATGCTATTTTACATAAACTAAACCAATGATGTATTCGATCCTGAAAATATGTAGCCTCAGGTTTAGTTTGATATACAGACAGATAGATGGAGAAGGAAATGGCAACCCACTCCAATATGCTTGCCTGGGAAATCTCATGGACAGTGGAGCATTGTGGGCTATAGTCCATGGAGTTGCAGACATAGCAACTAAACAACAATAGATAGACAGATACAGATATACAAGTAGATAGATATATCTATCTATATATATATAGCAACTAAACAACATAGTTTAGATAGATAGAACAATGGAACAATAGATAGATAGATATAGATATACAGGTAGAGATATCTGGTTGCACCACAGAGCTTGTGGAATTTTAGTTCCATGACCAGGGACTGAACTCAGGCTCTCATCAATGAGAGCACAGAGTTCTAACCACTGGACAGCCAGGGAATGCCCAGTTTTCTACAGTTTTAAACCATTTGGTTGCACCACAGAGCTTGTGGAATTTTAGTTCCATTACCAGGGACTGAACTCAGGCTCTCATCAATGAGGGCACAGAGTTCTAACCACTGGACAGCAAGGGAATGCCCAGTTTTCTACAGTTTTAAACCATTTCTGTAATTTGACTACAAGAACATAGTGTAGAAAATGCTTATAAATATGTCATACTGCTGCTGAGTCGCTTCAGTCGTGTCCGACTCTGTGCGACCCCATAGACAGCAGCCCACCAGGCTCCACCGTCCCTGGGATTCTCCAGGCAAGAACACTGGAGTGGGTTGCCATTTCCTTCTCCAATGCATGAAAGGGAAAAGTGAAAGTGAAGGCGCTCAGTCATGTCCAACTCTTCACGACCCCATGGACTACAGCCTATCAGGCTCCTCTGTCCATGGGATTTTCCAGGCGAGAGTACTGGAGTGGGGTGCCATTGCCTTCTCCACCATACCAGCTGCTGCTGCTACTGCTGCTAAGTCGCTTCAGTCGTGTCCAACTCTGTGCAACCCCATAGACAGCAGCCTATTAGGCTCTGCCGTCCCTGGGATTCTCCAGGCAAAAACACTGGAGTGGGTTGCCATTTCCTTCTCCATTGCGTGAAAGTGAAAAGTGAAAGTGAAGTCGCTCAGTCACATCCGACTCGTGGCAACCCCATGGACTGCAGCCTACCAGGCTCCTCCATCCATGGGATTTTCTAGGCAAGAGTACTGGAGTGGCTTGCCATTGCCTTCTCTGACCATACCAGCTAGTAGTCCCTAAATATCAATTTTAAAGAGGCCTTACTTGCTAACTCTGGCCATCTTTCTTGCTCATTTGTGGTTTAGTACCTTCATGGCAATCCACTCTAGCATTCTTGAAGGGATAATCCCATGTACAGAGGAGCCTGGTGGGCTATAGTCTATGGGGTTGCAAAGAATCAGGCACAACTGAGCATGCATGTACCTTAATGAAAACTATGTTAAATGTGTATCTAGAATAACGACTGCTGAAGTTTGAATAAAACACTCATACTGCAAACAAACTGTTTCATATTGATTAATTACAAGATGGGATCTACCAGATACACCTCACAGTGAAAACATAATACTAACTACTAGCCCAGGTTTATATTAACATATACATGATCCAATTTAACTCACCATCTTGCCCTGCCTGAGCATCATTAGTATAATGATGCTTTAAAGCATTAGTTATAATGCTTTATAACTTGGCATAAACACGTTAATAAACAAAATCTAATAAATAAAATCTAAACTCCCAAGCCATTACTTGGCTATAAATCAGTCCTTTAGAAGTTAACATAAAAATTCACTAATGTACAAGAATCCCCAGTTAGAATACTACAGAAAATGCCACACTACTAAGGAGTTCAAGGAGAAGTGAATTTGCCATTTGAGGGAAAAAAAAATAATCACTCTGGTACAGGATGAAGTAGATTACAAGGTAACAAATGAGAAGACTATTGCAATAACCCAGGTAAGAAATGAAAGCATGGATTAAGACAGTAATGGTAGGAGTGTTGATAATGTAGATAAAGGGTTTGGATTCAAAGATTTTATGGAGGCAGAATCTTGGGGATAGACAGATGTGAGAAGTAAAACAGAGGAATCAAGGACAACCTGCAGGTTTCTAGGAAAAACAATAGTGGTATAATCTCTGAGGAAGAAAAACAGAATTTAGGAGTGAGGAGATTGAGAAGCAGTAGAATTCAACATAATTAACACTTACAGGGACTATCTGATCAGCTTCTAGTCCTAGAAGCTTACTCATACCCAGTTGTTCTCAAAATTCTCTCCCCCATTCACGCAGATATACTAAGAGCAACCATGTTACAACAGAAGCTAGAGTGTAATCTTACCTTCAGGGTACAGTTGACACATAAAGTTTGGATTTTTAACTAAAGCTAGGCCAATGTGCAGACCCCACCTGTTTTATTTAAATATCTATCTATATACGCAAGTGTGTGTGTATAAACACACACGTATACGCACATATACATATATCTACACGTACACATGGGAGAAGGCAATAGCACCCCACTCCAGTACTGTTGCCCGGAAAATCCCATGGATGGAGGAGCCTGGTGGGCTGCAGTCCATGGGTTGCTAAGAGTCAGACACGACTGAGTGACTTCACTTTCACTTTCCACTTTAACACATTGGAGAAGGAAATGGCAACCCACTCCAGTGTTCTTGCCTGGAGAATCCCATGGACAGAGAAGCCTGGTAGGCTGCAGTCCATGGGGTCACACAGAGTCGGACACGACTGAAGCAACTTGGCAGCAGCAACACACATATACATACATACAAATAGATACATATACAAACAATCAAACAAAAAATACCCTAAGGGTCATCACAGTAAATAGGACCTTGTAACTAACTGCTCAACCCTAAGGCAATCCTCAGACTAAAATATCCACTAAGGGCCATTTCATCTGCTAAGACAGAAGTTGACAAACTTTTTTAAAGTAAATATTTTTGGCTTTATAGGCATAAAGTTAGGACTACTCAACTCTGCCACTGTAGTAGCAAAAGCCATGAACAAATGGGTGTGCTGTCTGTGCTCCGGTAAAACTTTATTCAGGGACACTGAATTTTGAGCTTCCTATAATTCCCATATACCACAAAATATTCTTCTTTTGATTTTTTTCTCACCATTTAAAAAAATGTAAAAACACTCTTTGCTCTCCGGCCATACAAAAGCAGGCAGCACTGGACCTACCAACCACAACGTGTCAATCCTTGTGCAAAGGCAACAGAACTGCCCTCTCCTAAAATTCTTTCAAATGCCCTCTAAGTATAAGCCTCAACCTAAAACAACAGAAAAGGAAAATCTTTCTAGCGGACAGAACTGAAAATCTTCATTTGGCTCATCAAAGAACTCACTCCACTTGCAAGGAAATAAGTCAACAAATGAAGGCCCATGTAATTTGCTGGTTCTATCATTCACCTTATACTGTACCTGTCCAGCAAGACATGGTGTAAGTTTGGGAACAATGATACCTTCCTTTCCCTTCCCCTCCTAAGAGTTTCAGGGTCTTTTTCCCCTATCACTGTGTATCAGTTATGTTAGGAATGCTTAAATTTAGTATTTAGTCCACAATTTTCAGACCTGTGACAAAGCATATCTAGGTCTGATTAACAAAGAATATCACCTTTAGAATCTGGACTCAGAGAACAATATACCTCTGGATGCAGTAAGTAGATATGATTTGGGTTATTTCCGTAGCAGAGATGAGAGTGTTTGCTGGTATATATAGTGATATTATATTAAAGAAAATATTAAATATATATAAGAAAAGTAGGACTCTGTGTGTACTAAATAGCCATGGAATGAATGAATTGGACAACTGTTTTAGCGTGTCCTTTATTCCTCTTCTCTGCAGGATGCAACCCTGTAACCAAAGCTGTGGTCCAGAGGTGGACACATAATCTAATGAGTCCCTTTATTGAGATCTGAGATTAAGAATCATGTCAGCCTCTCTGATGGCAGAAGATCAAGATTTAAAATTCAAAAGATACTAGTAAGTATTAAAGTTGATCTGCAGCAAAAAAAGAACTAACTCAACACACAAATAGCATCTTGTAGAAAAAAAAGAGTATCTTCTGAGATACAGAGGATACTCCTGACCTCACATGGAGCCTCTGGATCTAGTTTTTCCTGACTTCCAGCTGTCCTCCTATGGCTTGACTGCCTTCCTGAGAATTCATGGGAATTCCAATAAATTCTTCTTTATGCTTAAGTTAGAAATGTGTCTTTTTCCTGACTAAAACAAGGTACATATTGGACAATCTCAAGAGGGACAGTCAGGTAGATCAAAGAGTTCTAGTGAGTTTAAAACTTAAAGATGGTAGTTACAGCAATAAAAACGGATGAAATCACCTAGAAGAGTGAAAACAGGTCCAGGTGAAAATTCATAACTATCAATATGATCAGCAGAGAATTAAGCATCTGCAAAGAGGCAGCTAGTACTAAGAAAGGCAGGAAAGGGACAGAGTCATAAAAGTCAAGTAAATAAACAGTTATCAAGGAGACAATGGGTAACAATACCAAGTATAGAAAGAGGTAAACGACTAAGCAATGACTATACAATTTGACAACGCAGAAGTTACAGGTGGCCTTGGTAAGAGCAATTTTACTGGCTTGCTAGGATGAGAAGCCAGGCTGAGAGTTCAAGAATACATGGGAAGTACACAACTCTACCTACAAAGTATTCTTCCCATTAAAAAGAAAATTCATGTCTGAACTGGATCAAGCTTCTAGATGTAACTACTAATTTACAGGAAAAACAGTGGACAGAGGAACATATTACATGAAACCACAGGGATGTAATCAGCAAAATCCAGACTATGAGAAATCTCATGGGCAAAGGCTTGGTTTCTTTAACAAACCAACTGCATAGGAATAAAAACAAAAAGACAGTAAGGAACCCATAGAGGAAAAAAGAAAAGAGGGTTGAGATACACATCAATCCAATATGATGTATGAATCTTATTTGGATCCTAATTCAGACAAACTGTTTAAAACAAAAACTCCAGTAAGGGAAATTTGAACAATGACTACAATATGTGATGACATTAAGGAATCACTATTAATTTTTTAAGTAAAATCTTAAATTGGATTAGTGCTTTAATTCTTAGAACCACACAATAATATTGTATAACAGTCTTTATTCTACTAGTGAGTCTTCCCTGACTGTGCCTGAAGTCATCCAACGTGCTACAGTTTCACAGTTAATGCATAACACATAATTATTAAGAGAGATACAGTGATACAAGGACTCAAAGGAGATAGGGCACAATTAGGGTAGGGTGGCGTCAAGTAAAACTTAAGGTAATGGTATTTGCATTGTGCCTTAAATGATGGTGAAATGTAAAGAGGTAGGAATAAAAGAGGAAAAGTGATATTCCAGATGGAAGAAATGATAGCAATTGGAAAGAGGTGGGAAGACCTATTTATGAAGAGCACTGACTGTACTCACCTTTCCATAAAATTGTCCCCACCCTAATGATGACAAAAAGAAAAAGTCAAAGAAGCCGAATAGAAGCCCAGTTCCAGGACAGATCACGACAGTATCTGGGTGGCCAAACCATACTGGCTTTATCTAGAACAATCTATTTATAGAGTCAATTTCTGGGCGTGAGGAGTTAACCACAAGTGTAGGAGTGCTTTTCTTAAACCAAAGAGAAAGGTAGCAAGGTAACAAGTCAAGTTAGCTTTAAGCGGTTTTTAGTCACTGACTATACCTTATTCCATAATAACTGAGACTGGCAAACACCATCCCAGGGATCAAATATAATTGTTTCAACTTAGAGGAAATAAAAAAGGAAGTGGGAAAAGCATAATGAAGACTGGGGGGTTAAAAAGTTGAAAAACCTTTATATTATACATAAAAGTTTTTATAGTAAGATATCTGTAGAATACAGCTTAAACAAAAAATAAAATCTACCATATGATCCAACCACCACACTCTTGGCCAAAAACTATAATTCAAAATGATACATGCATCTTATGTTTATTGCTCACTATTCACAATAGCCAAGACATGGAAACAACCTAAATGTTCATTGACAGATGAATGGATAAAGAATATGTGGTCCATATATATACAATGGAATACTACTCGGTCATAAAAAAGAACAAAATAATGCCATTTGCAGCAACATGGAAACAACTAGAGATTATCATTCTAGGTGAAGTCAGAAAGAGAAAGGCAAATAACATAAGATACCACTTATGTGGAATCTAAACTATGGCACAGATGAACCTATCTACAAAACAGAAACAGACTCACAGACATAGAGAACAGACTTGTGGTTGGGGAGAGGGCAACTAGGCTGGGGCATGGACTGGGAGTTTAGGGTTAGTAGATGCAAACTGTTACATACAGAATGGATAAACATTCTGTATGTTTATCCTACTGTAGAGCACAAAGGTCGTACTGTACAGCACAAAGAACTATATTCAATATCCTGGGGTAAACCATAATGGAAAAGAATATAAAAAGATAATGTATATATGTGTATAATTGAGGCACTGCTATACAGTAGAAATTAACACAACATACTTCAATAAAAAAATAAATTTAAAAAACTAATAAAATAAAATAAAATCTAAGTCATCTATTTTTATAATACACACTTCACTTCTGGGTCACTGTCCAGGTGTACCTTCATTTGATACTTTAGGAATACCTCTGATTTTTATGAAAAAAAAATTTAAAGAGAAGGCCTCATACATTCCAGACTCCATTCTAAACCAGTAGATGGTCACAAAAGAAACACCTGTTTTCTTTGTTTCTCTCAGGTACATATAAAAATATGACATTTACCTTAACCCTTAAAAACAAAAGATACATAATTTTAGAAGTCTTCGTCTTCTGTCATCTTCTGTAGCTGATAGTTACTTTTTCCCCTTCAAATACTGGTCACTTGCTCATATGATTTTTTTTAGGAGTACCCTTTTGTGAAATCTTGGGTTGGATATCCCATTCAAATTCAACCTAATAACTGTATAAAATATTGGGGAGGACACAAAGATATATAGTCCTTGCTCTAAAGACACAACAGACCTATAAAAAAATCACAATAAAAAGCAGAATGCATCAACTGTCACGAAGAGTTACAACATCTTAAGTGCACAGAGAAGGGAATGTACATCATCTGACAAGCAGAAACTGAATCTAAATGAAAAGATGCTGTCTTTAAGAATTCTTAATTACACAGCTTCAGAGCACTGTAGAATCACATTTACACCTCAAAATGGTAGACTATTTTCCAATGAATACAGCTAAGCTCTTTCTTTAATCAAACAGTAAAGGTTTGGTCATTCACAAACATCCTATCTTGTTCCCACACCTGACACAGAATTTTATTTAAAGCAAAATCTGTCTACTGTTCCTGTAGAGCTAACAAAAACCAAAGTCGTGAGCCTGCAAGCCACCATAAACTGAATGAAACTGCTGGTGTTAAACACACACACACACACACACACACAATTTTTTAATTGCTTCAGGTAAGTTAAGGCTAAAAGAGAATTTAAAATAACTTAAGCTTTGTTTGTGTTTGGAGATTGAAAGAGGCAGTGATGAAAAAGTAAAATAAATCTGAGCAATTTAAAGAAGCCAGCTTTGTTAAAAACCAGATGGCCACTTGCCAACACTTCTTCAGGAACATAAGACCAAAGACGATTCTAGGCAAGATTCACTGGCCACAGAGGCTCTTTATTAAACACAAAATCAAGAAAGTTCTCATAAATATTTCAATTTTAGTAAGTTAAAGGACAGTTAAATAAAAGGAGCACTTTACAAAGCTTTGCAGAATCAATACGGAAACAAAGCTCTGTGCTTTTAACATCGGAGCCCTCAAACACAAGCCACATTTTAAACGTCACATTTACAAACCTCCTATTCACAAACAACTATAGCCTAAATTCCGTCAGGAAAAGTACTGGTAACTGGAAAAGGGACCGGCCTTAGTTTAAAATCTCCAACAGGTCAGCAGAAAAGAAATCGCACAATTCTGAATTGCAAGTGTCTGAGAACCCTAAATCGAACTCTTCGTCTTAGGCTGAACTCTATACGCAAGCATTTCACATCTGTACCTTCAACTTCCTATAAATGATATCGTTTGTGAAAGAAAAGACAATAAGGATACTCCTCAAACTCCTATATCCCATGATCCATCCTCAAAGAGTGGAAGGAACAGCAAAGTGGAAGGAACAAAGCACTGACGTCAATTACGAGATTAACCCCGGGCACAGGCAGCTGGAGGGAAGGCCTACACATCAACACCCAAATACAAGCTATCGGGGTAACTAGCTAGCAGGGCGATTCAGAAGTTATGGGGGGTATTCAAGTATTACACCCCCATATTCCCATTTTTAGTCAATCTCCTTCGCCAGTCGAAGGCGGAAATTTTTTTTCCTTTTTTTTTTTTCTTTTTTGCGGGGGGGGGGGGGGGCGGGGGAGGAGAAGGAGGACGTGCGCAGGATCGCGAGAAGGAAAGCGAGAACTAGTTGGGTAATGATAGCCAGAACCTAGGCCTATTCTCTCTTTTAACTAGAAATGACTAGAAATTGAGGAAGGTATTAAAAAGTAACAGATCAGTCGATGATGAATTTCTGAGGGAAGGAACGGATTAAGGGACGAAAGGAGAAACGGTGAAGATGGATTTCTGGGAATTTTTGTTAGGATTGGGTTAGCTTTTTAAATATTCTTTCTTTCTTTCTTTCTTTTTTTTTTTGAGGATCGGGGGTGGAAGGCGAAGATGAGGGAAGAAGCCGAATCGAGCAGCCCTAACCTGGAAGGTCTCTCCGAGCCCCCAGGAGAACCCTGTTCTCCCCTCCCCCCACTGTCTCCCCGCGGCCGGCCCGGCCCTCAGTCAGTCAGTCGGCTGTTCTCACCTCCAGTCCCGGCTCCGCTAGGCCCGAACCATTTCCCGGTTGCGGCAGAGGCGGCGGCGAGCCTGCACCTTCAAGGGACGCGCATTCGAGCCCGCCGGGGGGGCGGCGACAGGCTGCCAAGGGCGAGGAGCTCCGGGCGGCGGCGGCGGCGGCGGCGGGGGTTCGAGAGGTCTCAAAAAGCGCAGGCGGCGACGTACTTCAAACACCACAGGCGGAGGTCCCGCCCCGCTCCATGACTGTCGGGCCTAGCCCCCGACGGCCGGCTGAGGCGACAGGGGCGGGCTGACGAGGACCTAGCTCCGGGCTCCCCCGCCCCGTCCGCTGGCGACGGCGGCTCGACTACCGCAGCCAGGACTGTGACTGACGCAGCGGCCGCGCCACCCATGTGACCAGGGCCGGGCGGGGACCAGAGCGTCACGTGGCGTCGCCGCGCCCCTCCCCGCCACAAAAACGGAGGGCTACGGGGCCTGCTGCGTTGGGGGGTGACGCTGACGGTGGTGACGTGCACGGCCGCCGGATCCGAAGACCCGGGGCAAGCCGGGTACTGGCTCAGGTGGCCTAGGCCAGCGTCCCGAGCCCGGCGGCAGCGTCTGACAGGGCGGGCTGGGCATTACCCGGCCTGCACACCCCGGCGCGTAGCCGCTAGTGAAGTTCGGAAGGGCGGGGCCGGGCCGAGCCGGATCTACCGGTTCTGGGGCTCAGGAGAGAAGTCTGTCAGCCTAAGGGTGTGGCTGAAGCCCCCAGACCCTCTGTCAGGTGCTGACGTCTAAGCCCGGGGTCAGTTACGAGACCCTCCACAGCTCCGGCCGAAAAGGGAAGTTTGCCGGGAGTTTCTGTGCAGGAGGCCGCCTAGAACCTCGCATGAACTTCCACGAAGCCAAGCCAGCCCTTTTTTCTTCGTCATCTCAACAGCTTCTACCATTACTACTTTTCTTCAGGACATTCCAAACACTTTCCTTCAGTTGTTAACATCCGTGCCAGTCAGGGCAAGCTATAATTTTATGGAGAGTAAAGTCATAGTTACAGACTCAGTTCAGTTTAGTCACTTAGTCGTGTCCAACTCCTTGCAACCCCACGGACTGCAGCACGCCAGGCTTCCCTGTCCATCACCAACACCCAGAGACTACTCAAACTCATGTCCATCGCCTCGGTGATGCCAGCCAACCATCTCATCCTCTGTCCTCCCCTTCTCCTCCCGCCTTCAGTCTTTCCCAGCATCAGGGTCTTTTCCATTGAGTCAGCTTTTCCAATCAAGTGGCCAAAGTATTGGAGATTCAGCTTCAACATCAGTCCTTCCAATGAGTATTCAGGACTGATTTCCTTTACGATTGACTGCTTGGATCTCCTTGCAGTCCAAGGGATTCTCAAGAGTCTTCTCCAACACCACAGTTCAAAATCATCAATTCTTCCTAGCTCAGCTTTCTTTATAGTCCAACTCTCACATCCATACATGACTACTGGAAAAACCATAGCTTTGACTAGACAGACGTTTGTTGGTAAAGTAATGTCTTTGTTTTTTAATATGCTGTCTGGGTTGGTCATAGCTTGTCTTCCAAGGAGCAAGTGTCTTTTAATTTCATGACTGCAGTCACCATCTTGTGGTGATTTTGGAGCCCCCTCCAAAAAAGTCTCTCACTGTTTCCATTGTTTCCCCATCCATTTCCCATGAAGTGATGGGACCGGATGCCATGACCTTAGTTTTCTGAATGTTGAGTTTTAAGCCAACGTTTTCACTCTCCTCTGAAAGAGCAGTGGCTTTCATCAAGAGTCTCTTTAGTTCTTTGCTTTGTGCCATAAGGGTGGTGTCATCTGCATATCTGAGGTTATTGATATTTCTCCCAGCAATCTTGATTCCAGCTTGTGCTTCATCCAGCCCAGTGTTTCTCATGATGTACTCTGCATATAAATTAAATAAGCAGGGTGACAATATACAGCCTTGACAAACTCCTTTCCCGATTTGGAACCAGTCTGTTGTTCCATGTCCAGTTCTAACTGTAGCTTCTTGACCTCTATACAGATTTCTCAGGAGGTAGGTAAGGTTGTCTGGTATTCTGTCTCTTTAAGAATTTTCCAGTTTGTTGTTATCCACACAGTCAAAGGCTTTGGCGTAGCCAATAAAGTAAAAGTAGATGTTTTTCTGGAACACTCCTGCTTTTTCTATGATTCAATGGATGTTGGCAATTTGATCTCTGGTTCCTCTGCCTTTTCTAAATCCAGCTTCAGACTAGACAGGATTTTCAAAGTGTCTCATACAATACATAGTTACACCAATACGGTAACTATCCAGAGAAACTACTTTGGGTTCATCATTTGGAAAACACTTTATAACTTCCTGCTTCTTATCTGTTTTCTTTCCACCTAGGGCCGTCATGGAAAGCTGGGGTTTTTTTCCTTTCACTTTCTACTAATTTTGAAGGAAGCATTTTAAAGATTTTTTAAAATAAAATTCAAGGATTTTAGGAGCTTTTTGATAAACTATAAAGAATGTGCATATGAAAATGTTTTTATTAGTCCTAAAAGCTGGTCCTAAATTTATTAGGACTAATGAATTTATTAGTCCTAAATTCATCAGCATTATTTTTTCTTCATATAATTCTGAAGTGACGACATATTCTTTAAGGCTAAACTATTTATATAGATTTTGTCTATGTATCTATGTAAATTAGGAAATGTAGTCATGCAAAACCCAAAATGAACTATGATAAAGTAGAGTGAAAAATAATTGGCACCCGCATCTCTGACCTTCAACTATTCCAGTTCTAGAGGCAATCCCTTAACCCTCCCCAAGATGTGTCATAAATATATATTAAAATACATGTACTTTTTATGCAAAAGATAACATACTGTGTATACCGTTAAGTTCTTTTTCTCAGTTAAATATCCTGGATATCTTCTCAGTTCAGTTCAGTTGCTCAGTCGTGTCTGACTCTGTGACCCCATGAATTGCAGTACGAAAGGCCTCCCTGTCCATCACCAACTCCCAGAGTTCACTCAGACTCACGTCCATTGAGTCAGTGATGCCATCCAGCCATCTCATCCTCTGTCCTCCCCTTCTCCTCCTGCCCCCAATCCCTCCCAGCATCAGAGTCTTTTCCAATGACTCAACTCTTCGCATGAGGTGGCCAAAGTACTGGAGTTTGAGCTTTAGCATAATTCCTTCCAAAGAAATCCCAGGGCTGATCTCTTTCAGAATAGACTGGTTGAGTCTCCTTGCAGTCCAAGGGACTCTCAAGAGTCTTCTCCAACACCACAGTTCAAAAGCATCAATTCTTCGGCACTCAGCTTTCTTCACAGTCCAACTCTCACATCCATACATGACCACTGGAAAAACCATAGCCTTGACTAGATGGACCTTTGTTGCCAAAGTGATGTCTCTGCTTTTTAATATGCTATCTAGGTTGGCCATAACTTTCCTTCCAAGGAGTAAGCATCTTTTAATTTCATGGCTGCAGTCACCATCTGCAGTGATTTTGGAGCCCCCCAAAATAAAGTCTGACACTCTTTCCACTGTTTCCCCATCTATTTGCCATGAAGTGATGGGACTAGATGCCATGATCTTCGTTTTCTGAATGTTGAGCTTTAAGCCAACTTTTCCACTCTCCTCTTTCACTTTCATCAAGAGGCTTTTGAGTTCCTCTTCACTTTCTGCCATAAGGGTGGTGTCATCTGCATATCTGCTGCTGCTGCTGCTAAGTCACTTCAGTTGTGTCCGACTCTGTGCGACCCCATAGATGTCAGCCCACCAGGGTCCCCCGCCCCTGGGATTCTCTAGGCAAGAACACTAGAGTGGGTTGCCATTTCCTTCTCCGATGCATGAAAGTGAAGTCCCTCAGTCGTGTCCGACTCTTAGCAACCACATGGACTGCAGCCTACCAGACTCCTCCATCCATGGGATTTTCCAGGCAAGAGTACTGGAGTGGGGTGCCATTGCCTTCTCCGCTGCATAACTGAGGTCATTGATATTTCTCCTGGCAATCTTATTCCAGCTTGTTCTTCTTCCAGCCCAGCGTTTCTCATGATGTACACTGCATACAAGTTAAATAAGCAGGGTGACAATATACAGCCTTGATGTATTCCTTTTCCTATTTGGAACCAGTCTGTTGCTCCATGTCCAGTTCTAACTGTTGCTTCCTGACCTGCATATAGGTTTCTCAAGAGGCAGGTCAGGTGGTCTGGTATTCCCATCTCTTTCAGAATTTTTCACAGTTTATTGTGATCCATACAGTCAAAGGCTTTGGCATAGTCAATAAAGCAGAAATAGATGTTTTTCTGGAACTCTCCTGCTTTTTCCATGATCCAGTGGATGTTGGCAATTTGATCTCTGGTTCCTCTGCCTTTTCTAAAATCAGCTTGAACATCTGGAAGTTCACGGTTCACGTACTGCTGAAACCTGGCTTGGAGAATTTTGAGCATTACTTTACTAGCGTGTGAGAGGAGTGCAGTTGTGCGGTAGTTTGACTGCCTCATTCTTCCTAAGGATAGTATACTATTTCATTATATGCAAATATAATAATTTAATCAACCCCTTACAGGTGAACATTTAGGTTGCTGCCAAACCATTACTAAATTACAAACTAAACTGCAACTAATAATCTCACAAGATAGATAACTATATCAGTAATTCATTAGACCACAATCTTTAGATGGAAAGGTATTTTCAATTTGAATGAATGCGTGCATGCTCAGTCATTAAGTCATATCTGACTCTTTGGGACCCTGTGGACTGTAGCCCATCAAGCCTCTCTGTCCATGGAATTCTCCAGGCAAGAATATTGGAGTGAGTTGCCATTTTCTCCTCCAGAGAATCTTCACAGTTAAGGGATGGAACCTGAGTCTCCTGAGCCCCTTGCCTTTGGGAGAAGGATTCTTTCACCACTGAGGGACCTGGGAAGTCCCTTCAATTTGAATAGAGATTGTTTAATTGCCTCCATAGAAGTAGTGCCAATTTCATTTTGCCTAGGAAGATTTACAAGTCCATATAGGAAAGGAGTGATGATGAAGAATGACAACAAGGAAGATTATCATTTTACACAATAATTTAAGAAGTATTAAAGCATTGATGATAAAATTTTACAGGAAAATTCCTTTATTTATTTTGGAGTAAATGTTTGGCTAAATTAAAAGATAATATGCTTTTTGTTCCATAAAGTATCATGACAGTTTTTTTGATATAAATGAGACCTTACTTAAAAACTAAAAGGGGGGCTAGGGGTGGAAAAAATAAGGGTGGACTTTTCTTTGCCATTTTTATTCAAATAAGGATGCCCTTCCCTTTTAGCAGTGAGAGAAAAAATTCCTAAAATTATTTCTCAACTCATAACATTTTAATCAGATACATCCATTTTAACAAAATGAATTTTCTGTCTTTAACTTCATATTCTAGAGCAATGTAAGTCAACCGCACTGATTGGCATAATAGCAGAAAATACCAACCATAAAACTTTAAAAGAAAAAAATCTCTGAGAAAAATATGACTATTTTATCAACAGGCGATATTTGAACAAAGTATTCAGTATACATTGTTGCAACAGCAATTCTTAGTAGACTTCTGGGGTTTTTTCAGTCAGATTTTTGTAGAGGTGTAATTGACATACAGTGAAAAAACATAAATATAAAACTGAATCCCTTTGCTGAACACAACATTATAAATCAACTATAGTTCAATAAGAAAGTTGAAAAAATAGAGGCTTCTCCAGTGATCTAGTAGTTAAGAATCTCCCTGCTAATGCAGGGGACATGGGTTTGATCCCTGATGGGGAAGATCCCACATGCCACAGGGTAGCTAAGCTCCTGAGCCATAACTGCTGAGCCCTCACATGTGCCTAGATTCCGGGCTCTCCAAGGAAGAGTAGCCCCTGCTCGCTGCAACTAGAGAAATCCCAACAAAGAGTAGCCCCCACTCTCTACTATTGGAGAAACCCACAGTGCAGCAACAAAGACCCAGTGCAGCTACAAATGAATCAATCAAATATTTTCAAAAATAATAAAATTTATATACAGTAAAATTTATCCTTTTCAATGTTTGATTCTATGAGTTTTAACAAATGTGTGCAGCTATGTGACCACCACCCTAATCAAGATATAGAGCATTTCCTTTATCCCTACCCCTAATCATTTCCTCTTGCTCCTATATAATGAACCCCTCAGTTCAATCCCAGTTCCTGTCAGCCACTGATGTACTTTCTGTCCCTATACATCACCTTTTACAGAATATCACATGAATGGAATCATATAGTAAGTAGCCTTTTAGATATGGCTTCCTTCACTTAGCATGCCTTTGAGATCTATCTATTGTCATTGCATATCTCAGTAATTTATCCCTCTTTATTGCTAAGTAGTATTCTATTACTATAACACAGACTGTTTAGGCATTCATCAGTTGAAGAGCATTTGGGTGGTTTCTACTTTAATGATTATAAGTAAAATTTATATAAACACCCATGCACTAGATTGCATTCAGTCTTTAAACTGATTTTCTAAAAGGCACTTCTAGATATATGAATTGCTAAGTCATAAATGTACCTACATAAATATTATTCTGCGTTAAGAAACTCAAATAAATTATTCATTATTTATCAAATGTTCTGTTTATTAAACACCTACTTTATACCAAGTACTGTTCTAGGCAATGAATAAAACAGTTGTCAAATGTTGGCATCCCCAAATATATCACCAAAATTATGTGTTGATAAGTCAAAGCTGAGTTTATTGCTTACTAGTAAAAGAGCCTAGTACCTTGAATGGTTTCAGTAGCATTTCCAAGGGGAATTTGGGATATTTATAAGATTTTGAGGTCTGGACTAAGGGGGTTTTTCAGTTTAGGAGGCTTGATTGGGATTGGGTAAGAATCATGATGTAGTAGGTTAGGATTAGCAGACACAGCAAGGCAAAGGTTTTTAAGAGTCTTGAGTGTGTATTAGTTTTTATTGCTGCTTTAACAAATTACCACAAACATTTTAAATCAAGTATACCTCAGTAAAAATAAATAGGGAATTCCTTGGCAGTCCAATGGTTAGGACTCCAAGCTTCCACTTCAAGGGGCCTGGGATTCAATTCCTGGTGGGGTTGGGGTGGGGGGGTGGGGGGTGGGGTAGGGTGGGGACTAAGATTCCACAAGCTGAGTGGCATGGCAAATAAATAAATAAAATTAAGACATCTATTGAAAAGTTGAGTAGTTAAATGTTCATTAAAATGGGACTTTGAGAAATTTCTGAAATGGAAAGTTGCAATTTTTCTGTTCCTGGTTGAATGGTTCTGGAATAGTAGTAATGTTGAAGATGACAATGAAATAATAAAATTATGTCAATGTTGATAGTAATCCATGTGGATATGCTGCTGCTAAGTCGCTTTAGTTGTGTCCAACTCTTGTGACCCCATAGATGGCAGCCCACCAGGCTCCCGGTCCCTGGGATTCTCCAGGCAAGAACACTGGAGTGGGTTGCCATTTCCTTCTCCAATGCATGAAAGTGAAAAGTGAAGTCGCTCAGTCGTGTCCGACTCTTCGACACCCCATGGACTGCAGCCTACCGGCTCCTCTGCCCATGGGATTTTCCAGGCAAGAGTACCGGAGTGGGTTGCCATTGCCTTTTCCACCATGTGGATATAGATAGTTTCAATTCTGTGTCTTACTTTGGAGCCATTTTCAGCCTGAGTTGGAAAACGTTAACATCTGGCCATGATCAATCCAAATCTTCACTGTCACCTGTGGTATCATGATTTTTGTTGTTCAGTGGCTAAGTCATGACTCTTTAGGACCCCATAGACTGCAGCATGCCAGGTTCCTCTGTCCTCCACTGTCTGCCAGAGTTTGCTCAAATTCCTGTCCATTGAGTCAATGATGCTATCTAACCCTCTCATCCCCTGCCACCCTCTTCTCCTTTTGCTTTCAGTCTTTCCCAGCATCATCATGATTAAGAAGCAAATTTCTGGGGAGTGGTTGTTTCAAATTGCACAAGTACCAGGTTTTCCCATTCTTAATCCTTCTGGGGAATGCTCAGGAAAACTAGAGAACACTTATATTAGTTACTGCATTTGAGGGGTCAGAGAGCTGGAGAACTACTCCTATTGATCACTGTTGAAGGCTTTCTAGCAACTCTGGCCTGTTGCATGTAAGTAGAGCAAACTATAGCAGCCAGAAATGTTTTGGGGGCAAATAAAATCAGGAACATCTGCATAAACTAAAGGTACACTGACATTTCTGAAATAGTGGAGGTGAGGGACATGGGTGGGCACGGACAATCTCTGCTTCAGTGATAATTACTGTACACACTATGTATCAGGCAAATGCTAAACATTTTGAGATGCATTATTTACTTTTTTTACCTTGTCTTCTCTATCTTGTGTGCTACCACCATGCTGAAACCAGTCACCAAGGTAACCATCGATTCCCATACTGTCAGATCCAAAAGTTGAATCTTTGTCTTTACCTTTTTGTTTTACACAATGAACCATCTTCTCTTGTTTGAGACACTTTCCTCTCTTGGTTTTTGAGATGCCACACTCTCCAAGATGTCTGAACACTTGATCTTTAGCTCTTTTCTCTCTGTTTCTTTCTGGGATTGGCAATTTTTCTGTAAAGGCCAGATAGTAAATACTTCAGGTTTTACAGGCCAAGTGGCAAAATCAAGGATTTTGTGTAGGTACAAAATAGTAGATTAAAATTTTTTCCATAAATTTTTCATGAAATTCAAAATGTAGTAATTAAGCTTTGTAATTCAAGTAATTATAAAGAATTATTTGTAATGAGAATAATAATTTTTCTTTTTGGGCAGGGGATGAGGATAACATTTCACTTACTTGGAATTCAAAGTTATTATTTCCTATCATCAAATGTGATTTCAGATTTTTTTTCCCCACTTGTACTTTGCCAGATATTCTTCTGTTAGTGCTTATCTGTAGTAAAATTTCATGTATTTCATTTTCAAAAACATCTTTTCACAGGTAGGTATTGCCAAATACAGATATGTAATATTACTTAAGAATATTAATTACTGAGAATTCCCTGATGGTCCGGTGTTTAGGACTCCGTGCTTTCACTGCTGTAAAGTCCAGAACTTCCATAGGTACTGCAGTTTGAGCTCAGAAAAGACATATGCTGCAAATTTGTATGGTAATAGACATTTTACTTGTATCTTTGGACAGCACAGGAAGTATATAAAGCAACTTGATATTGTTTGTGATTAAAAAAATTATTGTTGCCGAAATGAATTGACTGTAGTAAAATTTCACATATATACAGTTTGCTTTGTAATTTAGGTTGAACTTGTTAAGAAACATGATTGAATCTTCAATAAAAGCTGATTTCCAAGCCATTTAGTGTTCAACAGTGGCTGAGGGCACTTCTCATTCACAAAAATCCAACTGACAACATTATTTGCAATAGCCAAAATGTGGAAGCAACCCAGATGAATGGATAAGCAAAATGTGGTATATTCATTAACAAAATATTAATCAACCTTAAAAAGGAAGAAAAATTTGCACATGCTACAACATGAATGAACCTTGAGGATATTATGCTAAATGAAATAAGCCAGTCACAAAAAGACAAATACTGTTATGATTCTACTTATAAGAGGTACCAAAAATAGTTAAATTCATAGAGACAGTACTATGTAATTTTCAGTGGCTGGAGTGAAGGGAATGGGGAATTATTGTTTAATGGGTATAGCATTTCAATTTTGCAAGATGAAACAAATTTTGGAAATAGATAGTGGTGATGATTGTGCTTAATGTCACTGAATGGTACACAAAAAATTGGCCAAATATTAAATTTTATGTTATATGTATTTTACCACCATTAAAAAAAGTTTCCATCTCAGTCCAGAGCTCAAATAATCACAATAATATTTTACCATTACTAAGCCATCAAACTGCGATGTGGTATAGCAAGTGAGGATATTCAGGTATATTTCTGAAAAAAAAAAAAAAAAAAAGTTCCTGGAACACATGATGGTTAAATCCAGAAGAGGAAATAAAGTTCACTCTTGATGCTGTTAGTAAGACAATACATGATAAATTCAAATATTTACAAGGCTTTAAACACCTTACATTTTCCAAAGCTTTGTAAATCTGTTCAAATAAGTTTTTTCTCCTCCACACATGTTCGTTTGTTGTTGTCTTCGTCACGAAGTCGTTTTTGACTCTTTTGTGCCACTATGGATCGTAGCCTGCCAGGCTCCTCTGTCCATGGGATTTCCCAGACAAGAATACTGGAATGGGTTGCCATTTCCTTTTCCAGGGTATCTTCCCGACCTGGGGATCAAACCCATGTCTCCTGCATTGGCAGGTGAATTCTGTACCACTGAGCCACCAGTACCACCATCAATTTAACGTATCTTATTCAACTCAACTGCAGGTTGTACGGAATTAGGGTTTTCACAACTTCCTTGAAAACATTCTCTTTTGTAGTTGTTCCACACAGACTACTCTTAGAGGTAATTCTTTAGTCACTTCAAACTCAATATTTTTTTTTTTTTTTTTCAAACTCAATATTGATTCCTCAGATAAACAACTGACTGATATCAGCGACAACTGTGTACTCATCAAGATTCAAGTACCTATATCTAAATGGAATAGCATTGAAAGTCAAAAAATAAATCCTCATATTTATGGTTGAAAAATTCAACAAGGTTCTAAGACAATTTTCAATGAGCAAACAATAGTCTTTTCAACAAATTGTGCTGGGACAACTGGATATCCATATGTAAAAGAATTATGTTGGATTCCTACCTCACAGCACATACAAAAATCAACTCACAATAATCCAAGCCCTAATTGTAAGAGCTAAACCTATAAAACTCTTAAAAGAGAACAAAGGCATAAAGCTTCAAGATCTGGAATAGCCATGGTTCATTAGATATGATACCAAAAGTACAAGCAACAAAAGAAAAACATGAACTGGACTTCATCAAAATTAAGATGTTTTGTGGTTCAAAAAGACAGCATCAAGAAAGTGAATAGACAGGACTTTCCTGGTGACTCAGTGGTAAAGAATCTGCCTGCCAATGCAGGAGCTGCGAGAGACACGTATTTGATCGCCTGGATCAGGAAGATCCCACATGATGAGGAACAACTAAGCCCATGCACCACAGCTAGTGAGCCACTGCTCTGGAGTCCATGCTCCACCACTACTGAGCCCATATGCAGCAACTAGTGAAACCCATGTGCCTAGAGTCTGTGCTTTTCAATAAGAGAAATCATTGCAATGAGAAGCCAGTGCACTGCGGCTAAAGAAAGACCTCTTGCAGCAACAAAGACCCAGCCAGCCAATAAATAAATAAGTAAATAGATATTTAAAAAAATAAAAAGAAAGTGAAAAGACAAAAGACAAATACCCAATTTTTAAAATACGCACAGAGGTTCTTTTTTTTCTCTTGCCTTCCTCAAAAGTTTAAACATAATGCTATCATATAACCCAGAGTCCTAGGTATACACCCAAGAAAATTACAAAAAAAAGGTCCTCACAAAACCTTGCACATGAATGTCTACGGTAGCATTATTCATAATAGCCAAAAGATGGAAAACAAATGATACACTGTAAACGAACCTTGAAAACCTTATGCTGACTAAAAGAAGTCAGTCACAAAGGACAATACACGGTGTGGTTCCATTTATATGAAATGTTCATAATATGGAAATCTATAGAGATAGAAAGAAATTAGTGATTACCTATGGCTGGGTGCTTGTTGGGGAATGGGTAATGACTGCTAATGGGTACATGATTTCTTTGGGGAGTAATAAGAATTGATTCTGGTGGGGGTTGTATAACTCTGAATTGTACACTTTCAATGGGTGAATTATATGGTATGTTCATTAAAACTCAAGAAGCTATTAATATTACAAAAAATAAGTCAAGGAAAACCAATTGATACCCCTTTGTTTTTTAATTAACAATTGATATTGCTCTCAATGTCTTTAACTCTGATTAACTGTTCTCACAGAAAGGTTAATACTCTTAAGCAAGTTTATTTGCTCTGAATATATTTCTTTGGCTGCTACTATCAAACATGATTTAATGAACTTGTCATCATTAAATGACTTTCCTCACTTACATAATGCTGCTGCTGCTGCTGCTACTATGTTGCTTCAGTCGTGTCCGACTTTTAGTGACCCCATGGACTGCAGCCTACCAGGCTCCTCTGTCCACGGGATTTTCCAGGCAAGAGTACTGGAGTGGGTTGCCATTGCCTCCTCCACACTTACATAATGAATCACTCAGAAACTTTAGTTGCACCCTCCTTTTCATTTTTAAACATTTTTGGAAGAAATTAATTTGTAATGAGGTGAAAAGTGAAGTCACTCAGTCTCATCCGACTCTTTGTGATCCCATGGACTGTAGCCTACCATGCGCCTCCATCCATGGGATTTTTCCAGGCAAGAGTACTGGAGTGGGTTGCCATTTCCTTCTCCAGAAGATCTTCCCAACCCAGGGATTGAACCTGGGTCTCCTGCATTGTAGTCAGATGCTTTACCATCTGAGCTACCATTGTACATCAAATCCCAAATGTCTTTTAAGTAAAATCTCCAATGTTTTCTGTGATCTAACCTCAGAAGTCACATGCATTTCTGTAATATTCTATTGGTTGCACAAGTCAACCCTATTCAGTGTGGGAGGGGACTGTACAAGGACATGAGCACCAGGACTCAGAAGTCATTAAGAGCCATTTCAGAGGCTACCTACCACAATGCCTTGTTAAGAGAAAGGACTCAACAAGAACTGTTGCTATAAAAATGATTCTAATGAAAACATTAGGAAAAGTAGTTAGTACAAATCCACACGTGGTTCATAGTCTCTATACATACCCACATTCTCAAAATAAAATCCAAGTATACTATTAAGGCAAATGAGAATACTAATGATTTTGTTATTATCCACTCTTTCAACAATTATTGGTAGAGTGCCACTGATACACCAGGTAGTATTCTAAACATCTAGGTTCTAGGCAAGCAAGTGCAAGTGAAGTCACTCAGTCGTGTCCGACTCTTTGTGACCCCATGGACTGTAGCCTACCAGGCTCCTCAGTCTGTGGAATTTTCCAGGCAAGGGTACTGGAGTGGGTTGCTATTTCCTTCTCCAGGTTCTAGGCAGTAGTGAACAAATGGTCCTTATTCTCATGGGGCTTCCACTTTTGTGTAAAAGAAAGAGAAGAAAGATACACACACACGTACAATTCTAAACTACTTCCAGGTATAAACATTAAGAGGAAGAAGCAGAGCAAAGGGATAGAATCAGTTCAGGGGCTATTTCCACTAGGTTGGCTAGGAAAAACTTCTCAAAGAAGATGAACTTTGAGAAGAAGCTTGAATGTGATCTTTTAATAAATGTATACTTTAAAACCTATGAGCATGAGGTTTTTAAAATTATTCCATAACAAATTGCTCAAAACTTAGTGGCTTAACACAACAATAACCATTTATTGTCTCTCACAATTTCTATGGGCCAGAAATTCAGGTGTGGCTTTGCTAGGCAGTTCTCGCTTGGGTCTCTTAACAGGCAGTAGTCATATGAACACTTAACTGGGAATGGAGGCTCTCCTTCCCAGGTGGCTCCCTGATGTGCCTGGCAGGTTGCTGCTGACTGTTGTTTGGAGGACTCAGTTCCTCTCCACAGGGGTGAGTATGAAACAAGGCTGCTCATACTGCAGAGACTGGGTCATCCTAAAGTGAATGTTTCAAGAGACAAGGGAGAAACTGTAATGCCTTTTATGACCTCGCATCTGAAGTCACAAATGGTTGCTTATGTATTATTCTACAAACCACAGAGGTTAGCCCGTATGCAGTGTGGGAAGGGACTATACAAGGACATAAACAACAGGGAATAGGATCTTTAAGAATCATTTTGGAAGGGTAGTTACACCAATCCAAACCATAATTTTCCTTCATGTGATTCAAGCAGTTTACATAGAGAAAAAAACTTCATTAATGAACAGTAAAATCTACTTTTAAAATATTGGTTCAATTTCCTTTCCAGTCCTTATTTACATGCATAAGCTGTGTACATTAACACTCACAGAACACTCCACCCAACAATAGCAGAATATACATTCTTTTCAAAGTGCAGAACATTCACTAGGGTGTATTTACTAAGGTAACCCATATCTAGATCATAAATTAAGTCTCAATAAAAGTAGAAGGATTCAAGGCATATAAGGTTTAGTTTTTTTTTTTTCCCCTAGGAAATCTGATTATCATTGGCCATATAAGGTTTTGAATATGGTATCTTATTCATTAATGAACACCCATATACCTGGCCTTGGGGCTCCAGGTATATCTGACCATGGCGGAGTTAAGGTAGAAATCAGTAATAGAAACATCTCTGGAAAATCCCTCAATATATAGAAACTGAATAATACACATCTATATAACCCATTGGTCAAAGAAAAATTCCAAAGGAAAAACTAGATAATATTTATCTTTTCAGTTTATAAATTTATAAAAGTATAAAATCATGGTTTTGAAAATATGAGTTCTCTCTGTGGGAAGATTTTTAAATAAAAATTCAATTTCTTTATAAACATACAGGTATTTGGGTCATTTGTTTATTCTTGAGTGAAACTTGTTTGTTTGGGTTCCAATGAATTTTTCTATTTTATTAAATGAGTAAAGTTGTCTTGCTATTTCCTAGTGTATTTTTAATATATGTGGAATCTGTAGTGATAGCATCTCACTCATTTCTGATATTGGTAATTTGTCTCCTCTCTTTTGTCCTGAGCAGTCTGGCTAGAGATTTACTGATTTTTATTAAACTTCTCATAGAACTACTTTATTTTATTTATTTATTGGCTGCACCATGGGGCTTATGGGTTCTTATTTCTGTGACCAGGAATTGAATCCAGGCCCTTAGCAGTGAGAGCATGGAGTCCTAACCACTGGACCACCAGGAAATTCCCATAGAACTACCTTTTAGGTTCGTTGACTTTCTCTATTATTTGTTTTCTATTTCACTGATCTCTGCCCTTGATTTTTATTATTTCCTTTCTTCCAGTTGTTTCAGGATTTATTTGTTCTTCTTTTTCTAGTTTATTAAGGTGCAAGCTGAAGTCACTGTTTTGAGACATTTTTCTCTAATATTTAGTGCTATTAATTTCCCCAAAGTATGCAGTCATGGCATCCCACAAATATTTTGCTTCCATCTTTAGTTTGTTAAAAATATTTTGTAATTTTCCTTTTGAGTTCATTTTTGATCTGTGAGTTATATAGAAGTATTGTTATTCAGCTTCCATATGTTGAGGGATTTTCCAAAGATGTTTCTAACACTGATTTCTAGTTTAACTTCACTGTGGTCAGATATACCTTGTATGTACTGTAAACAAAGAACAAAAGAGCATTTTTGCTCACCAACCAATTCTACAGGGAATAACCTGCTGCAGATGCTCACCAACAGCACACTCTGCTTCACACAGAAGAAAGGATGATCTCAGGATGCTCTGTGCTTTGGACAAGCAGGCCCCTTAGATGTATATCTCAGGAAGATTTTTAATGAACTCAGATTCTTGCATCTTCCCACATATAGGAAAGCACTGAAATCATTAACCTGAGATATCTATTCTTTGTGACTAAAGAATACCAAGGAGAGATAAGAAAGCCTACCTCAGTGATCAAGGCTAAGAAATATAGGAAAATAATAGAATGGGAAAGACTAGAGATCTCTTCAAGAAAATTAGAGATACTAAGGGAACATTTCATGCAAAGATGGTGCACATTAAAGGACAGAAATGGTATGGACCTAACAGAAGCAGAAGATATTAAGAAGAGGTGGCAAGAATACACAGAAGAACTGTACAAAAAAGATCTTCATGACCCAGATAACCATTATGGTGTGATCACTCACCTAGAGCCAGACATCCTGGAATGCGAAGTCAAGTGGGCCTTAGGAAGCATCACTACGAACAAGGCTAGCGGAGGTGATGGAATTCCAGTTGAGCTATTTCAAATCCTAAAAGATGATGTCATGAAAGTGCTACACTCAATATGCCAGCATATTTGGAAAACTCAGCAGTGGCCACAGGACTGGAAAAGGTCAGTTTTCATTCCAATCCCAAAGAAACGCAATGCCAAAGAATGTTCAAACTACCACACAATTGCACTCACCTTGCATGCTAGCAAAGTAATGCTCAAAATTCTCCAAGCCAGGCTTCAACAATATGTGATCCGTGAACTTCCAGATATTCAAGCTGGATTTAGAAAAGGCAGAGGAACCAAAGATCAAATTGCCAACTTCTGCTGGATCATCGAAAAAGCAAGAGTTCCAGAAAAGCATGTACTTCTGCTTTATTGACTAGGCCAAAGTCTTTGCCTATGTGGATCACAACAAACTGTGGAAAATTCTTAAAGAGATGGGAATATCAGACCCCCTGACCTGCCTCCTGAGAAATCTGTATGCAGGTCAAGAAGCAACAGTTAGAACTGGACATGGAACAACAGACTGGCTCCAAATCGGGAAAGGAGTATGTCAAGGCTGTATATTGTCAGCCTGCTTATTTAACTTATATGCAGAGTAGTAGTAATAGTGTTAGTTGCTCAGTTGTGTCCGACTCTTTGCGACCCCATGGACTATAGCCTGCAAGTCTCCTCTGTCCATGGGATTTTCCAGGCAAGAATACTGGAGTGGATTACCATTCCCTTCTCCAGAGGATCTTCCCAACCCAGGGATTGAACACAGGTCTCCTTCATTGCAGGCAAACTTTTTACCATTTGAGCTACAGGGAATACCTGATATATATGCAGAGTACATTATTTGAAATGCCGGGTTGGATGAGGCACAACCTGGAATCAAGATTGCTAGGAGAAATATCAATAACTTCAGATAAGCAGATGACACCACCCTTATGGCAGAAAGTGAAGAAGAACAAAAGAGCCCCTTGATGAAAGCCCCTCCTCTTCAGAGGAGAGTGAAAAAGTTAGCTTAAAACTCAACATTCAGAAAACTAAGATCATGGCATCTGGTCTCATCACTCCATGGCAAATAGATGGGGAAACAATGGAAACAGTGAGAGATTTTATTTTATTGGGCTCCAAAATGACTGCAGATGCTGACTGTAGCCAGGAAATTAAAAGACGCTTGCTTCTTGGAAGAAAAGCTTTGACAAACCTAGACAGCACATTAAAAAGCAGAGACATTGCTTTGCCAACAACGGTCTGTCTAGTCAAAGCTATGGTTTTTCCAGTAGTCCTGTATGGATGAGAGATTTGGACCATAAAGAAGACTGAGCAATGAAGGATTGATGTTTTTTTTTTAACTGTAAAGAGTTAAAATCTGTTAAAGTTAAAGAGTTAAGTCTGTGAACTCTTGCGAGTCCCTTGGAGGGCAAGGAGATCCAGTCAGTCAATCCTAAAGGAAATCAGTCCTGAATATTCATTGGAAGGACTGATGCTGAAGCTGAAACTCCAATACTTTGGCCATCTGATTGGAAAAGCTGACTCATTGGAAAAGACCCTGATGCTGGGAAAGACTGAAGGCGGGAGAAGAGGAGGACAGAGGATGAGATGGTTGGATGGCATCAGCGACTCGATGAACAGGAGTTTGAGTAAGCTCCGGAAGTTGGTGATGGACAGGGAAACCTGGCATGCTGCAGTCCACGGGGTCACAAAGAGTCGGACACAACTGAGCAACTGAACTGAACTGAACAGTAATCTTCTGTTGTTCTTTAGTTGCTAAGTCATGTCTAACTCTTTTGTGACTCCATGGACTGTAGCCCACCAGGCTCCACTCTCCACCGAATTTCCCAGGCAAGAATACTGGGCTGGGTTGCCATTTCCTTCTCCAGGGGATCTTCCCAATCCAAGAATCGAATCCACATCTCCTACACTGACAGGTGGATCCTTTACCACTGAGCCACCAGGGAAGCTCTAGAAATCTTTTACCAAGATATATACCTGATTGCCAAAACTGTCACATATAAACCGGATTTTCTCGCACCTCTTGGGAGCAGTTTACTCAGAACTACTGAGTGACTTCCCTGGGCTTCCTGGTAGCTCAGTTGGTAAAGAATCTGCCTGCAATGTGGGAGATCTGGGTTTGATCCCTGGATTGGGAATATCCCCCGGAGAAGGGAAAGGCTACCCAGTCCAGTATTCTGGCCTGGAGAATTCTATGGACTGTATGGTCCATAGGGTTGCAAAGAGTTGGACACGACTGAGCGGCTTTCACTTTCATTGAGTGACTATCTGCTGGGCTGTAGTCCTTAGTAAGACCCTGAATAAAACTCATAGCTCTAATTCATTTTGCAGTACAGCAGAAATTAATACTACCTTGTAAATCAATTATA
This sequence comes from Bos indicus, assembly GCF_029378745.1. Classification (NCBI taxonomy): domain Eukaryota; kingdom Metazoa; phylum Chordata; class Mammalia; order Artiodactyla; family Bovidae; genus Bos; species Bos indicus. The sequence goes on from NC_091766.1 coordinate 44,267,398, forward strand.
CTCCAATAAAAATGAATTAAAAAATTAAAGCTCTTATATCATGAATTTTTCTATCAGTTGACTTAAATCCTATTACCTTTATTAAGACTTGTTTTACAATCTGGAATATGAGCTACTTAGGTAAATATTCTTGGTGCACTTTCAAAAGAATGTGTATTCTGCTATTGTTGGATAAAGTGTTCTATAAGCTTATTTTGTCAAATTTGTTGGTTGTGTTGTTCAAGTCTTCTATACCCTTAGTTATTTTCTGTCTACTTGTTGTGCCAGTTAACAAGTATGGGTATTGAACTCTCTGACTATAACTGTGGATTTATTTCTCATTTTATTATTTCCATCAGTTTTACTTTACTTATTTTCAAAATCTGCTCTTATGTATAAATGTTTAGGATCATTATGTCCTCCTGATGAATTGACCACATTATCATACTCAATGAGTATGATAACTCATTATCTTTAATAACTTTAATATCTTTAATAACTTTCTTTGATCCTCATAATATTCTTTTTTTCTGAAATCTACTGGCCTGATATTAATATAGCCTCTCTAGTTTTCTTTTTATTAGGGTTAGCATAGCTATGTGCCTATTTTATTTAAGGTACATTTCTGGTTGGCAGTACTTCTTACTCTTTTATCCAATTCAATAATCCTTAACTTTTAATTGGAGCTTTGATTATTTATGTATAGGGCTTCCCTGGTGGTGCAAAGGATAGGTTTCCACCTGTCAATGAAGGGGACACAAGTTCAATTCCTGGTCTGGGAGCGTTCCATGTGCTCCCAGTGCTGTGGAGCAACTGAGCTTGGGTACTACAACCACGGAAGCCCATACCCTGGAGCCAGCAAGTCGCAACTACCGAAACCTGTGGTCCTAGAGCCTGTGCTCCACAACGAGAGAAACCGATGCAATGAGAAGCCTGTGCACCAAAATTAGAGAAAGACCCAGTGCAGCCAAATATAAATAAATAAATAAAGCAGTGTGTGTATGTCAAAAAATATATAGGTTATACGTAATGAGATTATGTATAATGTGGAAAAAGTGACAGATTTTATTTTCTTGAGCTCCAAAATCACTGTGGAAGATGACTGTAACCATGAAATTAAAAGATGTTTGCTCCTTGGAAGAAAAGCTATGAGAAACCTAGATAGCCTATTAAAAAGAAGAAACATCACTTTGCTGACAAAGGTCTTTATAGTCAAAGCTGTGGTTTTTCCAGTAATCAGGTATGGATGTGAGAGTTGGATAATAAAGAAAGCTGGGTACTGAAGAATTGATGCTTTTAAACTGTGGTGTTGGAGAAGACTCTTGAGAGTCCCGTGGACTGCAAGAAGATCCAACCAGTCAATCCTAAAGGAAATCAGTCCTGAACACTCATTGGAAGGACTGATGTTGAAGCTGAATCTCCAATACTCTGGCCACCTGATGCAAAGAAATGACTTAGAGCCTGATGATGTGAAAGATTGAAGGCAGGAGGAGAAAGGGATGACAGAGAATGAGATGGTTGGATGGCATCACCGACTCAGTGGACATGAGTTTGAGCAAACGCAGGGAGATAATGAAGGACAGGGAAGCCTGGCAGGCTGTAGTCCATGGGGTCAGAAAGAGTCGCACACGACTTAGTGACTTAACAATGAGATTATAGACATGATTAGGTTTAAATCTGTCATGTTGATATTTATTGTCTATTTGTCCCATTTGTATTTGTTTTCTTTTTCTTCTTTTAAAAATTCCATTTATTTACTTTGTTGGGTTATTAGCTAGAGTGATTTGTTTTGTTATTTGGCTGGTTTATAGGGTTCATAGTATATTTAATTATTTCCTCTAGGACTCTCCCCAAGACAAATGAAAGCATATATCCATACAAAGACCTATACGTGAATGTTCATAGCAGCTTTATTTGTGGTAGCCAAAAACTGGAAACAGTCTAAATATCCATCAATACATGAGTGGATAAACAAATTTGGTATATCCATACAGTAGAATACCACTATTAGTAAAAAGGAATAAACTGTTGATAAACATGACAACGAGAAAGAGGGACTTCTCTGGCAGTCCAGCGGTTAAGACTTTGCCTTCCCATTCAGCGGGTGCTGGTTCCATCCCTGGTCAGGGAGCTAAGATCCCACATACCGCATGGCCAAAAAACAAAAATATAAAACAGAAAGAATATTGTAATAAATTCAATAAAGACTTTAAAATGGTTCACATAAAAAAATATTAAAAGAAGAAAAAACAAGAGTGAGTCCCCAAATAATTATGCTGAAAGAAGGCAGACCAAAAAAGTACATACTATATAATTCTATTTATATACATTCAAAAAATGCAAACTATTCTATAGCTAAGTAAGCTATATTTGTAGTTTTCTGGGGATGAATGGCAGGTAGTGTAAGCAAAGAAGGATGGGTGGGAAGGATGACGAAAGGGCACATGGAAGCTTTGTGGGGCAAGGTTTAATTATCTTGCTTGTGGTTATGATTTCACGTGTATATAGATGTCAAAATCCATCAAATTATATACTTTAAATACGTGAAGATCATTGTAGGTCAGTTGCACCTTATAAAGTTCTAAAAAGAAAATATTGGCAGGAATTTCCTGGCAGTCCAGTGGTTAGGACTCAGCACTTTCACTGCCATAGTTGGGATTTAATCCCTGGTCAGGAATCTGCAAGCCATGTAGCCAAAAAAAAGAAAAAGAAAAAAGAATGAAAGAAAGCAACGAAAAAAGAAAATGGGAAAGTAAGGAAATAAAAAGTGTAAATTATAATCTTGGCACTCAAATATGATAACTATTAGCAATTTGGTCACTATCAAACTCTACAGACAAATTTTCAGACACCCAAATGGTATCTGAAAATTTTAAAAAACTGTAGTATTCCATTGTGTTAAAAATTATTTTACCTTTCTCTAATTTCTAGGGTCAAATTATATTTGCCAAGGTAGTAGATGCTACTATTGTCATAATTATAATGAAATGAATACTTTTATTACTAATCATCCAAACAACAGATCTTGAAAACTTTCTGGGTTCACCTCTTTCACCACAAAATCAACGGATCACTGAGTTCTGTAATTTCTACCTTCTCAGTATCTCTCATATTTGTCACCTTCTTTCCACTCTCATCTTTAACGTGTTAAGTTAGTATAACTGTATTAGGCTTGCACAAAAATCACACAACATACGATCTGCTGTAAGGAGGAGTGTTCCCTCTGGCCTTGCAAAGAGTGATGGGGATGAGTCACTGTGTCAAAACTCGGGACCAACGTCACCAAGATTGACCCTCATTTCTCTTCTGAAAAAACTGAAATAATATCTCATTCTTTTATCTTAATGCTAAAGATACTAAAACAATAAATCTAAATGTAAATTAAAGCAATAAGTCTAAAACGTGAAAAAACAACTTTTTCTTGAACATTTATATGTTGTTACAAGCTGATCAATTAATTTAATAACTATGTTTTATATATCTGAATATTAATTACATATCTATATATATGTTTACATGGGTTCAACAACTCTTTCTCAGCCATATACAGCTCCCTTGGAAGGCTTTACCAAACTCTCCCTGTGGTTAAGACTCTAAGCTCTCTAGTGACTTAAGCTTGTACTACTTAACACATGTCTATAAGTTTATTAATAGCCTATTAATCCTCAGAGGACAAAGACAGATACTTAATACTGGCTGTTAAATTTTGCATAAATGAGTGTTTTTTCCTTTGTCCACATACTGATTCTCTTCAAGGCAGCTAACTAGTTAGGGGTGATTTTCTTTGTATAAATATCTAGTTATATTGGCTTACATGTTTAGTGACCCTATGGATTTGCCTACTACATAAATGATCTCAGAATACCCTCAGGACTTCTTAAGGAAGGGAATTGTTTTATCAAATGTACACCACAATGTTCATGTAAAAATATTACCCAATAGTAGCATGGTTTTTCATTCTTGATTTTGTCCAGAATTTTTGGGATAGTAAGATCCAGTGCGAGGGATTTATCAATGTGGCTTCATAGCATTTATTATCTATAACCCAAGTTGCTTGTAGCACATGGCAACTTGTATCGTGTCTTATTTAATTTTAAATTAACATAATACTCATAATCATAGAAGGTTGAACTCAAGTGTTTACTACTACTCACAAAATGTCACATTCAAGTAATGAAAAATAATCATAATCATAAACCCACTAAGACAGCACAAATGGGAGAGGAGTACACAGGGGTGTAGCTTCTTACATAAACTTACCATCACTCTTTCTGTCCTTGAGCCCTCCCTGACCTTGGCTGATAAGTGCATGGGGTCATCGGGTTTGGAGCCTTTGCAGAGTTCCGTGGCGTAAATTGGCTTGCTTCCTATTGACTTTCCTTCACTGTAGGGTTATGATTGGGCCCTTAAAATGATTTGGTTATTTAAGTAGGCATCCATGATTCCATCAATTTTTCCAGCTTCCAAAAGAATTGCAGTTTCTCATGTTTCATCTCTTTTCCTCTTTGACTTATGGGTTTATAGTGTTTTTTTTTTTTTTAATATGGAATGCTTCACGAATTTGTGTGTCATCCTTGCACAGGGGCTGTGCTAATCTTCTCTGTATCCTTCCAATTTTAGTATATGTGCTGCCAAAGCGAGCACTGTGTCTGTTTCTTTTATACCATTTTATTAGGTGTCAGGAGGAATGGTATAAGTATGGTTTCAATGAAAGCCTTTTTTCCTTTGTTCTTAGTGTTTTTGTGTGTGTTTCCCCAACTGATAGTGAACTCCAAGTAAATCACTGTTGAAGTGTTATAGTTGTAGTATGTTGTAGTTGTAGTCAATGTTGTAGTATGGACAGGGAGGCCTGGCGTGCTGCGATTCATGGGGTCGCAAAGAGTCGGACACGACTGAGCGACTGATCTGATCTGATCTGATAGTACCTTCCAAATAGGAGTTATACTGATGTTTGTGGTTATTATTGATAACCTTGAATAGCATGTGCAAGTATCCTTGCTGCTGCTGCTAAGTCGCTTCAGTTGTGTCCAACTGTGTGTGACCCCACAGACGGCAGCCCACCAGGCTCCCCTGTCCCTGGGATTCTCCAGGCAAGAACACTGGAGTGGGTTGCCATTTCCTTCTCCAACGCATGAAAGTGAAAAGTGAAAGTGAAGTTGCTCAGGAGGATACAAAAGACTTTCCAAAGACATAAATTTCCAGGTCCTCAACTTCCATCCATACTCTCTCCTAAAATGCATCTGAGAATGTCTGCAGCCCAGATGTCACCCTGGCTTTCTCTTCTCTCTTCCTCTTTCATAGTACCTTTCTCTCTCTCACACACACACACCACCACCACCACCACACCTACACCTACATCTTTTTATGGCATAATTTTACCAAGATGTAAAAACCTGAAGGACAGCATACAAAAATACAATTTGAAATATTCCTTTGGGCCAACTGCTTTCAATTTGTTGTCATTATTTAGTCACTAAGCCATGTCGGACTCTATGCGACCCCATGGACAGACACCACGAGACCCCTTTCAATTAAGGCACTGTAGTCCAAGGTCTGAATATATATTTGGCCTATTATCAATTTAGATATACTGTAAAGGAGAAGGGAGGATGTAATGACCATCTCTTCCATTTGTTGCCAAAGACGTTTGCTGCATGGAGTACTGTGAAATTAAGGAAAGCTAGGCTGAGAAATGTTGAAGGTGATGACACCTAATTTCTTCCTACTAATGGCAGGTCTCCATGTCTTAACCACTTTAGAACACTATTATTCAAAATGCATAAAAAACCTACAAAGACAGCACCAGATCATGGATTCTAAACATCATTCTCCAATTAAAAATCAGGATAAAAATTGGAGAAGTGGTTGGTTCAAAGACAGGGCAAGGAGATCACAAGATGAACCCAGAACACCTTGTGATTTCAAAAAGGAAGGAAGTACTAATAAAAAGATGAAGATTTAAAAAAAACAAAAACAAAGGAGCCAACCTGAAGGAATGCTTCTAATAGTCAAAGGTGGAATAATTGGAGCCAAAAAACAATGCTTTTATTGAATTTTAACCCACAGAACAGAAGAAACATTGACGAGTCCACAGTACCATTGATTAAATGACTGGGAGAGAAGCAGCAGCGCTTCCTTATAGTATAATTCCAATTAGTGTAGAAGTAAAGAGGAAAATGGAAAATTACCATTTGTCAAACACCACAATAACAACTATTGTTATCTATATTAAAAGTAGTAGGTGACTGTGAGGACAATTTGCAGTCTCAAAGTATCTCCTCCAAGATATCTATCAATTAAAAAGGGAAAGACAGTCTTTGTAATGGAGAAATCTGATGAAACCACCTTACCCCAGTGATCAAGGTCAGTATCACCAATAGTAAATTACTTTATTGATATTGGGAATTTTTCATTTCTGTGCTATTATTCTAAAAAGCCTAACGTCAGTTCAGCCATGAGAAAACATTTGACAAATCCAAATTGTGGGACATTAGACAAAATAACTGATCAATACTCTTCAAAAGTGACAAGGGCATGAAAGATAAGGAAAGACAAAGGAACTTAGAGACAGTAGTAGATTTAGAAGTAACTAAATGCATTTTCTGGGTAATATAATGGAACAGAAATAGAACATAACTGGGAAAACTGGTGAAATGTGAGTCAAGTTTTTGGTTTAACTAACAGTATTTTATCAAATATTAATTTCTTGGTTCTGCTCATTGTACTGGAGAAGGCAATGGCACCCCACTCCAGTACTCTTGCCTGGAAAATCCCATGGACGGAGGAGCCTGGTAGGCTGCAGTCCATGGGGTCTCTAGGAGTTGGACACGACTAGAGACTTCCTTTCACTTTTCACTTTCATACACTGGAGAAGGAAATGGCAACCCACTCCAGTGTTCTTGCCTGGAGAATCCCAGGGACGGGGGAGCCTGGTGGGCTGCCGTCTCTGGGGTCGCACAGAGTCAGACACTACTGAAGCGGCTTAGCAGCAGCAGCAGCTCATTGTACTATGGTTATGTAAGATGCTACCATTAGGGGAAGCTAGGTGAGGTATACATGGAAATTGTAATTTTACAGATTTTCTGTAAACCTACGGTTAGTTCAAATTAGCAAGTTAAAAAAATAAATAAAATCATGACTATGAAGTACACTTTCTCTGTACTTTCCTCCATTTCCAGTGCTAACTTTTGGCGTAATGCCAAAACAAATTTACTATATTGTAGTCATACTAACAATCGTTTGAGGAGTAAAAACCTATGATCTGATTATGACTCCTTTTGATATGGTTCTGAGAAATAATACATTTATTACACATGCCAGGGATTCAACTTCCAGAGTTCTGCTTTTAGGCAGGATAGGGTAAATTCTTTGGAAGTTACCCTCCACTGTGCCATTGAGTCTGCTTTTTTGAGTAAACTGAGTGACTAGAGTAAGGATCTTGACCTCTGTACTTTTCCAGGTATACCTTTGAATAGTTGTAATAGTAAAAATAATTAGAATTTAAATGTTCTTACCATCTAAATGGATAAGAAATGGCATTAAGAAAAATAGCAGAGACATTAAAGAAGCTTAAGCTCATCAGCACAAACTGAGTTTTATTTGATTGCAAGTGATATAAACTATGTACACGTTTCCCTTCCAAGTTTCTTCACCGCTAAAATTGCCCTTACAGAGATTACAAACATTGTAAACTGCATTTCATTAGTAGTTTATCAAATCTGCCTGTCAACTGACACATTCTGTATAGAGCCTTAAAAATGATGTTTTGAGAGTATTTATAATCACTGAAAGCAGATGATTCTGTAAAACAGGTAATTACAGATCTTTAAACTGACAACATACATATATTTAAACATTTAAATAGAAGTTCATTTCCTTAAAAAGTAATTTTCTACTGCTTTTTCATAAAAATATAAAAAGACAACATCTGTAGTTTTAAAAACCTATATTTAACCTAAATCAAGATTTTTCTACAAACGATACCTCTTTCCAAAAAAGTTTAAAACACACCACAAAATAATGTGATGTTAAATCAAATAATTTCATCATGACAGAGTATTTTACTTTTAAGAAATACTTGGCAGTATTTCTTTTTAAACTTTCATGCTAGATTTCAACTGTGTATATGCTATATAAACACACTAGATTAATCCAAGTCACTCATATTTATGCAGTAGACCCATATATGATGAGTTACCATATAAACAGTCATACCACAATTGCAAAATGGTAAAAGGCAATCTTTATGAAAACTTCATTAAAAAATTTAGTAAAAGGCAGCCAACATCACTCTAATTTTCTGTAAAAATCACATCTCTTCCTCCTACCCCTTTGAATGGTATCTTTTATAGCATATTGACACACAAAAGTATTAATATCCCTTTTACATAAGCTAGCTTTTTAAATGACTGCTTTCTTTTCTGACACATTGAATTTATCCAAAGGCACCAAGACTAGACTCCTATGTGGTTTCAGAATTTTTGTTCTTTTTTAAGTTCCTCTAGAATAATTTTCCTCAGAAAAGGGTAACTCTAAGAACCAGAAGAAAATGAATGATAAAACACAGTAACCTGAAACTTGTACCATCCAAAAAGTATAAATGTATTAATAGGTTTCTTGAACTTTCCATTTAGGACAAGAAGTCAGAACAACTTTCTGAACATAAACACAAAAATAGAGCACATTTAGTAACAGTAGGAAAACTCCTAAGCTTCTAATGCATTAAATCTTACATAATAACATACAGCCAAAAGCATTAGAAATTCACTGCCAGATATTACGATCCTTTATTCTGAAAAATGTCTGATACACAGCACTAACATGGAACAGAGTATGGCATTTATTTCACGGGGAGGAAAGATAGGTTTCATCACAAAAACAGATTTACTAGATTTCAGCTTTGATTGATTTTAGAGATATATTTTAAAGATAAAAAAGAAAAACAAGATTCATCCCTCAAATAAAAAAAGTCTTTATATATATGTGTATATATATATATATGTATATAATCCATTATTAATACTTTTTATGCTTTTACAATGTAAAACATTTAGAAACTTCTGAGCTCTAGAAATGTTGGCCAGTTAACCTATTTGGCCATAACACATTCTGAATTCCCTTCTGAGAATCACATTAATGTTTTCAGTCCATTAGTCCAATATGGATGGAGCAATTCTATTTCTTTTTCTTCTTCTTTGGTGGTTCATCATCAGAACTACTGTCTGTGCTGGTGCTGCTACTACTGGAAGAGCTGGAATCTGAGTCTGAATCAGAGGATGAGGAGGAGCTTGTGGAGGAAGCGGAAGATGATGAACTGGAGGAGCTTTCATCAGAGTCACTGTCCTCTGAGGAAGATGAGGTAGACGTCTCTTCACTCTCTGATGAAGAGTCACTGGCTGAACTGTCGCTGCTATTGCTACTGGAACTGGTTACACTTTTAGACCTATTAGACAATTATATGCATGAGAAGCCGACATTTAACAGAATGTTTAAAAGCAATTTCACTTGAGTGTTATGCATATATATATATACGTGTACTGAAGCTTTGCCAGTATGATATCACTAGATTTGATGCTTTATGGATTGCCTAACTGTTAGTAACCCTAACGTGCCCACCCTTTCACTCCAACTAGAAGGTCCTTAAATCTCTTGGATGGAATTTGAGAAAAGTGAACATACTATATATGCTTCAGAGTGAATGTTAGAATACAGTTGCGGTTTAACAATTGGGTTTATTTAAACTTCATGTACAGTGGTAAATGTTTCATAACCTTAACTACTTTAGACAAGATACAGCTGGCCAATAATTTCTTACCAATAATTTCTAATAAGATTTCCTAATCTAAGACAAGAGAAATTACTATTTCCAGATATAAGGACCCTGGAAAGTTGGAGAAAAAGGAGAAACAAAGGAAGAAACCCCAGACAAGTAAACAGAGGAAGGTATCAGAAAACAGGATGATGTCTAATCATGAATTGCAAACGAGAGACTTCAGATCCAAGTCTTGTAACTATTATTTTAAAATCAACCACCCTATCCCTCCAACTATTATTATATATTACCCATGTAATATTAAAGCCACACATACCTTTTCTTCTTGGTCTTTCTTTCTACGTTAGCTTCTCCAATGCTGATAAGCAACAGGGAAAGGGGGAGGAGCTCTTGTTAATACAGTGATTATAAACAGTTCAGACAAACCCTTCTGATATCCCCAAAACTGTTTTACACTGGAGAAACACTTTGTCTTTTGTAACATATACTGAGAGTCCAGTGTTTCTTATTATAACCAGGAGAAAAGTTTCCTATTGCAGGTGTATATGGTACCTGCATGAGCTACTCGGGTGACTCAGTGGTAAAGAATCTGCATGCCAATGCAGGAGACACAGAGATGTGGGTTCAATCCCTGGGTTGGGAAGATCCCCTAGAGGAAGAAATAGCAACCCACTCTAGTATTCTTGCTTGAAAAATCCCATGAACAGAGGAGCCTGGTGGGCTACTGGCCATAGAAGAATCGGACACAACTGAGCACATATGTGGTACATGCAGTTAAATTAACTAGCTCTAAAGACAGATGCCATCAACTGTATTTTAGAAGTCAGGTGAGTTAATAGTTAAGATGAGCAAACACAGTAATTTGCTGCTTTTTTAATTGTGAACTTAGGTTGACAGCTAAATCCACTACTTAGTGAACAACAGAACAAAGCAAATAATAGCAGAACAATTGTAATTTATAATTTGGTTTTCTAGAATGGTATTATAAGTGGTCATTTTATATAAAAAGAAAAGCAACTGTTAATTAAAAAATTTTTTCTTAAATGATTCATTTTGGTGTACACTTAAAACTAACACAACACTATAAATCAACAATTGTTGTTCTTTGCCACTAAGTCCTGTCTGACTCTTTTGCGACCCCATGGACTGTAGCCCACCAGGCTCCTCTGTCCATGGGACTTCCCAGGCAAGAATACTGGAGTGGATTGCCATTTCCTGCTGCAGAGGATCTTCCCAACCCAGGGATCGAACTCAAGTCTCCTACATTGGCAGGCAGATTCTTTACCATTGTGAGCTACCAGGGAAGCCCAAATGAACTATACTCCAATAAAAATTAAAAAGCCTAATTTCTTGAGACTTCTCTGGCGGTCTAGTAGTTAAGACTCTGTGCTTCCACTGCAGGGGTTCTATTTTTTGCAAGATCCCACACGCCACTAGGCACAGGCAAAAAAAATTTTTAAAACGAACAAAAAAACCTCCCAAACCATTTATTTTTCTGCATGTCCTCCAAATGTTCAGTTTTAAAACCAGAGACTTAATACTTTAAGATTATGCTCCCTCATTATTTATAAAGAAAAAAGTCTGGTGATTTTAAATATACAAATAGCTTGCTGCTATATAGCTGCCAAACAACATGCCTACTAAATCAGGCTTTCAAATTACAGAATTACTTCTATTACTCTATACTGTCCTATAAATTTAACATTTTTATATTCTGAACTTCTCTGCATATCCTAGATAATGCTTCTACCCTTATTTCCTAGATCTTCAAATACAAATATGTATTTACATAAAGTTGTTTTATTACTGAAGAATTGTCATTTTTGCAATTAAAATAAATGGTAGAAGTACATTTGTTGAGTCACACCACAAGAATTCAAGATCATTAAAATTCACACACTTCCATAATTTTATCACTGAACCAAAATAATTAGCAGTCTACGTAACACAGCCAAAACTAAAATTCATGTAGTTGTATGTATTTTTTAAGATCAAGATACTTGCATAATACAACTAGAAAAACAAAAGTCAAAAGTAGATGTTGAAATGAAATTATTCATAACTCTTATCATTTTTTGCTTACATTCCTAATTAATGAATTTTAAAAAATTATGTTTTTCTCCTCATCTTTCTTCTATCCTAAGTTTCAATATTTGCAGAGGGTATAAACTCTAGCATATTATATATAAAATATTGACATTTTAAAAAGAAAATTGTTATATCATTTTGATAATTGTAAATATCACAAAATTTGATACCTATCATAATTAATTTTAAAAAATATGAACAAGTTTATCTTTAATAATCGGTACTTTTACATTATCCCTTTTCCTCTTTGAACCCATGCTTTTATTTTCCTTTCCCCACAGAATGTATCCTAATATATTTTTATGCCTGAAAATTTCAGTGACCACTTATATTTCTCTGCAATAAAAACAGAGACATAACATAACTTGAAATTGTTATCTTTTAATTATACGTGATCATAAAGTTTTAAAAGTGCTTAAAAACTCTGAGTTGAATTACCATAATCATTACTACTATGCAAATTGATTAAAACAATGTAAAATATATTATAAATTTTAGTAACTATTATGGAATGGCTACCCACTCCAGTATTCTTGCTTGGAGAATTACATGGACAGAGGAGCCTGGCAGGCTACAGTTGACGGGATCACAAAGAGTTGGACATGACTGAGCAACTAACACACACACATACATAAAATATTTTACTGCAACTATATCTTTTAAAGACATCAATTTTTTTTTCTAGTTTTTGTATCCATAAATCTTACTGCTTGACTATGACAGAATTTAGTATCAAGTTAATTCCTATATTTAATTTTTACAGATTTAACCTGGAGAAAGTTTGTTAACCTGAACAGGTAGACGGTATAGCAATGTCACTTAGTTCTTTGAATTCTTCCCATGCCAAATAAATTCCACAAGTCATATAATGATGTATTATTAAAATATACCTTTTGAAATAAGTTTTTAAAAATAATTTTATTTATTTTGGTTGTGCTGGGTCTTGTAAAGAGCTTAGCATGGTGCCTTGCACCAGTAATACTCATTAAACTTTAGCTAGTATTTTTAATCTAAATCTGGATAACCATTATAAGATATTTAGTCCCTTAATACATTTGATAAATAAAAATAAATATTCCTTTGGACACCACATGTAACCTTACCTTTGTTGTAATAATAATCTGTTTTCTTTTTCTTTTAAAGCTTTCTTTAGTTCTGCTGTTCTTGAAGGCCTATGTAGGTACTTTCTTTTTCCTGTGCATTCATAAGTCCAATGTCCAAATTCCAAGCATTTCTGACATCTTACATGTTGCTTATTTGCTTCACTACAGGATAAAAAATAAGAATACAGGCCTTAAATTTTTGACTTGACATTTTCTGCTGTGAGAAACATAAACAATATAAGCATTTGTTAGATTTAATCACTAAGCAATATAGTAAGTGGTTAAGGGCTGGAAGAAGCACAAGCTGGAAACAAGATTGCCGGGAGAAATATCAATAACCTCAGATATGCAGATGACACCACCCTTACGGCAGAAAGTGAAGAGGAACTAAAGAGCCTCTTGATGAAAGTGACCACCCTTACTGAAGAAAGTGAAGAGGAACTAAAGAGCCTCTTGATGAAAGTGAAAGAGGAGAGTGAAAAAGTTGGCTTAAAGCTCAACATTCTGAAAACTAAGATCATGGCATCTGGTCCCATCACTTCATGGGAAATAGATGAGCAAACAGTGGAAACTGTCAGACTTTATTTTTTGGGGTTCCAAAATCACTGCAGATGGTGACTGCAGCCATGAAATTAAAAGACGCTTACTCCTTGGAAGGAAAGTTATGACCAACCTAGATAGCATATTCAAAAGCAGAGACATTACTTTGCCAATAAAGGTCCGTCTAGTCAAGGCTATGGTTTTTCCTGTGGTCATGTATGGATGTGAGAGTTGGACTGTGAAGAAGGCTGAGTGCCGAAGAATTGATGCTTTTGAACTGTGGTGTTGGAGAAGACTCTTGAGAGTCCCTTGGACTGCAAGGAGATCCAACCAGTCCATCCTAAAGGAGATCGGTCCTGGGTGTCCTTTGGAAGGAATGATGCTAAAGCTGAAACTCCAGTACTTTGATCACCTCATGCGAAGAGTTGAGTCATTGGAAAAGACTCTGATGCTGGGAGGGATTGGGGGCAGGAGGAGAAGGGGACGACAGAGGATGAGATGGCTGGATGGCATCACTGACTCGATGGACGTGAGTCTGAGTGAACTCTGGGAGTTGGTGATGGACAGGGAGGCCTGGTGTGCTGCAGTCATGGGGTTGCAAAGAGTCGGACACGACTGAGCGACTGACCTGAACTGAAGAGCTTGGACCTTAGAGTTAGACTGAGTTCAAATCTTGTTTAGAACTCAGTTCTTGATTAGAACTGAGTTCAAATCTTGTTTCCTCAATTCCATTCCAGTAAGGGCAGACTAGGTAATTCAGATCAACTCTTCAGCTTAGAATTAGAAAAGATAGCCAAAACATTTTAAACAACCTGCTCAAGGATCAGAGAACTAACAAAGAGATTAAAGAATCACCAAGCCAAGACATGGAAGAGGAGGCAAAACCAGAGTGGTCAGCTCTACATTTAACTCAACTCTTGTCCTGGGGCCTTTTCCCATCTCAGGAGAGTAAACAAGCATCATTTATAACAAGCAAAGGAGACAAATTATGCACTCAGAGTTAGGACTCTGAAGAGCTTTACCCTAGGAATAAAGCAATGGTGTATGAAGTGCTGCCCAGCTTCTAGTTACCTAGGAGACTAAGAAATATCTCAGTCCCTGAGATTGAATTAAGATTGACAAGTGGAGAAAAACAGATAAAAGAATTGGAAAGGAAGAAATAAAACTGTCATCCCTTACTGATGATGTATCATGTGCATTGCAAATCCAAAATACTCTATAGATAAATTTTTATTTTACTCTTTGGCCACGCTGTGTGGCATGTGGGATCTTAGTTCCCCAACCTAGGATTCAAACCTCTGCCCCTTGCATTGGAAGTGTGGAGTCCTAACCACTGACTGCCATGAAGTCCACAAATATTTTTTTAATAATTAGAATTCATAAGTGAGTTTCAGTTCAGTTCAGTCACTCAGCCATGTCTGACTCTTTGCAACCCCATGGACTGCTGCACGCCAGGCTTCCCTGTCCATCACTAACTCCCGGAGCCTATTCAAACTCATGTCCATTGAGTTGGTGATGCCATCCAACCATCTCATCCTCTGTCCTCCCCTTCTCCTCCTGCCTTCAATCTTTCCCACTATCAGGGTCTTTTCCAATGAGTCAGCTTTTCCAATCAGGTGGCTAAAGTATTGGAGTTTCAGCTTCAACATCAGTCCTTCCAATGAGTATTCAGGGTTGATTTCCTTTAGGACTGACTGGTTGGATCTCCTTGCAGTCCAAGGGACTCTCAAGAGTCTTCTCCAACACCACAGTTCAAAAGCATCAATTCTTCGGCACTCAGCTTTCTTTATAGTCCAACTCTCACATCCATACATGACTACTGGGAAAACCATAGCTTTGACTAGATGGACCTTTGTTGGTAAAGTAATGTCTCTGCTTTTTAATATGCTGTCTAGGTTGGTCACAGCTTTTCTTCCAAGAAGCAAGTGTCTTTTAATTTCATGGCTGCAGTCACCATCTGCAGTCATTTTGGAGCCCCCCAAAATAAAGTCTCTTACTGTTTCCATTGTTTCCCCATCTATTTGCCATGAAGTGATGGGACTGGATGCCATAATCTTAGTTTTCTGAATGTTGAGTTTTAAGCCAACTTTTTCATAAGTGAGTTTAGAAAGGTTTTATATTAGGATCAGTAAACTTCTCTTTGAAGAAATGACTGTTTAGGTCTTCCTCCCACTTTTTGATTGGGTTGTTTGTTTTTCTGGTATTGAGCTACATGAACTGTATATTTTGGAGATTAATCTTTTGTCAGTTGTTTCATTTGCAATCACCTGCCTTCTAAGGGTTGTCTTTTCATCTCGTTTATAGCTTTCTTTCCTGTGCAAAAGCTTTTAAGTTTAATTAGGTCCCACTTGTTTATTTCTGTTTTTATTTCCATTACTCTAGGAGGTGGGTCAAAGAGGATATTGCTGTGATTTACATCAGAGTGTTTTGCCTATGCTTTTCTCTAAGAGTGTTATAGTTTCTGGCCTTTAATCCATTTTGAGTTTATTTTTATGTTTGGTGTTAGGAAATGTTCTAATTTCATTCTTTTACATGTAGCTGTCCAGTTTTCCCAGCACCACTTATTGAAGAGATTGTTTTTTCTCCATTGTATATTCTTGCCTCCATTGTCAAACAGAAGGTGTCCATAGGTGCATGGGTTTATCTCTGGGCTTTCTATCTTGTTCCACTGAAATATAGTTCAGTTTTTGTGCCAGTACTGTCTTTATTACTGTAGCTTGGGATGTTCTTTTTATAACTATTTATTAAGGACTATTTATATTGTCTGAACTTTTTTGTAGATCGTGTTATAGGTCATAATAAAATTTTTAAAAAATCTTGGCTCTTTCACTACATAGTTTTAGGCTCTTTAGAAAGCTGATTTTTGAACCTCAGTTTCTTATTCTAAAAAATGGGACAATATCTACTTCACTAGATTATTGTGAGAATTAGATAAGACCATAGCCATGTTTTATACTTACTGTATGTCAGGAATTTAGCTAAATACTACTTATGCATAAACACATCTAATCCCCATGACACCTCAATGAGTTTGAGAACAATATCCTCATTCTACAAACTGGGATGTTTGTATAGCAAGCAACAAGGAATCTGGCATACAGTAATACACAAATGGGAGCTGTGACTATCAGCCTACACATTAGGCTAATCAACTATGTGGACTGATGATACTTTGCAATTCCTCAAACATGGGTGCATGATGAGATGCTGGACTTTTAATTTCAACATAGAGCAGTCACCTTTTTATCCCTGGAGAACACATAATTGGTATTCAGTAAATATTTGTAAAATGAATGACTGTTAAAGTAGGCAAGGGTTTAAGAGAACATATATTGTTTATAGTATGCTTTTCATTAATTAGTTGCCACATTGTGGGCCAGCTTCTGTAATTTTGGCAATAATTTATTCTGGACTTCCCTGGTGGTCCAGTGGTTAAGAATCTGCCTACCAATGCAGGGGACACACAGTTTGATCCCTGGTCAGGGAAGATCCACATGTGTTGGGACAACTAAGCCCTGGAGCTGCAACTACTGAGCCCACACACCACAACTACTGAAGCCCAAGTGCCGTAGAGCCCGTGCTCTGCAACAAGAGAAGCCACCACAATAAGAAGCCCACGTACAACTAGAGAGCAGTCCCTGCTCAATGCAACCAGAGAAAGTCCACGTGCAGCAAAGGAGACCCAGTGAAGCCAAAAATAAATAGATAAATAAATACATTAAAAAAACTTATTTTTAGCACTTGTCCAAAAACAAGCCAATCCTAATGTGAAAAATTAATGTTTCAAGTAAGGAACTAAGACCCAGCAGTAGTATTAAAAGATAATAAAGAAGAGTCAGCTTTTTGCCTAGTAATAGTTCATAAATTTCCGTAAACAACTGTCAATACCATGACTATAACTTCAGAGTTTATCTCAATATGTAATAGTACAGCAAACTGTTAAGGCTTTCTATAATAAAAGACTTTATGGACTTAATATTAAGTTGCCCACTTTTCAGGTAAAAAGAATCACTAACATTAAATATATACAGGTGGTGCCAGTGGTAAAGTATCCACCTGCCAACGCAGGAGACATAAGACACACAGGTTTGATCCTTGGGTTGGAAAGATCCCCTGGAGTAGGGCATGGAAACCCACTCCAGTATTCTTGCCTGGAGAATCCCATAGACAGAGGAGCCTGACAGCCTTTGGTCCTTATGGTGGCAAAGAGTTGGATATGACTGAAGTGACTTAGCACACACATTGTAATGCAGGGCTTCCCAGGTGGCTCAGTGGTAAGGAATCCACCTGCCGAGCAAGAGACACGGGTTCAACTCCTGTGTCGGGAAGACCCCCTGGAGAAGGAAATGGTAACCCACTCCAGTATTTGTTGCCTGGGAAATCCCATGGACAGAGGAGCCCTGTAGGCTACAGTCTATGGGGGTCACAAAGGAGCTGGACATAACTTAGCGACTAAACAACAACTATTGTAATATGCATCTCAGAAATGATAAAATCAAAAACAGTAAAGGATAATTAGTAAAAAATGTAAAATCATGACTCTAATACAAATATATAATGAACACATGTCAAAGATTTTATTTAATCATTAATTAATAAGGGAACCAGTAAGATGTTGGAACTGGTTTAGAACAGTATTCAAACAACACACATATATGGGCAATCAGAAATGCAGGAAACAAATTTACTAATAGTTAAAAACTGGTCAACAGCTACAGGGCAAGAATCAGTTGTACTGCTTTGCATGGGTAAGAATCTTCTCTTTGATTTTTCTACAATTTACAGAGTTTTAAAATAGGTCAAAGACAATGAGGCACAGGTCCTGATAGGGTCACATGGCCAGGAGAGGGGATTAGACAACTCAGCAGTAATCTTATTTTTTTTAATCCATTTCAAAGTCTTTCACAATATTTCCTAATAATGAAATTATGGAGGAGGATGGAAGCCTTTCAGAATCAAGAAATAAAGTCTTCTTCTCCAACTTACAGTTTGTTTTCCCAATATTGTAAGTAATTTATAGCCTGGGATGTCAGCTATTAAAAATATTATTGGCCAGCACTGTGGAGTTTGTTTTTTGTTGTTATAAACAGAACTTTCACTAGTATCTGAAGCCCACCTATGATGTTCTAAACGTTAACTAGAGACTTCTCTGATGGTTCAGTGGTTAAAACTCCAGCTTCCGCGACAGAGGGCACAGACTCGATCTCTGGCCACGGAGTTAATATCCCAATGCCATGAGGCACAGCTAAAAATAAGTAAATAGATAAACATTTACTAACTAATCATTCTTAAAAATACTTATATCTTCTATATAGAATGCTGATACAGACCTATAATTTCAAAATAAACAAGACCAGCAAGCATTGCTTTTCGAATGAATACCCTATTTAATAACGTTCCTTTTCTATAGCCTAAGCTAAGGTTTAAGGAAGTGTTTTTAACAGTATAGCATTTTTATGTGAAACAACCTCCTTTGATACCTGAAATATTAAGATATGTCTGCCAGATTGGCAAAACTTTAAGTCTATGGTTGGCAAAGGTGGAGAATTGGCACTCTGAATATAGTAAAATATACATTTTTTAATGCTGGTATGTAAGTTGCAGAAACTTTCTGAAGGGCTATGTGGTTAACATGCAACAAAAATCTTAAAAATGTACATATCAAATAAACAAAAAATATAATACCAATAATGGTTATGTATCTAGAGGATCCCTAAGAGTTCCATTTATTATTAAACTAATAAATGAGTTTAATAAATTCATAGGATATAAGGTCAGTATACAGAAGTCAATATACTAGCAATGAACAATTGGAAATTGAAGTAAAACAATACTACTACAATACTTAATTTTATCCTTGTTAAATTTCTTCTCATTAGACTCAACATAGAGTTCATCTGTCAAGACCTTTCTGGATTGGGATCTCATTATCCATTGTATTAGTCACTCTTCTTAGCTTTGTGTTTGATAAACATGCACATGTGTCCTCATCCAAGTCATTTATAAAAATTGTTGACAAGATCAAACCTGAGTACCACACTGAGGCCACCATGTATATTTACTTAAACCCATTAAACAATACTCTCAGTTCATGATGTTCAACTGATGTACCTAATAGTTCTGCTTTGTTCACAAGGATACTGTGAGAGACTCTCTAAGACGCCTTATTGAAATCCAAATACCTAAAAAAGGCAATAAGGGTATCAATCTGTAATGATTTGATACCTGATGAACTTGGCTTTTACTTCTGAACAGATTTAATATATCCAGCCAGAATTTTGCCTGGAGTGGACCTCAAGTTCACAAGTCTAATTTGTGGAATCTACGCTTCTCACTTTGAAAATCAAAACAACATTTGCCAACTTCTAGTCCTTTAGTGTCACTCCTGTTGGCCAGAGGTCCTCAGATTACCAGCAGCACTACAGCCATTTCACTTGGAAATTTTCTGTTATGTTGGGGACCAAATTACCTGGGTCAAGCGCCTTAAACACATTCAGAGTGGCTTAGGGCTCTAATACCCACTCCTCAAGTATCCTGGGCATCAGTTCTACTCTTGTCATTCTGCATACAATTATGTTTGAGTTAAATCTGATTCAGAGTTAAGTCCCTGAAAGATCTGCTGAATGGGAAGTTCAAATTTTCCCCCTTTCCTCCTTTGGTCCAAAAACTTTTAAAAAACGTCAATATTACTTTCTCACTTGTCATAACTTGTAGCTTAAAAATTGTTCTTATGGAAGTGCTATCTGCTCTTTACAAACAAATCTTTTTGATGAATATAAAATAAAAAGCAAAAGCTCCTCTTTTACTTTCTCTCCCAAAATATTCCCCAAATTTTCCTGCACTCTTCTTGCCTCTAATGGCCCTCGGTCTCCAACTCCCTGGGAGTTGTCCTGACAGCCTTTAAACCATGACAGGTTTTGTTACACACCATGTTTTCTTCCTGGTAAGACCAGAAGCTCCTAAAGCTTTGTTTTTTACTTCTATGTAGCTCATGTACCCAATACAAGCATACTGAAGAAATGGAACATTTGTTTAACTCTGTGATACTCTAAAACTTATGCTAAAAGCATTAAAAGTTTTACTTTCAAAAGTGGACACTGTTTGATTTAGTCAATCTAGCCATCATCACCTCCTCTGACCTATCCACCCATTGTTTATAAAGACCCATTCAATTATGCTGGGAAGAGAAAGTGAAAGTGAAAGTTTCTCAGTCGTGTCCCACTCCTTGGGACCCCATGGACTGTACAGTCCATGGAATTCTCCAGGCCAGAATACTGGAGTGGGTAGCCTTTCCCTTCTCCAGGGGATCTTCCGAACCCAGGAATAGAACTGGGGTCTCCTGCGTTGCAGGCGGATTCTTTACCAGCTGAGCCACAAGGGAAGAGAATGAGATCCAAATTAATCAGAACTTCATATTCCCATAGACATGGTTTAGGGTAGGGCATGTAATCCAATCTAGACAATGAGATGCTATCAACTTGAAACTGAGAGGATATAAAGGACTCTAGATACTGCAGCCATTTTAGGACCAAAGGAGTGATCTATCCAAGTATGGAACCAACATCCAAAAGAGCAAACCTAAGAGACACTAGACCCTGGTAACACCATTTAAGTGGACATCTATTTAAGTAGAACTGTACTCCATTCTAGATCTCAGAACCATCTTGGAAAAGCCTTCTTCCTCCACCAAGCATACTACTACTTCACTCTGATTCCCTAAGTCTTTATCTTTATGATCAAGGAACTCTTTTCATCCAGCATGAGAGGCAGAGTCTGATCAAAGAGAGAAGAAAAGGATCAGGACTTTTAGAATAAAAAACTATAAATACAAAAAGGAATATAAATATACACACTGGAGCAGACTGAATGATGTATTATAAACAGGCAAACAGTGATGGCATGAAAAGCTGAGAGTGAATAAGTGGTGAATGTTGTCTGGGTGTGCAGATGGTAGAAGAAAAAAAAAAAGGCTGTACAAGAAAGGGGCATATGACACGAACTCCTGCATTATCTGTTCACAGCAAACCTCTTGTGCCCTTCTCTAGCTCATTAGCCGCCACAGTGGACATCTTTCAGTTCTTAGAAACTAAGTTCTCTCCTGTCTCAAATTAATTATGCTGTTCTGAATGCTCTTTCCCCCAATCCTCTCACGACTGACTCCTTTCTCACACTTTTCATCTCTGTTCAAACCCCACCTCTTTAGAGATGCCTTTCCAGTCCAACCAACCTAACCTGGACCGTTCTCTTTTCCCACCATCTCATTTCCTTCAAAGCTCTTACTATCCAACTGCATTTACTTAAAATGTTTAGTTTATCGACTCTTTCCACCAACAGAATGTAAGCTTCCTAAAAGCAGATATTCTGTCTTGAACACTTTCTTACACCCAAATAGAGCGATAGGTAATGCATACATTAGTATCTGTTAGAAAATGAATGGCAGAATGTAAGAAGATAACTTGGGAGAAAAGTCAGGCTGGTCCTAGGTAAGGCGATTACAATGGGGCAGGAAAAGCCAGCTGGCCTGGAGGTTGAACAGGAAGCTGAAGGTTTACGTGGGCGAGAGTAAGGGGTGTTGGATGCGGGCTACAAGCTTTGCCTGGTCACTTGTGGGGTGCGCCCACCGCTGCCCACCGGCTGGGTTGGGCAAACCGGCATAAATCACTTAGTAACCAATTCCTGGACGTCCCCTTCGCGGGAACCAAACGCGAGACTCTCTTCAGTCACCCCTAGGTCCCGCCCAGTGGCCTTACGCAGCCGTCTTCCACGAAATCGCTAGTGCACAGATATCAAACTTCTCGCCCCGGCCCGAGCCCCTTGTGGGCAGGCGACGTGTAAGAAAAACGGCCAGCCTCCGCCAGGCCAAGCTGAGGATCCGACACCGACCCCGCTTCCCGGCACCGCTCAATAGCCCGCTGACGCGCTTCTCTCCGCCCCCAGCCCGCCCCGCCGCCCAACTCCGGTCCTAACTTACGCTTGTCTCCGGGCTATGAGACGATGCATGGGAGTCGCCATCTTAGCGCGGCTGCCGACCGCCGCGCTGGGTTTTGGGAAACTCCTCGAAGTGGGCGGGGACTTCGAACCCTGAAGGGCGTAGGCGTGGGCGGAGCCAGTAGTCCTGGCTAGGCTCTGGAGCTGCTATTGGGGCAATAGTGGGTTAGGGCCTGGTGTGTTGTGTTTCCTGCATATTCTATAGTTTGAGGGAGAGGAACCCATAATCTGAACAATTGAAGGACGAGTCCACGTATATTGCTTGGAGAAGCAGGGAAGAACATTGTAGAATGAGGGATCTATCTATCCATCTTTATATACAAATCCATTTTTATATACATGAACGAATAAAGTTAATTGCTTAGTCGCATCTGACTCTTTTGGGACCTTATGAATTGTAGCCCACCACGCTCTTCTGTTCATGAAATTCTCCAGGCAAGAATACTGGACTGGGTAACCATTCCCTTCTCCAGGGGATCTTCCCAATCCAGGGATCAAACCCAGGTCTCCCTTATTACAGGCAAATTCTTTACAGTCTGAGTCACCAGGGAAGCCCCACTGCAGTTTTCAGAAACTAGAAGTAGTCTGGATAGCAAAGTTTAAAAGAATAAGTTGAACAAGATTGACTATCAATTGAAAAAGACTGGGGCTTCCCTGGTGGCTCAGTGGTAAAGAATCCACATGCCAATGCAGGAGACACGGGTTTGATCCCTGATGGGAGAAGATTCCACAGACGGCAGAGCAACTAAACCCATGTGCTGCAACTATTGAGCCTGTGCTCTAGAGCCTAGGAGGTGCAACTATAGAGCCTGTTTGCCCCAACTACTGAAGCCCGAGTGCTGTAGAGCCTGTGCTCTGCGACAAGAGAAGCCCCTGCTTGCTGCAACTAGAGAAAGCTCATGCACAGCAATGAAGATCCAGCACAGACAAAACGAAATAATAAAATGATTAAAAAAAGAGTGACTTTAGCAAACTATAAAGTGTACATATGTTAATTACTTATGCACATAATCATATTTTTATTAATTTCATAGTGATGTTAGAAGATTATACAGGTAAAACTGCTTTGTCAACTAGAAAAAAATTATACAAATATTAATTTTTAAGGATATTTTAGCATTTAGTATCAGATCATGGAAATTTATTCCCTTAAATCCATGGTGTATGAAACATACATACCTTTTCAATTAATTAATTAGACTGCCTTGGGTGATAGTTGCATCATGTAGGATCTTTCATGGCAGTATATGGACTCTCTAGTTGCAGAACTAGGGCTCAGTAGTTGCAAAGTTCTGACTTAGTTGCTTCCAGGCACGTAGGATCTTAGGTCCTCAGTTCAGTTCAGTTCAGTTCAGTCGCTCAATCATGTCCGACTCTTTGCAACCCCATGGACTGCAGCACATCAGGCCTCCCTGTCCATCACCAACACCTGGAGTTTACTCAAGCTCATGTCCATTGAGTCAGTGATGCCATCCAATCATCTCATCCTCTGTTGTCGCCTTGTCCTCCTGGCTTCAATCTTTCCCAGCATCAGGGTCTTTTCAAATGAGTCAGTTCTTTGTATCAAGTGGCCAAAGTATTGTAGTTTCAGCTTCAGCATCAGTCCTTCCAATGAATATTCAGGTCTGATTTCCTTTAGGATGGACTGGTCGGATCGCCAACTAAGGATCCCAACTTAGTTCTCCAACTAAGGATCAAATCTGAGTCCCCTACATTGAAATCCGGATTGTTAACCACTGGACCAACATGGAAGTCCTCATATATAACTTTTCGAAATATATATATATATGTGTGTGTTTCTAAGTTTTTATTCTTTTTTTCAATTAATATTTCTCAAACACCTAAAATGTTTGAAGAACTGAAGGCAGAGCATTGAAAAAAATCTTTGTACACATGGAGCTTTCTATAGACAATAAACAAACACAATATCCAAAGAGCATAAATACTCTGAAGAAAAATAATTCAGGGTAAGGCAGTAATGAGTGATTTAGCATTGGGAATTACTAAAAATGACATCATGCAACCTTTGTGCACATCTGGTTCTTTAGAAAGTGGAATCTTACTCTCTGTTCTGTTCTTCAGCCTCGTTCTTTTTCTTTGTTCATTCCTCACTGTATTTATGGACATCTTTTCCCATATCAGCACCTGCAGATCCAGGTCATTCTTTTAATGTATTATGTTCTATGGATTACATGGATATTCCACAATTTATCCAGCCAGTACCCTATTGTTGAATAATTACATTATTTACTACAAAAATGGAATCAATAGATTTTTCTAGCATTAACCCATGTTTCTGTAAGATGACTAGATTTATACCTATTGCTCCTTAAATAGGTAGTACCCAAACCTGCTTCCTCACCAGAGCTAATGGTCAAATTTTAAACTTCTGTCTACTTAATAAGGTAATATGATGTGAAGGTAAGTGTCTTTCATGTGATCATTGAAGACTGTACTTCTTTCATAAATTGTTCAACTTTTATTTTTCTATTGGATTTTTATCTTTTAAACACTTATATGTAGAAACTTTGACTATTTAATATAAAACTTTTGTTTTATAGTTTACTAATTTTTTCCTATTTTGTCTGTTGTCTTTTCTTTTTTTCTGGCCACATCATGCTATTTGCAGAATTTTAGTTTCTCGACCAGAGGTTGAACCCAGGCCACCACAGTGAAAACACCAAGTCCTAACCACTGGATCCCCAGTGAATTCCTGTTACATAGGCATTTTTAAAAGTCTTTTTCTTTATGGTTCCTATATTTGGCTCATGCTTAGAATCCCCAAATTATTTAAAATGTATTTTGTATTTTATTGTATTTCTTCCATTACAATTATGGTTATATTTTTAATACTAATTTTTAACTTTTGAAACACCATTTACTACATAATTTATCACTTCTTTATTGAGTTGACTTGCCACTCCCTTATAACTAAATAGGTACAAGTTTAATTTATTTGGATATTCTATTTTCTTCCAAAGATCTATTTGTCCCAGTATTTGTATTTCTTTAATTTCAATAATTTTATAGAGTATCTTGATATCTGGTAGGGCCAGTCTCTCCCAAATAACTTCTTTTCCTCAATTTTCTTTATTGTTCCTAGGCATTTATTTTTCTAGATGAATTTTATTCTCAAACTTTCAAGTTTCCCACAAAGAAATATTAAGATGTATTTGTCAGCTAAATATTTATTTATTTACTCATGGCTGTGCCATGCAGCTTGCAGGACCTTAGTTTCCTGACCAGGGGTCAAACCCAGACCCTTGAACTCCCTGAACTTCTCTGGTGGTCCAGTGGCTAAGACTCCCAGTGCAGGGAGCCCAAGTTTCATTTCTGGTCAGGGAACTAGATCCTACATGCCACAACTAAGAGTTTGCATCACACAACTAAAAAATATCTCACATGCTGAAACTAAGACCTGACATAGCCAAATAAATAAATAAATCTTAAGGAAAAAAAGAAAAACCAGGCTCTTGGCAGTGAAAGCATGGAGTCCCCAGAGTGCCAGGGAATTTCCATTTGTTGGTTAATTTTATTTATTTATTTTTTTTTGTTGGTTAATTTTAAAAGAAATTGCACTCTAGTAAATGTGAAATGTCATGAGACAGGGTAAGATATAACAAACAGAAAGGAGGAAGCACATGACATTTTTTTGTGATTTGGTTTGCATACCTGGAAAACCTACAAGAGCTAATTAAAAGCATCTAGACACAGGGGACAGATACACATACATTCAATACAATAATATCTCGCTTTTTCAATGGTAAGACAGGACAGTGTAGCTTTTTCCCATTGAGGCCCATGGGCTTGTGAGCCTCTCAATTTTGTCCATAGGGCCCAGGCTAAAATTCAGACACTAAGTATTATAAACCTTGATGGGTAGGAGCTGAAAAAAAGAACTCTTGTGAAAGCTGCAAGTAATTTCTACTGGCAGGAATGAATAGGAGGAAAGGAGGGAAGAATGGGCAAGATGGAGGTAGGGCATTAAGAGACACAAACTATTATGTGTAAGATAAGTTACAAGAATATATTATACAACATGGGGAATATAGTAAATACTTGTAAATACAAAAGGAATATAACGTTTAAAATTTGTGAATCACTATACTGTACACCTGTAACATGTAATATTGTGTATCAACTATACTTCAATTTAAAAAATTTAAAAATTAATACCAAGACTTAAGCAGACTATTCTTTTACTCTAGGAAAGCTTCTGTCAAGTGTCTTCCAGTTATGTAACACATGGGAAAAGATGGATGTAAAAGTCATGTGCTGGAGAGAGATTTGCATCTCTCTGAACTGACTTGGTTTTGGTCAGGATGGTTGTTTCCTGCCCTGATGGTAAGCATCTGTGATTAGAGAGCTGAGTGCAGAAAACGAACAGGCAAACTATACAGTCCACAGGGCCCTGTCCTTAGAAAAATGTCACACTTGGGTTAATGCTCTGCTATTGCAGTCTTGAAACTTTGAAAAAAATTATATATTTATTTTTTGGCCGCACTGGGTCTTCAATGCTGTAAGTGGGCTTTCTCCAGTTGTGGTACACGGGCTTAGTTGCACCATGGTATGTGGAATCTCCTGGACCGGGGATGGAACCTGTGTCCCTTGCATTGGCAGGCAGATTCTTAACTATTGGACCACCAGGGAAGTCCTTAAATTCTTAATAACTTTTGAACAGTGCACATTTTAATTTTGCCCTGGGTCCTATACAATATAGAGCTGATCTGGCACCAGAAGTTGATGAAAGTGTTTTCATACAAGACTGTGAGACTAACCACAATGGAAACTAGCTCCACCAGGATGAGAAAAGGGGAGAGAATGGATACACTTTTAAGTTTTTTGCCCTTTCATTATACTTTACAACTAGTTATTTTAACTATTCAGGAAATTTTAGTGTTGTAAGATCAGACCCTGGTGCAAAATCAAATGTGGGTTCTTCCTAACATGCTTTTGCATACAACAAAAAGACCTCTTCTCCTTCCAGTTGGACAAGAGAATTTGACTAACTTGGCTAAATAAGGGGGAGGTTCAGAAAAGGAGACGATTTGTTTTGTAAAGGGGAATGATCATGCAAGGGGATTGGTGGAAGGGCGTCTGGGCCTCTGTGGATATGAAGCTCTGGTTCTCCAAATGAAAAAGCTCTTTTCTTCAAAAAAAAAAATAGAATTCCATTCACCTCTGGGTTTGGGGGTGAGAGTGGTACCTAAGGCCCCCCGGAAAGGGGTAAAAGCTACATTCCTTGATTATTTCCACTTTCCAAGAAGGCTTGAAAACTAAATCCTTGGGCCTTGATGCAGTGCCTTACGGTGATATAAAGCTGTGTGCTTGTGAGGCCAGGATTTGCTGATTTGTTGTTGTTGTTCAGCTGCTAATCATATCTGATTCTTTGTGACCTCATGGACTGTAGCACGCCAGGCTCCTCTGTCCTCTACCATCTCCCAGAGTTTGCTCAAATTCAAGTCCCTTGAGTCAGTGATGCTACCTAACCATCTTATCCTCTGCCTCCTCTTTTTCCTTTTGCCTTCACTCTTTCCCATCATCAGGGTTTTTTCCAATGAGTCAGCTCTTCTCATCAGGTAGTCAAAGTATTAGAGCTTCAGCTTCAGCAACAGTCCTTCTGATGAATACTCAGGGTTGATTTCCTTTAGGATCGACTGGCTTGATCCTGCAGTCCAAGACTCTAAAGAGTCTTTTCCAGCACCACAATTCAAAATGAAGAATTCTTTGGCACTCAGCCTTCTTTATGGCCCAACTCTCCACATCTGTACATGAGTACTGGAAAAACCATAGCTTTGACTATATGGACCTTTCTCAGCAAAGTAATGTCTCTGCTTTTTAGCACACTGTCTAGGTTTGTTGTAGCTTTCCTTCCAAGGAGCAAGCATCTTTTAATTTCATGGCTACAGTCACAATCTGCAGTGATTTTGAAGCCCAAGAAAATAAAATCTGTCACTGCTTCCGCTTTTCCCTCTTCTACTTGCCATTAGGTGATGGGACCAGATACCATGGTTTTAGTTTTTCAAATGTTGAGTTTTTAGTGTGCTTTTCACTCTCCTCTTTCACCTTTATCAAGAGGCTCTTTAGTTCCTCTTCATTTTCTGCCATTAGGGTAGTATGGTCTGCATATCTGAGGTTATTGCTATTTCTCTTGGCCATTTTGACTTCAGCTTATGATTCATCCAGTCTGGCATTTCACATGATCTACCCTGCATAGCAGTTAAATAAGCAGGGTGACAATATACAGTCTAGATGTACTCCTTTCCCAGTTTTGAACCAGCTCATTGTTCCATGTCCATTTCTAACAGGTAAGATGCTCTGGTATTCTCACCTCTTTTAAGAATTTTCCACAGTTTGTTGTGATCCACATAGTACAAGGCTTTAGCGTAGTCACTGAAGCAGAAGTAGATGTTTTTCTGGAAGTCCTTTGCTTTATCCGTGATCCAACAAATGTTGACAATTTGATCTCTTGTTCCTCTGCCTCTTTGAAACCCAGCTTGTACATCTTGAAGTTCTCAGTTCACATCCTGCTGAAGCCTAGCTTGAAGGATTTTGAGCATGTCCTTGATAGAATGTCAACTGAGTGAATTGTATTGTAAACATTCCTTGACATTGCCCTTCTTTGGAATTGGAATGAAAACTGACTTTTTGCTGGTTTAGGAGAGACTAAAGTTGATATGCTAAGAGAAATAGAGAAGAGAGACAGAAAAAGACCTACCTAGACTTGTCTTTTCCTTTGATTCTTTTGGTTATCACAGCCTTCCTTTAGTAAACCTCTTTTGTGATTCAGATCGTTTAAGTGGAGATTCTGTGTCTTGCCTCCAAAGGATCCCCATTTTACAGATTAGGGGACTGAAACTCAGACATTTTTATTAAATGATTTATCTAAGGCTCAGTGCCCTGAGCTTTTTCCATTACACAACCTTTCTTCCCTTCTCACCAGTTTTGTTTATAGTCAGCCCTCTTTATCTGCAGTTCGGGCATCTATAGAGTCACCATAGAACACAAATATTTGGGGGAAAAAAAATCCCAGAAAGTTCCCAAAAGCAAAACTTGAATTCGCACTGGCAACTCTTCACATAGCATTTACATCGTGTTAGCTATTATAAGTAATCTAGAGATGATTTAAAGTATACAGAAGGCTGTGTATAGGTTTTATGCAAATGCTATATAAGTTTGTATAAGCTACCTAAGCATCTACAGATTTTTTTTGGGGGGGATTGGGGGAAGCAGGGAAGTGTCCTCAGAGAACCAATTCCCTGAGGATACAGAGGGGTGACTGTATTTTGAGATAACATAGAAGGAATTCCCTTAATCTTTCAGGATTCCATTGCAAGAAACACAAAATAAAACTTTGGCTAAGTAAACCAAGAATTTATTAATAGCTTATGGCTAGCTCATAATTTAGAAGTAGGAAATGCACACCCAGCCTTGTGAAACCTTGAACCAGAAAGTCCAGATCTTAGTCATAGAAACACGTGTGCCACCTCTTTAGGCAGATGATCAGGTCCAACCCCCTGTGTGCTTAATATCAACAGTGAAGTTCCCTGGTAGGAGTCTGCTTGGCTTCTTACTGAGATGTGCCCATCCCTCTGGTCAGGGGAAGGATCCCACAGTTAGCAGTCTCCAGAATGAGGAAGATCAGAGGAGTACTTTAAGGAATGAATGCTGAGCAGAAAAAACAAAAGCTGTATATCCCGTAACAGGACCTCTTGATAAGATCTTTCCATGTAAATTTTTCACATGTAGATAGTGGTGGGAGAAGTAACAGTGTTTTACAAAGGCCTACAAGTGGCCAAACATTTAGAAATGTCATATAGCAAAAACAACAACAAAAAATCATCTCAGATCTCCCTTTTCTGGTAAGGATGATAAACTTCTGTGCTCTAAATCCACATATTTCAATTGTGAGGTCAGATTATGATAGTTAATTTATTAAAATTCATATGAAATTTGGAATGATGATCTAATATTTCTTCCAGACGTATTCCCATTCATCAAATGTCCCTGGCTGCCTATCCCCTCTACATGCAGCTTTTGTGCCATGTGCCTCCTGAGGGAAAAATGAGTTTATCCTAGTTTGAGCTCAAGTCTTGAAACCACACCTCTCCTGCCGTTATTAAAACACAAAAGATGTATTTTCACTGTGGAAAAACTTAAAAATAGAGATAAAGAGGAAACAATATATATTACTTTTCATTATGTACAGACAGAGATGTTTGAGGTTTTCTTTTGAGAAAGGCAGACATTTCTTATATGCACAACTGAATCTTAGGTAATTATAACACATTGTAAAATATCACAGACAATAGATTTCTGGAGAATTTTAAATTGACCCAAACAGCATTATTGGGCTTCCTGGGTGACTCAGCAGTAAAGAATTTGTGAGAGCATGGCAACCCACTCCAGTATTCTCACCTGAAAAGTCCCATGGGGACTCTTTGGGACCCCCATGGGGTCGCAAAGAGTTGAATATGACTGAAGTGACTGAGCATGGGATAACATGTGCTTAGTAGATCTTTGCTTCTTTTATTTATTTATTTTTAAGCAACTACATGTATTGAGTGTCAGACAATGTGCTAGGCCTCTGTATGTAGTAGTTTTAAAAGACGAGATATAATTTACCAACAAAAAATGCAAGGGTTTAAACCATATGAATTTGATGAATTTTAACACATGTATACACTCACGAAACCACAGAAGACGCAACCACCACCTCAATCAAGATACAGTATATTCTCTCCATGTTTGATTTATCCAATGGCAACCCACTCCAGTGTTCTTGCCTGGAGAATCCCAGGGACGTGGGCTTCACTTTCACTTTTCACTTTCATGCACTGGAGAAGGAAATGGCAACCCACTCCAATGTTCTTGCCTGGAGAATCCCAGGGACAGGGGAGCCTGGTGGGCTGCGGTCTATGGGGTCGCACAGAATCGGACACGACTGAAGCGACTTAGTAGCAGCAGCAGCAGCAGTCATGTACAAGAGGTATAAATAGTAAGAGTTCCACCATCACCGTCTGTCCATCTGGAATAGAACAAAGGTGTCTGTTTTCCTATTGCACGGTATCCACATAACTCTTTTCCCCATTTCTTGGCTGTTAGTGGGAGGATGGGCTCCTAAGTGTAGAATTCTGATAATTCCTTTTAGCTATTTCCGTTTCCCTGTAAAATATATTTATTTTTTGAAAATTTGAGTTTCACATAGACCCGTTTTCTCTATTCAGCCTAGATACAATTATTTCCTAAGTTTTTGACTTTTAAAGAAAAGTTTTACTTCTGGTAAATGTAAAAAATATGGAAAAACAGAATTTACTTTTAGGTCCTTAAGTGTATATAAATTAAACATTTGTTAAAATTTAGTGTTGTCTATGAATGTGTATCTTCAGGTTTAAAAAGCATAAAGCAAAAAAAATAAAAATAAAAAAATAAAAAGCATAAAGCAGGTAATATTTTATCATACCAAACACTCCTTTCTATGATAGATAAAACAATTGAAAAAAGCTTTGCTTATGTTTTTCCAGGTTACCAGTGCTATTAGTGAAAAAACTCAAGCTGGCCAAACTACTTACAATAAATACCTCTAAATCATTTTTCATTAGAATGCTAATCAGAAAAATACTAAATCAAGATTCAGTTTATGTGGTGTGTAATGCAAAAAAGAAAACAATAATTACACTTTGTTTTATGAATAATAGCGGCAAGTAGCCTCTCTGCAAAAAAAGCAGATACATCCTAAGAGCAGTTACATTTTTTGTGAGAAGCATTTTATATAGCACCACTTCAAGACAGGCTCTGGAGTTGTCAACAGATCCTTTTCTTGTGCTTGCCATAAGTAACTTTGCTATAAAGATTTTCTTTTTGCATCATCTGGTTTTTATCAATCTTTTGAGAATTTGGAAAATTTGAATTGACTTCAGACATTGTTCCCAGGTGGCGCTAGTGGTATAGAGAACACACCTGTGATGCAGGAGATGCAAAAGGTGCAAGTTTGATCCCTGGGGCAGGAAGATACCCTGGAGAAGGAAATGGCAACCCATTCTAGTATTCTTGCCTGGAGAATCCCATGGACAGAGGAGCCTGGTAGGCTACAGGTTACAAACAGTCAGACACGACCTAAGCGACTCAGCATGCATGTACCAGATATTGTAAAATTTGCTTTACATTTCCAAGTATGACCAGTATTTGTAAATCTTGTCCATTTCAGGTATTATGCCTTTGCAATCATTACATGTTGGAGCAGTATTTTTTTTTGTGACACAACATTTATGTTCTGTCTCTGCATTTTAAAAATACTAACTACAGGGAGTTCCCTGGTGGTCCAGTGGGTTAGGATTTGGCACTTTTAACTGCTATCACCCAAGTTAATTTCCTGGTCTGGGAACCGAGATCCTGCAAGCCACAGGGCGTGGCCAAAAAATTATATATATATATATATGTATATATGTATGTATGTATATACTATTCTGTTTCTCTTCCATTCTCTACAGTGAAATTTCATGAAGCCATTTAAAAATAGATGTCATGAAGGGTTTTATTTTTGGAGGTATATTATATTGACACATTATATTCTTTTAGGTGTACAACATAATGATTTGTTATTTTT
This sequence comes from Bos indicus, assembly GCF_029378745.1. Lineage (NCBI taxonomy): Eukaryota > Metazoa > Chordata > Mammalia > Artiodactyla > Bovidae > Bos > Bos indicus. The sequence continues at coordinate 44,300,474 of NC_091766.1, forward strand.
ACATATTGCAAAATGATCACCCTAGTAAGTCTGGTTAGCATCCATATGAAGGGGTTTTTATCATTGGTAAGTCATCAGAGTGAATCTTTTTTTTCTTTTTGGCTGTGCCGAGCAGCTTGTAGGATATCAGTTTCCTGACCAGGGATTAAACCTGGGCCACAGCAGTGCAAACCTGAAATCCTAACCACTAGGCCACCAGGGAACTCCCTTTAAAGTGAATTTTAATCCCAGGAATATTTACATGAAGATATTTACTGCATTTAGAAGGTCGGTTTTATTTATTTATTTTTTTGCTTGTTCAATAAGTTTATTATTGTCTTATCTGAAAAATCTTGATGGAAAATTGTGGTTTGGTTTAACTCTCAGCAGCTCATTCCTGAGCTCTAAGGAAGCTTGCCTTCTTCTGAGCTACCCGATCTTTCTTCTGGGCAAGTAACATTTTGGGATGGTTCCACCTCTTCTTTTTAACTTCTTTCTTAGGCTTCTTCTCATACACTGGATTCTCTCCTATTGCAGCATGAGCTTTCTTATACATCTCCTCCATCATGTCTGGAGTTACATTGTTCTGTATGTACTGAAAAAATTGTTTCTTGTAAGCATCTTCATCTTCTTCAATCAGGTAACACATGTAATCTGCAACGTTTTGCCCCATGATGTGCTTTCGGTGTACCTCAGCACTGAACTCTTTGCTTTCTGAATCATAACCAGGGAACCGTTTGGTACTGTGAGGGATAGACAAGCCTCCATCGACACCTCCCTTAGGGCCCCAAAAACTTTATTCCCGGTAGTAGTTCTGGCAAGTCCTGCATCCAAGTAACAGGTGAAGGCACCAAGTTGACCATCAATGCTTTCCACACTGTATTCATCTCCAGTCACCTCGACTTGGCCTTCATAAATTTTGTCCATAACAAACCTATTAAGAAGCCTGTGGGCCAGCAGCAGGCCAGTACAATATGCTGCAGCATAATTTGTCAGGCCAACCTTCACACCATATTTTGGGAGTTCGTGAGCATAAGCTCAACAAACTATCATTTCTCCTTCTATACGGGCATAAGCAATCTGACAAATGATATCTCTGTTCATTACACGAACAATCATTCTGTATTTAGGTGTGTTGTACTTATTTTTATCTTGGATTACCAATCGTTTCCGAGCATAGTAGTCAGTTTTTCCCTCTTGCCTCTTCTGAATTTCATTTGGTATCTCTTGAAGTAGACCTTGTTCTTGACAACTTTAACAAACCGCATCCTGTGGAACAGAACCCCAACTCCGCAGCTTGCCACAGAGCTGCAGAACCAGCATGGCTCCAGGGGGGAAAAAGCAGAAAGTCAGTTTTAAATGTGGTAGATTTATTAGTCAGAGATACTCAAGTTGCAAGTGACAGAAACCAATATCAAAATAACCTTTGCAAAGAAGGAGATGAAGGGATAAATACTGGGGGCAGCGAGAGCAGGGCAGCTCTAGGCATACAGGCTTAGAACCCGGAATGTGATGCCTTTTGCCCAGACAACCTAGTTTCTACTTTTTTCTGAGTAGTAGCCTCCTTCCTTCAGACATCTTTCCACGGGTGTGAATATGGCTAATGGAACCTTGAGAACACATTCTTACAATTCCAGAGCCTGTCAAAGACCAAAACCAAACAAATAAGCAAACTGGTTTTATTTAGTTCACTGCATCAGGGCAAGCACTTTTGCCTGGAGACTTTTATAGGGTGACAGCTTATAGGTGGGGTGATTGTAGTTGGAATTGTTGTTGTGATCAAGGGGTCTTAGTCAGTCTGAACGGCAAATATTTGTGTGTAGCTAAGTTTCAGATTATCACTTAGGAGGACATGAATGGGAATTTGGAAAGGTTGTGTCTGGACTTACTGTGGGTAACAAGGAGGTCACTGTGAATCTTATTTAAGTTACATGTTCTTTGCAGTAAGCTGGAACATGAGAGGGTGCGGGGGATTTCTGAACCATCTTAAGTTTTCCAGGAAAATAGGGCTTAGGTAAACGTTCCACATTTTCAAGAGAGAGAAGAAACTTTGCCACTGACTACATGAGATACAACATGAGATACATCTCTGGGAAGAGTGCCTTGTGCATGGTCATGTGGTCATCTGGCTAGCTCTGGTTCAGTCTTTGTGGCCCAGTGGGAGGAAGTGCTGTGAGTGATTCGGCTTGAGTTATGTCCACTCCTACGGTCAGAGTGATGAAGAGAAGGGATGGCAGGCAGATAGAGAAAATCGTTCCACAGTTGGCAAACTGTCACAATTCAATGCCAATTGAACTAAATTCTCACTTTTCCTTAACACAGAAGACGACACAAACTTTTGTTTAAAATTAAATAGAGGCACTATAATGATGATACTGGTAAATTACCATGAATTCTTTTCTAGGCTTTTTAACAGGCCGAGGAGTCTCACAGGCTATCCTGCATTTCCTTCCTCAGAAAAACTGCCCCTCGCTGTTTCCAATCTTAATGCTGTAGAACTGAAACAGCAAAAGCCTTTAGTAATATTTCAAATTATTCATTCTGTTTTTGACAGCTTTTCTCATAGTACTTGCCACTTCTCCCATTCTACCTCAAAGTCAGATTTGCCTTAATGTGGGCTTGAGGTCACAGAAATTCTTGTTCCCACCACGGAACAGCTTCAAAGCTTCAAGGTATATGAATCAGTATGGTAAGGAAACAGCCCATTATAATAAGGTTCCAGGGAGATTTGACTTCAAAGAAGCAAATACAGACTAGAAGCCTTAGAATCTAAGGAACATCTAAGAGTTTTGAAACTCTTTATTGCTCCATTTCACCAGACCAACTGCAGATAAAGCACAAAAGCCCCAGACTGAGAAGGATCAGAACTCTAATTTGTAGTTTGTTGTTGTTCTTTAGTCACTAAGTCGTGTGTGACTCTTGTAACCCCATGGACTGTAGCCCACCAGGCTCCTGCGTCCATTGGATTTCCCACGCAGGAATACTGGAGTGGGTTGCCATGTCCTTCTCCAGGGAATCTTCCTGATCCAGGGATTGAACCTGTGTTTCCTGCATTGGCAGGTGGATTCTTTACCACTGAGCCACCAGGTAAGCCCACTTAAAAGACTACCCTACTCTTTTAGCGGTTTAATTGCTCTTAGATTCCTGCCTTAGGTCATACCTAGATATGATGTTGCATTCCCTTTTTAGGTGCCCACTGGAAATCCCATCACACCAAGTAGCTCATGATTCTACCAAAGATATATGGGTTGCTGTAAAGGGTGGTCACATTATAGATGACATGACCTCTCTTACTCTCCTTCTGGCAATCAATGACCTCTCTTAACTCCTCGCAGATCCAGTTCCCTCTGCCCTTCTCAACCCCACAGTCCCTGCACGTTACCTTGTGAAGCTCTCTGGAAAGTGAAGTGCATGCCCTCCCCTGTGTATGTTTATTTCAAAGCCCTCCCAAGCCTATCTGGATTCCTCAGTGCTCTAGAATTCTGCAACACAACATTTTCTTTCACTACATCAGCCCTGTAAGACATCTTGGGGGGTGCCTTTCTAGCTCATGATGACAGTTCTCTGAGACTGGAATTAGTGACCCTGTATTCCCAGGTGTGCGGTTTCCGTGGTGGCTCAGTGGTAAAGAATCTGCCTGCCAGTGCAGGAGACTCAGATTTGGTCCCTGGGTCAGGAAGATTCCCTGAAGATGGATATGGCAACCCACTCCAGTATTCTCGTCTGGGAAATCCCATGGACATAGGAGCCTGGTGGGCTACAGTCCATGTGGTTGCAAAAGAGTCAGACATAACTTGGCAGCTAAAACAACAAATTCCCAGGTATATTTGACTGAACCAGCTTTGACCAAGCTGGACCAATTAGGTTCTCTTACCTGGCAATTTTATAGTAGAACTGAAGGTCTTCAGTTTTCATCCTTGCATGGGGCTGGGCTTGAAACATGTGCATTCAGAGCTCCCAGCAGCCAGTTCATGAAGAGAGAGAAATTGGGTCTACAGAGAAAGAAGTGTATTAGATACTTTTAGCTGCAAGTAATCAAAATCTTAAATCAAAAGGTTTTATACTTGCCTGAGTGTGTCTGTAAGGCTCTCTGTCAATCGTCCCAGTTTCTTTAGTCTATGCTGATGGGCCTGTGTGTTACTAACCTCTGTGTGGCACATGCTTAGTAGAGATGTCCTCAGAGGACCCTCCAGTCCCTGATTGTGGGGGTTGGGAGGGGTGGTCCCAGCTCAAGCTCGACCTTCCTTCTCCACTGCTGCCTCTTGTTACATGGCTATTTCCCAGCCAACAGCCTTTATGTGTGAGGTCTGGTGAAACGGTCCAAGTTCAACCGCCTATTTCAAAGTGCAGTAAATCCAGGGGAAATACCTGCTTCCTTGTCACACCATACCACTTCCTGCTTGCTCTCTTTTCTTTTCTTTTGTTCATATTTGCCCTCCTTTGTTCAAAGGGGAAAATTGGCTAGCATGCTGCTTCAGCAAATAGCCAACTAAGGCATGGAGTGGAGGTCTTTCCTCCTCACGGACCACCCTCCAGTCTTTACATGGGTCTCCCTTCTCACTTATTTTCCCTGGAGAGACAGCACCTTCTGTCCCTCTTCTACTGGGAGGAGGAAGTCTCTCCTCATCATGAAGTAATTCTGCATTGCCCAGAAAGTCAGTTACTGTGTGCTCTTTGCTCCTCCTCACTTTACAGAGAGGCCTGGAGAGCTGGAGAGAGGAGGAGGCTGCAAATGTCTAGGCTGTTTTCTGTCTACTCTCTTGGGGAGGTGCCTGGCTCCAGTTACTGGCAATTTTCTTAAGGGCGTAGGTTAGTTCGTACTCTTTTGTTCTCACCTGTAGGCCCTAATCACCAACTCTGGGACAACTGGGAAAAATCTCAGGCACAGCGACAACTATCTCTAATTTCCTTGAGCAATTGCTATGTGTCAGGCAATGTACATTTTATAGTAACCATCTTATTTATGTGTCACATCAGTCCTACAAGGTAGACAATGCATCAAAGCAACTCAATGAGAAAAGGAGTCCTTACAACAAATGGTGCTGGAACAACTGGATTGTGATCTTCCTTGGCCCGTGATGGGGTTATGTCTCAATAAACCTATCGTAAGTTGAAAATATCATAAGTCAAAATGCATTTAATACAACTAACCTACCAAACACCACCACTTAGCATACCCTGAAAGTGTGAAAGTGTTAGTCATTCAGTTGTGTCTGACTTTTTATGACCCCATGGACTGTAGCCCTCAAGGCTCCTCTGTCCATGGACTTCTCCAGGCAAGAATACTCCAGTATTTGATTTATCAGGAATATATTCTTGCATAAGGTTTGAAGTAGTGATCTAAAATTTTCTTCCCAAAAGGTTAGCTAATATCCCAACACCATCCCTCCCGCACTATCATGAAATGCCATGTATCCTATACTGAATTCTCATACTAGGATTTGTTTCTGGAATTCTACTTCTGTTTGTCCATGTCTTTTCTGCTACAGGATCACAGTTGTAATTATTACTGCTTCATTATACTGTGTTCCCTCTTGTAGTTCTGACATGACGGCTCTCCTACCGGCAACCACTCCTTTAGTCAAGAGAGAGAGGCAGGCAGGGCAAGTGCCCAGCCTTGATTCACAAGTACCAGCAACTCTCAAATATTACAGTGCTTTAGGAAATTCCATTGAAGATTTTAGAGAAAGGCACTCACATAAGGAATCTGAAAATAAAGCCTGAGTGGTGTGTGCTTGTGATTGAGGAAGGTGGGGTGGTGGGGTGCTCATTCATGAACTTCCACTCCATCATGTAATTTTACTTTCTGTTCATTTACATGGAGATGCCAATTGCCACTGTATCCTCTCTGGTGTGGAAGAGGATTTTACTTTTAGAGAAGTAAATGTCACTCCACTGACATTCTAAATGATTGGAAGAGAACTTTTAGCATGGTAGGGCCTTCTTGGGGCCCTGGGTCTCATCTCATTTAGGGGTAAGATGACATGCCAAAGACAAGTATGCTACTACTTCCTGACTTCTTCCAAGTGCTAATATTATTGGAATAAAAACAAGATATCCCAAGCTCTGCTCACTGTCACAGACCATTGAACCAAGTAAGGATATTAGGTTGAGATCTTTAAGGTCATTGCTTTTTTTTCAAAAGTAAACTTTGCCTTCAGTGGAAATGGCACACAATATAACCATATTTAATAGACTAAATAGTATTCCTAAAGGGCCTGTCATCCAGTTCTGAAGAATGACTTATTAAGCACATTTTTACTCTTTGCAGGTACCCAATTCTTTCAAAGCATTTCAAGAATACATAAAGTACATATCATGGTTTCGTTTCATAGTACCTCCATAGTGGAAACTTCTGGTTACCCTTTTTTTCAGACTTGTCTTTGTCTTGCCTGAAAGAGAAACTCTGATGCTTTCAGTGAACTCAAGTCATCCCTTCTCTTGTTTCAGCCTGCTGTTGCTATTGCTGCTGCCTTTGGCCTTGGGGATGGATTCCTGTGCCAGTGCCAGGAAAACTTGTTAGTCATTCTCCTCTGAGTTAGGGTTTGCACTGCTGGTGTTCGAGTGTCAAACTGTAATCGTCTGTGATATATTTAGAATTTGAACTCACATTGCATTTGAACATTTGCTGCATGTCCACAAGAAAATAAATGGTTGTCCTTTAGTTGTGAAGCCATGCCTGGGCAGAATGCCACATAAAATTGTTCATAATAACACTGTTTATAGTAACACTGATTCTTTATCAAATTATAAATATTCACATTTCAGATTCCTCTTCAATCAGGAAATCTGAAAAGCGAATCATTATCATGGGGCCCAGGGCCTTTTAAAATCATTGTCCTTGAGTCTTAAAGCAAGAAGCAAAGAGCATTCTGTCCTGAGACAAAGGAGCTGTATTCAGCTGAAGGGAAACCAGCATAGGATACACTGAGTCCTGATGAATTTGATACTTTAAACGAAAAATGATAAAAAGAGTTTAGCAATTTGTAGATGAGAGATGCCAGCTGCTACTATGGCAGGATAGCTCCCTGCTTCGTGGGGGGCGGGGTCCCTCTGTACTCAGGAACAGGACAAGCCAGAGCCAAACTGGACTGAGCAGGTCAGAGTCATGTTTCTGTCCTAAGTGGACCAGACCAACAGGCTGGACTTTGGGGGTGGAGTTGGAATGTCAGCTGCTAGAGGTGGAAGGCGGCTGAATCTGGGGCTAGTTGAGGAGAGGGTGGAGTTTATTAGGTAAGGAGATTGTGAGTCAGGTCAGGAGAATTATCAGTGACCAAGGGAACTAGATGAAGGGGTTAAATTTTCCTGATGGTATCAGCTTGGTGGCCTGGAGAAATCTGTGTAAGTGTATCCAGCATTTTAAGATTATAAAGAGGGAAAGAGTTGGGATTGATGATACTGCAGGACGTATGCATAAGAGTAATCAGCCCAAATAAGGGAAAAGAGTGAGACTTTGCGGAAGGACTTCAGAGTGAGAGCATAGTGCTACTATGTAAGCAGACAGTATGATAGAGTGAGGAAGGACGCTAGGATTTCAGCCAATTTGGAGTTAGAAGTGAACTGTAATGGTAGTTTCTATATCAGAAGAGTGTTATGATTAGAAAAATGCTTAAGGGGGAAAAAAAATTGAGAGGCTAAATTGTGCTACGTGCTCAGATGCTCTGCTGCTGCTACTGCTAAGTCGCTTCAGTCGTGTCCAACTCTTTGCGACTTCATGGACTGTAGGCCACCAGGCTCCTCTGTCCATGGATTTCCCAGGCATGAATACTGGAGTGTGTTGCCATTTCCTCCTTCAGGGAAATTGTGCTATACTACTCTTCATACTTATGCTTGTTGTATCTCCATTTGTACTTAAAATTAAACAATGTTTAAACAGGTTTATTTTAGGCTTTCTCAGAGCCTGTAAAATGACATTATTAACCTCAGTATCTCATGGCATGCAGCTTGGGAAAGGCTGGTTTAACCGAATATTAAAAAGTGAGTGAGTGAAAGTCTCTTAGTTGTGTCTGACTCTTTGTGACCCCATGGACTGTAGCCTACCAGGCTCCTCTATCTATGGGATTCTCCAGGCAAGAAAAACACTGAAAGTAAGGAAAGTCTTCCAAAAGGTCTATAGTGAATGACTCTAGATGAATTAATTTCTCTTAATCTTTTGTAGCCTGGAGTCCTGCAGTCCATGGGGTTGAGAAAAGAGTCCTACACAACTTAGTGACTGAAAAACAACAATTCTTTTATTTTGCATATTTACTCTAATGCTTCCTGGTGGCTCAGATGGTAAAGAATCTGCCTGCAATACAGGAGACATGGGTTTGATCCCTACGTTTGGAAGAGCCCCTGGAGAAGGAAATGACAACCCACTCCAGTATTCTTGCCTGGAGAATTCCATGGATAGATGAGCCTGGTGGACTACAGTCCATGGGATTCCAAAGAGTTGGACACAACTGAGCGACTAACATTTTCACTCTAATGAGGCTTTACAAAGAACATGAGCTTAAAGAAAGCAGCGGTGTAGTTATAGGAGGTCACTTTGAAATCGGAGTTTTAAAAGTTATGTGACCTTGACCAAGCTCTTTAACCCCATCAGGTCTGTTTTCTCATCTTTAAAATTGGAAAATAACACCTACCTAATGGGTTTGCTATGAAGATTAAATAGATTATGATATCCAAATAACTTAGCACAGTGTGGCACATACTGTAGGAACTGGAGATGGAGTAATTACCATTATTCCTGAGTTAGAATTTTAGAGTTCAAGAAAGGAGCACTGGTTCTGTTGCCAAAATCTTGGCTCTCTGTGCACCAATGCCAAACAGAAATATGGAGACAGAGTTATGGAGGAGAAAGAGGGAGTGGCTTTATTACTTTGCCAGGCAAGGGGAAACACAGTAGGCTAGTGCCTTAAGAACTCTGCTCCCCGCCCCCCCGCCCCCCGCCTGCTGCCCCCGCCCCTAGCCTTCACTCCCTGGTAGGTTGGGGGAGAGGTTTTATGTATATAGTTAGATGGGGTATGCGATAAGGATCAAGGCAGTAACAGTTTTTCATCCTTTCTTATGCAGAGTTTCAAAAGGATGGGGTGGCTGAAAAGATGGGGGGTCTCAGGTGGTCTCATCCCCTTATCTTGGTGAGTCTCTCTGGTCCCTTTAGTTTTGCCTCATGTGGTTTTGCTTCTGCTTCTCCTTTAATCATTAAGTGTTTTGCCCTTTGGAACTCAGAGAAGGTCACGGAGGGTTGAGTCTTGCTGACAAGAAATGGGGGACAAAAAGGCCTTCATGTCCAGGAGTCCCTCTGGGCCCTGCTCAGCATCAATTTAATGAAGGGACCTGGTCTACTCACTGTGATACCAGGAAGTCAGAAACCACCATTATCTGAGCTTGCAGCTTACTTGTGAAACAGATAATTCCAGAAGCCACTACAGAATGTAGGACAGGACTCCACTGGACACCTGGTAGGGAAGACTATGAATTTCCAACTGAATTTTGTCTTATGGTGAGCAGGCTATGAACACTGTATATTTAAAATAAACAAACACTTAACTGCTTAGAACAAAATATATTTATTAAAAATTTTTAAAAAATATTTATTTATGGCTGCACTGAGTCTTCATTACTGTGTGTAGACTTTCTCTAGTTGTGGCAAGTGGGAGCTACTCTCTAGGTGCAGTGTGTGGGCTTCTCATTGTAGTGGCTTCTCTTGTGGAGCATGAGCTCTTGGGCCCACAGACTTAGTTGCCTGGTGGTATGTGGAATCTTCCTGGACCAGGGATCGAACCTATGTCCCTTGCAATGGCAGACAGATTCTTAACCACTGGACCACCAGGGAAGTCTATATTCAATTATTGTGTCAGAGAAAGGCATTTAACAGGTTCCTTCTAAAATACTCAAAATGCTCTGCTAAATGAAAAGAACTTGTGCTACACCTAAGGTATCTTTAACATTAAACATTCTGGCAACTTTACTGCTTTACAATTGATTCTTGGCAACTTGTCCCTTTATTCTTTGAAATTCTTAAGTAACTTTCTTTCTGACTTCATTTATTTAAATATCCCAGAATAGCCTCTTGAGCTGTAAGTTTGATGATCAGAGAAACTATTTTTAGCAGGTTGAGTACTTTGTGTGATGGATGTTAGCTATACTTTATTTTGAGAAGGACAAATTGTTAAAAGGATTGATAGTATTAATGGTATTTTAAACTAAAAGCTGTGCCAAGGCAAATGAGACAGGTAGATATGAAGTTTGAGACAGATCAGGGATGTGTTTCTGCCAGTTTAGCTAAAGGCTGTCCAGGCCTCCCACAAGATAAAAGACAGGGAGGCCACAACTCAGACATAGTGATCTTTTAGGTAGTTTAGGCACTTCACCCTAGGGTAGGCTTGTTAACCACAAACTAGGTTCTACTTTTGGTGGATGTTGAGCTAAAAATCACAACCAAGCCAAAGATGGGGAGAAAAAAGGATTTATTACATGCAGTTAGAACAGAGAACACTGGGGATATTTTCTAAAACAGTGTCTCCCTGAACAGCAAAATTGGGGAAGTTTTAAGCTAAGGAAGGGTACATGCATATCCATGAAAGGCCTTGTGTGGTGTATGCATATTCATGAAGGGGTTCTAGCTGAGAATTCTCAACACAGAATTGAGACACATTGTGAGTGAAGCCACAAGGGTCAGAAAAGAAACGTCATCATTCCATCCTCCACCTGGGTGGGGGCCTTAGTTCCCATAGAACTCAAAAGATGTGTATCAGATTATGTATATCCTTTGAGAAGGAACCAGGACTCTGTTTTTTATGGCTGAACTTTTGTTTCTTGACTAGTTTTCCTTTATTCCCACATTCCCTCATTTTCCTTATGATAATGATTGTTAATTACTGAGACCTGTTTGAACAGGGCAAGTTCAGTTCAGTCGCTCAGTTGTGTCCGACTCTTTGCGACCCCATGAACCACAGCACGCCAGGCCTCCCTGTCCATCACCAACTCCGGAGTCCACCTGAACCCAAGTCCATCGAGTCGATGATGCCATTCAACCATCTCATCCTCTGTCGTCCCCCTTTCCTCCTGCCCTCAATCTTTCCCAGCACCAGAGTTTTTTCCAATGAGTCAGCTCTTCGCATCAGATGGCCAAAGTACTGGAGTTTCAGCTTCAGCATCAGTCCTTCCAATGAACACCCAGGACTGATCTCCTTTGGGATGGACTGGTTGGATCTCCTTGCAGTCCAAGGGACTCTCAAGAGTCTTCTCCAACACCACAGTTCAAAAGCATCAATTCTTCAGCGCTCAGCTTTCTTCTCAGTCCAACTCTCACATCCATACATGACCACTGGAAAAACCATAGCCTTGACTAGACGGACCTTTGTTGACAAAGTAATGTCTCTGCTTTTTAATATGCTATCTAGGTTGGTCATAACTTTCCTTCCAAGAAGTAAGCGTCTTTTAATTTCATGGCTGCAATCACCATCTACAGTGATTTTGGAGCCCCCCAAAATAAAGTCTGACACCGTTTCCACTGTTTCCCCATTGATTTCCCATGAAGTGATGGGACCAGATGCCATGATCTTCGTTTTCTGAATGTTGAGCTTTAAGCCAACTTTTCCTCTTTCACTTTCATCAAGAGGCTTTTTAGTTCTTCTTCACTTTCTGTCATAAGGGTGGTGTCATCTGAATATCTGAGGTTATTGATATTTCTCCTGGCAATCTTGATTCCAGCTTGTGCTTCTTCCAGCTCAGCGTTTCTCATGATGTACTCTGCATATAAGTTAAATAAGCAGGGTGACAATATACAGCCTTGATGTACCCCTTTTCCTATTTGGAACCAGTCTGTTGTTCCATGTCCAGTTCTAACTGTTGCTTCCTGACCTGCATACAGGTTTCTCAAGAGGCAGATCAGGTGGTCTGGTATTCCCATCTCTTTCAGAATTTTCCAGTTTATTGTGATCCACATAGTCAAAAGCATTGTGCCCAGGCATAGGTCAAAAAAAAGTCTTCCGCCAAAAATGGCTTCTCTTAGATCAAGAAAGCCATGCCTGGTTCTCTTTCTCCATGAACTGCCCCCCTCCCCCACCCAGTCTGCTTACAGACTGGTTTATGTTTGTCCAGTGCTTAATAACCCAGAGTAGACAGATGGAGACAGGACTCTGTAATAAGTAAGGTCAATAATATCTTTGGTGTTATTTATATCCATCTAGGTGGGAAAAAAATAGGAGATAGAGGAAGGATAGTTAAGTGCAACAAAATATACATAAGAAAACTTACCATGTTAACCATTTAAAAGATTCATTTATTTTTATTTAATTATTTTTGGCTTCACTGGGTCTTCATTGCTATATGTGGGCTTTTCATTGTGGTGGCTTCTCTTACTGTAGAGCCTTGGCTCTAGGTTCAAGGGCTTCAGTAATTATGGCTTGCAGGCTCCAGAGTGTGGGCTCTGGAGTAGTTGGGATGCATGGGCTTAGTTGCTCCATGGCATACAAGGATTGAACACGGGCCCCCTGCACTGACAGGTGGATTTTCAACCACTGGATCATCAGGGAAGCCCCATTATAACCATTTTAAAGAGCACATATCAGTGGCATTATGTATGTTCACACTGTTGTGCAACTATCACTGCTATCCATTCAGAACTTTTTCATTATCCCAGACTGAAACTGTACCCATTAAACAATAACTCTCTAACCCCAACTACCAGCCAGCCCTTTGCATGCGCATGTGTGTGTGCATGTGTGCTCAGTCTCCTCCGACTCTTTGCAACCCCATGGACTATAGCCTGCCAGGGTCCTCCATCCATGGGATTTTCCAGGCAATAATACTGGAATGGATTGCCATTCCTTCCTTAAGGCATCTTCCTAACTCAGGAATCAAACCTGCATCTCCTGTACCAGTCAGCCCCTAGTGACCACTATCCCATTTTTTTTTAAAGTTTTTTTCCCCAGTATTCTATTTTCTATCTCTATGAATTTGCCTAGTCTAGGCGCCTCGTGTAAACGTAGTCAATATTTGTTTTTTGTATGTTTAGCTTCTTTGACTTAGCATGGTGTTTTTAAGGCTCATTCATGTTGCAGTGTGTTAGGATTTTGTTCCTTTTAGTCTGCGTAATATTGCATCATAGGTGAGTTTGTTGTTCCGTCACTTAATCGTGTCTTGACTCTTCGACTCCACGGACTGCAGCATGCCAGGCCTCCCTGTCCTTCATAGTCTCCTGGAGCTTATTCAAACTCATTGAATCGGTGATGCAATCCAACCATCTTGTTCGGTCATCCCCTTCACCTCCTGCCTTCAATCTTTCCCAGCATCAGGGTCTTTTCTAATAAGTTGGCTCTTCATATTGGTGGCCAAAGTATTGGAGCTTCAGCATCAGTCCTTCCAATGAATATTCAGGATTGATTTCCTTTAGGATTGACTGATCTGTCCTTGCTATACAAAGGACCCTCAAGAGTCTTCGCCAAGACCACAGTTGAAAAAAATCAATCCTTTGGCGCTCAGGCTTCTTTATGGTCAAATCTCACATCCATACATGACTACTGGAAAAACCATAGCTTTGACTATATGGATCTTTGCTGGCAAAGTAATGTCTCTGCTTTTTAATATGCTGTCTAGGTTTGTTATAGCTTTTCCTCCAAGGAGCAAGTTTCTAAGTCTTTTAATTTCATGGCTGCAGTCACAATCCACAGTGACTTTGGAGTCCAAGAAAATCAAGTTTCTTACTGTTTCTGTTGTTTCCCATCTGTTTGGCATGAAGTGATGGGACCAGATGCCATGGTCTTCATTTTTTAATGTTGAGTTCTAAGCCAGCTTTTTCACTCTCCTCTTTCACATTCGTCAAGAGGCTGTTTAGTTCCTCTTCATTTTCTGCCATAAGGGAGGTGTTATCTGCATATCTGACGTTATTGCTATTTCTACTGGCAATCTTGATTCCAGCTTGTGCTTCATCCAACCTGGCATTTCATATGATGTACTCTGCATATAAAATAAATAAGCAGGGTATATATCACGTGCTAAAAAAAATTCATGCATCAGGGGACATTTGGTTATTCCCAACTTTGGGTGTTGTGGTAACACTGTGAATAGGGGTGTATAGCATCTTTCCTTGCCCTCTTTTTGAAAGGTTCTTTCTTTCTGTCTCTACACCTCTTATTATAGCCTCAGGGCACACTCTGTATTTGTTTTTGAAGACAAAATCAGGAATGATTCAGCCAAAATGTGAGAACCATGTGGTGATTCTCTCCTGACTCAGTTGGTAATGAACTCACCTGCAATGTAGGAGACCCAGGTTCCATTCCTGAGTTGGGAAGACCCCCTGGAGAAGAAAATGGCAACCTACTCCAGTATTCTTCCTGGGAAATTCCATGGACAGAGAAGCCTGGTGGGCTACAGTCTATGGGGTCGTAAACAGTAGGCTACATCTTAAGGGCTAAACCACCACATGTAGTAGCTAACGAGTTTAAAGGCATACAACATGCGATTTAGGCATTGCTCTTAGAGACTGAGGGGCTTTCTTAGGTAGCAGGTATGAAATAAAATTCATATTTTATGGCAAAATAAGAAAAATTCAAACACAAAAAGCTTCCTCTGCCTCCCCCCTCCCAATTATGAGTGGCTCAAACTTGCTACCAGTCACTGGGACTCCATTTACTCTTTTAGCTACTCTTGTGACCAGTTGGATTTGAGTTTTAGGGGACTTCAGCTTATTCAGTGTCAGCGGCCCTTAAAAAAATCAGAGTAAATACTTAAAACAAGGTGCTGTGCTTAGTCACTCAGTCGTGTCCGACTTGTAACAAGACATCACATCAAATTAGTGGAGACATGGAGATTCAGACTCCTGATTTTCTGAGGTATCTTTCAGCAATTCATCAGAAATGCTCAATACTTAGAATTGCTTCCTGATTGCCAGCTGGCTTCCCTTCCACACCTGGAAGCCACTTTCAGAAGCTTCTCTCTTCAAGATGCCCAAGCAAGTAAGGGGCCCTGAAGATTTGCTACCTTCAAATTTCATCCTGCCACTTACCAGGAGCATGTCATCTATTTCTGTGTGTCAGGCATCGAGTTCAAGACTTGTGCTTAGAATAGGTTGGGGGCTGAAAGTCTTATGTGCCGTAGGCTCCTCAATCTGACCTAAGAGCAAGAGTGGTTCAGAAAAGGGTGTGACAAGGCTGACGAACAAAAAAAAAGGTGGAGTCCCGGCCTCCGGTGCGGAGGGCACTGTCTTTGACAGAGCTCGATCGAACACTCTGCTGAGGGTCGCGTTTCAAAGGAGGCCTTCTCTTTTGCCCAGTAACCTTCCCCAAGCAAAGCAGATGAGAAGTCCCTCTGGACTTTGAAAATCAGTTTGCGATCCCACTTCCCTACACAAGGTGGGGCGTAGGAGGTGTCACAACCGGAACTTCCTTTGAGATAAAGAAAAAAGACGGAAGTAGGCCAGAAGCACTTCCTCAGTATTTTGCCTCAAACCTGCTCTCCCTCCTACTTTCTACTGGAAGGGAGGTGCTCCACGGCTCTTTAACGCTAAACGGAGTGCTGCGGAGGGTTCTGTGCGCAGGCTCAGTGACTAGCTCCGCCTCCCAACTATCTTTCAGCTTTCCCGTCGCTCCTCTGGTTCTCGGGCCTGGGCTTGACGCACTCTTGTACGTAACTGGGGGGCGGAGCCTCAGGAAGAAAGGCTGCTGAGACTGGGTCTCGCGAGAACATTCCCTCGCAGTTCTCGCGCTGCAGCTTTACTCTCGTCGCAACGAGATCTTTCGAGATCTTCTCCGCCCCCGCTACCGGCGCCCACTCTGCGGCCGCTGAGCCGGAGCCGGCCTCAGCAGTGCCCTCAGCGCGGCCCTCTTTCCAAGACCCTAGGTGCTCGCGTGGATCTTCGCACGTCCCCCACTATCCCAGGTCCCCCTGTCCCACGCGGCCAGCTTTCTGCGCGCCAGCCCCGCCGGGGTCCGTGTCTTGTCTTGCCGGCCGGACCTGGGCTGGAGCCTGAGCTGTAGCCGGCGCCATGTCGGTGGTGGGCATAGACCTGGGGTTCCAGAGCTGCTACGTCGCTGTCGCCCGCGCCGGCGGCATCGAAACGATCGCTAATGAGTACAGCGACCGCTGCACGCCGTGAGTGTGGGCCAGGCTAGCCGCGTGCACTGGGGGTGGGGAGGTAGCGCTTGTCCGAGCTGTGACCCTCGCGGTTTGGGGAACGCGGACCGGGCAGTAACCTCCGTTCCGAGGCTCCGGTAGGTAGGGGAACCCTATTGGGTTTTAGGTCATTAGGGGCTGCGACCCTTCTTGTGGGTCTGCGCTAAGGACGACGCCTTTTTACAGTGACCGGCTGGCCGAACAAGGGCTGTGAGTGGTTCCTTGGACTAGTGGAGGCCATGGGTAGGAACTGGAGGGAAGGCAGGCCTGGGATGTGGGATGGACTGAGACCCTCTTTTAGAAGGCACATTGTAGGCGTGGGGTGTACTAACGTTTCTTCAGGCCAGCACAGAGTTCGGGGCTTTGCACACAGCAAGCGCTTAATAAAAGTTTAATTGAACCGCTTCTGGCATCTGCCGGCAGGCGGTAAGACCATGCAGCGGCCAGAGTCCCACGTGAGTGGGGGTGGGGTGGCGCCCGGAAGAGAGGGAGTCGGAGCGCCGGATATCTCAAGATTGGATTGGCACGGACAGATTCAGAAAAAGATACAATAAAATCGATGCCTTTTGGATACCTTTGCATTCACTTTGGTTTTTCACGTCGCTTCAGTATATTGAACTGTGTTGGGTCATTTTCTGCTATCCTGTGCGCATCCACCCCAACAGCGTTCCACTTTTACGGTAATATACATTCCAGCCAGGGTGTTGGCCCCAATTGTTAATGAATGACTCAGGGGCTCACTTTGACTTTTAAAAGAACCTATATAGTAAGTTATGGGACCAGTAAAGACACAGCACTAAAAAAAATCATGACTCACCCACGTTTTTCCTTGGATAGGGTAAGAAAGAATCTACTTGTATAGAGATACCTTTCAATCATTGTCTTCCTTTTGGACAAAATCTTTTCAGAAGTTTCGTATTATTTGTTTGGTTCTCATTGTGTCTCATTAAGGGCCTCTGTTCTAAGGCTCCTTTTTCACCCTGACTTTTGTTATGTTTCTTCAGCGATAGGTTTCTGGCCAACTCGATTGCTCCGTTTGCCAGACTGATCTTTGCTACCCAGGGGGCTGACAACATTTTCCTTAAACTTAGCAGATTTCTACCTCTTATTTTAGACTAACCCAGGTGCTTGCCCGAAAACCCATCCCAGATTCAAAATCTCAGTTTGATGTTCCTTTCTCAATTTTGTAGTTTTTAACAGCATTAATGAGATATAATTCACATACCATACAGTTAACTCTTTCAAAGTGTACAATTTGTTTTTAGTGTAGTTACAATTGTGCAATTATCAACACAATTTTAATATTTTCTTTACCCCACAAGAGAAACCCTGCACTCATTAACAGCCACAACCCAATCCCCCACCCTCCCATCTTCATAGTTTGTAATAGTGTGTCTAATTTGTATTTCCAGGCAAGTGTATTGTACACTGAAGTTTTTTAAGTATTTAAGCATTAATTTCCTATTTGTTACTGTCTTTCTGGATCCTGTTGTGCTTCATCTGTAGAGATAGTTTTCCTCAAGAAGTTAAAAGGACTAGAGCACTGAGTTAATCATGTAACTTTTTGGTCTTTTTCCCACCTAGAAGTGAGCATATTTTATTTAGCTCCAAAGGTAAGAATATAAAGTATTAGAATGAAGTGTTCCTGACGTTTCTTTTTAGCCTCTTAAAGATGAGCCCTCTTTCTCCTTTAAACAAATAGGAACTGTAACAGTATTACTGTGAATCTCATTATTTGGAACTGAAAGAGTTTCAGAAAAGGATAGACCATGTAATTGTGACAAAGAATGTTTAAAAATAGTTTTTCTTACATATTTTCCTTATATCTCTTGGAAACTTAGATGCCATACATTCAAGTAATTTTTGAACTATGATTAGCTTGGATTTCTGTCTTGGAGTCTTTGGTTAAGTAGAACATGGGGGCAGAAAGGTTGATTTTTATTTTATTTTTTTTAAAGTAGTGATTACCACAGCATGGATTTAAACCTCAAAGATACACAGGGACTGATGTAGATTTGCTTGAGTGTGAGAGTGGAATGAAATGGAGGGTTGGGTGTGATGAAAGTAACGCATTTCAGATGAGATCGGGAGCGTTCAGAGTGGTATGGCAGTAGACGTAACTCTTTTCAATATGTGGGTACGACAGGATTTGATTTCCATTTTTGAGGCGCTGGTTGAATTTTACCTGGAAGATATCCTGCTTTCTCAGCAAATAAGATCCTTCCATCATGGACACATGGCTAGTGGGCAAAACCAAATGTTAAATGTATAATGACTGTGGTAAGGACGCTGATGGGAAAGTATGGAAAACAGTGATGGGGGACCTAATTTAAGTGGATATGAGGTGGTGATGGAAAGCATTCTTAAAAAAGTGCCATTTAAGATGTAACCTGGAGGATGAATAGGGTTTTACCATGGAGATCTATGGTGGGAGTGAGCAAGAGTTGTTCAGGCAGAAGAAACAGCAAGTGAGGAAGACCTGAACTTGGCACACTTGACACTACTGAGGGGATTATGGCCATTTGAAGGAATGTTGAACTGAATCTAGAGAGAGGTTAGGCAGGGTGGAGCAAATCATAGATTTTTATCTAGGTGCTGTGGGAGGTGATTCAATTGATACTTTAAAAATGTGATTGGCTTTTTTTATGGAGAGAGGATTTATTTGAGAAGGGCGAGAGAAGCCTGATGCACCCGAGGATACTTAGGAGGCTACTGCAATATTTGGTCCATGTGGGAGTTGCTGTTGCTCTCCACTGGTATGGAACTGGGAGGAAAGTGTGGGCGGCTTAGAGATAAACTGTGGAGTTCTAAATTATGAGTGTTGACATTTTATGACCATAGGCTTTGGTATAAGATGGAAAACCTATTTTTATATTTAGTTGGATTATTACAATAGAGTACAACCTTAAAGCTTTGGAATTGAAATGTTAACGGACTGCCAGACTTTACAGGCGTTAGTTGGACTGCATTATGCAGAGTTTATAGGGTAGAGATGAATTACCTAAGAAAAGCATTCTGTGTATGAATAGTTTATATTATCATTTTCATGGACTTAGTTCCTAATAAAACAATATCTTAGGAATTTGAAGATATGAAATTGTCTATTAATAACTACCCTTGAGAGCGAAAGCTGAAAATAAGTATAGGTTCTGGTTAACTGGCAGATTAACTTCTGATACGTTATTTGTGCAAGAAAAGTGTTTCTCTCTAGAATAAATGTCTTTACATGTTGTAGATCTGTGTAGAGCTGCAAGATGACTTGGATCTTTTGGGTTCAATGAAAAGGAAAGTTGATTTGTTAACTAAAGCTTTAAACTACTTAGACTTCCCATATCTAATTGTGAAGGTTATCAAAGTAGTTTAAAAAAAGACTCACTTAAGAACTAAAATAAAAGCTTGTATACAGAATTGGTGGGCATAGTCGACAGAAACTTTGTCATCAGGTTCTAATTGGATTTCCGATATTATAACTTTTTTCCTGACTTAACAAAATAATTGTTTGCCACAACAACAACAAAATAAAGTACTAAGTAAAATTGTTTCTTATCTAATTATTTGCTATTCTATACATATGTATCGGAGAAGGCAATGGCACCCCACCCATTCCAGTACTCTTGCTTGGAAAATCCCATGGACGGAGGAGCCTGTTAGGCTGCAATCCATGGGGTTGCTAAGAGTCGGACACGATTGAGCGACTTCACTTTCACTTTTCACTTTCATGCATTGGAGAAGGAAATGGCAGCCCATTCCAGTGTTCTTGCCTGGAGAATCCCAGGGACGGGGGAGCCTGGTGGGCTGCTGTCTGTGGGGTCGCACAGAGTCGGAAACGACTGAAGTGACTTAGCATAGCATACATATATATATCATTTCATGACTTTTTCTAGGTTTATACAAATATAAGTAT
Source organism: Bos indicus (assembly GCF_029378745.1). NCBI lineage: Eukaryota > Metazoa > Chordata > Mammalia > Artiodactyla > Bovidae > Bos > Bos indicus. Next base: position 44,320,455 of record NC_091766.1, read on the forward strand.
ATGTATAAATATAAATATATTTATACAAATATACATATAAATATATATGTATATTTGTAAATATACAGATATACCTGTGTAAACAGGATCATACAATATTTTGTAACTATTTCAGTTATGTTTTAGACATCTTTCAGAATCAGTAAATACGAAGTCACCTCAAGTATAAGTCCATATTATGACTTGAACATGCTTTACTCAAATGTTGAGGTGGTTTCTAAATTTTTGCAATTAGAAATAATCTTCAACAAGTAGTCTTTTATATTTGTTTGCATGTTAATACTTTTATTTTTGTTGGATAGATTTCCAGATGTGGTTGGACAAAGGATATATATGCTTAGAATTTCAGTGCATATTGCCTGAATACTTTACAAAAATTTAAGAGGTTAATTCATACCAGGAACATAAGTGATTTCTCTGTTTCACTGGAGTTTGTGAGGATTATGAGTTAAAATTACATAAAGTATTTAGAATACTCCCTAAGTGTGTGTTAATACCGCTATTATTACCTTTTTGTATTTTTTATTATTTCTCTTTATTAATGGACTACACTGGGACAGTAAAAGGAAATCTACGGAACTTTGCCTTTAGCACTTATCAGATATGTAGCTTTTAATGTGCAAATCTTACTGACTCAGGAGTTTAGTTCTTTAGGAACTGCATATCTTGCAAGTATGAGTTGTTCTGTTTGATACTGTTTTGGGTACTTTCTAGCTCAGGGCTAAGACGGTGATCATGGGATACACTAATTAATGTAACCATTTTCATGCCAGTTTCGCCATTATCTCTTATTTAATAGTCTAAATACTATTGTAGGTTCTCTGTAAAACTCATTTTCTTATATTGTTTAAAACGTTGAATTAGAGCAACAGCTGTCTTCATATCCTGAGAACAGTTCTACACACACATATAAACATGAAGCTACCTTTTAAGGATCTGTGCTGGTTGCAGCTGTTCATAATATCCTATTAGAATGTGCGTAAATGTGTGGTCAGTGGTATCTCATACCCAGGAAGGAGAACAACATTGTTACCTAGTTTAAATGGATTATTTTTTCTAGGACTTAGAGATTAGAACAGAGATATCTTGAACTTGATTTAAATTAACTTTTTGATGTCAACCTGTAATTTGGGATGGAGGAAAAGTAATATCAGTCAAGTAGCAAGTGTCTTGAGTACTACTGTTTTTAGCAGCATTAAGTTGGCTTTGTGTGGAGTATAGAGAAAGTGGAAGATAAAGAGCCCTGCTGTGGAGGGCTCTTGCAATCAGTCTAGTTGGAAGTATGAAAGCAAAAGTAAAAAGAATAAGCATAGAGTACAGTTATGGGTGAAGTTATTAAGTACATACCTTAATTAAGTACAAGTTAAATGGAGAGAACATTAGTCGGGGATGGGGTGATATGGAAAGGCAGGAGTGGGACTTGAAAGTAGGATTAGAATACTGAAGACAGGATTGGGACAGTCTGAGTGAAAGTATCAGTTCAGTTCAGTTCAGTCGCTCAGTCGTGTCCGACTCTTTGTGACCCCATGAATCGCAGCACACCAGGCCTCCCTGTCCATCACCAACTCCTGGAGTTCACTCAGACTCACGTCCATCAAGTCAGTGATGCCATCCAGCCATCTCACCCTCTGTCGTCCCCTTCTCCTCCTGCCCCCAATCCCTCCCAGCATCAGAGTCTTTTCCAATGAGTCAACTCTTCGCATGAGGTGGCCAAAGTACTGGAGTTTCAGCCTCAGCATCAGTCCTTCCAAAGAAATCCCAGGGCTCATCTTCAGAATGGACTGGTTGGATCTCCTTGCAGTCAAAGGGACTCTCAAGAGTCTTCTCCAACACCACAGTTCAGAAGCATCAGTTCTTCGGCGCTCAGCCTTCTTCACAGTCCAACTCTCACATCCATACATGACCACAGGAAAAACCATAGCCTTGACTAGACGGACCTTTGTTGGCAGAGTAATGTCTCTGCTTTTGAATATACTATCTAGGTTGGTCATAACTTTCCTTCCAAGGAGTAAGTGTCTTTTAATTTCATGGCTGCAGTCACCATCTGCAGTGATTTTGGAGCCCCCAAAAATAAAGTCAGCCACTGTTTCCACTGTTGAAGTAGGAATAAATGTAGAGGGTTTGGTAAGCAATACAACAGTATGTTTATGGATAGGATTTGGAGTTTGATAGTCCTGATTTTGAATGCTGGACTCTAATATTAGTTATGTTTCTAGGCACATAATGCCTTTATTCAGTTCTTCATTTACAAAGTAGGGTCAGTAATAGTTCTTTTCTCACAGTGTTTGGGAGAAGCAAATGTATAATGCTTAGTGCACTGCCTGGCATACAAAGGTTCAAAAATGAAAGCTGTAAAACAAGAGAACTTGACCTGCTTGGGTGAAAGATAGGCTTTCTGCCATACATGGGGATTCCATATAGGCTGTGTGCAAATTTTGAATATCCTGGTGAGTGGTAAGTGGTACATGTTTACTTTAAATATCTGGTTCGCTATCAAAACTTGGACAGAATTATTCAGTCACTGAAGATTTTAGAGTGTGTTTGTTGAGAAACAAATTTACTGGGGGTATGTAGCTTCTGTTTTTAAAATAATTATTTATTAGGATTGCATAGGAATATTTACCTAAATGGTAGTGGTGGCCATTTATGGGGGGAGGGTTTTGGTTGTGGAGTTGCTGATAATACTTCTTTTCTTCTTTACACTTCGCTAATTTTCTGCAATGAGATTGTTCTAGTGGTGGCCCCAATATCTGACCTAATCTTTCTGGGCCCTTTTCACATATAAATATTTGTAAGTGTAAGCTTGTAGTTGAAAAACCTCTGCGGTTAGTGCTGTTTAACATACTGATCTCATTCACTTGTCCTATTGAGAAGGAAATGGTAGATTTTTTATTCCTTATGATTTAAAGATGACTGAGTGGGTTTTAGTAAATAGTTTGAGAAGGTGAAGTAGAACATTCAGGGCAAACTATTTGGTATGTTTTAGTTTTGTTTTGGCCATCTGCTCAGCTTGTGGAATCTCAGTTCCTTGACCAGTGATTAAACCCAGGCCACTGCAGTGAAAGCCCTGAATCCTAACCACTAAGCCTTAGTTGGTGTATTTTTTGTATAAAACTTGCAACTGTTGGAGGATTAATAATAGCTAATATTATTTATGGTGTGCCAGTCTCTAATAATAAAGCCCTTTAAAAGTGGATCTTTGATAGCTCAGTTGGTACAGAATCGGCCTGCAATGCAGGATCTGATTCGATTTGGATCGATTCCTGGGTCAGGAAGATCCGCTAGAGAAGGGAAAGGCTACACACTCCAGTATTCTGGCCTGGAGAATTCCAATGGACTATACAGTCCATGGGGTCTCAGAGAGTTGGACACGACTGAGCGACTTTCACTTTCAAAAGTGGATCAACAAATTTAGTCCTTAGAGCAACCATATGTAATCTTCCCTATTTTAGAGATGAGCAAATTGAATTTCAGAGACGTTAAATACCACAGGTCACACAGCTTGAAAGATAGAGAAGGGATTCAGACAGACTCACATTGTCTAATTCTAGAGCCTGAGCCCTTTTTTTTCCCTTCAAACTGTACATATGTTGTACTCAGTCAAGTTGATAGAGTGGAAAAGCCAAGGATTTCTTTCTGTACTGTAATAGTTGGCTTGTTAAAGAACTTTTTTAGAATGTAAAAATTATATAATAATAATGATTTTCTACAATGTGATAAGAGTGTGAACTCTGCCAGTACTTTACAAGAGCTGTGCTTTGTTTGAGGTGTGATTGCTGTATTATGTGGTAAAGATTGATGTTCCATTAATAAGATTTGATGGCTTTGTAGCAGAAGTGGGGAACTGTTTGTAGCATGGGCATGGATAGACAAATAAGAGGATGAATAATTTGAACTGAGACAAACTTGTATTCGGCTTTTCAAAATCTGTGAAACACTTGCAAGCTACTACTGTTAAGGCATATGTCGTTTTTAAGAGTAGGTGAAAATGTTAACTGACTTCAAAGAGAACATTACTCAGAGCAGCTCTGCACAGTGGAACATTGTGTGGTGGTGGAAGTGTTCTACATTTGCATTGCCCAAAGTCCAGTAAGTTGTAAGAGGTTGAAGTGATTAATTTTTACTTGAGAGGGATTGGGAATGCATCACAAAGTGTGTGCTGTTTCTGGAAAATGAGTGAGGTTTAGAAGGACCAGGGCATTTCAGGTGGCGAAAGTGATAGCGCAAAGCAGGAAGATGGGAAGACTGACTTGTGTTGAGGCACTGTGTGCATGAGATGAAGCTGGCAAGTGGGAGTGGGCTTGGAATTATGAGAGGCCTTAAGTTCTACATTAAGGAATCTGGACCCTATATGTTGGTAATTCGTTTTGTTTGGAAGATAAGTAGAAGCAAAACAGTTACCAAGGTAGAATAGAAAATTAAACCTTCAATAGGACATACAGTAAAGTTGGGGACATTAATTTTTTCATGCTTAGAGCTTGTCCTGTTTTGAGGAGATAGGAAACAAAGATAAATAATATGGGCTTTTAGTTTTGTTGGGATACATCTTAGAAATTCAGATCTGATGGCTTTTAGAAAGATGTATGTTTGCATGCATGGGCTAGAAGCAGTGGAGAGGGTGAATGGAGTGGATGACATTACAGTGGGAAGTTTCCTAAAGGACTTTATGGGCTGAGTGTTCAGTCACTCAGTTGTGTTCGACTCTTTGCGACCCTATGGACTGGAGCTCTCCAGGCTTTTCTGTCCATGGGATTCTCCAGGCAAGAATACTGGAGTGGGTTGCTATGCCCTCCTCCAGGGGATCTTCATGACCCAGGGATTGAACCCACGTCTGTTATCTGCCACATTGACAGGCAGGTTCTTTACTACTAGCACCACCATAGGAGAGACAGGTAAGTAGTACTCAGGAAATTTTTTTTTTAAGTGATAGGTCGTCTATTTGCAGGAAGGCTGATCTTGACACCTGTGCTTCTTGAAGGGCTCTCCCAGCATGTTCCTGGCCCATAGAGCTTAGAGTTCATAGGAAATCTCATGAGATCCCAGACTATGCTGTACGGATACAGGGCATAGTTGGCTATAACTGCTCTGGGAGTTGGAAAGGGCTGTTGAGGCACAGAGTAAGTTTATCTAAGTAAAATGGTTCTATTTAATTATTGTGTCAGATTTGGACCAAGGCAGAATGGCGCCAGAGCTCTCATTCCTACTCATTCCACTAAATTAGAAGAATTAGGGGTCCAGGGAGGCTAGGGAGATCAAAGCTAGCTAGTGGAGAAATGATCTATAGTCCTGACTCCTGTTGATTTCAGATTTTATGACTTGGGATACATTTACCTATAATACCTTTTTTTGGACTCAGTTTCCTCTTCTATATGGTAGAAATAAGATAGGGTGCTTATGAGGATTAAATAAGATAGTGCACATAAGCAATTTATTACTTTAGTAATAATGTAGGAGTAGAAGGGTTTACTAACCTGAGGGGGAAATGGACTCTGGGAAGAACTTTGTCTTTTAGGATTTTTTGGGTGGCATGGGTGAATTTGATCTTAGTTTGAGAGAAATCTGCCACTGGAAAGGGAGGCAACATATGAATATGAGAGTAAAGGGAACACAGGCAAGGTCCCAGAGTGAAACACAGGGAGAAGCATAGAAGCCATGATAACAAAGGCATCAACTCCCAAGTATAACTGACTTTCTAAGCTTAAACACAGTGTTTTAAAGTATTTATACCTTTAAGCAGGTATCAATTTTGCTTTCTAAAATAAGTGTCATATAGGTGAAACCAGCAGGCAGTATATGAATTGATTTGGAAGAATGTGTTCAGAAGTGGGAATGAAGTTCCTTGTCAGAAATTAAAAATAAAAAAGAAAAATTGAGTCCTTGGAAACTAGTTCTAGAAAAATAACTTTCCATATATTTACAATAAAATTGAGTCCTTGGAAACTAGTTCTAGAAAAATAACTTTCCATATATTTACAATAAGATAAGAGTTGTTTTCAGGGCATGTAGACTACTCTCTTGGCGAAGTTATGAGCTGTTTATAAAACACAAAGAACATTTAATGGATGTATTAACATGACAGCATATTATTTTATGTTGGAATTTTGAACACCAGACTTGAAGAATTAGAGGATAGTGGAGACTGGTTAGTCCACCTCTCTAGTATTTTAGACAGATGGTCATATCAGACTTGTGCTTCAACATCTCAGTTACAGAATTCCCATTATTCTAAGAAGCAGTGCATTCCATGGGCAGCTTTACTCAGTAGAAAGGTCAAAATCATAGACTTATTGTGTGCAGTTAAAAAACAGGGCTTTTTGGCTGAGACTCAGAAATCTTGTCCGCTCTGGTTTTGGATGTAATGTTGCAGTAAGGTTTAATGCTTAAATGTTTGTTTTATCTTTTAGGGCTTGCATTTCTTTTGGACCTAAGAATCGCTCAATTGGAGCAGCAGCTAAAAGCCAGGTAGAGTTCTGTTTTTCTCATACTTATTTCTGTGGTTGGTCCATCCTCCAGTGCAGCAGCTCTTTCAGTGCCCGTTATGTGTGGAGCACTGGGAGCCCCCACGTGTACAACTGAGAGACAAACCTATTCTCATGCACTTGAGTGAGAAGCAAAGAGCTTTTAAAATAGCATGAACAGTGGTCTGTTTAATGCAAACTACCAGGATGTGTTTTACCTAGATACTGTTAAAGCAAGGTTTTACTTGTTCCTGAGTTGTTGTTAACAATTTTTTTCCCCTGGGTATTTAATCGGTAAAGTCTGTCTTGTTGAATTTTCATCTTACTCATATTTAGGGTCAGTGTTGTGTCTAGATTTGACCTTGTTGATCAAGGTTCTCAAGGAAGGAGAGCATACTTGGAGAAGCACACTTACCATTAGGTTACTTTTAAACCAGGAGCCTGACTTATTTGCTTGTTTCTCAGTAAGCAGAGCAGCAGAACCTGAAGAGTTGTATTTTTCTCAGTGCCTGAGGTTGTATAAAATTAAGGAGTTGCATGTTAGATCTTTCTATAGTTCAGTCTGGAGCAACATAATAGAATGAATAACGGTCTTTTTCTGGACCAGTCTGGGCCTAAGGTTTATAAGCCCCCCCAAATGGTGCTTGACCAATTGATTTTTAATTAAATTGGGTGTTTTATAAGTTGCAGAAAGTTCAAGATGTTTTAGAAGACAGCAGGTAGCACATACAGAGCTGTTTTGGTTTTAAACTTGCTTTCATTATTGAGAATAGTCGTTATACTAAACTGGCTGCCTAGTTCTAGGTTGACATAGTTATTGTGGTATTGAATTTCTTGGCAGCTTACTGAAGCAGAGCCTGACTTTGGAGGCCTCATATTGTTTTACAAAAGAACTTCTGTTTGTGCCTTTGACATATTGGATTCAGAGGAGCTCTGTTGTTGTTTTTCCCTGGGACTTGTTGCAGTCCTGCATTGGGAAGAAGAGTCCATAAGTCTTGAGCAGAAATTCATTTTCAGTTTTTGAATATCTTTGCCAGCATTTTTTTCATAAATTACAGTAGTTTTTGTTAGAGATAAATTAGGAAATGCAGGTGTACAAGTATAAGGCATTTAGATGTTAGCATACTACCACTGTCCAAAAACCACTGTTATTATCTTAATGTGTAACCTTTTATAAGCATATAAATGTTTTTCTCCCCTACTCTAAGAAAGTGACATCATATCATATAGATACTTGTCTCCAGACTTCTAAAATAATTTATCCATTGTATGGATAGACTGTAATTTATTTACTCATTTCCCTGTCGTTGACCCTCTAGGCTCTTTCCAGTTTTCTGTTGTGATAAATAATACTGTGTCAGTTTATTTGCATTTATCTTTGTGGGCTTAGTGTCATCTGTTTTTTCTTTATGGTAAGTTTCAGTTTCATTCACTAGAATAACTGAATTAATATATACTGTTGGATTGACTCCTGGAAAGTTTGAATCCCAAACTACAGGTAATTTTTAAAAGATAAAAATTTAATGTAAATGTTCATTAGAAGTTTAATAACAGGAAATATTTTTACAAGGGTAATGATCTGTCTTACTGAGGAAGTAAGACAAACTGGGCTCTGGTCCTAGCCTGCCACTGTGTGACCTGTATAGGTTCGTCACTCCTCCCTTCAGAAGGCATCATTTATAAAGGTTTAGTGCTGAAGGAAACAAACTAGGAAGGAAAGTTTGTGGCATGAAAAGGATTCTGATTTAATCCTGAGACTTTTGAATCTCCCCCCCCTCCCCCAATTTAATTGCTGTTATAATAGTCTTTCTACTCGTTGACTCTGATATCCTTTCTCTTAGGTAATTTCCAATGCAAAGAACACAGTCCAAGGATTTAAAAGATTCCATGGCCGAGCATTCTCTGATCCATTTGTGGAGGCAGAAAAATCCAAACTTGCATATGATATTGTGCAGTTGCCCACTGGGTTAACAGGTATAAAGGTAAGGTTCTGAAGATAATGCCTTATGATTGAAATACAGTATTTTATGTCATCAGATGACTGTGTAGAAGTGAGTAGCCATTCCCTCCTCTAGGAGATCTTCCCAACCTAGGGCTCGAACCCAGGTCTCCCATATTGCAAGTGGATTCTTTACCAGCTGAGCCACAAGGGAAGTCCAAGAATACTAAAGTGGATAGTCTACCCTTTGCCAGCATATCTTCCTGATCCAGGAATCGAACCGGAGTCTCCTGCATTGCAGGCGGATTCTTTACCAACTGAGCTATCAGGGAAGCCCTTGAGAATGCTATCAGATCAATGTATATCATACTATTCTAGTTTTAAGTTGTAATGAAAATCGTTACAAATGCTTTGGAAAAGTCTTGCTGGTGAAGACCATTTGGCTTTTTTTTTTTTTTAAAGATCTGACTTTTATTTGGGAGCCATAGGTGGCACTGTTAGTAGGGATTGGACAGATAGGTGGTGATGATGTGAAGTTAACTTCTTGTCTTGTTTTCTAATGCAGCAGTCTTCCCAGTAGTCTTTCTGGTATGATTTTAGTGAATGATTACTGGAAGAGCAAGAAAAGAAATCAACACTTTAAAGTCACTCCCAGATATGTAGTCATACTCTTGACAGTAGGATTGGAAAGTGGTGATGTTCTTTTGGAGAAAAGGGAGTTTAGTCTTTGCTATCTCTGGAACATCTAGGAGAATCTCTTTGTGAAGCATGACGTGAGCTGATCATTTGAAAAAGATGAGAGGCTGAGTGATGGGTATAGTGAACATGTCTGTCTCTTGCACTCAGGTGGTAAGAGGAATCCAGAAGTACGTTTGAGCTTTCCAGGCAACTGAGTTTAGAGAAAGGAGGTTTGATGTTTGAGACACCCCATTTGGAGAACTAAGGATCATGGGAACAGGTTCAAGTCCAAGAGATGTTGAAAATCGTGGGAAAAAGATAGTTTTGCAGTTGTAGCTGAGAATTCAGTTGAATTTGAAAGTAAAGAATTCTGATAACTGAAAAATGATCACTGGATTTACTTAGGGTATTTTCAGCAGTAATTTAAAAACAGTTTTAATGGGCCTAATGATGGATAAGAAGTGCAGAGGAGGAAAAGAAACGGAGATGAGGAAATGAGGATTACTTAATAGTTATGAAAGAAATAGGGTGGGTATTGGCAGATTTAGTCAGAAGAGCCACGGGAGGAAGAGACTAGGGAGAACACCTGTGGATCCAAGTATGAGGCTGGAGGAATTTTGGAAGACTTACATGAGAAAAGAAGAGGTAGCCTTGAAAGAGGCTCACTGGGAGGATTATTTTTCCATCTGTATTCAGTAAGGTGAGAAACTATTCTAAACCAGAATAAATTATAGTTGGGTTTGGGAGGGAGAAGGTGAGAAGATGGTTTTCAAGTTCGAGCTGGAGCTAAAAGTACAGAGTTGACATTTTTTGGTCTGTGTTGTAGTTGGGAAGTATGGATGTGGAATAGGACCTTACCTTAGGCAGTCTTTTCTGCATTTACAGTTTGTACTCTTGTCAGAATTTCATACCTTTATGCATGGTGTAGGATATCTTGAAGGTGTCAGCAGTTACTTATTTTGTCAGGTCTGTCCTTGATGTTGGGGCTAAGACAGTGAATAGTCACTTCAGTCGCTCAGTTGTGTCCGACTCTGTGACCCCACGGACTGCAGCACGCCAGGCTTCCCTGTCCATCACCAACTCTTGGAGCTTGCTCAAACTCAAGTCCATCGAGTCACCAGATCTGACAAAAACTATTGCCTTAGATTGGATCCTAATTGAGGTGATGATTATAAAGTCAACACAGTGAGCAAAGTAAAGTATACATAGTATGTCAGATGGTAAAACAGTTTCCACCACCAGGCCCTTTAATGGAGGGGCAGTGTGGGTTATGGGGAGCTACACACCAGTTTGCTTCTTCCCAGGTAGTTGTCTCAAGTTTTGCTGGTGGTCAGAACATACCGTTTACACATTGGTCCTCATGAACGCAGATGAAAGGAGCAGTGACCCTACAAGAGACTGACTCAGACTTGCTTGTGAGTGTCCAGGAGTCTCTGGAGGAGGCGTGAGTTGGCGGTGGATTGCTGCAGGGTTGGGGACACTGAATGTGGCAGTGTGTGCATGGGACCTTTTGAAGGAGGTCACCATTACCTTCATTACTTCCACCACAGTTTGGTCTCAGGTCAAACAACAGGGAGGGAACACAGCCCTGCTCATCAACAGAAAATTGGATCAAAGATTTACTGAGCATGGCCCCACCCATCAGAACAAGACCCAGTTTCCCCCACAGTCATTGTCTCCCATCAGAAGCTTCCCTAAGCCTCTTACCCTTGCCTGTCAGAGGGCAGACAGAATGAAAACCACAATCACAGAAAACTAATCAAACTGATCACATGGACCACAGCCTTGTCTGTCTCAATGAAACTATGAGCCATGCTGTGTAGGGCCATCCAAGACAGACAGGTCATGGTGGAGAGTTCTGACAAAACGTGGTCTGCTGGAGAAGGGAATGACAAACCACTTCAGTATTCTTGCCTTGAGAACCCCATGAAAATATGAAAAGGCAAAAAGATATGACACTGAAAGATGAACTCCCCAGGTCAGTAGGTGCCCAATATGCTACTGGAAAAGAGTGGAGAAATAACTCTAGAAAGAATGAAGAGATGGAGCCAAAACAAAAACAACGCTCAGTTGTGGATGTGAATGGTGATGGAAGTACAGTCCAATGCTGTAAAGAACAATGCTAGCAAGGTAATGCTCAAAATTTTCCAAGCTAGGCTTCAATAGTACATAAGCTGAGAACTTCCAAATGTTCAAGCTAGGTTTTGAAAAGGCAAAGGAACCAGAGATCAAATTGCCAACATCCCTTGAATCATAGAAAAAGCAAGAGAGTTGGAGAAAAACATCTACTTCTGCTTTATTGACTATGCCAAAACAAAGCCTTTGACTGTGTGTATTAGAGCAAACTGAAAAATTCTTCAAAAAATGGGAATACCAGACTACCTACCTGCCTCCTGAGAAAGTTGTGCAGGTCAAGAAGCAACAGTTAAAACTGGACATGAAACAACAGACTGGTTCCACATCAGGAAAGGAGTATGTCAAGGCTGTATGTTGTCACCCTGCTTATTTAACTTACATGTAGAGTACATGATGTGAAATGCTGGGCTGGATGAAGCACAAGCTGGAATCAAGATTGCTGGGAGAAATATCAATAACCTCAGATATGTAGATGACACCACCCTTATGGCAGAAAGCAAAGCAGAACTAAATAGCCTCTTGATGAAAGTAAAAGAGGAGAGTGGAAAAGTTGGCTTAAAATTCAACATTCAGAAAACTAAGATCATGGCATCCGGTCTCATCACTTCATGGCAGATAGATGAGGAAACAGTGGAAACAGAGACAGACTTTATTTTTGGGGGCTCCAGAATCACTGCAGATGGTGTTTGCAGCCATGAAATTAAAAGATGCTTGCTCCTTGGAAGAAAAGCTATGACCAACCTAGATAGCATATTAAAAACCAGAGACTTGATCTTACCAACAAAGGTCCATCTAGTCAAAGCTATGGTTTTTCCAGTTGTCCTGTATGGCTATAGGAGTTGGACTGTAAAGAAAGCTGAGTGCCAAAGAATTGATGCTATTGAACTGTGGTGTTGGAGAAGACTCTCAGAGTCCCTTGAAACTGCAAGGATATCAAACCAGTCAATCCTAAAGGAAATTTGTCCTGAATATTCATTGGAAGGACTGATGCTGAAGCTGAAACTCCAATACTTTGATATGAAGAACTGACTCATTTGAAAACACCCTGATGCTGGGAAAGATTGAGGGCAGGAGGAGAAGGGGATGACGGAGGATGAGATGGTTGGATGGCATCACCGACTTGATGGACATGAGTTTGAGCAAGCTCTGGGAGATGGTGATGGATAGGGAAGCCTGGCATGCTGCAGTCCATGGGGTCTCAGAGTCAGACATGACTGAGCTGAATTGATCTGAACCTCATCTCCAGGTATCCTGGTTGGTAGGCATGTTAACAAGTTAAAAGTGATCTTTAAATTATTTTTGCTTCCAAAACTAGTTTTCTGAATTTCCTCTTGAGATAATGTTCCACTGATGATTTAGAAATTATTTATTTTAGGTTTTTAGGACATGAAGAAATACAATGTTTAGATCCTTTTGTTTTTTATTGCAGGTGAAGTATATGGAGGAGGAACGTAGTTTTACCACGGAGCAGGTGACTGCCATGCTTTTATCCAAACTGAAGGAGACAGCAGAAAGTGTTCTTAAGAAGCCTGTTGTGGACTGTGTTGTTTCGGTAAGTTTTATCCCTACGCATTATTAGGGTCTGTGAAGAAGCAGAAAGAAGAAAGCTGTTCATTGAAAATAAATTGCTTTTTGTCTTAGGTGGTAACCATTATTTTAAGAACTTTTCAGACTGGTTCTCATGAATTTTTTTTTCCTTCCCTAGTTTTTGCTCTTGCTTCTATTCTGTCTGTTTAAAGGCTTATCTCTGACTAAGCCCGCTTCTTCCTGGATTCCTTCTAGCATCCCGCATAGTGCCTGGCACTTGGTAGCCTCTTGTTTGTTCAATTAGTTGAATACTCTCAATAAGAAATGCTTTTTCTCTATTCCTGTCTCTGTATCTTTGCTGTTTTTATATCCAGCACTAAAGGCAAGACAGCAGTAGACTTCATCTTGTATTTTCCACTTGCCTATTTAGATGGAAGCCTGGCTGTTTATAGCTTTGTGCTTGTAATATGGTGGCGTCCTTAGGTACTGTTGAAATTTAGGTGGTTGAATTTGTTTTTCCAGTGAATCACCTCATTCTGCAGTTGTTATCTGATATTTTAGTTCTTTGGCTTCTTTTGTCTTTCTAAATTTTTATTAAAAAATTTTTTTTTGATGTATAGCTGATTTATAGTGTAATTTCCCTGTATAGCAGAATGACTTGGTTATATTGAATACATTTGTATATGTATACATGTAATGTGTTAGTCGCTAAGTTGTATCTGACTCATTTGCAACCCCATGGACTGTAGCCTGCCCAGCCCCTCTGTCCATGGAATTCTCCAGGCAGGAAGACTGGAGTGGGTTACTGTTCCCTTCTCTAGGGGCTCTTCCCCACTCAGGGATGGAACCCAGGTCTTGTGCATTGCAGGCAGATTCTTTATCGTCTAAACCACCAGGGAAGCCCCATATATATGTGTGTGTGTGTGTGTGTGTGTATGTGCATATATATATTCCTTTCCATTGTGATTGTGACAGGATATTGAACATAGTTCCCTGTGCTGTACAGTAGAACTTTGTTGTTTATTGGCCTATTTTGTCTTAATTTTGGTGCACTGTTATTTCACCCCATAGTCTTTGTCTGATGGAGTTCTTGTTTCTTGTCTATCTAGTAAAATCGTACTGACTTTTGTCAGGAAGAACTGGATTATGGCCTATAATCCACATTTGGAGGATGCAAAGAAGAATGCTACTTCCTTTAAAGAGCTCAAATTCAATACAGGCGCTGTGTTTCTTAGATGGTTTCTGCTTTCCCCCAAATCTCTAGTGGACTTTCAGGTTTCAGTGGACATTTCCCCCACCTACTGTCCTAACTTTGATTCTGAATTTTGCTCTGTATTCAGTTCAGTCGCTCAGTCGTGTCCTACTCTTTGCGACCCCATGAACCGCAGCACGCCAGGCCTCCCTGTCCATCACCAACTCCGGAGTCCACCTAAAACCATGTCCATCAAGTCGGTGATGCCATCCAACCATCTCATCCTCTTTCGTCCCCGTCTCCTCCTGCCCTCAATCTTTCCCAGCATCAGGGTCTTTTCCAATGAGTCAGCTCTTTGCATCAGGTGGCTAAAGTATTGGAGTTTCAGCTTCAGCATCAGTCCTTCCAATGAACACCCAGGACTGATCTCCTTTAGGATGGACTGGTTGGATCTCCTTGCAGTCCAAGGGACTCTCAAGAGTCTTCTCTAACACCACAGTTCAAAAGCATCAGTTCTTCGGTGCTCAGCTTTCTTTATAGTTCAACTCTCACATCCATACATGACCACTGGAAAAACCATAGCCTTGACTAGATGGACCTTTGTTGGCAAAGTAATGTCTCTGCTTTTTAATGTCTAGGTTGGTCATAACTTTCCTTCCAAGGAGTAAGTGTCTTTTAATTTCATTGCTGCAGTCACCATCTGCAGTGATTCTGGAGCCCAGAAAAGTAAAGTCAGCCACTGTTTCCACTGTTTCCCCATCTATTTCCCATGAAGTGATGGGACTGGATATCATGATCTTAATTTTCTGAATGTTGAGCATTAAGCCAACTTTTTCACTCTCCTCTTTCACTTTCATCAAGAGGCTCTTGAGTTCTTCTTCACTTTCTGCCATAAGGGTGGTGTCATCTGCATATCTGAGGTTATTGATACTTCTCCCAGCAATCTTGATTCCAGCTTGTGCTTCTTCCAGCCCCACGTTTCTCATGGTGTACTCTGCATAGAAGTTAAATAAGCAGAGTTACAAAATTTGCTCTGTATAGAGGTAAATTTTAATGTAAAATGGCAAGACTGCCTGATATGCTTTTCCAGCTTTGGGGATCAAGTTAAAGGGTGATGGATTAAGTTATGTGTTGCGGGTTCTTGAGAATTTTGGTGATTTACTTGGAGAGTTTACAAGACTCAGAATAAAGCCATATTCATGGCTAAGATCTATTATAGTGAAAGGATGCAAAGCAGAATCAATAAAGGGAAATGGTATGTGGAGAACATCTGGAGGAAACCAGCTAAAAGCTTCCAAGAGTCCCCATCCATTGGAGTTAGACCAGAAGTTCTTAATTCCTCGAAAAACAAGTTGTAACAATACACATGAAATATTATACACCAGGAGAGTTCTGCCTGAGGCTCAGTCCAGGATTTCTGTTGGGGGTCATTCACAAAGGCATGCTATACCTTGGATGTACCAAAATACGAGAATTCCAGAAGGAAATTTAAGTATAAAAACATAAACTACGTTGTACAGTTTAGGCACAGTGTACCACTCTAATGATTTAAGGAAAATTTGCTGTCGCTTTAGGGAACTACTTATTCAGATTCCTGGATCCAGGGAAGGGCTAACCTTGCCATCGGGCCTATCTAAGGATAGTGGTCTCTGGCCTCTATGTGAACTCTCTTCTGTGCAGTTGCTGCTCTAGATTTTGGTGCTATGGTGTATCTGATTGCTATGTAAATAGGGCCTGGGTGTATTTTGTTCTATTTGTAAACTGATTATTGTTAAATATAAGCTTTATATTTTGGGAAAGTTAATAATAGCCCTTGTGTTGGAATCAAATCACATGTATAAAAGGGTGTATGGGAAGCTTTAGCACCTCTGCTACCTACTACGTAGATTTTCCTTCCCAGAGATTACTAGTTTTACCATTTTGTTACAGATCTTTCCAGAGGTTTTTATGTACCCAAGCAAGTAAGTATAGGTCCTTCTTTACTTTTATTTTTCTTTTAATAAATTTTGGACGTTTACCTTATTTGTTCCATAGCATTAGAGAGGTGCTTCGTTTGGAGCAGAATGTCCCAGTTTATGCATGTACCATAATCTATTAATATTTAACCATAGTCTCTTTTTTGGGGGGTTTCCCTGGTGGCTCAGCTGGTAATGAATCCTCGTGCAACAGAGGAAACCCTAGTTCAATTCCTGGGTTGGGAAGATCCCCTGGAGGAGGGCATGGCAACCCACTCCAGTATTCTTGCCTGGAAAATTCCCATGGACAGAGGAGCCTGGTGCGCTACAGTCCATGGGTTCGAAAAGTTAGACACGACTGAGCAACTAAGCACACAACACAGCATGGTCTCTTTCTGTTGGACATCTCGGTTACTTCCAGATTTTGTTTCTTTAATTGCCAAAAATATTACAGTGAGTAAAAGTTGGACAAATACATTTTGCTCTTACATGATAAGTTTGTAGGTTATAGGCTAACTTCCTGGAAGTGCAGTTGCTGGGACTGAGGATACATATGTTTTAAATTTTAACAACTATTGTTTAATTGCCCTTTAGAGAATTTGTACTAATTTATACTTATGTCAGCAGTGCATAAGAGGGCTTGTTTGACCACAGCCTCATCAGCTCAGCTTATTGGCGTGTCAAATAATTCTGATCGATGAATAATGGTAGCAAAGTATGTGGGATTTTGATATTTTACTTTTTAGGTAAACTTGAATGTTTTATAATTTATAAACCATTTTGTATTTCACTTTTTGTGAAATATTCCTATCCTTTCCTGATTTTATTTTAAATTTATGGTCCTCAGTTTTTTAGAAAACATTTTTTAAAATCCTTTTCTCCACTGCATTTTTAAAACTTCTAATTTAAAAAAAAGTGTTTATTTTTGGCTGTGCTAGGTCTTTGTTGCCGCACAAGCCTTTCTCTAGTTGCTGCAAGGGGGGCTGCTCTCTAGTTGTAGTGTGTGGGCTTCTCATTGTGGGTTCCTCTTCTGTTACAGAGCATGTGCTCTAGGGCATGTGGGCTTCATTAGTTGCAACTCCAGGGCTCTAGAGCACAGGCTGAATAGCTGTGGCCCACAGGCTTAGTTGCTCCGTGGCATGTGTGATCCTCCCGGATCAGGCATCGAACCTACGTCTCCTGTGTTGGCAGGCGGATTCTTTATTACTGAGCTACCAGGGAAGCGTGGTCTTCATTTTGATTTGTAGTTCTTCGAATATTAGAGAGATTAGCTCTTTGCTGTTTTATAATGTGAGTTGCAAATATTTTTCCTCATTAGGTTATTAGAATTTTTTAATGAATCGAATGTTTCAGTTCTGCTCCCCCTTTTCCTTCCCTAGCAAAACATTATCTTAGCAATTGCTCTCATTTAGCACCTGATTGACATCAAACCAAAGACATCAGTCCAACAGACGTGGGCTGTGATCACTTGTAAACTTAACATTCGTAGGTCTCAGTGCCTGTGAGCATTAGAACACCTGCCCCTCCTTCTGATCCCTTGTGTGCGAGCTCAGTCATGCCCGACTCTAGCCTGCCAGGCTTCTTTGTCCGTGGAATTCTCCAGGCACGAATACTGGAGTGGGTTGCAGTTTTCCTCCTTCAGGCGACCTTCCTGACCCAGGGATCAAACCTGCATCTCCTGTGTTGGCAGGCGGATACTTTACCACTATGCCACTTGGAAAACCCCTCTTCTTATCCCTTTGTTGTTCAGTCACTGAGTTGTGTCTGTCTCTGCAAGCCCATGGACTGCAGCACGCAAGGCTTCCCTGTCCTTCACCATCTCCCGGAGCTTGCTCAAACTCATGTACATTGAGTCAGTGACACCATCCAGCCGTCTCATCCTCCATCACTGCCTTCTGCTCCTGCCCTCAATCTTTCTGAGCATCAGGGTCTTTTCCAGTGGGTTGGCTCTTCCCACTAGGTGGCCAAAGTATTGGAGTTTCAGCATCAGTCCTTCCAGTGACTATTCAGGGTTGACTTCCTTTAAGATTGACTGGTTTGATCTCCTTGCAGTCCAAGGGACTCTCAAGAGTCTTCTCCAGTACCACAGTTGGAAAGCATCAATTCTTCAGCACTCAGCCTTCTTTATAGTTCAGCTCTCACACCCGTACATGACTACTGGAAAAACCATAGCTTTGACTGTATGGACCTTTGTTGGCAGAGTTATGTCCCTGCTTCTTAATACGCTAAGTTTGTCAGAAGCTTTTCTTCCCAAGGAGCAAGTGTCTTTTAATTTCATGATTGCAGTCACCATCTGTAGTGATTTTGGAGGCAAAGAAAATAAAATCTGCCACTATTTCCACTTTTTCCCCATCTGTTTGCCATGAAGTGATAGGACTAGATGCCATGATCTTAGTTTTTTGAATGTTGAATTTTTAAGCCAGCTTTTTCATTCTCTTCTTTTACCACTCGTCAAGAAGCTGTTTAGTTCCTCTTCGCTTTTTGTCGTTAAAGTGGTATCATCTGCATAACTGAGGTTGTTTATATTTCTCCTGGGAATCTTGATTCCAGGTTGTGATTCATCCAGCCTGACATGTCACATAATGTACTCCACATGTAAGTTAAATAAGCAGGGAGACAATATACAGCCTTGATGTACTTCTTTCTCAATTTTGAACCAGTCTGTTGTTCCATGTCCGGTTCTAACTATTGCTTCTTGACTTGCATTCAGATTTCTCAGGAGACAGGTAAGGTGGTCTAGTATTTCCATCTCTTTTTTTTTTGACAATTTGTTGTGATCCACACAGTCCAAGGCTTTAGCGTAATCAATGAAGCAGTAGTAGATGTTTTTCTGAAATTCCATAGCTTTATCTGTGATCCAGCGGATACTGGCAATTTGATCTCTAGTTCCTCTGTCTTTTCTAAATCCTGCTTGTACCTCTGAAGTTCTTGGTTCACGTATTATTGAAACCTAGCTTGAAGGATTTTGAGCATGACATTGCTAGCATATGAAATGAGGACAATTGTATGGTAGTTTGAAGATTCTTTGGCATTGCCCTTCTTTGGGATTGGAATGAAAACTGACCTTTTTCAGTCCTGTGGCCACTGCTGAGTTTTCCAAATTTGCTGGTGTATTGAGTGCAGCACTTTAACAGCATCATGTTGTGGAATTAGAAATAGTTTAACTGGAATTCCATCACTCCACTAGCGTTGTTCATCATAATGCTTCCTAAGGTTCACTTAACTTCATACTTCAGGCTGTCTGGATCTAGGTGAGTGATCGTGCCATCGTGGTTATCTAGGTCATTAAAACCTTTTCTGTACATTTCTGTGTATTCTTGCCACCTCTTCTTAATCTCTTCTACTTTTGTTAGGTCCTTGCTGTTTCTGTCCTTTATTGTGCCCATCTTTGCATCAAATGTTTTCTTGGTGTCTCCAGTTTTCTTGAAAAGATCTGTCTGGTCCTAAATCTGTCTTAGGTGTGCTAACAGTGCTGGCCACAAGGTGGTGGAAGAGTCATGGCACTGCATTCTGCTGGGATTGGAAGCCAAGTAGCACCTTGAAAGCAAGTGAAAAGTTTTTTCTCAGGCGACAGGACTCCATATAGGGTCCCAATCGTGCTTACTCAACATACTCTGCCTGGGTTGGAATGACGATAAGGACCATCCTCCCCAGTAGCACAGGGGAGGATTCACAAGCTGGTTTACACTTTTTTAAAAAGAGATCGAGTGTCAAGGAAGTCTCGTCTCGGGATGGGACAGAGAACTCACAGGTTGGCTCTGCTGGCCAGGGGAAACACTGATTCCAGCTTAGCAACCTTTGTATGATGAGTCCTTTCCCAAATCCATGAAAATACTCAGAGCTCGTCAGACCATTTTACTTACATGCAGTTTTCAACTGTCAGAGGAGGTCAGGACTGTCTGGCCTGGGGCTTTTACTAGGATCTTAATTCAGGATTAGCTATTCAAAGCGTGAAATAAGAGGGAATACATTTTAAGGATCAAGACTGCTCTTTGTATCCCTGCTGAGGGAATAATTTTAGACATGATTGGTATAGAGAAAAGTGGGCACTGGGCAGGGCACAGGCCGACTTTCAGGTCCAGGCTTCTTCATTGGTATGGTAGAAGTGGGACCTCAGCCTGGGGTCCAGCTTATCCTCTGCAAGGCTAGTTGCCTCAGCCGGTGCAGCTCATGAGCAACTTCAGGAGAATGAAGACGTGAGACATGATCAGGCCAAATCAGAGCTCCTCAGTCTGCTCTACCAGCTTCTGGCACAACATCATCTTGAACTTGAATTGTGTATACCCAGAAAAGGCTGAGGAGAAGGCAATGGCAAGCCACTCCAGTACTCTTGCCTAGAAAATCCCATGGACGGAGGAGCCTGGTAGGCTGCAGTCCATGGGGTCTCGAAGAGTCGGACACAACTGAGCGACTTCACTTTCATTTTTCACTTTCATGCTTTGGAGAAGGAAATGGCAACCCACTCCAGTGTTCTTGCCTGGAGAATCCCAGGGACGGGGGAGCCTGTTGGGCTGCTATCTGTGGGGTCGCACAGAGTTGGACACGACCGAAGCAACTTAGCAGCAGCAGCAGAAAAGGCTGAGCACAGCCAACTGCTTCTCTCTGTCCTGGGAGAGGTGCATGGAGAATGATAGTGGGGAAGTAGTGCCAAGCTTGTGAGCAGCGAAGAAGGGCACAAACATGTTTAGCCAGGAGAAGCTTGGAGCCAGGCTGTAATCACACAGGGTCAGTAGTACAAAAAACACCCAGCGAGTGCACAAAGATCTCAGAGGCAGTGAATCCTAGCCACTGCATCAGCTTCCAGAACAAGAAAAGCATCATGCAGGTTGAGTGAAGCAGGGCCCAGCTGAGTGTCCCACACACTGGGCTGTGCCCCCACTCCCATGGGCCTCTCTGATGCCTGCTGTTGTTGCTGCCAGGCGAGTGAGAGGTAGCGAGCAGTCCTGCTTGCTGTGGCCCTTGGCCCCAGTGCCACTGATTTCCCGGCCACATCTTGGGACCCAGCACTGGCCACCAGAGGGTACTCATCTTGACCTGCTGGTTCTTTTGGGTTTTATGTTATATTTAGAAAATCCCTTCTTTTTTTTCCCCTTCTTTCTTTGACAGTAAAGATTGCCTTTTATTCTGATACTCATGATTTTTAAAAAACATTTACATCTTTGGTTTGAAATATATGTTGGTATTTGGTGTTTAGTAGGGATGCAGCTTCATTTTCTATATGGCTGTCCATTTGTCCCAAGACTGTAGAGTAGCCCAGATAACGCTGTACTGGTTTGAAAGATTTCCTTGATCATATACAGAGTAAATAGCTGTAGCTATTTGAGGGCATTTCTGGCTTTTACTGTTTTTTTGACAGGTATATTTTAAATCAGGAATTTCCATAATAATGGTAAATTAAAAAATTCTTTTTATAGGTTCCTTGTTTCTATACTGATGCAGAAAGACGATCAGTGATGGATGCAACACAGATTGCTGGTCTCAATTGTCTGCGATTAATGAATGAAACTACTGCAGGTAAGTGACTATTAACTGAATTTTTTTTTTACTTGCTCAATCTCAAAGGTTGTGAAATCTTAAAACCCTAGGGTTTCTTATTCCATATTTTACTTGGAGCACTTACCAGTATTTTTGGGTACTCTGTCACATATGAAGAGTTTACTTGACAAGTACTTTTTCGGTATCTTCATAGCACTTTGATATTTAATTGCATGCTTTTTTGGAAAGGAAGTGCATTTATTATGTGTTTGGAGCATTGCTTTGGTTTACATATTGGGTTTTTCTCCCAACTTGTGGGCCAGTAGAGTCAGAGGGGTGGGGTTTATAAAGCAAGATCTCAGGAGGCAGAATATATGGGAATGTTGAGAGACGGCGCAAGGGAATATGGGGGAAAATGTTTGGAAAAGTGGGAGAAAGTTGTTTTGGAAAAAACTGCCACAGTTGCTGGAACTGGAAATTGGAAACATGAAGGAAGCCAAAGTGAAATGAATGTCAGCGTATATCTCTTTGAAGTCAGTGTTATTCGTGAATAAACCATGCAGAGCTTATAAGGATTTTGAATCTTTTTTTGCAGCTGTAAATCTGTTTTTTCCTATGTAAATGAATTTTAAGTTTACTACTAAAATGCTAACATTATGTTTATTTTTGTATTATTGTGTAGTTGCTCTTGCATATGGAATCTATAAACAAGATCTTCCTGCCTTAGAAGAGAAACCAAGAAATGTAGTTTTTGTAGACATGGGGCATTCTTCTTATCAAGTTTCTGTATGTGCATTTAATAGAGGAAAACTTAAAGTAAGTATATTTTTCCCAGGAGACTGTATTACAGATGTATGATAATTAGGAATTCATGAGAGGCAACTTAAAGTAGTTGGTTATGGAGTTGTGTTTCAGGGCTTCCTTGGTGGTCCAGTGGTTAAGAATCGTCCTGCCAATGCAGGGGATATGGGTTTGTTCTCTGGTCCAGGAAGACGCCACGTGCTGCTCAGCAGTGAAGCCTGTGTGCCGTGACTACTGGCCCTGTGCTCTAGAGCCCTTGGGCTGCCACTGTTGAGCCTGCATGCCACAAGGACTGAAGCTTGTACGCCTAGAGCCTGTGCTCTGCAGCATGAGAAGCCACTGCAACTAGAGGAAGCCTGCTAGAGAAAGCAGTGAGCGCCCACCTCAGCCATAAATAAATATATCTCAAAGAATTTTGTTTCACTAGTGGAAACTTGGTATGAGCCATCTGAACTAGAAGTTAGTTGTGTAGGGGTGGGGTGGAAGTTGAAGGCCCAAAGTAATTTTTGAGGTGTTGACAAGATAATGAAGCAAAGAGCATAGAACTTGAGGAAAAAGTCCTTAGATTCCTGAGCCTGTTTTTTTTGTCTGTAATGTGGGGAAAATAATGCTTGCCTTGCAGGTTTACTAGGGGGAGTCTTTAACGTATAGTCCCTTCAGAGGTCTTAACACTGAGGATTAAGGGATGATAAGGGTATTCTCTTAAGGTTTTGAATGTTCTGGGAACAGGGTGGAGTGACTAGAACTTGGCTGGCCAAAAGAAACCAGCCTAGGAGTTCTAGTCTAGATGTCTAGAGATGATAGAGCTCTGGAGAAAGCAGTCTTGTACACAGAGAAGTCTAGTAATGTTAATGACAAGGAGGGACCGGAGGGTGATGCTGGTCACAGTTGAAAAAAGCTTTTGTAGGATGTATATACACTTCCTATATTAGTCTCTTAATTAAAGGAAAATTTATGTAGAGTGAAAGGTATAGATTTTAGGTGTTCAGTGAGTTAAAAAAATTTTTTTTAGTTGAAGAAAACTACACTTCAGTGTTGTGTTAGTTCTAGGTGTTACAGCATAGTGATTCAGTTATACATATATTGGTAAATTCTTTTTCAGATTCTTTTTTCCTTATAGGGACAATTATAAAATTGCAAAATACTGAGAGTAGTTCCCTGTGCTATACAGTAGGTCCTTATTGGTTCTCTAGTTTATTTATAGTAGTGTTAATCCCATCTTCTAATTTATCCCTCCCCCTCAGCTTCCTGTGGTTAACTTTGGTAACCATAAGTTTTTTTCCTTTGTCTGTGGGTCACAGTCAGATTTGATAGTGTTTGCTAGTTCCTCAGTGGTACATAAAATCAGTTTTCTAGCTTGGTGATTTTATCTAGAATGTACTTAAAAACCAAGGATAATCTGCATATTTGCTTTAATTACTTGGGTTCTGTATCAGGGTTTTTGCTGCCAGCTCTAAATTGGCTTTCTGCTCCCCCAACTTGGGGGTTGGTCCAATGGAACTACCTATCCCAGAATAAGTATTTTTTAGATTTGAAGGGTATTTTGAGTTTCTCTTTTTTACAGTCCCTTGTTTCTTTATATTCTGATTTGTCCCCACCCCCCCCCCTTTTTTTTAATATAAAGCAGATCTTGGGGATGGTTGGGAAATAAGAGGATCATAATTTTTACAGATACAAATGATGGACCAAGTGTTATTCTCAAGTGTTTAAGCTTTACTTTTATCCATAATAGGATTATTTCTAAATTCCAGTTTATACTCTCACTTTTTAGACAGCAGGTATTGGCTATAATTTAGCCTTGTCTTTGAGTCAGAGTGATGAGTATTAGTATTTGCTTCACTATCAGCTGTCACTTGTCAGTTTTCCAATTACAGTTTAAATTTAACTATCAAAATACTTACTGTAGAATCATACCAAATTTGGAAACATATATGTATGAAGGAAAGACATTTATGATCTTACTACAGTTTGATATATTTCATTCTAGTCATTTATGAAAACAAAATTGGAATTACACAGAACTGTACTCAGTTCTGTATTGTCTGTTTTTTTTTTTCTTTCTTTCATGAGATCACGCATTAAGAAAAACTTCCTGAGGACATTTAACATTCTTTGAAGAGATGGTTTTGAGGGTGTTGGTCATCACTTACTTAGCCAGTTTTCTATTATTGAATCTGATTAGATCTTCTGATTTCCTTTAGAGATTTAGAAAAGGATAACCCAACCTAATTATAGTTCTCTATGTTGAATAGAAACAGATTACTGTGAGTTAAGGCTTTAGCATATTTTCTGGTGGTAAATTGCATGAAGCTAAATAAGCCTTTGGTATTATTTGCAGTTTTGTGGTAGAGATAAGACTAGAGCTGTATATGACATGTTAGTGTATTGGCTCTTGAATTATAATTATTGTTTGGAGTCAGATTGGTGTAGTGGGGAAGGCATAGGTTTTAAAATTGAGATTGGGTTTTGAATTCTACTTCTACCACTTAATATCTTTGTGACCTATAGATTGTCAGATCTGTCTAGATCTGTAAATTGAGGGTTATGATGTCTCATTTCATAGTGGTTGTAACCTTGTTTAAATGACATATGCACATTGCCTTGTTTCGACCTTAATGTCCCTTACCACCTTTTTATTACAGTTTACCAGTTACATATATGTCATGATAAAATTTTAAATTGGTTAGTTTTTTAACTAATTATCATCTTTTCCCAAAGGTTCTGGCCACTGCATTTGACACAACACTGGGAGGCAGAAAATTTGATGAGGTGCTAGTAAATCACTTCTGTGAAGAATTTGGAAAGAAATACAAGCTAGACATAAAGTCCAAAATCCGTGCATTATTACGACTGTCTCAGGAGTGTGAGAAACTCAAGAAATTGATGAGTGCAAATGCTTCAGACCTTCCTTTGAGCATTGAATGTTTTATGAATGATGTTGATGTTTCTGGAACTATGAATAGGTAACCATATTAATATTTTGATGGTAAACTGAACTGTGGCGTTTCTCTATATTAGCCTTAATTATCTAATTGTTGAAGTTATCGTGATTGTTACAACTTCAGATTTTGTAGGTAAAAATCTGGAGGCCATTCAGGATCTTGCCTTTAATGTGAAGGTTGGGTTTGATTATTCAAATAATTTCAACTAATTGATTTGTTCTGGTTAATTGGTTAATTGAATGTTCCAAGAAATTGGCAGTTCTTCAACATGTGCCTGTGTTAAACGTGAGTCACTAGTTTTCATAAATTCAGGGCAGAGTGCTTTAATGCAGAATTATATGGAATTTGCTTTAGTCATTGACTCAGAAATTGTGTTTTTGAGTAATTCAGTATCACTTGAGACAACAGGTCTTTTTGTATGACATGATAAGAATTCTGGGTAATTTGATGTTTCAGGGTTATCCTCAGAAACACCCAGAATGTGTCTGTTACCAGGTCAGGTTGCATGGATGTTCTTCAGGATGTGAACTCTACTTACTGGTAGAATTTAAAGAAGACTATGGATTGTTTGGGAAAGTGTGGCCTGAGCCATGCTCAGAATGTTGAGATGGGCATCAGAATTGCTTCTAGTCTGCCAGAATTAGATTACTGTGCCTAGTAACCAGATTGTAGTCACCTTTCTCGTCTACTTGAAGTGATGGTTTTCATTTTAATTTTTTTTCATTAAACTGTAGCTTTCTTGTGTTTGTATAATGTATTAGGTGGAATCCTACACTATATGTTTGGCTTCTTTTGTGTCTGGCTTCTTTAACTTAATGTTTCTAAGTTCATCCACGTTGTATGTGTTCGTACCTCATTGCTTTTTATGGCAAGTAATATTCCATTTGTGTGGGCATATCACATTTAATTCATCCATTCATCAGTTACTGGACATCTGTGTTTCCACCTTTGAGCTTTTGTGATGAGTGCTTTATAAACATTCACCACAAGTTGTGTGAGTAGCTTGTTTTCAGTTCTTTTGGGTATGTAGCCAGGAGTGGAATTGCTTGGTCATGTGGTAATTATATACTTAGGTTTTTGTGGAATCACCAAACTATTTTCAGTGTGTCCAGTCCATCTCTAGTGGAAGTGCTCACTTCCCTCCTAAAAGCTCAGAAATACTTATTTCACATAAAAATGAGTAAAATGCTGAGTTACCATATGATTCAGCATTTCTGCTCTTAGGTATATATCCAAGAGAACTGAAAACACATTTACACAAAAATTTATAGACAAATGTTCATAGCACTCTTTTTTTTTTTTTTGATAGAAATGTGTTTGTTTATTTGAAATTTAAATTACACTGGTGAACCTGTATTTAATCTAGCCATCGTGCTGCTGCTGCTGCTAAGTCGCTTCAGTCGTGTCCGACTCTGTGCGGCCCCATAGATGGCAGCCCACCAGGCTCCCCCATCCCTGGGATTCTCCAGGCAAGAACACTGGAGTGGGTTGCCATTTCCTTCTCCAATGCATGAAAGGGAAAAGTGAAAGTGAAGTCGCTCAGTCGTGTCTGACTCTTAGCGACCCCATGGACTGTAGCCCACCAGGCCCCTCCATCCATGGGATTTTCCAGGCAAGAGTACTGGAGTGGAGTGCCATTGCCTTCTCCAGTCATAGCACTCTTTATGATACCCCCAAAATGGAAACAACCCAGATTCCCATCAACTGATAAACTAGATAAACAAAACTCAACTGATAAACAAAATATGATATGTCCATATAATAGAATATTATTTGGCAATTTAAAAACTGTCGAATAGATGCATAGTATAGCATGAATGAACCTTGAAAAATTTATGCTAGAGGAAGGAAATGTTAAAATTACTACATTTTGTCTAATTCTGTTTATATGAAATGTCCAAAATGAGTGGTTGCCTAGGGCTAGGGTTTTGGTGGAGTTGGAAGAATAATGTTAATGGCGGTAAAAATACTCTTTTAGGGTGATGAAAATGTTTTAAAATTGATAGTGGTGATGCTTGCACAATTCTGAATATACTAAAAGCCATTGAATTGTGCACTTTAAATATGACACTTTTTGTGTCATTTCTATTGTATGTGAATTTAAATTTCAGTAAAACTTTATAAAAAGGAACGACCTCTGCCACTGCTGTCTTTCTAGAATGCTCTGTGTACTTTGTTTTTCATGTTTTTATTATGGACATTTTCAAATATGCAGCAAAAGTGGAAGAATTTTACAGTGAACATTCTTATCCTGCCACTTAGGCTCTACCGATAATATTAACTACTTGTTTTTTCACCTACCCATTGATCTATCCGTCCTTCTGTCTACCCATCAGTTTTATCTTTTGATGCATCTCAAAGCCATCTATCTAGACACTTTTAAGTATGCGTATTAACCAGAGTTTAACGTTTGTAGTTTTTGGTATACTTTACATAAAGACATGCTCAACTTTTAAGTGTCATTTGCTAAGTTTTGACAGTTGCATGCATCCTACAAACCACTACTCTCCATCCTTTTAGAAGTTTTCTCAGTGCTCCATCCTCAAGGGCAGCCATTGATAAGGTCTTTTATTTTGAGGGACATAGATTACGTTTACCTTTTCTAGAAGTGTAAATGAAATCATACAGTATTTCGTCTTTTGTGTAAGACTTCTTTGGTCAGCATGAAACTGATACTCATTTAGCTCAGCAGTCCCCAACTGTTTTGGCAACTGGACCTGGTTTCGTGGAAGACAGTTTTTCCACAGATGTTGGGGGTAGGGAAGATGGGAATGATTCCTGGATGATGCAAGAGCATTACATTTATTACGCTGCTGCTGATCTGATGGGAGGTGGAGCTCAGGTAGTGATGGGGAATGACTGTAAATACAGATAAAGCTTGCCCTCCAGTCACTTCCTGCTGCGTGGCTGGGTTCCTAACAGGCCGAGGACCAGAGCTGGTCTGTGGCCCGGGTTTGGACCCCTGACTTAGTTGCTGCATGTATCATCTGTTCTTGTGTATTGCTGCCTAGTGTGACGCTGTAGACTTAGATTTTCTCCTACTGCTGGACTCAACTCTTTCCACTTTTTTGATATTAGGAATAAAACTGTCATTTTAAACTTGATTTTGGTTGCTATACATCCTCATCAATATTGGTATTAGTGAATTTTTGCCATTCTGGTGGGTGCATTCTATACCTCTACTGTTTTTCTTTTTTTGAGATGTAATTCGTAAAAGTTAACACATTTATAATTCAGTGGGTTTTAATATATTCATAGAATTGTGCAACCATTACCACAACCCAGTTTTTAGAATATTTTCATTACCTCATAAAGAAACTCTAGATGAGCTATCGTTCTGTGAAAAGACATGGGAAAATCTTAACTGTATATTTCTAAGCAATAGTAGTCAGTCTAAAAAAGCTGTATGATTCCAACTATATGACATTCTAGAAATATTTGACATTGTATATGGCATTCTATGTGATAATGATATGACATTCTAGAAGAGAGAAAACTGTGGAGACAATAAAAAGATTCAGTGGAGGTTCAGTGGAAGGGAAGGATGAATAGAGTATGGAAGATCTTTAGAGTAGTGAGACTATTCAGTACGGTACGGTAATGGTGAATACTACCATTTGTCAAATTATGTAGAACCTTAATTTATACTACCATGTATCAGTATTGGCTCATCAGTTGTTAGAAATGTATCTTACTAATGCAAGATGCTAATAGGGAAACTGAGTTGGGAGTAAGAGGTGTATGGGAATTCTCTGTACTTTCTGTTTATTTCTCTGTAAACCTGCTGCTGCTGCTGCTAAGTCACTTCAGTCGTGTCCGACTCTGTGTGACCCCATAGACAGCAGCCCACGAGGCTCCCCCGACCCTGGGATTCTCCAGGCAAGAATGGGTTGCCATTTCCTTCTCCACTAATATGTTGAGAAATTGCTAAACTCTTCCAAAGTGGCTGTAACATTTTATGTTCCTGCCAAGAATGTCTACGAGGTCCAGTTTCTCTGCATCTTTGCCAGTGCTTGTTATGTCTGTTTGATTATAGTTATTTATTCTACATAAAAGTGGACTGTGACTTGACCTGTTGTTTTTTTTTTCATAGAGGCAAATTTCTGGAGATGTGTGATGATCTCTTAGCTAGAGTAGAGCCACCGCTTCGTAGTGTTTTGGAACAGGCCAGTAAGTATTTTTGTGATTAAATTGTTCATCTTGGGCTGTCCGGAGAATGTTAACTCTCCCCACCCCTCCATCCCCAGTTGTACCAGTTTGCACTGTATGAACTACTTCAATGCTATATTAAACTTCTTTTTACCAATATCTTCCCCCTGCAGTACCTCCAGTAGTATCTGGGAAAGTCTTAATAGTTTTCCCCAGAAACATAATTCAGACAGATTCAAAGATGGGTTTAATGTCTTAGGTATTTCATGGTGGTAAAAATTAATCTTTAGCAATGTTGCTGTGGTAGTTTTGTGGGATTTTCTGTCAGTGAATCTTGTTGACTAAGAAGGGGGAGGATATGATAACCATATACTTAATTTAATCTCAGGGTAAAAGGTAGAAGTTTGATTTAAGAATATATTACTGTTGTTTCCCAAATCTTTGACAGACCTTTTCCTAGAGTCCACTCTTGTACTCTGATCTTGACACAGGCTCAGATATGAAAACGGAGGGATTTTGACAAATGTATGTTCTTTTCATACTGGTACAGCCCGTTTCTTTAAATAGCCCTTCTCAACAGATTGTCACTCAAGAGATTATTGCATAAAATGTGAGCAGGAAGCCAGGTGGTATTAAGAGGTATTTTATGAATGACGGCAGAGCCTTGGGTGGTACCCTCTTTCCTTCTGTTATGAGGAGACTGAACCTGTGTCGTAATCTGAGCCAGCAGAGCCCTGAGGTCCCTCGACTGATACTCTCAGACTGTATCCTGAAGTCTACTTAGTCTTAGTCCACACAGGCCTGTCAGGCTGGGTCAGACAGACCTTCCTTACCACTTGGTGTCCGCCTTTTATTTTCTTTATGGCTAGCTTAACTTTTGGTGTTTTAACACTTATTTGTGTGAGTCTTTCTGAGATTGCAGGACTTCTGCACTATAGGACTTTAGTTATTCCTCACCCTCATCTCTTAAATCTCAGGACTGCTGTGCCACCCTGCCCTCATTGTTTTGAGCATTAAAATACAACTACCTGCTTCCAAATGGCACAAACTTATGTGTGTGTGTGTGTTACTGTGGAGGGGATGAAGAGTGGTGGTGGGTTTTCTTACATATTTTTGAATTATTTTGTTGTGATAAGATGTGATATTGCTCTCTTGTTTCATTGTAAAACATGAATTGAAAGATTCTTTTAATCTAAGTGTCTATTCTAATTGTTTTTAAATAGAGTTAAAGAAAGAAGATATTTATGCAGTGGAGATAGTTGGTGGTGCAACACGAATCCCTGCAGTGAAAGAGAAGATCAGCAAATTTTTTGGTAAAGAAATCAGTACAACACTAAATGCCGATGAAGCTGTCACTCGAGGCTGTGCATTGCAGGTGAGCTTGCTTTCTTTCACAGGCAGCCACTGACAGGTCGTTGGAGCAGTCCAGCAGTGGCTAATGTATCCAGCTAGTCTGAGACTAGCTCCTGATTTTAGGTCTAAGATTCTGAAACATTTGTTTTAAAATTGATACTAGAGGTGGCCTTCATAAATGGAATTATTAGTACTATATAACATGTAATAAGATGAAAGAATTTACTAGAAACATAAGTAGGCCTGAAATACTACTAGAATTTGGTATATTTGTTACATGAAGTAGTGTTATACATCAGTTAAATAAAGGTTGAGATTAATGGAAAAATAATAAGGAATAGCTAGATTAATGGGTGATTTGACAAATGATAGACACTTATAAAACCACTTATTTCAGTTCAGTTCAGTTCAGTCGCTCAGTCGTGTCCGACTCTTTGTGACCCCATGAATCGCAGCACGCCAGGCCTCCCTGTCCATCACCAACTCCCGGAGTTCACTGAGACTCAAGTCCATCAAGTCGGTGATGCCATCCAGCCATCTCATCCTCTGTCGTCCCCTCCTCCTCTTGCCCCCAATCCCTCCCAGCATCAGAGTCTTTTCCAGTGAGTCATCTCTTATGAGGTGGCCAAAGTACTGGAGTTTCAGCTTTAGTATAATTCCTTCCAAAGAAATCCCAGGGCTGATGTCCTTCAGAATGGACTGGTTGGATCTCCTTGCAGTCCAAGGGACTCTCAAGAGTCTTCTCCAACACCACAGTTCAAAAGCATCAATTCTTTGGCGCTCAGCCTTCTTCACAGTCCAACTCTCACATCCATACATGACCACAGGAAAAACCATAGCCTTGACTAGACGGACCTTTATTGGCAAAGTAATGTCTCTGCTTTTTAATATGCTATCTAGGTTGGTCATAACTTTCCTTCCAAGGAGTAAGCGTCTTTTAATTTCATGGCTGCAGTCACCATCTGCAGTGATTTTGGAGCCCCCCAAAATAAAGTCTGACACTGTTTCCCCTGTTTCCCCATCTATTTCCCATGAAGTGATGGGACCAGATGCCATGATTTTCGTTTTTGAATGTTTAGTTTTAAGCCAACGTTTTCACTCTCCTCTTTCACCTTCATCAAGAGGCTTTTGAGTTCCTCTTCACTTTCTGCCATAAGGGTGGTGTCATCTGCATATCTGAGGTTATTGATATTTCTCCCGGCAATCTTGATTCCAGCTTGTGCTTCTTCCAGCCCAGCGTTCCTCATGATGTACTCTGCATATAAGGTAAATAAGCAGGGTGACAATATACAGCCTTGACGTACTCCTTTTCCTATTTGGAACCAGTCTGTTGTTCCATGTCTAGTTCTAACTGTTGCTTCCTAACCTGCATACAAATTTCTCAAGAGGCAGGTCAGGTGGTCTGGTATTCCCATCTCTTTCAGAATTTTCCACAGTTTATTGTGATCCACACAGTCAAAGGCTTTGGCATAGTCAATAAAGCAGAAATAGATGCTTTTCTGGAACTCTCTTCCTTTTTCCATAATCCAGCTGATGTTGTCAATTTGATCTCTGGTTCCTCTGCCTTTTCTAAAACCAGTTTGAACATCTGGAAGTTCATGGTTCACATATTGCTGAAGCCTGGCTTGGAGAATTTTGAGCATTACTTTAGTAGCCTGTGAGATGAGTGCAATTGTGCAGTAGTTTGAGCATTCTTTGGCATTGCCTTTCTTTGGGATTGGAATGAAAACTGACCTTTTCCAGTCCTGTGGCCACTGCTGAGTTTTCCAAATTTGCTGGCATATTGAGTGCAGCAGTTTCACAGCATCATCTTTCAGGATTTGAAATAGCTCAACTGGAATTCCATCACCTCCGCTAGCTTTGTTCGTAGTGATGCTTTCTAAGGCCCACTTGACTTCACATTCCAGGATGTCTGGCTCTAGGTGAGTGATCACACCATCGTGATTATCTGGGTCATGAAGATCTTTTTTGTATAGTTCTTCTGTGTATTCTTGCCACCTCTTCTTAATATCTTCTGCTTCTGTTAGGTCCATACCATTTCTGTCCTTTATCGAGCCCATCTTTGCATGAAATGTTCCCTTGGTATCTCTAATTTTCTTGAAGAGATCTCTACTGCTAAGTCACTTCAGTCGTGTCCGACTCTGTGAGACCCCATAGACGGCAGCCCACCAGGCTCCCCCGTCCCTGGGATTTTCCAGGCAAGAACACTGGAGTGGGTTGCCATTTCCTTCTCCAATGCATGAAAGTGAAAAGTGAAAGTGAAGTCACTCAGTCGTGTCCAACCCTCAGCGACCTCATCTCTAGTGTTTCCCAATATGTTGTTTGCCTCTATTTCTTTGCATTGATCTCTGAGGAAAGCTTTCTTATCTCTCCTTACTATTCTTTGGAACTCTGCATTCAGATGCTTATATCTTTCCTTTTCTCCTTTGCTTTTCGCTTCTTTTCTTTTCACAGCTATTTGTAAGTCCTCCCTAGACAGCCATTTTGCTTTTTTGCATTTCTTTTCCATGGGGATGGTCTTGATCCCTGTCTCCTGTACAATGTCACGAACCTCAGTCCATAGTTCATCAGGCACTCTATCTATCAGATCTAGGCCCTTAAATCTATTTCTCACTTCCACTGTATAATCATAAGGGATTTGATTTAGGTCATACCTGAATGGTCTAGTGGTTTTCCCTACTGTCTTCAATTTCAGTCTGAATTTGGCAATAAGGAGTTCATGAATATAATCAATCTGATTTCAGTGTTGACCATCTGGTGATGTCCATGTGTAGAGTCTTCTCTTGTGTTGTTGGAAGAGGGTGTTGGCTATGACCAGTGCATTTTCTTGC
This sequence comes from Bos indicus, assembly GCF_029378745.1. NCBI lineage: Eukaryota > Metazoa > Chordata > Mammalia > Artiodactyla > Bovidae > Bos > Bos indicus. Next base: position 44,353,891 of record NC_091766.1, read on the forward strand.
AAAACTCTTATTAGCCTTTGCCCTGCTTCATTCCGTATTCCAAGGCCAAATTTGCCTGTTACTCCAGGTGTTTCTTGACTTCCTACTTTTGCATTCCAGTCCCCTATAATGAAAATGACATCTTTTTTGGGTGTTAGTTCTAAAAGGTCTTGTAGGTCTTCATAGAACCATTCAACTTCAGCTTCTTCAGCATTACTGGTTGGGGCATAGACTTGGATTACTGTGATATTGAATGGTTTGCCCTGGAAACGAACAGAGATCATTCTGTCGTTTTTGAGATTGCATCCAAGTACTGCATTTCGAACTCTTTTGTTGACCATGATGGCTACTCCATTTCTTGTGAGGGATTCCTGCCCGCAGTAGTAGATACAATGATCGTCTGAGTTAAATCCACCCCTTCCAGTCCGTTTTAGTTTGCTGATTCCTAGAATGTCAACGTTCACTCTTGCCATCTCCTGTTGGACCACTTCCAATTTGCTTTGATTCATGGACCTGACATTCCAGGTTCCTATTCAGTGTTGCTCTTTACAGCATCGGACATTGCTTCTATCACCAGTCACATCCACGACTGGGTATTGTTTTCGCTTTGGCTCCATCCCTTCATTCTTTCTGGAGTTATTTTTCCACTGATCTCCAGTAGCATATTGGGCACCTACTGACCTGGGGAAGTTCCTCTTTCAGTATCGTATCATTTTGCCTTTTCATACTGTTAAGTGGTTTGCCATTCCCTTCTCCAGTGGACCACATTCTGTCAGACCTCTGCACCATGACCCGCCTGTCTTAGGTGGCCCCACGGGCATGCCTTAGTTTCATTGAGTTAGACAAGGCTGTGGTCCTAATGTGATTAGATTGACTAGTTTTCTCTGAGTATGGTTTCAGTGTGTCTGTGTTAACATTCCCTGGTAGCTCAGAGGTTAAAGTGTCTGCTTGCAATGCGGGAGACCTGGGTTCGATCCCTTGTTTGGGAAGATCCCCTGGAGAAGGAAATGACAGTCTACTCCAGAATTCTTGCCTGGAGAATCTCATGGATGGAGGAGCTTGGTGGGCTACAGTCCACGGGGTCACAAAGAGTTGGACACGACTGAGCTTATTTGGACTTCCCTGGTGGCTCAGATGGTAAAGCGTCTGTCTAGAATGTGGGAGATCTGGGTTTAAGCCCTGGGTTGGGAAGATCCCCTGGAGAAGGAAATGGCAAGGCACTCTAGTACTCTTTCCTGGAAATTCCCATGGACAGGGGGGCCTGATTGGCTACAGTCTATGGGGTCACAAAGGGTTGTCACCACTTATTTAGATACTGCTAAATTATTAATGTAAGTAGATGCTCTTCTGAAGTCATTTTTCTTATAGGTCTTATATAGTTCATAATGCCTATTTGACAAATGGAGTTTTTAAAAATTCTTATTGTAGTGTGCAATCTTATCGCCTGCTTTCAAAGTCAGAGAATTTTCTATCACTGATGTAGTACCATATTCAATATCTCTGAGATGGAATTCTCCAGCTGAAGAAGGGTCAAGGTAATGTTTTTTTAATGATTTTTGTACTTAACAAGTTAAGTCTTGGTAAATACTCTGTTTCAGCTTACACAAATCTCTTATGTTATAGTGCATGAAGCAAAGTGATTATTTACTTTACTCATCAGAATAAGTTTGTGTCCTTATTAATTTTGTTTATTTGATCCTGCTGAAATAATTGGTGCCTTTTATGTGCCCTGGTGGCTCAGACGGTAAAGAGTCTGCCTGCAGTGTGGGAGACCTGTGCTCGATCCCTGGGTTGGGAAGATCCCCTGGAGAAGGAAATGGCAACCCACTCCAGTGTTCTTTCCTGGAGAATCCCATGGGCGGAGGAGCCTGACAGGCTGCAGTCCCCAGGGTCGTGAAGAGTCGGACACGACTTCACTTTAACTTTTACTTTCATGTGTCGAAGTGTGTGTGTGTGTGTTTAAAACTGATACTTTACATAAACACACTTAGATTTTTTGTTTTTCTTGGAAACTCTTATGAACTGGAAATGATGCCAGTTGAGAAGAGTAACTAGAGTTGTATAATAATTACAAAACTAGAATACCTGGGTAAAAGTGTTAGAAATGTCCTAAATTTGTGTTTGTCTTTTTTCCTCCATTCAGTGACTGTGAAGTCTTTTCAAAAAATCATGCTGCTCCTTTCTCTAAAGTACTCACATTTTATAGAAAGGAACCTTTCACTCTTGAGGCTTATTATAGCTCTCCTCAAGATTTGCCTTATCCAGATCCTGCTATAGGTAAGTAAAGAGTTGGGAATTTAAAAAATTGTGTACTTGGGAGAATGGGAATAGCAAAGTAAGTATCATATACTGAAATGTGAGTATTTTAAATCACATGCACAAAAAAACCTTTCAGAATGGGAATAGCAAAGTGAGTATAATATACTGAAATTTGAATACTTTAAATCACATGCACAAAAAAACCTTTCAGTTTTATTATCAGGTTCAGAACCAGCAGGATGGTCATTATTTAATTGGATCTCCTCCTGTGGACCGAAGTTCTTTTTTTTTAAATAAGATTTTTAAAATTAATTTTAATCAGTTAAAAAATTTTTGGCTGCACCATGTGGCTTATTAGTTCTTAGTTCCCTGACCAGGAATCAAACCTGTGCCCTTGACAGGGAAAGCATGATGGAGTCCTGACCATTGGACCACCAAGGAATTCCCTGGGCTGTAGTTCTTGGTTAATGCACATTATTTATTGTTATACTTTGTGCATACTGTGATGCTGGTTACTGAAAGTATTCAATTCTGACCCTAACATAGAGTTAGGTGTACACAGAAAAATTATTAGCAGATTGTGATAATCAGTCATAGGCTATGGAACCATGTTGTCTTCATTCTTCATTGACTATGAGAAACTTAGTATCTGGAAATAATAACAGTTGAGGAGAGAGAATCTAGAGGGTTAATGATAATTACAGAACTAGAGTACATGCGTAAAGTATTAGGAACATCCTGAATGGCACTTAGAAGCTTAGAAAGTTAACCTACTGCGTTTTCCTCACTTGTAAAACAGAAATAAACATGGTAATTAATAGTTTACAGAGTTTTATGACATTAAAAACATGAGCAAAACGCTAGTATAGTAACTGAATCTAGAAATGGCAGTTTCTTAATAAGTGACAATATGGAATCTTTGGGATTTTCAGTAGATGAAAATGTGACCAATCTGTTCTAGGAATTTACTCTGAAGCGACTTAGCAGCAGCAGCAGCATATAAAGATGAATTGGGATAAGGGACTGGAGGGAAGGACATGTTTGAAGAGTTAGGAGATACTTGAGTTCTTAATTGGGAGAAGATGATTAAAAGTTTGGTTATATGTGAAAGAAGGAGAAATCTGATGATGTATTAAGATTCTAAGAGTGCCCACTTTGCTTATTTGAAGTATTGTGCTACTGACCTTTCACTGAGAAATGGACATAACCTGGCAGTATGGGCATATATTTGTGTTTGAATTCATCCTCTTAGGTTATGTGTTCTCTTTTGTCTTTCATACATCCTTAGCTCAGTTCTCAGTTCAGAAAGTCACTCCTCAGTCTGATGGCTCCAGTTCAAAAGTGAAAGTCAAGGTTCGAGTAAATGTCCATGGCATTTTCAGTGTGTCCAGTGCCTCTCTAGTGGAAGTGCACAAGTTTGAGGAAAATGAGGAACCGATGGAAACAGATCAGAATGCAAAGGAGGAAGAGGTAATCTAGATAATTTTATACCATTTTAGGCCATTTATAATGGCTCAGAGGTGACACTTGTCTAGAAATTCTAGCAAATAGGGTGACAGAGCTGCTGAGAGTAGGTTTGCATGCATAGCCCATCATGTGTGAACTAGCACAAAGTATTTATATGGAATTTGTATAGAAATGGGACATAGTCGGCTTCCTCCTTTAGACCATGCGCTTGTCAATTTGAGTTATTCTTGATTCTTTTGTGATTACTGGAGAATGCTGAGTCTCAGTTGATTATTTCCATAGGTAGCGTAGAATTCGCACTCATCTGTTGGAGTCATGCACTGGGCCTTGTCCTTATTGTGTGTAAAAATCAAGGCTTTATAAAACTGCATGAACTGATGTTCAGGTCTCATCCCCACAGATTTTGTTAAAGTTGGTCTGGGCTACAGCCCAGGTAGGTGTTGGTTTTAAAAACCTCCGAGGCTATTATAATACGCCGTAGGCATTGAAAGCTAGTGTGATTCAGGGTCTCTACAGACATCTTTATTATTGGCAGGCTTTGTTCTTTAAGCACTTCTAAAAGAATTTTCAAGGTGTCCACTTTCCCTAATGCATACAGTGGTTGTACTTTTGAGGATGAAATGTCTGATTTTAAAAACTTCTGTAAGAAGAGAGAAATGTGTTCATGAGGAAGCAAGGAGAAACTCATGTTCTCTTCAGATTTTATTGTGTTAAATATTGCCACACTACATACTTCTGAGTACTGCTATGGCTTTATAATGTAGTTCTGTAACCACTCTTTTGTATATAAGGTCAGGCAAATGTTATCTCCATTGTACAGATGTGGTAGCTGAGATCCAGAGAGGAAAACTTTTGTGTTCTAAGTATAACATATATGTTATAGCTGGAATTAAGAGTCTGGTTTGTCTGATTGCTGGTAATTAGCAGGAATTCCATATCCTGTGATTTTGCCACTGTGTCGTGAAAGTTGCTTTAGTCTTTCGCTAGTATTTCCTAGTTTCAGAATTCGATGTGACCTGTTTTTCAGAAGATGCAAGTGGACCAGGAGGAGCCACATGTTGAAGAGCAACAGCAGCAGACACCAGCAGAAAATAGGGTGGAGTCTGAAGAAATGGAGGTATAAATTGTATTTTACAGTGTGATTTGCTGTCTTTTTACATACATGGTTTTGACCTGACATATTATGTCTTGGAAGGGGATTAGAAATCTTCATTTCTTTGAACAGTCCTTTTTTTTTTTTGGTGTTGAAATAGAATTTATTTAGAATAGTTTTTTGTTTAAAAAAATCCCCCTAATCTAAAAGTTTGGCTTTCAGCACATATCAGGTTGCTGCCTTATCATATTCAGGCTGCCTTAACAGCCTTTAGAAATATTAAAATTGTAAACATTAATGAAACACTCCGAGTCTTCCTTAAATAATGTATGACAAGTTCCAGTCTAGTACTCTTAAAGGCAAAATTATATCAGTTCTCATAATTTTGACATGTAGTCTTTATAATTTAAGAAATCAATGTAACATTCCCCTAAAGAGCTGTTTATAACACTGTGTATCAGGAAGAGAGAGAATACAGAGGTCTTTCAGTTCTGCGTTGCATAGAGATAAAACTCAATAATATTAACTCCACAATACTTAACAGCCTTTCATAAAACAAGTAACAACTTTCTGCTTTAGTTTCCAAGAAGCCAGAAAACTGATCTCTAAATTTGAAGCTTTACGTCCCTCTGCCTCAAATTCTGAGATGCTCTTTTGATTTACACACCAGTTTTACATGAGGTCGATTGTCCCATTTAAGAATGGTCTGAGTATTGTGATTTTCTTTTTTTAAATAAATATTCAACTGGAAAATCCCTGGGCAAGGCCTTACCAATCAGTATTTTAATATTGAAAATTGAAGTGTTTAACATAATATAAATTCGCTTAGGCCTTGAAGCTTTTAAGTTCCTTTCAGACCAAAAGCTCTCAGTGCAGTGGGGTGAAATTGAGAGCTATGTGGTGGACTTTATTTCCCACTTTGATAAAACTAGATTTCTGCAGATCTTGTAGCTCTGTCATGTCAGTGTAGTTTCAGAGTCTTACTATTTACTATTGTAGTTTTCCAGGTAATTTATAACGGCCCGAGCTATTGATACGTAGCCTAATACAAAAGAAATCGAAAGGAGAAAATTTGAAATCATTTGCTTGAGATTACAGGACTGTATTATTGTTGAAATGTCTGTCTCAAGCAGTGTGAATCTGTTAGCAGTGAGCCTTGGGGTCCTCGGGAAGTCCATGGGAAATAAAAGACCTTGTAAACTTGGCTAAGGTTGTGCAGCACCCATCAGTCCCACTCACGAGACTATGCTGCTAATCCCCTCTCTGCCAGTATATTTGAAGTCTTAAAGCAAGATTTTGTAGTGTGTTTGGAAAGTGTGTTTGGCAAGATGGTCTTTGAACTTTAGTGTGGATGGCATGTGGGAAGAAAGCACTCAGAAGCCCTAGTTTGACTAGTGATTGGTTCATGCTGGTTTCTGAATTGCTGTTACTAATAGTCATCTTACCCATAACTTACTCTTCACTAATAGTGAAACACGATTTTTTCAAATTTTGTCAACTCTTCTGAAACTTATCTTTACCTTGAAATACTGTTCAAAATAATAATATATTGACATACAGTTTGTAAATAATATTGAAATGAATGTGTAACATTTTTGGGTGCATTACAACCTCTTCTTTAACTTTTCAGTTTTCATGTTTAAATTTTGGCATCAGCATTGAAAACAGCTTTTCTTACAAATTATGTATGACATTGCAGGGTATAATCTCACCTCCTAAGGTATTTCTGATTGTGGCATTTAAAAAAGTTTGGCAGAGCCTTTAGGAGGCTCAAGTCTGGTACCCATTTTCATGTCGGTTAACAAACTTTAATTAATTTAACTTTGCAAATAATTGTAAAAAGAGAAAATAATGGACAGAGGAAATCATGCTGACAGATGCTTTAGTGTCTTGTAGGCCTTTTCGGAGGTGAAGACCTGTTGTTGCCTGGGTTGGGGGCAGCAGTGGGGGAGAGAAATACCTATTTTTCTTTGTTCTTGAAGGTGGGGGAGGAGAAAGGAATGAGGTGGGCCTGACCTTTCCTCCTCCCCCCATCAGGCCTTAGAGGTGTGGGAAGTTTCATGGAGTTATTTAGGTTCCTTTCGTGAGGTGGCTTGGGAACTGACACCTTTTGTAGTATTGTTTTTAAAGGAAATAAAATACAAATGATAACATAAATTTCAGCTCTGACGTAAGATTTGGACAGGAGGTGGGGAAATGACTTTGAAATCTTGCCTCATGTCATAAAGAAGATTATATTCCAGATTATTTGAAAGTTACAGATGAAGAATTAAAAACAGCTGGAATGGGACTTCCCTGATGGTCCAGTGGTTAAAAATCTGCCAGTGCAGACATGGGTTTGATCCCTGGTCCAAGAGGATTCCATATGCCACAGATCACACAGCTAAGCCTGTGCACCACAACTACTGAGCTTGCTGCTCTGTAATAAGAGGAGCACCTCAGTGAGAAGCCTTGCACCACAACTAGAGACAGGCTGTGTGTAGCTGCAATGAAGGCCCAGCGCAGCCAAAAGGAAATAAATATTAAAAAAAAAAGCTGGAATGAATATTTTTCTAATCTGTGAATCAGCAGGAGCTTTGAAAGCATGAAAGCAGTGAAAGTAATCACAAAGGGAAAGATGGATGGGTTAAAAAATAAAAGCTTGCATAGACTAATAAAAGATTAGAAAAAATCTAGAAGAGTCAATCACTGGGGGGAAAAATCACAAAGATCCCAAGAGAATGGTGAATGAAATATGACTAGGCAATTTGGAGGAATAAATGTACCTTATAAATGTGTAAGAAAAGGTTATTGCCTCAATGAAAATAATAGATCACGGCAAATGAATTCTTCTTTGTGGCCAGGGTACAGCGAAATGGACTCTCTTACTCCTTGTGAGAATCGAAATAGGTATAGATACTCTGGAAGTCATCTTATTGCTGTATTTCTGATCCTTAAAAATTTCATTACCCTCTCCCTACTCATTTCCTATGCACGTTTGTATGTTTAGATAAGAGTGGAAGAAAATTAGAGAATATTTAATTGTAATGGTATGTTGATGGTGGGGTTATGGGAGTTTATGTGTGTGTGTATGTATGTATATAAGTGTATATGTGTGTACAAATCAGTAGTAAGTATAATCACACTGTGATACAATCAGTCTCCAGAACTTCTTTCATCTGTCTAACCAAAATTCATTTCTTCTATTCGTTCTTTCCCCATCCTCTGGGAACCACCATTACTTTTTATCTCTATGGATTTGACTATTCATATATTTCTAACTTTGCAGATATTATAAGAAAACAAACTTAAGTTAGTAAAAAAGCAAAACCAACCTTTGAAACATGACCCATTTGGAAGCTGGAGTCTGTATGTGTGTACTTAATGATTTCTCTTATTTTAGACCTCTCAAGCTGGATCAAAAGACAAAAAGATGGACCAACCACCTCAAGCCAAGAAGGCAAAAGTGAAGACCAGTACTGTGGACCTGCCAATTGAGAATCAGCTCTTATGGCAGATAGACAGAGAGATGCTCAACTTATACATTGAAAATGAGGTGGTTATTTTAAGTCTGCTAGAGCAATAAGCTAGAACAGTAATGTGACCATAGTGTTCAAATGTGTCTAGTGACCTTTATGCATTGTGTGGGGTTTGGGAATAATTGAACGTTTTGGGGTATTGGAGGACAAGTTTAGTAGATCCCAAGATACATCATCAAAATTGTTTTATGGTGATACGTCTGTTGCTAAAAACTCTCTTACGAAATCTTTTAACATTTCGGGGAGGTATCATTCATGTTTTTGGGTGTGTGAGTTTGGTTGTTCACTAGAGATTGCGATGTTTGAGGCCAGGGTCAGGGAAGTCGATCAGTGGGAGAACTCAGAGTAGCCTTAATGTTCTGTTTATTAGTTTCTGTTACCAGTCAGTATGTAACTCTGGTTATGGTGAGTGATGCAGTGTTTGGGACCTTGGGGCACAATTATTCAATTAATTGTTGTCTTTGAGGTTTCTTATGATAGGTACATTGGGTCTTAGAATAGTTTTATAGAATCTTTAGCATCTATACTATATGAATAATTTTTATTTTTCCTGGGTATGTAATACAAGCAGGTTATACCCACCTTGTGACCGTGAGCTAATAGTTTCTTTTAGTTCTTGTCCTAGCATTTTCCTTATTTTTACTTTTGAGTTTCAGCATCTTGCTATTTCTTCTGTTGCTCTTTTTTTCCTAAGCATACCCACGAAACTCTTACTTGATCGTCATAATTTACTGAGGACTAATGCCTCCAGCTCTTTTCTCGAATGATTTGCAGAACTAAAAGGATTTTGGGAAGAAGGCTTCTCTTAACTTCTATTACTATATTACTTAATGGTTAAGAGGAAATTGTCTCAGTTTTTTGAATGTCTGACTACTGTTCACAGGGTAAGATGATCATGCAGGATAAACTAGAGAAAGAGAGGAATGATGCTAAGAATGCAGTAGAAGAATATGTGTACGAAATGAGAGACAAGCTGAGTGGTGAATATGAGAAGTTTGTGAGTGAAGATGTAAGTATGTGCCGCCGTGTGTCTGCTCATTTTGTGTTTCCTGGGAGGATCCTTAAATGTACTTACAAGTGATGTTTTGCATCTGTAGGTATACAGTAAAATGATTAAAAATATTTTTGGGGGGGGCAGTTTTATATTGTTTTTTTTATATAGTATTGGTGGAGTGTTTCCTAAAGGTTAGTCTTTGTGCATCACTTTTTTTTGGTGTGTCACTTTTTGATACACTTGCATGCTATAATTTACCTAGGATTTTTCTTTAAAAAAAGCTCACTTTTCTCCTGATGCTTATTTTAACTCACTTGTTAGAAAAAGATTTACGTATAATTGACATATCATTTTAGTTGTTTCAGATGTGCAGCATAATGATTAGATGTTTATATATGTTGTAAAATGATTACCATCAGAAGTCTAAACATCTGTCACTACACATACTTGATTTTTTTTCTTGTGATGAGAACTTTTAAGATTTATTCTCTTAGTTGCTTTCAATACAGTGTTATTTACTCTTAACACACTTATTTTTAAATGTACTTTTTAATTCTGAAATTTTCAAACATACCCAAATGTTTCCTACAGTGGAGAAAATAATGTAATAAACCCCCTTGTACCTATAAAGCAAAATAAGATTGTGTCAGTCTTGTTTCCTATATCCCCATCTCCCAACTACCTCATGTTTTAATGAAAATCCAGATGTATCATGGTCTGTGACTGTTTCTTTATTCCTGAATCAACTAATTTTTGATCGACTTAATTGTGCAATTGTTTCCTTCATCTTTAGGACCGTAACAATTTTACCTTGAAACTAGAAGATACTGAAAATTGGTTGTATGAGGATGGAGAAGACCAGCCAAAGCAAGTTTACGTGGATAAATTGGCTGAATTAAAAGTAAGTGATTCTTGAAAGCGAAATGTTGTACTTTGCATGGAGAATACCTCAAAATTCTAATTCTCATGTTAAATGAAGGCAGGTTGAAAGTGATTGAAAAGCTATACTTTTTATCACTTAGTTTCACTCTTTTTTTTTTAACTTGATGATAACAAAACAATTTTTCTGAAAATTGAGTTCAGACATAAAATGTTTCACTGAATTGGAGCTTGAGTGTGTTCTTAATGTCAAGAAATTGAAAGACTAACAGGATGTATTCCTGTCCTCTAACAGGCAGTGGCAGTGCAGTTGGAGCAGGGCTGTGTATATACAGCTTCGATTCTCAATAGAGCAGAAGTGACTGGTTTTGTATGTAAAGAAGTGATAGTTACACTTCAGAATTAAAAGTCCAAAGAATTATTTAAAAAGTTGAGGCCTCTTGTTTGGAAAAAGATGCAAGTACACAAGAACTTTTTCCATTTCTGTGGTTACTTAGTTTCTTGCTAAACTATTCCATTGTTGACTAACCTTTGGAATGGAATTGCTCAGGGACAGTAAGCACATGCAGTTGCCTGTCATTCTGGCAAGAATGTTAAGGGTCTCCAGTGAGATCCTGCTCATTGAGTTTTTTTATTTACTTTTTTTTTATGGGACTTGTTTAACACATGGAAGGAGACAGAATAATAGCTTCAGCTGTTGTCAGCTTATATCCAGTTTTGGTCCGTATCTGCTCCTTTCCACTTCCAGTTATTCTTAAGCAAGTCTCTTAGGTTATATTTAACCCCAGAATATATCAGTGTGTATTTAAAAGAAAATATAACCTTATGCTGTACCATTATCACATGTGTAAAAATTCCTTAACATCACTATTAATATCACCATATGTTCAGTCAGTTTTGAGGTTCCAGTTGTTTCATAAATTATGTTTTAGCTTCTTTGACTCAGGATCCAAATAGGGCCCATACACTGTGTTGGTATATCTCTTAAATCTGTATCCGTAGTTCTCCTCCCATCAGTTTCTCTTTCTTTACTTAGTTGATGAAAAAACTGAATCATTTGTCCTGGAGAATTTATTCCCAGTCTATATTTTACTCCTTTTCACCCCTGTGGTGTTTTATCTTATTGGTAAATTTATGGTTAGAGCTGGAGGCTTTGTAAGATACAGATTTAAACATTTTTGGCAAGTGTACTTCCTATCCAGTGTTTTATATCACTGTCAGGAGGCATCTCATTTTTGGTTGTCTCCCCAGTGTATTTTGAGAACTAGGGTTCAGGTGACAAGTTGAAGTGGCTCCACATGGAACAGAATTGATGTATATTCTAATGAAGCCTGAGGATACTATTTCGACTGTCTGGGGAAAAATATTCAACTTCTTATATATAGAACACAGAGATTAAATGAATTTTAATTCATAATCAATCTTAGTAGAAAAATACTGCTTTTGTTAGTTTAAACTCCCATGTGAAGAATTTGTATATTCTCTCTTCTAATAAGAATCTAGGTCAGCCTATTAAGATGCGATTCCAGGAATCTGAAGAAAGACCAAAATTATTTGACGAACTAGGGAAACAAATCCAACAGTATATGAAAGTAATCAGCTCTTTCAAAAACAAGGTATCTTTTCTTTTTTTCCTCTTCCCTACTAATGTTTTGGTAGAATTCTGAGACATTTTCATAGCAGTTTTTTCTGTTATTTAATAACATTGTTTTCTTTTTGGATGTTAATGTCGTATAATATTTTATTTAACCTTATTAACAACTGGGATTTGCTGCTTCTCTTTAGTAAGGAGACTCAGTAATTGAGCAGTATTACTCAGTTTCCTTTTCTTGTTATGAAATGTTTCATTAGTGACTTAACTTGCTCTAGTCTGGTCTTAGAACACATTAGACAAATAATTTAGTTTGTAGGACTGTTTCAACAATAAACTATGGGTATCATTTTCTTGAGTACTATATGATACTCCAAAATATATTATATCATTAAATCTACACAGTACGTTTATGAAATAGGTGGTTTAATCCTTACCCAGGTTACTCTTGGGGGAGCTGGGATTTGGCCTGTGGTCTGGGTTGCTCTCAGACTTTGGTCAGTAGTTTGGTTAATTCTGCTTTTATACTCTAGGTTCTTGATGTATTGTCAGTGTCTAGTTCAGTTCAGTTGCTCAGTCGTGTCCAACTCTTTGCGACCCCATGAACGGTAGCATGCCAGACCTCCCTGTCCATCACCAGCTCCCAGAGCCTACCCAAACTCATGTCCATTGAGTCGGTGATGCCATCCAACCATCTCATCCTCTTTCGTCCCCTTCTCCTCCTGCCCTCAATCTTTCCCAGCATCAGGGTCTTTTCCAATGAGTCAGCTCTTTGCATCAGGTGGCCAAAGTATTGGCGTTTCGGCTTCAACATCAGTCCTTCCAGTGAACACCCAGGACTGATCTCCTTTAGGATGGACTGGTTGGATCTCCTTGCAGTCCAAGGAACTCTCAAGAGTGTTCTCCAGCACCACAGTTCAAAAGCATCAATTCTTTGGCACTCAGCTTTCTTTATAGTCCAACTCTCACATCCATACATGACTACTAGAAAAACCATAGCCTTGACTAGATGGACCTTTGTTGGCAAAGTAATGCCTTTGCTTTTTAATATGCTGTCTAGGTTGGTCATAACTTTCCTTCCAAGGAGTAAATGTCTTTTAATTTCATGGCTGCAGTCACCATCTGCAGTGATTTTAGAGCCCCCAAAAATAAAGTCAACCACCGTTTCCCCATCTATTTGCCATGAAGTGATGGGACCCGATGCCATGATCTTAGTTTTCTGAGTTTTGAGCTTTAAGCTAACTTTTTCACTCTCTTTCACTTTCATCAAGAGGCTCTTTGGTTCTTCTTCACTTTCTGCCATAAGGGTGGTGTCATCTGCATGTAAGAAACTTAAATATAATAAACTAAGCTTTCTAAAAAGATGAATTTTTAAATTTTACTTCTGAAAGGATTCTTTTAAAAAACTGTATTCATAATTATTTTGTTTCTTAACTTCGATACCTAAACCTCCAGTCTCATATCTAATGACATGGCCTTTTTTTGCATTGTAAAATTATATTTATTTATTTGCAAAATTACATTTATAAGATTTTGTGTAAAGCATCTGTTGTTTATACTTTTGAAACCTTTTAATTGCCACCTTGTGTATTCCTTTTGACCTTGAAATGCATTTTCTCTGTGTTAAAAATTGAGGTTACTTTCCTTTATTGAATTTTTAGGGAATTGAATGTATAGCTTGTGAGGCTAGATGGACTTCATTTTCGGAAAGATTGTAGCTTTTTGGAAGATGCTGAAGAACTAGGCAGTATTTGAGTAGGGACTGTATTATTCTTTGATGCTTGTCTGGTTGGCTTCTGGTTATAGGAGGACCAGTATGATCATTTGGATGCTGCTGACATGCTGAAGGTGGAAAAAAGCATGAATGAGGCCATGGAGTGGATGAATAACAAGCTGAATCTGCAGAACAAGCAGAGTCTGACCATGGATCCAGTTGTCAAGGCAAAAGAGATTGAAGCTAAAATTAAAGTAATTCATGATTTTAAAGATTTAATAGTTTTTTCTAGTCGGTATTATTAATAGAGAATTTCATTACTCCATCTTTGGTTACATCTTGGGGATAGGATAAGAGAGGGTGGGCTTTGATTTTAGTATGCTATGTAAAATTACAAAAACCACTGTTTTCTCTCCTGTTGTTCTAGGAGCTGACGAGTATCTGCAGCCCTATAATTTCAAAGCCCAAACCCAAAGTGGAACCTCCAAAAGAGGAGCAAAAAAATGCAGAGCAGAATGGACCAGTGGATGGACAAGGAGACAACCCGGGCCCTCAGGCTGCTGAGCAGGGTACAGACACAGCTGTGCCTTCGGATTCAGACAAGAAGCTTCCTGAAATGGACATTGATTGATTCCAACAATTGTTTATATTAAAACAGACTATTATAAAGCTTTAAGTTGTCAACTTTGTTCTAAATATCAACTAGAGCAATTAAATACTGGAGATTTCTTAGTCAGTTTTTAGGGGACTTGAGGGGGAGGGGATATCAGTAATGTATGGAGCATTTTGACTTCTAAATAGTTAGATACAGAAATGAAGTGCATTGTATCTTTTTCATAATGGTACTATTTAGAAGCCCAGTTAGTCTTACTGAGCTTATGCTTCACTCCTTTTATGTTTAATCATGCTTATACAAAGAGAAGTTTGTTTTAGAAAGTTGAGCTATAGCACAGGCTATACCTAGCTATCAAGCAAACTTTTTGTTATGACATAAATGACAGGAACTCTTAATTGTGCTTAAAAATTCTGCTGTGGAGGTTGCCACAAAGGCTCCCCGCCTGGTGTGGGGATGGGGGAGGGATCTCCCTCTGTTTCTGAGGGCTAGAGCATGGCGTAGATTAACGTAGAACAACAAAGGTGTGCTCTGAGCTTCACGTGTCACTCCGCTCCCCTGGGACCCCCCCCCCCCCCCAATCTTCCCATCTTTCCCAGATAAAAGGGGTTCCCATTACAAATGCCGTGTGTTGCTCTTGGGGAAATAGACCCTTTCACCTGGAGCAGGTTGTTAACTGAGGATTTTAAACCTGGAGGTTCTTCCTGAGAATGTATATTTCTGAAAGTATGTTCATTAATATCCCAAGCATCAAAGTCTAAATAATTTTCTCTTCAGAAGGTTAGAATTGGGTAGATGTATTGTTGGATATAGGCATGGTAAATTTAACTGAGGGATTGATTCTTGTTAATTATGGTATAAAGATTTGTATCCTGGCCTGCTTGTTCAGGTGAGAGATATTCTGTGTAAATTTGAGGTATAGCGTGAAGTCTTAGGACAAGAGTTAAGTTCTTTTTTGGCTCATTCACAGTCACTTATGTGTTAAGCGTTAACATCTGTCATGAATCTGCCAATGTGTATGTGTTAAACGGCTGACAGACTGTACAAAAAACTAAGATGCACTGGATTGTACTGGATGAGTCTGAAGTTAGTGTTAAGTGTGGTGCCTGACTTCAGCAGTGCCTCATTCTTGCTCTGCGGTCACCGTCAGGAGCGCCAGAGCATTCCCTGTGGCAGTGCTTTGGGCGGTGTTGATAGGAGTGAGGCATTTGGGGAACTCTAAGGGAAACCTGTAGTATATTAGAGCCCAGAGCTGGTCCTTGCCCTAGAAACTGTTACAAGCTTTGTTGGTTACATTTTGGACCTTTGTAATAATTGTTAATCTGTATAACAGAGTGCTTCTCTGTTACTTTTGACTTATGTTGTTAGAAATAAGAGTATACCTTGCATATTTAGAATGAGTTGCTGTCCATCTCTGCACTAAAAAATTCAGACTGTTATAAGCTCTAAAGTCCTGTACAGAAACGTTGCTTAGAGGAGGAAGGTGGAAGTGTATTTATGTTGGTGTGTAAGCATGCATGGAAGCCTCACAGCACCAGGACTTGGCCCTGTTCTTAGAACATCCTTTGTCCATTCTCTACCTGTCCAGCTTCAAGAGTTCAGCTGGCCTGCTGTGAGGCCAGGAGCTACTTTGGGGTGCTGGCTGCAGGATTAAGCCAATGCTTATGCAACTTGACTCAGTCCTTAATGGCCATTTCTTCTAAAAATTTTCTTTTGTGTGTGGGGAGGGTGTGGGACTTGGGATGGGGTTGAATTTGAGGTTTAAACTAGAATTAAGATGATGTGGTCTTCTTGCTCTCTGTTTAGACAGGCTTGCAGACCAATTGAATTTACATGGAGACCAGACCAGAGAGTAACAGTTGATGACTTGTGTGCAGACAAACATTTATCCAGGTTGCATTATCTAAATTGGTTTGTTAAAGCTCCAGGTTACATTCTTACACAAAGAAAAACATTCAGTAAACATGAGACAAGTTTAGGAAAACTTAATAAAAAGAAACCTGTCTTACACGCTTAAGGAATGGTTTTCTTAATTTCATAATTGTGTGTGTGTGTCTGTGTTTTCAATAAAAAATTTCTCTGGAGGGTAGCTAAATTCCAAGTTGTTAACTTTTGTCAGTGATCTCCATTCTGAAGAACATTCAAGGCTCAGCACATTGGGTGGCAGGAAGTAGTTCTCTTTCCATACTCAACTCTCCCATGCTGAGTCTCAGCCCAGTTCTCTGGTTTAGGAATCCTTATCTTGTTCCTGTAATTGGGCCTTACTTTGAGGGTTTTTACAATAGCAGAAGGTGAGTTATGGCCCCATGAAGGCCAGTGCCAGGACTGATGCCTGCCCCTTCAGAGAACAGGACATGGCCCAGAATGTGCTTTCAACAGTGACTACCATGATAGTCGCAGTAGTGTGCGCACGCCTGTGTGTGGTGGTGTCTATGTGGGGTGGTGGTGAGTGCTGAAAGGGGATGAAGCCATCAGAAGCGACCGTAAGTGTACAAAGCATGGCTTTCCTGTAGTTCGGCCACTTAATAGTCCCAGTGCTAGGCCTACCAAGAGAGCCGGTACTCGCCACCTTGAAGTGTTTGGAGTAAAGTTGCTTTTCTCTGGGCCTCTGGGAGAAGAGTGGACACCTGCTGGTGTGAGTGGGAAGCCTGGGCCCAGCCAGGCAGCTACTGATTATCCAGAGTGTAGCCATTTTATAGGCATGTTGGGAGTTGCATGGAGAGTATAGCAGACCTGTTTACCGGGGAGAGGTACCAGCATTCTTCTATGTCACTGGGGAAGAGGGTGTTGGAGGCAGAGCTAGGGCTGGTGTTGAAGGTTTTACAACGGGGCAGCTTCAGATTAATGTGAAGAACTTTCACAGCTCCCATGGGGTTGGTGAGGATTCACACAGGCTTTAGACCACTGACCTCTGAGATGCTTTGCAAGCATCTTAAGGGGTTTTTGTAGGGGAACTGTCAGAGGTGAAAGACGTGGTAGGGCTTGCTAGGGCCGAGAGACTGGAGTCTGGGTGTGGAGCACTGGGCTTCTAGCCTGAGAGTGACAGTGTTTTAGGGATGCTCGTGTGATATGTGCAGAGTGAGTGGGACCTGGGGGAAGTTGGAGGTAGTAGAACTTTTAAAATCCATGTTTTAGGGTTGTGAACCAAAAGAAGGGGTAAATGGTAAGTCTTGGTGCTGGAGGAAAAGGGAAGATGGAAAGTGATTAAAAAAAAAACACCATGCTGTTAGAAGCAGGGGGAGTAGCCAGTCTTCATGGGCTAATGACAAGGGCACGCAGGCCAGGATTCAAGGACCAATTGGCGTATTATTGATCTGGCTTTTGGTAATACACTCTATATTTGGTTGATTTCAATCAGTTTAAGTGGCTTTAACAGATCATTTCTTACGTAAAATTTGTCAGTTACAAAACAGTATGCACAATTTCTCATTTGGAAAGAACATGGAATGTGTTTGCATAAAAGTAAAATCTGGCTAGATGTTTCAGAATGAAATGGGGTTTTCTGAAGGTGGGATTGGAGTGATTTTTTGTTAGGAAATTTTTGCTTGTTTGTGTTTTCTAAGATTTCTGTAATAAGCGTTTTGGAGTCTTCTAATGTTAAGCGAACTAGAAGGGTATTTGATTGATTTTTAGACTTTGTTTTGTTTTGCTCTATTTTTGTATTTGTTTGGTCGCACCAGGTCTTAGTTGTGGCTCATGGGATCTTTGATCTTTGTGGTGGCATGCAGGATCTTTTCAGTTGTAGCAGGCATGTGAACTCTTAGTTGTGGCATGTGGGATCCAGTTCCCTGACCAGGGATCAAATCTGACTTGGGAGTGTGGAGTCCTAGCCACTGGACCATGAGAGAAGGTCCCTAGAAGTATATGTTAAGAAGAATGGGTCCAAGGTTTCAAAGCTGGAATAAAGGACGCAATGGACAGATGGAGCTCCTGGTCTGTAGGAGTCAGTGCAGATACTCCTGGCAGTCTGGATAAGGTTAGGAAGTTGTAGAACATGGAACAGGGATCCTGTAGCTACAGCTGCTGTGGAAGGAAGCTTTGGAAGTCAGGGTGTGTTCCTGCCTTAGGGAGTAAAGGATGGTTTTTTGGCTGTGTCAGGAAGAAGTGGGGGCTTTGAAAGAAACAAGGAGCTGCCAGAGGGGAGTGACCATGCCTCAGGTAGGGCTTGAGGGAGTTAGGGAGGAGGGAGTTTGAGAAGTGAGAGGCGGCAATGGCTGGTGGAGTTAGTGGCTGTGGGGTTGCTTCAGGAACATGCAGTGAGGCCTCAGGTGGAGGAGAGCATTTGGTCAGGAAGCTTAAGCCTAGTTAAGGGATCAACTTGGGGAGGAAGAAAGTTAGGCAGCATCCTAGGCCCACTGTCCTGTGTGCAAATGGGGAGAATTTGCACCAGTTACCTGGAGACTGGCATTCCTTCCCTGGGTAGTGCTCCCTTGCTTCTGGCTGGAGCAGCTCTGGGATATGACCCTCGCTGCCCTGGTCTTCTGAGCTGGGTACTGCAATTTGGGGCAGGTGTCATAGTGTAGAAAAGAAGGAGGGGACCTCTTAAGCAGCAGGCTAGAGGCAAAATGGGAAAATGGCCATGTTGGGGTAGAAGCACCAGGAGGATAAAGGAGGGAGTGCGTTTCTGGTGGATCAGAGAAGGGAGGACCTCAGAGCATATGAGCCAAATACAGAATGCTTTTCCAGGTCTGTCCAATATACACAAGCAACTGCCAGGCTAATCCTGACCTTGTCATTCTGGTTTTGATACGGTGTTAAGGGCAGGGAGGGACAGTAGGGGAAATACATACTTCTAACCTGGGATTTGCTGGTTTCAAAAACAACCCACAGAAAAAAATATATAGACAGCTGTGTTTGGGGCCCTTTTCCATTGGTTGGGTCTGTGTTTACATCCTTCAAAGGTCAGGTGAACTTGTAAGATTTGGAGTCCTGGATCACGGAGGATCAAAATTCGTATCACAAGTAAGCAGGCCCTTACCACATACATTGTTTTTTCTATGTGCATTTTAAAATAGACTATTCAGTCAAGACTTGGCTAAATGCCTAGGGGAGAGAAAACGGAACACACTTGGAAAACAGTCTCAGTGACTCAGCGAAGCATTGTAAATCCTGGTGAAGCATTTCTGAGGATGAGCTGAATTTAGTAGATGTTTCAAAAAAGGGTGGCCCAAATGATAGTGTGTCTTTGAGCAATGCTGGTGGACAGGCCTCTAGGACTCACATGAGACTGCCGTGAGGCCCAGGAGGGTTGTGTGGGATAGAACTTAAAAATTGAGAGCGTACATGCAGTCCTAAATGAAGCTGGGTGAGGGGCCTTTCCTCTGTGTCTTGTCCTTATCTGTATTTTCCAACTGAAGGATGGATCCTGCCTTGTTCACCACTGCCCTGGGCAGCCAGCGTGAAGCACGGGATTCTTGAATCCACACGTACAATATTTTCAGTGAATAAAAACATGAGAACTATTTGAAAACATTGAACTCTTTGTGGATGAGGAAAGGGTCAAAGCAGGCAAAGCTCACAGAGAAGGTGGATGGCGGAGCCAGGAATCCCTACTATGGTTTTTCCAGTAGTCATGTACAGATGTGAGATTTGGACCATAAAGAATGGCTGAGCGCTGAAGAGTTGATGCATTCAAACTGGGGCTGGACAAGACTCACAGGAGGATCAAACCAGTTAATCCTAAAGGAAAACAGTCCTGAATATTTACTAGAAGGATTGATGCTGAAGCTAAAACTCCAATACTTTGGTCATCTGATGGGAAGAGCCAACTCATTGGAAAAGACCCTGATGCTGGGAAAAATTTAGGGCAGGAGGAGAAGGGGGTAGCAGAAGATACAATGATTAGATAGCGTCATTGACTCAATGGACATGGATTTGAACAAACTCTGGGAGATAGTGAATAGAGTACGTCAAGGTTGTATATTGTCACCCTGCTTATCTAACTTACTACATGCAGAGTACATGAGAAAAGCTGGGCTGGATGAAGCACAAGTTGGAATCAAGATTGCCAAGAGAAATATCAATAACCTCAGATATGCAGATGACACCACCCTTATGGCAGAAAGCGAAGAATTAAAGAGCCCCCTGAAAGTGAAAGAGGAGAGTGGAAAAGTTGGCTTAAAACTCAGCATTCAGAAAACTAAGATCATGGCATCCGGTCCCATCACTTCATGGGAAATAGATGGGGAAACAGTGGAAACAGTGTCAGACTTTATTTCTGGGGGCTCCAAAATCACTGCAGATGGTGACTGTAGCCATGAAATTAAAAGATGCTTGCTCCTTGGAAGAAAGCTATGACCAACCTAGACAGCATATTAAAAAGCAGAGACATTACTTTGCCAACACAGATCCGTCTAGTCAAGGCCATAGTTTTTCCAGTAGTCATGAATGGATGTGAGAGTTGGACTATAAAGAAAGCTGAGTGCCGAAGAATTGATGCTTTTGAACTGTGGTGTTGGAGAAGACTCTTAAGAGTCCCTTGGACTGCAAGGAGATCTGTCCAGTCCATCCTAAAGGAAATCAGTCCTGAATATTCATTGGAAGGACTGATGCTGAAGTTGAAACTCCAATACTTTGGCCACCTGATGTGAAGAACTTACTCATTGGAAAAGACCCTGATGCTGGGAAAGATTGAGGGCAGGAAGAGAAGGGGAGGACAGAGGATGAGATGGTTGGATGGCATCACTGATGGGATGGACATGAGTATGAGTAGGCTCCATGAGCTGGTGATGTACAGGGAAGCCTGGTGTGCTGCAGCCCATGGGGTCGCAAAGAGTCAGACACGACTAAGCGACTGAACTGAGGGAAGCCTGTAGTGCTGCTGTCCATGGTGTCACAAGGGGAGTTGGACATGACTGAGTGACTGAACAATAACAAATAATCTTCTGGAAAAGTGTGTGCCTGGAATATGGGGCTTTTACCTCCCCCAAAACAATAACGCTGCATACTGCGTTATCTGGAGTAGCACTGGCTTCCTGACAGTCCGATCCTCCTCCTCCAGTCAGTTCTGATTTAGTGTGGTGTGAGCGGCAGGGTTGAAGTGGCCACTTGAGGGCGACATTGCTCTTCCTTTGACCGGTGTCAGACTAGCAGCTTTGCGCCTTAGGAGTCCTGGAGTTGAGGAGAATGCAGACGTTCAATTCCTCTCCTTTGGGGTAGCTGAGAGCAAAACAAACGTGGTTTAACAGAGGCCTCAGGCTAGAAGGCAGGGAACTTTTATGAAGTTTTGCTTGTAAGACGTCCTTATCATTCAAAGTGTGGCATTGCTTGTTATAAAAGAATATTGGACTAACCCCAGATCTTAAGCACCCAGCCCAGTGCTTCTCAGACTAGGCTGGTGCTCTTGCTAAAAGGCAGATTCTTATCTGGTAGGGGCTTGGGAGATTACAGTTCTAACAGGCTCCCAGGTGATGCTCACAATGGACCATATTTTGACTTTGAAAAACGTAACCTCTAGAAGCCGTAGTTTCTCCGTTGGTGAAGTTGTGGTCACACCAGTTCTGCTCATCACAGGAAATGACGGATGTAGAAGACATTCTAGACAAACAAAAAAGATCAAGATACTGCAAGCTCTAGGCATGTAATTTTCCTTTTTAAGCCCTATTAGCAGCACAAGGAGCAGCTGACCCAGGTATAAGCAGCTTCAGGGCTGTGGAAGAAATTTATTTCTTGCCCTTATCCCGCCAGTTGGCTGGCATCACCGACTCAATGGACGTGAGTCTGAGCAAATTCCGGGAGATGGTGAAGGACAGGGAAGCCTGGTGTGCTGCAGTCCATGGGGTCAGAAAGAGTCGAACATGACTGAGCAACTGAACAACGACAATCCTTCCAGTAGCCCAGATTTCTGAGGAACGTTGATGATGGGCAAGCTAGGGAGCCTACAGGCACTGACCTCCTAGTGGGTATGGTCACTAGTGCCCCTCTCCCCGCCCACGCCCCCTCCACTGCCAGGTTGGGGAAGGAGTATTGCTTCCTGCCCCTGGGCTGTACATCTTACCGAGCACCAGAGGCCCCAACACGCCTTTTGACCTAAGCCTCTCCTGTTGACTTGGTGTGATGCCATTGATAGCCCCAGAAGAGGGGGTTGCTCCTGACCTCTGTAGAGGGTAGGGTCTCTAGCTGGGCATAGAGACTCCTAGGAATCATCAGCATTGTGGCTCTCTGAATCCTGGACTTTGCTGCAGAGGATTATGACAAGCTTCAGAAGGACTGGGGGAAACGGGAGCCTCCAGACACCTAGTTTCGTGTTCTCTCCTTGCCTCGTGGTAGATACCCCGTTCTGAGTGGTAGGAGAGACACAGCTTTCCTTGTGTAGGAGGGTCCCTGTTCTTCCCCTCCACTCCCATCCATTTAAGAGGATTATCTCCTGCCATGGCCCACCCTCTGGGAGTTCTGTCTTGGCCACTTGTTTTCCAGATTTCTTTCATACCAAATCAGGAAGATGAGTGCAAGAGCCTGAACTGAAGTGGCAGGGCAGACAGTGGTAGGGAGGCTCCCCCTGTGGATCCGCTCCTGGACTTCCCTCCCAGGTGAAGCAGTGACCCCACTGTGCCTCAAAGCCTTGGGGAGCTTGTTAAAATCTGACCCTGACCCCCGCCCCATAGGATTTTTGAGTCAGAAAGTCTGCAGTGGGGTCTGAAGATTTGTATATATAACAAGTTTCAGGTGAGGTTGATGCCGTTGTTCTGGGTGTAGAGAACCTGGGGAATGGGTAAAGAGGGAATAAATGAGGCTGTTGATTGATAGAACCAACAGCTGAGGGTGAAGGTGGTTGTGGGCTGGAGGTGGAAAGAGAAAGTAGAATTGTGGGGAGCAGAGGGAGAGGAAGACGCAGCATTATTTCTGGAAATGCCAAATCAAGTTTGGAACTTCTTTGAGGCTACTTGTGACGGCAGGATGACATGTCTCTGACACAGTATCTAGTTTACATGGGTCCTGGTGTGACCGAGGCCTCAGCAATTTGCCCTGACTTGCGGTCTCTAGCGTGTGGGGCTTCTCTTCTCTGGGACCCACTGGCCTTCAGCTTCTCTCCACGGTGCAGCTCGCTTCCCCCAGGGTAGGTAAGTCTGTGATTTCCTTTTCTCAGTGCGTGTCTTTTTCCTGACTGTGCTGAGAGCTTCTCCAGAGTGGAGAAGCACTTGCTGGGCTGGGTTCCCTTCTTAAATTGGGCCCACAGGCTCCAGAGCCCTGTTTCATGTAGGCACACCCCTATCTACTCCCTTCCTCAAACTGGAGGAGATTTCTGTGGCTTGGAAGGGCCCTCACAGTTCAAGAGAAAAGCTTCAGGATTTCGATGTTCCCAGGTGAGGCATAATGTCATGCACTTTCCATTAAATCAGACTCCGCTCTTCAGCCTGCTACACATAGTGTTTAAGGACAGTTTAAAAATAAGCCCTAAAAAAAAAAAAAAAAAAAAAGCCCTGAATCGGAACGAACTCATCAAGAAGTACTATCTGTTAATGAAATTGCTTCCTGTTAATTTGAGTTTACAAAATAAATAGTTTCCGATAATCTGGCATTGCTGTTCATGGTTCCCACCTCCCAGAGTGGGCTGCTGGCAGTGGCCTGGGAGGATGGCCCCTGGCAGCCATGGCAACCGCCCCAGAAAACCTGGAGGATGCAACTAATGGGGAGCCTGGGCTTCATTTGTTGACTCCTTGGTCCTTTCCGCAAACATTATCTTGAGTAACCATAGGGCTCTGCCCTGTCCCAAGGATGCAAATATCATCTGGACCCAGAGCTATCTCCCCATAGCGCTTCACTGGGCCCTAGAAATCAACAGGTAATTGAGAGTCAACCTGCAGGGTGGGATTGGAGCTGAGATGTAATGGGTGAGCTGGCGGTGGCTGCATAGGCAAGTAGAGAGAGAAGGGCTGGTGCAGGAGCTGCAGAGGGAAGAGTGTGACCAAAGGTGGGCAGGGATGGGCACACGGCTCTGGATGGAAAGTGAGGGCAAGGAATGCCCAGAGATAAGGGGGTCAGGGGCCAGTGGGTGGAGTCACATAAAATGCCCCTCCCAGGATGCCTTTTTGCAGCCATTATTTTATATGGGAGTTCAAGGTCTTTCAAAATTGAGGACGGTAAGCACCACCAGACGAGGGTGCTGGGAGCAAGGTCAGATTCTAGGAAAGGCCACAGAGCTCCATGAGAGGGTCTATAAAGCGAGCTGGAATCTGGCCTGGTGATGGAGGAGCGGGGAGCTGCACGCCCTCACCCTGCCCCCCTGCAGCTCGAGGTTACCTTGGTGTGTGCGTGGTGACAGCCGGCCCCCAGGCACCTTTGCCCAAGCGTGGCTCTCTTGAACAGGCAGGACAAATGGGTGGGTGGTTCAGTGGGTGTCATCTATGTGGGGCCTGTGCTGATGCCTGGCATCCATTATAGGATGTGGTGGGTAAGTCATCCATGCACGCAGCTTCCTGGGGGAGGTCCCAAGCACTTGGGGAGGGACTTCCTGGGCTTGGGGCCTTGTATCTTTCTTAAGAGACAAAAATGGCCTTGATTCTCTCCTGAGGGTGTTGAGAAGCCCTGGTAAGTTTCTAAGCAAAGACACAGTTTGTCTGATTTGCACTGTAGAGACGTCTGGCAGTTTGTGGGGAGAGAGCAGGAGGGGACGGACTGGCAGCAGTGGGGCTGGTGAGGGTCTCAGGTGAGGCCCAGTGGGTGGGCTGCGGGGTCAGGGCAGAGGGCCATTATCTCTGGGAAATAGCAATCCTGGGGCTGGGTGCTTTACTGTGAAGGTGGGTGGCCAGAGATCTGGCCAGGTTTCTGTGGTTAGGTGGGGGCTCACGTGTGCTACGAGTAGAATTAGAAGGAATCAATCTGCCTTTTAGGAAACGCACAGTGTTATATGTTAAGAAAACACAGTACATGTTCAGAGTGGGGATCCTGTGAGCCACAAGTGGGACAATCTGTTGGGGATGTGTCTTCTTTTCAGACCACCTCCTCCAAGTCCTGGCCCTTTGGCAGAGGGAGTTGAGGGTAAAAGATGAGGCCTGGGGGATTCTGTGGGAGGAGACACCTTGATAAGGATGCCAGTGGCTTGCCGAAGATGGCCATGGAGGGGGGTTCAGGCCCTTGGGTCTCTGGAAGTGCCAAGGACATGCTGGCTATTTGCTCTCCTAGTTCAACTCCCCAGTTTCCAACGTTCAGTATAAAATGGGTTTGGCTGAGGTTTCTCCCCCATGCATAATTGCAATTATGCAATTGAGCACTGACAGCTGGGTGACCTCCTCTTTTCTCTGCAGGGAGCAGGGAAGAGGAACACCTGCCCTGGGTCTTGGAGAGACCAGTCCAGCGCAAGAGAGTCAGGCATCCCAGTTGCTGTTCCTGGTTGGAAAACATGGGTAAGTCATCTTTGGGGACAGTTACTTCTATTTTCATGCCAGTTTTGAGCCTTTCTTTTCTTTAAAAAAAATTATTTTTGGCTGTTCTGGGTCTTTGTTGCTGTGGGGGCTTTTCTCTAGCTGCGGTGAGAGAAGGCTATTCTTTGTTGTGGGGTGCAGGCTTCTCATTGCAGTGGCTTCTTGTTGCAGATCACAGGGCTCCAGGGCACGTGGGCTGAGCATTGCGACCCCCGGACTCTAGAGCATAGGCTAAGTAGTTGTGGCACGTGGGCTTAGTTGCTCCACAGCATGTGGGATCTTCCCGGACCAGGGATCGAACTGTGTTCCCTGCTTTGGCAGGCAGATTCTTAACCACTTGACCACTAGGGAAGCCCCTTGAGTCTTTCTGTTCTTATTTCATAGGTCCTCCTGGTGGTGATTAAATTTCCTTTGTTTTCAGCCATATTTGTTAGAATGGCTCAGTTAACAATGTCACCAAAAACAGGGGACCATGTGAACAACTTAGTAGGATCTTTTACGAGGACTGGAGGAGGCTCATGTTGGGGGGTGGCCCTGCGTCTGACCAGCTATAGTCCCAGTGACAATGGGGGTATTGATTTCCTGGGGCTGCTGTCACAACGTCCCTCATGCTGGGAACTTATATGACTGAGGAACGATTCTCTCACAGTTCTGGGGGCCAGAAGTCTGAAATCAAGGCATGGACAGGGCTGGTTCCTTCTGAGGCTGTGGTGGAGAATCTACCTGTGATGCTCTCCTGGCTTCTGATGGCCTCAGGTGTTCCTTACCTGTGGATGGTGTTCTTCCTGTGTCTACATTGTTTTCCCTCCATGTGGGTCTGCCTCTGTGTCCACATTTCCCCTTTTTATAAGGATTAGGGTTTACTCTAATGAACTCATTTCACTTTGTAAGGGCTCTGCTGCTGCTGCTGCTGCTAAGTTGCGTCAGTCGTGTCCGACTCTGTGTGACCCCATAGACGGCAGCCCACCAGGCTCCCCCATCCCTGGGATTCTCCAGGCAAGAACACTGGAGTGGGTTGCCATTTCCTTCTCCAATGCATGAAAGTGAAAAGTGAAAGTGAAGTCGCCCAGTCGAGTCTGACTCTTAGCGACCCCATGGACTGCAGCCCACCAGGCTCCTCCGTTCATGGGGTTTTCCAGGCAAGAGTACTGGAGTGGGGTGCCATTGCCTTCTCCGTTGTAAGGGCTCTATTAGATCCTAATGTTGGGAAAGATTGACGGCAAAAGGAGAAGGGGGCAGCAGAGGATGAGGTGGTTAGATAGCACCACCGACTCAATGGACATGAATTTGAGCAAACTCTGGAATAGTGGAGGACAGAGGAGCCTTGTGTGCTACAGTCCATGGGGTCACAAAGAGTTGGACATAATTCAGTAACTGAACAACAACAGATTTCCAAATAAGGTACCATTCTGAGGTATTGGGTTTAGGACTTCACACTATCCTTTTGTGAAGGACACAATCAACCCACAAGTGGCCCCTTTATGTGTGAATTTCTCAGGGACTTCAAGGTACATCTGCTCAGAGACGAGGGTGGGTTGACTGGGTTTCTGGGATTGCCCCGTGAGCAGGTCCACGGGCTGGTCCCTCAGCAAGGGTCTCCGGGTTTGAGCAGAATGTCAAACTTTGCTATTGAGAATTCTGGCCTGGGGGCACCACTTTCCCAGACTCTCTTTTCTGTGTCCATCCTACCCCCACACCCCTGACTTGCTCTGTGGGCAGTTGTATGAGGAGGCACATGTGAGCAGGGCTGGCTTCCTAGAGACCCTGCTGTGGGTGGCCCAGGAAACTTCCAGAGAAGCAGGAATAACTCTAAGTGTAAGTCACATCCAAATGTGCAAGAATCCACCTTCCTAGTTGGCCTGTATATATGTGCCAAGAATCAGGCTGGTTTGGGTTCTGGAAGGGTGGTCTACTGGTCCAGGTTTGGGTCATCTGAAGTATCAGCACTAGAGGGCAGAGGCTGTTGGCCCCTATGACCTGTGCCCTGGGGTCGTCGGAGGTGGGCCCTGGGGCCTGTCCTCTGCTGCGCTTTGGGTCCGTTTGTTTTCATATTGTTGTTCCTGGGGTTTCAGAGTGATCACCAGGACCCCAGCCCCACATGTAGCCTTGGCTTCAGAAACCTGAGACCTAAAGGCAACAAATGAATTTCAGATGTAGATCTTGCTGCATTTAACATTTATGAGTGGCAATGAAAGAGAAGGTTGGAATGTATCTGCAGTTCTCAACCACAAGCTATAATTTTACACACTCAAACATCTGTTTTAAGATCATAGCAGTGAGTGTTGGGTAATTGGCTCTCTTTGGTCCTGGACCCATCAGTTAGGCCTCATCAACTTTATCATAAATTCTCAGGGACTTGTTAGTAAACAACATTTGGGGAGCCCGATACTGCCACATTGCAGCCAGGGAGTCTGAAGCATCTGCCTGTCAGTGTGCTAGTCCAGGAGCTGCCAACGTGGGGCGCCTGGGGCAGGAGGTGGGGAGAGAAGTTACATCTGCCTGGGAAGGAGGCAGTGGAAGGGGAGGCGAGGGTGGTGGGGGTTCCCAGTGCCTCATGCACTTGGGATTTGGGTGCAGAAATATTTGATACGGCCTGGAGGATGAGGGAAAAGGTGGATGGTCTTGGAACTAGACAGACCTGCCTCAGTCCTGACTCTACCATGCACCAGCTGGGTGACTCTGGCAAGGCTCTGCGAAATAGAGGTAATGAGGAGTAACAAGACTGTGTGTGAGGCTCACCATTCTGGCCACACAGTGAGACCCCACAAAGTAGAATATTAGTACTGGGAAGTGAAGGGAGGGGGCTGAACCAAAGAGCTGGGAGTCGGGCGGATGGTTGTCCACAGGAGCAGTTGAGGGCGCTGGGTTTGGTGGGTTCCATACGGCTGCCTCCTTATGGCAGGTGCGGACCTGCACAGGAGACGGACTAGGTGCTGGCCGTGCACGGCTGTCTGGCTGGGAGAGTGGGCAGTGTCCCCCCTGTATTGCAGGGTCCTTCCTGGCTCATCCGGGCCTCCGTGCTAGCAGTCACATTGCTCTCCTGGTCATTTGGACAGACCCTTCATCCACTGACTGGCCCACCCACCCTGACTCGACTCCTGCAGGGCCAGAGGTGCCGGGAAAGGCCCAGTAGGAGTTGTTGTTGGGGGTGGGGGCCCTGAGATGCGTGGTGCTCAATGTCCTTTATCTGGGGGTGGGTTCTGCTGTGCCTCCTCTTTGTGTCCTGTGGTGGGGCATTCCCAGGATGCAGGAATGATGGGGATCCAACAGTTCTGCACTCCAGGGTTTGAGGTGCTGTGGGGCAGAGGGATTGGCCAGTGTGGGGCCTCTCTTTTGGCCCATTGACCTTGGCACAACTCATCTGGTGGACCTGCCTGGAATAACTGGGGCTGGGGAGGTTCCTCTGGGGAGTGCATGGCCCAAGACAGCTCAGCATTCCCTCATCATCATGGCAAGCTTCAATCTGCCCTCCTTCATGGGTTGGCAGGGAGCGATCAGAAATTCCTGAAGCCAGTTTGCTCCAGAGCACCCTTGTGACTGGTCAGACAACACTGAGCACAAAGGCTGGTGCCCCTGTGACTCAGCCCTGGAAACTGCAATTAGCTTCCTGATTTGTGAAATGGGATAAGCACAGAATCTACCTGTGGAGACTAAACAAGATAGTGTATGTCAGTGCTTACTGCCACACCTGGCCCCTGCTGCTGCTAAGTCACTTCAGTCATGTCCGACTCTGTGAGACCCCATAGACGGCAGCTCACGAGGCTCCCCCATCCCTGGGATTCTCCAGGCAAGAACACTGGAGTGGGTTGCCATTTCCTTCTCCAATGCATGAAAGTGAAGAAGACGCTCAGTCGTGTCCGACTCTTAGCGACCCCATGGACTGCAGTCTACCAGGCTGCTCCGCCCATGGGATTTTCCAGGCAAGAGTACTGGAGTGCGTTGCCACTGCCTTCTAGAATTACACTATTGCAATCATTGATCATATATCGAAACATGCATTTGATCAACTGCTTCAAGTCTAGTCATCATTTCTGTTGAAGGCTCAGTCATATACTTAGTAATACAAAAATAATTCTGTGAAACAAGCAAAATACAAATGGTATAGTTAATAACATTAGTGGAATTAAAAGTAAATATTTTAGCCATGAGCCTCCGACACCAGTTGTTTTTTAAAGATTGTCAAGACTAGGGAATGGGTCACTTAGAGCAGAAATCTGATTTTTCATGTGGTTCAAAGGTGTTACATTAAAGGAATTATCAGGAACAAAAATACAGCATTCAGTTTGAATTATAGCACAGATATCTCCCTGAGATGCTGTAAGGTGTCAAGGGTCTTGCAGTTGGGTAGCATTGCCTTTCTCATCATAGAGATCTCAGAATTCAATAGGCTAATAGCCTGGTTACTATCATTTAAATCTTATGAAAGTTGTCAAGGCTTCAGTTCAGTTAAGTCGCTCAGTCATATCTGACTCTTTGTGACCCCATGAATCGCAGCATGCCAGGCCTCCCTGTCCATCACCAACTCCTGGAGTTTACTCAAACTCATGACCATCGAGTCGGTGATGCCATCCAGCCATCTCATCCTCTGTCGTCCCCTTCACCTCCTGCCCTCAATCTTTCCCAGCATCAGGGTCTTTTCCAATGAGTCAACTCTTTGCATGAGGTGGCCAAAGTACTGCAGTTTCAGCTTTAGCATCAGGCCTTCCAATGAACACCCAGGACTGAACTCCTTTAGGATGGACTGGTTGGACCTCCTTGCAGTCCAAGAAACTCGCAAGAGTCTCCTCCAACACCACAGTTCAAAAGCATCAATTCTTCAGTGTTCAGCTTTCTTCACAGTTCAACTCTCACATCCATACATGACCACTGGAAAAACCATAGCCTTGACTAGACGGACCTTTGTTGGCAAAGTGATGTCTCTGCTTTTTAATATGCTATCTAGGTTGGTCATCGGAGAAGGCAATGGCATCCCACTCTAGTACTCTTGCCTGGAAAATCCCATGGACGGAGGAGCCTGGAGGGCTGCAGTTCATGGGGTCGCTGAGGGTCAGACACAACTGAGTGACTTCACTTTCACTTTTCACTTTCATGCGTTGGAGAAGGAAATGGCAACCCACTCCAGTGTTCTTGCCTGGAGAATCCCAGGGGCAGGGGAGCCTGGTGGGCTGCCGTCTATGGGTTCACACAGAGTCAGACACGACTGAAGTGACTTAGCAGCAGCAGGTTGGTCATAACTTTCCTTCCAAGGAGTAAGCATCTTTTAATTTCACGGCTGCAATCACCATCTGCAGTGATTTTGGAGCCCCCCAAAATAAAAAGTCAGCCACTTTCCCCACTGTTTCCCCATCTATTTCCCATGAAGTAATGGAACCAGATGCCATGATCTTAGTTTTCTGAATGTTGAGCTTTAAGCCCACTTTTTCACTCTCCTCTTTCACTTTCGTCAAGAGGCTTTTTAGTTTCCCGTCACTTTCTGCCATAAGGGTGGTGTCATCTGCATATCTGAGGTTATTGATATTTCTCCTGGCAATCTTAGATTTGTCAAGGCTTAAATATGATCAATTTCATCCTCCAACCCCATTGAAGGCACACACACCCAGAAGCTGCTACATGGTCATACCAGTAAAATACAGATCTTTGTCCCATTGGGATCATACCGAGGGTAGATTGGTTGGGGTTATCTGTAATTTGTTAACATGTATGACCTTAAATTCATGGGAATCCCAGGCTATACCTTCGTATCATCCCTGTAGTCCTAAATAAATGTTAACTCTTCTTACTCCTCAGGTTACATGAGGCAGATTGGCATTCAGTGTGAGATCAAACCCACCTGGGTCTCAATTGTGAAAAAATTCTCTTGGTGAGGCATAAGCATACAGACTCTGGTGTGGGGCAGGGCCCAGTTCAAATCCTGTCCCTGTCACCTGTGTGACCTTGGGACTGTGACTAACCTCTCTGAGGCTCCACTTACTCATCCACAAAATGGGCACAAGAACATTGTCTATCTCATAGGCTTGTTGTAAGGAGTAGATGAAATAGACTCAGTAAGTGTCTGGCTCAGTGAATGTCAGTTTCATTGTTAGGAACTTGTTTATTCACATCAAGGGAACAGTTTTTTTCTGAACGCTGCTCCTCCCCCTCACATCTCCCTGGTCCATGGAGAGGAGATGAATGTACATGACGGAGGAGATGAATGTACATGACGGAGGAGATGAACCTTGTCGGCATGTGGCACAGACAGGGGGATGGACTGAGGCCAAAATAATCATGGAGAAAGCCCCTCCCTTTTTCCATGATTAGCATACATCTGTATTTTTATCACCCTAACTCTAAACTACCACAGAAGACCTTAGATCTCGTGGCATAGGACTGTGGTTATAATTAGTTTTTAGGTATTTACAGATCTGAGAGGGGAAAAAAAGATGGTTTTTGCCCTAAGTGGGAAGTGAGTGGCAGGAGAGGCCAGCTTGGCATGGAACTCAGGGCACAGTGTCTGCCAGCTGAATTCCAGGGCACCCTCACAGGCAGCTGGGGCTCTGAGCCTACCCTTCCCAGGCCTCACTCTGGGGCGGCTCCATGCTGCTCTCTGGAAGTCTGGCTCCCCAGGGGAGTGTGTAAGATCTCTGCTTTCCATCAATAATACGGATTTATCTTATGTGATCTCCTCAAAGACCCCAGAAGGTGCCAGGGTCCCCCTGGCAGATGAGGAAATGGGACTCAGTCTCTGGTCCCTGCCCTGCCCCCTCCCCCGAATGGGGATGACTGGGAATCACCCAGGGGAGCTGTCACTCTCCCTGGCTTAGCGTGTGCTCATCATCCATCAACTGGCTTTTTAAAAAAATAAGTTAAAATATATTAAAATATTTAAAAAATATTTAAAGAAAAAAAATTATTTGTTTGGCTGCACCAAGGCTTAGTTGTGCCCCAACTGTCCCATCAGAGGTTCTTTTGTTCACTCTGACTTTACTGGTTTGCTCAGGCTTACTGGGACTGCTGTTGGTGTTCACTGTAACAGCAACCCTCTCAACTCCTGTAATCTCCGGTGTGGCATGTGGGATCTAGTTCCCTGACCAGGGATTGAACCCAGGTGCCCTGCATTGGGAGCACAGAGTCTCTGCCACTGGACCACCAGAGAAATCCCCCTACACTTGGTTTTGCATCTGGGGTTTGTGATGCCATTTCTGTGGCCAGCAGCCTGCTCCACAGGGGCCCATATGGTTCCTGGCTCGCTTCCTCAGGTTTCTGGCCATCCTGGGTTCCTCTAAGTGAAAATGAATCCCCACAGTTGCTCTTTCCCATCACCCTGTTTGTCTCCTTCGTGGTTTTATCACAAGAGATGCAGAGTGAGGGGGCTGAGAGAGAGAGGGCTTAGAACTAGACACATCTGTGTGTGTTGTTCCTGACCCTCCATGGACTGAGTGACCTTGGATGAGTTATTTAATCCCTCAGTGCCTCCTGTGTAAAATGGAGATAATAGAACTTTCCTCGTAGGATCAGATGAGTTAATACATGTAAAATACTGAGAACAGTGCCTGCCATTAGCATCAATGCTCAGGGAGTGTAAGCTATCATGATTATTATCACAGTCTGTACTCATCTTATTTGCTAGTATCATAGCTACTAGACTGTAAGCTCCCGGAAGGCAGGAACCACAGTCTCACCTAATCTCTGCTGTACTCCAATGCTTATGACACACCCAGGATGACGTGGGTGGTCCACAGGAGCTGAGTGAATAAAGCAGCAGGACCAAGGTCATCTCAGTGGATGGGAGAGTTCAGGCCTCAAGTGACGGAGGCCTATTTCAGGGCCTGGGCTTTGTTCACTCCCCACTGACATTCCTAGGTAAAAACATCCTAAACTATTTAAACTCAACAGTTCCTGTTCAATTTTACGCCTTTCCTCAGGAAAGTAATTTATAGAGGAAAATAAAAGGGTGTCCTTCCTTGCTGAATCAAGCTTGGCATCAGCTCTGCTGTAGCAGGAAAGTGGCTTGGTCACTGGTGTTGGGGGTGGGATGGAAACAGCGGCAGGCTTGTCCTTTCCTTTCCCTTTGTTCAATACAAAGCTTA
Organism: Bos indicus; assembly: GCF_029378745.1. Classification (NCBI taxonomy): domain Eukaryota; kingdom Metazoa; phylum Chordata; class Mammalia; order Artiodactyla; family Bovidae; genus Bos; species Bos indicus. Next base: position 44,387,427 of record NC_091766.1, read on the forward strand.
TCTGTGCCAACAAAAGACCCTCAGTGATGCTGGTGCCATCTGCCTTGTCCTGGTCCTCTGGTGCTAGTATTCCCATGCGGGTCTGAGAAAGGGCTGGCCTTTTTCCAGGGGTCCATTCTAGCCCAGCCTGGTGCTTAAATCTTGGAAGTGCAATGGGGAGGGGACACTTGGGCAAGGAAGGAGGGGACTTTGGAGTGTGGTCCCATGGCCAGGTGGCCTCAGGGTGTGACTGGTCCAGTCCATGTAGGGGGGTCATTAGGAGATGTTGGCATCTGCCCACCTAGGCAGGAGGAGAGACAGGCAATGGTGCCTGGCTGCCTCGTCTTGGACAGTTCATTTAACCTCTGTGAGTCTCAGTGTGTAAAGTGGATACAGGAGTCCTGCCTTCTCCCCTTCCCCACACCACACTTCTAGAGCTCTAGAGACACCAGGGCCTGTGATACCACAGTTCAGGGACCATCTGGGAGATGAACTGGGGTCTCCCTCCTGGCAGCAACCCTGAAGTTTCCACATAGCTAGGGGGCTGAACACCCTCTCTGATCCTCCTCTGGGAGTGTTTCTGGGCAGGAGGGTGATAAGGTGGATAAGAAGGGCCTGCTTGGCCATGTCTCTTTGTTTGTTAGTCACTCAGTGGTGTCTGACTCTTTGTGGCCCCGTGAACTGTAGCCCACCAGGCTCCCATGTCCATGGGATTTCCCAGGCAAGAATACTGGAGTGAGTTGCCATTTCTTTCTCCTGGGGATCTCTCTGACCCACAGATCAAACCTGAGTCTCTTGCACTGGCAGGCAGATTCTTTACCACTGAGCCACCAAGGAAGCCCTTCGGCCATGTCTTATTTAGTGGGCAGAGCTGTTCTGTTTGAAATGTGTAGGCCTGTCTTCACCATGTCCTGAGCTTTGGGGGCTCAGTCCAAACTCCAACCCAGGAAAATTCCATTGACATCAAGTTCTCCTCTTTCCCAGGACACCTGCCTGCTCAGGGAACAACTGTTTCTAGGGCTTGATCCTTCCTCTCTATGGGCCTGGCTGGGCTCCTTCATCAGGGCCTGAAGTCCAAGGGCAGAGAATTTGAGCTGGGCCTGGTTGGAGTGAGGGGAGTGAAACTCAGGCTTGAGCCTTCCCTTGTCCCTCACCTGCTCTGAGCCAGTGTCCCTGAGACTTAGGTGCTGCTGGCCCATGTCCACATCTCCTTGTTGCCGATGGGGCCGCAGACTCACTTGTCTGATTTATGTCTAATAGCCTCCTGGTTTATACCTTTTCTCAGCAGTTTAATAATGATCCATAAATCTGTCTCCATGAACTTAGATTTAGAAGGTCTGAGTCTCTGAAGACCAGTTTGATTTTTACAAATTTTGTAAAGTAACTGGGGGATTTAAACTCTCCAGACTGGCCCATTTTCACACTTTTTTTTTTTTTTTTTTGACCCTTAGCCCATTGGGAATCGCTTCCCAGCATGATCTCCCCATGTATTTTGTGATTGACCTTTATGTCCGTGAACACATTGAGTCTGGGATCATGATGGTATCTGGGTTGTGTTCTCATTTGCTCCAACTGCTGGGCTCTGGTCGGTCCCTGGGGCCCTGCTGACCCTGGTTAGATCCTCCTGGTTCTGAAGGCATGTCTTCTCTCCCTGGAGTCTCTTTCTTGGGTATTTCAGGTTCATGCCTGTGGCCCTGATGTCCTGCTGCACTGCAGGGTTTGTAGAAGAGGAGGTCCTGGTTTTGCTTTATAGCCCTCTTCTCTCTTACACCCTGGTTGAATCATAGGGGACAGAGTTGATCACATCATCAGCCTTGATCTCTGGGTTAAGTTCGTCATGCCTGATTGTTTTTCTCCCAGGACAAGTCCTCTTCTGGGAGATACTTCAGTGTCTCAGCAGCTGGACACCCAGGGAGCTCATTGTACTCTGTTGTCAAGCTCGCTGGTTATGAGCCCAGCCAGGCTTAGCTTGAAGTATCTCCCCCTACCCATGGTTTTTGCTGGGGATTGTTCAGGGAGGATGTTTTTCCTCTGAAGGATGTTGACAGGCCTGAATGATGAGAGCTGTATGTGGAGTGGGCACAGACAAGGATAGGTGGAGCTGCCCTGGGTGAACAGGCAGTTCTGCTTAGTGGTCCCCAAATTTCTGAGAGAGAAGCCTATTGCTTCTTTTTTTAAAATTTAAATGTTAATTAATTTTTGGAAAGGTCGATGCCTTATTTTTATTTATTTTTTTACTTTTTTTAATTGAAATATAGTTGATTTACAGTTCTGTGTTAATAACTGCTGTATGGTAAAATGGATTCAGTTATATATATAATTATATATTAATAACATAATATATACATTTAATGTTATTTATATATTATATAAATTATAGATTTAATATATCAAATTATATATATTATATATTAAATATAATATATATATATTTCTTTTAATACTCTTTTCCATTATGGTTTATTATAGGACATTGAATTTAGTAGGACCTAGTTGCTTATCCACTGTAGACATAAAAGCTTGTATCTGCTAACACCAGCCTCCCACTCCATCCCACGGCCAAATCCCTCTCCCTTGGCAGCCACTGGTATATTCTCTATGAGTCTGTTTGTTTCATGGATAGGTTCATTTATGTCATATTTAAATTACACATCTAAGTGATGTCATATGGCGTTTGTCTTTCTCTTTCTGAAAGACTTTACTTAGTATGATAATTTCTAGTTGAACCCATGTTGCTGCAGATGCCACTAGTTTGTTCTTTTTTATGGCTGAGTAGTATTCCATTGTATAAATGTATCACATCTTCTTTATCCATCTGTTGATGAACATTTAGTTTGTTTCCATATCTTGGCTATTGTGAACTTAGAATGTGAACATAGAATATTGCTGCTATGAACATATGGGTGCATGTATCTTTTTGAATTATAATTTTCTCTGGATAGATGCCCAGGAGTGGGATTTTTGGATCACAGGGTAATTCTAGTTTACATTTTTAAGAATTCCATACTGTTTTCCACAGTGGCTGCCCCAACTTACATTCCCAACAACAGCCCAGGAGGGTTCTTTTTTCTCAATATCCTCTCTAGCATTTGTTATTTGTAGACTTTTTTTTTTTCATCTATCATTTTATTTTTTAATTTTTTTTTTTTTTTTTACTTTACAATATTGTATTGGTTTTGCCATACATCTGGCCATGCTGACTAATGTGAGAGGGTACCTCATTGTAGTTTTGATTTGCACTTCTCTCTCTCTCTCTTTCCTGGCTGTGTTGGATTTTTGATGCCATGTAGGGAATTTCTCGGAGAAGGAAATGGCACCCCACTCCAGTACTCTTGCCTGGAAAATCCCATGGATGGAGGAGCCTGGTGGGCTGCAGTCCATGGGGTTGCTAAGAGTTGGACATGACTGAGCGACTTCACTTTCCCTTTTCACTTTCATGCATTGGAGAAGGAAATGGCACCCCACTCCAGTGTTCTTGCCTGGAGAGTCCCAGGGATGGGGGAGCCTGGTGGGCTGCTGTCTATGGGGTCGCACAGAGTCGGACATGACTGAAGGGACTTAGCAGCAGTAGCAGCAGGGAATTTCTTGAGTTGTACCGAGTGGGGTCTATGCTCTAGTTGTGGAGTGTGGGTTTCTTGTTGCAGTGGGTTTTCTTGTTGTGGAGCACAGGATCTAGGCACACGCCTTCAGTAGTTGAGGCTTGAAGGCTCCAGAGAGTAGGCTCTGTAGTTGTGGTGCATGGGCTTAGGTGCTCTGCAACATGTGGGATCTTCCTGGACCAGGGATTTAAGTTCCCTCCATTGCAAGGTGGGTTCTTAACCACTGGGCCACAAGGGAAGCCCCAGCATTTCTCTAATGATTAGCAAGTTTGAGCATCTTTTTCATGTGCCTATTGGCCATCTGTATGTCTTCTTTGGAGAAATGTCTATTTAGGTCTTCTGCCTGTTTTTTTTTTGGGCCCATTTAAAAATTTTTGTTGTTGTTGAGTTGTATGACATTAATATTTTGGAAATTAAGCCTTTGTCAGTTATTTGCAAATATTTCTCTCATTTGTTAGGTTGTCTTTTCATTTATTTTATGGTTTGCCACGCGAAAGCTTATAAGTTTGATTAGGTCCCATTTGTTTATTTTTGTTTTTATTTCTCTTGCCTTGGGAAACTGATCCAAGAACACACTGGTACAATTTATGCCAGAGAATGATTTGCCTATGTTCTCTTCAAGCAGTTTCATGGTGTCATGTCTTATGTTTAAGTCTTTAAGCCATTTCAAGTTTATTTTTGTGCATGGTATGAGGGTGTGCTCTAGCTTCACTGATTTACATACTCCTTCCAACTTTGCCAACATCACTTGCTGAAGACTGTCTTTTACCATTGATTATTCTTCCCTCCCTTATTGAAGATTAACTGACCATAGGTGTGTGGGTTTATTTCTGGGGTCTCTATTCTATTCCATTGAAACACATGTCTGTTTTTCTGACAATACCACACTGTTTTGATTACTATAGCTTTGTAGTATTATCTGAAATTTGGGAGGGTATGCCTCCTGTTTTGTTCTTTTTCTTCAGGATTGCTTTGGTAATTCTTCTTTTATGGCTCCAAATGAATTTTAGGATTATTTGTTCTAGTTCTGTGAAAAATGTCATAGATAATTTGATATGGATATCATTAAATCTGTGGATTATTTTGGTTAGTAAGACCATTTTAACAGTATTAATTTTTCCAGTGGATATCTTTCCATTTCTTTGAATCATCTTCAGTTTCTTTTTTAATATTTTATAGTTCTCAGTGAATAAGTTTTTCACTGTCTTGGTCAGGTTTATTCCTATGTTTTTTTTAAGTGCAATTTTAAAAGTTTTTTTTTTTTTTTTTTTTTTACATTCTCTTTGTGATATTTCATTGTTGATGTAAAGAAAGGCAACTGATTTCTGTATGTTATTTTTGTATCCTGCTACCTTGCTGAATTTGTTTATCAGTTCTAGTGGTTTTTATGTAGAGTCTTTTGGGTTTTCTATATACAATATTACATCATCTGCATTTAATGGCAATTTTGCCTCTTCCCTTTGGATGCCTTTTACTTCTTTTTCTTGTCAATTGCTGTAACTAGGACTTCCAATGCTATGTTGAATAGAAGAGGTGAGAGTGAGTGGATTTGTCTTGTTCCAGGTTTTAGCAGGAAGGCTTTCAATTTTTCACCATGAGTATTATACTGGCTGTGAGTTTCTCATAAATAGCTTTTATTATGTTGAGATATGTCCCTTCTATACTGACTTTAGTAAGAGTTTTTTTCCTATCATGAATGAATGTTTAATTTTGTCAAATGCTTTTAATGCATCTTTTGAGATGATTATGTGATTTTTATCTTTTCTTTTGCTTATGTAGTATATCACATTGATTTGTGCACGTTGAACCATACTTGTGAACTTGGGATGAATCCCTTTTGGTCATGGTGTATAATCTTTTATATATGTTGTTGGATTCATTTGCTAATATTTTGTTGAGAATTTTTGTATCTCTAGTCATCAAAGATATTGGCCTATAATTTTCTTTTTTGGTGGTGTCTTTGATTTTTGTATCAGGGTGATGATGGCTTCATAGTATGTCTTTAAACTGTTCCCTCCTTTTCAATTCTTTGGAAGAGTTTGAGAAGGATTGGTATAAGTAGAATTTGCCTGTGAAGCCACCTGGTTGTGGGCTTTTTTGGTAGGGAGTTTTAAAATTACAGATTCTATTTCACTTTTAGTGATCAAATTATCTATTTTTATTCAATTTTGGTGGACTGTATGTTTCTAGAAACTTGTCCATTCTTCTAGGTTGTTGAATTTTTTGGCATATAATTGTTCATAATATACCCTTATGGTTTTTTGTATTTCTGCAGTATCAGTTGTTATGTCTCCTTTCTCATTTCTTTTTTAAAAAGTTTACTTATTTTTAGTTGAGGGATAATTGCTTTACAGTATTGTGTTGGTTTCTGCCATACATCAACATGAATCAGCCATAGGTATATATGTCTCCTCCCTCTTGAACTTTCCTCCCACCTCCCACCCCATCCTATCCGTCTAGGTTGTCACAGAGCACCAGTTTGGGCTCTCTGAGCTGAGTCATACAGCAAATTCTTACAGGCTGTTTATTTTATCTATGGTAATGTATATGTTACCATGCTACTCTCTCCATTCATCCCACTCTTTTCCCCCACTGTGTCCGCAAGTCTGTTTTCTGTGTCTGCGTCTCCACTGTTGCCCTGCAAATAGGTTCATCAGTACCATCTTTCTGGATTCCATATATATGCATTCGTATGGGATATCAGTTTTTCTCTTTCTGACTTACTTCACTCTGTATAATAGGCTCTAGGTTCAACTACCTCATTAGAACTGACTCAAATATGTTCCTTTTTATGGCTGAGTAAGGCACTGGTGCCCACCCCAGTATTCTTGCCTGGAAAATCCTGTGGACGGAGGAGCCTGGTAGCCTGCAGTCCATGGGGTTGCTAGGAGTCGGACACGACTGAGCGACTTCACTTTCACTTTTCACCTTCATGCATTGGAGAAGGAAATGGCAACCTACTCCAGTGTTCTTGCCTGGAAAATCCCAGGGATGGGGGAGCCTGGTGGGCTGCCGTCTATGGGGTCGCACAGAGTTGGACACGACTGAAGCGACTTAGCAGCAGCAATATTCCACTGTATATATATGTATCCCATAGCTTCTTTATCCATTTCATCTGTCAATGGATATCTAGGTTGCTTCCATGTCCCAGCTATTGTAAATAGTGTGCAGAGAACATTGGGATACATATATTTTTTTCAATCATGGTTTTCTCAGGGTCCTTTTTCATTTCTTATTTTGTTTATTTGGGTTCCCTCTTTTCCTGGCAAGCCTGGCTAGAAGTTTGTCAGCTGGTTTATCCTTTCAAAGAACCAGCTCTTGATTTTATTGATTTTTTTTTTTCCTCTTTAAAAAAATGTCTCATTTGTTTCATCTCTGATTTTTGATTTTTATTATTTCCTTTCTTCTCCTGACTTTAGGTTTTATTTGTTCTTTTTCTAATTCTTCTAAGTGGTAGACTAGGTTGTTTTTTTGAGTTTTTTGTTTGTTTTTGAGGAAAGCCTATATTGCCATAAACTTCCCTTTAAGAATCCCTTTAACAATAAGTATTGTGCCCCCAGCTTTCTTGTTATTTCCATTAGAATGAAATATCTTTTTCTATCCTCTCATTTTCAATCTATGAGTGTCCTTTGCCCTAGTGTGGGTCTCTTGGAGGCACAACATTATAGGCTCTTTTTTAAAAAAATCCAATCTGTGTCTTTTGATTGGAGCATTTAGTCCATTGGCATTTAAGGTAATTATTGATATGTATTGTCATTTTTGTTTTCCCATTGATTTTACATTTCTTTGTCTTTTTCCTTTTGTTGTTTGATTTTCTTCTGTATTATACTGATTTTCTCTTCTTTTTGCTTTTAGTGAATCTATTGTATGTTTTGAATTGTGATTATCCTGTTTTTCAAGTATGCTAACCCCTTCCAATCTCTGATTGCATTAGACCAGTTGTCGTATAGGCTCAAACACATTCTCTGAAAAGAGCCCCGACATTTTCTTAGTCTCCTTCCCCACATTTTATGATTTTGATGTCCTCTTTTATGTCTTTGTGTTCATCCTTCAGCTTTCATTGTGTTTATCATCACTTTCACTGAAATATTTTGGTTTTTTAAAAATGTGTGTACTGGCTTCTTTAATGGTTTACTTTCCAACTGTGATTTTCTCTTTCCTACAGATTCTTCTTTTCTACTTAGAGAAGATCTTTCAATATTTTCTTTAGGATTGGTTTTGTGTTGTATTCTTTTAGTTTTTGCGTGTCTGAGCAATTCACTATTTCTCCTTCTATTCTAAATGAAGGCAGGAGGAGAAGGGGATGACAGAGGATGAGATGGTTGGATAACATCACTGACTTGATGGACATGAGTTTGAGCAAGCTCCAGGCATTGGTGATGGACAGGAAATCCTGGCATGCTGCAGTCCACAGGGTCACAAAGAGTTGAACATGACTGAGTGACTGAACTGAACTGATTCAAAATGATAACATTGCTGGGTAGAGTAGCCTAGTTTGCAGACTTTGCTCTTTCAGGACTTTGAATGTTTCTTGTTACTCCCTTCTGGCCTGTAATGTTTTTGGAGAGAAAACAGCTGGTAACCTTATGGGGGTTCCCTTGTAATTAACTCCTTGTTTTTCTCTTGCTGCATTTAAAAATTCTCTGTTTCTAACTTTTGTCATTAATTTTTTTTTTTTTCGTTTTTGGCTGCACTGTGTGGCATGTGGGATCTTAGTTCTCTGACCAGGGATTGAACCAGCACCCCCTGCACTGGAGGTGTGGATTGGAGGATCTCAACCACTGGACCACTAGGGAAGGTGAAAGTTGCTCATTTGTATCAAACTCTTTGCGACCCCATGGACTATACAGTCCATCGAATTCTCTAAGCTGGAATACTGGAGTGGGTGGGTAGCCTTTCCCTTCTCCAGGGGATCTTCTCAACCCAGGTCTCCTGCATTGCAGGCAGATTCTTTACCAGCTGAGCCACAAGGGAAGCCCAAGGATACTGGAGTGGGTAGCCTATCCCTTCTCCAGCAGATCTTCCCAACCCAGGAATTGAACTGGGGTCTTCTGCACTGCAGGTAGATTCTTTACCAACTGAGCACCAGGGGAACCTTGCCATTTTTATTATAAATGTCTTGGTGTAGGTCTGTTAGGATTTATCTTCTTTGGGATCCTCTGTGCTTCCTGTACCTGCATATCTGTTTCCTCAAATACATTTTTGATCCCATCCCCAGTTCTCTTTCTTCCCCTTTTGTGATACCTTTTATGCATAGATTGGCATGCTTTTTATTGTCCCATAGGTCTCTTACATTGCTTTCATTTTTTTTTTTTTTTGGTTTGGCTGTCTGCCTGCTGTCCTGACTGGGTGATTTCCCTTATTCTATCTTCCAGGTCACTTACTTGTTTTTCTGGATTATTCATTCTGCTATTCATTTCCTTTAGCTCTGCTTTCATTTCAGCAAATAGTTTTCTAATTTTTTCTGATTCTTCTTTATTGTTTCTAATTCCTTTTTTTACAGTATTTTGCATTTCTACTGATAGCCTTTTAAAATTCCTTCAGTAGTTTCTTTATCTCCTTTTTGAAATTGATTTCTATTTAGACTGAAGAGATCTTTTTCATTGTTTGTTCTTTCAGGGGGAATTCTCTTGGTCTTTTATCTTTTATCTTCTGCTTCTTCATTTTACTTATATTTTCTCTTACTCTGTGAGTTTAGGGGAAACAATTATCTACTCTGATCTTGGAGGGCTATCTATATGTGGGGGTGTCTTTGCGTAGCTTCTGTGGGTTTAATATATTTGGAGTGAGGACTCTTTCTAGTATGGATGTCTGTCACTTCTTTCCTCAGCATGTGCTGGTCATTATCCCCCTGAGAAAGGATGAGATGGTTGGATGGCATCACTGACTCAATGAACATGAGTTTGAGCAAACTCCAGGAGATGGTGAAGGACAGAAAAGTCTGGTGTGTTTCAGTTCCTGGAATCGCAAAGAGTAGGACATGACATAGCGACTGAACAACAACAACAGTCCCTTTGATAGGGACTGTGCTGATGTCTGACTCTTTGCAACCCCATGGACTGTAGCCCACCAGGCTCCTCTGTCCATTAAATTCTCCAGGCAAGAATACTGGAGTGGGTAGCCATTCCCTTTTCCAGAGGATCTTCCCAACCCAGGGATCGAGCCCACATTTCCTGCATTGCAGGAAGATTCTTTACCATTTCAGCCACCTGGGAAGATGTGGTGGCTGGTTCCCAGTTCTGAGCTTCTTGGCAGTGGTGGCAGCTCAGGTGTGGCCCCAGAGTATGCAGTGGGAGTGGAGGTAGCTTCTGACTCCTCCTGGAGTCTTCCAGGGTGGTGGTGGCAGCAGTTGGTGACCATTCCTGAAGCCTGAAAGGGAGGCAATCGGAGCTTGTAAGCACTCCTGGTGTCCATGGAGGAGGCAGTGAAGGCACGGGACCACTCCTAACCTCTGGGCAGGAAGTGGTGGAGGCTTGGGACTGCCCATGGACTCCATGCAGGCAGTGTCCTGCTTTTTGTGACCATGCACATGGAGAAAAAGGCTACAACATATGTTCCTCCTCTTCCCTATGCATCCCGCCAAACAATGGTGACTGGTCTCTAAGGCAGCCCAGGATTCCTCCTAGTATACTCAGTTGCGGTCACACTGATTCCAGCCTCCTCAGGTTATTTCCATATAGCCAACCCCAGTCCTTTCCCTGGTTTAATCTTTGAAGCCTGAGTTCTAGCACCCAGCCCTCACCTGCCATGGGGTTTGCACAACTGTTTTGGCTGCCCCAACCCAGCTGCTGTACTCTCCTCTGAGGCTCTGAAGCTCCCTGTCCCAACTGATCTCCCCACCAGTGAGGGGGCTTCCCAGGGTACTGGAACATTTCCTTTCTCACAGTTCCCTCCAAAGGGTGCAGGTTCCAACCTGGATCCTCTCTTGCTTTTTCTTTTTCCTACTAATTACATGGACATTTTCTTGTAGTTTCAGCAGTCTGAGTCTTCTGGCAGAGTTCAATAGCTATTTTGTGAGAATCATGCCACAGGTAGGTGTATTAGGTTGGTGCAAAAGTGATTACAGTTTCAGACCCTGAATTTCAAATCATTATAACTGGGCTCAAACATATCTTTACTAATCAAAGTAGGAGCCATTACAATCAACACATTTTTTGCCAACAAGAAATAAGTTTGTTTATTCCTGTAGCATAAAAATCCACACTTTGGAATTCGACAAACTCTTGGAAAGCATTTTCTGCCTCCTGCTGGTTGTGGAAACATTTTCCCTGCAAAAAGTTGTTGAGATGCTTGAAGAAGTGATAGTCAGTTGGCAAGAGGTCAGGTGAATATGGCAGATGAGATAAGACATTGTAGCCCAATTCATTCAACTTTTGAAGCATCGGTGGTACAATGTGTGGTCGGGTATTGTCATGGAGAAGAATTGGGCCCTTTCTGTTGCACAAAGCTGCAGGCATTGCAGTTTTGGTGCATCTCATTAATGAGAAGTATGCTCATTTGGTGAGCATACTTCTCAGATGTAATGGTTTCACTGGGATTTAGGAAGCTGTAGTGGATAAGACTGGCAGCAGACCACCAAACAGTGGCCATGACCTTTTTTGGTGCAAGTTTGGCTTTGGGAAGTACTTTAAGCAGAAGATATTAAGAAGAGATGGCAAGGATACACAGAAGAACTGTACAAAAAAGATCTTCACGACCCAGATAATCACGATGGTGTGATCACTGACCTAGAGCCAGACATCCTGAAATGTGAAGTCAAGTGGGCCTTAGAAAGCATCACTAAGAACAAAGCTAATGGAGGTGATGGAATTCCAGTTGAGCTATTCCAAATCCTGAAAGATGATGCTGTGAAAGTGTTGTACTCAATATGCCATCAACTTTGGAAAACTCAACAGTGGCCACAGGACTGGAAAAGGTCAGTTTTCATTCCAATCCCAAAGAAAGGCAATGCCAAAGAATGCTCAAGTTACTGCACAATTGCACTCATCTCACACACTAGTAAAGTAATGCTCAAAATTCTCCAAGCCATGCTTCAGCAATATGTGAACTGTGAACTTCCTGATGTTCAAGCTGGTTTTAGAAAAGGCAGAGGAACCAGAGATCAAATTGCCAACATCTGCTGGATCATGGAAAAAGCAAGAGAGTTCCAGAAAAACATCTATTTCTGCTTTATTGACTATGCCAAAGCCTTTGACTATGTGGATCACAATAAACTGTGGAAAATTCTGAAAGAGATGGGAATACCAGACCACCTAATCTGCCTCTTGAGAAATTTGTATGCAGGTCAGGAAGCAACAGTTAGAACTGTACATGGAACAACAGACTGGTTCCAAATAGGAAAAGGAGTTCGTCAAGGCTGTATATTGTCACCCTGTTTATTTAACTTCTATGCAGAGTATATCATGAGAAATGCTGGACTGGAAGAAACACAAACTGGAATCAAGATTGCCGGGAGAAATATCAATAACCTCAGATACGCAGATGACACCACCCTTATGGCAGAAAGTGAAGAGGAACTCAAAAGCCTCTTGATGACAGTGAAAGTGGAGAGTGAAAAAGTTGGCTTAGGGCTCAACATTCAGAAAACGAAGATCATGGCATCCAGTCCCATCACTTCATGGGAAATAGATGGGGAAACAGTGTCAGACTTTATTTTTCTGGGCTCCAAAATCACTGCAGATGGTGACTACAGCCCTGAAATTAAAAGACACTTACTCCTTGGAAGGAAAGTTATGACCAACCTAGATAGCATGTTCAAAAGCAGAGACATTGCTTTGCCAACAAAGGTTCATCTAGTCAAGGCTATGGTTTTTCCTGTGGTCATGTATGGATGTGAGAGTTGGACTGTGAAGAAGGCTGAGTGCAGAAGAATTGATGCTTTTGAACTGTGGTGTTGGAGAAGACTCTTGAGAGTCTCTTGGACTGCAAGGAGATCCAACCAGTCCATTCTGAAGGAGATCAGCCCTGGGATTTCTTTGAAGGGAATGATGCTGAAGCTGAAACTCCAGTACTTTGGCCACCTCATGCAAAGAGTTGACTCATTGGAAAAGACTCTGATGCTGGGAGGGATTGGGGGCAGGAGGAGAAGGGGGCAACAGAAGATGAGATGGCTGGATGGCATCACTGACTCGATGGATGTGAGTCTGAGTGAACTCTGGGAGTTGGTGATGGACAGGGAGGCCTGGCGTGCTGCGATTCATGGGGTTGAAAAGAGTCGGACATGACTGAGCCACTGATCTGATCTTGGGGCTTCTTCTTAGTCCAATCACTGAGCTGGTTTTTGCAGGTTGTATAAAATCCACTTTTTATTGCACATCACAATCCAATTGAGAAATGATTCATTGTTGCACAGAGTAAAAGAAGATGACACGTCAAAACGATGATTTTCTTTATTTATGGTGATTTCTTTCTTTCTTTATTTTCTTTATCAGCTCATGAGACATTCAGGTACCGAGCTTTTTCACCTTTCTAATTTGCTTCAAATGCCAAACGACCCTAGAATGGTTGACATTGAGTTCTTAGGCAACTTCTCATTTAGTTGTAAGAGAATCCATTCTGATGATGGTTCTCAATTGGTTGTTGTCAACTTTTGATGGCCAGCCACTACACTCCTCATCTTCAAGGTTCTCATCTCCTTTGCAAAACTTCTTGAACCACCAGACTTCTGTATATTCATTAGCAGTTCCTGGGCCAAAAGCATTGTTGATGTTGTGAGTTGTCTCTGCTGCTTTATGACTCATTTTGAACTCAAATAAGAAAATTGCTCAAATTTGCCTTTTGTCTAACATCATTTCCATAGTCTAAAATACATATAAGATAAATGGTAAGTTTCAGTTCATCAGCAAAAGACACAAAGTAATATGCACATTAAAATGATGTATTACATAGCCACATTTATTTAAGAATGTATTCCAATATCAAATGGCAAAGTTCAACGATGCAAAAACTACAATTACTTTTTAATATATTGGTGGGAAAAGGTGAGCTTTATGTGCTACTACTCCACCATCTTGATCATGCTCTGCTTATTGCTTCTTTTCCCATGGGTTAATGATGCTTCTTTTCCAATGGTGTCACTGCTTTCCCCATGGGTGTGCCTGGGTGACACTGGGGTATATGTCTTCAAGTATGTGGACAAGTGTCTCTGAGCCATCCACACACTCTCACTCACGGGAGGAATAAATGAGGGATTGGTGTCCAGAGTCAGTTTGCTATTGGGAGCAAGTGACAGTCTAGGGGCACTGGGGACTGACATTTAGGCTGAGTCATGTGGAAAGTATATTCTTCCCTTAAGAAAAGGTGCTTGAGCCATGGCACTATAACCCTGATTTTGTCTTTATTCATTATTCATCTTTATAACATTCCCTAGAGGCATGATGATGAGCAAAATCTGTGGTCCCTGCCCTCATGAAGCTTAGATCCTGATGGGGCCAGGAGTTTAATATCCATACATATGGAGGCATTGCCATAAACAGTAATGAGTGCTGGAAGGAAAATGTGTGTATGGTAAGGAGAACTTCCTACCATAGGAAGGCATATTTAAACTGAGACCTGAAGGATAACCTTTAGATAAGTAGGCATGAAAGATGGGGTTGCCCTGTGATGGGATGGTCAAGGTGAGTTCAAGGGACCAAATGGAAGCTGGTGGCTGGAGTGCTGAGAGCAAGGGGCCATAGTGGGAGGTGGAATGGGAGAGAGAGAGGCTGGAGCCAGACCATGTAGAGCCATGAAGGCTGGAGAGGAAATGTGATCTTTACCTAAGAGCAGTGGATCGTACTGAAGGTTTTAAGTAGAAGGTGAGTGACCCTGGCTCCTGATTGAGAATGGATTGTCCAGGGGTAGAATGCAAGTCGGGAAACCAGTCGGGGGATGAGTGCAGGTGTCCAGGTGAGAAACAGTGGTGGCTTGGCCCAGTAGTGGGGGTGTAGATGCAGAGAGATGCACTCATTTGAGAGGAATTAAAGCAATGGAATCAAGGACTTCCCTGGTGGTCCAGTTTAGGTTAAGACACCAGGCTTCCACAGCAGGGGGCATGAGTTTGATCCCTGGTTGGGGAAGTAAGATTCTGCATGCCACATGCCAAAAAAAAAAAAAAAGAAAAGAAAAAGAAAAAGGAAAAAAATGTGGAATCACCAGGACTGTGATTGTGTGGGGGTGTTGGGCATGCAGTGTAAGCAGAAGGGAGGCGCTGAGGTGTCTGCTTCCAGGAGTCTGGCTTGCCCCATGGGATGACTGGTTGGATGAAGGTGCCACTCCCTTAAATAGGAAAAGTCAGGTTTAATGGAGAAAATCACAAGCCCAGATTTGAATCGTTGAGTTTTAAATGTCCACTGTTGTTATTGTTATTCGGTCGCTAAGTCATGTCTGACTCTGCAACCCTGTGGATTGCAGCACGCCAGGCTTCCTTTCCCTTACTATTTCCCTGTGTTTGCTCAAATTCATGTCCATTGAGTTGGTGATGGCATCTAACCATCCCAAACTCTGCGGCCCTCTTTTCCTTTTGCCTTCAATCTTTCCCAGCATCAGGGACTATTCCCATTATGTGGCCAAAGTATTGGAGCTTCACTGTGTAATGATGCTGAAGTGTCTGAGAGTAAATGTCAAGGTGGCAGTTGGCTATTTTAGTCTGGCACTCAGGGTAGTGAGTTGGCCAGAGACAGGCATATCTGAGAGTCACGTGGTCATAGAACCCACAAGGGCAAGGGAGATGGCCTAAGGAGAATGTCTAAGTGAGGAGGGCTCACCTAGCTGAGCAGAGTGCCCAGTGCCCTGCTTCCTTCCTTCCTGTCCATTCTAGGCTGTGTGCAGCTGCTCACCTTGGGGGTCTGGAACCCAGAGGGGCAGGTATTGGCCTCTGGGGGTTTTACAGGTACTGGGGGGTAGGTTCCTTCAATGAGGAGGCTGTGGCTGGAGAAGGCCAATGATCTGGCTTCCCTTTCTCAGTGACGGTTGCCAGCTTCCATGTGGCTTGATGTCTAGACACTCCCAGAGTCCATCTCTACCTGGGAGCTGACTCTCCCCACCTGCCAGGAGCCCTTGCCCATAAATACTCCTGGACTTTGAAGGCCAAAGATGCTGACTCCTAGAGTTCAGGGCTCTCTGGGAGTCCACACACTGCCATGCTGGCTCATCCTGGCTGCTCCGGTGAGGACCATCCAGGGTTCATTTTCAGTGAGAGGACTCAGCAGCTTTCTCTGGGGAGGAGAGAGGATGAAGCTGTTTGTCATGCAGAGTGACCCTGGTCATTCCCACTCATCATTTTAGGTGGCCATGGCTACTCTGGAGATGATGCCACTTTGCTCATGGGGAAAACTGTTAGTGTTCAGAAAAATAAATTTCTTGGCTGGGTTGAAGATATTTTTTCCTTTTCTTTATTCATTGTTACAATTGCAATCAAAGACAGTTTAATGGTGAAATTGCTATAAAATGGTGGAGAAAACATTTCTTTGGGTATTAGTTTTGTTTTAGTAAATTACAAAGTAGTGATTTAACTTGCCACCTTCAGGATTATTTCTGCCTCTCAGTGGGGTAATATAATCAGCAAGATCTACTACAGCCTTCATTTTCTGGAGAACACAGATAAATAATCTTCCAAAATGCTCTCGAGCAAACTACATTACCTGTGACTTTTGACATCCCCCAAGAGGATGTCACTTTCAGTGGGTAGCTGGGGAGGGGGAGATGCTACAGTTTCCTGAGTAGCCTGCTGCCAAGGGGACAGAGAGTTGTGGATGGAAGCTGGGAGCTTAGGAGAGGCTCTTCAGGAGGGAACCTGCAAGTGAACATGTGTGCAGGGGTTCCCAATGGCCCTGATGCACCAAGGTGGGGTGATCCACAGGTGCATGGGCTTCCAGAGAAATGGGAAGAGGCTGTGATTGAGAGTGGGAACCCAGAATAAATCAGGATCTTGGGATTAACATACACCGACTACTATTTAAGCTGCTGCTGCTAAGTCATTTCAGTCGTGTCCGACTCTGTGTGACCTCATAGACAGCAGCCCACCAGGCTCCACCGTCCCTGGGATTCTCCAGGCAAGAACACTGGAGTGGGTTGCCATTTCCTTCTCCAATGCAGGAAAGTGAAAAGTGAAAGTAAAGCCGTTCAGTCGTGTCCGACCCTCAGCGACCGCATGGACCACAGCCCTCCAGGCTCCTCCATCCATAGGATTTTCCAGGCAGGAGTACCAGAGTGGGGTGCCATTAAGCTAGATAACCAATAAGGAGCTATTCTGTAGCACCATAAAGAAGGCTGAGCACTGAAGAATTGCTGCTTTTGAACTGTGGTGCTGGAGAAGACTCTGGAGAGTCTCCTGGACTGCAAGGAGATCAAACCAGTCAATCCTAAAGGAAATCAACCCTGAATATTCATTGGAAGGACTGATGCTAAAGCTGAAACTCCAGTACTTTGGCCACGTGATGGGAAGAGCTGACTCATCAGAAAAGACCCTGATGATAGGAAAGATTGAGGGCAGGAGGAGAAGGGGGTGACAGAGGATGAGATGGTTGGATGGTATCACCAACTCAATGGAAATGAGTTTGAGCCAGCCCCAGGAGATAGTGAAGGCCAGGGAAGCCTGGCATGCTGCAGTCCACGGGATTGCAAAGAGTCAGATATGACTAAGCAACTGAACAACAAATTGTATGGCACAGGGAACTCTACTCAATATTCTGTGATAACCTACATGAGAAAAGATCTAAAAAAGAATGAATATATGTATATGTAAAACTGAATCACTTCGCTGTACACCTGAAACTAACACAACATTGTAAATCAACTTTACTCCAAAAAAATTTAAAAAGAAAAGAACAGTGGGGACCCAGACAGCCCATTGGTGATACAGGTTATTATTGCACTGTAAGCTTCCTTCTGGTTATTAATAAGCATTTCTGAGTCCTTACTGTGTGCAGTCTCCTGCTTGCTGGGCACTGGTTTGGTTACAGGATCCATATCTGCTCGTTGTGGAGGCCAGAGTATGGAGGGGCACCCAAACCAACAGATGTATTGTTCACAGGGGAAAATGCAGGAGGAGCAGTTGTTTCGCCTGGGCTTGTCACTGAAGGCTTCACTGAGCTGAGCTCTGAGGGAGGCTTGAAGGCTGTAGTGGAGTTTTCTGAGCAGGAAGGGGAAGGGAGAACATAACAGGCAGAAAGAGAAGCATGGGCAGAGGCACCGAGGTGTGAAGGCTCTGAGCTTGTTGTGGGCACCTGCAGGCTGCGCTCTCTGGGACATGCTGTTTCTGGGAGATGGGATGGGAGGAAGATGGGACCAGTTGGTGAGAGTGCCTCTTCCTGGGCCTGCCTTGGTGGTAGAATGGCTCTGGGACTTTGGAAGAGCCTTTAAGAGCCCTCTCCTCTGCATAGTCCCTCTGTCCAGAGGGGCTGCAAGTGGGGAAGGGTGAGAGGGAAGAGGGCAACAACATAGACAGTGGGCACCCTGGGGTCCAATCTGCTGCCCCACTCTTGTTGATACCCTATGTGCCTGGGTAAGGCCCTCAGCCTCTCTGAGCCTCAGTTTCTTTCTCTCTTGAACGAGACAGGGTTTCCCTTCCCCATAGACTTCTCGAGGGTCTCAGAGAAGCCATGAGACCACCCAGTATGTAAGCATTGGGCAGTCTCTGTCCTGGGGACCAATACCTCTCTATTTCTCCAGCCTCACTGGCTAGTCCTGGATAAGAGAGAATCTGAGCAGGGGTAAAGCTGGTTGAGAGGCAGACTGGCTGGATAGCATCCTGGAACCCCATCTCTCAGAGGAACCCGGAGCTCCCTGAACGTGGACAGAGCCATGATGACCTCACTCCCTGTGGTTGGGAAGAATTCCCTTAGGGACTTCTAAGAACGGAGACAGCCTTCTAGGGGGCACAGGTAAGTGTCTCAAGGTGGTTAGACTGTGTGTGTCGGAGGTCAGTCTGGTGACTGCAGGGCCTAGGTTTTGCAGAAACAGTGTGCTGGTCAGAGGCTGGACCTTAGTTGGTCAGGGCAGTGGAGGAGGGGTTGTGAGGGGGTGCGGTGCTTTTTGTTTTCCTGTCCTTCCTGTCACATTGCTCAGCTAGTCCTCTGATTAAGTGCTTAGCAAACACTTGGCAAATATCAATTTGAAAAGGCCCCAAATTATCAGGGTGGCCTCAATGTCTGGGTCTGACCTTAAAATATGGTAGCTGCTAGCTGTGTGTGGTATTGAGCACTTTAAATTTGGCTTGTCTGAACCGAGATGTACTCTAAGTATAAAACACACACCGGATTTTGAAAACTTGGTACCAAAAACTGTGAACTACCTCAATAATCTTTATACTGAATACATGTGGAGATATTTTAAACATATCATGTTAAGTAAAATATATTAAATTTATTTCACCTTTCTAAAGACTTTTGAAAATGTGGTCCCTTGAAAATTTAATATTCAATATGTAACTCACATTACATTTTCACTGGACAGCACGGATCTACAGGCTGAAGAGAGGAAGTGGTATAGATGAGGGACCCTTTGTACCTTGAAGAGAGACTTCCTCCCCCCCCTGCCTGGTCAGGTACTTGGGCACTGTGGGTGTCTGGGGACTCAAGTCTCCAGCAGTTCCACATGGAATGTTGCTCCTCTCTTTTGGCTTTAGGTCTGCTAGGAAAATGTCCCTGGGCCAGGCTATGATGGAGCTGGTGGGGTAGGGCAACCAGAATGTGCTGCTTGGGGATCCAGACAGAGAACACACTCATATCTCCAGAGGAGCTCACCATATGGGCTGTATAAAAAAAAAGGGGTGGGCTTTATTTCATAAAGGCCCTTCTTCATTAGATTGAAATATCTTTATCGGGATTGGGATGGAAGCAGCTCATACTCATTTCTGTAGCTGCAGACCCTGGCATAGATCCTGCATGCAGTAGGCTGGTTGGATAGATAGGTGAATGGATGTGTGGCAGCCCAGTTTTTGATGGCATAAATGAATCTAGAGATTGAAAACATTGCAACTGGATGAATGGTTAACTGGATGCAACTCAGAGAGACAGACAGATGGGAGGTTGGGCAGAAAGATGGATGAATAAAAGAGTGGATTAAAAAGAGGGTGGTCATTCTATGGCTGGGTTGCTGAAAGGATGATGAGTGGGTGCTGCTGCTGCTAAGTTGCTTCAGTTGTATCTGACTCTGTGCGACCCCATAGACGGCAGCCCACCAGGCTCTGCCATCCCTGGGATTCTCCAGGCAAGAACACTGGAGTGGGTTGCCATTTCCTTCTCCAATGCAGGAAAGTGGAAAGTGAAAATTGAAAGTGAAGTTGCTCAGTCATGTCTGACTCTTTGTGACCCCATGGACTGCAGCCTACTAGGCTCCTCTGTCCATGGGATTTTCCAGGCAAGAGTACTGGAGTGGGGTGCCATTGCCTTCTCTGGATGAGTGAGTGGGTGGAGGCATAAATAGATGGAGTAGGTAAAAGGAAGATGGACGATTAGGTGGAGGGGATGATTGGGTGGTGGCTGATGGAGGATGGAGAGAGGATGGATGAAGGGGCTCATTCCAACCCAAGCCTTGGTCAGGGCAGGTTGAGGACATTGAGTCTCATGGTCAGCGTGTGGCACATTTCTCTCCCCTAACTGTTTTGCACAGACATGTCTAGAGATCCTCCAGGCTTTCATTGGATTCTCCAGAGAGTTCTCATCACTGTGGCTATGCTAATTAAGTCTCTCTGCCTAATTAGAACTGTCAGCTCCCTGGTGGGCCACTCTGTCAGTTGTGGGGGGCAGACTGGGACATGTGTATGGGGTGCAAGCAGTGATGTGTTTTTGAGACTGTGTGTGGGGAATTCTTCATGACAGGTCAGTCATCTTTCTGTACAAACCTCACGGGACTTTGCAGACAACCACGGAATCAAGAATGTGACTGAGGAGAGGGAGGAGAAAGCATCTGGAATGATTCTGAGTTAATGGGATGGGAGAGACAAGGTGGACATCAGCTTCTTTTCAGGACATTATTCCTGACCCATGTGGGAGTGTCTTCACATGTGCAGATGTGGACCTTCCAGAAAGTGCCTTCTCAGATAGCCCAGTTTCCTTTTTCAGCAGTCCCAGGAGGCCCAGGGAAAGCCTGTCTCCTTTGGGGAAGATGAGTCTCAGAGAGAAGGAAGGATTCTCTCTTATCTCTGGATTTGAATTGTTTCTCCAGAGGTGTCAGGGATGTGTACTGGGAAGGGAAGCTTTGTCTTCCTAGTGATAGGGGTCCTATGGGTGTGTGTGGGGGGGAGACCAGACTGCTCTGTCCTGGTTGGGCTGCACCACTTACCCAGGGAAACTGGAGGAGACGTGCCACGTCTGGTCTTTCCAAGTGCTGAATTTTCTGCCTCAGCAAAGGCTTTAATCATCCTGATCAGCAGTCAACTCATCACCTTTAATTGAATTACATTTCTAGCACGATTCCTGGAGAGGTTCTGCTACAAATGGTACAGAAGGATGATGGAGGTTTTCTGCACACCACAGCTCATTCTACACTCTGGGGAGCCATGGGAATGTGTGCTCACGAGCGGCACTTTCTTCAGGAAATGCACAAACCCTCCTGTGCTCCCTTCCTTTTTATATTTAGGATCACAACCACTAAATCTCATCTTCTATACTCCATCCAAGTAATGCTTGGATCGTTCCACCCCCTCCTGTGAAATCAGAAAAAAACCTAAATCACTTTTCATTAAGATAGTCTCAGTACAATTAAGCATTTGAAAGAAATGCTCAGTCTCTCAGAACCTAGATGGGCATAAAGAACAGCTTTGCTGAGGCCCTCTTAATGGGACAACCAACCAGCAGTTATCAGCAAAGTTTCTAAACATTCTCTTTTATCTGTTTATGTCCTTGAAAATTGGGTCTTCTAGCAACTGCTCAGATCTCTGCTTTCTCTCCAAAATGCCCAGTCTCCAGATTGTCTTTCTTTTTTCACTATTCCTTCTGGCTCTGGCCAAGACCTTTTAAGCAACTCCTAGCTCCAACACTTTTGTTGAACTTCCAGTAAACACAAGTTTTTTTTAAAACAAATTTATTGAAATATAGTTGCTTTATAATGTTGTGTTAGTTTTGACAGTACAGCAAATGAATCAGCTATATGTACACATATATCCCCTTTTGTTTGGATTTCGTTTTCATCTAGGTCACCACAGAGTACTGTGCTATACAGCAGGTTCTCATTAGTTCAGTTCAGTCGCTCAGTCGTGTCCGACTCTTTGCAAACCCATGAGCCACAGCACACCAGGTCTCCCTGTCCATCACCAACTCCCAGAATTCACCCAAACTCATGTCCATTGAGTCAGTGATGCCATCCAACCATCTCATCCTCTGTCGTCCCCTTCTCCTCCTGCCCTCAATCTTTCCCAGAGTCAGGGTCTTTTCAAATGAGTCAGCTCTTCACATCAGGTGGCCAAAGTATTGGAGTTTCAGCTTCAACATCAGTCCTTCTAATGAACACCCAGGACTGATTTCCATTAGAATGGACTGGTTGGATCTCCTTGCAGTCCAAGGGACTCTCAAGAGTCTCCTTCAACACCACAGTTCAAAAGCATCAATTCTTCGGTCCTCAGCTTTCTTAATAGTCCAGCTCACATCCATACATGACTGCTGGAAAAACCATAGCCCCGACTAGACGGACCTTTCTTGACAAAGTAATGTCTCTGCTATTTAATATGCTGTCTAGGTTGGCCATAACTTTCCTTCCAAGGAGTAAGCGTCTTTATATTTCATGGCTGCATTCACCATCTGCAGTGAATTTGGAGCCGCCCAAAATAAAGTCAGCCACTGTTTCCACTGTTTCCCCGTCTATTTGCCATGAAGTGATGGGACTGGATGCCATGATCTTTGTTTTCTGAATGTTGAGCTTTAAGCCAACTTTTCCATTCTCCTCTTTCACTTTCATCAAGAGGCTCTTTAGTTCTTCCTTACTTTCTGCCATAAGGGTGGTGTCATCTGCATATCTGAGGTTATTGATATTTCTCCCAGCTATCTTGATTCCAGCTTGTGCTTCTTCCAGCCCAGCATTTCTCATGATGTACTCTGCATATGAGTTCAATAAGCAGGGTGACAATATACAGCCTTGGCATACTCCTTTTCCTATTTGGAACCAGTCTGTTGTTCCATGTCCAGTTCTAACTGTTGCTTCCTGACCTGCATACAGGTTTCTCAAGAGGCAGGTGAGGTGGTCTGGTATTCCCATCTCTTTCAGATTGTCCACAGTTTATTGTGATCCACACAGTCAAAGACTTTGGCATAGTCAATAAAGCAGAAATAGATGTTTTTCTGGAACTCTCTTGCTTTTTTGATGATCCAGCAGATGTTGGCAATTTGACCTCTGGTTCCTCTGCCTTTTCTAAAACCAGCTTGAACATCTGGAAATTCATGGTTCATGTATTGCTGAAGCCTGGCTTGGAGAATTTTGAGCATTACTTTGCTAGCGTGTGAGATGAGTGCAATTGTGCAGTAGTTTGAGCATTCTTTGGCATTGCCTTTCTTTGGGATTGGAATGAAAACTGACCTTTTCCAGTCCTGTGGCCACTGCTGAGTTTTCCAAATTTGCTGGGATACTGAGTGCAACACTTTCACAGCATTATCTTTTAGGATTTGAAATCACTCAACTGGAATTCCATCACCTCCACTAGCTTTGTTCATAGTGATGCTTTCTAAGGCCCACTTGACTTCACATTCCAGGATGTCTGGTTCTAGGTTCATACCATCGTGATTATCTGGGTCATGAAGCTCTTTTTTGTATAGTTCTTCCATGTATTCTTGCCACCTCTTCTTAATATCTTCTACTTCTGTTAGGTCCATACCATTTCTGTCCTTTATTGAGCCCATCTTTGCATGAAATGTTCCCTTGGTATCTCTAATTTTCTTGAAGTGATCTCTAGTCTTTCCCATTCTGTTGTTTTCCTCTATTTCTTTGCATTGATCACTGAGGAAGGCTTTCTTATCTCTTCTTGCTATTCTTTGGAACTGTGCATTCAAATGGGTATATCGTCCCTTTTTTCCTTTGCTTTTCACTTCTGTTCTTTTTCACAGCTATTTGTAAGGCCTCCTCAGACAGCCACTTCACTTTTTTGCATTTCTTTTCCTTGGGGATGGTCTTGATCCCTATCTCCTGTACAGTGTCAAGAATTTCCGCCCATAGTTCATCAGGCACTCTATCAGATCTAGTCCATTAAATCTATTTCTCACTTCCACTGTATAATCATAAGGGCTTTTTTTAGGTCATACCTGAATATTCTAGTGGTTTTCCCTACTTTCTTCAATTTAAGTCTGAGTTTGGCAATAAGGAGTTCATGATCTGAGCTGCAGTCAGCTCCTGGTCTTGTTTTTGCTGACTGTATAGAGCTTCTCCATCTTTGGCTGCAAAGAATATAATCAATCTGATTTCAATGTTGTCCATCTGGTGATGTCCATGTGTAGAGTTTTCTCTTGTGTTGTTGGAAGAGGGTGTTTGCTATGACCAGTGCATTCTTTTGGCAGAACTCTATTAACCTTTGTCCTGCTTCATTCTGTACTCCAAGGCCAAATTTGCCTGTTACCCCAGGTGTTTCTTGCCTTCCTACTTTTGCATTCCAGTCCCCTATAATGAAAATGACATCTTTTTTGGGTGTTAATTCTAGAGGGTCTTCTAGGTCTTCATAGAACTGTTCAACTCCAGCTTCCTCAGCATTACTGATCAGGGCATAGACTTGGAATACCTGATGTTGAATGGTTTGCCTTGGAGACAAACAGAGATCATTCTGTCGTTTTTGAGACTGCATCCAAGTACTGCATTTCAGACTCTTCTGTTGACTATGATGGCTACTCCATTTCTTCTAAGGGATTCTTGCCCACAGTAGTAGATATAATGGTTGTCTGAGCTAAATCCACCCATTCCCGTTCATTTTAGTTCACTGGCTAAGGTCCGTCTAGTCAAGGCTATGGTTTTCCAGTGGTCATGTGTGGATGTGAGAATTGGACTGTGAAGAAAGCTGAGTGCTGAAGAATTGATGCTTTGGAACTGTGGTGTTGGAGAAGACTCTTGAGAGTCCCTTGGACTGCAAGGAGATCCAACCAGTCCATTCTATAGGAGATTAGTCCTGGATGTTCATTGGAAGGACTGACGCTAAAGCTGAAACTCCAATACTTTGGCCACTTAATGTGAAGAGTTGACTCATTGGAAAAGACTCTGATGCTGGGAGGGATTGGGGGGAGGAGGAGAAGGAGACAACAGTAGATGAAATGACTGGATGGCATCACTGATTGGATGGACATGAGTTTGGGTGAACTCTGGGAGTTGGTGATGGACAGGGAGGCCTGGTGTGCTGCAGTTCATGGGGTCACAAAGAGTCAGACACGACTGAGCGACTGAACTGAACTGAACTGATTCCTAAAATGTCAACGTTCACTCTTTCATCTCCTGTTTGATCACTTCCAATTTGCCTTGATTCATGGACCTAACATTGCAGCTTCCTATGCAGTATTGCTCTTTACAGCATCAGACTTTGCTTCCATCACCAGTCACATCCACAACTGGGTGGTGTTTTTGCTTTGGCTCTATCTCTTCATTCTTCCTGGAGTTATTTCACCACTGATCTCCAGTAGCATATTGGGCACCTACCGACCTGGGGAGTTAGTTCATCATTCAGTGTTCTATCTTTTTGCCTTTTCATACTGATCATGGGGTTCTCAAGGCAACAATACAGAAGTGGTTTGCCATTCCCTTCTCCAGTGGACCACATTTTCTCAGAACACTCCACCATGACCTGTCCATCTTGGGTGGCCCTACACAGCATGGTTCATAGTTTCATTGAGTTAGACAAGGCTGTGGTCCATGTGATTAGATTGGTTAGTTTTCTGTGAAGGTGGTTTTCAGTCTGTCTGCCCTCTGATGAGGAAGGGTAAGAGGCTTATATGTGGATCTAGAGAAATGGATTTATTTGCAAAGCAGAAACAGACACAGATGTAGAGAACAAACGTGAATAACCAGAATCAGTGGGGTGGAGGTGAATTGGGAGATTGGGGTTGACATATATTCACCACTGTGAAAAGAAGAGATGCAAACTACCACAAAACTGCACTCATCTCACATGCTAGCAAAGTGATGCTCAAAATTCTCCAAGCCAGGCTTCAGCAATATGTGAACCGTGAACTTCCAGATGTTCAAGCTGGTTTTAGAAAAGGCAGAGGAACCAGAGGTCAAATTGCCAACATCTGCTGGATCATCAAAAAAGCAAGAGAGTTCCAGAAAAATATTTCTGCTTTATTGACTATGCCAAAGCCTTTGACTGTGTGGATCACAATAAACTGTGGACAATCTGAAAGAGATGGGAATACCAGACTACCTCACCTGCCTCTTGAGAAACCTGTATGCAGGTCAGGAAGCAACAGTTAGAACTGGACATGGAACAACAGACTGGTTCCAAATAGGAAAAGGAGTATGTCAAGGCTGTATATTGTCACCCTGCTTATTGAACTCATATGCAGAGTACATCATGAGAAGTGCTGGGCTGGAAGAAGCACAAGCTGGAATCAAGATAGCTGGGAGAAATATCAATAACCTCAGATATGCAGATGACACCACCCTTATGGCAGAAAGTAAGGAAGAACTAAAGAGCCTCTTGATTAAAGTGAAAGAAGAGAGTGGAAAAGTTGGCTTAAAGCTCAACATTCAGAAAACAAAGATCATGGCATCCAGTCCCATTACTTCATGGCAAATAGATGGGGAAACAGTGGCCTATTTTATTTTTCTGGGCTCCAAAATCACAGCAGATGGTGACTGCAGCCATGAAATATAAAGACGCTTACTCCTTGGAAGGAAAGTTATGGCCAACCTAGACAGCATATTAAATAGCAGAGACATTACTTTGTCAAGAAAGGTCCGTCTAGTCGGGGCTATGGTTTTTCCAGCAGTCATGTATGGATGTGAGCTGGACTATTAAGAAAGCTGAGGACCGAAGAATTGATGCTTTTGAACTGTGGTGTTGGAGAAGACTCTTGAGAGTCCCTTGGACTGCAAGGAGATCCAATCAGTCCATCCTAAAGGAGATCAGTCCTGGGTGTTCACTGGAAGGACTGATGCTAAAGTTGAAACTCCAGTACTTTGGCCACATGATGTGAAGAACGGACTCATCTGAAAAGACCCTGATGCTGGGAAAGATTGAGGGCAGGAGGAGAAGGGGACGACAGAGGATGAGATGGTTGGATGGCATCACTGACTCAATGGACATGAGTTTGGGTGAATTCCGGGAGTTGGTGATGGACAGGGAGGCCTGGCATGCTGCAGTCCATGGGGTTGCGAAGAGTCAGACATGACTGAGTGACTTAACTGAATGTATAAGCAATATTCATTATTTGTTTTTCTCTTTCTGACATACTTCACACTGTATGACAGTCTCTAGATACATCCCTTTCTCTATGAATTGTACAATTTTGTTCCTTTTTATGGCTGAGTAATATTCCATAAGACAAGTCCATTTTTATATAGATACCTTTAGGCTTTCCTCATTCCCATCCTTCCGTTGTTCCCCACCCTGACCAGTCCAATGAAGGGAGCTCAGGGTCCAAGCTAGTTTGGCCAAATTTGCTAAGAGTGACTTTGACCTGCTTGTGTAGGCTGAGGTACAAGGTTCAGCCTCTGGGAAGGTGAAAGTGGACAGGAAATAAGTCAGGGATGCTGAAAGTGTGATGCCCTCAGATTGCCCATGGCATCCTGAGGTTTCACCTTTAGAAATGTGCTAGTAAAACCATCTTTGGTTCCGAGGAACAGAAGCCCATTCATACTAGTTAGTGGCAAAAAGTTTTCATAAGGACATAGGAGTTTCTTCCACAACCCAAAGAGGAGGAGGAAGTTAGAACTCAAGAATAGGCTGAGATGAGAATTTAGAAAGTTGTCCACTCTCTTCCTCTCCCTTTCCCCTACTCCAGCCTCCCCTTCTTCCCCCTTCCCTCCACCTCTCTCACTTGGTACACAGTTCCAGTCACACAAGGAAGTTAACATTAATATTTGAGTTCAAATACCTGGAGAAGATTTTCACTGACTCAGCTTGGCTCTCGTGGTCTCCCCAGATCTAGTCAACTGTGCTCAGGGAGCAGGGGTCATGAGGGACAAGCTTGGCTGCCAGGACCCAAACTTGTGATGTGGAAAGGCAAATTCTGAGGGAAGATGGGGTGACTCATGGGCTGTGCAGACACGCCAAGGTATTTACCATAGGAGATGGTTGTTGTTCGGTTGCCAAGTTGTGTCTGACTCTTTGTGATCCCATGGACCACAGTGCACAAGGTTTCCTTGTCCTTCACTATCTCCCAGAGTTTGATCAAACTCATGTCCATTGAGTTGCTAATGCCATCCAACCATCTCATCCTGTCACCCCCTTCTCCTCATGCCCTCAATATTTCCCAGCATCAGGATCTTTTCCAATGAGTCAGCTTTCTGCATCAGGTGGCCAAGTATTGGAGTTTCAGCTTTAGCATCAGTCCTTCTAATGAATATTCAGGGTTGATTTCCTTTAGGATTGATTGGTTTGATCTTCTTGCTGTCCAAGGGACTCTCAAGAGTCTTCTCCTGCACCACAATTTGAAAGCATCAGTTCTCCGGTGCTCGGACTTGTTAATGGTCTAACTCTCACATCTGTACATGACTACTGGGAAAACCATAACTTCGACTATACAGATCATAGGAGGTACTTGGTGGATAAATAAAAATGGGAGAAATGCTTATGAGACTTGTTCTATTAACATGGCTATGGTCAAACTCTGTATGATTTTGCCCTACTGCATTATGGTTTTAGTAGTTTTCCATATTATATACATTTTACAGACTTCAACTGGATTTATTATAAATTACTCATTAATAATTTTCTCATTGTGGGACACTTAGCTGGTTTAAAATTTCTTTCACCTATTATAAATAATACAGCAATGGTCATCTGTGTATAGGGCTCCTTTTAGATTTTGAATTATTTTCTTTGAAATGGTTTGCTAGACATAGAATTAAAGGTTCAGGCTCTTGTTTGCAAATGAGAGAATCTACGGGGTATATTTAAGCAGAAAGGAATCTTTACACAAGATAATAGGTATCTCTGGGGAGTTGGGGTGGTGATGCAGACAACTAGTCTCGGATATGACTGCCAGGAACAGTGCAGCTAGAATCCATGCTCCATCCCATTGTGGGACTTCCTATTAATAGTGAAACACTGCTGCTGCTGCTGCTTTGACTCTGTGACCCCATATGCCAATTCCTGTTGCTTTGCTCTAATGACTTCCAGGTTCTAGACTCCAGAAACTCTGCCACAGATTATTTAGGAGGACCAGTTGCCTCCACCAGCACACTATTAGAAAACTGAGCTCTTTGCTGTCATTTCACCTCTCCCTTCTGAATCTAGTCTTGTATGGGTGAACCATGCTGGCAGAATTTGGGACACACGTCTGCAGTCTAGCAAAAAGGAAGTCTAAGTAGATCTTTGAATTCTTAGTACAGGGAGGTAAGACTTATGTGAAACTACCAAAATATCATGGGGTTATTAAAAAGATGTCAGACAGCCAAGAATGATGGATGCCTGCTATGTGTTCAGATGCGAATTTAGGGAAATACTATACAGGCTGGGGTAGTGGCTCAGTAATGTCATTAAGAGCACAGGTGCTTTCTGTTTTTCAGTGTATTGACAACGTGTGCCCTCATGATCCAAGATAACTGCCATAGCTCCAAGAATCACATCATTATTTGATAGAATCTCAAGGAGGAGAGAAAAGGGTAGAGGCAGAAGGGATTTGTTCTTAAGAGAATAAATAATTTATTCTATTTGCAGAGGTTAATGTTTCAAGCAGACTTCCCTTTCCATGGTCTAAGTTGAATGTGTATTCCTGACCCATCATTGGCAAACGGTAACAGAACTACCATGCTTGCCTTAAATCTTGGCTGAATACACCCCAAAGTTTAGGTTCTGTCAGAAAAATCTAAAATCTTTTGGAAAAGCAATAGTATCTACTATAAGGGGAATTAACTTTTGTTTATTTTTGTATGAATATTTTAAGATTTCTAATACCTGTAGCCAAATTGTTTCCAAAAGGGCTGTACCAACTTAAATTCTAATGAACAACGTATGACTATGTCTGTTTCACCAGACCCTTGCCAACTCATGAGTTTTGAATATTAGTAACATGGTACCGAACTATTTTTAGTTCTGATAGTTTTTTAAATTGTCTCAAATTTCACAGGAAAACAATCTTATTATGAGTGAATGAATGAAGATGACAGTATAGTCTCATTTTTAATAGTTACAGTTTTAAGTGCTATTTCTTATTGTACTGGTCAGGCCTTTCTCAATAGTCTCAGATAATAATGGTGATAATGAGCATCCCTGTCTTGTTCCTGATTTTCATATGAAAGCTGGAGAGTTACATCAGTAAGTGTGAAGTGAGTTGTTCATTTGAGATAAATCTGATTTCCTTAGATTTAAGCTATTGGTTCTAAGATGTACCCACTTGATGGGAAGAGGAGGAGAAGGAATTACTTAATATAACCTTACACATTGATTGAAAGGTTTATTTCAACAATGTGAAGGAACTAGAATAACTGAGGAGAGTATTTATGTATTTTCTTGCCATTGATAATGTCATACACTTATTAAATATACAATTATTTGAATAACTAGGATCCTCATGGGAGATAAATTCTTTATATAATATATATTTATTATGTTTAGCAAGTGTCATTCTATTCCCAGAATTAGAATTTTCATAAGGTAAAGATGTTACATTTAACAAGAGTCTAAGCATAAGACTGTCACTAAAAAATTGATGCCATGCTCTGGGAGATTATATGACTGACTAATTTCCTAACACTAAATCACTTTTACAGTCCTGGGATAGATCTACTTTACTGTTAAGCATTATACTTTTAATATTCATTGAACTCTATTTTATGGTATTTTATTTAGGATTATTAAATTTCTTTTCTTAAAATTTATTTTATTGAAGTATAGTTGATATACAATGTTGTTAATTTCTGCTATACAGCAAAGTGATTCCGTTATAGATATTTATACATTCTTTTCCATTATGGTTTATCACAGGATATTGAATATAGTTTCCTGTGCTATGCAATAGGCCTTTTTATTTATCCATTCTATATATATTCGTTTATATCTGATAATCCTTACACTTATTTTCTTAAGTGCGGAGTATACATGTTTACTATTGCTCTCAGATTTTAGTGTCAGAGTTAGGATAGTGCCATAAAATAAGTTAGATTGCTATTCAACTTGTTTTTACATATTAAAACAGTTCACATGACAAGAATTAGCAGTTTCTTGAAAGTTAAATTTGATACGTGGGAATGAAGCCTTTTAATATTTGGAAGTAAATATTCTGTAACTTTTCCCACGATTATTGGTATTAAAGAATTCTTAGAGGATTGATTTTTGTAAGTTCTGTTTTCCCCAATCACCCATGTTATTGAGATCTTCAAATTAATTAGCAAAAAATAATAGCTAAATGCCTTACAATTTTTTTGGGGGGTGGTGAAAGTTTTTAAAAATTAAAAAAAATTTATTGAAGTATAGTTGATTTACAGTGTTGTGTTAATTTCCGCTGTACAGCAAAGTGACTCAGATATATTCTATATGTAGAAATAAAACTTTATTGTTCTTTTCTGGTATAGTTTATCATAGGATATTGAATATAGTCCCCCGTGATATACAATAGGACTTCGTTGTTTATCCATTCTCTATATAATAGTTTGCTTCTGCTGATCCCAAACTCCAAATCCTTCCGGCTCCTATTCCCATCCCATTGGCAACCAGTCTGTTCTCTGTATCTGTGAGTCTGTTTTTGTTTCATAAATATGTTGACTTGTGCTGTATTTTAGATTCCACCTGTAAGTGATATATGGTAACATTTGTCTTTCTCTTTCTGACTTACCTGGCTTAGTATGAGAATCTCTAGGTCCACCTACGTTACTGCGAATGGCATTATTTCATTCTTTGTGATGGCTGAGCAGCTCTCCATTGTGTATATATACCATTTCTTTTTTATCTACTCATCTGTCAATGGGCATTTATATTGTTTCCATATCTTGGCTATTATGAATAGTGCTGCTATGAACATTGGGGTGCAAGTATCTGTTCAAATTACAGTTTTGTCTGTGTATATGCCCGAGTGGAATTGTTGGATCTTATGACAACTCTATTTTTAATTTTTTGAGGAACTTCCATACTGTTTTCCACAGTGGCTGCACCAACTTACATTCCCATCAACAAGGTAGGAGGCTTCCCTTCTCTTCACATCCTCTCCAGCATTTATTTGTAGACTTTTAAATGATGGCCATTCTGACCTGTGTGAGGTGGTATCTCCTTGTAGTTTTAATTCACATTTCTCTAATAATTAGTACTGTTAAGCATCTTTTCATGTGCCTATTGGCCTCTTTGTGATTCCATGGACTGTAGCCTGCCAGGCTCCTCTGTCCATGTGGATTCTCCTGGCAAGAATATTGGAATGGATTGCCATGCTCTCCTCCAGGGGATCTTCCCAACCCAGGGATCCAACAGGAGTCTCCTGCATGCCAGACAGATTCTTTACTAGCTAAGTTATCAGGGAAGCTCAATAATTAGTAATGTTGAGCATCTTTTCATGTGCCTATTGGCGATCTGTAGGTCTTCTTTGGAGAAATGTCTATTTAGGTCTGCTGCTTATTTTTTGATTGGATTGTTTGTTTTTGTTATTGAATTATATGAGTTGTTGGTATATTTTGGGAATTAAACCCTTGTCAGTTGCATCAGGAGAAGGCAATGGCACCCCACTCCAGTACTCTTGCCTGGAAAATCCCATGGACGGAGGAGCCTGGTAGGCTGCAGTCCATGAGGTCGCTAAGAGTCAGACATAACTGAGCGACTTCATTTTCACTTTTCACTTTCATGCATTGGAGAAGGAAATGGCAACCCACTCCAGTGTTCTTGCCTGGAGAATCCCAGGGACGGCGGAGCCTGGTGGGCTGCCGTCTATGGGGTCACGCAGAGTCGGACACGACTGACGCGACTTAGCAGCAGCAGCAGTTGCATCATTTGCAAGTATTTTCTCCCAGTCTATAGGTTGTATTTTCGTTTTGTTTACGGTTTCCTTGCTGTTGCAAAAAAAAAAAAAGCTTATAAGTTTGTTTATTTTTGATTTCACTTCTATTGCCTTGGGAGACTGACCTAAGAAAACCTTGGTACAGTTTATGTCAGAGAATGTTTTGCCTATGCTCTCTTTTAGGAGTTTTATGTCATGTCTTGTGTTTAAGTATTTAAGCCATTTGGAGTTAATTTTTGTATTTGCTGTGAAGGAGTGTTCTAGCTTCGTTGACTTACACTTAGCTGTCCAGCTTTCCCAATACTTGCTGAAGAGACTGCCTTTTCCCTGTTGTATGTTGTTGCCTCCTTGTTGAGGATGAATTGTCCATGGGTACCAGTGTCTAAGGGGCTCCCCTGGTGGCTCAGTGGTGAAGAACTTGCCAGTTAATGCAGGATACCTGGGTTCAATCCCTGGGTTGGGAAGATTCCCTGGAAGAAGACTTGGTAACCCACTCCAGTTTTCTTGCCTGGGAAATCCCATGGACAGAGGAGACTGGCGGGCTATAGTCCATGGAGTTGCAGAGAGTTGAACACAACTGAGCGACTAGACAACAACTTGAGTGCCTTATACTTTTTATGTTTTCCCTGTATCTGCTCCATGTTTTCTCATTTAGCATTTTGTCTTTTTTGTTACTTGCCAGATATTTGACTATTTTAACTCTCGTTTTCCCTGAAGCACACTCTTAGGTGTATTTATTAATGTCCTTATTTTATTGTGTTTGAGTTATTTGGTTCCTCTCTGCTTTTCTCTAAATAATCTAATGCTTTCATTCCAAGTCAGCATTGCCTGTTTTTCACACAGGTGGTGTAAGCTTGGTTTCCTCTTTGATCTGTTTGACTATTTTGCTGCTGAGTTTTGGCATTTCTGGGTTGCTGTACAATTCAATGCTACAAGGCAGGAATCTTTGTTCTTTTTCTCTGTGATGTATCCCAACTATCCAGAACAGTTCCTGGCACAGAATAGGGTGCAGTATGTATTTATTGGTCAAGTGACAGAATGAATCTGGGGAACTGGTGGGAAACTTCTGGAAGCCTCCTCTCCCGGGAAGACCTCCTGGGGATGGGGAGTAGGGGGAGACAGGTATCCACTAAAAATATATGTGCAACCTATAAGTAGAGAGTTATTTTATCCAGTGGGAATGTTTAGAACTCCAAGCCCAGGAGACAGCATCCTAATAGCTCTGAGAAAACTGCTCCAAGGAGGCAGGAAGGTAAGTCAGGCTGTATACAAGTTTGTGACAAAGGGAGCAGGCAGTCTGAACATCAAGATCAGAGTTAAGGAATTTAGCATTCTCTGTTTGGGAAGATGCAAGTCTCTGGGCTTGCTGGACTCGTTCCTTTCATAAGCACCTCAGCTACCTGGAACAATCCTGTTTCCTTGTTCACCTTAAGGAGTGGCAGATGGCTGCTTCTCGTACTCCCCCAGCTCCTCAGCAATCACCGTGGAAGGTGGCAGCATCGGCTGGATCAGTTTTGGGAGCGCTCGTTCACATTTGGTGGCCAGAAATCACTGATGGCTGTGACATTTCTTGTTTACTGATATGGCAGGAGATATTTTCATTTCACAGTCCCTCCATGTGGTCATAAATTTGACCATATTTGGGACACATATCATGACCATTTTTTTTTTTGGTCCCGTGGTGCTGATCTGGATCATCCCAGATCAGGTGAAGGTCCTCATTGATATGTCATTCTGTGTGTTAATTTCTGGATTAGGCTCATTGATAAATAATAAAATATTCTCTGCATCTTATGTCTTCTAACCTAATAGCATCCAGGAGATATTTCTCTTGTTGCCTCTTCCCATACCTAGAATCATACTATTACAATTATTTTACATTGTAAATGTGATCTATTTATTCAAGATGTTTCAGTTCAGTTCAGTCCCACAGTTGTGTCCGACTCTTTGCGACCCCATGAATTGCAGCATGCCAGGCCCCCCTGTCCATCACCAACTCCTGGAGTTCACTCAAACTCATGCCCATTAAGTTGGTGATGCCATCCAGCCATCTTATCTTCTGTTGTCCCCTTCTCCTCCTGCCCCCAATCCCTCCCAGCATCAGAGTCTTTTCCAATCAGTCAACTCTTCACATGAGGTGGCCAAAGTACTGGAGTTTCAGCTTTAGCATCATTCCTTCCAAAGAACACCCAGGACTGACTTCCTTTAGAATGAATTGGTTGCATCTCCTTGCAGTCCAAGGGACTCTCAAGAGTCTTCTCCAACACCACAGTTCAAAAGCATCAATTCTTCAGTGCTCAGCTTTCTTAATAGTCCAGCTCACATCCATACATGACCACTGGAAAAACCATAGCCTTGACTAGATGGACCTTTGTTGGCAAAGTAATGTCTCTGCTTCTTAATATGCTATCTAGGTTGGTTATAACTTTCCTTCCCAGGAGTAAGCGTCTTTTAATTTCATGGCTGCAATCACCATCTGCAGTGATTTTGGAGTCCAGAAAAATAAAGTCTGACACTGTTTCCACTGTTTCCCCATCTATTTCCCAGGAAGTAATGGGACCAGATGCCATGATCTTAGTTTTCTGAACGTTGAGCTTTAAGCCAACTTTTCCACTCTCCTCTTTCACTTTCATCAAGAGGCTCTTTAGTTCTTCTTCACTTTCTTCCATAAGGGTGGTGTCATCTGCATATCTGAGGTTATTGATATTTCTCCTGGCAATCTTGATTCCAGCTTGTGCTTCTTCCAGCCCAGCATTTCTCATGATGTACTCTGCATGTAAGTTAAATAAGCAGGGTGACAATATACAGCCTTGACATACTCCTTTTCCTATTTGGAACCAGTCTGTTGTTCCATGTCCAGTTCTAACTGTTGCTTCCTGACCTGTATACAGTCTGCAACATATAACATTTTAATATAATTACTAGAATTATGACTGATAAAATAACATTTGTAAGTCTTCATAGAACTGTTCAACTTCAGCTTCTTCAGCTTTACTGGTTGGGGCATAGGCTTGGATTACTGTGATATTGAATGGTTTGCCTTGGAAACGAACAGAGATCATTCTGTTGTTTTTGAGATTGTATCCAAGTACTGCATCGGACTCTTTTGTTGACCATGATGGCTACTCCATTTCTTCTAAAGGATTCCTGCCCACAGTAGTAGATATAATGGTCATCTGAGTTAAATTCACCCATTCCAGTCCATTTTAGTTCGCTGATTCCTAGAATGTTGATGTTCACTCGTGCCATCTCCTGTTTGGCCACTTCCAATTTGCCTTGATTCATGGACCTAACATTCCAGGTTCCTGTGCAATGTTGCTCTTTACAGCATCGGATCTTGCTTCTATCATCAGTCACATCCACAACTGGGTATTGTTTTCGCTTTGGCTCCATCCCTTCATTTTTTCTGGAGTTATTTCTCCACTGATCTCCAGTAGCATATTGGGCACCTACCGACCTGGGGAGTTCCTCTTTCAGTATCCTATCATTTTGCCTTTTCATACTGTTCATGGGGTTCTCAAGGCAGCAATACTGAAGTGGTTTGCAATTCCCTTCTCCAGTGGAGCGCATTCTGTCAGACCTCTCCACCATGACCCACCCGTCTTGGGTGGCCCGACATGGCATGCCTTAGTTTCACTGAGTTAGGCAAGGCTGTGGTCCATGTGATCAGATTGACTAGACTGACCCCAAAAAGATGTCCTTTTCATTATAGAGGACTGGAATGCAAAAGTAGGAAGTCAAGAAACACCTGGGGTAACAGGCAAATTTGGCCTTGGAATATGGAATGAGGCAGGGCAAAGGCTAATAGAGTTTTGCCAAGAGAATGCACTGGTCATAGCAAACACCCTCTTCCAACAACACAAGAGAAGACTCTACACATGGACATCACCAGATGGTCAACACCGAAATCAGATTGATTATATTCTTTGCAGCCAAAGATGGAGAAGCTCTATACAGTCAGCAAAAACAAGACCGGGAGCTTACTGTGGCTTGGATCATGAATTCCTTATTGCCAAATTCAGACTTAAATTGAAGAAAGTACGGAAAACCACTAGGCCATTCAGGTATGACCTAAGTCAAATCCCTTGTAATTATACAGAGGAAGTGCGAAATAGATTTAAGGGCCTAGATCTGATAGATAGAGTGCCTGATGAACGATGAATGGAGGTTAGTGACATTGTACAGGAGACAGGGATCAAGACCATCCCCATGGAAAAGAAATGCAAAAAAGCGAAGTGGCTGTCTGAGGAGGCCTTACAAATAGCTGTGAAAAGAAGAGAAGCAAAAAGCAAAGGAGAAAAGGGAAGATATACCCATTTGAATGCAGAGTTCCAAAGAATAGCAAGGAGAGATAAGAAAGCCTTCCACAGCGATCAATGCAAAGAAATAGAGGAAAACAATAGAATGGGAAAGACTAGAGATCTCTTCAAGAAAATTAGAGATACCGGGAACATTTCATGCAAAGATGGGCTCGATAAAGGACAGAAATGGTATGGACCTAACAGAAGCAGAGGATATTAAGAAGAGGTGGCAAGAATACACAGAAGAACTGTACAAAAAAGATCTTCATGACCAAGATAATCATGATGGTGTGATCACTCACCTAGAGCCAGACATCCTGGAATGTGAAGTCAAGTGGGCCTTAGAAAGCATCACTATGAACAAAGCTAGTGGAGGTGATGGAATTCCGGTTGAGCTATTTCAAATCCTGAAAGATGATGCTGTGATAGTGTTGCACTCAATATGCCATCAAATTTGGAAAACTCAGCAGTGGCCACAGGACTGGAAAAGGTCAGTTTTCATTCCAATCCCAAAGAAAGGCAATGCCAAAGAATGCTCAAACTACTGCACAATTGCACTCATCTCACACGCTAGCAAAGTAATGCTCAAAATTCTCCAAGCCAGGCTTCAGCAATATGTGAACCGTGAACTTTCAGATGTTCAAGCTGGCTTTAGAAAAGGCAGAGGAACCAGAGGTCAAATTGCCAACATCTTCTGGATCATGGAAAAAGCAAGAGAGTTCCAGAAAAACATCTATTTCTGCTTTATTGACTATGCCAAAGTCTTTGACTGTGTGGATCACAATAAACTGTGGACAATCTGAAAGAGATGGGAATACCAGACTACCTCACCTGCCTCTTGAGAAACCTGTATGCAGGTCAGGAAGCAACAGTTAGAACTGGACATGGAACAACAGACTGGTTCCAAATAGGAAAAGGAGTATGTCAAGGCTGTATATTGTCACCCTGCTTATTGAACTCATATGCAGAGTACATCATGAGAAATGCTGGGCTGGAAGAACACAAGCTGGAATCAAGATAGCTGGGAGAAATATCAATAACCTCAGATATGCAGATGACACCACCCTTATGGCAGAAAGTGAAGAAGAACTAAAGAGCCTCTTGATGAAAGTGAAAGAGGAGAGTGGAAAAGTTGGCTTAAAGCTCAACGTTCAGAAAACTAAGATCATGGCATCTAGTCCCATCACTTCATGGGAAATAGATGGGGAAACAGTGGAAACAGTGTCAGACTTTAGTTTTTTGGGCTCCAAAATCACTGCAGATGGTGATTGCAGCCATGAAATTAAAAGGAAAGTTATAACCAACCTAGATAGCATATTAAGAAGCAGAGACATTACTTTGCCAACAAAGGTCCATCTAGTCAAGGCTATGGTTTTTCCAGTGGTCATGTATGGATGTGAGAGTTGGACTGTGAAGAAGGCTGAGTGCCGAAGAATTGATGCTTTTGAACTGTGGTGTTGGAGAAGACTCTTGAGAGTCCCTTGGACTGCAAGGAGATCCAATCAGTCCATTCTAAAGGAGATCAGCCCTGGGTGTTCTTTGGAAGGAATTATGCTAAAGCTGAAACTCCAGTACTTTGGCTACCTCATGCAAAGAATTGATTCATTGGAAAAGACCCTGATGCTGGGAGGGATTGGGGGCAGGAGGAGAAGGGGACGACAGAGGATGAGATGGCTGGATGTCATCACTGACTCGATGGACATGAGTTTGAGTGAACTCCGGGAGTTGGTGATGGACAGGGAGGCCTGGAGTGCTGCGATTCATGGGGTTGCAAAGAGTCGGACACGACTGAGCGTCTGAACTGAACATAACATTTTAATATAATTACTAGAATTATGACTGATAACATTATATCAGGACATGTCAAATGTTAGGGATTTCATATAAATTTTGTAGTATCTGTATTAATGATATTTATATATGACAGCCTAAAGTTCACTTTCAATTTCTTGAGAATGTTTTTGAATTAAAAATACCAAATAAACTTAGCTTAGCATTGATCTCTGGGATTCCTCAGAGGGATTCCCTGGTGGCTCAGAGGGTAAAGAATATGCCTGCAATGTGGGAGACCTGAATTTGATCCCTGGTCTGGAAGATCTCCTGGAGAAGGAAATGGCAACACACTCCAGTGTTCTTGCCTGGAAAATCCCATGGACAGAGGAGCCTCATGGGCTGCAGTCCATAAGGTCACAAAGAGTCAGACATGACTGAGAGACTACACTTTCATGTCTTTCTGAGGTTCCTCAGAGATATTTCTTTGAGGCATCCATCCTAGAGTCAGCTGGAGGCTAAAAAACTTGGTTAGATCTTGATATTTGGGGATTTTGTTAGAAAGATGAAAAAGATTTTAAAACACAGGATCATAGGTCACTGAAACAATATCTATTCATTTAACCAAGGTCACAAACAAGATACATATACATCATTTAAGGGCACAGAAACTCACACAATCCGTAGAGAGAGAGAAAATTTCCAGTCTTGCATTAGCTCACTTAACAAGGTCTATTGACTTAATTAACTTCAATCTAAATTTAGTTAATCCTGATTATGAATAAAACTTTTTGTTCAGAGTTCCTCTTCATAATCTCTCATCACTTTTTGTATCAGCCTTTCATTTTTCATCAAAGTAAAAGTAACCAGCTCATTTTTTCTCACTGAAATGTTATTTCATTTCTCATATCTTCTTTACTGAAAATATACATTTTATTTCCTTCTTATCCTGAAAACTTATTGTATGATTTTTAATAGTTTTAATTACATGTTTAGATTAGAATCTTCAAGTTTTAAAACCCTAATTTTATAAATATGTTTATATGGCATTTTATAAATTGGTGAGCTTAAACATAAGTGATCATTTCTAAAAAACATTTATTTTCTTATAGAGAACATCTTAGGTGATACCAAACATTTTCATTAATATTCTCAAATACTTTTAATTTTTTATTTAGTAATTGATATCTCAGTATCTTTTAAATAAATAAACTTTCATCACTTAACTTAAATTGACAGTTTTAGAATCTTGTTACCAAACATTTGGAAAGATCATTTCAAGTCGACATTTCTAAAATGTGATTACCTTAAACCTTTTATCCCAAAGTTCTTATCTCATTTACATTTACCTTAAAGTTTTATCATGTTGATTTATTTCCTATTTATTAAACTGAGATGCAATAAAGTATTATACTTAATTTTGATGACTTTTAATGATGTCTATATTAATTAGATCCACAAACTTAAACATTAATATCAGCTATCAACTTGATAGTAAATATTTCTCATTTCACGTGAACCCAAAAGTTGTCTTGGCCAGTTTTCTTTAAATGTAAGTACTTTTTATTAAAGTTAAATAGAGCTCTTTCTAAATCTAATAATACCTTTTAGAAGTAGAGATAGCTCATGTGTAACGTGTAGACAGCCATTACAAACTAGAGATCTCATGGTTTTACTAAAAGTTAGGTATGAACTGGGTATTACAATATTGGTATAAAGTTGCTAGTTGATAAACAGTTGAAATAACTTAAAGTGGCTTGCTCAGATGATTGGAAAGCCTGGTGTGCTGAAGTCCATGGGGTCGCAAAGAGTGGGACATGACCCAGTGACTGAACAATAGCAACAATCTGTAAGGTTTAGCAGAGGGAATATTCTCAGCAGTTTAGATTTAAAGCTGCCACTTTTTTTCCCGCTTGGTCTTAGAGATGTTGCCTGCTTGCTTAATTGGGCTTAGTCTAGGTCCTTGGGAAAGACCCTGATGCTGGGAGGGATTGGGGACAGGAGGAGAAGGGGATGATAGAGGATGAGATGGTTGGATGGCATCACCCACTTGATGGACATGTGTTTAGGCAAGCTCCGGGAGTTGGTGATGGACAGGGAAGCCTGGCATGCTGTAGTTCATGGAGTCGCAAAGAATTAGACACTACTGAACTAAACTAGGGCCTTGGGGCCTGTATTCATTCATATTCTGGTTTTTACTTTTGCGAGACAAAGGCAGTTGTTTAGTTTTATAAAGAATGGCTTTGTTGCCTAAAGTTACTTAAATCAGTGACAAGATTTTTATCAAACTGAAAAGTAATTTATGAAGTTTTATGCTTTATAACTTTAGAGTTTTAATTTATCATATCTTCAAAGGTTTGTACAAGGCATTTAGCAAAGGCCTTTCTGAGTTTATAAGTTAAGCCAAAGCAAAATCACTATTTTTATTTTATTAGCCCTTGCACGTTAGTTCTCAGTGTTTACTTACTTTGTATGGCTCAGGTAACTACTGGTTTCCTCAGGGCATTTGGTTAATATTTCCTTAGTGGTCCTTCACCATCTCCTGGAGTATGCCCAACTTTGTTTTTCTTTTTGTTCTCTGTTTTATCTACTTTTATATGAAATGCTCTGGAATCCCCAGAGTCGGGTAGAGCCAAGAAAGACAGTTAGGCCCTTTGGCTTAACTATCCCAAAATAATTGATCAGATATCTCAGTGTATATTTTTCTAGCTCTTTAAATATATAACTTAAAACTGGGATAAATAGAACAGATTTGCTTAACTTTTAATATTGAGGACCAGTAGGTGTCCCTCATGGCTCGCTGGTCCCTCTTGGGTGTTCCCTGGTGGCTCAGACAGTAAAGAATCTGTCTGCGATATGGAAGATGTGGGTTAGATCCCTATGTTGGGAAGATCCCTTGGAGGAGGGAATGGTAACCCACTCCAGTATTCTTGACTGGAGAATTCCATGGACAGAGGAGCCTGGCAGGCTACAGTCTGTGGGGTCACAAAGAATCAGACATGACTAAGTGACTAACACTTTCACTTGGCTCATTAACTTTAGGTAGTAATATTAAATCTTCTTTAATCATATAAACGTCTATTTTATTTATCCCATTCTAAGTAACCATCCAAAGAAATTTTTATTCATTTTGGTAATTCCTTTAAAAAATGGTTTTTTTTTTTTTTTTTTTACCTCGTTGAAATAGTAGCTAGACTTTTTCTTTCCCAAGCTTTTTGTTGAATTGCTATTATAATCGCTATTATTAGCATCTGTAAGGCCCGCTGAGGGGAAGGCCACAATGAAACTTCCTAAACCAGTTTTCCTCATTCAAAAAAAGTTGTTAGATTAGTTTGACTTTTGTGAATTATGTTGTTGTTTTTCAGTCGTTGGTTAGTTGTGTCCGACTCTGTGACCCCATAGACTGCAGTGTGCCAGGCTTCCCTATCCTTCACTATCTCCTGGAGTTTGCTCAAACTCATGTCCATTGAGTTGATGATGCCATCCAACCATCTCATCCTCTGTCACCCTCTTCTCCTTATGCCCTCGATCTTTCCCAGGGTCAGAGTCTTTTCCAATGAGTCAGCTCTTCGGGAGCTTCAGCTTCAGCGTCAGTCCTTCGATTTTCTTTAGGATTGACTGGTTTGA
This sequence comes from Bos indicus, assembly GCF_029378745.1. Taxonomy (NCBI): domain Eukaryota; kingdom Metazoa; phylum Chordata; class Mammalia; order Artiodactyla; family Bovidae; genus Bos; species Bos indicus. The sequence continues at coordinate 44,429,727 of NC_091766.1, forward strand.
TCTCCTTGCTGTTCAAGGGACTCTCAGGAATCTTCTCCAGCACCACAGTTCAAAAGCATCAATTCTTCAGCTCTCAGCCTTCCTCTATGGTTCAACTCTCACATCCATACATGACTACTGGAAAAACCGTAGCTTTGTCTATATGGACCTTTGTCTGAAAAATGATGTCTCTGCTTTTTAATACTATGTCTAGGTTTGTCATAGTTTTTTTTCCCAAGGAGCAAATGTCTTTTAATGTCATGGTTTCAGTCATCATCCATAGTGATTTTGGAGCCCAAGAAAATAAAGTCTGTCACTGTTTCCATTTTTTCTGCATCTATTTGGCATGAAGTGATGGCACTGGATGCTATCATCTTAGTTTTCTGAATGTCGAGTTTTAAGCCAGCTTTTTCACTCTCCTCTTTCACCTTCATCAAGAGGCTCTTTAGTTCCTCTTCACTATCTGCCATAAGGGCGGTGTCATCTGCATATTTGAGATTGTTGATATTTCTCCCAGCAATCTTGATTCTAGCTTGAGCTTCATCCAGCTTGGCATTTTGCATGATGTACCCTGCATATAAGTTAAATAAGCAGGAGGACAATATATAGCCTTGATGTGCTGCTTTCCCAATTTTGAACCAGCTTGTGTTCCATGACCCATTCTGTTGCTTCTTGACCTGCATACAGGCTTCTAAGGAGGCAGGTAAGGTGGTCTGGTATTCTCATCTCTTGAGGAATTTTCCACAGTTTGCTGTGATCCACATAGTCAAAGGCTTTAGCATAGTCAATGAAGCAGAAGTAGATGTTTTCCTGGAATTCTCTTGCTTTTTCTATGATTCAACAGATGTTGGCACTTTGATCTCTTGTTCCTCTGCCTTTTCTAAATCCAGCTTGTACATCCAAAAGTTCTTGGTTCTCGTACTGTGTTTTGCTGAAAGTTTTCACTTTTGTCTCAGGTTCAAAGGATTTGTTAACAAAATAAGACACTCATTATATACAAATAAATAATACAAATATTTTTTAGGGAGTTGTTAGGGAAAGCACACTGATTGAAACCTGGCCAGGCACCATAGCAACCATTTGCATGAGTTGTTTTATGACAGGAGATCCTGATAAGGAATATGGAACTAATAAGCCACCACCAACCGGAAGAGTTCAGGAAAGATTGAAAGGAGACACCGCATGTCTGTCCACTTCCCAGAATCCCTCTCGCTAGCATCCATCTTGGCTGAGCGATGTGTGCGCCACCAGGAAAGACTCTGAATTAAAATAATTGGCCAAAGACCACCCTGAAACAAATCCCATCACCATAAAACCCGAGACTGTGAGCCACGTGGCAGAGCAGTTCTCCTGGGTTCCCTTACCCTACTGCTCTCCGGCCGGATGCCCTTTCCCAATAAAATCTCTTGCTTTGTCAGCACATGTGTCTCCTCGGACAATTCATTTCCGAGTGTCAGACAAGAGCCCAGTTTTGGGCCCTGGAAGAGGTCCCCCTTCCTGCAAGAGAATTATCTAGCTTACTTTCAATATATTAACATTAAAAGAAAAGAGAAATAGAGCAAAGAAAACATCACCAAATTGGGTTTTGACCAACACCCAGACTTAATCAGTGCTGGGAAGTCCCATGTCACAGCACATCTGGAGTCCCAATTGGGAAAGGGTCCCAGGCAGCCTGTTCGCTCCGTGGGTGAGACTTCAAAAGATTGCAGTTCAGGGTTCCCGCTTATAATCCCAGGACGGAAGCAAACTAATATCACATCAATCTGTGATCAAGTTGCAAGCCTGGTTTCCTGTTAATGCTATTTGTTTCATTGTGTAAAACATGGAATGTAGCTAAGCTGGGGCTTGGTTGGCCAGGCCCCCTTCAGGGTCTCAACAATCTTAAGATTCCTCCCCAATTTTATCTAAGGTGCTGCAAGTCTTGCACTCACAGCAGGCAGTGACTCCCAGTCACTCCCAGTCAGGGCAGTGTCCAGGCAGGTTAGAAGCCAAGTCAGAGGCTGCTCTGCTTTGTCTCTGAAGCCTAAACAAGACTCTTCTTTTAATTTTCCTAACATACTGTTACCAACAAAACAGTTGTTTATTATGAGAGCACTCTAGATTTAATAATTTGTTAGTTTCTCTAATTTTCAAAGGATCCATCATTTGGCCACCAATAAATTATATCTCCACAGAGATGCAAATGGTTAAGAATGCAAAAAGATCTCTTAAAGGCATAACACACACACACACACACACACACACGCACGCACACACACACACACACACAACAGAACGACCTAGGAAGGTCAGATACATCTCAAAGACACAGAGAAATCTGAGCTTCCTCCTAGAAGCCCTTGTTTAAGGTTTCACCAAGTCAGCTTTTAATTTTTAACTACATATGCATTAAAGAGCCCCCCCAACATTTAGGGCGAGATTTAATTTCTCCAGTTAACTATGTATTTGCAAGTATGAGCTCCATTCCTTATGTCTTTCTACAATGGAGTCACCTCGGTGTCTTCCAATGGAGCCCTGGTTATTTCTAGATACTGAGCCCCATCCAGTATCTAGACCTTGGGTGGATACATCTCCTGGTGTCTTTCAACCAGACCTTTCCTCCAGTATGTTAATGGGAAAGGGCAGGTACCTGCTATGCCCCACCAAATAAAAAATTCAAGATCTCAACTAGTATGGGAGATTTGAGAACCAGGAGAGACTTACTCAAATCTGTCCTGAACTCCTAAGGAAGTGGATGGACACAAGGGGCCTCTGCTGGTACCATGGCTACAGTTTCTTGAAGAGTTCAGGTGGAGGAACTAAAAAAATACATGCAACCTGAAAGTAGAGAGTTATTTTATTTCGTGGGAATATTTAGGACTCCGAGCCTGAGAGATAGCATCCCAGTAGCTCTGGGAAAACTGCTCCAAGGAGGAAGGAGGGAAAGTCAGGCTATATATGTTTGCAACAAAGGGAACAGGCAGTCTGAACATCAAACATCAGGTATCAAGTTAAGGATGCTGATGCTGAAGGTGAAACTCCAATATTTTGGTCATCTGATGCAAACAACTGACTTATTGGGAAAGTCTCTGATGTTGGGAAAGATTGAGGGCAGAAGGAGAAGAGAGCATCAGAGGATGAGATGGCTGGATGGCATCACCAATGCAATGGACTTGAACTTGGATGGACTTCGACTGGATTGCGGTTTTGGGAGCCCTCATTCACATTTGGAGGCCAAAAATTGCTGGTGGTTGTGACATTTTTTTGTTTATTGATATGGCAGGAGATATTTTCATTTCACACAGGTCACAGGCCTGACTGCACTGTTAGCTTTTGCTCCTGCTTTTCCTTCCTCCCCCACCCACAACTGCTCCACACACATTACAAAAGAAGGTCTTTCTTGGAGTGTGTGGTATCCAGTGTCAGGGGCCAGGCCCGTTCGAGGTCCATCCTCCCAGGCCTGTGACCTCAGGTGGTGAAGTCTCTTGTGGCCACAGCTAGAGATGCTGGCAGGAGCTTGGAGGTGTGGAGAAGGCTGTCTCCTGGAAGGTGAAGGTGCACTCTAGACAAGAGGTGAATTGGTGGTATGGAGGTATGGGACAACGGCAGCGGCCGAGGCAAGAGCCCGCAGTTATTGTGATGAAAAACACCTTCAGGTAAGGTTTCGTCTGTGGTCCTGCAGAGCTTTCAGCCTGAGCCTAGGATCCCTGGTGTGTTGTGGATAGGAGTGACCCTGCAGCAGCTCATACCTCAGGAATGAGGGAGGCTGCCTGGGCTGGCTGGGGAGAGGCCCATCTGGTGGACCCCTGCCTCTGTCTCATCTCCATCTAGAGTTACAGGATAAAATGCAGGATGCCCAGTTAAATTAGAATTTCAGATGAATGTCAAATACTTTTTTATAGAAGTCCCATGGTTTTGGGCTTCTTGATTTACCTTGATCTGAGGCAGGAGGCTTCCTAGAACCTGGGCATCACATTGGGAGGGCAGTAAGTCAAGCCTCCCTTCAACTCCAAACACACTCTAAGATAGTCCCAGCAAAAAGCCAAGCCTTTGTTGGACTCATCCCACTTGGTCTTGCTCCTCAAGTGCAAGTGTGAACTAAGCAAGCTGTCTACACCCTCCTCCTCTGGCTTTTTAGGAGATGCAAGTTCAGTCTCACAGGCTCTGCTGGACACCGAGATGAGTGAGAGGAGTGCCTGCCTTCCAGCAGGTCCCAGTCAGTGCAGGGAGGTGGAGCAAGGGCCTAGGAAATAGGAGTTTGGGCAGGCTGGGAGTTATATATACTGTGATTGGGGGCTGGGTTAGAAGGACGAACTGGAGGGGTGAGGTGGGTAAGGGGGCTGTGCAGGAGATGACAGAGGCTGAGGGGGAACAGCCTGATGGCTACAGAGGAAGAGGTGTGAATCCTGCAAGATCACAGGGACCCTTCCTCCCAGGCATTGCTTCAGTGCCATTTGCCTCCAGGGGCTCTGAAAAAGCTGAAGGACAAGCAGCAAGTTTCTGGGCTACAGAACAAACTCTGGGAAGCAAGTGTCACGGAGGAGATAACCTCTAGGTATTGTCACAACGTTCGTGTTACCCTTTGACTGGCCTCATTTATTTTTGGCAGAAGGTTAAAAACTATACAAATAATTTTAATGGATATAATTATGTTCTCATCACAAGAAATGTGACACACTTCCATAATTACTCAAAAATGATCATTGTGTGAACAGCTATTAATTAGTGAATAGCTTTGGAAAAAAATTTTCAATAGATTTGGGAAGCATTGTTAATAACCCATTACGTTATGTCTGGGGGTCAAATCACCATGTCGTGTCAAAGCATAGATTTATGACTCCATTTTTAATAATTTCAAAATAATTAAGAATGCACTGTGCATCTGACTGGGCAGATCTGAGACACAAAAACCATATATCTGCATTAGGAAGGGAACGGATCATTTCCGGCCAGAATGGATATCAAAGCTCTTTCGACATTCATTTGGCAAGAGCATGCACTTTTTATAGCTTCTTGAAAAGTATAAGTGATTTTAGATAAATAGCATCCAGCTTTTCTTTCCCTCTCCCCAAGGCCTCCTCCCAAGCCAGGAGAAGAAAATCATGCACTGTCAGGAACTTCTGACCTTTGACTTGGAATTCTGGGGAGTCCAGCCATATGTTGTTGCTAGTAAACTGGGGGTATTTCTACCTTACTCTTTGCTTTTCTCCAGAGAGGGTGAGAGGGAAGCAGCTGTATCCTTCCCTCTGAGGGAGACCCTCCTGCTTTGAGGGATGGAGTGCTGGAAACACTTTTTGGCCAGTACCCTTCCTGTCTCACTGGAACCTGCAATATTAGGTAGGGTGTTTTGAGCCTTTGGGAGCAGCCCCATCTACTGGATTTCCCTGCAATCCTTCCTGGGGAGGGAAGGAGAGTTGATGCTTACAGAGTCTCTGTGTGCTGGGTCCTGTACAGGACACTTTGCATTTGTGCTAAGTTGCTTCAGTCATGTCTGACTCTCTGCATGAACTGTAGTCCTCCAAGCTCCTCTCTCCATGGAATTCTCCAGGCAAGAATACTGGAGTGGGTTGCCATGCCCTCCTCCAGGGGATCTTCCTGACCCAGGGATCTAACCTGTATCTCTTGTGTATCCTGCATTGGCAGCCAGGTTCTTTACCATTAGTGCTAGCTGGGAAGCCCACTTTATATTATCTCAGACCCGGGGAAGGTACTGTCAATCCTTGTCTTACCAGTGAGGGAACTGAGGCTCAGAGAAGTGAGGGGATCACACAGAATAGTTTATCTCGGGAGGGAAGCCCAAGGCTTGAGGGGACTCTTTAGGTCCAATGTGCTATCTAACTTTTGACTCCTTAGGTGACTGACTCATGTCACCAAAGGGATTATCCTTTGGTTATCCAGTGTAGGGTCACCACCTCTTGTGGAGTGGTATTTACTACCAAATGACCTGTCCCATTCAGCATGATTAATGAGTATGTATGCTGCTGCTAAGTCACTTCAGTCATGTCCGACTCTGTGAGACCCCATAGACGGAAGCCCACCAGGTCCCCCCGCCCCTGGGATTCTCCAGACAAGACTACTGGAGTGGGTTGCCATTGCCTTCTTCGATGAGTATGCATACTCATTGTTTAAACCCCAAATGCATATAAAGTACAAGATGATAGCTTTCCCATGCCCCTCTACCTCTATTCATCAGAGGGAATCACTGTTAGCACTTGAGTGTATATCATTCCAAATATCTTCCTCAGTTCAGTTCAGTCGCTCAGTCGTGTCTGACTCTTTGCAACCCCATGAACTGCAGCATGGCAGGCCTCCCTGTCCATCACCAACTCCCAGAGTTCACTCAGACTCACGTCCATCGAGTCAGTGATGCCATCCAGCCATCTCATCCTCTGTTGTCCCCTTCTCCTCCTGCCCCCAATCCCTCCCAGCATCAGAGTCTTTTCCAATGAGTCAACTCTTCGCATGAGGTGGCCAAAGTACTGGAGTTTCAGCTTTAGCATCATTCCTTCCAAAGGAATCCCAGGGCTGATCTCCTTCAGAATGGGCTGGTTGGATCTCCTTGTAGTCCAAGGGACTCTCAAGAATCTTCTCCAACACCACAGTTCAAAAGCATCAATTCTTTGGCGCTCAGCTTTCTTCACAGTCCAACTCTCACATCCATACATGACCACTGGAAAAACCATAGCCTTGACTAGATGGACCTTTGTTGGCAAAGTAATGTCTCTGCCTTTCAATATGCTATCTAGGTTGGTCATAACTTTTCTTCCAAGCAGTAAGCGTCTTTTAATTTCATGGCTGCAGTCACCATCTGCAGTGATTTTGGAGCCCCCCAAAATAAAGTCTGACACTGTTTCCACTGTTTCCCCATCTATTTCCCACGAAGTGATGGGACCAGATGCCATGATCTTCGTTTTCTGAATGTTGAGCTTTAAGCCAACTTTTTCACTCTCCTCTTTCACCTTCATCAAGAGGCTTTTTAGCTCCTCTTCACTTTCTGCCATAAGGGTGGTGTCATCTGCATATCTGAGGTTATTGATATTTCTCCCAACAACCTTGATTCCAGCTTGTGCTTCTTCCAGCCCAGCATTTCTCATGATGTACTCTGCATATAAGTTAAATAAGCAGGGTGACAATATACAGCCTTGACGTACTCCTTTTCCTATTTGGCAGGTTAGGCATGTATAAATATGTATTTTTAATATGTAAGATCATATATACTGCTCTGATAGGCTTCTCCCTCAGCCATAAACTGTGGATATGTCTTCAGATACAAATATGTACCTACTTCTTTTATTGATCTATCATCTACCAGCTCTCACGTATCAGTTTTCTTTATTCATCTGTCTTTATTTATCTAGTTGGTTCTACCTTCAAAATACTATCTTCAAAGTAGTTCTGACCATTTCTTAGCACTTCTGTCTTCCTGTCTCTTAGTTGGATCACAGCCTCTTATCTGGAACCCCTGCTTCCACTCTAGCTCTGCCCCAGAGGCAATTCTGAACCCAGAAGTCAGTGAGTGCCTTTCAAAATGCAAGTTGGGGCACATTACTTCTTCGCTCAAAATGCCCCCTTCGGAGTAAAAGCATGGTCTGTCCCTGGCCTTGGAGGCTCTCTGTGGTTTGCCTCCTGCTGCCATTGAGGTCCGTTTCTTAGGTTACCCCTCCCCCACTCCCCCTTGGTTTGCTCTGCTCTTGCTGTGCTGGTCTCCTTGCTGTTCTTTGAACTTGGCAAGCATGCTGCTGCCTCTAGGCCTTTGGGTTTACTGTTTGTGCTGCTTGGAATGTTCTTCCCAGAAAGCCATGTGGCTCCTTCTCTTCCTTTCAGATTTGTGTTCAAATGTAGTAAAGGCCTTCCTGACCACCCCTCTATAGATTAATATCATTTTGTAAGGTGGTTTAAAAAAAACCATGGGCACAACACCCCAAATATAAGTCAGCATTATAGTTACGAGTAAAAACATTCAGATTTACACAAGGAAAAAGACAAACCTGTTGAATTGGTTTTTCTATTCATGTGCCTGCACTGCACTGCTGGATTGGGCAAAGAAGGGATGGTGGATCAGAGGTCCAAGGCTGGTTGCAGAGAGGTAGGAGGAAGGAGGGTCCAGGGAGGCAGGAGGCTAACAAACATGTTGGGAAGAAGAGGGTGTGGTCAGATGTAACATTTGAATGAATGATGGTAACAGGAGAGTACTGTTGGTAGATAGTCCAAGGTGTGACTCTGGGTGGCTGAGATGGAGTGCAGGAGGAGGACCCTAGAACAAGGTGGTCTAGAAAGTGGAGGTCAGGGTGCAGGATGGGTTATCCACACAGATAACCCAGGTTATGCCACCCAGGAAAGGGGAAGGAGCAGACGTAAAGGAGAAGACAGGTGCCAGGTGCCCAAGTGTTAGATGAATGAGTTGCCAATCATGGGGTGATGCAAGGAGGCAGCTATTGAAGGTGGGGAAGTATTGGAATGACAGCAGAGAGAGAGAAGACTCCACTTCCCATCCCCAAGGGACTGAGGAAGTGGCGTCCTTCATGGAAAGCCAGGTTTCAGACTTTTGAATAGAGGCTGATGATACGGAATTTTTAAGTTATGGAGCTGTAGTTCTAGTGGCTTCCCTAGTAGCTCAGCTGGTAAAGAATCCGCCTGCAATGCAGGAGACCCCAGTTTGATTCCTGAGTTGGGAAGATCCGCTGGAGAAGGGATAGGCTACCCACTCCAGAATTCTTGGGCTTCCCTGATGGCTCATCTGGTAAAGAATCTACCTGCAATGGGGGAGGCCTGGATTGAGAAGATCCCCTGGAGAAGGGAACAGCTACCCACCCCAGTATTCTGGCCTGGAGAATCTCATCTCAAGACTGTGGCTGTTGTGGAGGAAGCTGCCACGTGATGCCAGCCGTGAATCATAGTGCAAGAGCTGCTTGTAATTGTCTTATATGTGGTTCTAGAAGGCCTAGTGGAAATATTAAAATTCTTAATTGAAAAATTTAGACATTTTTAATAATAAAGTATATTTCTAGCATTTATACTTATTTCCTTTCACAGTTTACTAATTTATGTATAATTGACATTTGTTTGAGGCCAAAGAAATGGCTGCTTTCTTTTCATACACTTAATGATCCCTTCCTTGTCTTAGCTGGTGTGTCACCTCCCAAGTTGGAATGAAAAACATCTTTGGTTGTATTTGCCTCCACTCTTTCCATAACCTCACATCCGAGTCTGTGAGCCCAGTGGGACAGTTTCTGGCTAGATTCCTCCTGCCCTGCCATCCTCTGAACAGCAGACAGAGCCTTGACACAGACATTAACACCATCAGGGAGACACTAAGGCAGCATGAGGGGCCACCTTTCATGCTTTCTTGGCTGTGGACATCAGTGAGACTCCCAGACTCGCTTGCACTGTCTGAGTGCAAGAGACCCTGTCTTTATTCCAGGTTCTGGGCGAATTCAGATTACACGAGAAAGAGCCTAGAAAATTATCCAGCAGGTTTCCTGGTGCATAGTAGGTTTTTCCTTTGTTGTTAGTCAAAAGGCATCTTGGCAGCAGCAGGGTGTCCAGGTGGTTTGTTCAGCATCTGCGTTGCGGAATGCTGCAGGCTGTGGCCCCATCTCTCAGGACCATGGCTGTTGTGGAGGAAGTTGCTGATGCCAGCCATGAATCACAGTGGAAAAACTGCTCGTAATTGCCTTATATGTGTTTTCACTTCTCAAATTTAAAACCATTTACTGCTGGGAACAGATGTTAAATTCAGGACGCTTGTCAATTGTTGGCGTTATATGCAAAAAAGATGCTTAAAATTAGAAGCCTGATTGAATTTTAAGTACAGTGATCACAGTGGTTGGAACTAAAATAATTGAAATGGTAAACAGCTTATTGCAGGAGATGGGAGGAAGCAATGGAAGGAGAAGCTGAACTTAAACTTGAAAATCTGTGATGTGGAGTTATAACAGGAATTCTATGGTGGTTGTTAATTAATACTTAATTGTAATATACCAAATACATTTATCCTTAGGTGATTGCAAGAGAAGCCATGTGGATTCAGTAATAATAGAATAGTAACCATCGTGTATTGACATCTGCTATATGTCAGATACTAGACTTGACCTTTATATATCTGGTTAATGTCTAGACTGTTGATTATTCCCTGGGGCTAGGAAGAACTGGAAATTTAAGTGATCTCCTGCTTTGGGCAATTAAAAAAATTGTGGTAAAATTACTTAACACAAAACTTCCCATTTTAACCTTTTTTATGTATAAAACTTAGTGACATTATATACAGTCATAATGTTGTATAATCACTTTCCATTTCCAGCAATTTTCCATCAGCATTATCCATTTCCAGCACTTTTTCATCAGCCTGAACAGAAACTCTGTATCTAGTCAACAGTAACTCTCCACATCTCTCTCCCCTAGCCCCTGATAAGCTTTACTCTCTGTCTCCTTGAATTTACCTTGGTCCACTGGGATAAGGCTGACATCACCTCTAACTCACCCTCAACCCCCCAAATAACAAGGCCTGCTATTCTCATCGTGGTGGTGACCCCCTTATGAAATGTATGGCCAGACAGGCTGGCTCGAGGCACGTCAGGACCCCCTGGAGCATCCCAAGGAGGGTGTGTTCAGAGGAGGCTGGGTCTGGGCTGCTGAGCCGTGGTGGACCTGCCTCCCCTCACAGGCCCTGGGTTGTCTCCCTGCCTGCCCCGCTCCTCATCCTGCAGGAGTTGCAGGGAGCACATGCTGTAAGCCAGCTGCAGCAGCTTTCAGTTCTTTGACCATATCGGTCCTTTGTTTAGGGACACAGCCCTCTGCCCTTCCCCCCACCGGCTTCTCTTCTTTGCCAAGGTAACCTCTCATTTTCAAGCCTCAACTTAGAGGTTCCTCCAGGGAGTTTTCCCTGATTCTGCCGTGACGTACACCCTCTGCCAGGAATGGTGACCACCTGTCCTTCCAGAGGACCCTGCACGTCCTGTGTCACAGTTCATTTTTTTTTTTATTTGCTTATTTTTGGCTGCATCAGGTCTTAGTTGTGGCTCATGGGATCTTTTGTTGTGGGCAAACAGTTCAGTAGTTGCGGCGTTGGCATTTAGATGCCCTGCAGCATGTGGGATCTTAGTTCCCTGACTGGGGATTAAGCCCACATCCTCTGCATTGGAAAGTGAATTCTTAAACACTGAACCACCAGGAAGTCCCCTGTATCACAATCTGGTTACACTGGTTGTCAGTGTCTGTTCACTTGACAAGCTGCCTTGCTGGCTGGTGGCCTGTGTGAGTGCAGGCCCAGGGCCCTCAGGGCTGCGGCCCCAAACCTCAGCATGTGCTCAGTACTGGGATGAATCGCCTTCACAGCTTCTGGCCCCTGGGAGGAATCACAGTGTGTAGCCCCTTTGCTGCCTCCTTCATGGTCATTGGCTCTGAGTTTCTGCTGGTTCCTGTGCTCAAAGGGCTGTCCAAGGGCACAGATTACTGGGAATTGGTGTGTGTGGAGGGAGGGTGGAAAAATGCTAGAAATATGGGATCATAGCTGGGCCTCAGCTGATCAAGTGCCCCACCTAGGAAACCGCCCTGACCCGTGGAGAGGGAATATCTCTCCAATCTCCCTCCAATGTTGTATGGAAATAGGTATTTGCAGAATTTCAAGCAAGTTAAGGGCAGGATTCAGTTTCCCTGTTTCTTTCTGAGATTTGTACCTTGATGGGAATTTCTGGCTGCGATTGAGGGCTTTGTGCTTCACAGGCCTGCTTGTTCTCTGTTACCATTGTTGGCAGGCTATGAACCAGGTAGATTCTCATATTCCTAAACTCACAATTGTTCCGTTTGAAATAAAAAAGAGATGCCCTATTTCTGCCTTATTATGGGCTTCATGTGGTGATCAAGATACTCGTTATATAAATCCTGTGTTTCAGGCTTGGATCTTGCATGAGGAGCCCCAGGCAAAGCACCAAGAGAGTGCCAGCTATCCTGGGAAAGCCCTTGGTGATGTTGCAAGGTCAGAGGTCAAGTCTTAAGCCTGTGGACCTTGATGTGGAAGAAGTGTGGCCAACAGTGTCCATCAGTTAACAGAGGCGTGACATCTAGCTTAGGAAAGTCACTGCCCTTGTATCTATTTTCACTTAATGCATCCTTTCACAAGGAGTGTGTGTATAATTTTTTAATTGCTGGGAGGCACTTAGTGATTGAGACAGCAGATTGGAATCCAGATTCCATCACATACTAGCTCTGTGATCTTGGGCATGTCATTTTCCTCTTTGGGCCTAAGGTTTCTGGTCTATGAGTTGAGGATGACAACCACAGCCTCCTGGGGGTGGTTATGACTGACAATAAAATGAGATAAAGCAAGTTCTTACTGCTAGGCCTGGCACATCACACATGTCAACTATAGAATAGGTATAGTTCTTATTTAGAATCCCAGACTCATGCTGAATTTAGATTTCAGCCTCTTACTTGCTACCAGACAGACTCTGGTGTCTGTAGTCTCTCGTCTTCCCAAAGTAGATTCAAATGGATTCTGATTCCGAGAGTAATTAACTCTAAAGTTCAGTAAAAAGACTTTGGGAAGGGATTCCACCTAGTTCTAGGCTTCCCTACTTGGGGAAGACCCTATTTTGTTTCAGGTTATCTCTGCCTAAAGTGTAGACAGTGTGACTATGACAGAAACAGAAATGTTTGGTGTGTTTAAGAGTTCTATATGTGGTTACTGCTGCTGCTGCTAAGTCGCCTCAGTCGTGTCCGACTCTGTGCGACCCCATAGACGGCAGCCCACCAGGCTCCGCCGTCCCTGGGATTCTCCAGGCAAGAACACTGGAGTGGGTTGCCATTTCCTTCTCTAATGCATGAAAGTGAAAAGTAAAAGTGAAGTCGCTCAGTTGTTTCTGACTCTTAGTGACCCTGTGGTCTTCAGCCTACCAGGCTCCTCTGTCCATGGGATTTTCCAGGCAAGAGTACTGGAGTGGGGTGCCATTGCCTTTTCCGCTATATATGGTTGGGGTACGTAAAAAAAGACCTTCTTATGGCAAGTCTGGCTCACCCTGTATTATCATCTATGCATGACTCAGCAGGAGAAGGCAGTTGTGCTGTGTGTGTGTGTCCAAGAAAGCTTCTCTATGCTTGGTAGGGACCAGGAATTGGCCCAGCTGTCGAATGTTGACTATAGCTGCTTCTGTGACAGATGTTCTTTTGTTTAGGGATTCATTTTGTGGTATTTAGTACAAAAACTTGAAAACAGTTATTGCTCAAAAATTCATACTCAACATTAAAACCTCCTGATTAGCAATCTGATTTAATGGACACATAACCCAGAGTCTTGAGGTAGTCATCTGCCACCTAGTGAACACACTTCATCAGATAATGGTGTGAGAATCAGCAGGGTGGCAGCCCTGAGAGATCTGAAGTTGCTCCCTGAGCCCCAAGGATCCCTTTGTTGTGGTTGTTCAGTCGCTAAGTCATGTCCAACTCTTTCGTGACCCCATGGACTGTCGCCCACCAGGCTCCTCTGTCCACGGGATTCTCCAGGTAAGAATACTGAAGAAAGTTGCCATTTCCTTCTCCAGGGGATCTTCATGACCCAGGGATTGAACCCTTATCTCCTGCACTGCAGGTGAATTCTTTTACTGCTGACCCACTAGGGAAGCCCTGAGGATCTGTTGGAAACTGCTTATTAAAGTGTCCACCAGCACCTTCCATTTCACACTCTGTCTTGGGCCTGCTGGTTTCAACAGCACGCAAGCAAAATCCCAGGTGAGAAGACCTAGAGGAAAACAGCCAACCCTGGAAGTTGGCCTCCTCCATTTACTTGCTGTGTGACCACTTTTCCTCTTCTCCTGTCCTTATACTTATGCCAGTACTTCTCACTGTCCATTTGACCCCTGAAAAACATGGGTTTGAACTGCATGGGTCCACTTATACACAATTTTCTTCAATAGAAAATACTACAGTACTACATGATCCATGACTGGTAGAATCCATGTATGCAGGGGAACAGCATATACAGAAGGCCAACTATGAGTTACAGATGGGTTTTTGACTGCATTGAGGGTAGGCACCCCTAACCCCTGTGAATTTGACAGGTTAACTGTGTATGTTATTGAAAGCTCCCTCCCTATGCCTCAGGAGTTCTGGCTCATGGAGAAGAATGGGTGATGGGCAGAGCTTTGAATTGCCCAGGGTGAAGGCTCTTTAAGCTCCAGAGGTTTTCTATTCATCTTTCAAACACCCAGGGTTATAGATGCTGTGAGAAGGTTGCTGCACAGGTTCAGTTTTCTGGGGTTAGGAAATCTGTAGTGGAAATAAGACACCATGTTTATCAAACTCCCCTCAAGTCTTGCCTTCTGGCACCTCACGCTCTGTTGCTGGTGTTTTGTCTGTAAGTTCAGAGGCAGTCTAAAGGATGGTTGGCAAATGCAGCTGAAATGCCCATCATTTCCACATATATGTTCTCTCCTCAGGACAAGGAGAACTGGTTTTCGGGTTAGCCAGAGAATTCTTTGTCTTTCTTTTCCATTGTTTATCTGGAACAGTGTTTATTCTCAAAAGCCTCAGAAGCTAGTTTTCTAAAAACAAGTGAGAAAAAGAACGATAATTAAAATGAGCTAAAGTGGAGAATTCACTGAAGAGTGAGATCTCCATCTAGTTGATTTAGCTTTGTAAAATGTTATTTGTCTTGAATATTTTCATATTTCATCTAGTTCCTCCTTGTGTGTTCATACATCAAATCAACATGGTGTGACTTGCTCTAGTGAAGTGGAACTGAAGGTCAAGACATTCAATTGCCAGGTAGCCATGGGGACACTTTTTTGTATAACACCTGACTGCTTAACAAATGGAATTCTGGTTATGGAATCTATTACAGCCTGCAGTCATCTTTACAGTAACACTCACAACAGAAACATGGCTGCTCACCTGTAAAATTTATTTGTCTTTACTGGTTCCCTCAGGCATATCCCTGGACTTGAGGAGTTGGTGACAGATGTGCACATCTGCCTTTCCATCCCCCTATATCAGAGCCTTCTTCCTGTGCAGGTACAATGTCTGGTCCCTCAGTGTGTGGAGTGGGCCTAACGTGGAAGAGTAGGCTCATTGCATCTTGAAAAAACTCAGAGTGTTGCTGGCTGAGAAAGAAGTTGTACCCGGTCACTGGATTTGCCCTTTTCACTTGGGCCCAAGTCTATATGGATACATAGGCCCTTGTGGGGCAGTTGTGTGGCAATGGAGGGTATTATTGGTTAAATTCCTTCCTTTAAGGTCAGGACTGGGCCCTAGCACCAAAGAGGCAGAGGCTCCAAAGTCATACAGAGTCTGGGAACTTTGTTCAGCGGTTAGACCCATCATCTTGTCTCACAGTGAGGCAGCACTTGCTGTGCTTTTTTTTTTTAAATATGCTTTTATTATGTTGAATTTTTTTATTAATTAAATTTTATATTGGAGTGTAGCTGATTAGCAATGTTGTATTAGTTTCAGGAGTGTATACATATACATGCATCTATTCTTTTTCAAATACTTTTCCCATTTAGGTTATTACAGAATATTGAGCAGAATTCCCTATAGGAATATATACAGTAGGTCCTTGTTGATTATCTGTTTTAAGTATAGTAGTGTGTATATGTTAATCCCAAACTATCAATTTATCCCTCTCTCCTCTGTCCCCCTTGGTAACCATAATTTCATTTTGTAAATAAGTTCATTTGTATCATTTTTATAAGATTCCACATATAAGTGATACCCGGAGAAGGCATTGGTACCCCACAGTACTCTTGCCTGGAAAATCCCATGGATGGAGGAGCCTGGAGGGCTAAAGTCCATGGGGTCGCTGAGGGTCGGACACTACTGAGCGACTTCACTTTCACTTTTCACTTTCATGCATTGGAGAAAGAAATGGCAACCCATTCCAGTGTTCTTGCCTGGAGAATCCCAGGGATGGCGGAGCCTGGTGGGCTGCCATCTACTGGGTCGCACAGAGTCGGACACGACTGAAGTGACTTAGCATAGCATAAGTGATACCATATGATATTTGTCTTTCTCTATCTGACTTACCTCACTTAGTATGATAATCTTCAAGTCCATTCTTATTTCAGAAAATGGCATTATTTCAGTCTTTTTTTATGGTTAATATATTCCATTGTATGTATATACCATATCTTCTTTATCCATTTCTCTGTTAATGGACATTTAGTTTACTTCCATATCTTGGCTATTGTAAACACGTTGCAATGAACATTGGGGTGCATATATCCTTTCAAAGCATGGTTTTCTCTGGATATATGCCCAGGAGAGGGATTGCTGGATCATATGGTAACTCTATTTTTAGTTTTTTAAGGAACCTCCATACTGTTTTCCACAGTGGCTGTACCAGTTTACATTCCCACCAAGAGTGTAAGAGGGTTTGTTTTCTCCACACCCTTTCCAACGTTTATTGTTGGTAGACTTTTTGGTGATGGCCATTCTCAACGTGGCATCTGGTCCCATCACTTCACGGGAAATAGATGGGGAAACAGTGTCAGACTTTATTTCTGGGGGCTCCAAAATCACTGCAGATGGTGACTGCAGCCATGAAATTAAAAGACGCTTACTCCTTGGAAGGAAAGTTATGACCAACATAGATAGCATATTGAAAAGCAGAGACATTACTCTGCCAACAAGGATCCGTCTAGTCAAGGCTATGGTTTTTCCTGTGGTCATGTATGGATGTGAGAGTTGGACTGGGAAGAAGGCTGAGTGCCAAAGAATTGATGCTTTTGAACTGTGGTGTTGGAGAAGACTCTTGAGAGTCCCTTGGACTGCAAGGAGATCAGCCCTGGGATTTCTTTGGAAGGACTGATGCTAAAGCTGAAACTCCAGTACTTTGGCCACCTCATGCAAAGAGTTGACTCATTGGAAAAGACTCTGATGCTGGGAGGGATTGGGGGCAGGAGGAGAAGGGGACGACAGAGGATGAGATGGCTGGATGGCATCACTGACTCAATGGATGTGAGTCTGAGTGAACTCCGGGAGTTGGTGATGGACAGGGAGGCCTGGCGTGCTGCGATTCACGGGGTTGCAGAGTCGGACACGACTGAGCCACTGAACTGAACTGAACTGATTCTGAACAGTGTGAGGTGATACCTCACTGTAGTTTTGGTTTGCATTTCTCAGTAATTAGCAGTATTGAGCATCTTTTCATGTGCCTCTTGGCCATCTGTATGTCTTATTTGGAGAAATGTCTATTTAGGTTTTCTGCACAATTTTTGATTTTTTCTTTTTATACTGAGCCGCATGAGCCATTTGTAAATTTTGGAGAGTAATCCTTTGTGGTCACTTTGTTTGCAAATATTTTCTCATGTTCTATGGGTTGTCTTTTTGTTTATGGTTTCCTTTGCTGTGTAAAAACTTTTGAGTTTAATTAGATCCCATTTGTTTATTTTTGTTTTAATTTCTGTTACTCTAGGAGAGGGATCAAAAGAGATACTGCTTTGATTTATGCCAAAGGATGTTCTGCCTATGTTTTCCTCTAAGAGTTTTATAATATGCAGTCTTACCTTTAGGTCTTAAATCCATTTTGAGTTTATTTTGTGTATAGTGTTAGAAAGTGTTCTAATTTCATTTTTTTACATGTAGCTCTCCAGTTTTCCCAGGACCATTTGTTGAAGAGACTGTTTTTTCTCTATTGTATTTTCTTGCATCCTTTGTCATAGATTAATCAACATAGGTGCATGGGTTTATTTCTGTGGCTTTCTATCCTTTTCCACTTATCTGTATTTCTGTTTTTGTGCCAGTAAACACTGTTTTCTTTACTATAGTTTTGTAGTATAGTCTGAAGTCAGGGAGCCTGATTTCTCTAGTTTTGTTTTTCTTCTTTTTTTTTTTTTTACTTTTATTTTATTTTTTAAAAATTTATTTATTTATTTATTTTACTTTACAATATTGTATTGGTTTTGCCATACATTGACTTGAATCCGCCATGGGTGTAAATGTGTTCCCCATCCTGAACCCCCCTCCCACCTCCCTCCCTATCCCATCCCTCTGGGTCATCCCAGTGCACCAGCCCCAAGCACCCTGTATCATGCTGGACTGGCAATTCGTTTCACATATGATAATTTACATGTTTCAATACCATTCTCCCAAATCATCCTGCTCTCGCCCTCTCCAGAGAGTGTAAAAGACTGTTCAATACATCTGTGTCTCTTTTGCTGTCTCGCATACAGGGTTATTGTTACCATCTTTCTAAATTCCATATATATGCGTTAGTATACTGTATTGGTATTTTTCTTTCTGGCTTACTTCACTCTGTATAATAGGCTCCAGTTTCATCCACCTCATTAGAACTGATTCAAATGTATTTTTTTTTTTTAATGGCTGAGTAATATTCCATTGTGTATATGTACCACAGCTTTCTTATCCATTCATCTGCTGATGGACATCTAGGTTGCTTCCATGTCCTGGCTATTATAAACAGTGCTGCGATGAACATTGGGGTACAGGTGTCTCTTTCAATTCTGGTTTCCTCAGTGTGTATGCCTAGTACTGGGATTCCTGGGTCATATGGCAGTTCCATTTCCAGTTTTTTAAGGAATCTCCACACTGTTCTCCATAATGGCTGTACTAGTTTGCATTCCACCAACAGTGTAAGAGGATTTCCTTTTCTGCACACCCTCTTCAGCATTTATTGCTTGTAGACTTTTAGATAGCAGCCATTCTGACTGGCGTGAAATGGTACCTCACTGTGGTTTTGATTTGCATTTCTCTGATAATGAATGATGTTGAGCATCTTTTCATGTTTTGTTAGCCATCTGTATGTCTTCTTTGGAGAAATGTCTATTTAGTTCTTTGGTCCACTTTTTGATTGGGTCTTTTATTTTTCTGGAGTTGAGCTGCAGGAGTTGCTTGTATATTTTTGAAATTAATTCTTTGTTAGTTGTTTCATTTGCTATTATTTTCTTCCATTCTGAAGGCTGTGTTTTCATTTTGCTTATAGTTTCCTTTGTTTTGCAGAAGCTTTTAGTTTTAATTAGGTCCCATTTGTTTATTTTTGCTTTTATTTCCAATATTCTGGGAGTTGGGTCATAGAGGATTCTGCTGTGGTTTATGTTGGAGAGTGTTTTGCCTATGTTTTCCTCTAGGAGTTTGATAGTTTCTGGTCTTACATTTAGATCTTTAATCCATTTTGAGTTTACTTTTGTGTATGGTGTTAGAAAGTGTTCTAGTTTCATTCTTTTACAAGTGGTAGACCAGTTTTCCCAGCACCACTTGTTAAAGAGATTGTCTTTTCTCCATTGTATATTCTTGCCTCCTTTGTCAAAGATAAGGTGTCCATAGGTGCGTGGATTTATCTCTGGGCTTTCTATTTTGTTCCATTGATCTATATTTCTGTCTTTGTGCCAGTACCATATTGTCTTGATGACTGGCTTTGTAGTAGAGATTGAAGTCAGGCAGGTTGATTCCTCCAGTTCCATTCTTCTTTCTCAAGATTGCTTTGGCTATTCAAGATTTTTTGTATTTCCATACAAATTGTGAAATTATTTGTTCTAATTATCTGAAAAATACCATTGGTAGTGTGATAGGAGTTGTGTTGAATCTATAGATTGCTTGGGTAATATACTCATTTTCACTATATTGCTTCTTCTGATCCATGAACACGGTATATTTCTCCATCTATTTGTGTCCTCTTTGATTTCTTTCACCAGTGTTTTATGGTTTTCTATATATAGGTCTTTTGTTTCTTTAAGTAGATACGCTATGCTAAGTCACTTCAGTCGTTTCCGACTCTGTGCGACCCCATAGACGGCAGCCCACCAGGCTCCCCTGTCCCTGGGATTCTCCAGGCAAGAACACTGGAGTGGGCTGCCATTTCCTTCTCCAATGCATGAAAGTGAAAAGTGAAAGTGAAGTTGCTCAGTCGTGTCTGACTCTTAGTGACCCCATGGATTGCAGCCTAACAGGCTCCTCCGTCCATGGGATTTTCCAAGCAAGAGTACTGGAGTGGGGTGCCATTGCCTTCTCCGTAAGTAGATATATTCCTAAGTATTTTATTCTTTTCGTTGCAATGGTGAATGGAATTGTTTCCTTATTTTCTCTGTCTGTTTTCTCAGTGTATAGGAATGCAAGGGATTTCTGTGTATTAATTTTATATCCTGCAACTTTACTATATTCATTGATTAGCTCTAGTAATTTTCTGGTGGAGTCTTGAGGGTTTTCTATGTAGAGGATCATGTCATCTGCAAACAGTGAGAGTTTTACTTCTTCTTTTCCAATTTGGATTTCTTTTATTTCTTTTTCTGCTCTGATTGCTATGGCCAAAACTTCCAAAACTATGTTCAATAGTAGTGGTGAAAGTGGGCACCATTGTCTTGTTCCTAACTTTAGGGGAAATGCTTTCAAATTTTCATCATTGAGGATAATGTTTGCTGAGGGTTTGTCATATATAGCTTTTATTATGTTGAGGTATGTTCCTTCTATTCCTGCTTTCTGGAGGGTTTTTATCATAAATGGATGTTGAATTTTGTCAAAGACTTTCTCTGCATCTATTGAGATAATCATATGGTTTGTATTTTTCAGTTTGTTAATGTGGCTGGGATGGGTGAGGGGATAAGCCACAGCTTTCAACTGGGAGCGACTATGCACGCCACGTACCTGGTCACCTGAGCTGCTCAGACCTGGGATGGGTGCAAAACGCAGGCCCAACCAAGTCTGTGCCTTTGTGGAGTACCCAAGAACCTGAACCTGAGTGGCTTAGACCTGGGAAGTGCATGCAAACTAGGGCCTGCATCAGACAGTTCCTGGTAGAGCAACCTAGAGTCTTAGCAGTGTAGACTGGGAAAGCACACAAGCCATGAGCGGGGGCAAACCCAGTGTGGCTGAATCACTGTGAGCACACGCCAGTGATATTTGTTTGCAGTGTTCCTCCCTCCCCAAAGCATGACTGAACAAGCGAGCCTGAAAAAAAAAAAAGTAACCACTACCACACCCCTTGTGTCAGGGCGGAAATTAGACACTGAAGAGAACAGCAAACAGAAGAAGCTAAAATAAACAGAGGGAGCCACTTTGGAAGTGACAAGTGCAATAGATTAAAACCCTGTAGTCAGCACTGACTACATAGGAAGGGGCCTATAGACCTTGAGAAGTACAAGCTGGACCAAGGAACTATCTGAAAATGAACTGACCCCACACTGTCTGCAACAGCTCTAGAGAAAATCTTAGATATATTTTTACTGTTATCATTTTTTAAATTAAAATTTTAATTTAATTTTTTAAAGTCCCCATTACTTCTTTAATTTTCATTTTTATAACCTACTATTACCTTGCAAAAAAAAGAGATCCTATTTTTAAGGCAAACTTCATATATATATATTTTTTAATAATTTTTGTGACTTTTTTTTTTAATATTGTAATTTTGAGAATCTAACCTCTACTCTAGATTTTTAATCTTTGCTTTTTGGTATTTGTTATCAACTTTGTACCTTTAAGAACCCAATTTTAAGTACCCATTTTTACTTGGGAGCGAGATCACTGGCCTGATTGCTCTCTCTCCCTTTTGACTCTCCTTTTTCTCCAACAGGTCGCCTCTATCTCCCCCCTCCCTCTTTTCTTCTCTACCCAACTCGGTGAGTCTCTTTGTGTGTTCCGGGCTGTGGAGAACACTTAGGGAACTGATTACCAGCTGGATCTCGCTCCTTTTGATTCCCCCCTTTATCCTCCTGGCCACCTCTGTCTCCTTCCTCCCTCTTCCCTTCTCTGTGTAACTTCGTGAACATTTCTGAGGGATCCAGACTGTGGAGAACACTTAGGGAAGTGATTACTGGCTAGCTTGCTCTCTCCCCTTTTGAATCCCCCTCTTCTCCTCCTGGTCACCTCTATCTCCCTCCTCCCTCTTCTCTTCTCCATGTAACTCTGTGTACCTCTCTGGGTGTCCGTCACTGTGGAGAAACTTCATCATTAACCTAGATGTTTTATCATCGGTACTATAGTTTTGTTTTTCTTTCTCAGGATTGCTTTGCCTATTCAGAGTCTTTGGTGTTTCCATGCAAATTTTAAGATTTTTCTCTCTAGTTTTGTGAAAAATGCCATTGGTAATTTGATAAAGATTGCATTGAATCTGTAGATTGCCTTGGGTAATATAGTCATTTTGACAATATTGAGTCTTCTAACCCAAGAGCATGTATATTTTTTCCATCTATGTTATCTTTCTTTCATCAGTGTCTTATAGTTTTCAGAGTTCAGGTCAGTATCTCCTTAGGTAGGTTTATTCCTAGATATTTTATTCTTTTTGATGTGATGGTCAGTGGAATTGTTTTTTAAATTTCTCTTTCTGATCTTTTGTTGTTAGTGTATAGAAATGGAACAGATTTCTGTGTGTTAATTTTGTATCTTGCAACTTTATCAAATGAGCTCTCATAGTTTTCTGGTAGGATCTTTAGCATTTTATGTGTATGGTATCATATTATTTGCAGACAATTTTAGTTCTTTTCCAATTTGGATTCCTTTTATTTCTTTTTTTTCTACGATTGGCATGACTAGGACTTCCAAAACTATGTTGAATAAAAGTGGTGAGAGGGGACATCCTTGTCTTGTTCCTAATCTTAGAGAAAAATATTTTCAGCTTTTCACCATTGAGTATTATGTTAGCTGTGGGTTGTCATATATGGCCTTTATTATGTTGAGGTAGGTTTACTCTATGCCAACTTTCTGGAGAGTTTATCATAAATGGGTGTTGAATTTTGTACAAAGCTTTTCCTGCATTTATTGAGATGATCAGTTGGTTTTTATTCTTCAGTTTGTTAATGTGGTGTATACCACTGAGTGATTTGCAGACACTGAAAAATCCTTGCATCTCTGAGATAAATCCCACTTGATTATGGTGTATGGTCCTTTTAATGTACTGTTGGATTTGGTTTGCAAGTTTTTGTTGAGGATTTTAACATCTGTGTCTATCAGTGGTATTGGGCTATACCTTTCTTTAGGTATCAGGGTGGTGATAGCCACACAGAATGAGTTTGGGAGTGTTCCTTACTCTGTAAATTTTTGGAAGACTTTTAAAAGGATAGATATTAACCCTTCTCTAAATGTTTAATAGAATTTGGCTGTGAAGTCATCTGGTTGTGGACTTCTGTTTGTTGGGAGTTCTTAAACCACTGTTTCAGTATTTGTGAGTGGCCTGTTCATATTTTCTGTTTCTTCCTGGTTCAGTCTTGGGAGATTGTACCTTTCTAAGAACTTGTACATTTCTTCTTGGTTGTTCATTTTATTGGTGTATAGTTGCTTGTTGTAGTCTCTTATAATCCTTTGTATTTCTGTAGTGTCCATTATAACCTCTTCCTTTTCATTTCTAATTTTATTGATTTGAGCCCTCTCCCTTCTATTGTTGATGAATCTGATTATAGGTTTATCAACTTTGTTTCTTTTCAAAGAGCTAGCTTCTAGTTTCATTGATATTTTCTGTTGTTCTCTTTGTCTCTATTTCATTTATTTCTGTCCTGATCTTTGATTTCTTTCCTTCTACTAACTTTGGGTTTGTATGTCCTTTTTCTAGTTGTTTTAGGGGTAAGGTTACATTGTTTATTTGAGATTTTTCTCATTCCCTGAGGTAAGATTGTTTTGCTATAAACTTTCCTCTTAGAATGTGTTTTGCTGTGTCCCATAGGTTTTGGATCATCGTATTTCTGTTTTCATTTGTCTCTAGGTATTTCTTGATTTTCTCTTTGATTTATTCAGTGACCCATTGTTTGTTAAATAGCATATTATTTAGCCTCATGTGTTTGTGCGTTTTACAGTTGCTTTCTTGTAGCTGAATTCTCTTTAAAAATTCATTAGTTGGATGTGTTGAGTCTTAGCTGTGGCATGCCAAATCGTCATCGTATCATACGAGATCTTTTGTTGTGGCATATGGACTCTTTAGTTGTGGCACATGGGCTTAGTTGCTCTTGGAATGTGGAATCTTAGTTCCTGGACCTTTAATCTTGTGTCCCCTGTATTGCAAGGCAGATTCTTAACCTCTGGACCACCAAGGAAGTCCCTCTTGCAGTTGATTTCTAATCTCATGGCATTGTGTTCAGAAAAGATGCTTGATATGATTTCAGTTTTCTTGAGTTTACTGAGGTTCACTTTGTGGCCCAGCATGTCATCAATCCTGGAGAATGTTCCATGTGCACTTGAAAAGAATGTGTATTCTTCTGCTTTTGGAGGGAGTGCTGTATAAATATCAATTAATTGATATTTAATTGTACTATATTATACTTATACATATTATATATAATATTCAGTATATTATACATAATACTGATATTATATCAATTAATTGATCTGGCCTAATATGTCATTTAAGGCCTGTGTTTCCTTATTTTCTGTCTGGGTAATCTGTCTATTGAATGAAAGTGGGGTGTTAAACTTCCCCACTATTGTGTTACTGTCAGTTTCTCCCTTAATGGCGGTTAGTATTTGCCTTATATGTTGAGGTGCTCCTATGTTGGGTGCATATATATTTATAATTGTTACATCTTTTTTCTTGGATTGATCCCTTGATTGTTATGTAGTGTCCTTCTTTGTCTTTTATAACAGTCTTTTAAAGTCTATTTTGTCTGATATGAGTATTACTACTCCAGTTTTGTCTTGATTTCCATTTGCATGGAATACCTCTTTCATACCCTCACTTTCAATCTGTATGTGTCCCTCAGTCTAAACTGAGTCTCTTGTATACAGCCTATATATGAGTCTTGTTTTTGTATTCATTCAGCCAGTCCAAGTCTTTTGGTTGGAGCATTTAATCCATTTATGTTTAAGGTTATTATCAATATGTATGTTCTTATTCCCATTTTGTTAATTGTTTTGGAATTGTTTCTGTAGGTCTTTTTTCTTCCCTTCTTTTGTTCTTCTCTTGTGATTTGATGACAAATCTGAATGAAAATCTTGCTGGGTAGTAGAGTATTCTATGTTGTAGGTTTCCTTTTTCATCAATTTAAATGTAGTGTGCCAATCTCTTCTAGCCTGCAGTTTCTGCAGAGAAATCACCTAATAACGTTATGGGGATTCCTTTGTATGTTATTAGTTGCTTTTCTCTTGTTGCTTTTAATATTTTTTCTTTGTCTTTATTTTTTGTCAATTTGATTACTGTGTGTCTCGGCATGCATAGAAGACCCTGTGTGTGCCCTTTAAGAGTGGAGTTTCTGGCCTTCAAAGCCAGATTCTCTGGGGGCTGCTTTTCCTGTTGCCAGACTCCGAGACTGGGGAGCCTGACATGGGGCTTGGAACTTTCACTCCTATGGGAGAACTTCTGTGATATATGCTAAGTCGCTTCAGTTGTGTCTGACTCTGTGCAACCCTATGGACAGCAGCCCACCAGGCTCCTCATTCCACAAGAATACTGGAGTGGGTTGCCATTTCCTTCTCCATCTGTGATATAATTGTTTTCCAATTTGTGGGTTGCCCACTTGGTAGGTATAGGATTTGATATTACTGTGATTGTGCCCCTCCCACTGTCTTGTTGTGGTTTCTTCTTTGTCTTTGGATGTAGGGTATTTTTTGGGTAGCTTCCAGCACTTTTTTGTTGATTGTTGTTCAGCAGTTAGTTGTGATTTTGGTGTTTTTGTTAAAAAAAAAAAAAAAAAAAAGGTGTGGTCATGTCCTTCTGCTCCACCATCTGGTAAATCCTTCCCAAAATGTGCATCTTAATTCTCACCAGGAAATTATTTTTTTAATAGGCTTCACCAGAAAAAAAATCACTACAGTGCAAATAGGCTCAAGGGAAAATTGTTTCTCTGAAAATTCAAGTGAAAAGAATATGGTAGAGCTGGGCAGCAAATTGTTAGTGATTGTCTTGACCACAGAAAATTTGTGTTAATCATCTGTTGGAGTCTGTGCCCTAAGCGAGAGCTATAAAATGAGGCCACTGGAATGGATGAGCTACTTCAGAAGAACTATACATAAAAGATCTTCAGTTCAGTTCAGTCACTCAGTTGTGTCTGACTCTGTAAAGTCAAAGATCTTAATGACCGATGATGATCGATGGTGTGATCACTCACCTAGATACAGATATCTTGGAGTTCCAAGTCAAGTGGGCCTTAGGAAGCATCACTACAAACAAAACTAGTGGAGGTGATGGAATTCCAATTAAGCTATTTCAAATCCTAAAAGATGACACTTAAACAGCTGCACTCAGTATGCCAGCAAATTTGGAAAACTTAGCAGTGGCCACAGGACTGAAAAAGGTCCAGTTTTCATTCCAGTCTCAAAGAACGGCAGTGCCACAGAATGTTCAAACTACCACACGATTGCACTCATTTCACATGCTAGCAAGGTAATACTCAAAATTCTTCAAGTCAGGCTTCAACAGAATGTGAGCTAAGAACTTCCAGATGTTCAAGCTAGATTTTGAAAAGGCAAAGGAACCAGACGTCAAATTGCCAATGTCTGTTGGATCATAGAAAAAGCAAGAGAGTTCCAGAAAAACATCAACTTCTGCTTCATTGATTACACTAAAGCCTTTGACTGTGTGGATCACAACACTGTGGAAAATTCTGAAAGAGTTGGGGATACCAGACCACCTTACCTACCTCCTGAGAAACCTGTATGCAGGTCAAGAAACAGCAGTTAGAACCAGACATGGAACAATGAACTGGTTCCAAATTGGGAAAGGAGTACGTCAAGGCTGTATATTGTTACCCTGCCTATTTAACTTATATGCAGAGTACATCATGCGAAATGCTGAGCTGGATGAAGCACAAGCTGGAATCAAGATTGCTGGGAGAAATATCAATAACCTCAGATATGCAGATGACACCACCCTTATGATAGAAAGTGAGGAGGAAGTGAGGAGCCTCTTGATGAAAGTGAAAGAGGAGAGTGAAAAAGCTGGCTTAAAACTCAACATTCAAAAGACTAAGATCATGGCATCCAGTCCCATTTCTTCATGGTAAATAGATGGGAAGACAATGGAAATAGTGATAAACTTTATTTTCTTGGGCTCCAAAATCACAGCAGATGGTGACTGCAGCCATGAAATTAAAAGATGCTTGCTCCTTGGAAGAAAAGCTGTGACAAACATAGAGTATTAAAAAAGCAGAGATATTACTTTGCCAACAAAGTTCCATCTAGTCAAAGCTATGGTTTTTCCAGTAGTCATGTATGGATGTGAGAGTTGGACCATGAAGAAGGCTGAGCGCTGAAGAATTGATGCTTTTGAATTGTTGTGTTGAAGACTGTTGAGAGTCCCTTGGACTGCAAGGAGATCAAACCAGTCAATCCTAAAGGAAATCAATCCTGAATATTCATTGGAGAGACTGATGCTGAGGCTGAAACTCTCCAAAACTTTGACCACCTGATGCAAAGAGCCAACCCATTGGAAAAGACCCTGATGTTGGGAAAGATTGAAGGCAGGAGGAGAAGGGGACAACAGAGGATGAGATGGTTGAATGGGATCACTGACTCAATGGACATGAGTTTGAAGAAACTTCAGGAGATAGTGAAGGACAGGGAAGCCAGGAGTGCTGCAGTCCATGGGGTCACAAAGAGTCAGACATGACTGAGTGACTAAACAACATTTACTCTTTTAAGAATAAACTATTTGGGGATGTCCCTGGCAATTCATTGGTTAAAACTTCACCTCCCAATGAAAGGGGTGTGGGTTCAATCCCTGGTAGGGGAGCTAAGATCCCACAGGCCGGGAAGCCAAAGAACCAAACATAAAATAGAAGCAATATTGTAACAGATTCAATAAAGACTAAAAATAGTCCATATCAAAAAAATCTTAAAAAAAAAAAAAAGAATTAACTCTTTGTAGCTTTTGCCACTTAAAAAATCAAATTTTAATCACACAAATAACCTGTATCTTATTCTTCATCACCTTTTTTTTTTTAACCAAAAAGGAAAATTACAAGTAAGTCTTAAGTCCCCTTTGAATACTACCCTATTCCTTAACATATCAACCCAAACCTTAGCAGCTTAAAACACCATTTATCCTTGGGGTTGACCTAGTGATCAGATGGCTGGGTGGCTGGGGTCTATTTGTCCTGAATGGTCTGAACTGGAATGACTCCTTTTCCCTGCTTATCCTTCCATTAGGGTATTCTGGAAATGCTCTTGTTATGAGTCCAAGAAAGGAAATGGAAACATTTAAGTGATTTTTGAAGACTGTACTTGTGTCCCATCAATGGCAACCCACTCCAGTACTCTTGCCTGGAAAATCCCATGGATGGAGGAGCCTGGTAGGCTGCAGTCCATGGGGTCACTAAGAGTCGGACATGACTGGGCGACTTCACTTTCACTGGCTAAAGCAAGTTCCATGGTTAGCTCTAGAGTCAGTGTGAGGCCCCTGCTGTCTGCCCCCTAGTACAAAGATGAGACAGGAACAGGACACCTGCAACAGACACTACCATTTAAAGGGAAAGAACAGGGAGGGGGCACATTGAATTGCTGTTCATAGCAATTCTAAAATCAAGGTGGAAAAATAGTGCCAGGTTCCCCTATTTCTGGCAGGACTTCATTCCAGTACCTGCTACTTCAGAGATGGCGAGTATGTGTGTGTTTGGCCACAGCACAGCTTGTGGGATCTTGGTTTTCTGATCAGGGATTGAACTCAGGCCCACCACAGTGAAAGCACCAAATCCTAACCACTGGACTGCCAGGGAGTTCCTGGATGGTGAACGTCCTTTGAACGGCACTTAATTCTGCTTATTGGGAGTGGCTTTTTAGTTCATTATATTCCAAGGCCCTTGACGTTACCCTCTGAGACATCTTTAATTTTCTGTTGCCTTCCTTTGATCATACCTGAAGAGAAAAGATGCCCTTTAAACAATTTCCCAAATCTTTTCCTGCCCAGAGGCCTGTTTACATCTTGAACAATTTCAACCCAGTCTGGAAGCACTTATACAATATTCTCAAAAAACTTTATGGGCTTTCTTTGTGTCTGATTCTATCCAACTCCATTTTCTAAAAGCCACACCCATTATTTTAAAAAAGCTTCATCTTTTCTATGCTTAACCACTGTTATTTTGGGTCTGCCAGGCAATGTTCTTGATTCCCAGTTCTCTGTGTCCAGCAGACATGGCCTGTAGGGTAACATCTTAAGCTTTTATTTATATAGAGTTTTTTATTGCTCTATTAGCCAAAGCAAGTCATATTGTTAAGCCCAGAGTCAGTATGAGCAGTCACTACAAAAAGGCACAGATTCAGGGAAGTATGAAAAAATGGAGGCACTGTACAATCCATATACCATAAAAAGTAATTAAGAAAAAGTTTACTGTGATTTCTCTGTATGTGTGTGGATGTGAACATAAATATCATACTGTATGGTATGATTCTGCATCTTGTTATTTTTATTCAGTAATATCTTTTTTGTGTGATTCTTTTTAACTCCTATAAGAATTTCATTATATGAATATATAGTGCATTTTATTGAGCCATTTCTGTGATGAATGAACATTTAGGTTATTTCCAATTTTTTCACTATAACTGTATTTCATAAAATCTTGAGATGTACCATTTTTTCTCATTTTAACATCTCTGAAATTCATGAGTTACAATTATTTTAGTGTTATTCTTTTATTGGCATACAAAATAATGATGAATCTTATAATCAGTGTTGTAGATTTGATGAAATGTGGCATAACCATTGATGAACATTTTATTGGATTGATCTCTACATCAGTTGTAACAATCATGTTTTGCCAACCTGATAGAGTGAAATGGTATCTCACTGCAGTATTTCCTTGATTACTAGTTAGGGTCAATATCACTTTGTGTTTATTGGCCATTTATGTTTCCTTATTGTGAGTTGCTTGTTTAAACCTGTTTCCTATTTTTTAATAGGGTTGTTTTTATCTTATTTATAGAAATTCTTTATCATTGTAGATTTTAATCTTTCATTAGTGCACTGCAAGTATCTTCTTCCATTCTGAAGTATGTTTTTTCATTTTGTTTATAGTGTTCTTTGTTGTATAGATACTTTAAATTTTAACAGAATTGAATTTTAAAAACCAATATTTTTAAAAATAGTTTTGAATTTTTATTTCTTGCTCACAAAATCCTTTAATACTACTATTGTTACTACCTGTAGTACGGGCATGCTAAGTCACTTCTAAGCTAAGTTGTGTTTGATTCTTTGAGACCCCATGGACTGTAGCACACCAGCCTCCTCTGTCCATGGGGATTCTCCAGGCAAGAATACTGGAGCAGGTTGCCATGCCTCTGCCAGGGGATCTTCTCAACCCAGGGATCAAACCCATGTCTCTTATGTTTCCTGTATTGACAGGCAAGTTTTTTACCACTAGCGTGCCTGGGAAGACACTACCTGTAGTAACAGGTACGAATTATTGAGCAGCTACTGGGTGTCAGGCATAGTTTAAGTGCATTCTATATGTGTGTGTGTATGTGTGTGTATATATACATATGTATATATATTGAACATTAACTCATTCATCTATCACAATAACCCTATAGGATCAGTTCAGTTCAGTTGCGTCTGACTCTTTGCGACCCCATGGACTGCAGTTCGCCAGGCTTCCTGGTCTATTACCAACTCCTGGAGCTTGCTCAAGCTCATGTCCACCGAGTTGGTGATGCCATCCGACCATCTCATCCGCTTCTCTTCCTGCCTTTAGTCTTTCCCAGCATCAGGGTCTTTTCCAATGAGTCAGTTCTTCACATTAGGTGGCCAAAGTATTGGAGTTTCAGCATCAGTCTTTCCAATGAATATTCAGGACTGATTTCCTTTAGGATTGACCGATTTGATCTCCTTGCAGTCCAAGGGACTCTCAAGAGTCTTCTCCAACACCGCAGTTCAAAAGCATCAGTTCTTCAGTGTTCAGCTTTCTTTATGGTTCAACTCTCCCTATTGGATAATTATTGTTAGTCCCACTCTACACCAGGAAAACTGGAATCAGCCTGTGGTAGATTGCATAATGCCCCTTCCTTCTCACAGAGATAAATAAGCAAATCCTAATCCATGCAAACTGTGAACATTACCTTACATGAAAAAGGAGAAATATTACTTTACATGGCAAACAAGGGGATTAAATTAGGATTTTGAGGTGGAGAGGCTATCCTGGATTATCTGGGTATGCCTCAAATAAAATCACAAGTATCCTTATGAGAGGGAGGCAGAGGGAGATGTTACAATACAGAAGAGAAGGCAGTGGGGCCAAGAAGGCAGAGATTGGAGTGATGGCAGCCACAAGCCAAGGAATGCCAATAGTCACCAAAAATCATGATGGGAAGGAAGATAGAATATAATTGTATGTTATTGTTGATGTGGTTTCTCTCTGTAATGATTACCCATCTATCCATTTCTTGATTGGGTTATCTTTTTCCTGGGAGTACTTATATAGGCTAGATACTTTGTTAGGTGTGTGGTAAATGTACTTTTCAGTATGTAACATGACTTTTCATGTTGTTTATCTTGTTTTTGTTGTCGTTCAGTCACTAAGTCATTTATGACTCTTTGGAACCCCATGAAATGCAGCATACCAGGCTTCCCTGTCCTTCACTCTTTCCTAGAATTTGCTTAAGTTCATGTTCATTGAGTCAGTGAGCCCATCCAACCATATCATCAGTCATCCCTTTCTCCTTCTGCCTTCAGTCTTTCCCAGCATCAGGGTTTTCCCCAATGAGTTGGCCCTTCACATCAGGTGGCCAAAGTATTAGATCTTCAGCATCAGTTCTTCCAATGAATATTCAGGACTTCCTTTAGGATTGACTGGTTTGACCTCCTTGTTGTCCAAGAGTCTTCTCCAGCATCACAGTTCGAAAACATCACTTCTTTGGTGCTAAGCCTTCTTTATGGTCCAACTCTCATATCCGTACACAACTGCTAGAAAAAACATAGCTTTGACTATACAGACCTTTGTTGGCAAACTGATTTCTCTGCTTTTTAATATGTGGTCTATATTTGTCATAGCTTTTCTTCCAAGAAGTAAGCATCTTTTAATTTTATGGCTACCATTACCATCTTCAGTGATTTTGGAGATCAAGAAAATAAAATCTGCCATTTTTTCCATTTATTCAACATCTATTTGCCATAAAGTAATGGGACTGGATGCCATGATCTTAGTTTTTTGAATGTTGAATTTTAAGCCAGCTTTTTCACTTTCCTCTTTTACCTTTATGAAGAGGCACTTTACTTTCTCTTTGATTTCTGCCATTAGGGTGGTATCATCTGCATATCTGAAGTTGTTGATATTTTTCATGACAGTTTTGATTCCAACTTGTGATTCATCCAGCCCAGCATTTCTCATGATGTACTCTGCATGTAAGTTAAATAAGCAGGGTGACAATATACAGCCTTGACATACTCCTTTCCCAATTTGGAACCAGTCTGTTGTTCTATGTCTGGTTCTAACTGTTGTTTCTTGACCTCCATACAGTTTTGACCCACATCCCTCCCCACCATATCCCTCCAGGTTGTCACAGAGCACTGGCTTTGGATGCCCTGTGCCATACATCAAACTTGCACTGGTTATCTGTTTTACATATGGTAACATATATGTTTCAATGCTAGTCTCTCAAATCATGCTGTCCTCTCCTTCTCCCACTGAATCCAAAATCTGTTGTTTATGTCTGTGTCTCTTTTGCTGCCCTGCATGTAGGATCATCATTACCATTTTTCTAGATTCCACATATAAGAATATATATGGTATTGTCTTTCTTTTTCTGACTTACTTCACTCTGTATAATAGGCTCTAGATTTATCTACCACATTAGAACTGAGTCAAATGCTTTCCTTTTTAGAGATGAGTAATATAATCCTTGGAAGAAAAGTTATGACCAACCTAGATAGCATATTGAAAAGCAGAGACATTACTTTGCCAACAAAGGTCCGTCTAGTCAAGGCTATGGTTTTTCCTGTGGTCATGTATGGATGTGAGAGTTGGACTGTGAAGAAAGCTGAGCACCGAAGAATTGATGCTTTTGAACTGTGGTGTTGGAGAAGACGCTTGAGAGTCCCTTGGACTGCAAGGAGATCCAACCAGTCCATTCTAAAGGAGATCAGCCCTGGGTGTTCTTTGGAAGGAATGATGCTAAAGCTGAAACTCCAGTATTTTGGCCACCTCATGCGAAGAGTTGACTCATTGGAAAAGACTCTGATGCTGGGAGGGATTGGGGGCAAAAGGAAAAGGGGACGACAAAAGATGAGATGGCTGGATGGCATCACCAAGTCGATGGACGTGAGTTTGAGTGGACTCCGGGAGATGGTGATGGACAGGGAGGCCTGGTGTGCTGCGGTTCATGGGGTCACAGAGAGTCGGACACGACTGAGCAACTGAACTGAATATACTCTGTTTATATGTGTACCCTCTTCCAACAACACACCCCCTTCCAACAACAAAAGAGAAGACTCTACACATGGACATAACCAGGTGGTCAATACCAAAATCAGACTGATTATATTCTTTGCAGCCAAAGATGGAGAAGCTACATACAGTCAGCAAACACAAGACTGGGAGCTGACTGTGGCTCAGATCCTGAACTCCTTATTGCCAAATTCAGACTTAAAATGAAGAAAGTCGGGAAAGCCACTAGACCATTCAGGTATGACCTAAATAAAATTCCTTATTATTATACAGTGGAAGTGAGAAATAGATTTAAGGGCCTAGATCTGATAGATAGAGTGCCTGAAGAACTATGGATGGAGATTCATGACACTGTAAAAGAGACAATGATCAAGACCATCCCTATGGAAAAGAAATGCAAAAAGGCAAAATGGTTGTCTGAGGAAGTCTTACAAATAGCTGAGAAAAGAAGAGAAGCTAAAGGCAAAGGAGAAAAGCAGAGATATACTCATTTGAATTCAGAGTTCCAAAGAATAGCAAGGAGAGATAATAAAGCCTTCCTCAGTGATTAATGCAAAGAAATAAAGGAAAATAATAGAATGGGAAATACTAGAGATCTCTTCAAGAAAATTAGAGACACCAAGGAAACATTTCATGCCAAAGATGGGCACAATAAAGGACAGAAATGGTATGGACCTAAAAGAAGCAGAAGATATTAAGAAGAGGTGGCAAGAATACAGAGAAGAACTGTACAAAAAAGATCTTCATGACCCAGATAATCACGATGGTGTGATCACTCACCTAGAGCCAGACATCCTGGAATGTGAAGTCAAGCGGGCCTTAGGAAGCATCACTATGAACAAAGCTAGTGGAGGTGATGGAATTCCAGTTGAGATATTTGAAATCCTAAAAGATGATGCTGTGAAAGTGTTGCACTCAGTATGCCAGCAAATTTAGAAAACTCAGCAGTGGCCATAGGACTGGAAAAGGTCAGTTTTCATTCCTATCCCAAAGAAAGGCAATGCCAAAGAATGTTCAAACTACCACACAATTACACTCATCTCACATGCTAGCAAAGTAATGCTCAAAATTCTCCAAGGCAGGCTTCTATAGTACGTGAACTGTGAACTTCCAGATGTTCAAACTGAATTTAGAAAAGGTAGAGGAACCAGAGATCAAATTGCCAACATCTGTTGGATATCGAAAAAGCAAAAGAGTTCCAGGAAAACATCTACTTCTGCTCTATTGACTATACCAAAGCCTTTGACTGTGTGGATCACAACAAACTGTGGAAAATTCTTAAAGAGATGGGAATACCAGATCCCCTTACCTGCCTTCTGAGAAATCTGTATGCAGGTCAGGAAGCAACAGTTAGAACTGGACATGGAACAACGAACTGGTTCCAAATTGGGAAAGGAGTTCGTCAACAGTGTATATTGTCACCCTGGTTATTTAACTTATATGCAGAGTACATCATGCAAAATGCTGGGCTGGATGAAACACAAGCTGGAATCAAGATTGCTGAGATACATCAATAACCTCAGATATGCAGATGACACCACCCTTATGGCAGAAAGCAAAGAGGAACTAGAGTCTCTCGATGAAAGTGAAAGAGGAGAGTGAAAAAGTTGGCTTAAAACTCAACATTCAGAAAACTAAAATCATGACATCTGGTCCCAATCACTTCATGGCAAATAGATGGGGAAACAATGGAAACAGTGTCAGACTTTATTTTCTTGGGCTCCAAAATCACTACAGATGGTGACTGCAGCCATGAAATTAAAAGATGCTTGCTCCTTG
Organism: Bos indicus; assembly: GCF_029378745.1. NCBI lineage: Eukaryota > Metazoa > Chordata > Mammalia > Artiodactyla > Bovidae > Bos > Bos indicus. The sequence goes on from NC_091766.1 coordinate 44,464,694, forward strand.
GAAGAAAAGCTATGACCAACCTAGACAGCATATTAAAAACCAGAGACTTGACTTTGCCAAGAAAGGTCTGTCTAGTCAAATCTATGGTTTTTCCAGTAGTCATGTATCGAAGTGATAGACTATAAAGAAAGCTAAGTGCCGAAGAATTGATGCTTTTGAACTGTGGTGTTGGAGAAGACTCCTGAGAGTCCCTTGGACAGCAAGGAGATCCAACGAGTCCATCCTAAAGGAGATCAGTCCTGGGTATTCATTGGAAGAACTGATGTTGAAGCTGAAACTCCAATACTTTGGCCATCTGATGTGAAGAGCTGACTCATTTGAAAAGACCCTGATCCTGGGAAAGATTGAAGGTAGGAGGAGAAGGGGATGACAGAGGATGAGATGGCTGGATGGGATCACCGACTCAATGGACATGGGTTTGGTTGGACTCTGGAGTTGGTGATGGACAGGGAGGCCTGGCATGCTGCAGTTCATGGGGTTGCAAAGAGTTGGACATAACTGAGCGACTGAACTGAACTGAATACAGAGCAAAATTCATAAACAAAGTTAGGACAGTAGCGACAGAACTGAACTGAATAATGAGGTTTGTCATGCATTTTCTTTTGTGTTTATTAGCCATATGTATGGAGAAGAAATGGTAATCCACTCCAATATTCTTGCTTGGAGAACCCCATGGACAGAGGAGCCTGATAGCTTCCTAGTCTATGGTGTTTTAAGAGTCGGACATGACTTAGTGACAGAACCAGCCATCTGTATGTCTTCTTTGGAGAAATATCTGTTTAGGTCTTCTGCCTACTTTTTGACTGGGTTGTTCATTTTTCTGATATTGAGATGCATGAGCTGCTTGTGTATTTTGAAGATTAATTCTTTGTCAGTTGTTCAGTTTGCTATTATTTTCACCTATTCTGAGGGCTGTCTTTTCACCTTGCTTATAGCTTCCTTCATTGTGCAAAATCCTTTAAATTTAATTAGGTCCCATTTGTTTATTTTTGTTTTTATTTCCATTAGTCTGGGAGGTAGGTCATAGAGGATCTTGCTGTGATTTATGTCAGAGAGTGTTCTGCCTGTTTTCCTCTAAGAGTTTTATAGTTTTTGGTCTTACCTTTAGATCTTTAATCCATTTTGAGTTTATTTTTGTGTGTGGTGTTACAAAGTATTCTAATTTCTTTCTTTTACACATAGTTGACCAGTTTTCCCAGCACCACTTATTGAAGAGTGTGTCTTTTCTCCATTGTATATTCTTGCCTCCTTTGTCAGAGATAAGGTGTCCATAGGTGCTTGGATTTATCTCCAGGCTCTCTAATTTGTTCCATTGATCTATATTTCTGTTTTTGACTGTAGCTTTGTGGTACAGTCTGAAGTCGGGAAGGTTGATTCCTCCAGTTTTATTCTTCTTAAGATTGCTTTGGCTACTTGGGGTCTTTTGTGTTTCCATACAAATTGTGAAGTTATTTGTTCTAGTTCTATGAAAAATACCATTGGTAGTTTGTTACAGATTGCACTGAATCTATAGATTGTTTTGGGTAGTATAGTCATTTTCACTATAGTGATTCTTCCAATCCAAGACGATGGTATGTTTCTCCATATATTTGTGCAATCTTTGATTTCTTTCATCAGTGTTTTATAGTTTTCTGTATACAGGTCTTTTGTCTCTTTAGGTAAATTTATTCCTAAGTATTTTATTCATTTTGTTGCAAGGGTGAATGGGATTGTTTCCTTAATTTCTCTGATTTTTCATTTTTAGTGTATAGGAATGCAAGGGATTTCTGTATATTAACTTTATATCCTGTGACTTCACTATATTCATTGATTCATTCTAGTAATTTTCTGGTGGCATCTTCAGGGCTTTCTATGTAGAGAACCATATCATCTGCTAACAGTGAGAGTTTTACTCTTTTTCCAATCTGGATTCTTTTTATTTCTTTTTCTTCTCTATGGCTAGAACTTTTTCTTCTCTATTTCTATGGCTAGGACTTTTAAAACTATGTTGAATACTAGTGGTGAGAGTGGGCACCCTTGTCTTGTTCCTGATTTTAGAGAAAATGCTTTCGATTCTTTGCAATTGAGGATAATGTTTGCTGTGGTTTGCTCTGTATGGCTTTTATTATTTTGAGATATGTTTCTTCTATGCCTACTTTCTGGAGAGTTTTTATCATAAATGGGTGTTGAATTTTGTCAAAGGCTTTCTCTGCATCTGCAGAAATAGTCATATAGTTTTTTGTCTTTCAATTTGTTAATATGGTGTGTCACATTGATTTATTTGCATATATTAAAGAATTCTTGTATCCCTGGGATGAAGCCCACTTGATCATGATATATGATCTTTTTAGTATGTTGTTGAATTCTCTTTGCTAGAATTTTGTTGTGGAAATACAGCTTGTACATCTGGGAGTTCTCAGTTCAAGTACTGCTGAAGCTTAGATTGAAGGATTTTGGGTATAAACTTGCTAGCCTGTGAAATGAGCACAGTTGTACAGTAGTTTGAACATTCTTTGGCATTTCCCTTCTTTGATATTGGAATGAAAATGGAACTTTTCCAGTCCTGTGGCCACTGCTGAGTTTTCCAAATTTGCTGACATATTGAATGCAGCATTTTAACAGCATCATGTTTTAGGGTTTTAAATAGCCCAGCTGGAATGCTATCACCTCCACAGCTTTGTTTGTATTAATGCTCCCTAAGCATATTAAAAAGCAGAGACATTACTCTGTCCACAAAGGTCCGTCTAGTCAAGGCTATGGTTTTTCCAGTGGTCATGTATGGGTGTGAGAGTTGGACTATAAAGAAAGCTGAGCGCCGAAGAATTGATGCTTTTGAACTGTGGTGTTGGAGAAGACTCTTGAGAGTCCCTTGGACTGCAAGGAGATCCAACCAGTCCATCCTAAAGGAGATCAGTCCTGGGTGTTAATTCGAAGGACTGATGCTGAAGCTGAAACTCCAATACTTTGGCCACCTCATGCAAAGAGTTGACTCATTGGAAAAGACCCTGATGCTGGGAGGGATTGGGGGCAGGAGGAGAAGGGGACGATAGAGGATGAGATGGCTGGATGGTTTGAGTAAACTCCGAGAGTTGATGATGGACAGGGAGGCCTGGTGTGCTGCAGTTCATGGGGTCGCAAAGAGTCAGACAGGATTGAGTGACTGAACTGAACTGAACTGAAGGCCCACTTGACTTCACACTCCAGGCTGTCTGGTTCTAGGGTTGAGTGACCACACCATCACTGTTATCCAGGTTATTAAGACTTTTTTGTACAGTTCCATGTATTCTTGCCACCTCTTCTTAATCTCTTCTGCTTGTGTTAGGTCCTTACTCTTTCTGTCTTTATTGTGCCCATCTTTGCATGAAATGTTCCCTTGGTATCTCTAAATTTCTTGAAGAGATCTGTTAACTTTTATATTTTTATTTAGTCAAATTTAAAAGTTTTAATTTATATCTGTTTGTTATTTGAAAGAACTTTCTAACTTCCCATTTTCTTCTACAAGTTTGACTTTTTAAGAAAGTTTAGGTCTTTCCTCTATCTGGAATTTCCTTTTAAAAAAAAAATTGAAGAAGTGTTGATTTATAATATTGTGTTATTAATAATTTCAAGTGTACAGCAAAGTGGTATATATATTCCTTTTCAAATTCTTTTCTATTATAGCTTATTACAAGATACTGAATATAGTTGCTTCTGCCAAGTTGCTTCAGTCGTGTCCGACTCTGTGCGACCCCATAGACGGCAGCCCACCAGGCTCCCCCGTCCCTGGGATTCTCCAGGCAAGAACACTGGAGTGGGTTGCCACCTCCTTCTCCAATGCATGTAAGTGAAAAGTGAAAGTGAAGTCGCTCAGTCGTGTTCGACTCTTTGCTACCCCGTGGACTGCAGTCCACCAGGCTCCTCCACCCATGAGATTTTCCAGGCAAGAGTACTGGAGTGGGGTGCCATTGCCTTCTCCGATAGTTGCTTCTACTATACAGTAAATTCTTGTTTATCTGTTTTATATATAGAGTGTGTATCTGCTAATCCCATCAGTTCAGTTCAGTTGCTCAGTCGTGTCCAACTCTTTGTGATCCCATGGACTGCAGCATGCCAGGCTTACTCCTAATTTATTCCTCCCTGGAATTTACTTGTGAGAATAGTATGTAGGGACATAATTATTCCCCAAAATGGAGAATCAGTTATCTCAATAACATTATTAAGAGATCCAGTTTCCTTCTGTTTCACATGAATCCATTTTTGAGCTGTCAATTACATTCTTCTGGTCTATTGCCTATCTTTACAATAATACAAACAGTATTAATTCCTACAGTTTTAAAATATGTTTTGATGTTTGGTAGGGCAAGCTCTCTTCTTTTCTAAACTTGCTTTTACTACATTTGTATATTTACATTTTAAAAATTAAAAAAATTAATTTTTCTATTAAGATAAAAATTTTAGAGAAGTTTATGCTTATTAGCAAAATTGAGGGAAATGCACAGAGATTTTCCATATACTTCCTGCTCCCACACATGCACAGCATCCCCTATTATCAACATCTTCACTAAAGTAGTACATTTGTTACAGTGATAGACCTATGCTGCCATGTCATCCAAAGTCCATAGGTTACATTAGGATTAATGCTTGGTGTTGTACATTCCCAGTACAACTGGGATTAATTTAACAATATAAAATAATCACATAGAATTTGGGGGGGGTCAAGCAGAGTGATGTGGTAAGTAGAAGTACATACATGCACATGTTTTCATCCACCCAGTCAGTCTATGATACATATTGATACATAATTATCAATATGTATGATCCTATTACCATTTTCTTAATTATTTGGGGTTTATTTTCTGTAGGTCTTTTTCCTTCTCTTGTGTTCCCTGCCTAGAGAAGTTCCTTTAGCATTTGTTGTAAAGCTGTTTTGGTGGTGCTGAATTCTCTTAACCTTAGTTTGTGTGGAAAGCTTTTGATTTCTCCATCAAAACTGAAGGAGAGTCTTGCTGGGTATAGTATTCTTGGTTGTTGGTTCTTCCCTTTCATCACTTTAAATATATCATGCCCTTCTGGCTTGTAGAGTTTCTGTTGAGAAATCAGCTGGTAGCCTGATGGGAGTTCCCTTATATGTTATTTGTCATTTTTCCTGTGTTGCTTTTAATAGTTTATCTCTGTCTTTAATTTTTGTCAGTTTGATTACTATTTATCTTGGTGTGTTACTCCTTGTGTTTATCCTTTCTGGGACTCTCTGTGCTTCCTGGACTTGGTTGACTATTTCCTTTCCCATGCTCAGAAAGTTTTCAGCTATTATCTCTTCAAATATTCTCAGCTCCTTTCTCTCTGTCTTCTCTCTCTGACCCCTATAATGCAAATGTTGGTGTGTCTGATGTTCTCCCAGAGGTCTCTTAGGCTGTCTCCATTTCTTTTCATTCTTTTTCTATATTCTGTTCTGTGGCAGTGATTTCCACCATTCTGTCCTCCGGGTCATTTACCCATTCTTCTGTCTTAGTTATTCTGCTGTTGATTTCTTCTAGTGTATTATTCATCTTAGTTTGTTACTTCTTTAGTTCTTCTAGGTCTTTGGTAAACATTTATTGCATTTTATCCTTCTTTGCCTCCATTGTTTTTCTGAGATCCTGAATCATCTTCACTATCATTCTGAATTCTATTTCTGGAAGGTTGCCTATCTCCACTTCACTTAGTTGTTATTCTGAGATTTTATCTTGTCCCTTCATCTGGAACATAACTTTCTGCTTTTTCGTCGTGATTAACTTTCTGTAATATGGTTTTTGTTTTAGCTGCTTGAGACGGTGCTGCTTTTTGCTTCTCCTATCTGCCCTCTGATGGATGAGGCTGAGAGGCCATTTATGCTTGTTCATGAGAGGGACTGGCAATCCACTCTAGTACTATTGCCTGGAAAATCCCATGGACAGAGGAGCCTGGTAGGCTACAGTCCATGGGGTCACAAAGAGTTGGACAAGACTGAGCGACTTCATTTTTCATTTATGGGAGGGACTGGCAATGGGAAAAACTGGGTCTTGCTCCAGTGGGCAGGGCCTCACTCAGTAAAGTTTTAATCCAATTATCTGGTGATGGGTGGGTGGCACTCCCTCCCTGGTAGTTGTTTGGCCTGAAGCAACCCAGCCCTGGGGTCTGTAGGCTCTATGGTAGAGTTAACAGTTAACTTCCAGAGGGTTTATACCAAGGGAGACCTTCCAGCACCCCGCTTCCTGTGCGATCCCCTGCTGACCCACACCTCCACAGTAGGCCCTCTAACACTAGCAGGTAGTTTTGGTTCAATCTTCTGTGGGGTCACTGCTCCTCTCCTCTGGGTTTTGGTGTGTGAAAAATTTTGTTTGTGCCCGCCAAGACTATAGTCTTTGTTTCCCTCAGTCCTCTGGAAGCCTATAATCAAATCCTGCTGGCACTCAAGGCCAGATTCCCTGGGGATTCCCAGTCCCTTTGTCAGATCCCCAGGCTGAGGAGCCTGACATGGGGTTCAGAACCTTCACAATAGTGAAGGTACTTTGCTGCTGTTGTTCTCCAGTCTGTTGCCACCACTCAGTGGGTATGGAATTTGTATTTATCATGATTGTGCCCCTCCTACCATCTTGCATGGCTTATTCTTTGTCTTTGGACATGGGGTATCTTTTTTGGTGGGTTCCAGCATCTCCCTACTGATGGTTGTTCAACAGCTAGTTGCAGTTTTGATTTTCTCACAGGAGGAGATAAGAGCACTACTCCACCATCTTGAGCCAGAAGCCTCTATGTACCACATCTGCATTATCCATTCATCTGTCAATGGACATTTAGGTTCCTTCTACATCCTGAATATTGTACATAATGCTGGAATGAATATTGGGGTACACATGTCTTCTTGAATTATGGTTTTCTCTGAGTATATGCCCAGTAGTGGGATTGCTGGATCATATGGTAGTTCTATTTTTAGTTTTTAAAGGAACCTCCATACTGTTCTCCATGTGCTGTGCTAAGTCACTTCAGTCATGTCTGACTCTTTCTCAAAGAACCAGCTTTTAGTTTTATTAATCTTTACTATTGTTTCTTTCATTTCTTTTTCATTTATTTCTGCTCTGATCTTTATTATTTCTTTCCTTCTGCTAATTTTTTTTTCGGTTCTTCTTTTTCCAGTTGTTTTAGGTGTAAAGTTAGGTTGTCTATTTGATGTTTTTCCTGTTTCTTGAGGTAGGATTGTATTGCTATAAACTTCCCTCTTAGAACTGCTTTTGCTGTATCCCATAGGTTTTGACTTGACATGTTTTCATTGTCATTCGTTTCTAGAAAATTTTTGATTACCCTTTTGATTTCTTCAATAACCTGTTGGTTATTTAGAGGCATATTGTTTAATCTCCATGTGTTTGTGTTTTTTACAGTTTTTTTTCTTGTAATTGATATCTAGTCTCAAAGCATTGTTGTCAGAAAAGATGCTTGATATGATTTCAATTTTCTTAAAATTACTGAGGTTTGATTTGTGACCCAAAATGTGGTCTATTCTGGAGAATGTTCCATGTGTGCTTGAGAAGAAGGTGCATTCTTTACATTTGGATGGGATGTCCTGAAGATATCAATGAGACCCATCTCACTTAATGTATCATTTAAGACTTGTGTTTCCTTATTAATTTTCTGTTTTGATGATGTGTCCATTGGTGTGAGTGGGGTGTTAAAGTCTCCTACTATTATTGTTTTACTGTCAGTTTCTCCTTTTATGTCTTTTAGTGTTTGTCTTATGTATTGAGGTGCTCCTATGTTGGGTGCATAGATATTTGCAATTGTTATGTCTTCGTCTTGGATTGATCCCTTGATCATTATATAGTGTTCTTCCTTTTCTCTTGTAATAGTCTTTATTTTAAGGCCTATTTTGTTTGTTATGAAGATTGCTATTCCAGTTTTTTTTTGCTTCCCATTTGCATGGAATATATTTTTCCATCCTCTCACTTTCAGTCTAAATGTGTCTTTAGGTCTGAAGTATAGCCAACATATATATGGATCTTGTTTTTGTATCCATTCAACCAGTCTGTGTCTTTTGGTTGGAGGATTTAATCCGTTTACATTCAAAGTAATTATTGATATATATGTTCCTATTGCCATTTTCTTAGTTGTCTGGGGATTGATTTTGTAGATCTTTTTCTTCCATTGTATTTCTTGACTATGTAAGTCCCTTTAACATTTGTTGTAAAGCTAGTTTGGTGGTATTGAATTCTCTTAACTTTTGCTTTTCCGAAAAGCTTTTTATTTCTCTGTCAATTTTGAATGAGATCCTTGCCAGGTACAGTAATCTTGGTTGTAGGTTTTTCCCTTTCAGTACTTTAAATATATCCTGCCATTCCCCTCTGGCCTGCAGAGTTTCTGCTGAAAGATCAGCTGTTAAGCATATGGGTTTCCCTTGTATGTTACTTATTGCTTTTCCCTCACTGTTTTTAATATTCTTTCTTTGTGTTTAATCTTTGTTAGTTTGATTAGTATATGTCTTGGCTTGTTTCTCCTTGGGTTTATCCTATATGGGACTCTTTGCACCTCTTGGACTTAATTGATTATTTCCTTTTCCATGTTGGAGAAAATTTCAACTATAATCTCTTCAAAAATTTTCTTTTTCTCTTCTCCTGGGACCCCTATAATTCAAATGTTGGTGCATTTTATATTGTCCCAGAGATCTCAGAGACTATCCTCAGTTCTTTTCATTCTTCTTGCTTTATTCTGCTCTTCAGAAGTTATTTCCACCATTTTATCTTCCACTCACTGATTTGTTCTGCTTCAGATATTCTGCTATTGATTCCTTTCAGAGTATTTTTAATTTCAGTAATTGTGTTGTTTGTCTCTGTATGTTTATTCTTTAATTCTCGTAGGTCTTTGTTAATTGATTCTTTTTAATTTTCTCCATTCTGTTTTCAAGGTTTTGATCATCTTTGCTATCATTGTTCTGAATTCTTTTTCAGGAGTTTGCCTATTTCCTCTTCATTTATTTGGACTTCTGTGTTTCTAGTTTGTTTATTCATTTGTGTAGTATTTCTCTGCCTTTTCATTATTATTATTTTTTTAAACTTACTGTGTTTGAGGTCTCCTTTTCCCTAAGGTTGGTCCAGTGGTTTCTGTAAGCATCATATAGGGTGAGATTTGTGCTGAATTTTTTCCCCCCCCTTTGATGGGCAAGGCTCAGTAAGGTGGTAATCCTGTCTGCTGCTGATTGGGTTTGTACTTTTGTTTGTTGTTTAGATGAAGCTCCTGCACAGGGTGCTACTGGTGGTTGGGTGATGCTGGGTCTTGTATTCAAGTGGTTTCCTTTGTGTGAGTTCTCACTATTTGATACTCCCGAGGGTTAGTTCTCTGGTAGTCTAGCGTCTTGGAGTCAGTGCTCCCACTCCAAAGGCTCAGGGCTTGATCTCTGGTCAGGAATGAAGATTCCACAAGTGGTTTGTTATGGCATTGAGATTGAAAAAAATACCCCAAAACGAGAAACCAAAGATGAACCCCAGACAAATGGTAGTTACAAAATCAGACAAATAATAATTGAAATAATGGAACATACACATATACATATACACCCATAAGCAAAATCAAAACAGTCCAACAAAAATAAAGTACAATAGATTGACCTGGCAACCAAAGGAAACCAAAAATTATATTTACCAGTTAAGAACAAAACTAACTAAAGCACAGACTAGAAAACAAAGCCAAAGCAAGGTGCCAAGTGGGGAATAAGGCAATGAAAATAAAGCTAACAAATATGTTGAGAGGAGAGGAAAGAAAGAAAAGAAAGAAAGAATAGATATGCAAAGTTAAATAGAGGTAGATAAAGAAGATTTATATACATTAAAGATTAACTGTGAGGGGAAAAGAATAGTAGGAAAAGCAAACAAAGGAATAAATATAGAAAAAACGATAGATTTTAAAAATTAAAATTAAAAAAAGAGAAAAGAAAAAAAGGAAAGAAGAAAGGAAGAAAAAAAAAACATAAAAAAAGAGGAAAACTCCACAGAACAGCAAATGTCCAATGTAGAGGTAGAGGTTTATAACAACAATAAAAAATGTGACTAAGGGAAAAAAAAAGCCCAAAAGCTTAATTAGATTTCATACTGCCAATAAAATTGACAACTACAACAGAGGGGGGAAAATGGGAAAAAAAAAAAGGAAAAAAAATCCAGAAGAATCTATAGAACAAGTCAAAACACAAAAATAATAAATGTTTTTTTCTTGAGTCACTGCTGTCAGAGTCCTTTCCCTCACTGGGAGTCACAGCCCACCCCACCTTCCTAGGATGCCCTCCAACACTGTGCTGGTCTCTGGACCTGCTGTGGGGTGCATCTCATAATCTAATCTGGTCCTACTCCTGTGTGTTCTTGCCTTCAATGTCCACAGCTATCAGAACTAGTGCATTTTCTTTTGTGGGAGCTCTCAGTGTCCTTTTATATATTCCATAGACACAGAGTCTGCCTAGTTGATCCTGTGGATTTAATCCACAGCTTGTAAGGCTGGTGGGAAGGTTTTGGGTCTTCTTCCTTAGCCACACTGATCCTGGATTTCAATTGTGGTTTTATTTCCACCTCTGCATGTGGGTCATCCACTGGGGTTTGCTCCTTAGGCTGCCCTGGAGCATTTGGGTTTGCCCCAATGAGGGTCAGGTGTGGAGGTGGTGCAGCTGCTTGGGTCACAAGTGGTTCTGGCAGCACCAGGTATTCAGGGGAGTTGGCAGGTAGGGCAGCAGGAAATACAGTGCTCTAGAAGGGTATGGAAACCAGTATTGGCCAGTACCCTCCAGTATTCTTCCCTGGAGAACTCCCTTGACAAAAAAGCCTGGCAGGCCACAGTCCACAGGGTGACAAAGAGCTGGACACAACTGAAGTGACCCTGCATGCATAGATGCAAGACTTTTTTTTTTTTGCCTGTGGCAGCTCTGCCCCAGTGAGTGTTGAGTGTGAAGGTGGTGCAGCTGCTTGAGTTGTGGGGACCCTGGCGGTGCCAAGTGTGTAGGGACATGGACTGCCTCCATTGCAGGAGTTGTGGTCCTATCAGTGTCTTTTTGTGAGCCTCTGGTAGCTGACAATCAGAAGGCCTCTTTGGCCAGTCTTTTCCATAGCTCCGTCCATTCAGGCACATAGAGGGGCCCCCCTGGCTGGGGTCCTACTCTGTAGATTGGTGCATCAGGCACTTAAAGGGGCACCCTGGGTGGGGTCCTACTCTGTAGTTCGGGTGTGTCAGGCACTTGATGGACCAGCCTCTCTATTGTTCAGCTGCAGATGCTGGCTTGTGGGGAGAGAGAGGCTATGGTAATGGCTCCACCACCTACTCATGAGTCAGCAATATCCCCTAGCTCCCATGGCTGCCTGACTGCTCCACAGGCATTTCCCACCACGATCTTGTCCTTCACATCCCCTAATTCCATCTTTCCACAGTCACCAGCAGCCCTCACCCTGGGAAGCTCCACAATCCCTAAACTCTAGCTCCCAGCCACTGTGCCTTCTAGGGGACCTGCGTCCCTGTCTGAGTTATGTACGGCCGCAGTAAGGACTGTCTGATTCCCATTCCATTTAGGCTGCCACAGATCAGCTCTTTCACTCTCAGCCTTAAATGTTTCTCCTCTGACCCAGACAGTTGCCCCAGTGTGGGGATTAGACCTCTGTTTCAGTTTCTCCACCTGCTGAGGGCAGGTCCAGTCCTACTAACGCTCCTGTTTTCCCCCCACTTCCCACTTCCTACTGAGTTTTGTGTGATTCTTTATATTCTTTTCCGCTGGTCAGGTACTCTTGTCTGCTCTCAGCTGGTGTTCTGCATACACTTCTGTGTCTGAAGGTGTATTCCTGATGTATCCATGGAGAGAGATGTACTCCACATCCACCCGCTCCTCTGCCGTCTTGTTCTTGGTCCATGTCCGACTCTTTATGACTCCATGGACTGTAGCCCACCAGACTCCTCTGTCCATGGGATTCTCTAGGCAAGAATACTGGAGTCAGTTGCCATTTCCTTCTCCAGGGCATCTTCCTGATGCAGGGATCGAACCTCTGTCTCTTACGTCTCCTGCATTGGCAAGCAGGTTCTTTACCACTAGCACCACCTGGGAAGCCCTTGTTCTCCATGGTGACTGCATCAATTTACATTCCCACCAACAGTGCAGGAGGGCTCCCTTTTCTCCACACCCTCTCCAACATTTATTGTTTGTAGATTTTTTGATGATATCGTTCTGACCAGCGTGAGGTGACACCTCATTGTAGTTTTGATTTGCATTTCTCTAATAATTAGTGTTGTTGAGCATCTTTTCATATGCTTTTTGGCCATCTTTGTGTCTTCTTCAGGGAAATGTCTATTTTGATCTTCTGCCCATTTTTTAAATTGGGTTGTTTGTTGTTTTCATATTGAGTTGCGTGAGCTCTTTATTTTGGAGATTAAACCTTTGTCATTTGCTTTGAAAATACTTTCTCCCATTCTGAAGGTTGCCTTTTTGTCTTATTTATGGCTTCCTTTGCTGTGCAGAAGCTTTTAAGTTTAATTAGGTTCCATTTGTTTATTTTGTTTTCATTTTCATTACTCTGGGAGATGGGTCAAAAAAGATCTTGCTGTGGTTTATGTCAGAGTGTTCTGTCTGTGTTTTCTCCTAGAAGTTGATAGTGTCAAGTCTAACATTCAGGCTCTTAGTCCATTTTGAATTTGTTTGTGTGTATGGCATTAGGAAGTGTTCTAATATCATTAATTTACATGCAGCTGTCCAGTTTTCCCAGCACCACTTATTACAGAGTCGGTTTTTTTCCATTGTATAATGTTGCCTCCTTTGTTATAGATTATGTGACCCATAGGTGTGTGGGTTTATCTCTAGGTTTTCTATCAGGATTTACTCTTAACATCTTTCATATATAACATATAGCACTGTTAATTATATTTATCATATTGTACATTACACTGTTAATACTTGTAATTGGAAATTTGTACCTTTTGATTGCCTTCGCCCAGTTTTCCCTTCTCCATCCTCATATGCATTTTGGAATCACCTAATGCAATTCCTTGAAAAATACTATTGGTATTAGAATTGTTAGGTAGGTAGAATAGGGAAAAGGAGTCCAAAATGGCGGTGGCTAAAAGACAAGGAAGGTCCGAGGACCAGAGTGAAGACTTCAGGCAGAACAAACAGCACTCCTGGCTGTTTGGTGCTCCACCTGGGCCTGCCCTATGCAAATTGGGCTTAGCCAGGAGTGCTGTTTGTTTTGTTTGTTCTGCCTGAAGACTTCACTCTGGTCCTCGGACCTTCCTTGTCTTTTAGCCACCGCCATTTTGGACTCCTTTTCCCTATTCTACCTACCTAACATAATTATGATTACATTGAATTTCTAGATTATTCGGGAAAGAATTGATAACTTTATTATGATAAATCTTCCCATTCTCAAAAATGGATTATCTTTTAAGTTAGGTCATGTTTTAATTATTTTAAATTAAATCTTATAGCTGTACTATTGCTTGCACATTTGTTATTAGGTATATTCTAAAGCTTTTGACTGTGTGGATCACAATAAACTGTGGAAAATTCTGAAAGAGATGGGAATACCAGACCACCTGACCTGCCTCTTGAGAAATCTGTATGCAGGTCAGGAAGCAACAGTTAGAACTGGACATGGAACAACAGACTGGCTCCAAATAGGAAAAGGAGTTCATCAAGGCTGTGTATTGTCACCCTGCTTATTTAACTTATATGCAGAGCACATCATGAGAAACCCTGGGCTGGAAGAAGCACAAGCTGGAATCAAGATTGCTGGGAGAAATGTCAATAACCTCAGATATGCAGATGACACCACCCTTATGGCAGAAAGTGAAGAGGAACTCAAAAGCCTCTTGATGAAAGTGAAAGTGGAGAGTGAAAAAGTTGGCTTAAAGCTCAACATTCAGAAAACGAAGATCATGGCATCCGGTCCCATCACGTCATGGGAAATAGATGGAGAAACAGTGGAAACAGTGTCAGACTTTATTTTTTTGGGCTCCAAAATCACTACAGATGGTGACTGCAGCCATGAAATTAAAAGATGCTTACTCCTTGGAAGGAAAGTTATGACCAACCTAGATAGCATATTGAAAAGCAGAGACATTACTTTGCCAACAAAGGTCCGTCTAGTCAAGGCTATGGTTTTTCCAGTGGTCACGTATGGATGTGAGAGTTGGACTGTGAAGAAGGCTGAGTGCCGAAGAATTGATGCTTTTGAACTGTGGTGTTGGAGAAGACTCTTGAGAGTCCCTTGGACTGCAAGGAGATCCAACCAGTCCATTCTGGAGATCAGTCCTGGGATTTCTTTGGAAGGAATGATGCTAAAGCTGAAACTCCAGTACTTTGGCCACCTCATGTGAAGAGTTGACTCATTGGAAAAGACTCTGATGCTGGGAGGGATTGGGGGCAGGAGGAGAAGGGGACGACAGAGGATAAGATGGCTGGATGGTATCACTGACTCTATGGACGTGAGTCTGAGTGAACTCTGGGAGTTGGTGATGGACAGGGAGGCCTGGTGTGCTGTGATTCATGGGATCGCAAAGAGTTGGACCCGACTGAGCGACTGAACTGAACTGAACTGAAGATACATTATGGTACTGATATCTTTTTTTTTTTTTTCCTACTGCAAATTATAATTGGTTAGAGTTAGTATACAGGAGCTATTGATTTTTTTTTTTTTTGGTCCTGTAAAACCTTGACTTTCTTGAAGTCAAATTTATGTTTTTGTTTTTAATTACTTCTGGATTCTGAAACAGAGTAAGAAAAGTTTTTCCCACTTTTTCCAATCATGCTGAATTTTCATCCATTTTTTTCTAATACTTGCATGGTTTCATTTTTAACTTTTAGAACTCTGATTTGTTTGGAGTTTATCCTGGGGTGTAGTATAAGAAACTGATCAAGTTTTATCTTCTCTCTGATAGTCTAGTGTACCAACACAATTTTTTCCTTAAAGCCCATCTTTTCCCTGCTGATTTGAGATAGTACATTATTGAAAACTAAAATTTTGCATTTCTGGATTTTCTCTTTTGTTCCATTGGCCTGTGTCTAGTCATGCATGGTATCATGCTGTTTTAATCATAGAGGTTTTATCTCAAGTTTTCACTTCTGGTAGGTGTGTGTGAGATTTATTTTAGCACGCCTTGGGTCCTTTCTTTCTGAAGTTACATGTATGTCTTCAGTTGTGGGCTATGTTTAATGTTTGTTTTTCTTCCCCCTACTTTCCCCTCACTAATTTTCTTATGTAGTTTCTTCTTTTCCATTCTTTGTTTCCCTGTTCTTAAAGTTTCTGGCCTCAGATTCCTTCTTTAGATGTATCTATTTTGCAACTCAGCCCATTTATTGAGTTTTTTTTTAAATATCAAAAGTTTAATTTCTATTAAGATGTGATTTTTCATAGCCTGTCCTTTTTAGTTAATGGTTATGTTATCCTCATACTTTTCTAAGTATGTAAAACATTTTGTTAATAAAAAATCCTGTCATAATTGCTTTCCTGAGTCTATTTCCTTGGAATTAGCAGTCCTGTTTGCAAAGTTTCCCTCTCTCAGGTTGTTGATGTTTGGTGAACCATCCCTGTGTGCTTATCTTTAGTTGAGTGACCCTTAGTGTCTGCCTGTTCTGTGCACAGAACATTTGTCAGATTGGGTGGGAACCACAATTACTGCTTTACCGAGGAGGACACCTGGGGGATGATATGGGCATGAGTGAGCCTGGCCCACTAGCAATGTTCCCCTTCTATCTGGGATAGCACCTGTCTCTCTTACCTAAGCATCCACAATCACTGCTCCTCCCTGGAGGCAGACACCTTCATGCTGATGCTTGGTAGTAGTGGGAATGTGCAGGCTTACATCTGTATTCTTGTTACCAGGTCTCTGTTAGTCACCACTGACTCAGGACTTCTCTGGCCCTGAGTTTTCTCTATGAGTGAGAAACATTTTTTGCTTTTCCACCCTTTCCTTTTTTTCCCATCTTTTTTTTTTTTTGGGTGTGGTGGGGTGTGAGTTGTTTTTGTTTTATATCCTGGCCAGTGGCATCCTTTTGTGGCTTTCAGCTTTCTCTCTATTTTTTTGCCTTTCATGGATTCTTCACATTTTGTAGTCAACTAGAGTGTCCTTTCTTGTTTTAAACTTAAGCATATATTAACAATTTTGCCAACATTTTTATGGATTTGCTCCCAAAAGAGAAGACTGTGGCCTTGATTTAGTTTATCATCTTAAAAGTGAAACTTCATTTTTTTCTTTTATTTCCTTTTTGAAGTTTTGAAAAGAGTTTTTATTAGAAAAATTAAATTATACCCACCCTCAAGAGTCATATTTATATTAAAGAATAGATTATTACAGTTTATGGTTTATATTTGTATATTTGCACTTTAATAAAAAGTATAGCAATGAATTTTTAAAAAATAGGACATAGAGTAAAGGATAAATGTTGCCATTCTCTTAAAGATTCTTACATTATTTACAGTCTGGGTCCAACTTTAAAAATGTATTCATTATGTAAAAAGCTATAGAGAAGTATCTAGCAGACTCTGCTGTGCTCATCACCTATTATCCACTAACCTGCTTTATTTGTTATACGTCAATATCCTGCCATATTTTCTTTAGATGAAAAAATAATAGGGACTTCCCTGGTAGTTCAGTGGTTAAGACTTTGCCTTCCAATGGAGGGGTGCAGATTTGGTTTCTAGCTGGGGAGCTAAGATCCCATATGCCTCACAGCCAAAAAACCAAAATTTAAAACAGGAATAATATTGTAGCAAATTGAATAAAGACTTTAAAAATGGCCCACATGAAAGAACCTCAAAAAATAGATAGGATATTACAGGTACAGTTGAAGTCGCTTAGGTGCCCTTATTCTATTCTCTTCACTCCCACTGATAACAAACCACTGACAGGGATTATTTTGGTTGTCTTTATTATGTTTTGTTACAATCATCACATATGACTGTACCAACAGACAATGTATAGTATGTATTTTCAGTGTTTTAAAAACTTGATATAAATGATACCATATTGTACATATCTTTAAGGGAGTTGCTTTTTAAACCTAATCTTAGGTTTTTTTGGGGATTTAGCTATGTTAATCAGAAAAGGCAATGGCACCCCACTCCAGTACTCTTGCCTGGAAAAATCCCATGGATGGAGGAGCCTGGTGGGCTGCAGTCCATGGGGTCGAAAAGAGTCGGATACGACTGAGTGACTTCACTTTCACTTTTCACTTTCACGCACTGGAGAAGGAAATGCAACCCACTCCAGTGCTCTTGCCTGGAGAATCCCAGGGATGGGGGAGCCTGGTGGGCTGCTGTCTCTGGGGTCACACAGAGTCAGACACGACTGAAGTGACTTAGCAGCAGCAGCAGCAGCCATGTTAATACATGTAGTTCTATTTCATTCATTTAATGTTTCCATTCTGTGAATAGACTACAACTCTTTATCTTTTTTTTTATTTGCCAATGGTCATTTAGAAGGTTTCCAATTTTTCTTTATTATAAACAGTGCTACTGTGATTGTTCTTTAAATATTATTTTGTGCATACACTCTCTAGTATATACTTGGAAATGTTAACTGCTGGATTACAGGATATACACGTCTTTAACTTAATTAGATTTTACCAAATTGCTCTTCAAAGTGATGGTGCCAATGTGTACTTCCTCTAGAAGCATATAAAGACCCTGCTTCCCCAGGAACTCATCAACACTGGGTGCTATTGAACTTGTTCATTACTGCTACCCTTATGAGGGTGGAATTGTACTGCAATGTAAATTTAAGGAGCATTTTTCTAGTTATTATGAAGTTGAGTAACCTTTCATCGTATTATTGCCCATCAGGTTTCATTTCTATGTTTCGTGTGTTCATACTTTTGCCTAGTTTTTATTGAAATGTCTTTTTTCTTATTAAAAATTTCTTTATGTGGTCCAACATACTAATACAATTTTATGTGACCATAAACATCTTGCCTCAGATTGTGGCTTGTCTTTTCACTTTACTTATGGAATCCTTTGAAGATACCATAAATAAAAAAACTTATTTTTAAAATGGATACTATAGTCACATGGTTAACACTCTTGTAAATATAAATGAAATGATTTTCTTTCAATCATATTCTCCATCTGTCTAGCCCTCCAGCACTGTTATTTCCTTCCTTCTGGATTTCTTTGTGCAGAGACAAGCAAGCAAGTACAAATATCTCCCTGAATATAAAACGTACTCAAATTTATTTCTCTTTCCCTTTATGGTTTGTATTTGTAGTTACTTGTTAAGAAAACTTTTTTACTCTCAGTTGTACAGGTATTTTATTTTTTGCAATGAGGTATCACTTCACACCCATCAGAAGGGCCCTCATTAAAAAATCTACAAACAATAAATGCTGGAGAGGGCATGGAGAAAAAGGAACTCTCTTGCACTATTAGTAGGAATGTAAGTTGATAAACCACTATGGAGAACAGTGTGGTGGATTCTCAGAAAACTAAAAATAGAACTACCATATGACCCAGTTATCCTACTACCAGCCATATAACCAGATAAAACCATAATTCAAAAGGATGCATGCACCCCAGTGTTCATTGCTGTGCTGTTTGTACTCGCCAGGATGTGGAAGCAAGCTAAATGTCCATCAGCAGAGGAATGGCTAAGGAAGATATGGTATATGTATACAATGGAATATTACTCAGTCATAAGGAATGAATTTGGATCATTTGTAGAGATGCAGATTGACCTAGAGACTGTCATACAGTGAAGTAAATCAGAAAAAACAAATGTCATATATTAATGCATATATGTGGAATCTAGAAAAATGGTATAGATGATCTTATTTGCAAAACAGAAATAGACACGGACATAGAGAACAAACATATGAACACTAAGGGGAGTTTGGGATGAATGCGGATATTGGTATTGACATATATACACTATTGGTGAGGCTTCCCTGGTGGCTCATATGGTAGAGAATCTGCCAGCCAGTGAAGGAGATGGGGGTTCAATTCCTGGGTCGAGATCTCCTGGAGAAGGAAATGGCAACCCACTCTACTATTCTTGCCTGGGAAATTCTATGGACAGAGAAGCCTGGTGCACTACAGTCCATGGGGTGGAAAAGAGTCAGATATGACTTAGCGACAAAAACCACACAGACACTATTGATACTATGTATAAAATAGATAACTAATGAGAACCTACTGTATAGCACAGGAAACTGTGCCTACTCAATGCTCTGTGATGACATAGATGGGAAGGAAATCCAAAAAAGAGGGGATATACATTTTTGTATAGTTGATTCACTTTGCTGTACAGTAACACAAAATTATAAATTAACTATAATAAAAATGAAAAAATGTTTTGACTGGAAAAATTATTGAAGTATAGTTGATTTACAATGTTGTGTTAATTTTTGCTGTTACAGCAAAGTGATTCAGTTATATACACACATATATACATACATACATTCTTTTTCATATTCTTTTCCATTATGGTTTATCACAAGGTATTGAATATAGTTACAGTAGGGCCTTGTTGCGGAGAAAGCAATGGCACTCCACTCCAGTACTCTTGCTTGGAAAATCCCATGGACAGAGGAGCCTGGTAGACTGCAGTCCATGGGGTCGTGAAGAGTTGGACACAACTGAGCGACTTCACTTTCACTTTTCACTTTTCTGCATTGGAGAAGGAAATGGCAACCCACTCCAGTGTTCTTGCCTGGAGAATCCCAGGGACGGGGGAGCCTGGTGGGCTGCCGTCTATGGGGTCGCGCAGAGTCGGACACGACTGAAGCAACTTAGCAGCGGCAGTAGCAGCAGCAGGGCCTTGTTGTTTATTCATCCTGTGTATATTAGTTTCCACCTGCTAATACCAAACTCATAATCCATCCCTCCTCTACTTGCCTCCCCCTTGGCAACCACAAGTTTGTTCTCGATGTCTGTGAGTCTGTTTCTGTTTCATAGATATATTCATTTGTGTCATATTTTGGATTCCTCATGTGAGTGATATCATATGGTACTTGTCTTTCTCTTTCTGACTTCATTTAGTATAATAGTATCTAGATCCATCCATGTTGCTGCAAATGGCATTATTTCATTTGTTTATGGCCAAGTAGTATCCCATTGTAGAAGAAGCACCACATCTTCTTTATCCATTCATCTGCTGATGGACATTTAGGTTGTTTCCATGTCTTGGCTACTGTGAATAGTGCTGCTATAAACATAGGAGTGCATACATCTTTTGAACTAGAGTTTTGTCTGGATATATGCCCAGGAGTGTGATTTCCGGATCATATGGCAACTCTATTTTTAGTTTTTTGAGGAACCTCCATACTGTTTTCCATAGTGGATGCACCTGTTTCCATTCCTACCAAAAATGTAGGAGGGTTCTCTTTTCTCCACACACTTTCTAGCATTTGTTATTTGTAGATTCTTTAAGGATAGCCTTTCTGACTGGTGTGAGGTAGTACTTCACTGTAGTTTTGATTTGCATTATACGCAGGTCAGGAAACAACAGTTAGAACTGGACATGGAACAACAGACTGGTTCCAAATAGGAAAAGGAGTACGTCAAGGCTGTATACTGTCACCCTGCTTGTTTAACTTATATGCAGAGTACATCATGAGAAATGCTGGGCTGGATGAAGCACAAGCTGGAATCAAGATTGCTGGGAGAAATATCAATAACCTCAGATATGCAGATGACACCACCCTTATGGCAGAAAGTGAAGAGGAACTCAAAAGCCTCTTGATGAAAGTGAAAGAGGAGAGTGAAAAAGTTGGCTTAAAGCTCAACATTCAGAAAACTAAGATCATGGCATCCGGTCCCATCACTTCATGGGAAATAGGTGGGGAAACAGTGGAAACAGTGTCAGACTTTATTTTTTTGGGCTCCAAAATCACTACAGATGGTGACTGCAGCCATGAAATTAAAAGACGCTTACTCCTTGGAAGGAAAGTTATGACCAACCTAGATAGCATATTCAAAAGCAGAGACATTACTTTGCCAACAAAGGTCCATCTAGTCAAGGCTATGGTTTTTCCTGTGGTCATGTATGGATGTGAGAGTTGGACTGTGAAGAAGACTGAGCACCGAAGAACTGATGCTTTTGAACTGTGGTGTTGGAGAAGACTCTTGAGAGTCCCTTGGACTGCAAGGAGATCAGCCCTGGGTGTTCTTTGAAAGGAATGATGCTGAAGCTGAAACTCCAGTACTTTGGCCACCTCATGTGAAGAGTTGACTCATTGGAAAAGACTCTGATGCTGGGAGGGATTGGGGGCAGGAGGAAAAGGGTATGACAGAGGATGAGATGGCTGGATAGCATCATTGACTTGATGGACGTGAGTTTGAGTGAACTCCAGGAGTTGGTGATGGACAGGATGGCCTGGCGTGATGCGATTCATGGGGTTGTAAAGAGTCGGACACGACTGAGCGACTGAACTAAACTGAACTGAACTGAATAATTACCAATGTTGAACATCTTTTCACGTGTCTATTTGTCATCCACATGTCTTCTTAGGAGAAATGTCTCTTTAGGCCTCCTGCCCTTTTGTCAGTTGGGTTGTTCCTTTTTTTGTTGATTTGCATGAACTGTTTGTGTATCCTAAAAATTTGTACAGATATTTTGTTTTCTTCTAAAGGTTTTACAGTTTTGCTCTAACTTTATCTTATCATTTTTTAAAATTATGTTTATTTATTTTTAATTGATTGACTGCTTTACAATATTGGTTTGATTTCTGCCATATATCAACATGAATTAGCCATAAGTGTGCCTATTTCTCCTCCCTCTTGAACCTCCCTTTCACCTCCCACCCTTTTCCACCCCTCTAACTTTATCTTGTCTTCATATGGATAGTTAATTATCTTAGAACCGCTGATTGAATTGCATATGGTTTCTCCCTGACTTTTTATTTTGTTTTTATTTTTGCTGCTTTGCATGGCATGGTGGGATTCTAGTTCCCCAACCAGGAATTGAACCTGCACCCCCTGCAGTGGGAACATGGTGTCTTAACCACTGGACTGCCAGGGAAGTCCCTGTCTCTGATTTCTTTAAAAAGTCTGCTTCTTGTCTATGGCCATACTACCCTGAATGCGCCCGATCTCGTCTGATCTCGGAAGCTAAGTAGGGTCAGGCCTGGTTAGTACTTGGATGGGAGACCGCCTGGGAATACCGGGTGCTGTAGGCTTAAAAAAAAAAAAAAATTAAAAAAAAAAGTCTGCTTCTTGTGTTGTGTATTTGGCTTATCTATTTATCTATCTATATCTGTTTCTGGCCTTTCTATTCACTTCCATAGGTGTATTTATTCATTCTTCCAGCAATATGACTATATTTTAATGGCTCTAGCTTTGAAAGAATTCTTTGAAGGAATTCTTATCTACCATTTCCTACCCCTCTGGATCTTGGCTATTCTTCGTTTTATTTGAATTTGATTGGAAGTTCATAAAATTTATAGTCAATCTGGGGGAGAACTTCCCAGTCATGAACACATCATCATTTGTATGTCTTTCAAATGTCTTTTATAAATATACAATTTTCTCCATAAAACATGTGCATACTCTTTGGTTGTGTCTAACTCTTTGCAACCCCATGGACTATACAGTCCATGGAATTCTCCAGGCCAGAATACCGGAGTGGGTAGCCTTTCTCTTCTCCAGTGGATGTTCCCAACCCAGGAACTGAACTGGGGTCTCCTGCATTGCAGGTGGATTCCTTACCGGCTGAATTACCAGGGAAGCCCGATTTGTTGCTGACCCTAAAGAGAAGAGTTTAACACACCTAAAATATGATGGAGGATGTATTTATTAATTATGATAATATTAGATGTTGTAATAGGCCTCAAAATCTCTGTCTGCAGCAGAGAGTGAGTTTATTTCTTGCTCAGTTAACTTTCTTTTTTTTTTTTCTTTTAAATTTTATTTTATTTTTAAACTTTACATAATTGTATTAGTTTTGCCAAATATCAAAATGAATCCGCCACAGGCATACATGTGTTCCCCATCCTGAACCCTCCTCCCTCCTCCCTCCCCATACCATCCCTCTGGGTCGTCCCAGTGCACCAGCACCAAGCAACCAGTATCGTGCATCGAACCTGGACTGGCAACTCGTTTCTTACATGATATTATACATGTTTCAATGTCACTCTCCCAAATCTTCCCACCCTCTCCCTCTCCCACAGAGTCCATAAGACTGTTCTATACATCAGTGTCTCTCCTGCTATCTCGTACACCAGGTTATTGTTACCATCTTTCTAAATTCCATATATATGCGTCAGTATACTGTATTTATGTTTTTCCTTCTGGCTTACTTCACTCTGTATAATAGGCTCCAGTTTCATCCACCTCATTAGAACTGATTCAAATGTATTCTTTTTAATGGCTGACTAATACTCCATTGTGTATATGTACCACAGCTTTCTTATCCATTCGTCTGCTGATGGACATCTAGGTTGCTTCCATGTCCTGGCTATTATAAACAGTGCTGCGATGAACATTGGGGTACACGTGTCTCTTTCCCTTCTGGTTTCCTCAGTGTGTATGCCCAGCAGTGGGATTGCTGGATCATAAGGCAGTTCTATTTCCAGTTTTTTAAGGAATCTCCACACTGTTCTCCATAGTGGCTGTACTAGTTTGCATTCCCACCAACAGTGTAAGAGGGTTCCCTTTTCTCCACACCCTCTCCAGCATTTATTATTTGTAGACTTTTGGATCGCAGCCATTCTGACTGGTGTGAAATGGTACCTCATAGTGGTTTTGATTTGCATTTCTCTGATCATGAGTGATGTTGAGCATCTTTTCATGTGTTTGTTAGCCATCTGTATGTCTTCTTTGGAGAAATGTCTATTTAGTTCTTTGGCCCATTTTTTGATTGGGTCATTTATTTTTCTGGAATTGAGCTGCAAGAGTTGCTTGTATATTTTTGAGATTAGTTGTTTGTCAGTTGCTTCATTTGCAATTATTTTCTCCCATTCTGAAGGCTGTCTTTTCACCTTGCTAATAGTTTCCTTTGATGTGCAGAAGCTTTTAAGGTTAATTAGGTCCCATTTGTTTATTTTTGCTTTTATTTCCAATATTCTGGGAGGTGGGTCATAGAGGATCCTGCTGTGATGTATGTCAGAGAGTGTTTTGCCTATGTTCTCCTCTAGGAGTTTTATAGTTTCTGGTCTTAGGTTTAGATCTTTAATCCATTTTGAGTTTATTTTTGTGTATGGTGTTAGAAAGTGGTCCAGTTTCATTCTTTTACAAGTGGTTGACCAGATTTCCCAGCACCACTTGTTAAAGAGATTGTCTTTAATCCATTGTATATTCTTGCCTCCTTTGTCAAAGATAAGGTGTCCATATGTGCGTGGATTTATCTCTGGGCTTTCTATTTTGTTCCATTGATCTATATTTCTGTCTTTGTGCCAGTACCATACTGTCTTGATAACTGTGGCTTTGTAGTAGAGCCTGAAGTCAGGTAGGTTGATTCCTCCAGTTCCATTCTTTCTCAAGATCGCTTTGGCTATTCGAGGTTTTTTGTTTTTCCATACAAATTGTGAAATTATTTGTTCTAGCTCTGTGAAGAATACTGTTGGTAGCTTGATAGGGATTGCGTTGAATCTATAAATTGCTTTGGGTAATATACTCATTTTCACTATATTGATTCTTCCAATCCATGAACATGGTATATTTCTCCATCTATTAGTGTCCTCTTTGATTTCTTTCACCAGTGTTTTATAGTTTTCTATATATAGGTCTTTAGTTTCTTTAGGCAGATATATTCCTAAGTATTTTATTCTTTCCGTTGCAATGGTGAATGGAATTGTTTCCTTAATTTCTCTCTCTGTTTTCTCATTATTAGTGTATAGGAATGCAAGGGATTTCTGTGTGTTGGTTTTATATCCTGCAACTTTACTATAGTCATTGATTATTTCTAGTAATTTTCTGGTGGAATCTTTAGGGTTTTCTATGTAGAGGATCATGTCATCTGCAAATAGTGAGAGTTTTACTTCTTCTTTTCCAATTTGGATTCCTTTTATTTCTTTTTCTGCTCTGATTGCTGTGGCCAAAACTTCCAAAACTATGTTGAATAGTAATGGTGAAAGTGGGCACCCTTGTCTTGTTCCTGACTTTAGAGGAAATGCTTCCAATTTTTCACCATTGAGGATAATGTTTGCTGTGGGTTTGTCATATATAGCTTTTATTATGTTGAGGTATGTTCCTTCTATTCCTGCTTTCTGGAGAGTTTTTATCATAAATGGATGTTGAATTTTGTCAAAGGCTTTCTTTGCATCTATTGAGATAATCATATGGTTTTTATTTTTCAATTTGTTAATGTTGTGTATTACATTGATTGATTTGCAGATTTTGAAGAATCCTTGCATCCCTGGGATAAAGCCCACTTGATCATGGTGTATGATGTTTTTAATGTGTTGTTGGATTCTGATTGCTAGAATTTTGTTAAGGATTTTTGCATCTATGTTCATCAGTGATATTGGCCTGTAGTTTTCTTTTTTTGTGGCATCTTTGTCAGGTTTTGGTATTAGGGTGATGGTGGCCTCATAGAATGAGTTTGGAAGTTTACCATCCTCTGCAATTTTTTGGAAGAGTTTGAGCAGGATAGGTGTCAGCTCTTCTCTAAATTTTTGGTAGAATTCAGCTGTGAAGCCGTCTGGACCAGGGCTTTTGTTTGCTGGAAGATTTTTGATTACAGTTTCAATTTCCTTGCTTGTGATGGGTCTGTTAAGATTTTCTATTTCTTCCTGGTCGAGTTTTGGAAAGTTGTACTTTTCTAAGAATTTGTCCATTTCTTCCACGTTGTCCATTTTATTGGCATATAATTGTTGATAGTAGTCTCTTATGATCCTTTGTATTTCTGTGTTGTCTGTTGTGATCTCTCCATTTTCGTTTCTAATTTTGTTGATTTGATTTTTCTCCCTTTGTTTCTTGATGAGTCTGGATAATGGTTTGTCAATTTTATTTATCCTTTCAAAGAACCAGCTTTTGGTTTTGTTGATTTTTGCTATGGTCTCTTTTGTTTCTTTTGCATTTATTTCTGCTCTAATTTTTAAGATTTCTTTCCTTCTACTAACCCTGGGGTTCTTCATTTCTTCCTTTTCTAGTTGCTTTAGGTGTAGAGTTAGGTTATTTATTTGACTTTTTTCTTGTTTCTTGAGGTGTGCCTGTATTGCTATGAACTTTCCCCTTAGGACTGCTTTTACCGTGTCCCACAGGTTTTGGGTTGTTGTGTTTTCATTTTCATTCGTTTCTATGCAAATTTTGATTTCTTTTTTGATTTCTTCTGTGATTTGTTGGTTATTCAGCAGCGTGTTGTTCAGCCTCCATATGTTGGATTTTTAAATAGTTTTTCTCCTGTAATTGAGATCTAATCTTACTGCATTGTGGTCAGAAAAAATGCTTGGGATGATTTCTATTTTTTTGAATTTACCAAGGCTAGCTTTATGGCCCAGGATGTGATCTATCCTGGAGAAGGTTCCATGTGCGCTTGAGAAAAAGGTGAAATTCATTGTTTTGGGATGAAATGTCCTATAGATATCAATTAGGTCTAACTGGTCTATTGTATCATTTAAAGTTTGTGTTTCCTTGTTAATTTTCTGTTTAGTTGATCTATCCATAGGTGTGAGTGGGGTATTAAAGTCTCCCACTATTATTGTGTTATTGTTGATTTCTCCTTTCATACTTGTTAGCATTTGTCTTACATATTGCGGCGCTCCCGTGTTGGGTGCATATATATTTATAATTGTTATATCTTCTTCTTGGATTGATCCTTTGATCATTATGTAGTGACCTTCTTTGTCTCTTTTCACAGCCTTTGTTTTAAAGCCTATTTTATCTGATATGAGTATTGCTACTCCTGCTTTCTTTTGGTCCCTATTTGCATGGAAAATCTTTTTCCAGCCCTTCACTTTCAGTCTGTATGTGTCCCCTGTTTTGAGGTGGGTCTCATGTAGACAACATATGTAGGGGTCTTGTTTTTGTATCCATTCAGCCAGTCTTTGTCTTTTGGTTGGGGCATTCAACCCATTTACGTTTAAGGTAATTACTGATAAGTATGATCCCATTGCCATTTACTTTATTGTTTTGGGTTCGAACTTATACACCGTTTTTGTGTTTCCTGTCTAGAGAATATCCTTTAGTATTTGTTGGAGAGCTGGTTTGGTGGTGCAGAATTCTCTCAGCTTTTGCTTGTCTGAAAAGCTTTTGATTTCTCCTTCATACTTGAATGAGATCCTTGCTGGGTACAATAGTCTGGGCTGTAGGTTATTTTCTTTCATCATTTTAAGTATGTCTTGCCATTCCCTCCTGGCTTGAAGAGTTTCTATTGAAAGATCAGCTATTATCCTTATGGGAATTCCCTTGTGTGTTATTTGTTGTTTTTCCCTTGCTGCTTTTAATATTTGTTCTTTGTGTTTGATCTTTGTTAATTTGATTAATATGTGTCTTGGGGTGTTTCTCCTTGGGTTTATCCTGTTTGGGACTCTCTGGGTTTCTTGGACTTGGGTGATTATTTCCTTCCCCATTTTAGGGAAGTTTCCCACTATTATCTCCTCAAGTATTTTCTCATGGTCTTTCTTTTTGTCTTCTTCTGGAACCCCTATGATTCGAATGTTGTAGCGTTTAATATTGTCCTGGAGGTCTCTGAGATTGTCCTCATTTCATTTAATTCGTTTTTCTTTTATCCTCTCTGATTCATTTATTTCTACCATTCTATCTTCTAATTCACTAATCCTATCTTCTGCCTCTGTTATTCTACTATTTGTTGCCTCCAGAGTGTTTTTAATTTCATTTATTGCATTATTCATTATATATTGACTCTTTTTTATTTCTTCTAGGTCCTTGTTAAACCTTTCTTGCATCTTCTCAATCCTTGTCTCCAGGCTATTTATCTGTGATTCCATTTTAGTTTCAAGATTTTGGATCAATTTCACTATCATTATTCGGAATTCTTTATCAGGTAGATTCCCTATCTCTTCCTCTTTGGTTTGGTTTGGTGGGCATTTATCCTGTTCCTTTATCTGCTGGGTATTCCTCTGTCTCTTCATCTTGTTTAAATTGCTGAGTTTGGGGTGTCCTTTATGTATTCTGGCAGTTTGTGGAGTTCTCTTTATTGTGGCGTTTCCTCGCTGTGTGTGGGTTTGTACAGGTGGCTTGTCAAGGTTTCCTGGTTAGGGAAGCTTGTGTTGGTGTTCTGGTGGGTGGAGCTGTATTTCTTCTCTCTGGAGTGCAATGAAATGTCCAGTAGTGAGTTATGAGATGTCTATAGTTTTGGGGTGACTTTGGGCAGCCTGTATCTTGAAGCTCAGGGCTGTGTTCCTTTGTTGCTGGAGAATTTGCTTGGTATGTCTTGCCCTGGAACTTATTGGCCCTTGTGTGGTGCTTGGTTTCAGTGTCGGTATGGAGGCATTTGATGAGCTCCTGTCAATTAATGTTCCTTGGAGTCAGGAGTTCCCTGGAGTCAGGGTTTGGACTTAAGTCTCCTGCTTCCAGTTATCGGTCGTAAAAATGATAAAAATATATCTAGGACTTTCTTGGTGTTGTGGGTTCAGTTCATTTTTGGCTCGTTCCTTGGTCAGACTTATATTTCTCAAGATCTATAGGCCCCTTCCTATGTAGTCCGTAGTAACCACAGGGTTTTGGTCTATTGCCTGTAGCTTCCAAGGCGTTTCCCTCTGTTATATCTTCTTCTGTTTGCTAGTCTCTTCAGTATCTGGTTTCCGCCCTGACACAAAGGGGACGGTGGAGGACACTTTTTTTTTTTTTTTTTTAGGCTTACTTGTTCAGTCACGCTCCTTCCGAAGAGTTGGGTTGCTTTTCTGGGTGCCTGATGTCCTCTGCTGGCATTCAGAAGTTGTTTTGTGGAATTTACTCGACGTTTAAATGCTCTTTTGATGAATTTGTCGGGGAGAAAGTGTTCTCCCTGTCCTACTCCTCCGCCATCTTGGCTCCTCCCTCAGTTAACTTTCATGTCATGGATTTCTGGCGGGTGGACAGTTCTCTAAATGATCACACAAAGGATCCAAGTTCTCTCAAAAATGTGGTTTCAAGACCACCACAGAAGTGGAAGGAAGGTGGAAGGGTCATACATAAGAGAATTTCACACATCAGGCCCGGAAGTGGTGTGCACCACTTATGCGTATGTTCGTAAAACCAGAATTCAGTCATACGGCCACACTTAACTGCAATGGAGGCTGGATTCTGTAGTGGACAGGTGTCCAGTACACTGGAAGGAAAGAAGAGGAAATGAGGTTTCTGAAGAGCCAGGTAGTTTTTGTCAGTCTGCCCTTCTATATGGGCGTCCCTGGTGGCTCAGATGGTAAAGAATCCACCTGCAGTGTGGGAGACGTGGGTTTGATCTTTGTGTAGTGAAGATCCTGGCAGAAGGCCTGGCAACCCACTCCAGTATTCTTGCCTGGAGAATTTCATGGACAGAGGAGCCTGGCGGGTTAGAGTCTATGGGGTCACAAAGAGTTGGGCACGGCAGAGCGACTAAGCACACACAGCCCTTCTATATACCAAAGATCTATTTCAATCTTCGTTACACATGTAACATGGTAACCTCTTCCCAAGGGATGCATGCCAGGGCACATCTAATTGCTCCTTCTAGATCAACTACCAGGAGCTATCTGGGAGATGTGCAGGCTGTCCTTTGGGTCCTGATGTAGTATGATGTGGGCTTCCCTGGTAACTCAGATGGTAAAGAATCTGCCTACAATGTGGGAGACCTGGGTTTGATCCCTGGGTTGGGAAGATACCCTGGAGGAGGGCATGGCAACCCACACCAGCATTCTTGCCTGGAGAATCCCCATGGATAGAGGAGCCTGGCGGGCTACAGTCCTTGGGGTGGAAAAGAGTTGGACACAACTGAGTGACTAAGCACAGCACAGTAGTGTCATGTCATCCGATGATCTGTGAACTCATAAGACAAGTCCCAGCCCTCCCCTTTCCTCAGCAAATGACTGGAGGTGAAGCAAGTGCAGGATGGAGCCCTACATGAATTTCTCTGCAGAAAAGGAAGGACAGGGACCACACAGCAGTCCCTGCTCAGCTGCAATGATGAGATGCCACCAGGCAGACACCAAGAGGCCCCTTGTCCACTCAATTTCAAGTGCCAGTAATTGAATCCAGAGGACATTACTAGAGATAATTCTCAAAACTTACTTAATTAGTTAAGGTTTTGCTAATTAATTTTTTTTTATTTTAGAAATCTTAAATGGGTGTTGAATTGTATGATGTGTTTTTTTCTATATCTATGGGGGGTCACAGATTTTTCTTCCTTAATATGTTAATGTAGAGGATTACACTAGGAGCTTAGAATTTATTGATACTTGTTATTACTGGGATATGCTCTTCTTGGTCAGGAGGTTTTACCTTCTAGAAATCTGATTTGCTAGAGTTCTATTTGGAATTTTTCTGTCTATGGTTCATAACTGAGATTGGCTCATACTTTTTATTCTTTTACTGTTCTTGTCTGACATTGGTTTTAAGAGTTTACTAGTAACATAAAATGAATTGAGGAGCTTTTCCTTCTATTTTCTGAAACATTTTGTATAAGATAGAAATGCCTCTTAAACTGTCGGGGCCTGGTGTTTTTGGTTTTGTTTTTGTGAATAGATTAACTATTGACTTGCCTTCTTTTATAGGCTTTTCAAGTTTTCCATTTCTTCTTGAGTTCATTTTGGCAAATCATCTTTCTAGGAAATGGTCCATTTCATTTATGTTTTCATATAGATTGCATAAAGTTTTTTGTAGTAATCTGTTATGTTTAAAAAAAAAACCTCTGCTAAGTCTGTGATAATGATGTCTTCTTTTTCATTCCTAATATTGTTTATACTCTCTTTCCTGATCAGTCTTGCTGTGGGTTTGCTATTTTACTGGGTTTTGCAAAGAATATCTTTTGGTTTTATTAATCCTTGTTTGTTTTCCATTTTAAAAATGTTTGCTGTTAGCTGCCCCTCCTCCCCACCCTGCTTTTTGCCTTCTGTTTTCTTCAGGTTTACTCTGCTGTTCTGTTTGTAATTTTTGAGTTGAATGCTCAGACCTCTAATGTCTAAACTTCTGATTATTTTCTAATATAGGCATTTTCCCTAAGGCAAATATATCCTTCTATCTGTGGTTATATGTGCATCATACAAGTTCTGATATATACCTATAATAGATATCAAATAAATATATATAGATGTATCCCTAATCGTTTAATTTGTAATAGTTTCAAAATTATAATGTCCATTATAATTTCTTCTTTGACTTGTGAATTATTTATAATTACACATTTAAGCCTCCAAATGTGCAGATTCTTATCTTTTCTGTTATTTATTTCTGTTTTACTGCTTTATGATCAGAGAACATTTTATAATTTTGATTATGTAGTATTGAAAAGCTTTTCTGTGGCATTGTACCTGGTATATGTTTTTTTGTGAGGCTTTGTGTGAGTTTGAAAAAGATTTTGTTTTCTTTAATTCCAGGGTTCTACATACATGTATCAGTCAAGCTTATTTGTTGTATAGTTCAAATCTTCTACCCCTGTCAGTTTTTATTTGCTCAAGACAATTACTGTGAGAGTTAATGTTAAAATCTCCTGGAATGGTGGTAGATTTTCAGTTCCTCCTTGTAATACTATCAAATTTATTTATGTATTTTGAGGGTATGGTTTTAAAAGTTGTTTTATCTGCCTGGTGAACAGCAACTTTTATCATGTAGTAACTGTCTTTATTCTTATTATTTGCTTGAAAGTCTATTGTCAGGTATTAATATGACCAGAACAGTTTTTAAAAAATTTTCATTTTATATTGGAGTGTAGTTTTTTACCAGCACTTAAAATGTTTTTAGATAGCTCAACAAATCTCAAAATAACAGAAAGGAGGTTTTATTCCCATTTCCTCTGAGAAAATCCAGAAGGTTAAATTTGTAACTTAGCAAAGATTTGAACGAAGAATTCAAAATCATTTTCTGAACCCTAAACTCTTACTCTTGCTTCTCCTGTTCCCAAAGGTAAAAATTCTTACTGATACATAGAAAAAACTCTCCTAGCACAGAAAAACATCTGACTCATCAAAGGATAATCAAAAAATGACACAAGTATATGGAATAGTTGGACAGTCATTTAGACTAAATTACATCCATCTTTAAGTAGTTGTTCAGTCATTAAGTCGTGTCCAACTCTTTTGTGACCCCATGGACTGAAGCACATCAGGCTTCCCTGTCCTTCACTGTCTCCTGGAGTTTGCTCAAATTCATGCCCGTTGAGTAGGTGATGCTATCTGACCACCTCATCCTCTGCGCTCCCTTCTCCTTTTGCCTTCAGTCTCTCCCAGCATCAGGGTCTTTTTCTGGTGAGCTTGTTCTTCACATTAAGTAGTTGCCAGATGGTTACTGAAGAGCCTCAAGAAAGATAGGTATTCTAGTGACCAAACCGGGGTTAAAATATCCAGTGTGTGCTCAGTCACTCAGTCGTGTCCAACGCTTTGTGGCCCCCTGGACTATAAACTGCCAGGTTCCTCTGTCCATGGAATTTTCCAGGCAAGAATACTGGAGTGGGTTGCCATACCCTACTCCAGGGGATTTTCCCAACCCAGGGATGGAGCCCACGTCTCTTGCACTCCTGTATTGGCAGGTGTATTCTTTACCATTAGCGCCACCCCTTGCCCTAATATAAAGCCCTAGGAACTAAGTCATTACATTTTAAGTGGTAAGCAGCATTTCACTACTCATAATTTTGATTCAGTGATACAATTACTAATAGAGCCATCTCATAACCCATTTCTACTAGTCATAACTCCAGAATAAAATGGAAATATTTCTTATATTGTCTCACATACTATTACATTCCATTTCAAATATTCTTTCATTCAGTCTAAGCAAAACTAAGTTGGTCAGTAGCACATTTGTCAAGGCAAAAGTTTCAGTTTTATGGTACAGGTCTAGAGAAATAAAATGGAGTTCTTAAATCTGAATACACTACTAGTTTTCCTAATGATTAACTAATTATTGCTTATGGAGAAAAATGAATTTATTCATTCCAAGTTAAAAAAAAAACCTAAAAGTGGATCTTTTTTCTCCCTTTAAATTAAAAAAAAAATTACAGGAGAAGTTTGCATTTCTCTTTTATAATGAATTACTGACAAATTCCTGACTCAGGAATCAAAAATTGAAATTCAGAATTTAAGACAAAGAAGCTAAATCATGTACATATTTAATTAAGAAACTAATAATGGAATATTATCCAAATGAAAAGCACAAGGTCAATTATCATGTTCCATATTTCAGAGAAGAGGCATTAAGGATTTATGCCATAAGTTAGGATGCTAAGTTCAAGAGTTTGGTCCTTTTTTTCAAAGAGACTACACCTCTTAAAATGCTCCTCCTCATATCTTAGGGATTATTTTTTAAGCATTTGGTGTCTTACTGTACAGAAATATGCAGTAAATCCATATCCAAAGTACAAAATCATAATAACCACGTGTTTTCCACTGAAAATGGTAAATGCCTCCCTGGACCCTCCTCACAGTGGTTCCTATGGACCACAGAGGTTATGAACCTCCAGTGCTTTGTCTCCACCTAGTTCTGTTGGAAGCTCTGTGAGAGGCACAGACAGAGACTGAAGGTGAAAGAAATGGAAGGGGCACACCAAGCTATAACGGAGGATAGTTGATTGTCAATATTGTGTTAGTTTCAGGTATATAGCAAAGTGATTCAGTTATACACAGACATGTATCTATTCTTTTTCAAATTTTTTTCTCATTTACGTTATTACAAAGTATTGAGCAGAGTTCCCTGTGCTATACAGTAGGTCCTTGTTGGTTATCTATCCTAAACATACCAGTGTGTGCATGTCAGTCCCAAACTTCCACTTTATCCCTTCCCCTCCCCTTTCCTCCCGGTAAGCATAAGTTCATTTTCTAAATTGAGTCTTTTTCTATTTTGTAAATAAGTTCATTTGTATCATTTTTAAAGATCGTGTATAAAAGTAATATCATATGATATTTGTCTTCCTCTGTCTGATTTACTTCACTTAGTATGATAATCTCCAGCTCCATCCATGTTGCAGCAAATGGCATTATTTCATTCTTTTAAGTGGCTGAGTACATTGTACAACATCTTTATCTATTCCCCTGTTGATGGCCATTTAGCTTGCTTCCATGTCTTGGCTATTTAAATAGTGCTGCAATGAACACTGGGATGCATGTATCTTTTCGAATTATGGTTTTCTCTGGATTGTGTCCAGGAGTGGGATTGCTGGATTATATGATACTGTGCTATTTTTATTTTTTAAAGGAATACCCATACTGTTCTCCATAGTGGCTGTACCAGTTTACATTCCCACTAACAGTGTACTTTGGCTACCTGATGCGAAGAGCTGACTCATTAGAAAAGAACACTTTCTAGCACCATACACAAAAATAAACTTAAAATGGATTAAAGATCTAAATGTAAGACCAGAAGCTATAAAACTCCTAGAGGAGAACATAGGCAAAACACTCTCCGACATAAATCACAACAGGATCCTCTATGATCCACCTCCCAGAATATTGGAAATAAAAGCAAAAATAAACAAATGGGACCTAATTAAAATTAAAAGCTTCTGCACAACAAAGCAAACTATAAGCAAGGTGAAAGACAGCCTTCAGAATGGGAGAAAATAATAGCAAACGAAGCAACTGACAAACAACTAATCTCAAAAATATACAAGCAACTCTTGCAGCTCAATTCCAGAAAAATAAATGACCCAATCAAAAAATGGGCCAAAGAACTAAATAGACATTTCTCCAAAGAAGACATACAGGTGGCTAACAAACACATGAAAAGATGCTCAACATCACTCATTGTCAGAGAAATGCAAATCAAAACCACAATGAGGTACCAATTCACACCCGTCAGAATGGCTGAGATCCAAAAGTCTACAAGCAATAAATGCTGGAGAGGGTGTGGAGAAAAGGGAACCCTCTTACACTGTTGGTGGGAATGCAAACTAGCACAGCCACTATGGAGAACAGTGTGGAGATTCCTTAAAAAACTGGAACTAGAACTGCCTTATGACCCAGCAATCCCACTGCTGGGCATACACACTGAGGAAACCAGAAGGGAAAGAGACATGTGTACCCCAATGTTCATCGCAGCACTGTTTATAATAGCCAGGACATGGTAGCAACCTAGACGTCCATCAGCAGATGAATGGATAAGAAAGCTGTGGTACATATACACAATGGAGTATTAGTCAGCCATTAAAAAGAATACATTTGAATCAGTTCTAATGAGGTGGATGAAACTGGAGCCTATTATACAGAGTGAAGTAAGCCAGAAAGAAAAACACCAATACAGTATACTAATGCATATATATGGAATTTAGAAAGATGGTAGCAATAACCCTGTGTACGAGACAGCAAAAGAGACACTAATGTATAGAACAGTCTTATGGACTCTGTTGGAGAGGGAGAGGATGGGAAGATTTGGGAGAACGGCATTGAAACATGTATAATATCATGTATGAAACGAGTTGACAGTCCAGGTTCGATGCACGATACTGGATGCTTGGGGCTAGTGCACTGGGACGACCTAGAGGGATGGTATGGGGAGGGAGGAGGGAGGAGGGTTCAGGATGGGGAGCACATGTATACCTGTGGTGGATTCATTTCGATGTTTGGCAAAACTAATACAATATTGTAAAGTTTAAAAATAAAATTAAACTAAAAAAAAAAAAAGAAAAACACCAATACAGTATACTAACACATATATATGGAATTTAGCATCATGGTAACAATAACCCTGTATACGAGACAGCAAAAGAGACATTGATGTATAGAACAGTCTTTTGGACTCTGTGGGAGAGGGAGAGGGTGGGATGATTTGGGAGAATGGCATTGAAACATGTATAATATCATATATGAAACGAGTCGCCAGTCCAGGTTCGATGCACGATACTGGATGCTTGGGGCTGGTGCACTGGGACGACCCAGAGGGATGGTATGGGGAGGGAGGTGGGAGGGGGGTTCAGGATGGGGAGCATGTGTACACCCATGGTGGATTCATGTTGATGTATGGCAAAACCAATACAATATTATAAAGTAAAAAAAAAAAAAGAAACAAAAAAAAAAAAAAAAAAAAGAAGAAGAAGAAGAAAAGATCCTGATGCTGAGAAAAATTGAAGGCAGGAGGAGAAGGGGATGACAGGGGATGAGATGGTTGGATGGCATCACCGTCTCAATGGACATGAGTTTGAACAAGCTCCAGGAGATCGTGAAGAACAGGGAAGCCTGGTATGCTGCAGTCCATGAGGTTGCAAAGAGTCGGACATGACTGAGCAACTGAACAACAGCAGTGGAGAAGGGTTCCCTTTTCTCTATACCCTGTATAGCATTTATTGTTTGTAGACTGTTTTCTTTTTTATTACTTATAAAGTTTTATAGAAAGAGTGCATCTGAGTATCATTCTGTTGGTGATGACAATTTAACAATACTCATAAAACATAACTGTTCTTGAGCAGCTAATAATTATTAAAATTATAATTGTACAATATTGGAGTGTAGAACAAAATTTCATTATTGGAGGACAATTGCTCTACAATATTGTGTTGGCCTCTGCCACATATCAACATGAAGCAGCCACAGATATATATATGTCCCGTCTTGAACCCCCTCCCATCTCCCACCCCATCCCATCCCTCTAGGTTGTCACAGAACACCAGGTTGAGCTCCCTGTTTTGCACAGTAAATTCTCACTTGCTATCTGTTTTGCATATGGTAATGTGTATGTTTCCATGATATTCTCTCAATTCATCCCACTCTCTCCTCCCTCACCGTGTCCACAATCTGTTCTCTATGTCTGTGTCTCCATTGCTGCCCTGAAAATAGGTTCATCGGTACCATCTTCCTAGATTCCATACACATGTATTAATATACAGTATTTGTCTTTCTCATTCTGACTTACTTCACTTTGTATAATAGGCTCGAGGTTCATCCACCTCATTAGAACCGACTTAAATGTGTTCTTTTTTTTTTTTAATAATTGAGTAATATTCCATTGTATAATGTACCACATCTTCGTTATCCATTCATCTATTGATGGACATCTAGATTACTTCCACGTCCTAGCTATTGTAAAAAATGCTGCAACAAACATTGGGGTACATGTGTCTCTTTCGATTATGTTTTTTTCTCAGGGTATATGCCCAGCAGTGGGATTGTTGGGTCATATGTAGTTCTATTTTGAACTGTTCTCCATAGTGGCTGTATCAATTTACATTCCTACCAACAGTGCAAGAAAGTTCCCTTTTCTCCACTTCTCTCCAGCATTTATTGTTTGTAAATTCTTTAATGATGGCCATTCTGACTGGTGTGAGATGATACTTCATTGTAGTTTTGATTTGCATTTCTCTAATAACGAGCGGCATTAAGCATCTTTTCACGTGGTTGTTGGTCATCTGTATGTCTTCTATGGAGAAATGTCTGTTCAGGTCTTCTGCCCATTTTTTGACTGGTTGTTTATTTTTCTGATATTGAGTTGCATGTGATGCTTGTATATTTTGAGAATTAATCCTCTGTAAGTTGTTTCATTTGCAATTTATTTTCTTCCATTCTGAGGGTTGCCCTTTAATCTTGTTTATTGTTTCCTTTGCTGTGCAAAAGCTTTTAAGTTTAATTAAGTCCTGTTTGTTTACTTTTGTTTTTATTTTGGTTTAATAGTTGGGTCAAAGAGGATCTTGCTGTGATGTATGTCAAAATGTGTACCACCTATGTTTTCCTCTAAGAGTTTTTTAGCCTTATGTTTAAATCTTTAATTCATTTTGAGTTTATTTTTGTGTATGGCGTTATAAAGTATTCTAGTTTCATTCTTTTACATGCAGCTGTCCAGTTTTCCGAGCACCACTTATTGTAGAGGCTGCCTTTCCTCCACTGTATATTCTTGCCTCCTTTGTCAGAGATAAGGTACCCGTAGGTGCATGGGTTTATCTCTAGGCTTTCTATCATGTTTGTTTGTAGATTTTTTGGTGATGGACATTCTGACCTGTGTGAGGTGATACCTCATTATAGTTTTGATTTGTATTTCTCTGATAATTAGTGATGCTGGGCATCTTTTCATGTGCTTCTTGATATTTGTATGTTGTCTTTGGAGAAATGTCTATGTAGATCTTCTGCCCATTTTGTACACTTAGAACATTAATCACTTATAGGTTGCTTCATTTGCAAATGTTTTCTCCCATTTTGTGGGTTGTCTTTTTGTTCATGATTTCCTTTGCTGTGCAGAAGCTTTTAAGTTTAATTAGGTTCCATTTGTTCACTTTTATTTTCATTACTCTAAAAGGCAGATGAAGGAAGATATTACTACCATTTATGTCAAAGAAAGTTCTGCGTATGTTTTCTTCTAAGTTTTACAGTGTCTGGCATTGCATTTAGGTCTTTGATTCATTTTGAATTTATATTTGTGGATGATATTAAAGAATGTTCTGAGTTCATTCTTTTACATGTAACTGTCCAATTTTCCTAGCACCACTTATTGAGTAGACTGTCTTTTCTCCATTGTATAATCTTGCCTCTTATGTCATAGATGAATTGATCATAGTGTGTGGGTTTATTCCTGGAATTTTTATCCTTTTTCATTGATCTATGTTTCTGTTTTTGCCCTAGTACCAAAGTGTTTTGATTGCTATAGCTTTGTAGTATAGTCTGAAGTCTGAAGTCAGAGAACCTAATCCTACAGCTCTGCTTTTCTTTGTCAGGGTTGCTTTGGCTATTTTGGGTCTTTGGTATTTCCATACAATTAAAAAATATTTTTGTTCTAGTTCTGTGAAAAATGCCATTGGTATTGCATTGAATCTATGCATTCCTTTGGGTAGTTCCTATGGGGCTTCCCTCATAGCTCTGTTGGTAAAGAATATGCCTGCAATGCAGGAGACTCAGGTTCAATTCCTGGATCAGGAAGATCCCTTGGAGAAGGGATAGGCTACCCACTCCAGTATTCTTGGGCTTCCCTTGTGGCGCAGCTGGTAAAGAATCCACCTGCAATGCGGGAGACCTGGGTTTGATCCCTGGGTTGGGAAGATGCCCTGGAGAAGGGAAAGGCTACCTACTCCAGTATTCTGACCTGGAGAATTCCATGGACTGTATAGTCCATGGGGTCACAAAGAGTCAGACACGACTGAGTGATTTTCACATTGGGTAGTATAATCATTTTAGTATATCTTTCCAACTGTTTGTGTCATCTTCAGTTTTTTTTTATCAGCATCTTAGTTTTCAGAGTACAGATCTTTTGCCTCCTTAGGTAGGTTTATTCCTAGGTGTTCTTATTCTTTTTGATGCAGTGGTTAAATAGGATTGTTTCCTTAATTTATCTTCCTTTTTTTATTGTGAGTGTATAGGAATGCAAGAGATTTCTGTGTATTAATTAATTTCCTCCAAATTTACTGAATTCATTGAGCTCTAGTAGTTTTCTGGTAGCATATTTAGGATTTTCTACGTATAGTATGATGTCATCTGCAAACAGTGACAACCTTACTTCTGATTTGGATTCCATTTATTTCTTTTTCTTTTCTTATTACTGTGACTAGGACTTCCACAACTGTGTTGAATAAAAGTGGCAAGAATAGACATCCTTGACTTGTTCCTGATCTTGGAAGAAATGCTTTGAGCTTTTTACCATTGAGAATGATGTTAGCTGTGGGTTTGCCACATATGACCTTTATTAACGTTGAGCTAAGTTCTGTACTCTTGCCTGGAAAATCCCATGGATGGAGAAGCCTGCTGGGCTGCAGTCCATGGGGTCACTAAAAGTCGGATATGACTGAGCAACTTCACTTTCACTTTTCACTTTCATGCATTGGAGAAGGAGGTGGAAACCCACTCCACTGTTCTTGCCTGGAGAATCCCAGGGATGGGGGAGCCTGGTGGGCTGCCATCTATACGGTTGCACAGAGTCGGACATGATTGAAGTGACTTAGCAGCAGCAGCAAGTTCTGTATATGCCCACTTGCTGGAGGGTTTTTTTCATAAATGGGGGTTGAATTTTGTCAAAGCTTTTTCTGCATCTGTTGTGATAATCATATGGATTTTATTCTTCAGTTTGTTAACATGGTGTATCACACTAATAGATTTGTGGATATCAAAGAATCCTTGTATTTCTGGGACAAATCCCACACAATCATGGTGTATGATCTTTTTAATGTGTTGTTGGATTTTTTTGGTATTTTGTTGAGAATTTTGTGTCTATGTTGATCAGTGATATTGGCCCATAACTTTCTTCCTTTTATTTTTTGATGGTATCTTTGGTTTTGGTATTAGGATGATGGTGGCCTCAAGGAATGAACTAGGGAGTGTTTCTTCTTCTGCAACTTTTGGGAAGAGTTGCAGAAATATAGGTGTTAACTCTTCTCTAAATGTTTGATAGAATTTGCCTGTGAAGCCATTGGGTACTGGACTTTTGTTTGTTGCAAGTTTTAAAATCACAGTTCCAATGTCAGTACTTGTGATTGACCTGTTCATATCCCCTATTTCTATCTGGTTCAGTCTTGGAAGATTGTACCTTTCTAAGAATTCATCCATTTCTCCTAGGTTGTCCATTTTATTGTTGTATATTTGCTTGTAGTAGTCTCTTATGATTCTTTGTATTTCTGTGGTGTCCATTGTAATATCTCTCTTTTCATGTCTAATTTTATTGATTGGGCCCTCTCCCTTTTTTTTCTTCATGACTCTGTCTAAAGTTTGATCAATTTTGTCTTTTCAAATAATCAGCTTTTAGTTTCATTGATCTTTTCTATTGTATTCTTTGTCTCCACTTCATTTATTTCTGCTCTGATCTTTATGATTTCTTTCCTTCTATTAGCTTTGGGTTTTGCTTGTTCTTCTTTTATAGTTGCTTTATGTGTAAGGTTAGATTGTTTATCTAAGATTCTTATTGTTTCCTGAGGTAAGATTGTATTGCTATAAACTTCCCCTTGGAATTGCTATTTCTGTGCCCTGTAGGTTTTGGATCATCATGCTTACGTTTTCATTTGTGTCTAGGCTTATTTTGATTTCTTCAGTGATCCATTGGTTGGTTAGTAGTATATTGTTTATCCTCCACATGTTTGTGGGGTTTTATTTTTACAGTAATTTTTCCTGTAGTTAATGTCTAATCTCATAGTGTTCTGGTTGGAAAAGATGCGTGATATGATTTTAGTTTTCTTAAATTTTCTGAGGCTCACTTTGTGACCCAGTATGTGGTAAGTCCTGGAGAATGTTTCATGTGCACTTGAAAAGGATGTGTATTCTGCTGTTTTTGGATGGAATTCTGTACAGATAAATTCGATCTGGTCTAATGTGTCATTTAAGCCTTCTCCCCCTATTTTATGTCTGAGTGATCTGTTCATTGATGAAAGTGGGATGTTAAAGTTCCCCACTATTATTGTGTAACTGTTAATTTCTCCTTTAATGGGTCTTTATTTGACATATATTGAGATGCTCCTATGTTGGGTGTGTATATATTTGTAATTGTTATCTTTTTTCATAGAGTGATCCCTTGATCATTATGTAGAGTACTTCTTTGCCTCGTAACATTCAACATTCTTTATTTTAAAGTTTTTTTTTTGTCTCGTATGAATATTGCTACTCCAGCTTTCTTTTAGTTTCCATTTTCATGAAATAACTTTTTTATCCCCTCACTTTCAGTCTGTATGTGTACCCATATCAGAAGTGGGTGTCTTGTTGATAGAATATATATTGTTGTATCCATTCAATCAGTCTATGTCTTTTGGTTGGAACATTTAATATGTTTACATTTAAGTTAATTATTGATATAGTGTGTCTTTGTTGCTAATTCTTTTGGACTTGTTTCTGAAGGTATTTTTCCTTCCCTTCCTCTTTTGTTCTCTTGTGATTTGATGATTATCTTTATTGTTGTGTTTGGGTTGCTTTGTTTTGTCTTTTTGGTGTACGTATCTATTGTAGATTTTGAGTATATGTATCAGTTCAGTTCAGTCACACAGCCATGTCTGATTCTTTGTGACCCCATGGACTGCAGCATGTCAGGCTTCTCTGTCTATCACCAACTTCCAGAGCTTGCTCAAACTCATGTCCATTGAGTTGATGAAGCCATCCAACCATCTCATCCTCTGTTGTCCCCTTCTCCTCCTACCTTTAATCTTTCCTAGCATCACAGTCTTTTCCAGTGAGTCAGTTCTTTCCATTAGGTGGCCAAAGTATTGGAGCTTCAGCCTCAGCATCAGTCCTTCCAATAAATATTCAGGACTGATTTCCTTTAGAATTGACTGGTTTGATCTTCTTGCTGTCCAAGGAACTCTCAAGAGTCTTC
The DNA here is from genome assembly GCF_029378745.1 of Bos indicus. Taxonomy (NCBI): domain Eukaryota; kingdom Metazoa; phylum Chordata; class Mammalia; order Artiodactyla; family Bovidae; genus Bos; species Bos indicus. Next base: position 44,506,864 of record NC_091766.1, read on the forward strand.
TCCAACACCACAGTTCAAAAGCATCAATTCTTCAGCGCTCAGCTTTTTTTGTGGTCCAACTTTCACATACATACATGACTACTGAAAAAACCATAGCTTTGACTAGACAGACCTTTCTTGGCAAAGTCAAGTCTCTGGTTTTTAATATGCTGTCTAGGTTGGTCACAGCTTTTCTTCCAAGGAGCAAGCACTTTTAATTTCATGGCTACAGTCACCATCTTCAGTGATTCTGGAGCCCAAGAAAATAAAGTCTACCACTGTTTCCATTGTTTCCCCATCTATTTTCCATGAAGTGATGGGACCAGATCCCATGATCTTAGTTTTCTGAATGTTGAGTTTTAAACCAGCTTTTACACTCTCCTCTTTCACTTCGTCAAGAGACTCTTTAGTTCCTCTTTGCTTTCTGCCATAAGGGTGGTGTCATCTGCATATCTGAGGTTATTGATGTATCTCAGCAATCTTGATTCCAGCTTGTGCTTCATCCAGCCCGGCATTTTGCATAATGTACTCTGCATATAAGTTAAATAAGTAGGGTGACAATATACAGTCTTGAGGAACTCCTTTCCCAATTTGGAACCAGTTTGTTGTTCCATGTCCAGTTCTAACTGTTGCTTCTTGACCTGCATACAGATTTCTCAGGAGGCAGGTAAGATGATCTGGTATTCCCATCTCTTTAAGAATTTTCCACAGTTTGTTGTGATCCATACAGTCAAAGGCTTTGGCATAGTCAATAACGCAGAAGTAGATGTTTTTCTGGAACTCTCTTGCTTTTTTGATGATCCAATGGATGTTGGCAATTTGATCTCCGGTTCCTCTGCCTTTTCTAAATCCAGCTTGAACATATGGAGGTTCTTAGTTCACATACTGTTGAAGCTTGGCTTGGAGAATTTTGAGCATTACTTTGCTAGCATGTGAAATAAAGTGAAGTTGCTCAGGCATGTCCGACTCTTTGCAACCCCATGGACTGTAGCCTACCAGGCTCCTCCATCCATGGCATTTTCCAGGCAAGAATACTGGAGTGGGGTGCCATTTCCTTCTCCAGGGGATCTTCCCCACCCAGGGATTGAAACCAGGTCATGTGGTAATTTGAACATTCTTTAGCATTGCCTTTCTTTGGGATTGGAATGAAAACTGACCTTTCCAGTCCTATGGCCACTGCTGAGTTTTCCAAATTTGTTGGCATATCAAGTGCAACACTTTCACAGCATCATCTTTTAGGACTTGAAATAGTTCAACTGGAATTCCATCACCTCCACTAGCTTTGCTCGTAGTGATGCTTCCTAAAGCCCACTTGACTTCGGACTCCAGGATATCTGGCTCTAGGTGATTGATCACGCCATTGTGTTATCTGCAGAGGTCATTAAGATCTTTTTTTGTGTAGTTCTTCCGTGTATTCTTGCCACCTTTTCTTAATATCTTCTGCATCTGTTAGGTCCATACTGTTTCTGTCCTTTATTGAGCCCATCTTTGCATGAAATATTCCCTTGGTATCTCTAATTTTCTTGAAGAGATCTCTAGTCTTTCCCATTCTCTTGTTTTCCTCTATTTCTTTGCATTGATCACTTATGAAGGCTTTCTTGTCTCTCTTTGCTATTCTTTGGAACTCTGCATTCAGATGGGTATAGCTTTTCTTTTCTCCTTTCCCTGTAGCTTCTCTTCTTTTCTCAGCTATTTGTAAGGCCTTCTTGGACCACCATTTTGCCTTTTTGCATTTCTTTTTCTTGGGGATGGTCATGATCACTGCCATCTGTACAATGTTAAGAACCTCTGTCCATAGTTCTTCAGGCACTCTGTCAGATCTAATCCCTTGAAATATTTGTCATTTCCGCTGTATAATTGTAAGGGATTTGATTTAGGTCATACCTGAATGTTTTAGTGGTTTTCCCTACTTTCTTCAATTTAAGTCTGAATTTTGCAATAAGGAGTTCATGTGTGTGTGTGTGTGTGTGTGTGTGTGTGTGTGTATACATATACATTTATACATATTTATACACATATATATTTATATATACAGATACATACATATAATTATTTTAAGTCTCTGGTTTTTAAATTTCAAATGGACTCCAGTATCCTGCATTTGTTCTTTCCTCATGATTGCTGGTTTTCATATTGTGTTTGTGTGTGGATGATTTCCTACCTTTCCTGTAAGTTTGCCTTTACCAGTGAGCCTTCCCATTTGTCATTTTCTTGATTCTAGCTGTGGTCTTTTCTCCCTAGAGGATTTTCTTTAGCATTTGTGACAACGGTGGTCTAGTAGTGCTGAATTCTTTTAGCTTCTGCTAGTTGATAAAGCTTTTGATTTCTCCATCAAATCTGAATAAGTGCCTTGCTAGGTAGAGTATTCTCGATTGTAGGTGTTTGGTTTCATCACTTTAAATATATTGTGTCATTCCCTTCTTGCCAGCAGAATTTTTGCTGAGAAATCAGTTGATAATCTTCTGGGCATTCCCTTATACATCTTTGTTGCTTTTCTCTCATTGATTTTAGTATTCTTTGGTCTTTAATTTTTGTTAGTTTGATTACTATGTGTCTTGGCATGTTCCTCTTTGGGTTTATTCTGCCTGGGATAAACTGAGTAGCAGTTCCAGGACTTGCGTGACAGTTTCTGGTCCCATATTAGGGAAGTTTTTGGCTATATTTTCTTTCAGTATTTTCTCAGGTCTTTTCTCTCTCTCTCTCCTCCTTCTTGGACCCTATAATGTGAATATTGATGCTTTTTGGGGGAGGGTTATTTCTTTTTTATTTATTTTAATTAAAAGATAATTACTTTACAATATTGTGATGATTTTTGCCATGCATCAATATGAATCGGCCACAGGCATACACATGTCCTTTCCTCCTGGACCACCCTCCCACCTCCCTCTCCACCCTCTCCACCCTATCCCTCCAGGTTGTCACAGAGCACCCTGCATCATACATCAAACTCCCATTGGCTATCTCTTACATACAATAATGTATATGTTTCAATGCTCTTTTCTCAAATCACCCACCCTCTCCTTCTCCCACTGAGTTCAAGTCTGTTCTTTAAGTCTATGTCTCCTGTGCTGTCCTGCACATAGGACCATTGGTAGCATCTTTCTGGAGTCCATATATATGCATTAATATAAGATATTTATCATTCTCTTTCTGACTGACTTCACTCTGCATTGTCCCAGAAGTCTCTGTGACTGTCCTCATTTTTTAATCCCTTTTTTCTGTTCTGTGGCAGTGTTTTCCACCATTCTGTCTTCCAGCTCACCTCTTCATTCTGCTACCTCAGTTACTCTACTGTTGATTCCTTATAGTATATTTTCATTCCAGTTATTGTATCATTCATCTGTTTGTTCTTTAAATCTTCTCTTTGTTAAACATCTCTTGTATCTTCTCTATCTCTTCCACTATTTTCTACCAAGATTTGCATCATCTTTACTATCATCATTTTACATTGCATCATCTTTTACTATCATCACTCTAAATCTTTTTCAGGTAAGTTGCCTGTCTGCACTTAATTTTTTTTCTCTGTGTTTTTTATCTTGTTCCTTCATCTGGAACATATTTCTCTGTCCTCTAATTTTGTCTCAATTTCTATGTTGGTGGTTTCCTTTCTGCTGGCTGCTGAATCATAGCTCCTCTTGTCTCTGGTGTCTGCATACTCGTGGGTGAATTTGGTGCAGGCACTTGTTCAGGTTTGGTGGGAGGGACTGGTGCCTGCCCTCTGGTGGGTGGAGCTGGGTCCTGTCTCTCTGCTGGGCATGGCTGTGTCAAGGATTGTGTTCAGAGGTAGCTGTTGGCTCAGTATGGCTTTAGGCAGCCTGTCTGCTAATGAGTGGGCCTGTATTTCTATCCTCCGGTTAATATTTGGCCTGAGGCATTTCAGCACTAGAACCCATAGGCTGTTGGTCTTGATGCCCTAATGATGACCTTGGTGAGAGCTCACACTGATCAGTATTCTCTGGGGCCTCTGCCACCAGTGTCCTTGCCTCCCCAGTGAGCCACAGCCAACCCCCGCAACACTAGGAGACACTCCAAGAATTATAGTTACATCCAGCCTAGGCCCCTTGGAGTTACTGCTTTATGCTGGGTCCCATTGTACATGAAAGCTTGTTTGCGGCCATCAAGAGTAGGTTCTCTCTTTCCCCCAGTCTTGTGGAGGTCCTGCACTCAAGCCATGCTAATCTTCAAAGCCAAATGTCTGGGGGCTCCTCCCCCTGATGCCATACCCTTGAACTAGGAAGCCTGAGGTGGACTCAGAAGTCTTGTGGGAGAACCTCTCCCATATGATTACTTGCCACTTCGTGTTTCACCGTCCCTCCACCTCCCCCAGGAAGGTATGAGATTTGATTATATTGCCAGAGAGCCCCTCCTACCATCTCCTTCTACCATCTTCTTTGTCTTTTGTTGTAAGTTCCAGTCTTTTTGGTCAATGGTCATTCAGCAGTTAATTGTGAGTTGGTGTTTGTGAGAGGAGCTGAGCTCAAGTCCTGGTACTCTACCATCTTTTCCAGAATCGAGGGGCTGCTCCTTTTAGTTTAGATGCTTTCTCTCTGTCCTCAGTGTGTGCTGGCCCTTATCCCCTTGATATCAGATGTGCAGGTGCAGTGGCCCTTGCACACTCCTGGAATGGCAGGGGCAGGGCTTGGGGCCTGCTTGCTGGTCTCCTGTGGGTGGCTGTGGTCTGAATAGTCCTGTGGCAGTGGGGGAGGCACTTGATGCTTGCTCGTGGGTCTCCCAGGGGTGGCTGCTCTCTGTGCACTTCTGGGACAGCAGAAGCAGTGCTTGGGACCTGCCTGTGGGTCTTGTAGTGGTAGCCCAAGGCTAACTCTGGAGCCCACTATGGCGATGGCTCTTTGTGTCTGCCCTGGGAGCTCCTGTACACGGTGACCTCTTGTCTGGGAGCACTCACAGGGAAAGAAGTTCTTACGGTGGTCACACCCTTCTCCTTCTTGCCCCCAGTAATGGCACCTTGCCTCTCTGGTGGGCCCAGACTTCTTTTGAGTACATCCTCAGTTGCCCCAGTCCAGCCTCTTTGGGCTGTGTCTGTGTAGCCGATTCCAGTCTTCTCCCTGAGTCTGACCTCTGAAGCCTGAACTTCAGCATTCAGCTCCCACTGGCACTAACGGTCACGTCCCTCATGCTGGGGAGCACAGGGCCTTGGGTACTGACCTTCTGTGCAGGTTACTCTCCAGTTTGCCTTCTGCAAGCTGGTTGCTGCAGTCTCCTTCTGAGCTCCAAAGCTCCTCCTCCATCCAGGCTGAGCTCCACCCCAGTGAGGGGACTTCCCAGGGTGTAAGAACCTCTCCTCCTCACAGCTCTCTCCCTGGGCACAGGCCTCATCATGATCCCTTTCCTTTTCTTTTTTCTTTTGTCCTACTTGGTTATGTGGTGGTGTTCTTGCCCTTTCAGGAGTCTGAAGTCTTTTTGTGGTGTTCAGTAGGTGTTCTATGTGAACTGGTCCACTCGCAGATGTACTTTTTAATGTTTTTGTGGGAGAAGGTAAGCGCCCCATCTGACTCTTCTGTCTTCTCCATCCTGTCCTCATTTTTAATTGTTTAAACTATTTGGAAGTGGAAATGGGGAGTCTCTCCACTCAGTCCCAGGGCTGTTCTAATGTTGAGGCTCCATTGGTCACCTGGGGCTCATCCATATCCTCCTCAGCATCCTGCCCTCAGCTGAGCTGGGAGCAGATGCCTATATATTTTTAACAAATTAATTAATTTATTTTTGGCTGTGCTGAGTGAGTCTTGATTACTCTGCGTGGGCTTTCTCGTGGCAGAAAGTGGGGGCTACTCTCTAGCTGTAGTGTGCAGGCTTCTCATTGCAGTGGCTTCTCTTATTCTGGAGCATGGGCTCTAGCGTGTGAGGGCTTCAGTGGTTGTGGTACACAAACTTAATTGCCCTGCAGCGTATGGAATCTTCCTGGACCAGGGATAGAACTTATGTTCCCTACATTGGCAGATGGACTCTCAACCACTTGGACCACCAGGGAAGTCCCTAATGCCTATATTTTAAAATTGAGGTATAGTTAATTTACAATATTGTGTTAATTTTTGAGGTACTTCCAAGTGATTCAGATATATGTGTTCTTTTTCATTATGGTTTATTATAAAATATTGAATACAGTTCCTTTTGCTACTAGGGAGGACCCTGCTGTTTATCCATTCTATATATAATGGTTTGTATCTGCTAATCCCAAACTCCCATTTCATGTCTCCCCTGCCCTACCCTACCCCCACTGGCAATCACAAGTCTGTTCTGTGGATTAATGACTATATTTTTATACTGTCTTATTATTTGATATGGTAAATTCCTTCAGCTTTTGTTTTGAGTTTCTTAGCTATTTGTGGCCTTTCAAACTTCCATAAATTTTAGAATTAGCTTGCCAAAATTACCTCTTGAAGTTATGATTTAGATGGTTATTATTCTATAAATCAGTTTGGGGAATATTAACATCAGTATATTATTAAATTGTCCAATCCATCAACATTGTATATCTCTCCATTTAATAGTGTCAAATACATCTTATATACCTTTGTTGATTCTATTCCTGGACACTCTTTTAATATTATTGTTAATGGTATCTTTCAAAATAATAAATTTTATTTTTATTGTTTGTGATAGTATATAGAAACAGAATTGATTTTGTTGTTGTCCTAATTTTTTAATCCAGTAACTTTACTCAGCTCTCATTAATTTTAATAATATATCTTGTATATTCATTAAAATTTTCTACCTACACAGTCATATAATCTTTTTTTTATTTTTTATTTTTGGTTTGCTTGTTTGAAACCCTTATACTTTTTATTGTAATTTCTTATCTTATTGATCTGGCTAGAACCACGGTGCACAGGACTGAACTGAAGTGGCAGTAAGTGAGATCTTTGTCTTATTCCCTATCTGAATGGGAGCACTTGCAATTAAAAAAAAATTGAATTTACTTATTTTATGGCTGTGCTGGTCTTTGTTACTGTACTCAGGCTTTCTCTAGTTGCAGTGAGAGGGGCTACTCTTCATTGTGGTGCAAGGACTCCTCATTGCCGTGACTTCTCTTGTTGCAGAGCATGGGCTCTAGGGTTTGTGGGCTTCAGTACTTGTGGCTCACAGGCTCTAGAGCACAGGATCGATAGTTGTGATGCATGGGCTTAGTTGCTCCATGGCATGTGGGATCTTCTCAGACCAGGGATCGAACCCGAGTCTCTTGCATTAGCAAGTGGATTCTTTACCACTGAGCCAACAGGGATGCCTGCAGTTTTACTATGAAGAATGTTTGGTATAGATTTTTGTCTCTAATAATCAAGAAAGTTTTATTCTGTTTCTACTTTGTAAAGAGGACACCGTGAAAGTGAATGAACTTAGAATTTTTGCAGTGCCTTTTCTACTCTCTCCTGTCTTTTAATCCAATAATGTGGTAAATTACATCAATTATTATTTCCTAATATTAAATCAACTTTGCATTTCTGGGATTAATTCAACTTAGTCATAATGCATTATCCTTTTTCTAAGTTGCTGCATTCAGTTTGCTGATATTTTATTTAGGATTTTGATATATATTTTATGAGTAAAATAGGCTTGTAATTTTTTTCTGTCTTGAATTCATCTTGTTAGGTTTCAATATGAAAGAGTTATTCTAATATCACAAAATAAATTTGTAATTTTATTGCTTTTGTTGTATTGTCTGGAAGAGTTTGTGTAAAACTGGAAATGGTTAATATTAATAGAATTCATTGGTGACACTGGCCTGGAAGTTTAAATATTTAAAAAAATTTTGAGATAATTGTAGATTCGCATACAGTTGTGAGAAAGAATATAGAGAAATCTTATGTATCCTTTACCCAGTTTCCTCCAAAAGTAATATCTTGAAAAATCATAGTATAATCTTAAAACCAGGATCTTGACATTGATACAATTAAGACGAAACATTCCCATCACCGCAAGAATTTCCCATGTTGTCTTTCATAGCTACACCCAACTTATTCTCACCCTTGTACCCTTTCTTAATGCCGGATGACCACTAATGAGTCCTTCATTCTGCCATGTCAGGAATGTAATATACGTGGAATCATGTGTTCAGGATGCAGCCTTATGGAATAGGCCTTTTTAGTCAGCATAATTCTCTGGAGGTTCATTCAGGGCTGTTTTGTGTGTCTGTAGTTTGCTCCCCTGTTTTGCTGAGTAGTGTTTCATGGTGTGGATGTGCCACAGTTTGTGTTATGATTCACCCTCTGAATGAAGAACATCTCAGTTCTTTCCAGTTTGTGGCTGTTATGAATAAAGCTGTAATGAACATTTGTATGCCCCTTTTTTGTGTGAGAAGATAAATCTTAATTTCTATGGGATAAATGCCCAGGAATGTAATTATTGGGTCATATGGGAGCTGAGTGCTGATTTTTAAAATAAAAACCTTGCTCAACTGTCTTCCGTTTTATGTGCCCATCTGTAATATATGAGTGATCCAGTTTTTCTGCATCCTCAGCAGTATTTGGCTTTGTCACTATTTTTTATTTTAGCAGCATAGTATTTAAGCAATTCTGCTATGTGTGTAGTGTTATTTCATTGTGGTTTCAATCTATATGTCTCTAATGGCTAGTGGTGTTGAACATCTTTATTTTATTATATTTTATCCTAATTAGTTGAGATAATCGACAAAGGTAATTAAGATAATTATCAGATAATAAGATAACAGTTAATTGTTCATTAATTTTAATTGACATATAGTTGATGTACAGGCTTCCCAGGTGGTGCTAGCGGTAAAGAGCCTGCCTGCCAATGCAGGAGACGTAAGAGACTCAGGTTCCATCCGTAGGTCAGGAGGATCCCCTGGAGGAGGGCATGACAACCCACTCCAGTATTCTTGCCTGGAGAATCCCGTGGACAGAGGAGCTGTGGTGGCGAGCAATGGTCCATAGGGTCATAAAGAGTCAGACGCAACTGAAGCGACTTGGCACAGATAGTTGATTTACAATGTTGTGTTCATTTCAGGTGTACAGTAAAGTGATTCAGTTATACATATATATATATACGTGTATGTGTATATATATACACACACACACACACACATATATATTCTTTTTCAGATTCTTTTCCATTGTAGGTTGTTACAAGATATTGACTGTAATTCCCTGTGCTATACAGTAGGTCCATGTTATTTATCTATTTTATATATACTAGTGTGTATCTGTTAATCCCAAACTCCTAATTTATCCCTCCCCTCTTTTCCCCTTTGGTAACCATAATTTTTTTTTTTAACATCTTTTCATGTACTTATTTACTATCTATGTATCATCTTGGTAAAATGAGTTTTGGAGTTTTAGAATTCATGTCCTGGGCCCATTTTCTAGTTGGTTGCTATTTTACTGTGGATTTTGATTGTTCTTTATAAGAAGAACAAAGTTAGTAGTCCTCTGTTGGATAGATCATTTGCTAGTATTTTATCCTAGTCTGAAGTTTATCCTTTCATTTTTTTAACAGGATTTTTCACAGAACACAAACATTTTAAATTTTGGTGAGCTCTAATTTATCAGATTTTTGTTTATGAAGCATGTCTTTGGTGTCAAGCCAAGAGCTCTTTGCCTAACTATAGCTCTTGAGTATTTTCTACTGCTTTTTCTTTAAAAGTTTTATAGCTTCATCTTTTACATTTAAGTTCATGATCTATTTTGAGTTAAATGTTTGATAAGATGTGAGATATAGGCTGAGGTTTTTTATTTTTTCGCCCATGGATATCTAGCTGCTCCAGCACCATTTGTTGAAAATTCTCTTTCGTCCACTGAGCTGCTTTTGCACATTTGTCAAAAGTCAGTGATGAGTGCATTACCAATTATGTTGCCTTATTGGAGAAGGAACTGGCAACCCACTCCAGTATTCTTGCCTGGAGAATCCCAGGGACGGCGGAGCCTGGTGGGCTGCCATCTATGGGGTCGCACAGAGTCGGACACGACTGAAGCGACTTAGCAGCAGCAGCAGCAGCAGCAGCATTCCCGGTTATATCAGTCAGAGTCTAATCAGGAGACCAAGTCTACACCCATTTGAATGGCAGAAATTTATATAAAGAATTTCTTAGCTAGTATCAGGTGGTTGACTACTAAAAGAGATTTGAGGAGATTCTGTGGCATCCAAAAGTACCAAGTACCAAAAGCTGCTGATACTGTCCTGGAAGACTGGGCGATGGAAGAACTAGGACCGAGGAGGGAGGCCATATCTTATCCCTCCATGAAGATGAGATGCAAACCAGTGAGAGCATGGGTGCTATAGGAACACACAGACTGCTGGCGCTGAAGGAAATTGCTAGAGACAGTGAGCCACAGTGGGTTTGGCAGGTGGAGATGGTTGCCTGAGGTGCGGCTGGAGTTGCAGCAGAGGAGGCTGCTGGCAGTGGGAGTGTGATCTGAGGCCCTCTGGCCAGACTGTCACAAACGTGTACTCCATGTGAGGAGACCATGGCCGGTGGTGGCCCTGAAAGTTCAGCTGGCCTGATGTGTGAGGATTGCTGAAGTAAGTACCAGCGAGTTTTCCACAATAGTCCTCTGGCTCCTCGGCTTAATGAAAAGGAAGGAGAAGTGGATTCCAAAAGGAAAGTCCCTCTTCCCACTGCTGTTTCAGAGTCTCCCAGAGCCCTCTAGAGAAAAGCGGAACATTGAGGCAGGTGGCCCAGGGGAAAGGCACGCAGAGCTCATTCAGCTCCAGCATTACGATGAAGAGGCTCATTCAGCTCCAGCATTACGATGAAGAGGAAAGGAGGGTGGGTTGGGGGTGAGAGATAATCAGTTGATAACTGGCACACCAACTTGAGGGAAGGTATATTGGGGTTCTCCAGAGAAATAGGACCAATAGAAGGTACCTATGGATGTGGGCAGGTATCTGTCTGTCTGAAAGGACTGGCTCACATGGCTGTGGAGGCTTGGCAAGTCTAAAATCTGTAGGGTAGGTGGCAGCTGGAGACCCAGGGATGAGTTTATGCTACAGTTTGGGTCCAAAGGCAGTCTGCTAGAAGAATTCTCTTTTCAGGGAGGTCATTTCCCTATTAAGACCTTCAACTGACTGGATGAGGTCCACCCACGCTATGGATGAAACTAAAACTGTTAAGCCGCCAAGTCGTGTCAGACTCCTTGCACCCCGTGGACTGTAGCCTGCCAGGCTCCTGTGTCCGTGGAATTCTCCAAGCAAGAACACTGGAGTAAGTTGCCATTTCCTCCTCCAGGGGATCTTCCCAACCCAGGGGTCGAACCCAAGTCTCCTGCTCGCAGTCAAATTCTTTACTGTCTGAGCCATCAGGGAAGTAATCTGTTTTACTTAAAGTTTACTGATTTAAATATTAATCTCATCAAAACACCTTAACATAAACATCTAGAATAATATTTGACCCAATATGTGGGTACTGTGACCTAACTAAGCTGACACACAAAATTAACCATCACAAGAAGCATTCAGCATTTCACCATTAAAGGTGACATTAGCTGTAAGTTTATTAGCTGTAAGTTTTCTGTAAGTGCCTTTTTTCAGGTTGAGGAAGCTCCTTTCTGTTCCTGCTTTGCTGGGAGTTTTTTAAAAATTATGATTGGGTATGGATACTTATCAAATTAGTTTTCTGCTTCTCTTAACATGATCATATGATTTTCCTGTTTTTATTCTGTTATTGTAGTAAATTACATTGACTTTCAAATGTTAAGCCAATCTTGCAGTTTGGGATAAATTCTAGTTGGTCATGATGTATTATTTTATTTATGTATTATTGGATTGAAATTGTTAAAATGATGCTAAGGAAATTGGTATCTATGTTCTTGTTCTTGAGAGAGATGAGGCTGTGTTTTTTTTTTTCTTTTGTCTCATTGGATGGGTTGGGAAGTATTCCCTCCTCTCCTATTTTCCTGGGAGAATTTTTGTAGAATTGGTACTGCTGCTGTTGCTGCTGCTGCTGCGTCGCTTCAGTCGCGTCCAACTCTGTGAGACCCCGTAGACGGCAGCCCACCAGGGTCCTCCGTCCCTGGGATTCTCCAGTCAAGAACACTGGAGGGGGTTGCCATTGCCTTCTCCAATGCATGAAAGTGAAAAGTGAAAGTGAAGCCACTCGGTCGTGCCCGACTCTTATCGACCCCGTGGCAGAATGAACCAGTGAAACCATCTGGCCTAAAGTTCTCTTTGTGGGAAAGTTTCCATTTATGAATTAATTTTCTTCAATAGCTGTGGAGCTATACAGATTATTTCTTCTTGAGTGAGCTTTAGTTATTTGTCCTTTTGAAATTTGAGTGTCAGTTTGATTAGTGGAAGTATAAATATGAATTTCAAACTGTGGTGCTGGAGAAGATTCCTGAAAATCCCTTGGATAGCAAGGAGATCAAACCAGTCAATATTAAGGGAGATCAACCCTGAATATTCACTGAAAGGACCGATGCTGAAGCTGAAGCTCCAGTATTTTGGTCATCCAATTCGAACAGACGACTCACTGGAAAAGTCCCTGATGCTGGGAAAGATTGAGGGCAGAAGGAGAAGAGGGTGTCAGAGGATGAGATGGCTGGACGGCATCACCAGTGCAATGAACATGAACTTGGGTGAACTTCGGGAGATGGTGAGGGACAGGGAGGCCTGGCGAGCTGCAGTCTGTGGGGTCGCAAAGAGTCAGACATGACTGCGTGACTGCACAACAAATATAAATTTATATTGATATTTCCAATCCATATTTAAATTGTAGGACTTTAACTTCTGGAATTGATGTTTGTGTCTCTTGTGTGATAACACAAGTTTTCTGTAGTCTTTAATGTTGCTCTTTGATCCTGTTTTCAGCTCTGCAGGGGCAAATAAAATTATGAACTTACTGCCCCTGTTGTGCTTGGATTTGTGCACATGAAGTCGTTCTGGCCAATGAATTGTGAGGAGGAATAGAATTTTTTCACTTCCAGGCTAGAGCACTTAATTCCTGATTCCTGGCTTCAATTCTCTCTGGTCTAGCCTCAGCAGATATGGAAATGAATTGAGATGGAGTGTTTTTAAAAATTATTTACTTGTAATTTATTTTTAGCCATGCTGGATCTTGGTTGCTGCGCGGTCTCTTCTCTCGTTGAGAGTAGGGGTTACTCTCTAGGTGTGGTGTGCCGGCTTCTCATTGTGGTGGCTTCTCTTGTCGTGGAGCGTGGGCTCTAGAGCACTCAGGCTTCAGTACTTGTGGCTCCCAGGCTCTAGAGCACAGGCTTAGCAGTTGTGGCCCGGGGGGTTAGTTGCTCCACGCCATGTAGAGTCCTCCCGGACTAGGGATCAAACCCGTGTGTCCTGCATTGGCAGGTGGGTTCTTTACCACTGTGCCACCAGGGAAGCTCTGAGATGGAGTTTTTATCAGACTGGGTCATTGAGAAACTGTAATGCACAGAGCATCCTAACAGCCGCCACTGGATGTAGGGAATGGGCAAGAAATAAATCTTTGTTGTTTCAGGCCACTGAAGGTCCAAAGTTGATTATTAGTGCAGCAAAATCTCCTATCCGGATTGATACCATTTTTAATTTGCTTTATCTTGCTAAATGCATAAGATAGCTTAAAAATACAAATATTAAAAATAATATATCATTATAATATATACTATACATGTTATAATAGTAAATATTATTAGCAATGACTATTTAGTGAAGTTGAATATTTTTTTGCAGTTCTTTTAGCTTGGAAGGAAAGTTATGACCAACCTAGATAGCATATTCAAAAGCAGAGACATTACTTTGCCAACAAAAGTTTGTCTAGTCAAGGCTATGGTTTTTCCTGTGGTCATGTATGGATGTGAGAGTTGGACTGTGAAGAAGACTGAGCACCGAAGAATTGATGCCTTTGAACTGTGGTGTTGGAGAAGACTCTTGAGAGTCCCTTGGACTGTAAGGAGATCCAACCAGTCCATTCTGAAGATCAGCCCTGGGATTTCTTTGGAAGGAATGATGCTAAAGCTGAAACTCCAGTACTTGGGCCACCTCATGCGAAGAGTTGACTCATTGGAAAAGACTCTGATGCTGGGAGGGATTGGGGGCAGGAGGAGAAGGGGACGACAGAGGATGAGATGGCTGGATGGCATCACTGACTCGATGGACATGAGTCTCAATGAACTCCGGGAGTTGGTGATGGACAGGGAGGCCTGGCGTGCTGTGATTCATGGGGTCACAAAGAGTTGGACATGACTGAGCGACTGATCTGATCTGATCTGATCTTAGCTCTTAATCTGCCTACTAAGGATGAGCGAACTACTCATCCTTAAACTACCCATAGCAAACTACTATGTCCCGAAGTCCCTTGAATTTATTTTCTTTCTGTGATTGTGTTACCTATTTTATATTTTGCTGAGACATCTTTAAATCTTAGGCTTAAGATTTTTTGAATGTGGGTGCTATGAGTTTGGTCTGCAGATGTGGTCTGCAGTTTGGTCTGCAGGACCTTTCTGTTCTTCTCAGCCTTAAAGCAACTTTCCTTGAGGTTCCCTGGGGCTGGGGTGGGGATGCTCAACTTCTAGTTCACCCTTAGCCTGACAGTACAGCTCTTTGGGGCCCGAGCTTTCTATATGAGAATGTGTCCTAGCAGACTCCTTCCCGTTACCTATGAGGCTGTTGAAATGAAAGCCTGTTTACCTGGATAGACAAGTGCTCTCAAGAAGATAGCCTGACCACCCTGCTTCTGTCTCTGGGTTGACTTTTACTTTTTCATGCTCTTCTCACCTACTTGGTGTTTAGGAAGATGTTCTCCTTTGAGAATTGTTTATCTAGTATTGTTAATGGTAGAATTGTCTGAGTGTTTGAATCTGCCATATGCTTAGGGAGGAAAGTCTGACGATTGGCTCTGAGGTAGGAATTGATGAGGCGTTTATGTGGTGGTGGTTGGGCCATAGGAATGATTCCACTGCCTTTCCATCAGCCTTCATCTGCTTTGTTTTTCTTTCTTCAAGTTGCATGCATAAGGATAAGGTAGGCTCAGCTCTGTCGTCATTGCTTTTACCTGGGGGATGAGTGCTTCCGTTCACAGTGCCCCCATTCACCAAAGACAAGAGTCCTTCTTGTCCTCACCTGACCCAAAGGGAGCAAGAGTGCTCTCTGCTGTGCACCTGTGTGACTCACTAGTGGATGTCGATGTTAGATTTCTCTTAATACAAAAGTGGTGTACATAGCTCCTTGCAGAAATTTTAGAAAATGGAAATAAATGTATAGAAGATTAGCCTGCATATTATCCCAGAATTCAGTGATAAACATTTGGGTCCATTTCCTCTCTAGTATTCTTTTATCAAGGTGATAATATACAGCATGAGTTTTTTTTTGTTTTTTTAATATCCTGAAACAACAGTAATGTGGTTAACTAGCAGTATATCAGCTAGTGCTGATTCAGATTGTCCTTGGGTTTTCAGAAAGCCTGACCAGTGTGTGCAAAGGGCTGTGGCTCCTTTTAGGATTTCCTTGGGGTATCATGAGTCACACTCTCTTATCCCGCAGGGCTGTTGAAAGTCTCCCTGTCCTTGGTCGATCTGGGGGTGCATTCTGCCCTTTGTGCACTGAGGGGGCACTGGTGGTTGTCACTTGCCATCCTTCTTCCTGGGCTGCTCAGGACACTGTCCAGCAGTTCTTCTGGCCACTGCTGACCAATAGCTCCTCTCTGGTAACTGGGTTCATGCTGGCAGAAAATTCGGGCTTGAAGGGATGAACTCTGATGGCTAGTGGCCTTGGAGAAATGGGAGCTAAGGAAACAAACTCATCTTCTGTGAACATATAAAAATAGTACCTTTGTACACATAAAGATAATACCCATCTAGACTTGAGAATAATATAATATACTATTTCATCAAATTTAGTTTCTAAAACTTTGATACTAATTTTTAAAATGGAAGTACAGTTGATTTACAATGTTTCAGGTATATAGCAGAGTGATTCAGTTTATATATATACTTTTATTATTGGGGTATAATTGCTTTACCATGTTGTGTTAGTTTCTGCCTTACAACAAAGTGAATCAGCTATATGTATACATATATCCCCTCCTTCTTGAACCTCCCTCCAACCTTCCAATATATACATGTACTTAAAATATATATATATAAATTTTTTTCAGATTCTTTTCCATTATAGGTTATTATAAGATATTGAATATAGTTCCCTGTGCTATATACTAGGTCATTTGTTGTTCAGTTGCTCAGTCATGTCTGACTCTTTGCGACCCCGTCTGACTCTGATGACTGCAGCACACTAGGCTTCCCTGTCCATCAACAATGCCTGGAGTTTGCTCAAACTCCTGTCCATCGAGTCGGTGATGCCATCCAACCATCTCATCCTCCGTCGTCCCCTTCTCCTCCTGCCCTCAATCCTTCCCAGCATCAGGGTCTTTTCCAATGAGTCAGCCCTTTGCATAAGGTGGCCAAAGTATTGGAGCTTCAGTCTGAGCATCAGTCCTTCCAATGAATATTCAGGACTGATTTCCTTTAGGATTGACTAGTTTGATCTCCTTGAAGTCCAAGGGACTCTCAAGAGTCTTCTCCAACACCACAGTTCAAAAGCATCAATTCTTTGGCGCTCAGCTTTCTTTATGGTCCAACTCTCACATCCATACATGACTATTGGAAAAACCATAGCCTTGACTGTACAGACCTTTTTCAGTAAAGTAATGTCACTGGTTTTTAATATGCTGTCTGGGTTGGTCATAGCTTTTCTTCCAAGGAGCAAGCATCTTTTAAATTCATGGCTGCAGTCACCATCTTCAGTGATTCTGGAGCCCAAGAAAATAAAGTCTGTCACTGTTTCCATTTCTCCCCAATTTATTTGCTATGAAGTAATGTGACCAGATGCCATGATCTTAGTTTTTTGAATGTTGAGATTTAAGCCAACTTTTTCACTCTCCTCTTTCACCTTCATCAAGATGCTCTTTAGTTCCTATGGACTGTAGCACACCAGGCTTCTCTGTCCATGGGAATTCTATATCTGTGATTTTATTTCCATTTTGTAAATATGTTTATTTGTATCATTATTTTATATTCCACATATAAACAATATCATATGATATTTATTTTTGTCTTCCTTATTATGATAATCTATGATGATTCATGATAATGAATTATTATTTCATTCTTCTTTATGACTGAGTAGCATTGGAGAAGGAAATGGCATCCCACTCCAGTATTCTTGCCTAGAGAATCCCAGGGATGGGGGAGCCTGGTGGGCTGGCAGAGTCAGACATGACTGAAGCGACTTAGCAGCAACAGCAGTATTCCATTATATATAGGTACCATATCTTCTTTTTTTAATTTTAATTTTTTAAATTTATTTTTTAATTGAAGGATAATTGCTTTACAGAATTTTGTTTCCTGTCAAACATCAACATGATTCAGTCATAGGTATACATATAACCCCTCCCTTTTGAGCCTCTCTCCCATCTCCTTCCCCATTCCACCTCTCTAGGTTGATACAGAACCCTTGTTTGAGTTCCTTGAGTCATACAGCAAATTCCCACGGCCATCTGTTTTATATATGGCAATGCAAGTTTCCATGTTACTCTCTCTGTACATCTTACCCTCTCCACCCACCGCCACTGTGTCCAAAAGTCTGTTCTCTATGTGTGTTTCTCCATTGCTGCCCTACAAATAAATTAATCATTACCATCTTTCTAGATTTCATATATATGCATTAGTATATGATATTTATCTTTCTGACTTACTGTACTCTGTGTAATAGGCTCTAAGTTCATCCACTTCATTAGAACTAACTTAAATGCCTTTCTTTTTATGGCTAAGTCATATTCCATTGTATATATGTACCACAGCTTCTTTATCCATTCATCTGTTGATGGACATTTAGGTTGCTACCATGCTCTAGCTATTGTAAATAGTGCTGCAGTTAATACTGGAGTACATGTGTCTTTTTCAATTTTGATTTCCTCAGAGTATATTACTAAGAGTGGGATTACTGGGTCACATGGTGGTTTTCGTCCTAGTTTTTTAAGGAATCTCCATACCATCTTCCATACTGGCTGTATCAATTTGCATTCCCACCAACGGTGCAAGAGGGTTCCCTTTTCTCCACACCCTCTCTAGCACTTATTGTTTGTAGACTTTTTGATGTTGGCCATTCTGACTGGGGTGAAGTGGTATCTCATTGTAGTTTTGATTTGCATTTCTCTAATAATGAGCAAGGTTGAGCATCTTTTCATGTGTTTGTTAGCCATCTGTATGTCTTCTTTGTCCATTCATCTGCTGATGGACATTCAGGTTGCTTCCATGTCTTGTCTACTGTAAATAGTGCTGCTGTGAACATTGGGGTTAATATTAATTTTAGATTCAGGCATAGCCAGCCCTGGCTATTGAAGAATTGTGGCTCTGGGATCACCTTCTAGCCACCATCCAATTTCTTTGAGGGCCCACTGACCCCTTGCATATGGGGGTATTTAGACCCCAGGCCTGTTGGTCTTCTCTTTTCACTCCATACCTGCCACTAGGGCTTGCATACCCTCTACTTCTCAGTTCTCTTTCTCCTGTACTCCCCTACCTCCTGGCACCAATTCTCATCTTTGTTTGAATATGTCCCCACTGCACGCTGTGCAGTCCAAGCTTGTTTGGACACCCCTTGCCTACCTGGCTTCTGCCCCTATAACCCCTGATAGAAGCTTCTCTCTGGTCCTCAAAGTCCCAGGGTTTTGTGCTCAGAGGAAGGGATCTGTGCAGGACCATCTGTCAGTTTCTGCCCACCTCCTGTAGGGGCATCTGCCTTCTCTGTCTTTCCTCTGACAACCCTTCCTCACTCCCTGAAGACAGCCTTGTCTTGAGCAGAGTGCTCCCAGGCTCCAGGTAGCTGGATGTGTGAGCCGTGAGGCATTTGAGTCCTGGATGCAGACTAGCAGAAGACTCACTGCTCTTGGCAGCCTCTCTCTTTCCTCCACTTAACCTGGACACTCTGTGGCCCCAGTGCACGGCTGGGAAGAAGATGCTTCCCAGAGCCCAGCGGATGCTCTCTGTTGCCACAACATGGCACTCCACCATACAGCCGCCGGCCTTGCTGTGCTGTGACCGCCCCTCGCAGAGCTGTTGTGCCTGCGGTCGGTGCCATTGTTCTCCACTCCTCTCTCGTGTCAGCCCTTTGCTGTTCCTGTTTGCAGGCAGGCTCTCACCCCGCACTGTTCTTCACTCAGGACTTCCTGTTGACTTCTGTATCTGGAGAAGGGATAGGCTACCCACTCCAGTATTTTTGGGCTTCTCTTGCGGCTCAGCTGGTAAAGAATGTGCCTACAATGCGGGAGACCTGGGTTTGATCCCTGGGTTGGGAAGATTCCCTGGAGAAAGGAAAGGCTTCCTGCTCTAGTATTCTGGCATGGAGAATTCCATGGACTATATAGTCCACGGGGTTGCAAAGAGTTGGACATGACTGAGTGACTTTCACTTTCTCCAAAAGAGCTCTTCCTCACCAAGCCCCCTGCAGGTCCCTCAGTGATCTGTGTGCCAGTGGTTCCTCTTGGGTCCATTTAACTCTTTATAGACTGTGGGCTACACGTGGGCCAGACCTTGGTACAGAGATGGTTCTTGGAAGATGTTGGTTGAACAAGAGAGGGAATACATTGTGAAGGCTGTGGAGGTGTTCTGGCTGTGAGTAGAGCTGGCAAGCCTGCCCTCCTCCTCCAGCTCCCAGACCTGGGAATGTGGAGCCTGGGACCAAGTGCTTTGCTCTCTCTGAGTGGCCTCCTTTCAGCCTGGTTAGGAGGGAATGTGTGAACACTGGGTAGGATAGAAGTTTCTCTCAGCTGTTTGGGGTGGGTCTGATGGTGGGCTTCAGCTTTGCTGTCCCAGCACACCCCGAGTCTCAATACCTGGCATCCTGGGGATTGTGAGCCTGAAGGAGAAATCCAGAGTGTGTGCGGTGATAAGCCCAGCCTCTGTGGGCAGTGAGCAAGCCGACTGCTGCTGTCTGCTTTTGATCAAGAGTTTTTGGGTCATAATGAGATGCACTTCCTCTTGCTTAGGGGGACTGGCCAGACCCCAAATCTTCAGGAAGAGTCTGGGCAGTCGTCTCTTTGAGACAGAAGTTCATGCAGAGCAGAGCCCCTAGTGTGTGTGGCCTGTGCCCCTTGGGATCTGCATAGAAGTGAATCTGGAGCAGCTGGGGTTCCATCTTTTTGTCAAGGTGGGTATTGAAAGGAGTAGGTTTACTGGTTAAGAGCATGTGTTTGGCCCTTGAAGACTTGAATTTGAATCCTGGCTGTGTTGTTCTGAGCCTCATTTTTTCTTTGTTTATAAAATAGAGATGATAATAGTACCTCCTGCCTTGTTGGGTGTGGTAAGGTTTAAAGACAGATGCTTATTAAGTGCTTATCACAGGGCTGGGCACAAAGCAGTTTACTTCCTCAGGAGGGTGGGGAGCAACATCCTGCTTGTGTGATTATGAGTTAATTTTGTGTCAACTTAGCTAGGCTGTGGTTCCCAGATACTTAGTCAAACACTCTTCTAGATGTTTCTGTGTATTTTTTTTTCAGTGAGATTAACTTTGTAAATATTTATTTGGCTGCTTTTTGGGTCTTATTTGCTGCACGTGGGACCTTTAGTTCTGGCACGTGAACTCCTAGTTGTGACGTGTGGGATCTAGTTCCCTGACTTGAACCCCTCAGACCCCCTGCATTGGGAACATGGAGTCTGAGGCACTGGATTACCAGGGAAGTCCCTAGATTTACTGTTAAATCAGTAAACTTTGAGTAAAGCAGATTAACCTCTGTAGTGTGGGTGGGCCTCATCCAATCAGTTGAAAGTCTTAAGAGCAAAAGACTGAGCTCCCTTGAAGAAGAGGGGATTCAGCCAACAAACCACCTTTGAACTTGAACTGCAACTCTTCTCTGGGTCTCCAGCAGCCCACTTACCTTAGAGAGACACACACTCTCTCTCTCTCTCAAGAACTTGCACTGCTGGTCATGGTGAAGTAGACTTGAAGCTCACCAAGGCAGGGACCGTGTCTCCTCTGTGTGGCCCTTGGCCCCCTCCCTAGCACCACGTGGCTCATGGCAGGTGTTCCTCATGGGTAGCTTGGTGATTACTGAGCACTTCATACATTCTGTATCCCAGTTGAAAGTCTACTGCAGTGAGAAACAAGGGTGACTGGAGTTGAGAGTGAATTAGTCTGGGGGCTGGGGTGGATTTTAAGGGCATTGCAGGGCAGGTGATGAGAAGTTTTGGACCAGATGTCAGTTGTGCATTTTGGGAGCTGAAACTTCGACATGGGGAAGAAATACATCTGGGGTCAGGTGCTTGCTTTGTCCAGCCTCTTTCTGGACTGGGTCAGAGCAGGGGCCAATTTGCCTTGACCATTATGAACCTATACAGGCCTGGGTTGCCTTAATCAATCCTCATTTTAACAAGTGCACATAGACTGGCACCAAAAAAAGGTAACTTTTTTCAAGTTTTATTGTAAAATCCTCAGAAAAAGAGCATTTACAATGACAATACTTTATGATAATCTGTGAAACATCTTTCTATCAAGTGGTACTGCAAATACACGGCGTGTCCAATACTGTGCGATACATTAACGTAAACACAAACTTATTTCCAATGCCACATACAGTTACTGTGTTGGTACAAATTTCTACTAAAGTTGATGTATTAAAAATAATTTATATATATTTTATAAATAAGGAAAAATTCACATGTATAGTAATTACAGGAGACCTTTGAGAAATACCAGTGATTACAGAAAATATATTTTGGAGTCTACACAACTGCTCAAAATAATGTAATCTGCCTCGACATGAGAGATCTGGAAGTTTTCTGAGGTGGGGCGGGAGAAGAATCCTAACGGGACAAGCGGAGCGTGTGTGTGTGACTTCATATTGTGAGGGTCGTTCACTGGACTACAGCATGAACACAGCGTGTGTGACACTGCAGCAAAATTCCACGCCTAGTCTGCTTTTAGATCATCTCACAGGTCTTCAGGAAGCACAAGCAGACGGGGAGAGGGGTGGTGTACGAAGGGTCCAGGAACGAGAAGGGGCCTGGCCAGTGGCAGGCAGTCAGGGTGTGGGCTGGGGGTACCACAGAAGGCTGTGCTGTGGGTCTGGGGTGCAGGGGGGCTTGCAGACTGCCATCCCTCACCTCTCTGAAGCAGCTGAAGGAGCCAGGGGCCAACAACTATTAAAGCTATGACAGATGTTATACGGGGCAGCAGATGAAGGTTTAGAGTTAGGAAATGTCTCAGGCCCCATCTCCAGCCAATTTTTCATGGTTGCCATTCCTCAGAAATACTCTTGAAGAAGGTGCCCCCAGGGGGCAGCACTGTCTGATCCTGCCTTGGTGACAGGTAGAGAGCCACATGTCACCAGGTGGGAGTAGAGGTGAGTCAAGTTATTTTCATGGCATGTAGGCTTGAGCCCTCTACAGCCCTTTAGGGCATGGCCTGCTCCCTGGGGCCATAGGGGTGAGCTTGGGAAGAGGGGTGTGTGAAGTGTGGTTTTGTGCAAAAACCAAGCACATGCTCAACACTCTCGTGCTGGCTAATGAAGCCTTGCTGTGAATTTTGAAGGTCAGTCCCTGCTCTTCCCTATCTTCCATAATTTCACACATTGTGTTTGGTTAAATTCCCAGTACTGCTCACAGGAGACCATTATTACTGGGCTCCCAGTGTCTGCTGTGTGGCTGGTGCCTAAATCCTGAAGGTCCAGATAAGACACTCAAATCCTCAGGTGGCTCGGCAGGTAACCTGGTGTAGACTAAAGGAAGTGGGTTGCATTCCACCAGGTATTTGGGGTCTTGTAGTCACACCTTGAGGATAAATACTATGCTTTTCCCCCTTGATTCTTTTAAGCCCCTCTGTTCTATATGATCTCTATGATTTTGGAGAGCAATAAAGGCAGCTAATGACTTTCTTGAACAAAACTGCTTTGGCTGTGTGCCAATCTGGGAGCAAATAGTATAGGATTTGGCTGGATGAATGACTTTTCACATGTACCCCAAAGCCAGGAAGCAGCATGCAAAGACCGCTGGGGGAGCTGGTGTGGTGATTAGGTGAGTTGGCCCTTGAATTGTTGGAGTGGTTCATGAGCAGGAGTCTCCAGGCATAGGAAGGAAGTGGGAAACAGAGTACAGGTGAGGATGGAGGGATGTAGCTCAGCCCTTCAGGGCTTGGCTGAGATGGCATGGTCTCCATTCCTGTCCTGCAGTTTCTGTCTGATCATAATGGACTTCTCTGACAGTTCTGAGTTCTCTTTAGTCTTGCTCATCAAACTCCAAAGGGCTGTGAGCTAGGGCTTGGGGGTGTGATTTGAGCAGCAAGGAGCTGTGTCCCCATGGGTTCTGATTGCACTTGGAGTGGGATCTGGGGTCCTGGTGGGGAGAGATGGCAAAGGACTTCATGTCAGCATCATTGTCATCCTACTTTGCCCATCTGGTGTCTTGGTTTGGAGTGCACATTCCGGGGGGTGCTAGGTGAGAGGAAGAGGAGAATGTGAGGTAGATTGGTGGATGTGTAGGAGAGAGTTGGGAGCAGTATCAGTGCTCCTGGAGGCTGGCTTTTGAAGAGGAGGATAGGGGAGCGAGCTGTGCAATGTGATAATGAAGAGGGTGCAGCATCCATGGTATTTGAATGAAACACACTGTGGAAATGAATCAGATTACTTTTAAGCCCCGTGTAGAAAAATATATCCATTGTGAATCTGTTTCACAACTCAGTTCTGAAATCTCCACTAGTTCACAGGTTATTTGGTCAACAGAAAAGAAGTGGGGCCACACGAAGCCAGCTCCAGGCAGCTTTCCTCTGTGAAGACTCAGCTGTTACAGTTCCCTAGGGTGGCAGGTGGTTCTCAGCTTTATCTGGGCTTGAGAGCTGTCCTCCAAGACACTAATCTGGAGCTGGGAGGCTGAGATTGGGGTAGGAATCGCAGGGACTGAGTTTCTGTCTCCTGTGCTGCCGTCTCTAGGTCATAGAATCTGAAGCTTGGTATGAGTGTGGCCCCTGCCTAGACTTTACAGGGCTCTTCCAGCTACCTCTGCAGGCTTGGGGAAAACAGGATCTTGGAATGACTTGAATGAATACTTAAGAAGGGAGCCTGGGCCAGCCCCAGGCAGGACTTGCTGGTTCAGTGTTGTGGGGATGGGATGATGGCGTTGGCCTCACTGTGTGTGACTCACACCCAACCTTCCTTGTGCGGAAGTCCATGCAGGCTTCTAGGAGCAGACAAATCCCTCTTCCAACTCTCAGTCCGTGAATGGCTGGGCAGGCTTTTGGACCCAATACCTCCATGTAGGGTCCTGCTCACTTGGGCAGAAGGAGAACGAGAGTATTATTTCAAATCCTTAACGTCACTATAGGTTTATTTGTGTGTTTGTTAGTCTGAAAAAAATATCTACGTTGAATTTTTCTGCAATGAATTTGATTTCAAAATCCAGTAATTTTGAAATAGTTTATTACGTGAGTGACTTTGGGGTGACTCTTTTGGTAAAAACAAATATTCCTTTACTATAAGTATTAGTAGATAGCTGATGATTCGTGTTCATAAGAAGGATCTTGGATGTTGTGATGACTTCATATCCCAGTGGCTTTCAGACTGTGTTCCATGAAATTCCGCTGGGGCTGAAGTATGGGAGGAAGAGGCAGGTGGAGTCCAGGCCAGCCTTTCACTTGGCTGCACTGCTGAAAAAACATGGACTTTCCTGCCTTTATGAATTTGCAAATTTCACAATTTTCAGGGCTGTGATTCCCTTCTCCTATTTAATTGTATCTGAAATGCTGGCAGCAAGACCTAAACTGGCTATCTCCAGCTTTGTAACTACACAGTGATGACAATGAGAGGCTGATAAGCTTTCCACACTTGAAAGTGGAATGAATACTGGAAAAGGAACAGGTGCCGCTGAAGTCACTCCCAGTCAAAGAGGCCAGTTGCGGCTGGACTGGTCTCTTACTCAGGAATCCTGTAACACAGAGGGGCTGATGTTCTGTCCTGGCAGTTGGTGGGTTCTTCTTCATGTAGACTCAGACACTTTCTTTTTCTTCCAGGGGCTGCCATAATTCAGAAGGTCTTCCCAAAGGAAGAAGCTTGAGAAAGTTGGGAAATTTCAGTGACAGATGTGCAAGCAAATGTGTCAAGAGATTGAGGCAGGAATAATAGTTAAAAAAAAAAAAAAGGTGAGATGTGTTTTCCATCCATCCCAGTTATTGTAAAACTAAATAATTAGGTTTTGAGGTCAGTTTCCTCAAATATCTACATATTTTATCTTAAAAAATCTGTGAATGTATATGTCTAGGCACACTCCCGGGAGTTTTTGGGGACAAGAGTATGGTGGACTAAGATGCATGAGACATACCAGAGGACTGGCTGATACCAGGAGCTCTGTGAGGGGGCAGGTGGATTGGGCAGTTAGGTGGGACTGAGATGCTGTATTTCTAGTGAGACAGGGTCTATGTCTCTCTTTCTCTGAAAGAGGCCATTTCTCAGCAGCTTAGGAAAATCATGGCCACGTTGGCAGGAGAAGGCATCTAAACTGATGTTTCTGTGATGGGACCACACCCCTTCCTACTTCAGTGGCTTGAAAAATGACCATTCAAACCTGCCAATGTGCACGAGAAGGGTGTTTAGAGATCCCAAGGGAGCCTCTTCCTTGTTGAGATTCTCCGATATGG
Organism: Bos indicus; assembly: GCF_029378745.1. Classification (NCBI taxonomy): domain Eukaryota; kingdom Metazoa; phylum Chordata; class Mammalia; order Artiodactyla; family Bovidae; genus Bos; species Bos indicus. The sequence goes on from NC_091766.1 coordinate 44,532,418, forward strand.
GATCTGTTGGGTTGTACTTCTTTGATTGCCCTGGAGAGCCCACCACGTTTGGGAGTACTGGCAGTGGCCTCCCACGTCCTTGTGTGTTCCTGGGGAGATGGGGACCCATGTGTAAGGAACACTGAAATGTGCTGTCTGTGCTTCGTGGATGCAGGGACTTGGGTGCAAGCTGAGTGCGAGGGCCACAGGCAGAAGAGAGTGCGGTTTTAAAGGGATAGCCTAAGAAACCCCAGTTGAATCCTTGGAGGAGGGCATGGTTTCTGCATTGAGCCTGGAGGCCACTGTTCTGCACACACATTTCCAGGCAAGCTTGGTCAGCCCTGAATCTGGGGTACTGGACAGGCTAATACATGTCCCCCTTGAGTGGTGATAAGCAGGCACACAGGGTTTGTCTTGGTCTCTTGGGGTCCCAACCCAGAAAAAGGAGCCTTTACCAATGTGGTGGTCTGATCTGCACTTGGGGGTGTCAGTGATGTAGAGGACCCCAGTCCCCTTGATGGCCACTGTCTTCTTTCTGGCTGTCGGGTGTGGGGTAGTGCCTCTCAGAGACGTGGCCTAAGGCAGGGAAGAATACAGCTGGACCTGGGAGAGCATCTTTCTGCTTACTAGCATTTGAGATTATAAAAAATTAGTTTTTAATCAAAATTTCCAAAATAAAGTGAGTGATTTCCCCATCCCCAAGATGCAATAAGTCTTGTTGGCTCTCCCTCAGGCTTACAACAAGTCAAATGGAAAGAAAAGCGAGAAGCAGCTGCAAAGGAGAAAATGAGGTCCAGAGCTCTCAGGCCAGGAGGGAGGGCCCCGCTCCTGGGAGCCCCCGGCTTCAGGCCATCCAGCAGGGTGAAGTCTGGACGGACCCGGTGTTAAAGAATGAGGATGCAAAGGCAACTGACAGAAGCGTCCGCCTGGAAAGCTGGAGCTCCTGGTTCCAGGGCGGCCCAGGTAACGTGGCGCGTAGCTGGGCGCACGATGATTCCTTTACATGGCAGCAGGTTCTCATTGCAGCTCAAGGCAGAAATCCTACATCCTAAAACCCACCCGATCTCTTTAGCAGCGCATACCTTACACTAGGAAACTTGCAAGGAGACCAGTGTTGAACCACAAAGCGAATACAGGTTTTTTGCTTTTGTCTGTAAAAATGTACAGGGTGCCTGCTCGGGACTGCTTCATACCTCGCCCACCCACACCACCGTGGTCCCCCCCTTCACGCCCGCCACCTCGCACCGTAGTGCGTTCTGTCTCCCGTTGATAAGGAACAGTGACTCCCGGGCGGGCGTGAGGAGGTGCTGCCCGAACAGCCCGCTGTCCCTCACGATCCTGCGGGGCCCTGCCCAGGCCCGGGCTGGCCCTGCGGGCGCGGGCTCCTTCAGGCCCTTTAGCACACCCATCTTGCCCGTGGACAGCTCCAGAAACAGCAGGTCTGGCTCTGTCTCGAGGGTGGCGTAGACATGGTACTGGTCTCCCTGTGTGAAGGAGCGCTGGAAGGCTACATCCGAGACACCCGGGCTCACTTTCAGGTTGTAGAGGGTCCGGATCTCCCCCCGCAGTGAGATCTCCTGCACGTGCAGCTGGGGGCTGCCCGGGGCTGCGCTGACTACAAAGCGCCCATCCGGGGATGTGTGCGGGGTGCCAGTGACCTGGCCGTTGGGTCCGACCACCGCGTCTGTGACGCTGTCGATCAGCAGCTGTGGAGAGGCTTCAGAAGAGCTGTCCTGCCGGCACTGGACGAAGAAGTAGCCGCCCAGGTGGGTGTGGGCCATGGCCTGTGGCAGGCAGCCGTGGCTCTGCAGCTTGATGGTCTTGAGGGGCATCAGCGTTTCCAGGTCGACTTTGTGGATGGCAGGGTCAGACTTGTTGAAGATGAAGCCGAACCTGGGAGGGGATGAAGACTGAGGTCAGAAGGCCGGGGGGTTAAGGGATCTGCCATTTGTCTTAAACGATGGCATCCTTTCTCTTGTCCTCTATCCTTTGCTGATCTAATAGCCTGTTAATAAGATCTATTTTGCAGGAGATGGTTTCATAAGTGATCCATCTATGATCTCAAACCAAGTGCAGTTGAGACTGTTCCTGGATTTATGCTCCTATAACATGCACACATCTTTAGAAATGGTGAAGGAGTGGAATTATGCCTTCAGCAGCTCCTTCCTCTGGGGTGTCTTTACCTTGTGCCAGCTGAGAAGTGGTGGGCCCGTGGCTGGAGGGAAAGGACAAGAGGTGTCTGCCCTGACTCTGCCTGCTAGGAGGACAGGACAGGTGAGTCTATTTCTGAGTGGTTTTGTGGACTAACGGGTGAGTCAGAACCTGGGGATGCAGATACAAGAGAACAAGGACAGATGTCTTATCCACGGTCCCTGACCCTCGGAGAGGAACGTGAGGGCAGCCTCTCCCTTGGCTACACTGATGATGCTGGTCAGAGGAACCCTGGGCTGGGGCTGAGGACAGCTTTTACCTTTACAGCCAGATGGCCTGGCACTCCCGTGGTGCCTGCTGGCTGCAGAGCCTGGGGCAAGCTGCTGAACCCCTCTGAGCCTCTGCAAATTGAAAGAGGGCAGTTCCTTCCGACGGCTGTTGGGAGGATTAAATCTTAGAGTGGGCGCTTTACTGGAAGAGGTCAGGAGGTGGTGGTTGCCGCATCTGGACTTGGTGAAATTCCTCTTTGGAGGCTGGCTGTGAGCTGCAAAAGGGTCTGACTCCAGGCAGGACTCATTCTGAGCATGAGAGTATGCCTAAACCCCTTGCTTGCAGAGGCCTTTGGGGGTTGTGTACACCTACCGGAGTAGAGAAAAATGTCTTCCACAGTTTTCTCTTGAATAGCAAACTATGCCTCAGAGACGGGAAAATGCCCATGTGATGGCATCTTTAAAGCATCCTTAAAGAGCTAGAGCATGGGGAGAGCAGGAAAGAAAACCCCAGGCCTGTAGGAAGCTGTCATGTAAAAGTCACACACAGGCTCGGCAGCGCCTGAGTTTGCATGACTCTTGTATGAATTCAGCTTCTTTAAGGTGGTTTACCATTTACAACCATCTTAGAGGCTCATCTTAGAGGTATTCTCTGGAGTGAGGTGAGGAGGTCAGAAAGCTGTTATTTTCTCCCTTGGGCAAGGATAAATGGGTGAGCCTTATTTTTACAAGTCCAGCTTCAGCTTGCAAAAATGAGTCATTTCTTCCTGGAAAAAGGTGCTTGATGTCAGAGTAAAGGAAGGCATAAACATTGCCATAAGACATTTGGGTCTTGATGACTTTATAAAAGGGCACGCTCAGCCTTCTGGCAGTGGTGCCTTGACTAAGTGTCAAGGTTCTCTGAAAGAAAGAGGGAAGGGCAGCGGCCAGGCTGGGATGAGGCTTGCAGTTGAGGCCACGGCTGTTATTACTAAGCTGTTCTTTTGGATGGTGGCAAAGCAGGTGTTCTGGGGCCTCCGAGAGGAGCCACAGGTTGTGGTTATTAGAGAATGAGGCCAAAGGGGGCACCGAAAGGATACCTGACTTAAAAAAAAATTTTTTTTAATGTATTTTTAATTGGAGGATAATTGCTTTACAATGTTGTGTTAGTTTCTGATGTACAATAACATGAATCAGCTATCAGTATGTATGTGTATATATATATATATATATTCATCCCCTCCCTCTTGATCCTCCCTAGCCCTTCCCCACCCCCCTCTAGGTAATGTCATCACAGAGCACCAGGCTGAGCTCCTTGTGTAACACAGCAACTTCCCACTATCTGTCTTAGGTATCTAAGCTATCTATTTTACATGTGGTCATGTGTATATTTCAGTGGCACTCTCTCAATTCATCCCCCACCTCCTTCCCCTTCTGTGGGAGACCCACATTAGTCTGACTCTCCAGTTCCTGACTGTGTGACTTTGGTCAGTGTCTTCTGTTCTCTGAGCCTAAGTTTCCTCATCCATAAAACAGGTTGGAGGACTACCTGTTTTTTTTTTTGTTTTTTTTTTAGGTGTTTTTTTTTTTTTTAAACATATAGCAAGGACAGGGTACACAATTAACCACAGTTGTTTCCTCTTTACTGTCCTCACCCAAAGCTAAGACTTCCTGACCTTGGGTCCCTGAGGGCATTAGGAGCTGGGTGCCTTTCTTAACTTTAACAATGAAGACAGGGATGGGGCTGTTTCTCTGTTTGTTCCTGATGTGGTCCAAAGAAGGAATTGGGGAGAAAAAGAAAGGAGCAGGCCTCCCTGGCGCAAAGCTGCCCCCTAGAGGGCTGAGCTGGGGCATGGAGTAGCTTAGCGCTTGTGGGCCAGTCTCACCTGATATGGTTGATGATGAGGTTTGTTGGGGGAATGAAGAAGTCGTCCACTCCGGCAAAGGGTGTGCGGATGAGGCGCTGGCCCTGGCCAGTGCTGGCCTCTGTGATCACCTGTAACATAGAATGGAAGTCCTTGTGAGGGTCTATCCAAGCGGAGGTGGGGTAGGTGGTGGAAACCTACAGACCCAGGCACACTCGGGTAGTGATCCTCCTTTTGGCTGGGAAAAGGGGGAGAGGGGTTTGAAGTAGCACAATACGCAATGGTGGAGTTGACTGGTTCTGTATTTTCCCTTGACACCAGGTGCCTAGGTTGCTGTGTTGAGAGTCTCCACCATATGCTGCTTGCAGAGGTCCTCTCTGAGCACTGGGAGTCCATAATTTAATAGAGAAAACAGGCATCTTTCAGAGATGCTGGCTGTGCCACTTAGAGTCGGTGATTAGGATGCAGGGGAGGGTTCCACTTTTACAAATGGGACTTGCTGTGAGCAGTGAAGAATTAGGCCCTGTGTTTTGTACAAATTGGTAGTGACAGAGCATGGCTGTCTCTGTTCCCTGGGAGGAGCAACTTTATCCCCTGTGGACTTGGCAGGAGGCAACTTGAGCAGTTCCTTGGTGTGTGTCCCTGCTGTGTCTGTATAAGGGAAGGGTACCCTGGCAGGGCCGGACAGAGCTGAGTGATTGATGTCTGGGGTTAGGATGGAAGCCCTGCTGGAAAGCCCCCTGTGGTCAGGCTGGGCTTTTGTCCACCAGCTGCTGAGACCGTGGCACAGGCAGGCTGGAAACACTGAGCCAGACAGCCTGTGTCCTCTTGCCTTCTGCATGCGCTCATCCACCTCCAAGTTCTGGGTGATTCCCAGACAGGTGGCAGACCTGCAGCCAGGTGAGGGGCTTGGCCAACCTGTGGGCAGTTTTGGCTGCAGGACCCAAAGGACAAGCCCAGACCCTCCTAGCAGGACAGAAGGCAGATGCTAGACTCTGACCAGGGAGGGGAGACACATTTTCTGATCTTTATATTGTGACCACGTATACAGACGGAAGGATTCAGATTTTTGCAGCCTGAGGCTGAGGACAGTCTGTGATGTGGCTTCGTGACTCACAGGGCTTAGAGCTCTGGATGCTTTAACCTTTTAAGAGTGGGACTGCCTCTGGCTCTTACTGTAATGACAAGACAAACAGCACCTGCCCTGCCTCCTCTGGCAGGTTTGAGGCTGGGGTTTTGGGGATGGTGGTTTCCCTCCAGGGGTCAACAGGCAGCATGCCAGAAAGATGTAGGCTGGGAATTTTAGTTTTAGGGCAGCTCTTAAGTTCTAAAGTTAGCTTATTTTCCTGTAATTAAAAAAAAAAGTCGGAATGACATTTCTACGCCAAGTCCATGGGAAAAAACTTAGAACTAGACATTAAGAAAATTTCAGTATTAGGTCAACTTACTTAAAAAACAGAAAGCAAACTTATAGTTGTCCCGGGGGATAGCTAGGGAGTTTGGGATGGTCATGTTCACACTGCTACATTTAAAATGGATGACCAACAAGGACCTACTATATAGCACATGGAACTCTTCTGTTTATGTGCCAGCCTGGATGGGAGGAGGATTTGGGGGAGAATGGATACATGTACATGTATGGCTGAGTCCCTTTGCTGTTCACCTGAAACTACCATAGCATTGTTAATTGCCTATAGCCCAATACAAAATAAAATGTTTGAAAAAAAGAAAAAGAAAATATCAGTATTAGGCAACTGGATCTTAGAATGTCCAGGTGAAAATGCTGGAGAATTCCAAGAAACCATGCAATCATTGCTTGATACCAGGTCTGTCATTTTAGCTTATAATAGAGATGGAAAATCACAGGCTGCCAGCAGTCAGTGTCATTCACGCTTCACCACCCTAACACCCTGTGTGCAGAGGTTACTTCTTCAAAACCCAGTATCATGAGCCATTGAACTGATATGGGCTAGTCAACCTCACTTCTCCAATGAGTCATGAGTTCCTTCTTGGCCTGTGTCCCAACACATAGCTGGGCATGTTTGGTGACTAAAAGATAGCTTTTGAGCCTCTCAAATTTGCTGGATCTATGGGCTTGGTTGAAAATGCAGGCAGGTGGCTGGATATCAGGAGATGTCAGTTGGTAGCATGGGGATGGGAAGGCTGAGCATCTGCTCCAGAGGGGTGGATGAAGCCAGCTAAGAGGTGACAGTTGGGGAAGAGCAGGGAGCCAGGGTATTGATGCAGCTAAAAACTGGACCTGGGAGTGGTGGACAAGAGCACGATGGGCAAAATTTGCAACATGCCAAAGGTTTAAACACTGGCTTCTAAGCCTCATTTATAGAACCACTTTCATTTTGTCACAGCAAGTTTGTTTAACCAGTCCCTTAGTGTTAGATGTTCAGAAACCTTAGGATAGAATTTTGAATGTTTTGCAAATGTAAATAATGCTGTAACACACAGTGCTGTAACTAAATCTTTGTGCCCACCCTTGATCATGGCCTCTGAGGGGTCACGTTGCTGGACTGAGGCTTTTGGTTCACATTTCTAAATTGCTCACCACAAAGGCTCTGCCTTTTGTCATTTCCAGGAGCGGTTTTTGCAAGCAGTGGTTTCTTGAACACTAGTCCACAATGATGAAGGTAGGTTTATTCAGTTTATTTCATTTTCTTGTCAGAGTGCATTTCTCAGACTTTCTAATTATGGTGATGGTGGGCATAATGGTCTAATTCTTGATATTAATTAAAATGCTCTTAGTGTTTTGTCATTTAGGCAAAATTTGCTCTTGGTTTCTGGGAAACAGTCTTCATTATGTTTATGTCTTCTATTCCTTTTTTTTTTTTTTTTTTAGTTTTTTTTTTTTAATTAAGAATGTCTGCTGTATTTAGTTAAATGCCTTTCCAGCATTCATTGAAAATATTATAGTTTATTCTGTTTTAATTTGTGCTATGAGTAATATTGACTGATTTCCTAAGAGTGAACCATTATTGCATCCTGGAATTTGTTCCCTGCTCAAGCAGTTAGATGCATTGTTGGACTCTCTTTTTAATACCATGTTGAATTTTGCTTCTGTATTTGTGAGATTAGTTGATAGTTTTATTTTTTAATACTAAGGAGCTGTACATTTCCCCCACATGGTCTGAAATAGTTCAAATAATACTAAAACTATCTGCATTTGCAAGGTTTGCTATAACTTGGCTGTACCCAAAAGCTCCTCTTCTTCTCAGTTCCAGTTAATACTATGCTCAGCCTCTCTCACAAAGGTAATGGTTGCACTGAATACAAATGGTCTGAGAAATAAGATTAAATGATCAACTTTAGGTTTCCATAAATGATAAGATTATGGTCCCAAAGCATTTGCCTTACCAATTTCATATGCTTCATTTATCAGTTATTACATTTTAGGCAACTATCACTAAAATGTATTTGTTTCTAGGATCAATACTAATTTATTAATTAGCCAACTTCAATGTATTTTAATATGTTTTGAAAAATCTCCACTCATCATTTGCCTTTTTCTGAATACATACATCTGAATGTTCTTGCCTAGGTATTAATCTAATTGTTAAACAATGCATCAGAAACTTGGCTGTACATTTTTCTATGGTAGATCTTTAATCTTAAAAAAAAAAAAAAACAAACCTCTTCTCTGGTAATTGTTCTACTTCAGGTTTTCCTTTTCTTAGGTCAGTTTTTTTAAATTATTTATTTTATTAAAGTATAGTTGATTTACATTAATTTCTGCTGTACAGCACAGAGACTCAGTTACACATTTATATACACACACACATAATTCTTTTTTATATTTATATAAATATTGTATCTTTTCTGCTGTGGTTTTTCCCAGGACACTGTAAGCTCCCTGTGCTATGCAGTGGGACCCTGCTGTCCATCCATTCTGTGTGTAACAATCTGCATCTGCTCACCCCAGGTCTATTCTTTATCAGTGTCTTTCTTTATGTCAGTGTCTTTCTGCTTCACAGAGAGGTTCATTTGTGTCCTTTAGATTCCACATATAAGTGATGTCATACGATACTTTCTCTGACTAGATCAGTTTATTTTTTTCTGCATTTTGCAATCCTGTTTTTTCTAGGTTTTAAAATTTGCCACCTCAGAGCTGCAGTATACTATTTGACAATTATTTTCATCTTCCTTCATCTGTAGTACTCTCTCTTCACATTCTTCATTTTATGTTTTTTTTCTTTATCAGGTTTATGAAGGATTTATGGGTTTTTTGTTCTCTTTTTATTTCTACTAATTTTGGTCTTTTAAATAATTCCTTCCTGCAAGTTAACTTTGTTCTTTTTCTAATTTCTTAATACAAATATATTCTCTGCAGGTTTTAAGACACAAATATTCCCTTGCGTATGGTTTTCTCTCGATCCCGTAGGTTTTGATGAGAAGGAGTCTCTTTTTCATTGCTTTCAGACACTTTGTAATTTCTCATTTTAATTTCCTCTTTGCTCCAGTAACAATCTAGGAGTGTTTCCTTATTAGGTAGGTCACATTTTAATTATTTCTAATTATCAGATAATGTAGCCTATAACACTGACTTTTGCAAAATTTGTTAAAATTTTGTGATTACTGATACATGTATATGTGGACATGTGAAAAAATTCTATTTGGCAGAGGAAAGGTTTTCTATATATTTATGAAACTGAGTTCCTTATATTATTCACTTTTCCCATGTCATTATACTGTCTCCTTGGTATGTACAATTTAAGTCCATTTTAAAATCAAGTTCCTGTATTGTTAATCACTCTTGTGTCATGTATCTAGTTGTTTGCTACCTGTTGGCTGTTTATCTTCACATGATGTCTCTCCTTATGCTATTTAGTGCTTGTAACCTTAAATTTGACCTTGTCTGATATTATCACTCAAACATCTTTTCATCCACCTATCACCACTTTATATGCCTCTTGTAAACAAATTATAGCTAGTTTTCTCTCCCTCTCTTCCTTCCAAACCCAATCTCATCATCTCTGCTTTTAATAGGAGAAATCAGTTTGTCACATTTGGAATAATTATATAGTTAACTATCTCAACTATTAATTTCAAAGAGCATTTTCTATATCCTCTCTTATGCCCATAAGATGACATGTTAGAATCTTTTTACTCCCTTCTCTTTCCTCTACTCCCTATCTTTACTTTTACTGAAATAATTTACCATCTTTAGAATCTGGTATCAGAATATCTCTTTCAGTACATCTCTCCTAATTCAAATGCCTTTATTTAGCACTTACTATACATTAGTCTCTCCTCATGCATCTTGTTTCAATTTTGGACCTTCCTCTCTTCCCTGGTGGCTCAGATGGTAAAGTGTCTGCCTGTAATGCAGGAGACCTGGGTTCAATTCCTGGGTCGGGAAGATCCCCTGGAGAAGGAAATGACAACCCACTCCAGTATTCCTGCCTGGAAAATCCCATGGACTGAGAAGCCTGCTGGGCTACAGTCCATGGGGTCGCAGAGAGTCAGACACGACTGAATGACTCCACTTTCACACATTAGTTTCTCCTCATTCATCTTGTTTCAATTTTGGACCTTCCTCTCTAGATTTCTTACTTACTCTTGTCTCTTCTGTATCTTCCTCCATCTCGATGTCTCTGATCTGGCTCACCTGCTGTTTTTCTGCTATCTTTTGTGATATGCTCTCTGAATTCTTGCATATGCTTAGGTCTTTCTTTTGTCCTGACAGGTAAATGATGCCTTGGATATCAACCCTTTTCTTTTAGCAGCATGTGGGCACAATGCCACAGTCTTCACTGTTGCAGGTGAGAAATCTGATTGTTCTATAGGTGACGTGTTCTTTCTGCCTTGAAATATTTTTTCTTTATTCTTAGAAGTCCAGAGTTTTACCAGGAAGAACAGAGATGTGTTCTTTCTCATCATGTTAACCTGGATCACTTTCACTCTACAAGATGTACTTTTTTTAAATTGGAAATTTTATTCCAAATTGAATGTCTGACTCCATTCCAACTATTACTTTTTCTAAACTTCTTTTGACTTTGAAATGTCGTTTGAGACTTCATATCTTAATCTTATATTTGTTCTGTGATTTGAGGATTTTCTTGCTCTTTATCTTTCAGGCTATTAATTTGAGTCTCAGTAGAAACCATGCATTTTTCAACTCATCTCCTGCAGTTTTAAATTAGGTAATCATTTTCGTTAATTTTTAGCTCTAGAAAAATATTTTCTGGTGGCCCCTCCCTTCGAATTTCCTTACCTGTTTTCTTAGGGCTGCCAGAGAAACCAATTTTCTGAGCGACCTTATTCTGACTCCTAGGTCCTCTAATGAATTATTACTATTTGTCATCAGCTTGCTGGGGCCCAGGACGTGTTGATGGTGTCCACTGAGGGGCAGTAGTCTCGGTGTGTGGGAGATGAAGTAGTGTCCTTCCCCTGGCCCAGGAGAGTGGCCAGTCCCCAGGAGGAAGCTTCTGTAGACGGGGTGTCCCCTGGCCTCTTACCAGTCTTGGGAAAAAGGTGAACTTGGCTCCATCTGCAGCCCTTCTCAACTGGGGTTCTGAGAGAGAAGAAATCCTAATATCCTGAGGAGTCCATTGTATGCGCTGAGTTAACTTCTGGGCATCTGGAATGGTTCTGTGTACCATCATTGTGAAAATTGAGGGAACAGGTATTTAAATCACCTTCTGTAGGGCTTAATCCTCTCATGTGCCTCGGTGAGAAAGGCTGAGCCAGACACACTCAACACAGGTTGGTGTTGACCTTCCCTGACTGGTGGAAGCACAGTTGTGCTGGGCCCAGGCTCTTCCCAAGGGGGAGTCAGTACAGTGCAGTGGCTGGACTGCAGGGCTGAACATATACCTAGGGTGGAGCAGGGGCCAATTACTGAACCTTCCTGTGCCCCGGCACCCCATGAGCACTCAGTAATGTGCTTTCATTTATGAACATACTTGCCACTGCTTTTCCTTCTTTTCCTTCTGCTTCCTTACTGTCTGGTGCCTGCTTTGGCAGTATTCTCCAGCCCATGCAGCCCAGGGTGGAGAAAGCCCTAGCTCCCTTTGGAGTCCAGAGGTTCATTCCTGCCTGGCCCCAGGAGCTCCTGGCTGAGAAGAGACAAGTGTTTGAGGGCTGGGCTAGGTGGGGCCCAAGAGCCACCTTCTGGTTGTCATGACATCAGAATCCCATCTACCATCAGTGTTGTCTTTAGCAGCACGCCTGGTGGAAGATACCCTGCTAATTGCCTGTAAGGGGCGTGGTCCTGAGGATGTTTCCTACTCTCTTTCATGGACATACTTTGGGTAAAGGTGATTAGCTGGGGAGAGAGTCCTTTCTTGCAGGTGGGTGTTGTCCTGCATGTACCCAACATACCTGGAGGCTTGGTTGGGACTTGTGCACGTTCCCCCAGCTCAGGACCCACACTTGGTCATGTGATTTGTCATAGGACAGCTTAGCCGGCAGAGGATCGACACCTATGGACTTAAAAAAAAAAAAGTAGCGACAAGTTGATCATTGTTGTTGCAAAAAGTGATTCTTTTCTAGGCCACTCTATCCAGCCTAGCAGCCTGGATAATGAGCCCATTTGGGAACCCAGGGAAGAAACCTTTGTGGGTTTGTCTCAGAGGCATAAAATTGGTTGTTAGTAATGTTTTCCTTTCTTGCAAGTTTTACTTAAAGAAGACCCATACCATCTTGGCAAAAACATAAACACAGGTTTTTCTTTTTTCCAGTTTTCCACTCACGGTCAGCTTCAGGACCCTCCCATCACTTCTCCTGTAAGCCTTGGAGGCTTCCTGAACCCTCAGCATCCTTCCCAAGCTCTTCCACCTGCATGATCTGAGACTGACTTGGAAAGCTTCTGTTATTACATGCCCTTTAACTTTGTGCAGACTGTCTTGTACATCACCCACCTGGAACCTCCAGGACTTGGACTTTAGCATCAGGTGAGTCTCTTTCTACTGCTGTAACTGAAACTCTGCTATTTTCTGAGAATAGAGCTTCCTCAGTCCTACCTGGAGACTGTTTTATACTTCTCCACCCTTATGGCAGAAAGTGAAGAGGAACTAAAAAGCCTCCTGATGAAAGTGAAAGTGGGGAGTGAAAAAGTTGGCTTAAAGCTCAACATTCAGAAAACAGATCATGGCATCCAGTCCCATCACTTCATGGGAAATAGATGGGGAAACAGTGTCAGACTTTATTTTGGGGGGCTCCAAAATCACTGCAGATGGTGACTGCAGCCATGAAATTAAAAGACGCTTACTCCTTGGAAGGAAAGTTATGAACAACCTAGATAGCATATTCAAAAGCAGAGACATTACTTTGCCAACAAAGGTCCGTCTAGTCAAGGCTATGGTTTTTCCTGTGGTCATGTATGGATGTGAGAGTTGGACTGTGAAAAAGGCTGAGTGCCAAAGAATTGATGCTTTTGAACTGTGGTGTTGGAGAAGACTCTTGAGAGTCCCTTGGACTGCAAGGAGATCCAACCAGTCCATTCTGAAAGAGATCAGCCCTGGGATTTCTTTGGAGGGAATGATGCTGAAGCTAAAACTCCAGTACTTTGGCCACCTCATGTGAAGAGTTGACTCATTGGAAAAGACTCTGATGCTGGGAGGAAAAGGGGACGCCAGAGGATGAGATGGCTGGATGGCATCACTGACTCAATCGACGTGAGAGTCGGAGTGAACTCTGGGATTTGGTGATGGACAGGGAGGCCTGGTGTGCTGCAATTCATGGGGTTGCAAAGAGTCGGACACGACTGAGCGACTGAACTGAACTGAATGTAGTTTCTAAGTTCCAAAACACTGTGATGCCGCTGTGACCCCTGCTCTCTTCCGCACTGACCTAGCCACTCTCTTTGTTTGTTAAAGATCCCTAGTTTGGTGCCTTCATTCAAAGCCCTGCTTTCTTAGTTCCTTCTTGGTTTCAGTGATCTTTTTCTCTTCCCTACTGCAGCCACCGTAACTTATTCTTTGTCAACAAATTTCTGAAACTTCAATTTAAGTCCACCATATTCTAGCCTTTCTGATCTAGTCGGGGGGCATTTTTGTCCCCACTGGTTAAAGCTTTCCTCAAGAAATGTCTATGGAGTCCTTGAAACCATTTAATTGTCTTCACCACTCCACTGAACTGTGATAGAGCTTAATGTCAAATTCAGAGATCAATTTTTGATCCTCCTCTAACTTGAATTTTCAGCATGGTTTACCATTCCCTTCTGGGAATATTGTCTTTCCTCAGCCCCCCACCTCCCTGGCTTCCCTTCCTCATCCTGACTTCTAAATGATGGCATGTTCCATGTCTTCATCTTTGACCTTCTATCTACCTCCTTTCCCTGGATGAGCTCATTCAGCACATGGCTTCAGGTAAACCCACTGTACTCTAGAATTCATTCCTCTGTTGATGACCACAACTCTATACAAACCTAAACTCTTCATGTTGCCCATCCCCATTGACGTCTATTTATTCTCTAGTCACCCCCATCTTTGCAGTCTGTTTTAACTGTTTTGCTCAGATTAAAACCCACTCTACCCTGAAGTCCTAAGCAGAGTTGTTTCTATTTTCCTACCTTCATATACCCCCGGTCCATTGTTCATGCTTCTAGCTGCTCCTCATTGTTCCTCTCTTCTGCCAGCTTCCTAGTCTTTTCCCTTCATTTACCAAAGGCTTCAGGAGCCAGCAGCCTTCTTCTTCCCAGAGCTTCTTAACTCACCATCCTCACTCTCTCTAGATTCTTGTACTTTTTCTCTCTCTTTTAAAAACCCTCTTGATTATGCATGCTCTTCCAGCTATCTTATTTGTCCACCCTCTTCACAAACTTCCCTGAAGTTTGGACTGCAGGCGCTATCTGTCCTTTCTGCCTAACCTTTTCCAACCATAGTTCATATTCTCATTCTGACTGAGGTGGTGTGGAGCAGGAGGTTGAAAGCCTAACCCCCACCCCCCGCAATCTCTTAAATTCAGAACCGAGCTCTCCACAGTCTCTATATGCTAAGGAGCTAAGCCACGGAGTGGAAAATGTCCTGAAGAACAAACCAGGCTCTCAGTGTGAGGACCGGAAGGGTGACCTACTAGGAGTGAATCAGAGGCTGACTAAGCTTTATAAAAGCTGCAACTCAGCCTTGGCTCAACACAGTACCTGATTAGAGGGATTCATTTTCTACTCTCTCTCTTCCTAGCAGAGAAAAGGATAAACTCTCTTCAGTGGATGACAGCCATAGAAAGTCTCTACAATGTTATATGGAAGGTTTGCCATTCAGAAAAAAATGACTAGGCATTTCAAGATACAGCTTATATGACTGAAAATAATATAAAAAGATAAGGAAATTATGTGCATATAATTATATATATGTGTGTATGTATAGGGAATTAAGCAGAAATTCTAAAGTGAAAAAATGCAAATGAAGATCTCAATAAATAGATTTTGTTAAATATACCTTAGACAGGGTGGAAGACGGGACTAGTAAAGTGAAAGACAATCGAGGCACATACCCAAACTGAACTACAAAGAGACAAAAAAGGATGGAAAATATGAAAAGAGGGAAAGAGATGTGTGGGACACAATGAAAAGGTCTATTTTTTTTTCTTTCAAAGTTCTCAAAGAAGAGGTGAGAAAGAATGAGGCCTCAGAATATTTGAAGAAACACTGGTTAAGAATTTTCCAGTCTGATGAAAAATATTAAAGACCAAAGAAAGAGAAGATCTAGAAAGCAGCCAGAGAGAAAAAAGGGATACGTCATCTTCAAAAGAGAGACAGTAAAACTTGACGGTTGACCTGTTAACAAAACCAGTGGAAGATAATGAAATGGCATCTTAAAGCTGAAAGAATATAACTGCCAATGTAACATTCTATATCCAGTGAAAACATCCTTTACAAATGGAAAATTTTCAAACAAATAAGAACTATGAGAATCTGGTGTCAGCAGACCTGCACTAAAGAAACCTGTCCAGTCAGAATGAAATTGATCCCAGACAGAGCACTGTACATCAGGAAAGAATAAAGAGCAATGACAAAGGTAAATATATGTGTGAATATAAATGACAATAATAGTCATGTTTTGCAGGGTTAAATTATGTGTAGAAATAAATTCATTCCTACTATAGTGCCAAAGGCAGAACGGGGGTTAGAGGAGTTAGAGTGTTCTAAGGTTCTCTCGTTATTAGGCAATGAAAGTGAAAGTTTCTCAGTCATGTCCGAATACTGGAGTGGGTGGCCTTTCCCGTCTCCAGGGGATCTTCCTGACCCAGGGATTGAACCTAGGTCTTCCGCATTGCAGGCGGATTCTTTATCAGCTGAGCTATCAGGGAAGCCCATTATTAGGCAAATGAAGTAATAACTTGTATGAGACTGTATTGAGGCAAAGAATGTGTTGTGATCCCTAGGGTGGTCATAATAATAGCAATGATCAAAGAATGCATGGACAACAAGTTACTAGAGGGAGAAATAGAATAATAAAAATGTTTGACTAATCCAGAAAAAAGCGAGAAAGGAGAAAAAAACAGAAAGATGGTAGGCATAACCATATACAGGAATCAAATAATTGAGTAAAGACCAAGATTATTAAACTAGATAAAAGCCAAAATCCAAATACATAAGATCACCTTTTAAATACATGACATAGATTGAAAGTGAAAGAATGGAAAAATTATACCATGGTAACACTAATCAAAGTAAATCTGATTTAGCTACACTGTTAGACAAAAACAGACTTTCAGGCAAGAAGCTTTACCAGAGATAAATAGGGATATTTTGAAAGAAGTCTTCCACTCAGGAAGATATTACAATTTTAAAGCAAAGCAAAAATGGATGGAACTTGATAAATTTACAATCATAGGGGGAGATTTCAACATACCTCTTAGCAGCTAGTTGACTAAACAAAAGTCACTTAGAATATTTGAGTAATAGAATGATCCAACTTGATACACACACATTAGAAAACACATACTTTTAAAGTATACATAGAGCACTTGCCAAAGTAGATTAGCTTGATTATAAAACAAGCTTCAATAGATTTCAAAGGATTGAAATTATTCAATCAATAACAAAAAGATAGCTAGAAAATCTCTTGTCATATTTGCCCGGAGAAACCACACCAAAACCCTGGTTTTATGTAACTTTCTCCTAACAGTGAGCATTCCTTGGAAAAAAAAAATACAAGTCTCGTCACTGGTTTGACTTTAAATTTGCACCCCTCATCCTTAAGTGGACCTTCACCACTGCCCTGCAGTCCTATCACATTTCCCTGGTCAATTTAATCTCACATCCAACTTTCACCTCTTTCCTTAGACTTCCAGCCTTGGTGATAATTTTCCTTCTTATTTCAAAGGCAACCAGAAGAGAAGGTCACTCAGCTACCACCAACTGTATCACCTATTTGCACCTGTGCCCGAATACTTCCGGTTTCTTCCTGCTCTGATGAGTGAACGTGCTTTTATCTTAGGCTGGTGTATCTGCTCCTATGTCCTGGATTCCACTGCCTACTTCACTGATGCAGAAGAAAGGGAAGAACTGCAGAAGTTTTCCCCATTAGCATACAAATGCTGGAATGTCATCTAGCCTAAAAGTTTCTTCAGCATCCTCTGCCAGCTACCGCCTCATTTGTCTACTTTTACTCACATTTCAGCAAAACCCCTCAAAATGGTTGTCTGTATTCACCATCCCTACTCCCTCTGATTCTGATGTGAACTCACCCCTCTCAGGCTTGTATTCTGCCATTATCCTGCCAAGGTGATCCATGTGGTGCTGAATCCAAGGTTAGTTCTCAGTCTTCACAACATACAAATACTTTCAGCAACCTTTGATACCATTGGCCACTAACTCTCCCTTAAAATACTCTTCTCTTGGCTTCTGGAAAACCACCCTCTCCTCATTTTCTTCTTACCTTTCAGGTTATTCCTTCTTGGTCTCCTCTGTTGGCTCTCTCTCTCATTCCTGATCTTTAAGTGTTGGAGTACTTCAGGGCTCCAACCGTGACCTCTTCTCTATCTATATATCCCTCCATGATCTCCTCCAGGTCACTGGATTTAACAAATTCACATGGTAACGATGCCCACATTCATATCTCCAGCCTAGACCTCTCCTTTGACTCCAGACCTATTTATGCAACCTATTACATAACATCTTTAAAGATATAGATTATATATATAATAGCAGCTTAAACGTAATCTAAAGTGGAATTACGAATTTCCCCCTGTATCTGCTTTACCCCCTGCCTTGCTCAAAGCTCTATCAGAGCGCATTACTTTCCTACTGCTGTAGCAACAGTGCCACTAACTTGGTGGCTTAAAACAACACAAATTTATTCCCCATAATTACAGTTCTTGAGGCCAGAAGTCCAAAATTAATTTCACTGGCAGGAGAAATACATCTGCATGGTAGTGCTCCCTCTAGAGGCTCTAGGGGAAAATGTATTTCCTTGTCTTTCCAGCTGCCAGAATCTAAAAATTTGCATTCTTTGGCTTATGGCCTTTCCCTCCAATCTTAAAGCTAGCAGTGTAGCAAACCTGCTTTATCCTTAAACTGTCTCCTTCTTCTTTGTTGTCACATCCTCTCTCTTATGAGGATACTTGTGCTTGCAGGTAGGGCTCACCCAGATAATTAAGGATCAGATCAGATCAGTCACTAATTCCCTTTAAATTCCATTTAAAAATCCTTACTTTGAACAAAATCTTTAGAATTTGTATGCAAACACAAAAGACCCTGAATAGCCAAAGCAATCTTAAGGAAAATGGAGCTGGAGGAATCAGGGTCCCTGACTTTGGACTATACTACAAAGCTATAAAACAGTATGCTACGGGCACAAAAACAGAAGTCTAGATGAATGGAACAGGTTAAAAACCCCCAAAATAAACCCAGGCACCTACTGTCACCTAATCTTTGACAAAGGAAGAATGTACAATGGAGAGAAGACAGTCTCTTCAATAAGTGGTGCTGGCGAAACCGGACAGTTACATGTAAAGGAATGAAACTAGAACATTCTTTAACACCATACACAAAAATAAACTCAAAATGGATTATAGACCCAAATGTATGATTGGATACTATAAAACTCTTAGTGGCAAACATAGACAGAATACTCTGACATGAACGGCAGCAAGATCTTTTTTGATCCACCTCCTAGAGTAATGAAAATAAAAACAAACAAATGGGACCTAATTAAACTCAAAAGCTTTTGCACAGCAAAGGAAACCATGAAAAAATGAAAAGACAACCCACAGAATGGGAGAAAATATTTACAAATAAAGCAACCAAGAAGGGATTAATCTAAAAAAATATACAAAGAACTCATGCAGCTCAATATCAAACAAAAGCAACCCCAATGAAAAAATAGGCAGGAGACCTAAATAGACATTTCTTCAAAGAAGACGTACAGATGGCCAAGAAGTACCGGAAAAGATCAACATCAGTAATTATTAGACAAATGCAAATCAAAAGTACAGTGAAGTCTCACACTAGTCAGAATGGCCATCATCAACAAATCTACAAATAATAAATGCTGAAGAGGGTGTGAAGAAAAGGGAACCTTCTTGCACCTTTGGTGGGGATGGAGAACAGTATGGAGGTTCCTTAAAAAACAAAATACAGAACTACCTTATGACCCAGCAATCCCACCCCTGAGCAAGTATCTGGAGAAAACCATAATTTGAAAAGATACATACACCCAATGTTCATTGTAGCATGACTTACAATAGCCAGGACACGGAAACAGCCTACATGTCCAATATGTATGTATAATGGAATATTAGTCATAAAAAAGAATGAAATAATGCCATTTGCAGCAACATTGATGGACCTGGAGATTATTATACTAAGTCAGTCAGAGAGACAAATATGATACTGCTTATATGTGGAATCTAAAATAATACAAATGAACTTGTTACAAAACAGAAATAGAAATCACAGATGGGGAAAAGAGGGGTGGGCTAAACTGGGAGATTGGGATTTAAGAGTATTAACTATATATACAATAGATAACTAATATGAACCTACTGTATAGCACAGGCAACTCTACTCAATACTCTGTAATGATCTCTATGGGAAAAGAATCTTTAAAAAAAGTGGCTCCATGGTGGTGCTCCAAAGCTCCAATCCCACTTGGTGTTCAGATCTCAGACTCTGTTTACCTCCAGAGGTAGGGCCACTTAAAAACAGTCTTTTGGTTCCTCTGTCTCTTTCAACATGTAAATAGCTCTTAGCATCTGTAGCTCCCTAAAATTCTAAATGATGGTCTCTTTCCCAAACTAGAATATAATTTCTGGGACCTGTTCATTCATGGCTATTTGTCCAAGCACCTAGACCAAAGTTTGGCACATAGTAGGCAATACATGCTTAATGAAAAATGCACTTCTCTAAAATGAATCTTCTCTACATCCTTTCATTAGCCTGACCACTTCTCCTAGGAGCTGGGAAGTGCGCAGAGAACAAAGAAGGATGTGGCAGGCTGTGCCCCAGAGCTGGAAGCTCCCCCCTCCCTCAGAGAGATGTACCTGAAGGACTTTCTGAGCCTGCACGTCGACCACGAGGACTCTGCTGAGTGTGGGCTGGGCCACATAGATGTAGCGGTGCCTGACGTTCACTGCTGATGCCCACTGGCAGGGCTGGGTGGCGTCCCCGTCCTTTTGAGGACATATTTCTTCCTGTAAAGGAGACAGGCTGCCGTAAGTCTTCTTAATCCCCTGTTCCCCTGCCATCGCTGGGTTCCGCTCCCTTCACCCTCCCCTCTTCCTTTCTTCCTCTCAAGAATTCCTTTTCAGAATTCTTCGCCACTGCAGCATCCAAGGGAGCACAGCACGCACAGCTTCTCGCATCACCATGCATGGAGCTTTTACTCCACGTTCCGTTCATCTTTCATCTTCCCCTGCTCCTCCTGAGGCTGTAACTCCCTTTGCCGGCCTTTCGGCCAGCAGCTGAGAGGTCCGTGTGCTTCCACTCTTGAGAGTGGCCTTCTCCCTCTCCTCATCCCCGTCCATCGCACACAACTCTTGTCAGTGACCAGACTCCTGGAGGAGTCACCTACACACACCCTCAGCTTCCTCACCTGTCACATGCTCCTTAGTCTTCTGGCGCTAGTCCTCTGCACAGAGCTGGCGGTGTTCTCACTGAACTTCTGGCAGACTTTTCAGTTATATTCAAGCTTTGCCATCATCTTAATTGAACTTGGGGCATCATTTGACACTGTGTTGACTGTTTCTTGGTTCTGTTCCCTCCACCCTCCCCAGTGTCTGACCCTTCTCTATTGTTCAGTCTACTCTGTTTGCTGATCTCTAGATGCCAGAATGCTCAGGGGTCACTACTGGATGACTTCTCTAAAATCCACTACCTTTGCTAATCATTGTTAATCCACACCTATGACTTTAAATAGTCTGCTGCTACTGCTGCTAAGTCGCTTCAGTCGTGTCCGACTCTGTGTGACCCCATAGACAGAAGCCCATGAGGCTTCCCCGTCCCTGGGATTCTCCAGGCAAGAACACTGGAGTGGGTTGCCATTTCCTTCTCATTCTGCTGCTGCTGCTAAGTCACTTCAGTCGGGTCTAACTCTGTGCGACCCCATAGACAGAAGCCCACGAGGCTCCCCCGTCCCTGGGATTCTCCAGGCAAGAACACTAGAGTGGGTTGCCATTTCCTTCTTGTGCTAACAACTCCCTAATTTGTATCTTTAGCTCAGCCCTTTTCTCTGAACTCCAGACTTAGCTACTTTCCTAAGTAGCTATTTTATTTACATCTCAAATTTGTAAGTTCAAAATCACCTCTCAGTTTTGCCTCCCAGTCTTGCTCATTTCCCCTGTTTTACTTCCTAGACAAAATCTCTGAAGGCATCTTTGACTCTGCTTTTGCTCTCTACACCCTCAGCCTTCATCCAATGAATAAAAACCATTTCAATTTTACCTCCAAGAACATATTGAGAGTTAAACTTCCCGATCGCTTCCACCTCTGTCACCTTGACTCAAGCCACATCTGTCCCTTGAGTGACTGCTACAGCATCCACGCTGTGCTCCTTGATTCCACCCTGGCCTCCCCTGACAGATTCTTGACTCACCAACCACAGGGATCCCTGTGAATACAAGTCAGCTCAATGCACTCCACCACAACAACACTCTTTCTTGCTCAGAACAGGGTCCAAGTCTTTCCTGAAGCCAACAAGGCCCTGAACACTCTGGTTCCTGGGACTCCTCTGACCTGTCTCTAGTGTTTTTCTCCCTTTCCCACCCATTCTGTGCACGCACGTGCCCGCATCTTCCGTACTCATGCTAAACTCCTGCACCAGGGCCCGTGCGCTGATCAACTGGTGTCCCCAGACATCTACCTGGTGTATTTCATGTCCTTCAGGTGACACATCATCCCATATGTCACCTTCTGGAGATGCCCTCTCTAGCCTCAACAAGCTTAGCACCCAGGCACCCACCCTCCTTTACCTTGCTACACTTCTCATTTCCCGCTTGACCTTCTTCATTTGTTTGTCTACCTACACTGAGTCTTTTCTTTGTCACTAGATCATAAGCTCCTTGAGAGCAAGCTCTTTGTTGGGCTCACTGCTTTATTCTTAGCACCTAGTGAAGTGCCTGACACAGCACTGGTGCTTGAAATATATAACATAATGTAATACAAATAAAGAATAAGTGAGAGAAAAGAGGACCTTCTTTTCCCTTGTCTTTTGTGATATACATTCTCACGTGTTTCCTCATGACTCTTGTGCGATGCTGTCTCAACCTTTGTGTCAGCCCCAGGGTTCTGTGCAGATGCCCAACTCCAGTCACTTACACGCACCCTTGGTGATCTTCTCTCCTGTCTTGGCTGTCATCAGCACTCACATGCTGAGGCTCCCAGATCTGTGTCTTTAGCTCAGAACCATTCTCCCCAGTTCTCCCATGGGTTCTCCTACAGTCAGCTCATTCTCAACCGTCCACATGTGAGCTGGTCTTTGCCGCCATCCCTGCTCCACCTCTGAGTCCTCAGTGGCATCTAGGCAGCCGAGTCCAAAGCAGGAACACCATTCTGGACGCTTCCTTCTCCCACACAACTCACTGTGAATTAGTCCCTGAGGACTACAGAGATTGCCTCCTAAATCTCAGAGTTCTATGTTCTAGCTTAAGCCCAGTTTCTTTCCTAAACAGCTGCAATAGCTTTGAAGCAGGTCTTTCTCCTTTTACATTTCACTCTCTGTCATCATATTTAATCCTTACATGCCTGTGTGCTAAGTTGCTTTAGTCATGTCTGACTCTGAAACCCTATGGACATAGCCAGCCAGGCTCCTCTGTCCATGGGATTCTCCAGGCTAGAGTGGGTCACCGTGCCCTTCTTCAGGGAATCTTCCTGACCCAGGGATTGAACCCACGTCTCTTATGCCCTCTTGCATTGGCAGGTGGGTTCTTTCCCACTAGCACCACCTGGGAAGCCCTTAATCCTCACAATAACCTTAATTTACCTATGAGAAAAGACAGAGGCTTAGAGGGGTTAAACACTTTTCTTAAGCCACTTGGCCTGCTGAGTGATGGAGGTGGGCTCTGATATCACTTGTGCAGATCCTGCTCTACAGCCTGTGCCCTGACCTACTAACCCTGCAGCATCCTGCTGGGCAAAGTGGACTCTCATCCAGCAGAGAGGCCAGAGATGAGAAGCACCAACTGCCTACTCACCCAGAACCTGAGGAAGAGGGTCAGCTCATTGTAACTCTCCTGGGAGGTTCTGGCCATTTTGTAGGTGAGCAAACTGTTATTTGGGACTGTTCCATAGCTCACAGAGGTTGAGTTGCCTGAAATGCCTACAGGACCTCTCTTACTGTGTATGTTCTACTTTCTTAGGAAAATTGAGCCCTGCTTAGGATTTGAGAGATTTCCCTTGCAAGCTACAGGTTAGGTTATTGCAAATATATGAGAAGTTAGTGCCAATGTGATGGGTTGCAATTATTCAAACCTAACTGCTAGAAATTAACTAGGACCACTCTTACTAGGGGGCTGGTGGTGGCTCAGTGGTAAAGAATTTGCTGCCTACGCAGGAGCCATGGGTTTGATCCCTGGGTCAGGAAGATCCCCTGGAGAAGGAAAGGGCAACCCATTCC
Organism: Bos indicus; assembly: GCF_029378745.1. Taxonomy (NCBI): domain Eukaryota; kingdom Metazoa; phylum Chordata; class Mammalia; order Artiodactyla; family Bovidae; genus Bos; species Bos indicus. The sequence continues at coordinate 44,555,671 of NC_091766.1, forward strand.
AGCAGTCTTGCTTGGGGAATCCTATGGACAGAGGAGCCTGGTAGGCTACAGTCCATGGGTTGCAAAGAGTTGGACACGACTTAGTGACTAAACAACAACAACAACTCTTTCTAGATGGTTTCATGGCTATCACGTGGAGGGAAAACTTATCAGAGGTTAACACTTTAAAATATGATTAATTCAAATGAAATAGTCTGGAAGAGAGCTGTTCCCAAGCTGCAAATATAAGAAACACAACACTGTAAAATACACCACCGGTCAGCACAGCAATACGACAAACTTGTTTCAGGAACTCGTCTGGGCCAAGCCCACTTGCTCCGTGAGCTCCAAGCCCATCACTGTGGCCCAGTGTATCCACTGTATGTCTTTGAGTAGAGGGCTCATGGGGGCTGTTAGATGACTCTTGGATTAATGCCATACTTCTACCCTCAAGAAGCCAGGGATTAGCTAGGTCAGACCTCTAGTAAGAATCCACCAATGCAAGGCCAAGTGGGAAACCAGTGGAAGGGACAGAACCGAGGGGTGGGAGGCACAGCCCCGAGGATGCCTCCTGGCAGCTGGGTCTGGGGGGCTGGAAGAGTTGTTTTGGACCTGCTGCCTGTGGTCGTCTCTTCTGCCTCTGCCCCCTGCATGTCACACTGCCATTTTCTACCCAGCCTCTGAACTGTCCATAGCAGCTCTGATGCTCAGGCCACTCACATGTTTCATGCTCTCTCCCCTGTTCCCTGGGGACCGCTGAGGGCCTCCAAAGCTCAAAAATCTACTGTTTCCCATTCTCACCACCACTGGTTTAACCCAGGTCCCCATCCTCTCCTGGATAATCACAACAGCCTCTTCACCCACTTCTGTGCTTCTAGCGCAGCCCTCCTGATCCTCACCCTCCGTGAGGCCCTGCACATGTTCCAAAGCACCGTAATGCTGGCCATCCTTCGCTTGAAGCCCTTCGGTCTTCCCCTTAGGACTCATCAGCCCTGACCCTTACCTACTGTCATCCTCAATCTTAGGCCCTTCTCATATCCATTTGTCCTCCAGGCATGTGGAATATTTGTGGTTCCCTGAACATGACCTGATGTTTTATGCTCCTGTGCTCCACGTTCATGACATTTCCTCTCGACATTCATCATCAATTCCTACCTGTTCTTCACAACTGAGCCCAGGCATCACCTGCCCCCGGAGCCTTCTCTGACTTTGCCCATGGAGAGGCCTTGCTGCCATGTACCTTACACATCTTCTAGCAGCACCTGTTTGGAAGCTGTCCATTCACGCTACTGTCTCTGTCATTTGGTTGTGAACTTGTGGAGGCCAGGAACCCATCTGTCCTCCTGGGGCCTCCCTTCAGGCTCCGTGCATGGAAGTGGCCACTGGAGGAAGGCATCTGGAGCCACATTATGTATAGCAAATGGAATTCAAGAAACCCGGTGGCGCACATGGTGAAAGGCTGTTGTGTGATGTTGCTGGGATGCTGTGTGTGATGTGGAGTGTCCCCAGTGCCAGACACTTACGTAGCTCATGAAGATCTTCTCCGTGGGCTTGAGGTGCCTCTGGATCTCACAGTCCACTGGGTGCAGGACGATTATGCCATCATCGGAGAAGACGTAAAACATGTTTCCCACACTGAGGCCTGCGAGGAGCAAGCACAGCCATGGTTATGCCCTTCCTAGCAGCTGGTCCCCAGGCAGGCTCACAGGCCGCCTTGGGCAGAGATGAAACCGGCAGCCTGGCTGCGTCGGGTGTAGGCACAGAGTGCAAGGTCTGGTCCAGGAGGGGCGAGGCAAGATGAGCAGGCAGTGAGTGGGGAGCAAGTGCCTCAGGGCTGAGAATCAACACGTACACGGAGGGCCCTCCAACCCCTAGGCTGTCTTCCCAGACATGCACTCCTGTCCCCGCTCATCCACAGCTGGCCGTCAACACAAGTTTTCAAATAAAGGACAGCTCTGGCTGTGACATACATTTGACCTTTCCTAAGGGCTTCCCTGGTAGCTCAGCTGGAAAAGAATCCGCCTGCAATGCAGGAGACCCTGGTTCGATTCCTGGGTCAGAAAGATCCCCTGGAGAAGGGAAAGTCTACCCAGTCCAGTATTCTCGGACTTCCCTGGTGGCTCAGCTATTAAAGAATCCACCTGTAATGCGGGAGACCTGGGTTGGGATCCCTGGGCTGGGAAGATGCCCTGGAGGAGGGCATGGCAACCTACTTCAGTATTCTTGCCTGGAAAACTCCATGGGCCTAGGAGCCTGGCAGGCTGCAGTCCATGGGGCCAGAAAGAGTCAGACAAGACTGAGCAACTGAATGCATACACGTCCTGAAAGGCAAAGTCTCCCTTGGTCCTTGTCAACTAGGCAAATCAGAATGGATCAGATGATGCCAAAAAAACAAAGTTGTTTTTTTTTTTTTTTAAACAAATTTATGTACAGTGCTGCCACTTGGAACACGGGGGCCTAAGAATGCTGGGGTTGGTATTTCTTTGTCCAAACCTGGCCTCTGTGCCAGTGAACATTTCCTTCAAGACAGTTTGCTCCAACCTCTGCCTTACCAGTTTCCCTGCGGCAGCCCCATGCCAGGTAACAGAGCCCACAGCTGGGTCAGGCCAGCTGCCTGCCCCCTACCTCATCCTAGCCCAGGGCCATGGCTATCTGGGGAGAAATTTCCTTAGATCAGCAAAGAAGGGGCCTTGGGGACCAGCTAGTTCAGCCTCCTTATTTTAAAGACAAAAAACAAAAAACAGGCCCAAGATGAAGAGGGGCTTGGTTGAGGCCACAGGCCCTTGTAACAGACCTGGAACCTGCACCTGGGCTCTGTCCCCTCGCCCTGCTCTCCATACAAGGTCAGCATGGCACAGGGATGGGTAAGGTCTAGAGTTCTCCCTCTTCCTCCCCCACACCCCTTCCTCTCTCCCTTCATTGCTTTCGAAGGTAACACATTGAAAAGATTACTAGGAATTCTAAGAGAATTACCTATGTGAAAAATTCTTTCCTAGCATGCTAATAAAACCAGTGTACTGACTTAATTGACTAATGGAGTAAGTTTTTAGTGAGTGAGAAAATGATAAAACAGGCAAATGGGAATCCTGTTCTGCCTACTTTCAGTGGCTCTGTTGGTCACTTTCACCAGTGCCCGTGGCTCCCAGTGTGGGCAGGGGCCCCTGACTCCACAACACAGCCTCACCTGCGTCTAGTTCTGTGCTGAGTTGAGGGCTCCTGCCACTATAAACAGCTAGACTCCAGCCTCTTGGAAGCTGGGAACACCTGGGCGCACTCTGCATAGGTCCCAGCGGGAATCCTGGGTGCTGGGCAGCCTCTCCCAAGACCCAGACAAAATGGGCCTGTGCCTCCCACACAGCGGCAAGTGTATGGAGCGGGGTAGGGAGCACACATTTGCTGTGACCCCAATCTATCTTGTCCCCAGCAAGACTTTCTCTTTTATACACTGTCATTTGGCAAGCTCCTCTTGCTCAAACTTAGGGGCCAGAGGAGGTCGTCCCTGCAAAACAACCACAAACCCCACAACAGGCTCCCAAGGTTCTTAGAAAATCAGTGGCTGGAAGAACCAACATGAGACTGAAGACTTTGTAGAGCCCACGTGGGGGCTTGCAGCTGTGCTGCAGGCTGAGCACTGAGCCTTGCCACAGTGGACAGTGCAACGTGAAGCTCAACAAGGCCTTGCTCCACAAGCAACTGACTTCACAAGAGAGCTGGCCTCACGAGTCAGACCCCAAGGTTCTGTCTGTGGTGAGCTTGACCAAGGGGCACAGGGGAACATTCTCTGCTATTGGGAGTCCATCATGTCACTGCTCCTATTCAGAGATGGGAGAGCCCTGCCAACCTCTCTGCTTTTGCTCCTGTATTCTCCAACTTCGGGTCCTTGAGTATGAGCAGGGAAGGGCGTGGGCAGACAGCTGTCCAGGTGTGATGGAGTCTGTTCACTGCTGGGTTGTCCAATATCAGCCAGCCCTAAGCTCTGAGGCAGCTGTGGCTCTTAATTTGGCCTTTGGGCCGCCAGAGCTGCATTTAACACTTTGCAGGGGCTCCTGCGCTCTCTGCAGTTCTCCACTTTTGAGACTTGTAAACACCCCTTAGGAAGCACTTTTTAACGAAACAGAGCCAAAGCTCTCTGTGTGCGCGGTGGCCTAGAAGCCAGGTTGAGGCAGTGTCAAGGGACCGCTGTCCCTGATTAGCAACTGTTGCTATGACTTTCCTTCTGAGGATTCCTAAAACCTACTGGCAACAATCCCTCATTTTCCAGGCTCTGCCTTTGTTTTGCTCCCAGACTGTGTGAGCATTAGTGCCTGACAGTCAGGAAATTACTCTGAGTGCTTGTATGCATGCGCATGCTAGATGGCAGGTAACAGCCTGTGACGTTCTTAAGAAGAAACATGAGGAAATGTGCTGGTTTTCAAAAACGGAGAATTAGTGGTTAACCCTGGATCTCACGGTGCCTTCTGCTGGTGCTCGTCCTCTCCTCTGTCCACCAAGCTAGAGGACAAGGTACCTCAGGTGATTTGGAGTCTTTGGTGGAGGGGTTCAGAGGGAGAGTTGGGGGTCCATTGCAAACGCATCCAACACAGTGACTCAGGCTCTTTAACCCAGTGCCCACATGTGCTTGCTATTTTTGAGCCATATTATTAGACCACTTTTGATATACAAAAATGGCAATTTTGTTTTTTGCTTTCTTTGGCCATGTGGCTTGTGGGATCTTAGTTCCCTGACCAGGGATTGAACCTGGGCCCCCAGCAGTAGACGCATGGAGTCCTAACCACTGGACTGTCAGGCAATTCCCCCCAAATGGCAGTTTTGTATGGCCTGGCCTAATATCTAAAGATTGTTGGGTAGATACACATAGGTTTAAAAAACCTATTCATTTAGAAAGATACATGCAAATGTATATTTACAGACATGATGGTAGCTTTTTTCTTTAGCATTTTCTCAAAGTAACACTAAACCCCAACACCAAAATCAGTTACTAGAAAATATTTTAAGGCTCAGTTCTGACCAGGATCCCTGCCAAGAAGTCTGCTTCAGTGGAGGTTTGAAAATAGCTTTAAATGGAAACTTTTGTTCTAAAAAGTCGAATAGTCTAACGTCCATTAAAGACATCTGTGCTTGTGCATGCTCAGTCACGTCTGACTCTGTGACACCATGGACTGTAGCCCATAAGCTCCTCTGTCCATGGATTTCTCCAGGCAAGAATACTGGAGTGGGTTGCCATTTTCTACTCCAGGGGATCTTCCCAACCCAGGACTTGAATCCACGTCTCTTATGTCTCCTGCACTGGCAGGTGAATTCTTTACCACTGTGCCACCTGGGAAGCCTATTAAAGACGCTAGTAGGTTTAAACCAAGTTTAAACTCAAGTGTGCCACTCGAGTTTGATGTGGACTTCCCCTCTGATCTGGCCTGTGGACCCCACTTGTAGGGATTGCTTGATGTTTAAAAGAACTATTGGTGGTGCATGGAAAGATGGCATGTTATGGAGCCATGAACACATGTGATTACAGGCACAATACAGAACAAATAAGCTTGGTACCTTCTTCTCGCCATAGAATGTTCGCAACTGCAGCATCAGAGAAATGAAGAAAGCAGGTACGTGATTGGGGGAAGAAAACAAAAGAAAAAGCAACGTCAGAACATTGTAGTGATTCAGTTCAAGAACACACTAGTATCTAGTTCATCATGTATGGACTCTGTACCACTCATCACCCCCCACAACACTGAGGGGGGATGCTGGGCAGAGACAAATGCTTCCAGGGCTCAGGACCCTTTTGGTTTCCAATGAATCAGGTCCCAGGATCACAGAAGCTAATGGGATTCTCTCTTCTGTGGATGATAAACAGCAAGCAACATCCCCCAGACCTCCTGGACTACTTCCAGGAGCATGCTGGTTTTCTGCTAGAATTTTCCTTAGGAAGATCATCTGCAATATTTTTTTTGATTTTCTCCCTTGATGATAAAGACTCAGCTAAGGGTCTTTGATCACGGGAAAGAGACCATATCTAACACCCATGTCCATGAAATTACTCCTGTAGAGCCTACTGGGGAGCAGTGGCTATGAGGAAGAGCCTGCTTAGCACCCCAAGTAGGCAACAATCCCTGGCGTAAAAGCATGCGTGGGTGAGTGTGCAGGCCAGTTCCTGGGCTATGGGAGGGCAGCAGCTGCTGGTGGGTAATTAGTAGGGGCAATTTTGTGGATGAAGGACAGAGCAAGCAGGAGGCAGAACTGGGGATAGGCTATGAGGCCTTCCTTGTGGCCTTGGGCTCTGTCTGCTGTCCAGAGACTTTCCCTGCCTGTGTTTGCAGAGTTGTCTAGGTTTACAGGCAAAGTTTTCTCACCTCTGACCATCCTCTGTCCCAGGATACATGGAAGGACATAACGTTTACCAGGGGTTCATGCTTGGTGGCTATGGCCCCTGCAACCCAGTGTCTCCCAACCAGCTCAGTAAGGAGCTCAAAGGCAAAAGTGGACTCACGGGTCTTTCTAGCTGAGTCTTCAATGAAGAGGGAGGAAATATCTTCATCCACACCCACTTCATTTTTGGCAATGCAGGTATATGCCCCCGTGTCTTCATACCGAACACTGCCGATGTGGAGCTCGCTCCCATTGGCTGCAGAAAGAACAGAGCGCAGGGTGGCCTGCTCAGCTGGGACCTCCCCCTGCCTTTCTCTCTCCTATTGAGAGTATTGAGGTTAAAAGTACAGCCCCTCGGCAGGGCTAAGGGCTGTCAGTACCCTGATATATACCCAGGAAGGGCTGGAACAGCGGAGCTGAACTGCAGGTGACCTGGGACCTAGCTGACAGCATCTCCTCATTGTGCTCAGAGAGATCTGTGTGAGACCACAGAGCAGGAAAAGCGGGAGAGACATTTGTTGCTCCCCGTGTCTGACTTAGAAACAAATCACTCCTCTTATTCCCATTCCTAGAGAGAGTGTCAGCTTGAACTTGATGGCATTAATGGCACAAAGACATCAAGGGGGGCTCTTACCTAAAAGGGAGAGCTGTTTTGACATCTGGGTTGAGACATCCATGCCATTTTTTAGCCAAGTGATTCTGGGCATAGGAATGCCCTCTGCGTGACATCTCAGGCTTGCTGCCACCCCCGGCTCCTGTGCCTGGGTCTCTGGATAGACGCGGATAACGGGTGGCACTGTGGGCGAGAGTTAGTGCTGGTGAGAACAGGTCTTCACCTGCCTCGGGCCTGTGGTCCCACACTAAGACTCTGCCCAGAGGGCTGAACCGGGAGGCAACTCTGGAGTTCTCTTTGTAACTAGTTTGCAAACACTCTGCAGCAACTCAGGCTCTAAAAGAAAGGGCTATAAAATGGATTGTAGGCAATAAACATGTCAGGCTTTGTACTCTGTAATTCATGGCGCTCATCATTATTCTAAATATGATCAGAAAGGCATCCAAATATTTAAGGCTGTTCAGCTGCTACACATAAAGAGCAACAACCGCCAAAATTTATTTCTGAATGAATAAAATTCAGATATATTATTTCTGTTATGGGAAAGCCATTGGACAGGGACTTAATTTCTTGCAGGAAGTGCTTCACAAAGCACTTATGGGCATTGACTGGCAGGGCTACTAATTACATCACTGCTCTAGGGAAGCCCATTGATTTTCCAGTGGGTCATTTTATTTCTCCACTTCTCATCCCCTGGAACATGGGTACAAGGCATATCCCCCCTTGTTTGTTCTTGACTCAGCTGTGGGCCCTGGCAGTCAAGTTTGGGACTGGGGATATGACCAGGCCTACTCATCAGATGAGCAGGGCTGGGCAGGACATCAGCACTCTCCCCCCCTGGCCTTTCCGACATGGGCTGTCTATAGGGCAGGAAGAAGTAAGGGTTGTCTGAGGGTCTTCCCTCCTACCCTGAGCTCTAGGCCCAGGAAATAAAATAATTACCATTTTCAGTGGAATTGTTGGATCTTACTTATTCATATATTTTACTCTATATACTTCCAAAAAGACTTTGTGAGGACTCATGTAATGGCATGGATATGAAACTAAGCAACAATAAAAACCACATCATATGTCTTTTGGAAAGATGGGAGGATTCCTCCTAAAGTGAGCAACAACATTTTTCCAGAGTTCTTTGGACACTCCTAAAGGCAAGCCACTCCAGTATTCTTGCCTGGAGAATTCCATGGACAAAGCAGCCTGGTAGGCTACAGCCCATGGGGTCACCAAGAGTCGGACAAGACTGAAGTGATTGAGCACATTGTCTGATAAAAGAAAGTGATCCAGTATGTTAGGAGAGAGATTTCCTCTAGGACTAGAGGTAGAACAAATTGACGTGCATATAGAAGGAAGTGATAAAGCTGATCCTAGAACCTGAAAATTTCTAGTGATCTGTGCTTGGATGGGCTGAGGACAAAAGAAACATTCTATCCCCTCATTGTGAGAAATGGATGCTGTAGCTCTTCAGGAAGCTGGTAATAATCTGATCAACTTAGTTTGAGTTTCAAGTCTTTCCTCTGGTTGACTGTTGGGGCAAAGTAAAAGGCCGAGGATAAAGCCAAATGGATAGCTAGCAAAGGGCACAAACCCACCTTCAGAGTGACCAGAGCCATCTGCATAATATCAGCTGGGAGGTGCTAACCACAGAGACCAAACAACAATAAAGTCTGAGTCATTTTCATGGTTTCTCTTTGTCTGCAGTTCTAAGGGAAGAGTCCCAGGAGGTGGGAGAAGGTCCTTGTCACAGGTCAGGCCACTGGGGATGGAGGACGTAAATGGGGCTCTAGCTAACGTGTACCTGGAGGGCTGCTGAGAACACAGGGCCAAAGAACTAAACAGACATTTCTCCAAAGAAGACATACAGATGGCTAACAAACACATGAAAAGATGCTCAACATCACTCATTATCAGGGAAATGCAAATCAAAACCACTATGAGGTACCATTTCACGCCAGTCAGAATGGCTGAGATCCAAAAGTCTACAAGCAATAAATGCTGGAGAGGGTGTGGAGAAAAGGGAACTCTCTTACACTGTTGGTGGGAATGCAAACTAGTACAGCCACTATGGAGAACAGTGTGGAGATTCCTTAAAAAACTGGAAATAGAACTGCCTTATGATCCAGCAATCCCACTGCTGGGCATACACACTGAGGAAACCAGAAGGGAAAGTGACACATGTACCCCAATGTTCATCGCAGCACTGTTGATAATAGCCAGGACATGGAAGCAACCTAGATGTCCATCAGCCGAAAAATGGATAAGAAAGCTGTGGTACATATACACAATGGAGTATTACTCAGCCATTAAAAAGAATACATTTGAATCAGTTCTAATGAGATGGATGAAACTGGAACCTATTATACAGAGTGAAGTAAGCCAGAAAGAAAAACACCAATATAGTATACTAACGCATATATATGGAATTTAGAAAGATGGTAACAATAACCCTGTGTACGAGACATCAAAAGAGACACTGATGTATAGATCAGTCTTATGGACTCTGTGGGAGAGGGAGAGGGTGGGGAGATTTGGGAGAATGACATTGAAACATGTATAATATCATGTATGAAACGAGTCGCCAGTCCAGGTTTGATGCACGATACTGGATGCTTGGGGCTGGTGCACTGGGACGACCCAGAGGGAGGGTATGGGGAGGGAGGAGGGAGGAGGGTTCAGGATGGGGAACACAGGTATACCTGTGGTGGATTCATTTCGACATTTGGCAAAACTAATACAATATTGTAAAATTAAAAAAAAAAAAGAACACAGAAATGGATCTCCCTTCTCTGACTCCCCTTGGTTCAAAGAGCAAAGAAACAGTAATTTATCTAGGAAACCTTCTTATAACCTGAATTTTGTAAAGGGAGGAATGGGGTTCAAGTGGAAAAGTTAGTAGGGTTTTGCTCAAGAGGCTCAGAGATAGGGTTGGGGGCTCTAGGAGCACCGGACTGGTGGGGAGTTGGATAAGGAGGTAGAGTACCCTGGATTCTAGAATGTGGGAGGCCAGGACCTGGGAGTGAATAACCTTGGTTCCTGCTAGATCACTATTTATTTATATAAGCCTGCCAAGCAACCACAAGGAAAAATCAACATAAATAGAATTAGAAAGGAATGAATAAACTTGCCAAAAAAGAGAGGAACTGATAAATCTGAAACCTGGCTTTTCATGAAAATCAATAAAATAGCCAAATTTCTGGCAAGGCTGGTTACTAAATAAATAAAGAAAGAAAGAACACAGAGTAGGTTTAAAAGTATGGAAATACTATGTTCAATTATAGGTAATAAACATCAAAATCTCAATGAGATGAATCACTTAAAAGGAAACTTTAAAGTATTGACATGGAATCAAGAAGAAAATATTTATTAAAAACACTTTTTTCCAGTTATTCAATGAATAGATTGTAGAGATCTGTTATACAATAAGGGCCTATAATCAGCATGTTATATTGTGCACTTAAACATCCATTAAGAGGGTATATCTCATGTTATGTGTTCTCACCACAAAACAAACAAACAAGAAACACAAAGGGACTCTAGGAAACTTGTGGAGGTGATGGGTATGTCTGTTACCTTGATTGTGGTGGTAGTATCATATGCGTGTACATGTCCAAAGTCATGAATTTGTATATATTAAACATCTATATATAAATTGTACCTCTATAAAGCTGTTTTTAAAAAAGCACTACTGATTAGTTTCATAGGGAAGCACCCTGACTAATTTCATAAGGAAGTTCCTTTTAGGAATGGCTAATTCCTAGAGCATACCACAGAGAAGATGTACCAAATTTTATCCTGGAGCTGGTATAACCTGGACATGGAAACCTGCCAAAGAGAATACAATATAGATCACTACAGACCTAACTCACTCAGCACTAGATTTACCCAAATTCCAAGTAAAATATTAGCAAATCAGGATTCCAGACAAGGTGGTGGAATAGAAGGACTTGCACACACCTCCTCTCACAAAAACACCAAAATCACAACTAATTGCTGAACTACCGTTGGGGGGAAAAAAAAAAAAAAGACTGGGACCTACCAAAAAAGATATTTTACATCCAAAGACAAAGAAGAAGCCATAAGGAGCTGCTAGAAGGGGAGCTTTTGTGATATCATCAAATCCCATACCTGCCAGGTGGGTGACCCACAAACTAGAAAATAATTGTATCACAGAGGCTGTGCTGCACGAGTGAGAGCTCTGAGCCCCAGTCAGGCTTCCCAGCCTGAGGGTCTAGCTCTGGGATGAGGATCCCCCGGAGCACTGGGCTTTGAAGGCTAGTAGGAATTGAGTGTAGGACTGGGAAAAACAGTGTAGGACTGGGAAAAACTCCACGGGACTGGGAAAAACAGAGACTGTACTCTTGGAGGGTGCACACAAGATTTCACATGCACTAGGACCCAGCACAAAGCAGTGACTCCATAGGAGCTGGGCTAGACATACCTCCATGTATTGGAGGGTCTCATGGGGAGGCAGGGGTTGCTGTGGCTCTCTGTGGGGGCAAGGATACTGATGGCGGAGGGTCCAGACAATACTGATCAGTGTGAGCTCTCCTGGAGGTCACCATTTTGGCAATGAGACCTGGCCAACCCAACAGCCTGCAGGCTCCATTGCTGGGACACCTCAAGCCGAACAACCAGCAGAGTGGGAACACAGCACCACCCATCATCAGACAGGCTGCCTAAAGTTGCACTGAGCTTACAGTCACCTCTAAACACATGCCTTGACATGACCCTGCCCACTAGAGACGAGACACAGCACCATCCACTACTAGGCAGCACCAGCCCCCTCGCCAGGAAGCCTGCGCAGCCCCCGGGCCAACCTGACCCACCAGAGGGCAGGCATCAGAAGCAAAAGATCCTGCAACCTGTGGAAAGGAGACTACAGACACAAAAAGGTAAAATGAGACAGCAGAGAAATTTGTTCCAGACAAAAGAACAAGATAAAAACCATGAAGAACAATTAAGTGAAATGCAGATAGGCAATCTACCTAGAAAAGAATTCAGAGTGATGATAGTAAAGATGATCCAAGATCTCAGAAACAGAATGGAGGCACAGACTAAGATGACACAAGAAATGTTTAACAAAGACCTAGAGGAAGTAAAGAACAAACACAAAGAGATGAAAAATACAATAACTGGAAAGAAAAATACACTAGAAGAGATCAATAGCAGAGTAAATGAGGCAGAAAAATGGATAAGTGAGCTGAAAGACAAAATGGTGGAAATCACTGTCATGGAAAAGAGTAAAGAAAAAAGAGAGAAAAGAAATGAGGACAGTCTAAGAGACCTCTGGGGCAACATTAAATGCCCTAAGAAAGACACTTGGCACAGCTGATGCCAGAGAGAAAAAACGAAATGCACCAACATTCACATTACAGGGTACCAGAAGGAGAAGAGAGAGACAGTGAACCTGAGAAAGTATTTGAAGAGATAATAGCTGAAAACATCCCTAAAGATTTGCCATCAGATCCAGCAGTCCCACTCCTGGGCGTATATCTGGAGAAAACCATGATTCAAAGGGATACATTCACCCCAAAGTTCATTGCAGTGCTGTTTACAATAGCCAAGACATGGAAGCAACTTAAATGTCTATTGACAGATGAAGAATATGTGGTATAATTTATAAGCCATTATAAAGAATGAAATAATGTCATTTGCTGCAACATGGATGGACACAGAGATTATCTTACTTAGTGAAGTAAGTCAGAAAGAGAAAGGTAAATATCATATGATACCACTGATATTCAGAATCTATAAAAATGATACAAATGAACTTATTTGCAAAATAGAAACAGACTCACAGACTTAGAAAATAAACATATGGTTAACAAAATGGAAAGGTTGTGGGGACGAATAAGTTGAGAGTTTGAGATAGACCTATATACCCTATTATATTTAAAATAGGACCTACTAAAAAATGACCTACTATATAACACATGGAATTCTGCTCAATATTCTGTAATAACCTAAATGGGAAAATTTTTTGAAAAAGAATAGATACACATATAACTGAATCACTTTGCTGTAAACCTGAAACTAACAAACCTAACACTATTAATTAACTATATTCCCATACAAGGTAAAAATAAAAGATATTGATGGACCTAGAGATAGGAGAAGTAGTCAAAGAGAAATGTCATATGATATCACTTATATGCGGGAAAAATGATACAAATGAACTTATTGGCACTCACAGACTTCAAAAGCAGACTTATGCTTGCCAGGGGGGGAATGTGAAGGAGAGGAATAAATTAGGAGTTTTGGATTAACACACACATATGGCAATCCACTCCAGTATTCTTGCCTAGAAAATTCCATGGACAGAGGAGCCTGGTGGGCTATAGTTCATGGTGTCGCAAAGAGTCAGTCACAACTGAGCGACTGAGCACATAAATAAAATGGGCTTCCCAGTGGCTCTGACCATAAAGAATCTGTTTGTAATGCAGGAGACCTGGGTTTGATCCCTGGGTCGGCAAGATCCCCTGGAGAAGGGAATGGCAACCCACTCCAGTATTCTTGCCTGGAGAATCCCATGGACAGAAGAGCCTGGTGGGCTACAGTCCATGGATTTGCAAAGAGCTGGACACAACTAAGTGACTAACACTTTCACTTTTCCAGGTGGCACTAGTTATAAGGAACCTGCCTGCCCATGCTGGGGATAAAAGAAGCAAGGGTTCAGTTCCTGGGTGGGAAAAATCCCCCGGAGGAGGGCGTGGCAACCCACTCCAGTATTCTTGCCTGGAGAATCCCTTGGACAGAGGAGGCTGGCTGGCTATGGTCCGTAGGGTTGCAAAGAGTTGGACACCATTTTAGTGACTTAGCATGCATACCATACCATGTATAAAACAGATAATCAACAGGGACTTACTGTATAGGACATGGAACTTTACTGAATATTCTGTAATAACCTATAGGGGGAAAGAATCTGAAAAAGAATGAGTATATGTCTAAGTAAATCACTTAGCTGGACACCTGAAACTAATACAGCACTGTAAATCAATTATACTCCAAAACCAAAATAAAAATTCAATTAAAAACACAAAAAACCAAATACACACATAAAAATATTAGCAAATCAAATCTAGCATGGAATTAAAAGAACATGCTGGGACCAAATATAATGTGCTTCAATGACTATTAGGAACTCTGTAATTAATCATATCCAAGTCAAAGGCAGTCAAAAAAGAAACACCATTTGATAATCTTGCTAGACACTAAAAGGCATTTGAAAAAAAACTCAAAATCCATTTCTTGCGGGGAAAAAAACCTCAATAAAATATGAACAGAATAACATTTTCTTCCAACAATGAAGAATATCTCTATAAAATGAAAGAATGGCACCATTCTTTTCAGAATGGTAAAATATGAAGTGGGGAAAAAACAAAAGAGGAAAGGAGGTAATACCAGACTGCCAACATTTGGTGGGTGTTATTGTCAACAGAAGGCAAGAAATGGGAAGGAACAAATATTAAAGAGATGGAGAAAAATGATTCTTTGTTTGGATATGGTCCAGATAATGAACCAAAAATGAAAGGTTTTATTTATTTTTTTTCTTTTAAAAAATAATTTTATTATTATTTTTTTTACTTTACAATATTGTATTGGTTTTGCCATACATCAACATGCATCCGCCACAGATGTACACGTGTTCCCCATCCTGAACCCCCCTCCCACCTCCCTCCCCATACCATCCCTCTGGGTTAAAAGTGAGTATTGTAAAGGGGCCAGCACCCAAACAGAGAAACTTATGTACTAGCAGTGATGAGACAGAAAACACAGCAGACTGAAAAGAAGGAAATTATAACATCTCCCTGAAGACATTGAAAAAAGACTTGAAAAACTAGAGAGACATGGTCTTGGGTAGGAAGGCTTACTGTTGTTAGGACACAAATTATGCCAAACGTTTAATCTAATTCCAGTTAAAATCGATTGGTGGGGTCTTGACAAAACAATTCTCAAATTTAGCTAGAAGAAAGAATGTGCAAGAATAGTGGAAGAAATTTTGAAAAACATGTCATGGTGTGGCATTTTTTTCATACCAGGTATCACGAAGTATTTCAAGAATTACAATAGCTAATGGGGGAGGGGGAGAGGAAGAGGGAAAGGGAGAGATGGCAGGGGCGGTGGTGGTGGTGAGGAGGGCTGAGGGAATTCCCATCTTTGAGTCTAGCACCACATTAATGGTCTTGGTTGATTTTACAAAGTCCTGTCAACTCAATATTGTGCAGCCATTTATTAACTCTTATCCCTTGGAACACATGGAGATCAAATCAGTCAATCCTAAAGGAAATCAACCCTGCACATTCATTGAAAGGACTGATTCTGAAGCTGAAGCTCCAATACTTTGGCCACCTGATGTGAAGAGCTGGCTCATTGGAAAAGACACTGATGCTGGGGAAGATTGAGGGCAGAGGGAGAAGCGGGTGACAGAGGATGAGATGGTTGGATGGCATCACCGACTCAGTGGACATGAGTTTGAGCAAACTCCAGGAAAGTCAAGGACAGGGAAGCCTGGCATGCTGTCCACGGGGTCACAAAGAATCATACAGAATTAAGTGACTGAATAACCACCAAGTGTCAGGTATTACACACAGAGCAGTGAAAAAGACTGGCCCAGTCTCTGGCCTCATGAAGCTTTCTGTCGGGAGGAAGGTGAATAACATAATTGCTAGTGTGATGGGCATGGCAGGAAGGCGAATGGGGACAGGGTCTGGGAAGACTTATCAGAATAGAGCACTCAGATACACTCTGTCCACCTCACAAAGGAAACACCAACCTCCCTTCTGCATGGTGCCTCCCCCTCTATTGACAGCAGGTTTGTCCTGTGGGCTGTGGGTTTGTGGACTGCCCTCCTCAGTGAGGTACCCGGTGGCCAGCACTGGCCTTGAAGACTGGCCTTTGCCACTGCCCTGAGGTCTGATGGGACTCTGTGGACCCATGAAGTGGTCAACCTGAGCATGTACTTGCATCCCCTGGTGGGAGGGTGGGGTGGGGTGCTTGTTACAACAATGCTGGGCCCACCCCACGGTATTTTGATTCCAGAGGGCTAGGGGACTGGTTTTTACTTGTCAGGTTGTAGGTGAGATGCTGGGTCAGCCCCGATGGGGAAGCTTTCACAGATGGACTGAACTGAAAAAGGTGGGAGCGTTGTAGAACAAAACAAACCCTGACTGAAAGTTGAAGGTGTGGAATCATCCTCTCAAAAACAAGGGTCTATTTGCTGGGCAAAGACACTGGGCCTCCAGTGGCAGGGGTTAGAAGACGGCTCACGGGTGCCGAGAGGGGCACCCTTGGCCAGACTGGAGGGCTCCAGTTGCTGAAGCCATCCTGGGGTCTACAACCACTCCTCTTCAGACCTGTCTGTCTGTCAGACTAAAGATGGGCCTCAATCCTCAAGTGCTCCGCCTCCCAGTGGCTCCATCCCCAGTCTCATCTCCAACTCAGGACCACCAGGACATTTCTGCTCACGCCCTTGGTTTGGGATCCTGTCCATCTTCACAAGAGCTGAGGTCTCTGGGGCATCCCTTATCCCCAAACCTGCTATTGTACCTTCTAGAACTCATGTTCCACCATCAGCAAAATATCCTCTCTCCTCAGACTGTTCTGTGAGTGTCCCTTCAGCTTCTCGCTCAGATGGAAGCCTGGTGACACTCCTCCTGCAGCCCCTTAGGTGGATGCGGCTCCCTCGCCCCTTTGTCCCCTACCCCATAGGCTTGGAGGTGGGGCAGACCCTCTCTTTCCCTTCTCCAGAAAAATGCCGGTTTTGAGTTTTCTGTCCCAAGAGCCTCATTCCTAGATTCCATCCCCTCACATTTCACCCAGGACATTATTCCAGCACCTTTCTTTCCCTCCTGTATCAGTTCCCCATTTCAACTGGATCTTTCCTATCAGTCCACAAATGCTTTTAATTTCCATCTTGGGGGAAAAAAACCCAAACATCTTTACCCCTGCTTCTCTCCCCAACTGTGCCTTGTTTTTCTTCTTAGAAATACCCTGTAGAGTTATCCGCACTTGGTGGCTCTCACTTCTCTTCCCCCTAGAGCCAGCTCCAGCAGACCCATCCCCTCAACACCATGGAAACATCTCTGCTCTGGGCCTCAGTGACGCCCACCTCCACTGACCTAATCCAATGGCCAGTTCCTTGTCCTCATCTTCCCTGACCTACCTCTGGTTGAATTCAGCATAGCTGATCACCCCGTCCCGGATACCACACTCCTGGTTTTCTATCTCTGTGGCTTTGTCTGTGCCTTCCTGGCTGCTCTTTCTCATCACCGCACCCCCCATCCCCACTCGCCCCAAGGCTCCCAGTGTCATCATGCTCCCTTGCTCCATGCTCCTTTCCTTATCTGTCCTCCTTCAGCGTCTACCTTGGTCCATTGACTTTAAACACCACCTACCCTGTGAGGCATATGGCATTTCTTCCTCCAGTCAAAACTCTCCCTTCAACTCCAGACTTAGATACCACACGGGCTACATGACACCTTGTCTTTATCATGTCACCACCAGCTCCTCATCTTCCTTCCCCAAGCCTGCTCCTTCACCCACCGCTCAGCGAATGGCCACTCCTCCTCCTTAAAGACCGTTTGGAGGCATCTGTGACTTTCCCACCACATGGACACGATGTCATCTTTTCAGTAAGGCCTTGACCTGCCGTCCTACCTAAAGTTTCCAGCTTTTATTGGAGTCTCCTTATCCCCTCCTGTTTAAAACATTTTCCCCCTTAGTATCTTCCACCCTTTGACTTGCTCCACAGGATGGGGATTTTGATGTCTCCACTGCTGTGTTTTCAGTGCTTAGCCTGGTGAGTGTTACGGAAAGAAACTCAGTAAATGCTTGTTGAATGAATGACGATCCTGAGGATGACGTGGTGTTGGTGGCAAGGCAGGGTGGAGGGGGGGTGAGGGTGGGAAGGGAGATTCTTTGCCAAGGGAACAATCAGTGCAGGGCAGGGGAGTCAGGGGGGCAGGGCAGGCATGTCTAGGAGCGAGGTGTTCACAGGGTAGGAGCATGTGGGAGGGGTGGGGCGGGGCCCAGGTCCCAGTGTGTGTGCATGCGTGGACTCCTGGGCATGGAAGCTGCTGTTGCCCCTCTGAGTGGAGGCATGGGCCTCCACTCCCATGGTTCCTGAGAGACTGGCATGGCAGAGGCCAAAGTAGCACAGCTCAGCCAGCAGCAATGGGAAGGGGCCCTGCAGACTAACCCAGGCCCCTGGGCTAGATCAGTGCCAGCGGCCTCCTGGGTCTTCCCAGCCCCACGCCCTGCATGGTGGAGTGGAGGGTAGGGTGGCTTGTGAATGGAAGCCTTGACCTTTGCAGAGTTGATAACTGGTACTAGGATGTTAGAGGGAAAAAATAAAACCATCTCATCATTTGGGTGGGCGCCTGGTCACTGCTTACCAGACCCAACTGTGTTCCTCAAGTGTGAGGGGGCATCGCTAAGGCTGAGGTGGTATGGACCAGGTCTGAGCGAGCACTGTAGCCAGAGCCATGGATCCAGCCTCCTGCCAGGAGAGGGAGGGCCTGAGAAGAACCCTGAGCAGGGAGGCATCCAAGACCTTGGTACATGAGGTCCCCGTTTGGGTAGGTTCCGATCAGAGAAAAGTCCTGCATATTCTTTGTGAGAGACCCTACCTCTCCAGGGTAGGGCTGGGTGGAGATGCAGCTCTCTGCCAGGAACAAGGCAAAGCCCAATTGCTTTCTTTTGGCCCTGATCTCCTCTCTTCCTTTGTGTTAATTCACACACCAAAATCATTTGAAATTAATGTTGTCCTGGGTAAACACATTCATTTCCTTTTAAATTTGCAAAACCTTCCTGTGAAAACATTTGAATACATAACGCAACGGCACATTTTCTTTGGGAAACATTGATCATTTCCAAGGCGAAAGGCAGCATAAATATGTCTTAAGTAAGAGGCACATTCACAAAAGTACCAAGCTGCAGTAATCAACAGATTTGGGAGATTACTATTGTGTTTTGGGAATGAATTGTTACTTGTCTGAACTGTGGGGAGGTCGAGGGTGTTTTTAATTTAATGGATTAATCATTTGTCTGAAGTTTTTCCTCCTTCTTATGGAAGCAATGCAGGAGGTTTGCATGAAGTTATAAATCATGTCAGTGTTTGGGTCTCATCTCTGGGAGGCCTGGTCTATGGGGAAGTTATACTAATAATTTGAGAAAGAAAGGAAATAGTTGCTTAGAAGTGTTCCCTTTAGCAAACCAGGTCAAGGCAGAGTTCTGGATGGAGAAGCCCCAGAAGGCATCCAGAAGCTCAGCCGGTATGTGTGGTCCAGTCCCTGCCACCAGGGAATGGAGCAGCTCCAGGGAGAAGTCTATATTTTATTCCTGGCCTGGCAACTTCCTCTGGATTTGATTTTCCCATCTGTATAATGGGTTGCAAGCTCTGTGAGCACAAACCATCTGTGTGCACCAACTATGGTTAAAATATGGTTTGAGACAAAACAAAATCTCCCCTATATCTGTCCCATCCTGGACTTTGAATTACATCTTTCCAGGTATTTCCCAAGCATTTGACACATATCCTATCTCATCAGGCCTATAAGGCAGGAGGTATATTGTTATTCCCATTTTACAGGTGAGTTTACCCACCTAGGATGTATGTCAAGGAAGTACCAGCACTAGGATTTGAACTCAGGCCTCTCTAGCTCAGAGTTCATGTCTTGACCTATGACAGAGGTGTCTCCAGTTTGGGTCTGCACTGTGCCTTGGGTGGAACAGCCTCACCCAGTTTCTATTCGTCTGAGTGGTTTCCCATGAATGATTTCTCTGTCTCCTGGGCCCATCAGCTACATACTTGGCGCGCCTGCCGGTTACCTGGAGAATTCTGAGCCTTCTGAGAGGCAGGGCGCTGGCCAAGGCCTCCCCTCCCCACTTCATCATCCTCCCGTTGCTGTCCTCACTCTGACTGAGGAGAAGCTAGCAGGAGGAACTGACATAGAACATCACTCCCTTTGTGTCCCAGGCACTGCCTTGGCTCAAATAAGCCACAGGCCCTCTCCAGGCCAAGAGGAGACCAAACTTCACCACCTGCAGCACAGCTGGGTGACCACACTTAATTCTACCCAGGTTACTAGGGGACATCTTTCATGCTTTTGACTCATGCTGGGGATGAATGACAAAAAGGAACAAATCCTACAGATGAACCTGTTACTGCTCTCTCACAACTTCCTAATGAGATGACCCAGCAAGGTAGTGCTGCTTCTGTACTGAGCACAGACAGTGCCTTCTCTCCTTCCCAGTCCTTCTGCTTGGAAGCCCCCAAGTGCACTGCCTCTGTGAGTTTTCCCCAGCAGCCCAGCCCTCCTGACCCTGGGACCCTGAGCAGCATTGGTGTCTGCACAGTGGTCTGCTGAGCCCACCTAGAGCTGGACGACCAAGCTGTGCAGGTCACCAAATCAGTCCTGCCAAGGGCAGGGGCTGCCTTACATCTGCGCTGTAAGTCCTTCATTGGACGCCTGCTGCTTCTGACCTGAGCTCAGCACCTGGGGCAGGGGTGGGCCAGGCAGGTTTCCTGTTCCCTGTCTGCGACACTCCCCACTCCCGCAGTGTGCCCCCATAGCAGATCAAAACCAACCTGCCGGCTGATCACACCTGGATTCTCCAGCAGCCACAATGCAAGGGTCCAGAGTGAAGGGGCGGAAAAGCCATCAAGAGTCCAGGCTTTGGTGTCAAGATCTATTTTGCTGTTACTAATTGTAGGGCTAAGGGTCCTGGGCAAGTAATTTAATCTCTCTGTAGTTTCCAACCCCTAGTTTCCTCCTCTGTGAAGCAGAGAAGGTGCCCAGTAGGTATCTGGGAAACGTTCCTACTGTAATTGTGTCTTTCATGCCATTCTACTTTCAACAGCATCTTCCCATCTTCCCACACAGGTAGGATGGTTTACCTTCTCAGTCAACACAGTAAGCTTCACTTCCGGAATACACTTCCGGAAAACCTCGTGTCTTGTCCCTGGTCAACCAGAAATGAACTCACGTCCTTGGGAGACAATACTGGGTCTACCTTAGTGCTGTCTCGCATGATGAGTTGCTTAATGGACCCAAATGCCACCCCAGTTGCCGGTGGCCAGCCCAGCCCAGGGACCTCAAGGGCTCCTGGAGTGAGGCCCACCCGGATAGCCTAGCCTGACCGCCATGGAGCTGAACACAGTGCACCATGGAATGAGGTAGAAAGCCTACTGCAAAATACAGAGGTCCTGGGACTACCCTGGTGGCTCAATGGTTAAGAATCCACATTGCAATGCAGGGGACACGGGTTTGATCCCTGGTCGAGGAACTAAGATTCCACATGCCTCGGAACAGCTAAGCCCACAGGCCACAACTCCTGAGCCTGTGCACCACAACTAGAGAGTCTGGGCCACAGCAAAAGATCCCATATGATGCAATGTGGATCCTGACTGTGCAACGAAGACCTGATGCACCAGATAAACAAATAAATAACCAATTTTAAAATTATTAAAAAAAATAGAGGTCCCAGTGTGCTGCCTCTGACACTAGGACTTCACCTTAAAGAGAAGCCTTAAATCTCTCAGCAATCAGAAAATGGATTTCGAGTGGCCTCTTTCTGGATCTCAGCACGGAGGTTTTGCTGTTTCAACTTTCTGAGGCCACAAGCAGCCCCTTTAGCAAGAGGCTGGCGGGTGGGTAGGGAGGCTTGAACAAAACTCTCCAGCTGCACAGTCCACTCTCCACTCGAGTAGTGACAGGGAGCAGCCTAGTCTCTGCTTTAAAGCCAGCAGCACACGGTGTCCACGGGCCTGGGCCCTGCTCCCGGATTCGGCACTGGGAGGGAGGAAATGGTTCATTCCCCATCATGAGCTCTATCTCAGAATTCTGGGGGAACACGAGGCAGAAGGATCCCCCAGCAATTTGTGTGGACCTGCAATTTGTGTATTGAAAGTATTTAAGATCACAGCATCTCCTGCAGAAGCCTGAGGTGAGGACAGGTTCTCACTCGTGAGTTACTCTGGCTCCTGGGCAGATGGATTCCCCCACCCAGGCCCCTCTCCCCACAAATTTGTTCTGGAGGAAATGAAGGGGACCAGCCTCAAGCCCTCTCCTTGTGCCCTCGGTTCTTATGGGGTGGGGGTAAGATGTGAAGGGTTGGATGGAGGATCTGGGAATTCTTGATTTCCCATTTTCAGCTGGTCTGAGGACCAGAGGGAGCTGTGCCAAGGCACATGGAGTTGTTGTGCAACCACTCATTTACCAACACTGTACAATGCTGGGTACCACTTGCCAGCTATAGATGGCAGCGCTCTCTTCACACTGCAGAGCACACAATCTGCCCCTGGAGTGACCCAGACACTGCCTACTGGCTGCACACACAGATTGAACTCTGAATGCCAGCCTGGATGGCTCATCCAAGGGATGTTATAACTAGGAACCTGTGTGTTATTTCTGATGAAATCCAGAAACTTCACTGTACATCTGGAGTCAAGCCAACAAGCATAGCCACAAAACCCCAGAGGATTAAGTATGTCCCAGCTCAAGGGAAATACTAATAAAATATGACTTAGGCAGTATGAATATAAAAATCCCTAAAACATCCTCTAGGACAAATGCAGAGGCAAGCTGGGCTTACTCTGTTGTCCTTAAATGGCTTGTCACCCAGGATCCCAGAGGCAAATGATACTGAATCTTGGGTTGCAATGATCCTCAACACTGTGTACGCTTTATCTCAAAACAGAAGCCCCGGACACTGGCTGGCACCAGGGATCTGGGGCTGACTTGGAGCTTTCACATTATTCTCTGGTGCACGGACACCCTGCTCAGGCTTGCTCAGGGTGGGGCCCAGCTGGGCATGGCTTGACATGTCAAATTTCCCTGGGGTGCTGACCCACCTAAATGACTCACCCCTCCCACCTGGACTCACTTCATCAGAGGAGGCTTTGGGGAAGAGCTGGACTGGGAAGTGAGTTAGCAGACTCTGCCCCTGCCCACCGCCCCAGTCCCCCTTTACATATGGGAGAAATGGGACACTTTGGGGTCAGGTATTTCTTCAAGAAGGCAGAATGCAAGAGAGAAGGAAGGTTATTCTGAGCAGCCTTTGGGGAACACGTTGGGGCAACAACATGCATGGAGCCATTTACTAACCATTCACCTGCAGGACGTGGGTCTGGAACAGCTGCTCGTGGCCGGAGGCGTGGCAGGTGTAATTGCCCATGTGGATGGTGGTCACCTTGGTGATGTAGAGGGAGTCGTCCTCTCCGAAGTCCTGCTTGGGCAAGAAAGCAAGATTGGCTTCTCTGTTGAGTGGGCTGGGAAGGACAGCCAGATCTTGGGATTTGCCAGAAAACAGAAACCCTGCAGCTGCGAGGACGTCCTTTCTGCCTGGCCCCTTGCTCAGCCAGAGCTGCCTGTGGGGCAGCAGGACCGCCGTGTCTCCACCGTGCTGCTTGCCCAGACCCTATTCGTCATTTTACGACCTGATTCACCTTCTCTGGGAGGCCTGGCTGAATGCCTTCCCCAGCACCCTCCATCTCCATTTCTACAGCTGGCCTCCCCTGCCTTGCCTGTTAATCCTGCTGCTGCTTGGCTGGTTTCTTGGACTCTTGTCCACCTGTTGAGATGCTCTGGAGGGCGGCCTCCTTTGCAAACTTTTTCTTAAAAGACTGGATAGCAAATATTTTGGCTTTGTGGGCCACAGGGCTCTGTCAACTACTCAACCCCGCCTTGAGGCATGAAAATAGCCATACTGATACCTAAATTCATGAGTACCACTATGTTTCAATAAAACTTTATTAAAAAATGGGGTGGGCTGCATTTGGCTCACAGGGTATGGTTTGCTTATCACTGGTTTAGATCTTATCTCCCTCCCCAAATAATTTCAGGCAGCTTGCAGAGATCTGGGTAACCCCAGAGAAGGAAAACAGAACACTTAGGAAAATGAAAGCAAACAGAAAAAAAGGGCAGGATGTAAAAGAGAGCAAGTGGGGCCAATGACAGGCGTTCCATGAGAGAGGGCTCAGTGATAAGCCTTGTCCCTGTGACATCCGCAGCCTCACTGTGGGGTCCGATTTGGCCAGCATGTGGGGATAGATGGGCAGGAGGGAGCTTCGGGCTGATCAAAGTCACCTCCTAAGCACAGGGCATGAAGCACTCCCCCAGGGGCTTTCCAGCCAGCTGCCTCTTCTGCAGAGCCCTGCGCAATGTTGGCCCTATCCAGGCACTAACTGCCGACAGGCTGGGGATGGAATTGCCTAGAGTTTCAGGGAGTTTGGTTTTAGCTACCAAACATGTCTGAGGTGTGGTACTCAGAGCTTATGGGGCAGAACAGATCCTGACTCCCCGGTAAGAAACGGGGCTGGCAGCACTAGCTGCAAGGAGTGATGGGGGAAGTCCGGTGCTGCACTCAGGAGACTCAGGTTTTAGCTTGAACTCTGTCACTGACCAATGTCCCCTCATCCCTCTGGGCACTGGTTTCCCCTGTCTGGAAGCTGTGGAAAATTCCTATGCCCTGTCTGCCGATGGGAAGCATGACAGACATGGGGCTGCTCCTTTTCTTCTCATTATTTTTAAAAAAATTATTTATTTTTAATTGAAGGATAATTGCTTTACAATACTGTATTGGTTTCTGCCATACGTCAACATGAATCAGCCGTAGGTATACATTTGTCTACTTTTCTTATTATTAACAGAAGATGCAAAAGTCTTCTTGACCCCTTGGAGACAACACTAAACCATCCCTCCTGTTATTTCTCTTGTCCTTCCTGAGCTCCCTTCTCCCACGGAAGCAATTTGGTGGCAGGAG
The DNA here is from genome assembly GCF_029378745.1 of Bos indicus. Lineage (NCBI taxonomy): Eukaryota > Metazoa > Chordata > Mammalia > Artiodactyla > Bovidae > Bos > Bos indicus. The sequence goes on from NC_091766.1 coordinate 44,580,383, forward strand.
GGACAAAGGCCACTAGTCAGTGTGGCAAGGGCCCAGTTACAACCACGAGTCCTTTAAGGAGGCTTTCTGGCTAGTTAGCCTAATGAGGGGTGCAGACCAAGTGAGGTCTGGGTTAAGGCCGAGGCTAGAAGGTGGAAAGTGGATGCATGCAGCCTGCTCTTGGTGTCAAGGAAAATGATACTCAGAAGTGCTCCCACTGGGCCAAAACATTGGAGAAGGCTGCAGGAACCCTTAAGAGTTTTCTCTGAAACATTGCTCTGCTTTAAAAAGCCCCATTCCGATTACCCAGTAGAAGCTTCAATAATAAAAATAAAACACCAGATAGCTGATTTGTCCTGTGTCATAACAGAGTCATAAAGGGTTCATACCTGAGTCGCTTATGAAAAGTTAATAGTCACTTCTGGGGATGGCATATTTCTAAACTGAGTTGTTTCCCGTGTTAAAACCTAAGTCTGAAGGAAAATACATTTTGCTTGGAGTCTCAGAGGTTGGAAAGGCATTTTGAGAGAGGGCTGGGGAGCTGGGTGTGGCCCCTACTTTGGGAACCCCTCTGCGCCTACCTTGGTTGCTTCCCAGACAAGACTACAGACTCCATCCCAAAGGGCGACACCAGACCCGTTTGCTCTCGGAGTTTGGTGCTGGGGGTCCCCTGGCGTTTCCTTCTGGGATGCCTTCCTGAGCCTTCATATCCACAGCCCTTCCTTATAGGAGGAGGGCCCTTGTAGCCAGTCTCGGGTTCTGGCACCCTCTGCTCATACTGCCACCTCAATGGGATGGCGTGGTCATGGGGACTGCAGGCTTCTCAGGTCGAGGTGCCCACAGGCCCACTGCAGGGTGGTGCTAGGTAGCACCACCAGCTCGGTGTCCACGAGCTGACTGTGCACTGGGAATCTGACACACATCGCCTGGTTTAAGCCTCAGAAAAAAGCCCTGAAAACCACAAAGCAAAACAAAAGCCAGTCCCCACAGGATGAGAAAGTAGAGCCCTCCTGCACGATATATTCAGAGTCTGACCTTCTCTAGCACCTCCACTGCTATTACCACAGGCTCCATGCAGTGACTTCCACTGCTGAGCTCTGCGTCCTTCCTCCGCATCACAGCCCAACGACGCCCCTTGTATTACTCCCATTTAGCGTACTGTTTGCCACCTGTCTCCCTGACTAGCATGTGAGTGCCCTAGGGGAGGGCAGGGACACTGGTGCCTACTGCTCACTGCTGTGTTCCCAGTGCCTGGTGTAGGGCTGACACAGAGTGGCCCTCAGTAGATACTCATTGAGCAGACCATACAAGGCGCTGAGCTGGGCTCTCTGCAGGGGCTTTCCTGATTTTGGTTCTTTGGGTTGGACAATGGACATGTCCAGGACATGTCCTGCCTTCCCATGCCCCCAGATATTGCCAATCACATGAGGGTACAAATCAAGTGGCTGGTAGGGAGGCAGAGAGCCAATCTCAGGTCTTGTGCCCACTTTCCCACCCTGCCTCCTTCTCCACACTGCATTCTCAGACCTGGGCATGCTGGGAGGGCTCCACACATGGCAGCAGGCAGAGTCCATGTAACCCCAGACTAGGCTCATGGCTTCTGTGAACCTCTAACAGAGTGGCAACCCACTCCAGTGTTTTTGCCTGGAGAATCCCGTGGACAGAGGAGCCTGGTGGGCTGCTGTCCACAGAACTGCACAGAGTCGGACACGACTGAAGCGACTTAGCATGTATGCATGCATTGGAGAAGAACATGGCAACCCACTCCAGTGTTCTTGCCTGGAGAATCCCAGGGATGGAGGAGCCTGGTGGGCTGCCGTCTATGGGGTTGCACAGAGTCAGACATGACTGAAGTGACTTGGCAGCAGCAGCAGAGTTGCTTAGCCTCTGGTTTTTCCTCAGTGTTCCTGGGAGCAGAGGTGTGATCCTTCAGGTGTGGTGGGTGTGGGGCTGCTGGATGGGTGATGCACTACTTGGAACACCTAACTCATTACCAGCCTGTAACTCAGGCTCCAGGGAAAAAGTGATTCTGTACTCAAAAAAAAAAAAAAAAAAAGTCTCTGGGCTGAAACAATAGGCATCATATAATTATATTAAAAAGTGCATATTGTTTTCTGGGACATGAATACTGGCTACAGAAATCAAATTTCCCTCATTGGATGTAAATAAATTACTTTAAAAATTGATTTATAAGAAGTTACATAAAACTAAAGCTGCAATCCTTTCTCTCCTGGAGGTTCTCTGAGATGTGTCTGAATACTGCTATCAGTGCTTGATTGCATCTCTGTAATTGTCTTTTTATGGATGGCTTTTTTTTTTCTTTTTCTCTGATGCATAGAAATGTATTAGCAAAATCAAGGTTCCTTCCAGAAATAAACAGATGCTAGATTAGACCATTCTTTGTATTGATGCACATCTGTCTTTGGAAAAGAGACGATTTTACTTAAAGAAATGGTTTTTGCCTTTTACGAAGCTGTTTTCTAGGTATCTGCCCTTAATAAAGCAAGCAATTAAACAAGACTTAAGTATTAAACAATATTTAAGCAGAGGAAAGATGGGAGATGTTGTCACAGTGATACATGTGAGTCAGGTCGAAGTAATATGAAAATGAGCCATCAGTGCTGACTATTTAGTGACTAAATGTTGAACACAAGGACTCCAGAATGATTTCAGAGGTGAGGGTAATGGTATTGTCAACGCTGGGCTTCCCTTGTGGCTCGGCTGGTAAAGAATCTGCCTGCAATGCAGGAGACCTGGGTTTGATCCCTGGGTTGGGAAGATCCCCTGGAAAAGGAAACGGCTATCCACCTCAGTATTCTGGCCTGGAGAATTCTATGGACTGTACATGGAGTCGCAAAAAGTCGAACACCACTGAGCAACTTTCACTTTTCACTGTCAATGCTCCAAGTTAAAACTCCATTTAGAGACATTTATTCCAAGCTTTTCTAACTCTGCCCTTCTCAGGAGCTTCCTTGGCTCTCTCTGGAGAGGATGGAGGAAGTAGAGGGTCTTTCCCTCCCGGCCGATTTGACTCTGTCCCCCTGAATCTCGTGAACCCTAGCATCCCACCTGCACAAATGGACCCAAACACCGCAGCGCCTTGGTGATGGCGGGTCCTCAGAGATGTCTGCACTGCACGTGCCCCTGCATGCAGCACTACCTAACAGGTGGGCAAAACACCCAAACCACGCCTCTAGCCAGACCCCTGGACACACCCCTACCCTCACCCCACGGAAGGAACTAGCCTGCCCCCCTCGGAAGCAAGCAAGGAAGGGAAACTGTTGTTTATTTTTGCTCCCCTCTGCTGCAGCAGGGTCCCCAATAAAGCCTTGCCTAAAGTTCTTGTCTGGCCCCTAGCCTATTTCTGTTGACTGAAGGAAGGCCAAGAACCCTGGTCGGTAACAAACTGAAGTTTCAGACTGTCTAGAACCTGCTGCCTTCATCTGGGAAGCCTGCAATCCTCCCCCAGGAACACTTATATCATGAGTCCCCAAGCCAAGAGGGCCTTCCCAGCTCCTCTAACATGGATCACACTGTCAGCCAAGATGGCTGATTGGCATTCTTGCTGTTTATGAAACATCCTGGAGAGGATTTGATTCAATTTCCTTCTGTGGCTCATTTCAGGGACCGACAAGGCTTACCATCAGGAATTTTCTCCTATTACGGTGTTTAAAGCTTGTGTACACCGCTGGAAGGGCTATAAACTTGGTGCAACTCTTTTTTGTAGGGAGATTTGGCAATATCCATCAAAACAGAAAATGTGTCCACCCTCGATGGAGTTACTCCACTTCTAAGAACTTAAACAACTACTTACAGAAATGTGGAAAGAGGTACGTATAAAGATGCTCACTGCTGTGCTGTTTGCAGATGGTAAAGCCTAAAAGCAGCCTGAACGTGAACTCCCCAGCATGGGGCTTGGAGTTCTGCATTTAGGGTCTAGAAGCTGGATCAGAACCTTCCTGAGGACCCCTGTACCTTTGAGATGGGGCCAGAAGTGATCATTAAGCACAGGTACAGTGGAGAATGAGGGGTGACCCTGAGGAGGCCACTGAGAAAGCTAAGGCCAGATGAGGTACCTGGAAGGGCAGAGTCCCCCATGAGCTCTACAAGCTGTTGTACCATGGGCCAAGCTCTGTCTCTAGGCGAGCTTCGGCCAATCCTCCTAGTGGTTTGAGCTTATCCAAAGCTCAAAAGAACCGGATGTGCATCCGTAACCAGGGTTTATTTGACAGGAGCTGGAGAGAACTGGCCAAAACCTTTGAACGCTTTAAGTAGAGTGTTTTCCAAGATCTTAAAACAAAATGTACCCAAGCGTTTAATGAGATTATTTTAATGCAGAACCTACAACCACCGTCTAGCATGTTGCAAACAGCTCTCCATGCTAATCAAACGCCTCTCATCTTTTTACAATGGATTCATGACTGGTTCATATAAAGACAATAAAAATTAAATGAGTCATGAGCTCCTAAATCATTCTCTTTTGGTCTTTTTAATAACTCACTTCCAAAGAAGAGCTGGCTGAGAGCGTATGCTTCATTAGAGTTATTTGTCCATGGTTTTACACCATTTAGGCATGGGAAAAAAGTGAACCTTTTAACACATCCTTCAAACACTGCCACAAATACTTTCTTCTAATGGGTTTTGTTTTTCTGCTTTTATCACTGTACTCTGCCTGTCGACATTTGAAAGCCCCAAATAGGGAGATTTGGTGAAAGAAAAAACCAACAAAAAAGAGTGGCTCTTTCAAGTCATTTGCAATATACTAGGGTTTGTTGTGAGCTTTTTTTTTTAAAGAAGAAGAATACAATAGAAAAATATCCTGAGAATATCTTGGCCAAACAACTCCATGTGCTGGTCTAAAAGCTTTCTGCCTTCTCTTTGCTGCGGCAGAAGCCAGCAGCTAATGAGACCTGGAGCACCAGACACACAGCTGCACCCAGAGTGGACACTGGGGCTCAGGTACTGTAGCCATTACTGCTAGAGCAGAAGGTGGGTCCAGCTGCCCCAGAGCGAGACCCTGGCAGTGCTGGGTGCTAGACGCTATTGTCCTAAGAGCAAGGAACCCATGAAGCTCTAACTGGGGTGTGCAGGTTGGCTGCAGGCTCTGGTAAGTTCCTGAAACCCGAGTGAAAGAATTCCACTTGCCTCATAGGGTTGTGATGAGGATTAAATGAGATGATGCTTCTGAATGGACTATCATGGAGACCGGCCCCCCAGACACAGCAGCATCTTGGTACCGATGGTAGAAATACCTGTGTTAACACTAGCAAGGATTTGGGGATCAGCTAATTTCTGGGACTTTGGGGATGTCTTCTCCCTGCTTCTGCTCCCCTCATGGGCAGCCCCTGTCCCTGGGGACATAAGGGACAGTGAAGAAGACAGTTACATGGCGAGGGCAGGTGACATTGTTGGAGCAGGGGGTGCAGACTGGGTTTGGGGACGGTCCCTTCACTTCCTGAGTAGCTGCTGTGTGGTCTGGGCAGGGCGCTGAGGCCAGGACGGGCCCTGCTTCTGCAGATAGTGGGGCAGCCTCCCCCCACCCCAAAGAACACCCAGTGTGCAAGGCCTGGCTAGGTGAGGAGTGTATGGATCTGCTGCTGAGATGGGCCCCACCCTGGACTGAAGACTGGCTCTGAGCCCTTAGGAGACAAGAAAGATTGAGGCTCTGTTGTCTGGTGAAAAAGGGAGCTTCCTGGCTCCTGTGCACAACTCGTATCCCACAGGGCCCTGTCTCCCAGGTGATTTCCTTATCACAGCACTACATGACCCCAGGGCCCAGAGAACCCTCAAAGGGGAACCAGTTGGTCCCCTTCCTGCTTCGGTACCTGTGGTGAGGGCATCTCACTGCCTCCTAAGGCAGAGTCCTTCCCTAGTATAAGCTCCCCCCACAGGCTCTGGTTGTGGCCCCCGGGGATGATAGGGTGCCCTTCTCCCACGTGGCCCTGTGCTGTCTGAGCAGAGCAGGACAGAGGCTAGGCGGGCTGACCACAGGTCCACGGAGCTGGGGGTGCTGCTGAGAGGTGCCCGTCACCCTGGCACACCAGCATAGGTACCCTCCTGGCCAGCAGCCTGGCCTGAGACCAGGGCACCTTCTGAGCTGGAGCCATGGCCCTGGGTCCTTGAGGGTTTGAGGCAGGGGGTGCAGGGCCAGGTCTGAAGCTGCCAGACCCACAGCTGCTCCTGTAGAGATCCCAGCAGTTGGCTGGGAAATAAACAAATTATAGGCCGCCTTTGACGGTGCACGAGTAGAAACTGTCATGCAAACAGAAGGAGGCATCATAATCTGGAGACCCACTGCCGGGAGCGGGGCAGATTCCCACCCCAGCTGGGGGGCGCCGGCCTAGGGGGCCTTTGCACTTCTAGTATCCAGTGCTGCCCTCTGCTTGGGGAGGGGTTGTTTTTCTGGTTGAAGCTGAGTCAGGGCCCCTCATGGTCCGGGCTGCAGAGAGATTTAGATGTCTTGCTGTGGGGAGGGCTCAGGCATCCTTGAGGGGGAATACCAGGTCCCTAGGACCAGCTACACTGTGCTGCGCTGTCCCCTCGAAGCCAGGGAGAGTGTCTTTGCTCTATGGCTCTGGACTTGTCACTCGGGAAGTGAATCCAGAGGAGGGTTCCTCATGTGTGCTGTCTGGACAACTGTGTACATACTGGCGACTCCTGACTGCTCCTGACAGCGACATCGCTCACTGGGGAATCTGAGGGGCTCCTCCTTGCGCGGCTCCGGGCTAAACGGGCACATTTACTTTCTGAGCAAATATTATTCTGATGCTTGGGGCCTCCTTGATGTTGGCAAGTCAGAAAAGTTTAATTACATGTGTCATTAGCATGGCATTCTGTAATAGCTCTGTGACCGAATTCATTAACGGAATTCTTAACAGATAAGACAAGACAAATTAATATTTTGTTGCCCATGAAAGCTTCTCATTAAGAGAGTAGTGAAAAAGTGATTAATATTTTGTTGCCAATCAAGATGTCTCATACAAATGACAAAGAAAGGTGGCCCACACCTCTGTGCACTCTCTAATCTCCCCGCCTTGGGTTTTGTAAGCTGATCAGCTTTCCCCATCAGTGCAGTATTTCGGAGCCAGTCACTCGTTACAAGGCCTGTGATCGTGTTGTGTTTCATCTCTGACTACGGCAGGAGCGGGTAGGCACTGAGGTGCCACAGGCTGGGGAGCTCTACGAACCCACTGATCCCTGATCTTTGCTCTACCAGGGTAGCCCCCCTGGACTGTTCTCCCCTGACCCGTCTTGCTTCAGGAATGTCCTGTGTATCCTGATGACCCAGCCCTGCCCTGATGCAGCCTAATTTCCTCCTATGGCTACTCCCCTCACTGTCCAGAGCAGGGCTGTGCTTAATGAACCCCTGCTGTGTGCCAGTCACTGGGTGGGGTGCCCTCCTGTCAACACGCTCAGCCTGAAAATGCCCTCTTAAGGTGGACAACCTCATCTCCGCTGCCCCGCAGGCTCAGAGCAGGTGTATGGCTCACCCAGGGCGGCCCTGGACCCACTGGAGGTGCTGGTCAGTGTCTCCCCCTGGATGAATCAAGGCTGACCTGAATCAAGGTGACGACAGGCTGTGTCATCCCAGAGTCACATCTACCTGACGGGGGCCTCACCAGATTGCACTGACTGCTGGTTGGGGACTCAGGCTGCAAGGGGTTGAGAGTGCTGTCTGGTGGGAGAAGTAGTAATAATAGAAATAACAACAATGAGAGCATAATAGCATGGACATCATGTGCTAAGAACTTCATGTGTCTTTTAATCCTCATTATAGTTCTATGCTGCTGCTGCTGCTGCTAAGTCACTTCAGTCGTGTCCGACTCTGTGCGACCCCATAGACGGCAGCCCACCAGGCTCCGCCGTCCCTGGGATTCTCCAGGCAAGAACACTGGAGTGGGTTGCCATTTCTTTCTCCAATGCATGAAAGGGAAAAGTGAAAGTGAAGTCACTCAGTCATGTCTGACTCTTAGCGACCCCATGGATTGCAGCCTACCAGGCTCCTCCATCCATGGGATTTTCCAGGCAAGAGTACTGGAGTGGGTTGCTGTGAGGCAGGATGTATTATTCATCCCCTTTCCACAGAAGAGGAAACTGAGGCTTAGAGAAGTCAAATGCCATTTCCAAGGTCGCTAAGCCAGTAAGTGGTAGAGCTGAGACTTAAACCCAGGTCCCTTTGACACTGGAGCCTGTTTGTGCCCTTCATAAGTAAGGCTGTGCTGTCACTCTCCTCTCTGGAAGGCAGGTATACATGTGTGTGTATGTATATGTATCTGTGTGTGTGAGTGTGTCGTGTGTGTGTTTGCATGTATCGGGCCAGGATCCCTGTGGGGCTAGCACTGCCCTGCGCCCTCACTTGGGGGTTTCTCAGAAGCACAGGGCCCTGCTTGCTTGAGGGCTGCTCACTTGCCGAGAGGAGCAAGTGTTTCCTGGGAGGTAACGAGAGGCCATTAATCTCCAGTTGCACCACAATTACCCAAATTGCTAACCTCTCTGTGAAAAGTAGAAATGCAATTGAGCTGGTGCTGGAGGCATGTTCGAGGGAGGGGAAAGACACTCAAAGTAATTTAATTAACTGATGGCAAGTGCATTAAAAGGAGCTCTGCCTTTGCCTTTATTTCTAATGTCTTTAAATAGAGCATCGAGCAATGCACATGGACGTTCAGACACAGGCGGGCCTGACCTAGATCTGAATTAATCACCACTGGCCAATTGTGGTTAAAAGCTGACAACCCACCTTGAGAGGTTCGCACACACAAATGTGCACCCCAGAAACACACATAGCACGCACATGCACACATACATACACAGCCTAGTCTTCACAAGCAGGACACTGCCTTCCCTTGCTAAGATCTCAGGGCAGCCCTGGGCATCTTAGGCTCAGAGGAAGAACTCTGCCCACTGAGCACCTGACCAGCAAGCAACCAGGCTTGTGCTGGCACTGACATTCAGAGGTGGGTGGATACTGTCTGTGCTCACTATAGAGGGGAAACTGCAAGGAAACCATCTTGCCTGGTGTGACAAAGGTGGGGGAAGGGCACTTCTGCCCAGCCCTGCCCAGGGCTGGACTCCAGAGTGACCCCCTCTTCCCATCTGCCTCCCCGACCGTCTTCAGTGTGCATCCAAAGGGACCCAGAGAGTGGCAGAGTCCCAGCTTTATGATTTCTGTTACCCTCTCTTTCCACAAAGCAGTCTCAGAGCTGGATGAGATCTTTAAGGTCATGGGGTTTAGCTGCCTTCTTATGGCTGGCAGCACTGTTTACCATGACCCTGAGCTTGTATGCCTCTAGGGACAGGGAGCTCACTATCTGATATGATGGGTCACTCCAGTGCGGGGCAAGGCTGATGGCTGGAGTGGTGCTCCATCCAAGCAGTTCCGATTGGTCTCTTTTTGGGGTGCACACTGGCCCTTTGTGCTAGTCCAACTCATGGGGTCACACAGTCCAGGCCAGTTCTCTCTGCTGGCACCTTAACCCCCACCTTACAGCTGCTAGTGTGAACTGACCACTGACTCCACAGGTCTTCCTTCTTGGGGCCAAGAGGCCCATTCTGGGTTGGCCTGTCCTGAGCCAAGGAGACCAGGGCTGCTTGTCTTCTGCCTGAAACTTGAATTCCTGTCACTGTAGCTCAAGACCTATAGACCATCCTGGCAGCACCCTGCATGGGTGACATTACTCCATTGTCTCACATGAACTCCTGGGAAACCACAGCCCCCTCGCCGCCCACCCTCCTTGTGCCAAACCTGGGCCAGTGCAGACTCTTCAATCCTTCTATTCCTCAAGGCCCACAGAAGGGAGGCACCACTAACATTGCTTTTCTAATAGATTAATTCACTGAGGATACGTTTAAGAAACTGTCCAGTCATAGAGGCAGAGTGGGGTGATGCTGGGACCCCAGTGCACACTGCCTGGGGTCCTCAGAGCCCAGGAGGCCCCCCATTGCTCACGTTGGGCTGTGAGGACACAGGAACTCTCTTTTTCCTCTCAACTCATCACATCCATACTCCTTGCCCAGCAAACAAGACCCCTGGGCAGGTCCCTCTGGTCTGATCTTGTTTTCTTTTATCTCGCCCCCTGCCCCTGCCTTCCAGTCAACCATCCCAGAGGCCACCTCTGCCCTCCACAGGGGGTGCCCTCTCCCCAGTGTTTAGCTGTCTGTGCCCTTCCCAGCTTCAGGATCTAGAGACTCTCCCAGGAGAGAGCATCTTCCCCCACAAGCCAGATGCTCTCCCCTTCCCGGGAACCTCCTGCCCCATCCACAGACTTGCCCCCAGTATTCACCTTATTCTGGGCCTGGCTGGAAGTTTGCAGACATCATCCATCCATCCTATTCTCTGCACAAGGTGGGACTGATAACTCCAGACACCAGACAGCAGGCTGGATGGCACCAACAGGGGATATGAAAAGAAAGCCCTCTGGCCCTGCAGCTCCCACAAGGCATCTCACACAGCTGGCCACCCCAGGCGGTGGAGCTGAGCTCAGAGCCTGGTGACTTACGTTGATGTCTTCCAAATCCAGGAAGTTTAGGGCCAGCCCGTTGCGCTTCCAGACGATGGGCGGCCGTAGGTCTCCGCGGATGGCGCAGGTCAGCACTGTGCTCAGTCCCACGGTCACTGTAGCCACACTGACCCGCTCCTCGGGGGCGAGGCTGAGCTGCACCACCTCTGCAGGGAAAGGAGATGTTGTCAGCTGCAGGCCCACGGGGGTGAAGTCTCTACTCGAAAGGATGTGGCCAAGGGGATCTACTGCAGGTCAGGGGCCTGGGGAACTTCAGGGATCAGGAGCATTATCTACAGTGGGCTGGCTAAATGGACAGATGGACACAACTCCTGGGAGAGGGGCCATGATTTATGTCAAACGCTCCAAGGGCTCTGTGAGTCACATCAGGTTAGGAACCATAGCCAGCGCAGGGGAAGTGTCAGGGCTGTGGATCTGTAAGTGGAGCCAGGGAGGTGGGCTGCTGGGGCCATGGGGCTGCCCCGCTGAAAGCGGGGAGCCAGATGCACCGGCCCCGCCCTGTGCTCACCAGGCCCCATGGAGTCCAGCCCTTGCCAAGTGCAGTCAAGGTCCGCTGGCTGGACCGACAGGTTTCTTGCCCACCTGGGGGCAAATTAAAGGTTGCACTGTCTGCAGTCTGGGGAGAGAACTGGCTGACCTTTGAAGGTTTGCTGCTGCCTAAGGAGCCTGTGAACTTGGATTTGGGTTTCTGTTCAGCGACCGTGCACTGCAGCCTTTAATTTTTTTGAAGTGTACTTTGGGCTGCACAAATGACTAATCCTTGCCACTTCACACTTGATAACTGGCATTAAGACTGATCACTTGTCAGGCAAATGGGGAGGGTCTAAATTATCTCCCTTTTAGAATCACAGACCTTTCAGAATTCTCAGGGTTAATAAAAAAAATCAAACTCAGGCTACTCAAATGCCAAAATGGGATGAGGTTTGGAGCGGGGAGTCGCTAGCTTCGCTGACTGCATGGCCTCCCTACTGCCCTTCCCTCATATCTTCTTGGGCAGCTTGGGGAGGCAGCGTGGGCGGAGGGAGGCGGGCTGGCTCTGGGGACCTGGGTTGATTCTAGGATGCTGGCAAAGGGTGCTAGGACCTGGGGGGGCCCTGACAGGTGTGGAGCAAGGCCCAGAGTTGGGACCTGAGCTCTGCGACTTCGTGGGACACATTTGAGCTGTGACCAGGCAGCACACCTAGGCTCACACTCTCTTGCTAGTATGTGTGTGTCGGGGGGAGGGGGGCGGTGGAGAAGGGGAGCAAAATCCATCAGAGGTGCCACACATCGACGAGCAGGTGCAGTGAGAACTGGTGCAGTAGAGACCAGTTCAGCCCTGGGCAGCAAAGCCCTTCCCCCAACTACAAACATTCATGGTCCAGCCCTGGGCCCACAAAGATGAACAAGATATACACTAGGTGCTTAATCAGTGCTTGTTGGATGGCTGAATGAAAAATGAAGGAAATAGAAATACAGAGGGAAAAAAAGGCAACAGGCCAGTGGAGAGGGGACAATCACACACAGGAAAAATGGGACTCCTGGTGAAGGAGCCACATGGGGCAAGATAAGCACCGAGTGATTGATGCAAACGGCATAATATTTTATAAACACTAAAGTGATGCATTTCAAGCTCCCTCTTAAATCATGTTCAACTTGCTGCCCTCCCACCTCTGAGTCATGAGGCTTATTGCTCAGGGCAGAGAAGGCATTAACCCCCCTGTAGCAAGACCCAGGTTTCAGAGATTCAGAGGGGCAGAGACGCGGAGAGGGATTTACTAATATTGTTTAGCTCCCACTGTGCCCAAGTACAGAGGAGACTGTTCTCCCTCCTGGGATGAGCCTCAAGGCCCTATGGAAGTGGGAAGGGGCGTGGAAAGCCCCCTTGTCCCCAGGGGAATAGGGAGGAACACAGCGGGAAGGGCAGAGAACTTGCCTGCTTGTATGCAGGTGAGGGGAACCAAGGAGGCTCCAAGAGGAGGCTGAAACCTCCCTCACCCGGCTGGCGCCCCTCTGCACCTAGAGTGACCACACGGACGCGGCAGAGAGCCAGGGTCTGCATTCATCTGCCAGAGCCCCCTTGATCCTGAGTGGCGTGGAGGGGCCCAGTGGTTCATGGTGCGCTCTGTGCCTCTGTACTTGAGGACGGCATTGGACTCTCAGACCTGAGCCTGACTGTGCCAGCGGGGGCTTGGCAGGCCGAACTGTTGGGAAGCATGGGATTCTGGACTCCACTGGGCTGAGAGTGCCCAGACCAGGAGCACAGTGGCGCTGATCCCTGCTGAGGGTGCCTGTGGGCAGGGCGACCAGGGGCCCTTGCAGTGGGACCAGAGGTGGCAGAGGACAGCCAGCCGTATGCCTCCCTCTACGCTCAGAAACACAAAGTTGTGTTTTAAACAGTTGTAGAAAAATGTCTGGAGGAGCCTGTAGCACAGGGCTGAAAATAAACAAGCAAACGAACCCAAGTGGGAAGCCTGTGCGGCTCGCCATCCGCCGCTGGGACGGCTGCTTCCCACTTTTTTCCTGAGCATGCCCCCAAGCATTCGTATGTCTGAAGATGTGCGATTTCACAGGAAAGACTCAGGAAAAATTAGAATGTGTGAATACTGACAAAACCATCATAATTCTGCTCCTGTCAGCTACACAAATATTAACCAAACAGCAAATATTTGGATCATTTAAAGTTTAATTAAATGAATGTTTTATTAGATTTAGTTCATGTCAATATTCCCTAGGTCCTTTAAAAATTCTAGAGAGATTTATGGCCAACGAATTGCTCCTCACTGAGGGTGTTTTACTGTTCAACACATGTTCCCCGGCAGGCCCCACTTCCCTGCTAAGTGACCTCCCAGGGTGATTTCCCAGTGAGGGAAAAATGAGGCAACCTCCCAGGTCGGGGCTCGAGTGAACCGGGCAGATGTGGGGCTGTGGCTTCGGACACCTGGCCCCCCCCGGTGCTGCTGGAGATCCCCAGGCAGCCTTGGGCAGGTCCCTTCCCATCCCCGGTCCCCAGCTGAGTCATGAAGGGTTGGTCTAGGAGGGCTCTGGAGCCCTGGCCAACTTTTAGGCTCTGGACTCTGCATGTACGGTTCTGAGCAGACGTCCCTGTTCATCCTCCTTTGTCCTGCCAGCGCCTGGTTGCTGCTTCCCCAGCACCATCTGCCTCTGTTCCCTGCCCACTTGCCGTGATGGTACAAATGATGCCTCAAGGGGCAGCATGAACACATGCCAAGCCCCCACGGGTTCCCTCCTGATGCTCCCTGAGCCCTCCTGTCCTCTCCCTACAGGTCCTCGAGAACCTCCTGTGTGGTCACCGCCTCCCCCAACCCCCAGTTTGTCCCTGTTGTCCCTGAGTGTCCTGGTCACCACTTGGAGGGCAAGGTATATCAGGGCTCTGCTCAGAAGCTACCAGCAGCTCCCCATCACCCCCAGATTCATCACGAATTGAGAACAGTCCCTGACCTTGCCCCATAGTTTCCCAGTTGACTCAATCGTACCTGCTGGCTCCCATCCCACTGTGGTTTGGGGCCTAAGCTTGTGCCTACTTGGCACCTTCTACTTGTCTATTCTGAGACCCTCAGCCCCAGTCTCTAGGATGACCTCATGGGATGTTTCTGGGACCCTATAGTCTTCACATAAAGGGAAACTTAGACAGACATTGGGTGAAGAACATTGAAAGTTGTCCTGGTGAACCTGTCATGACTTTTTCAGGCTTAAGTAACAGAAATTCTCTGAAATGCTCAACACACTTAGGAAAAGAAAAAAGAAAGGGGTTGATCTTCATGCCCGTAATTGGGAAAGCTCAGGGGTGGAGGAGACTGCAAGCATCCAGGGCCCTTGACACTCTCTGCATGGCTGCAAGGAGTCCAGGGGTGGCCTCATGGTCACATTGTTCCTGTATGTGGGATCCTGGACAAAGGGCCCAAATCTTTCCTAAGGGCCCTGCAAAAAGCACGGACTGAACTCTGATTACCCAGACTCATCTCCTATGTTCTTTCACGAAGCAATCTCCCGGGCCAGGTGATGAAGTGCTCTGCAGTCACAGGACTGACTGACCCACAGCCCTGGGCCATGTGACCACTTCTGGACCAGGTGCTGGGTGCTTAGAGGTGGGGTCAAATGTCATGCTAAACAGGGTGTATTGGGCAGATCAATACCCTGTGGCCACTGAAGACACACAGAGAGGTCCTCTTTGGTTCCCTCCATCCCTTCACAGCCCCATCCGGAAGCCTAGGCATGGTAAAAGACGATAATGGGAAGAGGGATGGAGCTGTGTTGTGCAGACAATGAGAGTCATCAGAAGGAAATGTGATCTCAGTTATTGCACCTACCCCCAACCTGCCGGGTGGCACTAGTGGTAAAGAAACCATCTGCCAATGTTGAAGATGTAAGAGAGGCGGATTTGATCTTTGGGTCAGGAAGATCGCCTGGAGGAGGGCATGGCAACCCACTCCAGTATTCTTGCCTAGAGAATCCCATGGACCGAGGAGCCTGGCTGGCTATAGTCCATAGGGTAGCAAAGAGTCAGACGACTTAGCATGCATGCACGCATGTGCAACTGCATGCCTGCTCACTACAGAGCGATAGCAGAGGGCTTTGTGGTGGTGGTGTGGACCAGCTGAGGGGACCCCACAATCCTCTTAAGTTTCCCATTGTGATGGGGACCGGAGGAGGGCCAAGAAGCCTGGGATTTGTGGAGATGGCCCTCATATGTGTTCAGTGAACACACTGACTGAACTGTGGGCTGAAGCTCACCACTGCCCAGGCACGCCTGTAGATGAGGGGACTCAGATGTGTCTGGACCTGGACTCTGCTGCAGTGGGGTCAAGAGTCATCAGAGAGGGAGGTAGAGAAGCCACACTGCAGCCCTCCAGGGAGCAGCCTGCGGAAGGGCCAGCAAGGGTTCCTTCCAACTCTTGACTATGACTTTGCTGCTCCCATGGTGCTGACCATCTGTGGTTCCAGGGCCACTCTGTGGGAAGTGTCCATAGGTTTCTGGGGCACCGAGCAACAAGACCTGCCTTGTGCCCAGAGCATGTTGGGGACAGTGACAGAGGGCTGGGCTGGGGGCTCCGGTCAGGTTCGGGGTGAGAAGATATCTGTAGAAAGGGTCTCTAGAAAGAGAGGGCTGGACTGGGGAGCTTGTCCAGCACTGCTGGCAGAGCTGCCCACAGAGAGATGATGTCCTTGCTGTAAGAGCCACACTGGAAGGCTGCCAGGTGGTAGGCAATTGGAGGAGGGCAAGGGAGATCAGGGTTCCTCACAGCTTGGGACATCTGTCTCCCTATAGGCCAAGCCTTTGGACATTAGTCAGCTTCCCCTTATTCCTCGTGGGAGGAGGAGGCTCAGGTAGCATTGCCATGACTACCAAAGTCAGCGTGGGTTGCTCAGCGTAAGAGAAACCTTCCTCCTTCACTTGAGGCAGAAGATAGATGGGGCCCAGGCTGAGCAGCTGTCCCCTGTGGACAGAGCTGAGTCCTGCTCGGATAAAAGATTGAGACATCACAGGTTTCTCATTCTTGAAGTCAATGAGCTCTCCCAAACTACACTTGCACAGAAAGGTTCCTCAGAGGTCAGAGAAGGGAGGGATCTCCAGACCATAATATGTTCCGTCAATTTCCCAGAAACCCTTGCCCTGGAATCCATTCTGGCTAAGAGATGTGTATGCACATGGTTGGCGGTGCTGAATCAGACCAAATGTGGACTCAGAGCCAGGCAAAGCAAGATGATTGGCCAGGGGAAACCAGAAGCCCTGCCCAGTATAAGTGATTTAAACTACCCCAAAGGCATGATTGGAGAAGGCAACAGCAACCCACTCCAGTACTCTTGCCTGGAAAATCCCATGGATGGAGGAGCCTGGTAGGCTGCAGTCCATGGAGTTGCGAAGAGTCGGACACGACTGAGCGACTTCACTTTCACTTTTCCCTTTCATGCATTGGAGAAGGAAATGGCAGCCCACTCCAGTGTTCTTGCCTGGAGAATCCCAGGGACAGGGGAGCCTGGTGGGCTGCCATCTATGGGGTCGCACAGAGTTGGACACAACTGAAGTGACTTAGCAGCAGCAGCAAAGGCATGATTCTTTCTCTGAGCCCACCCATGTATATCTATCCACACTTATTTTTTTCCTGCTAATAAATGCTTTACTTGTTTCACTTCTTTCCACCTCTTAATAATTCCTTTCTCCAAAGCAGAACTTGTCACTGGCCACTGGCCCCAGTGGTCTAGTGACTAGGATTTGACACTCTCACTGTCTCAGCCTGGCTTCAATCTCTGGTCCGGGAGCTGAGATTCTGCTTCGAGCTGACGCAGGCTGAGACACCAGAGACCACACTCAGCACGCTGCATGGTGGTGGGGGTCCCCCCTGGGCTGTCTGACCCTCTGGTAACTAGCACAGTGCCTGGCACACGGCAGGTAGGCTTCAGGTGCAGTCCTGGGAGACACGTCCCTGGCTCTCAAGGCCCTTCAAGCCAGAGTGGCAATGCCCTTGGTTTTCCAGACACAGCCCTCACTTCCCTCCCCATATACATGCCCTCGGTGCTCCTTGGAGCTTGGAGAGATGGGGCGGTGCGGGGGATTAATGGGCCCACCACGAGCAGCGAACAAGCACCCTTCCTGGAAGCAGAAGGCCATAAAATTTGAGTCACAGGAGAATTGGGTTTTAGTTCCTATTACAGCTTTCCCTTAATCTCAGGCACTATTTCTCACACTGACTTGAACTCGATGAGACACTCATAAACCCATCAGCACCCTCTCAAGCAGGCTTCTGTTGCTTCACGGCAATAGAAATTAAATTTCTCAAATTCCTGTCAAGTTGGTGTTAGTTTTCTTATGCTAGAAATGCACTAATGGAACACATTCCTACCCGGACATTTGCCATTTTTCAAATGATGCTCTTGGTGGAAAGACTCTGTCCAAAGCTCAGTCTACTGGCTCCCACATCCCTGTGTGGACTGAGCTTGGCTCAGGGCAAACCTGGGCTCGGGGGCTGGCTGGGAACCAGGGAGGCCTGGAGAGAGACCCCAGACCAGGTGCTCAGAGACCTACCAGAGGTGGCCTCTTTTGACACTGTTCTTTTCCAACAAGCAATGTGCTTCTCCCATGCCCTGGGGGAGCCCCCTCCCCACCAGTGGCCTGGGAGTTGCCAAAGCAGGTGCAGCCCGTGTGACAGTCTCTACTAATCTGGTCTTATTCCTGACCAGGGCCACGCTATGAGATGGTGAGTGGGATAGAAACCAGGGTAGAGTGTGTGTTGCCTAAGGCCATCTGACCAAGTAGGGGACAGGCAATGTCTAACTGCCTGGACCTGATGGCCTCCCCTGGCATTTACAGGGCAGGGCTGCTGTGGGGAGGTGATGGGGGTGCTTTGTGACTCCCCTGGCCCCCTCCACCAGAGCCTGCCTTTCTGGGCTCCCTTCAAACGTCTACTGAAACTCTATGGGTGGGAGGCTGGGAACACGTGGTCTTTCATCTCAACCCGCATATTTTGAGCACTGGGGCATGTCCAGCCTGGGCAGGAGGCCTAGACCAGCTAGACTCGCACTCCTTCAAAATTTCCCATTTCTTTCTGCATAATAAGATTCCATTTTTGTGTCACTGTTGGATTCCCTCTGGCATGCTTCATTTGGGGGAGGGTAATAAATTTACTAGTTAATTACCTGCAGATCTGGGGGGTAATTTACTTTCTCAATTGACTTATGTTGTTTGGGGTTTCTTCAAGCATTTCTGCAGTTTAGTTATTAAGTTCTGCTCTCTGATATAAACAGATACCTTTATAAGCTGCATGAAGACAGACCATATCTCTTTTATTTCTTTTGTATCCCAGCACCTAGCACAGTTCTAGCACATAAAAGGGCCTAATAAGTAATGTTAAACAAGTAAACAGTTAGGGTAGTATTCATTCAACAGTTATATATTGAGCACTTCCTATGTACTAGGATACAGTGGGAATATGCCAGAAAGCAGATCATGCCCAGAGCCTGCTAACCTGGGACTCCTGGCTAAGCAGGGAGAGAAGTGTCACCTGGAGGAAGAGCATGCCCCTGAGCCTGTCCACAGACCCCAGTGCAGAGCCCTGGTTCCTGCAGAGTCTGATCAACCTCTTTTGGTGGAGCTCCCCATGTGCCCAGCGGTGGGTCCTGCAGGGGTGGATGTGGAAGGCTAACTCATGTCTTGCTCCCAAGGAGTCCAGGTCTGGCATAGCCTTCTCTTTGTTTGCAAGGCAGGGGGTGCCCATGCAGGAGCCAGGTCACCTGGGTATTCTCCGAACTCTAGGGTTGTTTTGCCTCTTCTGGCCAATGAACCCTTTTGTATTTGGGAAAACTAAAGCACAAGGTGACTGCTGTGGGCAGGTGAGGAGAGATAAGAGTTGAGCTCAGCATCCAAAGGCTGTGATGCCACTGTCTCAGGGTGCTCTGGGTGCCATGAGTGTGTCAGGCAGCAGAGGCATCAGTGGAAGAACAGGGTCAGTGCCGAGGTGAAAAACCCAGAGCTTCCTGGTCAGCAGGCTATGTGGTCCCTCCCTGGTTGGTCTCTGTGCCTGGGGAAGCCTCAGTCAGGCCAGCTAGTCTATGTATTTCCCACTTCCTGCCGAGTCTGCTCCCAAAGGGATGGGAGCACCTCTGCTCAAGATATTTGCAGAAGCAAAGTATTTTAACCCAGAGTTGTTTTTTGGTGACTGTAGGGAAAAGACTGTATTATCTTATCCAATTATATACTAGCTACTCAGAATTTGCAAAAATTCATACAGATGTCAAAGACTGGATCTAGAATCTCCTGGACAAGCTATTGGTGGAGATGAGCAGGCAACTTTTATCTGACTAGCATGAGGGTGCCATGCTATGTGTTCCCAGATGCTAATTCATTTCCCAGTTCCTGTGCACTCATTACGACTATTCCCCAGCCCCGCTTGGAGCCAGGATATAGATATATGACAGGTTCTGACCAAAAGAATTTGAACATGTCTGGCTACACAAGCACTCATTGTGATGGTTAATTTTATGGATCAACCTGACTGGGCCATGGGGTACACAGAGAGTTGGTCAAACATTATTCTGGTGTATCTATGAGACTGTTTCTGGATGAGATGAACATTTGAATCAGTAGACTGAGTAAACCAGATTGCCTTCCCTAATGTCCATGGGCCTCATCCAGCCAACTGAAGACCTGAATAAGCCAAAAAGTCTGAGTAAGAAAAAGAGATCTTTTCCCGACTGTCTTCAAGAGGGGACACAGGTCTTTTCTCCCCTTCAGTGAGTGCATGCTCAGTTGCTTCAGTCATGTCCAACTCTTTGCAACCCCATGGACTGTAGCCTGCCAGGCGCCTCTGTCCATGGGATTTTGAGGCAAGAATACCGGAGTGGTTACCATTTCCTCTTCCAGGGGATCTTCCCAACCCAAGGATCGAACCTGCGTCTCCTGCATTGCAGACAGATTCTTTACCACTGAGCCAGCAGGGAAGCCCTTATTATCTCTTCCTGAGTCTTGAGGTTGCTAGCTTTCAGACTGAAACTTACACCATTGGCTCTCCTGGGTCTTGTGCTTACTGACTGCAGATCTTGGGACTTCCCAGCCTCTAAAATCATGTGAGCCAATTCCTTATAATAGATCTCTCTTTCTCCCCATCCACCCATTCATCCATCTATCCGTCCATCCATCTATCCATCCTGTTGGTTCTGGTACTCTGGAGAACCCTGTCTTCTGCAGTTATCATCCACGCTCGCTTGTTCCTTCTATGGAGACTGCATGGCCAGGTGTTTTGTGAGAACAAATAACATAGCCTCCTAGTTGCTGCTGGAGGAGAGCTGCATAACCCTATCAGACCTGATAAAGGTGAGAAGTCAGTCTTTACTGTATTACGTCACTGAGATTTTAGGGTTTCTATAGCATCTGGTGTTGATTATCTAATATACCATCCCCTATCCCAAGAGAAAGAAATGTAAGTTAATTTACTTCCATGGAAGAAATTGTAATGAGATACGGAAGGGACCTTTGGGAGGGCAAGGCATTTGGGTCAGGAAGCCTCTGCTAATCCTCTGACAAGAGGAGATCTAACTTCTGTTTCAATCCCCAGGACATCTGTCCAGGGATCTCATTCTCTCATCTCATAGCTACTTCCACGGCTTTCAATATTAGAGTCCAAACTTTGTGCCCAAGGGAGGTGACATCTAAAGGCAGAATGGGAGAGAACATGTAAATCAATTGCACAATATAATATGCTCTGTGGGTGGAAGGAACAAGATGCTGAGAGAGAGAAAGGCAGGGGAACCCTATCAAGACGCAGGTGGAGACATTCAGGATCAAGATGGTGGAGTAGTAGGACATGAAGCTCATCTTCTCCCACAAACAGCAAAAATATGTCTACATGAGGAACGATTCTCACAGAATATCTACTGTAAGCTGGAAGAAGACCTTAGACTGCTGAAAGGGCAAGAAAATCTTCATGTGACCAGGTAGGAGAAAAGAAAAAAAGAAATGAATTGGGATGAGACCTGTGCCCCTGGGAGGGAGCTGTGAAAGAGGAAATGTTCCTACACCCTGGGAAGCCCCCTCATGGGAGGGGAGATCAGCTGGGACAGAAGGGGAGCTTCAGAGCCTTAGAGGAAAATGCAGCAGCCAGTTTGTGGCAGCCGGAGCAGAGGGAGAAATACACAGATGGTCAGTATTGCTGTCTTGCATTCCCCAGCCTGAGATGTGCAACCATGGGAGTAGACAGTTTTCTTGGAGGCTGGAACTAGAGCTTTGGAGATGAAGCAGAGCAAGGACTGGGATAGGCTGTGTGGAAACAGTTTAGGGAGGCTGGAATCCAGTGTGACTACAACTGAGGGTATATGAAGAGGAAACCGAGGCTGCCTTAGTGGCCAGTTGCCATTGTTTCGGGGATGCAGTAGGAGAGGGGAAGGACCTGGACTGTAGCCTTTTCCCTTTGCACATGCTCAGAGATGGCAGGACACTGCCTGCACAGTCCCCAGGGGTGGCCGTGAGCCGCTGCTGCTGCCTGCCAACCATGAGTGGTTGTGAGCTTCTGCCTCTGTCCTTGCAGACTCCAGGAGTGCAGGAGATACCTCTGCTCCCATCATGTACTCTGGGGGCATGCCTGAGCTGCCGCTGCCCCTGAGAACCCCAGTCTAGGAACCAGCTGCTGCATTTGCACATCCCCTGTCAAGTGGATAATGACCAGCACACATTGAGGAAAGAAGCTACAGGCATCAATACTAAAAACAGGCCTCACACCACACATATTAAACCCATACAAGCTACACATATAAATAGCCCTCTAAGACCAAGTAGATGACTATTTCTCCTAAACTCACAGAGTAAGAGAAATACAAGTAAAATGAAGACACAGAAGAACTCTCAGTTAAAAGACCAAGAGCATTCCCCTAAAGAACAATGAAACAGATCTCATCAGTCTAACACACACCAATTTCAGAAAGGAGATAATGAAAATATTAAAGGAATTAAGAAAGGCTATCAAAAGAACTGCAGAGTATTGTAAAAAGGAACTGGAAACTATAAAGAACCAAGAAAAATTAGAAAATTCATTGGCAGAAACAAAAGCTGAGCTAAAGGCAATGAAGAGCAAAATGAATAATGCAGAAAAACAAATAAGTGACCTGGAAGACAAAATAACAGAAACCACCTAATCAGGACAGCAGACAGAAAGTCAAACAAACAAAAAAAGAAAGCAAAACAAGAGGCCTATGAGATAATATAGAGCATGACAATCTATGCATGGTAGGGATCCCAAAAGGGGAAGAAAGAGGAAAGGGGATTGAAAATGTTTTTGAAGAAATTATGGCTGAAAAGTTTCCAAACCTAAAGAAGGAAACAGATATGCAGGTATAGGAAGCACAGAGGGTCCCAAACAAGATAAACCCAAACAGACCCACACGGAGACATATTATAGAAAAAATGGCAAAAGTTAAAGAGAGGATTCTAAAGGCAGCAGGAGAAAAACAAAGAGTTAATTACAAGGGAACCCTCAGAATGATGTCAGCTGATTTCCCTATGGAAATGTTGCAGGTCAGAAGGGAGTGGGCAAGATATATTCAAAGTCCTGAAAGGGAAAAATCTGCAACCTAGGATACTTTACCCATTTAGAAGAGAAGGAGAGATAAAGAATTTCTCAGACAAGCAAAAACAAAGAACACAGCAACACAAAATCTATCTAAAAGAAAATATTGAAAGGTCTTCTCTAAATAGAAAAGAGGTAAGAATCTATAGACAGGAGAAAATCACAATTATAAAGAAAATCACTTAAATAAACCAGTACACATATTAAAAAAAATTTCTGTGAAAGTGAAGATAACCACAATGAACAGCAAAAGGATGAACATAAAGATGTAAAAGAAGACATCAAAATCATAATATGTAGGGGAGGAGTGTGTGTGTGTGTGTGTGTGTGTGTGAATTGCTCGGTCATATCTGACTCTTTGTGACCCCATGGACTGTATCCCAGCAGGCTCCTCTGTCCATTCTTGTCCAGGCAAGAATACTGGAATGGGTTGCCATTTCCTTCTCCAGGGGATCTTCCTGCCCCAGGGACGGAACCCTCATCTCCTGCAGCTCCTGCACTGGTAGGCAGATTGGGTACCACCGCACCACCTGGGAAGCCTGTGCACCTATGCAGGAGCACCCAGATACATAAAACAAGTGCTAACAGACATGAAGAGACAAACTTGTGAGAGTACAATAGCAGACTAACACTCCACTCACATCAATACACAGATCTTCTAGACAGAAAATCAATAAAGCAACAGAGACCCTAAATGATGTTAATACAATACAACAGTTAGACATAATTGATATTTTCAGGACATTACATTAAAAAAAAAAAACAACCCAGAATACAAATTCCTTTCAAGTGCACACAGAACATTCTCTAGGATTGCCCATATGCTAGGACACAAAACAAACCTCAACAAATTTAAGAGTATTATCTCAAGCATCTTTCTTAACTACAATGACATGAAACTAGAAAATCACCCACAGAAAAAGAAAGAAAAAGCAATTACATGGAGATTAAACAACATGCTACTGAAAAACCAGTGTGTCAAAGAGGAAACCAAAGAAGAAATTAAACAATACCTGAAGCAAATGACAATGAAAACACAACCATACACAATCTATGGGATTCAGCAAAAGCAGTTTTTAGAGGGAAGTTTAATGATGATACAGGGCTTCTTTAAGAAACAAGAAAAATCTGAAATAAACAACCTAACCCACCATCTAAACGAATTAGAAAAAGAAGAACAAAGAAAACCTAAAGCCAGCAGAAGGAAGGAGATAATAAAAATCAGATAGGAAATAAAGTAGGGATTAAAATGAATAAAAACCAAGAGCTTTTAAAGCCAGTCTTATGGACTCTGTGGGAGAGGGAGAGGGTGGGGAGATTTGGGAGAATGGCATTGAAACATGTATAATATCATGTATGAAACGAGTCGCCAGTCCAGGTTCGATGCATGATACTGGATGCTTGGGGCTGGTGCACTGGGACGACCCAGAAGGAGGATAGGGGGAGGGAGGAGGGAGGAGGGTTCAGGATGGGGAGCACGGGTATACCTGTGGTGGATTCATTTCGATGTTGGGCAAAACTAATACAATATTGTAAAGTTTAAAAATAAAATAAAATTAAAAAAAAATAAAGTAAATCTTAAGATGCTAAAAAAAAAAAAAAAAAAAGGATAAATAAGATGGACAAATCTCTGGCCAGGTTCACCAAGAAGAAAAGAAAGGGATCCAAATAAACAAAATAAGAAATGAAAAAGGAGGCATAACAACTGATACCACAGAAATACAAAAAATAATTAGGGAATATTATGAAGAGTTCTATGCCAGCAAATTTGACAACCTAGAAGAAATGGACAAGGTTCTAGAAACATACAGCCCACCAAAACTGAATAAGAAGAAACGTAATTTGAATAGACCAATCACTAGAAGTGAAATAGAACCTGCAATTAAAAAGCTCCCTATAGATAAAAGTCCAGGCCCTGATAGTTTCACTGGCAAATTCTACCAAACATACAAAGAACTTACACTGATCCTTTTCAAGCTATTACAAAAAACTGAAGGGAAGGAACACTCCCAAAAACATTCTATGAAGCCACTATCATCCTGATACCAAAACCAGCTGAAGACACCACCAAAAAAGACACCACCAGGACTTCCCTGGTAGCTCAGCTGGTAAAGAATCTGTCTGCAAGGCAGGAGACCCCAGTTCAACTCCTGGGCAGGGAAGATCTGCTAGAGAAAGGATAGGCTACTCACTCCAGTATTTTGGGGCCTCAGCTGGTAAAGGATCTGCCTGCAGTGCGGGAGACCTGGGTTTGATCCCTGGGCTGGGAAGATCCCCTGGAGAAGGGAATGGCTACCCAGTCCAGTATTCTGGCCTGGAGAATTCCATGGACTGTATAGTCCATGGGTTGCAAAGAGTTGGACATGACTGAGTGACTCTCACTTTCATTTCTCTTAATAAAATATTAGGAAAACAAATTCAACAAGACATAAAAAGATCATACACCATGATCAAATGGGATTCATCCCAGGTTCACAAGGATGGTTCAACATACACAAATCAATCAATGTGATACACCACATAAACAAAAGTAAAAACCACATGATCATCTCAACAGATGCAGAAAAAACATTTGACAAAATTCAACATTCAGTTAATGATAAAAATTCTTACAAGATGGCTACAGAGGGAACATATCTCAATATAATAAAACTATTTATGGTAAACCCACAGCCAATATAATACCCAATGGTGAGAAGCTGAAGATGTTTCCGCTAAAATTCAGAACAAGACAAGGATGCCCACTCTCACCTCTTCTATTCAACACAGTATGGGAAGACAGGAAAAAGAAGTAAAATGTATCCAAGTTGAAAGGGAAAAGGTAAAATTCTTATTTTATACAGATAGATGTATAGATAGATAGATGTATAGAAAATCCTAAAGACTCCACACAGAAAGGACTAGATCTGATAAAAGATTCAGCAAGATATAAGGATACAAGAAACATATGGAAGTCAGTTGCTTTTCTTTACACCAACAATTAAACATCAGAAAGAGAATTGTAAAAAACAATACCTTCTAAAATTGTAACCCCCAAAATAAAATACTTAGGAATAAATCTGACTAAGGAGGTAAAAGACTATGCTGAGAATTATAAAATATTAATGCAGGAAATTGAAGATGATTCAAAGAAGTGGAGAGACAACCCATGCTCTTGGATTGGAAGAATATTATTAAAAAGGCCATAGCACCCAAAGCGACCCACAGATTTAATGCTACCCCTACCAAATTACCCATGACATTTTTCACAGAACTAGAACAAATAATCCTAAAATTCATTTGGAATCATAAAAGACCCAGAGTT
Source organism: Bos indicus (assembly GCF_029378745.1). NCBI lineage: Eukaryota > Metazoa > Chordata > Mammalia > Artiodactyla > Bovidae > Bos > Bos indicus. Next base: position 44,606,236 of record NC_091766.1, read on the forward strand.
GCCAAAGCAATCCTGAAGAAAAAGAACAAAGCAGGAGGCCTAGTCCTCCTAGACTTTAGACAATACTACAAATCTACAGTAATCAAAATCATGTGTTATTGGCACAAAAACAAACTTATGGATCAATGGAACAGAATAGAGAGAAACCCAGAAATAAACTCATAATTTATGGTATGAGTTTATACTCAAAGGTATGAATTAACCTTTGACAAAGGAGGCAAGAATATACAACAGGAAAAAGTCTCTTCAGCAAGTGGGGCTGGGAAAGTTGGACAACTGAATGTAAATCAATGAAGCTAGAACACACCCTCTCATTATACACAAAAATAAACTCAAAATGGCTTAAAGACTTAAACATTAGATTTGACACCATAGAACTCCTAGAAGAGAACATAGGCAGAATGTTCTGACATAAATTATACCAATGTGTTCTTAGGTCAGTCTCCCGAGGCAAGAGAAATAAAAGTAAAATAAACAAATGCTGCTGCTGCTAAGTCGCTTCAGTCGTGTCCGACTCTGCGTGACCCCATAGACGGCGCCCCACCAGGCTCCCCCGTCCCTGGGATTCTCCAGGCAAGAACACTGGAGTGGGTTGCCATTTCCTTCTCCAATGCATGAAAGTCAAAAGTGAAAGTGAAGTCGCTCAGTCGTGTCTGACTCTTCGCGACCCCATGGTCTGCAGTCTACCAGGCTCCTCCGACCATGGGATTTTCCAGGCAAGAGTACTGGAGTGGGGTGCCATTGCCTTGGGACCTCATCAAACTTAAAAGCTTTTGAACAGCAAAGGGGACCATGAACAAAATAAAAAGACAATGCACAGAATGGAAGAAAATATTTGCAAATGATGTGTGACAAGGGTTTAATTTCCAAAATATACAAACAGCTCATATAACTCAACAACAACAATCAAATAACCCAATCGAAAAATGGACAGAAGACCTTAGCTGACATTTCTCCAGGGAAGACATGCAGATGGCCAATAGGCACATGATAGATGCTCAGCTTCACTATTAGAGAAATGCAAATTAAAACTAAAGTGAGGTATCACCACCTCACGAATGCCCATCACAAAGTCTACAAATAACAGATGCTGGAGAGAGGGTGGAGAAAAAGGGAACCCTTCCACACTGTGGGAATGTAAGTTGGTGCAGTCACTGTGGAAAACAGTATGGCAGTTCCTCAGAAAATGAAAAATAGAATTACCATATTATCCAGAAACCCCACTCTGGGCATATTCCCAGACAAAACTATAATTCAAAAAGACACATGCACTGTTATGTTCACAACAGCACTTATTCACAACAGACAAGACATGGAGACAACCTGTATAGTGACCAATGAATGGATAACGAAGATGTGGTACATATATACGATGGAATACTACTCAGCTATAAAAAAAACAAAATAATGCCATTTGCAACAACATGGATGAAACCAGAGATGATCATATTAAGTGAAGACAGTCAGAAAAACAAAGACAAATATCATATGACATCACATATGTAAAATGGAATCACTTTGTTGTACAGCAGAAATTAATACAACATGACAAATCAATTATACTTCAATTTAAAAAAGGGTATGTGGTGTTCTGTGCTTAGTCAGTCACATCCAAATCTTGCAACCCCATGGACTGTAGCCCACCAGGCTCCTTTCTCCATGGGGATTCTTCAGGCAAGAATACTGGAGTGGGTTGCCATGTGCTCCTCCAGGGGATCTTCCCAACCCAGGGATTGAACCCAGGTTTCCCACCTTGCAGGCAGATTATTTACCATCTGAGCCACCAGGGAAGCCCAAGAATACTGGAGTTGATAGCCTATCCCTTCTCCAGGGGAACTTCCCAATCCAGGAATCAAACCCAGGTCTCCTGCACTGCACGTGGATTCTTTACCAGCTGAGCTACCTGGGAAGCCCCCAAAATATATATACAGATAAAGAAAAAGATGCAAGTGGTGAGTAGTGGTGGAAGACTTCTGAGTAGGAGATATTTAAGTAGAAATCTATAAAATGGGAAGAAACCAGGCCAAGAATGAGGGGGAGGACATTCTAGTCAGAGAAAGCTCGTGCAAAGTCCCTGAAGTTGGATGGGGTTTAGCATGCTCTGAGAACTGAAGAAGGCGAGTGTGGCCAAAGTGCAGGGAACAGGGCAGGTGTGCGTGGTACAGACGCTGAGAGGCAGAAGGTGGCCAGGTGAAATAGGCAGAGCCATGGTTCCTTAAAGGGAAGATGTAATAGTTTTAATTTAAAGCAATGGAAAGTGATGGGAAGGATTTTGGGTCAAGAAGGGCTGTGATCTCATTTGCATGCTAAAAGGATCACTTTGGCTATTGTGGGAATAATGGACCACTAGGAGAGAGGAGAGGATGCGGCAAGACCATCCAAGAGGCTGAGGCAGGGGTTCAGGGGAGACAGATGATGATTATGGAGATGGGGAGAAGAGGAAGGTCTGGGGCTTGGAAGCTGTGGATGAAGGGGCAAGGGAAAGGTGTTCAGGATGACTTCCTCTTGTGCTCCTGGCTCCATCCTCTTGCATGCTACAGTGCCATTCCCAGTGATGAGGCGAGCTGGGAGTGGAGCTCCAGGGACCCACACACAAGCCTTCTCAAGGCGTGTGATCTGAAATGTAGATTACAAGCACGCTCTTGTCCTCTTTGGTAAATAAGATGAGAAGAGGACTTCTCAACTGTGGCACTTTTGTGCCACAGCCTCAGCTGAGGAAGAGGGACAGACACAGTCCTCTACTGTACAGGGTCTGGAACCTGTCCAAGCAGCAAAAGCCAGACAGGGAGCCTGTCCCTGAGGGGTCTCTCCCTTTACCTCCACCCTGCAGCCCAGGCCATGGCCCTCTCTGAGTAGGGACTGGGCTTCATGTGTGCAAAGCAGAGAAGCCATTGGGTCTTGCAAGACATTAATGAATACAGCTTGTTTTCTAATTATCTAGTCTCCAGAGGACACTAAGTCATGGCTGCGTTTTGTAAACAGGCATCAGCAGGCTGTTTTGGAAACAGCTTCTATAAGTGTATTTGTTTTTTGTCTCAATCCCAACTTCTGGAATGTACCACAGCTCAGATGAACTCCTGAGGAGGGGTTCCTGAGCCTGGTGGTGGGTTCTGCTGCTCCCAGGGCCCATGGAGTTCCTGCCAACTTCAGTCTTAAGGGAAAACATTGCTCACGGCCTCTATCCTTTCCAGCATGGCTCCCAAGGACCCTGGCCTTGGGAAGGCCAGGGAAGTGTGAGCCATGTCCAGACTATGTTCTCCCTCTGTGTCTTCCCTCTGCTTTCGTAGCTTCGGTCACTGAGTATTTATTAACATGGCAGAGAGCTCAGCTGAGTCCAACTGTTGGAAGGAGAGGAGGTCAGTGTGAGGTGTTGGCCCTAACAGCCTGGCTTGGGTCTTGGCAGAGAGTGGTCAGGGTTAAATTTGAAGGACCTTTCCCTCACCAGTTGGTGATGCTATGGGCATAAGCCAGGAACGAGCAGCACAGAGTTAGGGAGGGGGCCTCTGGGGTAGTGGTCAGAGGTGAGACTGGAGATGTCAGGAGCTGGGCTGGCGGGGCCGCATGATGATGGCGAGAAGTTGATGTTTTATTCCATGAGAAGCCAGTGGAGGATTTTAAGCCGGAGAGTAAAATGATCTGATTTATACTTTTAAAGACCATCTGTACATTGGTTGAGACATTTTCTGCAGCATTAACAGGAAACCCCAGTCGGGAATGAGGCTCCTAGTAAGGAAAAGCTACTATTGACACAGTGAGAAGGCCCTTGGGGGAGTTTCTCGGGTAGGTTCACCCTGTGGTCCCAAGATGGCATGGAGCACTCAAACCCTACCCTACCTGCCCTGCAGCCCTTAGCCTGTGGTTGTGTGGCACAGCTTTAGGTGCTGCATTGGAGCATGAGAGGAGGGACTCCCTTGTGCTTGAGCTGTGGGAATAAGTAAGCCTCTCCCCAAAGCCCTCATGCCTTGACTTCCCCTCAGGTTTCCACCTTGACGTCCCCTCGGGTTTCCGCCTTGACTTCCCCTCAGTTTCCACCTTGACTTCCTCTCAGGTTTCTGCCTTGATTTCCCCTCAGTTTCCCCCTTGACTTCCCCTCAGTTTCCACCTTGACTTCCCTTCAGGTTTCCGCCTTGACTTCCCTTCAGGTTTCCAGCTTGACTTCCCCTCAGGTTTCCGCCTTGACTTCCCCTCAGGTTTCTGCCTTGACTTCCCTTCAGGTTTCCACCTTGACTTCCCCTCAGGTTTCCACCTTGACTTTCCCTCAGGTTTCCAGCTTGACTTGCCCTCATTTCCCACCTTGACTTCCCCTCAGGTTTCCACCTTGACTTCCCCTCAGGTTTCCACCTTGACTTCCCCTCAGGTTTCTGCCTTGACTTCCCTTCAGGTTTCCAGTTTGACTTCCCCTCAGGTTTCCACCTTGACTCCCCCTCAGGTTTCCTTGGCAGATTTGCATCACGTGCTTACCCCAAAGCAACCACCAGAGAGAACCACCACGACTGGCTTGGGCAGGCATGTGGCTATGGGAGGAGGTGGGCTGACCGAAGCTCTGTCTGAAAGGGGTGCACAGTGCTGGGGTGGCCTCCTGGGGGTTCCAGGAAGGGTGGACAGAGCAGGCAGCAGAGGAAGTGAGGAGAGCTGTTAGAAGCCAGGCTGATTTGGGACAACTGTTGGAGGCAAGTCAATGGATGTGTTGATTGACTGAATGAGGGGATGGAGAGAAAGGAAATAATCAAGCATGAATATTAGATATTTTGGCCAGATAAACCGGATGGGGGTTTGATCCATTTACTGAAGGCTGAGGAAGAAAGGGCAGATATTTTTTGTAAAATCCAGGTTCTGCTTTTTCCACAGTAGGTGGACTGAGAGGTAGGCAGTGGGCTCAGGTATCTGAAATAGAGGTACCTCCCTGTATGTCCAAGGAAAGATCTTGGTAAGAAAAATGGTCCATGCCAGGGAAACCAATTCAGAATTCATCAATGCTCTGTGACATTTAAAACCACAGGAGCCAGTGAGATCACCAGGGAGTGTATGAAGTGAGGGGAGATGTCTGAGAACCGAGTCCTGGTCCCCACTGAAGTTTAGGGGTGGGAGGATGAGGAGAAGTCACAATGAGCCTGGGCAAGAATGTGAGGAAGAGATGAGGTCACTCATGTCCAGTGATCCAGTCAGGCTGGGCCTGAGATTATGGGCTTGGCAACATGGAAGACACTCAGAAACTCAATGTTTGGAACCTCTAGTGTTTCATTAGGGCACTGGGGAGTGAAGTCATCTTTGGACTAGGCTGAGAGAGGATAGGAGGTGGAGAGGAAGAGCTCGTTAGAAGAGTTTTGTCATGAAGGGGAGCAGAGAAATGGAGTGGTGGGAGGGAAACCCTGGCTTGCAAACACAACATCTTAAAAAACAAACCTGTGGGGATGAGCGAATGGAGAGGGAGATATTCATGATACAAAAGGGAGAAGGGACAATTCTAGAAGAAAAGTCTCTGGGTGGGTGAAAGCAGGAAGTCCCTAGAGAATAAGTGGAGGCCTGGCCCCTGACAGGGCAGACGCTCTGTGCTTCATAACAGAGGGTGGGCAGAGCCTGGTGCAGGTGGAGGCATGGGGAAGCGCACCCAATGGTGAGGGACGAGGGGAAAGTTCCGTGCAGTACGTATTTGTGCTTCACAACCGGGGGTGATTCTGACCCCCAGGAGACAGCTGGAGCTTTCTGGAGATGGTTTTAGCTGTCCTCCTTGGGGAGGGAGGATTTTCCTACTAGTATCTAGGGGTGTAGGTCAGGGATGCTGCTAAATACCCTACAATGCACTCAAGAGTCCCCACAACAAAGAATAATCTAGCCCCAAAAGTCAATAGTGGCACCGTGAAGAACTGTGGTTTATGTTAATAATTATAACTAACAGTAATAACTTTGGCCACCTGATGCAAAGAGCTGACTCATTTGAAAAGACTCTGATGCTGGGAAAGATTGAGGGCAGGAGGAAAAGGGGATGACAGAGGATGAGATGGTTGGATGGCATCACCGACTCAATGGACATGGGTTTGGGTGGACTCTGGAGTTGGTGATGGACAGGGAGGCCTGGCGTGCTGTGGTTCACGGGGTCACAAAGAGTCGGACCCGACTGAGTGACTGAACTGAACAATAATAATGTGACTTGTACAGCCCTCCAAGAAATACCGAACCTTAGCCCTCAAAAGTGAAAGTCCTGCCTCTCACTACCCTCTCCTAGGCAGGGCCGGCATGCACGCAGCCCTGTGTAGACTAACCCACGTCCTGGTGGTTACACTGTGGGGGTTAGAGAAGGCCCTTCGTTCCTCATCCCAGCTTGCTGAGGCCAAACCTTACCCTGGGGCTCAGGCATCATGCTTTGCTGCTGACACTGGGCCTGCTGGACTCCCTGCTGCTCCTGGGATGGAGGGTCTCCATGCAGGAAGGTGACTGGGGAGGGGGGACCTCAGAAGAATGGGCGTTACGGTCGTCACAGTTGTGACATAGAAACGAACTCATTTGCCTTTGCTGAAACCTTCCCTGTGTCAGGCATGATGCATGGCACCACAGTATTGGGATATGAGAAATCTCTTCTTCTTGTTTGGAGTATTTATCTCTCTCTTTTGTCTCAAGTAGGTTCTATAAATTATCTTTCAGAGAGAACCATATAATGTATGCTTTGTCCAAGGACAGATCTTGGTAAGAAAAATGCCTCTGTTTCCTCTCCGAAGACTCCTCCGCCATCTGTCAGTTTGGAAATCTCCACATCTTGACCCACAGCAAATTGCTTCTGGCAGCATACAACAATGTAGTACCTGTACTGCGAGGAGTGAGCGGTCCATTTCAGGGATGAATGAGCCAAACATCATCTACCTCTCCCGATCTTTACAATTACGGCCAAACCGCTCTAGCACCCCTCCGAGTTCACCCCTTTCTCCTCAACTCATCCGAGGCAGCTCTGGTCAGAACCTCATTATTGGCCAACACAGCAGCCTCTTCTCTGGGAATTTCTCCATCAATGGGCAGCTCCCCTCCAGGGCTCCTCCTTGCCTGCTGTCTTGGGAGGGAGCCCAACTCCTCTGCCTGGTGTTTAAAGCCCACAAGTACCTATTTTTAGCCACATCCCCCGCCATTCATGCTTTAGTCTGAGCCAAACTGCACACACTCTCCACGTGTGTCCTGTCCTGGACCCAGAGAGGGTACTTGGGGCAGAAACCCTTGAAATCAGAGAAATTTCAATGATCACAAGAGTAGTGGTGAAAATAAACCAGCCCCTGCAACTTGACAAATGCAGCACTTGGTGGGCTGAATTTCGGAGAAGAGACCTCCAGACTAATGCAGGGTAGTCATTCTCCCACCAGGGACTCACAGGCTGGCAGGAGGTACCCGACATGCCCGCCCAACAGGCAGGCTGCCCAGCATCCCTGCAGGGCAGGCCATCTGGGTCTTGGGTCCCCACATGGAGGATGGGAAAGCAATGCCCAGAGTCACAGAGGCAGGACCAACACTCTGTAGTTCTGAACACTGCCGGGTACTTCTCAGCATCCCATTTCTTTCTTTCTTTCTTTATTTTTTATTGAAATGAATCTGCCACAGGTATACATGTGTTCCCCATCCTGAACCCTCCTCCCTCCTCCCTCCCTATACCATCCCTCTGGGTTGTCCCAGTGCACCAGCCCCAAGCATCCAGTATCGTGCATCAAACCTGGACTGGTGACTCGTTTCATACATGATATTATACATGTTTCAATGTCATTCTCCCAAATCTTCCAACCCTCTCCCTCTCCCATAGAGTCCATAAGACTGTTCTATACATCAGTGTCTCTTTTGCTGTCTTGTATACAGGGTTATTGTTACCATCTTTCTAAATTCCATATATATGTGTTAGTATACTGTATTGGTGTTTTTCTTTCTGGCTTACTTCACTCTGTATAATAGGCTCCAGTTTCATCCACCTCATTAGAACTGACTCAAATATATTCTTTTTAATGGCTGAGTAATACTCCATTGTGTATATGTACCACAGCTTTCTTATCCATTCATCTGCTGATGGACATCTAGGTTTCAGCATCCCATTTCTATGGGGCTGGAGGGAGAGGGGGAATGATAATCTCAAGAAGAGAATCTGGGTCTCAACCTCAAGCAATTAACAAGTTGGAGAAAGGGAATCAAAGAGTTAAACACGGTACTCCTCACTGCCACCCCCCCCCCCCGCCGCCGCCAAACACTGCCCCTACAGTGCCCTCAGCCAGACTGTTTGAGGGGCAGGGGACACCCCAGGATGTGGCAGTGACATCACTGCCCCTGGCAAGGGGACTGATTATCTTGATCTCACGTGTTCTGCTCCTGGTTGTGGTGCTGAATGACTTTATGGTTATAACTGAAGCATCTCACATAGGCTGGGCTGCTGCAGGGGTCCCAGTGCCCCGGCGGGGAGAGGGCACATGCACAGCCTGGGCAGAGGTCAACGTGTGACAAATGGCTCTTGCACATGGTGTGTGGGGATGTGTTTGGGTCTCACCTGGGATGCAGCCTATTTCAGGAAGCTGGGTTGGGCCCAGACCCAGTTTCTCTTCAGCGCTTTGTACCAAGAGGCTCAGGTTCAAGTTCAAAGGCCCTAGAATTCTTTGGAATAAAATTATCATCTGGGTTCTACAAACACCTATAAACACACTGCACAGGTACCCCAGGAGCCTGTCTTTACCCCTGGAGACCCCAGTTTCATACTCCCCACCTGCTCGCTTTATACTGACACCTGGCTCTCTGGAGCAGCCCTGGGAAGCCGCTGTTCCTGCCCACTGTAACGTCCTCATGCCAAGATGATCTTCCTTTTAGCCTCACCTCCCCATCTCCACTCCAGCCCATTAAAAAGGAAAGGATTCTGAGAAACTAGAAGATGACAGCAGTCAAATGTGTGACCCTCCCAGATCCCGGCCTGGCTGCTTCTCTCAGCTCAGCTCTGCACACCTGAGCCCTCCGGGGCAGGCGTTGTGGGAAGGCTGGGTTTGGGGAAATGACCCTGACACCAGGAGGCCTCCATCTGCCCTTGGCTCCACAGATGCCACCCATCACGGTCCCTCAGCAGACAAGGGGCCACCCATCACGGTCCCTCAGCAGACAAGGGGCCAGCCCAGCGGTCCTTGGGAAGAACCGGGTGTCACTGACCATGGGCTCCTTCTGTTTAACTCACAGCACTTCAGGAGAGTAGAGTTAAGGTCTTGGAACCTAGCCGAGCCCTGCCTACTCAAGCCAGTGTGGCATGGTTGGAAAGCAGTTACAATATGAAAACCCATCCGCCGGTTTACGCAGTCTCTCACGCCACACCGTGTGGGCCGAGTGCCTGCTGGGAGCCAGGTCCTGTGTGCCCAGAGACATTCGGCCCCTGGCACTCCTCATGGACCTGTGCTCTGACATCCAAGGGACCTCTGTCCTAGATGGCCTGGCCTTCCCCTCACCTCGTCTTCCCCAGCCGGGCCTCCTTCCCAGGCTCTGTCTCACCATCCTTTCTCATTCCTTCAGCCTCTTGCCCCCATGGACCCAGGACCGGCCACCTCCTTCTTCTCAAGCCTTTCAGCTCGACCTGTCCTCCACTCCCATCTCCACAGGCCAGAGCCTCCGAAGGCCTCCTGCCTCCACGCCCATGTCCTTTGCACTTAATGCTGGAAGCACGGCCTTTGCAGGGTGCCCCATACCACGCCTGGTGCCACGTTCTGTGGCAACCAGGTGCTGCTGCTGCTAAGTTGCTTCAGTCATGTCCGACTCTGTGCGACCCCATAGATGGCAGCCCACGAGGCTCCCCCATCCCTGGGATTCTCCAGGCAAGAACACTGGAGTGGGTTGCCATTGCCTTCTCCAAGGCAGCCAGGTGAACAGACCCTAAATAAGGTGGCATCAGCAGAAAACGGGCTCTGAGCAGGGCACACTGGATAGGGGTGAGTGGCAGGAAGGGTCAGGAGTGGCAGGAACTCCCTGCCTGCTTTTCAGCTGCCCCCTCAGCACCTTGCATGGGACATGGCATTCAGCTCACCCTAAGAAACACCAACTGAATCCAGGAAAAATAAGCTTAGGGACTGAAGAGGGACAAACAGGCCACCAAGGTACAGAGGGACAGAAGACTAGGAGTGGCAGGGAGCTGGAGCGCCTGGGCTGTGGAGGGTGGTAGGGAATGGTGGGGCATGGATCAAGGCAGCCCTGGTTTCTGAGCCCTCTGTGCATGGCTGCCATGGGAGTTGATTCACACCACGGCCACCCAGGAGGATGCTGCCTTGACCCTGTGGCTCAGGGAGGAGAAGGGATGGTTCATGGCTGAGCTCAGGTTTAGCCATCAAGTGAGCACACTACCCCAAACAGTGAGGTTGGGGTACATATCAAGGGTCTTATTTTGCCTCGCACCCTTTCCCTTCACACCCACCAAGCAATGGAGATTGATTGTTTAATGACTCCAGCCTGGAGGTACTCTCCCCAAAGGTGGGCAGCAGCCCTGCGAGTCCCAGTCTTGCTGCCCCCACACCCCAGGCCCACAATGGGGCTCTGGGTAAGGGTGAGTGTACAGTGACTACCCAGTATGGTAGCCTCAGAGCTGGCAAGTTCAAGGGCCCCACTGCCTGTGACCACAGCACTTCTGTTCGCTCTGGGCTGGGCATTGTGAGCCTGGTTAGTACTGGCCAGAATGCTGAGCATCCGCCCAGTGTGTGTAGGGGGTTCTCTGCATGCAAACCTGGGGTAAACAAACCACAGTATGTACAGCGAGTGTGGCTGTAGAATGTTGCTTCCATGGCCCTGACCTTGGGAACTGAGATGAGTTTCCTTTCTCCTGGAGGCTCTACAGACAGACCAGGAAGTCGTGGATAGGATGGCTTCCAGCTGTCCTGAAACAACAGCAGTTTAATGAGCTCCTGCACATGTGGGGCAGTCTCCAGTGAAATGTGTCCATTAAAATATATGTGGTTCAGGAGGCCTGGCCCTCTCCCGGCTGAGGAGCAGCTGAGGGCAGATGCCTGGTGAGCTGTGGGCTGCCCTGGCCAGGACAGGGTCCGCTTAGCAGCCTCAGCCTCACCATCCTCCCCCAGAGACACCCTCCACACTGGCTCCTGACCTTGGAGAGAAGATGGTGAGCCAAGAAGGGTGTGGAACAAAGGCCTGGGTGTCAGTGGAGCCTGGGAGGGCCAGGGCTCCAGGAAATCTCTGTCTTTCACGAGAAGCAGGTGAGCAGTTGCCTGTCTCTGTCCATCCTTTCACTAAGAAGTATGGAGTCCCTGGCAGTGGACAGCAAAGGACACCATCTGCCCCTGCCTCCTGGGAGCTGGGCACGTCTCCTTGTGGAGTAGGTGTGATCAGCTGGCAGTAACTGCAGGGGTCACTGGTCCAGAACAGTGACCAGGCTTCCCCTTTGGCCCTGGCCCTGGTAGGGTGCACTCAGCCTTTAGAACAGTCATGACCCTGCTCAAGCCTGTAGGAACCAGCTGGGAGTAAGCATGTGACTCCCCACCATGTACCTGGAGAGCACTGGGTACGCACAAGTCACAAAGGTGGAGGGTCTGGGCTGCCAGCTGGGCAGGGTGGACCCCCGTCCTTGCACTGCCTATCCCCCTGGAGTCTCCATAACCCTGTTTCTCAGGACCACTCTCCTGGGAGCTGGTAACGGTAGAAGAAGGAAGAATCTGGGTGATTTTGATTTGACAGATCCTCTTGGGATGGGTGAGGGAGGGAAGGGGTGAAAGAAAAGAAACCAGGGAAGGTGGAAGAGGAGAGAACTGGCTCAGGCACCTTACTGTCTAACAAGATACTGGGGGCCGGGTTCAGATGTGGCCACAGAGCAAGTAACAAGCTGAAATCAAGATTGCTGGGAGAAATACCAACAATCTCAGATGTACAGATGATACCACTCTAATGGCAGAAAATGAAGAGGAACTAAAGAGCCTCTTGATGAGGGTGAAAGAGAAGAGTAAAAAAGCTGGCTTAAAATTCAATGTTCATAAAACTAAGATCATGGCATCTGGTCCCATCACTTCACAGCAAATAGAAGGGGGAAAGTGGAAGCAGTGACAGATTTTCTCTTCTTAGGCTCCAAAATCACTGTGGATGGTGACTGAAGCCATGAAGTTACAAAATGCTTCTTAGAAGGAAGGCTATGACAAACTTAGTGTATTAAAAAGCAGAGACATGACTTTGCTGACAAAGGTCTGTATAGTCAAAGCTAAACTGTCTTTCTAGTAGTCATGTACGGATGTGAAAGTTGGACCATAAAGGAGGCTGAAGGCTGAAGATTTGATGCTTTCAAATTGTGATGTTGGAGAAGACTCTTGAGAGTCCCTTGGACAGCAAAGAGATTAAATGAGTCAACCCTAAGAAAATCAACCCTGAATACTCATTAGAAGGACTGATGTTGAAGCTGAAGTTCCAATATTTGGCCACCTGATGTGAAGAACTGACTCATTGGAAAAGACCCTGATGCTGGGAGAGATTGAAAGCAAAAGAAGAGGGTGGCAGAGGATGAGATGGTTGGATGGCATCACCGACTCAACGGACATGAGCTTGAGCAAACTCTGGGAGATGGTGAAGGACAGGGAAGCCTGGCCTGGTACAGTCCATGGGGTCACAAAGACGCAGACACAACTTAGAGACTGAACAAAACAGGATCCAGGAGCTCTCCTGATGGGTGTAAAGGTCACGTTGCCAGGTCCTTCTAACTCACTGGCTGGCCCACCTGCTCCCTCGGTGGCTCCTTGCCCTTAGGTGGCACTGCCCTCCAAGCCGATGAGGATTGACATGGCTGAGAAGCCAGGCATTTCCACCATGAAAGCAGACGGGCTGGGATGGGAGAAGTCTTCCCTTCCACCAGTCAAACCAGCAGAGGGAGATTTCAGGCCCAGTCTGAGTGCGGTGATGCTGTGAGGGCCCAGTGCGGGCACCTGCACAGAGTTGGGGAGTCCACCTGGCATCCAGATGTTCTCCTTTAGATGTGGCACCAGACCAGACTCTAGGCTGAGAGCTGGTACTGCCCTGGGGAAGACGTCTTCTCTGGAGGGCAGCGAGGGGTGTGAATGTGTATATGATATTCTTGATACTACTGCCAGGCTGCCAGTGGCCTATTCCTTCTGTCTGAAACTATTTCCTTTCTGACTTACGGAAATTATTTCCTTTTCTGACTTCCTAACTTCCTTATTTTTATGGTGCTGTGGTCATTGTAGAAGCTACTTATCATTACTTGGCCAAATGAAAAGTTGGCCACCCTAAATCAGTCTTCTAAATTTCTGTTTTTAATTAAAAAGTTAAATTATATGTAAAAAATAAGAGTTTTTACATTAAAAAAATTAAGTGTGTATAATCTGGACACTGCAGGTGTTGGTTTGATGCTGGGGTGCCAGCTCTCACATCTCACTTCTTGGTTGGCCTCCTGTGCCTATGGCAGCAGGGATGGCTGGTGGTTCAGTGTCTGTACCAGATCTTATTGGCTGCATTGAGAAGGAGTCTGGGCTCCATCCAGGCTCAGCAGAAAAGAATGGTATCATTGATGTGCTGTGTCTGCCAGCAACTTGGGAAGGAATTTGCTCTCACTAACACCAGCTCTTAGGTTGAAAGTGAGCAATTTTGCATTCAAAGAAAAAGAAAAAAAAAAAAAAAGCACAAACTGGTTAAATGGGCTTAAATAAAATTGTAACCAATATACAGTAATTTCTGAAAGGTCCAGCTAATCATAACTTTAGGGACTTCCCTGATAGCTCAGTTGGTAAAGAATCCGTCTGCGATGCAGGAAACGCTGATTCAATTCCTGGGTAGAGAAGATTTGCTGGAGAAGAAAATGGCAACCCACTCCAGTATTCTTGGGCTTCCCTTGTGGCTCAGCTGGAAAAGAATCTGCCTGCAATGCAGGAGACCTGGGTTCGATCCCTGAGTTGGGAAGATCCCTTGGAGAAGGGAAAGGCTACCCATTCCAGTATTCTGGCCTGGGGAATTCCACGGACTGTATAATCCATGGGGTTGCAAAGAGTCAGACATGACCAAGTGATTTTCACTCACTCACTCAAGCTTTAAAGAGGGTTTCACTTTGGAAACCTAGATGCTAGAGACATCTGGTTGGTAATCAGAAGATAAGGATAACTCAGGATAAATACACTCAGCAGGCCTTAGAAGGAGCACTGCTCACCAGGAACAGAGGCTGGAGTCCCTCCTCCCAGGAGCTACATCTACTGTGGGCTGAGCTCTGAGGTCACCAGGCTACAGTACAGATGACTTTAGGATTTTAAATGCAGAGCTGGTCAAAGCTGTGCTTTCTCACCAGTGGAAGTTTCATGGCGACACCCAGAGCTCCAACTACTCTTTCTGTGCTGTTGCTTTTTAGTGGGGAAGAGTCTGTAAACTACCACCACCTGCCATGGGAGTTGGTTTGAGGAGCTGGGCTGATGTATATGAGTTCGTGGATGACTGAAGACACCCGGAGACTTTTGAAGCCATGGGAGGTCAATCTGGAGGCGTTGGAGGCACAGTTTATTTGTTTTTGTAGGCCAGTTTCTCAGGAGCAAACTCTGAGTGCAAATCTCAGCTGCCTCCCTCCTCATTCCAAGACAAGGAGGAGGGAGTGGGCTGTTTAGTCTCCTTAAGTTTGGAAACCAAAAGATACAGAGATGAGAGTGCATCACTTTTGGAGGGGTTGGCAGGAACCTGCAAAATCAGGCCCCTCCAGAAACCTCTGTGAGTTGATGTGATGGTGTATTTATGTGCAAAGATGCCTTTGACCAATGATGCTGACTGCAGTATTGTTTGTGATAATAAAAAACTAAGAATATCCTGACACTCATCACCAGAGCACTGGCTAAATATACTATGTTTCAGCCCCAAAGAGAATATTATACAGCTATTTAAAGATCCAGGTCAATCTATTTGTACTGACTTGAGATGGTTTTTAAGTGAGAAAAGCAAGTTGTAAAACAATGCGTAGTCTAATCTTAGGTCACAAAAATACCTGTGTGGGTATTTGTACATACACGAAAGAAAGCCTGGATGGGTCCCACCAATTTGTCAATGCAGGTTTTTCTTGGGGCTTGGGACTGGGGGTCAGGGTTTGGGACTGGGTTTTGGGATTTGAAGAATATGAAAGAAAGCCCTTGGGAGCATCACTGTTTCAGGGTCTCACAATGACTGGATGGGAGCAGTTGGACTTGAAGGATGAGTTCTCAGGAATTCATGCCCTGGGAGTTTTCAATCAGCCTGATGCTCTGGTCCAAGCCCTTGCCAGAGGTGAAGCCTTTGCTCTGCTCCATCTAAGGTTTGCTGGACCTGTTAATGCGCTTGCCTTTGAGCTGACTTTGGGATCTATAGAGTTCTACAGGGCATGGCAGCGTGTCTTCTCTTATCTTATTGGGTTACAGGCTACAGAGTTGACTGCAGCTTGAACTTTTAAGGTTACTGGTTTGGTGAACACTGTGCTTATAAAGATGATGGAGACAGGAGGCTGCATTTGATGCTATCGGTCATTCATTACCAACTTCTGAATGGAAACCTAAATGCCCACATATCTGGCTATCTTCTCTCTTTCCATCCCTTTTCAAGTCTTTAACTCATGTCACCCTTTCACGGTAGCCCCTAATTCCACAGAACATGGGTGCCTAACATGGCCTTTCCTTAGGATGCCACTTCATTATCTCCCTAATCCAACGTGGCGATGGGGAAGATGAGCACGGCCACTCTCTGAGTGATTTAACAGGATGCTTTAATGATGTATTGAAAATGAACATTGACCCCAGGTAAGAGGTGCTAAACTGATACTTTAAAAGCACGCCATCCATTTCGCTACGATGGACTCTCCACCTTAAATCACTGTGTTGTCATTTTTATGATGCCGATCTAGCTATTGAGGCTACAGGACTGTGAAATGTCGTATAAAAAAGCCAATAAGAAAAAAATAAAATTAAGTTGCGGGGAGCGTGCATTAGCATTTCAAAAATGTTCTGTTGCATTATGCTATTATTCTCTCTCTGTCAAGGGGCACTGGGATCCCATCCTCCCCATAAAGAGACTGTGCCACAGAATGTATCAGCACTCCCTTCCTGAACCGGTGTGGCAGCTGAAGGGCATAGTTACGATAATGGCAAAATACATTCTGGACTAAATTTGATAGGACACTGGGGCCGTCTGCCTCCTCTGATGACAAAGTCTTGATTGCTCTTTTCCTTGTTGGCTCCAGCCTGTGGCTTTCAGAGTCTTGACAAATTAATGTTTTCAGCATTTCTGCCCTGGGAGAAAAGTAAGGAATGATCTCTGCTGAGTTGAGGGTATGACTTCACTACAGGTGGCAACATGGGTGCTGGGATTCCATGAGGCATAGGCGACCGCCAGACTGCACTTCCCGACCTGGCAGCGTAATAAAATCCCCTAAGTTACCAAAAGCCCAGTCCACTTGAATTGCTGCTGGAGAAGACTCTTGAGAGTCATTGGACAACAAGATCAAACCAGTCAATCCTAAAGGAAGTCAATCCTGAATACTCATTCATTGGAAGGCCTGATGTTGAAGCTGAAGCTCCAATACTTTGGTCACCTGATGTGAAAAGCTGACTCATTGAAAATGACCCTGATGTTGGGAAAGATTGAAGGCAGGAGGAGAAGGGGATAACAGAGAATGAGATGGTTGGATGGCATCACCAAATCAATGGACAGAGAGTTTGAGCAAACTCTGGGAGATAGTGGCAGACAGGGAAGCCTGGCATGTTGCAGTCCATGGGGTTGCAAAGAGTGGGAACGTGACTTACAGACTGAACAACAATAAAAGGGTTAAGGAGGCATGGTCCATCTGGAAAGGGTGAGTTTAATAACTCATAATGAGCCTGGGTCAGCAGGATTGGTCTGCTCTGGGAAAATTTAGGCTCATCCTTGGCGTTCACCAGGCTGTCTTCCCTGGTGGCTCAGAGGTTAAAGCATCTGCCTCCAGTGTGGGAGACCCGGGTTTGATCCTTGGGTCAGGAAGATCCCCTGGAGAAGGAAATGGTAACCCACTCCGGTATTCTTGCCTGGAGAATTCCATGGATGGAGAAGCCTGATAGGCTACAGTCCATGGGGTCGCAAAGAGTTGGACACGACTGAGCGACTTCACTTCACTTGGAGTTCAACCCCTTGGCTCTCTGAGGGGCATCTTACATTCTAACTTGGATTCTAGCTAGTGCTTCTTCGTAAGCCCGGCTTCTAGGCCTAAGCTGGGCCAGAGTGAGGGTCATTGTCTGCAGAGGGGAGGAAGGCCTGCCAAGCCTTGCCTTGAGGAGCTTCTGTCTCCTGGGTAATTACGGGAATGTGATTCCTTTCTATGGCTCTGAATTTGCCCAGTTGGGGAAGATGAATCCTGTGCCCCTGGTAGTCTATTACACTAAACCACTGAGACAATTGCAGTGTTTTATCTAGAACTTTCAGAGAGCTGACTTGTTCCTTAGGAACCATTGGCTTAACGGAATTCACTGTATTATTTTCCAACGTGATGTGCCGCAAAACCGGTTGGGTCAGCACTTTGGTTTGGGGAATGTATTTTCATTTGAGAAGATGCCTCTGCTGGGCTTTTTGCTGCATTGGTTTAGGAAGCACGAGGCTCTTAGCCCTGGTGAGGGAAGGTGACTTGGGGAGGCCATCATGGCAGTGCAGGGAGGGGGTGAGCACAGGCCTGCTGGCAGTGGCTGGGGCTTTTATTTTTTTAAACTATATTCAGAATCAAGTCTAGCAAGTGAGGTTCTCTGCTGAGCTGAATGTTACCCTTAATGAGATACCATGTCCCTTCTGTTCTCTGTAACAGGGACCTTGAGAGTTTTTATTAGTGAGCGAAACCAAACTTTTCACTGTTTTCATGTTTCCTAATAACCGTCTGAGTCGTAACCTGAATTTTTATGCAGCTAATTACAAGTGCGACTTGAGCATGAAAGATTTATGCGATCAGAAATTACCTGTGTAATCTCTAGGCAGGCGGGGGATGAACCAAGAAAGGAAGTTAATCAGTTTTCTAGGTCACACAAGAGGCACCTGAGAGGTGCTTCTGAGGGCGGGCAATGGATCTCCCGGGACATGCCCTGCCCCACCCCAGAGCTCTTTGCTCCCCCTCCACCCCAGGGCAGCCAGCATCGGCCCTGGGAATCAGCACTTTTCCCTAGGGTGACACTTCCACCCTCTGTCCCTAAGACCAACATACCCAGCTAACAGTTCTGCAGAAATGAAATCAAGCACATGAAGGTGACAGGCTTAACAGGAAACAGTGACATCTCCAAAAAGGGTCAGTGCCCATGACCAGAATAGAGGCCAGAATTCTAATAAACTTCACCTCTTTAAGATTTCATTTAGTTAAAAAACAAAGACAGAAAATGAACCACGTGGCCATTCCTTGAAGTCTGCACCTGGAGGAATGCAAGTCTGCCAAGAAGCCAGAGCTCTCACCACCTAACACACTCACTAAATGACTAACATATTGTTTATCCATGGGAAGGCAGCTTGCCCAAGTGGCAGTAAGGAGCATGTGATGGAGAGCTGGCCCGGAGAGCCTGGGAACTCACGCATGCTAAGGTCCGTAACACACGTTTACTTATGCAGCCATTTGCTGAGGCCCACAACTGATTAATATACCCAGGCTTGTTCATTTACTCAGCATTGTTTAATCATTTAATTTCACAAGAGTTTTCATATCTTTTAATCATCCTAATATTCTTCTTATTGCAACATATTACTAAGCTGTTAGTTCAATTCAATTAAAAAGTGTCATCCAAAAGTAATTTATTCCATGTGCATCCTTAAGCGGATACCCCAGATATGTCTGCATTTTAAAGAAATAACAACTCTGCCGATTTATTATTCTGCAAACGACTGTGCTGTGTTAGCACTGAGGGAGATACCGGGAACAGTGAACGTCTGCGGACACCAACATGGTAGCAGATCTGTGATTATTCCTCTAGAGTTTTCTCTAAGACTCAGAAGAGACTACGGACACTTGGACCATCTGTTACTACTGGCTGACCCCTGAAAACCCACTGTGACTTTCTGGTCTTGATCATATTTGTAATAGCACAGCCTCTGAGTTTGCGCTCTGGGGGCCCCTTGGCTGGAGTTCCCACTAGCACTGCCTCACTTCAGGAGCAAGTGCAGGAGGCCTTTGAGGGCCAGGGTTCAGGAAATCGCCTGCTGTGGGTCTGCTGGGGACACGTTTCTTCCAGAATATGACCTTCCTGGTTGATCTCTGAGATATTTCCTCTGGCCCCTCTAGAGCAGTGCTGTCTAGTGGGAATGTAATGCAGTGCCAGCCACCTAGCAGATTTAAATGGTCTAGCAGCCACCTAAAGCAAAAAGAAACAGTGGCTACTGATTTACTTAATATTCTTTAACGCAATATATCTAAAATATCATTTCAACATGTAGTCAATGCAAAAGTTAGTTAATGAGCTATTTTATGTTCTTTTCCCATGCAAGGCTTCAAAATCTGGTATGTACATTTCACTCTGGGTGAGCCTCATTTCAGGGGTTCAGTGTCCACATGGAACCAGTGTCTACCATAAGGCTCCAGAGACCTCAGGCAGGGGCCTTTGTGCAGCCTGGCTGTGGCTCCCCTGTGTCTGTGGCTCCCCTGGATTGAGGGGGGAGCTGCTTGGGGCCCTAGGGATCTGCCTGCAGAAGTTGGTGAAGCTCCCACAGTGGTACAAAACAGGGCTCACTGGCCACTGATGACCTCTGAGGCTTGTCTGACCCTGAGGTTGCAGGAACTCAGCAGGCCCGGGAAGGGATCACTGGTGGGAAGAAGCAGTTGCAAAGATGCTATCATTCCTCATCCCTAGGCCTTTGGGGGGCCAAAGGGAAATCCAGGTTTCAGGAGGTGGAGGGAGGAAAACTGCTCCAGTGCTAATGGGGGCACTGATGGGACGGAGGGTCCACTTCCTCTCCTCAACCCTCTTCCTGCCTGCTCAGGCATGACCCTGGGCACATATGGGATGCCCCAACTGGTGGGCAGGTCCCTCTTGCCTCTCCATCAGGAGACTAGCCTTGAGGGCTGATTACCAAGCTCAGGGAGTAAACTTTAGTCCTTAGCCTGCTGTGTCCTCCAGGGAAAGATCGACTTTCCTTGGGGAACAAAGTCTTCCATGATGAGGACACTTGGGATATTAATATGCCCGCATTTTGAGGCCAAGGTGGTCCTTCTCCTTTGGCAGACCCGGGCCAGGGCCTGATGGAGGGCTGTTGCAGAGGTGTGCTCTGGGTGGGCGGGGTTTTATTACACGAGTCTGGTGATAGCCACTAAGTGCCACTTCCACGTCCTAGTCCCCTGGGTCTGTCCCCTATCTGGGCCAACTGAGAGCCTCAAGAAATCAGGGACATTGAAAAATTCTTCATGCCCTTTCCTGCTCTTGCAGAAGGCCCTGGTTATTAATATCTCACTCTAGGAAAAGGGCTATTTGTGCCGGTTGTTTTTTTTAGGAGAACAGCAATAAAGAAGGGAAATTAAATTAGCAACTCTGTGTGAGCTTCTAATCCATTAGAGTGTCTTCAACTCTATAACCTGCTATCTTAAACTCTGGTCACCTACTTAAGTGGTTTCAAGAAAATAGCAGTGTTCCGCCTGGCCCTATTTTGCACCAGTTACAATAAAAGTGATTGAATGTCAGCAGAGCCTGGGGTTCTGGTACTGAGCCACAGGGCTCTGATGGGTCACCCTGCTCGGCCTGCCCGCGTGGTCACAGATGCTAATATCCCCATCAACAAACCCGTGTCCTTGCCCCGGAGCACACACCCAGCTCCAAGAATTAGTCAAATACAATTACCCACATGAGGTGGCCTCACCAACCTCTACTAAATAATGGGAAGATAAAACTGTCTTCGGTGGGAAACACCACAAAGGAATTATACTTCGTAACAAGAACAGGGCACCGCCAGCAGCAGCTAACCATTACCGAGTGCCACTGGTGTGTCTGGCTCTGTGCCGTGCAGGGGTCCTGCTACATCATCTACAGGGCCCAGTACAAAATGAAAATGCAGGATCTTTGCTTAAAAAAGTACTAAGGATTTAAAGATGGAGATGGCAGAGCATTAAACCAAGCACAGGGCCTTCTGAGGACTTCCCAGGTGGCGCTAGTGGTGAAGAATCTGCCTGCCAATGCAAGAGACTTAAAGAGATGCAGCTTTGATCCCTGGATTGGAGGAGGGCATGGCAACCCACTCTAGTATTCTTGCCTGGAGAATCTCATGGACAGAGGAGCCCGGAAGGCTACAGTCCTTGGGGTTGCAAAGAGCTGGACACAACTGAAATGACAGCATGCACGCAGGGGGCCTTCGGAAGACGGAGGCCTGAATGGCTGCAGGGGTTGTCCACTCAGGTCGGCCTGGCTCTGTGCATCAACTGGCTTAATTCTCACAACAAACCCTATTACTCTCTCCACTTTACAGATGAACAAACAGAGACCCAGAGAAGTCCAGAGACTGTTGGAATGGTTTCAAAGTGGTCTGAATGGAGAAAAGGGGCAGGAGGTCTGAGTCAGCCCATGGTGAAGTCGTGGAAAACCTCCCAGAACTGTAGCAGGCTGCCCCAGAATCATGCTGTGAGTGCTGATTCAGTTTCAGGAAAACAATATCACTTGTCCCATTAAATTAATGTTGTTAATTTGAAGTTTATTGGTTTTGCAGTTTGTTTTTATTTCATTTATAAATTTGTTTTAGCTTTATGGTTATAAAAGAGCTCTACACATAAGGAACATATACTCAGTTTTATGTTTACACATATTTAACTAACATTATACTAAACGTAATTCAAGTCAACAGAGAGAAACCACAAGGTTCCTGCTTTAAGTGGGGGTTACATATTACTCCAGGAGGGAAATGCATCTCTTGTCCCCCAGGGTGG
The DNA here is from genome assembly GCF_029378745.1 of Bos indicus. Lineage (NCBI taxonomy): Eukaryota > Metazoa > Chordata > Mammalia > Artiodactyla > Bovidae > Bos > Bos indicus. The sequence goes on from NC_091766.1 coordinate 44,628,062, forward strand.
GGGCCACAGGGGGTGCTCACAGCCCCGCCCCTCGTCTGGCTGCAAGGACCCCAGTGGTGAGTGGGGGTGGGAGACAGGGAGGGAGTGAGAAGAAGGGGAAGGCAGGTGGTTCCTCTGAGTGGGTGCTGTCTAAAGAGCCCCCAAAGGTCTGCCTGGCCCTGGTTCCTCTCCTGGCTGCTGCTCCACATCATTTGCCTTGGCCCAGGGAGCCCTCAGCCTATAATCTAGATTCCTGGAGAGTGGCCCTGACCCCAAAACATGGAAAGGCCTGAAGAAACACCCAGGGGCTCAAGACTACACGTGCGTGTGTGTGTGTGTGTGGCAGTTATGACCTCTCAAGGGTGTGTCATTAGCTGACCCTCAACAGGTGCTCTGGGGATAAAGGCCACCCCCACCTCCCCATTGTGGTCTAAGCCCCCAGTCTCACAATAGGAGCACGTTTAAAACCAGCAGACAAGACCCTGTTACTCTTGACTGGCAATTGCCCTGCCAAGATACATTTCCCACAAAAATGCAGGCCAAAGACTTGCAAGAGAATGTTCACAGAAACATTGTGTATAATTGCCCCAAACCAGAAACAAGCCAGGTATATCCACTATGGAACACTGTATACCAATGCAAAGGAACAAACCTCTGCTACTGATGAAAATAAATAGATGAGTCAGTCTCACAACCACAGTTCTGAGGAAGCAGATAGACACAAAAGGGTCATATTATATGATTCCACTGATGGAAAGTTCAAAGACAGGCAAAATGACTCTATGGTATTAGAAAGGCAGGTTAATAGTTATACCTGGGAGGAGCGAGAGCATCTGGGTGCTGGACACAGAGCCCTCAAATAGCAGGAAGGCATGCCTACATCACAGATGGGACCATTCTTCCCAGGGACCTTAAAGGGTTTGCATGGGCACCTCCAGAACCACCGCCAGCATATCTCTGGGGACCTGGTGTCATAGGCTCTGCAAAGCACAGCTGGGCTGATACAACTAGTTTAGTGATGTTCAAAAGCACTGTAAGGTCCCACAACTACCAGCTAAAAAGTGCCAGTCCATGGGCGGGCCAGGTGCCCACACCCTGCCCAGAAGCCTACCTCCCCTGAAGCTTGTGGATCCAACATGGCATGTGTGTTTAGAGCAAAAGGGGTCTTGTGAGACCCTACCTAACTCTTGCAGAGGCTCTTGCCCTCCTTGGCTCACCAGGACTTCTGCCATGACCCAGGCATGGGCTTGACTCTTATCCCCACACCTCCCTACATGGACAGCCTGCTGTTCTCAAGCGTTCCAGGGGGCTCTGCCTCTGTTGGAACTTTCTTTCCTACATTTCATCAGGGCCATCACCAGCTTATGCTTCCTGCTCTGTCATGACTCAGATGTGGTGTGTTGATGACTACCACCTCCTTTCAGTCTAAGGGAGCCAGGATCGGTTCCCCTGCCTGCCCTGGGAGGCCATCCCAGCAGAGGTGTGTCAGAAGCCCCTCAAGGAACATCAGAGGCAGGAGGAAGTTCATAGTGGAAGATTGAGTACCAGGTGCTGGGCTCAGAGGGACATGCTGCAAGAGGGCAGCCCTCACAAGGGGACCTCTGAAAGGCCTGCACATCACTTTCACCTCAAAAACTCCCAGGCAGTTAAACAGGTGCATGTCTGTGTTTCCCACTCAGGACACCAGGGAGGGAAGGGCCCTTGAAGACCATCTGGTCCCCTGCTCCTCCTGTGGACACGTAACCAAGGGAGCCTCAAGTATCCAGGGTGCTAATGGCCTTGCTGGCTCTAAAATTCAGGCCCCTGGACTCCCAGGCTGTGGTGGGGCTCCTGGGCATCATTTCTTGAAGAGGCAGCTGTATACCTGTCAAACCCTCAGGCACAGGAGTCTCTCCCCAGCCCTGGACAACCCGCTCATCCTGTGTGGCTGCAATCTGAGTGCAGCTGTGATGTGGGGTTTCTGTGTAGAAGAAGGTCAGTTTCTGTAGAGAAGTTCTCTAGAGCTGACTGTGCATTCTCTGGATTTCCAGCACCCTAGACTGTTGCCAAAATTGGCTCCCATGTGCCTGGGAGGAGGTGCGGGCTGAGCCTGGGCTGGCCAGTGTACACAGATCCTGGAAAGCTCAGGGATCCTGGAAAGTTCCCTGAATGGACACATATGGAACTTGAGAATATGGTGACAACGAGAGTCACAGAGCACAGGAGTGGTTGGGAGGTGGAGGTGCACAGGGCACGCATCTGCAAGGGCCAAGACAGCACACAGCAGCTCTCTGCCAGGGCCTCCTCTTTATGGGCTCTACTGGGTTGAATAGCATCCTCCTTAAATTCAGGCCCATCAGAACCTCGGGATATAACCTTATCAAAAGAAAGGTAGGATCTCACAGATGTAATTATTTAAGGGTCTCAGGATAAAATCATCTTAGATTTAGCGTAGGCCCTAAATCTAATGTCTGGTGTCATTATAGGGCTTCCTGGTGGCTCAGACAGTCAAGAAGAGGAAAAGACACAGAGCAACAAAGAGAAGGCTATGTGAAAATGGAGGCAGGAGGCAGACGGAGGCAGAGACAGGAGGTGTGCTGCTACAAGCCATGGATCGCCGGGAGCCCAAGAAGTTGCAAGAGACAAGGAAGTGTTCTCTCCCAGAATGTTTAGGGGGAGCATGGCCCTTCCAACACCTTGATTTCAGATTCCTGGCCTCCTGAACTATGAGAGAATAAATTTACAGGGTGTTGTTGTACTTTGCTATGGCAGTCCAGGGAAACTGGTGCAGGGCACTCTCTTGAGTTCAGCGGGTCGTATCAACCTGCAGCGCCCTCCAGGCCTGCATTTGGCTACCTGCTCTGGCCTTGGCCAATCATTTCAGTGTTGTCTAGCTTCTGGAAGCCACATTACTTAAGCTGGCTGGGGTGGAAAGTGGCAGGTGGGCATGGAGAGGAAGGGCTTGAAGTCTCAAGCCATAGGCTCAGTCTAGCCCACTTACCCAGCTGCAGTTAGCTCAGCGCTCTGTACTCCAAGCCCAGACATGAATATTCATGAGCCAAGTTACTGCAGGCACCTCAAACTCCCAGCCAAGGTCCATGCCATGAGAAAGGTATACTGTGCCAGGTGGGTGAAAATGAGGCATGAAAGTCATTTGTCACCTGCTCTGAAAATTGCTCCTGAAATGTGGCTGCACAAAGCCCCCAGTCCCAAAGGATGCAAGACACGACCCAACAGGTGGAGGCTCCCCGAGGGCAGGGACCTAGGCTGTGTGGTCTTGCAGGCTCAGCACAGAGCCTGGAACAAACCAAGCCCTACCCAGGGCCACGGAGATGTTTAATAAGCAGCTGTCCACCGCACATTGTAAAAGCCACCCTCTTTTGAGAGCTTCCCCTACCCCCTCAGCTTCCCCACACCACTGCATCCCAGCCATGCAGCCTGCCTCCTGTTCTGGGGACACAGCAAGCCTATTCCCACCCCCAGGTCCGTGCACAGGCTGTGTGCCTGATCTGGACTTTGGCTGGCTCCTTCTCATCCTGTAGGTGTCTTCCTTTACCCTCTCAGTGGGGCGCTTACACTGTAACTACCCTATCCAGAGGGGCCAGGGTAGTTTCTGTATCTCTCTCCATAGCCTATAAGCTCTCAGAGGGCAGGAACCATATCTGGTTTTGCTCAGCACTGAATCCCAGCCACCTGCCCAGTGCCTGGCATGTGCAACAGAGGTTAACACTTAGTAAGTGGACAGAGAGGCCCATACACTGGTTCCTTGAGTTTGGGACACACAGGGATGTTCTGATTTAGGGGAGGGGTCACCTGATTCCTATCTCACTGGAGCCAGACCTCCGGTGCCCTGAGCCAGCTAACTTTCCTATTTGCCTGATGTCTGTGATCCGCATTAATGGCCCTGAGGGCCACTTGAAGGTCATGATTCAGAGTCCCCAAAAGACCCGTGCTGACTGTTGCCTGGAATCTACTTTCTAGGAAATGCTCCCAAACAGATTGGATTTAGCAGGCCAATAACAGATAATAAAAACTAATATTCCCTGGGCATCCTGCCTTGCACTTGGCTGGGTCCTATAAACACTACTCACTGAACCCTCAGAACAACCCTATTATCATAAACAGGTGCTCTATTGACTCCCATTGTGGACTTTCCTGGTGGCTTAGACGGTAAAGTGTCTGCCTGCAATGCGGGAGACCTGGGTTCGATCCCTGGGTCGGGAAGATCCCGTGGAGAAGGAAATGGCAACCCAGTCAATATTCTTGCCTGGAAAATTCCATGAACTGAGGAGCCTGATAGGCTACAGTCCATGGGGTCGCAATGAGTCGGACATGACTTCACTTTCACTTTCATTGACTCCCATTGTACAGATGAGAAAACTGAAACTCGGGGAAATGAAGCAACCCAGCTCTTCAGGAGTCCCCACCCAAGCTCCCACTAAAGGTTGCCACAGTCCTGGTCCAGGTGTCTCCTGAGGTTTGAGCTGAACATCTGGAACAAGAGACTGGAAGTGGAAGACTATGATGGAACTGGAGAGTGAGGGAAGTGGTAGGGAGGGGTTGTCTTTTCTCAAGAGTTACTAGGTCAGGGACAGCACTGGGCAGGGTTCCCAGCCGGGTAGTCAGTTTTTCCAGCCATGGGTTGGGTCTCAGGGGAGCCAGTCAGAGGCAGGTGTGGCCATGGGGTTTTATCAGGACCTCTGGTCCCAGCAGCAGTCAGGATTTCACTACATGCTGCTGCTGTTCTCAGACGCTCAGTCGTGTCTGACTCTCTGCGACCCCATGGACTGTAGCCCGCCAGGCTCTTCTGTGCATGGGATTCTCCAGGCAAGAATACTGGAGTGGGTAGCCATTCCCTTCTCCAGGGGATCTTCCGGAAACCAAGGAATGAAGCTGCATCTAAGTCTGTCTCTTAAGTTCCTCCATCAGCAGGTGGATTCTTTACCACTAGTGCCATGTGGGAAGCCCTTTCACTACATGAGTGGCTGGCAAACCTGGGTTTGGGGTTTGGGTTCGTGGCTCCAAGACTACAGGTCAGGCCAGAACTTGGTTGGGAAGGTGGAGCTGGTTGGCAAGGTCAGTGCCTAAGTCCAGGAGAGGGAGCTGAGGATAGATTTGGGTGGTAAGCACAGGCTTTGTGGGGGCATCTGTTCTGTGTCCTCAGAGGCTACCCTGAGCAGGGGAAACTTGAGCTGAGCCTCAAAGGCTTTTAACCAGAAGACAGAAAAGGGTGGGACCCGGGAGTGGGTTCCAAGTAGAGGAAACAGTACATGCAAAGGCCTGGCACCCTGCTACGGGGACAGATGAGCAGTTGCAGGAGCACCAAGCCATACGCTGGGGCCTGAGAGCATGGTGGAAATTTCTTAAATGCCTGGAGTCCGAGAGGAGTCCTGGGGTGTCCTTGTGTGTTCTGGGGGTGGGGAACCTGTGGCCAGTTGGGGGAGAAGCTGTCAGTTCTGGTTTCCTGCCAGCTCACAGTTGTACTGTTCCAATTAACATTCATAGAGTAATTGAAATATGTAATTGGAAAACTTACAATGTATTTTAATCCGACTAGCAGCAGGACTATTTTCTCCTCATAGGACTCCCCTTGTGAGAGGAGACAGAGGCACAACAGTGGCTCCTGGGGCCAGAGTCGGGGCCTTCTCTTCCAGAAGATGCCCCCTCATGCCCCAGGTGAGGGCTGCCCCAAGGGTTCCCCGAGCGGATGCCTGGGTCATTCTACCCATGGGTGCAGCTGCTGATTCTGCCTGGTCAGCAGGACCTGCCCTGAGCCTTGGCTCAGCCACATCAAACCTGGGATTTGTCACACTCACTCTAGTCCTCTGAGTCCCAGGACTCTGTTCTGGAAGGGTATGGACTGATCTATTCTCAGAAGGAACAAACAGCATCTTTACCAGGAGGGTGGTTTCCTCTAAAGGCTTTCCTGGTGGCTCAGTGGTAAAGAATATGCCTGCAATGTAGGAGACTCGAGTTCAATCCCTGGGTCAGGAAGATTCCCTGGAGAAGTGAATAGCAACCCACTCCAGTATTCTTCCCTGGAGAATCCCATGGACCGAGGAGCCTGGTGGGCTACAGTCCATGGGGTCGCAAAGAGTCAGACATGACCGAGCAACTAACATATACACACACCAGGAGGATGGTTTTGTCTAAACAAACACTACAGTTTCACAGGCTCATCTGACATTAGCCTCTTCTCCAAGAACACAACAGTTGACACTTATCAAGTTCTGAGAAATAATTTGGGAGAAGAGGAACATGAAATGCCTGTGGGTACAAGGTCGGCGATCTGGGAAGGCTGAGGTGCCCCCGTCTCAGCAGATGTGCTATTTTGTCACCAGGCCACAGAGGGACCTCCTGCCTGCTTCTAAGGACCGGTCAGCAGTGACAGAGTTTGGTGGAGGTACTGAGTGTCCCTAACCATTCTCCCCCTAAAGGTGTGTTTCAGGAGCCCTTCCTGGGGCCCTCGGGCCCTGAGCCCAGTGTGTGGTGTCTTTAAGGCTCTAATGGGGCCGTGCTGAGCCTTGAGGATCCAGCTCTGGGGCTGGGCCTTGGCTGTCCAGATGGTGGACAAGAACTCGGGCCCTGACTTAGAAAGCTGTGCCCACTGGAGATGAGAAATAAAATCAAACAAAACAAGTCACCGAGACGTGACTTGTTATGAGGTCCAAATCCAGGGGGCAGTCTGCCCTCTTGCTCAAATCGATCATGTCAGACACCCAGCTTTCTTTCCCATAGAGACCCCTCGAAGCATATCACCAGGCAAGCAAATGCTGGGAGCTTCCTGGGGGGAACTGAGAGCAGGCCCCAGACGTGTTTGGCCTGAGGGTGCAGATGGAGCTGGTAAAGGCTCATGGAAACCTTTCTGGGGACTGTGGACAGGCGTGCTGGCTCACAGCACTGCAAGAGCAGGAGACACATGTGCGAGGTGAGGTCTGACCTGCACAGATGTGGGCAGAGGCCCTACCCTGACCTAGCCACACCCTGGGAGGGACCATTTGCACATCTGAAACTCTGAGCACATTGTAAGGAGCAAACCTCACAAGTCTGTGCCCCCAAGTCAGACTGCTGCCAAAGTCTTGTGTTCTCGACTTAGAACTGAGTCATGTCACTAAAAACATGATCTTTCTATTGTTGAAGTGTGACACTCCTTCTTGATCCTAAGACATGTGTCACTTGGGGTAGAAGGTGGGGGAAGGATGTCAGCATCTTTGGTTTTCATAGCTGAGGGCTCTGCAGATACGAGCAGTGGCCCTCCAGTTAAGACCCTCCTTCTACCTCCTCTCCCATGAATCCTCCCGGTTTGCTCCTCATCCTCCTCCCCGGCCTGTGCAGACATAGCCCCTGGCACAGCTCTGCCCTGCACGTGGGGCTCTGGAACCACTCTGGGCCCTGACTCTGCTTTGGGCACTTGATCTTTTCCTTAAGTCCTTAGCCAACCCTATTGCAGAAGACTTGGGCATCCAAGACCTGGGATTAGGCCCCCACCTGCCAATCTCCTCCCCACTTCCTGCTTTAAAATGCTTAGTAGACTAACACTGTAAAATCTGAGAGGCTGTTTAGTGTTAGACACTGGAGAGACAGGTGAATTAGACACATTAGTCTAATTTGTCCTCCTTGAACAAATTAACTTTTTTTTTTTTTGCAGGGGCAGGGAAGGGTAAGTGCTGAGGGAATGCAAATAGAGGGAAAGAATCAGGCTGGCTGGGGCCTAGGGGCCCATACCCTCCACTGAGGTATGAGTCCTAAGGAGCAGGCTGCAGTATTAAGACTCAATGAGGCAGGAAATAGGAGGCTTGTGTGTAGGTGAGCGCATGGCAATGGGTGACCTTAGGGAGCCCTGCCAGGAAGCTGTGCAAGTGGTCAGGGCACGGCATTGGGTCAGCCCTGGGACTCTCAATGCTGCCCCCACTGTGCCCGGCAAGGTCACGGGGTATGGGAGGTTGGCCCAGTCCCCTGTGCCCTCTTACTGTAAAAAGGCAGAGCTCGGATCTTGAGGAGACAGAGAAGGCAAGACATATTTAAGAGTAACAAAAAGAGAAATGAACACACAGAGGAAAACCATGATGGAGAGGGAACTGCTAAGATCCTGTAACAGGAATGACATTTTGCTTTTGTACAGTGCCTTGGCGAAATGAGGAGAATGGAGAAAATTCCAGAAAGTGCCAGCCCAGCTGGGACCCCTACCTTTCCTCCAAAGGCTGCCTCTGACACCAAAGATTCTCTCTGACCTGCAGCAGAGACCTGCCCTCTCCCTTGGCTCTGACCCCTCCCCTTAGAGACACCATGGGGTAGGATCTGAACTCTCACGTGTCCCCTCCACAGTTCCAAAGGAATCACATCCCATTGTCCTACAAGTCCCAAGGGTTCAAACACTGCCACCCCAGGGAGCCTTCCTGACCCTCAGCTTCTTCTTCCAGAGGGGTCTTCAAGGCCCTGGAGCTCAGCACTGCCTGACACAGCCCAGGCTGGGATGCCCTGGTGACAGCAGCAGCAGGAGCTGGCACTTAGCTTTCTGCACACCTCAGGATGGGCCTTTGGGTTCAGCCATGGCCAGGCACAGACTTTGTCAAGACCTGCCTTGGGGGTTCTCAGAACCCTCAGGGTTGACCACAGCCCTGAGCACTGGACCCTAGGAAGGCAGCAGGATCAGTGGCCCCATCACCAGGGCATTAATATCTTGGCTCTGCACCAAGCTCTGTTCTGGGTGCCCATGCACAGCAGAATCCTGGCCTGCCCTCATGGAGCTTGCAGCCTGGGTGTGTGTGATATGGTCGTAACATGAAGCTGGCTGCTGAGTGACCCAGAGTATGAGGTCAAGCAGAGCTTGGGAGCCTCGATTCTGATCCCAGCTCTACTATTGACTGATTCTGCCACTGTGGGCAAATTCCTTTACCTCTCTGGGCCTTTCTCTCCTCTTCTATAACATGGGAAGCATACTAGGATCTGCCTCACAGACTTTCCATGAACATTGAATATGTAAAAGTATTTAGCATTGTGTCAGCTCATGAAATATCAACGACCTCAGATATCCAGATGAAACCACCCTAATGGCAGAAAGTGAAGAGAAATAAAGAGCGTCTTGATGAAGATGAAAGAGGAGAGTGGAAAAGCTGGCTTAAAATGCAACATTCAAAAAGTGAAGATCATGGCATCTAGTCCCATCACTTCATGGCAAATAAATAGATGGGGAAACAATGGAAACAGTGAGAGACTTTATTTACTTGGGCTCCAGAATCACCGTGGACAGTGACCACAGCCATGAAATTAAGAGAGACTTGCTCCTTGGAAGGAAAGCTATGACTGACCTAGACAACAAATTAAAAAGCAGAGACACCACTGTGGTGACAAAGGTCCGTCTAGTCAAAGCTATGATTTATCCAGTAGTCATGTATGGATGTGAGAGTTGGACCACAAAGAAGGCTGAGTGCTAAAGAACTGATGCTTTTGAACTGTGGTGCTGGAGAAGATTCTTGAGAATCTCTTGGACGGGCAGGAGACCAAACCAGTCAATTCTAAAGGAAATCAACCCTGAATATTCATTGGAAGGACTGATGCTGAAGCTGAAGCTCTAATACTTTGGCTATCTGATGGGAAGAGCTAACACACTGGAAAAGATCCTGATGCTGGGAAAGACTGAGGGCAGGAGGAGAAGGGGGTGACAGAGGTTGAGATGGTTGGATGGCATCATCAACTCAATAGACATGAGTTTGAGCAAGCTCCAGGAGATGGTGAAGGATAGGGAAGCCTGGCACGCTGCAGTCTATGGGGCTGCAAAGAGTTGGACATGACTGAGCAACTAAACAACAACAATAGCTCATGGTATCACTCAGATAGAAGCAACAGATTCTAGGCTTTGGGAGACCATCCCAGACCTTCCAACTCAAGTACCTAAAACACCTGGACTGAGTTTTTCCCCAGAGAGCTCTTGTTTCTATGAAGCACATTTTAGACACACATCCACCCACTACAAATCCATCACCTCTTTAGTCTTGACAAAAACTTCTTTCTCACCCACAGGCCACACAGTTCAAAGGGGCTTTTCAGCTTTTTAATTTTTAAAACACATCACCTGAGAGAAGTTGTTGTGTGAGGAGAGAGCAGCACAGCCTGGGGAGGGGAGAGGGGTGGGGGCCTAACCCCTCACAGAGACCCTGCCCTCTGCTCATGGCCACATCCTGGCAATGGGGGCCCTCCCCCCACATCCAACGCAAGCAAGGGCCAGAGGGAAGGGGTAAGGACAGTTTCTTGGTGGAGGGGGCATTTGAACTGGTCCACAGTGACTGGAAAGATCCTGACAAGCCGGCGGGCCTTCTTAGCTGCTGTGTGGAAATGATTTTGGTTCTCTTTGTTTTTACTCCAAGTGTGTGTGAGTGTCTGGAAGTTATGAGACACACTAATCACCTCGAAGCTGCTTCCAGTCCACATTTCTCCTCTGGGCTTGAGTGGAGCATTTTTAATTCCATAAAAAGAAAACCTAATCCAAAAAGTATTGATTTTAAATTTCTTTCCATCTCTTTCACTTAAAAACCAAGGTTCAGCTGCGGGTGGGTTTGGAATGGTGATCCCATCTTTATATACACAGACCAAATGCTAGTGCTTCTCAGCCAGAAAGCCTCAGCTCAGAATATATCAAAGCTTTACAGAGTAACTATTTTGCAGGGGAAGGGAGTGCTGCGTCTGGAGACTTAGAGTCACTGTCTCCGTTAAATCAGCATTGGTTTGAGGATGCTACCTGGACTCTGGCTTGTGACACTGGCAGCAGTTGGGTCATTTCCTTTTTTAAGATGCAGGCCTGGGATGCCCACCCAGTTCAGCCCTGGCCCCACCTCCCTTCTGCCCAGAGCTTGGCTGGCGGCCCCCAGTCTGCCACTGAGGCCTGTGTGCTCTTCGTGACCTCACCCTCTGGTTCCCACTGCCCCCTACTGCCTGCACCCCACACTCTGAGACAGAGCATGCCCTCCAGCGTCCATGTCCTCTCTCACACTGTGCTTCTGCCATTTGGCTCAATCACACATTTCCTTCTGGATGCCATTTAAATGCCAAATGCCACCTCCTCCAAGGAGCTTTCCATGACTGCCATACCTCAAGCACCTGCATCCCTCTCTTAGCCTCTTTTCCCTGGGAAGCAGAATAGTGCAGTGGACAAGTTGTGTGTTTGGGAGTTGGAGTTGCCTCGGTTTAATCCTAGCTCTGCTGTTGCCTGAGCTTCCTGGGTGGCTCAAGTGGTAAAGAATCTGCCTGCTAATGCAGGGGACACAGGCAGGAAATGACGGTTTGATTTCTGGGTCAGGAAGATCTCCTGGAAGAGGGACTGGCAACCCGCTCCAGTATTCTTGCCTGGAGAGTCACCATGGACAGAGGAACCTAGTGGGCTACAGTCTGCAAAGAGTTGGACACATAGCGACGGAAAACACACACTCTCTCTCTACCCACGTGGCGGGACAGCTGGACAGCCCTGAGGGGCCCCTGGGACTAAGGGGGCACTGCTTCTCTGGGTCTTGACAACCTTGTTAACTGTTCCAAAGACATGTGTCAGAGTCCATGAATGGCTGCTTGCCACACTCCAGAGGTGTGCTGTGTCTTCTCCCCTACTCCTGCAGCCTGGGCTCAGGGAAGCACAGTAAGGCCTGTAAGACCTCCTTTGGGCAAGGGAGCTCCAGGAACTGCCCCTCTCCAATGGGGCACTCACCAGGAGCAAGACAGCTCAGAGGTACTGGCTTTCCAGCTGCTCCGTCAACATTCTAATGGTCCCAGAAACTCCAGGGGGACATGGGACACCCAGGTGTCTCCCTTGCCCATGGGGTGAGCACAACCCCTACCACCTGGGAATCTGGGATAACAGCGAGGACCTTGGAGGCTGCCAGGTCTGGAGCCCCAGGGCCAAGCAGGACAGAGCTGGAGGTCACGTGTCTCTGCCTGGCCTGGAGGCCCAGTTCCAGCTGTCCTACCACCATCTGTCCCACTTCAGTCATTCAGTCATGCAGACCAGGAATACAGCAGGTGCTTCGCCAGAGCTGAATGAAGGTCAACTCGTGAACCCTCGCCTAATCCCTCCTTTGACCCTTTTTGTCTTACCACAAGGCGGAATACTTTCCTTCTCTCTCTGTCCATCCATCTTTTCCTTCTCTATCCCATCTCCATGCTTTCAGGCCATCTCAAGTCCATCTTCTTCCAAGAAGCCTGCTGACCCTCATGATATTTCCACAATACCTAGCACACAGCTCCTGTGGTTTATTTCCATATTCACGCATTGCCTTCTGCCCTGGGCCTCATTTCCCTAGATGGGTTGGGAGCTACAGAGTGCAAGCCCTGGGCCATCACTTCCTCTACCTCCTAAGTGTCTCCATTCCCATGTCTCCATTCCCCAGAGTCTCTGCTGAGAAAGAAGCCTTTTCAGATAGAGTTTCAGATCCCAGGATGAGTGAAGGACCACAGCGTGGCTAGACAGGTGTCCTGCAGTTGGGGTCACCTGTCTCCCGGTTCACACAACTCCTGGGGGGTCCAGTGGTCTGTCCTGGCACAGAATTAGCCCCATGCCTGCCATCTGCCTCCAGAGCTGCCTGAAGCCAGGCCATAAACCCTTGGCTAGAAAAATAACATGGGGGCTCCACGTGGCAGTAAGATGTGAGGAATTTAGCTCACCTGCCACAGCCAGGCACACAGTTTATTTCCACTCTTTTGGCCGACACTTCACTTGAGAAATAGAAATGGAGCAATGGCTTCTAAAGCAAAAGGAATTTTGTCTCAATTGCATTTGTATCCAAATGGGCAAAATAAATTCCAGTGCAGTCCCAAGTGTGCCAAGAGCAGGGTCTGGGTACCACGGGGTGTGATGGCCTTCCATCCCCGAGAGAATGACCAGGATGAAACACGAGGCCCTGGAGCAAATCTTCACAGTCTATTCGTGGTGGCACAGGCGCAGCACTGGGAGGTGTGTCCTCCAGGCGGGTGTGCCCTCTCCCCTCCCAAAGGGTGCTCGGTGATTAATTATCACGTAGGTGGTCAGGGACAGCGGGGAGGAGAGTGAGTGAGTAAGATGGAATTTTACTTCCACACGTGCTGGGAAGCAAGCGAGTGAGACTATTTGCTGCTCTAAATGAACAGAATGTTTAGAGCTGCATCAATCAGCAGACACACTCAGCACCTGCACCCACCACTTAAACGCCAGCCAGTGCCAGGCGCATACCCACAGCGGAGCTGCAGAGCAGGGTCCCAGCAAGACCATGTTGGGGTAGGCTGCCAGCTTCCTCTGCATGACCCTTTGTGACCCTCGCTCAGTCATGTCCGACTCTTTGCAAGAGATTCTCCAGGCAAGAATACTGGAGTGGGTTGCTATTCCCTTCTCCAGGGGATCTTCCCCACACAGAGATCAAACCTGGGTCTCCCATACTGCAGGCGGATCCTTTACCATCTGAGCCACCAGGGAAGTCCTTATGGAGGCAGGAGAGAGCCAAAACCTGAGTCTCCCCCCTTGGTCTATTGCTCTGCTTCCTGCCATGTCAGCAGCCCTCGGGGAGGTGGTCCCACAAGGGAAATGGGGGCCCATTATGGAGTTATACTTTCTGCAGGGTCTGTGGATCTTCACATAGATGTCTGAGGCCCCTGAAGCTTAGCTGTTCTTCACTTGTGGTCGCTTGTCTGCACCTGGTCAATTCACCCCCAGACTCCTTTTCCTTCAGCATAACTCCATGGAGCCCTGTTTAAAGGCCAAGATGCTGGCTTGTTGGCCAGATAGCCTGTTGGCAGGCAGAAACCCAGGCCCAGCAAACCCTTGATTGCAGTTTCCCACTCGTGCTACAGTCTCCCCATGGGGCCCTCATTCTCCAGCTCCTCTCCATCCCCAGAGCCTTTTCCCACTGACTCCTGCAGGTTCTCCAAGGCCCAACCACCCACCCCGAGGCATGTAGCAATCTGATTAAAAGTGAAGTACACTGAAGGGAAGAGGTGAGAATACACTGGTGAGATAGGGGATACAGGAAGAGAGCTGGGCTTGCAGAGAGGATGGCGAGTTCAGTCACCATGGTGATGACCAAGGGTTCCTGGGGTGAGGTAAGGGGCTGGTGAAGACCTACAGCTGGAAACTTGGTGTCTGGAGGTGTGGGTGGGACAAAAACCTCTTGTGGAGAGAAACCTCCGTAAGTGTCTCAGGAAGGCCCTCCGCCTGCTTGTGTAAATAGAGTTTTACTGGAACGCAGCCACATTCACTGGTCTTACGGTTGCTTTTGTGTCACAGTGTCAGAGTATTCACTACCTGGCTCTCTATAGGAAACCTGTAAGAGGCTGGCAGAGGAGAGGAACTCACTCACAAAGGAGGTGGAGAAGAGGTGGAAGGCAAATGGGCATCTCTGGGGAGGGCTCAGTAGGGCCTGTAGAGGTGAAACCCACTAAAGGCTGAGGCGTGTCCCTGCTGGATGTGCCAATGGAGATCACCAGTGGCTGTCGCAGGCCTCAACTTCCTCATCTGTATGAGGCTGTGGAGGAGGTGGAGAGGGAAATAGACAGGCTGGAGAGAGAAGAACAAGAGTGAGGAGTAGGGCCACAGAGTCAGTGGGCACAGATGACCCATGGGTGGGATGCTTGGCTGTTTCACGGAGGAGAGGCGGCTGCAGGCATTAGGGTGTAAACACTTCTATATCAGAGCCAAGCCTTGAAAACGTCTGTGAAATATGAGTCTGCTTTCCTGCCTGGGATACAACTGTCCAGTCAGCTTTACAGACTGATTCTGCTTTAGCAGAGTCTCCATCTGGGTCTGCAGAAATGGGAGCTGGAGGGTAAGAGGGGAGCAGCAGGCCCAGGCTCAAACCTCATGTTTCTATTTCCTTGGGGCTGGCCCTTGCCAGGGTCAATTCACCAGTCCTTTCTCATCTCGTACCTACTTTCCACACCGGAGCCCGGAACACGTCTACTCAGTCTGTTGAGTTGAGGCCATGCCCTGCAGGCTCCATCCCTTCCTCCTGGGTCTGCACTGGCCCCTGGGTTCTCTGTGTAACCCAAGAGCTCAGCCAGCCAGGCCTGTCCCCAGTCCTCCTTCCTCTAAGTGCTCCTTCCCAAGACTGTGCCTCCCTGTACCATGGGCTTTGGGGTCTCTGTCCCACCTTCCACAGCCCAGGCCCAGTGATCCACTCCAGGAGGGGTCTGTCCCTCCCCCGCACCGGCCTCCTAGAGTGAGTCTTCATGATTCCTCACAGTGGTGCCACAGCTAGACCTGTGGGCCAGCCCTTGAATCAAACAAAACAAAACAAAAAATCGGAAAAAAAAACCCCAAAAAACCAAGAGTGTGAAGCTAAGTAGCAAACTCATCATTTGAAAATCTCACGTTTCCTGAGATGAGATGATTCCCATTAACCAAACACCTTCATTTTCAGAAAATCCATGTTCACAGCTTGCTCTGTAGAGCCTGCCCCCATAAGTTATGGTTTATATTTTATTACAAGGTGAAAAGAGAGAGAAAAAAAAATTCTCACAAGGAAAAAAAAAAAGCCCACTGACTCTTTATAGCAACTCCCAGGGCATTTGATTTAAAGGGACATTGTCATCTTTAATGTTTTCATCCAGAGGAATTAGAGAGCGCCACCATGATAATTTAGAAGCTCCTGATTTAAGGGGCAGTCTCCGTGGTCTGGCTTCACTGTATTTCCCTTTTTATGGTTCCAGAGAGTATTTTCTGAGAGATAATAATGTTGGGTGATATTTCTCCTTTGTCATGTGGAGGCCCAAGAAGAAAATTAAAATAGGTCCTTTCTAACCCCCCTCTCTGAGGCCAGGCTGTGGCTCGAGGAGGACTGTCATGGGCCACCTGCAGCCACTTCATCTTCCCGAGGCCCGAGCCTGCCTTTTGGTGCCCCCACTGTGGAGATGGGGAGGCAGGCCGCCATCCTGGCCCTGCGGGAAGAGACTCCTGCACCAGCCGCTGGCCACAAGGGCTTCTCAATACCATCGCTTTCTGCGGCCCTTTCTGCTCCTATTTCTGCCTCCACGTTCAGGTCTCCATCACCTTCCAATTTCACCAGCCCATCACTTTCCCTGGGTGCATCCCCTGCTTAGTCCTCAAGCTGGAGAAGCTTGATCAAGTCTCTTCCTGTTTTCCTTGAACAGCTCAAACCCTGCAGCCTGATCTGGGGGCCTGTGGCAGAGACTGCTATGTGTTCACCTAACCTGCTTCCTTTCCCTCCTGTGGACACAGTTGGACTACATTTCCCAGCTGCCCTTGAGGTTGGGCATGGCCATATGACCGAGTTCTGGTCAATGGAGTATGTCAGAAGGGACATATCCACGTCCTAGCTGGGCTCCCCCAAATCTGCTACAAGATCTTCTACTCTTTCTATCCCTCCATATACTGGCCAGGTGCAGGGCATCTGGTTAAGGAATATGAGGCTTTGTGAGATGGTATAATAGAGCCACAGAAACAAAGATGCCTGGGTCCCTTTCTCATCATGTGGCCACAAAGTGAACCCCAGCACTGAACTATTACATGAGGAAGAAGGAATCTGTACTGTTAAACCCCTGAGATTTTGGGGTATCCATGCCTGCATTCAGAGAAGGCAGTGGCAACCCACTCCAGTACTCTTGCCTGGAAAATCCCATGGACAGAGGAGCCTGGTAGGCTGCAGTTCATGGGGTCGCTAAGAGTCGGGCACAACTGAGTGACTTCACTTTCACTTTTCAATTTCATGCATTGGAGAAGGACATGGCAAGCCACTCCAATGTTCTTGCCTGGAGAATCCCAGGGACAGGGGAGCCTGGGGCGTTGCCGTCTATGGGGTTGCACAGAGTCAGACACGACTGAAGCGACTTAGCAGCAGCAGCAGCAGTGCCTGCATTTAGCCTCCCTAACACAAGCCCTTGATGCTCTGGTTCTCATCTCTCCCTCCAGCATCACCTTATTTGCCTGTGACACAGGGATGCACCGGCCACGCAGGATGGTCTGGGGCCTTCCCATGTCTGCACTTTTTCTTGGGCTGTTCCCTCTAACTGGGCTACCCTTCCCTATTTGCCTATGTAATGCAACCCATCCTTCTCTGAAGACTTCTGGCATCTCTCTGATTGGAGGTGTTATACCCTTCTCAGCTTTCAGGGCATTCTGTGGGTACCCATTTCACAGACAAGGGAAACCTGTCTCTGCATATGTACTGATTTCCCACAGGACGGTGAACTCCTTGGGGGCAAGGACCACATCTCCCTCATGCCCAGAGTCAGAAGCTGTGCGGTGTGGTGGCCGGGGAGCCAGCCTTGGGGGCAGACCCTCTGATGTGAGTTTTAGCCATACTATTACTTACTGACACCTGGGGCCTCAATTCCTCTTCTGTAAAACAGGGATAAAAAAGAAGAGTCCACCTCACAGGAGTTAGTCCCAGGTCCATGTGCCACCCCCACTCCTCTGCCAGTCATCGGCTATGGCTGGGGCGCTTCTCTCCTCATCCCACTCTGATACGCGTAGCTTTTCACTGACCATAGTCTCTCTGATGCTTCTCTTGTTTTTACATCCACTAGGTGATATAAACATCCAAGTAGATTACCCTACCAACCCTCCACCTTACAAATAACAACAGACTGAAAAAGCTTATCTTCAAGCATCCTCCTCTCTGATCACTCCCAAATCTTTTCTGGTTTATCCTCTCTGGTATCCAGATTTCAAAAAGTCTTCAACTCTACTGGGACCCACAATCTCCTGACCAACCATCTACTTTGCCATCAACCCCCTTATGATGTCACTTCCTTCTCACTCAGCTTTAGCTCCATGGAATTTGCATCTCTGGAACCGAGCATTGCACACAACCTCAATTCCCTGCTCCCTCAGCACTCCCTCAGCCTTGATTAGTCCTGTCTGTGTGCTCTTACTGCCAAATTCAGACTAAAATTGAAGAAAGTGGAGAAAACCACTAGACCATTCAGGTATGACCTAAATCAAATCCCTTATGACTATACAGTGGAAGTGAGAAATAGATTTAAGGGACTAGATCTGATAGACAGAGTGCCTGATGAATTATGGATGGAGGTTCGTGACATTGTATAGGAGAGAGGAATCAAGACCATCCCCAAGAAAAAGAAATGCAAAAAAGAAAAATGGCTGTCTGAGGATGCCTTACAAATAGCCGTGAAAAGAAGGGAAGCAAAAAGCAAAGGAGAAAAAGAAAGATATGCCCATTTGAATGCAGAGTTCCAAAGAATAGCAAGGAGAGATAAGAAAGCCTTCCTCAGTGATAAATGCAAAGAAATAGAGGAAAACAATAGAATGGGAAAGACTAGAGATCTCTTCAAGAAAATTAGAGATACCAAGGGAACATTTCATGCATAGATGGGCTCAATAAAGGACAGAAATGGAATGGAACTAACAGAAGCAGAAGATATTAAGAAGAGGTGGCAAGAATACACAGAAGAACTATACAAAAAAGATTTTCATGACCAAGATAATCACGATGGTGTGATCACTCACCTAGAGCCAGACATCCTGGAATGCGAAGTCAAGCAGGCACTAGGAAGCATCACTACAAACAAAGCTAGTGGAGGTGATGGAATTCCAGTTGAGCTATTTCAAATCCTAAAAGATGATGCTGTGAAAGTTCTGCACTCAATATGTCAGCAAATTTGGAAAACTCAGCAGTGGTCACAGGACTGGAAAAGGTCAGTTTTCATTCCAATCCCAAAGAAAGGCAATGCCAAAGAATGTTCAAACTACCGCACAATTGCACTCATCTCACAGGCTACTAAAGTAATGCTCAAAATTCTCCAAGCCAGGCTTCAGCAATATGTGAACCATGAACTTCCAGATGTCCAAGCTGGTTTTAGAAAAGGCAGAGGAACAAGAGATCAAATTGCCAACATCCGCTGGATCATCAAAAAAGCAAGAGAGTTCCAGAAAAACATCTATTTCTGCTTTATTGACTATGCCAAAGCCTTTGACTGTGTGGATCACAATAAACTGTGGAAAATTCTGAAAGAGATGGGAATACCAGACCACCTGACCTGCCTCTTGAGAAACCTGTATGCAGGTCAGGAAGCAACAGTTAGAACTGGACATGGAACAACAGACTGGTTCCAAATAGGAAAAGGAGTACGTCAACGCTGTATATTGTCACCCTGCTTATTTAACTTCTATGCAGAGTACATCATGAGAAACACTGGGCTGGAGGAAGCACAAGCTGGAGTCAAGATTGCTGGGAGAAATATCAATAACCTCAGATATGCAGATGACACCACCCTTATGGCAGAAAGTGAAGAACTAAAGAGCTAATGAAGTTCTTTAGAAGAAATAAAGAACTAATGAAAGTCAAAGAGGAGAGTGAAAAGTTGGCTTAAAGCTCAACATTCAGAAAACTAAGATTATGGCATCCAGTCCCATCACTTCATGGCAAATAGATGGGGAAACAGTGGAAACAGTGGCTGACTTTATTTATTTGGGCTCCAAAATCACTGTAGATGGTGATTGCAGCCATAAAATTAAAAGACACTTACTCCTAGGAAGGAAAGTTATGACCAACCTAGACAGCATATTAAAAAGCAGAGACATTACTTTGTCCACAAAGGTCCGTCTAGTCAAGGCTATGGTTTTTCCAGTGGTCATGTATGGATGTGAGAGTTGGACTGTGAAGAAGGCTGAGCGCCGAAGAATTGATGCTTTTGAACTGTGGTGTTGGAGAAGACTCTTGAGAGTCCCTTGGACTGCAAGGAGATCCAACCAGTCCATTCTGAAGGAGATCAGTCCTGGGTGTTCATTGGAAGGACTGATGTTGAAGCTGAAACTCCAATATTTTGGCCACTGATGCAAAGAGCTGACTCATTTGAAAAGACCTTGATGTTGGGAAAGATTGAGGGCAGGAGAAGGGGACAACAGAGGATGAGATGATTAGATGACATCACCGACTTGATGGACATGAGTTTGAGTTAACTCCGGGAGTTGGTGATGGACAGGGAGGCCTGCGTGCTGTGGTTCATGGGGTCGCAAAGAGTCAGACACGAATGAGCAACTGAACTGAACTGTGTGCTGTATGCTTACATCTGAGTAGCTGAAAATGGCTGCGGACAGCTCACCACCCTGCTGACCCGGTTCCCTTTGGGTTCATGACTCTGTGTCATGTGATGTGAGCCCTTCATGCTGCCTGGTGACCACCCCACCTTCTCTCCAACTGCCCACCCTCCCATTTTCCTAACAGATTGTTCCAGACTTTCTCTCTCCTCAAGCCTCCACATCTCCTCTTCTATCCTCACTCTCAGCCATGACCTTGCTTCCTGACTCACAGAGAAAATAGATGTCTACACGGGTTACTGCCACATCCTTCCACCTACCTGCACCTGCACTCACCCAGCAGGCTCCTCTCCTGTTGGTACGGCTCTACCAGCCTCACCCTAGGACAGCCCCATCACCCCAGCACTAGACTCTACCTGCCCTCACCTGCTCAGAGAAGTTTCTCTGTTCCTCACAACAAAACTCCTCAGACGAGCTCTTTATACCTTGTGTCCAGTTCCTCTGTTCCCACTCACTTTTGCCCTCTGTCCCTGCCATCCAGTGAAAGCTGCTCCTCCAGGTCATGAAAGACCCCAGAACTCAGGGCCCAGCGCTCTCTTCTCTGTCATCTGAATCTCCCAGTTGCATCCGCACCACTCACCACTTCTGGCATACGCTTCTGTTGGTTTCCAGGACATTGTGCTTGTCTGGTTTCCCTCCCATCTCTCTGGCTTCTTCCTCTAACTCTTTTGCCAGCTCCCCCACCCCCATCTCCTGACCTCTTCACACTGAAGACTCAGTCTTGGATGCTCTTCTCCATCGACACTCACCACTCAGTGATCTCATCCAGCCTCCGTGCTTCAAACACTACCAGTAAGCTAAGGACTGGCATGTTCCATCTCGGGGCTGGACCTTTCCCTAACTCAGTCTTGTATGCCCAGCTGCCTGTTAGCATTGCCACTTGGATGTCTGGTAGGCACCTCAAACTCCATATGCCCCCAATGTAACAGCGATCGTCCCTCCCGAACCTACTCCACCCACAGTCTCCTTCATCCCAGGAAATGGCAACTCCATCCTTCTGGTCCTCATGCCAAAACCTCCGAGTCACTCTGGACTCACCTCTTCTCTTGTAACCACAGCCAGTCCATCAGCAAATTTCCTTGGTGTTACCCTTCAAAACACCCACTTTTCACCACCTGTCACGTCGCCCTTCACCACCATTATCTCTCCCCCGGATTATTGTAACAGCCTCCTGTCTTGACTGCTTGCTTCCACCCTTGGCCTGCAACAGTCTATTCTCACAACAGTAGCTAGAGTGATTCATTTAGAATACAAAGCCAGATTATGTCACTCCTCAACTTGAAACCCTCCAAAGACTTGATGTTTCATCCAGTGTAAAAACAAGCCCTCACACTAGCATCCAGGGCCCTGCAGGGCCTCTGACCTCATACCCTCCACCCCACACCGCTCCAGCCACCAGACCTGTGCTCACCCAAGGGCCTGGGATGTTTTCTCGGGTGACCTTGTGGCTAAGTGCCCATCCCTCCAACACCCGGCTCACACAGCCCCTGCTTAGCGAGGCCTTCCCTGGACTATGGTGTTTAACTTCTGCTGCCCACCTGCTGCTGCCTGCCCCCACCCTGTCCTCCCTGGTCCTCTGTGTTGATCTCAAATAACATCTCTTCTTCTAGTCTATATTTCTGTTATTGTTTATCTCTGTCTCCTCACTGGGATGCAAGTTCCATGAGACTGAGACTCTGTCTGCTCTGTTTTGAAACCTGGTGAATACCACGGCCTAGGACAGCACTGCCAGGAGGTGTTTGTTGTGTGAGTGACGGCACCCTGCTTCTGAGGTTAAGTGCTTTTCACCTGCAGACCAACCTCGAGGGGTTGGGGGTTCTGCAAGGGCACCTGTGAGGCCACGTGGGTAGGATGCCCTGGCCTATCTCCACTGCATCAGGAGGCCCTCTAGAATCAGTAATTGCAACTTTGATGCAAAATTTCTTGAAAAAAGGCTCTCTACAGGAGCCAATGGCACCCCACTCCAGTACTCTTGCCTGGAAAATCCCATGGATGGAGGAGCCTGGTGGGCTGCAGTCCATGGGGTCTCTAAGAGTCAGACAACTGAGCGACTTTCCTTTCAGTTTTCACTTTCATGCATTGGAGAAGGAAATGGCAACCCACTCCAGTGTTCTTGCCTGGAGAATCCCAGGGACAGGGGAGCCTGGTGGGTTTCTGTTTATGGGGTCGCACAGAGTCGGACACGACTGAAGCGACTTAGCAGCAACAGCAGCACAGAAGCCAAGAGGACCATTTTTCATGGCAAAGGGCATCACTCGAAACTGTCTTGCACTAATGTGTCCTGACTCACGTGTGAGATCGCAAAGCATTTTGCAAGCATATACTAATTGATTTGTTCAACATCCCTGCCAGAGAGAGGAGGAATCAGTACCCTGATTAAAGAAAGAAGACTCAGCTCATGATTGAATCAGGCACAAGGATGGAGTGTGGGGAGTCCTGGGGTGCCAGGCATGGAGAGGAAGCTCCCACCTGTCCTCAAGCCGAAGCTTAAACGTGGTCACAGATGGGCTCATCACAGAAGTACTGAGGAGGGGTGGGCGCTGCAGTTGCAGTGTCTTCTGGGTTCCCAGCTGGGGGACCATGGGCAAGTTCCTTAATCTTGCAGAGCCTTGCTTTCCTCAACTCTAAAATGGGCATAAATGGCATCCTTTTCATCAGGATTGCTGTCACTAGGTAAGATAATACGAAACTGGTTACCACCCAACAAATGTGACCACTGGTAACAAATGCCACAGCCTCTGCTGCCCACCTCCCCTGTGTGCCTACTGTGTGCCTGACTGGCCCAGCTCCCTGTCACTCACAGCCACAGAAGCCCCAGGCTGGACACAGGAGCCTCAGGAAGAGCTTGCCAGAGGGGTCCTGGCCAACTGGGAGGAGGGCCCTGTAGCCCCACCATGGTCCTTCACAGACCTCTGGTCGGGCAGACTATAGAAGAAGGGGACTTCTGGTGGAGCGGCCTGTGTGGGCCAGGACGCTGCGGGGTGGGAGTGTGTGGGCTTGGGCGAGCCACGTCCACTTCTCTGGATACACCCCACTCCTCTAATCCCTGGTACCCGCGAGGCCAACACCTGACAAATGTGAGGTACCACAGGGACCCTGCTAAAACACTCTGGGCATCACAGCATCTGGAATTCCTTGAGTGGCAGTGCAGCCGAGCTCGGACTCTGAGGCCAGACTCCGGGGTTCAAGTCCTGACCCTCAATCCCAGCTCTGAGATGCAGCAAGTTGCTCCAGCGCTCGATGCTTCTGGGCTTTTTCTACAGAAAGGGGCTAACAATGGTTCCTCCCTCGCAGCGTGCTGCCAGGATTAGTGGATTCCCTTAGAGCTGTACCATGGCACATGCTAGGTGCTCAATAAGCACTGGCTCTTAATCCTGTTATTATTTTCTGAGACTGATTATACGGCTTCAGAAACAAGCTCTGTGACACACTCCGGGCCCTGCAGCTGCTCTGTGCCAGCACCCTGGGGTGTCTGCACCAAGTGTTGGGTTGTGGATCAGCCCCCACAGCAGACACCCCATCATGGGAGGGCTTCCTCACGTGGGCCCAAACCACTCCCTCAGCCAGCAACTTGAGTACAGGGTGACACAGCCAGGCCTGCTGCAGTCACCGCTGTGTCCCCAGGGCCCAGCCAGCCACCTGCTAAGCATGAGTGGAAACCGGCGAGCAAATATTCACCTGTTGTTCCACTTGGAGGTGTTTCCCTAAACTTGTGTTTACCTAACAGGATTAAGAGCCAATGCTTATTGAGCACCTAGCACGCGCCATGGTACAGTTCCTAACCTGATGGCTTTGTGACTTCAAAGACCACAGCTGTCACATGTAAAGCTTCCTCCAGTAAACCGAGCCACACTGCTTAACCATCTGACACTTGCCAGGTGTGTCTCAGTTCACTCTGGAAGCTTACTGTCCTCTGCAAGGACCACAGGGACAGCTGCTGGTCAGGCCACACATCCTGGAAGCACCAGAGTATTCCCGTTCAAGGATTAGAAATGGGAACTGGGGTCGGGAAGCCATCCCTGTACACTCAGGGAGATGCCATGGCTGTGCTGTTGTAAGGACCACATGCTGTCCTGTGATGAAGCTCATCTCCCGCTCCATGGACATATTGGCAGAGCCTGCAGGGCCTCAGCCTTCTGAGTGGCTCTTCTTTAAAGGAGCAGGCTTAGTGCAGACAGTCTAGTCCAACACAAGCCTTTTGAAGTCGAGCTGCCCAGAGTCTGGGCCTGTGAAAATTCTGTCCACCCAGCTGCCCAGCCGGGACTGCCCACAGAGGAGCTGTGGCCAGCAGTCTGGTGGCCATGGATCATGGGCTTGGGCTGAGTGTGCCCTTCTCTCTAAGCAAGATCAATGACCTCTCCTGACCTCAAAGGGAGAGGCTCACACAAGTGTGGAGGCTCAGGTGGGGCCCACATGAACAGATAACCCCAATCCCTCCTCCTGTGTCCAATTAACCCCAGGTTTGCCCGCCTCTCCAATACCACAGCCGCCCGGAGACACTAATCAACAGCCCATCTAACTGCTTAGAGCTTTCCCTCCTTCGTCTCCACCTTCCCTTCACAAGAGCTGCTTTCAGACTCTAACCAGGTAGTGGTGGGAGGCAGGGAGGTGGCTGGAATCTGGGCGTGAATTGTTCCAAAGTGAACAATCAGCCTCTGAGTGATGGAGGCCTGACTCTCGGGGACCAGGAGCCCTGCTCAGCCCATGCTTTCATTGTTAATTTAGAGAATTCAAGGAAAACATTCCAAGTGGAAGCGCATTGGCAAGCCTCTTCAATTAGAGGCAGCTACTGACTGCCTCTCCATACGGCGGAAGCTGCTGCTCCCTTAGAAGCTCCACCGGCAGCCCTTAGAAAGCCTCCCACCACCTACCCTCCTGTCTGAGACAGGGTGTGTGGGTCCCTGGCTGGAAGCAAGGGAAGCGGGGGCAAGGTGCTCTGTGATGGTGGGGCTGGGGAGGGTGGCCCTAGGGAAAACTCACATGACTGTGTGGGGCACAGCCTGAGAATCCACGGACACGTGTCTCAGGTGAGACAGGCCAGGTTGCCTCTGAGGCTCCCTGCAGCTGTGGCCCCTGCTGCTCACTGTCTAGACCACCCCCACCCTGCTGGCTTCACACCCACACCCCTCCACCCTCCCGCCTGTGAACCTTCCACATGTCCCATTTCTTCCGAAGCCTGAAGCCCTGAGTTCCATCAGAAAGTGTTTCATCGACTGCCCACCAGTCCACAGGATGGTAATTCTGTACATGACCCAACCCTCGGGTCACCAGGGTCACCAGTGGGGGCAGGGCTGCAATCCTGAAGGTTTGGTCAGGACAAAGCAGGACCCCCAGTTCTGCCCTCAGCTCACACCTACCCCAGGACCACCGTCTTCACAGAAAGAGAGACAGCCTGAGTGCACTGAGTCCACTTGTCCACTCAGCACGCCCAGGTGTCAGGGCTGGCTGGGCCGTGGGGAGCCTCAAGAGCTCTGTCAATGCTTTTATTTGACCTCTAGTCCTTTTTGGCCCAACTCCCAACCCACTGTTGATCTGTCTGAGCCAGCCATGGGTGGCTCCCACTGACCCTTAGACCCCTCACTGTGCCCAGTGCGCTGGGTGCTGGTGGCCCCACACATGGGCCAGTGCAGCTGCTGCCTGGACAGCACTCAGCCTGCCACGCTCTCTTCAGCTGTCACCCCACACCCAGGCATCAGCAGGGGAACCCCAGGGGGTGGGGGTGGTCCTGAATGGCAGTGCTGTTCCCAGCCATCCTGCTGATAACAGCAGCAGCTTTCTAAGCACTGCTGCAGAGAGATGGGATTTGAGGCCTGGGATCAATAGGGCTACCAATAGAGATAGCAAGGGAACATTTCATGCACAGATGGGCTCAATAAAGGACAGAAATAGTATGGACCTAACAGAAGCAGAAGATATTAAGAAGAGGTGGCAAGAATACACAGAAGAACTATACAAAAAAGATCTTCATGACCAAGATAATCATGATGGTGTGATCACTCACCTAGAGCCAGACATCCTGGAATGCGAAGTCAAGCGGGCACTAGGAAGCATCACTACAAACAAAGCTAGTGGAGGTGATGGAATTCCAGTTGAGTTATTTCAAATCCTAAAAGATGACGCTGTGAAAGTCCTGCACTCAATATGTCAGCAAATTTGGAAAACTCAGCAGTGGTCACAGGACTGGAAAAGGTCAGTTTTCATTCCAATCCCAAAGAAAGGCAATGCCAAAGAATGCTCAAACTACCACACAATTGCACTCATCTCACAGGCTACTAAAGTAATGCTCAAAATTCTCCAAGCCAGGCTTCAGCAATACATGAACCGTGAACTTCCAGATGTCCAAGCTGGTTTTAGAAAAGGGAGAGGAATCAGAGATCAAATTGCCAACATCCTCTGGATCATTGAAAAAGCAAGAGAGTTCCAGAAAAACGTCTATTTCTGCTTTATTGACTATGCCAAAGCCTTTGACTGTGTGGATCACAATAAACTGTGGAAAATTCTTCAAGAGATGGGAATACCAGACCACCTGACCGGCCTCTTGAGAAACCTATATGCAGGTCAGGAAGCAACAGTTAGAACTGGACATGGAACAACACACTTGTTCCAAATAGGAAAAGGAGTACGTCAACGCTGTATATTGTCACCCTGCTTATTTAACTTCTATGCAGAGTACATCATGAGAAACACTGGGCTGGAGGAAGCACAAGCTGGAATCAAGATTGCTGGGAGAAATATCAATAACCTCAGATATGCAGATGACACCACCCTTATGGCAGAAAGTGAAGAAGAACTAAAGAGCCTCTTGATGAAAGTGAAAGAGGAGTGAAAAAGTTGGCTTAAAGCTCAACATTCAGAAAACTTAAGATCATGGCACCTGGTCCCATCACTTCATGGCAAATAGATGGGGAAACAGTGGAAACAGTGGCTGACTTTATTTTTCTGGGTTCCAAAATCACCGCAGATGGTGACTGCAGCCATAAAATTAAAAGACGCTTACTCCTTGGAAGGAAAGTTATGACCAACCTAGACAGCATATTAAAAAGCAGAGACATTACTTTGTCCACAAAGGTCCGTCTAGTCAAGGCTATGGTTTTTCCAGTGGTCATGTATGGATGTGAGAGTTGGACTGTGAAGAAAGCTGAGTGCCAAAGAATTGATGCTTTTGAACTGTGGTGTTGGAAAAGACTCTTGAGAGTCCCTTAGACTGCAAGGAAATCCAATCAGTCCATCCCAAAGGAGATCAGTCCTGGGTGTTCATTGGAAGGACTGATGTTGAAGCTGAAACTCCAATACTTTGGCCACCTCATGCAGAGAGCTGACTCATTTGAAAAGACCCTGATGCTGGGAAAGATTGAGGGCAGGAGGAGAAGGGAACAACAGAGGATGAGATGGTTGGATGGCATCACCGACACAATGGACATGAGTTTGGGTAAACTCCAGGTGTTGGTGATGGACAGGGAGTCCTGGTGTGCTCCGGTTCATGGGGTCGCAGAGTCGGACATGACTGAGTGACTGAACTGAACTGAACCAATAGGGCTGGACATGCCCAAGAGGAGGAGGCGCTCGATGTGCTTTCACTTGTGGGAGCTGAGAAGGGAATCACTGCTTAATGGGTTTGGGTCTGGAAGGAAAGCATCTCTCCACAGGGTCCTGGGAGCATGCGGATACCTGTTCTGAGTGACAGGCCTGCTCCCTAGGGGGGCCCCACCCTCCCCTGTGGGGCTGAAGCCCACTGGCCCTAAGGGGCTCTTTCTGTGGTGCTGTGGGAAGGGGACCTGATAAAGTGTCTGAAAGCACCTGCGGCCCACAGACTTTGGGATCTGGAAAGAGCCCACGTTGCCCTGCTCTGCACCAGCATGTGGTGAAAGGCCCTCAGAGAGGATGCGGCCTCAGGGATCCCTCCCTCTGCCCCATCCCAGAGTCACAGATCGTGGGGAACTTTATGGACGTTGAACTCTGGGGGAAAAACTGAAGACT
Organism: Bos indicus; assembly: GCF_029378745.1. Classification (NCBI taxonomy): domain Eukaryota; kingdom Metazoa; phylum Chordata; class Mammalia; order Artiodactyla; family Bovidae; genus Bos; species Bos indicus. Next base: position 44,656,023 of record NC_091766.1, read on the forward strand.
CTAAAAGGTCTTGTCTAGGGTAGGGCATGTAGCCGGTGACTCAGTGTTCAGGCGTGACCCATGCACACCTGCCTCTGTGTTGGGGTCTGTGTTAGCAGCTGTGGGCCCCCGGGAGGCCCCCAGCTTCCTGGCCTCAGTTTTCCTTATTCTCAGAACATGGGGCTGGGAGGAAGCCCTGCCAGGGGCGGGCGCAGCATCTGGCACACGGCTCTGAAGCCCTGTCAGTGCCTCACCAGTGGGGCTGCATCTGGAGAGGCTTGAGAGTGTTCAGGAAGATGAGTGAACCAGAGAAGGCACTCAGGGGGCCATCCGCCCACCTCACTGCCCCTCCTACTACCTGTGGAGGGCCAAGTCCTTTGGGCCCCATTTCCACTCCCACTTGGATTCGATTTGCAATCCTGACAAGTGTACAAACAGTTATTGTGCCTGAAACACCTGAAGACAAACGCCGGTGCCATCTGGAGCAGAACGGCTCACCAGGGCTCAGCTTGCAGCTGCCTGGGAGGGGGTGTCTCGCACAGCCTCCCTCCACCTCCCCTGGGAAGACCACACTGTGGAGGGTCCCAGAGTGGGACCATAGTGGGGGACTGGGAATCCTGGCTGAAGCCTGAAATGGAAAGCCACTGCCAAGCAGCCCCATACGTGGAGAGCAACAGAAGGCCAACTGATCAGCAGTCCTCAGCTCCCCGCCCCCCGAGTGTCCACAGGCAGGAGGAGCGTCGGGAGATACTAGAAGGTCTGCACAGAGGAGACTGGTCTGCCTGGAGCTCTGCTGAGACTGCTCGCAGTCCAACAAACTGCTTATGCGTGTTGCTTGTGCCAGTCCCTGCCTGGATCCCTGGGTCCAAAAACAACAGCAGAGTCCAGAAGTAGAGGCAAAGGTCTGAGGCCCCCAGAAGCCCAACAGATTCTGTGTGAGCTGAAACAGGAACTCGACGCTTGGAGCTCATGGCTGGGAGCAGCTCGCCTCCCACCAGAATGGGAATATATTCTCCGTCAGTGGGGATGCCTCCCAAGTCCCCACTTTGCTGCAAAGGGCATTTTAATTTCACCCCACTCCTTGGCCTGGGGCCTCCTTACAGCGCCTGGAGCCTCCAGGAGGCATCTGGTAAGGACTTGTCAGATGCTGTAGATATAAGGGGATCTAAAGACAGATTTGCATGCTTCCCTGGTGGCTCAGTCAGTGAAGAACCTGCTGCAGTGCAGGAGACCCACGTTCAATCCCTGGGTCGGGAAGATCCCCTGGAGAAGGAAACGGCAAACTACTCCAGTATCCTTGCATGGAAAATTCCATGGACAGAGACTGATGGGCTTCAGTCCATAGAGTCACAAAGACTCGGACACGACTGAGCAACTACTACTACTACTACTACTACTGGTGGCTCAGATGGTGAAGAACCCGCCTGCAGTGCAGGAGACCTGGGTTTGATCTCTGGGTCCGTAAGATCCTCTGGAGAAGGGAATGGCTACCCACTCTGGTATTCTGGCCTGGAGAATCCATGGACAGAGAAGCCTGGCAGGCTACAGTCCATGGAGTCAAAAGGAGTCTGACATGACTGAGCGACTAACACACACACACACACACACACACACACACACACACACACGGGTAGATTTGCACTCTCCCACAGAAGGCCAGCTTTGAGGGAAATACCGGTCCCACCAGGAAAGGGGTGAATAAAGTAGAGCAGGGGTGAGGGCTGTCTTGGCAGAGGGCACCTCTCTGCCAACCCAGTGATACAGATAACACAACACACCTGAAGAACAATAGTGGGCAGCTGACCCCGCTCAGCGCCACATGGGCAGTAGGGTTAACTCCACCACCAGGAACCCCCCTGACTTGCATTCTCCCCGAGAACCACTACAACCGTCTTGAACCATCTCTCTTCACTACTGTTTAGAAAACTCCAGCATGGTCTTTCATCCTTCCCACAAGTGTTTATCAAGCACCTGCCATATACCAGTTTCTGCCTCATGGAAAGCTCTGGGTTTATCTCTCTCTCCTGCCCCTTTGTCCTCCAGCTGGAACAAGATGCCTCAGACAATAACCACCTTGCCTGCTCTCAGAGGCAGCCCCTACTTTGCCGTCTTTGTCCCCTGGCTTTGTTATTGCCTCGCCTGTTCTGCTGCTACCTGCGTCCAGGCGCTCTTGGTCATGTGGCCTCTGCCCATGCTTTAGTCACTCACCATCGTCCCCAGCCCTCAGGCTGGAGAGTGGCTGGAGAGTAACATTCATGATAAAATGAGGACCGGTGAGCCAGCAGGTATGGCTGATGCAGAGGACACCTGGATGGGTCACGGCCGGTGGTCTAGGGTCTTCAACTAGCCCCTAGTGTGCCACCGGAGTGCCTGCTTCAGGCAGCAGCAGCAGCTTGGGCATCCCCCGCCCTTCCCTTCTCTCTCTGCCTGTCCAGGTCCCGTCTGTGCCCGGGGCCTGGCTCTCTAGCCACCACCTTGCCAGGGACCATCCTGGTGCTGGGATGTGAGTGCTCCCCCCACTCCTGCCTCAAGAGTGGCCCCCATGCTGCCCACCCAGGCGGTCGCTGTGCCCATGTGAGCAGAGCCCTAGCACCTCCACTCCCCAGCATCTCATTCCTGTGCAGACCGTAAGCTGGGCAAGCAGAGTGGTGGTGGAGGTGGGGGTCTTATGGGACACTGTCACAGAGCCTGAATTAAGGTGGCTGGAGAGGAAGGGAAGACCATGAGGCAGAGGATAGGGATTTATGCTCCAAGTACTTCCTGGGCATGTACAGCCCTGGGAGAGCTCTCAGACACATACCTGGTGGGTCTTGCCATGCCTCAGAGCACTGGGGGTCTCAGGAGCCACAGAGGCCACCCCCAGGCCACACCCACACCAAGACGCAGGTGCTGCTGGTTGGATGAGGAGGCAGCGAGCTGGGGTGGGGGGCACCTTGCCTTACTTTCTGGGATCTTGCCTGGAGTCTGGGAGGCAGTCTCAGCATCTGAGGGGTCCCTTGCAAAGCTGGGCTCTGGGCAGCTCAGCCATTCACATCCCAAACCTTCCTAGCATCCCAATCCCAGGGAGCAAGTTTGGAAATCAGTAACGTGAACTTCAGTGCTTAATTGCACATTTAGGGCCTTTGGAGCCCTCACAAAAGCTTTGCAAAAACACAAGATTTACAAGGACAGTAAGGTGCTATCCTGGTAAAGAGCTGACATTTAAATGGTTCTCATTTTATATTTTTGTAATGAAATGCTTTGTTTCATCTGCAGCCATTTCTATGTATTTACTAACATTCAGAGAGCTGTCTGTTCTGTACAAAACGTAAGCCTCTCTACGGTTTGTACATCAGGCTGGCTGGGTGATATGTGAGCATAAGACCCAGAGCCTGGCTGCAGTCCTGCTGGGAGTCCTTACCCTGGAACAGGGACAAACAAGGTATCCAGCCACCCTAACCCTGCTTCTCTCTCCAAGAGGACTTTTTTTCATTCTGTTTTTTTTTTTTTTTTAAATCACCAAAGCATCGCATTTTAATGAGTTTTCTTTGCAATTTGTATATAATAGATTTTCAATAACAACCTGTAATTAGTTCATTTTCTACTGTTCAATTGCTCTGCACTAAGGCCATTGACAGCTTCCAGCTGGGATCTTTAAAAATGGAAAGTGCTTGAAATCTCAGCTCCTGACAATGTTAGCAAGTGCTAGGCTCTACAATTTAGCTGTTAGCAGCAAATCACTGGAGATGGGAAAGAGGTGGTCTCGATTTGAAACTTCCAAGACCCTCTGCTTGCCAAGTGTATTTATTTCTTCATATACTTCATCCCTTTCACTGAGCAAAGATTTACCAAGGGCTTTCTGGACGTCAGACCCCACGCTAAGTGTGAGCCCATGGTGAGCAAAACAGCCTCCAGCCTCATGGAGCTTATGGACTATTATGGGCCAGATGACGATGACAGAGCACAGAGTGACAAGGAGTGGGAACACACAGAAATCTTTATCATCACCATCATCACCTCCATCACTGACCTACTTGGCTGATGACTACTTAGCATTTACCATATACAGGGTATCATTCTAAACACTTTACACAAATTATCTCACTTAGTGTCGGGTAACCTACGTGGGATTTGATGCTTTTGAACTGTGGTGCTGGAGAAGACTCTTGACAGTCCCTTGGACTGCAAGGAGATCCAACCAGTCCATCCTAAAGGAAACCAGTCCTGAATATTCATTGGAAGGACTCATGCTGAAGCTCCAATATTTTGGCCGCCCGATGTGAAGAGCCAACTCATTGGAAAAGACTCTGATGCTGGGACAGATTGAGGGCAGGAAGAGAAGGGGGCAACAGAGGATGAGATGGTTGGATAGCATCACTCAGTGGACATGAATTTGAGAAACTCTAGGAGATAGTGGAGGACAGAGGAGCCTGGCATGCTACAGTGCCTGGGGTTGCAAAGAGTTGGACATGGCTTAGTGACTGAACAGCAACCTTATGTGGTGGTTATTATACCCATTTTACAGTTAAGGAACTTGAAGCTCAGCTTAACCTCTGGTGAAGACCTGTCCAAGGAAAAATGGGTGGCAGAGGATGAGATGGTTAGATATCATCCCCAACTCAGTGGACATGAATCTGAGCAAACTCTGGGAGATAGTGGAGGACAGAGAAGCCTGGCATGCTGCAGTCCATGCGGTCGCAAAGAGTCACAACTTACTGACTGAACAACAACAATCGTTTTTATATGACTTGAGTGGTAAGAGCCCATTACTAACTAAAGCACTATTAATAAGCAAAAAAGCACCCAGATGGCTGGCCCATTGGCTTTGGCTTCAGGGGCACATAGCAAACTCACACAGAAGCCTTCTTGGAGGCCCTCTCCCTGCTGGAGGCAAGGAGAAAGCCCTTGGCAGGGAGTGCTGAGACTGACAGCACTTTCTGATACCAGTTTCCAGTGGCAGCTCCAGTTTAGCTCTTTTATGCCCTTGAGCAAATGAGGGACCAAGGTCAGGAAATCAGTGTTTTTGCCACTTGATTTGCAAGTCCTGCATGAGGCAACCAGTTCCTCCCTTTGGGATTAGGGGAGTCACCCCACCAATGGTCGTAGCCTCTGCCAACACTGACACAGGTAACTGCACACAGGTAACTCTTGCTCTCCAAACTCAAGAGCCAAATAGATTCAGATAAAACTTTTGATGGACTCTGTGCCATCTGTAAGGAGATCAAACCAGTCCATCCTAAAGGAAACCAGTCTTGAATATTCATTGGAAGGACTGATGCTGAAGCTGAAACTCCAATATTTTGGCTAGTGAAGAACTGACTCATTGGAAAAGACCCTGATGCTGGGAAAGATTGAAGGCAGGAGGAGATGGGGACAACAGAGGATGAGATGGTTGGATGACATCACTGACTTGATGGACATGAATTTGAGCAAGCTCTGGGAGTTGGTGATGGACAGGGAAGTCTGGCATGCTGTAGTCCATGGGGTGGCAAAAAGTTGGACATGACTGAGTGACTGAACTAACTGAACTGATGCCATCTGAAATTTTGCTATTCAATATCCCAAACGGAGGAAAGGAATGGAGGAGTATAAAGTGGGATTTTACTGGCTGAACTTCCTGTCTGAATTCACCCTACATGGATAAGGGGCTGGATAGATTTGGGGGAGGGATAGTTGCTGTTATTTTACTATCATGGGGTGGTGGTGAGGGCTATGATAATGGGTCTGGCAAGGCATCTGCCCTGTGCGGGCATTATTTGTTCCAGAGGATAACCACATGCTAGATGAACCCACAGTACCCTTTCATAATACAGCAACAATGGCAGAAAAAACAGCTGTGAATTTGCCCAGTGACTACCTCCTCTGGTTTACAGAGTTGCCCTGGATACAGAAGTACCACAATAATCAGATTAAATCACTGTTTTCCTTTCTGCTGGCCTGGAGCTAAGGGAGGGCATCTGCCTCCCACACAGTTGGTCCCCCTGACTCAGGTCCTCCTCCTGTACACTGTGCATCCGTGACCCTCGGACGGTAATGCAGGAAGACCTTGATCCTATGGTGAGCCTGTCCTTTACATGTAGCACATTGCTCTCATAGGATTAATTAAAAGGACAAGTATCTTTCTAAAAAAGCAGAAGGAACTTGTAATGAATTTAAAGTGAGAGAAAAATCCTCATTTAAGCAATATGTTTTTTCCCACAATCCCAACCCAAGCATTCAGAAAAGTGCAAAAACATGCATTATTGAAAAGATTTTTAAGCAAGCAACTTTTTAATTCATTGAGATGAACAGACAGGCGGGCACGCATCTCGCTCACCAGTAACCCTGGCGCCTGGGTCTCTGTCTCACATCAGGGGTGGGAGGTTCTGCGGCTTGTTGGGGGTCGGGGGCGGGGCAGGAGGAGGAGTGAGGAGGAAGGCTTGGGGGACATGCTGAGAGGGCACTGGACCGTTAGTTCCAAGATCAGTCTATGATTTGGAAAACCAAAAGCAACCTGAGGAGAATGCTTAGGTGACAAATAGAGGCAGAGAGGGAGGCCAGCCTCACATTTCACTGCCATCATTGTACAAAGATGAGTGATTGGCAGCTTTTGTGACTTCCATGGTTAAGGGACCTGTCCTCTGCCCTCCTCAGGAGGTGGGGGTCACCTGTTCTGCAGAGCCAGGAGGAAGGTGCAGCACCCCCACGAGCCACTCAACTGAGCAAGGCAGCTACCGGCCCTGGGGTTGCTGGCATTGCCCTCAGTCAGCTGCAGACAGTGGCAAACACCAGCACAGCCTGGGCTATGTCAGCTGCATGAGAAAATATGACTTAGGAGACTGCACACTGTCCCCCTCCCCCCCGAAAAAAAAAAAAAAAAACCCTTGTAAATATTAATACAACTCACTTCACCAGGGAAAAGCCCCCCAAATCCCATCCTTTAATAAAGTGGCTGAATCTGTGCTAGTCACCCTACATAGCCTGCCCTGCCTGGAACCCAAGGATCCTGGCAAAACAGAGACTAGAAAATGCAATTTTAAAGTCTCAACCTTTGCCAGCCAGTCAGCTTCAGTTTTGAAAATCAAATCCAAAATGTTGTTGCTGAAATGTCTGAGATATTCCTTTTTGCGTTTTAGAGAGATGTCTTTAATGCCCATTGATTTCTGGGTAATCAGTTGTACCTGTGTGTCTCATTTCAATTTCCTATTTAATATCCACTGGATCATAAATCCATTCCCAGAGCGAGGGGAGTTTAGAGTCCCTGTGACTTTGAAAGACCACTGATCCCGGGTGACTCTGCGTCTCCGAGTGACTGTGCTGGGCCTTGAAAGCAGGGTTAACTCATTTTGTGGCTTCCTTAATGGCTGTGAGTTTACGTTTTATTGCATGTCTATTGTTTGGGTTGGGCTGTGATGAATGGTTTGGCTGCCCAGTTCAAAACAAGTCCAAGGCGACAGCAGAATCTAATTTGTTTTAAAAATGATGATTATAAGGCTTTTCAAATAATAATCCAGGAACAAGGAAACAGACAGCACATTGCTCTACATGGGACATACGACCAGAAGTGAAGTGAGGATGTTCCTCCTTTTCCACGGGCAGCTCCTGCTCTTAACAACCTTCACTAGGGAGGCCAGGGCGGCCTCTTTCATCAGGGGCAACAGGGATGCTGCCACTTCCTTGAAAGGAGAGCCAATAGCCCCTGCTTGGTTCCAGACCAGTTCCCAGGAAGGAAGTGGGCTCAAAGATCAGAGGCTTCTGTGACAACTGGTACCAGGATGGTACCCAAGCAGTGTCATTTTCTGCCTAGTGATGCCATTGTGGGACACTGGTGTGTGGCTCTGGTATATCCCCAAATCCCTGAAGTCCAGCCTTGGCCCCCAGCTTTGAAAATGCAGTGATCTTTTTCTTTACAGCTCCTTCTATAGATGGGGGGAGGGGGGTGTTGAGTGCATAAAGCATGCTGGGAATGTCTCAGAACTGACCCTGGAAAGCGTGCTGCTGTTCCTCTGATGAGGAAGGAAGCTCCACCTGCTCACCCTGTCATTGGCCTGACATCTACTCCTTTCTTGTTCACTTCCCGTGGGATTAGCATCATCAAGGGGGCTCTGTTTGAAGAAGGCGGATGGAGAGGAGATTCCAGGAGGTGGTGAGGGCAGGTCGGGAGGGAGGGTCTTGTCCAGCGTGTGCAGGTCAGTGCCTCACAATGGGCTCTCCAGAGGGAAAAAGAGCCCCCTCCCCCTTGTGTAGCGTTTGTGTTGTGTATGTAGACTTCTGTGTTGTAAACAGTCCTACTAGGGCTGATTTAAATCTCCCATCTATGTAACTGTTTGCCTTTGCAAAAGTCCTGAAAATATAACAATCATTGCACGAGCTAGGTCTCCAGAGTTGCCGATACTGCCACACATTTTAAAATTTAGAGATTCATTTCATGGAATAAGCTCCTCAATCCACAAAGCAAACACCTCCCAGGCAGATTGAATCTACCAGCCATTCACACCTTATTATGAACCACCACTTGTAGAGTTTAAACTGTGGGCATGAAGGAGGAGGCTGGGGAACAACACAGTCATCATGTATCAAGCAGAGCCTGGGAACTGGGGCTTGGACTTTGGTCCTTGGTAAGAGGGATGCCGTGGACTGGAAAGGCGCAGCCTGCAGCAAGCTCATGGACACTTCCCACAGGGAAGAATCACGCTCATTTCTCTCCTTTCAGGTCACATGCATACCTTTTCTACCTGCCACAAGAGCCCTTCTTGTCAACAAGTCATGAGGATGCCCCCTCAGGCCTGGTGAATGAAGTAACAACAGTACACAGAGATGCCGATATGAAGCAGGAACACCTTCCTGGAAAACATACTTCCAGGTAGAGAATGGGACCCAGGATGCCAGGACCTGTGGCTCAGAGTACTCAGGGACCCTGGGGGTCTCACCCCTGCTTCCTCAATTGCAGGGCCCACCGGAGCTGCAAGCTTGCAGGTCATGTTCAAGGTGCTTCATACAGGGTACACACGTTACCTGCTTTAAACAGAGCCTGCTCCACATGTTGTCTGACACAAAGGAGCTTCACGTCTTTGGGGCCAAGAATGTCCCCCTTGTCTCAAGTTAGGGTCCCACACTGCCTTCCATCTCCTAGTGAACTTGTCTGGACGTGTCTGGAGCTTCTTGCATCTCACATCTCCTGGAAGCCCTGTCCCAGCTCTAGCTATGGTTGACATGAGGTCATCTCTTGGAAGAGCACCTCAGGGAGAAGACCTGGGTCCCTCAGACACTGTGCCTGCTCACCATATGCACCAGTGGCCCCACAGAGGGTCCATTCTGAGCACATCCTCCGTTTTCAGGCAGAGCAGCCCCATTTCTCTTCTTTCTCAGGGACTCCACCACCTCTCATCAACCTGGACCCTCATTCTTCATTATCCTGCATTGTGACTACTCCTTTGTCTACCTGGCCAAGCCTCCAGAACCCTCCTGCAGGATCTGGCCCCAGGCAGGGTTCTCTGATGGGGCTGGGCCACTTCCTTGGGAGAACCCTAACATCTGCTCTGTCCAAGTGCAGTCACAGAATCCCCTAGCCATGTGAGGCAGTGCCTTCTTAATCATGCTTAAACACAGTCCTGGGTTCCTCAAATGATATCAACAGCGAGAATAACCTTCATCCAAAAGGAACAGAGAAAGTATCCCATCCCCCATCTCTGCCCTCCTCTTAATGCTAATGCTAAGTCACTTCAGTCGTGTCCGACTCTGTGCGACCCCATAGATGGCAGCCCACCAGGCTCCCCCTTCCCTGGGATTCTCCAGGCAAGAACACTGAAGTGGGTTGCCATTTCCTTCTCCAATGCATGAAAGTGAAAAGTCAAAGTGAAGTCGCTCAGTCGTGTCCGACTCTTCGTGACCCCATGGACTGCAGCCTACCAGGCTCCTCCATCCATGGGATTTTCTAGGCAAGAGTACTGGAGTGGGGTGCCATTGCCCTCCCCGTACTCTTTCCTTAAATCTCAGGCTTGTTGCAAAACAAACTCAACTACTTTCACCTATAAAAGAAGCCAACCTTGGAAGACAACCAAAGACAGACTCCAGACCCTGACACCGTTTTGGTGAGGAAATGTCTTTTTGCTGACTGTGAGCCCCGACGGGGACCTGACTTACGGAAAGCTGTGTAGAACTCATGAAGGGTCAGGAGGCCGTCTTTGTTGTAGTCATCAAATCGGAGGAGGTCACCCGGCGAGCAACCCAGGAAGTCCTCTTCCAGGTCCTGCTCCTTCAGCATGTGCTGTGGGTGAAAGGGAGAAGGCTAGAGTCAGGAGTGAGTTCAGAGCTGTGGGCACTGTCAGGCCAAGTGAGGCTGCAGTCACCGTTTGGGCAGATGTGTCTGTGTGTGTGCCTATGGACTCCAGCAACAGCTCCATAGGCCATGGGGAGCATCCAAATCTCTGTGGTGTTGTCTTGTCTGACCTTCTCCTTTTAGAGATGAGAAAACTGAGGCTCAGAGAGGAAAGGGACTTTCTCAAGGTCACATGGTGATTGGGCTGAGTCAGTATTAGCTTTCAGGTCTGTCTTTTCCCTGCCAGGGCAAACAGACCCCACATGATCTGAAGTGAGAAGGATCCATGTGGTCATCTGGTCTACCCCTTTGTGTTATAGATGGGGAAACAGGGAAGAGACAGGGGCCTGATCAAATAAGCCCAATTAACAGTGGCCATACTCAGTGGCTCCCAACTGTGTAGAGCTGGAAGGTCACTGCTCCATCAGTGTACCCCTCCCCGCCCCCTCCAACCCCCACCAATCTCAGGTCAGCACATCCTAGCCACAGTACTACTCCTGGGGAGAGGAAGCTGCTGTTCTATTGACCTAGGCCTGAGCCCCTGCTCTGCCTGCCTTGTCCTGCCAGGAACACAAAACACTACCCTTGGGATTCTGTTGAGGGGACTATGGGTGGGCCCTTGTGAACTCCTCTCTGGATGTGGTCTGGGCTGCAGGGTGGGGGCCTCCCTAGTAGGACCATTTGCGTGTGGGTCTGAAACTAGAGTCTTGCAAAGGAAATGCTCAGAAGGAAGTCTCAGAAGAAAGAAAATGATTTTATTTTGGGGGGAAGAGGGGAACAGAGGCATTTTCTCTTTATTTAACCGTCTCAGCTGGGCCTGGTATATTAAAGGCAATTTAATGTGATAATGTTAAAAAAATGACCCTTCACCCAGCAAATAAGAGTGTTCGATAAAAGGGAGATCAACCATAACGCCCGAAATCAATCTTCCAAAGATGGAAATTTCCCTTTGTCTATTTCTGTGCTGGAAATTGATTAACTTTTCATAGGACCTACAAGTTTTCCCCAACGCCTCTGATTCAGTGTCAAGGAAAGGCCCACTTTAGCTGGGCCCTGCTTGGCAGGTTTATGAAATGGACTTTAAACACATTAAATTTTAAAGAGGAAATCATAGTCCAATTACCACGCTTGTTAATGGCTGCAGGTGCCTCAGGGCATGTCTCTGCCAGGTTAGAGCCATGCGCCCAGGAATGTTCTGTTTACCTGGCAACTACCTGGATCCACGTGGGCCTGGGGCACCGAGATCCCACAGTTGCCTGATGCCTGCCCTCTGGGCTCCCCATACAGCCTGTACTGTGGGGAATCGAACTGCTAGATGGCTCTTCTCTCAGATAACCATGACCAGCAGGACCTGGGCTCTCCCCGGAGCAGCGTGGGTCATTGGTGGGTCTCTGGTCCTGGCCCATGAGGTCTTAGCCATAGCTGGGGGCTGAAGGTTGATGAAATAGTGACATGAAGGCTGGTGTGTATCTGGGAGGCTTCCCGGAGTGTGGGCCATGGATGGACTTGCCCGTGATGCCAGGTATGAGTGAGCAGAGCAGGGTCTGCAAGTGCCTTAGGATCTGTGGTTCCCCACCCACTCCCTGGAAGCCAGCTCTGAACTGGGTGGACTTGAGAAGGGGGCCCTGCATGGGGAAATGTCTGGATAACTGCTCTACTCAGAGTTTTTGGGCACTTGCTGTTCCCACAGACCTTGAGAGGATCAGGTGGAGCTGGTGCTGGGAGCTGTCCTCCCAGAGAGCCCCGTGGAGTGTGAGGAGAGCTGGTCCATGCACACCTGGCACCCTGGCTGCATCTCAGGTCACCACATCCTAGGCAATGAGTGTGGCCGCAGGCAAACCATTTGATTTCTTGGAGCCTCCGCTTCCTCATCTAAAAATACCTGGTAAGTGGGGATAACAGGAGCACCTACCACACAGCAAAAGGCGGCTGAAAGGTTTACAGTAGAGGTGATGGTGACAAAGGGATGCTAACGGCTGTCACCCACTGAGAACGTACCACCTGCTGGGCACTAGGCTGAGAACTGCACACCTCTTTGCTCATCTAAGCCTCCTGACGACCCCGTGACAGTCAGAGACAAGAAAAGGGGTACAGAGCCAGGCAGTTGTCTGCCTAGACCCGCTAGGTCCCCGCAAATGCTGGAGTTGGGTCTGAATTCAGGCCGTTTGACTGTAAAGTCTGTGTTCGTAGCTACTCTATTGAAGAGTGAGGGACATGCCTGTGTGGGGCACATTGCAGGTAAAGGGCCTCCCTTAGTGCCAAGCCCGGGGCGGGGCACTCTGTGGTCTCAGGGGCAGAGCTGCCCCAGGGTTGCTGACCTAGCCTCCCTCCATGTCTTTGCACCTGTTTTGGCTCTGGGACCCCAGGCTCTCAGACCAAAAACAGCAGAGCAGGAGCAGGAATGCAGACCCCTGGGCCCATCCAGCCCGCCTTTCCACCACCAGCACCCAACAGGCCTGTCCTGCAGCTGGTGTGCCTGCCGCCCCGGGTTGATCCTTCCTTGTTTCTTTTTGCTGCAGATGCTTATGGCCCTTGTACCACCTGGTACCTGGGTAAAGGGCCACACGTGCTGTGTTTGGAAGGGAGGCAAACCATAGGCTCCATCTGAGTGTTTTCTCAAAGGAGAGAGCAGTGCTCAGGGGGTGACCACAGGGCTGCCTGCGAGCCACAGGCTGGAGTGTGGGCTGCTGCTACCCAGGTACCACCACTGGTGAGGTCCGAGGGGGAGAGGACGAGGGGACAGCATGTTGCAGCTCCCAAAGCTCTTGGGGAAAACCAAATCTGCTTTCTTTGAACCTTCCTGCTGAGGACAGTAAAGGATTCAGGAAGAAAAGATTTGTTTCCTAATGAAAGCCTCAGAGCTCAGCCTGTGTACAGTGTGTTTCGCCAGCTAGCTCGGAGCTTGTTGGTAAATATTGGCTGAAGGTGGCTGGTGGGAAAGAGACACGGACATCATTTTGTTTGTCAGATATTTCCAAGTGTTCAACACAAGCTCTCTGACTCCTGGGAGATGCTTTCTCTTGCAGGAGAAAGGCCCCCTCAGCGTCCCATTTCAGAGATAGTGACAAACGACTCTTCCCACATGGGTCTGCTGGTTCTCTTTCTACACACCCTGAATGGAAAATTGGATCCCCCCGTAATGTGATTTCACCCAGTGCTGTACCCACCTGGGCCAGCTCAGAGGTGCCAAGGTGGCCGTCTCCATCTGCATCGAAGTCCTTGAACAGAGATTCCACCAGGAGGCGCTTCTGGGAGGCGGGGTCTTGTCTGCTGTCCCCTTCGTGGAGTGGCTGCAAGCGGCTCTGCAGTGCCAGAAGGACCTTCTTCAGGCGGGCGTAGTCGGCCATGGTGCACGGGTCACCTGGAAGAGAAGATGGGGTTACTCCAGTCAGACTCTTCCCCGGTCTTGAGAAGACCTCCCTCCACCCCACCACCCATCAGCAGTTACTAGGCACCTGCTAGACGTAGTGCAAGGTGCAGCCTGAGTACATGAGACCTGTCCATCCGACTGGCCACCAGTCCATGCCACAGATATTTACTGAGCACCAGATACAAGCGACACGTGATGTCAACGCTGGAAGGAGCCTGTCGTTCACCCTGCACATGTTGATTGAGCACCTTCTACAGCCAGACACAGACTGATGGTCAGACAGAATGGGAGTCTTCATTTGGGGGATTTCGCAGTGCAGCCCCACAGCAGCTTTAGGAAAGTGAAGTCACTCAGTCGGGCACGACTCTTTGCGACCCCGTGGAGAGTAGCCTGCACCAACTCCTCCGTCCATGGGATTTTCAAGACAAGAGTACTGGAGTGGGTTGCCATTTCCAATTCCACTTTGCAATGGCTCATCTTTGCCTTAATCCTACCTTAAAGGCTTCTTTGGAATCCGTGGCCTCATAGATCAGGGAGTTGCAGTTAACAGGACTAATAAGCCTTGCTTAAGATAATTAGAAACACTCCCAGAGCTGGATTACTTCAAGACGAACATGTATACACAAGCCCACGACCAAGAAACAAAAGGCAGCTTTTACGAAAGCAAGCCCAAAGCACACAGCCCATTGCTCTCAGGTCTTTCATCACGGCTGTGCTTGGTCCATAGCATCAGAACCACACAGTATTTTGGCAAATGAGGCCTGTGATACACTGTGACATGATGTAGTTTAACTTTGCTGGTAATGGGCCATGGAGATGTTCCCTACCCACGGGGCTGTGAGCAGAGCAGGGGAGCACTCCCTGCTGCCCCACTTCCCCTCCTCCTGGGATGAGGATGAAGGATGTACCCCACCTCCTGGCTTTGCCGAATCCTGGAGCACAGGTGTGGGGTCTTCCTCATCCATTCCAGGTTCAAGCCAGAGTGCTGCTAGCAAGGGAGTGTCTGAGCTCTAGGTCTTTTCACCTTAATTTCAAGGCCAGCTTAGGGCAGGCTGTGTCAGCTCAGGGCTGGAGAGCCACGGCTCTGTGGTCTGCCGGGTTTGAGTCCTGGTTCTGCGGCTGCCTGAGTGTGTACCTTGCACAGGGTGTGTCAGTGATTTCATCTGTGAAGTGGGGGAGAGCAGAGCCTCCCACACAGGGCTGTGAGGAGGGTTAATAAGACATGCACATGATAAAAGGCATGGCACTGGCCTAGCACTGAGTAAGGGCTCATAAAACGATAGCTACTCTCCCCTTTGTCATTATTGGAACCAGAGTAGCTGAAGAGCAATAAACAGGGAGCTGCTTGGTGGGGACAGGGCTGCTGGGAAGTCCGTCTGTCTCTCTCCCTTCCTCACTGGACAAGCCTGGATGGTCCGACCACTTTCTCTTGTGCTTGTTTGTTTCTAGATCTTCTTTCTTCCAATTTGGGGTCAATTGATTCTTGTCAGAAACAGATGTCTGTTACCATTTCATCCTGCATGTTTATTTAGAAAAAAATCAATTGCTGTGTTCAATATAATCAAATCTATCTGCTCTCTAGGAGTTTCCGTGGTCTGACAAGAATAGCTCTCCCACCCCTCTTTGGCCTGGTAGCATATCCATTCCTGGGAGCTCGAAGGGCCTCCAATTGGTAAACCTGATTCTCAAGTCTGCACAGTGAAAATCACGGCCATGTCCCACAGCCACACACTCCTGCCCAGGGTCTGTCCTCGGCTTCCTGAGCTGGACAAAGGCCAGTCTGGGGAAATAAGAGGAAGAGGTTTGCCCAGATCTTGGTGCCTAGCTCCCCAGAGGATAAAACCAGTCCTGGCAAGTGGCAGAAGCTGGATGCAGTGTATGAGGGCAGAGAGATGCTTCGGTGGAGGTGGCGGTGGAAATGTGTGGGGGATCTGCAGGGGCCTGGAATGGAAGGCCTGTCAGGCTTTCCAGGGGACAGGCGTTTTTGCCCCAACACTGGGAAGCTGGTGTTCACAGCAGATGGATGTGGGATTGATAGAAGGCTCAGTTCAGAAATGCTAGCATACCATTAGGCTCCCCCCGCCTCCCCAAAAGAAAAGAATACACCTGAAGGTTGGAGCAGGCTGGGCCAGGTCGGATGGGCAGAGCTGTCTCATCTTCCCTATCTCAGTGGGGCACAGATCTCTGAGCTGCCTGCTGCTCCAGGCCAGGGGTCCTCACGCAGCTAGACAGCACCTCCCACTCTGGTGGCCAGGAAAACCAGCTACGCAGGTCCTGTCGGGTGGGCTGCAGCAACCTCCCCTGGCTCACCTCTCCCATCACACCCCTACAGTTCACTGTGAGTTCATGGAGGCTTCTCCACCCTGGCAATGCCCAGCCCATGCCTGCTGGTCAAAAAGGTATATACATGCCTAGAAATAAACTCGGCAGAAGAGGTAGGTGCCTCAGTGTCCAGGGTCAGCTCCCTGAATCCCTGGTCTGGCCTTCTGCTAGGCTCATGCCACCCATGCCTTTTCCATCTTTTTACCAGCATCTACTCACAGATTCTGTGCTCTGTGTTGGGCGGTACTTTGAGTATACAATGGAGCTTTCCGTCTTGGGCATCAAGGGTGCCCATGGAAGGAGAGCTAATGAGGCCAAGGTAAAGGAAGTCTCGCTATGAATGAGCCCCACAGGATGAGGGATCTGTGGGCACAGGAGGCCGGGGGAAGGGATTTCTGGGTCACAGGGGTCGCAGGTATAGGATCCAGCAGCACAGTGTGTTCAGAGTCCCAAGGAGGCGGGTATGGCTGGGCCGGAGTAGGGCAGGGAGCAGGGCTTGGATGAGGCTAGAGGGAAGCGTGGAGCTGGGGCAGGGTGCCAGGCCCAGCAGATCGCACTTTGCCAAACTTGCTCTGTCCCTTCCTTTACTGAGGCCCTCACTGTGCCTGGCTGCTGCTGGGCATGGAGGTCCTAAGACAAACCCTCTGCTCCTAGAAGGTGATATTGAAATCCTTCTTTATCCCAGGAGCAGTTGTGCTTTACATGAGTCTCAACCTGGAATAAATAAATCATTGCCTCAAGGTTCCCGGCTCCTCTAATACCTGTGTAGCTATATGGGGGTGTGAGCCTCAGAGGAAGGGCACATGATGGTGGCATTTCTGTGCCCATGGAGATGTCACTTCAGCTTCCACAATTCAGCCTCTTTCAAGACTTTTGAGGCTTCATTTCCAGCAAGGACTGCCCTCTCACAAGCCCTCCCTTTTGGTCTCTAGGATGCACAACTTCTGAGAGAAGCATGTGAAAGTGCTAGTTCACCAAGTCCCAGCTTTACTTTTTCATTCACAACCTCCTGATCACATGCTGGGGTCAGACGTAACGGCTCCCTGAGGCGGGGTGTGGGCACCTGTGAGTCCTTGCACAGCTGGCCTTCAGCTAAAGGGTCTCGCTCTGCTGCCAGTTTGAAATCTCTGTCTTATTATAAAAGGAACACACGCATCAAAACAACAACAAAACACTTGGAAAGTGCAGATAAATATAAAGAAAGAAAGTAAATTACCCATGATCTCTTTTCCAGAGGCTGGCCAGGCTGGGGGTGAAGCCTAGCCCTCAGCACAGGCGACCCTGAGCCAGGAACCAAGCTAGCAGAGCCCTGGCTGGCCTCATGTGATGCATGGGTCCTGAGGCCTGGCCTATAGCCTCTGTTTTCAGATCTCCTTCTCCCCTTAATAAATATAGGCAAGAGCTTCGATACCCAAAGGTTGGGTGCTTCTCATTATTATGCAGGTCATTTCCGCACACCCACCTGGCAAGCCAACTGGGGACTTGAGGAGGTTGGGGTGTGGAGGGAGAAACAATCTCATTAGCCCTGGCCACACAAATGTGCTGCATGCGGGCGGTGTTTACTGCTCCCCTCAGTGTTCTTTACCCACATCTCTGCCCGGCCTACTCATCTCTGCATCTTGGCCACAGCTGAAATATCACCTGATCTAAACTAGCCCTTTGGCTTCATAATTCTCTGTGCTCTGCATGTTTGGGGGTGGGCCTGGTCCCAGGGAGGGACCCTGCCCCTTTGGAGGGAAAGTCCCTGGAGGGGAGTACAGCAGAGGCTTGGGGACCACAGCACTCTTCCCCAGTGCCCATGTGGGGGCTGACCACGATGATGGAGAGTGGGCTGACTACAGGAACCTGGATGGGGTGTTGTCAGCGCCGTGCACATCCCGCTGTGGGACCAGACTGGGTAGTCGCGCACACCGTGGGAGAGTGTTAGGTGACTGTGAACGTGGTTGAGTCCTGTGGCTCCAGGGCAGATCCTCTCATCAAGAAGCCAGGGTGACTGGGCCACCCTGTAACAACCTTTCCTCGGGTCTTCAGGCAGACAGGCTTCACCATAGGCTGTGACACCTGACACCAACTCCGCTGGTGAGTCCCTGCAAGGCTGGACGAAGCACTGGACAAGGAGTCAGCAGAGCAAAGGAGATCACAGGCTCTGCCTTTGCGTGGCTGTGAGACCCCAGGAAAGGCAGCCACTCCTGCCTTTCTTGCCCCATTTCCTACCTTAGAATGGGGACAATGAACACCTTATAGGGTCCAGACATAAAAGGAAACATAATAGACCTTGCAGTGTCTGCATGATTGCCAGGCCCGAGGGCCTCTCTGCATGAAATGCCCTACATGAGCCACAGGGTGTGGTGCATTTATCTCTGTCCCCTTTACTGATGCCCAGAGCCTAGCACAGGTGGCCAGTAAGTTGGTGAAGACTTCCTCCTGCCTACCCGTCCCCATGAACATTTCTGCTCTGGGGCCTCTCGGGGAGGGAGGCTCACGTCCTCCAGCCTGGCAGTGATGAGAGTCCCCAACAGGCCCTTTGAAGGACTCAGCCATCCTCCGCTGGCCGGGGTGTCCCCCATGCAGCAACACTGGCCCCGCTTGGCCAGGCCCCGGCACTGGCCTCGGGCTTCCTGCTGGCACGTGTGTGTGGGGGCTCCTTCTGCTCACAGACCGGGCCTGTTTTGGCAGATAAAATATTGATCAGCTTGCTGAGGAGCCCAGAGTGTGATCCTATTTTCATGTCAGAACTTGGTAATGAACTACATTTATCAAGCCCGTTCTCCACGAGAAAGGTCAGCTGCGGATCTGGCTAAGTTGTTATGACACCTCATTAATCTAGTTCCCTCAATAATTGTCCCTCTTTGAAGATTCTAATGTTCTCCCATTCCAGCCACACTGCCTCCACTCTGAGGGAGATTATTACAGCAGGAGCACAGGCACGTCCGCATTTAATTTTTTGAGCAAAGAGAGAGAGGACGCAGGTAGCAGCCTCTGGAATTGAACGTCTATCAAAGGCATGCTTTCTCCTGCAGAACAAAGGGAAGCAAGGGAGACACTGAATATTCCATCAGCCACATGCGCCCCTGCCAGGTTGGCCTCAAAGGAACGGTCTTTGCTGTGGCAGGCAAAGCTTCTGGGCACAGATGTGGGAGGGGCTGGTGGCTCCAGAGTCGGGGAAAGGGATGTGGCACAGCATGGGCAAGGAGGGGGAGAGCCAGCCAAGTAGCAGAGAGCTCAGATTCTAACAGAGAGGGAGACAGGCCATGTGGTCAAGGCCCTGGGTCTGCCCAGGGCCTGGATACTGGGGGGACGTGGAGGCAGGAGAGAGGGCAGACTGGAGAGTCCTGGCATTAGGAATAGAGGTAGTAGGGAGACTGGAGAGAGACCATCTCTGCTTGCCTCCCTCACCAAGCCACCCCCATCTAAAGACGTCCCTGTGCACTGCCCCATTCTTGTCTGTCGTGGTCCTTTCCCCAGCCTTCACTCTGTTATTCATACACTGTTGGCATCAGGCTGCCCCATTACATGGGAGCCCCTTGAAGCCAGGGCCATGCCTTGTTGTAGGTGTGATGCCAGCACCTGGCCCACGCATCTGCATGCAGAAGGTGCTCATTAAATGTCTGCTGACTGGACAAAAGTGTAATCTTGGTGGATAGTTGCTACAGCCCTGTCCTGAGGAGGAGGACAATCCCAGCCACCCCGAGGCATAGTGACTGAGGTCTGGAACTCTGGAGCAGCTGGGGGGCCATGCCATCCATCATATCAGCTCTTGGCTGCAGGGGGCATGACACATGAGTGTGTGAGGAAGCCCCAGTGTGTGGTTTGTGTCATGCTCACTGCCAGGGGCATGGATCCTACCTCACTAGTGGGGGCACCCCCAAACCTGCAGCAGTAGCTCCAAAGAGTCTAGGACAACAAGCCTGGGAGTCATGGTGGCAAGGAGGTGGGGGGCCACAGAGAGGCTGTCACCCTGCTGGACACGGGGTCACATGGGAGTGTCTCCTCCAAGCCCCTCTAGGGAACACACAGCTCTTCAGGACCTGCCACTGGACGGGAGGAGGATGAGAGGGTCTGGCCTCTGGTTCTGCCATTGCTGGTCAGGACAGTCCTGGACAGCCCTGGGAAAAGGCCAGGCAAGGGGCTTCTGCTTGGAACAGTGCACAGGTGGGGAGGCCTGAGGGTGAATTCAGTTGTGGCACAGCTTCAGGAAAGGTTCAGTGCCACACGAGGGTTCTAATCAGTAACTGAACACAAAGCTGACCCAGGGGACCCTCCAAGCTCCAGGAGAACTTTACATGTGGGTAGAACTGGAGGGAGTCAGGGCTAGGGGGATCCTGAGGCCCCTGTGAAGACAATCCCCCATGGCCTCCGGGGTGCTGGCCCTTCCCTTACTGAGGCAGCCTTACACTTCAAGAGTCCCTGGCAAACCCCTAAATTTATGGGAGAGGGGACTTCAGGACAGAGGTTACTAGATATCATGAAGAACTCTTCTGCCATTAGCAAGAGTCATCTCACTTAGGGATGGGTGTGAGCTAAAGAGCAGGGGGATGGGAAGGAAGAATGTGCCCAGTGGGGGCTGGTGGGTCATGTTCTGAGATGCCACCACCTGGGGGAGGGCAGCTCCCTTCCTGAGCTGCACACAGGCTGTCCCTTCAGAAGCCACACAGCAGCCTACCATGCCCTTGAGCCACAACCTCTGGACTCCAGTCCTTCCTGACCAGGCCAGGCGGCCCAGCCCCTGGGCTCAGAGGACCCTCAGGGGTGTGCCCACAGTCTCTAGGCTGCTGCTGGGTTTGCTCACGGGCAGGCTCTGCCCCGACCCCCACCCAAGCATCTGCCTCCCTGGTTCCCACACTATCCCCAGCTGGCCTGAGAAGTAATGTCACTGCTGAAGACAAAGCTGCCATCTTCACCACCAAAGCAAAAACTCAGCTTAATCGTCTGGCACCAACATCACAGCTCAACATGCTGTGTTACATGGGCCTCAGTTGCAATGTGGCATTCTGAGGTCTATTTTGAAACTGCTAAGCTGTGCAAAGAGCAAGAAGCATTTTCCTCCCCCGTCTAATTTATGAGCCGCCATAACTTTACTGGAGTTTAGCTTAAGAGGAACAGATGTTTAATTTGATGTAAATTCATGAACATTAACAATCTTTCTGCTGCCATTTCTAGGAAAATTCAATTAACAATAAATACCAAAACCAATGGGTTTATCTTTAGGATACGTTTTTGCTAATAGGTGATATAGTTTTACTGATAGTGTTGACCAAGCCACAAAATTCTGACAATTTCTAGAGATTGCTAAGCACACATGATATGGTCCCCTCACAAGCCCCAAACAGGTGTACTCAAAGTCATGCCACCTGGTGATCCTCTGCTGGCTGTCCCTTGGGACCTATGACTTCCGAGCAGATGGGTCACTGCTGCCATACTCAGGTCCTCTGGGCAAGTGTTTACAGCATGGCCTGAGCTGCAGTTCCTGACTACCCCCTGACAGAAAGCAGCCTGCAAATTTGCTTCCCTTTCCTGGAAGGCCCTTTCTTCAAATCTGGCTTTACTGCCAAGGTCCAGCTCTAAGGAGGTGCTCTGTCCATTTTGTTGGTCATAGCAAACACCATCTTCCAAAAACAAAACAGATGATTCTACACATGGACATCACCAGATGGTCAATATCAAAATCAAATTGGTTATATTCTTTGCAGCTGAAGATGGAGAAACTCTATATAGTCAGCAAAAACAAGACCTGGAGCTGACTGTGGCTCAGACCATTAGCTCCTTATTGTAAAATTCAGGCTTAAATTGAAGAAAGTGAGGAAAACAACTAGACAATTCAGGTATGACCTAAATCAAATCCCTTATGATTATATGGTACAGGTGACAAATAGATTAAAGGAATTAGATGTGGTAGACAGAGGGCCCAAAGAACTATGGATGGAGGCTTGTAACACTGTACAGGAGGCAGTTACCAAAACCATCCCCACAAAATAGAAATGCAAGAAGGCAAAGTGGTTCTCTGAGAAGGTCTTACAAATAGCTGAGGAAAAAAAGAGAAGCAAAAGGCAAAGGAGAAAGGTAAAGATATACCAAACTGAATGCAGAGTTTAGAGAATAGCAAGGAGAGATAAGAAAGTCTTCTTAAGTGAACAATGCAAAGAAATAGAGGAAAACAACAGAATGGGAAAGACTAGAGATCCCTTTATGAAAATCAGAGATACCAAGGGAACATTTCATGCTAAGATGGGCACCATAAAGGACAGAAATGGCAAGGACTTAACATAAACAGAAGATATTAAGAAGAGCTGGCAAGAATACATGGAACTATACAAAAAAGGTCTTAATGATCTGGATAACCACGATGGTGTGGTCACTCACCTAGAGCCAGACATCCTGGAGTGTGAAGTCAAGTGGGTGTTAGGAAGCATTACTACGAACAAAGCTAGTGGAGGTGATGGAATTCCAGTGTAACTGTTTCAAATCCTAAAAGATGATGCTGTGAAAGTGCTGCACACAATATGCCAGCAAATTTGGAAAACTCAGCAATGGCCACAGGACTGGAAAAGGTCAGTTTTCATTTCAATCCTAAAGAAGGGCAATGTCAAAGAATGCTCAAACTACCATACGATTGTGGTCATTTCACATACTAGCAAGGTAATCCTCAAAATCCTTCAAGCTAGGTTTCAACAGTACATGAAGCGAGAACTTCCAGATGTACAAACTGGATTTAGAAAAGGCAAAGGTACCAGAAATCAAATGGCCAAGATCCATTTGATCATAGAAAAAGCAAAGGAATTCCAGAAAAACATCTACTTCTGCTTCATTGACTATACTAAAGCCACTGACTGTGTGGATCAAAACAAACACGTGGAAAATTCTTAGAGATGAAAGACCAGACCACCTTACCTGCCTCCTGAGAAGCCTGTATGCAGGTCAAGAAGCAACAGTTAGAACCAGACACGGGACAAGAGACTGGTTCAAAATTGAGAAAAGAGTATGTCAAGGCTGTATATTGTCACTCTGCTTATTTAACTTATATACAGAGTACAGCATGCCAAATGCCAGGCTGGATGAATCACAAGCTGGAATCAAGACTGATAGGAGAAATATCAACAGTCTCAGACATGCAGATGATACCTCTCTAATGGCAAAAAGTGAAGAGGAACTAAAGAGCCTCTTGATGAAGGTGAAAGAGGAGAGTGAAAAAGCTGGTTTAAAACTCAACATCCAAAAAATGAAGATCATGGCATCCAGTCTCATCACTTCATGGCAAATAAGATGGGGAAAAAGTGGAAATAATGGCTGATCTTATTTTCTTTGGCTCTAAAATCACTGTGGATGGTGACTGCAGCCATGAAATTACAAGACACTTGCTCCTTGGAAGAAATGCTATGACCAACTTAGACAGCATGTTAAAAAGCAGAGACACCACCATGTTACAGTCCACATAGCCAAGGCTATGGTTTTTCCAGTAGTGACAGCTGGACCATAAAGAAGGCTGAGCACTGAAGAATTGATGCTTTTCAACTGTGGTGCTGGAAAAGACTCTTGAGAGTCCCTTGGACAGTAAGGAGATCAATCAATCAATCCTAAAGGAAATCAACCCAGAATATTCATTGGAAGGACTGATGCTGAAGCTGAAGCTGAAGCTCCTACTTTGGCCACTTGATGCAAAGAGAGGACTCCCTGGAAAAGGCCTTGATGTTGGGAAAGATTGAGGGCAGGAGGAGAAGGGGGCAACAGAGGATGAGATGATTGGGTGGCATCATTGACAAGCTACACATGCTCATCTTGTCTTCGTCTCTGCCTGTCTCTGCCATAAATTATGTCCCAAAGCCTTTGCATCTCTTGTATGAGTGTCTTCAGTGTCTTAGAGAACTGGCCACGGGGACCCACACTGGATGCTGTCATGGGCTATGAGAGGCTTGGCAAGTTCCTGCCTGCCTTTGAATGCACGGTGCTCAGCCTGTCTCCTGCCCTGCCTTCACTCAGCCTGTCTCCCCTCTTCACTCACTAATCCTAACTCCAGAACCAACAGCAGGCCCACCATGCTCATTAGCAGTCCCTCATTGTTCCAGACTCCAAAGAGGGCCTAGCATCAGGCTGGGTCACTGTCCTTGCTCAGCATTCTCTGTTCTCTTCCACAGACTGTGCTATTCATCATCCCAGCTTCTGAGTTGAAGATACAGGACCCACTTTAGGCCCACAACAGGATTTGCACATCTAGGGCTCCACATGGCCTCTGCCCTGCCTAGCCCAACACACATGCCAGGCAGACCACACACCTCCTTCCCCTGCTGCCCGCACCAGAGCTGATCAAGGCTTCTCGGACGCTGGGTGGAAGTAACCTGAATTTGTGGACAAAACCTCATCTCAAGTTTTTCCCCAGCATCAGGTAATTTAAATTAACAAAACCACCCAGAGCTTTGCTAGATAAATGGTACATTTGCTCATGAATGCCTGGTTCAATTGATGTTGCTATACAATCTGCTGTTTGACATTTACAATCCTCTCTTCTATTCCTATTAGAGAAGCAAAATTGGTTGGATTCCTAGGAGAGGGATCCACATACACTTTTTATGGTTGACTGGCACATCTATCAGGTGGCCCCTGAGTGAAAGAGTAATGTTTGAAAACTTGAATAAATGCTAAAGCCCTCCTGGAATTAAGAACTTTAGCTTTTACTCTTGCGTTTGTGGGAAACCCACATGACTAGGTTCCCTACCAAGTTACTCACGCTTTCTAGGAGGAGGACACGTGCTCCTTCCAGACTCTGCTCCCCTGATGCCCTGCCCAGAAGCTCTGTCCCCTGCCTGCTCCCCTCCTGTCCTTACCTGCACCATGAGGAGAAGCAGTGGTGCTAGACCAGGGGATGGCAGATGGGGAAGCTGGAGGGGACGAGAGGAGAAAAAGTGAGCACCACCCCATCTGCTGTGATTCCCCCAGAATTGCTGCGAGGCTTCATCCTCCAGATGCCTAAGCAAACGGAAATGTCCTGCTACTGAGGCTGCAAAAATTTAGTTCCTTGGGGTCAGATGTCCAAAAAATGTCACTGCTTTAAGCCGCTATGATCTTCGAGTGGCCACTGAGTTGAGGGGAACCTTGCCAAGAGACGCAGCAGGGTCTGAGGCCGCTGTGGACTGAGTGAATGGTGGGGACAAGGTCTCCTGGCCCTAGAGCCAGGCTTACATCCAGGTGAAGGGATCGCTTTGCTCTGTGAGGACTCACAGCACAGGAGAAGCACTCTGTAAATGACCTCAAGAAGGGCAGTGCTGTTTCCAGCAGGCGTTCTGAAATTCCATGGCGGGTGTTTTTGGTTCTCACAATGATTGGCGGGGGCCCTGGTGGCACTTAATGGCTGGGACCAGGGACCTTAGGGACCCTGCTCTTTGTAGCACTGTCCTGTCTAGCAAACATTTCAAATTGCACCATGGACAGTCACTTTTGGTTAGCTGTTTGGAGGATGAAGCCTCCCAGCAATTCTCAGGAACAAAATCAATGGAATCACAGCCTATGGGGGTGGTGGCCACTCTCTAACTGGAGTGAAAGATCTACTTACCACTCTTGGGTTACTAGGACCTACCGAGGTGTTACACGCAAAATACTTCCCCTTCCGGCCATGAAAAGGATTTTCCAAGGATGCACTTATGCTTGTATATTGTAAATTTGGTTTACATCTTTAAAAAGTTAAAAAAATATATTAAAAAAAATTTTGTGACTGTGTCTTGTGGCTTTCAGGATCTTAGTTCCCTGACCAGAGATCGAACCCATGCCCTTGGCAGTGAAAGCATGGAGTCCTAACCACTGGACCACCAGGAAGTCCCTTGTTTACAACTTTATAGAGAATTGTCCACTATTTTGGAGAATCATCCTTCCACACTCAAGGACACCTGAATACTCAAACTGCCAACCTAACGTGCCCATCATGGGCTCCATCTGCAGCCTTTGTTCCAAGATCCGCATGTCGGGGCTGACATCTTACCACTGTGAGGTGGGGTGTGTAGCTGGCATCCAGTTACTTAAAATGCATGCTTTATGCCTAGGACTTTTCTTTATATCCCAGTTTTGGTTAAGACACATATTCATTCAAGATTACACAGGGACATTACACAATACTTGCTATGGAAAGGTAACTTTGAGTCTGGAAGGATTAAAGACTAGTCATCTATGGAAACAACGAAAATATGTTTTTCCTCAGATTATTTTTATTGTGGTAAAATACACATAATATAAAACTTACCGTTTTAAAGTATACAGCTCAGTGATATTCAGAATATGGTACAACTATCACCACCATCCATCCCCATAACTCTTTCCATGTGTAGAATTTTAACTTTGTCTGCATTGAACAATAGTCACCTATTCCCTCTTCCCTCAGCCCCTGCAAAAACCATTCTGTCTGTCTCTGTGACTTCCATTCCTTTATGCTGTGCTTAGTTGCTGAGTTGTGTCCAACTCTTTGCGACCCTTTGGACTGAAGCCTGCCAGGTTCCTCTGTCTATGGGGATTCTCCAGGCAAGAACACTGAAGTGGGTTGCCATGCCCTCCTCCAGGGGATCTTCCCAACCCAGGGATCGAACCCAGGTTTCCCATATTATAGGTAGATTCTTTACCAGCTGAGCCACCACTCCTCTACGTATCTCAAATAAATAGAACACATTCATTTGACGAGTGAACACGGGTGAACTTTGAGAACAGAATGCGAAGTAGAACAAGCCAGTCACAAAAAGACTATGGTATGATTCTCTTTATTTGAGATATGTAAAGGAGTGGATAAATAAATAGAATCATGCACTAGTTGTCTTTTTGTGACTGGCATCTTCTACTTCGCATACTGTTCTCAAGGTTCATCCACGTAGTAGCATGTGTCAGAATTTCCTTTCTATTTAAGGCTGAATAACATTTCATTGTACATATATACCACATTTTGCTCTTCCATGCATTGGTTGATGGACACTGAATTGCTTCCTGTTTTTAGTTATTGTGCATAATGCTGCTGTGAACATGGGTATGTAAATGTCCCTTCAAGACCCTGCTTTCAATTTTTCAGGATAAATACTCAGAAGCAGAATTGGAGACAATTCCAGAAGTAGAATTGGAATCCATATGGTAGTTCTATTTTAAATTTTTTGACAAACTGTGATACTGTTTTCCACAGCTGCATTTGACATTCTCATCAACAGCTCACAAGGGTTCTAATTTCTCCACATCCTTGCCAACATTTGGTATTTCCTGTTTTACTGTGAGTGGCTGTCCTAATGGCTGTGAGGTGGTGGCCTTACTTCTTCTGACACTGCTTGGTTCTGGGATTGTAAAGGACAGGGGGAAAGGTATAGGAGTGTGCCTGAGTGTGCGTGTGCAGCCCCATGGCTGTGCCGTGTACACTTGCACCTGTGTGCAAGCCCAGCCTGCAAAGGCCCAGCACAGGGAGGCAGAGAGGGCAGGGCCATGCTTTGGGCCGTGGAGCTGCCTACTCCTAGGGTGACAGCCAGCCACAGCCCCCAAGGACAGGGCTTCGTGCCTGCCCCACTGGTGACAACAGGCCCTACGTGGGGAGTGCCAGGGCACAGGGCAGGACCCACCTCCCTCCCCCTCTCTCTAGAACGGGGTTCCTCCCTGCCTCTGTCCTTCTGGGATGCCTACTGGGTGGGGCCCGGACACTCTGCGCCTGCAGGTGAAGAGACTGGGACGGGAAGATTCTGAACCCGTGTCTCACACGCCGGCACGGCCTGAGGTGTGTTGCTTTCCTCTGTGTTGTCTGGGGTGTGTGCTCAGATGCAGTAATCCTCAGCTTCAGAGCACGCCAGAGAGCCAATGACTTTTAAAGACAACAAGCAGAGACGTTCCTTCTTTGGCATGAGGGGTGTGTGGACTGCAAATCTCTGCCACTGAACGGGTCTCCAGGAAAGAACTGCCCAAATGTGAACAAGGTCCACGTCTCCACCAGCAGAAGCTTAGCTGGGCTCGTGGGACATTTACTTTAGAAAGAAAGGTATTAGAGGAAAACTGCCTGAGAACGTGCTCAGAAGGCAAGGTCTGCTCTAAGTCGGGGATTCATCCTGTATGTGGCCTTGTCAGGACACGGCATTTTGGAGAGAAATACCTGAACAGAGGCTTTTAGACCTGACGTGACTTGGAGAAGTTCCCTGAGGTTTGAAGGTTTATCTGAACCTCTCTGACTTGTATGATTGACAGTAAATCCCAGGTCAAAACAAAAGAAAACAAAACTCCACAACAACAACTCCGAGAGAGAACAGCAGCCTTTCGGGAGAGCTTTAGAGCCTTTCCGGTGCTTGAGCCGCTGGAGGAGAGAGAGCAGGCTCTCCTTTCTGCATCTGCTCTGCTGTTCAGGGATTATCCACCCTGGAAACCTATCAAAATGCAGGCGGCCCACAGAGAGAGCCCCAGAAACTGTTGTTTCTGTGAAAGTCAGCTCCAGGCAGGACTTGTCTGAGCTGATGGGCGGGCCATAGTGGTCCTGGCTCGGTGTTCAGAGCCTGGCGAAGGGGGTTTGAGGGCCAACAGCAAAGGTGGGGAGCAGTGGGACTGAAGAGGCATCCAGGGTTCAGCTCCTCTGTGGCTCAGAAAGCCCCTCCCCTCCAGCAAAGCGAGTTATTCCGGACACAGCTCAGTCGCATCACTGCTCTGCCTGCTCTGTTCGCTCCCCAAACACTGTGGTGGCATTTGTGGATGTGTTGACTCTCATTCGGTTCACACACTGGGAAATCGCTGGGCCTGCTCCTTGCCCTGCTTACTTATAAGTTCTCGCATCCCGAGAATGGCCTCCTCATTGCCTTATCTGTCATGAAAATGGATGCAGGTGTTTTAAGAGGGCTCAACACCCACAGGAGATGGGAGCGACAGGGACACTCCAGGATTCTCCGGAGGATGATGTATGTAGCCCGGGGTACCCCTGGGGGCAGGCAGAGTGGAGCCAGTGCCCCATGGCTTGACACTGTCCTTCACACCTGAGGCTGTGACCAGGTGTCTGGTGTGAATCCCCACAGACAAGGTGCAGTCTGCATGTGTCACAGGACTAGCATGCTGTGCCTCAACCTCAGGGGAGGCTTACCTGCCCTCTTTTGAGTTGGGCTTTGAAAAAGGTGGGTAAAACATTCACAAAGAACTTTCCATGGAGAAGGGCAAATCTGAGAAGCCACCTGGTGAGGCTCTACACCCACCACTTATCGATGCTAATGGCCCCTAATAAACATGGGAGCCGTCAATTAAATAAGCCAATCCCACTCGCACCTTGGTGTGAGTTTTTCCCACTAACGGTGCTGTTTGATGAGTATGGTGTCCTGTTGAGATTTTTAAGAGCATGGGGTGAAATGCTCTTTCATTTCCTTTGTAGGCCCTCAGCCTGTCACCCAGGGCCAGATGCACAGAGGACACTGGATAAAAAGTCCCCATGTAGGTAGACAGATGCACACACACACACAGCTGCTGATTCAGGGCTGCAGCCCAGTGACTGATCCTGTGCCAGTGGCCAGCCCCAGCCTCGTCCCCCATCCCTGTCGGTCTTTTAAAGACCCCTACACAGCTATGACCGACCTAGACAGCATATTAAAAAGCAGAGATATTACTTTGCCAACAAGGGTCCGTCTAGTCAAGGCTATGATTTTTCCAGTGGTCATGTATGGATGTGAGAGTTGGACTGTGAAGGAAGCTGAGCACCAAAGAATTGATGCTTTTGAACTGTGGTGTTGGAGAAGACTCTTGAGAGTCCCTTGGACTGCAAGGAGATCCAACCAGTCCATCCTAAAGGAGATCAGTCCTGGGTGTTCATTGGAAGGACTGATGCTAAAGCTGAAACTCCAATACTTTGGCCACCACATGCGAAGAGTTGACTCATTGGAAAAGACTCTGATGCTGGGAGGGATTGGGGGCAGGAGGAGAAGGGGACGACAGAGGATAAGATGGCTGAATGGCATCACCAACTCAATGGACGTGAGTTTGGGTGAACTCCAGGAGTTGGTGATGGACAGGGAGGCCTGGCGTGCTGTGAATCATGGGGTTGCAAAGAGTCGGACACGACTGAGTGACTGAACTGAACTGAACTGAACACAGTCTGTCCAGCATAAATAATAGGCCACAGACCCTAAGAGCATGGGGTAAAGGCTTTAGCATGATGTAGTCCAGACTCTTCCTTGTACCAACACAGAAACTGAGGCCAGGAACAGTCAGGGTCTGTCTTGGGTCCTAGGGTGTGGGTGATGGAGCCAGGTTATCACCTGCCTGGTGTTTCGTGCCCATACCCTTGGGAGTCTTTCCTGACCCAGCTCCACCTCCCTTCTCTTTTATTTCCAGCCTTCTTGCAAAGAAACTCCACAAGATGTAAATAAACTTGTGGGGAAGAATGAAGGAGACTGTCGTTGGGGAGAGAATGGGGTTTTCTGTAGCATGAGGGGGAGGTGGAAACCCTGCCCAGATGTGAGGCCTCTTCCTTGGCAAATCTTATTATCACCAACACACTGGCAGCTCTGGTCTTTCATGGCCAGCAGCCTTGGCTCAGAGCTGCTCTTAGCAAGCCTGAGGGCAGAGCGTACTGGACTTGGCCTGACCTGAGAGGGATCTTCAATGCCTTGTGCCTGACCTCTGGGGCATTCGAAGACCCAGGCCCCACCCAAGTCCCAGGGTATCACCAACAGCAGGAAGAGCCAACAGGAGATGTCTGTTTTCTACCCCACTAACAATTTTTACTGTTTCCTTTCAAAAGTCTCTTCTCCTCTGGGTGTAGAGCCTAGAAAAGGCCCATGTTAGAAGCTGATGTTGTCATCTATATACTATTAAATCCCTAGGTAGTTGCTTTGTGTTCTAAGTGATAGGGACAGAGTAAAGGGACAAAGCAGGTGATTAGATAGTTAATCCCACTAAGGGATGGTAAGTAAGGAAAAAAGTATGGGAGACCCTGTAAGTTAGTGATCGTTCAAGAAAGCCAGTTTGCTTAACCACAAAAACGAGCAGGCTTGCTTCGCAACAAGACCTGCAGCAGGAGCACGAGATGTGCCCCCAAGCAATACAGCAGTGGTAGCGTGAGACCCATATCCTGCCCAGTAAGTCAGTTAATAATTCCTAGGACATGCTCCTCTGTACACACAAAAATACAGGAAAAATGCACATTATATTGAAGCCTGAGATGATTCACTGAATTTTAGTCCATGTTAACACCTTCTGGTTCATTCCATCACACCATGACGGTCCTGGCTTGACCATGTGGGGACAAGAAAACCCCTGCCTGACGTGGAGGAGGAGCTGATGATGGAAGCCTGACCTCTACTCAAGGATGAGGAAGAAGGTGGTCTTCTCCCCCGCCCCTTTCCTCCTTGGATTATAAAACTGCAGCTCGCTAAGTTCTTGGGGCAGCACCTCTCATGTGCCGGCTTATAAACCTCACAAGTGGCCCATCTATCACTTTGCCTCTCGCTTAAATCTTTCCGGGCTGAGACATAAAGCACTGGAGCTCCTCAGAGCTCCCCTGCCAAGACACATTTCTGTGGTTTCATGAGTGCAGTGACACATCACAGTTGGCCTGTGTCTGCCACACTCACTGGGTTACTTTCTTCCACGCTCACACAGAGTTTCCTTAACCCTCTGGCCTGTGCTCCCTTCCCCAGTGTACCCCCTCTTCCTAGGGCCTCCTCTAAGCGACAAGGTGGGCTTTTGTCTCTGATCTGGTTTGTCGCATCTGTTCCTCTTTCAAAAGGCAATCTGAATAGGGTGATGCTTGGATGGAGACTTGAATAGGGCATTGTGTGGGGTGCTTCTGGGTGCTGGTCAGGAGATGTGTTTTCTGTAAAAACACATTGAGCTCTACACTTATGATTTATTCATTTTCTGTCTGTGTTATACTTTAACAATACGCTTATTTAAGAGGCAACCTGACAGTTCTCAACATCTGTTGCCTCGGTAGGGTCTTTGTCCTCGGCCAGGCACCAGTCTGGGTACGCGGACAGGGAGGGGGGTTCAAGGAGGGGGTCTGTGATGTGCAGCAGCCGCTTGCCTGGTTGCTCAGGCTCTGCCCTGGCGCGTGACTCTGGCCTATATAGCAGCCTGGGGGCCGGGTTGCCCACCTTCCCTGGAGGTGTGGTTTGTTAGGTCCTCTGGCCTGGGTCTCTGTGGAGGGGTGGGGTTTGCAGAAGAGCCTTAGGAGTATGAATGGAAGAAGCTGAGGCCAGGGGATCACCAGTTCCTGGGGCATCCTGGCATCACCCCCACACTTGGCTGGGAGCTCAATCTAGCAGCTGGGATGACCCCTCACAGGCCCTTGGGCAACACTCCAAGGTACCCCTCTGTGGACCCTGGCTCACGTCTCAGGCCCAGCTGGCAGTGGGTGGCTCTTGGCTCAGAGCTATTGCTGTGGAATCGATCTGTTCTCGGTGAGGGCTCACCACGGTTCCTGGCATCACCACGGCCTCCTTAGAGGCCCCTGAGTGCACAGGGCCGGTGGGGAAGGACATGGAAACCTCTCACAGACCACGGCCTGGCCTGCTCTGCCCCCTTGTCCTCTACCGGGTTCCCAAGTTGTTGAATTGAAACGAGGGCTCAGGCTCAGTTCGGACCGACCTTGGTGGCCCCGGCTGTTTAGCTTGTGTGGGCATCAAATGGGCATCAAAGGTCTACTCAGAGGGGAGTGAGATGGACCCTTCTGCAACCTCACCTCATGGTCCAATTGTGCCCAACTCACTATCGATGACAGCAGCACAGCAGGCCCAGCCATACCCTCCTCGTCCCACATCCCTCCTGTCAAGGCCCTGGACTACCCTCCCAGGCACAGCTCAAGTCCCCTCCTGGAAAGTTGTCCCTGGCCAGCCCCCTCCCCCTCTTCTGTGGCAACTACGACCTGGACACTGCACCTGACTTTCAGCACGAACTCGCTCTCCAGTGGGTGGTACACCTGCCAAGCAGATGGCAGCCGCAGGGGCGGGAACCGTGTGGGCCCTCTCTGCACTTCCAGCACCCACCACGCCCATGCGGGATGCTCCATCCCTGGGGACGGACTAATTGGTCTTAAGCAATGTGACATTCAGATAATTTACATCCAGGGAGCAGAGCGAAGTTGACTCCACAGCAGGAGATAATTTATAACCATTTTGGATGTCTGGCTTGGCAGAGATGGGCAACCTCGTCGCTTACCCCTGTTCTGTGAATTCACGAGCTCATGAATTACTGCCTGGCTTACAGTAACTCTGTATATCCCACCAAATGTAGGCTACAGGGGCACTGGGCAAAGAGTTCTGAAAGCCCCAAACCAGGTGGCACCCCTGCCCCCACTCACTGAGAGGTCCCAGAAAACACGCTGGCATCCTCCCCAGTAAAGTTGTTCAGCTGGGGAAGGAGGGAGGGATGGGGTGCGGGGAACGAGCACAGACAGCCCTGAATAGACCCTGGGTCCCGTCCCCATTCACTCAATAGACAGGCACTAACTCGTGGTGCACTTGGGGTGTGGGTGTGCCAGCCCTGGGCCAGGCAGTGGGGCGCAGAGGGGATGAGGCACAGGCTCTGCTCTCCAGAAGGCCAGGCCACAGGACGTGAAGAGATGAACAGCACAACAGGGCTGCCTCCTCACCTGCACCAGGGCAGGCCCCAGGCAGGGGGTGGGGTGAGGGGTTGCAGCCCATGGGGCTCGACTCAGGGCAGCGTCCTTCCCAGTGAGGCCGAGAGCCCTCTGCCTGCCCTTTCAGGAGTGCAGAGATGGGATAGGCATGCCTGTTCCCACCTCTGGACCAGCTGCACAGGCTCATCAGACAAGCCACCCACCCAGGGGAACGATGCTTGCGTTCTGGGTGGGGGCGTCTCTCCCTGTGACCCAAATGACAGAGCCAAAGGCACATTTTCCAACTAAGGGGAGAGCTGTAAAGAGTCCTCTGCTACTAACCTGAGCACATGCTTTACTGTCTTTAAAAGGAGATGAGATAAACTGGCAGGGCTGGCTCTGCCTGTTAACTGGGGTGCATTAGTACAGAATTGGAGCCTGGGACATCTTCAAGAAGAGGGTCTGGGTCCCCTTATCTGGATCATGTCCATCTGAGCAAATGGCCACGATCCTAGCCTTTAAAGGACTTAGTAGAACTAGTGGATCACAGGAAAGAGAGTGGAACGAAAAGTAAATATGTAGGGAAGGAGTCTGCTGGTACAAAATCTGGGGCTGCACATTGGGAATACTGGTGATAATTACATTTAGAATGCCACCCCAGCCTTAGGAGATTCTTCTCCCGAATCGTGTCTCCAAGTTTCAGGCTGCATGCTAGAGTTACACGCCTCTCAGAGCTTTAAACGTGCACCAGAGAGCGACAGATCCTCACCCCATTCATCAGAAAGCCAGCCAAGAGCTGGGGAAGCATCCTTGCCAAGGTCAGCTAGCTCAGTGAAGTTGATTTAGTTTTTAAGCGAAGTAGAGTGAGCATCCTGGGGACACTGTTTGCAGAAATGGAGATTTAGTACCGAGAACAGCCATGCCTCCTACCCACAAGTCATTGAGGCCCATGTGACTCCAGAGGAGGCTGTTGGGGTGGTTAGTACGTGTGTGGAAGGCATCTAGCAGTGGGGTTCTGGGGGTGTTGTGCATCACAGGTGTGTGTGAGTATGAGGCTGAGTCTCTGGGTGCATTAGTCCCTAGGTCACCCATGTGGAGACACGTGGTCGGTAGGTAAGCCTGGGCGAGGGGGCTGGAGAGAGCTGGTCCCCTCTGGCACTTCTGCCTGCCTTGGGCAGGTCATGAGTGAGTACTGGTTGAGCCATGTCTCTGGAGGGGCCTGGTTCACCCTGACTACCTCTGTCTTGGCCCAGACCACCCTGTGAGCTGTAGATGCTGCTATCTTCCAAGGGATGCAGCAACTTGGACCACTGACTGGCCCTGTCAACATCACACTCGGCTCTTGGAGGCCCCAGAGCCTTGAGGATGCACTGACCTGCCCATGCCAGTGGCCCTCTCTGGACCAGCTCCTGTGGGCAGGACGTGAGTGTAGCCCCCAGGACTGGCCCCTCTCCATGCTCCATCTTCCCGCCCTGTTCTCTGCAGGCCCTTCCATACCTGATCATTGCTGTTTTGACTGTTTTTCCTGCTCCAGTGCTTTCTGGGTTCCTAGAAGCTTTGGTTCTTCAGAGACTGGGATAACATGAGCTGGATAGAGCTGTGGGTGCTCCTCAGTAGACTCAGTCCCTTTGATCAGGGGCTGGAGTGGGGGAAGACTGGAGAGGTCTTTACTCACTGTCCAGCTCATACCCTCTCCTGACCTCCAGACCTCATACCCTGATGCTGGTCTGACATCTTTCCACGTTGTCCCTCAGGCTTCTGACTCACCCTGGCCCCAAGTGAACTTGCCATAGAGACTACTCCTTCCTTTATATCCCAACCCCAGCCAGTGGCCCCTCAGCCAGCGTCTCTAGCTGCCTAACCACATACCTGACGTTGACCTTGCCACCCTGCCATCCCCAGCCCATCAGTCCTGCCTCCTAAGTGTCTCCTTATTTCTTTTTTTTAAATTAACTTTTCTCAAAGTATAAAATTTTCTCAATTGTATAAAGTTGCTATACAATGTGGTGTTAGTTTCTGCTGTACAGCAAAGTAAATCAGCTATACATATAGCCCCTCTTTTTGGGATTTCCTTCCCATTTGGGTTACCACAGAGCACTGAGTAGAGCTCCCCGTGCCATACAGTAGGTTCTCAGTAGTGATCTATTTCATACACAGTATTTTTTATATGTCAATCCCATCTCCCAATTCATCCCACTTTCCCTGCCCCCCATGGTAGCCATAAGTTTATTTTCTACACCTGTGACTCTATTCCTGCTTTGCAAATAAGTTAATCTGTACCATTTTTCTAGATTACACATATAGAGCGATAACATAGGATATTTGTCTGTCTGACTTCACTCTGTATGACGGTCTCTGGGTCCATCCACGTTGCAGCAAATCTGACTGCTATGTACTTCTTGATGGTGCCAGTTCCCCCCATTCCTTCTGTCTCCACTCTAGGTCAAGGAAACCACTAACGTGACTTGGATGACCACTCTGTCCTGGTTAGCCGGTGGCTCCAATCTTGCTCCGGCCAACCCCCTCCACTCAGCATTGAGGATCCCCACTGTCCTCAGGGGAGAGCCAAACTGCTCCCCGTGGCCTGTAGAGTCCTCCCCTACTGGCCTGGCCCCTTCACCAGCCTCACTTCTTCCCATGTACACACCTGCTCCAAGGACCCTGGGCCACCTTCAGTATCTCACACCAGCCTGGCATCACCCTTGGTTCATGGCACCACAGCCACACCATACCCCATCTTGGCAAACTCCTCACCACCTTTAGGTCTTAGCTGGTGTGTGGCTTCCCTTGCATATCACTGTCCTCTGCATATTCACGCTCCTCTGCGTGTCCTCAGTCCTCTATGGGCATGTCCTTTGGACATTACAGCCTCCACTTCCTCTGCTTGCCCATCATGCCCCTCCTGTCATGGCCTGAGAACCAGTGGAGGTCCTGGCATGTGATCAGCATTCAGCAAACACACGCCAAAGAAACGAAGGAGTGACCAGATGAACAGGCAAGTGACTTCTGTCCAGAGTCCCTTCTACTGAGACACACAAGGCCTCTAAGTTTCCCTCTGACCCAGGATGTCATAGAAGAGCTGATGGGTTAGCTAAACATGGATATTCCATACTCACAGGCCTTCCTTCCCCTCCACTCAGAACCTCCCTCCAGTCAAACCCACCTCCTTCACATGAGTGGGGGCAAAAGAGGAACGAGGAATGGTGACAAGTAGGCACGAGCATGGGGTGCCCCGGCCATGTCCAGGAGCCAGCCTGGGCCACCTGGGATCTGCTGTCTCTTTCACTGATGGGAAGGGAGCTCTGCTCAGTGTCTGGAAGTATGGGGACTGGGGTCAGAGTGGCTGGACAGTCCTCCCTTCCAGGCCGTCTTTCACTTTATACTTTCCCCCAGGTGTGCTCACAGGACAGGCAGGAGGGTTGGGTGTGCCCGCCATCACTGTGTGCACCTGCTCGGGTTATGTGTGTGAGTAGAGCAGCACCCGCTTGCTGGGAATTTTGCTCTTCTCTCCCTGAGTTGCATTTCCTCATGTGTGCGAGGGGCCTGACCATCTTTGTCCCCAGGGCTGTTGGACTCAGCCCTGGGGACAAAGGGCTGTTGGCCCTGGATGGCACCTAACCTGGCACAAAGGAGGAGCACCCTGGGTGGCTGGGAAATCCTCTTTGCATTTAATAGGTCAGATTCCCAAGACCTCTGGGTGTGTGGTGAGTGTGGGGTCCGTGAAAATTTCTATGAGTTCAATCTCCTTACAGAGGAAACACCTCCAGGGCCTCAATCCCAGGGAGCCCACAGGGTCCAGGATGGACAGCCCTCTCCCTGGTGGCATTGGCAGTGGGTGGGAGAGGGCACCCGTTAAATGACTGTAATGGAAATATAAATTATTCTACTTCAAAGCAGGCACTTCAATATTTCATAATGACCATTATAAACCTGTTCTCTGCACACTGCTAATAAATACCTCAGCCCCACACCACATTTTCTGGTATCTCTAAAGACACCAGGGGAAGGCAGGGGAGCCATAAAAGAAACATAAAAATACAGTTGCAGATGAGCCTAAAACTCATTTTGTTGAAGCTTAATTGATGGGAAAAGCTTCTGGTCCCAGAGAACTTAAAGGCCCATCATGCGGATATTTGATTAAGCATCCCCATATCACAGACCACATGGAACTGGAAATTGTTAGGCAGTAATTGCAAATGCATTAATAAAATGATGATGTGGGTTTGTTCGGGACATAAAACAGGAATAAAATAATTCACTCAGATAACTCCACAAAAACGTACAGTCACCCCTGAGCAGATGGGAGCAAGGCTTGTTTGGGTCTCAGTTTCACCAACCCTCTCCAGATGGGGCCCAGGCCTCTGTTTTCAAAGGCTCATGGGATAGATGGAAGCATGGCCAGGCTCCTGAACCACTGCTTGAGTCCAGGTATGTGATCCCTGAAGGTCCTCTGAAGTTACTGTCCCAGGGAACCACCACCCCACTTATGTCTCTGTCACCCAGCCAGGGGGAGACAACCAAGCTCTGATGATGGCAACTTCAGCCATCATCTCTCTCCTAAAGTACTACAGGGCAACGTAGAAAATGTGTGCAGGAACTCAATCATCTACATTAGGAAAGGAGTACATCAAGGCTGTATACTGTCACCCTGCTTATTTAATTTCTATGCAGAGTACATCATGCGAAATGCCAGGCTGGATCAATCACAAGCTGGAATCAAGATTGCCAGGAGAAATATCAACAGCCTCAAATACACGGATGCTACCACTCTAATGGCAGAAAGCAAAGAGGAACTAAAGAGCCTCTTGATGAAGGTGAAAGAGGACAGTGAAAAATCTGGCTTAAATCTCAACATTCAAAAAACTAAGATCATGGCATCCAGTCCCATCACTTCATGGTAAATAGATGGGAAAAAGTGGAAACAGTGGCAGATTTTATTTTCTTGAGCTCCAAAATCACTGTGGATGGTGACAGTGATTTTAAAAGATGCTTGTTCCTTGAAGAAAAGGTATGACAAACCTAGATAGCATATTAAAAAGCAGAGACATCACTTTGCTGACAAATAGTCTGTATAGTCAAAACTATGGTTTTCCCAGTAGTCATGTATGGATGTGACAGCTGGACTGTAAAGAAGGCTGAGCACCAAAGAACTGATGCTTTCAAATTGTGCTGGACAAGACTCTTGAGAGTCCTTTGGACAGCAAGGGGATCAAACCAGTCAATCCTAAAGGAAACCAACCCTGAGTATTCATTGGAAGGACTGATGCTGAAACTGAAGCAATACTTTGGCCACCTGATGTGAAAAACCAACTTATTGGAAAAGACTCTGATACTGGGAAAGACTGAGGGCAAGAGGAGAAGGGAGAGACAGAGGATGAGATGGTTAGATAGCATCACTGACTCAGTGAACATGAGTTTGAGCAAACTCCAGGAGATAGTGAAAGTCAGAGAAGCCTGGCATGTTGCAGTTCATGGGGTCACGAAGGTCGGACACCATTTAGCAAATGAACAACAACAAGTTAAGATCTAAGCCAAGGTCAAGATAACTATGAGATGACTGTCCCTTACCGTGGGCTGGCTTCCTACTGGACATTAGGCAGGCTTGGTCATGGACTCCCAGAACACAACCAAAGAAAGTTCACCAGCCTTGTTTGGGTCCCAGGACTCTCTGCCAAGCTGCTGTGTGAATGCGTGTATGCACAGGTGTGCAGAAGGGAGGGGGTGAGAAAAGTGTCATGGAGACCTTTCATGGACGAAAACTTCTTCCTTTCTCCCCTCTTCTTATCGACAAATGAAGCACATCCAGCTACCAAAACCCTTGTACAAACTCTAGATCCTGTCACTTCTGGACCACTCCCCCCGCCCTGCTCCTTCCAGGCCCATCTGTCCTTTCAGGCCCATTGTGAAGCAGTCTTCCTGTAAGAAGGCCTAGGTGTGGCTCCTGGATATGCCATTTTACCAGCTGTGTGACCTCAGGTAAGTCACTTCACCTCTCTGAACCCTGTTCATGAAGCAAGAGCAGTAAGAGTACCTACATTATTAACATCTCTGAGGCCTCCAGCGCACTGTCAGCTATGCCTCTGCTACCCAGGCCACAGGAGTGTGGTTACCTGCCCTAGGGGTTTAGAGGGCCTGGTCCCTGCTCTAGCGCTGCCTCTCGGGCACCCACAGCTTCCTGAGGGGACTCCTTGGGACCCAAGTCACCTCATCTCTGGCTCTGGGAGCTCCCACAGTGCTCTCACAGAGCGGGGTTGATAGAGGAGCTGGGACCAGCTGACAAGAGGACAGGAAGGACAGCCGGGAAGGACCGCCCCAGAAAAGGTGGGGCTGGAGAGGCTGAGGCAGCATCACTTGAAGCTCAGGGGGTAGTGGGCCTGGAACAGAAGGACAAAAGTTGCTGGGCCCTCATGTGGCCAGAGAATGGCAGGAGGAGGCGTTGAGGAGAGGCTGAGAGGGTCAGGGGCGGGGGGTGGAGTTGGAGTGCAGGGAAGGGGCAGGAGCAAAGACAGCTCAGAACCAGAGAAAACATGACTGTATTTGTTAGAGTAAGGCACACTAGCAGAAGAGTGTGGAAACCCTGTGTAATTCATCCCTGAACGAGCAGCATTGCACATCTTCCGCTAACCAATACTTCAGAGAGGAGGCAAGCTGTCGACTTGCTCACTCACCACGTTTTTACCCCAGATAGCTGAGGAAAGAACAACATTTGGAGTCGGTTTCTGCCTCTCGGCTCTGGAGGGGCCATGTGTCACAGTGTGTCCTAGCACGCAGGAACCACGCGATCGTCAGGGAGGACTTCTCTGGATGGCCGGGTGAGCTGCAGACACGCGGGGCCTTTGTGCTTCCACGACGCATGTGTAAACATAGGATGCGGGAACCAGTGATACAGAGAGAACGTGTCTGCACCCTGGTCAGGTGCGGTGGGAAGAGGATGGGTGGTTCTCCTACAGCCTCGACACCAGGAGCAGGAGGAACAGAGGGGACATTAAGCAGGGTGGCTCCCCCGGGGCAGGGACTGGGACAGCTGATGGGGCCCCAGGGGTGCCCAGACCTGTTACTTCATGGGCACCCGCCTCAGCAGGTCCTTGGAGATCTGCGTGTGTGGCTGATTTCAGGCCCCTCC
The DNA here is from genome assembly GCF_029378745.1 of Bos indicus. Lineage (NCBI taxonomy): Eukaryota > Metazoa > Chordata > Mammalia > Artiodactyla > Bovidae > Bos > Bos indicus. The sequence continues at coordinate 44,696,611 of NC_091766.1, forward strand.
TGAGCTGAGGATGTCCTGGGAGAGCTCCGTCTCTGACACAGAAAAGTATTCTTTTATCTGAGCCTGGATCTGTAGGTAATTGAGGTGTTCTCCTCTTGCTGACAACAGGAGAGAGGAGGAGAGGAGGTGAGATCTAGGCAATGTGGGTGAATCTCATTCCTCCCTGCAAGGTGGCTCGCTTGTTCTAAAATGATGAAGAACCCAAGGCAGGGGGCAAACTTCCGTTCAATGCAAATAACTAAATGGTAGCCCTAAAAGTTCCTCTTTCATGGGGATTTTGAGAAATTTTTGAAAAAGAAAAAAAGAACCACCAGTAATTCTTAAGCCTCTAATAGCAAGGCCACCTCTATTCTGCACGGTCCCTTTTGCTCTTTGCCTTCATGTTGCACGTTTGCACCATGGTGATGACAACATTTGTGACACCCAGAGTTGTGCCTTCGTAACTGTCTCCCAACCAGTCCATCCCAAAGGAGATCAGTCCTGGGTGTTCACTGGAAGGACTGATGCTGAAGCTGAAACTTCAATACTTTGGCCACCTCACGTGAAGAGTTGACTCATTGGAAAAGACCCTGATACTGGGAGGGATTGGGGGCAGGAGGAGAAGGGGACAACAGAGGATGAGATGGCTTGATGGACATGAGTCTGAGTGAACTCCAGGAGTTGGTGATGGACAGGGAGGCCTGGCGTGCTGCGATTCATGGGGTCGCAAAGAGTCGGACATGACTGAGCGACTGAACTGAACTAAACTGGTCTCCGGGAAGACTCTTGTTTTTCCATTTGCTCATGGATCTTTTTACTGCAAGGGGATCCACTTACCACCATCTGTGGAACACCCCAGGGCTTATCACAGTGACTGTGGGGTCTGGGGCTTTCCTTCCTTCTGGAGAGAAACAGGCCTGGGAGCACCCCTGCCAGCTCATCAGGATGAAGGATGCTCCTGTCATGTGTGTTATTATTATGCGTTATAATGAGGGCCCACCTGCCCTGGATAAATCCATTTTAATCAGCAAGAAATAAAGCAGGGCATAGATTTCCTTAGAAACTCTGGAAAAAGAGATGTTCTGGACGCATCCTCTGAGCCTTCTTTGAGGAGGACAAAGAGAAGGCTGAGGCTGGCTCTGATGTGGAAGTTCTCCCCTGGGCTGCTGGCTGTGCTGACAGAGGCCCAGATGCTCAGCACAGATGCAGACACCGCCCGCAGCCAGCCGCATTCTGGGCTCCCTGGGAGGTCGGCCCAGGGCCACCTCTCTGTCCTGGAAACATCTGAGCAACCCTGGAGCTTCACATGGAATGTGGAATACAGGGGAATTTTCAAACACTGTGTCATCCTTCCAAACCCTGGGGTTTGAGAGTCTCAGATCTAAAATCACATGAGTCAAAAATACACTTTTTTGCTCAAACAGCTTAGCACATTTGAAAGAGGACTCTGACCCTAAACTTGCGACATAAAGTTTTTATGACTCGGGGCTGCATTTGGTGATATTTGCTTTGTTGTGTTCAAAGCAATAAGAGACATTTTTATTAGCGGCGTGGTTCCCATTTACTGGGTTTCTATTTACTCTGCAAGATCTAATTCTGTATTGTCATTCCAAGAGCAACGCCACTGGAATTCAATCACTAGGATTGTGAATTTCCTCAAGCAACTTCTATTTAGTCAAGGCCAGAAGCTCAGTAGGTGGTAATAAATATCAAAGTACAGGATGGTTGAGGAAGCAAAGTAAGAAGCCCAAATCAAATATGATTATTGATCAACACTGAACGGTCTTAATCATCCCTATGCTAATTCTAGATACACATAGTGGCTTTTTTACCACATGACTACATAGACATTTTTAGCTGAGAAAATACATTGAGGAATTCAAAATGGAAATCTTTGGAGAGCAGCAAATAAATAAAAATACAGCAAAAGGCACAGAATAGAAAATGCAGCACATTCTTAAAAGCGTGAGATAGCTGGTGACAGAGTTGGGTAGAAACTCTTCAAATGTTCAACATGGCACTACTTTTTAAAGAATTTTGAAAGCAAAATACCCTCACCATAAAAACAAAACCCTAAACTATAACACATTAAGATCAATTAGGCAGTCTAGCCTGTTAGCAGGTTGATGGATTATCCACAGTCTTCTGTTATAGCCCAAGAACTGCTAAGTCACTGATTGAGAAGCTCAGTCACTTAGAAGAGAACTAGGCTGTGTCTGATACAGCACAAACTGTTTCAAGCTCTAAACTAAATAAGTGCAAGGGTAAAGTTCTTGTCCAGGGTTTTGAGAACAAATAACAAAGAGCTCACCACCCAGTTCTACAAGGGTTAGGTCACGTCTGTGTCCCAGTGACCCATGGATAGCATACCCTGAGGGGAAAATCAGTTTGGAAAACAGGATGAGGCACTGTGTGCTTTGGGTGAACAGGCCCTCAGGTAGATAGATGCACACCTCGGAAAGAATCTCAATGAATCAGATTCTCTCCTCTTTCCCATACATAGAAAAGGACTAAAATCATTAACTTGAGATGTCTGTTCTTTGTGATCAGCAATACTCTTTTCCCAAAGATGTGGTGCTTGACTGCATATATTTCCCAGTCAAAAATGATCAACTGGCTTTTCTCCTATTCTTTGAGCAATTTCCTTAGAGCTGAGTGAATGGCTGTCTCCCATGCTATAGTTCTCAGGAAGAACCTAAATAAAACTTAACTCACAAAAACAAAACAAAACAAAAAAGATCAGTTAGACAGTCTTTCTTGCCCCTTCACTGTGGAAGAAATCCAACCCTGGATCCTTCCCTGTTACTTCTGATTTCAGTGACCTACAACATTCATCTTTACCTTGTTGCATTCTGTAACTGTATGTACTAAGAGCCAGTTTCTGCTCATTGCATCTAGAAGTGAAAATGAATAAAGAGCATTAAGAACATTCTGGTCCATCACCCTCAGCAGAAAGACAGTGACCCTCCCTGTCACTGGGGAGAAGTTGGCGGTTCCCCTGACTCCACTGTGCTGTTTGAAGGAGGCTGTTTCAGGCCTCAGTCAAATAGTTCTGCTTTTTCACCTTCCTTCAGTTACTCAAAATGTGACATATTTTAGTTTGCTTAACATGGGATGATGTCTTTCTTGTTTAGCAATTTGTTTTTTCCAGAATTTTTAACTGCTTTAAAAATGTATTTAAAAAGTTTATTTTCTTATCATGGAGGTTTAGAGCATCTAATCTGATTTCTATGAGATGGAGTCTGCTTTGTTCTTGCAGACTTTCTTCTCAGAACCTTCTGACTTCTTCTTCTCACCTGACTGGATCATCTCCCAGGTTCCTTACACAGCTACCCTACCTGTCATGGTGGGGCCCCTTTCACTACACATCTGGTTTAGTTCTGCTGCTTCTTGGACCAGCTCTTCTCATTAAACACCTTTTCTGCTTTAGTGGATTACACTGCCTCTCTCACTCTCCCCCTTTTCTCTAAATTAAGAAAGGAGATAACTTTCTGTGTCCTTACATGTCTGAAAATGTCTTTATTTGGTTCAAGATTCCAGGTAAAAGTTGTTTCCCTCAGACACTTGAAGGCAACTGTCCCACGGCCTTCTAGTGTTGATAACTCCTATCTGATAACAGTGATCTCCTGACTCTTTGTTGATAACACATCTTTTCTCTCTGGAAGCTTTTACAATCTTCTCTTTGTCCCTGATGTTCTGAAATCTCAGTTCACTTCAGTTAAGTCACTCAGTCGTGTCTGACTCTTTGTGATCCCAAGAACCGCAGCACACCAGGCCTCCCTGTCCATCACCAACTCCCGGAGTTCACCCAAAGAGAATATGCATTTGTGGCTCTTTTTCATTTCCCCGTTTCTCAGTTCTAATCTGGTCTTTCCATATGAAGGTGTTTTAATTCAGCTCTGAGGAATGTTCTTCTGTTACTCCCTTGATCATGTCCTCTTCTTGGATTTCTTGGTTCTCCCTAAGTCAACTTGTTTGAGCAGATGGATATTGCTTCCCCTAGATTGATTGTCCATATCACTCAGTTTTTATCTCACCTTTTCTACTCTTATGTTTTTAGCCTATATTACAGGATACTTCCTCAACTCTTCCTTTAAATCCTATTGAATTTTTAACTTTAGCAACTGTATTTATAATTTCCAAGAAATCTTTCTTGCTCTATTCTTCTTTCTCTTAACAGCTCTTTCTTATTTAATGAAAAACATATACTCAAGTCTAAGGGTTTTTATTAGATTAAAAACCAATTTCTTTTGTTCCATATCCTCCAGGGTTAGTTGTGGGGTTTTCTGTTGTCATTCATCTTGGTTCTTCTCTTTTAGGCTGTTCGCTTCCTCTACATGTCTCATGACCCCGCTTGTCCAAGTCATCTGTATGCGATTAGCTTGATCAGTGCACATGGCTGACACTAGTTTCCTCTGTGGTTGTATAGCTTGCCCTGGGAGGGCTGACTGTGAACTCTGTGCATAATGGGGTGTGTGTGTGGGGGGGGGGGAGGGAGAGGTGGAGAAGGAGAGGGAGAGGTGGGGAGGGAGGGACACAGTGACTCATTTCAGGATGCACAGACAAGCTGTCCTGCCCAGTTCTCCTGGACCTCCAATTCCTTGAGATCAGATCTGCCCCATGTAGTTTCAAGAGGAAACTAGCCCTCAAGAGGACTTTGAGTAAGACAATTATTAACTAATAAAAGCAAAACCAAACAAAAAAGTTTATTGTTCATTAAGGGCCTATTCTGAGCCAGATGTTTTATAACTGATTTATTTCCATTTATCTTATTAAATTCCCCAAACCACTCTATCTTTCCATTTTAGAGGCAGGGAAAAACTCAAAGACTGTACGACACCTGCTCAAGTTTACACACGTGGGATGTGGCAGAGCCAGAAGAAGTTCTCAGTAGCCCCAGACCCTTGCTTTTTCTGGCACTGCTTCCACATTTGTTTGAGGCCAAAGGAACAGATGGTAGATTCCAGAAATCTATAGTCACTACCAAATGCCCTCACCTTATCACCTCCGTGTTTTTTGTTTTATAAATTCATAGTGTAGAGAATTATATTCAATATAATCTTCAGATCTGAGCTTGAGGAGAAATAGCTTTCTTTTGAGATGTATAGTTATACAACAAAGCCTCCGTGATAACATGGCTGGGGAGGTAGGTGGGCTGGTTAGTAAAGAGTTTCTGAGGAGGACTTATCCCTCCCATGAGCCAAACAGACCCCTGGCTTCAGAGTTGGGTCTTATCCATCCCATGGGGACTTCTGGTTCTCCAAACACAAGAGGGCAAACATACACAGCACACAGCACACAGCTGGGCTTGCTCTGATGGCCCAGGTCAGAGCTCTCGCTAAAGTCGGCAGTGGCACCGTCACCTGCAGTCGTCCTGACTCAGAGCGGCTAAGTCCCAGGCGGGCCACCCACCAGCCTCCTAGAGCACTAAGCCTGATCCTCCCTTTGCTCAAAGGCCCTGTGCTCCTGGAGAGAACCAGCCATCAAGAGGCCAAAACACACCCAGAGCAGCCGGCCCCCTGCCCCACAGGGACAAACCCTGCAGATGTTCATCTCTGTTGTGACACTCTTGAGCCACGGTCCCAGGAACTTCCTGCCACCCACAAGCAGTACCTTGTGGACCTAAGAGCTAATGCAGGAAACAAAAGAGGGCCTGGAGGGCCTTATCATGGACTAGCAGCTACTGAAAATAACCCCTGTGGTCACACAAATGCCCTAAAATCTGTTCATGCTTTGAGTTACTAAGGATCACAGCAGCCTTGGGAGGCAAGCAGAGCCCGGGCATCAGCCCATCTTACAGATAGGCAAACTGAGGCTTGGCAGTGAGTATATTAGTCAAATTCCTCTAAGGGCGTAAAAGAACAGCCTGGGAAGTTAATTTTCTCCACTAATTCCATTTCTACATTGTGATCCAGAAGGTGTCTTCAAGTCCTTCAAAATGTGTGAGGCTTCAGTGAATCTGGTCAAGCTTGCCAGCTCCTCTTTGCTAGTCTCAAATCTTTCCCATTCCTCCCCTGGGGCCCAGCTCCAGCTGCACCAGCACTCCAAGGATCTTCCCAACATGCCCTGCTCATGGGACCTAAACCCCTTCAAAAGGCCTGTCCCCTACCAGGCTGGCAAACAGAGGACACACTGAGACAGGCAGAGGAGGGCAGAGGTGCAGACCAGTATTCAGCTGCAAAGTTCCCTTGGCTTTCAAAACTCTGAAATGGGGGCAAAATTCTAGCCGGGTCTGAGGATTTCCCAAAAGAAAGCAGGCAAGGCAGTCCCTGGTGCTAGACAGTGGGAGCTAATAGGAAGTGTCTGGTAGTTAAATTTCCATTCAGGGGCATTTGTGGTTCTCTGCTCAGTGGCACCCCGTTGTCCCACCCCCTCCCCTACACCCCACCTCCCACACCGTACTCTATTCTATGAATGCATGGAACGTGAAATCACCAAGTCTGAAGATGGGAGATGGAATGTGTTAGCTGCAGCTAGAGACAGCAATGAATTTTACAAATAGCTTTCTAGAAGCCCTCATTCAAGTTCACAAATCAGGCCCATAACAACCCCAATTCTACATTCCCGCAGATAGAGACTGCCGGCTTCTCATTTCTGGTGAGGCCATTTGTCTTGGGCCTAATCTTGTTCACGCAGCGTGGGAGGCTCCAACTGATCCCAAATTTCCCCAAATGCCTCAAAGTGTGGAGGATAGAGACCCTTCTTCGCCTCGGAAGGGGCCCCAGCTGGAATTCCTGCTGAAATGCAGGAATCATGGGGTGTCATTGCCAGTAAGGATGGGGAGACCAGCAAGTTTAACTCCTCCCTCAAGAACAAGGAGCCCAAGGCTGGGTTTTACCCAAAGTCATGGCCAGGGGAGGAGGACAGTCTTTCAAAATGATAGCTGGTGCTTTTTCATTTTCAGTAAATTATTTTTTCTCCTATATTCTTTCACCATTAAAACTAGACCCAAGGCTGAGCATTACAGCCTCCGGGGAGGGATTGGAGCACAGAGCACAAAGGTGTCAAATTTTTGGCTCCTAGCGGAGACAATTTTCTGGAAACTAAGGCTTTCAATTTGCAGAAGACAGGCTTTCTGAAAAATAATTTATTTCTAAAGCTCTAAAAGCTTGACTTTTAATAGCAAGAAATAAAGCTATGGAGTTCATAAAATGTGGAGCATAAGTGTCTGAGCTGGGGAGGATATGTGGGAATCCAAGGGCTCGTTTTCCCTCCCGGGAGGAGATCAAGTCACCGGACTGGGAGAGGAGAGGAGAGGAGGTCAGGGCCCTGACACCAGAAAGGCTGTGTTTGGGTCCCTCTTCTAGAGGGGGTTGGTGTCTTATGGCCCCTTTCCTGGGAGGAGATGATCAAAACCCCCATAAACACTGGTGGGGGTCCCAGAAGATAGGAGACCTGTGCCATGGGAGAGGGGCTGCAAGTCTGCTAGATTAGACAGGTCCTGGGTCTAGCTGGGAGTGGGAGCTGGAGGGCAGAAGGGCTGTGGGGTGTCCTTGAGGGTAAGTCTGTAGGCAGGAGCAGGACCTTGTCAGCTGGAGGTCCCCACCTTACTTCCCATGACTTTCAAGTCCAATAGATCTAAATTTACCCATGGTCTGCCTCCTCCACTTCCTTGTGGAGGGAACAGTAGCTGATTAGTGTCTTCATCTGAAAAGTGGGGACAAGTAACAGGGCTGACCTCACTGGGTGGTCCTGAGGATTAAGTGAGATGATACATGCAAAGTCCTTAGCACGGAGCCTGCCACAGAGAAACTGCCTGAGAAACGTCGTTCTTATTATTGTTTCTAACAACACCACGCTGGCTTTGAAATCAACTCACTTAAACAAGCGGAACCAGGGAACTCCTGCAAGCAGGCTAATTAAGACATCTAAGTCATCATCATCTTTTCAATAACTGCCTGTTAAAGCCAGGCTGCAAGGGCTTGTGGGGTTTGTAATCATATTCACTGAAAGCTCAGAAGAATTCTCTCAAGTTCACAGGCCAAATATGAAACGCATCTTGTGACAACTTCACTCTTCTTTGCAGAGGAAAGGCTGGGGTGTAGAGCCTGCCTTTGTGTGAGCATCACAAGCCCAGAGAGAAGCACGGGGTAGTCCTGAGGGGAAAAGAAACAATGCTCTTCTAACTGCCAGATATTGAGTGCAAGGTTGCTCCTCCTCTTGGAAGCCTGTGTGTAGGTACATACAGGTGTTGTGCATGTATGCACACACACATGCATATGGGTTTCTGTGTTCCTCCTCTTCGCTGTGGCCCCAGCTCTCTGAGGAGCTTCCAATAATACAGAAACCCCTGACCGATAGGACACAACCTCACTGCACCGAAGAAACTAAGAGCCCAGCCAGCACAGCTCAGCACTCTGAATGGTAAGGCTGCGATGCCAGCTGAGTGGTCATACCACAAAAGACCCACTTTACGGGGTGGACTGTATCTTTGTTCATCCTTGGAGAGAGTGTCACATGTCTTCCAAGGGTGACTGTTATTGGAAGCACTGAAGTACAATCCCTGGAGGACAGCGTGGCTGTGCTGAGCCATGGTCAGCCTCTCTTGGCCTCCTGCCCAGCAAAGACTCACTGTTGCAGGAAGGGCCCACGCTCTGTCAACACAGGAGGGTCTTCCCTCCAGGCCCAGGCTCTCAGGCTTGACCACCTCTCTTGGTTGTCCCCTGCACCCTTCTTTTTCAAGGTTTCTCCCAAGGTTTGGGTTCCTGTTTTCATTTCTGCAGTCAAAAGCTCTTCACCATCAGCAGACTTCCCTGGTGGTCCAGTGGCTAAGACCATGCTCCCAATGCAGGGGGCCTGGGTTTGATCCCTGGTCAGGGGACTAGATCCCACATGCTGCAACTAAAGATCCCACGTGCTACAACTAAGACCTGGCACAGCTAAATAAATATTAAAACAAAAGTGTTTTTTTTTTTTTTAAATCTCTTCAACATCAGTTAAGATTAAACTTGCTATAGCAGAAATCAACACACCACTGTAAATCAACTATACTTCAATAACATTTTTTAAAAAGATTAAATCTGCTGTGATTGGAAGCCCCAAACAGTGACTTAAACATAAGTTTTTGTCATTCATCTTTTTCACGTAAAAGAATCCAGAGGTAGGAAACTCAGAGCTGGGTTGGTGTGTCCACTAGCTTGTCACAGATCTGGAGTCATCCCAGTTCACCGTCCCCTGTCCCCTTGGTGTGACCCTTGGCTTCATGGTCCCAGATTGAGCTAGAGCCTCAGCCACAATATCATCCTTCCTGGAAGCAATGTGGGTGAAGGGGAGGGCACAACCCCTCTACTGTAATCAGCTTTCTGGAAATCTCACATAGCCTTTCTGCTTCATCCCATCGGGCAGAACTTATTTGAAAGGCCAACTGAGTGATGAGGAAGGCCAGGAACATAGCCTTTTGTCTGAATGGCAATGTGTCCGTGTAACTTTGAGATTTGTTACTGAAGAAGGAGGTGGGAGAAGATATTTGAAGGCAGCTATCAGTTGCCTGTCCTATGGAAATTTTTTATTTTGGTGAGCAAAGGGAACTGGACACAGACCTCTCCACCTCCCCTCACTGCATTTCCACTCCCAATCTCCAAGGCTACCTTGCAGTTTTTAGTAGTATTACATTGTGCTCTAGCATCTACTGTTGTCCTCTGCCAGGCTAAGAATTTCTCCTTTGTAGATAATATAGCTTTTTAATCTCTGGCTGCTCTTTTCTCATTGTCTCCAGTGGTCTACAGTTTTATTATTATTTGTTTAATCTTGGATCTACTTTTATTATCTTGCCTGGAACTTGCTGTACTTTCTCAATCTGAAGATTAAATTGTTTCTTCAATCCTGGAAAATCCCCTGCCATTATCTTCACACATTGCTTCTCTTTCATTCTCATTGTTATCACCTTCTGTGACTCTTATTAGATGTGTATTGGATTGTTTTATTCGGTTATTCATATTTTAGCTGCTGTTTCCAATTTTCCTTATCTCTTCATGCTGCATTTTTGGTTATTTCTTCAGCTGTTTTCCAAGTCATTAATTTTCTCTTCAGCTGTCTAAACTATATTTTAAATCCTTAGACATAATGGCAATTAAAATTTTTTTCTACTAGCTCCATTTGGCTCTTTTTAGAGTATTTAGTTCTTTCAGGATGATCTAATCTTTCTTATATCTTTAAATATTTAATATACTTTAAAAAGTTATATTTAAAACATGTTACATAAGTGTATAATTTAAAGAGCCCAATAGTTTCTTAAGGCATCTTATGAAAACAGCAAGCCTTTGTCCCTTTCTTTAATTTTCCTTTCCTAGAGGAAATCCCTTTTAGCATTTTTACTTGGTTATTTTGGAATTAACCTAAAAAACATTCAAATTCTTTTTTTTTTTTTAGTGTTAGGCATTATCCATTAACTTTCCAGTATGAAAGATGAGAATTTAGCTCTTTTTTTTTTTTTTTTGCATAATTCTTCCCCCATCCTCACTATAGAAAATCACCGTCCTGTCTACCCTTCCTCCCAGTAGAAATATATTTCAGTTAGCTCAATGTTTGGTGTTTATGTTATTAGGCTTTATAAAGGCTATTCACAGCCAAGCCAAGAAGTGCTCTCTGGTCCATGGGAGGAGGAGCTTGGAACTTTTCTTGAATTTTCTTTTTTTGTTTTTACTCTGGAGATAATTTTTGGTGACTCTGGAGATAATGGTGACAAACAAACAACTCATCTGCAGAAGAGAAAACAAAGGTCTGCAGGTGGGCTGGAGCCAGACTGCCTCCCCAGCCTGAAGGGTACATGTGGGGTCCCTCCTACATCCCAAAGGAGGCAAGCCTGTGCTCCGGGCTCCCTGGGGTTTGGTGAGAGGGTGTGTGGGGCATCGTTTCTCGACGGCAACAACGTGGAGTGAGAATGCAAGTCCCGCATGGATACCCTGAAGGGCCGATACTTGATAGATGGGGGTGGGGCAGCTGGAGCCACAATAGGGCAGGTTAATGCTTCCTGGAAGGCTTTCTTTGGAAAGTTGCCTCCTGACAGTATTGCAGTGGAGACTGTGAGGAGTGGTATGTGCGTGCGTGTGCACACACGCACACACACGCACACACATACACCTGAAATAACTTCAGAAGCGGAAGAAGCATGCTGTCTGCTGGGACTTTGCTGGCCTCAGGTGTCACCAGATTCCTAGTACTCAGTTCTTTCCAGAGGCAACAGGACCCCCAAACATGCTGGGTAGGGCAGGGAGCACTGTCCCCCTTGTTGCCTCCCCTGCTGAGGATGAGTCAGAACCAGAGCTATGACCAACAGGAGCAGAGGAACAAGGGGTGGGCTTTAGAGAACAGGGGGCCCTGCCATTCTGCACTGTGTACAGGCTTATGGGGCTGGGGCTGGTCTGGGCTCTGCTCCCACTGCGTGGCCTCCGGCAGCTCACACATCCTCTCAGAACCTTAGTTTGTCCACCTGAAAAATAACTCCTGTTATGCAGGACTACCCTCAGGATTGAGAGAACTGATATCAGGAAAACAGAGCAAAATAAAGCAAAGTGTGGAAAGCTTGTAATGCCACCCCAGAGTGATGGGCAGCTCTTACCAGGGTGAAAAGAGAGAAGGAGCTAAAACAACTCACACCGATAAGCCACTCCCAAATGACCCTCCTGCTCAAATGGAAACATGATCGGAGGTTCCCTAAAAGGGTCCCCGTGAACGTGTATGGAGCAGGATGGAGATTTGTGGAAGAGATGTGGTGATTTCCCAGCTCAGCCCTCCTGGCTGAGTATGCCTGGAAGCTGTGAGATGGGAAGGATGTCATGGAGACCCTTGGTGATCTGGCCCAGGTGCCTCTGCCTGCGGACCCACAGCAGCCCTGTGGTCACTCAGTCTCTGGCTTTGTCCATTACTACTGGGTATAGATTCATTTTTACCTCCCCAGGGAGACCACATAAAGTCCTTGTGCACAGGCTGGACTCATCCCTGCTACATCCCCAGATGGAGCTGCAGAGAGCAGGCCAGCGACCAGCTGGGCACTGGGCAGGTAATCGATGAGACCACCTGTAGGTATTAGTATAACTAAGTGGGCATGGCACCCGCCCTCTAGCTGATGGTGTGACAGCCTTGTAATCCAAAGGTCATGGCTGTGTCCCCTGCAGATCTCACATCCCTTACACCTGACCTACAGTCCCAGGAACACTATGTTTCCACCAAATGAACAGACTGACGGCAGCCAAGTGATGGCAGCAGTGCGCGTGCGTGTGCAGGTGTGGGCAATGTCACCGCCCGTGCTTCTGTGAGCCTCACGCCTGCCTGGTACCTGCTGGCTCCTGTCATGCCGACTGTGGACTCTGTCCACTGCTAATTGAATTTAGGAAGCCCCACGGTTAGCAGCAGTTAGGCTCTGGCTGTGATGTAGACTTTACTGGTCCTGAGCAGCTGTTAGTAAGTAGCTTGCATGTGAAAAGACTGGAAATACAGAATACCAGTCACAGGCGGTAGCAGCCTCTGCTAGACGTTTATCCAAAATAGTTGAGGGAGCAGGGGTCTAGACGCCTCAGCAGTCTAGTTCACAGATATTCCCAGACGGCTTATCAAGTTTCGAAGAGAGAAAACAAATATGCGATATTTAGCATGGAACTAAGCTGAATGTGACTGAATCTTTCTTCAGGCTCAGGAGGCAAGCCAAACTCTAGTGGAAACTGAGAACCAGCATTAACAATGCCAAATTTAGTTGTAAAAGAAGATCCCAAATCAAATCCTTCAGCTATTTAAGTTTTAATGGCCAAGAAGGGGTTTCTAATCCCTTATTTCAGATTCAGCATTTCCTTTCCATGTGGTCTGAGGTCCTGCTTGTACTCCTGGGGCCTTGAAACTGACACTCGTGGCTGTGGCCTGGTCTGTGGGAGGAGGTGTCGGGGACTGTCTGATGGTCACCGAGGGCATGTGTCCAGGCCCCCCAGCTCCCAAGGGGGGTCCCCAGGGGCCGTCAGGGTCATGGAAGCCAGGTATGACTCTACCTAAATCCTCTCTGCAGCCAAGAGCTCAGGGGGTCCTGCTAAAGAGGTCTTCATGCTTAAAAGATAACCTTGTTGAAAATGACTACCATCCAAAGCAATCTAGAGATTCAGTGCAATTGCTATCTAATCACCAACGTCATTTTTTCCCACAGAATTTGAACAAAAAAATGGTACAGTTTGAATGGAAACACAAATGACTCCAAATAGCCAAAGTAATCTTGAGAAAGGAAGATGGACCTGGAGGAATCAGGCCCCCTGACTTCAGACTATACTACAAAGATACAGTCATCAAAACATTTTGGTACTGACTCAAAAACAGAAATATAGATCAACGGAACAGAATAGAAAGTCTAGAGATAAACCCATGCACCTTTGGTCACCTAATCTATGACAAAGGAGGCAAGAATATACAATGGAGAAAAGACAGTCTCTTCAATAAGTGGTGCTAGGAAAACAGACAGCTACATGTAAAAGAATGGAAGGAGAATACTCCCTAAAACCACACACAAAAATAAACTCAAATAGTTTAAAGACCTAAATGTAAGGCCAGGTACTACAAAACCCTTAGAGGAACACATAGATAGAACACTCGTTGACATAATTGCAGCAAATTCTTTTTCATCTACCTCCTAGGGTAGTGAAAATAAAAACCAAAATAAACAAATGGGATCTAATTAAACTTAAGAGTTCTTGCACAGCAAAGGAAACCATAAACAAAGTGAAAAGACAAGCTTCAGAATGGGAGAAAATATTTGCAAATGAAGTGACCAACAAGGGATTAATCTCCAAAATAAACAAACAACTCATGTAGCTCAATATCAGAAAAACAAACAACCTAATTTAAAAAACGGGTGGAAGATCTAAATTATCATTTCTCCAAAGAAGACATAAAGAAGGCCAAAAAGCACATGAAAAGATTGTTAACATCACTAATTATTAGAGAAATGCAAATCAAAACAATGCTGCTGCTGCTAAGTCACTTCAGTCGTGTCTGACTCTGTACGACCCCATAGATGGCAGCCCACTAGGCTCCTCTGTCCCTGGGATTCTCCAGGCAAGAACACTGGACTGGGTTGCCATTTCCTCCTCCAATGCATGAAAGTGAAAAGTGAAAGTGAGGTCACTCAGTCGTGCCCAACTCTTAGCGACCCCATGGACTGCAGCCTACCAGGCTCCTCTGTCCATGGGATTTTCCAGGCAAGAGTACTGGAGTGAGGTGTCATTTTATAGCAGTCAGCATGGCCATTATCAAAAATTCTACAAACAATAAATGCTGGAGAGGGTGTGAGCAAAGGGAACCGTCCTACACTGTGGGTAGAAATGTAAATTGATACAACCATTATGGAGAACAGCATGGAGGCACCAAAAAAACTAAATAATGAACTCCTGTATGATCCAGCAATCCCACTCCTAGGCATATATCTGGAGAAAACCACAATTCAAAAGACACATGCACCCAGTATTCCCTGCAGCACTATTTACAAGAACCAAGCCATGGAAGCAACCGAAATGTCCATCAGCAGAGGAATGGATAAAGAAGATACGGTACATATATACCATGGAATATTACTGAGTCACAAAAAAGAATGAAACAACATCATCTGTAGTGCCAGGGATGGACTGAGAGATCATACTGTCAGTCAGACAAAGACAAACATCACATGATATTGCTTATATGTGGAATGTAAAAAATGTATACAAATGAACTCTTCTACAAAAGAGAAATAGAATTACAGACGTAGAAAACAAACAGGTTACCAGGAGCAAAAGGGGAGAGGGATAAATTGGGAGATTGGGACTGACACATAAATATATATACTGACACTACTATATAAAGTTAGTTGCTCAGTTGTGTCTGACTCTTTGCGATCTTATGGACTGAACCTTGCCCAGGCTCCTCTGTCCGTGGGATTCTCCAGGCAAGAATACTGGAGTGGGTTGCCATTTCCTTTTCCAGGAGATCTTCCTGAACCAGGAATCGAACCTGGCTCTTCTGCATTGCTGCTGCTGCTGCTAAGTCACTTCAGTCGTGTCTGACTCTGTGTGACCCCATAGACGGCAGCCCACCAGGCTCCCTTGTCCCTGGGATTCTCCAGGCAAAAACACTGGAGTGGGTTGTCATTTCCTTCTCCAATGCATGAAAGTGAAAAGTGAAAGTGAAGTCGCTCAGTCATGTCCGACTCTTAGTGACCCCATGGACCGCAGCCTACCAGGCTCCTCTGTCCATGGGGTTTTCCAGGCAAGAGTACTGGAGTGGGGTGCCATTGTCTTCTCCACTTCCGCATTGCAGGCAGATTCTTTACTGTATGAGCCATCATAAAGCAGATAAGTAATAAGAACCTGCTGTATAGCATAGGAAACTTTACTCAGTAACTCTGTAATGGCCTATATGGGGAAAAAAAAATCTAAAAGAAGAGTGGATATATGTGTATGTATAACTGATTCACTTTGCTATACACCTGAAACTAACACAGCATTATAAATCAACTACATTCCAATAAAAATTCAAAAATTTATTCCTAAATAAAAAGTTTATTAAAAATGAAAAAAAGAGATAGTCTTAAAAAGTAGACATGGGGATATGTTATTTATGTTCCAAATTCTTATTTACCATAAATTCAATCACAAATACATACCAGGTGTCTATTTTGTGCCAGACCCCAGGAACACAGCTGGGACATTGCCAGCTCTGGGTGCTTTGGTTATTCCCAGGTGGGAGCTGAACCTGGATTTGGGGATGATGTCTGGAGGGCCACGTGGAAGAGGTATGTGGAGGGTGCACTGAGAGAAAGAAGCACGGCACGGTGCGTCTGGGTGGCCAAGGCTATGTGCTGACCTGTGGGGAGAGGCCAGACCAGAGAGGACAAGTTGGAGGCCCCCCAGCAAATTTCAGGGGACTCCTCAACCTTCTCCAGGTGGAAATGCAGGAGACTACAAACCACTCTGTCGGTAGCAGCTGCAGGGGACGCCAGGAGACTAGAAACTTAAACCAAAAAAGCAGTAAAGAGCCCACCATCATGGTTCCAGGCTGCTTTACATCTGCCTTCTGGCCTGCCTCACTGGGAACCTCAAGCCTATGTGGTCTTTTCAAGAAGAGCCCCCCTGAAGCTTCCTCTAGGACTCTGATGAGGATGCGAGGCATGCAAATGAGACCCTCAGACCACATCACACAGCTTCTGGTCTGGGACAGTCCATCCCAAAGTGCACTCGCTCACATCTAAACAAATGAAGGGACCCTTATCTCCCTTTTAAATTTCAGGTCTGTTTTATGGTTCAAGGCAAGAAGGCATGCAGAGACCATCTAAAGCTGCATCGGTCTTGAAGTCCGAGAGCTCAGGCGGCCTGAGTGTGGAGCTAGGATGCATGGGGATCAGAAGGCAACCTTCAAGTAGAAACTGGCAAGATTGCTGGCCAGGGGTCCACATCAGACTGCTGTTAGGTATGCGAGGAAAGAGAGCATTTGAGATTGGCACTGTAGCCTCAGGTCAGGGCTAAGAAGAGCACACGTGATGGTTTGGGTAGTTTCTCACTTCCTTCCAGTCTGCGGGGTCCTGTATCCCTACCCCTCTCCTGGCAGAAAGTCCTGCTGCTGTCTGTCTCCTCCAGACTGGGTGTTCTCTCCTCTCTCCTGGATGGATCCTTAGTGCCCACTCCCAGGATATGCCGATGAGTAATCACACAAAGAACCAATTTGCAAGAAGTAAAATAGGTCCATGGACCCGGTTGGGAGCCAGGGAACCACTTTCTAGCTGTGTTTGGGTTGTCGCCATTTTATAAAATGCAGTTTAGAAGGTGCTGATTTCAGCGACAGCTTTAAGCTCTGTCTGACATCATCCTTTGTTAAGCAAAAATGAATTTCTCCCTTGCCTTCCCAGATGACCTAATGGTAAGAACTGCATCCGCCCCCCCCCCCCCACCGCCCCCCACCCAATCCTAACCCTCCAGCCTACTCCAGTGCTCTCTCATTGCCTTATTGCCTCCCACAGGCTTCACAGGCTCAGCTGCCTTCACGGGGTTTCTTGCCTGATTCAGTTCTGAAGGTTTGCCTCCCCTAGTCTCACTCTCTACAACCCCCCTTCCCCAGCACGAGGCAGGAGCAGGTGACTTGGGCTCTGAGACACCCACACTGAAGCCCCTAAAGGAAGAGCGTTCTGGGGTCAGTCTTGTCCCAGGCCCTTCCTGAGAACATACCTGCCTTGTCTTCTCCAGCCCCTTCCCACTGCTGGCGACAAGTGGTGGAGAGCCCACGCAGGGGCAGCTCTGCCCAGGATGACCAGTTAGCTGATCGTGGTGTCAGCTCAGCCTGGTAAAGCATGCAGCTGGCCTGGACCCACCTGCATGAGCCAGGGCTCTCCCGCATCTCCCCTGGGGCATGGCCTCTCCCGCTGCTCTCTCTTGGTCCTTCTCTCTCAGGGAAAATGCAGTCATCTGTGGCCGCCTGAACAGACTGCCACGGACTTAGTGACTTAGAACAATACAGATTTATTATCGGACAGAACTGGAGGTCAGAAGTCCAAGATGGATCTCACTGGGCTAAAATTAAGGTGTCAGTGCTTCCACCTTCGTCTTCTGTTTGCAAGGACCACTGGGCTTGCCTGCATAGCCTCCCCATTGCAACAGCCTTCGCTTTTTCACACCTGCAAAGTTCCCATCGCCATCTGAGGAGCACAGTCACAGGTCTGGGGATTAGGGTGTGGTACCTTTGGGAATGAGCATCCCTCTGCCTCCCACACTGCCCAACTCAACCCGTCAGCTCCAACACTAACTCAAAAAGTCTCATTAGAGAAATTATGCTTCACATGTCACTTTCTCAAAGGATCAAACAGCAAAGCTTGGACTCTGATAGCAAAGGAGGCCTCACCATGAAAGGGCACTGCTGGGAGGACGAGGGTGGCGCAAGCTCTCTCCCTATGACCCCTGAGGCCATGCGTAGACACCCCAAGTTCACTCAGGCGATGATTCCTTTCCAGCTAGGGTTTCATCTCTTCTCAGGGTCTGGCCTGACCTGAGCACCACAGCTAGAGAACCCATGTGCCACCACAGAGGATGCCACGGGCTGCAAGACCCAGCATAGCCAAATAAATAAGTATTAAAAAATACCCAGCTGAGTAAAAGAAGCCAGATACCAGAGAGAACATACTGTATGATTACACTTGGTAGAAGTTTTAGAACTGTCAAAATGAATCTGTAATGATAGAAATCAGGCTAGCAATTGCCCTGGTAGGTGAGGCAACAGACTGAAAAAGGACCACGGGTGTACTTTTTGGGATGATGATAATGTTTCATATCTTCACTGGCATAGTAGTTATGCAGGTATGACGCGTCTGTCAAAATTTCCAAATTGGCCCCTTCTTAATGTTAATATTAGTGTTTTGATTCTTATAGATTTAGAGTACATTATAAGTAAGGGCTTTTCAGGTGGCACTAGAGTCTGCCTGCCACTGCAGGAGACACAAGAGTTGCAGGTTCGATCCCTAGGTTGGGAAGATTCCCTAGAAAAGGAATTGGCAACCCACTTCAGTATTCTTGCCTAGAAAATCCCATGGACAGAGGAGCCTGGGGGCTACAGTCCACTGAGTCACGAAGAGTCAGACATGACTGAGCAACTGAGCAGAGCATGCACAAATGTAAGTAACTAAAGTCTGCTCTCTCCCTGTCTTATTCTGCTTTTAACAGCATTTCTTTACTATTCTTTGTCTTGATGAAAACTTATCTGAAACCCTCTTTCTCTGTTTCTCTGCTGGATGTGGTCTCAGCATTCCTCCTGGGAGTATTCCAGAAGAACTGGAGAGGGTGGCGCAGGTGTAGAGGGTCACGCACTTTCCCTGACTCTCCTGGGTCCTAGATTCAAAACTGCCTGGACAGAGCAGAGTCAGGTGTCCCGAGCTCCAGCCTGCCTCCAGGCCCCTAGGCCCACTCCTTTCTAAATCCCACAACCAGCCACAAAGCAGTTCCAAGCAGAGTAGATTTCTTGCAGTGCTCCATCAGTGGGTGGAGGCTTGGGGCTTCCCCCTCTACCAGATGCAGGTGCTCAAGGGCAAGGCTCCTGGCCCCCCCACTGCCCCCAGCTCCTTCACTGCCAATCATTCAGCTGCATCACAGAGTCCAAGAACAATACTTTCCTGGCATTTTTTTTCAAACTGTGAACAAGGACTTCGGGTGATTTCCTCCCTACCTACACCTAACTGTTCTCTGATCTTTTAAAACCTGTTCGATGGTGAGAAAGGAAGAACCAATTGTTTAAGTCAAAGCTGGCTCCATGATCTGACCTTAATGCATGAAAATGTGCTGTGGTCCAATGATCGTTTTATAGAATCTAAATCTGAAATATTCTCACTTCCGATCTGAAGTGAAAAATCATAAATGTTATTATTAGTGTCTCTTAGAGTTTGTTTTTCAGGCAATAAAAACTTTCTGCAATAAACCAGCATTTATTCTTCATGGACAACCTTTAAATTCACTGTTTGATAGACTGGAAAAGGAAACTAGACAAGGCGATACAATCCCCATAGAAAGTTCCTATTGATGTGATTACAGCTTGAGGGAAATAAGAGATGGCACATTTTAAAAAGTAAACTTCTCTTTACATCATCCAATTATGCTCAGTAAAAATAAAAATAAGCTCAAAGAAGAGGCTATGTCTTCAAAATTCACTTTAATTTCAGGCAGTTAAGAGCAGTAATGCATTTACCCTTCAAAAACAATAAATAAACTTTCAGAGTAATTGCAAAGACTCATCTCTTCTGAGATGGCATGTCCCATTCTCTGTCATGTTCCCAGTTATCACCGTGAGTGATACTCCTGCACACAGGGAGTTTAATTGCCATCTTAACTGTGTGTAGCACTTTTTTTTTCCTAAAGCAAAATTTGGGGAATTAAATCTTTGAGAATAAAATGGTTCAATTACAATAACACAACTGTGTATTAACTTTCTTCTCTCCCTGGAGTTTATAAACCTCAGAATTCTGCTCTGAGCAAGAAGCCAATTTTAGAAGTGGGTTAAATGACCCAGAGTAAGAAGAACATCCGATTAACTTTTTTTTCTGGGCCCTTCCCACTGAGACCAAGTCTGAAACATGACTCCTGACCTCTTCTTGCTCTAATAAATTTTCCAAGGAGGGGTTCACATACCAACTATGCAGTGCTGGCCTCTTTCCAGACATTTTTATTAACTGGATAAAAAGCACTGTGTCTAGAAGAACACCATGCCAGGAATGGGGGCACCTAACCTCTGACCCTTTATCTGTTATCTTGAGACATTATGGTGAATTACACTAAGTTTTCGTATTTATTTGCTGCTCTAATTAAGAAGCATCCTCTTTTCTGTCATCTGCTCTTCCTTTTACAACAAGCAGCAGGCTCTCTAGGGGGTCCTGTGCCCCTACTTTAGTTCATACTTCTCCTTTTCTCCAGCAGCTGTGTTCTGTCTCCCTGAGACCCATTTCACTGTTCCCTGCCCAAGAATCTACAGAGCTCCCCACAGCATTCCACTCATTCACCATGGCCAAACCTAAAGGCCTGTCTTTCAGGCTTTCCTGCTCTAGCTCCTAATTACCTTATTTTGCCTCCCACCCCACTCCCCGCCCCCTCAAAAAGTTCCCTGACATTTCTGAGGCTTGGAAAATGTACCCAGATAGCCCTGAGGAGGTCCAAGAGGCTGTCAAATACTTTCTTTCTTTTTTTTTAATTATTGTAGTTGATTTACAATGTGTTAATTTCTGCTGTACACTAAAGTGAATCAACTATAGGTATACACATATCCACTCTTTTTTAGATTATTATCCCATATAGGCCATTACAGAGTATTGAGCAGAGTTCCCTGTGTTATACAGTAGGTTCTTATTAGTTATCTATTTTATATATGATAGTGGGTATATGTCAATCCCAATCTCTCAGTCTACAGATTCAATGCAACCCCTGTCAAATGATCATGGCATTTTTCACAGAAGTAGAACAAAAAATTGTACAATTTGTATGGAAATGTAAAGATTCTGAATAGCCAAAGCAATCCTGAGAAAGAAAAATGGAGTTAGAGGAATGAGGCTCCCTGAGTTCAGACTATACTACAAAGTTACAGTCATCAAAACATTTTGGTACTGGCCCAAAAACAGAACTATGGATCACTGGATAGAAAGCCCAAAGACAAACCAACTCACACACGATCACCTAATCTTCGACAAAGGAGGCTGCTGCTGCTAAGTCGCTTCAGTTGTGTCCGACTCTGTGCGACCCATAGACGGCAGCCCAACAGGCTCCTCTGTCCCTGGGATTCTTCAGGCAAGAACACTGGAGTGGGTTGCCATGTCTTTCTCTAATGCAAGCATGCATGCTTAGTCACTTCAGTCGTGTCCGACTCTGTGTGACCCCATGGATAGCAGGCCACCAGGCTCCTCTGTCCACGGGATTCTCCAGGCAAGAATACTGGAGTGGGTTGCCATTTCCTTCTCCAGACAAAGGAGGCAGGACTATACAATGGAGAAAAGACAGTCTCTTCAGTAAGTGGTGTTGGGAAAACTGGACAGCTATATGTAAAAGAGTGAAATGAGAACACTCCCTAACACCACACACCAAAATAAACTCAAAATGGATTAAAGACCTAAATGTAAGACTTGAACACTATAAAACTCTTACAGGAAAACACAGGCAGGACACTCTGACATAAATCTCAGCAAGACCTTTTCTGACCCACCTCCTAATGAAAATAAAAACAAATACAAACAAATGGGACCTAATTAAACTTAAAAGCTTTTGCACAGTAAAGAAAACCACGAAGAACCCTCAGAATGGGAAAAAATATTTGCAAACGAAGCGCTCAACAAGGGATTAATTTCCAAAAAACACAAACAACTCATGCAGTTCGATATAAAGGAAAAAAAAAGTCAAAAAATGAGCAAAAGACCACATTCCTACTTGATTAGCCATGTTTCTCCCTAACACTGGTTCTAAGTTGGACAGAACTGCCTCCCAGTGCGTTTTTTTTGGAAATCACTGGAGCATTTTGTATTGTCACAATGACTGGGGGTATGGTGGGTGGGGGAGGGTTGCTGTTAGTGTCGAATGGCAAAGAACCTTGGGTGCCAGCCTTTCTGCATTGCACAGGATTGTTCTGCACAACAATGTATTATCACATATCCCCATTTTGGGGGAATGTCTCATTGGGTATCCATGTAGGTGAAAACATAATGATTTAAGCCTAAACCCTAACTCTGATTATACATAAACACAAGATATCTTGTGCATGGTTTTAATATATTTGGAATTTTCCTGGGATAAGCTGTTATGAAAACCAAGGGAAAAGCATACATTGTTTTGCTCGGAACTTTATCAAAAGCTGTTCACCATGACCTCATTGCCAATGGCAACACATGCCTGTGGTGTGAGCTGCCAGCTCCATACACCTGAATCAGCTTTGTTTGAGGAGGTTGCTTTCATGCCAACATTGGCTTCCTCATTAAGAATCCTGTTGTGATCTTGCATGAGCACCCACATATTGAAAGGCATAGTGGTTTACTACAAATTACTTCCTTTGTTATTTTTCATTTATATTTCTATCAGCACACCTTCCTTCAAAATTACATGTGTAAGTACATTATCTATAATTTTCATTTCAAAGTAATAAAGGGGGCATTACAAATAATTTGATAAAAAGTGGGCACCAGGTCTGATAGGTCCAGAGTAGGAAATGGCAACCCACTCCAGTATTCTTGCCTGGAAAATCCCATGGACAGAGGAGTCTGGTGGGCTACAGTCCATGGGGTTACAAAGAGTTGGACACGACTAAGTTCATATGCACGCAGGTGTGATACAGCTGACAGCCAGGGCTTAAGATTTGGCAGTGGAACCCAGCAGCCCCTCATGGGACAGGGCCAGGGAGACCTTTGATTGTGTATTTGCTTATGCATTGGTTTCTTAGTTCTCACTCCCCAGCATGAATTGCCTCCTAGGTGATGAGAGGTGCTCTAGCTGCACCCTTGGGGTTTCTTTGATGGGTCCTGGCTCTGAGGTCTTTGGGTCTGCTTGAGTATAAAGGAAGGACAGCTCTCTTCCACCCAAATGGAAAACTGCTGCCCCCCTGGTGCGGGTAGAAGGGACCCAGGGTGGGAGCTGTGCACAGGAGGCATGGGGGCTGCACCCTCTCTAGGACCTTCTCCCCAGGCTCACCTGCCCAGACATCTCCTGCCACATCCACCTCTTTTCTGCTCTACGACTATTTCTTCACTGTAGTTACTTTATATTTTAACACTCTATCTCCTACTTTTATTTGATCTTCACTTAATTTCTATGCTTTTAACCTATCTCCTTTGAAATTAAATACTTTATTTCAAAATTCACTCTGCTTTTTTATTCCTTTCTTTTCTATTTTATCTCAAGTTTAGTATTTGGGATTTCAATTCGAGTCTTCTAATTCCTCTTCTCCTGCCTTGTGTAGCTGTCAGCTTTTTCAACCTCTTGTTTTAAACTTCATCCATTTTATTGATTCTCCTCTCTTCTAACTTATGCCTGGTTTGCTTCCATTTTGGGGTTTTATGTCTGCTCTATCATTCTTGGAGAAAAAAATAACCTCTTTTTATTTTTTCTCTTTCCAAATAATCTGGATGACCTACAGTCTACAGAAAGAAAAACCAGGTGTAGAGAAAACCTCCTGGTTCATTCCTGGCGGGGACACTGCTGGCAGTGCCAGGCCGGGCACCAGTCTCCCACAGGAGCAGGTCTCCTGTGCTCCCGTGGGTGGGGTGTGATATAGGGTGGGAGGTCTCTGGGAGGTTCCTGACTCCCAGTTCCAGCCCTGCAGTGGGAATCATCTACTGCAGCCCCCTCAACACTTGCTTTTCCCAAGAAACCCTGAATCTCCCACCCAAGATGATTTTCCTTTTCCTTCCTGTCTCCAGCCCTGCCTTCTACTGAGCCTACCCAGGCAGGTCCTCTCCAACCACTGCAGCCTGCAGGAGCCTGACAGCCCTGAGTTCCTATGGCCAGTCGCAACTCAAGGCTTTAACTCCATCAGCTACCTTTTCATTTTGCCTCCTCTGCTCTTTCTTTAGATGAACTTAATTTGCAAAGCAGAAATAGAGACATGACTAGAGAACAAACACATGGATATTAAGAGGGGGCTGGAGGAGTGGGGTAGACTGGGACTGACCTATATACACTACTATGTATAATACAGAATACTACTGAGAACCAACTGTAGAGCACAGGGAGCCCTACTCAGTGCTCTGTGGTGACCTAAATGGGAAGGAAATCCAAGGAAGAAGGGATATGTGCATACATGTGTCTGATTCACCTTGCTGCACAGCAGAAGTTAACAACACTGTAAAGCAACTACACTCAAAAAAAATTTTTTTTTTCATTTTTGCCTCCTTTGCTCTTTCTTTTAAAGATGACAGCATTTAGCCTCCACGTAGGAGGCCAAGCAAGGTTGTTTCTGAACCTACAGACAGCACCCTTGGTGCTGCAGGATAACACGTGGACTGTGGGGTGAGGGGAAATCTCAGATTTGGGTGGTTGGAGACCAGAGGAACCAGCTCCCATTCACTAGCTTGGTTCTGCTGCAATTTTCCACACCAAGGGTTGTTTAAAACGAAGCCCGCCCACACCCTGCTCCATGCTCTGTCCTCCTATCAGCGTTAAAAGTGTGTGCAGGCCTCTCATCACTGAGACCATTTCATACTGAGCTAACGATAGTTTTCTATGGCTGGGTTAATTCAGAGACGGTGGTACAGAGGGCATTAAATTAACACTTGCCACTTTGCAGTAATTCACCAGCCTTCCTGTCGATTGCAGCCCACCTCTGGACTTTAACTATGCTGTTAGGAACAGATCTTTAAATAACCCCTTCCTACCGAACACACTGGCTAAGGTGGCACATACTGAATTCCAGCATCGGCAGGCAGATTGTGAGCTCAGAAACACAGGTCAAGTGTGCCCGTTGGGTGACGGTTCCAATTACTGCCCAGCAGGGATGAGTTCAAAGTACATCTTGAGCCAGGCTCAGGTTTGGAGAGACCCCACACTGCTTTTAAGTTCTAAAGTCAGGTTCTGTTGTGGGGCAAGAGTGGGCCGTGGTGGTCGCTATGAAGCCTGCTGCCTCCCTGTGACATCATGCTTCCAGGGGATGAGGGGCCCCCACTCGAGGTGGCAGTGGGGCTGTAAAGGGGAGAGTTGGTGGGGCTGCCCTGGAGCGGCCTCCAGCTCCACTGAGTCCTGATCTAAGGCCCCATAAGCAAGATGCTTTGGCCCTCCTGCGAAAGCTGTCCCTCCCGCCACACATTAGCAGACAGCGTTTGGGAAATTGTGCAGTTATGAGGCAGGCACCGAAATGAATCCTGAAGGAGATGGTACATTTTTTTAGCCACTTAATTGAATCTGTGGCAGTAAATCTTTTAGTCTTCTCTTAGCATTTAGAATTTCAATTTACTCCATGGATTTTTGTGCTCAACCCCCAGTGAAAATGAACATTTGTGCCGAAAAGCTTTTAATCAACTGTTCTCAAAATGTCAGTCCCCCTTATCTCCAAAGCCCACTGAAATCTTTGTGCCTTTGGTTTAAAAAATATACTCTGTGTATCCTGTTTCTCCCTTTCAGTTTCTAGCATCCTTTATCGTGGTTTAATCAGAGTCATTTTTGATGTTCATCCCTCTCTTAATCTTCTTAGATTTCTTTTTAAGGTGAACCTTCCACTTCAATCCGGCTTCGCCAATCTATTAAGATTCTCTGGGGCTGCTGCCTCGCAGATGAAGATATGCTTCTGTGGAAAGCCCTCGCAAAGCCCTCTGTTTTAGCACGCAGAAGGTTAATTGCCCAGTCTTTAATTAAATCAGTCATTTTTCTTGAATGTTGTTTGTGGAACGCCATAATAAATGAAGCCATAAACCTGTCCTCATTTTATGAGGATTCTGAGTTTTGACTGTTCTTGCTCACTCTTTCTCCAAAGGCTGCTCATGGCAAAAAGCTAATTTCTAAAAAACCCTAGATAGGAAAAAAAAAATTACAACTTTAGAAATTTTAATGGCAAGGGCTTTATTTGGCCCTTTTTTATGGCTTAGGGAAATGTGCTTTTTAATACTTTTTGTGGTAAAAGAGAAAAGGCTAAACTACAGGCCTGGAAGGACCCATAGACTGGGCCCAGGACAGGACCTTGACCAGGCTTCTCTGGGCCCTCCAGCTTGCCACCAGATGCCGTTATCATTTAAGCAGCCACCAGGGGGCAGCATGACCCCCACCTGCTGATGCGCTCATCAGCTCAGTACTGCCCTGACCCCCTGCATGGGGTAAAGATGTTCTCCCATCGATTTCTCCCTGGTCCTCTGATTTCCGATGAGCCTAATCAGCTGTGCAGCTCAGTCCTTGTTCCTTGATTTGTCAGGAGAATGAGTTATCTGAGCAGACACTCTCTGTGATTTGTAGGTTGGAAGACTTAGCTGTACTGCGATGACCTTTTCAATATTCTGTTATTAGATGGGCTGGCCATTTCAACTTTTTCCTGAACAAAATGTCTTCCCGTGTGCTGAAGTGGGAGAATGGCCAGTTAATCAGGACACCCAGTGCTGAAAAGGTCGGACTAGGGCCATGGGTATTAACATTCACCATCGTCATTAGCATCCTACAGCCTGCAAAGCTCTCATCCCTTGGCCTCTGGAGGGATCTGACAAAAGAATGAAGTTCCACCCGCAGACCCTGTCCTATCTCTAGCAGACAGATCTACAGGGCTCCCTCTGCCTGGGCTTCTGACTTCTTCCCCGACCTCATCTCCTACCAGCCTTCACTTCACTTTTGATGCTCCAGCTACAGTGACCTTTCTGTGTCTTGAGCAACCCAAGCTCCCTCCAGTCTCAGGCCCTTTGCACGGGCTGAGTCTCAGCATGGATCCCTCTTTCCCCTGATTTCTGAGTGGCAGACTCCTTGTGAACATTTAACTCTCAACTCAAATGTCACCTCACAGAGGCCTTCCCAACGGACCCCCTAGTCGTGAAACAACTCTCCATTGAAACAGCATCCTATTTACTTCTTTTTTGAGTCATTTATCACACTCATCTGTCCATGTCTTTATTCTTTGTCTCATGCTGCTTGAATGTAGGCAGCTCAAGGGCAGGATGCTGTCTGTCATGGTCACCACCATATCGGCAGTGCCTGGCAAAGTCACGGGTCCTCAAAAATGATTACTGGCTGTCATGGACTTAATGTTTGCGTGCCCCCAAATTTCATATGTTGAAATTCTAATCCCCAATGTGACAGTATCTAGAAGTAGGGGTCTTGGGGAGATACCTAGGTTGCATGGGTGGAGCCCTCATGAATGAGATTGGTGCCTTTAAAAGCAGAGTAGGAAGAGCTTGCCTCTCCTCTGCACGGGAGGACACAGGAGAAGGCTGCCATCTGTGAACCAGGAAGCAGGCCCTCATTAGACACTGATCTACTGGTTCTTTGATCTCAGCCTTTCCAGACTCTGGAACTGTGAGAAATAAAGGTTTGTTGTTTGAGCCATCGAATCTATGGTAATTTGTTATGGAAGACAGAATGAAAGCAACAGCACAGTTTATTAAAACATAATCTTGTAATTTAAACGCCACCATGGCCACTGAACGCTCTCCTCCTCCTGCTTTGCTCTGCCTCTGTCTTAACCCTTCTTGGCAGGGGTGGTGGGAAAGAATCCCCTGACACAGAGGCCAGGAGAAATTCAGCACCCAGGGTTTTAATTCACTGCAGTTTTATTCACTCAAAATAATAGCGAGTGACCAATCTAAAGCAGAAGTGGCTCATACAAGCACAGAGCAGCCGCAACATTTGTAGCAATAAATCGAAGGTTTGAATTTAGGCCTACTTAAAGCACTCACCCTAGCTAAAAAAGAAAAGGAAAGGAAAAAACTCTACAAATAGCTTTTGCTTAATTTTTTGGTGCAGGGCACTTCAATGCTGGCCAATGAGCCATCTAAACTTGGATTTATATTGAAACGTTGAAACTAAACAGTATCTACTCTTGTGAGATGAGACTGCAGTGATTCGACACCCTCCCCTTGAAGGCCTGTCTGAGGGTGACTCTGTTAGAGGCTTTGGAGCAGATGCAGGTGGAAAGGAGCCGTCATTTCCATGGGGAGCTCAGCTCAGGGCTGGCAAGGGATGAGCAGACTGGACCACCTACCTGCTTAAGGCAGCACAGAGGGGTGGACACCATGACACCCGGAAGCACTTGCTCAACAGTGAGTGAAGACTCTGATCAACCAGCAATGCCAATTTCAAACAGCTGAGATACATGTCCACATCCCCACAAAGTAGGGGAGGGGGCACTGTTTTTAGCAGGACCTACACATATGGTTTCTCCAGTGGTCGTGTATGGATGTGAGAATTGGACTGAGAAGCAAGCTGAGCACTGAAGAATTGATGCTTTTGAACTATGGTGCTGGAAAAGACTCTTAAGAGTCCCTTGGACTGCAAGGAGATCTAATATCCTGGGTGTTCATTGGAAGGACTGATGCTGAAGCTGAAACTCCAATACTTTGGCCACCTCATGTGAAGAGTTGACTCATTGGAAAAGACTCTGATGCTGGGAGGGATTGAGGGCAGGAGGAGAAGGGGACGACAGAGGATGAGATGGCTGGATGGCATCACCGACTTGATGGACATGAGTTTGGGTGAACTCCAGGAGTTGGTGATGGACAGGGAGGCCTGTCCATGCGATTCATGGGGTCGCCAAGAGTCGGACACGACTCAGCAACTGAACTGAACTGAAACACGTGTGGGGTGGGAAGGGTTGTCTCCTAACAGTGTAGAATAGTCTGGGCAGAATGTTTCCCTTACAGCCCTAAGGTAAACAAAGAAACAGCTGTATGGCAGACTTGATTCTCAGAAGTTCTTTTAGGAATTCAACCAAAGCTGCTTTTGAATTCCTTCCAGGCAGACCCTGCATGTTTAGGATTGCGATGTGAAGAGGCCTGGGCATTCCTCTGTGAGCACTGTCACTCTGGATGCCCGTCTGCAGCGAACTGAACCACGGAACAGCGTCATGCTCCCTCCCCTTGGCCTTCCCTCACCTGGAGGGTGAAAGATGTTCAGAAGTGCAAGGAAGCAGGTTTGCCTGCCGCTGTGGGGTTTTCTGCAGTAGGCCACACCAGGAGTTTGGAATCAAAGATCAGGAGAGTAGGAAAGGAAATTAAAGCTAATGGTTTTAAAGGGTCTGCTGGCTATGATCCTTGGGAGAGAACAAATCAAACATAATTCCACAGGTAATATGGGATGTACCTGAACAGAAACCTTAACAGTTTCTCACTGTGTTTGGCTGGTTGGTTGGAACTTCATTCTCCACGCTCTGCTGTTGATAAACCCAGGCCCAATAGGCAGGAACAAGACCCAGAGCTTGAGACCTTGAAGGAGTCCGGAGACCAGGCTCTTCTCTCACCCCCTTCATAGTTTCAGATGGAAACTACGGTGAAGGATTAACCTTGTCTAGGGAGAGTCTGGCCTCTGACCCCTGGCTCCTGGGAGGTGATTGCTAAGCTTTTGGCATGTCTGGCCTGGTAGAAGTCTTTGTTGACCTGTGAGCTTTGGGCCACGTCAGACAGTCTATGCTAGCGATGCAATTTATGATGGGGACCACGGTCCACATGGTGTCAGCACCACCACTGCAAGGGTTGGAGACCAACCAGCCATGTGGGCACTCAATCACGTTTATGCAACTGAGTCACAGTGAAATCTTTGGACACCAAGGCTCAGGTGAGTGTCTTCTGTTAGCAACACTCTGGGTAATGTCACACATCACTGCTGGAAGAAGCCAGCACACGAGCACAACTGCTGGGGAGGACAGTTGGAAGCTCTGCCCTCGGAGCCTCCTGGACTCTGCTCTGCATGGCCCTTCTTTCTGCTGTAATTTTAATCTATATCCTTTTACTGCAATAAATCATAACCACTAGTATACTGAGGGCCTCTCTGGTGGCTCAGGGGTAAAGAATTCACCTGCCAATGCAGGAGACACGGTTTTGATCCCTGGGTCGGGAAGATCCCCTGGAGAAGGAAATGGCAACCTACTCCAATATTCTTGCCTGGAAAATCCCATGGACAGAGGAGCCTGGCAGGCTACAGTCCATGCGGTAGCACAGAGTCAGACATGACTAAGTGGCTAAACAACAACAAAAGTAGTATCTTGGCTTTCCTGAATTCTGTGAGTCCTTGCAGCAAATTGTCAAACAGGGGGGTGGTCTTGGGGATTCCTAAACTCGCAGTTGGTATCTGAAGTTAGGAAGGTCTTGAGACCAACCCAACTCTGCAGAGACTGAGGTCCAGTGAGCAGGAGGGAGATTCAGAAGAGAACCAGACCTCCTGATGGCAGCTCAGTTCCCCAGCACTGCAGGGGTGTGGCACACAGATGCCCCGAGCTAGGAAACAGACACGCACTGGAACAGAAGTGTCGGCAGGGCCCCTGCGATTGGGGCCCACGGGCACCTGTATGCTGGGCTCTGCTGTGAGACGCACCTGGGTCCTTCTACCAGGTCCTTTCCTGGTGCCCCAACTGTGGACAGGTTGGTGGCCTCTCCTCTGGCCTGTCATTTTATTTCATTGAGTGAAGATCAGCTAGCAGGGCCAGGATTTTTCTCCTAATGTCAACTGCCTTTTTCTGCAAAAGGAGATTTTTTTGTGGCTGACAACACTGTGGTGGGAAAAGCTAGTCTTGAGCCAAATATAGCTGACCCTCCCAACAGGTGGAGAAGCCATCCCAGTAGAGAGAGAAGCTGTAGGTGCCACCTTCCAGGTCTACTGGGGTTTCGCACAGGGTCTGTCAGGCCCACCTGCATGGGGCCGGCTCAAAGTCACCAGCCTCTGAGCCACCCAAGTCTGCCCTTTCCTTGATAATGTTAATCTCTTTATATCTTTCAAAGCTCAGTGCCCATTTGGCATTTGAAAATTGATTGAACAGAATCATGCCTCTTCAAACAAAACACCAATTATGCAAGTTGCTCCATCTGACAACTGGCGTCTGGCTAATGCCCGGCCAGTGCCGTCCCTCTCTCAGCCACCTCCCTGGGGCTCCTTGCTCCTGGGGTCCCTCAGCAGGACCTGGGCTGAGCCCCAACTGAGACATGTCATGCTGCACAGGGAAGAGTCACGGAATGTCACGTGGGAAGGGACAGAGAAGCGGGGCAATCCCTCACTGTACAGAAGGAGATAGGCCACCTGCCTGGGGGCAGGGCAGGGACCAGGTTGTTCAAAGCTGCGACCCCCGGAGGCTGACACGCCAGGCCAGCCCACCACACCCCAGCTCAGTGTGGGCCTCGTTCCTTCCACCCTGGTGCCTGCTTCCTCATTCTCCACAAAACCTCAATTTAGGCGAGCCCCGTGCTGACAGGTGGGCGTCTCCTACGTGGGGACACTTTGGAGACACCCAACTGACATGCAGAGCCTGAAATGACATTGTTAAATGGTACTTGTGGTCATTCCATTTCCTGGGTGGACTCCTAGTTACCCGGTCACCAGTCACCTGGTGTCAACAGGACCTCAAGAACTCACTTGGCTCCGCTCCCTCCTTCCAAAGCCCCAGAGCCTCAGAGCTGAGGGCAGAGCTTGGGGTGGCCAGGACACGGGCCAGCAGAGTTTTGACAGGGCTGAATGAGCAGCACCTGTCTGCCCTGTGACACTGAGGCCCTATTCTCGGTGTCCTTTGTCGAGGCTGGCCCTGGCTCTGACCCAAGACCATTCTGCTGGGTTCCAATTCCACCTCCTCCCGGAGGCCCCCCAGCCCCCCAGGGGGCTGTCCGCCTCCTCCGCCAGCACTCACAGGCCCATCTCCTTTGTAGTCTTGCCATGTGTGTGATCAGAGCCCCACCGTCTCTCTTGGCGAGCATCCTCCTGACTCATGTCCTGATTATCTCATCTGTCCTGATGAGACTCTGAGCTCTGCAGGGCAGAGGAGAGGGAGAAGGCTGGTTGCCTCCAAGAGCACTCAGCTCTGGGCCAAGGGAATGACACGGTAACTTGGATAGTGCAGCCGTGGTTGGCAGGCTGGGCGATGGGCAGTCAGGCAGGGGCTGGGACAGACCGCCCCCAGCCCTGTCACTTTGCCAGAGATGGTTCCACCACTTGGCATCTGACCCCAAGGCCAGTCCCACTACAGTGAATCATCTGGATCATTTAAAGAGCCTATTACTGGGGAAGTTTTAATTTTTAAAAACATTAGCTATGGACCCTGCAGGAAGCCTGGCAGAGGATACCTAAAGAAAGAGAGGGCCTGTCCCAGCTCGGAAAACAGACATGACTGGTTTGCCTCCACGGCAAACCAGGTTGGTAAGGGACCTGAGGACAGGTTGGGGCCAGGAAGCCTGGTCGATAGATGGCATCAAGGTTTGGACTCCACAGTTTCATCACCTTGAGATAGGGGCTGAGACATGAAGCAGTGCTGAGGGAGGGAGGAGAGGCCAGAGAGTTCAAAGGATGACCTATCCAAGTCCGAGGTGACTGGCTCCATGGGCAGGTCAGGGGTGGCCGGTGGGGAGGAGGCTGTGTGCTGAATCAACCCGGGGTTCAGAGCCTGCTCCATCTTGGATGAGGTGACCAAGTATAACCTGGGCCTCAGCATGGATGTGGGCTAAAACATTAGCCTTGATGACTGTGCTACTTCCCTTCCCTGCATCAGGCCTGGCTCTTGGGCAGCCTTGCGTAGCCTGGGCAAGACAGGCACATGGAGGAAGGGGCAGAGCTGCCTGAGCATCCCAAAGCACTGAGAAAATGGGGCCCACTCCCAGGCCATCAACACAGGCCAGCCTTGGGGGACTGAGATGAGCACCCCCATCTTGGACCTCAGCGTCCACTGACCAGGTAAGCATTGCCCACATTTCAGGGTTGCCCAGAAACTGGCTCTGCTTTCTGCCAGCCCTCACAGCAGGTGGCATTCCTGGCCCTGAGCACTTCTGCTCCTGATATCTATCTGCCACCTGGGTCTCATGGAATTTAAAGCTGGAGCTGGTTTGCATCCCTTAAACCCCTGCGACTGAAAAAGCGGCATGACTGAAGAGATCTGAGGGGAGTGTGGGATGCCTGGCCGTAGGTTGAGGCCTGTCTGGGAGGTGAGGAGCTGCCTGGGTGTCCCTAAGGCAGGGCGGCCTCTTGTCCGCACAACCCAAGAACTCTCGGGGGTGGGAGGAGCCTCCTCTCCAAGTGAAGAGCCCACAGAACAATACAGCAAGCGGCAGCTGATTCATGTGCATAAACATCCACTGGAGGACGAGGAAATGTCATCTCCTCCTTTGTTCTCAGACCCCTTTGAAGTGCGATGGAAAAAGATGGTCACAATGATCATCAGGCACTCTTTGTTATGGGAGCTTCATTTAAAGAAACTGATTTGAGCTTGAAAAATACTGAGGTCCAGCAGTGTCTGCTGGAGCAGACACTCAGGCTCAAGGCTGGAGGCTGTCCAGGTGACCCTCTCTCACAGGGCTGAGTCCTCTCTCTCTTCTCTGCTACTGTTGTATCCCAGGATGGGAGGCCCCATACTCTGCTGTACATAAACAGTGCCGGCTGTTGGAAGGCTCATTTTATGGGAGAGGCGTGGGGAGGAGATGAGAGTCATGATACTGACAAGCAGACTTTGAAACCTGCCTTTCTGCCTCCCACCCACAGGCCCAGTATCCACCTGCCATAGGGCCCAAACACCCACAGCCGACTCCCAGATGAAGGTCCTTCACACTCGGAGAGTTTTCTTGTTTCTCTTATTAGGGAGGCAATGCTTTATGCTGAGATCCTGGGGACTGTTGCGGAAAACCCACAGTGTTGTTTTCACTGGCCCACGGGATGACACTTCTAGACTGCATGCTACCCTAGTCTTCCCTCGCTGGAGGCCACCTACCTGTCAGAATCCCCCTAAACATGCAAAACCAAGGAGAGAATATGCCACGCAGCCTGGTCCAGCCAGTGCTAGTGGGGAGACCCTCCCCTCCCTCGAGGTCCCTGTGAGGATCGGGTTGTTGCTCAGGCCTCCTGGTCACTGTCCAGCCAGACAGTCTCACAACCTCTCCTGGAGCCAGAAGGAATCCCACCTCCAGGCTTCCGTGGAATGACTTTTAAGGTGGGAAAAAGCCAACAAGGGCAATTACAGGGATGTCGCTTCACTCTGGACCAGTTCCCAGTGCCACGTGTAGTGAGAATAAGCCAGAATGCAAGTCAGGTGTTGCAGTATTAACTCCATGTACCTGGGGCGGATGGGGATGCTCTCTGGACAGTTCCAGAAATCCTTCCACATGTGGCATGTTATGGTGGAGATGGGGCTTCCAGGGCGGGAAGTGGAAATTCAAGACTCTGACCAGGAGGACACTGCCTCTAGTTGCCCCCAGAGGGAGGGTGGCTCCTTGTTTCCGGCTCTCCTAGCGGCTGTTCCCTGGTGTGGACAGTGTGGCCGACCTTCCCCACAGAGGAAGGGGCTGGGGCTCTGAGGCCAGGAACCATGCTGTTGCATTTATGGGGCCATGCAGGGGGCTGTCTGCCCCTTAAGTCCCGACCTTGGAAGTGATGGGGAATCAGCTGCTGCATCTATGGGGACACGCAGGGGGCTGTCTGCCCCTTAAATCCTGACCTCGGGAAGTGATGGGGATTGGGAGCATTGGTTCCAGCGGGTAACAAGAAGCAAGTCCTCCTGGAAGCACATCTCAAGGGTGATAACGTGAAATCCGCAGGGAGAGGCAGGGAGGGGGGCTGTGTCTGCAGAAGAAGACATTCACTCTGCACAAGAGAGGGAACTGTGTGAACGAGGAGCGGCGCCAACGCGGGACCGTGTGAGCTGGAACAGTCTGCTCCTGGGGCCCAGCCAGTCCACCCAGTAATGGCCCACTGCACTGGCTTCCCCGCGGGGTCTCCATAGAGAGGCTGAGGCAGCTGAGGGGGCTGAGTGTCACAAGGGCACCAGTATCATCTGGCCTTAATGATTTGGTGCAGGTTGGCACAGTCCTTGAGCAGGCTGGCGGTGAGTCTGGGGTGCTGGCCCCACGCTGAGTGACCATCTGGGGCAGATCCCACAACTCCCACACTCTCTGCATGGGGAGCCCTGGCCAAAACCTAGGCCACGCAGTCTGGGATGGGGCCACCAAGCCCCTTGGTACCCTCTCAGTGGGGTGCTAACGTGGGTGGCCTTGGATAGTCCCCAAATCTCAGCATGAAGGATCTTCTGGCTTAGGGAGTGCTGCTTTTCTCCCTGCTGGCTTAAACAGAACAGTCTACAGAGCTTTGAAATTATCTCCTCCCTTTGGGAAGCACAGGAAATGTCTCCCCTTAAGCTCTGCCTCCCTCCTGCAGTGCACGTCCAGCAGTGCAGACAGAAGGGTCAGGCCTCCTACCTTGGACACGGGAACCCTGAGCCCACCACGGGTGGTAACTTAGGGTGATTTTACAAGTTCTGGGGAGGTCCTCCTGCCCACCTCTCCCCTACCTTCCCCACACTCAAGCTTACTACCCTGGGCACAAGGAGTTTATTTTATAATTAAAGACAGTTTACCAATTTCTCCTGTCCAGTCACTACGGACACAAGTTTGTCCACACTTGTGGACAAAGGTCTTTCCGGAGGAGGGTTCATGTCAGCAGCAGAGCTGAAGGGAAAAGAGCAGGGGCTTAACAAGGGGCCTGAGCCCCGGGCACACAGACACTTCACCAGAGACAAGCTCTGAATCACCGCCTCATCTCTGTACAAGTAAGCTGTGCAGATGGAACGACCTTTTAACCTTCCCCTTCTGGACGGAAACAGCAATAGCACTACATCCTGGTTAAATACGGACACTTTCAACCATGTTCTTGGTGAAAAGTTAAACAAA
Source organism: Bos indicus (assembly GCF_029378745.1). Taxonomy (NCBI): domain Eukaryota; kingdom Metazoa; phylum Chordata; class Mammalia; order Artiodactyla; family Bovidae; genus Bos; species Bos indicus. The sequence continues at coordinate 44,732,339 of NC_091766.1, forward strand.
ACATCCTCGCTGCAACCATTCAGCTCTATGACAGGGAGGTGTTGAAACCCCAACATTTCAGCATTGGAAGAAACCTAAAGGCCATGACAATCATAAGTTAACCATTTACAAACGAGTGGACCGAGGGCCACCAGTGAGCTGGCACATCACCTAACGAAGCATATGATTGTAAATATGTTTATACGATGCAGAACTGCGGGAGCTGTTTCAGTCTGGACGCCCCTTCCCCTCCTGAAGGAATCCTCTGTCCACTTAACCTGCAAGGCACCGCTGCATCCACACCACCTGCCTTGCCTGGGCTGGAGGTCCTTCTCCCAAAAGAGTGACGACTTCACTCATAAAAACACTTAAAAGTGTTCTTCTGGGGGAAAAAGTGTGTGCATGGGTGTGTATATACACACAAAGAAAAAGTCTCTAAACCTATATGCCAAAATATTATCCAAGGCTCTCTCTGATGGTAAATATGCTTTAGTTTGCTCTTTTGTGCTTTCCTGTACTTTTTTCTGCAAATAATACATAATATCTTTGTAATCAGAAAAACAACAATAAAAAGCAAGCAACAGTGGTTACTTTAAAAAAAAACCCCAATCAAGGTTTTCCTGCCTTGATTGAAGTAGCAGAGCCTCACACTAGCCCCCCGTTGTCAGCAAACAGCTGGAATGTTGGTGAAAGCATGAAACAAACTGGTTAGTTAAAAGTGGTGGACGAGCTTCAGAGTAGGTGAAGCTTTGTGACAAAAATGTACTTTCCTCTATTCTTGCTCCCCTTGCGTGTAGTCATTCCATTAGAGGCAGCTCCCCAAATATCTACCTGTTTGGAAATCTGGCTTTCTGTCAAGTCTGGATCAGTAATGGACTCTAAGGTTAATTTATTTCTCTCCCACCAACACGGCTTACAGTGAGATCAACCTTTGTGACCAAGGAGTAGAGACAGGAGAAAATGTTACCAGTCACTGAAAGATCCCCAGCCTGGACAATAAACATACTGCTTCTATCAGCTGCTATTCAGACCTAAACAAATGGAGGGATATGGTAGGTCTGGGGATTAAAAGATACAGTTGTATAAACACGTCAAGCTTCCTGAACTAACCCATAGATTTAATGCAATATGAATCATACTTCCAACAGGGTGTGTGCATACAGGTACGTGTGCATAAGCACAGGGGTGCAGGCACTGAACAGCTCGTTCTGTAATTTATTGATAGATGAAAAGGACCAAGGGCAGCTGTAGTGTTCCCAAAGAGGAATAACAAGGGCCTGCTCTATGAGACAGCAAAACTTATTATGAAACTCTACTGAGACAATGCATAGAAATAGGTCAAATGAACAGAAGAAAGGGTTCCACAACAGTGTCAAAGTTGCCCAGTTGAGTCTGACTCTCCGCGACCCCATGGACTATACAGTCCATGGAATTCTCCTGGTCAGAATACTGGAGTGGGTACCCCTTCTCCAGGGGATCTTCCCCTGGAAATATGAGCATTTGCTATAGGAGAGATGTTATTGTAGATCTCAGGGGAACAGATGGACGTCTTAATACATGATGCAAGCACAATGGGGGAATAAATGGCCTCTGTTTGATACCATTCATAAAAAAATTACTTCCACGTAGACTAAAAAATAAACCTGGGATTCTACTTCTGGAATGTTGGCATAAGGAGCTCTGGAGGCATGCTTCCCAGAGAAACAATCATAACTGGCAAGACTTTAAAAACCATTGCTTAGGGCTCCCCAGGTGGTTCAGTGGTAAAGAATTCACCTGTCAATGCAGGAGACATGGGTTCGATCTCTGATCAGGGATGATCCCATATGCCATGGGGCAACTAAGCCCGTGCACCACCACTATTGAGCTTGTGCTCTAGAGTCCAGTAGCTGCAGCTACTGAGCCCATGTGCTGTAACTACTGAAGCCCACATGCCCTAACCACTAAATCTCTGCAACAAGAGAAGCCATCACAGTGAAAAGCCTGCACACCACCCACTAGAGAGTAGCTCCTTCTTGCCACAACTAGAGAAAAGCCTGTGCAGCAATGAAGACCCAGCATAGCCAAAAATAAATAAATAAAATAAACCGCATTGTTTAAAGTGACTAGAAATTGTCATTGTTCAGTTGCTAAGTCGTGTCTGACTCTATGACCCCATGGATGTAGCATACCAGACTTCCCTGTCCTTCACTATCTCCCAGAGTTTGCTCAAATTCATGTCTATTGAGTCAGTGATGCTATCCAACCATCTCATCCTTTGTCATCCCCTTCTCTTCTTGCCCTCAATCTTTCCCAGCATCAGAGTCTTTTTCAATGAGTTGGCTCTTCACATCAGGTGGCCAAAGTTAGAACTTCAGCATCAGTCCTTCCAGTGAATTTTCACGGTTGATTTTCTTTAAGACTGACTGGTTTAATCTCTGTGCAGTACAAGGGACTCTTAAGAGTCTTCTCCAGCACTACAATTTGAAAACATCAGTTCTTTGGTGCTCAGCCTTCTTTATGGTCCAACTCTCACATCTGTACATGACTGCTGGAAAAACCATAGCTTTGACTATACGGACCTTTCTTAAGGGCATATCACACATGAAGAAGCTTTTTAAAAAAGAAAAGCTATTAACTTTCAGTAAAAACAGTAAGAGTCTTACTTGAACCATGACCTGCTTACTTTGCCCTCTCCACTCCAGATGGGAGTGGCCCAGGAGACAGAGTTCTTTCTCTCTCAGCTCTCAGTCAAAGCCTATACTACCTTCCTGAGAGGGCAAGACACCAGAAATTCTCATCCTTCCTTCCTCCATTTTGCATAAGCTAAATTCCAAGTCAAGTGCAGCTGAAGGATCTGGGCCTTGTGTCTTATGTCCAGGCCTGAGTTATAAGAGGGATATTCAACTGTTGGCAAGGCAGGCCAAGGATACTGAGGCCCCAGCTGATCTCATCCTAGGTCACTCACAGGACAGAGGTTGCATGATGGGAGAGATAGGCTGAGAAGACTGGAGATTACAACCCCAGGTAGCACCCCAATCCTAAACCAGGAGTGTCACTCTGAGAAAAATGGGCCACTATGCCCGCCTCAAGCTCTGGAGCATTGGTTTGAAGATTTTGCCCAAGGGGAGAGGCAGGCCACAAAAAAAAAAAAAAAAAAAGGAGAGCTGTGACTAAGAGGAAGTAACTTTATTTTGAAAACAGTATACAGAAGTTTAAGCCTAAGGGTCCCCATATAAAAGGAGATTTTGGTGCTAAGCAATTGAGAGGAGGCTCTTAGCTCAATGAGGGCAACAAACTAGACTGTAGGCTGGTCAACTGAACAGGAAACATACAAACAAAGCAAACAAAATAAAAATGAACAAAGCTTCAAAGACACACGGCATACCATTAAGCATCCTGACATTTGTATAATGGGAGTACTAAAAGGAGCGGAGAGAGAAGAAACAATGAGAAAAATATTTAGAGGACTAATAGTTGAAAACTTCCCAAATTGGAGGAAAAACATTAATCCACACATCCAAGAAACTCAATGAATTCCAAGTAGGATACACACGAAAAGATCCACACTCAGGATCTTAGTAGGAGATAGAAATATTTTATAATAACAAAAGGATCCATTCATCTGGAAAATTTATAATAACAATTATAAACATATATACAACCAGAACCCAAAAATACATGAAGCAAGAACATGATAGAATTTAAGGGAGAAATAGACAATTTAATAGTAATAGTTAAAGGGTTCAATACCCACTTTTGATAATGGAGAAAACAACCAGGCAGAAGATAAACAAGGAAATTCAAATCATGGGCAACACTATAAACCAACCAGATCTAACAGATCGTTGTAGAACTGTCCATCCAACAAGCATAGAATGCGCATTTTTCTAAGTGTACATGAAACACTCTCTAGGCTAGACTACATTCTATACAATTAAACAAGGATTAATACATTTAAAGGGACCGGAATAACATAAAATATCTTCTCCTACTGCAATGGAATGAAATTAGAAGTCAAAATCAAAAATAAAATTTGGGAAATTCACAGATATGTGGAAATTAAATAGCATTCTTCTACATAACCAATGAATCACAGAAGAAATAACAAGGCAAATTAGAAAGTGCTTTGAGATGGATGGAAATGAAATTGCAACATAACAAAACTTAAGGTATGCAGCTAAAGGAGTTTTAGAGGGGAATGAATTTATAGCTGTAAATGCCTCATCAAAAGAAAAATTAATCTCAAATCAATAACCTATCATTTTACCTTAACATACTAGAAAAGTGGAGTAAACTAAACTTAAACCAAGTAGGGGATAGAAATAGTAAAGATTAGAGTAGAAATTAGTGTAATAAAGAATAGAAAAGTAAAATCAACAGAACCAAACTTGTTTCCTTACCAAAACAAAACAACCCCAAACTGACAGAATTTTAGCCAGACTGATAAGAAGAAAATACAGAAGGCTCAAATTACTAAAAACAGGAAAGAAAGAGGGGCCCACTACTACTGGCTTTACACAGTAAAAAGGATAATGAGGTGATAATATGAACTATTATATACCAACAAACTAGATAACTCTGGCAAGTTGGATTTATTTGTAGAAACACATCAACTACTGAAATTGACTCAAGAAGAAACAGAAAATCTATACAAGTCATTTGATTAACTATTTAAAAAATTTACCACAAAGGAAAGTGCAGGGCCAGATGGATTTATGGGTGAAGTCTACCAAACACTTAAAAAGAATGAATGCCAATTCTTCATAAAGTCATACAAAAAACAGAAGAGCTGGGAACACTTCCCAACTCATTCTGTGAGGCCAGTGTCACACTGATACCAAAACTAGACAATGTGTTACAGGAAAATAAATACTAGCCAACACCTCCTAACCCTCTTCTAGGTACAAAAAAACCCCCACCCTTAACAAATTCAAACCAAATCCAGCAATACATAAAAAGGATTATATACCATGACCAAATGTGACTTACGCAAGTAATGTAAGGTTGGCTTAGCATACAAAATCAATTCATGTAATGCACAATATAAACAGAAAAAGAACAAAACCACATGATCATCTCACGTGTTGTAGAAAAAATTGTTTGATAAAGTCTAAAATTCCTTTTTGATACAAAAACAAACCAAAAAAAACCTCAACAAAGAGGGAATAGAAGAAAATTTCTCAATGTGGTGGGACTTCCCTGGTGGCTGAAATTACAGTCTGCCTGCAGTGCAGGAGACTTGGGTTTGATTCCTGGGTCAGGAAGATCCCCTGAAGAAGGGAATGGCAACCCACTCCAGGATTCTTGCCTGGAGAATTTCATGAACAGAGGAGCCTGGTGGGCTACAGTCCATGAGGTCACAAAGAATCAGACACGACTGAGTGACTGACATTACCACTTTCTTCTCAACATGGTAATAAACATCCATGGCTCATAGTTAACATCGTACTTAATAGTGAACAACTGAATGCTTTCCCCTAAGATCAGGAGATCAGTCCTGGGATTTCTTTGGAAGGAATGATGCTAAAGCTGAAACTCCAGTACTTTGGCCACCTCATGCGAAGAGTTGACTCATTGGAAAAGACTCTGATGCTGGGAGGGATTGGGGGCAGGAGGAGAAGGGGATGACAGAGGATGAGATGGCTGGATGGCATCACTGACTCGATGGACGTGAGTCTGGGTGAACTCTGGGAGTTGGTGATGGACAGGGAGGCCTGGCGTGCTGCGATTCATGGGGTTGCAAAGAGTCGGACACGACTGAGCGACTGAACTGAACTGAAGATCAGGAACAAGACAAGGATGTCTGCTTTTGCTATTCTATTCAACACTGCACAGGGGGTTCTAGCTATAGCATATAGGTAGGAAAATGAAACATAAGGCACCCAGATTAGAAAGAAAGAAGTAAAATTCTATTTATGCTCATATTATCTTAAATATAGATAATTCTAAGTCATACCCAAAAGGCCCTATTAAAACTAATAAATGAGTTTGGCAAGTTTGCAGGGTACAAGGTCAATACACAAAAATCAACTGTATTTCTATATATTAACAATAAACACTCTGAAAATGAAAATATGAAAACAATTCTATTACAACAGATTGAAAAAGAATAAAATGCTTAGGAATAAACTGAACCAAAGAAGTGCAAAAGTTATATTTCAAAACTGCAAAAATTGTTTCAAGAAACTAAAGAAGACCAAAATAAATGGAAAGACATCCCATGGTCATGGATCAGAAGACTTAATACTGTTAAAGTGTCAACACTTCCCAAAATGATTGACTCATTCAATGAAACACCTATCAGAATCTTAGCTGTTTCTTTGTACAAGTTAACAAGCTGATCCAAAAATTCATATGGAAGTATAAAGGACCCAGAATAGCCAAAATGATCTTACAATAGAATAGCCAAGTCAGAGGATTCACAGTTCCTGATTTCAAACACTTACAAAGCTGTAGTAACCAAGATAACGTGGCACTAGTCAAAGGATAGATATACAGATCGATGGAATGGAACTGAGAGTCTAGAAATATGCCCTTACAATCATGGTTAATTGATTTTCAACAAGAATGCCAAGACAATTTAAAAGAAAGAATAGTCTTTAAAACAAATGGTAGAGGGATAGCTGGATATTCACATGTAAAAATGTGACACTGGACCCTTGTATCAAAATGCATGCAAAAATCAACTCAAGATGGACTTAAGATCTTAATATAAGATCTAAATGTAAATGCTAAAATGCAAGATACAAATGTAAATGTTATAACTGTAAGATTCAGGAAAAAAACTACAGTAAATATTCTCTTAAATATGACATCAAAAGTACAACTGACAAAATAATAAAAAGGTAAACTGAACTTCATCAAAATTTATAACTTTTGTTCTTCAAGGGATAACAAAATGAAAAAGAACCCGTAGAATAAGAGAAAATATTTGTAAAGCATATATATGATAAGAGACATGTATCAGGAATATACAAAGAACACTTGAAACTCAATAAGACAAACTGTCCAATTAAAAATGGGTTAAGGATATAGACAGTTTTCCAAAGATATACAGACGACCAATAATCACATGAAAAGATGCTCAAAATTATTATCCACCAAGGAAATGCAAATCCAAACACATCAGAAACCACTTCATATCTGCTTGGAAGACAGTAATTAAAGAGACAGATAATAACCATTGGCAAAGATATGGAGAAATTGGAACCCTCGTGCACTGCTGATGGGACTGTAACATGGGGTAGTCACTTTGGAAAACATTTGACAGTCCTCAAAAGTTTGAACACAGAGTTTAGATATGACCTAGCAACTCTACTCCCACGTAAATACACAAGAGAAATGATAATATATTTATGTCCACACAAAAACTTTATAGCAGGATATTTATAACAGCCCCAAAGGGGAAATGACCCAAAGGTTCATCAACTGATAAATGAATAAGGTCTGTTCTATCCATGCAACGGAATTTTATTTGGCAATAAAAAGGAATTAGGTATTCATATATGCCACAACATGGGTGAATCTTGAAACCATGATACTAAGTGAAAGAAGCCAGTCATGAAAGACCACATATTCTTTCAAATGTCTAGAATGGGCAAATATGCAGGGCAGAAAGTCGATTATTGTGTTTGCTAGGGCTAGGGGGTTATGGTTGGTGTGGGAGAAATGAGGAGTGACTGCTAATGGGTTCAAGGTTTCTTTCTGGAAGTGAGGAAGATGTTTTAAAATTGTTCATAGTGATGGTTGCACAACTCTTGGGATATTTTGAAAACTATTGAACAGCATACTTCAAATAAGTGAATTGAATGGCATGTGATTATATCTCAGTAAAACTATTATATTTAAAAATTAAATGTAAGAAGCAACACTACAAAGATAACATGGAATAATGTAGGGGGCAGGGAAGGATTTATTTTAAAAAGCAGAAAATCCACTGAGCGTGATGGAAAAGTTTTTCTTTAAATCGAGATTTAACTGACACACAACACTGGGCATGTTTAAATGACACATGTTGATTTGATACATTTATACGTTGTAATAGGAATGAAGGAAAGCTTGATAAATTACATTAACATGAAGAACTTGCATCCTTAAAAATAAACCAAGACAGAGTGAAAAGCCACCATTGGAAGAATATGTTTGTAATAAATATAATCAACAAAGAATAAGCATTCAGAGTACAGAAAGAAACTGCTATAAATCAATTTTTTAAAAAGATAAACAACTGAATGGAAAAGTGAACAGAAAACTTGGGCAGGTCCTTGAGAGAAGATGAAATCAAAATAGACGATAAACAAGTGAAATGATGCTTAGTCTTACTGGTGATGAGAAAAGTCTCTGTTAAACCCACAGTGCAACAGCATTTCATACCCCCACCCCGCTGCCAGAGAGTGTAAATTAAACATGTTTAACCGTCACAAGTGCTAGTAGTGTGAAGGACAGGAACTCTCTCATGTTGCTCTTTTCAGGGTAAAATGGCCAACAACTTGGAAGACAATATGACAATCTCTAGTAAGGCTAAAGAAGCACACTGCTCTGCATATGCATAGCAAAAGACATAAGACTTCCCTGGTGGCTCAGTTGGTAAAGAGTATACCTGCAATGCAGGACATCCAAGTTCGATCTCTGGGTCAGGAAGATCCCCTGGAGAAGGAAATGGCAACCCACCCCAGTATTCTTGCCTGGAGAATTCCATGGACAGAGGGGCCTGGCCGGCTACTGTCCATGGGGTGGCAAGAGTTGGACATGTCTTAGCAACTAAACCACCATCAAAAGGCATATACACAAATGATTCCAGCAATAGACCTGAATGGGAAATGATACTGCCTGTCATCAGTGTGATAGATAAATGACGGTATATGTATATAAGGGGTTTTCAGTAACACAAACAAACAAGCTACAGCTATACTCAACATGGATATCGTACAGATATGATGTCATATGAGAGTAGCAAATCAAAACAGGACATTACCACACAGTTCCACTTATATTAAGTTCAAAACTGGGAAAAAGCAAACCATACCTCAATATATAGTTAGGTGAGACAACTATAAAGAAAAGCCAGAACAAGATGCTCACAGAAGGCAGGGAGGACTACGTAAATTTGGAGAGGGGCAGGAGAAAGAGGGGTATCTCTAAAGCATAGCCCTAATTCCTAAAACATGTGCTGTGCTTAGTAGCTCAGTCGTGTTCGACTCTTTGTGACCCCATGGACTGTAGCTCACCAAGCTCCTCTGTCTGTGGGGATTTTCCAGACAAGAATACTGGAGTGGGTTGCCAAGCCCTCCTCCAGGGGATCTTCCCAACCCAGGGATAGAACCCAGGTCTCCTGCATTGCAGGTAGATTCTTTACCACTGCGCCACCTGGGAAGCCCTCCTAAAACATGGCTCTTCTCAATGATTTTTTGTTGTTGTTACAAATATACCTTTGTATCCTCTTCTGTCTCTATGTTATATTTCATCATAAATAAATGAAGAGAAATCTGTTTTCAACAAGCTGCTTCCTTTTCAGTCCTTTGAAAGTGCCGGCGGGTCAGCACTGCACGTGGCACACCTATATGCAGGGAAGGCTCGGGGAGCCTGACCTGGGAACTCGCGCGTGGCCTCGGAACACTGCTCTGGCCTGAGCACATCCTGCTGTGGGTGACACCACCGTGCAACAGACCGAGTTCTGGTCATCAAGGTTTTCTCCATCCCTTCTCAGCTCTGCAGTCGTCCACTCTTTGCTGTTCTTCTGACGGAGGTGAAAGCCAGTCTTGCTTCCACCCAGTCCTTCCCGTGTTCTCCCTCTCTGTCCTGAGCATGTGTTTATGGCATGCTTACTCCATGCCAACCTACGATACGGCACTGAGAAGGGCGGGTCTGGTCTCTACAGTTCAGTGGAGGGATAATGTTACTTACTATCTCCTAATTAATTGATCACTATTATTCCAAGGGCAATGGTCCCCCACTCCAGTACTCTTGCCTGGAGGATCCCATGGACGGAGGAGCCTGGTAGGCTACAGTCCATGGGGTCGCTAAGAGTTAGACATGACTAAGCGACTTCATTTTCACTTTTCACTTTCATGCATTGGAGAAGGAAATGGCAACCCACTCCAGTGTTCTTGCCTGGAGAATCCTAGGGACAGAGGAGCCTGGTGGGCTGCCGCCTATGGGGTCGCACAGAGTCGGACACGACTGACGCGACTTAGCAGCAGCAGGAGTTCCAAGGGTAAGAGGAACATTTAGGCTTTATACACTCAGGTTTGTTAAACCAAGCCCATATCCGGGCCCAGGACAGAAACTTTGGAAAATATTGTGAAGTCTTTTAGTCCTTTCCATAAAATGTTAATTTTGTGGATATTCTTAAACCCTTGGAGGTTTCAGGGATGTAAAATTTGGTCACTAGGAAGCAATTTGAGTATGGTGGATGTAACTGCTTTTGTTTTGCTAAAAGTTTCGATCTGCTCTCTCTGGAAACTTAAAAGAACAGCTTCATTCTGTGGCTTTGTCATTTCTGTTTGTGTATTTGTGCTATCTGGTGGGCAAAAGTTAAATGTAGATATAAAAACCAGGAGGCACTAAGACAATGTATAAGGAGATTGTTTTCTTCTGATGCTGTGGGAAGACGAATTTTAGCCTTAAACCCACTACTCTTAATGTCCTGTTTTCAGGATTTACAACCTCCATATGGATTTCCCCCAGCAGAAGAGAGGGGCCAACACACAAAGGGGAACATGGCTTAATTTTCTCCATTGCACACCCATCTGGGAACCTGTTCTCATGGAAGCGTAGGCATCCATTTGTGCCAATAGATGTGGTCTCACACCTGGCTTCAACTAACGTGGGAGTGGGAGAGCCCCAGCAAACAGCCCAGCCGGAGCTGTGCTCACTCACCAACTCCTTCCCCATCAGCCGTGCTGGGGAGAGGGTGCTGAGGCGGGTCCCTGTGCCTATGCTGTGCTGACCCACGCCGGCTAGGTGGTGCGGGTGAGAAGCACACGTCTCCTGGGTTACTGAGACTCTGTTGCTGCCACAGAGCCCAGCATGCTTTGAAGCCTTGGCCTCCTCTTCACAAGGGGCAATAATTCCCACCCAACCGCCTGACTGTTCTCATCATCCCTCACAACCTTCCTCTTTAAACTGGAGGCAAGAACACGGAGAAATTACTCACTTATTTTTTGACTCAGTCCCTTATTTATAATCTAGACTGATGGAAAAGCTGGAGAAAAGGATCCTCCAACAAAGGAAAGCTTGCTGGCTCACATGAAGTTGCCTCCCTACACACACCATGAGAGTTATACGGAAAGGGTTCCAGGTTCCTGCCCCACCCTGGGTGATGATGTCCAGGGGAGGGTGGACAGCTCAGTATTTCAATCGTGTCTAAATGCCAGTAAAACTGCTCAAGTCATTAAAATGGCCTGTGCCATCCAGTTCACTGAGAAACAATTTTCCAGCCGCTTGTTTTAGATATGTGTGGGCACACTCAAGTCAGACTTCCTGGGGAGAGGGGCGGAGAGGGAGAGCCGAAAGGGGGAGGTGAGAGGATGGAGCCCTGGGAAGGAGAGAGAGAAGGGGAGACTGTGCCTGCCTGGTGAATATGCAGTCAGCTACGCCCCCCTTAACCGGCCTCCGACTGCAGCTGGCCTGGGCCTGTGTGCCCACGGGGCCTTTACGACAGGCTACTCCACTCCTTGGCACATTTGGAAATCTACCTTTCCCTTGACACAACCACCTCCTCCCCATCGGAGCAAGCCTAGCCCACCTGACTTTGCTCTTCCCTAAGCATCACTGTCCCGAGTCACACCTCCCCCGTGGCCCACCCTCTGTACCTGCTCCTGCAGGTCACCTCTGGAGTCCAGATCCAGGCGGGGTCCTGGCCGGGGCTCTCTGGACACAGACTGGACAAGGAAGGAGAGCTGCCCTCTTGTGGACCACGGACCAGTTGCTGGGCATAGTCCTCTACTGCCAAATTCTCCTGGCTTTGTAGATTTCTGGCCACGCCCTCTGGCTCTGTGAGACCCCTGGTGAGATACCCCCAATCATACAGTCTCCATGATGGTGGGTGGTAGGGACAGGGGAGCCCACCGGAAGGACGCTTCTATCTGAGGTCAGGCAAAGAGAACTGTCAAGAACAAACTTGGGTCCCAATCAGTGACAGGCCAGTGCTCACTTCCCTAGAAGGAGGTTTTCTCCAATTAACTTAAGTCATGTACCTGCCTGTCTGACTGACTGGCCCCCGGGAAGCTCTGGGAGAGAAGCAGGCGTCCCGTCCCTTGGTGGGGACACCTCAAACATTTGCTCAGTTAATTGGCCGCTGTCTTATTAAGAGGCGGGTCTCCTGCTGCCGCCTTCATTGCCGCTTTTGAGGAGAAACTTGGGCTCCCTGTTCTTCCCCCAAAGCCCTCCATCAACCAAGGTGGCTGATTAAATACTTGGATTCCTGTGGCTCTGAACATGGCAGCTTGCCAGCTGAGGTGTGTGGCTCCAGACAAAAGTATCCTTGGACCAGAACCATGTCAGGTCTAATCAGCAGCCTTTGTGTCCTTCTGCCGTCTCCCACCACTTGTGCACTTCCCTGTGTTCTGGAAAATTTGATGCCTCTCTTCCCTTTTGATTTTTCTCCTCTCAAGTTTGCATCTTATATCATCAGAGTGGTGAAGGATCATTTCAAACACTTACTATTTTAACTATTAAGCTTGTGGTAGAGAAGAACTTGACTGAGAAAACAGTCATTGGCAGAAAGCACCTCTCAGACCAGCGGGTGCAGGAGGGGGGGGACTTCTGGGCTAAGTGCCATCCCCCCTACCTTTCTGTGGATCTTGTGGGTGCTAGGTGTAGGGGGGTGAGGGCTGGGCTGGAATCAGGGGAGGCAGGTACAATGACCCAAAGAGTCAACACTCCATCTGCAGCTCAGGGTCAGGGACCTAGCTCCAAGGCAAGGGAAGCACGTGTGTCCCTGAACGCCTGAATAGTGCCTCCTTCCTGCTGTCCAGGTGGGGTGGCAACGGGCTGTGCCCCCGACACAGGGCTAGCACGTCCACAGGGCTGTTCAGAGTGTGGTCCAGACGGGACGCTTGGCTCCTGTTGACCGAAGAACCTCATGCTGACCTAGCCAGCGATCGCCTCTACTTACAGTTAGATGAGGACTGGCTAAGGTCTGAGGAAGGCGGTTAGAACAATGCTGTTTAGTCATGTCTGACTCTTTGTAACCCCATGGACTGTAGCCTGCCAGGCTCCTCTGTCCATGGGATTCTCCAGGCAAGAATACTGGAGTGGGTTGCCGTTCCCTTTTCTGGGGGATGGGGGGTCTTCCCAATCCAGGGACTGAACTCGGGTTTCCTGCTTTGCATATGGATTTTTTACCATCTGAGCCACCAAGGAAGCTTGGGTGAGTAGACAGTGCTTAATTTTATGCCTCAACTTGGCTGGGCCACAGCACTCTGATAGGTGATCAGACATTGTTCTGCCTGTTTCTGTAGGGGTATTCTGGATGCAATTAAAATTTAAACCAGTGGAGTTTGAGTAAAGCAGATGACCATCCACAAAGTGGGTAGGCCTCATTTAATCAGTTGAAGGCCTGACTAGAACAAAAAGACCAACTCTCCCTCAGGTAAGAGAATTCTCTAGCAGTTGGCCTTCAGATTCTAAACAGAACACTGACTTTTTCTGGGTCTCCAGCCTGCTGGCCCGTCCTGCAGATTTGGGACATCTTGGCCTCCACAATCACATGAGCCAATTCCTTATACTAAATCTCTTCCTCTCTAATCACAGCCTATTGGTTCTGTGTCTCTGGGGAGCCCTGACTAATGCAGTAGGGGTAGGAGGCAGGCCTGACTCTGTCATCCTCCAACTGTTCAAAAGTCTCTTCAGGTAGGAATGGCTGAAGTCTAGAGGGCAGGTTTTTAATAGAACCTGAGCCCCTCTCCGCCCAGCCTTCCTGCATGGCTGTAGACTCCCCCACATCCACAGCAGATGGGGTGAGCCCACCACTCACAGCTTCTACCCCTGCATTCCCATTCTGGGGAAAAGGCATGCGTTGTGTCCAGGCTTTGAGCCTCCATGTCACCTCCACCTCCTTCTCCCAGTGTGTTCAGCCAGTCTCTGATCCTGCCAAACTGATTTTTCCTGAAGAGTTCCCCAGTCTGTTCACGCCCTTAATTCAGGCTCCCACGTCTTTCTATTGCATGCATCAAATGCTTCCTCCCTGGGCTCAGCCTGAAGCTGCTCCTCATGGCAATTCTGGGTGATGCTTCTAAACACCAGCTCAACTATTAAGACTCCAATCCTGCCTGCAAAAGAAAAGCCATCCCTATAACCCCAAGTTCAAGGTCTAGCCCTGGCTTGGCCAGAGCCCCTCCCCAGACTCATCTCTTGCTGCACTGTTCTCTCACCTAGAAATCTGTATTTGGGAAAACAGCAGGTGGCTTGTGGCTCCCCATACTGGCTTTACATCCTAATCCTTGGCCTAAAAGGCCTTTTTCTTCCCTCTTTGACTCACCCGTTTCTACCCATCATTTAGTACTCAGCCCAGATGGCACCTCACCTGGGAGGTCTTCCGGTTCCTTCCATAACAGACTAGAGGTGCTCCACCACGGTGCTCCTCACCCAGCTTTACGTGCATCTCCACTGTGAGCTCTCCATGGGCAGGGCCACCTCACAGTCCTCTTGAGTCCCCACCCCTGAACTGGGCCTGATGCACAAAACTTGAAAAATAAATGAAACATTGAGTTGTCGAGTCTTGGCAAGTCATGAATGGCTAAATATAAGAATCACAGGTTATTTTAAGTAATCTTTAAACCAAGGGTGAGACTTGGTCCATATAACGTTGAAGGAACTTGCTCTGGGAACGTGAGCAAACAGGTGGAATTAAGTCAGGGCACACCCTGTAGCTGCTTGGAAATCCTGCATGATGCAGCCTTTTTCCTGATCATACCCGCTCAGACCTCCTTCTCCAGGAGCACCATCTCAGGCCATCCCAGAGGCCGCTGGTCCCCCCAGGAGTCCACCTGGGGCTGCAGTGAGAGGCCGAGTCTGCTTGCAGCAGGCCTGGTCGGTAGCTTGGCCCCAAGTCTGCCATGCCCACTGGCGCCTCTCAGGAGAACACACGTGCTTGCTTCCCAGCTTATCATCCTGACCCAGGGCCAGACTGGGCAGGGCTCACTGCACCATCTCTGTCCTTTTATAAAAATCAGCACACACACAGAAAGCTTAAGAAGAGCAAAGACCACAAAGGAAGAAATGTTTTTTAAAAAACACCATTTCTTTGCTGTGACAAGAATGGCTAACAGCAAGGTTACTGTCAGCTCCACGTGTGAAAATGCCTCCCTCAGAACAGAGCATGGACACAGGCACCATCTGTCTGTGAGTTTTATAAAACGACGGTGAGCAACAATCACCTAGTGCTTTACGGGTCCGAAGAGTTTCAAAGCTTGTTTCCTTTCCTTAATTATAAAAATCACTATAGGTATAAGAGACGGATGTGGCAGAGCAGTAGGTGCTAAGACAACATGTAACATTCACAATCAAAAAGTCAGAGAGATGTGAGTTTGGAGGGCAAACTCCATAGAGGTGAGCTCTCCTCCTCACCAGCTGAGTGGTCTTGGACAAGTCACTAAACCTCTCTGAGTCTCAGTTTCCTCATCTGCCAAGCAGGGACCATAACAGTCTTTATCTGGGAGGGCTGTGTGGGACTGGTGAGAAACAGTGATGAAGTAGCCAGGTTTGGGTGCAGCACGCAGCACGCACTGCTTGTGTTACCTGCCCTCCATTCTCATCCAAACTTCTGATCTCTTCAAAAGGATGAGATGCGTGAACTCATAATAATTTGCTGCAATTTTTGGAGATTGTAAATGTAGCCAACTGAGTCCCTGTGGAGCTGCAACCAAAGGAAGCCTGGCGGAGCCTTCAGCTGGAGTTCTTTCCTTCCCCAATCTTCTAGACAGGCACGTTCAAGGGTGCATCTTGCTTCCTGCCTACTGTTTCTCTAAACGAGTCCACGGGCTCCTGCCGGCATTTCTCACAGGAAAGAAACCACATTTCCCAGCAGTGGGCTCTGCCTTCCTTCTTAACAGATCCCTGTTCTCATTAGGTCTTCCTGATACCTACAACTGTTTGCCCTGAGAGCCATAAAACTCTTTAAAATGGAGAGTTTGTTGCTTTAAAACCATGAGCAGACGGACATAGAAAACAAACTTAACGGTTACCAAAGTAGGAGTTGGGGCTGGGGAGGGATATATTGGGAATATGGGATTAAAAGATGCACACTCCCATATATAAATAAACTACAAGGATTTACTGTATACCATAAGGAACTATACTGAGCATCTTGTAATAACCTATAATGGGAAAGAATTTTTAAAAAGGATAACATAAACACATACAAAATATATATATATATATATATATATCTGAATCATGTTGATATATACCTGACACTAATACAATATTGCAAATCAACCACACTTCAGTAAAAACCAACCAGACAGAAAACACCATGAGCAGAGTGTTTACTGAGAGAAGCCTGGCACATAAACAAGACCTTCATGCTACTCCTGTCTGGCAAGGGGTGGGGGTGAGCAGGAACACAGGCGAAGGGGAGAAGGAGAGGCGGGAGAAGCGGGGAGGGGGAGAGAGGATGAGATGTGGGCAGAGGATCAGAGAGCTCAGCTGGGCACCCTGAGCAGGGCAGGCGGGGCTCCCAGAGGTGTCTTCTAGACTACAGGGACAGGCCTGTGGCTACACCTCAGCTGACCAAAGTGGGCGGGAGTGGGCTGAGGGACAGGCAGTGGGACACCGTCCCCTACGGAAGAGCAGGAAACAGACACGCCTGCCAGGCCACTGGATGAGCCCTTTCTTCCCGCTACAGAGAGATGCGCATCACTCACACCCCCTGCTTAAAACAAGTGAATGGAGTTCACCATATCTGGTGATTTTAATTACCTGCAAGCAAAGTGATTTTACTGCTTTCATTTAGGGGAGCTTCATGAAAGTACTAACAGTTTCACTCTGAATACCTTCATTAATGAGGGCTCGGAACCCATCAAAGCAGAAGCAAGCACAATGAGAAGCAGGGCAGATGGCAGGCTTGTGGGGACCAGGTGCCCAAGTCCGGGAGTCCCTGGGGAGCTCTGCCCTCAGCAGCTTCAAGAACACCCCATGTTCTGGACACTGCTCCTCCATGGCACCTGGCACAGGGCTGGGCACAAGTCTATCCACAATAGGAACATGGGCAGTTCCTGCGCCTCGGGACGCTGTGGAGGACTGGGCCCCAGCTATCTGTAGCTCTGTCCCTTGGCTATCCCAGGCGGGGACTCAGCTCTACTCTAGAGAGCTAGCTCTCCTTAAGCATGCCTTTGAGGAGCCCACTCTGCTGGGGAAGGTTACCTCTCCCTGGGCTACCCCGTGACCACTCCACCCCCCAACTCCCCTGACTGGTTTCAGTTAATTTGGCACAGTGGTAAGTGGCACCTCCCTCTCTTTGGAGAAAAAAGATGGTTCAGACTAGTACCTTGCTTCTCCGTCCAGAAAAGCAAACAGAGAATCTGGGCACCCGCGTCAGCCATAGGAGCTGCAGGTGAGTCCAGGGGTTGGGTTGGGGTCGAGAACCAAGAACAGGCTTACTGGACTCATGGACCCACTGTCCTCCCAGCCTCCCAGTCCCCTTTAGCTCCTTATGTCATCAGGGAACAGAACCTGAGAGGGACTCCACGTGCCCAGAAGAGCCAGAGAGCCCTTGCCCTCAGCCTGTTAGTAAGCAGCAAACACTTTTAGGCAGGGACAGAGTCAACATATTTGAGTTGTGGCTGGTCTGACAGCTGCTGAGTTTGTCACACAGATAATTAGATAAACTGCTTGAGCACAGAGATTCAATATGTAGTGTCATTTAACGGCTGCTACACGGGGGCCTTGATCTTAATTGAAGGCGCAATAGGGGAGAACCTTAAAGAAGTCCCAAATCAACTTCTCGCTCCAGTAATTAAACATCTGACTTCTGATCATCATCCAAAGCTCCTCAAGTGCTGGCTGTGGGCTCCACTAAGTGGTGCTAAGCACCCTGAACCAAGGGCCTCCCTTCTCTTCATGCAGGGTGTTTCTTGAGCAGCCTCCTACACAGAAGCTTGGGGGGCAGGACGCTCCATGTCACCCCCAACCCCACATTCTTCTGCCTTCCTCCTCCCTCACGTCCCCTCAACTCCTTATGTCATCAGGGAACAGAATCTGAGGAGGATTCCTCGTGAATCCACGCCTCTTCGGCTGGGACCCTGTGACTTGTGTTGAATGGAGGGCTTCCAGCTAGGCCTTCCCATCCTCTCACATGGGGCTCCCTCAGGAACTGTGTGAGCCCCATTTAACACATAATCATCAATCTGTGCATTCATCTATGAAATGAATGGAACATCTCAAAAAGCAAAGGATGGGAAGACAAATCACATTTCCCCACTCATAAGGACACCCAGGATAGCAAGATATGTACTCTAACTCTTGAGAATCCCTTGGACAGCCAGAAGATCAACTCAGTCAATCCTAAAGGAAATCAATCCTGACTATTCATTGGAAGTATTGATGGTGAAGTTTCAATACTTTGGCTACCTGATGTGAAGAACTGACTCATTGGAAAAGACCCTGATGCTGGGAAAGATTGAAGGCACAAGGAGAAGGATGAGATGGTTGGATGGCATCACTAATTCAATGGACATGAATCTGAGCAAACTCTGGGAGATAGTGAAGGGCAGAGAAGCCTGGAGTGCTGCAGTCCATGGGGTGGCAAAGAGTCAGACATGATTTAGCGACTGAACAACAACATGCCAGCTAACAATAAGTTAGAACCAAGGGAGGACACTGCTCTTGCTAGAAGCTCTGATGGTAGCTTGTTCTTATGCAGGAAATCCCCTGGGCCCTGTAGCTTTATCTCAGTTAAAGGGTGAAGCTAGAAATACGTGATGATGAGCTCCTAGACAGGCCATCTTTTCCAGCCCATGGCACACCCCTCCCAGCTTCCTGGGTGGTGATGAAGGAGGAGGTCCCCTCAAGGCCATCCCTGGGTTGGGGTGCTGAAAACTAGAAAGAAAACATGGCATGGTGGCTGAGAGTTTGGGTTTTCAGTGCTGACAAGGCCCACTTGGAGGATGTGTCTCTTTACCTCTCGGATGTCTCTCACTTTCTGTGTTCTGCTTCAGCAGCCCTGGCCCCCTTTTGATCCCCAAATGTTCCAGAAGAGCATTCACATCAGGGTCTGTGCACTAGCTATTCCTTCTGCTGGGATGCTCTTTCCCTGGATATGCAAATACCTTGCCCCCTAACCTCCCAGCCTCCTCCAGGCCTTTGCTCAAAACTCACTTCTCATGTTAGATTCTGTAACTTCTTTCCTTATCTTCTTCTTCTCCATGGCACATGTCACCACCTAAGACACCTTATCTCTTGCTTACTGTCCTCCTTACAAAACTGTATGCACCGCGAGGGCAGGAATCCTGTCTTGTCTGTGCATTGCTGTATTCTCAGTGCCCAGAGAAGACGTGACTCATAAGAAGTAAATGTTCTCTGAATGAATGGAAGGAAGAGTTCAAGCAGCAGAGCAATGTGGCCAGAGTTGCCTCTTGGAGGTGTCACTCTTAAAGCCACGTGGAAGATGGGTTTGAAGAAGTATCTGACCAGGAGCCAGGACAGGGGGGCTGGGAAGAGTCAGAAGGGCTGGGGCTGGCAGGACCAGGAAGAGTGACGATAGCACTGTGGGAGGAATGTAGTAAGACAAGGCCTGGAAAGCACTGCCTGGCCTTGGAATTTATAAGGGCAGAGTGATCTTGGTGGGGACAGGAGCCAGGTGCAGACCCTGGTGGGCAGAGTGTGGGGGGAGCTGAGGAAGTGGAGGCAGCTAGCACAGGCAAGGCTTTGGATGACTGGGAGAGAGGGAAAGGGAGAGGAGAAATGGTACCTGAGGGATGCCGGGATAAAGCCGGCTCTGCTTGGCTTTAGCATGAGAATGTGTGAGTCTGTCAATGGACACAGAGAAGTGGTTGGAATAAGGAGCGGGTGCTGGAAAAGAACAGGGAACACTGTAGGGGCCTCAGAGACTGCAACTTGTTTCCACAAGTGAAATCAATGCAGTACGAGACTTTCTCAGCTCAATGAGTTGTTAGTAATTTTTAATTACTGAAATGTAATTAATTCATCCAAAGTGTGGCAGTTCTGTGAAGCACACCACAAATGCTGATCTGATAGCAGCCTTGTACCCTTGCAGGGTGCTCACACTAGGACATTTTCTTGCATAAAATCTAGAGTAAATATCCAGAGAAGACACATGTTTAAGTTATGTTTCTTGATCATGGAAGCAGATACTATAAATGGGATGACTGGGACCCAAGGGCCATTGTACTGGGAGGCTATTGCTGATGCTTTGATGCCGGCAGAACCTATGGGGGAGGCTGCAAGGAGACGGTCCATGAAGACTTCCATTGGTCCTTGAAGTCTTGGGGATGTCTCTGGCTACAGAATGGCCATACAACGGCCCAGATAATAGGGGTGCTGCAGACGCGACTCCGACCTTTCTTTTAGCTGTTAGTTGAGATGGGAATACCAGACCACCTGATCTGCCTCTTGAGAAATTTGTATGCAGGTCAGGAAGAAACAGTTAGAACTGGACATGGAACAACAGACTGGTTCCAAATAGGAAAAGGAGTACATCAAGGCTGTATATTGTCACCCTCTTTATTTAATTTATATGCAGAGTACATCATGAGAAACGCTGGACTGGAAGAAACACAAGCTGGAATCAAGATTGCCGGGAGAAATAGCAATAACCTCAGATATGCAGATGACACCACCCTTATGGCAGAAAGTGAAGAGGAACTAAAAATCTTCTTGATGAAGGTGAAAGTGGAGAGTGACAAAGTTGGCTTAAAGCTCAACATTCAGAAAACGAAGATCATGGCATCCAGTCCCATCACTTCATGGGAAATAGATGGGGAAACAGTGGAAATAGTGTTAGACTTTATTTTTTTGGGCTCCAAAATCACTGCAGATGGTGACTGCAGCCATGAAATTAAAAGACGCTTACTCCTTGGAAGGAAAGTTATGACCAACCTAGATAGCATATTGAAAGGCAGAGACATTACCTTGCCAACAAAGGTTCATCTAGTCAAGGCTATGGTTTTTCCTGTGGTCATGTATGGATGTGAGAGTTGGACTGTGAAGAAGGCTGAGCGCTAAAGAATTGATGCTTTTGAACTGTGGTGTTGGAGAAGACTCTTGAGAGTCCCTTGGACTGCAAGGAGATCCAACCAGTCCATTCTGAAGGAGATCAGCCCTGAGATTTCTTTGGAAGGAATGATGCTAAAGCTGAAACTCCAGTACTTTGGCCACCTCATGCGAAGAGTTGACTCATTGGAAAAGACTCTGATGCTGGGAGGGATTGGGGGCAGGAGGAGAAGGGGACGACAGAGGATGAGATGGCTAGATGGCATCACTGACTCGATGGACATGAGTCTGAGTGAACTCTGGGAGTTGGTGATGGACAGGGAGGCCTGGAGTGCTGCGATTCATAGGGTCGCAAAGAGTCGGACACGACTGAACGACTGATCTGATCTAATCTGATCTGTGAAGTCAGGCCTCCAGTCCTGACCCTGCTGGTGCTCTCAGGTCCTGCACAGCCTGGCCACCCAGCAGACATTCAATAATGTCTCTATCTCTTCAATAAGCAGTGCTGGGAAAGTTGGAGAGCTGCATGTAAATCAATGAAGCTAGAGCACACCCTCACACCACACACAAAAATAAACTCAAAATGGCTTAAAGACTTAAAAATAAGACATGACACCATAAAACTTCTAGACGAGAACACAGGCAAAATGTTCTCTACCATAAATTGTATCAGTGTTTTTTTAGGTCAGTCTCCCAAGGCAATACAAATAAAAGCCAAAATAAACAAATGGGACCTGGTCAAACGTATAAGCTTTTGCACAGCAAAGGGAACCATAATCAAAGTGAAAAGACAACCTATGGAATGGGAGAAAATATTTGCAAATAATGCAACTAACAAGGGCTTAATTTCCAAAGTATACACACAGCTCCTACAATTCAATAACAAAACCCCCAAACAATCCAATTTAAAGATGGGCAGAGGACTTAAATAACCATTTCTCCAAAGAAGACATACAGGCCTATAGGCACATGAAAAGATGCTCATCATCGCTAATCAGTAGAGAAAGGCAAATCAAAACTACAATGAGGTAGCACCTCATACCAGTCAGAATGGTCGTCACTAAAAAGCTGATAAATAAATTCTGGAGAGTGTGTGGAGAAAAGGGAACCCTTTTACACTATTGGTGGGAATGTAAATTGGTTCAGTCACTACAGAAAACAGTTTGGAGGTTCCTCAAAAAAATAAAATTAAACTGCCATATAATCTAGTAATCCACTCCTTGGTGTATACTCAGACTAAACTAAATTTTAAAAGATAAATCCATCCCTACGTTCATAGCAGCACTATTCACAGTAGCCAAGACATGGAAACAACCTAAATGTCTATCAGGAGATAAACAGATAAATGTACATGCATCTATGTACATACATAGATACATATGATGGACTACTACTCAGTCATCAAAAAGAATGAAATAATGCCATTTGAGGGAGCATGGATGGACCTAGAGATTATTATACTAAGCAAAGTAAATCAGAAACAAAAAGACAAATGCCATATGATATCACTTACAAGTGGAATCTAAAATACTACACAAATGAGTATCTATGGAGCAAAAACAGGTCCACAAACATACAGGACAGATTTGTGGTTGCCAAAGGGGTGAGTGGGCTTCCCTGTTGGCTCAGGTGGTAAAGAATCCACCTGTAATGTGGGAGACCTGGGTTCAATCCCTGGGTTGGGAAGATCCCTTGGAGAAGGGAACGGCTACCCACTCCAGTATTCTGGTCTGGAGAAATCCATGGACTGTATAATCCATGGGGTTGCAAAGAATTGGACACAACTGAGCGACTTTCACTTCACTTCAAAGAGGCGAGGGGTCGAGGAGGGAAGGATTGGGAGTTTGGGGTTAGCAGATGCAAACTATCACATATAGGATGGCTAAACAGCAAGGTCCTACTGCATAGCACAGGGAACTATATTCAATATCCTGTGATAAACCATAATGGAAAAGAATATGAAAAAGAATACACATGTATAACTGAGTCATTGTGCTGTACACTCAACATTGTAAATCAACTATACTTCAATAAAATTAAAAACAAACCAACATCTTTGAGTGAGACAGCTTGGTGGAAAATGCACACATTCCCCTGTGTGGAGCTCACAGGAAAGGCCAGGAAGGTACAGAGAGATTCCTTTGCCAGGCCTGGGGAAGCAGCAGTGGCCTTTGACAGAATGCAGGTGGGGCCAGGAGTGGAAGGGCAATTGGAAGAAACTGGAAACAGGAAGGGGGTGGGGAGAAAGTGGAGGTCAGTGCCAAGAGGCCAGAGCATGCTAAAGGAGGGCACACTCCAGAGGCTCTGATTTTCGTCTCTGGGTCCCTCTGGCAGCTGCTGAGTTTCCCATTCCTTCCTTAGGGGAGAGGAAGTGGCTGGTGCTCTGGTGCAGGGAGGGGCTGTGAGTTCAGGATAACTCAGCCGCCTTTCCTGCAGAAGCTCCAAGCTGGGCCCCTTACTAACCTGCACAGCCAGGAGGCCCAGCCCAGCAGAGGGGCCTTGCCCACTGACCATGGCACCTGAGTCCTCACTCCACAAAGTCTCCTGGGGGAAAAGGAAAAGGCAGTCTCGCCTACTGTGAACATGACTTGCTGGGACTGAATTAAAAAGAGCCCCAAAGTTGGGGGTGATGATGAAGGGTGGACTACAGCAGCAGAGCCCGAGGACTAGGGGCCTCGCTGGGGCTCTGGGTCCCCATGTGGGGAAATGGGAAGGTTGGACTATCTGACAGTCCACTTGAGTTCAAACTACCTAGGTTGGCACACAGGCCTATCTTTTCCCCCCTTGTCTCCACTCATCCATAGTCTCCCTCATCAACCCCAGCTCCCTGTCAGGACCCGCATTTTAATCACTTGCTCTGTCCTGAGAGTCTGCAGGTGTTACTACTTCATGTCTGCACCCTGTGAAGCCCTTATTCACTCTTCAAGATTCATTTCAATTGTCTTTTCTCCAGCTCCCTCCCTAGACATTCCCCTTTTCACACTCAAGTGTACCAATCCCTCCCTCGTCTCAACTGGCAGTTTCCGAAAGCCTTTCATGCATTCCAGAACCTTCCTCTAGACTTGGAATCAGGAGTTTCTGGTTCTTCTCTTCCACCTCTACAAGCTTACCAGGTGAACTTGGATGCCTCACTACATTTCTTTTCAAAAAGTAAGGCAGTTGGAAAGGTTTTAGAATTTTGATCATTTGGAGATCAAATTCTAGTCATTCATTAAATAAACATGGAGGACAAATGTCCTTCTTTCCCCTTGTTCACAGGACATTCACACCCTTGACTTCTAAGCCCATATCGAGTGTAATCACACGTGAGCAGGGCTCTTAGAGCCTCCTGCTTCCGTCCCTTGACTGTGCCACCTGGATGTTTGCCATGATGTCACCATTATCCTGAGTGATGCTGATACTGCTTAGAGAAGAGCACGCATGACGATGTGCCTAGCCCTGCTCATTTTATGCTCACGACAGTCTATGAGGTAGGCATTATCATCACCCCGTCTCACAAACATAGTAAGTGAGACAGAGAGAGCTTCTGTGTCTTCTCCAGGGCAGCGTGGAACGGTCCCATGGCTGGCCTCAAGGTGATGCCTCCAGGCCTGTGCCACCTGCCCCCTCAGTGCGGGCCTCCCCATGATGCTTCCTCAGGCCCCAGCATTTCCCTGGTGTGGGGACCACTCCAGCAGAGTGAAACCAAATCCCTAGGATGTCTGCCCCCACCATAGCCCTGTGCCTGCTGCCCCCACACCTGGGGAAGCTGAGAGTCTGCCTGAGGCTGGGCCAACACAGCTGGGAATGAGAGTATCTCTCCCTGGCAGGGCAGAAGAGACTTGGAAGTGGGGAAATGCCCTGGAGGCATGGGACTCAATTTATATTCCTAAAGCTATAAGATGCTAAAGTAACAACAACGTCTAAATACCCCAAAGAAGAAAAGAAGTCTTTGGCAACAAGTTGTATCTGCTCTGCTAACTTGTAACAGAAGGTTGAGTTTTTATTCCTTCAGAAAAAAAAAAAAAAAAAAGGTTTGCTAGTGAGCCTATTGTATGTTTAAGTTTCAAAATAAAGAGGCAATTATTTCCTCTGATTTCAAGAGTCTGGGAATTCCCCTCTGAAGCACCAAGGCGCACTTGTGCACTTACAAATGCCATGCGGGATGAGGAAGCTTAAGGGTCTGTTCAGAACTGAACCTCTAACAGGCTCCTTTCTTCCATAATTTCATGGTTTGTTTGGAAAACTGCCTAACTATGACATTGTATCATCTGAAATAATACAAGCCTGGTGTGCTGAGTGATGGCTGAGAGGCAAGCTCCTCTTCTCCAACACCATAGGAGATAAAGCGTGAACTCAGAGCTGAGTCAGGAAAATCATTTTAAAAGTGCCAACTAGTACACAATAAGGAATGCCATGTCACAAGATAACTTGAGACACAAACTCTAGAAGAAGTTAAAGGTACAGAGAAATCTACCCACTATCTTGGTGTTTTGGTGCGGAGGACAAATGTGACTAATTCTGCCCCAAGGAGAGAGACAGTATTCCACCTCCTTCATCCCCCTGACTTTTCGGATGTCAGGAGAGCTGGTATGGAAGCTGCCAATGGCCTCTGAGACAAGGCTGCAGAGTGCAATTTGGATTTTCTCACCAGTGAATGATCCCTAAATGATGTATCTCATTCTGTATTCACACAGTATTCCATTGCCATAGCAACTAGAATGTGTTACCACAAGTTTTCTTGTACTTGGTCTTTGAATGCAGCCGCTCCTTCCTTGCACAGCAGTAAGCACCCTGTGACCCCAGGTGGTACCCCCAAGAAGACACCCCCCCCAACAAGGGTGCAGGGAAGGGCTCTGGTGGCAGAGCGACTGCTCTGAACTGTGGTGGCCCGGCCTGGAAGCCCACATCCACTTTGCTCCACACACCCCAACCCCATAAGGACCATCCTAATATAGTGACTTCTGGGGGTAGAGAAAGCCCCAGAGAATGAACTTATAATTTCTCTTTGTAAAGTCTGATGGGGAAAGAGAATGAAACATGAAGGATTTTAGAATTTTTGTTCGGACAGGTAGAAAGGCATTTTCAAGTTTCCTGAACCAATAACTCCCTGGACATTTGGGACAGAGACAAATTGTCATCCTTGGAGCTCAAGACAGCATTACACACTCTGCTGCCATCTTGGGGTGAGGACTGTAGGAAGCTGTCCTTTATACCCACCCTTCTTTCCCCCAAGAATCCCATCCTGCCTCCCTCTAGCACTCTGTCCATCCATTACCTCCTGCTCCCTGTGAAAGCCAGGGTTCTGGCAAAGATGAAGTTTCTCCCCAAAAGCACCCTCCTAGGGCTTGCCTTCCTCCATGGCCACTGGGACCCTGGGGTCGGTGAACTGCTTGCTGGGCATTCCCTATGGAAACACTAGGGGAGGAGAAGCTGGCTGGCCCTCCTGCCTCCTGGGACTGGAGCTGATGCTGAACCAGAGGCAGTGAAGGCTTCTCTGTGGGATTCAGAGCCAGGGGATGAGGTGTGTAGACAGGGGAACCCTAGCTGCAGGTGGACATCTCCAGGATAGCTTGACTCTCAGCACCTCCCACCTCCACTCTCCATCTACCAGCAAGCTGTCCAAGCCCAAGACCATCCAGGCAGGAGTCCTTGTTCCTGCTTCTGCATCTCCCTCACAGCTTGTGCGTCTCCCTGCTCCAGGCCTGAGGCCACCATGAATTAGATAAATGATGACAACAGGTGTCATTAATACCCGACATGTGTAATGTACCTGGCCCATGCTAAGTGGTTTCTGTGCTGCATCTTATTTACTTTTCTCCACAGAGTAGGTGGAAACTGCCAGCAGCCCCTTTTAACAGCTGGGCAAAAGGCCTAGAGAGGCGGAGTCATGCACTCAAGGTCGCACAGCTGGCCTGCAAACTCAGGTCCCTCTGGAACCTTGCAGGCACCTCTCTCCATTGAAAAAGGGTCGTTTGGAGATCGGCGCTGCCACGGTGAGTGGGTGGGATTTCACAACATCAGTGAAAACCCCATTGAATCAGAAGGATTCGGTGGATAAATTCAATCAGTGTGAAGCAGAACCGAGACCTAATCTGCTCGCCCCTTCTCAACGCTCCCGTCACCCCTCATCACGGCAGGTTCTGTGGTGGTTAACTTTCCCTCGCGTGAAATGAGAAATGCTGTATGAATAACAGATGGTGAGGGAGGCCATGCACACTCTGATGTAGAAATATAAACCTTTAGAAAGGTGCAGTCTGGGGGAATACTGGAAACTGGAGAATGGAACGTCAGTCTATAACATGCAACATGACCAATAAAGCTGGAGCAAGTGGCCAAGTGTGTTAGTGCTCACGGCTGCCGAGGCACAGGCAGGCCTGGACTGGGCAGGGCTTCCAGGCCTCGGACATTTTTCTTGTGCTTGTTTTGGTTTGATTTCCACATTGGGCCTCATGATTTCTGAAGTGCCCCAGCATTCATGTCACAAGCACACCCATGAAAGGGTCCAAGACTCTTCCCATCACAGGATAAACTCAACAGTCCAGAGACCCACCTGCTCCAGGAACCCCTGCCAGGGCCTGTGGGCAAGGAGGAAAAGCTACCTTCTCTAGGGTTACAGGAGGCCCATAGACTTGGGCTCCTGCATCGTGACTCCTCCTGCCACACAGACCTGATGCCTAGGAGAGTGAGGCCTGAGCTTGGCCCTTTCCTCCTGAAGTCCAGGCCCCCAGCTGTGGCCACACAGAAGTCCCTCTCTGTCAGTGTCACAGGCACTCAGTGGCAGCAGGGCTCCATCCCAGCTTTCTCCTCCCCTCCCGGCCCTGCCCCACAGCAGGTCTGGGACCTCACGCAGGCCCACGTGGGCCCCCCACCTCCAAGATCCCATAGCTCAGGCCAGAGGACCCATTCCCACGTGCACACAAGCTGCTTCTGCTGTCTCACATCACCTAGATTATACATGTGTGACCATTTGGGCTCAGCATCGCAAACATTTCTACAGCCTCTGACATGCACCATTCATCGCAGCCACACAGACACAGAAATTTGTGGCCTAACTCTCGTGTCTTGGAACATCTGTGAGCTGTTGACACCTTCTTGGTGTCAACAAGGCCTTGAGCCACATGTTAGTAAGATGATATTCATGTAAGAAGAGCCACAGGCCTTGCCCCTGAGGCTCTTACCCTCTGCCAGGAGCTGGCACTGCTCTTCTCACTCAAGGACAGGGCATGAACACTTTGGCCCCCTCCTCCATGGAGATGGTCTGACGTCCATGCAGGACCTTCCTTAACTTGCTCTGAGGTGCTCTAGACAGGCCAGACAACCACTCTAGGCCAGAGTTGGAGTGACTGCCATGCTGGGAACCTCTGTCCTGGGGTGGGGAGGGGCCCATCTGACTACTTTCTATGCACAGAGTGACCTTCTGATTCATGAGACATAGTCCAGAGGGGTCAGTGTGCTCCCTGCCACCACCTGGCAGGACCCACCCTGTGAGAGAGACCTGGGCAGTGTCTTTTAGCCTGGACGCTATGGACATGGGCTCTGCACCAGCCCAGACTTCCTGGGCCCTCTGGTTCTGCTCTCCCAGGCCCTTCCTCAAGGGCAGGGGCCTCTGGAGGTGGACGCAAATGCACATGCAGCACTGAAACACTGCTACTGCTTTTAAGGCTCCAATCTTCCTCTTTCTCTATTTTTTAAAAACACATTTAACCTGTAGACTCAGCACCCAGGTCATTTGCCAGAAAGTCATTAGAGGATCTATGATAAAACCCACAAGCACAAAGGCACAGAGCCATCTTCCTACCTTTAAGGAAGCAGTCCTTGTTGCGGACCATGACGATCTTCTTCCCCAGCAGGCAGGCAGCACGGTGGAGCTCACAGTGGTTTTCGTAAACCCTCCCGTCTGAGCCACACACGGGCACATAGCTGGGCCGGCAGGCCTCCAGGCATCGGCACTCGGGCTCCCCTGTCTCCCTGTTGAGCATACACCTGCTCCCGCGGCCGCACAACTTCTTCCCGCAGGAGGCTGGCAGCTCGTCGTGGCTGGAAAGTCCTGCGAGGCACACAAACACAGAGGGTCAGCCGCCAGCACTCGCGGGCATGGGCCACCCACATGGCTCTCTCAGGCTGTGTTGGCCAGAGTCTGTGAAGCCAAGGCATCGGGGCTCAGCTGCCCCATGGAGCCCCTGCCCCTCCAATGGGTGGTGGACAGGAGTGCTACAAGCAATGCCCTGTCATGTAGAGCCCAGGTTTTATGTCTGGCTCCCACCAAGCATCTCAGACACAACCCCTGCCCGTCCTGGGAGGGAGGAGTCAACAGAGGGCCATGCGGAGGTGGTAAGGTACCAATGGACCCTGCTGACTGAGAGGCGGAGGGCTTGCCAAGGGATGGGGGCTTGAGCCAAGGTTCCTGTAACCACCATGCAGCTAGCATTTGCCTGCCTTAGGGAGGAGACCTGGCATGAGCAGGGGTTTTGTGCAAGAGTGGGGGTGGGAAGTAAGGGGTAGCAAGATGTGGGTCTGTCTTGCTAGATTCAGAGAGCCAAGTGGAACTTCAGTCTGATACGTTAGGCACTGGGGAGCCATGGTGGAGACTAGTAACAGTGGAGTAAGGAGAAAGTGGTTCTCTAAGTGTTTAGGAATGGGGGCAGCCAAGGCAGGGAGGTCAGAGGTTGACCATTTCCTCTGGAAAGAGTATGGTTCTCCAAGACACAGGAGCAGGGGTAGCACTGGCACTCCACTGCTCAGCCCTTCCCTGGAGGCTCAGAAGGTAAAGAATCTGCCTGCAATGTGGGAGACCTGGGTTCAACCCCTGGGTTGGGAAGACTCCCTGGAGGAGGGAACAGCTACCCACTCCAATATTCTTGCCTGGAGAATTCCATGGACAGAAGAGCCTGGCGGGCTACAGTCCATGGGGTAGCAAAGAGTCAGACACGACTGAGTGACTAGCAATAACAACAGTCCTTCTGGCATAATAGCACAGCCTATGTCCATGGGCAGGAGGGCTGAGATCATGGAAACAGCAGCTGCCGTGCTGCTGTGTGTCTCCTGTACCCAACACACACCCATGATGATCTCAGGCAGTGGTGTCCCGAGCTCACACACCAGAGCAGTGGGGCAGAGTGGTTTCTTGCTGAAAAGGCTCACTTACGTGGACGCTTAAGCAAGCATCCATCACCTATGGGACATTCCTCAGGAGCCCAGAAAACTGGATTATGGCCATGTGGCATTAATGGCAACGGATAGGAAACTGAGAATTATAAAAGGATATCAAAACACAAATAATTGAAACATATATACAGATTTTACAGCCACAGAAGTCTTTGCTTTTAAGTTTTAATTAAATTTTCTTCAAAATATTGGCAAGACAGAATGGCCCTGACAGTCAAGACTGAACTTTCAGCCTCAACTCCTACTCTATGGGATTAAAATGCCTAAGGAAAAAAAAGCAAAACTTGTTTTTGGTTAAGTCTGCTTTTCATCATTATAGATTTGAAAGGAAAAAAATCAGTTATCAGTAGATTAACTGCTTGATTCAATAACTCATTTAAATTCTTCCAGCCTTGGCAAGCTAAGAAATATTGACTTTTTCTTGAATCATAATAAGCTAGAAGGTCAAAATATCTCTTAGCAGTATAAAAGTACAGATCCTAAGTGGGCGTGTGAATCTCCTTTATCCACTTTGCTAATTGTTGGCGTGTCACTGCAAAGACTCAGGGGCATTCATGGGCCCCTGCTCGCCCTGCTGGCAAGGCTGATGGGCAGAGGAAGCCGGGGTGCTGGCTCGACAGTGGGAGGCTCTGGGCTGGAGGCCCCCCACCCACAGTGTCTATGGCTGCTTTGCCATGGAGCGTGTTTGATTAGCAAAATTCTCCTGGGTTACCAGGGGAAGTGCTGGCGGCTACTAGAAGAAACTAACAGGCTCTGAAAATATCAGCCTTTGTTTCTTTCCAAGACAATGCTGCCTTTGTATCACTATTTTCATCAATTTTCCTATGTGATGTGAAGGACACCCACTAGTGGCTCCATTTAAGACACTGAGCCCAGCTTTCTGAGCCTCTGGTCTCACAGTGCCTGCTTTGGGGGCTTTGCCCTGGCTGGGCTGCCCACGGAGACAGGCTATGCCCTCTCTCTGGGTACCTCAGCCTCAGTGTACCCCTGGGGCCCATTTCGGCTGCCCCTGCCAGTCGGAGTGCCCCTCTCTGAATCCTCTGAGCCCAGGAGGGCCTGCCTGATTCTCTGGCCTCAGGAGATGCCCAGGGTACAGAGCCTTTATCTTCTTGCCCTTGCCCCCATCATTGACTCAGGATTTGTGAAACACAATAGTTTTCAAAGCTGTCCTCCCTAACTCTGTTTAACCCCCAGGCTAGAGGCTGGGCTGGGAGGGTAGAGGGGGACCATATGCAGCGATCTGCTCAGGGGTGTATCTCTCTTGCTTTCTCCAAGAGGGGAGCTGGAGGGATGACAGTACGAAGGGGAAGCCACTGTGTGTAGAGATGGGCCTTTGCTGGGATACAGGGGGCTGGAACCAGGAGGGCAGAGCAGGAAGGCCCTTCAGAGACCACCTAGTCCAGTGCAAACATCAAAGGAAGGGCCAGTTCGCATGGGCAGGCACGGGGAGAGTCCCCTCTACCTGACCTTGGCCCTCTGAGATGCCCACAGCCCAGGCTGCAGCCAGCGCCTCTGAGGAGCAAGCAGCACTGCACTGCCCAGGTCTGATCATCCTGCCAGTGTGGCTCTGGGGGCCTCTACCAAGCTGCGCTCTGAGGGGCCAGTATCAAGAAAACACTCGTGCCGACCTGTGCTCATCCAAGCTGCCAAGACACTCAGGTTCTCTCCAACATGGAAATGGGCTGTTGGCACATATGTGATTTCTAATGATCTGCAACGAGGACAGAAGTCGCTTGAAAGCCCTGCACTGCCCTTCCCAGTCTGTGGCCGGCAAGCCCACAAAGAGCTGAGAACGTTGTGCATGGGGGTACAGGGGCCCCGGCCCTGCCACCGAGACACCCGCCAAGTGTGGTTTCAGAAACGAGTCCCTTGTCACCACTTCCTCCTTGTTATTAAAACAGAATGAATTCCCCACTCCTACCAGGACGATGATAAACCAGTAATGGGAAAGGTAACCAAGTGAGACTGCCAGCAACTGCCTACAGTATTTATGGGTACGACCATGATGCCTGGAAAAGATATAATGCGCTTAATTTATAGTCATAAAGAAAGTCATTTACCCAGGTTAGAAACCGATCATCTCACCAAATAAGTGCTTTTCAACACTAATTAAATTTACTGAACACAGTCAGACATGGGAATTGTTACATGAAAGTTATGGTGGCAGAAGAAACAAGTCCATCTGTAACCAGTCAGTGCTAAAGTCTCCCTCTGCAATTCAAATGAGGATTCTCCACGTGACTGCCCCAGACCCGGAACTGCTACCTCAGGGCATGGGTGGAGGCAGTGGAGGATAGCAGTGGTCAGACAAGCCACCCAACCCCAAGAGAGGGATCAGAGGGAGCAAGCCTTCCCCATTCACCGGGAGCAGGAAGCGTTTCTTGTTTTGTCACCATTGACCGCAGGGCAGAGCACAGACAATTCGGCTCTTTTGCTTCCAAACTCTGACTCAGTCTCAACTGGTTCCTTGCACAAGGCACACTAATGAGCAGGCAACCTCTCCGAGCAGGATATGGCCTGAATAGCACAGGGGGGAAACCCCTTAGTGTTCCACTCTGGGATGCTCAGTGCCTTCAGGTACATTTGCCCGGTGCGGTGTTCCGTCTGAGAACTCAGCCTCGGCTTGCCTGCTGAGGAAGCCCCTCCCCTCACACGGCCTGTGGCGGTCATTCTCCATCTCTCTATGAGCAGTACTGCCTCAGTCCCCTGGGGAAGGGCTGGAGCTGAAATCCCCACTACCTGGCCACACGCCACCACAAAGCCCTAGTGAGGTGATGGCATGGTTCTATGGTGGCTGCAGAATCACGAGTCATGTACAGATGTGACAGCTGGACAGTAAAAAAGAAAAAGAAAAAAGGCTGAGTACTGTTAGGTAGGTAGAATAGGGAAAAGGAGTCCAAAATGGCGGTGGCTAAGACAAGGAAGGTCAAAGGAAGGTCCGAGGACCAGAGTGAAGACTTCAGGCAGAACAAACAGCACTCCTGGCTAAGCCCAATTTGCATAGGGCAGGCCCAAGTGGAGGAAAAAAACCTAAGAGGAGGAGCCAAAGCGCTTTCTCACGGACTCTCTCTCCCGCGTGCGTGCGCTCTTCTCTCTCTTCTCTCTTCTCTCTTCTCTCTCTCCTCTCTCTTCTCTTCTCTTCTCTCTCTCTTCTCTTCTCTCTCTCTCTCCTCTTTTCTCTCTTCTCTTCTCTCTCTTCTCTCTCTCTCCTCTCTCTCTTCTCTTCTCTCTTCTCTCTTCTCTTTTCTCTTCTTTCTTCTCTCTCTCTCTTCTCTCTCTCTTCTCTCTTCTCTCTCTCTCCTCTCTCTCTCTTCTCTCTCTCTCTCTTCTCTCTTCTCTCTCTCTCTTCTCTCTCTTCTCTTCTCTCTCTCTTCTCTTTTCTCTTCTCTCTCTCTTTCTTCTCTCTCTCTCTCTCTTCTCTCTTCTCTCTCTCTCTTCTCTCTCTCTCTTCTCTCTCCTCTCTCTTCTCTCTCTCTTCTCTTCTCTCTTCTCTTTCTTCTCTCTCTCTTCTCTCTCTCTCTTCTCTCTCTCTCTTCTCTCTTCTCTCTCTCTCTTCTCTTCTCTCTTTCTCTCTCTTCTCTCTCTCCTCTCTTCTCTCTCTTCTCCTCTCTCTCTTCTCCTCTCTCTCTCTCTTCTCTCTTCTCTCTCTTCTCCTCTCTCTCTCTCTTCTTTCTCTCTTCTCTTCTCTCTTCTCTTCTCTCTTTCTCTTCTCTCTCTTCTCTTCTCTCTCTCTCTCTTCTCTCTCTCTCTCTCTCCTCTCTCTCTCTTCTCCTCTCTCTCTCTTCTCCTCTCTCTTCTCCTCTCTCTCCTCTTCTCCTCTCTCCTCTCTCCCCTGCTATCTTCTAAATAAAATAGAGCTATAACACTGATTTGCCTAAGAGCTGTAGCACAGTTTGTCCAAGACCCGAGAGCTGTGATGCACCGAGGGCTTTAATGTCCGTTGCTCCAAATCTTTGTTGTGATGAGACAAAGAACCAAGGAACATACACTCGTGTGACAGTACCGAAGAATTGATGCCTTCGAACTGTGATGCTGGAGAAGACTCTTGAGAGTCCCTTGGACTGCAAGGAGATCAAACCGGTCAATCTGAAAAGAAATCAACCCTGAACATTCTTTGGAAGGACTGATGCTGAAATTGAAGTTCCAATATTTTGGCCACCTGATGCGAAGAGCTGACTCACTGCAAAAGACCCTGATGCTGGGAAAGATTGAGGGCAAGAGGAGAAGGGGGATAACAGAGGACGAGATGGTTGGATGGCATCACTGACTCAATGGAAATGAATTTGAGCAAACTCCAGGAGATAGTGAAGGACAGGGAAGCCTGGCATGCTGCGGTCCATGGGGTCACAAAGAGCTGGACACGACTGAGTGAGTGAACAACAACAACAGTGGCTTCACACTCTGCAGGGCCCAAGACAGGCCAAGGAGAGTGGGTGCGGACACTGAAGATGAGAGGCAGCACATGCAGTCCCAAGAACTGGCCGCCCTGCCTGCTGATGGCCTCACTGCTGCCTGCCCTAAATGCCTGCCTGTCACTGCAGTGGTCTCTGGTTCCTGCAGACAGAATGTATTTGTACAGGGATGAAGGGCCCACCTGTCAGCAGACATAGGCATACACAGATTATATGCGTTACTTTCTGTGCATCGATAGGGATCCAGCAGGGAGCTGAAGCCTGTATCTTGTGCTGTGGGCAGGTTTTTTAAAGACCTAGAGTGAGGGCTTGCATTTGGAAGAGTGTGTGTAGAGGAGCAGTGATGTGGGCTGTATCAGCTGGAGCTGGGTAATGGTCACAGTACTTGCCCACATCTTCCCTAACAACTCAACCTTAGACATGCCCAAGATGGTCTGGAGACAGGGTGTCTGTAAACTTTGAATCCATCATTACAGAAGACACCCAAGTGCCTTGGAAGTAGTTGCAGAATTCAGGTTTGTATGAGAGCCAGGCAGAGACCCAGGTCTACAGCCAGTGCAGTTTCTACACACTGTGTGGAGTTGGGGGTAACAACCAGGCACTTCAGGAGTGCTTGCCAGCCAGCTCTCCATCCACCCATTCATCCAATGAATATTTATGAAGCACCTCTCATGGGCCACAGACCCTATTCTAGATGCCAGGGACACAGGCAGACTGGGACCCTGTCTTCAGTTCACTGATATCACAGAAAGACACACAAGAATGTGAACAAGTGAACACATATAAGGCAAATGTGGACTGCAGAAAAGGCCAGGAAGGAGTTAAACAGGGCACTGCAGTGGGCAGGCTTCCATCTGGAGGTCAGGAAAGAGAGGAGGTGAGAGTTGACCTGAGATCTGAAAGTCAAGGGGCAGAGCCCCAGACAGCACAGCAACTTGGGGTGCCAGAGCCCAGGGTACAGAACAAGCGGAGAGGGTCAGGCCTGGATTGCTTCCAGGCAGATCTCACAGGGCAGAACCAGTCTGTAGAGTCAAATTTGCTGTTTGCCCATCTGTATCCCCAGGGAAGTGGGGTGACTCTGGCTCCCTGAAAACTTCAGTCAGTTTGTGGGAACTCAGTGTTGGAGGGGAACCCCTCTCCTGGGTTCAGCACCGCCTGCTCCACACCTGGTTAAAAGGCCTGTCCTCCAACACCCGCCCCCTCACCCCCCACCCCAGCCACCATTCCTAATATTTACACAAGCTTATCTAATCCTCACTTAGCCCTCGTAACAGCCCTGTAAGGTAGATGCACTGACCTCACTCTGAATGTGGCATGTACATCTGCCCACTTTACAGACTGGGAAATATGAGTCCTGCAGTGACATGCCGATGGTCACACAGCAAGTAGATTTTAGGTGGTGGAGCCTAGATTTGAATGAGTCTCACCCCAAATCTCTCAGACTTGGAATAATAAGCTCAGCCAGGAATATGAGTTCCCTCAAGGAACCCAGGCCAGAAGGATTCAGATGTCTAGTCTGGGCTTCTCTAACATCAGGACACACACAGATGTCAGCACTCCTGGCCAGCAGGATCGCTGCTGCTCACACATCCCAAGAATATACAGCCTGGAGGCCAATTTAGCAACTTTTCTGAGGGCTATAGGCTCACAGCGTCACAGGAGGAAGTCCCACTTGGATCTTAGAACACAGAATTCCAAGCCCATGCATCGTCATGCATGGACACCTGGCCCACAACCCCCTCCTTCCATTGTGATGTCTCAGCCTCAGTGGCCCACTTCCCCCCTCCTCTGGCCTTTTCCCCTGAAATTGTTAAGGTGACTGCTGGGCAGACGTGATGTCCTCTCAGTGACCACACAGTGCATCCTAAGCCGAGACTACTGTGTGCTTCATGAAAGAAGAAATTTGACCAGCTCAGAAACACTTGACCAATGTTCCAGCTTCCAAAGCTTAATAGAAACATATGGCTACCCATCGCTGGAAGGTAATGCTACTGTTCTGTGTGTGGCTCACAGATACTAGATTAAGGTCTGACAAATTGGCTTCAAAACACACCAATCAGTCAAAGCCAGAAATGCCTGGCACACAGAGAGGGAAGAAGGACTTCTAACCCTCAGCAGGCTCTCAATTCTGCCTGAGGAGTTTGATTCTAACCAATTCTACAGCAGACCAAAGCTCAGACTAGGATATTACACACTGTCCTACCTCCCTGGGCAAGGTTTCTGGAGGTAACTATTTCCGGTCAGGGATGAAGAATGTAAGTGCCAAAGGACACTCCTCTAAAACCTGAAAACAGGACTCTGATGAGGATACAAAATGAGCAGTGTTTAAGATTTATTCAACTCGGTTATGAGGGACCCTCAGGAAGGTAAAGCTGGTTCAAAGGAGAGTTGGTGGAGGTACAGGTGTTGGAGAGATTAGGTGGGATAAGGCTGCCAGGAAAGACGTACAACTGGGGAATGACCTACAGGGCAAGAACACCATACCCTTTGGGGGGTATTTTTTCCACCAGAAAGAAACAGTTTGCATTTTTACTGGAAACAAATCTGCAAGTTAATGTGTAACTGCATAGTGTGGGCCTTTGATGAACACAAACTAATGAGGTGAACAGAGATATAACTGCCTAGTTCAGAATGGTGTAGCATTTTGGGGTGAGTCTGTTAAAAGATGTTCCTGTATGACACAAGAGGACTTGCCACCCTCTCTTGGCCTTATTCCCAAGTTCTGGGTAATTTTCCCAATGTCAACAACAGTGGCAGATGTCATCTGAGTCACCTGCCAGGAATTTCATCCTTGTCTCCTTCCTGTGGAGCCCCCAGCCTCACAAAAGACCCCAGAAGGAGGAAATGAGACTGCAAACCACCGAGCTCAGCTCTGCTGGACTCTCACTTGAGAAAGACAAGTGAGGTGTGTGGGAATGTGAGGGCACGCTGGAGCTGGACGTGTGTGAGTGAACTCATCCTAGAATTTACGTGATTCCCAAATCCCATCTGGGTTTCAAGTAACTCAAGGGTAAAGCTCACATTGACCCAGCCCCGGGCTCCTGGCCTTGTGAGCTGTGTGAGCCCAGTCAAGTTTCCCACTCTCTTTTCCCTCTAATTTAAATACAAGGATAATGATGCTTTGCCCTTTACAGGATCTTTTTTTTTTTTTTTTTTTTGAGGATTACATGAGCTGATTTGTGTGAAGGGCTTGGCACATAGTAGGCACTCAATTCAGACATTTGGAATTACTGACAGGTTAGTTATAGTCTTAAGGAGGTCTGCCTTAATGAAAAGGGGAACAAATTTATACTGCAAGTATTGCCTGGTTTTAAAAGGCAGACTCACAATAGCACGCTTCATAATATCTTGAGGAAATGCTTCCCTTGAAGCTTCCCCTGCACTGGAAACTTGCTTGACCCAAGTTAAGTCTGCCCAGCTTTCGGGGGCATCTGAAATCACACATTCTCAGGGCACGGTGAGCAGCACTGGCCTGCGGCCTCCACTCTGCACCCCAGGGCCTCTGACCTGAACACACTTTCGAAAGCAGCCTGGACATGGGCCCCGGTCCTGTGGCTGTAGCCGGCTGCTCTCCTCAGTCAGTCCTGGTGTTTCTCTCTCCTCTGGGAACCTTTTGCACTGTTATGCCATCTCTCCCTCTATAGTGTATTGATGACAGTGAAACTACCTCACTCATGATTTCTAGAACTTTCTCCCTGAGGCCTCCCACAGGCATACTCCACTTAAAAGGGGCTCCCAGACTGCTAGCCTGGATCTTTATCTGGCTGTTTGCTGGCGCTCAGCACTTCTCGCTGTGAAACTGGGGACCCCCACTCACATGGCTCCCCAGACAGTAGAGCAAGCCCTGGAGCAGGGCCACTGTAGCCAATCTCCACCATCACTCAGAGCTCCAGGGTGGGCATGAAGTGGTCTCTCTGGTTTCAGAGGAAAGACCAGGTTCTACTTCTGCTGAAGAGAGCTTGGCACAGGGCCTAGCACAGAGAGGGCTGAGGAAAACATCAGAAGAAAGACCAAATCTTATTAACACACTTCAGAGACCTAAGACAGCTGGCTTAGTAACCAGAAATCAATGGTTCTAAAGAAACAGACACGGCAACATAAGTAATAGAGTAGAAACTGGACAGCATTTGGTGGGAGAATGCACTGGACTGGACTGGGTTCTGTCTGGATTCCACCAAAGCAAGCCTTTTTCACATGTGAGCCCAGTTTCCATATGAGGGGGTATCTATAATTCCCTGAGACTGGATTTAGGATGTCTATAAGAGCTTGTGTTCTAACATGCACATCTTTGGGCTGTAGTAAAACTACGATAATCCCTCCTTTTTTCTTTTTGCCTCTATTTGCCCTACCAGGTTATCTCAACTGGCCTTTGAAGGGTTATTTTGAAGACATTGTTGGGAAGAAAAGCTGCATAAAAATGTGAAGCACAATTGGATTTTTGCCCTTGGGAGAGTTTCCTTAACAAAATGGTTTTGTTTTAGAGCACTTCCTCCAAATACATTCCTATCCCCAGGTTTCCGTTCATTGCCTAAAGCCTCTCCAGTTCACATCTGTCTTACTCT
The DNA here is from genome assembly GCF_029378745.1 of Bos indicus. Lineage (NCBI taxonomy): Eukaryota > Metazoa > Chordata > Mammalia > Artiodactyla > Bovidae > Bos > Bos indicus. The sequence continues at coordinate 44,771,595 of NC_091766.1, forward strand.
CTGTCACCAGGGCCCTCATTTTTCCTCCTGGTACTCAGCTCCCTTGTCACTTTCTCTGGGTCCTCGGGGGTCCCTGCGTCTTCCAGCTGAGGGGGGCAGATGTTGCTGCTCTCAGTGGGTCCCCTCTCTCGCTGATACCTCATTATGTGGGTTTGTTCCTGCTTCTCCACCAGCTAATGATTCAAGGCCGTGACACCTTCGGCTGCCTCCAATTATTTTGAGGATTATTGTGGAGACACTCAGCATGAGCCACCAGGATGCTTCCTAACACTTTAGACCTATGAACACAGAAGGGATGTTAAATCCTTCCAGGGCCATTTACCTGCTGTACAAATGCTGCCCCCAGGTCGACACATTATCCTGGTAGATCACCTGTCATTGGTGTATCTTACAAAACTGAATAATATGTACTTCTTGATTATTCCTTTAAAGCAAGAAATGGAGTGCAACAAAAATATCTGATATTAGCACAGAAAAATTTAGTACTTTCTAGTCAGAAGGGCGGGTTTCCCAGGTGGTACAATGGTAAAGAATCTGCCTGCCAATGCAGGAGATGCAGGTTCAATCTCTGGGACAGGAATATTCCCTGGAGAAGGGATTGGCAACCTGCTCCAGTATTCTCGACTGGAGAATCCCATGGGCCAGAGGAGCCTAGCTGGCTACATTCTATGGTGTTGCCAAGAGTCAGATACGACTCGGGAACTAAACAACAATAATAACCACCAGAAGGGTATCAGTTTCTCCTCTTAAAGACCTGCCCTTTCTCTCTCAATCATAAAAATACATGCTGGATAATATCGAAACAAAGCTCAGTAATAGTATCAAATAGATAATTCCATTTCTACTCTGGTTTGCCTGAACCCAGCAGCTGCTGAGGCCTCTGGTAGGTGGGCCTGGGGGCCCAGGGAGGCTGGCTAACTATCCCTCCTGAACAGCTGGGTGTGCTGCAGCTCTGAGCCCGGGAGTGCACACGCTGAATGGACAGCCAGATACTTCCTTCAGATGTCTCCGTAGGGGCCAGCGAAGTATTTCAGCATCTGAACCTGAGCTCCGGGGAGCAGGCAGTGGACAATAACCATCCACATGAGGGGGTCCGGCCTCCAGGGGGAAAAGAACAACCAGAATTAGAGCTGCTAGAGAAGGATAATGACTTCAACAGTCAACAAGATATCAAAACTCCAGGAGGAGTGAGCACAGCACAAGGAGGGTTTTCAAGAGTCATGATTTTTGAACCAAAAAGAAAATCAGAGGGATTTAAAAAGAGAATGGTCAGCACTGGGACTCAAATCTTCCAAGATCAAGTAGAGTACATATCTCAAGGCCCAGAGCAAAAAATAGAAGAAAAAAAAAAGTTCTGAAATATAGTAGTCATTCTAAATAAAAACTTTAAGGAAAAAAAGGCACAGAAGACAACTTCTAAATATGTCCTTTTAAATGGTCAACCACTGCTTCAAGTAAAGATCAGGAGCCAGACAGGGGTACTTGTCATCACCATTTTTATTCAAAAAGGAAGTGTAGTAAAACAAGAAGATGAAACATTAGTAAAAATTTGGAAGAGGCAACTAACAATTATCTCTTTTCACTAATTGTGCATCTGTATACTTAGAAAACCAAGAGGTTCTAGTGAAAAAATATGAAAATTTTAAGAGAATTATGATGAGGGTGGTTGGACAGATGATAAATATGTCAAAATTAATCATTCTCCTCTTCATTAGCAAAATAATTAGAAATAGAAAAGGGAAAATAGTCCACTCATAATAATGATAAGACCATAAAATATTTATGAATAAATTTAACAAGAAAGCCATAGGACTGATATGAAAAAGACTATAAAATATTATTGAAGGTCATAAAATAAGATTTGAACAAATGCAAAAACGTTTCACATTCTTGGGTGGGAAGACATTACCATAAATTTACAAATTTAATGCAATATTTTGGGAATTGGATAAAATAATCTCAAGAAGTTCATTTGGAAGAATAAATGGCCCCAGATAACCAAGAAAAATAAGAAAAAGAATACTGAAGTGGGATGTGACTTTTCTGATATCAGAACATCAAACCAGAAAGCTGCTATATGATCAAATCAATAAGATAATGATTGAGGAATAGACAAATCAATGACTGCAGATATGACAATAAAATAGAAGAGGGTCCAGAAATAAATCCCCATGTATGTGAAAATTCGATGTATGACAAGAGTGGCTACTACATAGGGAACATGATAGTCATTTGATAAATGATAGTCACTATATTTCGCCTAGCTATCCACCTGGAATGAAACAGCATCAGAAACTTCTCACAACACATAAAAGACAAAATTAAAGTAGCTGTACATGTTTAAATTATTCCTATTAAATGATGAGTGAATATAACAATACTTATACACTTTGTGCACAGCCTAAGCATTACAGTACAATAAACTATGTACTCATCAATGCACTTAAAAAAGTTTCATTAGTTTTGAATTCCTCCTATTTTATTCCCTCATTTCTACTCAGAGGTAAATATTATCTGGAATTTTTGTCTATTATCATTTTGTTTTTCTTTGTAGTTTGAGCTCATCTTTGTATTTTTATGCAGTATACTGCTTTTTTTTTAAACATGTTTCTGAACTTTACAGAAATGAATCACCCTATACTTACTTACCTGTGAAGTGACCTCTCTGCTCTTACACTGTCTAGTTTCACACCTTTGCATATACCTGCAATTCATTTTCACTTATGGTGCCCGTTGTACACACATGCCATTATTCATCTATACAGTTTATTTAGATTGTTGATTGCTTTTTCCCATGGTCCTCTTTCTCTCTTTTGTTTCTTTATTTTGGATTGAATACTTCACCTTTGGTTCTTTTCTTCTACTCAGATGAAAATTAAATATACTCTTTTTATTCTTCTACTCTTTAATCCATAAATTAAAAAATGTATAAATTAACCTAAGTCCAAAATTAACTAATAACTATACCCTCCACAGGAAGAACTTCAGACCATATGAACTATAATCACTCCTCCCTTGACCTAAATATATGAAAATAGTATATATTAATTCTGCTTTTATTCCTCATAATTCCTTCTTATGCCTCGAGTTTTCTTAGTTGTGTCTGTCTAAAATACCCATATTACCCTCATTTAAAAGAGTGATTTGTGCTCTGTAATTAATTCTATGTTCACAGATCTTTCCTCTCAACTTAATAAACATTTAATTATTCTGCTCTTTGGCTTCCTTGTTACTGAGATGTCAGCTGACAGCCTTTTCATTCTTTTGTATGTAATCCTTCTTTTCTCTTTGAATCATTTTAAAATCTTCACCTTGTTTTCCTGCAGTTTCTCCATGACGTGAAAGCGTTAGTCGCCCAGCTGTGTTTGACTCTTTGAAACACCACGTACTCCTCCTGCCAGGCTTCTCTGTCCATGGGATTTTCCAGGCAAGAATACTGGAGAGGATTGGCATTTCCTTCTCCAGGGGATCTTCCTGACCCAGGGATGGAAACCCAGTCTTCTGCATTGCAGGCAGATTCTTCGCCATCTGAGCCACTATGGAAGCCCCTCTATAATGTAAGTATGCAGATTTCTCTGCATTTGTTCTGCTTGCAATTCATTTGGCTTCCAGGAAGTGAGGATTCATGCCTTTCATCAGTTCATCACAGCCATCTTTACATATTGTCTCTGCTCCATTATTTCTCTTTCCCCCCTCCCCAGGCATTCTGATTAGACACGTTACAAGTCCTCATTCTACCTCCTTCTATCTCAGTATCTATTATCTCTTTCACATTTCCCATATTTGGTTTCTCTGTGCTGCATTCTATATAATTTTTTTCTAATTCATCTTCTAACTCCTGAATTCTTCAGGCCTTTTCTAATGTACTCTTGCACTCTCTCATTGAGCGTTTATCTTTGAATGTTTATTTCTGAAAGTTCTATTTAGTTCTTCATGAAGATGAATGGTCATCTCAAGACTCTTGATTTTCAACCATATTTGAATCTTCAAAAATCATTAAACATATATTTTATATTCCGAGTCACATTGTTATTTATGCTGGTTGTTGCATGGTGTTTCTCCCCCATGGCATTTCAAGTTTATTTTTTTAAGAGTGAGCTCACACTTCTTGGAAGTGGATCTGTGAAAATTCTGGATGCACAGTTTGAAGATGGGCTCATCTTGAGCTAAGCACTTGTGCTAGGTACTCAAGGACTCCATCATTCTGGGTTAAGCTCAATTTTATGTTTGAGATTTTACAGACTACCTAGGTAGTCTGCATCTGAGCTACAATTTCTTATAGAGATCACCATATGGTTATATGTTATCATGAGATTTTTTTTCCCCTTAATTTTGTCTACTCTTAATTTTGTGCAAGGACTTGAGACAAGCACATTCTCTTGTACTTGCTTGTGACAGGGTATGTTTCTTTCTTGTTTAATCCTCCATTGTGGATGTAATCCCTTGGAGTTTCTGGTTTATGATGGGAAGGAGAGAAATTTTTCCAGATATATCCAACTTGGAAGGACCCTGGGGTTTGTCCTTGGTGCCCTGAATTATGCTGGGTGATCAAACCAAAGCTAAGGTTCACCCAGTTTGGCCAAAGCCCTCCAGGCAAAGCCAGCTTCCAGCTACATTACTCTCTGGGTTCCTTATTTCACTTTCTTTTTTTAACCTCTAAGTATTCCTTACATTCTTACCAGCACATCAATGCCTATAAGGATTTAAAAATATATTTCTCTGCCACACCGCCAGAGGCAGAAGTTAGGTTATGACTTTTAAAAGTATTATATAACAATTACAAAGCTGAGGTAAATACAGGGATACAACACTCAACGCAGCACTGGTCAGCTCTTTGGAAAGTGGCTGAGAACTGTTCCTGCCACAGAAGAGACTCGGGGAAGCCTGTGGTCACTGCCAGATAGCCTCTTGCCATTTTTCTGAGTCCACCTGCATGTTTAAAGCAAACTTCAGCTCTTCCAACACCAGAAAGTTACAAATTAAAGAGAAGTCTATGAATGGGATGCAGTGGAGGAAAAAAGACACAGTTATCACCAGTAACCTATGTCCCTATCTTCTACCTCAAAGCCCAGAGCAGGGCCACTTAGGAGCAGTACTTTTCTCAGTATAGTGAGGTGGCCGGTGACAAATACAAGATCACGGACTTACCACTTGCAGACCACTTGTGATAACAGAAATAAAAAAGACTGAGTTGGGTTTGAAGTATCTTCTGAATAAGCAATGCCTTTAGGCACAGTGTGGGTCTCTGACCTGTAATGCCATCTGATCTCTAGTTTATATTGACCAGAACAAACCTGCTTTTGACTGGTCCTCCTCTCCTGAGGCAGACTCAGCGGAGAGGGAGGGCTTTGCTCTCATTGACACGTTTCTAACTAAAGCCTGGGCAGAAGTCATTCTGTACCAGTTATTGGATCAACCTTATCTAGAGTGGCAAAACGGGACAATATTTAAAACCAAAATATCCTTCTAAGCAGGTCTTATTGGCCAAAACAAAACTATGTTTGATTTGTGACAACAAGCATACTTATCATTTCACATCTAAATGTGTCAGAATGACTTTTGCTATTTTATTCCAAGGGGAGAAAATTCTAATACTATTTTAATTTCAAAAATTCATAGTTAAGAGGTAGGCAAGTGGGGAGTGGGGTACCACAAGGAAGGGGACCAAAGAATGAAGGCCATATTGGTTCTAGTAGCAGCGCACTGGGCAGTGGCAGGTGGGATAAGGACCCACAGAGGAAGATGGGGTCAGGATATTACTTTATATACAGGGGAACCTAGCAATAGATGCATACCTTGAGGATAATGGGAGCCAGGTTTCTTACAGAAGAGAGTTACAAATAAGAAAAGAGGGAAGCTAAAATGAACTCTAGAAAATGAACTGTGTGTGTGTGTGTCCTGTGTGTCTTTTCTGAGAGGAGCCAGGAGCAGTAAAACTCCAGTAGTAAGGAGCACATTTTATTCTCATGTCTTGGTTTCTATATGCAATTCACCACTAATGGGAACCAAGGCTCTTTGAAAAAAATGGCTTATTCCAGGGAAGGGGCAGGGAAAGTATAAGAATAGCCCAGGGTATCTTTTGCCAGAAAGTAAGGAAAAGTCTTTTAAAAAAAAATCATGGAACATATCAAAAGATGCAGAATACAGTTTGAAGAAGCTCCTGCTGGCCAAATCTTGGACCTCCTGAAAATAATGATAGCAGCAGGTAATATCCCATTGAATAAACAGAAATCCACAAATCCACAGTGAGTTTTAAAAACTGGGCAAATAAATGGGGTAAAGTAGAAAAGTCTTCCTTACAGTAGAATTTCAATTAATAAGAATAGAAGAAATAAAGGAGGTAGAAAATTTTAATTTGGCAATGATAGTATTAATTATTTCAGGCCAAGAAAATCAATAAATGTTAAAATTGGTGGGTGAGAAAGGAATAAAAGGATATTTACATAGCTTCAAAATATCTCATCAGAAAACATTTATTAGTTTTAAAGGAAAACAGAGTAACTTTACAGTGGAGAAAGCTGGTAGATATCATCTTATTCAAGTGATCAAAGTTAACATTACCAGCGATGGGACAGGTTGCCATCAATTCTTAGTTGATGGGATGCAGGAGGAGAGCTCCATCCTAAAGGAGATCAGTCCTGGGTGTTCACTGGAGGAACTGATGTTGAAGCTGAAACTCCAATACTTTGGCCACCTGATGCGAAGAACTGACTCATTTGAAAAGACCCTGATGCTGGGAGGGATTGGGGGCAGGAGGAGAAGGGGATGATAGAGGATGAGATGGTTGGATGGCATCACCGACACAAAGGACATGGGTCTGGGTGGACTCTGGGAGTTGGTGATGGACAGGGAGGCCTGGCATGCTGCAATTCATGGGGTCCCAAAGAGTCGGACACGACTGAGCGACTGAACTGAACTGAGGAGCAGAGCTCATCATAACTTCAGTTTTATTCTTGCCCAAAATTCACAACTTCAGTGTAGTCACAAAGAAACATGAGATGAACCCAAATTGAGAGACATTATTAAAATGACTGGCCTATAATCTTAAAAAATGTTAAGGATATGAAGGCCAAGAAAGGATTGAAGAACTGTTCTGCATTGAAGCAGGCTGAGGATAGATGACAACTAAATGTAATGGGTGGTTCGATGTGACGTCTCTTACTATAAAGGATACTGTTAGGATGAAACTTCAATGAGGTCCTCTGTGAAGTATATTTTGGAGTCCTTTGTATTGTTCTTACAATTTCCCAATAATATGGTAGACATTAAAAAAAAAGGCATCTAAAATTTCAGACAGAAGTATATCTCTGTGTAAGATAGAAATTTCCAAAAGATTGCTGCTCCTTTTATAACAACAAAAAAAACTCAGGACTACAATTCATACCTTATTTTTAGTCATGTGATAGTAATAAAGGAATATATGTCTAAGTGAACCAAATTCAGAGAAGAGGAAGCCTTTAATAGAACTTAATATACAATATATTCAATTTATTCAGTTCAGTTCAGTTCAGTCGCTCCGTTGTGTCCGACTCTTTGCAACCCCATGAATCGCAGCACGCCAGGCTTCCCTGTCCATCACCAACTCCCAGAGTTCATGTCTGGGATGGACTCACGTCCATCGAGTCAGTGATGCCATCCAGCCATCTCATCCGCTGTCGTCCCCTTCTCCTCTTGCCCCCAATCCCTCCCAGCATCAGAGTCTTTTCCAATGAGTCAACTCTTCGCATGAGGTGGTGAAAGTACTGGAGTTTCAGCTTCAGCATCATTCCCTCCAAAGAAATCCCAGGGCTGATCTCCTTTAGAATGGACTGGTTGGATCTCCTTGCAGTCCAAGGAACTCTCAAGAGTCTTCTCCAACACCACATTAACTGGACTTAAATAAGAATAAGCTGATTAGACAGAGCAGGTAATGAGATCAACAAATTCCAATGTAAGTCAATAATAAAAAGGACTGAACACAGTAAAAGAAATACAGTAAAAAAAAAAAAAAAAAAATTGAACAGATCACCAGAGAGCTAGGAGAATATCTGAATAGGACTAACATACATGTGTTATTGACTATGCCAAAGCCTTTGACTGTGTGGATCACAATAAACTGTGGAAAATTCTGAAAGAGATGGGAAACCAGACCACCTGACCTGCCTCTTAAGAAACCGTATGCAGGTCAGGAAGCAACAGTTAGAACTCGACATGGAACAACAGACTGGTTCCAAATAGGAAAAGGAGTATGTCAAGGCTGTATATTGTCACTCTGCTTATTTAACTTATATGCAGAGTACATCACGAGAAACGCTGGAGGAAGCACAAGCTGGAATCAAGATTGCCCGGAGAAATATCAATAACTTCAGATTCACAGATGACACCACCCTTATGGCAGAAAGTGAAGAACTAAAGAGCTTTTTGATGAAAGTGAAAGAGGAGAGTGAAAAAGTTGGCTTAAAGCTCAACATTCAGAAAACTAAGATCATGGCATCTGGTCTCATCACTTCATGGCAAATAGATGGGGAAACAGTGGCAGACTTTATTTTTGGGGCTCCAAAATCACTGCAGATGGTGACTGCAGCCATGAAATTAAAAGACGTTTATTCCTTGGAAGGAAAGTTATGACCAACCTAGGCAGCATATTAAAAAGCAGAGACATTACTTTGTCAACAAAGGTCTGTCTAGTCAAGGCTATGGTTTTTCCAGGGGTCATGTATGGATGTGAGAGTTGGACTATAAAGAAAGCTGAGCGCCAAAGAATTGATGCTTTTGAACTGTGGTGTTGGAGAAGACTTTTGAGAGTCCCTTGGATTGCAAGGAGATCCAATCAGTCCAACCTAAAGGAGATCAGTCCTGGGTGTTCATGGAAGGACTGATGTTGAAGCTGAAACTCCAATACTTTGGCCACCTGACACGGAGAGCTGACTCATTTGAAAAGACCTTGATGCTGGGAAAGATTGAGGGCAGGAGGAGAAGGGGACGACAGAGGATGAAATGGTTGGATGGCATCACCGACTCAATGAACATGCATTTGGGTGGATTCCAGGAGTTGGTGATGGACAGGGAGGCCTGGCATGTTCATGGGATCACCAAGAGTCAGACATGACTGAGCAACTGAGCAACTGAACTGAACTGAACATACATGTAATTTGAGTTTCAGGCGAGGACAGAAAGCACAGCATGGAAGAAACATGAGATCTTGCTAGGGTGATAGAAATGGTTAAAGTTTTGATGTGAGTAATGGCGTATATATTTGTTACAAATTATTAACAAAGACCTATGCATTGGGGTCTCAAAGAGTCAGACACGACTGAGAGACTGAACTGAACTGACTGAACTGATGCATTTCATTGTATGTAAATTATACTTCAATTAAAAAAAAAATCCACATTCAGGTGTTACTTTTTTCAAGAAATGCTTAAGATTAAATGATCACAAACAGAAAGTGAAGAAATCTTTAATATTGCTCCGATATCTCACTCAGCAATTGCAGGGCTTACCACTTTTCTGGCTGAGTGGAAGGACTCTGGTCTAGGTTCTGGGAGGAGGGTGGGGCCCTGAGACAGGGCGTGTGTGCTCAGTCGCCTTCGACTCTGATTAAGTTACTGAGCATGCAGTGACTCCTGGAAAATTCCCTGATGATCTCAAACAGTGCTGCAGGAACAGGGAGTCTGCTGGAGTCTGGCAGAGATCGCGAGCTGTGCCTGTTTCCAGAAGTGCTTCTGAAGCCAGAGAGGGTCATACAGCAGCCCTGGCTGGCTCACCTTTCTGAGACTGCAGCTAGGGCTGGCTTCACGGTCAGTGCTGGACATGTGCCTGCTCTCTGCACTTCACCTCTTGCGTGACCCCGGGCTAGATGGCTGTGCTGTAGGAAGCCTCACTTTCACCTGGTGAACTCTGCACCTGCTCCCTTGCTGTGTGTTCTCCAAGAACACACTCTGGGAGACACCAGTCATGTGGCTCTAGAAGTGAGGCCTTCTGATATCTTATGTGCTCAATTCAGAAACAATTCCTAAATGATGCTTTTGGGAAAATCACAAGCGAGACTATCTTCTCACCCTGTATGCAAGCTCATAGGACATAGAATGGAGAAGGAAATGGCAACCCACTCCAGTATTCTTGCCTGGAGAATCCCAGGGATGGAGGAACCTGGTTGGCTGCTATCTATGGGGTCATACATAGTCGGAAACGACTGAAGCACTTAGCTGTAGCTGTAGCACATAGAAGCAAGCTGGGCTGGTTTTATTGTTGCCCATTCATTCATTCGTCCTAATACTTTATCTCCTACTGCATGACAGGCCCTAATCTATGTACTGCAGATACAGCAGTAACCAAAACAGACAAAATCCCTGCCCTCGGGGAACTGAAATTCAAGTGGAGGAGACAGACAGGAGTAGTAAGTGCCATGAAGAAAATGATATCAGGGAAAGTGGATGAGGAGGGCAGGGGTGCAGAACTATTTAGATGAGGTGGTCAGGGAAGGCCTCTTGGAGGAGATAGCCTTTCATGACTTGTATGAAGTGAGGAAAGAGGATCTGAGTACAGAGCAACGGCTGAGTCCCTGTGGTGGGAACAGATGTGGTGTTTTCAAGGAGGAGCAAGAAGAGTGTCTGGGGTGGTGGAGAGGGGAGGAGAGTGGCTGAAGAGGTGAGGGAAGGAGGTGACCCAGAGCCGGCAGGGCCGTGCGCGGAGCCCTGACTGCAGCCCAAGTGTGACGGCAAGCCGCTGGGGGATTCTGAGCAGGAGAACAATTCGATATGATTTATGCTTTTAAAATGGATTCTGGCTTCAGGTGGCGTGGTGGGAGGAAGCATGGCTGAAACAGTAGCCTAAGGAGAAGCGAATAGATCGCCTTAGGAGGCTGCTGGAGTTGCCAGAGCAAGAGGTGCTGGGGCCTGGACTGGGGGAGGCGGGGGGTGGGTGGCGGGGAGAGTGGAGGGATTTCTGTGCTGTTTCAGGCAGGGCTTGCTGACACAGCAGATGATGCTGTGAGTGAAAGAGAGAGTCAAGGTTCTTTCCTGAATAACCAGGTGAAGGCTGCTTGCTCTTCACTGAGGTGGGGAGTAATCAAGTTTGCTCATAAATTCAAGAGATTTATTCCAACTACACTAAGATTGAGGCATCTATTAAGTGTCCAAGCACAGAAAAGCAAGGGAGCAGATGGCTTTGTGGGCCTGGAGTTCAGGAAACAAGTGTGAACTGGAGACAGAGAACTGCAAGATTTTAAAATCACGGGACTAGATGACATCACCCAGGGAAAGAGTACGGACAAAGAAGAAAAGAGGGCTACCCTGAAAAAAAATTATTCTTAGACAATTATCAAGTGCGGAAATTTGTGAAACTTAATTCCATTTCTGTGGTAGGAAATTTAATTCGAAAACTACATGTTTAATTAGGTTATTCAGGCTACCTTAGGAGAAACTCTTGCCAAACTTGTTTTTCCTTTACAAGTTGTTCCAGATTAGAAACAAGACCCAAGGTCCCCGGGACTGGGTTAATGTTCTGATGCCTGAGGCTGCTAATGTGGTGGTCTGGGAGCCTGAGGCCAGATGAACAGGGAACAGACGAGCTGCGCACCTCCAGTTGTGGAGTTCCCTGTACCCGGTTTCTGTATGGGGACCATAATGAAGAAAGAGAAGATCCCCTGGTATTACCATCACAACATGTTGGAGCTGGCGCGCTGGCTTTGTCCTCAGACTGCACAGAGGAACCTGTTTCCTGGCCACTGTTTCCAGCTCCTGTTTGACCATTTGGCACTGCTCATCTTGATGGAGAGGGTACCCGAACATGCATTCACTTACATCAGTGGAAACTTCAGTTGTCACCCCATTCAGGAGGCACTCAGCTCTCCCGTTTGCATTTTAGGAGCTGGAGGCCTGAGCCTTGTTACCTCACATATCCTGGTGTCCCTACTGCGGGGCTGCACACAGGGCTCCCCGCTGAGAGATGCTCCACATGTCTGTTCCCTACCCTCAAAGGCAAAGGGTGCTGCCCGACTGCAGCGACAGGAGGAAATAAGCCCTTGTCACATGCAAATAGGAGCTTCCAGTCAGCTGTGTGCTGGAAAGGGGGTAGTCACAGTGGGGAGACCAAGAGGTGGATGGAGGCTCTGAAGGGGCCTGGAGTGGGACAGAGAGTGGGTGGGGGCAGTGACAGTGGTGAAGGGGAGGAAGGTTGAGTGGCAGCGGGATGACTGCGGCAATGAATGGTGGCTGCCCATGGTGGCGAGGGAGGGGACCAGTGGTGGGACCATTTTCTTCCCCTCTGAGAATAAGCCCCCTAAACGACTCACCACAGAGGTCAGGGGACCTGCATAGGGCAGGAGGAAGATGGAAATGACTTAGTATGAGCCTTTTTATACACAAGAACACAGGATAGGTCCGTGAAGGCTGGGTGACCACAGGCCAGGACTAGAGCCCTTCCATGTACATGGCCCAAGTTCTGAGCTGAGGCGGGGCAGTGGGGGATGGTGCTGTGGTCCCAGGGGGTAAGGTGGCGAGGAACAGGGGAGCCTGGCATGCTACAGTCTCTGGGGTCACAAAGACTCAGACACGACCTGGCAACTGAACAACAACAACCAACCCACCCCCACGTCACCTCTGCTCCAAGACAAGGGGCACTCGCAGATAAACGGCCACAACTGCCTTTGTGAAACCAGGACCTTCTGCACAAGAGAAAGGGCATTCTGTGTGACACCACTAGAGGGAGCCCCTGTACCCCGGGTTTCTGGGACCACCAGGACCTGAGGCAGCCTGCGGGTCCTGGGTAGACGGCACCCCTGAACTTTCTGGCAGTTCAAAAAGTCAGTGCGGAGAGACTCCATTCACTGGTTACTAGTGGAGATCTGTGGGCAGTGCCGGAGGCTACAGCAGGAAATCTTATGAAATAATCATATCAGAATGATGAAAACCTCCTGGGACCAGCTGACAACACAGGCAGTTCACGGAAAATGTGAGAAACGTGCAACCCAATGGAAATGTTTTGGAGATGGGGAATAGGGAGATATTTTGATTCAATACATGAAAGACAAGGAAATAGCATGTTGTGAAGAGTTCTGAGTTTGCAGCCGCTCAGTTTTGATGTTGAGGTGGTCCCGGGCACCTTGGTTTGCTGGCCCACACTCCCTTTCTGTTGGTGATGCTGAAATACTGGCAGGTTAGATGAGTGTCCTCTGAAAGGCCAGTGGAAGGCTGGTCTGGGCAGGGAAGCTGACAGTGACCTGATCACGTCGTCACATGGGCCATTTTGGCTGACTTCACTACGCACAGTTCCCATTTCTGGGCTCACTTCTAAAGACGAGAGAAGGGAAAGCATACTGGCATTGGAGTTCGACAATACTGAGCTCCTCTTCTGGAAAATGGGAGAACAAACCTTCCCCTGAGGTCAGCAGAGAAGAATACAACAATGAACATTAAACAGCTGGCCTAGCCCCCAGCCAGTACCTGAAAAAGGCTAGATCTTTCCCCCTTCCCAATAAAGAGACATTCCATTGAGAGGAAATCTATGAAAACAAATCAAAACATCCTTTACATGAAATTTCTCATCTGTATCAGATTGTGCTGAAATTTTCGCCTGTGGATTAACCTGTTTCAAGTGAACATTGATAAAAAAGATTGATGGGCTCCCATTTATTGAGCATTTACTATGTTCCAGACAGTAAAAGTGCTCGATATAGATTTTCTTCATGGGTGAAGGTGGTACCAAATTGCAAAAACACTTTACTACATAGGTATTAGTTTGTACATCTTTTTAATATTAAAATTTCGTTCATGACCAAAAAAAAAAAAATGAATTTTAGCTTATGCCCAAGATTTGTCCCAGAAGCTGTTCTCCAGTTATTCAGATAGCCTGTCCCAACTGCCCTGTAGCAGGAGACTCAAAGCAAAGCATCTTGACACAAAGCGAAACACACAAGACAAGGCCCTTCCCAGGCGGCAAAGCTGTTAAACTGCCAGGCCTGAGGCTTAGCAACTGTCCACAGCAGGAGCTGTGCTGAGATATTAAGGAAGAGACATAAGGGAAAACTATTTTGAATGTGCATTTAGATGCTTCAGCAGAAAACCTGACAAAGTAATTAGCAGACTCCTGTGAGGGAAGATTTAAGGCCCGGCTGACCTTCTAAGGCACTCATGACAGCTGAATCTCCACTGTTGGAGATTCGGTTCTTGGGATTGCCCTTCTGGGTTCCTCTCAGAAAGGATAAGTTTGAACTTTAAGTTAAAGTATTCAGGGACTGAATGGTGGTCCAGTGGCTAAGACTCCATGCTCCCAAAGCAGGAGACCGGGGTTCAATCCCTGGTCGTGGAACTAGATCCCACTTGCCATGACTAAGAGTTCACATGCCGCAACTAAGACCCAGCACAGCCAGATAAATTTAAAAAATAACAATACGTATTTTAAAAAGTTACAGCAGTCATTCATTCACTTACTGAATAATTTTGCATTCCTACTATGGGCTAGGCATTATGTCCTGGGAATACAACAGAGAACAGGAAAGACCTGGACCCTGTCCTCAAAGCTCATGGCTACTACATACAGCACTGCAGTTTCTTCACCACACAGCGTCCAGGGAGGATGAAATCTAGTTCACGGTCTGTGTTTCCTGGCATCAGATTGAACTTATCTGGATGAGGGGACACTACTGTCTTTGAACAAAGGTGTCCTCTACTTGCCAAGCCAAGAACTCACAGTGCTCTATTTGCCCATTGGGGGCACTTTCATTCTGATGCATATGAAGGCTCTGGAGGAGACTGTCCTGAACACAGAGTTACAGGACCATGACTGTCTCACTGATGTCTGCATAGCCTACTGGTGTGGGCAGAGGCCTCCTCCTGGCCCACAACCAGGCCTCAATGGGAGGAAAGAGACGTGGAAAAGAGAGTCTGTGTTTGAAGCTGGGATGAGGGGAAGGGAAGCAGGACCACGTGGGTGGACCCCAGTCCTGCTGCCCCGTGTTGTGGAACCCACTAGACAAGACTCTCCTCTCCCTGGCCTCGGCCCCTTCCTCTTCTCTTTGGGGGCAGGTGGGACTGGACTGTTTGTGACTTTCCTCGTAGCTCTCAACAACCCTGATTGGGCCACCATCTCCAGGAATAGGCCTTTGATCTCTAAAGAAACCATCTCTCCCAAATAAAAAATTCTTCCAACAGAGAATGTGCTAAGGGTCTAGTGAGTGTGGCCCTTTATGCTGACCATAGGAGAGTCTTCCCACCAAGGGAGGGAGTGCAGAGCATCTGGGAGCCTTTAGACGTGAGGACGAGACCTGCCTCCCATCCCTCTGCAGGGCTGGGCTGACCAGCAGGACCAGCGGGCTTCGGGCTCCAGTATAATGAGCCACCGGCACTGTGTGGGGGCTCTGGGCAGACAGGCCATGCTGCCCTGCCAGCCTGGAAGCTCCCTAATTGGAGAACATCCCGAAGGTGGTCTCCTGACAAAGGTCATTAGGGGAGAGAGTAACAATTCTGATTACTCATAACACAGCTCCTATGGCCAATTAACAGCAGAGGAGGCTGAGCTGCATCACTGGGGGGTGATCTATACGGTTTTGTGTCTCCTGATGGACTGGACAGCAGGCAGCTGCAGAGCAGAGGAAATGATGGCAGAAGGGGTGGCAGAGGTGGGGCTGAGGGAGGAATCACCTATGAGCATCCACCTTCATGCCAATCCCTGCTGTAATGACATGTGGTTAGAACCTCCAAGTCCCTTCTTCAGGTTAACAAACAGCACTGCCTCCACAAGGCAAGAACCCAGACCCCAGACTCTCCTTTCAGAGAGTCAGCACAGGTTTGGGAAGGAGCACGCTGATGTTTGAGGTCCTAAAACCACGTTAGTCTCAAGGAGTCTTGTCACATGCTCAGCCTTGGATCTCTAAGCTCAAAGGCTCAGGGGAAGTTTGGTTTTACTGAATCAGAAAATAACCCAGTGTTCCATCTCACAGGCTGACCCACATCATCTCCACCAGAAGATGCTGGCAGTGTCACCAGAAGAGAGTCAGCCAGCCCTGGGATACCGCCTTCTTCTGCTTTCACCGGCTGTGTGATCTTGGACCAGTCACACAACCTCTCTGAGCCTCAGTTTGTACAGCTATAGAGCAGAGATAACAACCAGTACCTTGCCAAAGGGTAAGAGAGGGCTCAGGCACAGTACCCAACTTAGAAGGTTCTCAGTACTTGGAAGCGCTCCTTGTTCCATCAGTTTCTTCAGCCAAACGCTATGCTAAAGGAATGATCTGGGACTTCCCTGGTGGTCCAGTGGTTAAGAATCTGCCTTCCAATGCAGGGGATGCAGGTTTGATCCCCAGTCAGTGAACTAAGATCCCATATACCATGGGGCAACTAAACCTACACACTGCAATGAAGACCCAGCACAGCAAAAAAAAAAAAAAAAAAAGTAAAGAATCCAGAAGCCTGAGAGGACGACAGGGTGCCTCCCGGCTGAGGAGCTGTAACTCTCCATCTCAGGGGCTTGCTTTTCTCCACAGCAGGGTGGCCACCATCTCTAGGGCTCCCCAAGCCCTGAGACACTGGACTCCTCCTAGTGGGAGGGTGTGAGCAAAGGGCTATACAGGAGTGCTCCTCACCAGTGCTTCCTGCTAGGAGTACGCGTAACTGGGCGTGGGGAGGTGTTCAGGGTAAAAAATGCAAATTTCTAGACTCCACGTCCAGAGATTCTGACGCAGTAGTTCTGGGGCAGGGACTGGGAGTGTGCCTTTTTAATGAGTGCCCTGCTAAGTTAGGTTGCAAAGCTGTGGACCACACATTGAGAGGCCCCGCAGGGCTCCAGCTTGCGCAGTTGGGGACACACAAGGCTTTGACCCAGGCAGCAGCCCTGCCTGTGCTGTGGGCAACACACCTGCTCGGGGGCTTCACCTGGCCACATGCACCAGAGAAGTGCGGGCATCCAGGTCTCTCAGGGCAGGTGCACAGGACATCTGCTTTCCATTATGGATCTTTCTGGAAAGTTAGGGGTGCCCAGAGGGTAAGAGAGAGTGAGCTGGGGTGGGGGGCGGTTATTTCAAGGACTCTGCTGAAGCCCCTAATGGGAGAAGAATCGCCCTCTAAACCCCGATGTCAACTTCCTTTAGTTGTGAGGTCGTGAGTAATGCGTGGATAACAATGCCTGAGGGGTGCCAAGCTGGGAATGAGTTACTTTCAAGACAATGAATTTTGAGTGGATTTAAATTTATCCTGATAAAAATCTCATTCTCACATACGTGTGCTCTGAAAGCCTGTTGTGTATGTATAAGGGACTGCACCAGCGTGTGTGGACCCAGGCAGGGCTTCTGGTCTTCTGTACTTGGGTACACAGGACACATGATGAAACCTGTCACATGTGTCGTGGCAGGAGACAGGCCTGCTGCACCACCTGGGCTGCGGCCCGGGGCTCCCTGTCTCATCCCAGGGCCCCTGGACCGGCACCTGGCTACCTCACCCTGCTGCTGCCTCTGATTGGAGCCATGGGGGTCTCTGGAGGGACATGAGGGCACACCCTGCCCACAGCCAGCAAAACAGGGAAGACAGCAGGTAGGGGTGGAGGGGAGGGGAGGCCCATTCTGAGTCCCTGTGGTTCACAGTGAAGCCCAGACATCCTCCCATGAGAGACATGTGAGTGAGAGACGCTGGGCAGGTGCTCCACCTCGCAGCAGCCCAGAGCCCTGAGCACGGGGGTACTCTGTGTGAACGGGAAGCGACCGCCCAGGAGTCAGTGTGACACAGGCAGGGGCGCCCATTTTCACGCGCAGCAGACCAGCCCGGCCCGCAACTGCAAGCACACACGTGGGCACGCCAACTCAGCATGTGCCTTTCTGTCTGGCCATTAACCTTAACGTGACTCTTTAAAAGCGTGTTTTTTTTTTTTTTTTTTAAAGAAATGAGCAACTGTCTCCTTGTCCACAGGCAGGGATTTTGATTTTCCCTTTCTTCCCTTAGAGCTGGGCTCCTAAGGATACCACAAATGGGAGGAAACCAAACACTAAGATTCCACAAAGAAATCTGGTTTCTGGACCTGCAATCCCACTCCTGGGCATGTATCCAGAGAAAAACATGATCTGAAAGGATACATGCATCCCAACATTCACTGCAGCACCCTTTACAATAGCCAAGACATGGAAGCAACCTAAATGTCCACCAACAGAGGGATGGATAAAGAAGATGTGGTACATTTACACAATGGAATATTCAGTTCAGTTCAGTTCAGTCACTCAGTCGTGTCCAGCTCTTTGCGACCCCATGAATCACAGCACTCCAGGCCTCCCTGTCCATCACCAACTCCCGGAGTTCACTCAGACTCATGTTCATCAAGTTGGTGATGCCATTCAGCCATCTCATCCTCCGTCGTCCCCTTGTCCTCCTGCCCCCAATCCCTCCCAAAGAATGAGAAGATGCCATTTGCAGCAACATGGATGGACTTAGAGATTGCCACACTGAGTGAAGTAAGTCAGACAGAGAAGGAAAATTATCATACTATATCCCTTGTATGTGGAATCTAAAAAGAAATACAAATAAACTTATAGAGACTGACACAGAAGAAGGAACTTATGCTTGCCTATGCACACTACTGTATTTAAAAAGGATAAACAACAAGGACCTACTGCACAACACAAGGGACTGATCAATGTTATGTGGCAGCCTGGATGGGAGGGGAGTTTGGGGGAGAATGGATTCATGTACATGTATGGCTGAGTCCCTTCACTGTTCACCTGAAACTACCACAAATTGTTAAACGGCTACGTGTGTGTGCATGCGCAGTCACTTTAGTCGTGTCCCACTCTTTGAGACCCCATGGACCATAGCCCACAAGGCTCCTCTGTCCATGGAATTCTCCAGGCAAGAATACTGGAGTGGGTTGCCATGTCCTCCTCCAGGGGATCTTCTTGACTCAGGGATCGAACTCATGTCTCCTGCATTGCAGGCAGATTCTTTACTGCTGAGTCACTGGGAAGCCCCAATTGTCTATACCCCAATTCAAAATTAAAAGTTTTTTGTTTTTCAAAAAAAAAGAAATCTGGTCTCTGGAGTGGCCTGACCAGGGCTCTAGCTGTAGTTAAATTGGTTTACCCCTGCAAACCCTACGACAGTGGAGATCTGCTCTCAGGAAACCCATACCCCATAGAGTCACTAACACGAGTAGCTGTGCCCTTAGCCCTCAACTCAGATGGTGGTGAGGATGACAATGCTGAAGGCACCATGTGGGTCGGACACTCACTGTGTAGCTGCCCTGGGCAGGGTCGGGGGGAGTTTGTTTCCTCACTTCATCCTCATAACAACCTCCTGAGATTGTTTGGGGTTCTGGTATTCCCACGGTACAGGCGAGAAGACCGGCAGGGTGAGGATTCTATGCTTGGGATCAGATCCTGTGCTCAGACCACCATCCAGGGAAATGGGAAGAAAGATGGTAGCTGTGACAACAGTCATGCTAACAGAAGATGCCCAGGATGGACACTAAGTCCAAGCTCTTTCTCCTTCCAGAACCTGCCTTGATCAAAATTAGGCATGTCCTCTGAGTGTGGATCTCGAGTCTCATAAGCATCTAGACAGATCCGGTCATCAGAGTTCACTGTCTTATGGGTGTCTCTATGCCCCAGGTTGCCTGCTGGAAACAGGACAAAGCAGGATAAGCTTAGGACCCATTCCCTGTAAGGCACAGACTCTCAGCCTGTGGTGATGCTCCCTCAGCGACCTCCCAGAATCCACCAGCACACACCACACCAAGATGTAACTCAGTGAGAACATAAGGTCCCTCCCTTCCCTTTTCAGGTTAATTGAGCCTGTACCATAGTTCACATACTCCTGTTTTCAGATCTCTGATTATTGATTAATGGCAGGTCACTGGTCACAGACATACACTGCACAGCGTCAGCATTTGAGACATGAGCTGTAAATAAATGCTCATAATTAGTGCTTGAGAAAGGCTGGGTGGCCCCAAGATGCACAAAGCATTTGGGAAATGTGAGATGCAATTTTTCCTTATGCAGACAATTTCCAAATTCTAGATGTAACGCTGCCTGGGTGTGGAACGTAAGTTGAAAGCAAGATTTTTCACACTAGGGGCAAACTTCACAAGAGAGAAAAACAATTGGAGAAAAGTTGATTGAGTTAATTGTCTTTTTTCCCCCTGCTGTTCCGAGGTACGGGGAGAGCTGGACAGGCTTCCTCTGAAGCCTAGTCTTGCTCCAGCCGCAGTGCCTGTGGGGTGGGTCTTGCTGCTTATGCCAACACTCCACTATCTCCCAGGGGTTGGGCTTAATGGGAAAGCGGCATTTGCAAAGGTTTCGGGGAGTGGCCCTGGGATGGTGATGCTTGTTGCTATGGTGATAAATATAAAGTCTCCAGTTCATCACTGTCATCTCAGCAGGACCTGGGAGAGCAATGGACAAGTCAGAGCCCTTATGCGTTTGGTTACAGATGCATTCATGAGCTCACGAAAGAAGTGGAGGAATAACTGCTCAGGCATGCCTTAGCTCACTGCATGTGTTGTTTCGGCCAAACTCTTCATGTCAAAATCTTACTCTACAGAACAAAAGAGTGGAATATAGCTTTCAAAAATAATAAGCTTCCTCCTTTCTTCTTTCCCTCTCTCCCACAAATTTCTAATTTGTGTTTTGACATGAGTCTACTTGGTATAGTTAGAAGTAACACAATCATTTGTGTTTCTCATCGTTTCTTGAAGGACACACCCACAATTAGATATAGAGAGGGTTGGCTGGCCTTGCTCAACTGTGGCTTGGTAAAGCTGTAGAGAGTGGCCGAGGCCTTAAGAAGCACAGACAAAGCTTAGAGAAAAGTGATACCTGATAAAGGAACGCATCCCCAGCACAGATCTAAGGCCTCACTGTTCCTGCAAAGTGGTGAGCAATCAAATTACCTACAAATGTATGGAATCTACTGTGTGGTAGGCAATAGCTAAACACAATCAGGATAATATGCTGATGGGAAGAAAAGAGGGTAACAGAGAGAGAGGGGGCTGGGCACACATTCTGAGGGAGAAAGGTCCAAGTCAGAGATGGCAAATACGGGGCACTCATGCCCCAGCTCCAAAGGCAGACAATGGGAATCACCCCACTCTTGCCCACCAAACCCATGGGTGGCCTTCTTCTTCCTCCCTCACATCACTGCAGGCAGATACTACCGAGAGGTATGAGTTACACTGTGGTAGATAAAGAAGGCAACAAGTCTCCAGTGCCTCTCAGAGGCAGACTCTTAATTCCCCTCTTCCCGCATCTGGTCTGTCCCGAGCGACTTGCTTGACTATTAGAACATGACAGCCATACCTCGGACTTCTGAGGCTTACGAGCCTTGATTGTTCCACAGGAGTGTCTTGGAACACTCACTCTTGGAGCCCCAGGCCACCACCTTAGAGTTCTCACTATCTTGCAGAACAGACTTATGGAAATAATCTAAAACGACATGGGAGGAGAAGAGTGCAGCTGACCCTGCCAACGTGCCAGACACGTGAGTGACACGGGCTGGGACCCTCAACGACAGCCCAGCCAGCCTGTGGGTCCCACTGAGTAGCCCTAACACTGTCACTGAAGCAGAGAAAAGAAGCACTCAGCTGAACCTTTGCCAAATTCTACATGCAGTCATGAGATATAATACAAAGGTGGTTGCTTTTAAGTTGCTAAGTTTGGGGGTAACTTGTTCAGTTTAGTCACTCAGTCGTGTCCGACTCTTTGCGACCCCATGAATTGCAGCACGCCAGGCCTCCCTGTCCATCAACTCCCGGAGTTTACCCAAACTCACGTCCATCGGGTCAGTGATGCCATCCAGCCATCTCATCCTCTGTTGTCCCCTTCTCCTCCTGCCCCCAATCCCTCCCAGCATCAGGGTTTTTTCCAGTGAGTCAACTCTTAGCAATGAGGTGGCCAAAGTACTGGAGTTTCAGCTTCAGCATCAGTCCTTCCAATGAATACCCAGGACTGATCTCCTTTAGGATGGACTGGTTGGATCTCCTTGCAGTCCAATGGACTCCCAAGAGTCTTCTCCAACACCACAGTTCAAAAGCATCAATTCTTTGGTGCTCAGGTTTCTTCACAGTCCAACTCTCACATCCATACATGACCACTGGAAAAACCACAGCCTTGACTAGATGGACCTTTATTGGCAAAGTAATGTCTCTGCTTTTGAATATGCTATCTAGGTTGGTCGTAACTTTCCTTCCAAGGAGTAAGCATCTTTTAATTTTACGGCTGCAATCACACCATCTGCAGTGATTTTGGAGCCCCCCAAAATAAAGTCTGACACTGTTTCCACTGTTTCCCCATCGATTTTCCATGAAGTGATGTTACACCACTATAAATAATGTATCACACAAAGTCAAACTCACTGGCCTCCCCTGGGTATAGATAAAAATGGTTCAGAGCCTAACAAGAGTCTTTGGAGGTTTTTCCAGTAACACAATAGTAAAACTAGTATTACCAAGTGCTTACTATGGGCAAGATACCCAGAAACATTTTATGTGGAATAATTCATTTAGACGCAAAATTTCCCCAAGTACTCAATAACTGATACCAAACCCCCATGAACTGGGCTAAACACTGATGAATCTACTTTGTTAAGAGTTGACTCAACGAGCAAAGGGCTTGACAGGCATCCGATCATGTCTGTTCTCTCACTGGTGCCTCACTATAGCCCATGTGAGCTGGACAAGGCTGGTTTCATTTTATACCACACGTGTATATATGTATTTTAACATATGAAGAAACCGGGACTCAGGGAGGTTGTGATTTGTCCAAGTTCATACCGGTTTACACAGAAAATGGAATTTGAACCCAGAGATGACAATTCCCTGGCCAGTGACTTTTTTGTATATCACAATGTCTCTCTAAACATGTGGAGAAAGGTTCTCCTTACCATTACTACCACCACCACCATGCCTGACTCTCCCACAGTATGCATGCAATATGACCATTAGACAGGACCCTACAAAGGAAGTTAACCCTAACTTTCTAAGAGACACTTGCTGCATGAAAGATTTGTAGCACCTAACATCAAGTTCTCCTCTGCAAAACCCACTTATGGGGGTGGTGTGAGGATTAAGCTCAAGTTGCTAAGCGAATTGAGCCAGGCAAGGCACACAGGAAGTGCCCAGTAAGTGGGGGCAAATACCATCACTCATTTATTAACCCATTTGACATTAATTAGTAAGTATCCATGAGGTGCATGTGATGTTTTAGGCACAAGGGATTTAGCAGGGAACAAAATAGGCAGAAATCTGTCTCTTAAAGATCTCATACTCCAATGCTGAGTAGAAGCCTCTATGGGAAGAGGTGCTGGGTGGCTAAGCCCACTTACTAGTTAAGTGATCTATTAACATCTCCATACAGCAGCCTCAGATCACACTTAATTCAAATTTATTCCACAGCAACATGACAAATGCTCT
This sequence comes from Bos indicus, assembly GCF_029378745.1. Classification (NCBI taxonomy): domain Eukaryota; kingdom Metazoa; phylum Chordata; class Mammalia; order Artiodactyla; family Bovidae; genus Bos; species Bos indicus. The sequence goes on from NC_091766.1 coordinate 44,794,956, forward strand.
AGTGCCTTGCTGTGTGAGGCCATGGTCCAATTCTCAACAGCAGTCCTCAGGAATGGCTTACAAAGAGCAGAAAATGCTCCTTGGGTCCTGTGCCATTAAAGGGTGGCTCCACTAAGTTCTTTACTTCTCAGGCTATCACGTTGGGAAAGAGAAATTCCTAGAGTTGTGAGGCAAACAAATATCAAAACTGCTCTCTCTTTCAGTGAATTGAAAGCCAGAGGTGAAATCTTGTATGATTCAAACTGGAGCTCATTGGAATTCACCAAAACCTGGGCGAGTTCCCTAGAGACCGACAAAAGCCTAATAGTGTTATTTGTTTGTGAAGCGGGGGAAACTGCAAATCCATTCCACCTGCCCACCCACATTAATATCATTTTCTGGTCTGGGAAGTTAACGAGGGGAGGGATTTCCTACAACACTCTGGCAGTAGGGCATCCACATGAGGGTGGGATACCCCCTCCAACCTGCAGGTTACCTATTTTTTTTTTTTTTAAGATTGTTGGTCAAGTAGCCTATCGTGATTTAACTTTTCCAGCTTTAATGAAACATTTTTAGTTTCACTTACTAGTTCACGCAGTCAGCTAGCACTTATTGTCTACTAAGGCAAGGTTATAAATGAATACAGCAAGCTGTGATGGGGTTTGTAGTCTAGTGGGGCAAGTGTAGACAACACACAAAGAAACAGACACATAAGAAAAAAAAATAGATGGTAATGAAAGCTATGCCGAGATTAAAGTACATTGATTTGATCAGGAGGCATCTCAGAGCAGGTTACCTGTAAGCTTAGACATGACAGGAGGGAATCAACCAGATGGAAAGGACAGGGGAAACATCCCAGGCAGAAGGAGACTGGAGCCAGGTCAAGGCTAGCTCCCCTGAGGGAGAGGGCTCAGCAGCGTGGGAGGAGGGGGCAGCTGGAGATGAGATCACATGGGCTTCCCGGGATCTCTGGGGGCCTCCAGGCCCTGGCAAAGGAAAGAGCTTGGGATCTTACTCAAGGTACAATGGGAAAACCCTGGAGGGTTTTAAGCAGGAGGTATTGAAGATCCCCCGGAGAAGGAAATGGCAACCCACTCCAGTGTTCTTGCCTGGAGAATCGCATGGACGGGGGAGCCTGGTGGGCTACAGTCCACGGGGTCGCAAAGAGTCGGACACTACTGAGAGACTTCACTTCACTTCACTTCATTGTGATCCAATTTACATTAGAAATAAATTACTCTGGATTGGCCTATAACAGGGCAAAGGGGGAGGGAGGGACACCAGTGAGAGGCTGCTGTGTTTGTCAAGGTGAAAGACGGTGGTGGTTCTGACCAGGGCACAGTACTGGGGATCGAGGAAGTCGACAAGACTCGGGAAATGCTTTGGCAGTCAGGTTGATAAGACTTGGTTGATGGATTACATGTGGAGGTGTGGGGGATGGTTATAAAATAAATGCAATGTGTTTCAGAGAGAATAACTCAACATTTTAGTATACTTTACCCTAGTATTTTCCAGTTACATAAACATACATATGCATTTTTATAAAATTGGATTCTGGATATAGTTTTACACCATGCTTTTCAACTTAATGTTCTTTTTGTGAATATTTCTGTAAGTCATATTTTTTTTAATGACTGCATAATATCTCATCATGTAGGGCATACCATAATTTCTTCAACCAATCACTGCTTGACATTTGGGCTGCTTCCAATATTTCCGCTATTATAAACAAGGCTAGAGTAAACATCCATGTACATAAATCTTCAGGCAATCTCTAATTTTTTTTCCTTGCGATAAATTGCCTGAAGCAGGATTACCGAATCAAAGGCATTTTGAAAAAGAGACTTGATGAATGGGTACTGCCAAATCACTAACAAGAGAGGTGGTATCATTTCATATTTCCACTGGCTGTATATGATAGTGCCTGCTTTACTTTACCTTATGGAATTGAATTTTATCATTAAAAGTGGCCAACTTAATAGCCAAAACAATATATTATGCTGTTTTAACTTGCCTTTTTTGATTACAAGTTAAGCATCTTTCTAATATTTAACCATCATGCAAATTTGCTGGATGCAAGTGAACATGAGCGTGTGTGTACATGTACTTTCCATTCCTGCTCTTCACCAACCAGGCTATTTCGATGGCAATCTTTTTTTTTTTTTATTGATTACTAAAAACTCTTTATATAGTAAAGTCATTCCTAATGCCAACTACTTTTCCCCCCTTCAGTTTTTCATTGGCCTTATGATATTTAGAAGCCTAAAGATTTTATGCCATCAAATATATCAACTGCTTCCTTAATTGTGTCCTCCTTTCTTGTTTGGTTTAGGAAAGTCTTATTCACCTGGATAAAGGCATATAAATATCTGTGTATATTTATTTGAGGTCTTTTATTGGGTTGGTCAGAATACTGGAGTGGGTAGCCTTTCCCTTCTCCAGGGGATCTTCCCAATGCAGGTCTCCCACATTGCAGGTGGATTCTTTACCAGCTGAGCCACAAGGGAAGCCTGAGAATATGGGAGTGGGTAGTCTATCCCTCCTCCAGGGTATCTTCCTAATTCAGGGATCAAACCAGGCTCTACTGCATTACAGGCAGATTCTTTACCAGCTGAACTATCAGGGACCTAGACAGCATATTAAAAAGCAGAGACATTACTTTGCCAACAAAGGTCTGTCTAGTCAAAGCTACAGTTTTTCCAGTAGTCATGTATGGATGTGAGAGTTGGACCATAAAGAAAGCTGAGTGCTGAAGTATTGATGCTTTTGAACTGTGGAATTAGAGAAGACTTGAGAGTCTCTGTAAGAAGATCCAACCAGTCAATCCTAAAGGAAATCATTCCTGAATATTCATTGGAAGGTCTGATATTGAAGCTGAATCTCCAATACTTTGGCCACCTGATGTGAAGAACTGACTCATTTGAAAAGACCCTTATGCTGGGAAAGATTGAAGGCAGGAGGAGAAGGGGATGACAGAGGATGAGATGGTTGGATGGCATCACTGATTCGATGGACTTGAGTTTGAACAAGCTCCGGGAGTTGGTGATGAACAGGGAAGCCTGGAGTGCTACAGTCCATGGGGTTGCAAAGAGTCAGACACAGCTGAGTGACTGAACTGAATTGATTGGGTGGGCCAAAAAGTTCATTCAGGTGTTGTTTTTTTTAAAAAAAAAAACAAAAACCCAAATGAACTTTTTGGCCAACCCAATAAGATTTTGTTTAGTTCTTAAGCTACCATTTCCTAAGTGGTTTCTGCAGAACATGAAACATCAGTCTCATCAAATGTTCTGTGGTCAAGAAATTCTGGAACAGTAAAGTTCTGTCTTGAAATTATCTAGTTCACAGTAGCAACAGAGATTTTGATAAGTCTGCAATAAAGAAATGTGCTTACCTTGGCTTAACATAATGTTTCTCTTTTCCTATTATGATTATTACTAACCTGTAAGAGTGTTTTGGGACAAGCTTTAGAAGAGCCATTTTATCTAACGAATTATGAAGCAAATTCAATTTTTAAAAACAAACACTTGCTTAGTTGTCCTAGCAACATGTAGAAATAGTACCTAAATGCCTTTCTCAGAGTACTTAAATACCGTCTTTATGTTAATGTTCTGTGTTCTAAGGTTTGCTGCTGGCCCTTATATTCAATTCTATTGGTATGTCAAAGCCTCACACCACAACTCTTGTTTTTCCTTCTACTTCTAACAGTAACAGTTGATGTTATTTGGTACATGAAGCTCCTTGACCACTGCATCTTCTTTATAGATTTTATCACCATACAACAACCTCCTTTTTCTCATTTAATACTTTTACCTTGAATTCTACTTTGTCTATAAAATTGCTACCTTTCCTTTGTGTTTTTGACTAATAAATATTTTCCCACTCTCCTTCCTTTAACCTCCTTGTGCCATTTGATTTTAATTGTATATGTTTTCATTGTCTTATTCATCAAAAAATGTATGGAGTCCTTCCAACATGCCAAGTGTTAGGCACTAAGGAATACAATGATGATCATAAAATAAATATGGCGCTCACCTTCATAGAAATTAAACTGCAGTATGAAAGCTAGACATTGATCCATTGAAATGTATAGTAAGTATACATATAAGCATATGTGAATTTACAATGGTAATAAATTTTAATTTGCCTAATTCTGATTACTATATTTTATGGTAGAGGGCAGCATGAACTACTAAGTGATAGAAAAGTTTATGATGGAATGATGTCATTGAGCTTGGAGGACAGCTCAGGAAAGGCTTTCCTGAAGAAGAAACATTTAGGCTCAGCTCTAAAGGATGTTTCATTAACCAGATGGAGTGGGGGCACTGGAAGCATGCCAGACAGATGGTGATGGTGTGGCATGAAAGAGCTTGTTGTCAGAAAGTGGGCCCAGGTGAAGAGGACCAGGAGAATATGGTATGGGTTGAGGTTGGAAAGGTCAGTGGGGTATGATCATGAAGCCTCTTTTAGATCCTGCTGAGGATTTGAGCATTCATTTTAGAAGCAATGAAAAGTCATTCAAAGGTTTAAAGTAGAGGATTTACAGGCAGAGACATGCTGCAGACATGTGCATGCATGAGCAGAACTGGGCATCTTTCTTTCCAACTCTGTGTTCGGTGATAGCACTGAACCAGTGACTTGAAATTACCCATGGGGACTTCCCTGGTGGTCCAGTGGCTAAGACTCCATGCTCCCACTGCAGGAGGCCCTAATTTGATCCCTGGTCGGGGAACTAGATCTCACATGCCACAAGTAAGTGTTTGCATGCCACAACAAAAAGATCCCACATGTCACAATGAACATCAACGATCCCACGTGATGCAATAAAACCTGGTGCAGCCAAATAAATAGCCACCCATGGTGTTAGTATTTACACCACAGATATTGGCAAATATTGGCTCTCACCCTTGGAGAGCTGGTTGTTAAACACTGACATAATTACCAATTGCATCTTGAAGTCACTCTGATATCTGGGTAGAAAATAGCTTCAGGAGAAGAAGAGGGGATATAAGGAGATTGGTTAGGATGTGATTATGAGAATCTTGTTAAGAAATAACTGTACTTTGAGTCAGAGTAGTTGTAGTGGAGATGGAAAGAAGTGGATGGAGACACATGTAGGATGTAGAGCTGAACAGGTACGGTGAGGGACTGGATTGGATAGTTACAGGAGAAAGAGGTATGGAGATGGCTCCCAGATCTTTGGCTTCTGTAAATGCATGGATGGTGGTATCATTTACTGAGTATGAATGCTGGTTGAGAAGTGTTTTGTTTTTGTTTTGGCAGCAGGGTTGGTGATGGGCAAAGACCATAAATTTCAATATGAACATTAGGAGTTTGAGTTGCCTGTGAGATACTAAAGTGTGGGTGCCAAGGAGGAAGCTGGACTTAAGGGCCTGGATGTCTGAGCAGAGGTCTGAGTAAGAGCTATAAGGCTGAGTCACAGGACTGTGGTGGCACCTGAAACTCTGAGCACGGGTGAGGACACTTAAGAATATGGAGTCAGAAGGGAAGATCATCTAGGACAATCTCTAAGATGAGAGCCTGAGGAAAGATACTTATCAGCCAACATTTAATGTAAATTGTATACAGTCAGGTTATGGGAGGGGTTGAGTTGATTTAGGAGTCTGCCTTTTCAGTGGGAAGCTATTCTTTTAAAATCACTCTTTCATTATCTCTATGACTAGTGTTTCCCTGCTTTGTCCTTTTCTTTGTATTATTATTTTTCCATTTTTTCAGCTCCACAGGTCACGTTTTCCTTTTTTCTTTCTTTCCTTCTTCCTTTCCTTCCTTCTCTTCCCTTCCTCCTTCCCTCTTTCCTTTCCTTCCCTCTTTCTCTTTCTTGTTATTAATGAGTTTTTCTATATTACTCTGATTATATACACTCAATTCTATAACTCATTGGGAATCTCATGACCCATTCTTTTATGACACAATTTTTTTCTGGATATTTATTTTGATTCATTTATCAAATGTGTGGTATTAAAAAAAGCAGGGAGAGGTTATATGCTTTTGAACTCTTACATATGTAAGAATGTCTTTCTCTTACCTTCTCACATAAACAACATTTAGGCAGGGAACAGAAGTCTTAGATCATCATTTGTCCTCCAAAGTCCCTAACCACTGCTCCAGAATTTTCTGGCATTCAGTATTTATAGACAAGAACTCATGAGTCGTTCGGATTTTTCTTCCAGGATGCCAGTAGAATTTTTGTATGCGTATATATTTCAAAACCATTTCCAGGATATGTTTTTGGGTTAGGCAGTATCGATCAGAAAGAGAATATATCACATTGGTGGAATGAAATATATTAGAGGTTATAAACAGAAATGAATCTGTGGAGTCCCTGCAGTCAGGGACACACATACAGGTCACTAGGATGATGTGGAGACACAGACACGGCAGTGGGGGGAAGCGGCAGACGTGGAGGAACTGCAGAATCTTTGCCTTCATAGCGTCACAAACATGGGATGAGTGAGGAACACAGAGGGAGTCTGACTAAGGAAAGTGTCCAGCAAAGGCAGAACTGCAAATTCATTATCCTGACTGTCCTGACAACGGGGCTCACACCTCATGAGAACAACATTATGAGGGAAAAAACCACATGCAAATCAACTACCTCAGCTGCAGAAGATGAACGGAACCTAAATCAGTACAAGTTATTTCAGGGCTCTGGGTGAGACATACAACTGATACCACAGGTTTAATATTTTCATCCTGATGTCAGGTGGGATGTTGACTGTCCTTTCCATGGCTAAAAATAAATAGCTTAGGGTTACCAGGAGTTACAAGTTAGGGGAAGCAGAGCACCCCCTCTCTCTTGCATCAGGAATCCAGGCACTGACACACGGGCCACCAAGGGAAAGTCCCTTTCCTCTTGGAGTTGTGCCCTCCCCCTCTCCGAAACACGGTCTAGGATGAGAGGTGATTCAGTTCTAACACTGGTACCTATGACTGCAGAGATGGCGCTACTGGCCAAAGACAGTCTGTGCCCAGTGGTGTGGCAGGCCAGAGCGCACATGGGCAGGGCAGGGCAGGGCAGGCCATGCCATGTGGAAGGCCTTGCTGAAGGGGGCAAGCTCAAGGGTATTCATGTGCTTGGCCCACCACCACCCACAGCCCAGTCAAGCACCATCAGTGGTGGGCATTCTTTCGTTAGGAATTCACTCCCTTAATCACAGGGATTAGGGCTCAGACCTCTGGGAGGAGTTAGATGCTGATCTGTTATAAGCAAGACCACTTGATCAGTCACTCCAAGGACCGATGGTCCTTGGGGAGTACAGCTTCTCGGGTAGGGGGACAGATATGGTGGGAGGAGGGAAAGGAAGAACAAGTTTGCTGTGAAGCCCTGGCCCTGGCAGGAGGTGGGTTCAGCTGGCGGGTGGCATAGGACAAGCTCTGGACACCAGGGGCACCTCCATTCACTAAATAGCTCCTAAGTGTTGGCAAGGGGCAGGGACCCTTGGGAGTATGCTGAGGGCACAGAAACAAGCTCCACCCACAGCTCAAGGGTGCCTTACGATATCCCCCAGGCCCATCTTGGGAGGGGTTTGGGCTTCAAGGCATTTGCTTCTGGAGAGGATCAAAGTCTGCTGGTGGCTGCTTCACAGGCCCATGTGTCTCACTAATCACTCAGCCTCCAGGGTCTGGGGCTGCACGGAGCCCTTCCACCTGCCTGGTTGACATGCTGCTCACAGCAATGCCTGGCTGAACTGAGACATCAGCTCCATCTAGGGAGTCACCAGTGCTGGCCTCAGCTTATCACTTGCAGGACACTGGTGATCCAGGTGGATGTGCCAACACTGTAATGTTCTCCAAGTGGTGGGGAAGGCAGCATCAGGACAGTTGCCTGGTTCATAGACACAACCTCTGAGAGCTTGTGGAGGAAGGAGGAAGACAGTGGAGATTGCAGAGGAGATCCAGCCAAGGCCGGGCCTGAAGACGGGGGTCCAGGCATCACTCCTCATTTCACTGCACCTCTGCTGTGCCCATCGTGGCACTACAGAGAGGGGCGTGTGTCCTAATGGCTAGATGTATGCACAGGTGAACTCCCTTTTGGCCTGCACCTTCTGTCTCTGTGACAAGGTCAGCCCTGTTCCAGATGATGGCAATGAGAAGGAAAGAAAAACTCCACAAATCAGGGCCTGCGCCACACAGGGCATGCATTGGAGTAACTGGTTCCTTCATGGTGTGGTTCCCAGAAGCAGACCATGAATCAAGGATCTGAGTACAAGTAGTTTGGGGGAGGTGATCCCTGGAAACACTGGTAGGGGTTGGGGAAATTAACAAGAGACAGAAGCCAGCACAGAGTATATGAATGAGCGGGTTATTGCCATGGGCAACTGGGGTTCACCCCTGCTGGGCAGGCCCCTCTGGGTGATGGAGGGAGAGCATGATCCCACCTGAGGGTGCAGAGCTGCTACCAATCCGTCAACTCTCATTTGCCATTGGCGGAAGGTTGCTCCTAGGAACATTAATGCCCCAGCCCTCCTGGCCTGCCCTGGGCTCTAATGGAGCACATTCTGGCAGCCAGGGAAAGGCCCATGGAGAAGCAGCAGGAGACACCTTCATTGTGTTGGAAACAGTGAGAACTGGGGCCAAGGGCAGGGCATTGGTGATGTCCACTGCAGTGGCCAAGAGCTGTTTGGTGAAGATATGTAGCTTCAGAGGAGGGTCACAGGTGGCTGATCCATCACCACAGAGGACAGGGCAAGGGATGAAGAGCTGAGCGGAGGCCTGAGGCCAGCATCTGTGACAGACAGGAATACTGGACCCAACAAAAGGAAAATTGAGTCACTTACACTAGGGAACGAGGATGGCTGGTGGCAAGGGTAGGAGCAGGGAACGCAGACCTGCTGACTCCTGGCCTGCAGTGTTGCCTCCCACCTGCCCACAGGCATGCTCCCGTGTGGCTGGGCTGCTGACCATACCGACAACATCGTCTGTAAAGGCCTCTGTTCACCTCGTCAGCCTGGCTCCATTTGTGCATGGGTTTCAGTCCAGGCTGGCACGGTCTTGACAGGGGCTCAAGGATGGAGCATAATGTCTCTGAGTGGGTATGGGCAGCCATGCCAGTCAACTCATCAGCTGCCAACATCATCCCCCTGATGGTGAAAAGCTGGGCCCATGGGGACAGGGACATCCTCTCAGTCACGTAGAACCCAGAGGAGGTCCATTCCCTGGATCCGAAATGTTAACAAGCAAGTCCAGCCATGCACACAGAGGCAGGGCCATGCAGCAGCACCCTCCAGGAGGCACAAGGAGGCATGTCCATGGAACAGTCTCACCGGATGATGTGAGGTGGCAAATAACCTCCCAATGGCTCACTGGCTAAGGACAGCTATATGTCTGTGCCATGGGGTAACAAGATCCCAGCTATCTTTCTCCCGCTACATGCTTACAGGAAGATGCAACAAGACTAAAAATTGATAGCACAGGCATCCCTTTCAGCTCGCAGTCACTTTTCTTTGTTGCTAACTATACAGTTGCAATATTCTGCCATTAAGTCACTGGAATAAAAGATGCTAACTAGTCTAGACTAGCATTGAAGGAAAGTTACACAGCTCAAAAGAGCCTGGACTTAAATTCCCCTCGGGGGTCCTCCCCACCATTCTATGCAAAACAAAGAACTCTCCTTTCTGAAGAAAAAAAAAAAATGGACATTAAGATTGATTTGCCCAGCTCCCAGCCAGTCCAGCCTCTGGCTGATCTCCAGAATTCCTTGCCCCAGCCATTTAAGAGATAACTACTCTGAACAACCTTGGAGAAGAACAGGCCCCCTTAAGACAGTAGATTTCCACATATATGCCTATATATACTTACTCTTTTCTTGGGTTAGTGCAGCAGCTCACTAATCTGACTGTTGCCCTTTCTCGCCTCATTAAAGGTGACCTGTTACTGTAAAGTGCCCGTCTCGTTCTTTTTCTGAACCTCGCCTTCTCTAACTCTGTACCCTACAAGCATAGTGTCAGATCCATTTTTATTGACCATCCTCTTCTGCAGCTTTTCTTGAGAGATATGATGTTGATGTTTTTTATCTATCTCTATTTATCAAAATAAAGGGGAAAAAATCCTCATCTGTTTTCGACTAGAGTCAATAGAAGCATGTTTAGTAAAACCAATATAATACAGCAGGGATGTCATTCTTTGATTTACTTTTTAAAAAGCTCCCATGTGATGGTATATCATCTTGAACTCTGGTGGAAGTAAGAAGGAAAAGACACAGAGGCATCTGTGCAATGACCCTCAGTGGAGGGACCCCAAAAGTCATGTCGTGTCAGGAAGCATTTAACAGGAAGCTTCCTGTGTGCTGTTTTGGATCTGTCAGGAATTCTCTGTTCCTTATTAATTCCTGAATATTCAGGAATTAAGAGAGGCAAGCCTCTCTCAGGGGCTGAGGAATCCAGGCATTTCCTTCATTAGTTTTTCTATACGGTGATAAGTACCTTCTTCCTTCTTGTAAACCATATGGTAAAAGTGATTATTTACAACTCTCTCTCTCTTTAATATGGATCGCCTATGTTTTGTAAGTCTGGAATTTTAATCTTTATCTTTGCTGAGAATAACTACAGTATATATGCCCACACCATGTTGATTAAAACACCTTTGCTCCATCAGAGCTCTGGTCCCTGTGTCTGTCTTTCTCTCTCTCAGGCTATTTCTTTGGAGCACAGAGGCCCTCTGAGTTCACTTTCCTGCCCAGGCTTCTAAGACCCTCTGGAGAAGGAGCTCTGTGCCTTCACCCCATCGAGAGGGCGCCTGAGGCCTCTGTGAACAGAGCAAGCCCTGTGTCAGAGGCTTTATTGGCTTTCTGCGTAAACCAAGGAATATCAGCCTCTTTCTCTCCTTTACTTTCTTATCATCAACTCCAGACCACCAGGTTTCGGTCCATTAAAGGACCTATTAAAGTTACATAGGTTCAACTGGGTGTTCCTAGTCGCCAGGACAAAACCACTCAGTGACTAAGTCACATTACACCATTGACCCAATACCAGCAATAGCACCAGGCTTCATATACATTTGTACCTTTTTGCCATCTATAATTGCATATTTTGTACCTTCTTTAAAGCAACAACAGGTACCCTGCCTACTTTATTAAATGTGAACAAAGCACATTAAGTCAAATATAATGATTTTAAAGAATACTTTTGAAGGTTCAGTTTATCAGAGATCATTACCTCTAAATCCCCCTGCAGAAATATCATTCTTGTTCCATATGGGCCACATTTATTTCCACACATCCCCAACCTCCCTTGCAGAAGATTTTCAGCACAACACCTTGTGTTCATAAGGTAAGTGTGACATTCTAATTAGAAATCAAACATGGGTGGTGGAGCCTAAATGTGGAATTTAAATTCACTCAAGGTCCAAAAATATCCAACTGTTCCTATCTAAGATTCTTCCAGGTGCAAGGAAGTGATAAGGGGAGTTCAATTCCTCTAATGTGCCTTAAAGAAGAAATGGCAACATTTAAGGACTCCCATCTGGGAAAGGAAAGCTCAAATGTTCTAAATAGCCAAGCCTGAATAGACTTTTTACACTTTCTGGTGTTGGGACAACTCATGCACATTTTGGGGAGTCCCCCACCCCTTCTGCTACTGTGTCTGCTTCTTAAACCAGGCAGGCACCATCCTTTAGATGGGAGTGTCTGGACTGCTATGGGGTGGGGAAGGGAGTTGGTTGGTGGTGCCTGGGGTCCTCTTAGTTAAGGCATCTAACCCTCCAAGACAGTTCCTCTGTGGGTTCAGCCTGATGTTCTGAGGGCCCTGGCAGTGGTAGATCAATTCCTGCCCACAGGGCCCTCCAGCCTCATGAGAAACCCCACCTGACCCTGCCCCCTGCACCACATTCCAGCCAGACTTCACCACCCACAGTAGGCCTCCATTCTGTACCAGACTCCCCCTGCCCTGGCTTCAGCACATCTGTTCTCTCTGCTGAGAACAATGTCCCCCTGCCTCCTGCCTTTGCCTTTCTGTTTAAACATCACACCATCTGAGACACCTAAATCTCCATTTGGGGATTAGGGTTCCTGCTGTATGCTCCTACAGCACCCCTCCTTCCTTCCTGACAGCTGTGTTGAGCTGTTGCTGTCAGACCTGAGCACGAGGAGGGGGAATCATGTCTATCTAGGGTGGCTTCCATCCCCAGCTCCTTAGAGCATTTCTTAAATGACTCAACAACTGAAAGGAAGGAAGGAAGGAAGGGCAAAACATTAAGACAGACAGACAGGTAGATGCCTCCTTGTCCACAGTCCCTGCTATGGTCTGAATGTGTCTCTCCCCACCCCATCTCCAATTTCTATGTTGAAACAGCCCCCATGGTGATGGTATTAGGAGATGGGGTTTGTGTTGGAGGGGGGGCATAATTAGGTCATGAGCACCCAGCTCTCATTAATAGAATTACTGCCCTTCTAAAAGAGGCCCGAGAGAGCTCCCCACTCCTTCCACTACATAAGCACACAGTGAGAGGTCAGCAGTCAGCAACTGGAAGAGGGTCCTCACCAGAACACGTGGGCACCCTGATCTCAGATTCCCAGGCTCCAGAGCACAAGAAGTGAAGGTCAGCTGCTTACAAGCTGCTCGGTCTGTGGTGTTATGTTACAGCAACCCCAGTGACTGAGACAGACCCCGTGGGAGGGCTTACCCAGCAGACTGCCCAGGCCATTAGAATTGCTGAGTGAAACCGGCCGGTTTGCTTCTCCACCACCAGCACCAACTACGGCAGTCCAGGTGCTCAGCACCTGCCCCACAGGCAGCCAGAATGCAGCCAGGTCTTGCTCTTTGGGGATCACTCTGGTTCTCTGCTCCCACTCCTGCACGGACTCAGCTCACTCTCTGCCCAACTCAGGGCATGGTCTGTGCTATGCCCTTGTATTTTTCTCTCTCTTGCTGGACCACTGTCTGCCCCAAGCTACTGCCCTGTCTATGCCCGGGCCAGCCATGAACCAGTGGGCTGCAGCTCCAGGCCCCGTTTCCCTTCTCTTTAATCTAGGGGCTCTTGGGACTGGGCAGAGGTGAAGGTGAAGAAGGGGTTCCTGCAAGGCACTGGGCAGGGTGGAGGTCTCAAGCAGTCCTTCCCCTACTGCCCTGAGCCCATGGCATCCTCCTCCTCAGCCGCTACTGTGCAGCCCCAGGAAGGAGGCACAATGCCTGATTGCCTGTAGTCCCCAATCAACCCTCACTGTCTCCCACTGCGGTCACTAGGCTTGATGCAGAGCTTCAGAGAGGGAGAGGGGGCCCAGGGTAGGGCAGGCAGCAGGTAGGAAAGCATAGGCCCTGAGCCCGGCATGTAGCTCCTCTCAAAAGACTGTATTCGAGGACCCAGCCATCAGATCTGGTTCTGATTCCACTAACTTTTCACATTCAAATTAAACAGTGAGTCTGCTTTCCTCTGAAGAAGGAAATGGCAGCCCACTCCAGTATTCTTGCCTAGAGAATCATGTGGACAGAGGAGCCTGGTGGGCTGCTATCCATGGGGTCGCACCGAATTGGACACAACTGAAGTGACTTAGCATGCATGCATGCATGCATTGGAGAAGGAAATGGCAACTCCAGTATTCTTGCCTGGAGAATCCCAGGGACAGAGGAGCCTGGTGAGCTGCTGTCTATAGGGTCGCACAGAGCTGGACACGACTGAAATGACTTAGCAGCAGCAGCGGCTTTCCTCTGACATGGACGCACCATCCACCTTTAAAACTCAGAGAAAGGGAGGGGCAGGTGCCACCTCCTAAGGCCTCACCGCTGAGATCACTCCAAGGGGGTGTTCAGGTGTGGTGCAGGTGTGCACCCTCAGATCACCACCCCGCAAGCCACAAAGGCCTTCCATGAAGGTTCAGCCTCACCCCAGTCACCTGTGGGTGGCTGCCACCTCATTGGCTCTGCCTGCCCTGGTGTCTGGCACAGCTCTGGGGCACACTGTGTCAGCCAGGCCCTTCTGTCCAGGGATACCTGGGGACCAAGTACACCCCGTAGCAGCCCAGTCAGCCCCACCTGGAGAGTATCTAAGACACCAGCTCGTGGGGCCAGACGGCTCCCTCCCAGGGGAGACCAGCACGTGTGCTGGGGGCCGGGTCGGGGGGACGGAATGCGCCATGCTGGGGTTTTCTTCCCCTAGACCTGTGAGCTCACCTGCCAATGTGCAGTAGCATGAAAACAGAGGGTGTTGGGGATTATTTAATTGAGTTCTGAATTTATGCTTGAGTTTCTGTAGAAGGAGAAAAAAAAGACAACCCTCTTTAAACAAGTTTCATTGAAAGGTTATAAAACACAGATAATTTACATGTGGGAGCAGATGGCAGGCTGGGTGCTGTTCCAGGCAAACCATGTGTCCCCCGGCGGCTCTTTTTAATGGATACTCTGAGTTTATATGTGGTTTATAAACTCAAGGGTTAGTGACTTCTGAGTGATTGACTGTAAGGCATAAAAATGCCTACAGCCGTGACCTTCATTTCTACTGAGGAGGCTTTCCTCACTCCTCCTACTCTGGTGGCACCCAGAGCCAACTTAGCCCATCAAGGCTCCCAAACCCTCATCCATAGGCAGGTTTTGATGACAACCTGACTGAGACTCCGCAGCCTTCTTCTGTTGCTGAGCTTGCTGCTGTTGTGTGCCCCGGCTCCCGGCCCACATCCTCCCCCTCTCAAGTTTGCTTCACTCTTCTGAATGACGCCTATCACCCCATCTCCTGGCACCCTGTATCAGGAGAGCCTGGCCCTAACACACAATGCTGGCCTTCCCCTCCAGGCCCTCCATGAGGGGAAGCCCTGGAGCTGGCCTCTCTCTGTGGCTTGCCCACTGCCCTGCCCATCCCAGCGCCCTCCCGTTTCTAAGCAGAACGTGTCTGCGAATAACAGAGCCCTCCCTCCGGCTGGGTCCGGTCCTCATCAGCTGCGTGGCCTGGCACGCCCCCCCAGCACTCCTGGACCTCACTGTCTGGGTTCTCTGACCACCAGTGATAAGGCTGTGGAGTAGCAGAGAGGAGTCAGGAGGTGTGGCTGGGACAGCACAGGTCTACTGCATACAGGTTTGGATGACCAAGTAGCTCATGTAGGGTGCAGAGAAGCGAGGACTCCTATTACTTCTATTACAAAGGTTCATTTCCTTCTAACTTTGCAGGGCCCGTCCCAGATAGTTCACCCTGAGCTCCTCTGCCTGCGCCAAGGAGTCATCAAGTGTGCACCATGTTGGTGGGGGTGTGGTGGAGGGAGGAGGTGGAACAGTCACAGCCAAGGTACCAGGAGGACTTGGGTGCTAAACACGTGACAAGCCTCACTGATGGGGTCAGCATCATCACCAGCCCATGTTGGGGAAACCGAGGCACAGAGCAAGGGAAGGACTTGCTCAGGGCCACGTGGGGCCACCTAGAGCCCAAGTTCCCCACTAAACCATAGTGCTATCCTGCCTTTTCCCAAGGTGAACCTTTACTCGATGTGTCAAAGCAGGACCAAACACACCTCCCGGAAATTTCCAAACCTGGAGCTCAAGAGAAGTACCCTGGCTGGCACAGGGGACAAGACAAGATGCCAGGCAAGATGGAGGGTCAGATTCCTGCAGCTCAAACTGGATGAAGCTCATAGAAACACACAAAAAGCAACCATGTACACATGGTTATTATTTTTGTATATCATTTTAGTGCAAGCTATGTGTTTCTACCATTCTGGTGGAAACTTCCTAATCTTTCAACAGAACTCCCCCCCACCGCCCTTTTCTTTTTCTTTTTTTCTTGGAACAGATGGCAAGATCTTTATTTCAAATAACTTCAACGAGGAAATTGTTATTTCTACCCCATGTCTGCATGTGCGAGTACACCATGTTTCATATATTTGCATGAAAGGAGCTGTGTTTAGTCTTTGCTCACACTTGAGATGCCGAGAAGACACTTTAAATTAAGCACTCTCCGCAAACAGTGATCATAAAGTAGCGGGAAGATAACACCGCACTCATTTGCCCCTGCTGATACCATATGCCACTTTCCTCCCCGGGGCTGCCCTGCTGATGGTTCCTGTCGACTCCGACTCCGTAATAGAGTCACAGCTTCCACCCTTCTCATGGCACCCTCTGTCTTCTTCAAGGTGCACGACCTTCCTCAGTGACATGGGAGAGCACTGGGCCAGTGCCCACCCATCTGAAGGGGAGAGGCACCCAGGGCTGAACACCAGGCACTTGGCTTCCTGCTCTACAAGCTGCAGAAGCGTGTGCAGAAGGCCTCTGCTGGCCTGTCCTCTTGGGTGTCACTCCTGCCCCATGGCAGCACAGCGCTCACACTCTTGAGCACAGCCCCTCCCAGCACACATAGTGTCAGTGCTCCTCTGCCCCTGGGGCTGACGGTGGGGTCACATCCAAGACCAGGGCCTCCCCACCACCTCATCTTTCCCCAAAGGCTGGTGTTTCTCAGTCTCCTCCCAAGGGCATGGTCAGAGACACATAAACACCCTCATCTTCCCTGGTGGCTCACATAGTAAAGAATCTGCCTATAATTCAGGAGACCTGAGTTTGATCCCTGGGTTGGGAAGATTCCCTGGAGAAGGGCAAGGCAACCCACACCAGTATTCCTGCCCTGAGAATTCCATGGACAGAGGAGCCTGGCAGGTGACAGTCCACGGGGTTGCAAAGAGTCAGACATGACTGAGCGACTAACACTTTCACTTAGAGACAGAGGCTGAAGCTGACAGAGACGGCCGATGACTTCCAAGGTCAGATGTTCTTCAGCATTTCTCCAAGGGTGGCCCTGACCTCCAGCAGCATTTGTTAAAATGTGTCCTGAATGGGATTCAGGATCCCAGGGTGCAGGCTCTGAATGTCCTGTGTTCTGAACAAACACTTCATGTATCAGGGTGCACAGGACAGCTTGACACCCACTGGCGGGGATAAGACAGGGATTTAAATTCAGGTTCCAATAGTCAGTGCTCTTTTGAAACCACAGCTGCCACTGGTGTTTCAGGTAATCGACTAATTCACATCCAGATGTTTAATGGCCAACTGGTTAATTCATACTGGGGAGGTAATTCTGACAATCGTTTGAACAGGTTTTCTCTCCCAGAACATTACCTTTTAATGGTGGCCTTTAGGCATACAGACGAACACTGAAAAAGGAATGGGGTCGGTGGGGGGCGGGCAGGGAGGTGTGCCTGAGCCCCCATTCCTTGGATCCCTTGGTGTGTGCGCCCTACAGCACGCATTCAACATTGCTGCACCTCACTGAAGCTCAGGGCAGTCCTGGGGGGCAGGAGGGCTGTGCCTCTGCTCCACTCTGAACTACCCCAGTGCTTCACCCTATACTGGCTTCCCTCTGGAGCTGGGGGCCCCGCCAGGACTGCACCATCCTGGCCAGTCAGTGGTGGGGGAGCCCTGGGCTCCAGCCCTACCACTTCCACTTAGCCATCTGCACACACCTCGTGCAAGGGCTCTGCACACTGAGCTCATGGGCTCAGGGGAGCCCTGAGAACCATCACCAGTCTTGTCCTTCTTTCATAATTCAGGAGAATCAGGGTTAAAAAAAGTGCATGAGCAATCGACATAATTTATATGCTGCAAGTGGACGAGCTGGCATCCTCTCGCGTCATAAAGTTTAAATAACGGTGGTTTAACACCAGATGTAAGTGCAGCTGTCCTGAGCGGAACGCCATTAGCTCCATTACGACGGGAGATGGTGCTTTTCCCAGCTCAGCATCCCCAGGAAAACATCACACCTGTCATCTCGGTGCCGCAAGCAGCTGACTTGACGCAGGGGTCTACAGCGCCTCTTCAGATCGCATCCATCAAGGATCTGGGGCATTCACAGGGGAGGGGAAGGCGGGCTGCAGACCAACCAGCAGAGAGGCCAGCCAGGCCAGCACTTAGTGCATGCTGGACAAGACCTGGACTCCAGGTATCCCCAGGTGGCCTGGCTCTTCACACTGGTGTGCAAGCCAGTGGGCCTGGGCCAAGTGGAGGGAAAATGTGGGAGAAGAGGGAAGGAGGGAGGGAGGGAGAAGGATTAGGAAGGAAGGAGAGAGGGACAGCAGGGGAGAGGAACAGAGGGACAGAGAGGGAGACTGAGAGCCAGAGGGAGGAGTAAGAAGGGGCCGAGGGTGGAGGAGGCAGAGGAAAGGGAGGGAGGGGATCGTGGAAGGGTAGAGTCAGCTGTGGGCCTGAGCAACCTGGAAGAAGTCTCCCCCAGTCCCTGGCCCCTGTTTTTGCAAAACCCCTCAAGGGCAGATTGACTTGACCTGGGCAGGCAGGTACTGTACACAGACTCCTTCTGCTAGTGTTTCCGTTCCGATCAAGAAGTCTCTTGAGGCCTACTACAGACAAAGAGAAAACTTGAGCATGTCAGCAGCAATGCAGGGGGGACAGGGCTCAAACACAACTGTGGACAGAGCCCCTGGCTGGGCTGCAGACAACAGCGCGAGGCAAGAGCACCCCTCTCACAGACGAGACAACTGAGACCCAAAGGAAGGGATCTGATGCCCGGGGCACAACCCAGAAGGCAGTAGAATTGCTGGAGGCAGGCAGAAAAAGCGGACTTTTCTATTGCTTTGGCAGTGACACTGCTCTAACTCTTCACCATGGAAAGGGTGTGCTGCTTGATCACCAAGAGCTGTGGGCACCAAGGTGGCCACAGAGGGGGCCACCTGGCCCACTGTCCGCCTGCCCCATCACTTGCCCTGTTTCAGGAGGCATTGCAGGTGCAGACAGAGAAAGCATAGTCCCTCTTCCTCCAGAAGCCCACGCTTGGCTGGGAGGCAGACTTGTGGAGTACCCGGGGCTTCCATGTGTTCCGTGCATCAGCTGCGGGAGCACAGAGAATGGAGCCCCTGACCTTGCAGAGGGCACAGTGCAGGTCACAGGTGGCCCCTGACAACACCCCCCAGGTCCCAGGCCAGTCTCACATTGATCTCCACCTAGAAGCCACAGCACACGCTGGGGACCACAGCCGGGGCGCAGCCTGTGGGTGTGCACAACCACCGGGGCTGAGAGCTGTGACCGGGGAGGTCACGACCCTCGCAGACCAAGGCTGCTGGGAGAGGAGGTGTCAGCGGTCTGTAGGGCGAGCTGTTGGGCCAAGTGCCCCCTTATAAATGCTCGAGCAGCACTGCTGAGTGTCTCAGCGGCCTGTCTGATTACCTGGGAAGAAGCTTGTCTAAGAAGATATAGACTGCCCCGTTTCCGTCATCCTTTGCTCTTATCCCTCAAGTACCAAAGAATTGGATTTTTAAAAGATGACAAAGGTATCTGTGTTGCACCAAACAACAAGAGGGAAACAACAAAAGAATACTTAGTGGGATCTACAGCTGGGAAAATTTTCCTGAGCTAAGAGATTTCTGTGCAGGCAATCTCTGTAGACAGTTCTCATTTAAATGGAAATTCCTTCTGAAACACAAACAACGGCTAACACACCCACTGCTTTACTGGGTGCCAGGCACTATTCTGAGAGGTTTGTGTGTATTAACTCACTTAATCCTCAGCTACCTTGTCAAGTACTTATTCCTACTACACGTGCTTTACAGACGAGGGTGGTGAAGCTGAGAAAAGTTAAGTAATTAGGCCAAGATTATTCAGCTTATAAAATCGCACAGCTGGGATTTAAACCCAGGCACAGTCTGGGTACGGAAACTATCATCTTAACCATGAATGTGCCAGGAATGGGAAATGATCCATAGAGAAAGCATTAAATTAACTGTCACAAGAATTGCTCACACTTCCAACAACTTCTGCAGGTAGTTTGGAGGGATTTATTTAGCTTTTGTGGACTTTGACATTGTTTTGGGGCGTTCATCTCAGAAAGGATTCAGAGAGGGACTTTTCTAACAGGGAACAGTGGAAATGCTTTGCCACTTTGAGCTTCTAAGACCTTCTGACACAGAAAAAAAGGGGTTGGTGGTCTTTCACTGGGAAAGCAGGGCCCCAGGGGGCTGAGTGAGGTGAGCTGGTGGTGCTCTCACCCAGAGAGACCACCTACAACACAGCTCTGCTGACCTCAGCCCAAAACACAGAGGTCGGGGAAGGCATCCTTTTCTACAGCAGGCTCACTCTGCACTGTGTCTCCCTGAGTCACTGAATATGCTCCCACAACCCTGGGATGCAGCCAAGGTGCAGAGGGGAAGTGACTCATTGGGATGATACAAACAATGCCTTGCCAACTTGGATACATGTCAGTGTCCACGAAAGCGCCCGGAGCACGTACTCACTCCAAAATGAATGGATGGATGAACAAATGAATGAACAAATTCCTCCTGATCCAGTGACAACAATGGCAGTGAGAAGGCAGAAAGGACACACAGTCTTTCTGTCTCCTGAAAGGAGGTCTCATTCATGAGAGGAAAGTGTTAGAGGTGAGGTGAGCCCAGCAATAGACACTCCCTCAGGTCAGACACGACTGAGCAACTTCACTTTCACTTTTCACTTTCATGCATTGGAGAAGGAAATGGCAACCCACTCCAGTGTTCTTACCTGGAGAATCCCAGGGACGGCGGAGCCTGGTGGGCTGCCGTCTGTGGGGTCACACAGAGTCGGACACCACTGAAGCGACTTAGCAGCAAAGACCCAACTGATGCCACCCTCTCCTCCTCATCCCCACGGCCTCACTGTATACAGTCGTCGGATTATAACTTTCTGAGGTCACAGGCTGCGACTAGATGGACTCTGGAATGCACACTTCCCCCCACACCCCAGCGATGGCATCCATCCCTGGGAGCAGCTCCTGGCTGTGCCCGGTGTAGGGGCCTCACAGAGGGGACTGTGTTCCATTTCCTCTGGGCTGTCTTAGGGGATCAAAGCCTGATCCAGGTCAGACTCTGGGCTGACCCTAACCCTCGCCCAGCCCAGCCTGTCTCCTTGGGGAAAGAGATGGGGGAGAAGGAAGCAGCCATCTTCTCCATGGTCTCCCAGCCTGAGTCCATGGCTGGGAGCCACAGCACACTCATAGGCGACAAAGAATGGTCCCCTCAGGGCCCACCATGTGGAGCAGCACAGTGCCCAGTAGGGGCCCTTGTGACTAACTACAGGAGAGGGGCCGGGTTGAGCGGCTGGGGACTCAGAGTGGAGGAGGCCGTCAACCCCAGAGGCAGCGTTCTCATAGTTCTGAAAGTCCCTGCAGCACTTCTGTCTTCTGTAAGAAGTGGAAACAGCTAAGTTGGGCAGAGATGAGGCATCCTGTCAACACAGCAGCTGTCAGAAGAGAAGCATAAACTGCTCTTAGCAAGAGAAATATCACATTTCTCCCTCAATCAGCGAGTTTTAATTTATTTATCTAGCTGAGCCATGATGGATACAGTCTGTCCAAATATATTACATGGGGATAATGCAATCTCTTATCCAGAAAACCACCATATTATAGATACTATCAAGCTACTTCCTCAAAAGTGTTTGGTACCCTAGCAACCAAAAAAGAAAACAACTAAGACATAAAAATTGCATTGCATCTGCAATACTTTGTTGGAATTGGTTTTGCAACAAAGCATGTATTGTAAAAACAAAGGTTTAATGATATATCAGTTTGGTGAAAATCTGATTACAAAGCAAAAACACATACATCTAAGTAAAGTTGCAGAGCTTTTAAAAATGAAGCTTGGTGAGGACGTCCTGGGCAAGCTCCATCTGAAAGGGTACTGGATTTGGTTTCTCCTTAATGGTGGGTTGGCATCAATGAAATCCCTTCTTCCACGTCCAGCTCCACGAATGCCAGCCTCAATCCTGAATTTGAACTTGCAGCAGCAGCTACTGGGGTTGGTACACTTACAAAGAGGACAGATGGCTACTTGGACATATGAAACATTTGCCAAGATAGTAAGCTCCCTCTGCCCTCAGATGTGGCACTGAATAGAGCCTGGGAACCTGGGGAGGTCCCGGCAAGGCAGCTGCCACAGCTTATAATGAACAGCCATCTGTATCCTGCTGACCGGCCTCTGACTGTTGTAGTGCCGCCCGGTCTGCCAGTCACTGGCAAGGGTGGGAAGTCTTTTGTTCAGTGTCCTCAGTCCCTTGGCCACTGGACTGAGCCTGCCATCGCTGAGACCCCAAGATATGTCAGCTGAAAAGGACTCGGTCCTACCACTGGGCCCTTCTCGTGGCCTTTGCTCTGCTGCCTGTCTCCTTCACAGACTGGAGCACTGGGGGAGAAGACCATGTCTCATCTCACTCTCACTCTGGCAGCACAGAGCTCAGCATGGTCTCGGCCTCACTCCATGTGAGCTGTTAAATGCCCGAGTGGCGGGCTCCATACCAAGGGAGGAGTGTGCAGAGGTGAACAAGAGATGCAGCACAAGAGGGGAAGGGGAGAGAGAAAGGCGCCCACGGCACGTCCAGCAGGTTCCCCGCTTGGCCCTCCCTCCTTTTACTTTCTTCACGTTCCCAGGCTCCTCACCTGGGTACGTTCCCATTTTTCTGCTACAAAGAACGAATATACTCATTATATTAAAATGCCAGGCACAGTATCCTGAGAAGTGTTTTTATTTCCTAAGAAAATAATAGGCAGGGAGTATTTAACCTAAAAGAGTGAACACGAGTGTGGCAGGCACCATGGCCCCTGGGTGGAGGTGATGCACTGCAGCTGCCATTGCTAACACAGCAAAAGATGAAAGAAACTGGTTTTTAAATATGTACGTACATGCACCTTACTGATTCTATTTCTTAACCTATATGGATTGCCTTTTCAAATAAATTCGCCCTTTTAGAAAGGGTCAGGCATACAGCCTTCGCCAGCAAAGGCTGAGGGCAGAAAGAAATCTAGAGAGCAAGAACAGAGAAAAATCTCAAGAGGTGGCTTATTCCAGGTAGAGACCAGACCACGGAGGCTTCCATAGCACGAGATGATATTAAAGGTCTTGGGAGAGAAGTGAAAAGATGAAAATCAGAAAGGTGATGAATCTATAGACCAGACTCCTAGCCTCCAGCCTGTGGACAGGGCTTCCTGGGCAGGCAGTCCCTGCTCAGTGTACATCTATGCTGGCCCCCACCCTCTGGGCAAGAAGGAGAGCCTCAAGGCGGGGCAGCATCCAAAGGCTGTGGAGGGAAGCCCTCGGAGGGCCTGATCAGCCAGCCCCTCTGCTCAGACGCCAGCCCTCCTGGGGTCCTGCCATCAGCAAGCCCTGCAGGTGCCCTTGGTGTGGTAGGGGCTGTTCTGGGAACAGTGACATTAGTCGCTTGGGTATTTCCTGCAAAGAGCCTGAGGCTTTTCATTGAGTGAATCAGGCTTTCAGAGCTGATTTCTGGATTTCATTATAACCCTGGGGGTCCTCAGGGGAGCTCCGCAAGGCCACTCTGTAGCTTTGACTTCTGCTTTACATCTGGAGCACACCATTCACACATACACGTGCATACTAGAGACCAAATGTCCCAGTGGGTAGAAATGAAGTCCTTTGGCTGTGAAGTCAAGTTCAGCTTACAAATGTGGATGACCAGCTGGTTCCTTGCCTCCCAAACACTGTCTGAGGCCCAGAGATGGGCTTCCCCTGATCAGGCCGACGGCCCTTGGTTGCACTGACACTTTGAGTTGGGACCCAAGAGGAGGAAGCTTTCTTTTTTCCCTAGAAAGACTTATCAGTGGTCAAGACACAGCATCGCACAAAGTTTTACTTTAAAGAAACAATACCCAGCACAAGTTAACAAAACCTGAAGTCGTCCTCACCCCCTCTGGCCCAGCACAGGGACAAGGCCCCATTGTACCCAGCCCGTGACACTACAGGTTCTAGGTGGAGATGAGCCCAAAGGATACCCACCCTCTGCTCCTCTGCCCACCTCTGGCTCCATTTCCATCCTGGAGACTTCCTGTTTTTGCTCTTCGGACGTCTGCATAGTGAGGAACTCGCTGAAAGGTCCCATGAAACAGGCCTGGAGAGATGCCATTCCATAGACTTTAGCCAGGCTGGAGCTAAATGCACTGGGTGGAATTTACAACCTACAATTTTCTGTAACATTGTTCCCAGGGTGGGGAGGTACAGAAGGAACAAAAAGAAGGGAAAAAACCAAGAAAGCTAAGAGAAGGAACTATAGTTTCAAATTCATTCATGATTTATTGGTTCCCTCCCTGAGGCTGCAGGGGAATCTGAACTCCACTGCGGGATGGCCTGGCTGTGCGATGCTGCAGGCCACGGAGCTGCACACAGCTCGGGTGATGTTAATCCCTCCTGTGCTGGCTGCCTCCAGCCCTCACACCGCTGCTACCCAGCCTGGCATCTGGTCAGTCTCAGCAACCGTGTGGGACATCACACACCTCCTGGGGCACGCAGGTGGGCATACCTGACTCAGAGAGACCCACTCCAGTCCCCGCACAGACAAAATTCTCTGGAGCCAACATGAAACAGAGCAGGTTTTGAAATCTGTGTCCTTTCCACTTCTGCTGCTTTCTCCTTTATCCAGTGCCTTCCCTTTGAAATGAGGCAAAGCCCTGAAGGGAGGCAAAACAGCAGTGCAAAGGAGGCTTTCAGAAACGTCAGTTTCCATGTTTGCGAGCCGGGGCAGCAGGGCCAATCAAATGCTCTGCCACCGCCCGTGTTGCAGGCGCCAATGGGCTCCATCTACATCACCATCAGCATCTCAAGTCTGCATTGCCCCACATGGTTTATAAAAGCCCTTCCCCGTACATTTCCCCATTCAATCGGCTTCTGCCATTTAATCAAGGATCCTTTGACTTCCAGAAAGAAAAGGGGGTTACAGCGACCTTGGAAGAAGTGGACAAAGCCATTAATCAATGGTCTCTGCAAGCAAGGGGAGGCCATTTGAAGAGCTTGAGCATCGGGTTCCAATTAGTGCATAAGACTGCGTCCAGGGAAGAAAGAGTTAATGCCAGTGTCACCAGGCCAAAGCAACACAGGAAAATTCATTCGTGCGGTTTAGCCTTCGACAAGCATCCATCTATCTATATGTTCAGCTGAGCTCCCCCATCCCATTCTGCACGGTGAACAGTCATTGTTTAAAAATGTCATGATAATAATCAGCTTTTGCGGCAAAGATATGAAAAATGTATTGCAAGATCAAAAGGATGATATTGTCTTCCAGCAGATTACACATTCTGCCCAGAGAAAGGCTAATCTGATGTCCTCAGAGAGGAAATAGGTAAACATTTTCAACATTATCACCATCTGTGTTCCATTTCTTTGGGTCTGCTCAAGAAAACAGTTATTTATGTATAAATAAAAGAGAATGATTTTTGTCCTTAAGAAAATAGTAATGGAAGCCTTGAAATACCTGTTTTGGGTTTTACAATCTCAGCCAGTATATCTGGGAGGAAACATGCATACATCCCCCAATCTTCTTGGAGAAGAGATAACCACCCTCCTCCCATTTCCACTGTGTCTGCACCCCAGCCTGAAGTGAGTCTTAGAAGGTCATGTCCCACTCCACACAGTTCACACATTGAGAAATAGGCTCTCTGGATGGCAGCTCCATAGAGGTGCCCTGGGGCTGGAATACCCGCCTCTCCGCACTCGGCAAGACTTCTGTCCTGAGTCTGACCCCACTGTGAAATGGGGATGACCTGGCCTCAGGGGTGTGCCCTGGGATGATGGGCAACCACTGGCCACTTACGAGGCCCTCACAGACTGTCCTTATCAGCAGCAGTACTGTCATTAAACACAGGATGGGGTGAGCGATGGAAGAGTGCAGCGCTTTGAAACCTGCCTCTTTTGGGTTGACTTCAGCAGGTATTTCCTGAACAACCTGCTGCCTGCTTAGGTCTTGGCCAGCCTCCTGGGAATGACATGAAACAGCCCGATGGAGCACCTGGCCATCTACAAAGTGGAAGGAGGGGATGAAGGGCAGGTTCACTCACTGCCACCTTCTAGTGGGGGCTGGCAGGGAGAACCAGAGGGAAAGGGAGGTGTCCCAGCTTCTTTTGCCTTGAAAGTGGGCTGCTGCTGATGGACAGCTCTGACCTCAGCTTCTCTAAGGGGCAAGGCACTGTCATCTCCCCTTTCTCCAACAGACCCATGGGTTTAGCCTTCCAAGGGACCTTTCAGCCAGCAGGCTTCCAGAAACTGAGAGGATTTCACTGCTTTCTCCAGTTTCCCTGGGCCTGAGAGACTAACACAAAGAGCACACATGTTAACTCTGAAGCTGAAAACAAGGAGCAAGGCAAACCCAACAAGTGCTCCCATGTCCTTTCCCATCACCAGGGAAGGGGTGAGGAGCCCGTTAGCCACAACCCTGCCAAGAGCCTGCGCTTGGAATGAATACCATCACAGGAGCCACTCAATCCTTGGGACTGTCAAGTGTAATTAGGATTAGATCTTTGAATTCTAGATTTTAAAGAAACGTCTGTGTGGAATTTCAAGTACAATTTAAATAACACAATTTAAAATTGTGTTATTTTTAAAACATTGCTTTGCTCTTAGAAATCTATAAGCTTGAGTAAATTCAATCAATAGATATTATCAAACATCTGCTGAGGGGACTGTAGAGAATTGAAAACAAAACAAAAAATAGCTCTTGTCCCCAAGCAGTGTCATCTGAGGCAAAGGGTTCAGACAGAAGAGGAAAGAGACATGTGGGTTCCCAGTGTCCGAGGCCACCTCTCAGACAGAGGGCATGGGGAATCCATGGGGGGCCATGCCTGCCTGAGTGCCAGCCTCTGTGCCATGAGATGTTTTGGTATTTGTTTCTTGTCTTACCCTCAGTGGGCTATCAGCCATGCACACTTGGTGACTGAACTGTTTCTGGATGACCACCTTCCCCTTCCTTCATCAAGGACCCTCTCCTCCCCATTATAAAGCAGGTTCTCTACCACAGTGCCCTTGTCAACCAGGGCAGCCACAAAGCTGCAGGGGGTGACAGCGCCCCCCTGGCATGGAGCTCTGCAGCCCCCACGGGCTCCTAGAGGCACAGCCTGGTGCCCCCATACGGTCTCAGTTCTGCTCTCCTGCTACTTCCAGCTCCGTTACTTTGACCTTGCTGTTCTTTCTCACAAGAACACGTATTTCTGCTCTCTTCATCCTGTCTGTGAGCTCCATGGTATTATTCCTAGAGAAGTTAATAGCAGTCCTAGGCTCATCTTTACTTAATGAAGAAGTGCTATTGGCTCAGTCGTGTCTGACTCTTTGCGACCCCGTGGACTGTAGCCCTCCAGGCTCTTCTGTCCATGGAATTCTCTAGGCAAGAACACTGGAGTGGGTAGCCGTTCCCTTCTCCAAGGGATCTTCCTGACCCAGGGATTGAACCTGGGTCTCCTGCATTGCAGGCAGATTCTTTACTATCTGAGCCACTAAGGAAGTCCCTTAATAAAGAAGGAACAGGACATATTTTATACTGAAACTGGGGAAAACCAGACATCCAATAGGGCCCAACACAACTTGGAAGACCCCAAATGCATTTGATAGTCTCTCTGCAAACTTCCCACAGGCCATCTTCACTGGGTCAGGGCAGGACTGGTTCAAGTCTTCCTGGCTGTGTGACCTCCAGTCAAGTACCTCATGTCTCTGAACCTCAGTTTCCTCATTTGACGAACGAGGGCTGGAACTCAACTATCACTCAACCCCTTCCCGTGCTCAGCTTGTCACCTTCCTTCATATTATACCAAGTAAGGGAAAAAAAAGAAATATTTTTCTCTTCAGTGTTATTGTTTTACTTATAACACTGGGGTCTCTAACATTAACCAAGTATGTATGGTATTTTTAGCTACATCAAGGGTTAAATAAAGTTCTGGAGGCTTGTCTATAAATCACCCTCCTTTCTGGGGAATATGTCTATGGAAAAATGCATTTTCGTTTGCAAAGGTCCAAACAACGGCCTCACGACAGACGCCAGACTGCTGGGAACAAAACCCTCTTGTGAATTGCGGATGGCTTGCAAAATCAGTTACTCAAATTCCATCTGTTGACACTGCTCTGCTATTACAAAGTTCCAATCTAAGGGGAAAATGCCATAACGAGTGTGGGTTTCAATCCCATATCTCAATACTGGGAACTGCCATCCAGCCTCCTCTGTCATAACAGACTGATTGCCTTCAGAAGTGGTTCTTCAGGAACAATGGGTGATTCTTTCATTCTCAGCAGTTTGGTCTCTTGCAAGAGACTTAATTCAATTCCTAAGTAGTGTACTGGGGCATTTATAGATTCCCTGCCCCACATCCCAGCTCCACAGTGTAATCTCCCAGTTTTCACCCACCAACATTTGCTGCCGCAGATCTGTCCTTGAAACATCTTGGGATGAATGCATATTTGATGTCTGATGTTTTTTTCCCAGAACCAAAAGGATTTCCAAGTTTCCAAAGAAATTCTACTGCAGTTACAGACTACAGACGCTGTGGGTGACTAACAAGACAAATGGGGAGTTCAATATATCACACTAGTGCCCTTGGAGATGGGCGGGTGCTCAACCCTGTTCACTAGTATGCTATTCATAGCTAAGGATTTTATAACATTTAGATGATTTACTGTGTCATCTGATCAGCCTGGGTAAAAAAAAAAAACCTCATCAATTTTCTTCATCAAATGACCTAGGGTGTTCAAATAAGGAAATAACTATACATTCTCACAACCACACTTCAGAACCTTCCAGCTCTCAGTGAGAATGAGGAAAGGTCTAGGCCTATTCAGGTTTAGAGGGCGAGTGCTGCTAAGCACAAAACCCTCGGCACCACCGTATGAGTAGATGATGGTCTCAGGCAATAAGAGGGGCATATACTTTCACAACCACCTGGCCTCGTCCTGAGTTATTCACAGGTGTCATCCAAGAAGGGGATGATGAGCATGGAGAAACATAGACACAGCTCCTCACAGCCACCTCCTCACTGGGGCCAGCCAGCCAGTGACATCTGCCCCATGACATCCCCTCCTGTCTCTGAGGGTCTGGTAGCAGATGGAATGGTCTCAGAGTGAAAGCTGGCCAGGTGAGGGGCTGACCAGGTGCTCACACATAGGCCTGGCACATGCCACCCAGAGGGACAATGCCCGGGACCCTGGCACTTGCTTCTCCCCAACACTCTGGGGGGTCCCCTATAAAGCACTGCACCCCTTAGCTGCCAGGGTTCACCTTCCCTTCCTCTCTCACTCCTTACTTAGCTTCTAGTTTATGAACACTCTGCTCTGCAATTCAGAATTCCATTCCCACCTCAAGTGGTCTCCATTTAGCACGTGTGAGGATGGGATGGTTGACTCTCTCACTTTCTTTTCACTCCAAATGATTCAAGACAGTAATGAAATTCTATTTCCATGCCAATGATTGGCTCAGAAGGGGCCATATATCCCACCTCAGTCAGTGAAGTATTAGGGGCAGTCTTCCAGGCATCACTGATGGTTGGAGCCTAGGGAAGCCCTACCTACTGATAGCTGTGAAAATATCTTTCCATGTGGCTTGAGCCACTTTGAATGAAGCTATCTGCAATCTGAGAGAGCAGGGGCTCAGGGATGGGAGACACACCCTCAGGAGCCTTTGCTCTTCTGAAGCTCACAAGCCAACAGGGTCTGGGTGAGGAAGCCACATGGAGTTCCTTCTAAATTTCAGGAGTTATACCATCTTTACTATGTGTGGAGCACCTATGAGAACTCACAACAGCCAAAGGCCATTCCAGCATCCTTAGCAACCATGTGCTGGGCCTCACGGGTCGGCCTCCAGTCTGTGAGCACCTGGTGACAAAGGCTTGACCACATTTTGCTCAGGTTCCTTGAATCCTCTTCTCCACCAGGCCTTGGCCTTTGCCTGCTGAGCCCAGTATTAGGAAAATATCCTACTAAGCCAGTTAATCCAGAATCTCCCAACTCTTGACAGCCTTTCAAGTTCCTGTCCCTCCATGTCCCTGATACCTAACCAAGGTCCCCTCAGTAATTTCCCATGCCCTCCCTCATTCTGCCTGCTAGCTATAAATTCTAGCCTGTCACTCTTGATTTGAAGTTGAGGTGATTCTCTCTCTCCTCTACTGCAAGAGTCTAAAAGAATTTTATTTAAATTTTGTACATTTTCTTTTTTTCTGTTCTATGCTCTTCTTTTATTTTAATTTGAGGTATAGTTGATGTAAATTATAAAAGTTACAGGTGTATAACAGTGATTCACAATTTTTTTAAGTTATACTCCATTTACAGTCATTATAAAATAACTGACTTCATTCTTTGTGTTATACAATACATCCTTGTAGCTTATTTTATACCCTAAGAGTTTGTACTTCTTAATCCCCTACCCACTGTGGTCTCTCTCTGTTTCCCTCTCCCCACTGGTAACCACTGTTTGTACATTACATCTGTGAGTCTGTTTCTTTTTTGTTGTATTCATGAGTTTTTTTGAATTTTTTCGACTCCACATATACGTGATATCATACAGTTTTTGCCTTTCTCTGTCTGATTTACTTCACTTAGCATAATACCCTCCAAGTCCATCCATGTTGTTACAAGTGGAAAATTTCATACTTTTTTATGGCTGAGTAGTATTCCTATGTGTATATGTGTGTGTGTGTATCAACAGTCTTGAATAAAATCTTTCTTGCTGTTAGAGTAATTTCTTCTGACACTACCCATCATCCCTCCTCAGCAGTCTAGGCTTTGCTTTCAGATGGTTCATGCCCGGGCAACAACACTTGGGAAGAGACCTGTCACTCAAAGCACCATCTCCTCTCACATCTCATCCCAGCATCTCAACCTCCTGGCACAACATCTTTACATAAATAGGAAATAGCGCTTTCCATACCATGAGGATTAAGGTCGAAAGCGCAAATATCCTGCGTCAAGGAGTTTGACTTAACGCACACCGAGGTTGTAAATAGTTGATACCTTTTCCTGAGAGCAAATGATAACAGAATGAATATTAACGGCTGCCCACAAGGCTAAATAAATCAGGATGTTGAGCATCTGAAGGCAGCTAAGAGGACAGAAAGGACAAAAAGGCAGGTGGAGGTTGATGAGGCAGGGACCGACCTGCATTACTGCCGGGAGCCGGTGAGGCATTCCACTCGTGACAAAGGTCATGAGGAAGGAGGCTCGGCATATGCAAAGGCGGGATCGAGCCTCAGGAGTCTGCCCGGATATTCTCGAGCATCTACCCCCCAAAAAAACCAGAGTCTGCCTACTTTATTGCTTTGTGCTCTCACCTCTGACTTTACTGGGGGCTGTCCCCTACCACCATCTCGCTCTCTCTGTCCAAGAGTTAACTTACAGCTCCAATTAATAAAGTTCCTGGGCAATTAGGAGTGTTTAAATCCAAACCCCTCAGATGGCTCTCTAACTCGCCTGACAAGTTTACCCGGACTCCTGCAGCTATGCATACGATTGTTTACAGTCTCCCAGCCTCCAGAGGCACGGGAAGCTTAAGATATTCAAATAGCTTAGAGCCTCTCAGAGAGTTAGAAACTCTCAGAATAAGACTAGTAAAGGATTTCATTGATGAGTCAATGCTTGTTGCCAAGTTTTCACATCCCCTGAATTGTATCCTTGAATATGTATTAATTAATAGTTGGTATATAGAAAAAACAAGTAGTGACCTTGGTGTTAGTAACTTTAGACCCTTAAGGTAATAAATTCTTTCCTTTGTTGTAAACCCATTACACATCCGCCCTATAGGAATGCAATTTTATCTTCGGAAGATGGCGCCAAACCTTAAAATAATTACTCTTAGAGAAAATAAGTCTTTGTTGGTAAGTCCTTGTCAAGAGTCATAAAATGTTAGTAGGCCTTCTGGCCAGAAGATGATGTAAATCACCTAAACCATTTGTATACGATAAATTTGCAGGAAAGAAACCCTGGTTTTTGATAAGAATCAAAGACTGCTGACTCTGCATCCCCTATTATCCTCTATGTGTAACTTAGGGTATATAAGCCCCTGTTGAAAATAAAGCTACAGGCCTTGCTCACCAGCGCTTGGTCTCCCCATGTCATTCTTCCCTTTAACTTCCAGCTGAGTCTCCACCTGGAGCGCGGAACCCACCATGCTTACTAATTATGCCTGGGCTTCTAAGACCCACTCGAGAAGGTGTCTAGGGTGAGGCACCTTCCGCTATTCGAGAGGGCGCCTGCGGCCTACGTAAGTGGTGCAAACTTCTTGTCTTGAAGTTTTATTGGTCTCCCGCGTAAACCAAGCTACTCAGCCTCTTTTCTCCACTGAATTTTCCTACTGAGCTATCCTCATTCTACTATTCTTTATATCTCTAATTAGCATATAAATAGTCGCCTAGGCCGTCTCTCCTTCGAATACCGTGGATCAGCC
Organism: Bos indicus; assembly: GCF_029378745.1. Lineage (NCBI taxonomy): Eukaryota > Metazoa > Chordata > Mammalia > Artiodactyla > Bovidae > Bos > Bos indicus. The sequence goes on from NC_091766.1 coordinate 44,827,028, forward strand.
GGGGCTGGTCCCCGGCACATTACCAACTTGCGGCAGGGGCAGCCCCATTCCTTCCTGCACCAATGGTCCCACCACATCTGCACCAAGTCTCCATCCTAAATTCAGTTCACTTGGCTCCCCATGGGACAGACACTGAATGGGGAGTACCATAATCACCTCAAGTCTCTAGGGCCTCCCCAGATGTCCTCTGCAGAAACTCTGCTCTTGGCAGCACACACACACTCGCATCAGGGATGCTAAAGCACCTCCCCTCCCCTGCAGTACAGCACAGGCACCAAACCCACCTCGGCCACATCCGGGCATCTGAGTCTCGGCCCCCAAACAGCCCAAGTCACCGGCATCAGGGCGGCTGCATTTCCCCAGGGACAGACCATTCTTCTCTAGGTGGACTCCACATGTAGGATTTTCTATTTAAATAATGAGAAAGATAGTCCCACCCCTACCACCAAAGACCCTAAAAAGGAAAACATAACTGAGCTTAAAATGTTCAAGTGGTTCAAAGGAGACAGCGCTCTCTCTCTCAGAAGAAAATAATTCACTGTAGTTTTACAACAGAGCATCACCAGCCTGGTGGGTATGTTCCTTGGACTGCTGTGGAGGAAGCACCGGGGACCTTCCCTGCTCTTCCCTGCCCAGAAGCCCCTTCTTCACAGGGGCACAGTGCCTCAGACCCCAAAGACAGAGAGCAACTGAGGTAATGAAGTGGCAGTGCAAGCCGGTACTTTAGGGCCAGGAGCCTGGGTACAGGTCACCCCAACGGCAGGTGACTCCCAACAGCAGGGTTTGGTGGGAGAGAATTCTCAAAGCTGGCGTGAAAGAGAAGGCCATTTTCTTATGTTTTATGTTTTTCCTAGGAAACCTTGCTGACTGAACAAGTTAAATAGAACCTTTCCAGGGCCTGCCTTCACCTGGACAGTCTGTGTAGTGAAGTACACCTGTAGGCATTTCCCTTGTCCTGGGTGAAAGGCCCATTGCCCACAGAGCAGCTGGCTGTTTCACTGCCAGCCCTGACAGGTGCCACCATGCCTGTCCTGACCTCTGTCCTGCCTGGTTCCACCTATGCCCTCCAGCAAGAGTAACCACTCCAACTTCCCATTCATCTGTCAAAGCGGTTCCCGTTCTGGCTGCTTCTCAAAGCTGTTCCTGTGTGGCTCAGCCCACATCCCTCTCCTCTGAGTGCCTCGAAGCCCCAGGACTGCTCCACATGGACAAGGGGGCACCCTGTGCTGTCTGACATAGTCTCTGTTACCTCCCGAGTGCTGTGTTCTCCCCAGTACGGAGTGAGCTTCCTGAGGGCAGCCCTATGCCACTTGTCCTGTGAGGGCACCCGATGGTGCTAAGCACAGGGTCCGGGCTCAAGCCTGGGGAACAGCGGGGGTTTTGGGGGAGGGGCAAACTAGCAGGGGCAGAGAGCCAGAGTTCTCAGGGGCACGTGACCCAGCAGCAGTCTGTCCCTGCTCTGGGAAGGGGACAGTGAGATCACACCCACTGGCAGTGGCCCAGCGGGCTCGGAGAAGGTGCCATGGCTGCTCCAGGGAGCATGTCATCTCCAGCCAGGCCTCAGCACGAGGCCAGACACACAGGCTCGGCTGTGTGACAGCCCCAGTGTGAACTGAACGAACAACGCCTCTGCTGAAGCAGGGAGGAAAAAATCTTTACTGATGCCTCTGATGAGTGGCACACAGACAAGCATGACTAAAACACATGCTACCCGGGAAGCAGTATTTCCAAGTAATTACATCGACGGTCAAAGATGCATGGTAGCTTTGAAGATGTGGGATCAGGATGTGTTTCTGCAGAGGCAGGAGAAGCAGATCAAAGAAAAGAGGGGGGAGGCTGCTAAACCCGTGGATGGCCAAGATCCAAGAGGCCAGATCTGGGGCCTGACAGAGAGAAGAGGATGTATGTGATTCAAGTTTCTGCCACTTAAAATTCATCTCCAGTGACCACCGGAATCTCTCGGGCATGAGTCCAAACCTTCCCTGGCATACGAATCTCCAGGGGTGCTCGCTTAAAATGCCCCTTCCAGACTCCCCCACCCCAGAGATTCTGATTCAGCAGGGCTGAGTAGGGCCCCAGGAGCCGATTTCTAAGAAACCCGCCCAGTAATTGTGGTGCAGATGGTCTGTGTCCTCGATTTGAGAGCCTTGTGAGTCCTGAGAACAGGGCAGACCTTGTGGCTGTATCCTCCTCTATTTCCCCAGAACACGATCAAGGAGAACTTTAGATGGACAGGTGTTTCTGTGTTTCAGAATCTTCCTATAGGGACACAGAAGGGGGTGGCTAGCTTGTCCATGAGGCCAGACCTCCATCCCTACACCAACCTGGTTCCAGTGCTTATGGGAGAGACTGAGGCAGGGTTGGCTCAGTTTTTAGCTGTGGGGTAAGGAGAAAGGCTGATTTGTGAACTTAACTTGGTTCAGAGTAGAAGGAAATAGGACACAGCTTTTGTGAAACAGCTGACCCATTCTTTGAATAAATTTCTCACCATATTCTGCTCCCCACAAAGGAGTGGGTGGTGCCCAGTGGAGAAGAGAGTCCTCAGTTGAATCCATCCCTCTCTCTCTCTCTTCCCCTGGGTTAGTTCCTGATTTCGAGTCATGCTGAAGTGGAAGAACTTGGGAAAAGACCCTTTACCAATCCTCAGGGCTACTCATTAATCCACTGTCCATCCATCTACCCGTCTATCCTTCTGACACGTATTGAATTCTCTCTGAGTAATAGGTCTCTTGCCACATTCCAGGAGCAGAAAGTGAACAAGGCAAGGCCCCTGCTCTCTTAGCTGCACACAAGCTGGTGAGAACAACAGAGAGACAAATGGAGGCAACAGAGCATAGATGTGAGACGAGTTCCAGGCCTGACGCAGCACGAAGGAGAAACTGCCTAACTCCTCCCCCTGTGTTAGGAAAGATTCACAAGGCAAGGATGCCAGGCCTGAAGGCTGAGGAACGGGGAGTGGTCTATGGTCAGATTGCATATATATGTGTATGTGTGTATGTGTGTGCCTGAGAATGTGCACGAGTATCACACCCTACTGGGACAAAGGAAGAGCAGCATGAGGCATAAAGCAAAGGCAGAATGAATCAAGGTGATTGTTCAAGGTCTTCAGGCAGGCAGGGCCTAGGTGGAGGCTGGTCCTCCACCTCCCCAGTGCTAAGGGTTGCCTGGTGTCCTATAAGAAGCCACAAAGCTGTTTGTGTGCTCAGTCATGTTCAACTCTTTGTGACCCCATGGACTATAGCCCATTAGGCTCCTCTGTCCATGGGATTCTCCAGGCAAGAATACTGGAGTGGGTTGCCATTTCCTTCTCCAGGGCATCTTCCCAACCCAGGGATCGAACCTGCGTCTCTTGCATCTCCTGCTTTGGCAAGCGGATTCTCCACCACTGCACCACCTGGGAATCCCCACAAAGCTGTTCAGAAGTGTTTGTGCCACTTGTGTTTCAGGCAGCCCCCTTGGTAGCTGTGAGTGTGACGGCTGGGAAGCAGGCAGGGAGCTTACTTGGCAGCGACTCTAGTGATCCTGACTGCAAAGGGTGGGCCTGGGCCCACAGTGATGACAGGGATGGGCGAGAGGACACAGCATCCACAGACCTTGTTGGGGGCACAGGGCAGGGGGCAGGAGTCCAGGATGGCTCCCTTGCCTCGACAGGACCCTGAGGACAGAGACAGCTAGCAGAGTAGAGACTCCCCTGACCTCTTCCCACGCGGCACACTGCTTGCCCACGAAGGTCCCAACCTCCTCAGCGCCTGGTCCCTTAGGCCTCCCTGGTGCCCGTCTGCTCAGACACTGCTGGCTGTGAACTAAACGCTCCTGAAACGTTTCTTATACACTGCAGACGTTTTTCTGCCCTGAAACACTCGGGTGGCTTAATTTGTTTTCTGAAATAACAAAAGCAATTAGACTAATTGCCTTCAGAATGGGGCACTCATAGGGAACAGCCTCCATACCGCACAGCCTGCGCCTGGCACACTGCTTCTGGGTCCATCATTTATGGAGCAATCTGCCTGTCCTGTCTCAGGCAGGTGCCTCAGCATGGGAAAGGCATGCCGATTTCCTTTCCCATGGAAAGGACAGGCATCACACTTCTCAGCCCTTTAGCAACTCCTCCTACTGGAAATTGAAGATAAAGCAATTACTTTCTGTCCTCATGAACCAGAAGCCGGACTCACCCCTCTAGCTCATTACCTCCTCAGGGTCACGTGGGTGTCACTGCTCCAGAGCGTCACCTACGGATTACAGATGAGTCAGGAGGTCTGCCAAAAAGATCAGTCGATGGAGAAGACATCAACCCACAACCCAAATGCTGGGTTGAGACCCACTCATGCTGAGCATCTGCTCCCTTGTTCCCTCATCTGCACATCAAAACTTTGCTGAGCACAACTGCCCCGGACACCATGAAGGCTGAGTATGTACTGGAAGAAATAAACCAGCATGATTCCTGCCCTTTGGGTACCTGGGGTCCAGCGTACCACCTATCAATAGACTAGTAAATAAAACATCACGATAAAAAACATTTGTATGTAAATAAGAATTGGGATAGGGTTGTGGAGAAAATGAATAGGTACAGGACAAGAAAATCATGAGTGAGAGAAACCAACTTAGAGGGAGCGGACCCTGAGCAGGGCCTAAGGATGAGAAAAGGGGTGCCATGTGGAGGGCTGGGGACAGCGTGAGCATGGCTCCTTGGAGGAGGTCAGAGTGGCTGGAGCCAGAAACAGAGGAGATGAGAATGTGCCAAGGTTTGGGAGGTGGGAAGAAGCTAGTTCATGTAGACAGGCCTGGTGGGGAATTGGATGTTACTGAAAGGCTGATGGGAGGCATGAGATGGAATTTCTCTACCAGGAAGATGGGCTGTGGGGTAAGAAGGGAAGAAGGGAGACTAGAGGGGATTAGAGTCTTGGCTTGTCTAGGTGGTGGCACTAAGGGTGGGGATATAGACAGATTTGAGGTACAAACACAGAAAGCAAAGCCAAGAGGACACGAAGATGGGAAGGGGAAGAATGACAGACAACTCAGTCCACCGTTTAACACGTGGGTGGATGTTAGCGCTATTCCCAGAGGCGGGCATGACCAGAGGAGAAGCAGACACTTAGGAGGGCTGGCAGAGGGACTATAACTGTTTCACCCTGGGCATGTTTAGCTTGAGATGCCAAGTGCTAACACCAGAGGCCAGATCTTCCAAACAGGTTAGAAACAAGGGAAGAGGGTTCAAAATGACAGGGGTAGCTGCACCATTTATTCCCTTCTCCTCCTGAGACTCAAAAAAACCTTGAAAGAATAAATCACAGAGATGAAGAGAACCTGATGCAAAGGATTTAAAGACACTTGGTGAAGAACATTCACTGGTGAGCAGGACAGAAGGCACCTCAGCCCACAGCCTGGAACATGTGCAGAAGAGGCAGCAGCTGTACGACCCCTTCCCCAGAGCGGGGCTGAGAAGGGCAGGGAAATTGAAGCTGTCTGTCCACGAAACACCCTCATTCGGAAAAACACCCAGAGGGCTCTTCTCTAAAGAAATGGAATGAACTGCCTGAGGAGAACCACGGCAGTTAGCGTGGGTGTTGGCGCCCTCCTCATCTGGTACTTTGGCCATGCAACACGATGTCTGGCTCACAGCCTGTTCATCCTCAGGTGGAACCCCAGCTGACAAGCCCTGAACGTCAGCATTTGTACCTTCTTCATTCTTACATCTGGATGGTCAGCCAAGAAACACCAGACCCACAACCCGAAACAGAGCAATCTGAAAACAGATCAACAAAAAAGAGAATTAGAGAAAACCACACACAAAGATGCCCCACATGACAAGAGACAAGTAAAAGAAAAAGCAGAACTCAAACAGAAAACCAAAAATTACTAACTAATCGTTTCAAGGTGTAGCCTCAAATAGTTTCAAGGTGCCACATGGAGAAATCAGAGAGTAAGAAAGTGTGCTTGGGAATTTTCCAGAATATTGAAAAAGATATATGGAAACAGAAGCTTTGAGAGAAAAGGTATGATAGCAAATACTGATCCAGCAGGTCATATATCCAATTAAGATTTCTGAAAGACAAGAGAGAAACTGACAAGACAAAATTATTTAAAAATCTGTAATTGCTTTCATTTGAGGAAGGATATATATTTTTAGATCAAAAAGCCTACAGAAAAGGCCACAGAGCCAAACACATCATTGCAAAATTTCATAACATCAAGAATATTAATTATTATTTTGTTCATCATGGACTTTTTTGGGGTAATAATTTTTATTTTGCAAACTATTACATTAAATGTTTATCTTGACTACTGACTTTTTGTCCTGAAAGTAAGGGCCTTAATTACTTCGCCTTAATCCCATCTCTGTTATATGACAGGCAGAGATACTGGAGACAAACCAGTGAGACAGAGTCCTTACTTTCAAGGACCTTAAAGGAGACAAAGAGATTATCCTTAATAGCTTAAAGATAGATTAAAACAGGCCACCCACAAGGAACAGAAATCAGTCTAGCACTGGACTTCTTATCACTTCGGCTTGAAAATGATGCCTTTAAAAGTATGAAGATATGATTTTCTCTACAAGCCTATACCAACTACACTTCCTATTCCCCTTGCATCTAGATGGGGCCATGTGACTAGTTCTTACAGAGAAGCTGTGGATAGAATATGTTACCTCTAGGCTGATTGAGTTAGGAGTTGGTGGGCCTTTTCTATATTCCCATATCTTTGTCTACAGTGACCTTGTAGGCTACAATATAGGAGGAGTCTTTCTAGGTCTCTGAAATATTGTATGGAGCAGAGAACATCCCAGAATTACAGAGCAATGAGCAGGCCGGATGTGAATGCATAATAAACTCTGTTACACTACTGGTATTTGAGTTATCTATCCCACCTTGACTATTGGGACCCCTGGTGGTACAATGGTAAAGAATCTGCCTACCAAAGTAGGAGATGCAAGAGATGCAAGTGACCCCTGGGTTGGGAAGATCCCCTGGAGAAGGAAATGGCAACCCACTCCAGCATTCTTGCCTGGCAAATTCCATGGACAGAAGAGCCTGGCAGATTAGAGTCCATGGGGTTGAAAAGGGTTGGACACAGCTGATCACCATAGCTCATACACCTGGACTATTATTACAAGGCAAATTTTCAATTTGTAATACTACATCCAATCTGCCAAGTGTGAAGAAAGAAAAGCATTTTCAGACATTTGAGGAATAGAACGTTGAGGTCCTATTCATGCTTTCTGAGGCAGTTACACAAAGGTGTACTCCAGCAAAAAGAAAATGTGAGCTAACAAAGGAAGTCAGGCCATACTAGGAAGAGTGGTGCAACCGAGAAAAGAAAGAAAAACCCATTCTAGATTGGAGCAAGAAAAAGAGGCTCCAGAAGAAAGGACTTAAGGCACAAGTTACAACTGATGATGAGAGAGAGAGAAAGTAGGTGAGGATATGTGAAAGGCAATTGATGGAGGGCGAAAAAGACGCTCTCTGAACCTAATGTCAGGAAAAAGTCTTCACTAAGTGACACATGGGGTCAGTATGCTGGTACCTAGAGGAGGAAATGAAAAACTAGGACATGATTGATTCTCCAGGGAGCAATATTTCATAGTTATAATAATACAAATATAATTTATCTGTCCTCAACCTTTAGAATCATCTTACAGACAAATGATGAGAGATGATTCAAATGCTGGCATGAGAGGGAGCGACAGATCTTGGCTGTTGACTCCAACCCTAGCCTTTGAAGATGAATAAACCGGAGTTGGAATAGGGATGTGAGTTTCCCAAGGTCCCTCAGGCAGAGTAGGAACTGGAGGAAAGCGGTCTTGGTCACTGCCCTCATTATGCCCTGTCTTGTGCCCTGCTCACCTGCCTTGATTCACTACAAACAAGTTAGGCAGGGGAGCCTGTGCCTGTGACCTTGCCTTCCCAGCAAAGGCTGTTTCGACTTTTGCAGAGTTTCTCATCCACTTTTCGTTCTAAGAAGCCTTCCCGGCCCTGTTCCTTTAGATGGTTTTCCTCCCAATAGGGACAGCTGTCAAATCCCTCTCTAGAGAAGATAACCTTGCCTGTCTAACATGTGCTAATCTAGTGCTCTGTTCCTTTAGTTTTGGGATGCTATTGGAAAGGCTCCAATTTGAAAAGGAAAAAAAAAAAAATCAATGGTGTGCTTTGTAGAGGTGACACATTAAAGCATATCAGCCGCTTGGCAGGTAGCCAGTAAGCAGCCCTGGGTCTGCAGATCACCAGGGATGGAGGGCACTGGGAGGCCTGCCAGTCAGGACTGGCCAGCATGGCTCTTGGTCATGTGCAGCATGTCCCTCCGGGGGCCTCTGTGAGTCTGAGATCAGGACTGATCAGTCATGCTGGGGGTGACATGATGGCTGCCCAAGTGGCTAATGGGTCAAGAGGTCAGCTAGGTCCCTCCTCTGCCACAGGACCAGTGCCACTACCTTGATATGCTTCCACAGAATGTCTTCCACATTCAGGAATTTAGGAAGGACTAATAGCCAAGACAGAAGTGTTGGAGAAATCTCACGCCGACGGTGGTGTGATCTATTCCACAGTAAGAAAACAGATTTCAGGTCTCAGCTCAACTCTTCCCGCTGAACTTCCTTCCAAGTTCAGCGCGGCTGCATTGGAGCTGGTCCCCACCTTCAGTGCTGCCTACGTCATCCCTGGAAACTGAGACATGTGGAGTGGTGACGTGTGCACAGCTGGTGCCTAATAACCAGAGTGAGACCCACAAACCCACACACAAACTCTCGATGCCCCAGCCCTGGGCTCCTGCATTCTGCTCCCTTGCCAAGTCCAGCAGCTTCAATCACATCACCCAAGGAGCAGGATAAAGGGGAGAAGGAGCCAAAGATCTGCTGAGAAATAGTGGGTGCTCAGGACTCAGGTAGAGGTTGTGACATCTCTGTAGGGGCCTCAGACTCTTCTGGAATCAGGCCCTGTCCACCCCAGCCCATGTGACAGAGCGTGCCGGCTCCCCTCCGGTGCACTGGGCAGTGCCTAGGCCAGAGGTAATGCTAGGACTTGCTTATCTGTATCACTCATCTCTTCTGCAGCTGTCACCTATGGCATTCAGTGCTCAGGGATGGGCAAACCTCCACAGCTTTTGTGACTTACAGGCAGGTACTGCCAATATTTTGCAGTTTGCAAAGCAGTTGTTTGCAAAGAAGGGCCTTCCTTTTCTGTTTCCCTCCCCTGGCATTAATAAGGAGAACACATTTAATTGCCAAGATTGGCTGATGTAAGGAGAGAAAACTCTGAGTGCCAGGGTCAGTGGAAAGGGCTGGTGCACCAATTACTCCTCAATTATCTTTCCTGTCTTAGCATCTGCCTACAATGCAGAAGACCTGGGTTCAATCCCTGGGTCAGGAAGATCCCCTGGAGAAGATGGCTACCCACTGCAGTATTCTTACCTGGAGAATTCCATGGACAGAGGAACCTGGAGTGCTATAGTCCACGAGATTGCAAAGAGTCAGACATGACTGAGTAACTAACACTTTCACTTAAAGCAATAAGTCAACAGCAACTTCTTTGTATCTTTGACTGATATTTGTCCCCTTAAACTAGTCCTGTGATTTAAACTGATGGCTCTCACTGACACCCACCAGCCCGTGGGAGAGAATCAGCTGCAAATGTTCCCTGGTGCAGCCTAAGTCACCCCATGGGCCTGAATCATCCTAATACTAGGTTCCTACAGCCCAGTCCCAACAGGAGGAGGCTGAAAGAGAATGCACACTGGTCTCAAGGGGGCCGTGAGCCCAGCACCCAGCCTAGGCTGGGACCGGGACATGGCTTTGGCAGACATTTAAGTCAAGGAGCATTCTTAGCTACAAACTGAGAGCTTCAGGCTTAACTTCCCAAAAAGTTTGTTCTGTCTAGACATCAATTTTCCCTGTTAACTACCAACAGGTGGGCACGAAAGGCACACAACAAAATGTCATTTATAATTTAAAATTCATTACTGAAAAGGGCTCTGCAGTAATAGTCTGACTTCTATCATTTCAAAGATGCCTTCATGAAGGAGGCGCGGCGTCTGGTAACAGGCGGTCGTGTGGGTTTGCCTGGGCTCCTTTCCTTGCTCCCCACCTTACTGGGCCGAACCCCTCCCCGACCCCAACCCTCTTGTTAGAAAGCTATTTTATCTCTGGAGAAGTCTTATGCCACGGATATATGACCAGAATACATGAAGGTCTTTTAAATTTATTTTCAATAACCCTGCTATTCTCTTCTCTATGAAATATTTAGCATTTAACTCATTCTTTCTGCTGCTGGCAAAGTCTCAGGTGCAGGTGGCTTTGTAGAGATGGCAGAATGTCACACCAAGGTAATTGTTTCTCTTTATTTCCTCCTGATAAAGAATAAGTAATAGGCAAGTCTGAATTATTGGGCAGTGCTTCCATTGCCGGCTCCAGAGATAACATGACCTAGGAGATTGAATTTGGAGTCTCTGCATAATCAGCTCACCTCACCCCCACCCCGACTCCAAAAATTTGCCTGAGAAGGAACCTGCGTTCGCCAGCCACTTCTGCTACTCTGCTGTTCTATGCATGTAAGACCCTGCTTTCTAGAAACTCTGAGTGCCAGAACTGCATTTTAATACCCACCCTCAAGCATTGTCTGGGCAGGCGGGATCGGCCTCCTGGGGTCCTGGGAGAAGTCATCAGGACGGCTCCACGGGGAGGAGGAGTAAGGTGGGGAGGAGGAGAGGAGCCAGGCATTGAAAGGCACTGCAGGGCTGAGGAAGGTGGAAAAGTAGGTTCACGGAGCAAAAGCAAAGATCACAGCACCAGACAGCTTCCTGATGAGTACCTGAACCACATGGAATCAATCTCCAAACCTTCTGAAGCTTCATCACTTAGCTTCAAGTAAATTATGTTAAGTTCGATTACAAAAAGATGAAGGAAGCAGAGACCAGTACATCTCATGTTTATGCCCCCCTAACATTCTTATCTCCTGTATACCTTATTACAATTTGCAGTTAATACAGAGCAGACCTCAGCTTTAAATGAATATTGGTCTAAGCACTTGGTTCAGCAGTACACTGTTACTACCTTATACCGATGCTTTCATACCTCAGAAAAATTGGAGGCTGAGAACAAAGTTTGCTTGTTTTCTTCCCCTCTCCAAGCATTTTAAGCAGCCAAGGCATAAATATTCATGACTGATAGGAAAGCTAGCTAGAGAGCAGTCGTGGTGAAGACGATGATTCTGTGAAATTTTTACAGACCAGCCACTTACCTTGGTGGTAATCTTTTACTCAGGAAAAAAGTGCATCAGATATCAAATTTACCATCTCCACCAATGAATGTTCATTCTCTGAACAAAGAGAAGTCTCTGTCCCATGAAAGTGTCCACTGTGTCCTCCTGAGCCCTCACTTACCGCTCCCCCATCCTTCCTTTGTTCAGGAGGCAGAGGTAAGGAGAGCTCTCTGTGGATAGTGGACCTCAGTGACTTCATGTCAGTGGGATCCCGTTGAGTGATCTTCAGATTTACATACATGTGACGCGAAGAGTCGGACACGACTGAGCGACTTCACTTTCACTTTTCACTTTCATGCATTGGAGAAGGAAATGGCAACCCACTCCAGTGTTCTTGCCTGGAGAATCCCAGGGACAGCGGAGCCTGGTGGGCTGCCATCTATGGGGTCGCACAGAGTCGGCCACAACTGAAGCGACTTAGCAGCAGCAGCAGCATTATAAATATATGGGCTTTCCAGGTGGCAGTGGTGGTAAAGAATCTGCCTGTCAATGCAGAAGACATAAGGTTCTTATGTCTGGGTTGATCCCTGGGTCAGGAAGATCCCCCTGGAGGAAGGCATGGCAACCCACTCCAGTATTCTTGTCTGGAGAATCCCATGGACAGAGGAACCTGGTGGGCCACACAGTCCATGGGGTTGCACAGAGTCAGACATGACTGAAGTGACTTAGCATGTACGCACACTATAACTACAATTGGAAGACTAATTTGTAAGTCCCTTCTGATGTCATCGTGTAAACTCTGGGGGATGACTGGATGAGCGAACAACCTAAGCCTGGGTCAGGGATACTCAGTCCCTGAGTCTGGGGTCACAGGATCCTTCAGGCAGACCAGCAACTGACCCATCTGAAGGTTGTATCCATAACCTGGCCTCACTGGCAAACACTCAGGGCTGTGCCTGAAACATAGTATGTGCTTAGTAAATCATTTCATCATTGAAGACTTATGTGTTCTGCCATCACCATTCTGCTCAAGAAGTCAACAGACTAATACCACTGACCTGCAAATGTTTACCTTCTGTGTTTAAAGTTTGGCTTAAAATAACTGCTCAAGTGACTCATTAATTGTCAGCGAGAAAAAAAATCTAGGAAGGAAGGAATGGAGAGAGGGGGGAAGGAGACAGGGAAGGAAAGGGTTAAATGCATTCCTAAAATCTGCTAATACAATTAGTTGGTCTATAAGAATATTGCCCTGATTTCTCAAAGGAGAAAGTCAAATTTCTAATAAATGATCAATAGTTCTACCATTTTCTCTCTGCCATTCTAATAAATTCCACCCCTTCCATGTCCTTCGAGTAGATTGCCATCATGTTGGGCATGTACTTCATGCTGTATACTTTGCTCAATAACTCACACTTTTCACTGGATCCTCCCAGCAACCCTGTGGAGATAGGGCTTATGATGTTCCACCTCCCAGGTGAAGATGCTGAGGCGGAGAGCATGCGTGGCTGGCCTGCAGCCACAGACCTGGGCAGTGCCAGAACCATTTTCTGTTACTCCCAGACCTCCACGCTGAAACAGTCTCCAATGGTTCTCTCTTCAGGAAGATGCAGAGCTGCAGATATGATGCTTTCATGCTTTGTCTGCTTCTCTTCTAGAGAACAACTTGCTGAAATTTTAATTGGCTTGGGCGACAACTTTTCTGAAAGCTTCTTTTTCAAACTTTATCTTCAAAACTCTGAAAAATCCTTTTTTTTTTTCCCTCTGAGAAGTGCCAGTTTTCCAGAGAATTCAGACAGAACTTTGCCCAGGTAATTGATTACTCTGGTCGTGGGTACTGAAGCACACCTCTCGTTGGGGACATTTCGTATTACTTTATGCTTCAGTTACTGAAAAGTTCTCATTGTCTGGCCTGTGTGACTTTAACAGTGATGACATCTGAGGCAGATGCCAATCCATTAACACCAGTGGGACAATTTTCTCTTTCTGAATCTCACTCTGGTACATATTATTGTATGAGCCAGTTTCATTAGGAAGCAAATTACATTCTTCCATTGAAGGTCCCCATTGAACCAAAAACCACTTTTGATGTTCCTCCAAGATTTTACTAATGAAAAATATGTGGGAATGAACTGCATAACCAATTCCATGATTTTTTTTTCTCTTAATAAAATTTATGTTGTACAAAGCCAGCATTGTGGCCTCAATTGGATTTAGACTCACGCAGCTACCTTCATCCTCACGATTTATGATGCAACTGTACACACAAACATTCTAAAAATATCTCGAGTGCTCATCTGAAATTCCAACTTTACTGGTGAGCTGCAAGTCATCTGTCTCTGGTCTGCTTCTGTAACCGACTGGGGTCCAAACCACAGGAAGAAGCATCTGTAACTGTGGTAACAGGCAGGAAATAAATAATGCATTGTCAGGAGAGAGCCTTATTTCGCTGCAATTTTCAAATGCCTTCCCAATATTACAGGCTTGCAAATTTAATCTTAATTTCTTCTCTGATTTTCTCTTTAAGGTTCTCCATTGATCCCCTGAGTCAAGAAAATGTGTAGTTTATCATCTGCCTGATCAACAATGGCTGAGTTCACTTAAGTTGCCTCATCCGTTTCCTTCCATCAGATCAGGACAAGATTTTAATTTTTCATGAAGAGCAAAACTGTAGCTTTCTACATGGCCAGATAACTGGGGTAATTTGCTCATACACACTAATGCAGCTTTAGCTGCAGGCTCCTGAGGCCTCTGAGCTGCCCCCAACTGGAATGGAAAGGACGCTGACTTGTCAGGTGGGTGTGGGGTGGGATGGGGGAGAGAACTGGGTGTGTTTGAACTCCACAGAGTGTGCAAAGAAGATACCCTCCCAAATACACAAAGCCGTCCCCTGTGTCTCTGAGGTATATGGATAGAAATGAAGTTCTCTGTCATAAATCTCTGCACATTTTCCATGCAAAGTGAAATTACTTGGAGAATTCTTTAAGTAAAATAGAAATTTCATATACTGGGGGAAAAAATCTAGAGAAAGTGTTAGTCGCTCAGTCATGTCCTGCTCTTTGCGACCCCATGGACTATAGCCCACCAGGCTCCTTTATCCATGGGATTCTCCAGGCAAGAATACTGGAGTGGGCTGCCATGCCCTTCTCCAGGGGATCTTCCCCCAAGGATCGAACCTGGGTCTCCAGCAATGCGGGCAGATTCTTTACCATCTGAGCCACTAGGGAAGAGACAGAGGGAAAAAAAAAAAAACATCTAGAGAAGTTTAAAAATGCTAAAAAAGATTCTGAACTCCTTGTTACATGTTCACACACTACCTTATGTTCTTTCCTTCACAGCACTTATCACTAGAAACACTCAAACTTTTAAGTATGTTTACTTGCTAACTGTCTCCCTCCACTAGAGTGACAGTCTCACGAAGGCACCTTCTGCATCTTGCTCACTGCAGGGTTCCCAGGGTCAAGCCCAGTGCCAGGAACACAGAAGGAGCTACATAAGTGTTCGCTTAGGTCAGTGAATGAGCCAGAAGGCCCCAGTCTGAGTCTCCCTGACTCCACTAAAGGTGTAGCTATAACAAGGGCCCAAGCTGAGACTCAGTTTCTTTTTCAATCAAAGAGGATGAGATAATACAGTAGTCTAAAAGAGGAAACCATCCAGATCTTCCTTAACTGGTAGATAGATGAACCAAATGTGGTACACAGGATTGTACCTGGTTCAGTAATTCAAGGGAATGAAGCCCCCTCTGTCCTAAACAGTGTTTTCTGCTGTTCTTCCCCAGCGATGCCCCTCAGCAGTCCCCTTACAATCTCACATCTAATTCTTAAAGCATCTGCTCTGGAATGACCTTCCACACGATCCTGAAGAAATGCTCCCCTAGATGATGAGCCTCTGTTTTCTCAGGAAGAGAAACCCGATTTTAAAGTGAGATTTCTCTCTTGAAGGCTTTGTCTGCCTTTCAACAACACTTCCAAGAAAAGGGTAGCTCCTGGCCGAACACAATGCTTGGGGAGGTGGGGGTGGGAGGTGGCAGGCGACAGGCCATCCTTTGATACAGACATAGCCCTGGCAATCCCAGACACTTCTGGGGGTTCCAGGCTATAGAGCCAGTGGCTGTTGGTTTAAAAAGCGAGCCTACCAGGGGCTGGGGACTGTGCTTTTGCTGACGACATCCTGAGCACAGGTCTGGTGCCTCCACAAGCTGGCAGGTGCACGGTCAAGGTCTCTGTGGCCTTGAGATGTCTAACACCAGTCTGGGGGCTAAGTTGTAGATTTTCCTTTTTATCCTAATCACTCATGAGCTGCAAGGCATTACTGTGGGAGGAACTCAACACAAGTGGTCATCTGCTAAGCTCAAAAGACATTTGATTTGTACAGTCATTTGACAAGTCTTTACTGAGTGCTCACTGTGGGCCAGGCTCTGTCCCACCGTCTGCGTTCACAAGGGTGACAAGTCAGGACATTCCCTACCTGCAGGGAGTGATCCAGAATGGACCCACCACCAAGGGGCAAAGTCCTGCCCCCAAAGAGGGCAGTCTGATGCAGGAATCACAGGAGGGCTGTAAATCTTGGGCTTCTCTTGTTGGCATCTAAGAGCGCCACAGTGTCAAACCCATGCCATCAGGCAGAGCGAAGGGGGTCCTGGCTCTTGGCACTGATTTGTTTTGAGAAGGAGGAAGGGAGGAGGGGAAGGCAGCTGACTCTGGGTGGGAAAGAAAAGCATCTGAGAATGATAAGCAGGGCCACAGTCAGGCCATGTCTGCCTGCGACGCAGAGTGGGGGCCAGCAGGAGGAGTTGCTCTGGGGGTGGGGGCCCCAAGGCCTCCCTTGAAGGGGAGAGGCCCAGGAATCCTCCTTCAGCCAGTGCAAGGCTCAGCTGCAATTTCACAAGAGGAAGAAGGCACGGAGCAGGCCCACAGGGGTCTCTGTGTCCCTGGGAGTGACGACCCCTGACTGCACACAGACACTCTACAGAGGCCACAGGAGTGCTGCACAGAGCTTCCAGGCTCTCGTAAATCCATCCTCAGAGAAAGCACACGCATGCAGCAAAGGGTGTGTGGCTGAAGGTGGGCTCCTTCTCGGCAGGTATGTGTACACACGCCCCCAACCATGTGTGCGCTGCCATGAACCTGTGTCCAGTCCCCACCCTAGCAAAAGGGCTAGGATGCTGTGGCTGGAGCTGTGACTGGACTCTCTCCAAAGCCTGACCTTCTACCATCATTCAAATCCCCTATGGTCAGGCTTGCCATCATTTATTCTTTGATTATAGTTCATCCCTCAACCTGGCCTCAGACTGGCCTCACTGTTCAGCCTGGAGGCCAAGGCGAATTCACCAGGTAACCTTTTCCTTTTGGTGTCACTATTTCACAGAGCTTATACTAGTTTTTGTGACCTGGCAAAGTACACATGCCGCATACTAGTGGGAGGCACCAGCAGATCTCCAGGGCAGGTGGGAGCCCCTGAGCAGAGGCAGAGCGGGGCTCAGCAGAAGATGCATCTTCCCTGCTGTCAGTCCTGCCACACGGCCCACCACCTGCCTCCCTGTCCCTCACCCAGGCAAGTCTCCCTGGAGTCCGTACTAGAGGTGATAGCCACAAAGCTCCCACCACCTCCAGCTCCTCTGCATCCTGCCAGGTCTCCTGGCAAGAAGGTCTGCTCCCACTTCATTTCTTTGGACCTTTCTTCCCACCCCACCTCCACTCCAAATCTCCAGAATCCGTATGTTCCATGTCCAGGCTCCAGTCACGTGCCTGCCTTTCAGTGTCCCCAGCTGGCCCTGTCCCCCAGCCCCACACATGCCTCTGCCCAAGCAGCAGGTCCATGAAGGTTTTCTGTCCCCCAGGTGTGGCTCATTCTCTGCTACTCAGCACAATGAGCAATTTCTTCCATCTCCCAGGCATGGCCCCTTGAAGTGAAGGGAAGGCAGCCTCAGAAGTGGTACTATCACATCTCTGAGCCCTTCTTTGAAGAAAATGGAAGTGCAGGAAGAAACAAAGCTTTCTGAGATGGATGGTTTGCTCAAAGATCTCTCATACAAAACTCTGACGATGACACTACAAGAGAGGCCACTTACACAAATAGGATGCAATTTGCTTTCAATAAAAAGAATAAAAATCTCACTGTCTTGACTAGCTAAGACGGAAAAGTAGAAGATGATACTAACTTAGATGCAAGAAGAACTATATTCTCTTACATTTATGAGAACCATCATGTGTCAAGGAAACACATGCTTGGATAAGGTTGAAAACAGCTCATCTGAGGCTCTCATCCTGCTTTCGCCTGACTGTAAAGAGAACTTGCACTTTCTGGGCTTCTGTCACTTTATGTACACTTGGCGGTGGCACTTTCTACACACTGCTTAGCAACAGTGCCTACTGTCACTTAAGCGAGAGCATGACACAGTGACAAGAGCCTGGGGCCAGCATCCAGGACACTTCAAATCTAGCCCCACTTCTACAACTCATGGCAGCACAAGGGCCTCAGAGTCCCTTTCTGTGAATTGGGGATGTCTTTCTTCTTATCTCATGTGGTTTTCCTAAGGATAAATTGAGCTCCCAAATGTGACAACTTACAGCTCTCTAAATGCAAGCATTTTGTATTTATTCATTAAGCTACTGTTCTTATTATTGCTATAAGAAAGATGCAGTTTGGGCTAAGTCTCAATTCAGGCATGATTTGACGGTTACTTTACCCAAAGAACTTTCTTAGTTCTTCCTTTGCTTTTATCTCTTTATCAGTGATTTCAATACATTTATATTACCCTTGACAGTAATTAGAGATACCAAGGGAACATTTCATGCAAAGATGGGTTCAATAAAGGACAGAAATGGTATGGACCTAACAGAAGAGGTGGCAAGAATACACAGAAGAACTGTACAAAAAAGATCTTCATGACCCAGATAATCATGATGGTGTGATCACTCACTTAGAGCCAGACATCCTGGAATGTGAAGTCAAGTGGGCCTTAGAAAGCATCACTATGAACAAAGCTAGTGGAGGTGATGAATTCCAGTTGAGCTATTTCAAATCCTGAACAATGATGCTGTGAAAGTGCTGCACTCAATATGCCAGCACATTTGGAAAACTCAGCAGTGGCCACAGGACTAGAAAAGGTCAGTTTTCATTCCAATCCCAAAGAAAGGCAATGCCAAAGAATGCTCAAACTACTGCACAATTGCATTCATCTCACACGCTAGTAAAGTAATGCTCAAAACTCTCCAAGCCAGGCTTCAGCAATACGTGAACCGTGAATTTCCAGATGTTCAAGCTTGTTTTAGAAAAGGCAGAGGAACCAGAGATCAAATTGCCAACATCCGCTGGATCGCGGAAAAAGCAAGAGAGTTCCAGAAAAACATCTATTTCTGCTTTATTGACTATGCCAAAGCCTTTAACTGTGTGGATCACAATGAACTGTGGAAAATTCTGAAAGAGATGGGCATACCAGACCACCTGACCTGCCTCTTGAGAAACCTATATGCAGGTCAGGAAGCAACAGTTAGAACTGGACATGGAACAATAGACTGGTTCCAAATAAGAAGAATACGTCAATGCTGTATATTGTCACCCTGCTTATTTAACTTCTATGTAGAGTACATCATGAGAAACTCTGGGCTGGAAGAAACACAAGTTGGAATCAAGATTGCCGGGAGAAATATCACTAACCTCAGATATGCAGATGACACCACCCTTATGGCAGAAAGTGAAGAGGAACTAAAAAGCCTCTTGATGAAGGTGAAAGAGGAGACTGAAAAGTTGGCTTAAAGCTCAACATTCAGAAAACGAAGATCATGGCATCTGGTCCCATCACTTCATGGGAAATAGGTGGGGAAACAGTGGAAACAGTGTCAGACTTTATTTTTTTGGGCTCCAAAATCACTGCAGATGGTGACTGCAGCCATGAAATTAAAAGACACTTACTCCTTGGAAGGAAAGTTATGACCAACCTAGATAGCATATTGAAAAGCAGAGACATCACTTTGCCAACAAAGGTCCGTCTAGTCAAGGCTATGGTTTTTCCAGTGGTCATGTATGGATGCGAGAGTTGGACTGTGAAGAAAGCTGAGCACCGAAGAATTGATGCTTTTGGACTGTGGTGTTGGAGAAGACTCTTGAGAGTCCCTTGGACTGCAAGGAGATCCAACCAGTCCATTGTAAAGGGAAACAGTCCTGGGTGTTCTTTGGAAGGACTGATGCTAAAGCTGAAACTCTAATACTTTGGCTACCTCATGCGAAGAGTTGACTCATTGGAAAAGACTCTGATGCTGGGAGGGATTGGGGGCAGGAGGAGAAGGGGACAAAGAGGATGAGATGGCTGGATGGCATCATCGCCTCGATGGACGTGAGTTTGAGTGAACTCTGGGAGTTGGTGATGGACAGGGAGGCCTGGCGTGCTGCAATTCATGGGGTCGCAAAGAGTCGGACACAACTGAGTGACTGAACTGAACTGACAGTAGCCATGAATTTTGGCTTAAAAATGAAATGTGACTGCCCCTGGGTAGTGCCATTCCTCAGCCCGGGGGTAGGGGGGAAATGCTTATGGAGATTCTAGAGCACCAAGAGTTTCTCCTAATGGCCCTGAGAGGACCTCATAGCAGCCTGAGCTGTAGGAACACCCATTCTCTTAGCCTGAGCTTTATAACTAGTTCAGAGGCAGAGTTCACAGCCCCAGCCAGTTCTTGGGAGCAGATATTTAAAAAATACCTGTCTGGAGATTTTTGGAGGAAGCAGCGGGGGAACACTTTATGGGCAGGCAGTGGCACTGCTTCCCGTGCAGGCAACCTTATCACTTTAGGCTAATTGGGAGGCTGACCAGCTGTGTTAGTGCTAGCTGAGCTTGGGAACATTGAAAGTGAAATCTAATTTAATTTTGGTTTTGCAGCAACACAGAGTAGAAAGTATGACTAGGACTTGCTGCTTGGCAGAGGTCCTTTAAACCCACTTTATAAGAGGTAAAGAATTTATAATCAGTACATTCCAAGCCAATATGCCAATGGGAACAGCCCAGGCAGCTGCAAACAAGCTGTTGGCTGGGCAGGAGGCAGGCCTTGCCGCAGGTTTGCAGACAGTGCCTGCATCCTTGCAAACACTCTGTGCCTAGAACACTCAGCCAGTTTCTGGGTATCAGATACTGTATAGGAGACTGAGTTGCTGAGGTCCACTATACGTGGGCTCATGTTGGTCCTGAACCGTGGTTATCTGAGGAGTGCATCCTTAAAACCCCAACCAATCAGCTGTGATAATGCGCTTTGCAGATAATGCCCTTTGTGATAATGATATTGCGGAAAACAAACTCTCCTTTAAGAGGCAAATTACTACTTTCTCCAGTCCTGGACCAGGCTGACTGTCTTTCTGTTGGTAAATGGACATATCCCCAAGCTGAGGAGGGACTCCCTGCCCCTTGGGAAAAAAGCAGTCCCAGCAGGATTGGCTCACACTCGTGAACATGTGACCTTCATGTCGGCATCAGCAAAACATGGGCTTGTACTTGAGAGAGACCTCTGTGCTTGAGAGACAGCATAGTGTGTGTGTGTGTGTGTGTGTGTGTGTGTGTGTGGTGGGGAGGAGGGGGAGCAGGACTGAGAGACAGGGATAGACAGACAGTGAGAGAGGAAGAGAGGGAGGGAGCAGAAAGACAGGAGAGAGAGAGAGAGATGGGGAGAAAGCCTGACAGCAAGAGACTGACAGAGAGGGGCACTGGTAAAGAAAGCAAGCTAGGGAGAGGGCCATGAGAGTACAAGAGAGAGACCTAAAGCGAAGAGAGGGGCTACAGAGAGGGAAGAAAGACCAAGATGGACAAGAAGACAGACCTCAAGAAAACCTTCACACAGAGACAGAGAGATTGAAGGAAATAGGGGGAGAGACTGATTTCTCTAAGGGACGAGAAAAAGAGACAGAACTCAGACAAGCATTCCTGCCCCTGTTCTGTCCCCAGTTTCTAGCTCAATCATCAACCACATCTGAAATGCACTTGAGGGGATAAGTTGAAGAAAAATGTTTCCCTGTGAAAAATTCATCACCCGACACAAGTTATTTCACTGGCTTACAACTAAGGAAGCAAAAACAACCCAAGTGACCCTTCATAGCTTATCAATAAAATTACCAGAAGAACCTAGAGACACTCCCGCCTCCCTAAGCCACATCCAGGGGACGGTCTATACACGCTAGTGAGCCTGAGAGCTGGACTGGGGGGTGAGGGGCGCTATGGGCCATGCTGTCTTCAGCATGGCATACACAGTGAAACTCTACAAAATTATGCAATATTATCCCCATTTGACTGATGAGGAAATGCAGGCTCAGGCAGGATAGTGCGCTTGAAGCTACGCAGTGGTCGGAGGAGAACCTTGGGTTCCCCCATGACTACTGCAGGAGGCCCTGGTGCCTGTCTTCTGAGCAGAGAACTGAGCTTTGTCAAAGATTTCATACATTACACTGCCCTTGGTAGTAGCTGCGTGGAGGAACTGGGTCTGACCCTGGAACCCAAAGCATAGTGAAACACAGAGAAAAACTAGCAGAGGCTATGCAGAACAGGCAGATATCAAGCGCATCCCCAATGCCATCTGAAAGCACCCCGTGAGCCCGGAGGACACTCCACTGTGGGCATTTCACCCTGTGAGCCCCGGGAGGTAGCCTGACACCTGGTCTCACCACCCACGTCAAGTGCTTCCATCTCCACACACTCGGCACCCGGGGGTGCTGGAGTTCAGGATGAATACACAAAGGGCAGGCGCCCACGATTTATCTGCTGTTTGGTATTCTCCTCCTCCTGCAGTCTGAGCTGTCACCATCTTTCCTTGCGGATGATGGAACGTGAGCCACTCTGAGGTTAAGCAGCACTCACCAGGGGCCCTGGATACCTGGTGGCAGGTCCCCCACTCGGTGAACTGTTCTGCTGC
Organism: Bos indicus; assembly: GCF_029378745.1. Taxonomy (NCBI): domain Eukaryota; kingdom Metazoa; phylum Chordata; class Mammalia; order Artiodactyla; family Bovidae; genus Bos; species Bos indicus. The sequence goes on from NC_091766.1 coordinate 44,849,100, forward strand.
CAGCCTGTCTCTGTGAACTCGGTCAAGCGACTGCCTCTGAGCTTCAGGTTTTCACTATTAAATGTAAAATTTGTACCTCACCAGGTAATGTGGAGTGTGTACTGTGATATGAACACATCAGCAAAGTGCTTGGTAGATGGCAAGTCCTCACTCAGTGAAGGAGAGTCAACCACGGGAGGAGGCCGCTTCCCCCAACACGCAGCAGGATCCCCACTCATCCTTCCTCACCATCATCTCTCACTGTGCCGACCAGCCCCAGTGCTCGGCTCAGCTGAGTACGCTGCAGAACCACAGCGAAGGGCTAGCACCTCGGGCTGTCTCTAATCTCCAGAAAAGTCTGGGAGACCTGGGTCTCCAACCTCCAGCCCTGATGCTGTGGGCCTCGGGCTCTCCATCCTTAGGACCAAGCGTACAGGGGAAGGCCGAAAGTGATAGTCCCGTCCAGCACTACTCTCTCACACACGGGAGACACGGTGCTCCAGGAAGGAAGGGGTCATGCCTCGTGCAAAGACTGTTGAGGAACTAAAATTCAGACCTCTTCCTATACAACTGTGTACTAAAGGACTAAAAGCTAAACCAGAACATATATTACTGTGTGTTTCTAATTATTTTATAATATATATTTTCTAGTATTAACTAGTGTTGATTCATTTTGATTTCGTTGATATAATTATCTTATGTTGAAAAGTGAAGTCAAAGTGTTAGTAGCTCAAGTCGTGTCCAATTCTTGCAACGCTATGGACTGCAACCCATGGGAAAAGGTATACTCTTAAAGACATACATCCTAAAAGAAAAAATATGCTTTGTAGTGGCATTAATATCAAAGTGTACTTTTAGATCCAGACACATTATTGGGTTTACTGCACACTGACAAAAGAAACAAGTCACTGAGAAGACATAACAATTATGAACCTATATGTACCTAACATAGGTGCTAAATAGACATAAAGCAAAGCCTAGAAACTTACAGGAGAAAACTGACAAATCCACCACTATGATGGAATATTTTAGCACTCTGAAATAATATTTAGTAAGTTTTTAGGCTTTGCTTTATGTCTATTTAGCACCTATGTTAAGGATATTTAGCACCTATGACAGGCTCCTCTGTCCATGGGATTCTCCAGGCAAGAATACTGGAATGGGTTGTCATTTCCTTCTCCAGGGGATCTTCCTGACCCAAGGCTCAAACCTGGGTCTCCTGCACTGCAGGCAGATTCTTTACCATCTGAGCCACCGTGGAAAGCCATCTAATATCATTTAGGATGTTTTAAAAAGCTCAGGAGAAATGAAATGATCATTGTGGTGGGAATCCTATACCGATTAGGGATGGAGCATTACCTGCCATGGGCAGAGCAGAGATCCTGAGTTTACCTCTGGTTGAGAAATGTTATTAAAGAGGTAAATTTGGAAGAAAAACTCCCAAACCGAGGTCAATTTTCATTCTTGAGGGACATGACAACACTAAAACAAGAACTTCCCTGGGGAGGTATACACAGGTCGGATGCTAGGCTGTGAATGACCAGGTATGCTTCAGAGGACCCACCATCACCCCAGTCTCACAGGCCCCATGATGCTCCCCGCCTCCCAGGGAGGCATCTCACCCCTCCCACTGCCGCTGGATCCTGCTCCTCCCCTGCATCTGGTCTTCCTCCTGGAGACGGCCCATCAGAGATCCACAGGGCTTGGGCGCCATGAAGCTCTCACCACAGGACCTATCCCCAAAGGCCATCTCACAAAGCCCTCACTGGGCTGAGAGTCAGGCAGTCAGGCCCTTCCTGGGAGGGGCCAGGAAGCTGGAGTTTAACAAGAGCAGCTGGTGCTACTGGAAACTTGATCTCTCCTTCCTTTGAATCCATCCTGACACAGGGTACTACTAAGAAGGCCCAGAGGAGGCCAGGACTCTTAAGAGAAGCACCAACTCTGAATCTCTGAAGGCGATGGCCCTCAGGAGAACCCACTTTTCAGCTAACCTCTGGGACACCTGGCTGTCGATTGCCAGGGGCTGTCACTGTGACTCCCTCAGGGGGCAGAGAGGCAGGACCTCCATTTTCCAAGGAGGAACCCTTTGACTTCCTGTCCAGAGGCTCTATCATCCCAGATGCAATCTGGGACCCTCAGAAGAGCCTAAGGCTGAGTCTACTGAACCGGGCTTGGAAAATGTGCATAAGCTGAGGGACTGGTGTTTGTTCTGGGGAGAAAACTTCCCTATTGGAGCATTGGGAAGAAAACTTCCCCGATGCAGCACACGGTGTCTGGGCAATGATGGATACGTCACCCTCTAAATAACCCCCACATCCTCAGCCCCATGTAGTCCCAGGGGGCTCTGAGACCCTCCCTAAGGAGCCAACAAAGGATGAGGAGCCACTCATCACTGACATCTGAATAGATGCTGATGTATTAATGCATAAGCCAGGTCAAAGGCTTACCTCCACCCTGAAAATAAGACTCTAGCCTGAATGCTGCACCCAATGACATCATTTCATACAGCTCATCCCTTTTGCCAGGAAATACCCATTTCCACATTAACCTTGACTGCCAGGAACCATCATCTCATTTCAGGTCCTTAGTTTAAGACATTCTCCTTTTTGCCAAATTTGTTTCTTCCATTTTTAAGTTTTATTTTACCTGCCCTAGTAATTATATATAATTATGTAAAATTATACTTCATCATAAGTTACCTTCCATCCTTTTCAAATCATTTATGATTTTGTTGCCTTTTTAAAACAAATTTACATTTGTCATAAAAAATGAGTGTCCTACAACAGAGGAATTTCACTCAGTTCCCATGGAGCACAAGTAGCTATGTGGTAAAATACTACACTTATGTGTCTTTTAGGTTGCTTTGGCCTTTTAAGTGAATTAAACAAAAGGCACACAGAAGTCTGTGGCACATGAGCAGTAGTATTATCATCAGTCTTGCCAGAGCTTAATGTATTTTATTCATTTATTTCAGGAGGCCAGGTCTTTGCTTCATGGATTATCACAATTTTGTCTTTGTTTTCTATTAATTTCTGTTCTTATATGTGTTATTTCAATGTTCTTGAGTTAACTCTTTTGGCTCTTTAATTTGCAACTTCTCTGATTTCCTAACATTGCAATGAAAGTTATAAATTTCCCTTCAAATATCACTTTAGCAGCATCCTATATATTTTGATATACAATGAACTCATTATTATTTAATTCTAAACATTCAATCATTTTCATTATGACCACTGCTCTGACCCTTGAGTTGCTTAGAAATACACAAACACACACACACACACACACACACACACACACTGTATATATTTAAATTGAGGTAACACGGGTTTATATTATGTAAGCTTCATGTGTACAATATTATATTTAGAAGTATATATTTAAGTTTCTAAATGTACAAATTTATCGTGGGTTTTTTGTTATTGGTTTATAATTCTATTGCAGATTGGTTGAAGACTGGTCTATCAATTACTTTGCATTTGTTGAAGCATTTTTGTGGCCTAGAACATGGTTACCTTTGGTAATTGCATATGCAAAGGATGTATACTAGGTATACAGTTTTACATATAGCAATTGGACTAAGTTTATTAGTTATAATTTTCAAATATCTGTTTTTAATGACTTCTGGTTTGCTTGACTTATTTTATGAAATATACACTAAAATATTCCATCATAGTGGTGGATTTGTCAGTTTTCTCCTGTAAGTTTCTAGGCTTTGCTTTATGTCTATTTAGCACCTATGTTAGGTACATATAGGTTCATAATTGTTATGCTTCTCAGTGACTTGTTTCTTTTGTCAGTGTGCAGTAAACCCAATAATGTGTCTGGATCTAAAAGTACACTTTGATATTAATGCCACTACAAAGCATATTTTTTCTTTTAGTATAAATGCCTTTAATAGTATACTGTTTCCCATAGATGCCATTTCAAACTTTTTTTTGTTATATTTAGACATGATGCTTATAAGTAGTACATCTCTAGATTTTAAAAATTCAATCTGAGAATTACTACTAATAGATGAGTCAAGTTCATTAATGATTATTACTGATATATTCAGACTTATTTTGCCATCTTATTTTGTATATTTATTTATTACTATTTTATTATTGTATATTATTACCCCTATTATGCTTTTACTTTGCTTCATTTTGTCTACTTTCATGCCTTCTATAGATTTGGTTGAGTGTTATCTAACAAAATCCCTTTTCCACTCTTCTGTGTTAGAAGTTACATCCCATATATTCTTTTACAGGTTACTCCTAAATTTTTAATATGCATTTTGATTTAAAAATCTAAAGTTTATTAAGGCCTATTATCTTCTAAAGTAACACCAAAATTATAAAATGCTTTAGCATTTTAATCATCACCTCCCATCTCATATTTAGACACATGGAATAGTTATCTTATAACTGCTGTTTTTCTTTTTTTTTTATCCTTGATGGATTCAGTGTTTATTTTTTATTTTTTTCTACAGTCAATGCTTACTTATATTTATCTACGTGTTTGCCTTTAACCTTTCTTGACAGTGATTTTTATATTCTATTATTATCTTCTGGAATCAATCACCTTCCTCCTAAAGTATACCCTTTAGTATTTCTTCCAGAGAGAGTTTGTTAATGGTCACCTCTCAAATCTTTGTCACGAAGTACCTTTGCTTTCACTACTGAATATAATTTTGTTAACTATTTTCCCTCATAACATGGAAGGTATTATTCAATTGCCTTCTGGCCTCCATTGTTGCCAATGAAAAGCTTGCAATCAGTAATTGTTCTATTCTCTGCAGTTAATTTTTTCCTCTTTGTTTTTTATTTTTGGTATTTTGCAGTTCACTGTTATATAACCTGTATTCATCCTATTCAGGACTTAGTATGCTTCTTCAATCTAGAAATTTATATCTTCCTTCAATTCTAGGAAATTCTTAACCATTATCATATCCAATGTTTCCTCTCTTCCACTCCCTATCATACTTTTCTTATAGACCTTCTTATTCTCTCTCCTCAAATCTTAATATCTTTTAATATCTCTCAACATCTCAATGTCTTAATATTCTCTCAATATCTGTTCTATACTTTTCATCTTTATGTCTCTTGAGTTCTTTTCTGGATAATTTTCCAAAATCTATCTTCCAGTTCAATCATTCTCTCTTTAGCTATGTCTAATATGCTTTTTAACCCATCCATTGAGTTATCAATTTTAATAACTTTAATTTCTGGAAATTCTACTTTTCCAAATTTACCTGTGTTTTTTCTGTACAATTCTTCCTTTATAATTCCTCGCTTTCTTTTTACTATTCTAATCATTTCAAACACAACTTTTAAAATAGTTACTCTTACATTGTTTTATGACCTGAAGAATCTGGAAGGACTAACCCTCCAGTGTATTGAGTCTGGTTAATTCTTCCTCATGGCAAATAAGTTCCTTATGATCAGCAATTTTATATTTTCAGATTTCTTTTCCCCATGGGAATCCCATATGTTCTGGTGTGGAGGTATTCCTTTAAAACACATTTACATGTATTTCTTCTAGGATTCCCTGATAGTTTTACTGATCTGGGAACTACCTGCATGCTAATTCCTAGGTTTAGAATTTCAGAACCACTTATAGTGTAAATGCAGAGCCTCACACTTATGTAATGGAGAAAACTTCAGCAGATCACAAATTACTTGCTACTTTCCTGGCCCAGCAGGTAAAATTTTCATAGTCCCTGGCAGTTTCCTTGGTTTTGGCCTTTTGTAGGGGCCTTTCTCAGTGGTGTAGGCAGATCACATCTGTTGCCCTGACATGGGTGTAAAAGTCCCTGTTCCCAACTCTCATGGATTACATGTGCATTTGACACTACCCTCTGAAACTAAAGGGTGCCATCACAGGGGCTGACTCACTAATCACTGCCTTCTAGAGTTCTTTGTTCATTCTGGCACCTAGGGATTTTCCTTACCTTCATGTTCGACCATGTATTTAGAAAACCAGCCAACCAACCTTTTTCCCCAATAATATTAACGTTTTATCCATCATTTATACATATTTGGAGTGGGGATAGTGAGCTGTCTGGTGTCAAGCCAGATCATCCTTCTGTCAGAAAGTGAGTCTTTGAGCCCCTCGCTTGACTATTTGTTTTCTTTGGAGGAAAAAACCAGCCCCTAATTATTGCTTCAACTGACACAAACTTGAAAGAAAGAAAACTCCAACAGTGAAGCATGGAACTCTAGCCTGTGGCTCAGATGATAAAGAATCTGCCTGCAATATAGGAGACCTGGGTTTGATCCCTGGATTGGGAAGATCCCCTGGAAAATGGAACAGCTATCCACTCCAGTATTCTTGCCTAGAGAATTCCATGATCAGAGGAGCCTAGTGGGCTACAGTCCATGGGGTCGCAAAGAGTCAGACACAACTGAGCGACTTTCACTTTCACTTTTCAAACAAAGTTAAAAGAAAGAAAACTCCAACAGTGAAGCATGGAGCTCTAAGCTATGCAATAACAATAGCAGACCCACTACGTGCCAGGCATTTTCTGAGGATTTTAAACACACTGAGATATGTGAGCTCCATGACAGTCCTATGAGGTAGGTGTTACCATCCATTTTACAGTTAAGGAAGCTGAGGAACAGAGAGGCTAAATACACACAGCAGCTGTTTGTTTAACAACATCTAAACAACAGCAGAAAGAAGAAAAGGAAGACATCTCTACTTTCCTAGAGTTGGAATGACAGGATTTTATATGAGGCAGTCTCACAGCTACTACCTGCCACTCAGGGTTTAGTACTGGCTTATTCTGCCTGAGATGATACTCGTGGTGCTGTCTTTTTTAAAATTGTGTTGTACAGATATGTAATTTAATTTCCTTGAAAGCTTCCCAAGCTCAGCATCACACAGGAGTAAGTTCACTTAATCACTGGTGCTGTTACTAATGTACAGAAGACATTAGCGCACATGGACTCACACTTGAAACACATTTGCAGACATATGGATACCCTGCCAGCATAGAATACACGGAGAAGTAGTGGGTTTTTTTTTTGAAGATAAAATGTTCAACAACTACGTCCTTAGACCTTATGGAATTCCGAGCATAGATTTTGATCAACTGAAATCTGAATTCCATGGGACTAAACTGTATCTGAAAACTGTGAAATCCTGATGTCCTTTGAAGAGCATGGTCTGACTTATTCACACATTTATTTCTGTTACAACACTTAAAAGAAGGTGGCCTGCGGCCTGAGAAAACCCACTGGTGGGACGTTAATGTGAATACAACGTCCCAGCACAGAGAGGCAGCAGACTTGCGTGCCAAGGCATCTGATATAAATGCTTTGATCAGCCTGGAAAGTGAACTGTCTTTCTTCCCTACTCTCAGTCCTGGAACCGCAGGTTACATTTAGCAAATATTTTGACTGGTGAGGCTGCAAACAACTGTCTTCATTCTGAGGCAGAAAACCAAACACAGTGTGTTGAACAAACAAAGAGGAGGAATGATTCCTGCCTTGGCCCGCAGCATCCTGACAGGAATCAGTCCGGGGAACATACACGGGAATCACTGATGAGAAGGATCAACACAAATGCTCGTCTGCTTACAAACTGGCTAGGTTTGAAGGACTGCAGCTGATATCAGATGTCAGAGACATGTGCTGTTAATGACTGAGGCGGGGACCTGCCCAGGTCCCTGTGGGCAAGGACAGGGCAGGGACAGGACAGGGCAGGGAAACTCTGCAGGTAATTTCCAAGGCTTTAAGGTGAAAGAGCAAGTGTCTCAGATGTCATGGTCACACCTAGAGGGCAGTTTGGCTATCAATGAAGAGAATGAAATAAAACTGAACATCAATCCTGGGACGTTCATTGTGCTGTCGCGTCCAGCTCTGACAATGAAATTTTCCAGGCAAGAATACTGGAGTGGGTTGCCATTTCCTACTCCAAGGGATCTTTGCAACCCAGGGATCGAACCCCCATCTCTCACATCCCCTGCATTGGCAGGCTGATTCTTTACCACTAGCACCACCTGGGAAGCCTGGAAATAAGGAGCTATAAATCACACCCTAAAGCTGGCACATTCGAGGGCATCTCTAAGCAGATGAGCAAATAATTCAAATAACTGAGCTTCAGACCTTCACATGGCAAAACTTTTCTTCTAAGTGCAATTATTTTGGGTGAATCCCTTCTCTAGGGTGTGACACACACCCTTTTACACAGAGAGAACCTAATAGCCTCTGAGGCTTCCCTGATGGTTCGGCAGGTAAAAAAAATCCCCTGCAATGCAGGTTCCCATGGGTTTTATCCCTGGGTTGGGAAGATCCCCTGGAGGAGGAAATGGCAACCCACTCCAGTATTCTCAGGTGAAAAATCCCATGGACAGAGAAGGCTGGTGGCCTACAGGCTCTACTCCCCATGCTCTACTCCCAGAATGACCCCAGGGCCTAATAAGGTACTGGACGGAGGTTTGGGCCAACTCTGAGTAAACTGGTGACCTTCTGTCCACTTCTGCAGTTTGCTTTTGGGCTGCCATCTGTCCCCTGTACTGTGGCCAGAATCTGCTGCCTCTGGCTTTTCCTTTCCTGCATCTAATTGCTCATGGGCTGGGAATCCACTTCACCAAGGTGGTTAGAATTATGTTTCAAGCAGGAGTCACCAGGCTCTGAGTTCTGAGAGAGGCTTCTCTTCTCAAGTAATTAGGAGCATTTGCACAGGCTGTGGCCTCAGGATGAACAGCTCAAAGGGCTTCTGGGTGCCTCCGGGCTCTAAGAGGTTCAGCGGGCAGAGAAGGGACAGGTGTGGGGTGCAGCAGCTCTGCTGCTAGGAGGAGGAGGATCAGTGCCACCGACAGCACGTGACTGGGATTCCACCCTCCCGTCTATCATGTCTAGAACTTTGCTCTGAAATCCAAAACCATCTACACTTAGTTTCTTTCACTAGAATGTATTCCTGTGACATAAAGCTGGTGGGTACAGTGTGCCTTCTGCAAAGGTAAAAACATTTTAACAAACAAAGCCATCTTGTAGATTCAAATGTAATTTGCTCTTTAAGATGCTAACGTGGGAAGGAAGAACATGCTGTCCAGCCCCATGGTCTGACACCTAGCGCTCTCTCGTGTTAGCCCCTCCACTGCCCAGGCCCGCAGAGGTCTAAGATCTGAGAAGAAAGGCCACTGTTGACTTAGCTTTTCCGCTACACCTGGCCACATGACTTTCCCATCAAAAGACTCTTAGAACCCTGAGACCTGGGTCCTAGTGGAAGACCAACATTTGCTGAATGAGATTCCAAACCAACCAGGAGATGAGCCTCTTCATCACCTCTCCCATGGGATGTAAGTGGGGGTGAGGCCTCGACAGGAAATGCACAGGCAAGGATGAGGAACAAGGAAATCCCGCACCACCTTTGCCTCTGCCTGCCTATCAGATCAGAGCGGTCCCAGAGGAAGACAGAGGACTCCGGGGAAGACTAAGCACTGGGACTGGGCTCTTCCCTGCCAGTCTCTCCCACTCCCAGCCAGCCCCATGAACTGCTCCATCCTCCCCTGCTCAGGCCTAGCCTTGCTCCCGTTCACTTCCCGTGGGACCAGCCAGGACCACCACCCGCACGGCCACCCCTACCAGTGGGGGTTCTTGGTGATAGCCACCTTCTGGTCTGGGGAGGCCCCAACCTAGTCCTCTCCCCTTATCTGCCTTCAGGGCCAAGCCGCCTCCCCTTCCCTCCAGGGGCCTCCCTGCCCTCCTCAGTCCCCAGTCTTTCCACCATGCATGCATCTCCTTCCAGTTGCACTCCCTGAGCTGTGCTGATTCCATGGAGCTTCTGTGAGGTCCAGGGCTGCACCCGCTCCTAATCCCATTCTGGTTCTGCCAAATCAGCACCCCACCCCAGATGACCCAGCAGGCATCCAGGAAAATGCAGGTGAATCAGTATGGACTGAGTAGGTAGAGAGGGGAGAATGATGGTCATTTATGAAATCTGAAAAAGGCTCCAGGATGTTGGCAAAGGCTTTAAAAGATATGATCTATTATTTGTGAAGGGACAACTTTGATGTGAAGAGTCTAAAATGATAAAATCCCAGTTCTTATCAATCTCTGTGTTGCAATTCTTATTAAGCAAGTAGTGAGCCCTGGGGACAGAAAACTTTCTCAAGGATTCCTTTACTGAAGAAAGAGATGAAAGGATGTAGGATGAACACCAGTGGCAGCTCTGGAAGCTCTTAGGAGGACAGCTTGGGGTGTCAGTTGTCCTGGGAGCAGGGGAACCTGAGATTTACCCTGAAGCCTCATTTGCCCAGCACACTCACTGTTCTGATCAGAGTGTAGCTCTTTGAGGGAGGTGCTGAAAAATATTAACATTATGGGAGAGCTGTAGTCTCCCTCACCAGTCCCTCTTGGTGCCACCAGTGTGTAGGCTGGGGCCATGCCTACAGACAGACCTCTGAAGTCAGAGATAAGCACAGTGCATAGACCACTTCGTGTAGGTTCAGCAGAAGTACCTTCTAGGTAAATTCTTCCCTGCAAATCTCCTTCCTCTAAACCTATCTCTAAATCCTGGCTTTCTGGGAATTCCATGCTTCCACTACAGGGGGCCATGGTTTAATCCCTGCTTGGGGAAACTAAGATCCCACAAGCTGCATAGTATGGCCAAAAGTCAATCCATCAATCCTGGCTTTCTTGGGAGCATCTCCCACTTTAAAAAAAAACAAAAAAAACACAAGAGAATTTCCTGGCAGTCCAGTGGTCAGGACTCCATGCTTTCACTGCTGACGGCAAGGGTTCAATGCCTGGTGAGGTACTAAGAGCCTACAAGCCACATGGTGTGGGCAAATAAATAAATAAAATTGTATAAGCACATTCTGTTCTGCATTCCATTTAAAGAACAAGAGAAAAAAATAAGTGGGCAGAACAGACAGACTCAAGGACCCCTTGAGAGCACCAAGTTCATGTATCTGGGTGTGAATCATGTTTCAGACTCATCAGAGATGCCAGACGTCAGTGCACTGTGGGCTCCAGCCTTGGAGCCTGGTCAGAGGCCTTCAGCTCCAGCACCCTGCTGGCTGACTTCTGGTGTGTGTGACACCACAGCTTCTGGTTCTGACAGAGACCTGGCCTGCACTTTCCTTGGATCAAGGGAACTTGTCCCACACAACCAGATCTCTGGGGGAGAGGCCTGATAAACAGAGATAAGGAACCAACTGCAGGGCTTCCTGGGCTCAGCCTAAGCAAGGAACTGAGGTTTCTGCCGCTGACCCTCAAACAATAATAATCATCGCCACTCTACCATTTATTGAGCAGGTGCTATGAGTCAAGCAGTGTGCCCAGGGCTTCACATGATGTATTTTGACTTCCATACCTCCTCTAACCATCCTATCGGAGAAGAGACTCATAGAAGGTGACCATCTCATGGCCACACAGCTACTGGAGTAGCAGAACCAGGATTGGAACTCACATGGGTGTCAGTCCAGAGTGCTAAGTCCTGCTCCATCTGGGAAGGCGCCTCCACAGTGCAGAAGGGAAGGTCTTGGATAATTCTGTGGTGAGTCAGATACCTTAGAGCTGGACTCAGAGATAATGCCTATGAGGGCTGAGTTCAGAGGAGGAGATTCTCACCTTTTTTGTCAACATCCATCTTCCTTGTTTAGAGGAAATGCCTATACAATCATGATGTGAATGTCTGACAAAGAATACAGAAACTTCTCAGATCACCCAAACTGAGCATGTTCCCACCATCAACAAATTGTACACACATACACAGAGTGCTTGAACACACTCCTTTTACCCACTGGTTATTTTCCAAATATTAAACAACTCGTGTGGCATGCACAGTGGCCAGCCAGAACGAATCCCAGCCATAAATGCCCAGTTCAGACAAATGGTTGCCGTCTGGCTAAACTTTAGCCGTTTCCATGGTCATGTTCAAAGTTCCACACACACAGGAGATCTAAGTAGCTCTTATTTGATCCCAGTCTCACCTGGTCCTGAGATGGCTGGTTTAAAGCTAGGGAAACAGATTCAAGATTAACTGGACGCCAAGTCTTTGCTAAAATCTCTGGAGGGACCTGACCATTTCAACAGAGGTTCATCTTGGTTACACACATCATTGTGTCCTGAGGGCATCTGGGAGGCATGTAGGAGTCCCCTAGTAACACACGTGGGAGACTCACTTTGTTGTGGGCAGAAGAAAAAGTGAGACTTGATTAGGGCTATGGGGTTGGAGTTTACAGGAAAGGCTTGCACAAATTATAATTGCCAGCTGCTTCAATGGGTTCAAACCCAGGAATAAAACAACCTCCCAGAGTTTCAGTTCAGCTGAAAAATTTGCTGTTCACAACAGGGACAATGTATCTTTGCTTTGGTGAAGCACACACTTACATGATTTTAAATCCCTCTGTGACTGAATTCACACTCAACACATCTGTCTTGTGTTGGGTATGTGGGGCTGTTGCTGGGACCATGCCTCCCAATCCCTTTGAAATCCTCCAGGCAGCAACAATCGCCACCCAGCCCCACTGCCACGGCACACAGTTTAGCTTGGTAATGGGATCTTGGAAAGGCAGGACCCAAGTTCTGCTTTCTTGTATTTTGCTTGACATTCATTTATTCAGTCAATCAGTATGTATTCAGAGCCCGCTCTGCACAAGTCTTATCTTTACAACTAGACCAATTGGGCTGCAAAGCATGCATGCTTCCTCTTGTGGGCCAGCAGAAGGCTGGGACGTAGAAGGTGCTTTGTAAACACTTGGAGCGTTGAATAAATATTTGTTCTGCTGCAGAAGGAGAGAAGGAGTTCCTAAGAACCCTTCATGGGCCCTGTTTTCAGCTGAAGGGTCTTTTATCTCAGGAGTTGTGTCCTCCATCCTCTTCTTCCCCTCCAACATCCCACGTTGACATCTATGAACTCATGCAACCCCCCCCCACATCCCTCTAAGAGAAGCTGAGCCCGCACTCTGCAGAGAAACACAGTGTTCATGGTAGGTTTGTCGACCTGTCCTGGTTTCACACAACAATGAGGCTTAGAACGGACACTGTGATCACACTGACTGAGCCCTGGTCTTTAGCTCATCATATGGCATGATGCTGCCAGTGAGCAAGGTTAAGAGGACCAAGATTGTGGGTCCAAGCTCCCTTTCAGAAGCAGCCCTTCCTTATGTTGCCTGCACAGAATGACCCGCATGCAAAGCTTTGAGCCTAAAGGGTCCAAGTAGATGCACATGTGCCTGGAACTCAGCCTCAGCAGCAAGAAAGCCCAGTCACCTCCCAACTCTAGGGGTGATATGTCATCTTAGGGTGCAAAGGTCAGTGTCCAGAGACACAGAATAACAACCGTGTTAATTTTCAAAGCTTGCTTGTACTCTGAGGCTATTTTACAAAATAGCAGTGCTTTAAAAAAAAAATCAAAGCAATTAACATGTTAACCTTTGAAGATATAAAAGTTGATAAAATAACCAAACCCATTTCCAAAAAGGATTTCCTAATGACTAATTCTCCTCTCTAACCTTTCTAGATGGAGTAGATGGTCATATGGTAACTTAGCATAATTAAATTGTCCACAGGAAATTGCCCAGAAGAGAACAAACTGGACACACAGTGGGAAACCACTGAGCTCTCAACATTCCTGTGCAACTCGGACACTGACAAGACTACTGTTCGCCTCATCAAATGTATGCTTTAACTTTTGAATTTGCTTGACATCTGGAGGAGGGGGAGATGAAAGGAGACTCTAAGTGCTCTGTAATTTCAGCCATCATTCACAGTGGGAGAGGCACTCCAGGAGAAGATGAAAAGAGAGGGCAGGCTGCATTAGGTGGGCATGGATGACTCTGGCCTGCACAGATGCACCTTCAGTGGGCGGAAGAATGGGGTGCAGAGGGCCCCGGGGAAAGGAAGACATCCCCCAACCACAACCACATGAGCAAAAATGGGGAGCAATTTGTTACACACACCACCATCTTAAGACAGAAATAAAAAGCAAACTTTCCTTTGCTGATAAGTAGAGCACAAAATTGGTCATGATTCAAGGATGGGAGAGTTCCTTCTTATCACTGTGTCTTATACCAATTCAATTTCTCCTAAGCCTTCCCCAAGAAAGAGGAGCAGTATGCTCCATGAGACAGTCTTGTTGGGAAGGCAGACAATACACTCAAAACTGGAAGAGACAAGAAAAGGTGTGAACTGAGGTCACACAAAGAGGAGTGCCAGGGGGCATGGAATCTATTTTTAGGTAAGGCAGAAAATGAGACAGTTCCTTAAAGGGCATCTCTGGAGACCCTGGTAGGCAGAATTCTAAAAGTGTGCCCATCCCCCAAAGAGTCTAGGTCCCTAATTCCTGGAACCTGCCAACATGATGAGATCCCATTTCTGTGATTATCTTACACATGCAATGGCCCTGTTATGGGTTGAGCTGTGTCCCTCATAAACATTTGTTAAGATGTGGCAACTATATATAATGGAATATTACTCAGCCATTAAAAAGAATAAAATAATGTCATTTGTAGCAACATGGATGGACCTGGAAATTACCACACTTAGTGAAGCAAGTCAGACAGATAAAGACAAATAGCATATGAAACCACTTTTATGTGAAACCTAAAAAGAAATGAACTTATTTACAAAACAGAAATAGCCTCACAGACATAGAAAGTAAACTTATGGTTATCAAAGGGGAAAGGTGGGGTGAGGGATAGATTAGGAGTTTGAGACTAACATATATACATATGATATATAAAATAATTGACAATGACCTACTGTTTGGCCCAGATAACTAAATTCAATATTCTGTAATAATCTATATGGGAAAAGAATCTTAAAAAGAACAGATATATGAATCTGTATAACTGAACCACTTTGCTGGACAAGAGACAGGGCAGCCTGCTGGGCTGCCGCCTATGGGGTCGCACAGAGTCAGACACAACTGAAGTGACTCAGCAGCATAAATTAACTATACTCCAATATAAAATAAAAATTTTAAAAACACTTGTAGGAGTACTAACTCCTGGTCCCTGAGAATGTCACTATTTGGAGGGTCTTTGCAGATGTAATCAAGTAAAGATGATGTTGTTAGGGTGAGCCCCAGTTCAGCCTGCCCGGCATGTTTATAGGAAGTGGGTAACGTGAACATGGACACACATGAGGAGGAGGACACAGAGACAGAGGGGAGACGGCATGTGAGGATGAAGGCAGATATCAGAGGTGCTGCCACAAGTCAAGGAATGCCTGGGGCTTCCAGAAGCTGGAAGACACGAGGAAAGATTCTCCCCTAGAGGCTTTGGGGGGAGAAGGGCCCTGCTGACACCTTGATAGTGGACTTCTAGCATTTAGATCTATGAGAATAAATTTCCAAAGTTTTAAGCTACCCAGTTACTGGCACTTTGTCACTGAAGCCCCAGGAAACCAAGACAAGAACAGTTAACCATAAGATAGGTGGATAATCTAGGTAGGACTGATCTAATGGTGTGATTCCTTAAAGACAGAGAGGTCAGAGGTTCCAAGTGTGAGAAGGACTTGATGTTCTGTTGCTGACCTGAGGATGGAGGGACCACACGGAAAGGAATGCAAGTAACCTCTAGGATCAGAGTGACCCTGAGCAGAGGCCAGCAAGAAGTCAAGGGTCTTGGTCCCACTTTCAGAAGGAACTGAATTCTGCAGCAACATGAAGGAGCATGCTAAGTTGCTTCAGTCATGTCCGACTCTTTTGCAATGCTAGGGACTGTAGCCCACCAGGTTCTTGTCCATGGGCTTCTCCAGGCAAGGATACTGGAGTGGGTTCTTCCTGACTCAGGGAGTGAACAGGCATCTCTTATGTCTCCTGCATTGGCAGGCGGGTTCTTTACCACTAGTGTGAACTGGGAAGACCCAGGGTTTTTTCTCCAGAGCCTAGCCTGCACAACCCCTTGATTTGGGCCTCGTGCGACACTAAACAGGGAACCCAGCCGGGCCAAGGTGGACCTCTGACCTAGAGAAACCTTGAGGTAATAGGTTTGTATTGTTTCAGGTTGCTATGTGTGTGATTTGTTGTAGCAGTGACAGAAAACTGAGACGGAGACTGAGGAAGTTATCTCAACTGGTCATTTGCTTACTCCCTCGTTAGCAGAAGGCGCTGGTAATTTAGAACAAAATCAGAGACTTTCAGAAGAAATATGAAAGCCATCATCAGTAAGTCTCCTTCTCAGATTCCAATGGAAATAACCCACAAAATCACACTAGAAATAAAGCTAGTTAGAAACAGTGGTATGCTAGTAAAAGTTTAACAACCAGCTCTCCAGGATGGGGAAGGAAAAAAAAAAAAAAACACCCCAAATTACATCTGTCAATTCCCACAGTAGGAGTGCTCCTATGGTGGCCAATTTTAAATAACTGGCTCACAAAATTCCTGAAAATTTAATACAACTTCTCATGAACCAGGAGAGCTGGCTTCAGCACTCCATGTGGATTCACAAAGCAGTATGGAGAGAAGTTATCTTGAAGGAAGGCAGACAGGCTTGGCCCGAAGGAGCTGAAGAGGCGCAGCTCTTTGCCTTCATCACTTCCTCAGGGAAGCCTTCCCAATGCCCAGACCCGGGCAGGCGCCCACAGTCCCCTGTCTTTATCGTTCATTGCTATTATCACAGTTGTACTCAAATAATCATTGGAGCAATTCTTTGTTTAATGCCCTCTCCCCTCTCTTGGATGAGCACTCAGTGAGGGCTGGTCCAGTGGGTCCAGTCTCTCTCTACTGAGTAGAGGCGCTGGACACTAACACAGGGAGAGAGGACCAGGATTTTGGAGGCATAGATAATGGACTCTGGTTTACGCATGCCAAGCTGGACGTGCCGGTTGGGAAGGAGACAGCATACAGGCTATTGGCCAAGCAGAACTGGAATGCAACAGAGGGCCCTGGGTTGAACATGAAGATTTGAGGATCATCAGCTTGTGGATTACAAAAGAATCCATGATTGGCTGAAAATGTCTGAGGCCTGAGGGTAGAGTCTGTATCCTCACAACAACCACAACTTCTTCATGGAGAGATGCAGAATGTGTAATTTTTAATAGCAATAAATGAAAACTGTATGGTGAAGCGAGAAGAATCAGGTTACAGAACAGAATGTACAGGAAGATTCCAGTTTTGTAGCAACATCAAAGATGCTTTAACAGAGAACAGGCTCAGTATAAATCAGAAGACCATCTCTGGTATTACAAGCAACGTTTGCCTCCCTGTCTACACATAGATTCTTTTTTCCTTTTTTTAACAAAGGACATGTTCTATTATTATAATCAGGGGAAAATGCTATGAAGGGTATTGTTTTTAAGTACAAGAACTTAGCAGAAGGGGCACTGTGTCTGAAGTTAAAGAATGAAGGAGGCCCCTACCCTTCCTCTACCTCTGGTCCCAAGCAGGTCTCTGAAGCAGTGAGCATCCCCATAGCACACTCTGGGCAGCAGTCGGTTCTCACAAGCCAACCTCTATGTACTGGAAGGTCCTGGCCCCATTGAGAACCTAAGACAAGATTTTTTCCCCTGAAGTCTGAGTATCCCAGAAGACAAACAGAAGAAACGCCTGTCTTCATAGTACCTCTTAATCAAAGCCCAGGGGAGATTCCTGGCCATTAAGCAGGATTTTTATTTCCATTGGGATAAAGATATTTTAGAATAAATTCTCTCTTATTCCTTAAAATGAATTTTTAAGAAAGGAGATGCATTCCCTATAGCTGCCAATTTTACTTTATTTTATTTTTTTGTTACAAGTGGATAAGAAACTGCGACTCTAACATCTATGTGATAAATTAAGGTTCCTTCCAGCAGATGAAGCAGTGGAAGGTTGTTTATAACGTTAATACTCCTGAGGCCTGAAATCACGGCATCAGGCCTGCATATCAACATCTGGCAGAAACAAATCAGTTGTGAGATAAAATCCAATAAACTACATCTCCTCTCAACCCCCATCAAAAATACCCATCCCACTTGGCCTGGGAATATATTCTTCAAGTAGTTTTACTTCAGGTCAGACAACTGCAAAAGTCTAAAGAGTGGGCAAGGGACTGCCTGTCAACCCCAGCAAGGTGGGGTCTCTTTAGAGCTGGGGAAAGACTTTTAACTTCAAAAGCTGTTACCCACACCCAGCTCTTAGAGAAAAGGCTGACAATTATTTTACAGAAACTAAAAGCTGTGTCAATCCGTTTGGTTTCCCAGGGATTTGTGACATGGCAGAAATATGCTCTTGCCTGTTCATCAAGTTTTGGTCCAGGTGTACCCCTAACTCTAGCTAACAGGGATCTGCAGAACCAAAGGTGAGAGGTGTGTGTGCGACAAGCTGCCGACCTTGTGGCAGGTAAAGCAGGTGCATAGAGGGTAACTGAGTCATGACAGTGATTAACTTCCCAACCATCAGCACAGAGGAGCTGACTCCATCACTTGTCACCCTCAAAAGTCAACAACTCAACCTTGAAAGAATGAGGGGAGGGACAGGTAAGAGCTGATGAGCAGGGAGGGAGAGAAGAGTGATCGGAAACTCAACAGGGCAGAATGAAAATCCTGGCTTCTGATTCACCACTGCCTTTGGTAGTTCATACAACCGCTAATCACGCTGTCTGTTTTCTCACCTGCGTGGCAGGGCTATCATCCAGGCAGCATCATTGTGAGAACAGATGTGACAGAAACATTCCACAGATTTGAGGGCCGAGGCAGGGCACAAACAAAGGTGAGAATCAGGTTGAGAGCAGAGTTGTTTAAATGTCTATCTCTGTTCCAGGCTCCTGAACAGTGCCTAGCACAGATGGGGTCATTCAATAGATACTTGCTGGAGGAATGGCTAGCTGAATAAACAAAATAACAGCAAGAATTTCTGCAAGACTGATTTGAAATAAATTAGAATGGGACTTTAAAAGGCACAAATGAACAATGCACCATGCTGTACCAGTTCTTTATAGTTTCTCCAATCAGGCTGCAAAGAGCTGGGGCCCAGTGGGTCATTTCTGCAGGTCAACCAGAAGGCTGCTTTGAAACTGGCTCAGAAACTGCCTTTACCAACTCAGTGATCTAATGCTCCCTTTTGAAACTAATACCCACATATGAAAACAAAAATCTGGCAATAATTTTCAAAATGCAAGCATGTTCCCTCTACCCTCTTACATGGCCATCCCCATGTGGAAGGCTCTTCAGACCCTGGGAGAGCTGCCCCTGCAGTAGTGGGGGGCCCTCCTCCTGTGGCTGTGCCATGGCCACAGGGCTGCCACTTCCCGCCCCCGCTGCCCTGGGCCTCCCCTCAGCTGGGCTTCCGGGCTCTTCTGCGACACAGCCTTCCTCTCCTTTACACACACAGCAAAGACCTGGCCAACCTACTGTGTTCCCCATTTCCATGTTCTGTTTAGACTTTTCTTTACCTGATTTCCTCTCTTCTGATTCTTTATCTAAGAGGAACCTTGGCCGTCCCTGACCCGTCTCCTCCTCTCTTATTACTGTACCCTGGGCACCCTCACAGAGATGCACATCGCTCAATTCATCCCGAGAAAACCTTTTAAGGGGCTGGACCACTAAGCGCTCGCTTTAGCTATTCAAACGGTTATTGCTTTCAGCGTAGGAAAATGGCTGTGGGAGCTTTCTCTTGTTTTTCTCTGGAAATGATTCATTTCATAACAGCAGAGTCCTTCAATGTGGGACTGCAATAGCATCTGGGTTGCTAAACACTCCGAGTGTTTCATTATGGATAATGGGCCTAATACAATAACGTATATAAGCAACAGGAAAAGAGGAAAGACATCAAGCCAGATGAGGAGCTGTGCAGTGTGCCAGCCCCACCCTTTCTGCTGTCCTAGGCAGTGCCTCCTGGCCGAGGGCTTTGACCTCCCAGCACCTGCTCTGAACCTGAGTAAGGACCTCAGAAGTCATGCATGTGTCAAATTCCTATGAGGCTCTGGGGACCAATGTCTGGCCCAAGTCCCAGATGCTAAAGCTCATACACAGAGAACAGGTAAAAGATCCAGCCCACTCACTCATACTTAGCAATCATAGCTAAGGTTAGGGGCCCACTGTATGCTAGGCCCTGTGCCAAGGTATTTATACATGCTAGCAGGTGGCACTAGTGGTAAAGAACCTGCCTGCCAATGCAGGAGACATAAGAGATGAGGGTTCAATCCCTGGGTTGGGAAGATCCCCTGGAGGAGGAAATGGCAACCCACTCCCGTATTTTTGCCCAGAGAATCCCATAGCCAGAGGAGCCTGCCAGGCAACAGTCCATGGGGTCAAAGAGTTGGACATGACTGAAGTGACTTAGCATGTGTGTATTTTCTTTAAATGCTGACAATAATTCATGATGCAGGCATGAGTATTATCCCTGTTTTACAGTTGGGGGAACTGAGCTCAGTGTGGTTAACCAACTGGTCTCATGCCATAGAGTCAAATGGCACGGCTGGACCACACAGCCGAGCTTTCCAGACCCCCAGTGCTGACCTCCTAACAACAGGCTGTGGGGCTCACACTGGGCAGGGGTGTTACTCCCTCCTCCAAAGCGTCAGACCTGCAGCGCTTGCCCTGCTCCCCCTGGCTCTGCACCCACTCAATGCTACAGGCTCCTTACCTGGGCCCTGTCACCTCTCTCTCTGCCACACACAGTCCAGCACACACTAAAACTCAACTCTGACCACACAGGTGTCCCCACAACTCATGGTTTCTACTCTGGGCCCTCCATAAATACAGCCGATTAGCGAACGATGCTGGTAACGAACAAACACATAGAAGAAAGATCTTTGGTCTCATGAGGGGGCTTGGATCTCAACTGGACTGGACACTTACAACTGAAAATACACTACTGTTCAATATGCTTTTTTCAATTTATTTTTTGACAGAGAGATGTGACACAGAATAATGTGGCTCTTCTCCCCAGAATTTGATACATTAGATTTTTACATACATATCACTCAATTATATTGTTATAGATCCTCAACAGTAATTCAGCCAGCATGCATGTGTTTTTTAATCTCTTTCATTCTGTATCATAAGTTATGCATTATGTGCTGTACATTCATGCACACACACATACATACTTAAGACACTTACATACTCAAGAAGAAGAATAGGTCTTGCATATGATGCTGATAGTAGCCTTAGCTGCCAACACAGAGGCAGGATTAAATTAAATGAGTGATACCGAGTCAATAAACATGAGTTTGAGCAAACTCCAGGAGATAGTGAAGGATAGGGAAGCCTGATGCACTGCAGTCCATAGGGTTGCAAAGAGTTGGACACAACTCAGCAACTGAACAACAATCACCAAAAAAATGGATAAAATTTTCTACAATCTCATAGGCCTCCTTCAGAGAAATGCACCTTTGAATGCTTTGAATGGGCATTTTGCTTTGATGATGAACCCTCAACTTTAAGTGTGCTATATACACATGTACCCACACACATATACATATATCTACACACACACATATATATATAAAAACATATACATATATACATTTTCATATCATATGTAGTCTAACAGGACATAACTATTTCTTTCCATAAATAAACATGATTCATTATTAAATGGGACAAAAGTTAAATTGTGTTCTTTGGGCAGAGAGAATGAGGCTTGCCACTAGAATAAGCAGTGATCACACTGAATTTATTCTGACCCAGTGCACGAGAGAAGAGATCCTAGCAGCAGTACACTCTGTGAATACAGCCTGTCCTGCATCTATCCATATGTCCAGGGTGTTGTGTCAGAGAAGCAGCAAGTGGGATGAAAAGATACAAGTGGTTAGACACTCATTATGAGCTTAGTTCCTCCTAGGACTTGCAGGAGGGACTGGATTCTAGCAGACCTGTGCTCAGCAGCCCACATAGACAAACAAGGACAGGAGCATCTGAACACCCTGTGTTTTGGCAAACAAGGAATGGGAATGGATCATTATTTCAATGATGAGTAAAGGATTTAAACCTAACAGGACGCTTAGGGCAAAGGGGTAGGGATGAGGGTGGAGGTGAAAACTGCCCATCAGGAGAATATCTCCCTGAGGAGTCATATCAGAAAATGATCGATTCTAGGATTCAGAAGAAAATTTAAGAAAATTCTGCACCTCAGGAGAAGTCAAGAAGTCGTGGTTTCTGAGAGAGAAGCAGAAATTCATAGAGAAAAGGAATATATAAAAAGACAAGAGAATGAATCAATTCAATAGAAAAGGATGGAAGGACAACATGAGGAAAACTAATGTGAGGTAGCTTAGAAAATTGGAGATTTTTAAGGTGCAGGAAAGGAATTTGCATAATTAACATCCATATGCTGCTGCTGCTGCTAAGTCACTTCAGTTGTGTCCGACTCTGTGCAACCCCATAGATGGCAGCCCACCAGGCTCCCCTGTCCCTGGGATTCTCCAGGTAAGAACACTGGAGTGGGTTGCCCTTTCCTTCTCCAAGGCATGAAAGTAAAAAGTGAAAGTGAAGTCGCTTAGTCGTGTCCGACCCTCAGCGAACATCCATATAGGAGCCAGTAAAAAGCAGAACTGAAATGGTACAAAACTTAATCAGTGACGTGGAAGACAAACTTCAGAAGCTTTCTCTCAGCAAAGAGAAGACAGAGGACAGAGTGTAGGACCAGCAATAGAGATCTACGTACACAGATAATTTGGTAGACAAACCAGAATGAATAATTAAGACATAGTTGAGGAAAATTTTCCTAAAGATCAAAGCCCAGATTAAAAATGCTTACCATGTTCTGGAAGAAAAAAAAAATTATAACAAGCATATAACCATACTTGTCTAAACAAAACGCGTTAGTAGCAAAAATGAAGTACAGGTGGTTCTAGCACTGTACTAAGAAAAGAACAATGACAAACAGATTTTCTGCAAGAAAACAAAATCAGGCCTCCTTTAGATTTTTATTCTGGAACACAAAACACTGAAAGATGATGGAGTAATACCTATGGAGATGTAAGGAAAATAACTCTATTTTATTTAAGAAGAATAGCCAGAAAAGTTGTCTTTCGTGTATAAAAGTATTATATTCTTAGAGATGCAACATTTCAGACAATAGAACACTCATGCATTCTTCCTCCAAAAGCATTGCTTGAAAATACAGTATTAATACAACTAACTCAGGAGAAGAAAGTTAATACCTTCTGAAACTATAAAGGAACCCTCAATAAGTCATGCAACTAAATAAACAATCAATAAATCAAAATAAATGTTATTATGTTTGTTGATAAACTGAAGAAAAGTCAACATTTTTTTTACTGAACTATAGGTAATTTACATTTTTATATTAGCTGCAGGTGTACAACATAGTGATTCAATATTTGTATACATTATACTCAATTTAAAGTTGTTATAAAACAGTGGCTACATTCCCTGTGCTATGCATTACATTTTTGTATCTTATTTTATACCTAGTAGTTTGTATCTCTTTATCCCCTTCCCTATCATGCCCTTACCTGCCCTCCACACTGTTACCTGTTAGTTTGTTTCTTCCTATCTGTGAGTCTGCTTCAGTTTTGTAACATTCATTCATTTTATGTTTTATATTCTACATATAAGTGGAAACATGCAATATTTGTGTTTCTCTTATTTCACTAACCATAATACACTTTCAGGTTCATCTATGTTGTGGAAAACAGCAAAATTTCATTCCTTTTGATGGCTGAGTAATATTTTGTTATACACACATACCCTTGGACCGCAAGGCGATCCAACCAGTCTATTCTGAAGGAGATCAGCCCTGGGATTTCTTTGGAAGGAATGATGCTAAAGCTGAAACTCCAGTACTTTGGCCACCTCATGCGAAGAGTTGACTCATTGGAAAAGACTCTGATGCTGGGAGGGATTGGGGGCAGGAGGAGAAGGGGACGACAGAGGATGAGATGGCTGGATGGCATCACTGACTCGATGGACGTGAGTCTGAGTGAACTCCGGGAGTTGGTGATGGACAGGGAGGCCTGGCGTGCTGTGATTCATGGGGTCACAAATAGTCAGACATGACTGAGTGACTGAACTGAACTGAACTGATACACACACACATACATACATACACATATTCCACATCTTCTTTATTCATTGATCTTTTGGTAGACATTTAGGTTGCTTCTATATCTTGATCTTATAAATAATGCTGCTATGAATATTGAGGTGCATATATCTTTTCAAATTAGTGTGTTCATTTTCTTTGACTATATACCCGGGAGTAGAATTCCTGGATCATATCATACTTCTATTTGCGGGGGGTTGGGGGGTGGGTAGGGAACCGTTATATAGTTTACCACAGTAACTGTACCAATTTATATTCTCACCAACATTATACTAGAGTTCCCTGTTCTTCACATCTTCACCAACATTTATTATTTTCTGCCTTTGACGACAGCATTTTTTTTTTTTTTGGTATTTTTCTTTTTATTTATTTATTTATTTTCTAATTTTATTTTATTTTTAAATTTTACATAATTGTATTAGTTTTGCCAAATATCAAAATGAATCCGCCACAGGTATACACGTGTTCCCCATCCTGAACCCTCCTCCCTCCTCCCTCCCCATACCATCCCTCTGGGTCGTCCCAGTGCACTAGCCCCAAGCATCCAGTATCGTGCATCGAACCTGGACTGGCAACTCGTTTCTTACATGATATTTTACATGTTTCAATGCCATTCTCCCAAATCTTCACGGTGTGCTATGATACTTCATTGTAGTTTGGACTTGCATTCCCCTGATGATGAGTGATGTTGACTACCTTTTCATGTGTCTGTTGGCCATCTTTATGTCTTCTTTGGAAAAATTTCTGTTCAGGTCTTCTACCCATTCCTTAACACGGTTGTTTTTTTCATATGAGTTGTATGAGTTCTTTCTATGTTTTGAATATTAACCTCTTACCTGACGTATTATCTGTAAGTATCTTCTCCCCTTGAGTAGGTTGTCTTTTTGTTTACTGGTAGTTTCCTTCCCTGCGCCAAAGCCTTTAATTTTGATTTGGTCCCATTTATCTTTGCCTTTGTGTTCCTTGTGTGATGACTCAGAACCAGAACAATATTGCTAAGACCTCTGTCAAAGAGCACACTACCTATGTTTTCTTATGGAAGTTTTACAATTTCTGATCTTATATTTAGGTTTAGATTTCTAATCCATTTTGAGTTTATTTTTGTATATAGTATGAGAAAATATTCTAAGTACGTAAGTGTTAGTCACTCAGTCTTGTCTGACTCTTTGAGATCCAACGGACTGTAGCCTGCCAGGCTCCTCTGTCCATGAAATTCTCCAAGCAAGAATACTGCAGTGGGTTGCCATTTTCAGAAAATACTCTAATTTTATGTTTTATATGCACCTGTCCAGTTTTCTCAATACCATTTATTGAAGAAACTATCCTTTTCTTTTTTGCTGGACAGGAATTTGAGCAAACTCTGGGAGAGAGCGAAGGACAGGGAAGCCTGAAGTACTGCAGACCATGGGATGGCAAAGAGTCGGCAATGACTTAGCGACTGAACAACAATCTTTTTCATATTGTATATTTTTCTTCCTTTGTCACAGATTAGCCATATGTGTGTGGGTTTGTCTCTGAGCTCCATATCTGTTGCACTGACCTCTGTGACTATTTTTGTGCCAGTACCGTACTGTTATGCTTACTGTAGCTTCATAGTATAGCCTGAAGTCAGGCAGCATGCTACTTCTGGCTTTGTTCTTTTGCCTCAAGATTATTTTGGCTATTCAGGGTCTTACGTGATTCCACAAAGATTTTAGGATTATTTGTTCCAGTTCTGAGTATTTTTATAGGGATTACATTAAATTTGGAGATTGCTTTGGGTAGTACAGACATTTTAGCAATTTCAATTCTTCCAATTCATGAACAGGATTTCTTTCCCTTTATTTGCATCATCCTCAATTTCCTTCATCAATGTCAACATTTTATTTTTAAAGATTTAACAAGTTTTAAAAATTGACTTGGCACCAAACCCCTAACATTCATATAAACTAAAAAGTGGTACAGAGGTAGGGAAAGAAACTGGAAGCAGAAAGGAGGGTAAAGAGTTATGAAAAGGAGTTAATACTGAAATTCAAAAGACACTGTTTCAATGGACTCAAAAGCTAGAGAAAAATGGATTTACAGTGCTTCAGAAAATTTAAATGTGCGAACTTTTAAGAACAGGGAACAAACTGTGAAGAAAGTGATAGTGTGAAGAAAAAGGAATATTTGTGCATTGTTGGTGGGAATGTAAACTGGGGCAGCCACTATGGAAAACAGTATGTAAGTGCCTCAAAAAATTAAAAATAAAAATACCACATGATACAGCAATCTCAATTCTGAATGTATATATACAAAGGAATAGAAATCAGGATCGTATAGAGATATCTCAACCCCATGTTCATTGCAACATTATTCAAAATAGCTAAGATAGGAAATAACCTATGTGTCTGTCAGGGGATGAATGGGTAATGAAGATGTGGCGTGCACAATGATATACACAATGGGATATTATTCAGCCATTAGAAAGAAGGAAATCCTGCTGTTTTCAATAACTTGGATCAATCTGGAGGACATTATGTTAAGTGAAAGAAGTCAAAGAAAGACAAATGCTGTATATCACTTGTATGTGGCAATCTAAAAAAGCTCAATTCAGAAAAATAACAAATATAGTGGTGGTTACCAGGGATGGGAGGTGGCGGTAGGGGAATGCGTAAATGCTGGCCAAAGTGCATGAACTTTCAGCTGTAAGATTAACAACTTCTGGGGATTTAATGTGCCACATGGTGATTATAGCTAATAATGTTGTATCATATACTGTATCAATACTTTGGCCACCTGATGCAAAGAGCAGACTCACTGGAAAAGACCCTGATGTTAGGAAAGACTGAAGGCAAACAGAGAAGAGGGCAGCAGAGGATGAGACGGTTGAATGGCATTACCGATCCAATGGACATGAGCTTGAGTGAACTCCAAGAGATGGTGAGGGACAGGGAGGCCTGGCATGCTGCAGTCCGTGAGGTTGCAGAGTCGGATACAACTTAGCAACTGAACAACTACTATATCATGTACTTGAAAGCTGCTTACAGAGTTTAGCAGCTTTCAATCTTGAATGTTGTTACCACAAAAAAGAAATATTGACTACATAATGTGATGGACCTAACAGAAGCAGAAGATATTAAGAAGAGATGGCAAGAATACACAGAAGAACTGTACAAAAAAGATCTTCACGATCCAGATAATCATGATTCTGTGATCACTCACCTAGAGCCAGACATCCTGGAATGTGAAGTCAAGTGAGCCTTAGAAAGCATCACTACGAACAAAGCTAGTGGCGGTGATGGAATTCCAGTTGAGCTATTTCAAATCCTAAAAGATGATGCTGTGAAAGTGCTGCACTCAATATGCCAGCAAGTTTGGAAAACTCAGCAGTGGCCACAGGACTGGAAAAGGTCAGTTTTCATTCCAATCCCAAAGAAAGGCAATGCCAAAGAATGCTCAAACTACCGCACAACTGCACTCATCTCACATGCTAGTAAAGTAATGCTCAAAATTCTCCAGGCCAGGCTTCAGCAATATGTGAACCATGAACTTCCAAATGTTCAAGCTTGTTTTAGAAAAGGCAGAGGAACCAGAGATCAAATTGCCAACATCCACTGGATCGTGGAAAAAGTAATAGAGTTCCAGAAAAACATCTATTTCTGCTTTATTGACTATGCCAAAGCCTTTGACTGTGTGGATCACAATAAACTGTGGAAAATTCTGAAAGAGATGGGAATACGAGACCACCTGACCTGCCTCTTGAGAAACCTGTATGCAGGTCAGGAAGCAACAGTTAGAACTGGACATGGAACAACAGACTGGTTCCAAATAGGAAAAGGAGTACGTCAAGGCTGTATATTGTCACCCTGCTTATTTAACTTCTATGCAGAGTACATCATGAGAAACGCTGGGCTGGAGGAAGCAAAAGCTGGAATCCAGATTGCTGGGAGAAATATCAATAACCTCAGATATGTAGATGACACCACCCTTATGGCAGAAAGTGAAGAGGAACTAAAAAGCCTCTTGATGAAAGTGAAAGAGGAGAGTGAAAAAGTTGGCTTAAAGCTCAACATTCAGAAAAGTAAAATCATGGCATCTGGTCCCATCACTTCATGGGAAATAGATGGGGAAACAGTGGAAACAGTGTCAGACTTTATTTTTTGGGGCTCCAGAATCACTACAGATGGTGACTGCAGCCATGAAATTAAAAGACACTTACTCCTTGGAAGAAAAGTTATGACCAATCTAGATAGCATATTGAAAAGCAGAGACATTACTTTGCCAACAAAGGTCCGTCTAGTCAAGGCTATGGTTTTTCCAGTAGTCATGTATGGATGTGAGAGTTGGACTGTGAAGAAAGCTGAGCGCCGAAGAATTGATGCTTTTGAACTGTGGTGTTAGAGAAGACTCTTGAGAGTCCCTTGGACTGCAAGGAGATCCAACCAGTCCATTCTGAAGGAGATCAGCCCTGGGATTTCTTTGGAAGGAATGATGCTAAAGCTGAAACTCCAGTACTTTGGCCACCTCATGCGAAGAGTTGACTCATTGGAAAAGACTCTGATGCCAGGAGGGATTGGGGGCAGGAGGAGAAGGGGATGACAGAGGATGAGATGGCTGGATGGCATCACTGACTCGATGGACGTGAGTCTCAGTGGACTCCGGGAGTTGGTGATGGACAGGGAGGCCTGGTGTGCTGCGAATCATGGGGTCGCAAAGAGTCGGACACAACTGAGCGACTGAACTGAACTGAATGTGATGGAAGTGTTCGCTAATATTATGTTGGTAACCACTCTGCAGTAAATAAATGCACCAAATCAAAACGTTGTACACTTAAAACTTACCAATGTTATATGTCAATTTTAACAAAACCGGTGGGGGGGGGGGGAATTACATTGTAGAAGAGCAGAGGAAAATATTCAACTCTCACTGGTAATTGGAAATGAAATTTTACAACACAAAATACAAAATAAAACACTAAAACATAAAAATGAAATAATGATAGATCCTTGAGTAAACTATGGAAAACAAAGACAAAAGAAGCATAAATTTAGAAAACAAAATAAACGGAAAGAAATAATTCCAATCACAACACATATAATAAGTAGATTAAATACTCTTATAAAATAAAATACTTGATTGGCTCAACAAATAACACTTGTATCTTTTTTAAATAAGAAAAACATAGAAAATATAGGTGGACAAATAAAAATCAATGCTTAGAACATAGTATGTGTCCAGTAAATATTTGCTGGATAAATGAATATCAGAAAAACCAATTTACAAAAAGGTAGGGTTGGTAATAGTAACATTAGACACTGTGTGGATATGGTGGCCAGTAGTATTTAACAATTCAATTTATTGGGGAAAAAATGGATTTTCCCAGCTCCTTACAAAGTGAACAATCACTGATACAAGCATGAGAAATAAAACATAAAAACTGAAAACTGCAGCTCTATTTCATGAAAATTCATGCAAAGAAAAAACCGTAAGTCCAAGTCCATCATGTCCAAGGAGCACTGATTTTAGCAATCTGGTGATTATGTGGGGGATGAACTTCATACATGGCAATAATAGCCATAACACTTAATAGCCAATATTTACCGAGTAACTATTATATCCTTATTTAAAGGTGAGGAAACCAAAATGCAAAACGTCTAGTATTTTGTCCAAAATTCCATATCTAGTAAAGGGGGATGACAGAATCTGTACCCTGAAGTTTATATCTAGGGCCTACATTCTTAACCTCTTTGCCAAAGGTGAGAAACCACTTCATACATGTAGAAAAGACAGCTGATAAAGTTTCAAAGTCATTCCTAATGTAAAGATCTTACTGAAAAGTAGGAACATGATGCTTGCTCTGTATGTTAAATACTAGTGACCTCAAAATAATCATCATTTTCAACCATGAAATGATGAAATTACTTCCCATGTTTGTATCAGTGATCACTCACTTTTACTTAGGGGCATTCACTTTACTTTTGGAATTAAGACAAAAATCCTTGCATACAATATGTATGACTTTGTTTTCAACAAAGTCTAGTCATTAATTAGACAGGAAAATAAAATAGCAGTCAAAAAACTTAGGAGAGAAAAATGATCCTTTTTTCTGGAAAAAAAATCTGTAATTCACAAAATTACTACAAGAATTCATTAAGTATTAAAGCAAAAATAATAAGATAAAAATATTAGTAAGGCAACTGTTTACAAGATAAATTAACAGAAAAACAAATATGATGGCCAAAAAAACTCACTTTACAATAGCAATTGGAAGTAGTAAATGACTATAGAATATGCAAAACACATGAAGAAAATTACAAGATTTTATTGAGAAAAATAAAAGACAACTAAATGGGATTTTGTAAAAATTTAAATTTTCTCGACGCTAATCTACATTAACGCGGTTCCAATAAATATCCCAAAGGGGTTCTTTTGGGAACAAAGATTATTCAAATGAATGTGGAAAATAATTCCCAAAAAAGTACTTAGACAAAGCAATATAGAGTGTATGTATCCAACATTAAACTGCATTGTAAAACTAAGGAAACTGAAACAGTGGGGAATGGAGTAGGAACAGACAGATCAAAATAACAGACTAAGAAATCCAGGAAGAAAAACTTACAAAGAGTGCCTTTTCAAAACAAAGAAGAAAGGATATGCCATTCAATTTATGATGTCGGGACATCTAGTTAACCACAGGGGAGATAATTAAATCTCTGCCTCACATCAAACATTACATTTCGACAGACTAATAAAAGAATGTAGAAACTGACATCATAATAGTATTAGAAGATAATATTTATATCATCCCTGGTTTGAAAAGGACTTTCTAGCATATAAGCTGGAGAAGGAAATGGCAACCCACTCCAGTGTTCTTGCCTGGAGAATCCCAGGGACGGGGGAGCCTGGTGGGCTGCCGTCTACGGGGTCGCACAGAGTCAGACACAACTGAAGCGACTTAGCAGCAACAGCACCAGCATATAAGCAGATGTGGATAGTACAAAGAAAAAAAATGAAAAATTTGACTAAATAAACATGTTAAAAAACTTTCTTGTATGTCAAACTTATCATGAATAAAATTAAAAGGCAGATTACAAATGGGGGATACATTTGTAAAATATATGCTGAAAGGATGATGTCTTTAATATATTAAAGTGTTATTTTACAAATCAGTAAGAAAATGATAAATGATAAAAACAGGTGAGCAGGACAAAGGGCAAAGGAACAGTAAGGCTGCTGAGAAATCCATACAAGTGCCTGATACACAGATGAAGACAGGTTCCTCATCACCAGTAATCAAAGACAGGCACATTAAACCAGGACATGCCACTTCATACTGTCAAATGAGTGAAGATCTTTAAGAATATCAACACTCAGCAAAGGACAGGGAAAGGG
This sequence comes from Bos indicus, assembly GCF_029378745.1. NCBI lineage: Eukaryota > Metazoa > Chordata > Mammalia > Artiodactyla > Bovidae > Bos > Bos indicus. The sequence goes on from NC_091766.1 coordinate 44,880,363, forward strand.
AAAATAAACAGCATTATGTTTAATTTGGTGGAGACGTGAATTAAAGTACCCTGTCAAAATGTCAAATTGACACTATGTTTCTAAAGATCTCAAACTCTGCATATGTGCTGCTCCAAATTCCAACAATTTCACTACTAAAACACTATGTTAAGGAAAAAATTAGGAATATATAGATGTGGATGTAAGAACAAAGATACTAAATGCTTGTTACTCTTAATCCATGCATGGCAAAAAAAAAAAAAAAAGCCTGATGGGACATACATATTATACAAACAGTAATAGTGTTTAAGGTCCAGGTGGTGGTTTAAAAATATTTTTTGTCTGCTTTGTTGTATTTTCCAAATTGACTACAATACAGATATATCACTTTGGAAACGGAAAACAAACAAAAAGCTCTCTCAAAACTCAATTACAAAGGATATTATTCCCTGACCACCAAAGCATGTAATAAAATTAACAATAATCTTTGTATGTTATTAGTCCTTTTTTGAGACTTTCATCAGACCAGAGAGAGAAGAAAGACTATTATTAGCACCAATTTACAGATAAAAGTACTGAGACCTAGACAGAAATCATTTTTATAAACCCAAGCTCTGGGTTCCAAGGCTCACCTGTCAGGTGGGGACCAAGGTCCCCCAAGCAAGGATGGGGTCCCCCCTCACACCGCCGCCCCTAAAGTTTCATTGCTTGTCCTTATTGTTTAATGTCGCTTATGTCACTTTCTAAAGGCTACCATTTGTTTGGATTGTTGTAGAAACCAATAACACATCTCCACTCTAGAGCTCCCCTTTTATGAACCAGAACGTGCCCACTGCTCCCGGACATGGTGCAGTGACTCAGTGGTCAGTAACAATCACCCTCCAGCTGCCTCCCTCCCGCACAAGCACCCCCAGAGACCGGAGACCAGGCCCTTTCTGCTCCCACCCAGCACTGACACCTGTGAGGAGCTGGTGTTCAGGAAGCCTGTGCTGGGTAGTGTTGGGGCTTTTATGCTTCCTGCAGCCTCCTCTCCCCAAAGTAGCAATGCTCAGGAGAGCCCCTGTAGCTCCAGGCATCTCAAGGCGGCTGGGTGGCCGCATGCCTTTCAGAGAAGGGCGATGACAGTAATAACAGTGCCTGCGCCCCTCTAGCATTTTTCATGCAATAACTAGCTGTACTTTTCCAACCAGATATTATCCCTCCTTCCCCGGCAAGCTGCTTTTTACAGAGAATTTTGCTGTTTAGCAAGAATCACTTCTGCTATAAGAGGCGCAGTCAGGAGCGAGAACTCAAGATATGTCATCTCTAAGATCTTCTAATCAGAGGGAGAGGGCGCTGGGCCCGCGACCCCACAAGTCACATACATTCATTCTGGGTCTAATTACGACACGTAGGCAGTAGATGTAGGTGTTAGCCCTGGCAAGGGGAGTGCCAGAAGATTGAAAGTAAATTTTCTATAGAAAAAAAATTACATAAAATTACTTGGGATAAACAAGCAGCTAAATTAGACAGTGGGCAGCACTGAGTTTAAAAAGTAACAATATAAACCAGATGTACATAGAAACACCCTGGAAGGAAATAAACCAAAGAGGCAAAAAGAAGCGGCTTTCCGTATTTTTCTTTCACTTTTCCTTCTCCTTTCTTTTACTCATCTCCTTTCTCTTCCTTTCCCTCCCTTCCTTCCTGCCTGCCTGCCTTCCTCATTTTCTGTTTGCAATCTGATTCTATCACTCACATACTTAAAAATACACACAGGAATTTTTGAGAGGAAGATGCCTCAAAGGCAGATGAGTAGTGGGTCACTAGACCTCAAAGCAGAGTCCGGGGAAACAGGTCAGGTCTGGACCCTGTACCCTTCCCTGCAGCTCTGCAGACCTCGGCGTGGCCTCAAGGAAGCCATTCCAGTCTACCAGCCCACACTGAGCACAGACTCCACACTGCTAAGTGCTGGGGACATCAGGAAGAGAAGTACAGGGTTACCCCTTGACATACCCCATGTCAGGCGGCAAGGGACGGGGTGCGAGCAGATGCCCAGGCAGCAAAGGACAGGCAGAACTGCCAGGACACAAACAAGGTGCGAGGCGAGCATGGTACTCCAGGAGGAGAAAACAGCCCCTTGGGCATTCAGCTAACATTCACAGGCATCTGCTGTGTGTCCAGGGCAGTGCTGAGACCAGGGAGGTGTTTGGTCCCTGTTGGAAAGCATAATGCTGAGCTCAGGCACTGGACAGAAGAAGGTGGCAGGGGGGAGCATGCAATGTAGGGATTTTTATAAACAGCATTGCTTATATGAAAAGTCATATATGTGAGTATATAATAATAGAGGTATATGTTGTATATAATAATTTAGAATTATGCCTTGCTTTAGAAACAAAGAGCTAGGCACTGGGGAATGAGATGTAAGATCAATTCTGATGGGTGAGAGGGCAGGGTGTGTGAGGCATCTGGAGGTGCTGATGAGGAGGAAGCCTGTTGTTGCAGAGAGGACCAGGGAAACACTGCTGGACGCTTCCTGAAGGAGCACAGTGAAGGGGAAGCTCTGGGATCAATGTCCAGCAGCCCCGAGTGGATCATCTAAGCTTTCTGCAGTTTGGTTCCTCCTCTGGTATAGTGGGCTTCCTTGGTGGCTCAGAAGGTAAAGAATCTGCTTGCAATGCAGGAGACCTGGGTTCAGGCCCTGGGTTGGGAAGATCCCTTGGAGAAGGGAATGGCTACCCACTCCAGTATTCTCCCCTGGGAAATCCCACGGACAGAGGAGCGTGGCGGGCTACAGTTCACGGGGTTGCAAATAGTCGGACATGACTGAGCAACTAACACTTTCACTTTCACTGTTGCAGTGAGAAGTAACTGTTTCCCCTACCCTCACCAAGCACCCACTATTTCTTCTTAGGATGAGAGTACCAGGCACCTGCTTTAGAGTAACCACCCCAGCCCCACTCTCTGGGCAACATTGTCCTCATCCCCAGCACCAGGTTGGGGCGAACCTGGTGTCTATATGACCTTAGGTGCAGCTTTTCCTTCTCTGCATAATGGCTGTTGGAGGATGGGCCCAAGACGCAATGTGGTCCAGCAAGAGGAGACCTCGCGGTTTGAGCTTAAGCAGCTGGGGAGGGGTCGTCTATTGCTTCCCAACTGAGTTCTGAACCCAGTCATGTGTGGAGCCAGTTATCACTGGCCTCTCCAGTTATACATCCCTTTCCCTCTTGCTAAAGACAGTTTGGTTGGATTTCTGACACTTGCGATTATAAATTCTAACTGAGGAACTGCAAGCTCCCAGAGGACAGGAACTGCACATTTGCCATCCCCTGCTCAGCACCTGTGACTGCCCAGTGTCTAGCTGGCCTTTGTGGAATCACTGGAAGGATGATACAAGTGGAATTATGGCATCTCCTCCATAAATCTGCTATATTTTAAAAGAAAAAATGATTCTCAGTAAACACCTTTTCCATTTTGCTTCCCATTATCCTATAAGTGCTTTCTACATTAACTCCCCAAGAGGGACCCTATTAACTCTCTATGGCCATTCACGTCTTAGTGGGAATTTTTATTGAATTCCTTTTCACGGAGAGGCAGTGTGGGCAACCACGATATGGTACCCATTGTTAAGTTATAAGTAAGAACATGCAGGGTGTTTTGGCCACAGAGAGGCTTCACAGGTCACCTGGTTTAATCTCCTGCCTCCAGGTGGCTGGGTTTCTAAACAGCAGGCTGTCTCAAGAGCACAGTGATGCAACTGAGGAGGGAGGCCAAGATGATGTAAAGCTGCCTTTATGACAGAGATGCAGACGTTTCAGGAAGGAGGCACTGCACAAAGTGAGATAGAGGTACAGGGCCCCAGGCCCCCAGAGTCCCCACAGGGACATGGAGCTGTGGGGGAAACTGGTGGTGGGCTTGACTTTATTGCACAGTAACCACTCAAGACAAAGGCCCATCAGACAGGACCACTGGTAGTTCAATTCTCTTGGTCGTTCAGTTCCACATTTAATCACAGCAAAAATCAAAATGATCAGTGCTTTGCCTCCTCCACCTTTCTTTCACTGGACTTGAGTCCATAACTCCTATTAAAATTTCCAAGAAAATGTTAAGCAGCTGGTCAGCATTCTTCCTTTAACTACCCTGGAAGATAGTAAATTACCCTTTTGCCATCGTCTCTCAGGCACTGGGATTTTAAAAAATAAAAAACCACAACTCTTATCGCTTTCCCTCACAGCATCATTTTCTGTCCCTTAATTCACCCTTGTTGTTCATTTTTGGATCTCTTCCAGCCTTTTCACATTCTGCCTAAAATTTGGAGGCCAAAGCTGATGGCATAATGCTGATGCAGACATCTTTCTGATGTGACTTGCAGCCTAAACAATTTTCAGTTGTATCTTTCACATTTAATATTTCAGTGGCTGCCACTTTTCAAATGAAGCTAATTGATTATCCCATCAACACATTCTCAGTATGCATCTGCCCCGGTGGTCCCTCGGAGCCCAGGGGCTTTACCAGGGGCATCACCCGGAATTCATTCTAAAGGCCCATTACCATTAGCAGAGCATGCAACTCAATGACATGATCATTAGAAACTCTAATAAGTTCCTTGAGGGCAGGAACCATGTATTTCAGTATTTTGTTTTGAGGTACTTTTTGTGTATCAATCAGCTGAGTATAGCTAAAGAATTGGAAAATTTCTCCCCCAAATTCCTATGTTAAAGTCCTAACCTTCAGTGTGACTGTCTGGAGAAAGGACCTCTAAGGAGGTAAAGCCAGGTGAGCCAAGAGTGCTAAAGACTGGACAGGGGACGCGTAGCGAGTTACTCACTTGTTCTTTACAGATAGCGCATTGGTTTCCAGGCCAGACAGATCTCGGTTTGAATCATGGCCATTATGTTTACTACAAAAGGGCAGTGAATGTAAGCTCTATGAATCTTGATTTTTGCGTATGTAAAGTGAGGACGATAGCACCAGTCACTCAGAATTGGTGTGATGATTAAACAGGTTACTGAATATAGCCTAACACAAAACAGGTGCTCAATAAATAGCAGCTCCTACTATCATTACTGCCATACATTCATTCACCCATTCATTCATTTAGTAATAACAGTCCATGCACCGCAGATATAGTGGTTACCAACTCCTTCAGGGTATCTTTCACTTGGAGCTTACATTCTAGCTCACTGGACACACAGTAAATTAGACAGTAAATAAGACTATGTTGGATCATCATAACTGCTGTGAAAGAATTATAACAAAGCAATGGACAGTGGGGGGAAGAGAGTGCTCGTAAGAGGAGAAAGTCAGCAATGGTCTTTCCAGGGAGTCACCATTTGAGGGGACACCACATGGTGAGAGGGCGGCAGCGAGAATGAACTCAGGAAGACTTTCAAGGCAGAGGGAAGAGCAAGTGCTAAGGCCCAGAGTGGAAGCAAGGTTGTTCGACTTGAGGGGCAGAAAGAAGACAAATCCTTGTGTCTGGAGCACGGGGAGCAGGCAGGAGAAGGGAGGAGATGAATAGGGAGAGACAGCAGGGGTGAGATCATGCAGGGCCTTGTGGGCTCTGGGAAGAAATTGGATTTTATCCTAAGCATAATGGAAGGCCACCGGAGGGTTTAAGAAGATAAATCATGACCATTACTCTGGGTTTTCCAAAGGCTGACGAGACATAAGGAAAAGGCTTTATGATGACTGAAGGGTAAAAAAACCAGAGTCGCAGCCCCTGGCAGTGTAAGAGGAAAGGGTCAGAGTGGCGTCAGCCCCAAGGAGTTTATGAGGAACACACACTGTTTGTCACCTTGCCTTGTCACAGATGGCTGTAACGTGGGAGATAGAGGTTGAGAGCCGCCTGGCACAGATGAGCCTGCTTCAGACAGAGCACGGGAGAAACGTGCTTTCTCCATCAGCCACTGCTCTGCCCAGAGGATCTGCCCACAGAGGACCCTCCAAGGACCCTTGCTATGGTGGCTCACATGACACTGCAGCAATTCAAATACGCACAGTGGGACTCGGAAGGTCACACCCAGCACACAGCCTTCCAGGACCTCTGCTGTCCCCCCTGCAATACACATCGCATGAAGGATGCCAACCACCTGGGCACCAACCCAGACCAGCAGGCGAACATTGCATGTCAGGACTGAATCTGACCTCCTGTACCCAGTGCCCTTTAGCGCCCTTTAGAACCACCTAATCTTGCTTATTTGCATGTGTAAGTTTTAGATAAGGGATCCTTGAACAGATCCATGTAGCACTAAGCTCTTAAACAGGCCTCTGAAACTTCACCTTTTAAACCCTGCTATGCGGCATCTTCTCAGAAGACTGGTGCTCCAGCCTTTTCACCATTATGGCATAACAGCCCCAGGGATGGTAAGTCCAAGTCCACTTGACATCTGAAGGACTTCCATTCATCATGAATCCCTTGGTTAAAAATGCAAATGATCCTTGGCAGCCACACAGACCTCTGTGTGAATTAGCTTATCACTCACATTCAACCCTAAGCCAAGACAGCCAAATGTGATGTACAATGAGGGCCAGCTCCGGGGAGGTGGACCCCTTCTCCTGTCCATCAGGTTAGCCTGTCCTGGCTTCCTCCTCATTAGGAATCTCTGAGTGCCCACTCAAAGGCAGCTCCTTTATTTCACAAAGTGAATGAAGAGATGCTTCGGGAAGGATCAGTTCAGTTCAGTCACTCAGTCGTGTCCAACTCTTTGCAACCCCATGATTCATAGCACGCCAGGCCTCCCTGTCCATCACCAATTCTCAGAGTTTACTCAAACTCATGTCCATTGAGTCGGTGATTCCATCCAGCCATCTCATCCTCTGTTGTCCTCTTCTCCTCCTGCCCCCAATCCCTCCCAGCATCAGAGTCTTTGCCAATGAGTCAACTCTTCGCATGAGGTGGCCAAAGTACTGGAGTTTCAGCTTTAGCATCATTCCTTCCAAAGAAATCCCAGGGCTGATCTCTTTCAGAATGGACTAGTTGGATCTCCTTGCAGTCCAAGGGACTCTCAAGAGTCTTCTCCAACACCACAGTTCAAAAGCATCAATTCTTCGGTGCTCAGCTTTCTTCACAGTCCAACTCTCACATCCATACATGACCACTGGAAAAACCATAGCCTTGACTAGATGGACCTTTGTTGGCAAAGTAATGTCTCTGCTTTTCAATATACTATCTAGGTTGGTCACAACTTTTCTTCTAAGGAGTAAGCGTCTTTTAATTTCATGGCTGCAATCACCATCTGTATTTTGGAGCCCAAAAAAATAAAGTCTGACACTGTTTCCACTGTTTCCTCATCTATTTCCCATGAAGTGATGGGACCAGAGGCCACGATCTTCGTTTTCTGAATGTTGAGCTTTAAGCCAACTTTTCACTCTCCACTTTCACTTTCATCAAGAGGCTTTTTAGTTCCTCTTCACTTTCTGCCATAAGGGTGGTGTCATCTGCGTATCGGAGGTTATTGATATTTCTCCCAGCAATCTCGATTCCAGCTTGTGCTTCTTCCAGCCCAGCGTTTCTCATGATGTACTCTGCATAGAAGTTAAATAAGCAGGGTGACAATATACAGCCTTGATGTACTCCTTTTCCTATTTGGAATCAGTCTGTTATTCCATGTCCAGTTCTAAGTGTTGTTTCCTCACCTGCATATAGGTTTCTCAAAAGGCAGGTCAGGTGGTCTGGTATTCCCATATCTTTCAGAATTTTCCACAGTTTATTGTGATCCACACAGTCAAAGGCTTTGGCATAGTCAATAAAGCAGAAATAGATGTTTTTCTGGAACTCTCTTGCTTTTTCCATGATCCAGCGAATGTTGGCAATTTGATCTCTGGGTGGCATCACTGACTCGATGGACGTGAGTCTGAGTGAACTCCGGGAGTTGGTGATGGACAGGGAGGCCTGGCATGCTGCAATTCATGGGGTCACCAAGAGTCGGACACGACTGAGCGACTGAACTGACTGAGATTGGTCATAACTTTCCTTCCAAGGAGTAAGCATCTTTTAATTTCATGGCTGCAATCACCATCTGCAGTGATTTTGGAGCCCAAAAAAATAAAGTCTGACACTGTTTCCCCATCTATTTCCCATGAAGTGATGGATCAGAGCTAGCTAAATGAGGAACATTAAAACATCCTGCCCACTAATGTGCCCCAGGTCTGGACCCACAGCTTTCTTATTTCATGTTGTGGGGGGAGAATTTCTATTTATCTTCAGCAATCTCCTCATGGTCTCTGCTCTCCTGAGACTGGCACACAGTCATCAGTAACCATACTGGCCTTGGCAATGATGCCATCCTCACTAACAAGCTATGTCTCAGCTGTGTAATTGCCAGTTAAAGAGCACCACATCCTAATTAACCTCTTCAGGGAACAAAAATAAAAACATTAAGAATTTCAGACTTAGCAGGACCTGAGCACAACCTCTTATCATACAGATAAGGAAATTATATCTGAGGATGATTAAGGGCCAAGGGCCCACGGCCAATTAGTAGAATGCCAGAACCCGAAGCTGGATTTCCAGACCAACAACCAAAGTGCTGGGTCACTCCAGCAGCCAGGATGAGCTGTCCACATTCTTGCCCTCTTTATCTCTTAAAATATGTCGATCAAACATGTATCATGCTGAGATCCAGGGTCATGGGGAAGACATAATGGCTCATTCATTCTTTTAATAACTATCTGTGCATGCGTGCATGCTAAGTCACTTTCAGTTCAGTTCAGTTGCTCAGTCGTTTCCAACTCTTTGCGACCCCATGAATTGCAGCATGCCAGGCCTTTAGTCATATCCAGCTCTTTATGACCCTATGGACTGTAGCCCACCAGACTCCTCTGTCCATGCAGATTCTCCAGGCAAGAATACTGGAGTGGGTTACCATGCCCTCCTCCAGGGAATCTTCCTGACCCAGGGATCGAACCCAGGTCTCTTCTGTCTCCTGCATTGGCAGGCAGGTTGTTCATCACTAGTGCCACCCAGGCAGCCCAATAACTCTCTGTCTTGTGCTGTACTTACTTGCTCAGTCGTGTCTGACTCCTTGTGACCCCACAGACTGTAGCCCACCAGTCTCCTCTGTCCAAGGGATTCTACAGGCAAAAATACTGGAGTGGGTTGCCATGCCCTCCTCCAGGGGATCTTCCCAACCCAGGGCAATAACTATCTACTGAGCAGCTATTATGTATGAGACACAGTGAGGGTGCTGGTTAACAGCATTGCTTTTCTAGGTAAACAGCTTTGATTCCTGGCAGTGGGATTTACTAACTAAAATGAGACGTTGACACTAAGCACACAGAGTTACTGAGTGGTGAAGTGCAGTGATATTTAGGAGGGGCTTGGCCTAATCTTTGGCCTGTAGTATGTAATCAGTATGCTATAACTGTCTTCATTCTCCTCCCCATGCAGCTGGGAGAGATGAAAGGATCCGTGAAACCTCGTTATCAAGCACTGGACAGTAAGAAGTGGTGTTGGGGTGGTGAGGAAGAGCAGGTGAACAGAGAGAAAGTGAGATGAGAACTTAGCTGGATCTTGCAGGATATAGAAAAGGTATTCACAACTAGAAGCCGCCCCTGTGTAGAGCTGGAAATAAGGAAGCTGTGAGAGCAGGACGGGGGGCACTTGAGACATCAAGGATGGCCTTGGAACTCCCATCAAAGGAGCGGGAATGATGCCCAGTGACCTCCAAATCAGCCATTGAGACCTCTGTGTGAAGGAGCTTACTGGCCAAGAGTGAGGAGGCACCATGGATGCTTACAGGAGTGCTGCTGGGCAGACTGGGGCCAGAGACACCTTCACAGGGAACCAGGGATAAGGATAAAGGGTCAGGGATGGTTGGATCTGAAAGACAAGGGGGCAGAACGTGTAGCCAACCTGGATGTGACCAACGTGGGACCAAGAGGGACTTGTGAGCAAATGGAGCTTGTGCGCTCAGGTGGATGGAGCTGACTGTCTTCATCTTTAAAGGGACCCGGCGAGGAAGTTTCCCAGTCCTCCTCCTCCCGCCAGCAGAGGGGCAGGTGGAATGACACCCTGTGAACATCCATGGAAGCATGAGTGGAGTGGGCAGTGAGGACTCCTGAGCACACCCTCTGCCTAGAGAGCCTCACAGCACCCAGACTCTCCCCAAAGGATGGCTAATGTGCTGCCTCTCAGTCACCACATGCTTCCTCTGCCTCTCTTTTTGTTTCTAAGCTGCTGGAAAACGAGAGGTTTCAGTGGAAGATGAAAAATTATCCCTTATTTTTATTCTGTGTCTGAACACCTTCCACTTCTCTGTAAATTGAAGGGTGCATTTTGGTGCTTTGTCTAATGCTTGGCTAACAGAACCAGAGAATCAAGAATTAGTTAAGGTTCTAGAAAGACTGATGCAGGCTGATGCTTCATAGAGACACATTACTCTCACCCAAAACTGCTCTGATTCCTCATTGAAACTGGGGTGCTCCCCATAACCCTGGGGAGGGGGCTCCATTCCCTCTTCCTCTCAGTTTTAATCTCCCAACTGTGAGCATGAGTGTGGTCATGGCAATACTGGCCAGTGTCATAAGCATTCCAGACACAGACTGCTGTTAAACAACCAGGAATCACCTTTGAAAATGCAGGCCAGAACTGATCCTGGAAGAACTGTAAACTCAAGAGCTGAGGGAACTCAGAGCACCAAGAGTCATTCACATTTTATCGATTTCCTCTCACTTCTTCCCATTATTTGGCAACATCAAGGTGTGAGATAGCCACAAGCACACACACACTGAGTGGGCTGTGGGGTGGTGACCAGCAGGGTTCGTGGCCCAGATAGGTGTGCAGCTCTGGGCTCAGGCAGGAGGATCCTAGCGAGCCCCCAGTGGCCTAGGATCAGCCTCACTCTGCCTCCATCTCCCAGCCCCAACGAGTATGGTGCGCTCACCTACAAGTCTGTAAACCAGTCTAAAAAACAAGTCTGTAAAAACAAGTCTGTAATGAGCTAACTTAACTCCCACTACTTGGACAGCCCGTGCTGGGCATGAGGATGAACCCTCATCATCAGGCTCCATCCAAGCACCACGGCATCACCTTGGTGATGCCTGCCAGTTCACTTTAGGGGCGTAATTCATGGATTCATGAATGGCGTAATTCATGGATGGCAGTCCTTGAGCCATGTGCATGCATGGTAAATTGCTTCAGTCACATCCGACTCTTTGCAATCCAATGGACTATAGCCCACCAACTCCTCTGTCCACGGGATTCTCCAGGCAAGAAAACTGGAGTGGGTTGCTATGCCCTCCTCGAGGCAATCTTCCCAACCCAGGGATCAAACCAGCATCTCTTACAACCCCTGCACTGGCAGGCGGGTTCTTTACCACTAGTGTGCCCCTTGAGCCATGGTTGGAGGTAAAATGCCACAAGCTTTCCTGTTGTTTCAGTAGTAATTTCTAGGATCTACCGTCATGGCTCCAGGAACAAGTTGTCTTTAATAAAGGGCATTGCCCACAGGACAGTGAGCTACCCATCAGGCTCGACCATAGCCCAAGGAGCTCTGCTCTGCCTGCCAAGCCCTTGCTCTGTTGCCTTCCCCTCCCCCACCCAAGGTCTGGGTATGTGGCCTTCAGTTCCTTCCCCAGACTGTGCTCCCACCCCCTCAGGGCTTTGCTCCTGGGATTCCCCTGGTCTAGACACCCCCCTTCCACCTGCCCCTGCCAGGCCAGCTGCCTGTCCTCCAGTAGACATCCCATCCCCGGGAAGGGTGCCTTGTCCAGATCAGACGCCCCATGCCCCACACGGCATCACATGTCACTGTGACTCGCACATCTGCCCTTGTCATGTGGCCACTGTGTCCCCAGCACCCAGGGCACAGCCTGGCACATATGACTCTGCGAACATTCGGTGACTGGTCAGGGGACAACAAGGGAGTGATGTTGAAATGCCGGCTAAACTGCCACCTTGCTCTCCCACAAGCCTAGGCCACCGTGCCCTGGCCCACATGGCTCCTTTTAGCTCAGGTGACTTGACAACCAACAACGCGGATGAGTCAGTATGGCAAGGAACATCACACCCACTTTAGAAAGGAGCAAATGTCTGGTAAAAATCGGTTCTTCTATGGAGGCAGAGTGCAATGATTTCTTGCCAGTAATTGTGACCACATGATGAGTCATCCTGACCAGAATGTGCAGGGCAGGAAGAGTGCCCCTCCAAGTCTGGCCATGAGACCATACCACACACATGCCTCTACATCCTTCCCAGGCTGGCTTGGGTGCTGACACCCAAGGCACTCTTGGAAGCTGCCATCAGCTTGGGTCCCTGAAAGACCATGTGGAGGACAGCTGCCTTGACCACTTGAACACCTGTCCAGAAATGTCTCTGGAGCAAGAAATCAACTTCTGTTGTGTTGAGACACTGAAACTGTGGGGCTGATTTGTTGCTGTAATCTATCAAACCTTCACACATACCCAGGCTTAGAAAAGATAAATGGTTCTCCCAAAATACTATCCACCAATGCCAGCTCCAGAATTCACATTTTAATTAAGGGATCTTCCCACAGTTCTTTGCTGGACTACACTCACCACAGGGGATTTCGTTCAGCTGTCTCCTTCTGTCTTTTCTGATACCACTAGACATTGGCTACCAGGGGCCCACCTAGCACCAACCCCAGTACACAGAAGGCTCTCACTGCAAAGAGATCAAAACCAACCAGTCCTAAGGAAATCCACTTTGAATATTCACTGGAAGGACTGATGCTGAAGTTCCAGTACTTTGGCCACCTGATGCAAAGAGCCAACTCATTGGAAAAGACCCTCAAACTGAGAAAGGTTGAAGGTAGGAGGAGAAAGGGACAACAGAGGATAAGATGGTTGGATGGCATCACTGACTCAATGGACTCAAACTCAACTGACTTTGAGCAAGCTCCAGAAGACAGTGAAGGACAGGGAAGCCTGGTGTGCTGCAGTTCATGGGGTTGCAAAGAGTCGGAAATGACTTAGTGACTGAACAACAACAGCAACATAATTTTTCCCATGTGCCAGGCTCCATCCAAAGGTTATTATAAATCTTCACTTAATTCTCTTAACTTCATGAGGTACATATGATCATCATCTCCATTAGGAATGAGGAGACTGAAGTACTGCTGCCTCCCTGGTGACAACCGAAGCAGCTAGAAGTCCTCCAGCCAGGTCAGAGCATTTCTAACCCTGAACTCACTCCAGAGCCCACAAGCCTCCACAAACGGTGACATCCTGCTTCAATAGAGACTCGCTGTTTTAGAGTCACTGCTTCAGATTTCTGTTGAATGTTTGGTGCTTTTTTTGTATAACATTACTCATCTATAATAACATTTATTTTCTACAGAGAAGGAAAAGCAAGCAGTAAAATGGGTTTTTTAATAAAAAAAAAAAAAAATCTCCTACGGTTGTATTTATGCAGCAGCCCACAAACACTGATCCAAACCATGACGAGAAGACAATGGCTTTGTGTAACCGTTTCTCTTTTCTCAGGCAGCACAGCCAACCTTTTGGAGTGTGACACCCAATTTGCTTGTTTGGATTTTGTGACACGTTTCTCCCTTCCACCCCAAAACGCAGCTGAAACTGCTGTATTCTGCATATTTGTTTTTCTTTTGAAGCAAATGGTTTTGAGAATCCTGTGCCAGCCCTTGAGACAACTGGAGACACCCTGGGGTGCTGTAAAACTGACAGTGGGAATCACTGATCTGACAGAAGGAGAAAGGGCGCAGGGAAAATTGGTGTATCAGCATCTTCCGGAGCTGCAGCGCGACCCAGGCAGCCCGAGTGCAGCCACTGCTCACACCCAACTTCAAGGTGAGAGCAGGTGAAATCCTCCTTGCAGGACTCCCCGCCCTTCGCTAGCTGTTCCAGGGTAGCTCACACAGCAGTTTCCAAGGGCCCCTACAATCCTGAGTCATGTGACCAGTAGTTTTATATTCAGCACTAGCCTAGGCACCTTCCAACCACACTGTATATAAGAACATCATCCCTGTCTTCAAGGACAGGGTAGTCAAGGCAAGGTGATGAGACTCACACATATTATGCTTTCTTGCATCATGGAGAAGATCCAATCATACACAGTAACAGCACCTCATCTCCTCCTCTGAGAAATCACTGTGGTCTGGGCTTCTGTGAGGTGGGACCCTACCCCAACCATGGTGCCCCATCCCTACAAGGTCTCCAAATACAGAAGATGCTTTAGCAGAGGAGAGCCAAGCAACCCCTTGCTAATAGCTGGACTCAGGTGCCATGCTCCAGTGTAGCAATCTGGCAAACAGAGCTGGGGCAGAGATATAGACCAAAGCAGGTCCTAGGTGGGGTCTGTGTGCTCCAAACACTAATACTCACAAACTCGGGTCTGGATCCCGCCACACTTACTTGATCTGCAACAGCCAAGACACAAGAGAAGGATGTGCCCCAATGCCCAATATATGGACCCACAGGAGGCAGTGCCCAGACCTGACATGGGGCCAGGTGCCAACACCTGGGGCAGGGACGGATGAGCCTGGAGACAAGACTGGCCTGGGTGGAGTCAACAGTCTTCTTTGCGAGGAGAGCTAATGCGAAAAAAGATGGTTTCCAGCCACCCTGACTGATCCTCTCCTCGTGTCTCTCTGGGCAACACTGATGTGACTTTCTTTTCATTTTTTTTTTTTACAGCATCTCTCTGTCAAAATCTTAGCAACATTCTCAGTGACACATTCTATCATGTAATAAATACAAGGTACCACCTTTGGAGAAAGTGCTGCCCTCCAGTGCTACGAGTGAGAGGCATGAAAGGCGGCTGGAGCCTGGACTGCGGTGGCCACCTTGCCAGGGAGAGACCCGCAATGGTGAGTTTTAGAATTATTTTTACCAGGGAGTCAGGAGGCCTTGAGCATCCTACTTCTGCTGCTAAAGATCAGCTGGGAAGAACTAGGGCTTGAGCTGCATGTGGCATAGCCCTCCCTGCACAAGAGAAAGCAAGCCCTGCCTGGCTGAGCTAGTGACCTGAAGGAATATGGTTCCAAGGAGGTCTCTCATCTCGGGGGGAAGGTACAGCAATAGAATAAGCAACAAGTCATTTTATTTGCTAAGACTATGAGCTACAACCTGAAATAAATCAGTGTGAAATGAGAAAACAGAAAGAGAAAGATGATCCTTCTCAAATTGCCAGTCAAGTTTTGGTTTACAAAATCACAGGTTAGTGATAGAAATGGCAATCATCAGATGCCTCGGTCATAGTCCTAGTCTCAAATGAATGATATTAAAGTGTTCTAGTGAGCTCATTCCTGGCGTCCATCACTGTACTATGTAACGCTTCAATAATCTGTGTCCCTTTACCATGGGATGAGAAACCAAGAACAAAGCTCCAGCAGGCAAAGCTGGACAGGGAGTGGTCCCTAAGCCAGCTCTGCAGCAGATAGAATTTGTCGTTGCTGTTCCATCGCTCAGTCACGTCCGACTCTTTGTGACCCCGTGGACTACAGCATGCCAGGCTTTCCTGTCCTTCACCATCTCCTGGAGTTTGCTAAAACTCATGTTCATTGAGTCAGTGATGCCATCCAACCATCTCATTCTCTGTCACCTCCTCTCCCCCTGCCTTCAATCTTTCTCAGCATCAGGGTCCTTTCCAATGAGTCAGCTCTACCCATAAGGTGGCCAAAGTATTAGAGTGGTAGACAGAATACTGTTCTCAAAGGTGCCCATGCTTAATCCCTAGAACCTGTGAACATGTTGCCTTACATGGCAAAAGGGACTTTGCAGATGTGATTGAGTTAAAGGTCTTAGGGTGTGATTATCTTACAGCCTCCTGGTGGGGCCAATGTAATGACAGGGTCATCATAAAAGGGAGGCAGAAGGGACAGAGAAGATGCGACAATAAGAACATAAGCCAGAGTGACATGGGGCCATGAATCAAGAAGGCAAGTAACCTCAAGAAGCTAAAAACTATAAGGAAGCAGATTCTCCCTCAGAGTCTCCAAAAGGAAGCACTGGCTGGTGTTTGTCTGAGGCTACACAGACTAAGCAACCTTTATAACTTCCAGAAATCTACAGCTACTACAAATGCTCCTCACAGTATCACCTCCGTGCGGTACATTTTTTAAAAAATCCATAGCATAGAGAATTATATTGAGTAGAATCTCCAGGTCTGAGTTTGAGAACATGTGCAGTTGTGTAAAAAAGCCTCCATTGTAATACAGCTGCGGAAGTAGGCATGCTGGTTAGTGTAGAGCTTCCGAGGACTTTCTATGAAGAACTGAGACCCCTCTCATGAGCCACTTATAAACAGACCCCGAGCTTCAGAGTTGGGTCTTATCCACCCCATGGGGACTTCTGGTTCTCCAAACACAAGAGGGCAAACATACCCATCACACAGCACACAGCTGGGCTTGCTCTGATGGCCCAGGTCAGAGCTCTCGCTAAAGTCGGCAGTGGCACGGTCACCTGCAGTCATCCTGACTCAGAGCGGCTAAGTCCCAGGCGGGCCGCCCACCAGCCTCCTAGAGCACTAAGCCTGATCCTCCCTTTGCTCAAAGGCCCTGTGCTCCTGGAGAGAACCAGCCATCAAGAGGCCAAAACACACCCAGAGCAGCCGGCCCCCTGCCCCACAGGGACAAACCCTGCAGATGCTCATCTCTGTTGTGACACTCTTGAGCCACGGTCCCAGGAACTTCCTGCCACCCACAAGCAGTACCTTGTGGACCTAAGAGCTAATGCAGGAAACCAAAGAGGGCCTGGAGGGCCTTATCATGGACTAGCAGCTACTGAAAATAACCCCTGTGGTCATTATGTAGCTTGACACTTTACTTACGAAACTGATTTGGGATTTCTGACTTGAAGAACTACAAGAGAATAAATGTATGCTGTTGTAGGCCACACAGATGGTGGCAATTCATCACAGTAGGGACAGGAGACACATGAGCTCTCCATGAGCAGTCACCTCCATGCCACTCTGGGCAGGACAGACTTCCAGCAAAGCCAGCTGAGGACAGATCCTTGTCCTCAACTTCACCTCATGTTAGAGATGATTCTTCCTGTATGCACACCTCAGAGCAGACTAACCTAGATCCCCACTGAGGAAGAGGGATGGCTGATCAGACCCTGAGGACTCTCCATCCTGACTCACCACCCTTTCCTGCCTCCTGACCTCCCTCCAGCAGCTGGCAGCTGCCCATCCCCACCCCCACCCATCCTCACCTCCCACTAGGAGAGGGGCCTGCAGTAACAGAGCTGTGCCCCCTCACCCACACATCCAAAGGGACCCCTCAGGCTGAAACAAGTCACTTTAGAAGATAAACTGGTTGCATTTTAAAAAGCAAAAATAAGAAAAAAAAATTTTAATCAAAACCTCCTACACAGTAGGAGTCTACGTGTTCAAGTTAACAAATCATCCTAAACTATTTGATGCAAATAAAATTTGTTCTGATAAGTAAACAAACAAAAAAAAGTTATTTTTATATCACTTGAGTTTCAAGAAAGGTCAGTCAGTCTGTAAGGTCTCTGCCATTTCCCAGCCAGCCAAGGTCTGCTCTGCTTTCCGCAACCTGGTCTAAACGCCAACAAGTCCAGGCACAGGAAGGAACCAAGCCTCAGGGTAAGGTGCAAGGAAAATTTATTGTTGATCTTGTCTAGTACACTTAACTACGGTAACGAGTTTCTTATATGCTGATGTATTTCTTCTCACTGCCCATTTTGCTTTTATTCCTGGTGATAAAAGTCTTGGGTAACTCCATCCTTTGTGTATTCATTACTATACTATTCTTGTGTTATCATTAAACCCAGACTCATAAGGTCCAGTCCTGGAAGAATAATGTGGTTGAAGGAACATAGCCCCAAGGTCAAAAATCATTTTAACAAACAGCACAATTTCTTTACTTGCTTTTTTCTAAAACAGCTACTGGGATATACATATGTAAATTATGGTAGCATCCTTTTCCTCCTTGCCTCTTTGCTCTTGCACTCCTGGCTGTCCTAAGCATGCTCCCCACTACTGCTGTAACCCCTTCATTCCCAGCTGCCCTGGCTTTTCCTCCATGCAACTACCTCTTTGGGGCTTCCCGAGTGGCACAATGGGTAAAGAATCTTCCTGCCAGTACAGGTAACGCAAGAGACTAGGGTTTGATCCCTGGGTCAGGAAGACCCCCTGGAGAAGGAAATGGTAACCCATTCCAGTATTCTTGCCTGGAAAATTCCATGAACAGAGGAGCCTGGTGGGCTATAATCCATGGTGTCGAAAAAAGTTAGACTTGACTGAGCATGCACACAACTATCTCTTTATCCGTTTAATACATGGACCAAATTGTCTCTTCCTGAGCAGAGAAGAAGAATAGAGGGTGTCAAAACTGGGCTGGAAATGATAAGACTGTCTTTGGTTGATGGAAAGAAGTGGAGAGGTAGCATTCACCCTAGTATTAATCAGAGTGTCAGATACCGTCATCACAGTACATGCGACACTGTCTCACCTATACAGAGACTGAACTCCTCCAGGGCAAGGACCATGCTTTGCTCATCTTTCTTTTCCTAGTGCCAAGCAGAGAGCCTCACACACACAGCAGACAGTCAGTAAATGGATGATAAGCTGAGCTCATGGTTCAATATGTTCCTACCCACTGGCCTCTGTTTAGCAGCAGATCTTACCCCTTTATACATGTTTAGCCATGGAAATATTAGAAAATACAGATCGTCATGAGGAAAAGAAAAGTCATTCAAGTTGACTACTTAGAAATAAGCCTCTTGAGTTTTTGTTTTATATAATTCTATATTTATCTCATTTATTTTTTTTACAAAATATGATCTAACAGTGCATATTCTTTTTATAACCTGCTTTTTTCCTCCTTAACCCGACATTGTAAACAACTTTCCATTTTGACAAACATCACTGTACAACATTGTTTTAAATAGCTGCTTAGCATGCTATAGGATGGATCTATCATAATTATTTTAGTTGCTTTTTCTTAGTTTAAAATAAAAAATTATTATTATACATAATCCTGTGATAAACATTTTAAAATTAAAGTGTAAAATTAATTTTTGCACAGAAACAAAGTATAAAATATATGTAGCATATAAAATAACAATGATTAAAATTAGTGTTTACTTAATATAAATACATGATTTTGTAACTTGTTTATTTTTGTTCAATATTTACTAGAATGTTATATCAGTGTTATTACATGTACATGGAATACATTGATTTTCACTGGTTATAGTATTCTGTATCTGTCTTCTTTATATCACTAAAAAGTAAATCACTATAGGCTTGATCACAATTATACATTTTTCCGTTGCTACTCCTTTCAGTTACTTGTAGTTTTAAACTATTACAAATGAAGCTGCTATAACTTTCCTGTTCACGTCTCCTAGCATAAATATACAAGAAGTTCTGAGCATATATGCCAAGAGTGGAATGTCTGGTTCATATGGTATAACTACTACTAGCTATACTAAATAAGAACAAACTGTTTTCCAAAGGAGTCATACAATTTAGATTCTCCCCCATGGTGTATGCATAAGAGCCCATTGATGTGTGCTCCTTCCTCAGGATGGCTATCACAATTTCTGGTCCTTTGGTTTCCATATAAATTTTAGAACTAGCTTATCAAATTACATACACACACGCACCTACCCCTGATAGTAAGTTAATATACTGATTATTCTGCAATACTGAACTTTCTTATCCATTAATTTAGGCCCTTCAATAAATTGTCAAAACCCTTTTCCCATGAATATCTTACATATTTTAATTATACAAATTCTTAGGAACTTTTTATTTTTAATGTCAGTGATCTGGGTACTATTTTAAATTATGTTTTCTCTTTCTTGCTATAGTATAGAAATGCAATTGGACTTTTGTATATTAATTTTATATTTAACAAGTACATTAAAATATGTTGGTTAATCTGAATTAATTTATTCAGTCTTTTGGATTCTCTATAGAATCATATCATTGTGAATAATCAGTTTCACTTCTTCCTTTTCAGTTTTTATGCTGTTAATTTCTTTTTCTTGTCTTATTGCACTAGTTCTGCCATTCTGCACAATGTTCAATAAAAACGGCTTTAGCAGGAACCCTGATCTTGCTTATAATCTTGCTCATTAAAAGGGAATGCTTTTAATGTTTCTCAAAAACAGTATTTGCTGTAGGTTTGTCACCTTTATTTTCGTATAATTTCAAACTTACAGAAAACAGCAAGAATAGTACAAGACACTTTTTTTTAAGTCAGATTCACCATTTTGCCCTATTTGCTTACCATTTATCTCTTACCTCCCTCTCTACATTTCTCAGGTGGTGCTAGTGGTACAGAACCTGCCTGCCAATGCAGGAGATATGAGACTCAGGTTCCAGCCCTGAGTCAGAAAGATCCCTTGGAGAAGGTCATGGCAACCCACTCCAGTATTCTTGTGTGGAGAATCCCATGGACAGAGGAGCCTGGCGGACTACAATGCATAGGGTCGCAAAGAGTGGGACACAATTGAAGTGACTTAGCATGCTACAGATAGATAGATACACACATACATGTATATATGTGTGTGTGTATATATACAGACATGCATACTTTTAAGTGCAATGGCACCCCACTCCAGTACTCTTGCCTGGAAAAGCCCATGGATGGAGGAGCCTGGTAGGCTGCAGTCTATGAGGTTGCTAAGAGTCGGACACGACTGAGCGACTTCACTTTCACTTTTCACTTTCATGCATTGGAGAAGGAAATGGCAACCCACTCCAGTGTTCTTGCCTGGAGAATCCCAGGGACGGGGAAACCTGGTGGGCTGCCGTCTATGGGGTCGCACAGAGTCGGACACGACTGAAGCGACTTAGCAGCAGCAGCAGCATATATGTAATTATACACAGATAATTTCTTACAGGAAACCAGACTGAATTTTTTGGCCAGCCCAAAACATACACATGCATGCTTTGGGGAGAACTACTTGTGAACAAGTTAAAGGCGTAATACCCACTCCCATATTCTGGCCTAGAGAATTCCATGGACTGTATAGTCTGTGGGGTTGCAAAGAGTCAGACACAACTGAGTGACTTTCACTTTCACTTAAAGGCATAACGTGCCTTTAACCCTAAGCATATATTTCCTAAAATCAAAACATTTTTCTGCAGTACCATTGTACAGTTCAGCATTGCTACAATTATCTAATTCACAGCCCAAATTCAAATTTTGTCAAATGTCCCAGTAGTGTTCTTTATATCTATTTTTCTTTCCTACTCCACCTTCAACCCAGGATCACAGATTTAGTTATGTTTCTTTAGTCTCCCTTTATCTGGAACACCTTCTCAGCTTTTCTATGTTTCTTGACCTCAATATTTTTGAAGATTACAGGCAAGTTATTTTCTAGACTATCTCTCAACCTGGATTTGTCTGATACTTTCTCATGACAAGATTCAAGTTATAAAATTTTCACAAGAATACTACAAAACTGACATTTTCTCCACAGTACATCATATCAAGAGGTACATATTTTAGCTGGTTCTGATACCAGTGATGTTAGCTTCAAGGGTAAGGTGGTATCCACCAGTGTCTCAAAGTAGAGTGAGTAATTACCCTTAAGAAGTACTTTCAGAATCTAATATTCTGCTCCTTATCAAATTTTGGCTATTGGTTTTCAGTATCCACTGATGGTTTTTTTTTTTTTTTTTTTTTTAACTACACAGTTCCTTTTATATTTCTTATCTGGCATTACACCAGAAGGAAGAGCTTTCCGTTATCCCTGTTTATTCATCCATTCATGTAAGAATGGACTCACAGATTCCTGTTTTAGTCAGTGTGTTATAATCCTGCTCCAGTTATCTCTTGTTGTGGAACCAATCATTCAGAAATCTAGTGGCTTGAAGCAACACCACCTATTTCATTACCTCTCAGTTTCTATGGGTTGGAATCTTGGCAGGACTGATTCTAGCTCAGGTCCCTCATGTGTCTGAAATCAGACAACAGCCAGAACTAGAGCCATGGGGGACTAGCCACTAGAGCCATGGGGGACACTCTCTCTCTCTCTCTCTCTCTCTCTCTCTTCCTGGAGTCTCAGAGTCGCCCCATGAGACAGTCTCACATTGGCTCATTTGGGTCCCCTCAGAGGATGCTGACCTCAGAGTAATTAGACCATTTACATGACAGCTCAGGACTTTACTGTGAGTGATCCAGTCAGCAACACAGAAGACTTGTTACCTTTTTTGACCAAGCCTTAGAAGTCATGCAACATAATTTCTATCATAGTCACAAGCCTGTCCAGATTCAAGGAGCAGGAAATACATCCCATCTCTTGATAGGAAAAACAGCAAAGAACCCTGTGGGAAGGTATGTATGGGACATAGAGAGATTCTGTTACAGACATCTTTGAACAATACTCTCTGCCATGTTCCACCCTTTGACCACAGCCATCTGCATACCTCCCACAAGCACATAAGCTATCTTTTCCTTAATATCCCCAAGTCTATAAGTGCAACAACAAAAATCCACGATGTTGTTATCTAAATCAGGTCCAGGTTCAGCTAAGACTTCTCAGGTAAAATTCCTTGGTTCAGCTTCTTGAGTACTATTCTTAATCTGATGCCTTTTGAAAACTAAAGAAACATAATCTCCACCACCCTCCTATACACCAATTTAAAAACAGTGGGACAAGGACAGTATTTATAGATATTTCCACTGAACAAAGAAAAAAATGTGAAGCACATTTCAATTATTTATCCACAGCAGTTCTGAAATTCAGCAGCAGCTTATTTCTTGATTACTCCTGCCCAGGAATAATTCTCCATGGCTCTTGGCTGTACCCTCGGAATCATTCTTTTTTTTCCTATAAAAAGTAGCTTGTGTTTGCAGTTTTCTCAGACTGCTTCCTACCCATAGAAGTTACAGCATTCAAGGGCTTCTTCATCTCCTACCGTCTCTTCCATCTTCAATCCAAATGTATACAATGCTTTAAAAAGTATCTTTTTTAATATATTAGTTCACAATGTACCATGTGATTAATTTTATGTATCAACATGGCTGGGCCACCACGCCCAGATTTTGGTGAAACATTTGTCTGGATGTTTCTGTGAATGTGCTTTTTGGATGAGGCTAACATTTAAAATGGTGGACTTTGAGTAGAGCAGGTTAAGTTCTGTCTCTCAGTCGTGACCCACTCTTTGAAATCCCATGGACTGCAGCACGCCAGGCCTGCTTGTCCATCACCAACTCCTGGAGCTTGCTCAAACTCATGTCCATCGAGTTGGTGATGTCATCCAACCATCTCATTCTCTGTCATCCCCTTCTCCTCCTGCCTTCAATCTTTCCCAGCATCAGGGTCTTCTCCAATGAGTCAGCTCTTCACATCAGGTGACCAAAGTATTGGAGTTTCAGCTTCAACATCAGTCCTTCAATAAATACTCAGGACTGACTTCCTTTAGGATGGACTGACTTGATCTCCTTGCAGTCCAAGGGACTCTCAAGAGTCTTCTCCAACATGACAGTTCAAAAGCATCAGTTCTTTGGTGCTCAGCTTTCTTTATAGTCCAACTCTCACATCCATACATGACTACTGGAAAAACCATAGCTTTGACTAGATGGACCTTTGTTGGCAAAATAATGTCTCTGCTTTTTAATATGCTGTCTAGGTGGGTCATAGCTTTTCTTCTAAGGAGCAAGCATCTTTTAATTTCATGGCTGCAGTCACCATCTACAATGATTTGATTTTGGAGCTCCCAAAATATAGTGTGTCACTGTTTCCACTGCTTCCCCATCTATTTGCCATGAAATGATGGGACCAGATGCCATGATCTTAGTTTTCTGAATGTTGAGCTTTATGCCAACTTTTTAACTCTCCTCTTTCACTTTCATCAAGAGGCTTTTTAGTTCCTCTTCACTTTCTGCCATAAGGGTGGTGTCATCTGCATATCTGAGGTTATTGATATTTTCCCCTGCATCTTGATTCCAGCTTGTGCTTCATCCAGCCTGGCATTTCGCATGATGTACTCTGCACAGAAGTTAAATAAGCAGGGTGACAATATACAGCCTTGACATATTCCTTTCCCAATTTGGAACTGTTGTCCCATGTCCGGTTCTAACTTGCTTCTTAACCTGCATACAGATTTCTCAAGAGGCAGGTAAGGTGATCCGGTATTCCCATCTTTTTAAGAATTTTCTAGTTTGTTGTGATCCATACAGTCAAAGGCTTTGACATAGTCAATAAAGCAGAAGCTGATGTTTTTCTGGAACTCTCTTGCTTTTTCAATGATCCAACAGATGTTGGCAATTTGATCTCTGGTTCCTCTGCTTTTTCTAAATCCAGCTTGAACATCTGGAAGTTCTTGATTCACATACTGTTGAAGCCTTGCTTGGAGAATTTTGAGTATTACTTTGCTAGTGTGTGAGATGAGTGCAATTGTGCAGTAGTTTGAACATTCTTTGGCATTGCCTTTCTTAGGGATTGGAATGAAAACTGACCTTTTCCAGTCCTGTGGCCACTGCTGAGTTTTCCCAAATTTGCTGGCATATTGAGTGCAGCACTTTAACAGCCTTATCTTTTAGAACTTGAAATAGGTCAGGTGGCATTCCATCACCTCCACTGGCTCTGTTCACAGTGATGCTTCCTAAGGGCCACCTGACTTCAGACTCTAGGATGTCTGGCTCTAGGTGAGTGATCACACCATCATGGTTATCTGGGTCATTAAGATCTTTTTTGTATAGTTCTTCTGTATATTCTTGCCACTTTTTAATATCTTCTGCTCCTGTTAGGTCCATACCATTTCTGTCCTTTATCATGCCCATCTTTATTTTTCTCTTGGTATCTCTAATTTTCTTGAAGAGCTCTCTAGTCTTTCCCATTCTATTGCTTTCCTCTATTTCTTTGCATTGATCCCCAAGAAAGGTTTTCTTATCTCTCCTTGCTATTCTTTGGAACTCTGCATTCAGATGGGTATATCTTTCCTTTTTTCCTTTGCCTTTAGTTTCTCTTCTTTTCTCAGCTATTTGTAAGGCCTCCTCTGATAACCATTTTGCTTTTTTGCATTTCTTTTTCTTGGGGAAAGTAATTGTAAGTTTCTTTAGAAAAAGAAATTGTACTGCCTCCTGTACAATGTCACAAACCTCTGTCCATAGTTCTTCAGGCACTCTGTTTATAAGATCTAATCCCCTGAATCTATTTGTCACTTCCACTGTATAAGGGATTTGATTCAGGTCATACCTGAATGGTCTAGTGGTTTTCCCTACTTTCTTCAATTTAAGTCTGAATTGCAATAAGGAGTTCATAATCTAAGCCACAGTCAGCTCCCAGTCTTGTTTTTGCTGACTGGATAGGGCTTCTCCATTTTTGGCTGCAAAGAATATAATCAATCTGATTTCAGTGTTGACCACCTAGTTATGTCCATGTATAGAGTCGTCTTGTGTTGTTGGAAAAGGGTGTTTGCTATGACCAGTACGTTCCCTTGGCAAAACTCTGTTAGCTTTTGCCCTGCTTCATTTTGTACTCCAGGGCCAAATTTGCCTGTTACTCCGGATATCTCTTGACTTCCTACTTTTGCATTCCAGTCCCCTAAGATTAAAAGGATATCTTTTTTGGTGTTAGTTCTAGAAGGTCTTATAGGACTTCACAGAACCGTTCAACTTCAGCTTCTTCAGCATTACTGATTGGGGCATAGGTTTGGGTTACTGTGATATTGAATGGTTTGCCTTGGAAATGAACAGAGATCAGTCTGTCATGTTTGAGATTGTAGCCAAGTACTGCATTTCAGACTCTTGTTGACTATGAGGGCTACTCCATTTCTTCTAAGCTATTCTTGCTGACAGTAGTAGATATAATGGTCATCTGACTTAAATTTGCCCATTCCAGTCCATTTTAGTTCACTGATTCCTAGAATGTCTATGCTCACTTTTGCCATCTCCTGTTTGACCTTGATTCATGGACCTGACATTCCAGGTTCCATGTGATATTGTTCTTCACAGCATCAGACTTTACTTCCATCACAGTCACATCCACAAGTGGGCATCACTTTGCTTTGGCTCCTACGGTAATCCTATTATGGATTATTAGTCCTATTATGGTAATCCTCCATAATGTGGGTAGGCCTCAAGCAGTCAGCTGAAGGCCTGATGAGAACAAAACTGACCTCCCCTGAGAGGGAAGGAATCCTGTCAGTGCAGGGCCTGTGGACTCAGACTGCAACTCTTCCCTGGGTCTCCTACAGCCTGCTGGCCTAAGGGTCAGATTTTGGACTGGTGAGCCTCTACAATCATGCAATCCAATTCCTAAAAATAAATCATTCTATATAAACATATCCTGTCAGTTCTGTTTCTGTGCAGAAATTTGACAAACAAATTTAGACAAAAGTCTAAATCTCTTTTAGACAAAAGTCAAACCCACAAACCTCTTCAAAATAAACTCTACCAGATCTTGGGCCCCCATGAGGCTGCTATGGGGCAGTGCTCTTTCAGTAGAAAGGTATAATCTTAAGATCTGGAGACACTTTTCTTTCTCTCTTTTTCTGATTGTATAAGAGTCAATGATACCTTAAAATTTGGGGGAGTTTTAAAAAAAGATTTTTATAGACCTTCCATGGATTTGATCTTTGCCTTGAAACTGTTTCTTAATTTGACCACTTTTTGCTACCAACTTTGAGAGGCTGAAAATGAGAAAGAATTTTCAAAGTCAGTGAGTCCTGGCTCCTTACATCCTTAGCTCATCTCTCTCATGTTTCATCACAGGAAGCAGTAGCCAGGGGGTACTGTGAATATTCTGCCTGATAATATGTTTAGCTGGATCATTTAATTCATTTGGCATATTTCTTATTATTATATTATCACTGGTGACAATATTACCAAACCATCCTCTTTCATCCAGCTTTTAATAATGTTTTCCTTTCTTGCCTCTAAGCTCTCACTGAGGGCCTCCTCAAGGCTCTTCAGGTTTCTGCTAACACTCTCATAAAGCCCTTAAAGCTCTTATCAGCCATCTCTTCAAGGCCCATCCTGCTTCTTCCTCTCATCCAGTCCCCAAACCAGTGTTACATGTTTTGATTTTTTTGCTGTGGTACCATTTCACAACCAGGTCCCAAATCTATTATGATTACCTGCTGCTATGCAGTGGATCACCTCAAAACTTAGTGACTTATAGCAATGAGTTTTTTCTATTATTCTCAGTATTTCTGTAGGTCAGAAACTTGGGAAGGGTACAGCTGGGTGGTACAGCTGCACTCAGAATCTCTTATGCAGTGGTAGTCAGATGGTGGCTGAAGCTACAAGAGTGGGAAGAGGCTGCTGAGGGCTGATGCAGAATCATTCTTTCTTTGTGAGGTCCAGGTCCCTCCATGTAGCTCCTCCTCCTCAGGGACTAGTTTGGGCTTCCTTATAGCACAGTGACCTCAGGATGGTTAGTTTATACGGTAGCTCGGGGCTCCAGCATGAGTGCTCCAGCCAGCAAGGTAGAAGCGCTCATTCCTTTTACAACCTTGAAAGTCACACAGTACCACTTCTACCATACCACAAGTCTGTCCAGATTCAAGGAGAAGGACCCTTAAAGCTGTAGGCTACACACCTCAATGAGAAGGCTTTCAAAGGCACTTTTAAGAAGAACCTACAAATGTGAAATACTGTTGTGACTGTGTTTGGAAAATCTGCCACAGACACATCGTGTCGTTGTTGTTTAGTCACTAAGTTGTGTCTGACATTTTGTGATCTCATGAACTGTATCCCGCCAGGATCCTCTGTCCATGGAATTTCCCAGGCAAGAATATTGGAGTGGGTTGCCATTTCTTTCTCCAGGGGATCTTCCTGACCCAGGGATCGAACCTGCATCTCCTGCACTGGAAGGTGGATTCTTTACCACTGAGCCACCTGGGAAGCCCAGCTATCTTTTTTTTTTTTTTTCTTTTTTCTTCCTTGTTTAAGCCCAAATTGTCCAGATGTGGCCAGTGAGAGTCCTTTCAAATTGCAACTGTATCCTTTTGACAAGATCCCATGATATGCTGCTGAAAACAAACACATCAGGACATTTCTAGTGGCAACCTAAATATAAATGTAGGGGATACACCCAAATTATTATGTTTCATTATCTTTTATTCGGCTTCCCAGCTGGTGCAGTAGAAGGTCCCCTGGAGGAAGAAATGGCAACCCACTCCAGTATTTTTGCCTGGAGAATCCCATGGCCAGAGGAGCCTGGCGGGCTACAGTCCATGGAGTCACAAAGAGTCGGACATGATTGAACACGCACGCACACACAACTTTTATTAACACACTGCTAAATTTAGTTTGCTAATTTTTGATTATAGGTCTTTCACAGCTATATTTAAAACTTGCCTTTCTTTGGTAAATACCATTCTTGCTAGGTATGAGTATCAAGTTCACTCTAGCCTCAGAAGTATACCCCCTTTTTCTGCATTCTAGAATGGTTTGT
This sequence comes from Bos indicus, assembly GCF_029378745.1. Taxonomy (NCBI): domain Eukaryota; kingdom Metazoa; phylum Chordata; class Mammalia; order Artiodactyla; family Bovidae; genus Bos; species Bos indicus. Next base: position 44,908,632 of record NC_091766.1, read on the forward strand.
GTGAAATTGAAATTTTTATTACTTGAATGTTTGATAATTTGTTAGTACTCCTATCTGCACCTGATATCATCTTTGTGGGAATTTTTCTAACTAGAAGTCTGATTCTCTTTCTTTAATGATCATAAACTGGGTTTTTTTATTTCTACTTGAGTAAGTTTTGCAAAGTTTTATTTTACTTTTTTTCTTTTTTAGGAATTTGACCATCAGAGCTTTCAAATCTATTGGCAAAATAAGATTCTGTTATGGTTTTATTTTTTGCAGCTTCAATAACTCCATCTCCTTTTATTTTTCCTATTATATATTTATTCTCTTTCCCTCCTCTGTTCCCTGCGTTTTTCCTTTCTCCTCTTTCAGAGTTTTGCCCATTTCATCAGTTCTTTCAAACAATCTGCATTTGGCTTTATCGTTTCTGTTGATTTGTTGTTTCAACTTTATCGTTTCTTTGTAATATACTTTGTTATTCACTTCCTTCTCCTTTACTTGGGTTTCCTCTGCTAGTCTTTATCTACCTTTGTGAGTTGGATATTTAATTCATTGACTTTGGTCCTTCTACTTTAATGAAATTATGTAAGATGATGGATTTCCCTCCAATTTCTACTTTAGCTGCATTCCACAAATTTTAATATGTAATGTTTGTTATTGTTTACTTATTCTCATTTTTCTTTTACTCATGTATTGTTTAGAAAAGTATTTCATCTTCAAACATATGGGAGTATTTCTAGTATTCTTTTTTAAATTTCTTACTTTACTGAATCAGGCAGAAATTTTATGAGAACTGCTTTATGGTTTAGCTTGTGGCAAGATTCTTCAACTTTCTGTGCACACATGAGAAACACATCCGTTCACCACTTGTGTGCACTCTGGGTTACAATTTCAGACTTTGCTTTTAGTTCTCTTAGTTATGACTAATTGCACCTACTGATTTTTAAAGTTTCCATTATATTTTTCATTTCTAGACATTATACTGGGCCTCCCAGGTGGCTCAGTGGTAAAAGAATCTGCCTGCCAAGGCAGGAGTTCCAGGAGATGCTACTTTGATCCCTGGGTCGGGAAGATCCCCTGGAGAGGGAATTGGCAACTCACTCCAGTATTCTTGCCTGGAGAATCCCATAGACAGAGAAACCTGGTGGGATATGGTCCATAGGGTTACCCAGAGTCAAAGACGACCGAGCGTGCATGCACCCAGACATTATACTTGGTTGTTTTTTAAATAATCAAGATCATGTATGACAGCCTTACTCTTTGTTCATATTTTCAGGTCCTTTTTAAAATATATCTTTATAAGACGCTTTACCTTTTTAATTTTTTTATGCTGTGCCTGTTAATTCTAATATCTGAACTTCTATTTTTACTGGTTTTTACTTTGGTGTCTTTTAAAACTTTCTTAAAATGTGTTCTGGTTTCTGACTGTGAGCTCACATTCCTTGGATGGCAACCTGTCAAAATCATCTGAGGCCTCTGCTGAAGAAGGTTCTTCTAGACAGGATTTGCATTCCCTCTGCCATGTGCCTGGGAGCGCTACCCACAGGACAGCTTTGAACTAAATTCTTGGCTTGAGGTCTTTTCAGACATGTCTGCTATATGAATTCCAGTGAAAACCCAGCTCGTGGTTCTAGTTGTCAGAGGAGATATTTTGACCCTTCCCTTGGCGCCAAGTCTGGGGGCAGGCAGTTTTCTTAACTCATCCCTGAGGGGTGACAGGCATGTTTATCATCTACCCTCACACGACACGTGCAGGCTCTTGAGGCTTCAGCATGGGTTTCCTGACTGACATATCCTGGGCTTTGTTCCTGTCCCCCATATTGCTCTCTCTCTTCTTTTAAACCTTTATGGCCACACTGCATGGCATGTGGGATTTTAGAATTTCCTGACTGGGGCCTGAACCCAGGTCTCCTGCATTGGGAGCATGGAGTCTTAACCAATGGATCACCAGAGAAGTCCCTCTCCCATATCTCAGTCACCTGTATTTGGCAAACATCCTCAAAGCTCAAGGCAGCTTCAGAGCTCTGATTTTCAACTTTTACTGTTTGTGACCTCTTAGGAAATCTCCACTTTCCTGCTTCTCACTGGCATCACTAAAAAATTTATTTAAATGTTTTATCCATCATTTAAATTATTTTAAGTGAAAGAGTCAGCTAAGGAATCTAGCCACACAGCTAAAAACAAAAGCCTGCACAAATAGTTCTAAACTTTTCATCTTATTATTGCCCACTCTTCCTGAAATAGTGGGTACATGGGATTACTTAGGTTTGATGAAAGAAAATAACTAGGTCCACTCAATCCAAGGCTGTCTAACCCAGTTCCTTTCAGCAAGTACTCACTGCACATGTCCTGGTTTCCTACAGGTCCATTTAGAATTACAAGATACAACCCAGCCAAGCCAAGCGCTAGCACGGGTGAATAACAGCTAACCATACTGGCAAACACGGGGTCTGCTCACAAGATGGGCCAGCACTATGCTAAGCTTTTTTAAAAATTATGTATTTAAATCCATACAAGTGCCATGAGATCGAATTATTACTACCACTTTAGAGGTGAGTAAATCAAGGCACAGAAGATTAAGCAACTTGTCGAAAATAACATAGCTAGTAAGCTGGGTCATACTCAGAATGTCTGGCTATGCAAGTTTGAAAAAACACATAGAAAAGTTAGAGAACACCATGGTAAAGGATGTGAGATTATATGAGAAATAAGAGTAGGAGAGTACGCAGGTAACGGTGGCTGGAACTGCTGCAGAGGGGCCAGCTGATAGGCAGAACCGACTGGGGGCTGCTCTGCACTGCAGGGATGGTCTTCCTGCCCGCTGATGTAATTAATATTCCCCGTGATGTGGTCACTGCACACTTAACGCCTCTTCCTGACTAGAGGGGCACATCCTGCTCCTCTCCTCCTACAGCCTGCCCTCTGGTAATTATGGTGCTTTTCTAGTAAATCTCCTTGGCTTCATGTAAGTCCTTTCACAGCACAGCAGCCAACAAATTGGGAAGCATTGTTCCTAAAGGCAAGGGGTGGGCCATGAGTTGTAACTCCAACTCTGTTAGAGGCCAGCGATGTTTGTCTGCTTCTTGCCTCTGCTGATGACATTTGGGGGAAAAACAAGTATGGGAGGGAGGACAAGTCACAAGATAGCTTTTATAAAATGCCTATTATAGAAATAATGAGAACCCAATAACTACCAACTGCAGAGGCAAGAAAAATAATAAAAATAATAAAGCAGAAAATGCACAAAGCAAACAATTAAGACCATTTTATTAAAACAGTACTTGCTACTCGGCAAGCATTAATTCTCACCACACAAGGGCAGTAAATGTTTATCAACCGAATTTTGCATGTTAAGAAATTCACACAGAAGTTAATATGCTCCCCAAGCTCTAGGATACTTCACAGCCCAGATTAAAAGTTAGCCATGCTCACTATCAGGCTTAGATGTCATCTCTCATTAAATTCTAAATCAGCTCAGAGAACACAACATGTTTATTATTTTTCCAACACCATGCAACTGATTCTGAAAGAGCCAAGAGAATCTTCGGGATAAATACATTGATTAAAAGGTACTTCAAATATCTTTTTTAACCCAGTGAACCAAAATACATAAATCAGAACTATTCTGGTCTACTGAGTACTGTAAATGTATATTTAGATCTAACGAAATATCAGTGGGAAATATCTTTGGAAAGTAATTACTTTACAATATATGTGGAATGTTTGTAAATGCTTAAAGCAACTTATCCATATTAAAGACCTAACTTACATGAAGAGACACAAGTATTAATTACCAAGCTGGAAACTCACTTGCAGACTTATAGCCCAGAGTTAATGTTTACAGATCATGGAATAAATACCATAAAATAAAATAGTTTAATGCAAGACTTAACTGTCTAAACCAGGGACCCACTTGTAGACACCAGCTTCATCAGCGATGCTGGAGAGAGGCTGAGTAGATAAGGGTGACTCCAGCCTTTACACTAAGTTCCTCCTTGCTTCCTGCTCTCTTTCTCACCTCCGCCCTTACTGACATTGGGTTCTCCTGTGCTGTTATTACCAGTCCTGTATCTGAGTCCAAATGAGGACTCAGTGCCTTTACAGCCCACTCAGGTAACTTAATGATCATGGATATTTCGGCATTTCAACTCGTTCCTATTGATTTCTCAGAAGTGCACCTGATGCTCCATGTCAGTTTCAAGGAGGCACTAGGGAGCAGTGCAGACCGTGGCCAATAGGCAAGTGTGTGCACTCTCCAGGGACATGGCTACTTGCTCCGGCCTATGCTTGCCAAGAAGTCACATGGCCCAGAGTTAATAAAGGATTTCACTTTCCAAGATCATCATCCTAATTGGATCTGTTACTAAATATCCTTATTTATTTATTTATAGTAGATGCTGACAACTTACTCATATTAAAATAGAAATACAGACAACCCCCCTGCACATCAACACTATGGAAATCAAACAATATGACCACCAGATGATTCCGGTCCACAGAACACCAGTTTGAGACCTGTCACACAGAACAAATACGGAACAGACACAGGGCCTAGGGGTCTTAGGAAAAGCTTGTGTTTGTTTCCTGACAAAGAGGCACACAGGCTTGGTGAGTTGCCCAGGTCGGGTATGACATGGCTCGTTGGAAGTTTTGGGACTTCTTCAGGACTCAAGATGACTTTGGGGTGTTTACAAGGAAAGATGGGATTGAAGCAGTAATGGTGGGCTTAGGTATTAACAGGCAGACGGGGGAGGCACATGGGGGTGAAAAGTCCTTTCAGCCCCTTGAATATAGGAGCAGAGTCCCAGAATCCCCAGGACCCACCAGGTGCAGGACAAGGCAGCCTCCAGGCCAAGTCTCTGGTGCCCACCAGGCCCTGAACTCCCACCACAGTGGCCTTTCAGTCTCTGCCATCCAATATCCTGGCCCATACCCTGGCCCACAGAACAGAACTCTCCCTCCAAGCTCCTGGGGGTCTGGGGGAGAAAGAGCCTGGTGGCAGTACACTGTCTATATCAAAAGGGCAGAAGCCCAGGTTCATCTAAGATCAATAGCCGAGGCCAGCATCCTCACCTCTGCTCTGAGTTTCATGGTATCTGGCCTAACATTTCTGTTTCCACCAGTCCTCCACACTGCTCCCTCTCCCATCAGGGGCAGCCATAGAGGTGCCTGATCTTAAGCTTTTCAAGGGCTGACCATTTAGAAATGGCTTTGAGGATATGCTTGAGAGCTGAGAGTCCTCGTAACAAGGGCCCTAGGGAGGCCACATGAGCAAGACACAGGAACATGTCTTCACAGAGGACTCTGAATATTCTATTACAATGAGGGTTAATGTAAGGGTCACCTAGTAACTGAAGCACCCAGCCTACCAAATCATTAATGCTTCCAAAGCCCATGTTCCTTCATCCATAAAATAGAAGGTCACACAAGCGGGCCACACTGGACTGCCGAGTGTGGAGACAAGTTAACCCAGCAAAGCTTACAGTGGGGGCTTCAATAATGAGAGCTGTCACCATGTATTCCCTCCCCCATGGTCCCCTTCCCTCAAGAGAAAAAGAAAATATTTAGAGACGTTTTAAGCAAAAGTCAAAGCAGAGACTTTAACTAGAAATCTCACCCAAGATGCCCATCGCTAGGAAACGGTGGCTGAGTATCTAGGATACGTTGGACACTGCGCCACCTTGGGAGACAGGAAAACCTGGCCCCAAGGGTGGGAAGAAAAGGAAGAAAACCACCATAGGGAGCCCAGAGGTCTATGCACACCAGTTCAGGACCTCACACCCGTCCTCTGCTCCTCACTAGCCATGGGACTTCAAGTCCATCACTCTTGCTGTTCAAGCACGTCTCCACCTTTGAAAATAACAGTTGACCCTGAAGGAATGTTCCAGATGTGCGGCTGAATCATGGGATGATTCCATGAATGGCAGCACCAGAAAGAGAGTTAGACTTCATGACCACCGCCACGCAGAGCATTCAGGCAGCTGTTTGGTGGTAGGGATGCAGTCATGCAGACCGGCTGTGGGACCGGCCTTAGAAACAGAGTGAGGTGAGGGAAGAGGTGGCTCCTGGACCAGAGGGCTAGAGGCACACCCAGCATGGTCTCAGACCTCTGAAACGGGGCTCAAATGGCACTGGCCCGAATCTCACTGCACTCTGAGTGTCTCTGATCCATGATAACGGCGTCCTGATGGATCCTGCTGTCAGCGCTGGATAAGCAAGGAGCTAATAGATGTCAAACAGCATTTGCATTTCTGAGATGGCTTTATCTGCTCCCTCTCCGTGGACTCTCCAAAGTGAAATTTGAAATCTGGACAGACAGGTCCACTCTGAGCAGCAGCTCTTCCAGAAATCCCACGGGAAAGAAACACTTATTTAATTATTTCCTACACAGACAAACAGCTGAGCTTCTTACACAACAACCGCAACCGGTGGCTGCTTCTCAACCTTTTCATTTTGGAAGACATGCAGTTCCCTAAGAGACGCATGGACATGTTTATCGCCCCTTGTAGTTTAAGTATCTTTCATTCATTCATTCAAAGCACACATCACAACAAACTGTCTTGTTCATGAGAAATTCTGCAGAAGGCCCAGGTTTGGGTTGGGAGAGCACTGGGGAGGCTGGCATCTGGAATATGACCCAAGAAACAATCCATGAGTCTAGATTCACCCAAGCTCCTTCTGGAAGACGACAGCAGGGTCAGAATGGAGTCCTTAATTTGGGTTTCATTTCCAGGGACATCTGTAGCCATCCGAACAGGCTGTAGAATCGTCTGTGTGGGGAGCATCTGTATTTGTGGGGTTACTCGAATGCAGCGCCAGGCACACAGTAATGAATGGATTTTCTGGCTCTCCCTGGCTCTATTTAAAACTGTCATCATTTTAAACCATGAAATATGTCAAGTGATAATTAAACCTCACCACAGACAGACACTGTGAAAATGATTAACTTTTACCATTTCCCCCACACACATTCTGAATATTCTGAATCCCCAAGGTATGGAATCATTACACTGACAGATGAGAAAAGTCGTCTTCACACTAATTTATTCTTAAAAGAACCATAACAGGACTGAAAATTCTGTGCTTTCCCATTGTGTTTTAATTTGAAAACTTCTGCTGTCAACTCACACTTGTGTAGAGGAAGCCTGGTGGGGAGGAGAACAGAGCTGACGTCACAGCTCCAGCCCCGCCTCTGCTAGCTGTGTGACCAGGGACAAGTCCCTTGCCACCTCTGAACATCATGTTTCTCCACTCATCTAGTCACCAATGACAGTATCTTCACTCCACCCGATGCACAGCTTTCTTAAATGTAGTGAATGAGATGACAAATGAGAAAGTCCTTTGAAAGCAAAAAATGGCCTGGTAACACTATCCAAGTATAAGATGTATATTCTGTATAAAGGGGTGAGGCACAGCTTTGCAGATCTGCTGTCTTTAAAAGAAGAAGAAAGAAAGAAAATGGGAAGGAAAAAAAAAAAAAAAAACCTCAACTCATTTTATTTTCAGCTGAAGTTTCTAAGCATGAGATTAGATCTGACCCTGTCAGATAAATGTCTCCTCTTAGCCACAGGACTCCTATTTTGTGCCCAAATATGCAGTGATTCACACAAATGATAAAAATTCAAATGAAGCAGCCAAGCAGCTGGATGGGAATGCTGCTTCCAGCAAAAAGAGAGCACAAATAACTGCTAAAATTAGTAAAACAAACAGACTGAAATGTATTTTCACTCCCACAACTCTTTTTCCAGACCTGTGATTTTCTCCTTTAAGGCCCATTTCTTCTAAATGTGGAGGTCTCTGGTTCTCTCTGGCAGCGGCAGCCTGCAGGGTCCCATCACCCTAACCCTGCGGGTACGTCAGCTGCAGAGTGATGAGTCCCGCTGGCAAACGGGAGCATTTCCATCAGAACTGTACAAACACTGCTGAATTTCCATCAGGAACGTGCTTTCCTGGATGACCTCAGTTAAGCACATTTTAATTCTTTGATCAATTTCCTATGGCGTTCAAAGAGTTTCCTGTTTTTCTCTATTTACAAAATAAAATTCCAATGCCTGTGTCAGAGGGCTTTTATGAGGATTAAATAAGAAATGAGTATGTTAAAATGTTTCCATTAAGAACTCTTCTGATCTAAGCAATTTATATTAAAGCAGTGAAGTAAGCCTCTACTACTATATTAATCTATCAGTAAAAAAAAATCAGTGAAAGTCACTCAGTCTTGTCTGATTCTGCGACCCCATGGACTGTAGCCCGCCAGGCTCCTCTGTCCATGGGATTCTCCAGGAAAGAATACTGGAGTGGGTAGCTGTTCCCTTTTCCAGGGGATCTTTCCAACCCAGGGATCAAACCCAGGTCTGAGCAACCACAGAAGCACAAGAAGCTGCTTACTTAAAAGTGGCTGGTGAACAAGAGCACTGGTTTTCTGTAAGGACCAGGTCTCCCCACCTCAACTGTGTCCCTGCCTGCTATCAAATGCCCATTGGGAAGCAGTAGTGCAGAGAGCTCCCACCATATCCTTTCCAAGAAAGAAGCAGGATCTCTCATGAAAAATGGAGAATAAAGCTCCTGGAAGCCTCATGGAGGTAAATATTAAAGTCACCAAAGGGTGGGGCTGGGGGGGAGATTTGATATTAGCTTTTGATCTTTATGGTCTTTCACTGAAGAGCTAAGGAAAGCAGAATATGTTGAGGTCCAAAAAAACAATAATACACCCACAGTTTAGGCCAGGGGATGCTTACTGTACCTTACCAGGTCACTATGTCTGTCACAGGGGAAGGGGGTCAAAGGAGCAGGAGACCCCCTTGCTGGAGGCAGCTGTGATTTAAGAAAACCAAATAGGCCTGCATTTGTCATCAGGGATCTGGGTTCCAAGCCACATCCCGCTTCCTTCTTGGAAGATGGGAGCAATGCCCTACCTGGAAACACTAGGTAAATGCTTCCTGCAGCTTAGTCTAAGCCTGCTTTTGAGGCACTCAGGACCCCTCGGGGGTGGAGGATGTAACACACATTCGGATGTGAAATAATTTAGTAACTGATAACATGCACCTTCCTGCATCGTGTCCCCTTTGTGGGAAGAGCCCCCATTGTCATCTGGGCATCTGCCTCCCTCTCACTCTCAGGTGCGCAGCCCGTGCCTGCTAAACCCAGCAGCGTGCAGCATCCCCCTGGCCTCAGGCACTGATTCAGGATGGGGCATGTGACCTGAGCCCATCCCATCTGAGTAGCACTTCCAGAGGAAAAGACTTGGAGGTGTAAGGGAGGTTGGCACTCACCATGAGGAGAGTCAACTGCAAGAGGGGAGATGAGTGAAACCAGATCCTGGTACCCTACATTAGGTTTGCCTGAAGCCAGCACCCCTCATGCCTCCATCCTCCACCCAGCTTTCCAGTTAACTAAGCCAATAAGATGTTCCTTTTGTTTGGGCTACTTGGACTGCATTTTGCTATTTCCAACAAAAAAATTGTCCCCACTAATCAAGTGTGCCCAAAAGAGACCCTCTGCCAATGGAACTGTCCTTTGGAGAGAAGACTCTGAAACATCATTTCCACCATGTTATTCAGGGAGCTGTTCCCCTTGGCTCCCATGTTGGTGTACATAGAGCAAATACTCCCCTGCTTTGGGGTCTGCCCCGTACAAGGCACCTGGCCATGATACATGGCAGCTCTTGCCTTTCTGTCTGCAGGAAACTCTTGTATCTCCCCAGCTGACACGTTCATGGATGCACATGCTCTGTAAAGGCAGGGACCACACCTTGTCATCACTGCACATCCAGCAAATTCCAGTCCATCCGAGGAAACTTTCATTAGCACCCAATAAGCCTTCACAAAACCCTAAGATTGGTGCTTACCTTTCTACCAGAGTGATTTATCTTTTAGAAGTAGTCATAACCAAACCAAGCTCCTTGACATTGCTTCAGAAGCACTGCAGGAGTGAGGGAGCACTCAGGGACGGAACACTCCCTACAGAGGCCTCTGGAAAGTGGGTGGGTGGACAACAACTGGCCTAGGTACCCGGGTGAACTAGCCTCATGCACGTTTCAATGATGCTGACTGTACTCACACACCAGCTGGGACAGCCACCCGCTGCCCGCACCCAGGACCCGGAGGCTACTGGTCATTGCCCACATCCCACAGAGCTGGTGGTTGGTCAGTGCTCATTCATTTCTGGGGCCCATGTTTCCTGACTTTCCAAGAGCACAAAGCAAGCTAATGTTACCTCATGCAAAATTCAACATTTTGCAAAAAAGTTTTCCACACACACATACGCCCTGAAGCATTTTCTTGAAGCCCACTGACAGTCCCAGCAAAAAAGCATAATTAAAAAGAGTGTGCAGAGAACCACAGTGTGGGTTGTAATGTCCTGGATCTCTGGCCCTCATTGCCTGATCTGCAGGGGCCTCCAGGGGCACGTGGCTTGTTCATCACAGCCAGCGTCTGCACCAGACGGCACCCTGTGAAGCCCTCGCCGCACCCAAGGGGAGAAACAGGCCAGTGGCGCAGCAGCAGTGAGCGCCCACAAAAGAGTGAGGCTGACCAGGACAGAGCACACTGCCAGGCCTCACTCCTTCAAATGGGACTCATCACCTTGCAGATTACTCCCCATGTGGGCTCTGTGTCTGAAGAAGCTGAGAGAGGAAAGATTTGATGTTGAGACAACACACTCTGAAAATAAGGCAGTGGGAGTTTTGGGTGTTTTTTGTAAGAGATTTTAACAGATGAACTAATTCTGATGAAAAGAAAGGAATTAGATCACAATGGTCAGTTAGATTCTGTACCTTGTTCCCAAGAAAGACTGCTGAGTAGCAATAAAATAGAAGAGACAGAAACAAATGATTTTTAAGTCACAGATAATTAACCCCAGAGGCTCACTGATGGTACATTAATATTGCTGGGGCAAGTGGCTTAACGAGTTTGAAAAGGACCTCAGAGTTTATATGCAACAGATCATTTCAAGGGTTCCTGAAAAGCAGAGAAACCCCTTCAGGCTTAAGGGCCAGGCAAGGGGAGAAGATGACAAATATCAGCCTCTATTGCTGGGATCTCAGAGAAGAGAAGGGACTGCCTCCTGCCCTGGGGAAGGATGGGATCTCAGCAGGTCTACTGGGAGTGCCATCACCTCTGTTTCCGGGCCTTGGACAAGCCAGCTTAGTGTGCTTCACAATGATGCCGTCTCGTGAAGGACTTGCCCTACTGTGCTTATGAAGCTGCAGAGGCTCATACCCTCTGAGGGGTATGACTTCTCAGATAATGTGACTCTTTCCCATCCATTCCAGAGAGGGGCCTAGGGACACACTTTGCAATGGCAACTCCCAAGGAGACTTCTCACCACCAACACGGCTCACTGCACAGGGCCTCCTCACCCCACCCAGACCCACCAAGACCCTCCACAAGCACATACCTCATTTGCACGAGCACCTTTCAAGGACTTTCTATCTGAGGGACCCCCAAGGTGTCAGAAAGAGCAGAGTGGCTCCCTGAGGATGGTCATTAAGGAGAAGGAGCCCTCCCAAGGGCAGCGGTGGGAAGAGTAAGTGTAGAAGGGGAGATGGGGTACCCATAGCTGAACAACCTGGCAACCCCACACCTGCAATTTTACTTTCCGAGAAATTTTACTTTCTCTGAGAGAGCTGGGTCAGCCCTAGGGTGTGTGGGGATCTGTGTGTACCAGGTGGGAGACCCCACAAGGAAGGGCCTCGATCCCTTCTCTCCCAGGGCTCACCCTACACAGCAGTGTGGGAGCCTCCACTGGAGCGCAGCAGACCTCGGCCACCAGCGCCATGCACCATAGTGCTGAGGCGGCAGGCATGGTGTCACACACATTCAAACAGAAGCATGAGTGGCTCCCTGAGCTATACACAGCAAGGTCCTGCTTCTTCCAAATCAGGGAGAAAGCAGACATTGGCCAGGTGATAGGAGGAAGCACTCACCCAGAGCCGGGAAGACCCTCGATTAAGGGAGAGCATGTAAGAGGCAGCAGAGACAACTCAGGTTCACTCGGGCTTAGTCGACGGCTGGTGTTTCCACGCCCAGACACTTAGAATTGTCTTCAAGAAGCTTGGGGTCACCCACAGCCTGAGAATCCTCTGGCTAAGGCTGTGCTTGGTCCTTGGGAAAGGCCATTGTCTGCCTGAGTTTTATTATGATGAAGTAATTAAAAGGAAATAGGAAGGATTTACCATGGGATGCTCAAGACAGTTTCTGACCTCAGTGCCTAGAAAACCCTTAATCTGGGAATACAAATTTTATGCGTGTTTGTGGTTAAGTTCTTAAAGACATCAAGAAGAGAGCTGTTTCTCTGATTGCAGAATAAGAGAATCTGAGCAGAGAGTTCAAGATTCTGGGCTAAATTTCAGAAAATCCTTCACAGGAAAAGTCAACAGACTAAGATTTGCAACATCATCTGTAAGTCAGCTTGAAGACAGAGGAATGGGTTTGGTGACTGAGACGTTCTTTGTTGTATGTCTGAGGCCAAACCTACAGATACAGTATGAAAAGAGCCACAGTGAAGACTACCAGCTTCACTGTGCATTGACGCCATGGCCCACACTGGGCCAAGGGCTCTCCATGCTGAATCCCTCCCCATAATGTGTCCAGGAAGCTGTGAGGGATGTCAGTTGCATACTGCCCAGCATCCTCTCTCTATGGACCAAACCTGTACCCACTCTCTGGCATCTGAGTGAGGGTGAATCCCCAAGGGAAGCACACATGGTCTTGCCTGGCCAATCCCAGTATTCCAACCCCTCCTTGCCAGTAATTGGTTTAGGGCTTGACTCATAATACAAGGCCAGCAAATCAGAATCTTCAAGGAGACCTTTCTCCGCTTTCTCTGGAGGAAAATAGTTTCACCCTCTCAGATGGTGAGCAGTCAGTCAGGAGTCTGTGAGCACCAGCTGCCAGGAGCCAGCCTGCAAGGCTAAGTGGAAGAGGCGAAAACGCCAGGAGGAGGAAAGAAAAGGAGTGTAAGTCTTATAGGAGCTGTTTTTGAGGCCAGATCCACCCTCCCTTAGATTCACAAGGTGTTTAGGCATTAGCCAGTGCAAGCTGGGTTTCTACAACGCAGAGTTAGGACTAAGGGTCTGTACTATTACTGTCCTAAGCTTTTTCAGAGAAGACTGAGTAACTTGCCCCAAGTCACACTGTGAGTAAGCGGAGAAGTGGGATTCTGCTAATTGGTCGTGGCCTAACTGGGTACCAAATTGTTGTAGGCAACCAGAATACACCAGCCAGTTGTGTCATCCACTCCCCACTCATCCTGGGGCACATAGGTACAATATCAGTTTCCCAGTAGCTAAAGAGAAAGCACTCTCCAGAAAGAGTCAACTGCTGTGGAATTAGACACTGAAGGAGACAGGTGCCACCCCCAACTTTTTGGAGCCCAAAAACTGCTGGAGAGAACAAGCAAGCTCCGCTGTATAGAGTGGGGGCAGGATAGGGAAGGAAATCCCATTTCACTCCCCAGATGGCACTCTTGATTGGAAAAGGACCCACTACCCCAGGCACTGACAAATCTGAATGGCTTCCTTTTAAGTTCCCTACATCTGCAGCCATTAAAGAAGTTATCTCAAAAGAAGTTAGGAGTTTATTAATCCGTTTCATCGAAGAGAGTCAGCCACTTTACATTATACCAAGATAGATTATGCAGGCAACCGAGAGACCCAGAAAACATCTGCTAAACAAAATCAAAATTAATGGTAAACATACTGCAATTCTTGATAGCTGAAGTTCACCCAGATGCAAAGAACTAAAAAGGGGCTATTAGAGGCAGCTGCCAATTAAGGGAATAATTCCAAGGGTTTTCACAAAGTGAGGCTCTAGTTACACACTCAGGACTGGCAGGTCATGTTTATATAGGAGATTTGCATTGCTAAGGAGACAGAGCCACCCTGCCTGTGTGACTGTCACTTCCCTCTCTTCTTCTGTGAAGACAGCAGCATCCCTCCTCTCAAGTCTCCCTCACAGCCCTGCTGGAAGCCACGACAGGCTGGTCTAGACGGCAATGTGTGAGTGAGCCATCGTAGGGAAGATGGGTAATGCAGTGTGACATTGGTGCCCACCCCCAAAACCCACAGTCTCTAATCACAGCACAGTCACAGACATCTGGAATAGCTTACTGATCACCCCATGCTCTAAGAGATGGCTGACAAGGGCTGAATTATCCGGGCCGCTTGCTCAGCTCACTCGAGTGTTCTCTCATGACTGTAATTCAGTGTGATGGGATCAGTTAGAGAAAAGCACCGGTTTGGGTAGATGGATCCCAGCAGTTATCATCAGCATCAGCCCTCAGAGTGGACATGGGAGTGTCTCGGTGAGGTGAGGTTGGCATCTTTTGTGGAAGCTTCAGAAAAAAAGTTGAAATTAAATTGTAGGTGACTAGAGGAAGGTGTAAAAATGCCTGCATTAGAGAGGCAATGAAGAAGCAGCCATCTGCCTTCCCTGTGCTGCTGGCAAAGGGGGACCCAGGGCAAGAGGATGATGTAAGACTGCCCTGAAGGTGGAAGGAGGTACCAACTGGGGTACCAAGAGACATCCTCCCAAGGTTGCTGTCCTGCCACAATATTCTCTATCGCCCTCCAGGCTCCCCTGAGAGTCCTTCCCATAAATCTAAATTGGAAACAAAGCTCCCCTAGAAAGTTTTCTTCCAAGAGGCCCTCTCAGCTCTCTGGGCTTGGCAGTGATCATGTATGCTTAGAAATCCTTGGGTGATGAAGCGAGATCAAATCATCACCTGCCCATTAGAGAGAGGTTCAATGTCTCAGAGAGACATTGGTCCAGAGAGACCTTGGCCCAAAGGGCTCTTTATTCCTACTAAAACAAGCATGAGAAGGAAGGAGTCTAATGTAAGGTGCCATCTGCTCTGCTTATATCATGGGTTACAGAGAATTAAGGGAGATAAAGAACATGAAACTCTCAGAAAACTTCAGAATATCTAAGATACAATTAACATTATCTCACCACTCTCTCCACACACCACCTCTGGAAGACAGGCACATGCTGGGGCATGTCCTGGGCTCTGTCAAAGCAGTCCCTCTTTGTGGACTCTTTAGAGCAGGGCTTGCAAAGGGCACTGTGTGGAAGCCCAGCCAGAGATGATTAAAACCAAATCAAGATGCCATGGGGAACTAAGTTTGGGAAAGGCTGAATATTACACTCCCTTTTCAAAGTCCTATTTAACATCTTAACAACCTAAGAGATTCTGCAATAAAAATAACAACCAGCTTGATATTGAGTCCAGCATTTACCAAGTGTTTTATTTTCCTACGGCTGCTGTAGCAAAGTTCTATAAAGTAAGTGACTTAACGAGAGAAATCTGTTTTCTCCCAGTTCTGGAGGCTAGAAGTCAGAAATCAACGTGTTGGCATGACTACCCTCCCTTTGAAGGCTCTAGAGGAGGATTCTCTGTCGCTCCTTCCTAGCTTCTGCTGATTGTCAACAGCCCTTCATGTTGCTTGGCTTATGTACTCAGTCTACTCTGTGCCTCCTTTAGAACATGCCATTCTCCCTGTGTCTATGTCTAAATCTCTCTCCTCAAAATGATCTCACTTATTGGATCATGGTCCATCCTATTCCAATATGACCTCATTGTAATTACACATTTGCCAGGACTATATTTTCAAGTAAGGTCACATTCACATATTCTGGGTTAGAACTTCAAAATATCTTCTTGGGAGACACAATCCAACCTATAATACCAAACCTATTTGAACGTGGAGTACTTTCATCAATGCATCAGCTGGGAATGTCTGGATATCCACAGAACACTTCCTATAAGTGCCTCTGTAGAACCAAATGATTCAGTGCCTCTCTTGTATATCACTGGGACAGGATCAGAGTGAAAAATACATATACAAGGCAATTTTTAAATTTGCACTTAATTGTTTGAAATGATTGTTGAGCCACTATAGGCCCCGGGCTAAGGCCTTGAGGAATTTAGGAGTGAAAGAGGGGAGGGTCTCAGCTCTCAGGAAATGAATGACTTACCAGGAGCCCCTAACTCCCAGGTAAAGCAGGGTAAGAAAAACTCTTCAGAAAGAGAGTTGGAAGGGATAGGAGAGAGGTGGGATTTCACAAGATGAGGGACAAAGAGCCGGCAGGCTGCAGGGACAACGCATGAGGCAAGAAAGCCGGGCTACAGCCTGAGAACCATGACAGCACTGGATGGGAGGACCATGGGGCAACTAAGCCACAGAGCCCATCTGAGGCACGCGGTGCATTCGCGCCACCGTAATGATCTCCAACACACCTGACCTAGCCTGGACTCCGTTCCCACTGCTAATATCAGCTCCCTCACCTCTCACTCCACAGACTTAATCAAGAGCTTCCAAAAGTTACGAGTGTAAAGTTGCAATTGGTCATCCATGTGTAGCCATGAGTTGGAGCTGATATCCTGAGTCAGATGTTACATAAAAACAAAAATAGAAAATTATCTTAGGTTTTGTGGTCCAGAGGCTACCCCTCTAGACCTTTCCAGGATCTCCTGGGCCTGGTAAACTAGGCAGAAAAATTCAGAGGGTTAATTATCTGCTCCTCTTTCAGTGCCAGATCAAGTCAAAGCTAAGTGTTCATTGCTAGACAATAATGTCTTATTCGTGTTTGCAGGAATGTTTATTGAAATATTCACAGTGCTTCTACTATTTTTATACCCATATACATACATTGTTCTGGGCAAGATTAACAACCCTACTACCCAAGCCATTGAATCTCAGACTTAAAATACACTCAGAACTGACCTACAAGGTCCCACTCTTCCTTCCTTCCTGCCAGGTTATAAGCACTGACATTAAGGCACTGGGCTATCTCAGGAATTTTCAAACACTCAACTTTGACAGAAGCAAGCAAGAAACATCAGCTCACAGAAGGAAGAAAAATGTTTCTGTTATATCAAGACAAATTTACCAGTACAAACCCAAGGCATATGTTCCCAGTAAGCCAGTTATGAAAGATGCTGCTTCAAGAAAGAAGAAAGTTATGGGAAAATAGAGCACAGCCTAACCATGCCTTTGCTCACCCTGAGACATGTAGTCTTCTAGGAATTTGGAGTCTCAGGTACAATAAGGTCTTTTATGCCTCTGAGCAAAAATACACATGGTTTTCTCATATCCTAGCCTTACCATTTAAAGACATTTCTAACACAAGAACAGTAAGAGTCCAGAACAGTTAAGCTCATATGTGATTCCATAATGCAAATAGTGCTGTGCACCAAACAGTCACACGCACTCAGGAGTAGTGGAATGAATAGTATTCTAAACCAAAGTTCACGCCAACTTGTCTCCTAAAGGCTATTTTTCTCCAGGTTACATGGTCATAACATTGTGAACACAACTTTGAATCAAAAACAGGCCTTCCCTGCCCCACCCACCTTCATCCAGTACCATTCGGTTTTGACGTCCAAATGATGTGGTTTACGCTATGGATGCAGTTCAGAGGACGCTGAGCCCAAAACCAGAGACAATGGCGAATGAGAGTGAAAGCCAGAAAGTTTATCCTAGAGCTAGGTTAACCAGATCCTTTGTATCCAGGATTCCAGTACCGCAGACAGCGGCAAACAACTGGTTCTATGAACCCATGAGTATAGACAGTATGGAAAGTTTCAGTCTAGGGGCACACTTCAGTAACATGACCCTTCTGTGTTTTTCATTGTGTTGCATAAAATAAGAACTAACCAAGAGGCAAGGTTTTTAGATTTGAAAATCAGTATGGTATTTTCTCACTTCTAATGATTGGTGCTCTTTTTGGAGACAATACCACCAAGAAGGAGGTGTGGTTATAGCTAAAACCAAAGGCCAGACCCCAGACCGAGAACTCACTTTGGTTCCTAACTTCATCCTCCCATCCCTGAAATACAGGGATGACTGGTGGTGATTTCCATAAATCATACAAAAGACAGTCTCTTATTAGAGACCAGGTACCACTGAAAGCAAGTAAGAGTAACTTCAATTTCCACTAAAATATTTCAGAAATTACCATCCATATATATTTACCTCAGTAATCAGAAAACAAATGCACTAGAGGAACTCTGGCAGGGAAAATAAAACATGGTGGAATTGTTTTCAAAAGGAAAATTAATTACTTATATCTATTTCAGCTTAGCTAAAGTCATAAAAATCTAATCAGAAATATTTTTCACAGTGGCACCTTTTCCCAGTTATTGAAATACCTCAAACCATAAACAATTTTTTATTGTTGATGTAGTTTTCACCAGGTTAAATAATTATTTCAAACTTCACTCAGAAATGAGGCTTCTTTTGAGAGACTGCAAACATTATCATGAATGAGCCAGTTCCCTAGACCCCATCTCTGATACCTGAAGGTAGAGGACACAGTCACAAGCAAACTTCGGCTTTCGCTCCTGCAGTCCCTGAGGCAAGTGCCAAGCAGTCAGCACCCAGAACAGGTCACATGAAATTTCAAAGAACAGGCTGCCCACAGTCTGAAGTTAATCTTAACTGTAACAAACTACATCCATATGCCCACAATGAGAATGAAGTGAGTATGAGTGCATCTTCCCTACCTTCTCTTCTTCTGACGTCAAGGCTTCTGGATTCCTGCAAGACAAGAAAGATTTGGTGTTTTTGAAGAATAACTCATATGTAGAAATACTTGCAAATACCTCACCTCTTGTTAGACATTCATTCACAGAAGGGTAAACAATCTCATAAATATAAGACATTTGGCAGTGTTGGGGCTCCTAAACTCTCAACATATACATACACATCTGTAAATGTAAACCACTTGCTGCTTTGCTGGCTTAAGCAAACATACTGTTAATCATGCAGTTTTTAATGAGCAGACCCAACTCTCATGGTCTTCCTTATATGGAAACTGGGCTGGTTCCAATTGTTAGGAAATACCCTGTTTTAAGTTGAATTCCCACCCTTGACCTAGACTGCAAGTGTTTGTAGGGAAAACATAAGTAGACAGGAGCCAGAATGACGTGAGCAACAGCAGGCTGTGATTTGTGGTGCCATGGGAAAGACCATTATTGTTCCTGTGCAGGCCACTGGCATGATCTGCTGATTGACTATGCTCCTCAATAGTTTCCAAAGCGTGGGAAACTATGGACAATTTGGATAGCCACTCCATGCCACTGGACTAGAGTAAGCCTTGGCTCTTCTTATTTCAATCTCATCTTCCTGCAGTGTGCAGAGCAATAAGCAAAGTGTTTCAGAAATTACATAGGTTAAAGACAGAGGCCTTGAATTGAAGGTATTTACAGTTGAACAGAAGGGTACAGAACAAACACAAATTACTGAGAAATAAAGAGGAGATTTTGCCTTGATGAATACCAATATGTTCACAATCAAATGAAAAATGTAAGGAAAAAAAAAAAGGTTTTTTAAATAACCTTTGCAAATAGCACAGAAGAATGGGCAGGCTTTCAGATAGAAATATGGGAGGGAGGGTGTACCAGGAAGAGAGAATAGCTTAAGAAAAGGCCAAAAAGTACAAGGCATGGTCAGGCAGCAGGAAAAGGCCCAGTGAGAAGTAATGCAGGGAAAGGCTGAAATCTATTGTGGTTTCATGACTAGTAAAAAGCATCTACAATCTGTTATAAATGACCCAGTTACGATAAAGAGCCTAATATTGAGATTAAGGTGAAAATCCATGCTTAGCATTAGCATGTCTTTCATACCTTAGCATTCTCGTTTAGCATTCTTACGGGGCGAGGAAGGGGGAGCCAATATTAGGAAGGAAACTTGAGGAGGCACTGAAAAGATTGTCCTGTCTTGCCTAAATTACACTTTCTGACTGCCATCTCTGTAATGAGTCAAAAGGCCAAGTGGAGACCAATGGAAGACCATGTCACAGGCCAGCAGCATACCAGCAGGCACAATTATCCAAACAGGCTTCCCAAATGCTGGTTCTTCATAAGCTCAAGGGTCAAAAGAGGGAGCCTGGAGAATAACTGGAACAGAGCTGCTGCCACAAGCACATCATGCACTAAGGAAACCCAGCTTCTACACTGCTGCTCAGACTCTGCTCTAGGGGCTGGCACCTCCCTCCTGGAAGGAACTAGTATTTGTGGAACAGGAAATCAACCGTTATAGCTCGAGAAAAAAGCCTTATGGGAATTTTACTGTAATTGCATAAAATGTATAAATTACCTTAGGGTACGTTGATCTCTGTATAACATATCTCCTTATTTAACATGGTATTTTTAGTAATTTGTTCAAGTCTATTTTTATTTCTTTCAAGAGTATAATTTTCCTGTATATATTCTGAAAATGTCTTTATTACATACCTTTCGTTATCATAAGTGGAATTTGTCTTTCATTATATCTTATAACTGTTTCTTATTTGTATATTTGACAGCAATTGAGGTTTACATATTGATATAACCAACCACTTGACTGAATTTCTTATTGTTTGTAATAGGTTTCAAATGATTCTTTTGGCATCTCGATTTGTTGATTTATACAATATGCAAATAGCAATGATTTTCTTTCTTTCTTCCAGTTTCTATTGTTGCTTACTCTAGTCTTATTCTTACAGCTAATTCTTTCTCTAATGTTAAGAATTTTGAACATAGTGAACATCCTGGTCTTCTTTCTGATTTTAAGAAGAAAACCTGAAGTGTTTCCCAATCAAGTAAAATGCTGGCTTTTGGCCCAGATATGTTTATCATATTAGTGAAATCTATGCATATTTTATAGACTTTTTAAAATAAATTTATGTTCTAGCTTGTCCCCTTACTTGCTTATTTATTGGCTCTTTCCCTCCACTGGAATGTGAGTTGGGATGGTGCCAACATCTTTCTCACTCTTGCATTTTCAGTGTTATTTATAATAGGGCAGATGCTCAATATATATTTGTTGAATGAAAATAAAATAAATGTGTGTTGACTTTAACCAAATACTTTTTCTGCATTTATGGAGGTATCCTATGATTTTTTCTCCTCAGCTCTATTAATTCGATGGCTTATCTAGTAGATTTCATAGTAGTCAATTATATCTATATTTACGGAGTAAGCTTTTCTTAATCATGATGTGTTTTTTAAAAAATATGCTGCTAGATATTGTTCACTATGATTTTAAACACATTTTTGCATTAGTATTCATAAATGAGATTAAGCTATAATTTTAGGTGTCATTTTTCTGTTTCAGGAATTAAAATTATATCAGTTTCATATACTGGATTTGGAAGTTTCCCTTTTATTATGCACTGGAATAGTTTAAATAAAAGTGGAGTTATCTGACCTTTAAGGTTTCTGCAACTTTCTTTCTCAGATATTTATTAAAAAGTAGAGGAAGTAGAGGGTCATAGAGGTTAAAATTTGTCCAAGTTCTCACATTTTGGTCAATGGCCAGCTGGGATTTAAATTCCAAAGTCTAATTACAAAGCTTATGCACAAAACATTCTAACTCCAGTCAATTAATAGTGTGAAAATTAGACGAGATAGACCTCTGCTTAGGACCATGAAAGAGTAGCTTGTATTAGGCCAATCCTTCTAATAACAACGACAAAAATTGGATAAATAACAACAACAACAAAAGGTTTTGAAGGCATGTGAGAGCAACAAAGGCAGACAGAACTTAGCCAATATTTGGAGAGAAGTAAAGGCTTTGGTGGAGAGCCCCATATTTACTGCCAGATTTTCCCTTTGGGGAATTTGTGGTTTTTCAGACAGGCCAAAGTAATGTTTTGGGGCTTAAAGTAGCCTCACTGAGTTGGGAGATACCTGAGTTGAGGCTACAAAAGCAACCAAAACTTGAGGGTCTGCAATCCTAGAAAATGGAATCAGAAAGAAATGAACTCAATAATTTGCCCAGCCTCCTCTTGAGTTATATTATTATGCTTGAATTGGATATATAAAGAACATGAGGTTGAGAAATAAGCAAAAACTTTGCCTCAAACAAACTAAAAAGTAAACTAAAACACTAAAAACAGATTTTGACAGTATCATGGTGCTCAGAAGACAAAAATTAAGCTCTCAAAGGAACAATGGTCCTGGTAATTGCAGCTGACTTTCAGTTAAAATCATATATTCTCAAAGAACTTCTGTTCCTGAGTAGATCAAGATGATCTGCCAGTGTTCCATATCTAACAAATAAAAGTAAGTCCTCTCTGAGAGACAATAAAGTAATCCAAACACCATATAATTTTTCATAGTTTTGACCTAAAACTAATAAATTGTTAGCTATCTCTCCAGAATAAAAAAGGGGGGGCATTATTCAGTATGAAAACAGAGTTGAAATTCAGGGTCTACAGCCATGATGAGCCATGTGCAAGTCCCCACACGGCAAAGGAAGGAAAATTCTTTTATAGAGGTAAAAAGTATTGATAAATTGAGAGGGTAATAGTAAACATAGAGTTAATGGCTTTTCATTGGCTAGCTTGTTGCGAGGAAATGAAAGGAGCCTTTCTTTTCCCTTTTGAATTCTGCTCTTGTCACAGCATATGAGAACTCCCCCTTCTTGTCTCCCAGCTCTATTTAATTGAGGCTTTTGTTTATTAATTTTTTTACCAATACATAATGTCCAGCATCCAAACCAAAATTACTAGGCATGATGGGAAACAGTATCATGTTTCCCATCATGATACTGTTGATGTTTAGTCATCCCATGAATGACTAAAATTCAATAAAACAGACAGCATAAACTGATCCACAGGTTATCCAGAGTTTAGAATTATCAGACACAAGTTCTAGAATAAGTATGACTAATATGTTCAGGAAAACAGAAGATGCTGAATTTCACCATAAAATTGAAATTAAAATAAGAATCAAATGGAAATCCTAGAACTAAAAAATCAATGACTGTCAGATTCAACAGGAATCTAATAGAAGACTAAACACAATTAAACAGAGGATTAATAAGCCAGAGCCTAGGTCAGTAGAAAATAACCAGACTGAAGCTCTGAAAGGAAATAATAAAGAGTAGAAAACACAGGAAAGTATGAGAGACATTTTGGAGAATGGTGAGAAGTTCTAACAAGTATGTAATTGAAGTATCAGATAGAGGAAATTAGGCAGAATCAATATTTGAAGAGAGATGCTTGAAAAATTTCCAAAATTGATGAAAGACATCAATCCAAAGATTTAGAAATCTCTAGAAACTCTAATCAAGATAAATACAATGAACACCATAACTAGGTCCTCAGGAAAATATAGTTGAATATTCAAGGACAAAAAGAAAAATCTTTAAAATAGCCAGAGAGTGGGTGGTGGAGGTGGAGGGCACATCAGCTACAAAGATTGGATAGCCAACTTTACAGGAGAAAATAACAGAACCAGAAGAGGGGCTACAATCCTAGAAAAGGGAATCAGAAAGAAATGAACTCAATAATCTGCACAGCCTCCTCTTGAGTTACATTATTATGCTTGAATTGGATACATAAATTCAGTGACATCTTTAAATGACAGATGAAACGACATCTTTAAATTTCTGGAAAACTTTGAATTCTATACCCACTGAAAGGATATTCATAGGGTAAAATAAAGATATATCTAGACAGACAAAAACTGAGAGAATACATTGTCAGCAGATTAATACTAAGAGCAATACAGGGAAACACTCTGCACAAGAGGAAAGTGTTTTCAGATGAATGCATAGTTGTCCAAGAAGTAATAAAGAACAGGAAGAGTTAAAAAATGAACAAATCTAGTTCTGTCTGTTTAACACAACAACAATAACGCTCTCTAAGTTAATACTATTTACAGGACTAAAATGAATGATGATATGATCACAAATTCAGGAGGTCAAATGGAATTTAAGTATTACAATCCTATTAATATCTAAAAAATGGTAAAACCAATGCTATAAGGTCAAAGGAGTAGGATTACAAAAGACTAACTCCCCAAAAAAAGACAAGAGAAAAGGGGGAAGAGGAATAAAAAGAGAGAGGAATACATTAGATTTATAATGATAAAAGAACAATTTAATAGGAATTAATAGCAATTCTAAACTTGTACACACCTAACTACATAGTCTAGAGGGGTGGGATGTGGGGGAGGGGATGTGAGAGAGGTTCAAGAAGGAGGGGATATATGTATACTTATAGCTGATTCACGTTGTACAGCAAAAACAACATTGTAAAGCGATTATACTCCAATTTAAAAAATAAATTTTTAAAAAAGATGGTTTCTGGGGGTACTGGGAATGTTCTAAATTACAATCTTGGTGGTAGTCACTTGGGTGTGTTCAATTTGTAAAAATTAATGGAGTTCTATTCTACATTTGAGATGTATACACTTTCCAGTATGTTTGATACATGTCAATCAAAAATTTTAAAAATATTACGTCAAAGTACTCATAGTACACAGCACAGATTTGTTGAAGAAGGGGAATAAATCACATGCCCTAACTTACAGATGAAGGTGGTTCTACAGGAGGAAAGGCTACAGCGTGCTCAATTGTCACAGGGCAGCAAGTGGCCAGGCTCAAGTCTTGGAAATCCTACCACCATGCTCTGCTGTGTGTGCTAAGTCACTTCAGTCATGTCTGACTCTTTGCAGCCCCATGCACTGTGGCCTGTGGCCCACCAGGCTCCTCTGCCCATGGGATTCTCCAGGCAAGAATATTGGAGTAGGTTGCCACATCCTCCTCTAGCAGATCTTCCCAACCCAGGGATTGAACCCATAGCTCCTACAGCTCCTGCACTGCGAGTGGATTCTTTACCACTGAGCCACCTGGGGAGCCCAGTGTATTCTGCTGCCTCAAAGTAAATACTCAGTGAATATTCTGGAAACAAGTGACAGGAACTAAAAGATGGAACTCTGAAGTCAGATGGATCTGGGCTGGATCCTGGCTTATTCCTGATGGCCACGGCCCTGCCACCTTTGATTAATTATCTCACCTTTCTGAGCCTCAGTTTGTTCATCTGTGAAATAAGGGTAGGAATGGTGCCTTCTTCATAGAGTTGTTAGGAGGATTAAGTGAAATATAAGCCTGTAGCACACACAGTATGGTGGCTGGCATACAGTAGTCCTGAAATGGTGGCCATCACCATCTTTATTGCCATTAATGAAGACAACAAAGGTGGAGAAATAGTAAGATCACTTGGGGGAGGGCAATGAGTGCAATTTCTCCGTCAATTATTGTGGCTCAATCAGAATGTCTTTCCAGTACTTGAAAAAGTACTCCCCCAAAACCTGTACCAGAACTGAACAGAAGAGAATTCACTGACAGAAGTGACACCAAGACCCTGAATGCTTTGCTTAAGGAAGAAATTATCTGCTGCAGAAGCTTCAAACCAGATGGTTATAAATGAGAGTTAGCACATGGGCATTATTTAACGACTGAATTTCTTTAACTAAAAATCTAATTTTATTATGGTATAAATCACACTTTCTTGAAGTAGGGAATTAATTTTAGATTTTGCATTTAGTGTTCATAACCTTTCCACGAATTTGACAGCCAAATCATTTAAAACGTCATTTAACCAATACAATACAACAGCTTTATTCCTCATTGTGCCCTTCCTGAATCCATTATCTTTCACTATAACGTAGGGGAACTTAAAGTAAAAAATTACCATCCCATAAAGCTGTATTTTATTGTGCAGTTGAACTGCATAATCTTTATTTTTGAATCAATATAATGTGAGTGCTGAGTAATATTTTTCATAATCCAAAAATCTATTACAGATTCTCAGCTACCAAAAACGTAGTTTGCAAGCTGCTGAAAGAGGACAAATGAAGATCCTCAGATTCTGTGCCTGGATCCTTTACATCCATCTTAGGCAGTACTCACGATCTTAGGCTGTATGTGAGGCTCAGGAAAAGAAGGGTGGACCTTGGCCCCAAATCAAATGCACCCCTCCTTGGCCATGAATCCAGTCATCCTTGGTTAGAGAATAAGTCTCAATTTATCACTCAAAATGTTATGGGATTCAGTGGCTTCTGGGAAAATGTTGGCTCTGTGAGTTAGCCAAGTGGGAATCAAAATATCCACTGCTCAGAAGAGGAAGCCATGGAATCATGAAGCTGAATGAAGCTTGATGTGGCCAAGGTTTTGCAGACGAAGCAGAGGTGAGTCTTGTGCAGACGGGGCTGAGTGCATCTGAGGGCTGGGCAGCTGCAGGCTCTCAGCCCTGCCAGTGTCCTGGTGGTGAGCCCATGACTGGCAGCACCTCAGTCCAGCATCAGGGGAGCTGAGGAAGCCCCCTCCTTCAGAGTTCCTCAGGCTCCTACTGCCTGGAAAAGCTATAAATTGTGCTCAATTTATAAATCACTCGGTACAGTTGGGATGCAAGCTTTGCTAACGGCACTCATCACTACTGAAATACTGACATCTAAATTCTAAGGTTTTCATGTCTGAGATGCTTTTAACACTAATGCTTCTTTAACAACCTTTCTTACAATCTTTCATTTATTCATTTGAATTTTAAAACCTTGACTCTTAACAACTTTGATTTTTGCTAGCAGGACACCACTCTGCAACTAAAGCCACATGGACAGGTAGAACACAGTGAAATAAAGGGATGCCTTATGTAGCATATATTCGATCACTGCCTCCCACTTACTGAGCATACAACAAGCATCTGGTACGCTTTATCTCACTTCTATTGTTCAGGTAAAGGCAGAAGGAAAACCTTCTGTTAGATTTGTTGTTAGATTTGCCAGAGCATCACATCAGGGCCTTCGAAGCTGGATGAAGACAGAATTAGGGGATTAACCCTAAAGTCAAGAGCCAGCTTGAGAGCCAAGGTGAATAATCCCGCTAACAACAGGATTTCCTGGAGGGTGTAGAGGGGATGTCTGAACGTGAGCTTTCTCCTCCAGTCATGTGGAGCCCACGGCAGGAGCTCGAGGAAACTATCACCTAGGAGGTGCCTGCTCCTAAGGAATGCCACCTTGTCGAGGGGTCAGAACTCATCTCCTACCTCCCTGAGAGCAGCGCCATGTGCTAGGAGCCCTCTGATAGAGTGGTGTGTCCTCTGAGGTAGACTGCCTTAGAGGTGGGAAGGGCACAGCTGATCATCCTACACCTTGGGATGCTGGGAGAGCAGAGGGAGCTGGGCACAGGCATGGTTGTTCCCCTTCTCAGCCCACAGGCTTCCCAATCCAGTGACGCCTCCCCGGCCTCTATCAGGAAACCAGGCATGGAATGGGTGGGGAGTATGACCACACAGGCAATGAAAAGACCTTCTCCACATTTCAGGGCTGAAACGTGGACCCCATACAGTGAGCAAGTTCTGTGTCCCCTCTACTTCCTGTCCAACAATAAGTGGACCAGTGTGAGCAAACGTGTTTACACAGGACCCAAGTGTTTATTGGAGGTTTATCAAAACAAATGGAAGAGACCATGCATGGATAATTTTGAAAAAATATCACAGGAATATCTTTATGATTAAGCTATAGGCATCTTTTTTTTTTAAGTCATTGATATGAACCCACCAATAGCCTCCCTGTGGGGAACACTTGTGAGGAACATCAATTTCCTTATGTCTATGGAGGAGATAGAAACAGGCCCCTCATAGCCACCAGGGGGTCCGAGCAGCCTGTTATTAGTAAGCGCAGCAGCAGCCGCAGCGCTGAGGGAGCTGCCCAGACACCTGCCACTCCAGCTTCCCCATCTGGAGTGGCATCCCCATCGAATGGGCAGATCAGACTGCCCACACAGGACGGATTTAGGTGACAATTCAGAAACACAGGCAGAATCCCTCAGGCAGTGCTGCTCAGTGCTTTCTGATGGGGAACATAGAGGGGCTGCATTGGAGGGAAGCTGTGATGCTCTAAAAAGAAAAGTATTAATGGTGATTTTGAGACACCACAGAGAAAAGAAAGAATGAGAATATGTGCCAGGCCTTCAGAAATTCAGGTGACTTGGATGTTAAATTTCTTGTTTCTAGAAGCAAAGAATGAATAGATTTATCATATGAGGATTTAGGGATTTTAAATTCTCAGGATTACTTAAAGCTATATATTAAAGGTTATTCATTTACAATCAAAAAAAAAAAAAAAGTTGGCTCTGGATTTAAAATTGTCTTCTGCAGTGAATCTACCAAAGTGACAGTATAAGTAAACATTAAATTACATTTGATGCAATAAATGTCAATGACAAATAGATCAGTCCAACTTGTTAAACACCATCACCTGCACACAGCCAGATGAAAAGACTAAGGAGGAAAGAGGGCACTTTCCAGCTTCATCTCTCTGACAACCCAACAAATTAAAGACTGATTAAATTTTTTATTTAGAAAAGTATAGCACAGTATCATTTCTGCTTGAGGACAAGCAATCCCCACGCAGGTCTCTTCTAAGAGTTAGCAGCATGGGGCTCTAACTCAGCACCCCAGGGACCACCCATCAACTAACAGTCATCCTCTCCAGGGACACCAGACAGGCTCGACAAAGCCCAGCCCACCACGCAGAACTGACGAACTGCAACGTGCCATGGCCACACAGGACTGCCATGAACTAGGACAGCATCTATCTCCCCACAGCCTGCATCTCATTCCTCTTTCATCCCACCGCAGGGTCTGGCCTGTCACAGACCCTCAACAGATGGATTGCGAGGAAGAAGTCAGTTTTTTTCAAGGTCTCCTGAGGAGAGTATGGGGTTAGTGAGGGTCTCCTCTGGGCTCGTAGAACACACTGACTGCCTCTGAAGTCTGACTTTCCATATTTTCCATTTTTAGCCAAGTTTCCACAGGATCAGGGACAGCTAAGGATGCCTTCCTTACTCTGGAAGGTTTCACACCCACCAGCTGCCCTATCCTGTGCTCTAGTCATCCGTGAGCCACAAGATGATCAGGACCATGTTTCAGGGGTTCGGGGAGGACAGGTGGCCTCTGGGAAAGGGACAGTAGTTTATGTTTTAATTATTCATTATCCTGTCCAGGTACCACCCAATAGATAATGTAATTTAACATCAACCTGTTTCATATGATATTAAAACCTGCTACTTTTTTTCTTCTGCCAGCTACAAGCCCACAATGAGGTTTGAAACGTGTCTGAATGTATCTGAAAAATTAAGAGACAAAAGAAGGAAAACGGCTGCCCTCTGGTAGAGTTCTCTATTTTTCATTCTTGTTTTTACACATGGAGTGGGGGTGGGTCACAGATAGAGATTATCTGACTTAAAGATGCAGAAAGTTACAGAGCCACAGTGGGGCTCTTTTTTCCACCCACAAACCACACAGTATTTATTGAATAATAAATGTGTAGCACACAATCCAGCTATATTTTTTTTTACGCTCGTTCATTTTTTCATTTGGCAACTTCTGTCACATTAGCTGAGTAGCCTGGAAGTGGTCTGTTGCCTGTTTTCTAAAAGGCTCTTCCATCACTACCTGCATCACTCACAGTCTTAAGAGTTTCAGAGTTTACTTTAGAGAGTAGCTACAATTTGCCTGGCAGACCACACTGAGACTGGTAATTGGCTGCTTGTCCCTCCCATTTGAGCCTAAGTCTGCAGCCCAGACAAACTGCTTTACGGGCACAAGTAGGAAAGAGAAAAAGGCAGGTAATGGGTGAGAAGGTGAGCACATGAATGACAGGCACACTCACTTCCTCCAAAAGAAATAGTGCAAACCCCTCAGTCCAAGGGCCACAACCAGAGTCTCTCATCTTGCCCAGAAACAACCCCCTCCTCCCTAGTCCTCCTGCCTGGTCAGTGGCCCTTCTGCCCCCCTGGGGCATAAACTCTACCTCCTCATTTATCACTTTCTGCTTCGGCAGACTCATCCTTGCAATTTTTGTCAGGCCTTATCTTGCCATTCCCACCACCTTGATTCTCCCTGACACACACAGCCCCTCACCCAGCACTCCCAGCAGAGCTCCTGGTAATTCTCCTGCCCGGTTCATTTATTCTTACCTTCATCTGTCCATGTATTTGTTCATTCAGTAAATACTGACTGATCTGGGGACACAGCAATGCCAAGACAGTCACAACTCTTGTCCCCATGAGGCTTATGATCTCACACAGAGAGACAGACAACAAACAAGCAAATGCAATGTACAGAACATGTCTCAGTAAGAAGTGCCACGGTCATAGACAAAGCAGGGAAGGGAAACCAGGACAGAGGTTTTCTACTTGTGACAAGGAGGGCCCCTCCAGGGGCTGCATTGATTACAGACCTGTCCCCTGCTCCCTGCTGTGCACAGCACGACCTTCCCCTGCTCAGAACCATTTTGTCATCCCTTCAAGCCACCACAGAAAGGGAAGAGGAACTAAAGAGCCTCTTGATGAAAGTGAAAGAGGAGAGTGAAAAAGCTGGCTTAAAGCTCAACATTCAGAAAACGAAGATCATGGCATCTGGTCCCATCACGTCATGGCAAACAGATGGGGAAACAGTGGAAACAGTGTCAGACTTTATTTGGGGGGCTCCAAAATCACTGCAGATGGAGACTGCAGCCATGAAATTAAAAGACACTTCCTCCTTGGAAGAAAAGTTATGACCAACCTAGATAGCATATTAAAAAGCAGAGACATTACTTCGCCAACAAAGGTCCGTCTAGTCAAGGCTATGGTTTTTCCAGTGGTCATGTATGGATGTGAGAGTTGGACTATAAAGAAAGCTGAGCGCCAAAGAATTGATGTTTTTGAACTGTGGTGTTGGAGAAGAGTCTTGAGAGCCCCTTGAACTGCAAGGAGATCCAACCAGTCCATCCTAAAGGAAATCAGTCCTGGGTGTTCATTGGAAGGACTGATGTTGAAGCTGAAACTCCAATACTTTGGCCACTTGATGTCAGGAACTGACTCATTTGAAAAGACCCTGATGCTGGGAAAGATTGAAGGTGGGAGGAGAAGGGGACGACAGAGAAGGAGATGGTTGGATGGCATCACCGACTCAATGGACATGAGTTTGAGTAAGCTCTAGGAGTTGGTGATGGACAGGGAAGCCTGGCGTGCTGCAGTTCAAGGGGTTGCAAAGAGTCAGACATGACTGAGCAAGTGAACTGAACTGAAGCCACCATGCAAGCCCCCATCTCCATTCTCGTCTCCCTGTCCACAGCTGTGACACCAGCAGTAAGAACTAGCAGTGGAAGCAGTCGTGGCCCCAGAAAGCAGCGAGTGTGATGAGGGCCACTTCTGTTTGCTGAGCCCTCTCCACCCACCTTCCTCAATTTTCACAGCCCCCCTTCCACCGCAGATGAATCCCCAATGCCACCCATGAGCCTCTACCACCATGCCTCCCACTCAACTCTTGGCAATTTTTGATTGTTGTCTGGATAAATAATTAGCCGGGGCTCCTATGGGTATCCGCTTCTATACAGGGAGATAAATCTACTAACACCCTTTGATTAGAAAGCACTTTCATTGTACCACTATAAACTTGTATTAAAAATGGAACCTAAAGTAGTTTAAATTAAATGAGTTATATATAATTAAAAAGCCTTTAAGGCACAATAAGGTTCCTTTTCAATTTTCTTTTATAACAGAGTCAGAAAGAAAGGCACCCAATGGTCAGCATAGCTGGACTGCTATTCACATAGTAGCCAGCGCTTCTGAAAGTGCTAGATAAAACCGATAGTTTTCTCCTGTCCTTTCCCAGCTGCACTTAAGTAGGACATTCCAGAAACTTGAGTCTGCTCACCCACGAGATGACATTCAGAGCAGTGCCTAGAAGGTGGTCATGAGAATAGAACGAGATGTGTGCGAAGAACTGTGAGCATCACTGCTCAGCTGGACAGACGTCTGCCCTCTGCCTACTGGTCAGGAGCCAGGCCAGCCTTAGGCACCCACGCCTCCCAGAGGGCCTTGCACTTGGGGCAGAAGCACATGAGACTTTGTCTCCAACAGCTGGAACCATCTCTCTCCCTGAAGAGCAATTTGCTGAGAAGGACAACTCTGAGGGCATTCAATCTGCACTTCCTCCATAAGCTAACCCAGTGGTTCTCGAACAGGGATGTTTTAGGCAATCCAGAGTTCCAACCACACCCCAACCCAATTACATCACAACCTCTAGGCCGGAGACACACATCAGTGTTTTTTATAAAGCTGGTTCCAATGTATGGATACGATCTCCCCCAAAACAGGCTCTCTGCTCATCAGTGCTGCTCATCACAGAGCCAGGCAGCCTCCGATGGACCACCACGGCTTCGGCAGGTACCAGGAAGGCTTTCCCAGGCATAGCCACTGTACACAGAAGCACCAAGTTCTCTTTCCCAGCGAGATTTAGTAAAGCAGGCGGATAACGGGGCAGGCCTGGGCTCTCTTTCCCTGGGGAGCCATGCGACCCCAGTATCCAGATCTCAGCAACTATTGGGTGCAGGTGGGAAGGGAAGGCTCAGCACCAGAGCTGGGAGCCTCCCCAGGGATGGGGAGAATAGGATGACTGGCCTGGAGGACATGAGTTGGCTTTAAATGGTTGTAAAGGTGCTCATCTGAGCCCCAGCACCTTGGGTCTCCAGCTCCAAGGTGCTAAGGTCCACCTTAGTGACCACAGCTGTAAGCTGGGATTCAAGGTAGTGCCTGTGAGACTGCTAGGAGACCTTACAGAGGAAGGGTGCTTGGTGGCTGCTGTAACTTACCAGTTCCCCGCTACAGACACCATCTGGGAGACTGTCCAGCATCGCCCTGACCCCAACCCCGAGCACAGCGCCCAGAACCAAACAGGTACTCATCAGTGTCTTGGGGCCCCTGGCGCAGAGAGGGCCCAGCAGTTTTGTTGCCCCAGTGGGCAATAACGGGCAGAGACAGGGTGCAGGATGGCTCCATCAGTTGATACAGTGTCAGTCGTGAACCACCAACACCAGCCAGAGCCGTCCCTTCACTCCCCTTCTTGCACCCACCCCAGGCTATCTTCCCTGACCTTCTCTGACTCTCTGGTGCTGCTCATGAGCTGACTGGCTCCAGCACACTAAAATGCCAGGATTACTTCCTCTCGGGGCTCTACAGTGGGCACTCTGTATACTGTATAGTGGGGGCCTCCCCCACCCCCAGAGCGGCCCTTCCCTCCTCATCCATGAGACAGGAGCCAAGACTTCCTGGTGTGCTCACCCACCTGGAGAAGGCAGGCACACTTCCATAGGAGCCAGCGCCAGCTCCCACAGCTGAGCCAACCTCAGTGCCCTGTGTACCTGGGGCTGCCCTACCATTCCCACCTCTGGGGAAGAGAGGACCATCCTCCATAACAGCCTCCCTCCAACAGCAGGAACATAAGGAACTCTGGCTATAACCCAGCACTGACCGCCTCGCTCTCTTCCAGTGGCTAGTAGAAGAGTCAGCAAACACCAACATTTTCCCACTGGGATTACTGACCCTCCAGAAACCTGTATCTGACAGTAATCGCCTTACTCACCGATTCTGGGACTCTTGCCTCTTCCCTAAAGTCAAGGGCCCAGAGTCTAGCTTCCTAACTCTCAATCCTGGACAGTTCTCAACCCTTAGGCACCTGCCAAGGCCAATTCTTAGAAGCAGAAACAGGGAAAACCACTCATCACTGTCATGCTTAGGCCTCCATCCAGAGCCCAGACACCCAGCTTTCTATTACACATGCACAGCAGTGGGCCTGGCCAGGCTCTGCCCTACACGAGGGCAGATGCTCAGGGATCCACAAGGCAGTGGCTGCAAAGACCTTGTTAGACCCCCCTTGAAAAAGGGAAGAAAATAGCCTAAGAGATATTAATTCTTGTGGGTTCCATGGCTGCCCCATAGGCCCTTTCCCACAGTGGGAGAAGACAAGAGAAAGAGCTGTGTGTTGGGGAGCCAGGGCGAAAAGGGATGGGAGGACATGCTCTGCCACTGCCCCCAGGGTAGGGCAGGAGGCTCCCTCAAGCTGTGCTGCCCACTAGGAGGTGATGGGGTCTTATCTGACGTGATAGAGTCTGCTCTGGCCTCCAAAGTTCATCATCAAATGTTCTTTTAAATTTTGGCTGCTCCATGAGGCAAGTGAGATCTTAGTTCGCCAATGAGGGATGGAGCCCATGCCCCTTGCTTTAGAAGTGTGGAGTCTTAACCACCAGACCACCAAGGAATTTCCCAAACATCATTTCCTGAGCCTCAAAAATATGTAAGGTAGGGGTGGGGGTGGGGAAAGCAGCTGGAACTTGAAAGGAGCATGTGGGATGGTCAGAAGGCCAGTGCAAAGCCCAGCTCCACCACTTCACACATGGGAGACCTCAGGCAACTCATCTATCATCTTGAAGCCTCCGCTTCCACATGAATAAAATAAGAAATGTAATGGTATCTCATAGAATCTTTTTGAGAGGTCAATGAAGTGATGTACTTAAAGCTTTGACAAAATGAGAGCTGTTTATTAACGTTATCAACATTCATAGCTATGCAATTCAAAGGAGTCTCTATCAGGAATCTACTTATTCCTTATGAGGAGTGTCTTCAGATGCCCAGCTCTGAGCTCCAGAGGGCCCCTGGCCTGACATCTCTGGCAGTGTCCCTGGTTCCCTAACACTCCATACTCTTAGTTACCCAGAAATAGACACGACAGCAAAACCCAAGTTGTGAATGCAACAAGATTCTGCACCTGGCTGGGAGCAAAGCTCAGCCCCAGAACTGAGAGAACATCCATTGTGTCTAGATTCCGTGGCCTAATTATCTCATGGCAGCTCAGCTGTGCTGTTACTTACTGGATTCCACAGAGTGACAGCCCCTCTAAGAAGAGACACCTGGTAAAGTCATGACTCCCCTCCCACAAAGCCCCTTCTTTCTTCCCAAGAACAAGTCCATCTAAACCTCAAGGCAGCTGTCCTAAAGAGCTCCCTGCCCTACAAGATGCATGAGCGCAGAGTCGCGGGGCCACCTCCAAGCCCCAAAGCCTGCTGCCCTTTAGTCAGTTTGCTGAGGGGGCGTGAACACAGTCACAGGGGGCCGGGAGGGTCAGGGTGACAACTGGCGAAATGCTGAGCCAACACATGGCCATCAAGCAGCCTTTACAGCCTGTCAGCTAGGATGAGCCAAGGAGGGTAAACTGGGCTTCCGAGCTGCCTAGCCGCAGACAGTCCAGGTTGATGTGGTGAGGGTACCACGGAGACAGGTAGAGGAAGCTGGGCCTACAAAGCCCAAGAGCAAATATTTAAGACCATGTAGGCAGGTGTCCTAACCCAGTTCCAGCTCTGAAGACAGGAAAAAGCACAACTTGATAAATTGCCAGCACTTCTGAAAATTCAGCACACATTGCTCCAAGTGCTGAAAGGTTGGAGACTGGCTCCTCAGCCTTATCAACCCCGGCCACCCACGGTGACCTGCTCTCTCGCTCCTTCACTTGAGCCCCCCAGGCCTGTACCCACAGCCTCCGTTCAGAGCCCCTGAATGGCATTGCTCCTCTGGGGACCTAACCCCTGGCCACACGTGATGGGACCAATGCAAATGCCTGGCCAAGCTGAGCCAACCAGGTTCTGAGACTGGACCTAGACTGGGTAGCCCAGGGCCCTGAGGCCGGAGCTTGGTGTACTGGCAGGGCAAAGCTATAAGATAAAGGCTATGAGACAGGATCTGCAGGTTTGCAGAGAAGTGGATATCCAGAGAGAACAGGGAGACAGCAGAGAGGTGCATGCTGGAGATGGTGAGGGGGACAGGCTGCCTGAAGACTCTAGCCTTGTACCCTCGAGGCAGCCTGCAGGGCTCCAGAAGGTCTCTGGGGCCTCAAGATGACATATCTGTGTACACAAACACATTGGAAGGTGATTCTGCTCATAGCCACCAAGGGTCCCTCATGAGTCACTTGGCCAGCAGGCCTGGATAACCATGCCCAGAGTCCCTCTTCTCCTTCCCCAACAGCCCTGGTCCTGCCCCAGCCCACATCTACATGTGAAAAGTCCCTCTTCCTCAAATACTTAAGTGTTCTCCCCACCCACATCTCTGCCAGCCTCTCCAAGTCCCTCTGTCTCCAAGAGGTCCTTCCCAGCCTGCCTCCCACCCAGTGCCTCTCTGCTCTTAACTCTCCCGTCACCCAGTTAGGCCCACACTGCTAACTGAACACATTCCACACTGCATTAACTGCTCACCACATGCATGTCATAGGTGATTTCTTAGAGCCATTTGTGATGATTCCCTTTCCCTTCTCATAACCCCGAGGTGAGACATCAGCCCACCACCTACAGGGCTTTTCTACAGAATGCAGCTCAGGACCCGCCTTTCTTGTGGTGCAAGAACAGTCATTTTCAATGAGGTAAGGCTTCAAGTCTATTTTACATTTTCATCTAGAATGTATAATGAATCACAGATAATTTTGTCCTAGTCAGCATGGTCACAGAAGTGTTTTCTTCCTGTGAATTACTGAACCAACTGGTACAACCCGTGGACATGGACAGAAAGCTAGCTCAAGATGGGACTCGAAAGGAAGAGCTAAGACTCCCGGGTATGACAGTCTGGGCAGTGGGGTGGCACCGTCACATGTGACAGCATCCTCGGTGAGACGAGACAGAGCAGCAATGGGCAGCCGTTCCCTCCTTGTCGCCAGATAAAGTCCTCTGGGCCGACAAGAAGGCCAGGGCCATATTGGACAGAACCACCTTAGCAGAGGGCCCAGAGGGATGCACGCCTGCTCTGGTGGACAAGTTCTGGTGGACAGCTCTAGCTGCTGCAGTAACCATGGTGTCTGGCTCGTGGGGTGACACCCTGAGATGCCAGCTTCTTCCAGCCCCCAACTAACCCTCTTGAAGGTTCCAGGGCAGCTGAATCATGGGCCTTGGATGAATCTGTGACACTAAGTTTGCCATTAGCCACAGCCCTTCTGCAGAGGAGAAAGTCTGGACTGTGAAAACAAGCATCCTACTATGGGACCAGGAGTGGGCCAACAAAACCAGGGAAGGGCAGGGGGCTCCGCTTCCTGCTTTGTTATTTGAGAAAGAGACCTCATTTCCTTTAGGCTAAAGTCAACATAGGGTTAAATTCCTCTACTAACTCAGATTCTAATAGCCAAGGGCTCCATCACCTTCCCAATTCTCCACCCTACTGGTCCTCAAGCCCCAAGAATACAATCAGTCCATTTCTCCTCATCCAATAGG
Source organism: Bos indicus (assembly GCF_029378745.1). Classification (NCBI taxonomy): domain Eukaryota; kingdom Metazoa; phylum Chordata; class Mammalia; order Artiodactyla; family Bovidae; genus Bos; species Bos indicus. Next base: position 44,945,460 of record NC_091766.1, read on the forward strand.
CCCTAGACCATGGCCAAGCACACAGCGGAGTGCTCAGTGGATACCCACTGATGACTAGGATTTAAGACCACCTGATGTCCCCATTGGCCCAGATATCCGAGGGTCCAGAGACCCATACCAGGTAGGTATATTGCATCCTGAGAAGGTCAAGTGGGAAGTTCTGCTTTTAGACGTATTCCTAAACTACACTGCCAAAGGAGGAACACCCAAGAACAAGGCAGAGAATCCCTTTCTTCACAGCCAAATGCTAAAAGTGAAAGTAACAGCATATGTAACAACCAAAGAGCAGTGAGTGGAGGAGGAAGAGGAGGCAGAGTGGGGCATATTTTAGAAGCACTCCAATTAGAGCATCGCCTGGCAGGCCTCCCTCATTTCAAATCTCCTGGTATCCCCAAGTCTACTTCCCTGGAATGAATGCACAAAGTGTGGAATCAGCAGAACCACAGAAACCTCAGGTCTTCACTAGAGAGGAAGTTTTCCAGCAGGTTTTAAATGCAAGGCTAGAAAAGCAAATAAATGGGAAGAGTTCTGTGTTTTTTACTTAGACAGCAAGCTTTAAATGATAGAATGGCTTAAGCAAGCTTTCACTCCAGCTGACCTAAGACGTAGCATCAAGAAAAGCCATCAGGAGTCTTACACCTATTTAGCAACATCCCCAGAGACAGCTTCTGTTCTCACTGCCCTCAATCCCTTCCTCCCTTTGTAGGGATAGTTGGCAGCCACCCTCCCTGGAGCCACAGGCTATTTCTGCTGACCCTGAAAACGTGAAACATAAACAGGACATCCTGCATTTGAGTTTACATTGCATTTTCGGGTTCCCATTTCAGGTGAGGGTCTGGTGTGCCTGCCTCGTGTTCCAGCGTCTTTGCAGAAGGGACCATCAGGGTCAGGCAGGCCCAAAGCCCACTCTGTGAGGGAGACAGGAAGTGAGTCAGGGATTCAACCCCCTCCCCTATACACAACCCATAGGGCTCTATTACGCTTCTACTGGATGCTGGAAAGGATGCTGGAAAGAGTTGAAACTGTGACTGGATTCTACTATAAGTGGAAACCAAAGAACCGTCTGGTCTCTCCAGGGATTTTTTTGTAAGGAGTCCTAGAAACTCAAGTCTCCTTGTCTAAATTCCTATGTGGTGCCAAAGCAATAACAGAAGGTCTCTGACTCATTCACTTACTTGACAAGTATCTGAATACCCTACTATGTACCAACCCCCCGGGACACTGGGGACCCAGGGGGCCCAGACTCCAGGACACTGACCATTCCTCCAGAAAGGGGACCATCCCACCACAAGAGCTGCCCTGCTGAACACTTGAGTGACAGGCGGCAACATGCCAGCTCCCGGTGTGAGAGAAGTGCACAGTCTTCTTGATGTGCTTGGTAGGGTTCTGAGATCAAGGGCACAAACCACAGCTCTGACAGCTGTGTTCTGAGCAGCTGTCCATGCCAGAGATACATGTACCATCTTAGTCCTCATGACAACTCTGAAATCAGGACTTTTATTGCTTGCATTCTACTCAATGCTAAGCTGAAGGTCAGAGAATAAGGAACTTCCCTCAACCACACAGCTGGAAGGGAAGAAGCAGATCTGAGCTCCTGGGGCCCTTGACGAAGGGCCCCCGAGTCAAAGGCAGAATAGGAGATTGCTTAGGCAGCAGCGCAGACAGGCAGTGCGGCAAGTGAATAGTTTGGTCCCAGCTGGAAAAAGCAACTATGGGATTTTAAAGCAACAATAAACATCGTGGAGGATGAAGAGAAAATGTAGAACCTCCAGGGTCCAGTTAGGTCATGGTGGGGAAGGCTGCCTACAACCTGTCTATGCTAAGAGCTTGCCCACCACCAGCCAACAAGCCACCAAGAGCACACACACCTCTCAGCCTCAGCAGGGAGAACTGTGTGGTCAGAAAAACAGGCCATGCTCCAGAGGCAGGGCCCGAAACCCAGGTGGTCATGTTGGTCACCTCTGTGGTGGGGCCAATCTGCCAATTCCCTCAGAGCTGGTTAGGTGACCAGCCACCATGGTTCTTTAAGTCACTTCCTATTCCATTAAGGGCTCACTGGTACCAGTGGTATTCCCTGGAAAGAACTTTCCTTAGGTAAATACAGTGATGACTTCCCAACTCTTAAAAAAATACACACATACAGTTTCTATCCCAATCCAGACCCTCAATGGTTAAAGTATTTTAACAAAATTAACAGTGGTAGCTTTCCTTTCCAAGTAAAACTTCAGAAGCGTTTCAGTTTGAACTCAAGACACTCTTGGAACACTGGTAAAGGGGGAAAACAGGGCTCAGTCTCCAGGTGAAGCATCAAGCAATCACTCAGGTGCTTTTCTAAAACCGCCTACAGCTGAAGGGAAAACAGTGGTGGTTCCCTACAGGCCAACCCAGCATCTTGCCAGCACCAGCTTCTCCACTCCTACCCTGCACAGAGTCAGGCGGAAACGCACCCTTTGGCCAGGGGAAGACCTGAGTCCCACAGGTCACTCACCTTCCATTCTTCTCTCTAGCCAAGAGCAAACTCTCTTGAGTTTTCTTCTTCCCAACTAGAAGTGAAACAAGACTGTCTTTTATTAGGATGAAGTTGTCCACCAAATAGCAGTGGTGTGTCAGGTTTCATGAGCAGACTAAAGAGATGGCAAGAAAGTTTCAAGATCAAGAAATCCTCACCCCACTTTCCCTTTAAGCTCTTCTGTCACCTCCACATAGAGGACTGCTGGATGTGACCATGGAAACCTATCTGTAGGGGGACGTGCCACCACCTCGGAGGGCCCAGGGGCCTCTTTCTGAGACGAGCACCCATCCTATCCATCTTGGAGCTAATAGAGCTTTCCAGCCATGAAATTAGGACAGACATCACAGAATACAACTCTGAAACTAGGTCTGGGACTTAATGTCTTGACAGGGCTCAGACTCCATCTCGGCAGGAAATTCAAGGCCACACTACTGCACGTTTCTGTGGGTTTCAGTTCCCTGTGGATTACCACGTTGGCCAAAGACTTTGCTTGGGTTTTTTTCATAAGATGTTATGGAGAAACCCAAATGAGCCTTTTGGCCAACCCAATAGATGCATGTTCCAGTGATTTAACAGTTATGTCTGACTGGCCCTTAGACACAACCCACCTGCGTGGGCAATCTAGAACATGCCAGTGTCAGGCTTCCATGGGATGGACTGCCCTTTTTCCTCCAACTCTGGCTTTTATTCTTCTTTATAAAGAAGAAGGTACAAAGGTATAAAGAGGTGATAGGGATTCCTGGAGTTAGCTGAGTTCATTCTTTAAAAAGTTTTCATGTTTCTGCTTTGTGAAGTCAAAAGGTCTAGGAAGCCCTTATCTGAGCAGAGTTCCCAGCACATGGCAGATACACAGCACTTGTTAGACACTGAGTAAGAAGACAGTTCCAATTCCTTTCTTCTTAGCATACTGAGGACTTCTCTCCCTGACACCAGCAGCAGTTTCCCCAGGGGAGCCTTCTTTGAACCCAGGTCTGTATGTAGGATGTGGCAGTGTTTCTGGCCAAACAGACTCCACATGGTCTCCATGCAGAGCTCCTCAAAGCTATTCCTCCCCAGAGGTGTGCACCCAGGAGGTTTCAGACAAAGCAAGATGGGCCACGCCTTCAGACCTCACACCTGCTACTTGGCCAAACAGGATTAAGAAAGAGAGGTAGGACTACATCTGAAAGAACATTTTGAGCTTTCCGATCATGTTTTGAAGGGGCCCAGTCTGCACCGAATAGAATTTAGCTGTGAAGTAAGCCTGAAAGGAACCTCCCCTGACATCTTGATCACCCCTCACTCTCCACTTGAGGAAACTGAAGTCCAGAGAAGAGAAGAAAGTGGTTCAAGTCCACGGAACTAGCTGTGCCAGGCTAGACCTGAGACACCGAGCCCAATCAGGAGTGCTGTGTTCTCACCCCGAGACTCGCAGGCTTGGGGCAGACTGCACTTCTGAGCTATAAGGCTGCAACAGTGTTTAAGGGGCTCTGCTTGTTCTTGTTCTCTTCTCTCCCAGTGGGTCATTTCTCAATTTGGGGACTGGGTCAAACACTGACAGGCTTTACTGGGACCACAGAGAGAAGGCCAAGCCATGAAACACAGGTGGATCACCAGCCTACGGCACACACTGCATGCCACCCCAGCTCAACCTCCAGAGCTGGGCACTTCCCCACCAACCCGACAGTAACACTTCACAGCTCTCTCCCACCACCCTCCCAGTTCCATCCTGTCCCTGTACTTCTGTCTGTCCTTAACACACCCAGATCCTTTCCTCAGGGACTATTTCCTCCAAAACCTGACTGTAGGACGCCCACCCTTGGAGGAGGGGAGAAGCACTAGGTGAACCATTGCCCTGGCCCTCCCCTCCCGGCAGAATTGCTTCCTTTCTACCCTCAGTTCAGTTCAGTCGCTCAGTCGTGTCTGACTCTTTGTGACCCCGTGGACTGCAGCACGCCAGGCTTCCCTGTCCTTCACCATCTCCTGGAGCTTGCTCAAACTCATGTCCATCGAGGCTGTGATGCCATCCAGCCCTCTCATCCTCTGTCATCCCTTTCTTCTCCTGCCTTCAATCTTTTCCAGAATCAGGGTCTTTTCCAAGCTTTTCTACCCTGCGAGGGTCCATTCAGGGCTAGATTCTGTGTCACCACTCCCTACTAAGCCCAGCAGTGCTATTAGGGAGACATTTTAAAATTAAACTGAAGCAAAATTAATTTTATTTTCTGAATTTCACTACAGTTCCTGAAATACCTGAACAAAGCATAAGGCTTGGTCCTCAGAGCAAGCTGGAGGCCCCAGTCACCCGAAGGAGTAAGTGAGGACACCCAGGTTTCACTTTTGGAAAGAAAGAACCCTCAAGATATTAGAACCATGATCCCATGAAGTAAAAGACCGAGTTTCTCTGCATCTAGGACTTTCTGACTCAGAGAATTTCTAAGGCCAAGATACAAATGTGTGTGGTCACTGACAAGTGAAGGACCAGACTCTGTGGACAGATGGCTTCTCCAAGCCTTGGGGGGCTCAGGTGGGCTGCTTCCTTCACCCAACAGCACCCGCCTGGCTCTGCTGCAGTTTTCCCAGGTCCTGGACCCAGAGCCTCTTAAGCCCTCCCTCCCTGGAGCCGGTGCCCCTCTCCCTCCCCAGGGGGCTGGCAACAAGATGAGGCCCAGGAGCCCCACAGCAGAAGCCACAGCAGTGGAGGCAGAAGGACAATGGCCCTGGCTTGCAGGACAGAGAACCAGAGCCCCCACACAGGGGGCCTGTTGGAGTCTGACACCGACAAGGCATTTTCTTGTCTCTGAATGGGAGACGAAAGAGACAACCCACAATCACAGAGAACTAATCGAGCAGATGATTGGGGCCTGGCAGAGCTGATGCTGCCAAGTTTCCCCAAAATGGAAATCAGAGCCCTATTTACAACGCCTGGCCTAATGTCCTGATTACAAGGATGGGAAATTTCCTAGAGAAGCATAGATTATTTAGCAGCAGAGGCATAAATAAAATAGATATGTAAATGCTAAATTAAGAGGAAGAAGAATAATGGTTTTCTGTGAACTCATAAACGTTTATTTTCCTGGGTCGCAGAACTTTTCAGAACCAATTAAAACTCTGTCAACAATGATCTGAAAATACCAAAGGGGCGCACAGTACACTAGCTGGTAGAGTAGGTTTGCCAAAAACAGCAAGAGAGGAGGAACATCCGAAGATGGTGGCTTCCCCGTCCATGGATTATAAATGAAGACAAGACCACCAAACACAGCACCAGCCCAGCAGTCGTGGTCCCCAAAGCAGCCGGGCTGGGCGCTGGGGCCAGAAGCCCCAGCTTCTGGTGGGACACCAGGGTGGGAGGCACAGGTGATGGTGAGGGCATGAGGGTGCAGGCTGACCTCTGGATGGCAAGCACCAGGACAAGCCAGGGTGCGACCCAGGATTCAGATCTAAGTTTACCTGTCTGCCTGCTTGCTTGAAAACACGTGAAAATGACTCAGACCCAGGCTGTATCAATTCACCGGCCTCCTCACCTACCTGCCCCTGCCTCCTCTCCCCCAAGCCAATTTCACGGCAAGCTATTTCCCAGCATGACTGCAGCCTGTGTGTTTCTCTCCTCTTCCTGACTGCAGTCAACATCATCCTGTTAGCAGGAAGCTTAAAAAAAAAAGGCCAGGGTTCATCACCAACTGGATTCTCCTTCTTGAATGTGTACATGGGAGAGGGAGGCTGTGGGATGCCTCCAGGGCTTTTCTGCCCACTGTCCTCTGGGACTGGAAGTATTAGGGCCTGTTCACAAGCACACTGAAGCTCAAGAGACCCTGGACTGGAGTACGTACAGCCCACACAGTCTCTAAAGCCAGCTCATCCAATGTCCCTGGGACTTGGAGTACTGTCACCATCCTTCACCCTGGAAATTACGAATTTATTCACATCTGTAGATAGGAGATTGCAATCTACTGATTTTCCCGAAGAAGCTAACATCCATACCCTCTGACACAGAGTAATCAGCAGACAGCCAGAGGTGAGAGCTGGAGGAGCAGAGAAGAAGCCTGCCCCTACCAGAACCACCCCTGCAGCAGATGTCTCATATAAGGGGTGCCATCTACATCGACAGAGGATGAGATGGCTGGATGGCATCACTGACTCGATGGACGTGAGTCTCAGTGAACTCCGGGAGTTGGTGATGGACAGGGAGGCCTGGCGTGCTGCGATTCATGGGGTCGCAAAGAGTCGGACATGACTGAGCGACTGATCTGATCTGATCTGATCTACATCCCAGTGCCCCACACCCAGTGAAAGGTGAAAGGCCCATCGCGCTTTCTTGCTAAAAAGTGGTACACCCAATCTCATCTTCTTTGAAAGATAGTCAATGATAGAGTTTGGCACCAGGGAATGCTGAGGAAGGGCGATTACACAGAATACAAACATAAAAGCTGTACACAGGCCTGTGCTTCAGGTGAGGCCTAGAAAATGCTGAGTACCAGCCTAGACCCTGTCTGGGGTCCCCCAGGAAGGAGGGAGCTGCCTTTCTCTTCCCACAAACAGAATGAGGGGCTGGAGTGATCCAACTAATCTTCCCCATCCATCAATCAAAAAGAAGTTGGGGGCAGGGGGTGGGGCAGACCATCACTAGAAAAGGGAGGGGAGCCTGGTCTTAAATCAAATGTACAAGGACGCTTATTAAGGGAGAAAAATGTTTTTTAGGTTAATGCTCAGTCTTAGCAGCCTGAGTCCTCTTGAGTGCCCAATCAATGTAGAGAGAAGCCAGATCATTGAACTTCTCTAAAATTCGAAGGTGTCCTCCCAGGGAGAGCAGTGCAGTCTGAGTCTGGGGCCAAGTCTTGCAGAAAGGGGAAGGGCAGATCAGCCCCGGTGGGACCCTGCTCTCTCAGGCTGAACCCTGGGGTCAGGGAGGACGGGAAGCATCCTGACTCTGATACCACTCCTATATATCTTTCTCCTCAAAGATCCTTGTGTGACTTCACACACACTAAAAAAAAAAAAAAAATGGTGTCTGACCTCAAAGCACATCTCTGCTCTGTAAGCACCAAGGCATACAAAGCTAACAATTCTAAATGGAATCAGTATCAATATTTACAGATATTTAGTGCGTGACTAGAAACTACAGGGAAGAGCAATTTAGGAAAAGTTCAGTAATATCAGGAAGCAGGCAAGAAGGCTGAATAATAGCCACCATCCAATCCCTCCACCTAGCAAGCGATGGCAACACTGTATCCAGGGCTCAAAGGGGGAGGGAACCCTCCCACACAGGCCTGCCCCTCAAGAGGGGGTGTCACTAGAGACTGTTACCACACCCCTTCTCACTTTCCTGGTTCCCCCCATTATAAAATTCTACCAATATTGATTTTTACTACTGTATCTATCTTGGCCAGAGTATCAGGGAAAAGAGGAAAATATAACTATTTCGGAATTTCAATAAGTTGTATCTCTTCGAATTGTTTCCTGTATATTCAGGATTGCATTAGTATTCTAGACCATGTCATGCCACTCAGCTCTTATTAAACAGGCACTCCACCCAGCTACATTTCTTTTTTATCTACGTTTGTAAAATGGTAAACTCCTTGAAGCTATTTCAGCTTCAGTCTTTGTACATAAAACAATATTTTAACAAAATTCATATTCATTATAATTGCTTTAAAAATGTGCAAGCACACACACATTGGTCATTTAATCCTTGTTTACCCTTAGGACACTTGAGTAATTGGCATAATAACTTGAAAGGCAAATCAAATCTCATTAATGCTTTCCAAGTACTTCAAAAATCTCAAGTCAATGAATGTTTTGGGAAGTACTCCTATCAGGAGGAAAACACACAGGGAAACATTTTACCATTTAGTTATTTATTTATTGAGTCTCAGGAAACTGAGACTGGTTTTGATTCTTCTAGAAAATAAGACTGCCTGAGGAAACTGCTAGAGGAGTTTAATATGGTTTGTGAGGTGAGCTCTGGATATATTAAGAGCTACGGTTCAAAGAAGAAACTACCCAGACCCTGTAACACACAGGACTATCTTGGATGTTGATAAGGTACAAGCGTGGCTCAGCCCACAAGCTGCTTACAGGTCTGCTGGGAGGGACCATTCATGCCCCCATCGGAAATGAGCCTTCAGCTGTACAGGGAGGTATTAAAAGCTCATTTAAATACATGACAGTCTAGTGCGAAATTGAAAGCACCAAGGTGACTTCATGACTGGTACCAAATGTTGAATAAATATCGACTGACTGAAAAACTCAATAAGCCTCTGTAAAGAAGAGAAAGATAAAGAAGACGGCTTCATTCTTATGCTAAAATAAAATTTAAGAGTTAAAAAGAAAAAGAGATAGGAAAGATTAGGAGTAGGAGTTCAGGGAGAGATCAAACATGATCAAGAGTGGTCAAAGAAGATTTTAAAGAAAAGGTAAGAACCAGAGCAAGGCCTTGGAGGAGTGGCTGATTCAGACTTGGGAAAAAAGGTGGGGAGGGACCAAGAGGACCCTAACAAGTGAGGGCACAGTGGGACCATGCATCAAGTGTGATCAAGGTCAGCCAACTAACCAGTTAACAATGTTGGACAATACATGTCTTGCCCTCTCTAAACATTCACAGAGGTTGTCCTATGTCCTGGGCCCATTCACATCCTCATCATCTCATTTAAAAATTAGCAGAAGCAGACTCAACAAGCACTCAAAAAAACTCAGACTACAGCAAAGAGAACTGGAGGGCTAAGGCAGATGTTTCTGCCTTCCAGAGCCCACAGAGGCATCACTTCCTTTCCCTGAAATTCCCAAAGCTGGATGACAATGGCGTCTCTGGGGCTCTATCCTAAAAAGGCAAGCAGGGAGTACAACAATACCCTCAAGCAAAAGAGCCTCACTTCCTCAGGATGAGCAGCATCTGCTTTTTCTTGTTGGTATACAGAGTACTAGGGTGTTAAGAGCTAAAATAAAGAAGCCTTGGGTTGATATCAACTTACCTTCAATTTACCTCCCACTAAAACCCACCTTAATTGGCTTGACTGTTTTAACTAAAATGAGCAATTTAAAACAGTGGGCCAATGAGCTCCAACAGTAAGAAGACTAAACACACCTTGCTGTGTGTTTGCCTATTTGCTTTTCTAGTAAATATTCAACAATATATTTATAGGATTTAAGTGATCGTTTTCCCTCTGTATGAGTACAAGTGTAGTGATTAAATGGTTCCCATTGGGAAACGCCAGGCTTGCTGGCAAGTCAGCCTTCAGACTCTTTCAAAAGAGCATTACGTTGCATCCTTCATGGAGCTAGATAGGAGAGATAGTGTTTCTATTTAATCATCTGCTCACCACAAAGGGAAGCCACACTAACTTCAGCAGGAAAAGTGTGTGCATTAAATTACTTCTGAGGCTTCCTGAAGAGTAAGGCTTGTAGGTTTGGGACTGCATTACAATTAAGTAATAATGAAAGAGAAATCATGTCTTTTGATCAAATAATGCATTAATCCTACCATACACCAGGTATCGCTGTTCACTCTCCAGGTAATGCTGACTTTTGGGGGTGACTGTGTTGGGAAGATCTCCTGCAGAAGGGAAAGGCTATCTATCCACTCCAGTATTCTAAGTTGGAGAATTCCATGGACTGTATAGTCCATGGGGTCGCAAAGAGTCGGACATAACTGGGCAACTTTCACTTTCACTTTCTTCCTTATTCCACAGGACGCAGGCACAGAGTGAAGGAAAAGGGGGTGCATCTTGGAAAACAATGGTTATAAAGATGCCCTGGAAAGCTCTCAGGTGAGAATTAGTATTCACCGAATCATCAAGGAAATCCTAGGTAGGTCTAGTCATTTCTTAAGGTTCAGCATGTACAAAACATTTTTGGCAGAAAGTCTACATCCCTCACAAGCCCCCAGTTCATGCAGCCCACTACCTGAGCGGGTGCTGTTTAGGACTCCTCTTCACCACTTCAGACCAGAGTTCACTAAGCAATTAGCAGGATGGCGAGACTCTCCCAGGAGGCATTTGAGAACAAGTTTTTCAAGCACTTTAGAAGCATTTATATATACCTAACATGCCATTAATCATTCTTATCTGTTCATTAAGGCCGGCTCCCTCAGGACTTCCACCCGCCAGTTCTTACTCCGCCTGGTTCTTTTATCTACATAGCTGAAAAGGAGTCTATTTCCTTTAAAACATATTTTATAATTAAAAGACTTCATTAATTCACAGGGGTGTGTTCCACCGATGAGTTGGCACTTTCAGAGTACTATTAAACATACACAGAGGCCATTCTCAGGAGGGTCTGCGGAGAAGACAAAACATGCAACCACAGCTTGATTTAGGGATACATCTTCAACACTGGAGAGATTTTAGACCATTGTTATAGCATCATATAAACCTCCAGTCCCTATCAACACACTTGGCTTCCTTCTGTCCCCTACTGCAAAGGGAGCAGGGTTTTCACTTCCACTGCAATCTACTTGATATAAACTACAGACATAAAGGAAATCAGATACTGTAACAATCAAAAGCAATGAGTTTTAAATGTCATGTCAGCTGTGACGTGACTATACCTCTGCCGGGGACTCTCCCACACCCACGTTCCATCCTCCGCTGGCTCCCGGGTTCATCCATCCTAGTGCAGCAGGCAGGGAGGCTCCAAGCAGTGTGAGATGCAGCCAAAAGCCTCCTGGTCTCATTTTGTTGAGTCTGTTGAGAAAATGACAAATGCCCAGTACTGAGCACTGCAAAATGTAAACAAGTCAAGGGGTAGTTAGTGAGTGAGTACTTGCTCTCCAGAATCAGATAAACATGAGTTTATATGCTGGCACCAGGTCTTCTGGTTTACCGTGGAGAAGTTACACTCCTTTGGAGCCTTAGTTTATTCATCTCTAAAGTGGGGTCAATAATATGTACCCAATAGGGCTGCTGTGAGGGCTGAAGGAGGCAGGGTTGGGCACACAGTAAAAACTCTAAATGCTGACTGGTATGCAGAAACCCACTTGAAATACACCTGTCACTACATCTGTAAGAACAAGTGAGGGTGGAAAGGCTGAGACACCACTGATAGGTTACCATGTGTCCATGCTTCAGTTTCTGCAGACAGCATTTGCAGTTGGGCACACAGTAAGCACTGGTGAGAAATCATGTTAAATCTGTAGTATTGCTGTTTGTAGCTGAGGACTCAGTTAACAAGACAGTGAACTTCAAAACATTAAGGGGTCTACTATTTTCATTTCTGTTCTAAGACCAAACCTTCTTGTAGTAGAATTCAAGCATCTACCAGATAACAGGATTTCAGTAACATTTAAGATGTTTTATGAGACTCTCTTTAGTATTGTCTAAAATACTAGAGGACAAGAAATGGGCAATTTAAAGTAGTAAAAGAATTACATGGATGGAAAAAACACAAAGGATCAGCTGTAATAAAAATTCAATGTCCTAATATATGCTGGGCATTGTGTTAAGAGGACAAAGACACAGATTGGTGCATTTGTCCAATTAGCTGTCCTTTTTAAGGTTTCCACTGTGAACATATTCCAGCCTTAATTTCAGTATCTCTGAGAAACATAGCCAGATAGAGCTCATCATGCAGTATTTACAACTCTTACCTAAGGAAACTTTAAGGGTTATTGATTTCTGTGAGCACCACACAATTTAGTGCTTAATTGCATGTGGTCCACACTGCCTCGTGCTCATGGCCGCAGAGATGAAAACACAGAGTGCCTTGGAGGCCCAGCACCCACTGTGAGGTGGCTCAGGGCTGGTCCAGAGCAGGTGTCCGAGTCAGAGATGATGAGCTGCTGGAGAGACCTTACAGCCTGTTTGAAGGATCCACCCATGCTCACCCCCAAAGCCAACAGCTTAGAAGGATCCCTGTGCTACACAAGGAGAGGGATCAAATGATCACTAGAGCTGCTGCCAGGCTGCGAAACAAGTACACTGCCTGCCACCTTCCAGGCTTCCTTTGGCTGCCTTCCACACCCCAATAAAGCTGCCGTTCCAGACTTGCTTTATGTTCCCAACTTGAGACAGAAATGCCCACAGCAATGAGGAGCTAGACTGAAACTTGTGGGCATGTAACACTGGCCTATGAGAGGCGAGGTTATAAGTTATGGCTATCTTTTAAGGGAAGGTATCTTTTTTTTTTTTTTTTTTTTAAGGAGTCCACAGGCTCCTACTCCTACCTATGTTTCTTCAGCCATTCATCTTGGACATCTGTAGGGAAAGCTGGAGCTACCAGGGAAAGAGTCTGGGTGGCCAGTAAATACGATGTGACAGTCATGGTCTCAGCGCCATCTGCACCAGCTCCCACCTCTGAAGAAGGCAGAGCAAAGTGGAACCGGTACAGCAGCTACCTGGGAGAAGGCTGCAGTGTTAGCAGCAGCCACCCAGCGCTATGTTCCCCATCTGGGGCTCGAGCTAGGGTGTGTGTTCTTACAGGGAGGGGGAGGAGGGAAAAAATCACATTCAGGACTAAAAGAGAATAAAAATGACTTTCCCTAATTGCAACCAATTTTTCTAAAAATAAATAGGTTAACACCCTACTCTCCATAAATTATTCTTCTCTGAACACAGAGCCATGTTCCAGAGACTGCAGAAAGCAGCTACTCGGGTTTTGGAATTTTGTTTTCTTCAAACAAGCAACAGTAATTCAAGCTGGAATGAGAAAGACACTGCTTCCCACTCTACTTTTATTCATCCTTCCCTATTTATCCACCATCACACACACAGTGCTCATGGAGTAAGCATACATATCAAAGGTCCTGTCTCCCTTTTCATGCCTTCAAGCCTAAATAAACTAAAAAACAGCAAGATAGTCAAAACTTACTCTAGATAACTTACAGATGTCAATTCCTGGAGTTATAAAATATTCAAGCCACAATATCGAGTATTTAGTTTTCAATTTGTCTAGTAATCCAAGACCAATTATTTTGGATGTTTTATTATTAATGAATAGCATCAGAATAAATTCTGTTCATTTCAATTGTTTTGGAAAGCGCCAAATCACTTCATTTAAGAGGGTGTATTCAGACCTCTGACATTACCCAGCTGCCCTGAGCTGTTTCAGCAACCTGAGCTGCAGCATTGCTGCACTTGGAATCGTCTCTGGTTTTGTCTAGATCGTGTTGAGGTTCCCATAGGATTTTACTGGATGACAGGGAAACATGAGCCAGGCCAACTCCTGAAATATTCCTAGGTAGTACTCTTGCCTGGAAAATCCCATGGATGGAAGAGCCTGGTGAGCTACAGTCCATGGGGGAGCTAAGAGTCGGACACGACTGAGCGACTTCACTTTCATTTTTCACTTTCATGCATTGGAGAAGGAAATGGCAACCCACTCCAGTGTTCTTGCCTGGAGAATCCCAGGGAGCGGGGAGCCTGGTGGGTTGCCGTCTATTGGGTCGCACAGAGTCATAAACGACTGAAGCGACTTAGCAGCAGCCTCTCTGTAAAGTTTATTTCAGCTTGGCCACCACCAGATCAAACTTCATTTGCACGGCAGATGCGTCTGAGATGTCATTTTATACTCAGGGTGATTGACAATTCATTCCATCTACAGCAGCAACAGCCTTAAAATTTACAACTCAAGTTTTATGACAGTTCAGTTCATAAAAAAAAAGAATTAATACTGGGTCTAAATCAATTTTGATGATCTGTCTAATAACCAAATAGAGATTATCTATTTGGTTAACACGTATATAGCAATTACTATGTGTCAGGCACTGTTCTAAATGCTTTATAGGTACTAACTCATAACCCTCACTGCTATTCCATGAAGAGGGCAAGGATTAGCTCCTAGTTAGATAACAGAGGAGATGGGTCACAGAGAGGGTTAAGCACCCTGCCAAGGCCATGCGGCAAATAAATGACAGAGCTGGGACTCCAAACCAGCCAGGTGGACACGGATCTATATTCAGACCTTGCCCACTGAGGCCTCTTGATACTTAGCAATATTTCATTTGGATGAATGGGAGTTTTTAGTACGATGGGGAAACATCTACGTAGAACAAGATTGGAGGCCCTGAGCCCCAAGTCTCTCCTGTGAAAGATGCCGAGACCCTGTTCCTCCAGCTTCCATGGCTCCAGCAAGGCCAGAGGAACAGAGTGAGGGGGAAGTCAAGCTGCCCCCTGCCCCACACTCCACCTGTGATGAGGCCACACAGCACTCTCTCCTCAGCCCTCATCACTGCTGTCTTTATTGGCCTAGAATGAATGTGGCTGAAATAAAAAAAAAAAACCATGAGGAGATGCAAAGGATGCCAGGCAGCAAGGGTGCCCTTCAGCTCACTGACAATGCCAGTCAGCCTGGTAGATGGTCACTTTGAGGAAAGAGGATCTGTTGAAAGATTAACTACTCCTCAAATTCAAATAGCGCTACTGGCCCTCAGACAGAAGAACATACAACAAGAATCTCCCCATCATAGAAGTAGGAAGGTATCACCAATAAGATCACAAACCCTCTTTTTCAACCTAGAGCTCCTTTTGAAATCACTTTAGGTTTATAAGCTTCATCCAATCCATGCTAGAGTCCCAAGATTGGTTATAAATCTACCTGAGATTGTTCTCATAAAAGATCTGGGACTATTTCTCCTTTAAAACAACTTATAAAACACAATCACTTGATATTTAAGACATCTCGTTTCCAAGGAAAGTACTTCACTGCTTCTTCTGGGGTTTCCCACCTGAGCCTCATGTTTCCACATGCTCATGAGAATCAGGCACCAAAGGCCTGGAAGGTGGAAAGGTTCACCCAGTATATAAAGCCAACTCAGTGGCCAGACCTAGACTAACACTGGAGCATCCTGACCCCCCCAGGCAACTGCTTTGTTTCTTATATCATCTTAAATTTATGTATGGAATATGTATGCATTAGACAGACTGATTTTGCTTTTTTTTTAAGTTATGGATGAGCCCTATTTCATCTTGCTATTTCACCTTGCTGTGAAAACCACAGATTTCCTGGTGTTACAAGCTGATAGCTGTACTATTATTTATTTGTATTTAAAACTATAGAGGTAACATTCCAAATACTGACTTGATTTCTGAAGAAAGTGGAAAAACCATGACCAAAGAAGGCAAATGGTCAGGGAGAAATAGATATGAATACGTAAACTCCAAATCTGCACCACCAGAGAACATACGTGGCATGCAACCTGTCTTTACTGAACAGGGTCAGAGGCCAGAGAGAAGCACCAACATAAACAAACTTCTCTTTCCTCCTCCAGGATCCAGCCCTGTTTGGGAAGAATTGGGGAAGAACTCTGACCCTCAGAGCTCTGGGGGAGACTATTCCCTGGTTTGTTCTCTCTCGTCTTTCTCTCAGAATATGGTGACATAACAGTCCAGACATCATGGAGTAGTCACGCAGAAACGGCTCCTCTTTGTCACAGACAGGACCAGAAATTACAAAGATGATTTGGCAGAACTGAGCAACACCATCCAGCCTTGAAGAGGACGGTAAGGTTTGTGACTTCGAGCCTCCTGAATTTCTATCCTAATTGAAAAGTGTATGCTCTAGCCAACTGCTTTTAGGTGTACTGCCTTTTACACACGTGATGTTGGCAATCAGCAACACACACCAAAATCCTACAGTTCTCTCTGCATGCTTGCCCCATGCTCAAAGAAAAAAAACACATCAAAAGCCCAAACTAAAACCAGGAAGCTATCTGCTAATTTCTTTTGCAAGGCTTAAGACTGCAGTTTTGATTGGTGAGTCTTTTAGGAAAAAAGAGAGGGGTTCAAACTTCCTAGTTTCTAGAATACCAATCCAAGGAAATTAGGCATGGAAACATATGAAGGCAACAATGAAGCAAGCCATAATGAAGTTATATTGCATTCCCCAGTAATTATCTACTCTGTCTCTTTGGTTAATTGTTCCTACATTTGATAAATTTGATATCTAAATTAGCCTATGTGTAAACCTATGACACTCCTATTTACTATGAAGCTAACATATAGAAGCCTCAACATTCAGATAATACTTCTGGAGTACCATGTTCTCTCCACTGTAGTTGTGTTTCACTTGAAGTTGCGTGCCTTGTGTTATGCACCAAGATAGAAAATGTAAGCAAAGATGCGCTCTTGAAATAACTGCCTAATTTGATTAACTAGTAAGCACACAGCATCACAAGAAGGTTGAGTTTGCAAAAAAAAATACCAAAAAAGGCAAAGTAGCAATTAAGGAGATTTTTAGGAAATCTTGACTAGTCAGTGCCAATTTCTGAAATATAATGTTGTCAAACAAAAGATCACATCATGAAGATCACTAAAGGGGTGGGGAGCAGGGTGTGAGGGTGGGGGGAAGCCTGCAGCCCTTAGGAGAAGAATCTTGAATGATTGGCAGATCAAGGTAGAAAAATTCAATCTATCCCTCCCTTACCTACCTCCAGGACACAGCCAAAGGGATAAAGGTTCTCCCCGTACCCAGAACAAGCTGCCCCTCTCTTGGGGGTGAGGGGTGGGGGGGGAACCTTCCTGGAATTAACAATAATGGAAGGTGGGCAAAAAAATTGAAGAGAGGAAAACCCACTGTCACTTTTATTAAGCAATTCATATTCATTACATCAAAAACTATTTTCTTGCACTGACCTTTGCTCTGTCTGAAGTCTTTGGAGAGAGGGCTGTCTTTTTTTATACGGGATGGGAAGAAAGTGAACATTCATCTGAGTGTGTTTAAACAGAAATAATCTAGTAATGCTGCAGTGTCTTCTCACAAAACTAAGATGGGAAGCAGACATGGCCCTGTAGGGCATCAGCTCAGGTCTTCCATGAAAGCTACTGCCTAAGGGCTGTTGGGCCTCTGGGGTCAGAGATGCCACATCCCTCACTCCCCTGACGTGTCCTTCCCAGGTGAGCAGATCCACCTGACCATTGCCCAGACCCACGGCCTGTCTGGATCATTCCAGGATTAAGTCATCTCTCGCTTTCCCCTAACCCTGATGGTAGGAAAATAATTCGAGACTTTCCAGAAAAGTCCGAATTTCTACCTGACCCCTTTTCTCTCCTCATGTATCGTGAAATGGGCACATTTTAGGG
This sequence comes from Bos indicus, assembly GCF_029378745.1. Classification (NCBI taxonomy): domain Eukaryota; kingdom Metazoa; phylum Chordata; class Mammalia; order Artiodactyla; family Bovidae; genus Bos; species Bos indicus. The sequence goes on from NC_091766.1 coordinate 44,962,956, forward strand.
TGCACATTTTTAGTGCCACGTCCTACTAAAATTCTGTTTGGCCCAGAGAATGTGGACGGACGTCTGTGTCTCAGGGGCCCATCTAGTACAATTTCTGGTGCACAGGTTTGCTACAAATTCACGAAGGGAACAGACCAAAGCTACTGGCGTTGTTTTCCGCTCGCCGGAAACCTCGGCGGAAGCGACACCTAGAGGGAAGCGGTGGCGAAGCTGCGTAAGCGCTATTCATCAATGTCGGCGACAGTGATCAGGAGCGAGGTCTGCTGGACAGCGCACGGGGGACCAACTCTGGGCTAGACGCAGACCTGGGCGGCCCAACGCTGCCTTGTCCCGAGGAGCTTACATAGACGGACAAGCGGCACGGGATGCTCGCCGCGTTCCGGGCATGGTGAGAAACCCTACTGCTTCCAGCAGGTTTCTGCTCCTGCCGGAGGGGTGGGTGCCAAAGTCCTCAGGTGGCAGGCCTCAAACGAAGGCGCTCGGGGCACCCCTTTGTCAGCTGAAGGCAGCCCCGAAGGCTCGCGCCAAGCTCTCCTCGCTAAACTCGAGGGGACACGCGCTCCCAAAGCGGAGCGCGCTCTGCTCGAGTCGCCTAGGTACCCCCGAAACTTGGAACACGTTTTGTGCTGGCGCAAAGACGGGCGGGAGATCACCCATATTACAAGCTCTTAGGACCAAGCGCGGTGCTTGAACATCCCCTAAACAAACTGCTTGCTACTGACTCCCCAGCAAGTAACACCGGCGCTTGCTTGGAACAGCGACCGGCCGAGCGGAAGGGGAGTAGCGGGCTGCCCGAGCCGAGCGGGGTCCCGGGTCTTTCCCCACCTCCTCCGCGGAGGCCAAGCGCTCAGTCTGGACGCGGCGGCCCTCCGGGTTGTGAGGGCCAGGCCCGGGCGCCGCGGGCCCTTTGAGCTGCAGCGAGCAGGTGCCAAGTTTCCCCGCAAAGCTGGAGAAAAGAGGTAGTGAGGACGCCCGCCCCACGCCCCACGCCCCACGCCCCAGCCCCGGGTCAAGGGCAAAAGTCCGAGCCCAGGTGCAACCGCGCTCCCCGAGGCCGCTCGGGATCCAGAGCCCAAGATCCGCACCTGCAGGGACTCGGAGCCCGGCGCCCGCTGCGGGCTCGGCCCGAGTGGTTCTGCGCGGTGCTCCGCGCCAGCCCGGTCACTCTGGTCCCCATTGAAGACTTGCTACATGCCTCGGCGCCCCAGCCTTTACCCCGAGTCCTGGCCCCGATGGGGGTAGCCCTGCCTAGCCCGGGTGAGGGGGTCCCGTGCCCACCTCCCCGCAGGCGGGCAAACTTAGCTCACCGGGAGCGGCGGTGAAGACAAGCAAGCACCCAGCCGGGCCCTGCAGGCAAACGCGTGGCCGCGGGCGCACGGATCCCAACGGGGTGCAGGGGGACCGGCTGGCGGCGGTGGCGGCTTGGCACCCTCCCCACGACCGCTCTGAAGCTGCGCTGCGTACCTGAGGCGGCCGGGGCCGAGAGGAAGACCAGGTGGCCGGACTCGGCGGGCAGGAGGGAGCGCCCCGTGGTGGCAGCGGCGACCCGACCCCGTGTCCTTCGGTCGGTCTCCCTGGCTGTCAGCGGGTCCTGGGCGCGCTGGAGGGCTGTCGCGGCTCCGCTCTCTGAGCCGCCGCTGCCCGCTGCTGTAGCACCGCCGCGGCGGCTGCCCTATTTCTGCCGCCAGGACCGGAGCCCGTGACGTCACCCTCCCGGCCCCGCCTGCCCAATCGCCGCCACCTGTGCGCGCCGCCCGCCCGCAGCTCAGACCCGCGCGGGGCCCGTGGCAGGTGCGCGGAGCAGCCGGGCGCGCACTCGGGCTGGGAGGGCCCCGGCGCTCCGGGGCGATCTCTGCAGCCGCAGAGGGAGGGGGTGAGCTCCCCTCCCCGGCTCTGTGGATCCCTGCAGGCAACGAGCCCTCCCACCGGCCGCCCCCAAAACACCCCTCCTCTCCTCTTTTCTGGCTCTTTTCCCGGCGGGGCTCCCTAAAGCTGTGCTCTCAAGATGCGCGGCTGCTCTTAATCAGCTGCCATAGCTTGTGCAGCTCAGGCGGGCCGGTACACCGCACCAAGAGAGCTGTCACTGGAGGCAAAGTCAAATAACACTCCCCCTTGCTGAGTACCAACAACCGGCCAAATAGCGAAGTTTTCCTCTCTTTCTGAATCTGCCTTCTATCACTGCAGAATCTTACGAAATCACACGCATACAGAAGCAGTCCCGGGTGACGTTTGCCTAGTCTGGCCAAGGTCTGACCGGAGGGTCCTTTCTTCTCCTAAGCTTAGAACCATACATGAGGCCCAGACCTCGCCTCCAAGCCTGGGGCTCCGAAACCTTTCTGGATCCCTTCTCAACATCTACAGCTTTTGGAGATCACAGCCCAGTGATCATATTGTTTTCTTTAATTGGCCTAAAGATCAGTCTTGGTGACCAAATAAACTGGAAACTTTGTAACAACTAGCCCCCACCCCCCCACCAATAGTCCTACTGTGGGTCCAGTGTGGCATCAGACTTAGGAGGGAGACTCCAGCCAGACTAGTCTGGTGGTAACTAGACTACTTACCTGATGGGCAGGAGCCTTTGAGGAGTGGAGGGGGGATTCTGCTCTGGCTGTGTGGGCAGCAGGTGATCCCCTGGCATGGGGGAACAGTGTCTTATTCATGCCTCTGTGATCTTTCCTGGCCTGGAGGAGGGGCAGAGGGGCTTTTCTGCTGTTAAGGTTAGTTGAATATCAGGAGAAGCAAAACTGACATGGAAGAAGAGCTCTTAAATTTGTTTGTTCCTTCTAGAGGGGCCTCGTGTCTACCAGGCACTGTAGGAGGTGCTGGGGAGACTGCAGTGGATGGGACAGCATGGTTCCTCCCCTTACACAGGTTTAGTTCTGGGATGCAGCCCTCCCTCTATTATCACTCAGCTTGTAACCCAGAGCCATTTGGATTTCTGCTATTGGTATGTTTCCCTGTCTGTAAAATGAGGACTTGGAGGAAATCTGGGTGACTTCCAGGTCTCACTCTGCTGTGACTTCTCCCTTGGATACCATGATTTGTCCTCAGAAGCATAAAGGCTGCTCCATGTTCCATGCACCGGGCCTTGGCAGGCATGATGCTCTCTCAGAATTGACCATGAATCTTTGCCAAGGCCACCCATGACTGAAACTCCAAGGCTGGCTTGAGGCCAGACTCTCAGCAGCCAGACCAGGAAAGAGACAGCACTTTTCATCGTGGGAAAAAGAAGATGAGGACGACACGTAAATGGAAGCTGGGAAGTTTGGAAACATGTTGAGCCTCCCTCTGAAGTCAGTGGTCAAGATGGAGTCCCCACAGCCTGGAGGCTGGGTTCAGCCACCTTCCCAGACTTTGAGGTATTTGGAAAAACCAGTTTCTGTTCTCAGCTCTGAACACAAAGTCCCTGAGTCAGCCTAGTGACCCTGTTACATAACCAAGGCAGGCCTTGGAGTATGTTTTTTAATAACTCAGGGTCATATGTAAGTCAGGGTCTGTAGATCAACCGAGATCAGAAATAGCTCCCTTTAATGCAGGGACTGGACTTCCATAAACTTCCTCCACTTCCCACAGAAGCAGAGAAATGTAGCTGCTGCAAATCAGATGTTCAGAATATCCCTTAGAGATAATACTAACATCTGAAGTGAGCTATTGTGACTACTGTGCATAAAATAAGACTGGAATTAAAAGTCACCTTGGAATAAAAAAGGTGAAGTGTGAATGACGAAATAAAACAAGCCTTCAGGGAGGCAGCATCAGACGCCAGCAGACCTTGACACTTCTTTCAGTTGCTCTATGCTTTCACCTCTCAGGGCAATTCTTGGTTTAATAATACTCCCCAACTTGGAAAATGGGCTAGATTTTACACATAGAATTTCAGAATTTGCCTGAAATCTTGTTTCAGGACTTGCGAGCACACTGATGATTCTCAGTAGCCAACTGTGATGCTTAAATGTTGAAATTATACAATTCAGTAAGTTTGAAAGGAAAAAATTAAAAGGCAACATAAATTCAGATTACTCCCCAGGCAGACTCAGAGACACACAAGAGAAACTTATCAGTGTGTTTCTTTACCAGGTCAGGAAGTTTTAAAATCCCCAATATGTATTAGGGATTTTACTTTGCCAGCTTTAAAACTTTTTTCTGTCTCTAATCTTACCAACACCACAACCATATGACCAAAAACACCAAATAATGGTGTCTCCTACAGGTCATTTCAGATTGCAGCTGCACATTAGATACCCAGAGATGACACACATGTGGGGATCAGAAGGATCAAATTCTACCAAAAGTTACTCTGTCCCTGGCTTTGGGTCAAGTCCACCTTGGGCAAATGAGACAGTCCCCAGTAATACCAGTTAGAAGCCAGACCAGGAGGTCACATTAGAAGGTGGGAATAGGCAGGGAACAGTATTCCTTGTCTTGCATAATTTAACATTCTGCTTCCTCCCCAGAAATGTCTTAGTAAATCTTCAAACCAAACTATGTAGTTGATTGAAGAAGCAGCCTGGATCTTAGGAGAGCCCTGGTCAGAGAGGCAAAAAGACTGGGTCCCTGGCCTGCCTCTGTCCCTCTCTGGCTATGCAAGTCAGGATGAATCCTACCTTTCCTTGGCTTGTTTCCTCAGCTCTTAAGAAGGGGTTGGGAGAGGGTGGAGGGGGAGGCAGTCATACTCAGTGAGCTTCTGAGAGCATTTTCAACTCTACAAGTTGATGCCTTTATTTTGCTAGAAGTTAGGCCTACTCTGATCTAAAGCTGTGACATGAAAGGTTTCCCTTAAGTCTAATATTAATTATTAAGTGATGATGCATTGTCATCTAGAAGTTAAGGCAGTGTAGGCACCAAATTCAAAATCCTGGACCTAAAATCACACTCAGAAATAATTACTTTAAACTCTGATTTAGGGAGAAAGGGAGTCAGCATGGAGATAAGGTATTTGTTCAGGAGAAAACTGATTTGGGAAATTTTTCAAGGCAATAAAGAATTGGTGTAGGGTTGGAATTTTAATTAAGAAGGTGGGATGAATGAGAAGATGTAGTGATGGAAAGGGAATTGTGACTGGAGAGAGTAGAGGGAGTTGAAAACCAAAACCCTTCACCATAGTACTGTTCCAGAGACAAAAGTCCCACTGAACTCCCAGGGCCTAGATTGATGGTACAAGGGGCCTAAGAAAGGCACGGATAACAAGAGGAAATGATGCTCAGCTACTCTCAGAATTCCATGTGCACAGGGACCATCCGGGATGAGAAGGCCAGGCCTCCAGGCCACAAAGCAGCATGTGCACTAGGATTAGAAAGCCAGGTGAAAGAGGCGATGCAGTGGGAGAGCCAAGGGAGGGGCCAACCTCCTTCAGGCACAAGGGATATTTTTGTCATGACCCCATTTTCCAGCTCACTTGTAGAGGATGGTAAATAGCATGACTATCTGAAAAGGAGATCACTGGCAAAGATGAGCTCCTACTTATGGAGATTCCATCTGTTTGAATATCTGCTTCATTCAAATGAATATGCAATATTATGGCAGGTCATCTTCAGTGTTAGGAAGAGAGCTATGCAGGATGAGGATGTATCAGATGGTGCTTAGTTTGTACACTTAGTTTGTACACTGCTGAAATCTGAGCAGGCATGCTGACCTCTCTGCCGCTATCCTCCACCAGGGCTTTGGCTACTTGCCTTGCTTCCTGGCCAGAGTGGCCTGATCAACTGCTCTGTACTATTCACACATTCTTAGAGCCAGGTGCCTCTGCTGCTATTGCCAGCAGCTCAGATCAAGATGCCGTGTGTGTGGCAATAACTGACAAAGGAATACTGGCATTGGTCAGACTGGAGCCCTGCAGCTCTGGCTTCCCCAGAGGCTACCTGGGGGGCTACTCACTACATCATAGAGGTTGGGGTGGAGTGGGGGTGGGGAGTTTCTGCCTCAGGGGTGGGTGGACCTGACCAGTGGGAGATGGGGTACAGGAGGGAGCCAGCAGATCAATTCTTACTTCCTTCCCTGGATGGTCTGTACAGAGATGCAGAGAGCTCTATGCCTCATCTCAAGACATCCTTGGAGACCAAGCCCTCAGCTACAGTGATTGCAGAGCTGCAGCCCATTCGGTATTTTATCTTTCTTCTTCCTTGTTCCTGCTTCCCTGAGACTGTATCCTTCCTCAGTCAAGTATCAGCACATGAGCTTTTGTTTCAGGTGGTTTTCTAGACCAGAGGTCCCCAACCTTTTTGGCAACAGGGACCAGTTTTGTGGAAGCCAGCTTTTTCCACGGACCATGAGGGAGTGATGGTTTCAGGATGATTCAAGCACGTTACACTTTTTGTGCACTTTGTTTCTATTATTATTACATCAGCTCCACCTCAGATCTGCAGGCATTAGATCTCAGAGGTTGAGGACCCCTGTTCTAGACAATCCAGGCTAAGAGGAAGAGTAACTCAGAGTGAGTGTGGTAACTGTTCTTAAGAGGGCAAATGACAAAGATCTCTCTGAGGAGGTGCTTAGAGCACAGACATGAATAAATGAGGGGACAAGATGTGAGACGATTTAGTGGGGAGAGTTTTCAGGCTGAAGGTACAACAAGCATAAAAAATGTGATGTAGGATCAGGCTTGATGTGATTCAGGCCAACATTACAAACCAGAGGGATGTGGGTCATGTTGCTGAAGAAGGCGGAGAGCTAGGCAAGAGCCAGACCGTATGGACACTCTAGGCTGTGATGCACAGTGACTTTCGGTCTGATTTTAGGTGTAATGGGAGCCATGAGAGGGTTTTGAGCAGGAGAATGACATGATCTTCTATATGTTTCTAACAGCTCACTCTGGATGCTCTATGGAAAATAGATGGCTAGAGGAGATACTGGCTGATAGAAGAGTGAAAGCAGGAAAAACAACTAGTCAGCTGTTGAGAAGTACAAGGTCATATCAGCTCATCATGGTCATCACTGCATCACACCAGCACTGAATGTTCATTGATTGCCAACTATGCACTGAGCTCCAGGCCTAATCCTCATATATGTTGTTTTACTGAATTCTCCCAACAGCTAACTCCATAACATCTCCAGTTTGTAAGTTAAACTTAGAGACGGTACACAACTTATCTCAGGCAATCTGTCTGGCAAATGGCAGCGCTTGGATGTGATCAGCCTGCCCTCATGATCACGACGCAATTCTGCATCAGTGGCACAGAGTGTCTAAACTCTTGGCAGCTAATCCAGATCTCAGAAGTCATGTTCTACACACCAGTGCCTAGAAAACCTTTTGTTCTGAACCTACTGGTATGTGTACTTACTTGTCCTCACCATGAACCCTTGTCGTATCAAAACCAAACACACAGTCTTTCTCTCTTCTCTGACTGCGGAATATCAGTTGTGTTCGGCACAGTCTAAGCCAGTCTTGGAGCTCCCATTCTCCCTGCTGGAATCTGGTCAAGGGTTGAGCAGGGGACCCAGTGCGAGCCAAGGAGGTGTGTGAGAAAGGCAGCTAGGGAGGTAAAGAAGTGCACTAGAGGAGATAGTACTGCTTTTCTCTCTTGATACCCTCACGACCTGCAGGGCCTCCCAGACCCATGGCCACCATCCTGTGACCCTGAGAGAAGCCCTGTGGGCCATGAATGATGGCAGAACACCAGAAGGAACCTAGGACCTTCACGTCCTGCTGAAATGAGCTGTTAAAATAACCAACTCTGAGGCTGCCCTAAATTCTAGTTTTCTATTTTCCTCACGACTTAAACCGATTGAGTTGGCTTTCTGTTACTTAGAGTAGAAAACATACCAAATGAGAAAGAAGCTAAAATGTAAATAAAAGCTGATTTGCTTGGCTTCAGACACTCACCATAGGAGATGCATGCATGTGCTCTCAGTCATGTCCAATGCTTCTGCGACCCCATGGACTGTATGGCTCCTTCCTCTTTTCATGGAATTTTCCAGGCAATGATAGTGGAGTGGGTTGCCATTTCTTACTCCAGGGGATCTTCCTGACCCAGGGATCGAGCCCACATTCTCTTGTGTCTCCTGCACCGGCAGACAGATTCTCTTGCACTGTGCCACCTGGGAAGCCCGCCATAGGAGATAAGTGTCTATTAATATTGTCATCATCCCACTTAATTTGTCCAAGAACCCCAGGCTAGTGAAAGACTGAAGTCTCCTGACCCCAATCCAGTGCTCACACCTATAGTAATTTTCAGTTATGGAGAACATGTCATTAGCCAGGACCCGCATTTCCTAATTGCCCTAGATAAGTGCCAGTGGGCACTTAACAGCTGATGTGTTCAGGAGAGTTTAAAGCTGACAAATGCATGCACACCCACCACACTGCCCAGCCATATGTGACTTGCAAATGCCTTTCACTACTACTGTCTTCAAAAAATTTTAAACTGGTTTTGCCATTTTTCTGTGGTATATGACAAAGAAGTGATTTTAACCTTCAAATTATTTAAGAGTATCATATTAAGTATTGTATGCTACAGTTTGTTTTAATGCATTCATTAATATTATTTATAATATGTAGTCATTACAGACAAATTTCCACTTTATATCATTTAACAACAAATACACAGTTAACTCTTTTAAAATTATATAAAAGAACACAATTTTCTAAATTATATATTGAATAAATATACTAAAAAGTGACGTGTCAAATCTGGCTTGGAGAATGTATGTACACTAAAAATACTTTGAGATTTAACTCCATGACGCAGCACCAGTACAAGCAAAAGCTGTTTTCTAAGAATTTATGTCTGAAATTATGGAATTTTATGCTAAAAACACTACTGGTTTATTTTTATAATTTCTACGTTTTGCTTATAAATGACAAGAGGGGACAGATTCTAGGCCGCTATTTGCAAGCACTCTGCAAATAGCTCATTGTGGGTGTGGGTAGACCCTTTATTCTCAATAAATGAAGAGCCAAATTGGGTATAATTGTTACTCTATTTTCTCCTCTTCACACTGTTTTTGAAGTACCAAGGACATCTTGATGCTCCATATAAGGATTTTTTTTTTTATCAGATGAATGCAATTTTCCGATTGGGGAAGGTAATTTTGAAGTAGGATTACAGTTTTGCCATTTTTTGCTCTTAATTATCTTGTATTTCATCATTGGTTCCTTATGTTTCTAGTCTTTAAACGCAATCTATTATGAGCACAAATCAAACATATTTGACTAAGAAGAAAAACAATTTAAAATGTAACAGTCTCGACCATCCCAGCAGTCAGTGCTGTTCAGCCAAGAGATAAACTGAGTGATGGAAAAATAAGCGTCCTCATCTGACATCCCTCTAACCACTGTGTGTGCTCACGTGTTGCACATCAACAAGCTTGCAGTCTTTCATTATAAATGGAAAAAATTAAACAATGTAGCACTTATTGTTTTTTTCATTAAACCTTTCATTTTTAAATAATTGGAGATTCATGTACAGTTGTAAGAAATAATACACAGGAATCATGTGTACATTTTACCTGGTTTCCCCCAGTGATACATCTTTGTCACTTACCACTTCTTTGCCACGTATCTTGTAAGACCTTTGTCCAGGATCACAACCACATACCGATATCGTTGCTGTCAAGATACAGAATCTCTCCAGCACCACAGGGACCCCTCCCACCCTGCCTGCTGCCTCTCACTCCTTATCTCTAACCCCTGGCAACCACTGCTCTGTCTTCATTTCTATAATTTTGTCACTTCAAGAATGTTACACAAAGAGAAGGATACAATATTTAACCTTTGGAACTGGCTTTTTTTTCAGTCAGCATAATTACCTTGAGGTTCATTCAAATTGTTTGACATATCAATAGTTGTTCCTCTGTATTACTGAGTAGTATTCCATGGCATTGGAGAAGGCAATGGCACCCCACTCCAGTACTCTTGCCTAGAAAATCCCATGGGCAGAGGAACCTGGTACACTGCAGTCCATGGGGTCGCTAAGAGTCAGACACGACTGAGCGACTTCACTTTCACTTTTCACTTTCATGCATTGGAGAAGGAAATGGCAACCCACTCCAGTGTTCTTGCCTGGAGAATCCCAGGGATGGGGGAGCCTGGTGGGCTGCCATCTATGGGGTCGCACAGAGTCGGACACTACTGATGCGACTTAGCAGCAGCAGCAGCAGCATTCCATGGCATGGAAGTACCACAGTTGCTTAACCACCTGGGTTGTTTCCATTTTTGGCTATTACAAGTAAAGTTGCTATTAACATTTGTATACAGGTTTATATACGAACATAAATTTTCATTTTGCTGAGATAAATGCTGAGTACAATTGCTGGTTTGGCTGATAGTTGCATGTTTAGCTTTTCAAGAAAAGATCCAACTGTTCCTGAGTGACGATAGCATGTTACAACAATACATGAATGATTCTGTTTCTCTACCTACATTACTGGCGTCACTATTTTTTGTTTTAGTCATTCTGATAGGTGTGTAGCGATACCTCATTGTGGTTTTAATTTACATATCCCTAGTGACTAGGGATGCTGAACATCTTTTCATGTGCTTAGTTGTCATCTGTATATTCTTATTGAAATGTCTTTAGGCCATTTTCTAATTGTATTTCTTGAGGTTGCTTGTTTTTACTGTTGAATATTGAGAGTTCTTTATACATTCTAAATACTAGCCTTTTGTGGACATGTGGTTTGAAAATATATTTTTCCAGTCTCTAGCTTGTCTTTTCATCCTTTTCATGGACTCTTTTGCAGAGCAAACAATTTTAATTTTGATGTGGTAAAGTTTATCAGTTTTTCCTTGTTACAGATTTTTTTTTTAATATCAAGTCTAAGGCTCACTCTGGAGAAGGCAATGGCAAGCCACTCCAGTGTTCTTGCCTGGAGAATCCCAGGGACGGCAGAGCCTGGTGGGCTGCCGTCTATGGGGTCGCACAGAGTCGGACACGACTGAAGCGACTTAGCAGCAGCAAGGCTCACTCTGGTGGTTCAGACAGTAAAAAATCCAGTCTGTAATGCAGGAGGCCTGGGTTTGATCCCTGGGTCAGGAAGATCTCCTGGAGAAGGAAATGACAACCCACTCCAGTATTCTTGCCAGGAAATCCCATGGACAGAGGAACCTGGCAGGCTACAGTCCATGGGGCTGCACAGAGTCAGACATGACTGAGCAACTTAACATTTTCACTTTCTAACTCTCAGAGATCAAAGATTTTTCTATTTTTAAAATAAAAGTTTAATAGTTTTACACTTAAGTCAATCATCATTGTGAGACAATTTTCATTCAAGGTCTGACACTTAGATTGAGATTCTTTTTGTTTCCTCTAAGCTTGTCAAATTGCCACATGTCATTTATTGAAAAAGCTTTTCAAGGGTCCCTAAAAAGCCAAACCAATCTTGAAAAAGAAGACTGGAGGGAAAACAAAGTTGGAGGTTTCCCACTTTCCAAATTCAAAACTTACTACAAAACTACAATAATCAAAACAGTGTGGTACTGGAAAAAAGACAGAAACATAGACCAATGGAACAGAACTGAGAGTCCAGCAACATATATATATATGGCCAATTGATTTTAATCAAGGAAACCAAGACTATTTAATGAAGAACAGTCTCTTAAACAAGTGGCACTTGGGACAATTGGATTTTCACATACAAAAGAATGAATTTGGACCCCTATCTAACTCCATACAAAAAATCAACTCAAAATTGATACATGACCTAGTTCAGTTCAGTCACTCAGTTGTGTCCGACTCTTTGCGACCCCATGAACCACAGCATGCCAGGCCTCCCTGTCTATCACCAGCTCCCGGAGTTTACCCAAATTCATGTCAATTGAGTTGGTGATGCCATCTAACCATCTCATCCTCTGTCATCCCCTTCTCCTCCTGCCTTCAATCTTTCCCAACATCAGGGTCTTTTGAAATGAGTCAGCTCTTCACATCAGGTGGCCAAAGTATTGGAGTTTCAGCTTCAACATCAGTCCTTCCAATGAATACCCAGGACTGATCTCCTTTAGGATGGACTAGTTGGATCTCCTTGCAGTCCAAGGGACTCTCAAGAGTCTTCTCCAACACCACAGTTCAAAAGCATCAATTCTTCTGCACTCAGCTTTCTTTACAGTCCAACTCTCACATCCATACATGACCACTGGAAAAACCATAGCCTTGACTAGATGGACCTTTGTTGACAAAATAATGTCTCTGCTTTTTAATATGCTGTCCAGGTTGGTCATAAATACAAGCTTAAACCATAAACTTTCAGAAGAAAACATAGGGGTAAAATTTCATGACCTTGGATTTAGAGATGTAGTCTTAGATATGATACCAAAAGCATGAGCAACAGAAGAAAAACAGAAAAGTTGGGTTTTATAAAAATTTAAACCTTCCATGCATCAAAGAACATCAGGAAGTAAAAAGACAACCAGGAGAAGGTAATGGCAATGCACTCCAGTATTCTTGCTTGGAGAATCCCGTGGACAGAGGAGCCTGGTGGGCTGCTGTCCATGGGGATGGGGTCACACAGAGTCAGAGACGACTGAAGCGACTTAGCATGCATGCATGCATTGGAGAAGGAAATGGCAACGCACTCCAGTATTCTTGCCTGGAGAATCCCAGGGATGGGAGAGCCTGGTGGGCTACCATCTATGGGGTCACACAGAGTTGAAGTGAAGTTCAGTCGCATGACTGAAGCGACTTAGCAGCAGCATCAGAATGGGGAAAATATTTTTAAATCCTATATCTGATAAGGGGGTAACATAAAAATATAAATAACCCTCACAACTCAACATCAGAAAAAGAACTTGAATAGACATTTATCTAGAGAAGATATATAAATAGCCAAAAAGCACATGAGAAGATGCTCAACATTCTTAGCCATTAGGGAAATGCAAATCAAGATAAGATACGATTTTATGCCCACTAGCATGGCTCAAAGAGCTTGCAGGTTTGTACGTCAATGTTCAGCAACCTCCACACTTCACGAATGGGATAGGCAGTAAGGGCTACAGGAATTCAACAGATGTGCCTTTGCCCTAAGTAGTCAGGAAGGCCATGCTGAGGGCTCCTTAAGAACACAGCAGAATCTTTCGCATTTCAGAACCACCAGTGTCTGGCACAGGGCCTGGCTCACAGTTCACACTAGGTAAAGGTTTTCTGAAGACAGGATGATTGAAACAACCTTACTGTTCCACCTGAGAGCTGTGCAACCTGAGACAAGGCACCTAACCACTCTACCTTGATTTCCTTTTCTACAAAGTGGGAACAATAACACAACCTGCTATCCAGGGTTGCTCTGAGAATTACATGAGTTCATATGTACAAAGCACTCGTTTAGTAAGGACTAAGTGCTGTGTAAATATTTGCTCTTATTATTATTATTATAGCTATGCATAAATGAACAGACAGTCTCGAATAGGATCTTGGAGCAGACTTTAACAGATGGACTATGGGGGGCGTGGGGTGGGGTGGACCTAGCACAAGCAAATGTGCAAAAATAGGAATAAAAATTATTGCTACTTATTGAATATCAACTGAACACTAGTGCTTAATTCCCTAACAACCCCTTGAATACAGTAATTATCCTTATTATACAGATGAGGAAACTGAGGCTCAGAAAGGTTAAGTGACTTACTGATAGTTACACAGTTCATAAGGCATCTGGGATCTGCATTGTTTGACTGGAAAAGAAAGGTATTAAGGATAGCAAAAAAGACGGATGGCAACTGGATTGTGTCAGGGCAGTTTGGGCTTTATTCTGTTGAGGAGCTGCAGTGACAAGGTGAAAGCCAGGCTCTTGGAAAATGACCCCATTAGTGATGTGACAAGACAGACTGGACTTAATGTTGTATTTTCTCCAGCTAGAAGCTCACTTTTCGGTTCTGTCCTGTTCCTGCACTTGTTCTCCCCTGGAGCCCACCTCAGTAAGCATTCATCCTTACCCCACCACTGAAATGGCTCTTGTGAGGTCACCTCCATGCTGCTACATCCAGTGGTAAATTATCAGTCCTCACCCTACTTGACTTATTCATTCAACAAATTGTTTGTTGAGCATGTTTTCTGTGCCAGGCCCTAGTTTAGGAGCTGGGCATCAAGCATAGAATAATGTAGGAAGAGTCCCTGTGCTCATGAACTTGCAGTCCAGTGACCAGCAGAACTGGACACAGCTCATCACCTGCTTGCCTTAGCCATATCTCCTCCACTCCATTTTTAGGATGTCACTCTCTGGGTTTCTCTGTCCCTCCCTGGCCATTCCTGCTTGACCTGCTATGCTTGTTTCTATTTGTGTCTCCTCCCTCTAAATGCTGAGGTGCTCTGGGTCCTATTCCTGGGATCTCTGCTCTTCAGTACCTTTACTCGCTGTGTTCAGGAGCTCTTCCAGTGCATGGCTTTTATTACCTGTGCAAGCTGCCAACTCTGAAACTCCTATCTTTTTAGCCTGGAGACCATCCTCCTGAACTCCAGGCTCCTATATGGCCCACCCTGAGCTACTCCCCTTGAGTAGCTGAAAGTGAAAGTATTAGTTTCTCAGTCATGTCTGACTCTTTGTGACCCCATGGACTGTAGCCTACCAGATTCCTCTGTCCATGGAATTCTCCAGGCAAGAATACTGGAGTGAATAGCCGTTCCTTTCTCCAGGGGATTTTCCCGACCCAGGGATTGAACTTGGGTCTCTTGCATTGCAGGCAGATTCTTTACCATCTGAGCCACCAGGTGGGGCCTCTGAATAGCTGAAGGGCATCTCAAATTTAATGGGCTCAGTCTGATTCCTGACTTTTCTTTCTTCAAAGTTGAATTTTCTCCACTCAGTCTTCCTCAGATCTGAACATGGTAACCCCATCCTTTCAGTTGTTCAGTCCAAAATGTTGAAGTCATCCACGGCTCTTCTCTTTCTGTTACATCTCAATTGAATCCATCAGCAAATCTTTTTTAAAATTAATCTTTATTGCAGTATCATTACTTTACAATGTTGTGTGAGTTTCTGCTATGCAGCAAAGTGAATCAGCTATACATATACCCATGTCCACTCTTGTTTGGATTTCCTTCCCACTTAGGTCACTACAGAACTTTGAGTTCCCTGTGCTATACAATAGGTTCTCATTACTTCCCTATTTCATACGGAGTAGTGTATATATGTCAACCCCCATCTCCCAATTCATCCCACCTCTCTTCCCCGCTTGGTATTCATACACTTGTACTCTACAACTGTGTCTGTATTTCTGCTTTGCAAATAAATTCATCTATACTATTTTTCTAGATTCCACATATAAGTGACATTATACAATATTTGTTTTTCTCTTTCTGACTTACTTCACTCTGTATGTCGGTCCCTAGATCCAACCACACCTCTGCAAATTGAAGTTTTGTTCCTTTTTATGGCTGAGTAATATTCCTGTGTGTGTGTGTGTGTGTGTGTGTGTGTGTGTGTGTGTGTGTTTACCACATCTTCTTTATCCATTCCTCTGTTGAGGGACATTTAGGTTGCTTGCTTCCATGTCCTGGTTATTGTATATAGTGCTGCAATAAACACTGGAGTGTGTGCATCTGTTTAAATTATGGTTTTCCCCTGAGTATATGCCCAGGAGTGGGATTTCTAGGTCATATGGTAATTCTAATTTTAGTTTTTTAAGGAACCTCTTTACTGTTCTCCATAGTGGCTGTATCGATTTATATTCTCATCAATAGTGCAAGAGGATTCCCTTTTCTCCACACCCTCTCCAGCGTTTATTGTTTGTAGATTTTTTGATGATGCCCATTCTGACTGGTACGAGGTGATACCTCATTGTAGTTTTGATTTGCTTTTCTCTAATAATTAGTGATGTTGAGGATATTTTCAGGTACCTGTTGGCTATCTTTATGTCTTCTTCAGAGAAGTGTCTATATAGGTCTTCCAGCCATTTTTTTGTTTGGGTTATTTCGTTGATTTTTTTTTTTTTTTTTATTGATCTGTATTGAGCTGTTTGTACATTTTGGAGCATAATCCCTTGTCAGTTACTTTGTTAAGTATTTTCTCCCATTCTGAGGGTTGTCTTTTTGTCTTGTTTACAGTTTCCTTTGCTGTGCAGAAGCTTTTAAGTTTAATTAGGTCCCATTTGTTTATTTTTGTTTTTATAGATCAACAGAACAGGATAGAAAGCCCAGAGATAAGTCCAGGCACCTATGGACACCTAATCTATGACAAAGGAGGCAAGAATATACAATGGAGAAAAGACAGTCTCTTCAATAAGTTCTACTGGAAAAACTGGACAGCTCATGTAGAAGAATGAAACTGGAACACTCCCTAACACCATACACAAAAATAAACTCAAAATAGGTCAAAGACCTAAATGTAAGCCTGGACACTATAAAACTCTTAGAGGAAAACATAGGCAGAACACTCTGACATAAACAGCAAATTTTTTCAGCTTCACTTTCTCAGCATATCACTGCCTTCACGGCCGCCCAGCACTGTCGCAGGCCACCACCAACTTTCAGCTACATCACGAGCGCTTGCTTCCCTTCCCCCCAACCTGAACCCACCATAGACTATTCTCAAAACTGGAATCAGAGCTTCCTCTTAAATATCAGTTGGACCATGCCAATCTTTTTCTTGACCCCATCCCCCAAAGACTTCTCATTTCACTTCAAGGAAAACCCCAAGTCCTCATGAGAGCCTGTAAGACCCTACACGATCATCCCATCATCTCTCTGATGTGACTCTCCCTTCTGTCCTCCTTGAACAAGGAGCAGCTGCAGCTGCACTGGCCTTGCGGAAGACTCCAGGCACTCGCCTGCCTGAGGCTGCCTTCCCGACCCCCACAGGCTCCCTCCTCTTCCACAGGGCTCTGCTTCTTCACAAGGCCTTTCCTGACCAGCCTACTTAAAATTTCAACCCTTCCCCACCCAAACATGCCCCATCCCTGTTCTCTGCTTTGTTTTTCTCCCATAGCACTTATCATCTTTCAACACACTATATATTTTGCTTTTAACTCTCTATCCCCACTGGAATGTGAGCTCCATGAGGGCTGGACATGTATCTCTTTAGTTCCTTAGTATATCCTCAATCCCTAGACCAGAGTGGCAATACATCCATCAACATTTGTTGAGTGGATGATTAAATACATATATAGGGATCCTGAGTGTCAGAGAGGGGAGGGTCTATGACCAGTCATCAGGTTTTCCCCAGCCCTAAGTCAACAGAGAAGGTATGTGGGGCTCGTAGGGTGACCCTGGAGAGGGGAGAGATTTCCCAGGCAGATTCCCAACAGCCTCAGCTCCTTCCCCAAGAGAGGCCCTCATCTTGTCCTCAGAGCTTCCTCTGCTTCCAAAGCAGACCCAGAGCTCCGAGTCAAGTCAGGGAGTTTCAAGTAGGGCCAAATCCCTGGAGGAGGAAGGCGCGAGCTCCCCTTCCTGGGGCCATCTGAGGAAGAGGCAGGGAGGGCAGAGAAGAGCAGTGGGTGGCACGGAGCCTGCATGGACCAGAGCCTCCAGCCCTAGCCTGTACTGCATTATCTCTGACCACCCAGGTTCAGAGGGTCCCACAAGCTTCCATCTACAACCTCGTGTGCTCCTAGTCCAGGGCTGAGCCTGGGGAAGAGTTGAAGGTGGCCACCCTACCCACGGTGGTCTTTCCCACAGGCACATTCTCCATCCCCAACTTCTTTGCCCAGACTCTTGATGAGCCAGGAGAAAAAGAACTGACTTTTTAGATGGAGAAGGCAATGGCACCCCACTCCAGTACTCTCGCCTGGAAAATCCCATGGATGGAGGAACCTGGTAGGCTATAGTCCATGGGGTTGCAAAGAGTCGGACATGACTGAGCGACTTCACTTTTTCACTTTTTTTGACTTTTTTAGAACAGGAAGAAAGAATCTGCACTGGTTCTGATTAACATTAAAAGACAGGCCCCATTCACATCCACCACAGGTATGTTAAACAAACACGAAAGTGACAACAGGCACAGTGCCGTGACAGAGGAGCCTGCGGTTATCACGGTGACAGGGTGCACCCAGCCCACGTGCCATTCATTAAGGCTTCTCCCTCTGCTGGTGCATGAAATTATCCGCCCGGACGGAGCTGCACCTACATTTGTGCCGACTAGCAACATGGCATCCTCTCATTATCCCCTTGGTCACAGATCCACCTGGAGGGGTGTGATTAATGACAGTCTCATAAAGCCTGGGGGAAGGGGCCATCCCCGGTGCCCTGTAAGAGTGAAATTGCCACTCACAGTCACATAAATCACCACGTGTCAATCCCAGCTTCCTGGCTATCACACCCTAGTGAGCCACCCCACGGCCTCGAAGATGTGACAGGTTATCTAGGACAGCAGAATCCGCCGCTCTCAGGGACACCTTGTACCCAACTCCAAAGCAAGGTCAGAGTTTAGCTCTAATTATCCCAGCCCACTCCTGGCTCTGAGACCTCCTAACAGGGTGAAGAAAGAAGCAAGGTGTTTATATCAGGGGAAATACTAAATGTGGAGTGATGGCCTGATTCATTTCACAGCTATAGTCTTTTTTTATTTGTTCATAATTTTCTACACTACTGCTTCCAATTTGATACTGTCTGGGCCTAGGATGACAATAAGAATGGGATAACAGATGATGAGCTCAAAACACTGAACACCGTCAGAGTCACCCTGCATGTATGTACAATCAATATGTCACTTGGAAGAAGAAGCCATTGGCCACTGGGCAGAGTAGGGAATGTGAAATGTCACAGAATTCAAGATGCATTTCTTATGTACTTAGGAACTGTCACCATAGCTCCCTCATTGCCCAGGAAAGGAAACAGGCTTAATGTTTCATTATCAGTTGCCTTAGACAAATGAATTCAAAATCCAAAAGAAATATGGAAAGATTTCCAAGTGACTCCTTTTGCTTTGGTTGGCAGGGGTGCTGGGTACTGTTGTGCAGGTTATCTACTGCACAACTCCAGGGTGCGCGTGGGGGTCACAACTTCCGTAGACTACATTGTGAAACAGCACCTCCTAAAGTCAGTAAGTCATTTCTGTACAACCATGTGTAGCAGCCTTATGGGTGATTGAGCAACTTGGAGTTAACGCTCATCACGAAGACCCAGCTTCAGAGTGCCCATGATAATAGCCTGAAAAATCCATGTACAGACCCACAGATAACTAGTGCAGTGAACATTCTGTTATCAGGCTCAGTAGGGCAAGGGTCTATTCCATTTATTCTAGATACTCTGGTTAATAAAGCTGTCCTGTATATACATGTATTGTTAATGATTCATTTTTAATTATTTGAATATTATCAAAACTCTCTAAACTTGATAACTCCTTTAAACATGACCTATCTTTGTTGAGAGGCACTTCAACAAGATTTTATGAAGACAATGTCATGATACATTTCAAAATATAAGATTTTAAATATCCTGTGACCAGCACTTCTACTCTGAAGAGTTAATCCTACAAAAATAAGTTAAAGTACACAAATATATTTGCATGTTAGTATATACCTGTGGAAAATTCTTCAAGAGATGGGAATGCCAGACCACCTGATCTGCCTCTTGAGAAATTTGTATGCAGGTCAGGAAGCAACAGTTAGAACTGGACATGGAACAATAGACTGGTTCCAAATAGGAAAAGGAGTTCGTCAAGGCTGTATATTGTCACCCTGTTTATTTAACTTATATGCAGAGTACATCATGAGAAACGCTGGACTGGAAGAAACACAAGCTGGAATCAAGATTGCCAGGAGAAATATCAATAACCTCAGATATGCAGATGACACCACCTTTATGGCAGAAAGTGAAGAGGAACTAAAAAGCCTCTTGATGAAAGTGAAAGCGGAGAGTGAAAAAGTTGGCTTAAAGCTCAACATTCAGAAAACAAAGATCATGGCATCTGGTCCCACCACTTCATGGGAAATAGATGAGGAAACAGTGGAAACAGTGTCAGACTTTATTTTTCTGGGCTCCAAAATCACTACAGATGGTGACTGTAGCCATGAAATTAAAAGACACTTACTCCTTGGAAGGAAAGTTATGACCAACCTAGATAGCATATTCAAAAGCAGAGACATTACTTTGCCAACAACGGTCCATCTAGTCAAGGCTATGATTTTTCCTGTGGTCATGTATGGATGTGAGAGTTGGACTGTGAAGAAAGCTGAGCGCTGAAGAATTGATGCTTTTGAACTGTGGTGTTGGAGAAGATTCTTGAGAGTCCCTTGGACTACAAGGAGATCCAACCAGTCCATTCTGAAGGAGATCAGTCCTGGGATTTCTTTGGAAGGAATGATGCTAAAGCTGAAACTCCAGTACTTTGGCTACCTCATGCGAAGAGTTGACTCATTGGAAAAGACTCTGATGCTGGGAGGGATTGGGGGCAGGAGGAGAAGGGGACGACAGAGGATGAGATGGCTGGATGGCATCACTGACTCGATGGACGTGAGTCTGGGTGAACTCTGGGAGTTGGTGATGGACAGGGAGGCCTGGCGTGCTGCGATGCATGGGGTCGCAAAGAGTCGGACACGACTGAGTGACTGATCTGATCTGATCTGATATACCTATGTGTATACACACACATATGCAAATATGATTTTTAACAGCAAAAACAAAGGACATCATTTGAATATATACTAGTAAAGTATTTGCTAGATGAATTATATGCATAAAGTGCAATATTACACAGACTTTAAAATAATCTACTATAGCTATTGGTTGGGCTTCCCTGGTGGCCCAGACAGTAAAGAATCTTCCTGCAATGCGGGAGACCCAGGTTCAATTCCAGGATAGGGAAGATCCCCTGGAAAAGGAAATGGCAACCCACTCCAGTATTCTTGTCTGGGAAATCCCATGGACAGAAGAGTCTGGTGGACTACAATCCAATGAGGTTGCAAAGAGTCAGACACGACTGAGTGAATAACATAGCTATTTGTACTTGTACAGTTCTTATCCTTCTTCTCTGCTTCTTCCTCTTTTCTGTAGTCCCAGCAAATTTGAACATTCTTTTCATGTTTGGGGAATCAGCTGTCTTACAACATTGGGTTGGCCAAAAAGTTCATTTGGATCTTTCCATTAAGATCAGAAAACCCAGAATTAACTCTTTGGCCGAGCCAATACCTTTGTCCCATGGCAGAAGCCAGAAATCCCACTTCCCAGAGTGCTCTGCAGCGAGGACACAGGGTTGCAGTCTGGTTCCACCAGAGGGACACACCACACAGGTCTACACAAGGAAAATGAGGAGACCGGCTCAGAGAGGGGTAATGTTTTGCGGGTGAGGAGAGTGCCTGAGATGGCTTGCTTTAGGACTTGCAAGAACCTGACACAAAGCCCTGTCAGCGCTAGTGGCAGGGGTACTTTCAGCACTAATTCCCAGTGAGTTCCTAGCTATGTGCTGTGAGTTCCTAGTACAGCATTTGTAGCCCCGAGGGTTTCCTGGTAACATTTTCTTATCAGGGAAGCTCTGTATCATGACCTTGGCCATTGCTCCTCAAAGCAGAGTTCTGGACCTAGTGCTCTGGCCCCCAACACCTTTCTGATCAGCCCATCTTTTTCAGTAAGTTTGTGTTCTTCCTACAGAGCTAGGTCAGCTTCCACTGCCTGCAAAGATATTCACAAAACAGGTATCCTTGACTTCATAATTTCAACTTTGGAATCAGCCACACTTATGTACAACACATGTGGAGACTCTCTAAGCCACTACTCAAGTACCAGCTTCAGACCTTCAGAACTCACCAGAAGGATGCATATTTGAGATCTGCAGGGTGGCACTGTCTGCCAGCCCCCAATCCAGGTTAAGGAGCATGGCCAGGCAAGTTCGTACAATTATCCTTGAATATTTTTATTGCATCATGCCCTCTTGTTTCATTAAAATGAATAATAAGAAGAGAAATTAAAATGTTGATATTAACAACAAGAAGACAAGGTCTCATATGCCTAATAAAATTGAAACAAAGAAATTACTGGGGCACTGCAAGGAGAAAGTCTTCAGCCTTGATTTGCTGCTCATGGACTTAAGCTTGTGGACTTTGTGTTCAACTGCAAAGTATAAGAACAAATTCGAAGAATGAGATGCCAGAATAATTTAGATTTCTGAGATTGCAATTACCTCAGAAAATGTATGTCGATTATTTACTTTTGCAAATTTAGCTTCTGAACATCTTTTCAGAAATGCATTATGTGTGGAAAGATGGACTGCCCATACCTTCTGAAGTATCAATAAAATAGAATAGGATAAAGCAAGCAAAGGTTTGACCCCAGCTTTAAAACAATGATATGAACATTAAAAAATCTGGAACTATATACTGCAAGGTCTCAAAACTTGTTAATTCTGTAGGCTGAATTAACAGGCTACAGAAAGGTAGGAAATTTCACTGGCCTTTGGAAGATCACACAGCCTTTAAGTGTTTGAAATGCTGCAATGAGCAAGTTTTACTTACTAGTAGCATCTATAGGGTCGCATAGATTTGGACACGACTGAAGTGACTTAGCAGCAGCAGCAGCAGCAGAATCATCAAAACTCCCAAAAAATTTTCCATTGTGAAAAAACAATACGATGGCTTGTCAGAGCTTCCTAAGACCTGGGGCTATTATGAACGGATGAGTCCCAGACCCTGGGCTCTGGGAGACTTCTGTCCTCTCCCCGACCCTTCTGCAGCCTGATGTGTGGCTCATTTCTGTCATGCCACCTCCTCTGGGCCTTACGTCTTGATTCCTAAAATTAGGGGGTAGGCACACACTCCCATGGTGGCCCTCTGGAGTTTTTCACAATGAACAGAGGGTTTACCACCACTGAGGGCAAAGCAGGTCCCCCACCAGACAGGTGCCCCTCCCATACAACTGTCAATAGACACAAGAACTAAGCCTTTTCTTAAGAGAAACTGCCCAACAATGTTGTTCAGGGTGAATACAGCTAATTGATTGTTCTGTTTAATAAAGTGAGATCCTGCCCCCAAGGCAGCATGGGCCAATAGAGCTCACAAGGATCAGAGAGAAAACAGTGAAGCCGGCATCCCCCTGCTTACAAGGAGGGGAAGGAGAGCCTGGCAGCAGCTCAGAAAGAGATGCAACAGCATGCAGAGAAGACCCAAGGACAAAGCAGAGCTATTCTTGTCTGACTGCTTCCCAGGAAGGCAGCTTATCCTTCTACCATTTCTAATACTTCCATTATTCTTTCAGTAAATAATATGGGGGAAAAAAGACCTAAATTCAAGCAGCTATCAAAATAAAATGGTGAGAAAAAGGTAAAGGTGTTGGGCTTGGTAAATGTGTCCTTCCCAGGGCCACAGGAGTGTGCTTTGCTAGGAAAAGAGAGGGTTCACCCAGGTTGGATGTCCAGGTGTCCAGCAGAGATGTGGAATCTGCCGTCAGCTGGACCAGCCCTTCTGGTCCCTGGAGTTCAACTTGTAGCTGTGCTGAGAAAGACCAGTCCGGTTCTCATACTTTTCTTGGCTCCAGCCTGCAAGTCAGAGGTTAAAGTTCCCTTTTTTTTCCTAGGCCTGTGGCAGGACAGGGCAGGGACTGATCTGTGAACCCCATGGTAGAATTAAAGATTCTGCTAAGATCCTTGCCCTGCTTGCTCTCAAGTCTTGCTGGGCTTCAGCCCCTGCTCTCCACAAGCATCTTCACCCTCCAGTTGTTTGGTTGCTCAGTGTCTGACTCTTTGTGACCCCACTGACTGCAGCACACCAGGCTTCCCTGTTCTTCACCATCTCCTGGAGTGTGCTCAAACTCACGTCCATTGAGTCACTGATGCCATCCAACCATCTCGTCCTTTGTCATCCCCATCTCCTCCTGCCTTCAGTCTTCCCCAGCATCAGAGTCTTTTCTAATGAGTCAGCTCTTCACATCAGGTGGCCAAAATATTGGTGCTTCAGCTTCACCATCAGTCATTCCAGTGAATATTCAGGCTTGATTTCCTTTAGGACAGACTGGTGTGATCTCCTTGCAGTCCAAGGGACTCTCAAGAGTCTTCTCCAGCACCACAGTGAGAAAGCATCAATTCTTTGGCACTCAGCTTTCTTTATGGTCCAACTCTCACATCTCTACTTGACTACTGGAAAAACCACAGCTTTGACGATATGGACCTTTGTTGGCAAAGTAATGTCTCTGCTTTTTAATACATGGTCTAGGTCTGTCATAACTTTTCTTCCAAGGAGCAAGTTCTTTTAATTTCATGGCTGCAGTCACCATCTGCAGTGATTTTGGAGCCCAAGAAAATAAAGTCTGTCAATGTTTCCGTTGTTTCCCCATCTGTTTGCCATCAAGTGATGTGACTGGATGCCATGATCTTAGTTTTTTGAATGTTGAACTTTAACACCCTCCAGAGCCTTTGGCAAAGGGCGGTTCTGTGGCTGGGCTCTTCCTGTCCCCAACCTTCAGGGGGACAACAGTGTCACAAGTGTTGGAACAACTGAGGTAGTCTCCCTGCTTCCATGGAGGGTAGAGATAGCAAGGTGGATGGTGGGAGAGAGAGGGAAGTTTCTTACTTGTTGTTCCCTTATTTAGGTCAAGAGACAACTTCCTTCTGCCTCCTGCCTCTCTGACCCTTCAAATGAAGTCATTGCTTGCAATCTTCCCTGCTGGTCATTTCCCCTTTGCATCTCCTCCAGACCTACGCCCTATCTTCTTCCTGGCTTTGTACCCCAAGGGATGACCACTATGGACTATGGGCAGCACCTAGAAGTCCCCTTTCCTCTGGTTCCTATTCAGTTCTGCCCATTGAGAGCACCAGCAGTCAGAAAATGGAAAGAGAGACATGCTGTATATTTCTCTCCCTGCTCCCTCCTTATTTTATGACTATAGCTCCTGCCAGGAAGCTCCGTAGCTTAGCTCTCATAGGACTCTGTTGGCATTATTTCCCCGCTCCCCCATCCCTTTGGTCCTCAGGGTGGTAAGACCTTGCCCCTGGGGACCCCATTATCCTTTGTTTGTTTCCTTTCCCATTCCCACACTAATTTAAGTAGTCTTCTCATTAAACCTCTTCAATTGACCTATCTGGGTGGATACTGTTTCAAGATCTTAAACGATACATATGCCATCCTTTTGTCTTTGAGAGTCTGCTTTTTCATCCCTCCTGGGTGATGTAGATGGTTCCTGAACAAAAGGAAGCCCTAAGAGATAGCCATGGTGGATGACGGGTGAAGCACACCCTCAGGTACAGGTAAGCGCTAATGCGGCAAGCCCAGCACTCACTTGGAAAAGATACCTGAAGGTAAACATTTCTAATCAAGGGTGAGGGTCACTGAGACAAGCTGGCTGGTTTCTCTGATCACAGCATCCCTTGTTGTTATGATTCGTTCATCCACTCAACACATGTTTTTGAGCACCTACTGGCTACCAGGAACTTTGTTAGGTATAGTGGGCTGACGAGTAGCCCCTGAAATATGTCCATGTCCTGATCCCCAGGACCCGTGGATATGACCTTATATGGGAAAAGTTGTGACCAAGGATTTTGAGAGGAGTTTATCCTGAATGATCTGGGTGGGCCCTAAATCCAATGACAACTGCCCTTACAAGAGTGAAGGAGAAGGAAATGTGACAGAAGAGGAGGGGGCAGTGTGACCATGGAGGAAGAGACTATAGCAATGCAGCCACAAGCCAAGGGGCATCAGAAACCACCAGAAATTGGGAGAGGCAGAAGAGGACCCTCTACTAGAGGCTTTGGAGGGAGCGCAGCCCTGCCAGCATCTTGATTTGTGACTTCTGATCTCCAGAACTCTATGAGAATTAATTTCTCTTGTTTTAAGCCACCCAGTTTGTGATACTTTATAACTGCAACCCCAGGAAACTAATACACTAGTTTCTGAGAATAGAATACTGATCAAAACATACATGGTCCCTACCCTCCTAGAATATACAGTCTAGGGGAGCAAACAGACAATGAACGAGTGATCAAAGGTAAGTAATTACCGACTATGATGAAACAACAATATACTTGGATAGAGAAGAGTGCAGAGGAGCGCTTTATTTATTGGATTTATTGGAGTTTAGGGTCAGCATCTTTGAGGAGGTGATCTTTGAGCTAAGTTTTGAAAGGTGAGAAGAACCAGCCATAGAAAACTCTCAGAAAAGAGCTCTCCAGGCAGAGGAGACAACAAGCTGAAGACTTTGTGATTGGAAACAGATTCTAGAAACATGAAGTAGTCCAGTATAGGTAGAATGAGGTCAGAGAGGTGGGGAGGGCTAGGACACACCAGGCTCATGGGCCATGATAAGCTCTTGGTATTTTATTGGTATAAAGGCATCTGATGGTTGAGCGCTGGATACCGTGGGCTACTTTAAGGTTTTATGTCAATTCCTCTGGTTATTGGTGGGAAATAGCTTGGGACGGGGGATCAGGGAGAGCATGAAGACCAGTTAGTAGACTCTTAAAGTCTTCTATTTGAGCTCTGAAGATGGACTATGTGATCCCTTAGAGATGGAGAAGAGGAGGTGAATTGAAGACATATTTTGGAGCTAGAACTGTTGAGAATTGATGGATACTGGGAAGGCAAGAAAGACATGAGTTAAGGATGAAAACAAGATTTTAGCTTTGAGTAACTGGGTATATGTTGGTGCCATTTATTCAGATGAGACAATGAGGAGCACAGTGGGAAAGGAATGAAACCAGGAAATATGCTCCCACTCCCATCACAGTGTCAATAAATTCTTCTGAGATAAAGAAAGTTAGCCCAGTTTCTGTTGTTTTAGGGACCCAGGGAAAAGTGTCCTGGCTCCTGCAAAAGGGGCACTAAGACCATTGGCCACCTAGATCTAAGCCCCTAATACCATTCACCACAACACACAGAGAAAACCAGGAGTAGGGAGTAGGGTCTTCCAGAGAGATACCTGTCCTGTCTCCCATGCGGCATCCACAGTCTGCTCTAATTAAGGGTTCCAATGATCAGGATCTAATTTAATAAACCCTCGCCCCATCCAATTGACTCTACTAATCATTCACCATGTTTCTGACCCTGCTGGAGGCACCATGAGATGATCTGGGGGAAACAATGATTGAAAGATATCTCCTGAATACCTGAACACACCACTACTTAACAAACACTCCACTAAAACATTTTATGTTCTAGGTCAATGTCACCTCAGTTTCTTGAATTCTAAAAATTGACTACCCTTCCCCAATCTTCCCTACAAACATATATTATAAGAAATTTACTCTATAAAAAGATGACATGTCCACATGGTCTAAACCTGCCTTCAAGGCAACAGAGACAAGGACCATGATGATGATGGAGCCTGCTCAGGGTCTGCCGGACAGCTGAAATCTTGTGTTAAAATATTAGATGATACTCTTTCTGGAGAAGGTGTCTGAAGAATCACCTCCCAAATCCATTATGTGGGTCATTTTCCTTCATTCCTCTCTAACATACACCATACTGCTCAGATCCAGGAAGAAGGCAAAATATACACATGGCCTCATGCCATTTGCCAAAAGTTTATGCATATTTCTCATTAGAAATCCATTCACTCTAGCTTCACTCTGCCCTCCTTAGCATTTATTTAATCTCTTATTTTAAGGCCATGTCCGATACTAACATTCTTGATAATTTGATTTCCCACTCACAAGAAACTAAAAACAGTAACTATGAATGGCTAGCTAAAAGCTTGAGAACAAAGGAGGAGACAGACATTAAAAAGCAGAAATAAGAATAGGAAAAGTTTGGGGCCAGATAGTACCAGGGCAAACAATCCCACTCAATTCAGTAACCCTGGGGGGCAGCACTGCAGGGTTTAATGCCTGATAGTTCAGTTGGTAAAGAATCTGCCTGCAATTCAGGAGACCCCAGTTCAATTCCTGGGTCTGGAAGATTCCCCTGGAGAAGGGATAGACTACCCATTCCAGTATTCTTGGGCTTCCCTGGTGGCTCAGACAATAAAGAATCTGCCCGCAATATAGGAGACCTGGGTTCGATCCCTGGTTTGGGAAGATCCCTGAAGAAAGGAACAGCTACCTAGTCCAGTATTCTGGCCTGGAGAATTCCATGGACAGAGAAGCCTGGCAGTCTATGGGGTTGCAAAGAGTCGAACACAACTGAGTGACTTTCACTTACTAATTAGTGGTGCCAGGACAGCTACTGGGCAAAGACAAGTCTCCTCTGACTAAGGTTGTCAGGACCAATCTTTTCCAAGATGAAATCTCTAGGCTGACCCCCTGAAAGAGCAGTCAATATCAACTCAATACGGTAGGATGTGTCATGCACCTATAGCGTACTCAGCACAGTTCCAAGCCTGGAAGAAGCCAATCACAGCTGCCTGCTGAGTCATGGGGTACTCCTCAGCCTCAGTTCTCCTGGCCTCAAGGGGTCTTCTGGGCACTGATGCTATAGGCATAGAAAGGAACTCAGTGCTGACATTTTAAAATTAAAAACAAAGATCTGTACTTACTTTGATGAACATTGATATCCAGACAATATTCCAATAGCTGTATTAAGTAAACATAAATGTGAGAATGGCTAGTTAGGAGAAGCATCCATGGTCACTGTGGTGCCAGTGGGCACCTTGCTCACACCCCATCAATTAGATGTTTCACTTTGATTATAAAATGATCCACTGTGCCAGGAGTGAGTTCATATACCCAGAAATTACCACGTACATAATGCTCAACAAGTCATATATCACTCACACATGTTCATAGTCCAGAACACACGTGTGCTGAGTCGAGATGTAAGTTGTTCGTGCAAGAAGGGCCTTTAGCAATGAAATGGCTCAGTCTCTTCCTTCTGTGAGTGGGAAACTCAGGTGAAGGGAGAAGGAGGAATCCTAAAATCCCCTCCAGGCCAAACACCATCAACTCAACTCACAGGCCTTTATGGGTCACACAGCATTTTGTCCCTGAGGCCTTGAATCCTCAGCAGACAAATGTACTGACGTCAAGCGCACCCCACTAGGCACCCACGTCGAGTAGCTGGAGGCCTCTACAGAACCCCAAACTCTTTGAGTCACAAGGAGGCAGCCCTGTTCGAACACTGGCTCTGGAAAGCTCTTCCTCAGGAGAGTATCCCCTCCCTGCTCCAACGCAAGCTCCTGTCTAGAATCTTCTCTCCTGCTGAGGATTAACTATGCTGCATCTTGGGCAGGAAATGAGTTCTTTGCTGCTTATTGTGGTCAAATCCTAAAATGAAGTCAATCTAGCAGTGAAGGCTGCATAAACTTATGTCTCTTTATTAATTCATGAGGCACTTTGCAGTCCACCACTTTCCATGCTGAGATTGATGGAAGCCAAAAAAGAAGTGCATGTGAAATTACGTCTTTGATAACTTCTGCTAGACTGGCCTGTCAGAGGCCGAGAAGATTAAACATCTGTGATTTATTCCTGTGTTAACACACACATGCACACACGCTCACACCACACACATACACAGGTCAGCTAATTAGACATCGCACCAGACTGCATCTCAAACGAGACTCCAGCGATTCGCAGTATGAAATCAGAGAAAGGTCAGCGCTGAAAGGCCGTAACAGAAGGCTCATTATTCCTTTATTTATTCCTTTATTCCTCCATTCTTTCATTTATTTGTTCATTCAACCTTTCCTCATCCTCTCTG
Source organism: Bos indicus (assembly GCF_029378745.1). Taxonomy (NCBI): domain Eukaryota; kingdom Metazoa; phylum Chordata; class Mammalia; order Artiodactyla; family Bovidae; genus Bos; species Bos indicus. The sequence goes on from NC_091766.1 coordinate 44,992,360, forward strand.
GACTTTCTAAAAAGGTCTTGCACTAAGCAGGAAGCAGATTCCTGGGGGACTAAATTTTCCTTATTTCTAGGCAAACAGTCTGGATATAATTAATCTGAGTGTGTATTTGTAGCAAGTTCTAACATCTCCAGCTCTGCCTCTCACAGGTCAAGTGGCCTTATGTAAACCTGTTCTCTTTCTCTAGCCTGGTGTGCTTGGAATCATAGCAGCCCCCATGTACTAAGACTTGCTATGTACCAGGCACTTAGACTGGGTCCATTGCATGAATTCCCTGATTTAGTCCTCACCACAACCCTCTGAAGTGAATACAATTCATGTGCCCTTTCATGTAGTAGAAGTCTGAGACTCAGAGAAGTTACAGAACCTGCCCAAGCTGCCAAGCTGCAAAATAGGGATGCGGAGCCTGGACAGTCAGACTTCAGAGCCTGTGTTCATCCTCATTCCCCAAACCCTGGGGACAGCCTTCACTTCACAGACTGCACTGGGTCACAGGCGGTTACTTCCTGCATTCCCCACCACTGCTTCGCTGGTGCCTCTGGGTGAAGTCTTCTTTTTGTCTTTCCTCCTTCTGCTGATGGTACCCGTCATGTGGAAGGGATTTCTCTTAACCTGGACTCAGTCTTCCCAGGGCTGGGTCCAGAACCACAGATACCAGGCAAGGGAGAGCAAGGAGGGGAAGAAAGGCCAACATCCTTGATGGAGAGCTGCTGGTACATATGCACAAGGGATCCACAGCGAGGCAGGGGTCCAGGCCCTTCCCAGTGGGAAAACGATCCCCAGGGCTGCCCTGGCCCGTCCAGATCTTCAGAGCCCTCTGGGACTGCTTGGGATTCTCTTTGGACAGCAGTTGGCGACCATATTCCCTTCTATAACTCCAACCTTCACCATGAAACAAGAAAGCCATAAAATTTTGTCATCAAGCCTTACCTTGGTCCTCAGTGCAGAACATTATATCTAACTGGGCACCACCATCTGTCCACACCAGGAGACCTCTATTTTTCAAACGCGACACAGTTCAAACTAGATTCATCATCTTTTACCCACACCCATTTCCTCCTGTTTCTTTTCTCTCTTTCACTCTCTGTAGTCAGTCTAGAACCAGGCTCCAGGCCTCAGACTCTGCCTTCTGCCCTCCCTCACCTGCCAGGCCCTCCTCTTCTTCCCCACAATTGCTCCTGTATCCAGGATCTCATCTCCTCACCTCACATCTGCTTTAGGCTAAGCCAGAGCCTCTCACAGAACCCCCATCTCCAGCCTGGAGCTACCATGGTCCATCCCCATCTACTGCCAAAGTGAGCTTCTGGAAGCTCACCACTGAATCAGGTTTCTCCCCTGCTTCAAACCCAGCAAGGCCCTCTCCCTCCCCCAACACACACAGCACTTCCAGTGGCAGTTGTCAAACTGTGCTATCTTGTTGTCCAGTGGGAGGTACACAGTGGGGAAACTTTTCAAGGGCTTTACAAGAAAAGTGTTGACTAAGAGTCATTTACTAAAACAAATGTGCCTGTGAGCCAGGTCACATGCCAGGAGCTTGGTGTGCAGTGGGGAGCTACACAGTGGGTCCTTGTGCTCAGGGACCAAGGATCCTACTGAGGGAGACAGAAAGCAAGAATGAGCAAACCAGATGGACTCTAATATCAGACAGTGATATGTTGCCATGGGGACTAAATGCGTTAATAAATATGGCGCACTTGGAACACAGCCTGGTGTGTAGTAAGCATTCAATAAATGTTACCTTGTGATCCCTGAATACCTCAGTGAAAATCGCTCTTGGCCTCATTACTGTTTTTGCTTCTCATCTTACAGATGAGAAAATTGAGCCCAAGAGCCCAAGTCCACAAACTGAGCAGTGGGGCCAGGTTTCCCCCCAGCAACCTGACCTCAGAATCCACTCTCCTAACCATTGTGCTCTGCCACTTCTCCAGAGGGGGGGTACTTCAGTTGAAATGGTTGGGATCGGCAGTCTCTTATTCTGAATTCTTTCAGGAGCAGAACTGAGACAAAGATTCACAGGATTGCAGTTATTTAAGAGGTGACCCAAGGAAGCCCTGGTAGAGGAATGGAAAAGTAAAAGAGAGAATAGGCAGCAGCTTCTAAAGGGTATGTCATCAAGCCAGTTACCAATGTGGGCAGATGGAGCCTAGTCCTACAGGAGGAACTCTGGGATCCAGTGTAAAGTACATGCCTCTAAATCTCCTTCCCACCCAAGGGCTATGGGAGCTGGGGTATTGATCCACCAACTCCCATCTCATAGGTGGAGTGCTGCTTTCAGGGGCAAGACTTCTCTAGCCCTTCTGACTGGCCATTTGCAGAGGCAGAGAGGGTTCTCACCAGAGAGAGTACCCAGAAGAGGAGGAGCAGCTGCTGGCAGGTAGAATTCTAGCTGTGTGCACAGAGATGTGGGGGCCCAAAAGGATATAGCATTCCATACTCCATGGAATAGTCATGGAGTATGAAAGAGTCATTTGTTGAGATGGAGATATTAGGGGGAGACACCAATTCAGAGCAGTGGATGGGGAAATCCTGAAGTGTTTTGGACATTTAATCAGTTTGAAATGTCTGTTAACAGACTGTTGAATACATGAGGCTGGAGCTTGAGGAAGAATTTGATTAAATTTGCTCTGCTATGCTGTGACCATACCCACCTCCCCTTGCCTCTCCATTGCTCTAAACTTTCTGGAGAGCCCTCTGGAGGCAGTACCTAGTCTGGGGTGCAGAGTGCTCACACAGCTTGGAAGAGGGACGGTGGACTCAGAAACACAGTGGAGAGCTGGAATGCAGCAAGACTGGTAGCCCTGAGCCTGAGAAAGCCAGGAGAAAAGTTAGCCCCAGGAGACAGTGGGGCTTATCCAAGCTACCTCATTACTCAAAATAGGTGAGAGCTTTTTAGCTGAGTGGCTCATGTCGCTCAGTTCAATGCAGTCTTCCCTGGTTCACACAGGGTTTGTCTCTGGCTTTGTATTTTATTATTTCCCCTAACCCTCTGTTTGCTTATCTCTTCTTCCTTGCCCATAGGTACTCTCTCTAACATATTCGTCAATGCCACTAGATATCTAGGTATTCATGAAAAACATGTATTGTTTTATATATGTTTGATTTTACAACTCAAAAATTATAAATTTCATTCTTTTTAATAAATCCTATATTAAGATCTATTTGCATTACTATATGTAAACCTAGTTTGTTTTGACCAGTTACTGTGTAGTGGTTTTGGAGGGTTTTGTTTTCTTAAAAAACAGATGTATAGGCTACATTTTCTTATCCATTCTCCTAAAGGAAGGCACTTGGTCTTCCTCAAACTCCTTCTTTACAAATGATGCTATAAGAGAGCACATTTTAAAAAATAAGCTTTTAGTAGATAAACTTTGTTAAAATTGGAAATTTTTCTTTTATTCTGGTTTTCTCAGATTATTTTTTAATGATGAATATATGATCAACTTTATTGACTGCTTCATTTGCATATACCAAAACAATCATGGGGGCTTCCCTTGTACCTCAAATGGTAAAGACTCTGCCTGCAATGCAAGAGACCTGGGTTCCATCCCTGGGTTTGGAAGATCCCCTGGAGAAGGGAATGGCAACTCACTCCAATATTCTTGCCTGCAGAAAAGCTTGACAGGCTACAGTCCATGGGGTTGCAAAGAGTCAGACACGACTGAGTAACTAACACACAAAAGCAATCATGAGATTTTCCCCCTTTATTCTATTAATATATTGAATCACAATGATAGACATTTTTAAGTGTTTAAACTTTCTTAAATTCCTTGGATAAATTCAATTTGATTGCATGTATTTTGAAAAAAACCATTAGATTTGATAAACTAATATCATATTTAGGATTTTCACATCTATGTTCATAGAGAAATGGGGCTCTAATTTTTTTTCCTGACTTGTTTTCATCTAGTTTTGGAATCAAGCTTATACTAACCTGATTAAAAAAAATGTGAACAATTTTCTCTCTATTTCTATTTTTCTATAACAACTTTACAAGGTTGGAATTACCTCTTCCTTGAAAGTATTATGGAACACAGCTATAAAACTCTCTGGACCTGAGGCTTTTTTTGAAAGGGTGATGATGATTCCATTTCAGTTTCTTTAAGGGTCATAGTTTTACAATCTTGTAAAAATGTAGCATTTTTACATTTTTTTCAGAACTTTACCTAGTTTATCTAAATATCCAGTTTATTGGTATATAGTTACATTACCTCACTCATATTTTTATTTACATTTCCTCCCTCCTTTCCCTCTCCCATGATTCTTGCGAGAGGCTCATGTATTTTGTTAGTCTTTCTAAAGACCATTATCAGTTTTGCTAATTTCCTATTTGTTTTTGTTACCTACATTTATTAATTTCTGCCCATATTCTTATTTATGTCCTTCCTTCTTTTTTATTTGGGTTTACTCTATTTGTCTCTTTCAAACTTTATAATTGGAAAGCTTAACTCTCTTGTTTGCATTCTCCTTAATTTCTTCTATATTTAAAGCTGTAAGTTTACCTCTGAGTACTGCTTTGAATGTGATCCACAAATTTTGACCTGCACTTTGATTGCCATTCACCTGGAAGTATTTAATAATTTATCTTTGATTTATTTATAGCCAAATGATACCTGGAAGTATTTTTTCAAATTTCTAGACATAGGATTTTAAATTTAGTTCAACTGCATCATAGACAGTAACACTGTGCTGTATATATGATGCTTAAATTTACTAAAGTTTCTTCTGTGGCCTAGCACATTTTTTGTGTATGCAAAAAGAAAATATTTGGTTTTTGGTGAAATATAGGCACTGTTATATCAGTATAGTTTTCTATATCTTTGCTTATTTTTATATGCTCCAACTACTAGTTTTTAAGAGGGTATCTTAAAATCGTCAACCATGATTTTTTTTTAATTTCATTTTATTTTTAAACTTTATATAATTGTATTAGTTTTGCCAAATATCAAAATGAATCCGCCACAGGTATACATGTGTTCCCCATCCTGAACCCTCCTCCCTCCTCCCTCCCCATACCATCCCTCTGGGTCGTCCCAGTGCACTAGCCCCAATTCTATCCTAGATCTATCAGTTGTTGTTTATGTATTTTGACATCATATTGTCAGCTGCATACATGTTAATAACTATTATATTTCTTGATGCTTTGTTTTACTAATATATGACATCTTTGTTTTCCTCTTTTAATATTTTATAACTTAAATTAGGGGAACAAGATAGCAGAGGAGTAGGTGGACATGGAGTCCATCTCTCTCCACGGATACATCAGGAATAAACCTTCAGACACAGAAGTGCATGCAGAACAGCAGCTCAGAGTGGACAGGAGTACCTGACCAGCGGAAAAGAATACATAGAACCACACAAAACTTGGTAGGACAGAGGAATTAGGGGAAAACAGGAGTGTTAGCAGGACTGGACCTGCCCTCGGTGGGTGGGGGAACTGAAGCAGGGGTCCCATCCCCACATCAGGGCAACTGTCTGTGTCAGAGGAGAAACATTTAAGGCTGAGAGAGAAACAGCTGATCTGTGGCAGCCTAAATGGAATGAGAATCAGACAGTCCTTGCTGCAGCCATACAAACCCCGGACAGGAATGCTGGTCCCTGGAAGGTACAGCAGCGGGGAGCTGGAGTTTAGGGATTGTGAGGCAATCCCAGGGCGAGGGCTGCTGTTGACTGTGGAGAGATGGATCAAGGGGATGTGAGGGAGGAAGTCGTGGTGAGAAATGCTGGTGGAGGAAAGCCAGGCAGCCATGGAAGCAAGGTGATACTGCTGAGTCACGCTTAGGGGGTGGAGTCATCACCATAGCCTCTCTATCCCACACATGCCAGCATCGACAGCTGAACAATAGAGAGGATGGCCCATCAAACACCTGACACACTGAACTACAGAGTAGGACCCCACCTAGGGTGCCCCTTTAAGTGGCTGACGCACTGATCTACAGACTAGGACCCTAGCCAGGGGGCCCCTCTATGTGCCTGACGCGCTGAACAACAGAGAAGGACCTCAGGCAAGGGAGCCCTCCAAGTGCCTGAATGGGTGGAGTTATGAAGAAAGACTGACCAAAGAGGCCTTCTGAACACCAGCTAAAAGAGGCTTGAAAAGGGACTCTGATAAGGCCATAACTCCTATGGTGGAAGCAGTCCCTGTCCGTGCACACTGGGCACCGCCAGGGTCCCCGCAAGCCAAGCAGGAGTGCCACCTTCACTCAACTCTCACTGGGGCAGAGCTGCCACAGGCAAAAAACGTCTTGCATCTATGCATGCAGGGTCGCTTTGGTCTTGCAACCCTGTACACTGTGGCCTGCCAGGCTTCTCTGTCAGGGAGGGGGATGGGGGTCTCCTGACAAGAATACTGGAGGGTATCGGCCAATACTGGTTATCATACCCTTCTAGAGCATTATATTTCCTGCTGCCCTAGCCACCAACTCCCGAGTACCTGGTGCTGCCAGAACCCCTGCAACCCAAACAGCTGCACCACCTCCACACCTGGCCCTCAGTGGGGCAAACCCAAGTCCTTCAGGGCAGCCTCAGGAGCAAACCCCAGTGGACATATGTAGAGGTAGAAATAAAACCACAACCCAGGGGCAGTGCGGCTAAGGAAGAGACCCAAAACCTTCCACCAGCTGTACGAGATGCAGATTAAATTCACATGATTGACTAGGCAGACTCTGTGTCTATGGAATATATAAAAGGTCATTGAGAGCTCCCACAAAAGAAAACACACTAGTTCTGATAGCTGTGGACATTGGAGGCAAGAACACACAGGAGTAGGATCAAAATAGAATCTGAGCTGCCCCTACAACAGGTCCAAAGATCAGCACACAGTTGGAGGGCATCCTAGGCAGGTAAGGTGGACTGTGACTCCCATGAGGGAAAGGACTCTGACATCAGTGAGTCAAGAAAAACATTTTTTATTCTTATGTTTTGACTTGTCCTGTAGATTCTTTTGGACTTTTTTTTTCTTCCTTTTTTTCCCCCTGTGTTGTAGTTGTCAGTTTTATTGTCATTATGAAATACAATTAAGCTTTTAAGCTTTTTTTTTTCTCAGTCACATTTTTTATTGTTGTTATAAACCTCTGCCTCTACATTGGGATTTTGCAGTTCTGTGGAGTTTTCCTTTTTTTTTTTTTAGTTCTCCCTCTTTTTTAAAAAACCTATTATTATTTTTTCTACATTTATTCCTTTGTTTGCTTTACCTAGTACTCTTTTCCCCTTGCAGTTAACCTTTAATGTATATAAATATTCTTTTATCTACCTGTATTTAACTTTGCATATCTGTTCTTTCTTTTCTTTCTCTCCTTTCCTCGTAACATATCTGTTAGTTTTATTTTCATTGCTTTATTCCCCAATTGGCACTTTGCTTTAGTTTTGTTTTCCAGTTTGTGCTTTAGTTAGTTTTGTTCTGGTAGATATAGTTTTTGTTCTGGTTTCCTTTGTTTGCCGGGTCAATCTATTGTACTTTATTTTTGTTGGACTGTTTTGATTTTGCTTATGGGTTTATATGTATATATGTATATTCAGTCACACTTTTTATTGTTGTTATAAACCTCTGCCTCTACACTGGGCTTTTGCAAGTCTGTGGAGTTTTCTTTTTTTTTTTTTCTTTTTCCACTTTTTCTTTTCTCTTTTTTATAATTTTAATTTTTAAACCTATTATACTTTTTCTACATTTACTCCTTTGTTTGCCTTTCCTACTGTTCTTTTCCCCTTGCAGTTAATCTTTAATGTATATAAATCTTCATCTACCTCTATTTAACTTTGCATATCTATTCTTTCTTACTTTTCTTTCTTTCCTTTCCTCTCAACATATTTGTTAGTTTTGTTTTCATTGCTTTATTCCCCATTTGGCACCTTGCTTTAGTTTTGTTTTCCAGTCTGTGCTTTAGTTAGTTTTGTTCTTAACTGGTAAATATAATTTTTTATTTCCTTCGTTCGCTGGGTCAGTCTACTGTACTTTATTTTTGTTGGACTGTTTTTACTTTGCTCATGGGTGTATTTGTATATTCCATTGTTTTAGTTATCATTTGCCTGATTTTGTAATTGCCATTTGTTTGGGGTTCATCATTGGTTTCTCGTTTCTCGTTTTTAATCTCACTTAATGCCATAACAAACCACTTGTGGAATTTTTGTTCCTGGCCAGAAATAAAGCCCTGAGCCTTTGGAGTGGGAGCACTAACTCCAAGACCCTAGACTACCAGAGAACTAACCCTAGGGAGTATCAAATAGTGAGAACTCACACAAACAAAACCACTTGAATACAAGACCCAGCATCACCCAACCATCAGAGGCACCCTGTGCAGGATGCCTCATCTAAACAACAAACAAAACAAAAATACAAACCCAATCATCAGCAGACAGGATTACCACCTCACTCAGACTTGCCCATCAGAGGAAAAACAAACAAAAATTCAGCACAAATCTCACCCTCTGTGACGTTTACACATACCACTGGATCAACCTTAGTAGGGCAGAAACCAAAAGAAAGAATTCAACCTTCTTCAAGGAAAGAATTCAACTTTCCTTGAAGCCTAGGAAAAGGAGACCTCAAACATAATAAGTTAAAAAAAAATAATGAAGAGGAAGAGAAATACTACACAAATGAAGGAACAAACTAGAAACACAGAAGTCCAAATAAATGAAGAGGAAATAGGCAAATTACCCAAAAAAGAATTCAGAATAATGATAGTAAAGATGATCAAAATCCTTTAAAACAGAATGAAGAAAATGCAAGAACCAATTAACAAAGACCTAGAAAAATTAAAGAATAAACATACAGAGACAAACAACATAATTACTGAAATTAAAAATACTCTAGAAGGAATCAATAGCAGAATATCTGAAGCAGAAGAATGAATCAGTGAGCTGGAAGATAAAATGGTGGAAGTAACTTCTGAAGAGCAGAATAAAGTAAAAAGAATGAGAAGAACTGAGGATAGTCTCAGAGACCTCAATAATTCAAATGCATCAACATTTGAATTATTGAGGTCCTAGAAGAAGAGAAAAAGAAAGGGTATGAGAAATTTTTTGAAAAGATTATAGTTGAAAATTTCTCCAACATGGGAAAGGAAATAGTCAATCAAGTCCAAGAGGTGCAGAGAGCCCCATACAGGATAAATCCAAGGAGAAACATGCCAAGACTCATACTAATCAAACTAACAAAAACTAAACACAAATAAAGAATATTAAAAAGCAGCAGGAAGAAGCAACAAGTAACATATAAAGGAAACTCCATTTGCTTAACAGCTGATCTTTCAGCAGAAACTCTGCAGGCCAGAAGGGAATGGAAAGATATATTTAAAGTACTGAGAGGGAAAAGTCTACAACCAAGCTACAGTACCCGGCAAGGATCTCCAAAATTGATGGAGAAATAAAAACGTTTTCAGACAAGCAAAAGTTTAGAGAATTCAGTACCACCAAACCAGCTTTACAACAAATGTTAAAGGGACTTATATAGTCAAGAAATGTAAGAGAAGAAAAAACATCTACAGAATCAACCCCAAACAATTAAGAAAATGGCAATAGGAACATATATATCAATAATTACTTTAAATGTAAATGGATTAAATGTTCCAACCAAAAGGCACAGACTGGCTGAATGATACAAAGACCCATATATAAGCTGTCTACAAGAAACCCATTTCAGACCTAAAGACAGATGTAGACTGAAAGTGAGAGGATGGAAAAATATATTCCATGCAAATGGCAAGCTAAAGAAAGTTGGAGTGGCAATCCTCATATCAGACAAAACAGACCTTAAAATAAAGAAGATTACAAGAGATAAGGAAGGACACTACATAATGATCAAGGGATCAATCCAAGAGGAAGACATAACAATTGTAAATATCTATGTACCCAAGATAGGAGCACCTCAATACATAAGACAAACACTAACAGGCATAAAAGGAGAAATTGACAGTAACACAATAATAGTAGGAGACTTTAACTCCCCACTCACACCAATGGACCATCATAAAAACAGAAAATTAACAAGAAAACACAAGTCTTAAATGATATTTTAGAAGAATAAAAGGAGAAATTGACAGTAACACAATAATAGTAGGAGACTTTAACTCCACACTCACACCAATGGACCATCATAAAAACAGAAAATTAACAAGAAAACACAAGTCTTAAATGATATTTTAGATGAGATGGATCTCATTGATATCTTCAGGACATTCCATCCAAATGCAGAATACACCTTCTTCTCAAGTGCACATGGAACATTCTCCAGGATAGACCACATTTTGGGTCACAAACCAAGCCTCAGTAAATTTAAGAAAATTGAAATCATATCAAGCATCTTCTCTGACCATAATGCTATGAGACTAGGTATCAATTACAGTGTAAAAAAAAAAAAAAACTGTAAGAAACACAAACACATGGAGATTAAACACATTTCTAAATAACCAACAGGTTACTGAAGAAATCAAAATGGAAATCAAAAATTTCTAGAAACAAATGACAATGAAAACATGACAACTCAAAACCTATGGGATGCAGCAAAAGCAGGTCTAAGAGGGAAGTTTAGAGTAATACAATCCTACCTCAAGAAACAAAATAAATATCAAATAGACAACTTAACTTTACACCTAAAACAACTGGAAAAAGAAGAACAAAAAAACCCCAAAATTAGTAGAAGGAAAGAAATCATAAAGATCTGAGCAGAAACAAATGAAAAAGAAATGAAAGAAACAATAGTAAAGATTAATAAAACTAAAAGCTGGTTTTTTGAGAAGCTAAACAAAATTGACAAACCTTTGGCCAGACTTATCAAGGAAAAAAGAGAAAAGTATCACATCAACAAAATTAGAAATGAAAAAGGAGAGGTTATAACAGATAATGCAGAAATACAAAATTTTATAAGAGACTATTATGAACAACTATATGGCAATAAAATAGATAACCTGGAAGAAATGGACAGATTTTTTAGAAAAGTTCAATCTTCCAAGACTGAATCAGGAAGAAATAGAAACTATGAACAACCCAATCACAAGCACTAAAATTGAAGCTGTGATCAAAAATCTCCCAAAAAACAAAAGCCCAGGATCAGATAGCTTCACAGGAGAATTCTATCAAACATTTAGAGAAGAGCTAATGCCTATCCTTCTATAACACTTTCAAAAAATTGTAGAGGAAGGAACATTTCCAAACCCATTCTCCGAGGCCACCAACTCCCTGATACCAAAACCAGACAAAGACAACACAAAAAAAGAAAACTACAGGCCAATATCATTGATGAAGATAGATGCAAAAATCACCAACAAAATTTTAGCAAACAGAATTCAGCAATACATCGAAAGCTCATACACCATGATCAAGTTGGGTTTATTCCAGGGATGCAAGGATTCTTCAATATATGCAAATTAACCAATGTGATACACCATATTAACAAATTGAAAGATAAAAACCATATGATAATCTCAATAGATGCAGAAAAAGCCTTTGACAAAATTCAGCACACATTTATGATAAAAACTCTTCCAAAAATGGGCATAGAAGGAACCTACCTAAACATAGTAAAGGCCATAAATGATAAGCCTACAGCAAACATTATTCTCAATGGTGAAAAACTGAAAGCATTCCCCTTAAGATCAGGAACAACACCAGGGTGTCCACTTTCACCATTATTACTCAAAATAGTTCTCAAAGCCCTAACTACAGCAATCAGAGAAGGAAAAGAAATAAAAGGAATCCAAATCAGAAAAGAAGAAGTAAAGCTCTCACTGTTTGCAGATGACATGATCCTGTACATAGAAAACCCTAAAGATAGTATCAGAATATTACTATAGCTAATCAGTGAATTTAGCAAAGTTTCAGGATACAAAATCAATACACAGAAATCACTTGCATTTCTGTATACTAACAATGAAAAATCAGAAAGAGAAATTAAGGAATCAATCCCATTCACCATTGCAACAAAAAGAATATCTAGGAATAAACTTATGTATGGATACAAAAGAACTGTACATAGAAAAATTATAAGATACTGATGAAAGAAATCAAAGATGACATAAACAGATGGTGAGATATTCCATGTTCCTGGGTAGGAAGAATCAATATTGTGAAAATGACTACACTACCAAATGCAATCTACAGATTCAAAGCAATCCTGTCAAATTACCAATGGCATCTTTCATAGAACTAGAACAAAAAATTTCACAATTCATATGGAAACACAAAAGACCCCAAAGAGCCAAAGCAGTCTTGAGAAAGAAGAATGGAGCTGGAGGAATCAACCTTCCTGACTTCAGATTATATTACAAAGCTACAGTCATCAAGACAGTATGGTACTGGCACAAAAACAGAAATATAGATCAATGGAACAAGATAGAAAGCCCAGAAATAAACCCATGCACCTTTGGGTACTTTATTTTTGACAAAGGAGGCAAGAATATATAATGGGGCAAAGACAGCCTCTTCAATAAATAGTGCTAGGAAAACTGGACAGCTACATGCAAAAGAATGAAATTAGAACACTTCCTAACACCACATACAAAGATAAACTCAAAATGGATTAAAGACCTACACGTAAGACCAGAAACTTTAAAACTCTTAGAGGAAACATAGGCAGAACACTTGATGATATAAATCAAAGCAAGATCCTCTATGACCCGCCTCCTACAGTAACAGAAATAAAAACAAAAGTAAACAAGTGGGACCTGATTAAATTTAAAAGCTTTTGCCCAGCAAAGAAAACTATAAGCAATGTGAAAAGACAACCCTCAGAATGGGAGAAAATAATAGCAAATGAAACGACTGACAAACAATTTCCAAAATATACAAGCAGCTCATACAACTCAATACCAGAAAAACAGAGAACCCAATCAAAAAATGGGAAAAAGACCTAAACAGACATTTCTCCAAAGAAGACATACAGATGGCTAACAAACACATGAAAAGATGCTCAACATCGCTCATTATTAGAGAAATGCAAATCAAAACTACAATGAGATATCACCTCACACCAGTCAGAATGGCCATCATCAAAAAGTCTACAAACAATAAGTGCTGGAGAGGGTGTGAAGAGAAGGGAATGCTCTTGCACTGTTGGTGGGAATGTAAATCGATACAGCCACTATGGAAGATGGTATGAAGATTCCTTAAAAAATCAAGAATAAAACCACTATATGACCCAGCAATCCCACTCCTAGGCTTATACCCTGAGGAAACAAAAATTGAAAAAGATACATATATCCCATTGTTCATTGCAGCACTATTTACAATAACGAGAACATGAAGCAACCTTAGATGTCCATCGACAGATGAATGGATAAAGAAATTGCAATACATATATACAACAGAATATTACTCAGCCATAAAAGCAAATGCATTTGAGTCAGTTCTAATGAAGTGGATGAATGAACCTAGAACCTATTATACAAAGTGAAGTAAGTCAGAAAGAGAAAGATAAATATTGCATTCTAATGCATATATACAGAATCTAGAAAAATGGTACTGGAGAATTTATTTACAGGGCAACAATGGAGAAACAGACATAGAGAGTAGACTTACAGACATGGGGAGAGGGGAAAAGAGGGACCTGTATGGAAAGAGTAACGTGGAAACTTATATTAGCATATGTAAAATAGATAGCCAACAGGAATTTGCTGTTGGGCTCAGGAAACTCAAACAGGGGCTCTGTATCAACCTAAAGGGGTGAGATGGGAGGGAGATGGGAGGGAGGTTCAAAAGGGTGGGGATATATGTATACCTATGGCTGATTCATGTTGAAGTTTGACAGAAAACAATAAAATTCTGTAAAGCAATTATCCTTCAATAAAAAATAAATTAATTTTAAATATATATATTTTATGCCTTAAATTAATATTTCTTCATATTACAATTTCTATCCTAGCTTATTTTGATAAACCTTTTCCTATCTTTTACATACCTTTTTGTTTTTAATAGGTATCTTATAGGCAATATATAGCTTGATTTTATATTTAATTCTATTAGAGAGTCTTTACGCTTTGAAGAGTTTTAACTATTTACATTTATCATAATTTCTCATAGCAATATTTATTTCTGCCTTTCTTATGTTCCAAATTGTCCATGCCTTTTTTTTTTTTACCCTTTTCTTCTTTTCCTATTCTGTTGAGTAAATGGAATTTTCTTCTCCTGGTGTAAAAGTTATGCAGTCTATTTTTATTTTTCAAGTCCCTAAGTTATTAAGAACACTACTTTTTCCCCCTATTACTGTCTTAAGCTATCAGTATGTAATTTTTTCCTCAAGAAAAAGAATTTTGGAGAAATAGACAAAACCAAGCAAAGTAACACAGAAAAGGTAAAACAAAGAAAGTAAATTAGGGAGCAAAAGGTCAACAAAGAACAGAGAAAAAGGGAAAAAAAAACATAAATCAACAAAAAGAGTTGGAGTATGAGGGAATAAAGCAAGGAGCCTTGCACATCCAGCATGATCAAAATTCCAAGAGTGAGAAAAAAATCTAGGCTTCATTCATTCCTGTTATGTAATATCTTCGGATCATTTCTTTCTTCCCTTTCTTGGAAAAGCATTACAAAATATTTCATAAATATTTACTAAGTAGCCGCTGTGTTCCAGGTCCTCCGTCCAGCCTGGGGACAAAGCAGTGAACTAGTAGACCCTCTCCTTGCCTTCCCAGGACTCATAGTCAAAGTAAATCATTTTAAAAAACAATTACAGGAAGAATTACTATTGTTAAAATGACCATACTACCCAAACAATATACAGATTTAATGCAATCCCTATCAAATTACACATGACATTTTTTATAGAACTAGAACAAATAATCCTAAAATTTATATGAAACAATAAAAGACACAGAATTGCCAAAGCTACCCTGAAGAAAGACATCAAAGCAGGAAGCATAGCCCTCCCAGACTTCAGACAATACTACAAATCTACAGTAATCAAAACAGCCTGGTATTGGTATAAAAACAGACATATGGATCAATGAAACAGAATAAAGAGCCTAGAAATAAGCCCATACACCTATGGTCAATTAATCTTCGACAAAGGAGATGAGAATATACAATGGTGAAAAGACAGTCTATTCAGCAAGTAGTGTTGTGACAACCATATACAAATCAATGAAGTTAGAACCTACCCTGTCACCACCATGAAAATAAACTCAAAATGGCTTCAAGACTTAAATATAAGACATGACACTGTAAAACTCCTAGAGGAGAACAGAAGCAAAATATTCTCTGATATAAATTGTACTAATGTTTTCTTAGGTAAGTCTTGCAAGGCAATAGAAATTTAAACAAAAATAAACAAATGGATCTAATCAAACTTATAAGCTTTTGTATAGCAAAGAAAACCATACAGAAAACAAAAAGACAACCTACAGACTGGGAGAAAATATTTGCAAATGATGTGACCACCAAAAGCTTCATTTTCAAACTATACAAACAGTTTATACAACTCAATAAAAAGAAAACAACCAACCAATCCAAAAACAGGCAGAAGACCTAAATAGACATTTCTCCAAAGAAGAAATACAGGTAGCCAAAAGGCACAATGAAAAGATGCTCTTCACAACTCTCAGAGAAATATAAATCAAAACCACAAGGAGGTACCGTCTCACACTGGTCACAAAAGACATCATTAAAAAGTCTATAAACAGCAAACACTGAAGAGGGTGTGAGGAAAAGGGAACCCTCTTACATTGTTGATGGGAATGTAAATTAATGCAGCCACTATGGAAAACAGTATGGAGATTCCTCAAAACACTAGAGTTGCCTCATTATCCAGTAATCCCATTCCTGGGCATATACCCAGACAGAACTATAATTCAAAAAGATACATGAACCATGATGGTCACACAGCACTATTTACAGTAGCCAAGACAAGGAAAGAACCTAAATGTCCATTGACAGATGAATGGATGAAGAAGATGGGATATATACTTATATATATATATATATATATATATATATATATATATATATATATATGCACACACATGTATAGGCATGAACTTGGGCAAACTCCAGGAGATGGTGAGGGACAGGGAGGCCTGGCATTCTGCAGTCCATGGGGTCACAAAGAGTTGGACACAACTGGGTGACTGAAAAACAACAGCAATATTATACAATGGAATATTACTCAGCCATTAAAAAAGAATGAAATAATGCCATTGGCAGCAATATGGGTGGACCTGGAGATTCTCATACTAAGCGAAGCAAGTCAAAAAGAGATAAATACCCTTTGATACCACTTGTATGAGAAATCTAAAAATGACACAAATGAGCATATCTATAAAACAGAAACAGACTCACAGATACAGAGAAGAGACTTGGAAATGCCAAGGTGGGGAGGAGGAGGGTGGGGGAGGGAAGGACTGGAAGTTTGAGATTATTAGATACAAGTTATTATATATAAGTTGGACAAACAATAAGGTCCTACTGTACGGCACAGGGAATTATATTCAGTATCTTATAATGAACCATAATGGAAATAATATGAAAAATAATATGTATAACTGAATTACTTTGTTATACAACAGAAATTAACACACTATAAATCAACTGTCCTTCAAAAATTTTTTTTCTAAAAGCAGTTGCATCAGAATAGGAGGAGTACAGGCACCTTGGAAGTATCCAGCAAGGGAAAACCAACCTGGTCTGTGGGAATCAGGAAAATCCCCCCATATGAAGTTACACCTGCACTAAAGTTGGAAGGCCATCACTCCTCCCCCAGTGGCCGTCAAAAGCAGAGGCTGGCCTGAACTGCCGCCCTGCTGCTTGCCACTGGTCTGCATCCTATGCGACTGTGAGGAGGACATATCCATGCGGCCAAGGCTATGGTACTTATACTTGCCATGAAGCCATGTGTTTATAAACAGCCCAGGTCCTCTCAATACACGTGCTCAGAATTCACAAGGCCCCTACCCTGTCCCATTTCCTCAGGGTGTGTCAGTATGTAAGTAGAAACTGGTGTCAATGTGACCACTGGTTCCTGAGACCAAACCCTTCTCTGTGTAGCTTGCCTGCATATCTGCTCCATGCCTTACTTTTCTTTTATGCACAATCAGACTCATTTAGATGGATCAAGGAAGAAGTCTGAGTTAGGAAATAATTGAAGGAAAAGAGCAACTTTTATTGCTTCTAAGGAGCTACAGTAAATTCAGTGAGGCCCACTTCAAATGCCATCCACGTTGGCCTTCATGAATAGATAGAGAAAAGAGCATGGAAAAGAGCAGAAGAGATTATGAGCTCCCACTTTGGGAACAATTACCTAGGTTCAAACCCTGATTTTACCACTCTTGCCACTGTGATCTTGGGAACAAGACTGAAGGGCTCTGAGTCTCAGATTACTTATTTGCGAAGAGACTAGTTATAGCTTCACAAGGTGGTGAAGATTAATCAGGACCTGCTTGTGACTTAGCACTGAGCCTGGTACTTAAGACGAGCTCAAAAACGGAGTTGCTTAGTATTGCTGTTATCATCAGCATTAGCAGGAGAATTACTACATTACAACCTGAACTGGGAGAATTAATGAAGGACATAGTATCATTATTTTTTATGGTGAGAAAATATGGAGAGTGGTTTCCCATAGATGCATGATACTTAATCTATAATATTTACTAATCAGTTCTTCTAATTGGTTTAAGCAAAATACAAAGCTCTAGTTCATAAAAAATAACTTGGTAATTAAGCAAAGGGATTCAAATATTTTCTTTATGAACTTCTGTCCTGAAATTTGCATTATTTGCTCATTTAAGGATTCAGGGTATCTAGTCACACCCTTACTAAATTGTCCTTGTTCATTGATTCATCATTTAGTCAACAAATATTTGTTGGATGCCTATCAGAGAGGCATTTACACAAAGTAGGTACCAGCCAATGTTTGTTGAATTAAAAAAAAAAAAATGTATTACCAGCATCCAACCATACACATGAATGCTTGCATGCACGTGCACACATGTGCGCGCACACACACACACACAACATGTTTAATTACATTCATAAAATTCTTGAATTTTATTTTGCTTCATCTCTGAAACAAATTATCTAATCTAAATCAAATAATTTTTTACTTTTTGAGAATGCTTTAGAAATTTTTCATTCCATTAAACCTCCCAGATTTCTCAAAGGTGGGGAAAAAATCCAAATTTCTTGTTTAGTACAATGCTATACATATATATATATATAGCCTAGCGTACATATATAAGCTCACTAAATAATCATTTTCACTCCTAAAACATGAGCAACTCTCTTTTCCATCTAATCCTCAATTTTTATTCACTTTACTTTTTCATTAATAGTTGACATACTCAGCAATAGTATTACTATTTGCCAAATCACTGTGGATATTTTCAGTCTTGGCCTGATCACTTTCAAATTTAACAAAGTCAAATTGGAATCTGAATTCGTACAACCTTTCTCCAGATCAGACAATCATAGAGTACACATACCCTTTGAAGGCATATACCACGAAGGGAGTTAATAATATGAGAGCCATCAGTTCAGTTCAGTTGCTCAGTTGTGTCCAACTCTTTGTGACCCCAGGGAGCACACCAGGCCTCCCTGTCCATCACAAACTCCTGGAGTCCACCCAAACCCATGTCTATCGAGTCAGTGACGCCATCCAACCATCTTATCCTCTGTCGTCCCCTTCTCCTCCTGCCCTCAATCTTTCCCAGCATCAGTCTTTTCAAAAGAGTCAGCTCTTCACATCAGGTGACCAAAGTATTGGAATTTCAGCTTCAACATCAGTCCTTCCAAAGAACACCCAGGACTGATCTCCTTTAGGATGGACTGATTGGATCTACTTGCAGTCCAAGGGACTCTCAAGAGTCTTCTCCAACACCACAGTTCAAAGGTGTCAATTCTTCGGTGCTCAGCTTTCTTTATAGTCCAACTCTCACATCCATACATGACCACTGGAAAAACCATAGCCTTGACTAGATGGACCTTTGTTGGCAAAATAATGTCTCTGCTTTTCAATATGCTATCTAGGTTGGTCATAACTTTCCTTCCAAGGAGTAAGCATCTTTTAATTTCATGGATGTAATCACCATCTGCAGTGATTTTTGAGCCCAGAAAAATAAAGTCTGACACTGTTTCCACTGTTTCCCCATCTATTTCCCATGAAGTGATGGGACCAGATGCCATGATCTTTGTTTTCTGAATATTGAGCTTTAAGCCAACTTTTTCACTCTCCACTTTCACTTTCATCAAGAGGCTTTTTAGTTCCTCTTCACTCTCTGCCATAAGGGTGGTGTCATCTGCATATCTGAGGTTATTGATATTTCTCCTGGCAATCTTGATTCCAGTTTGTGCTTCCTCCAGCCCAGCGTTTCTCGTGATGTACTCTGCATAGAAGTTCAATAAGCAGGGTAACAATATACAGCCTTGACGTAGTCCTTTTCCTATTTGGAACCAGTCTGTTGTTCCATGTCCAGTTCTAACTGTTGCTTCCTGACCTGCATATAGGTTTCTCAAGAGGCAGGTCAGGTGGTCTGGTATTCCCATCTCTTTCAGAATTTTCCACAGTTTATTGTGATCCACACAGTCAAAGGCTTTGGCATAGTCAATAAAGCAGAAATAGATGTTTTTCTGGAACTCTCTTGCTTTTTTGATGATCCAGTGGATGTTGGCAATTTGATCTCTGGTTCCTCTGCCTTTTCTAAAATCAGCTTGAACATCTGGAAGATCATGATTCACATATTGCTGAAGCCTGGCTTGGAGAATTTTAAGCATAGTCCCTGCTAAAATGCTTCCCTGGGAAAAAAACAACTAAAGGTTGACAAGTTTCATCACTCTTGAATTTTAGCCCATTATTTGAAAGTGCTGAAATCTTTAGGCAATGAAAAATGTTGGTGTTTCATAGCACAAAGATAGAAGAGGAAGGCAAAAACTCAAAGGCATCACATTCAAAGTTCCAGAGCCCCATGGAACTCTGCAAAGATGTGCTGTACCAGCAGAGCCTTCCTGGGGTCACCCAGATCATACAGCCAACGCTCCATGTACTGCCACAGCAGCATGAGTCACTATACGCATTGAGGAGGCCTTGTCACATTGTCCAGAATAAAAATATTAAACTACGTAATGATTTAGGACCATAAGTACATGTAGGGGCTTTGCAGGTGATGCAGTAGTAAAGAATCTGCCTGCCGGAAGATTCCGCAGAGTAGGAAATGGCAATCCACTCCACAATATTCTTGCCTGGAAAATCCCATGGACAGAGGAGCCTGGTGGGCTACAGTCCAGGAGATTGCAAAGAATCAGACACAACTGAGCACAGGTGCAGAAACATATATAAACACACACACAGTACATGTAAGCAGAAGATATCCATGGGAATTATGCAGAGTGGAAAGAGCCAATCTCAAAGACTTACATACTGTGCAATTCCATTGATACAATATTCTCAGAGTGACAAAACCTTAGTGATAGAAAGCAGATCAGAGGTTGCCAAGGTTGGAGGAAGGATGTGACTTAGAGGGAATATTAGAGAGTCACACCATGAGGCATCTCAGCAGCCAGGGCCAACACAGACAGTCAGGCTCTCACTAGGGTGTTTAACTAAAGCAAGCCAGGGAGGCCATCTAGGAGAGTCTGCAAGCCACGCTGTACTTCTGAATCAAGCTGGGATGCTCAGCCGGATGAGAGGTATGAGCCTTGTCTATATGTGGGGAGGTACAGCCTGGCTGCTGTAAGCAAATATCTACAGGGCTGTTGTGTGGGAAATAGATTAGATCTGCCCTATATTAACTCTGAGGGCAGGTCTTATATCTGCAGGGAGAAGCTAGATGAAAGCAGGTTTCAATTCAATATAAAGAACTGTCCAAGAGACCTTCTTTGACAGGTAATAAGTTCCCAGATACTGGAAATATTTGAACATAGATCAAATGACCACCTGTCGAGCATGATAAAGGGGTCCCCATGAAGGGCCTCTATCCCATTCTAAGGAGATGACACCAACAATAAAGACACTGGAGGTAGGGCACTCTGATCTGAAGGTAAGATTCAGTGCCACTCTTCCCTTTTAATTTTGCAAACTCCATTAGTATGAGTCCTAAATCCATTAACTCCTTGGTGGTTCATCCTGTCCCAAAATGAATCTTACCTCCCCAGCCGATCTCCAGGCCTCCTGATAAGAGGGACACTGCCTGCCCTGCCCCTGCACTGAGCCCGGCACAAGGTGGGCAGAAGAGAAGCTCCGTAAATGTGTGAAGCCAGGTGAATGATAGCTTGGGCATGTCCAAGGCAAGAAGCCAGCCGGGCTCCAGCTGAAGTCCTCACGCACTGAGAGTCCATATATTTTATGACCTCAGAGTGCTTTCTGGCACAGACTCCCTCCAATGGTGATTCATTTCTCCGTTGCAGCTTTGTCAGTATCAGGGTTTTCTACTTAGTTCTCAATGAACTAGCTATCATAGTTATAGCTCCCTAGGAAATGCCATACAGTAACTCTGTCAGGGTTTTTATTTGCTTGGACAAATCGTTTTATTTCAGCAAGGTGTTTTATTAGCTTAGAGAGTCATAAATCACTTCAAAGGTAGATGAAAGATGACCCAAGACACACAATTTTATATGAGATGTTGTTCTTTCTGCTGAAGATCATGTCTCCTTGATTATGACTGAGATCAAATTAGTTTCATGCAAATTATGAAAAGCAAATAACATCAACATACCTGTTTAGTCACCTGGCCAGAGCTAAGAAGCTGATTCCAACACCCATCTGGTTACCATCACTCAGGAAATCTGTCATCAACATGCAGGGTTGTAACAGTCCCCAAAAAGGCAGTTTGAAGTTCCTTCTCCAAAACATAAGTCCTCCTGGGCCCAAGTCACACCAACGATGAAGACACTGGTGTGAGAATAGCTATGAGAAAGGAGTTGTATTAGCTAGCATAGGCTCTGCTATGATGCAGTTATGCCTAAACCCTTAAATCTCCATGACTTAACCCAACATATGGTTATTTCTCATCCTCACCAGGTTTCCAGTGAGATTTGGTCACGCCATACCACAGGGTGACTCAGCAACTGATCCTGCTCTCTTCCATCTTGTTAGAGCAGGAAGAGGAGAGGGAATAAAAAACTCTACCCACTTCCTTCCCTTCCTTCCTACCTTCCTTCCCTCCTTCCTTTCTTTCATGTTAAGACTTTTTTTTTTTTTTTTAAGAAGTTTCAGGTTCACAGGAAAATTGGAAGGTGCAGAGATTTCCCATACTCCCCCCATATACATGCATAATCTCCCCCGTTATTAACATTGTCCACCATCTGTCTGTATTAGTCACTTCAGTCATGTTTGACTCTGTGACCCCGTGGACTGTAGCCCTCCAGGCTCCTCTGTCCATGGTATTTTCCAGGCAAGAATACTGGAGTGGGTTGCCATTTCCTCCTCCAGGGGATCTTCCTGACCCTGGGATTGAACCCAGGTCTCCTGCATTGTATGCAGATTCTTTACTATCTGAGCCACCAGGGAAGACCACCAGAGTGGTATCTTCGATACAACTGATGAATCTATATTGATACATCATAATTACTCAAAGTCCATAGTTAACATTCTCTCAATATTGACTATCCTGTGGGTTTGGACCATTGTATATTGATATGTATCCACTGTTATAGTATCATACATGGTATTTTCACTGCCCTAAAAATCCTATGTACTCTACCTATTCATCTCTCCTCCCCAGTCCCTGGCAAACACTGATATTATTTTTTTCTCCATGGTTTTGCCATTTCCAGAATGTCATATAGCTGAGGCCATATAATATGTACCCTTTTCAGATTTTAGTACTATGCATTTAAAGTTCCTCCTGATCTTTTCATGCATGGTTTGACACCTCACTTCTTTTTAGCACTGATTAATATTCTATTGTCTGGATGTACCACAGTTCAGTTATCCTTTCACCTACTGAAGGACATCTTGGTTTCTTCCAACTTTTGGCAATTATGGATAAACTTTCTATGAACACATGCGTGTAGATTTCTGTGTAGACATAGGTTTTCAAATCCTTTGGGTAAATACCAAGGAGTGTGATTGCTGGATTGTATGGTATGAGTACGTATTTTTACTCTCGTAAGAAACTGCCAAACTATCTTCCGAAGTGGCTGTACCATTTTGCATTCCTACAAGCAATGAAAGAAAGAAAACTCAGCATTTGGTGTTGTCAATGTTCTAAAGTTTGGCCATTCTAACAGGTATGGAGGTATCTCACTGCATATAGTCTTAATTTCCTGATGACATTTGCCCACTTTTAAATGCCTGGGCCTGGAGTGACACTCATTGCTTTTACCTCACAGCCCACTGGTCAGAACTAGACATAGCCCAGAACCTGACAGCAGGTCTGAGAAACACAAGGGAGTGCCTGGGTGCTGAGAAAGAACAAAGGTCTCTGCCACAGGGCTTAAACGCCTGGGAATGGCTTTCTTAGCAGCTGTATCCCAACTTTATCTCTTGCCATGGATCCAGGTTTATTCTAGTGTGCAAGTTGGACTGGAAAAGCAGACTCACTTCTGTGATTGAGAAAGAACTGGGACTTGGAGCCCAGAAACCTCTTTGGAAAGTCAGGAGTTAGATATGCTAGACCACCAGGAACATTTGGCTGACTTGGGGCACACGTCGGAGGGCGCTACAAGAGTTTCTCCCTCCTCCTCTTTATTCAGATCTGAAAGCACCCAACCATCAAGGAAATGCAGAGCAAGTGAGCACAGCCATGCCTCTGCACAGCTCTTTGTTTCCAGTGCCCAGGGAGGTAACTCTACTTAAAGCCAGCAGTCGGACTGCCACAGAATCTAAGGGCACTGCACAAGTGGTGACTTGGGACCATGGCTGCTCAGGTGTGGTGTTCTCTCCATACCCTGACGTCACTGGCTTTATACTGGCCAAAGTCCCCCATAGAAAAGTCAGGCATCGGAGTATCCTACATATCATATCTCTTGTGCCAATTAAAAAAATAAAGATAATCACTAAAGAAATAGCTTGTAAGTTGTAGCAGCATCTTATCTGCAAGTGAACCAGCCATGCTGTTCAGATATTATATTATATTATGAAATTTAGGTTGTAGTCTTCAATGTAAAGAATCATTTCAGTGAACAAAGTACCTTTTTTTCTTCTAATTCCTGTTTTAATTAGAAAAGTGATGGAAAATCTTGAAGTACCTCCCTATAGCTAGTTTTAAAAATCTATTTGGAAACCTTGAAAATATTGGTAAATTATAAAAGAAATTGAACTCTGATACTTTTCTCTTATTTCATTGTTCCCTATTCTCTGAAAAGCCTTCAACGTTGTATTTCTATCTCAGAATAAGGATGCATTTTCCTCTCAGAACCTGAAGGTATTCTAATTATATGTAAATCAGTTCACAGAAATAAATATCCATGGTTAAAGGACATTTAAAATGTTAAAAGGTTTTTCTCAACCGTTCACTGTTTAAAATAAAAAAGTCTATTTCCAGAACCCTGGCAGCTCTAACCCCCTTTCACGACTGCACAGAAGCACATGCAAAGCCATCTTTCCCGGGCTCTTCTCTTCCCTGAAAGACCTCAAGTGGGGAATCACAGTTTGATTCTGAATTTGAGGCAATTCTATGTTAATCAACTTTTTTTTTTAACAGTGAAAACTTTTTTCCCTTTTATTCAGAATCAAAACAGACAATTGGACAGAGAAACTAAATAGAAATCAAGAAAGTTGCTATCATATTGGAAAGGGTATCTTAAGTACTATCCTTTAAGTCCTGAAAACACTGCCACATATGTATGTTTAAAGTATCATGATTGCCTTGATGCCTATATTTTGCTCTAATTCCCTGGCCATAAACACCAACAAAATGCTGATGATTTCTCTGTCTCCACCCCCGAATCCTCGGCTCACAGAGCTGAATGCCTATTTAATATCTGCAGTTGGTTATCTCACAGGCATTGTAAGCTGAGCATGTTCAAACGTAATCCTTGATCTGCAAATCTACCCGCCCCCCCACTTTCTCCCTCTCAACAACAGGCAGTGCTGTGCTTTAGGTCTCTCAGGACAAAAGCACAGCAGTTATCCTTCATTCTGCTTTATCTCTCAGTCCACTTTCAACCCATCAGCTAAGTTCTATTGGCTCCATCCTCAAAATTTGTCCAGAATGTGACTATGTGTTATCAGCTCCATGATCATTACTCTGGTCCAAGCCACCATCATGGTTTGCCTGCATTGCTTGTACTGGTCTTCTCCCTAATTGTGACCTAGCCCTCCTAGAGGCTACTTTGAGCACCATAGTTAGCTAGAATGATCTTTCGAAAACATAAAGAGAGTCATGTTACTTCAGTGCTCTAAACTCTCCATGACCTCCCAGTGTCAAAGCAAAGTCCTATTCATGCAGATGGCCATCAGGCACATGAAAATATGCTCAACGTCACTAATTATTAGAGAAATGCAAATCAAAACTACAGTGAGGTACCACTTCACACCAGTCAGAATGGCCATCAGGGAGACTTTCCTGTGTCCAAAGGTTAAGACTTCACCTTGCAGTGCAAGGGGTGCAGGTTCAATCCCTGGTCAGGGAACTAAGATCCTACATGCCTCGAGGCCAAAATACATCAAATAGAAGCAACATTGTAACAAATTCAACAAAGACTTTAAAAATGGTCCACATCAGGAAAAAAATTTAAAAACTGGCCATAATTAAAAATCTACAAATAATAAATGTTGGAGAGGGTTTGGAGAAAAAGGAAACTTCCTACACTGTTGGTGGGAATGTAAATTAGTGCAGCCCCTATGGAGAACAGTATGCAGGTTCCTCAAAACACTAAAAACAGAGGTGCCATATGATCCAACAATTTCACTCCTGGGCATACACCCAGACAAAACTGTGATTCAAAAAGATTCATAGGATAATTATTCACAGCAGCCAAGACATGGAAACAACTTAAATGTACATCAATGGATGAAGGCATAAAGAAGATGAGGTACATATATACAATGGAATACTCCTCGCCCTTAAAAAAGAATGAAATGCCTTTTGCAGCAACATGGATGGACCTAGAGATTATCATACTAAGTAGAGTAAGTCAGAAGGATCAAGACAAATGCTATATGATATCACTTATATGTGAGTCTAAAATATGACACGAATGAAGTTATATACAAAAGAGACTCATAGATAGAACAAAGTTGTGGTTACCAAGGGGGAAGTGGCTGGGGGTGGAATGGACTGGGAGTTTGTGATCAGCAAATGCGAACTGGTATATATAGAATGGATAGACAACAAGGTCCTACTGTATAGCATGGGGAACTATAGTTAATATCCTGTGGCAAACCATAATGGAAAAAATATGAAAAGAATGTATATGTGTATATGTATAACTAAATCACTTTGCTGTGAATAAATACTTGAATTAACTAAAAAAATTTTTAAAAACAACATGCTATTAAAATGGCCCATAAAACTCCCTTTGATCTCATTTCCTACATTTCTCTTCTGATTCGCTCAGTTCAAGTTCAGGGCATTTGTTTCTCAAACTCACCGGATGTGTTTCCACCACAGGACCTTTGCACTGACTGTTCCTTTGCCAAGGATGCTTTTCCCCAGACATTTGCAAGATTCTTGCTCCTTCATCAAACTGATGACCACAGATGTAGCATCCTCACTGCTATCCTGCCCTCCCTTCCCTACTGCATCTTCTTTCATACTTATCATCTAACGTACTTTATCCTGTACTTTATCATTTCCTTCTTCTAGTATATAAACTCCATAAGCACAGAGATTTTTATGTTTTGTTCACAGCTGTGTCTATTCACTTAGGAATGATACCTGGCACACAGTAGACACTTAACAAATAATGTTGAATAAATAAGATTCAATGCATTTGGACAAATTAGGGACTGATTCCCACCTTTCATGCCTTCTAACTCTTCTCACTTGCATATTTGTGATACGTGAACCTATGACAGATCAAGGGGCTCCTTGTTGCCGGATCATCAGGGGCTAAGCTTGTAATCAAACCTTGAGGATATGATGTGCAACATCTGAAGGTACCCATAGGCTGCACACTGGATCTTATTTCTGAGCTGGACTGGCTGCACCAGGTCAGTCACTGCAGATACCTTTATGGAATGAGGTGAGGTTGTGTACAAATCCGTCACACCAGGGACTGTGATACCCCCAAATCACTCATCTTACAAGACAGAGGTGCAGGGGTCAGAGGGCAGGAGTGATTCTGAAGATAGCTACATGGATATGGGTGAATCAGGCTGCCTCCAACCCCTTTCTGGTCAGGAGAGGGTTGTAAGTAAAAATTTGGATTTCACCAAGTGCTAGTAGACCTGCGGACAGGTGTTCAAACAATTGAGAAGCAACTTCCTTCCTCCTCCAAGCTCAGTGAGCTACAGGCATGAACTAGGCTGTGAGCCAAGAGCTACTCCCAGAGACCTTCCAAAACATTCAGCAAGGACTGAGGGCTCAAGCGGCTGGGGGCGCCCAAGACCTTCTGACATTTGGATTATGCTGCTAACAGGACTTCATCAGTAGCCAAGGACTGGCTGGACCTGGGGAAACTTGGGCCCCACTTGGGTGACATTACCAGCTCTGCCAAGTCCTGGATGCTCTGCCTTGTGGTCTCATCAAGCCGGAGGTGATACTTAGGGATATGATCAGTTGTCACTGATACAAATGAGCTGGGTCCACCGGGTGAGCTGCTTTTAACATATCCTGAAAAATTCTAAGATGTGATGAGATCTAAACATGTCACAAGCAGAAAGGGCAAGAAATGTTTCCAAGTCTCATTTGCTCTTATGAAGTGACATCTAGAAAGAAAATGAATTCGATGAAGAGGAAAAGGCGAATTATGATATTAAAAATTCATTTCCATTTAGCAAATTTGCTATTAGCATCACAATTCAGGATACTTTAATAATTAGAGCCTCACATAGGTGGCATAATTGGCTGCCTCACTGATAGGATTTAAGAACATCAGAAAAATCCCTTTTCCTAAATCGCTTCTTCAACAGCCTGAGTCACCCACCAGGGCTGGACACCGCTGACCCTTCCTGGGTTCCTCTTCTAAATACACATTCTCAGGGTGGGAAGTGACAGCCACTCAGGCCTAGCCCTCCCCGCAAGTGGGTGGAGCAGATGAGAGCCCCGAAGGAAAGACTGAGCATGGGAAGGGAGGCTCCTGGAGGCCACTGTGCACCCCAGGAGGCTTCTCCTCCTCGAATCGTCTTCACAGTGACCCATTCCTGCTGAAGACCTTTTGTCTTTAGGAGAGCACTTTTTGCTCAAGAGGCAAATGTTTTCTGCAAAGTCACAGGAGAAATGGCAGGAACTGTGTAGTGGGACATCCTTCAGACAGGGAAGAGTTCTGCCATGGTCTGGGGTCAGCACGGATAGGGGTGCGCCCTGCACTCAGAGCAGCTCCAACTGACAGTACCAGCCAGGGCACCTCTGAGGACCCACTAGGTCCCGTGCCTGCCTTCAGCCAGGTTCCTGCTGAGCCTCTGGAACAAGTAAAGGATCCTGTTGTGACATGAGCATAGATACCCACGCTCATGCTTTGAAAACAAGGCAAGTCCAGAGCAGAAAGGCCCCAGATCAAACAATCATGCTGAGGCTCCCAGTGCCTCTGCCTCTGCTTTCAACAGTGACCCCTCACGGAAGGTGAGTTTCTTCCCTGGACTTCGGCCCTACCCGCTCCCAAGTCCATGCTCATTTCCCCCAAGCAACTAGAGGGGCTTCTGAAGTGCTAGGCTGAACTGCTGTTTTCTCAGTTGAAAAGTCATCAATAACTTCCCAGCAACCCTGTGTTCGCAAGGTCCCCTGGAGGAGGGCATGGCAACCCATTCCAGTAATCTTGCCTGGAGAATTCCCATGGACAAAGGAGCCTGATGGCTACAGTCCATAGGGTCACAAAGAATCAGACACGACTGAGTGACTAAGCATACACACACAACCTCAAGAAAAAGGCCCACACCCTGGCCCAGTATTAGTGGTAAAGAATCCACCTGCCAATGCAAGAGACATAAGAGACCCAGGTTCGATCCCTGGGTTAGGAAGATCCCCTGGAGAAGGAAATGGTAACCCACTCCAGGATTCTTGCCTGTAGAATTCATGGACAGAGGAGCCTGGCAGGCTACAGTCCATAGGGTCACACAAAGTTGGACACAACTGAAGTGACTTAGCATGCACGCACTGGCCCAGTATATCTAGTTGCACAAGATCTGGGTGCTGTCCATTCTCAGGCCTCCTCCCACGACCTTCCCGCATGACCCCTGCATTCAGCTACAAGCACAGCTCCCAAGATGCCCATACACGGAGGCCTGGTGTGCTTGCCTCTGCCAACCAAGGCCTGCTCCACCTCACGCTCCCGAGAGTCAGCCTTGGTCCTGCTCTGGAAAGATGGGATGGTAAAAGAGGGCAAGATAGAGTAAGTTAGAATGCAAGAAAATCTGATTTTTACTGAGATTCAGTTGTTTTTCTTAACAAGCACTCCTCATATTGTTGCGAGCCTCTGGTTAATCTCCAAAGTTCTGAAAAAGTTAATCTTGATAGTTTGTGTGTTTACCAGTATTGTCATGGCTTTTTATGAAGGAGTAGGCTTCCAGAGAAGGCAATGGCAACCCACTCCAGTACTCTTGCCTGGGAAATCCCATGGACGGAGGAACCTGGTAGGCTACAGTCCATGGGGTCGCGAAGAGTCAGACTCGACTGAGCGACTTCACTTTCATTTTTCACTTTCATGCACTGGAGAAGAAAATGGTAACACACTCCAGTATTGTTGCCTGGAGAATCCCAGGGACGGGAGCCTGGTGGGCTGCCATCTATGGGGTCACACAGAGTCGGACACAACTGACGTGACTTAGCAGCAGCAGCAGGCTTCCAGAGGTCCTTACTCTGCCAGTCCAGAAGTATTCTTGCCAGTGGACTGATTTTTTACAAAGGTGTGAAGGCAATTCACTGGGTAAAGGACAGTCTTTCTGAAAATGGGCTGAAACAATTAAATATTTATATGCAATCAATTAATACATAAAAATGAAAGGAACTTTGATCCACACCATGCACCATACAAGAAAATAAGCCAAAAGGTTCAAAGACCCTAAAGTAAAACCTAAAGCTACAAAATTTCTAGAAGAAAACCTAACAGAAAATCTCCATGGCTTTGGATAGGCAAAGATCCTAGATAGAATGTTAAATATATGATCCTTAAAAGAAAAAAATGACCCTGTGAACTTAAGCAATTTCCCTAAAACCACTGAAACTTAGTTCTATTTTGAAGGTGGGAAGAAAGACTTTCTCTCAGTACACTATTTCTCCCCATCCTCTCTCTGTGATTTTTTAAAAAGTAATGAATGGCTGCTATCAAAAAGTCTACAAACAATAAATGCTGGAGAGGGTGCGGAAAAAAGGAACCCTCTTACACTGTTGGTAGGAATGCAGACTAGTACAGCCACTATGGAGAATAGTGTGGAGATTCCTTAAAAAACTGGAAATAGAACTGCCATAGGACCCAGCAATCCCACTGCTGGGCATACACATTGAAGAAACCAGAATTGAAAGAGACACATGTACCCCAGTGTTCATCACAACACTGTTTACAATAGCCAGGACATGGAAGCAACCTAGATGTCCATCGGCAGATGAATGGATAAGAAAGCCATGGTACATATACACAATGGAATATTACTCAGCTGTTAAAAAGAAT
Source organism: Bos indicus (assembly GCF_029378745.1). NCBI lineage: Eukaryota > Metazoa > Chordata > Mammalia > Artiodactyla > Bovidae > Bos > Bos indicus. Next base: position 45,022,975 of record NC_091766.1, read on the forward strand.
GCATTTGAATCAGTTCTAATGAGGTGGATGAAACTGGAGCCTATTATACAGAGCGAGGTAAGTCAGAAAGAAAAACACCAATAGAGTATATTGATGCATATATATACGGAATTTAGAAAGATGGTAACGATGACCCTATATGCGACACAGCAAAAGAGACACAGATGTAAAGAACAGACTTTTGGACTCTGTGGGAGAAGGCAAGGGTGGGATGATTTGAGAGAATAGCATTGAAAACATGTATATTATGTGTGAAATAGATGGCCAGTCCAGGTTCGATGCATGAGGCAGGGTGCTCAGAGCTGGTGCACTGGGATGATGCTGAGGGATGGGATGTGGAGGGAGGTGGGAGGGAGAGTCAGGATGGGGAATACATGTACACCCATGGCTGATTCATGTGAATGTATGGCAACCACCACAATATTGTAAATAATTAGCCTCCAATTAAAATAAATTAAAAAAAAGAAAAATAAATAAAAGTAATGACACATCAGTGTTATACTATAAGAGGTTATTAGTATAGTACTCTCTGTTTGTTTCCAAGGCAAACCATTCAATATCACAGTAATCCAAGCCTATGCCCCAACCAGTAATGCTGAAGAAGCTGAAGTTGAACAGTTCTATGAAGACCTACAAGACATTTTAGAACTAGCACCCAAAAAAGATGTCCTTTTCATTATAGGGGACTGGAATGCAAAAGTAGGAAGTCAAGAAACACCTGGAGTAACAGGCTAATTTGGCCTTGGAATACGGAATGAAGCAGGGCAAAGGCTAATAGAGTTTTCCCAAGAGAATGCACTGGTCATAACAAACACCCTCTTCTGAAAACACAAGAGAAGACTCTACACATGGACATCACCAGATGGTCAACACTGAAATCAGATTGAGTATATTCTTTGTAGCCAAAATGGAGAAGCTCTATACAGTCAGCAAAAGCAAGACCGGGAACTGACTGTGGGTCAGATCATGAACTCCTTATTGCCAAATTCAGACTTAAATTGAAGAAAGTAGGGAAAACCACTAGACCATTCAGCTATGACCTAAATCAAATCCCTTATGATTATACAGTGGAAGTGAGAAATATATTTAAAGGACTAGATCTGATAGACAGAGTACCTGATGAACTATGGACAGAGGTTCGTGACATTGAACAGGAGACAGGAATCAAGACCACTCCCAAGAAAAAGAAATGCAAAATGGCTGTCTGGGGAGGCCTTACAAATAGCTGTGAAAAGAAGATAAGTGAAAAGCATAGAAGAAAAGGAAAGATATAAGTATATGAATGCAGAGTTCCAAAGAATAGCAAAGAGAGATAAGAAAGCCTTCCTCAGTGATAAATGCAAAGAAATAGAGGAAAACAATAGAATGGGAAAGACTAGAGATCTCTTCAAGAATATTAAAGATACCAAAGGAACATTTCATCCAAAGATGGGCTCGATGAAGGACAGAAATGGTATAGACCTAACAGAAGCAGAAGATATTAAGAAGAGGTGGCAAAAATACACAGAAGAACTATACAAAAAAGATCTTCACGACCCAGATAATCACAATGGTGTGATCACTCACCAAGAGCCAGACATCCTGGAATGTGAAGTCCAGTGGGCCTTAGAAACATCACTACGAACAAAGCTAGTGGAGGTGATGGAATTCCAGTTGAGCTATTTCAAATCCTGAAAGATGATGCTGTGAAAGTGCTATTTTGAAAACTCAGCAGTGGCCACGGGACTGGAAAAAGTCAGTTTTCATTTGAATCCCAAAGAAAGGCAATGCCAAAGAATGCTCAAACTACCACACAATTGCACTCATCTCACACGGTAGTAAAGTAACGCTCAAAATTCTTCAAGCCAGGCTTCAGCAATATGTGAATCGTGAACTTCCTGATGTTCAAGCTGGTTTTAGAAAAGGCAGAGGAACCAGAGATCAAATTGCCAACATCTGCTGGATCATCGAAAAAGCAAGAGAGTTCCAGAAAAACATCTATTTCTGCTTTATTGACTATGCCAAAGCCTTTGACTGTGTGGATCACAATAAACTGTGGAAAATTCTGAAAGAGATGGGAATACCAGACCACCTGACCTGCCTCTTGAGAAACCTGTATGCAGGTCAGGAAGCAACAGTTAGAACTGGACATAGAACAACAGACTGGTTCCAAATAGGAAAAGGAGTATGTCAAGGCTGTATATTGTCACCCTGCTTATTGAACTTCTATGCAGAGTACATCATGAGAAATGCTGGACTAGAAGAAGCACAAGCTGGAATCGAGATTGCTGGGAGAAATATCAATAACCTTAGATATGCAGATGACACCACCCTTATGGCAGAAAGTGAAGAGGAACTAAAGAGCCTCTTGATGAAAGTGAAAGTGGAGAGTGAAAAAGTTGGCTTAAAGCTCAACATTCAGAAAACGAAGATCATGGCATCTGGTCCCATCACTTCATGGGAAATAGATGGGGAAACAGTGGCTGACTTTATTTTTTGGGGCTCCAAAATCACTGCAGATGGTGATTACATCCATGAAATTAAAAGATACTTACTCCTCAGAAGGAAAGTTTTGACCAACCTAGATAGCATATTAAAAAGCAGAGACATTATTTTGCCAACAAAGGTCCGTCTAGTCAAGGCTATGGTTTTTCCAGTGGTCATGTATGGATGTGAGAGTTGGACTGTGAAGAAAGCTGAGCGCCGAAGAATTGATGCTTTTGAACTGTGGTGTTGGAGAAGACTCTTGAGAGTCCCTTGGACTGCAAGGAGATCCAACCAGTCCATTCTAAAGGAGATCAGTCCTGGGTGTTCATTGGAAGGACTGATGCTAAAGCTGAAACTCCAGTATTTTGGCCACCTCATGCGAAGAGTTGACTCATTGGAAAAGACTCTGATGCTGAGAGGGATTGGGGGCAGGAGGAGAAGGGGACGACAGAGGATGAGATGGCTGGATGGCATCACCGACTTGATGGACATGAGTTTGAGTGAACTCCGGGAGTTGGTGATGGACAGGGAGACTTGGCATGCTGTGATTCATGGGGTTGCAAAGAGTCAGACACGACTGAGCAACTGAACTGACTGACTGAGAGAGTTTCATTCATATTGTTGGTGAGCCAGTTTAAAGAAGTGAGAGGATCCAGGTTAAAACTGACCAGGCATCCTGAAATCAGGTGGTAGTGTTAAGATGTTTAGGGATCCTGGGGAATAAAATCTTAAATACAATGGTAAATATATGATCTTTGAAAGGAAAAAGTGAATTTCATCAAAATTAAGAAACTTCTGTTCTTCTAAATCATTGTTAAAGGAATAGAAAGACAAGCCACAGACTAGGAGAAAATATTTGGAAATCATGTATCTGATAGAAGACTTGTATCCACAATACAGAAAGTATTCTCAATACAAGCTCTCAAACAAACAATTCAATCTTGAAATGGTCAAAATATTTGACCAGATATATATGAAACAAGAAACATGGATGATAATTAAGCACTTGAAAAACTATTCAAGATCTTTAGTTATTGGGGAAATACAAATCAAAATCACAATGAGATACCACGTCACAGTCATAAACTGGCTAAAATTAAAGAGACTCTTTTATACCAAGTGTGAGTGAAGATACAGAGCCACTGAAACTCTTAACCACTGGTTTTAGCTGTTTTCAGTCACTAAGTCATGTCTGACTCTTTGCAACCCCGTGGGCTATAAAATTATACAACTATTTTGGGAAACCATATGGCAATTTCTTAAAAAATATACACCAATATATTCCTATCATATGCCCCAGTCACTCCACTCCTAGGTATCCAACCAGGAGAAATGAAAGCATGTGTCTACTTATAGACTTGAACTTCGATAGTCATGCAACTTTACATGTAAGAGCCAGAATCTAGAAACAACAAAATATTTATCAAGAGATGAAGGGGAGGAGGAGCTAAGATGGCAGAGGAGTAGGACGGGGAGAACACTTTCTCCCCCACAAATTCATCAAAAGAACATTTAAACGCCGAGTAAATTCCACAAAACAACTTCTGAATGCCGGCAGAGGACATCAGGCACCCAGAAAAGCAACCCAAGTCTTCGAAAGGAGGTAGGGAAAAAATATAAAAGACAAAAAAAGAGACAAAAGAGGGAGGGACAGAGTTCCATCCCAGGAAGGGAGTCTTAAAAAGAGAGAAGTTTCCAAACACCAGGAAACCTTCTCACTGCCAAATCTGTGCCGAGCCTTGGAAGCACAGAGGGCAACATAACAGGGAGGAAAAATAAATAAACAATTAAAACCCGCACATTGCGAACCCTATGGTAACTCCCCCAGCGGAGAAGCAACGCAGATGCCTGCATCCGCCATTAGCAAGCAGGGGCTGGGCAGGGAGGCGCGGCGCGGGCTGCATCGCTGAGAGTAAGAATCTGGCCTGAATACCCTGAGCTCTATCTGAGCGAAATAATTTGGGCTAGCAAACCAGACTGTGGGATATCTACCACGCGAAAAGCCAGCCCTAACCTAAGACACCACCAGGCCCGCACACGGAACAAAGGCCTGAACAGAGATAGCCGGCGGCAGACCATCCCCCTCCGGTGATAGGCAGCCAGAGCCGGAAGGGGACAATCGCAGCCCCAGAGAGACATTATCTATAAAACTGTAAGCAGGCTTCTTTGCTAACTAAAACTTCTTGGGGGTCTGGATGGTCAACATCTGCCTGAAAAGGTGTGCTGGTGCACACCTAGATAACCGAGCGGCGGGGAGGCAATAAGTCGCAGCAATCGCATGCGCCAAACACCTCATCACCTGAGCTGCTCGGATCTAGGAAGGACACAAAACGCAGGCCCAACCGAGAGTCTGCGCCTCTGAGGACTACCCAAATGCCTGAACCTGAGCGGCTTGGACCTGGAAGTGCAGGCAGCCCAGGGCCGGCCACGGATGGTTCCCGGTGGAGCAACCTAGAGCCTGAGCAGTGTGGGCAGGGAGGCTACATGCACCGTGAATGGGGGGCAGACCCAGTGTGGCTGAGGCGCTGCGAGCACACGCCAGTGTTATTTGTTTGCAGCATCCCTCCCTACCTCCCCTCAGCGCAACTGAACAAGTGAGCCTAAAAAAAAGGGGGGGGGCCTCCACCGTCCCCTTTGTGTCAGGGTGGAAACCAGACACTGAAGAGACCAGCAAACAGAAGAAGCTATAACAGAGGGAACCACCTTGGAAGCTACAGGCAATAGATTAAAATCCTGCGGTTAGTACCAACTACATAGGAAGGGGCCTATAGATCTTGAGAAATATAAGTCGGACCAAGGAACTAGCCAAAACTGAACTGAACCCGCAATACTCACAACAAAACCAGAGAAAGTCCTAGATATATTTTTACTATTTGTACGATCATTCTTTCTTTCTTTTTTTATTTTTTTTAATTAAAAAAATTTTTTTTAAGTCCTCTATTATTCCTTTAATTTTCACTTTTATAACTGATTACTTTGCAAAAAAAAAAGTCCCTATTTTTTTTTAAAGCAAACTTCATATATATATTTTTTATAATTTTTTGACCTTTTTTTTTTCCCCTTCTTTTCTTTAACATTGTATCTTTGAAATTCCAAACTCTACTCTAGATTTTTAATTTTAGCTTTTTGGTATTTGTTATCAATTTTGTACCTATAGTTTTTTTTTTTTTTTATAATTATGGTGACCCTTTTTATTTTTTCTTTTTCTTTTTCTCTGTTTCTTTCTCTTCTTCTTTTAAATAACATCATATATCTGAAATTCCAAACTCTACTCTAGATTTTTAATTTATGCTTTTTGGTATTTGTTATCAATTTTGTACCTGTATTTTCTTTATAACTTATACGACTTTGTTTGTTCTTGTTTGTTTGTTTTTCTCTCTCTTTCTTTTTCTTCTTCTTTTTTTAACATTGTATTTTTGAAATTCCAAACTCTACTCTAGATTTTTAACTTTTGCTTTTTGGTATTAGTTATCAATTTTGTACCTATATTTCTTTATAATTTTTGCGACCTTGTTTGTTTTTGTTTGTTTGTTTTTTCTCTCTTTCTTTTCCTTCTTCTTTTCTTTAACATCGTATTTTTGAAATTCCAAACTCTACTCTAGATTTTTAATTTTTGCTTTTATGTATTTGTTATCAATTTTGTACCTTTAAGAACCCAATCTTCAGTACCCATTTTTCACTAGGGAGCGAGATTACTGGCTTAACTGCTCTCTCTCCCTTTGGACTCTCCTTTTTCTCCACCAGGTCGCCTGTGTCTCCTCCGTAACCCCTCTCTACTCTACCCAACTCTGTGAATTTCTGTGTGTTCCAGACGGTGGAGAACACTTAGGGAACTGATTACTGGCTGGATCTGTCTCCCTCCTTTTCATTCCCCCCTTATATCCTCCTGGCCACCTCTGTCACCTTCCTCCTTCTTCTCTTCTCTGTATAACTCTGTGAACAACTCTGAGCAGTCCAGTTGTGGAGTGCACATAAGGAAGAGATTACTGGATGGCCCACTCTCTCATTGATTCCACCTCATCTCATTCGGGTCACCTCTAACTCCCTCCTCCCTCTTCTCTTCTCCATATAACGCTGTGAACCTCTTTGGGTGACCCTAACGGTAGAGAAACTTTTCATCTTTAACGTAGATGTTTTATCAATGGTGCTGTATAGAAGGAGAAGCTCTGAAACTACTGTAAAAATAAGACCAATAACTGGAAGCAGGAGGCTTAAGTCCAAACCCTGACTCCAGGGAGCTCCTGACTCCAAGGAACATTAATAGACAGGAGCTCATCAAATACCTCCATACCTGCACTGAAACCAAGCACCACACAAGGGCCAACAAGTTTCAGGGCAAGACATACCAAGCAAATTCTCCAGCAACAAGGAACACAGCCCTGAGCTCCAAGATACAGGCAGCCCAAAGTCACCCCAAAACCACAGACATCCCATAACTCATTACTGGACATTTCATTGCACTCCAGAGAGAAGAAATACAGCTCCACCCACCAGAACACCGACACAAGCTTCCCTAACCAAGAAACCTTGACAAGCCATCTGTACAAACCCACACAGAGTGAGGAAACGCCACAATAAAGAGAACTCCACAAACTGCCAGAATACAGAAAGGCCACCCCAAACTCAGCAATTTAAACAAGATGGAGAGACAGAGGAATACCCAGCAGATAAAGGAACAGGATAAATGCCCACCAAGCCAAACAAAAGAGGAAGAGATAGGGAATCTACCTGATAAAGAATTCCAAATAATGATAGTGCAATTGATCCAAAATCTTGAAATCAAAATGGAAACACAGATAAATAGCCTGGAGACAAAGATTGAGAAGATGCAAGAAAGGTTTAACAAGGACCTAGAAGAAATAAAAGAGAGTCAATATATAATGAATAATGCAATAAATGAAATTAAAAACACTCTGGAGGCAACAAATAGTAGAATAACAGAGGCAGAAGATAGGATTAGTGAATTAGAAGATAGAATGCTAGAAATAAATGAATCAGAGAGGATAAAAGAAAAACAAATTAAAAGAAATGAGGACAATCTCAGAGACCTCCAGGACAATATTAAACGCTACAACATTCGAATCATAGGGGTCCCAGAAGAAGAAGACAGAAAGAAAGACCATGAGAAAATACTTGAAGAGATAATAGTTGAAAACTTCCCTAAAATGGGGAAGGAAATAATCACCCAAGTCCAAGAAACCCAGAGAGTCCCCAACAGGATAAACCCAAGGCGAAACACCCCAAGACACATATTAATCAAATTAACAAAGATCAAACACAAAGAACAAATATTAAAAGCAGCAAGGGGAAAACAACAAATAACACACAAGGGAATTCCCATAAGGATAACAGCTGATCTTTCAATAGAAACTCTTCAAGCTGGGAGGGAACGGCAAGACATACTTAAAATGATGAAAGAAAATAACCTACAGCCCAGATTATTGTACCCAGCAAGGATCTCATTCAAATATGAGGGAGAAATCAAAAGCTTTTCAGACAAGCAAGAGCTGAGAGAATTCAGCACCATCAAACCAGCTCTCCAACAAATACTAAAGGATATTCTCTAGACAGGAAACACAAAAATGGTGTATAAACTCGAACCCAAAACAATAAAATAAATGGCAACGGGATCATACTTATCAGTAATTACCTTAAACGTAAATGGGTTGAATGCCCCAACCAAAAGACAAAGACTGGCTGAATGGATACAAAAACAAGACCCCTACATATGTTGTCTACAAGAGACCCACCTCAAAACAGGGGACACATACAGACTGAAAGTGAAGGGCTGGAAAAAGATTTTCCATGCAAATAGGGACCAAAAGAAAGCAGGAGTAGCAATACTTATATCAGATAAAATAGACTTTAAAACAAAGGCTGTGAAAAGAGACAAAGATGGTCACTACATAATGATCAAAGGATCGATCCAAGAAGAAGATATAACAATTATAAATATATATGCACCCAACACGGGAGCACCTCAATATGTAAGACAAATGCTAACAAGTATGAAAGGAGAAATCAACAATAACACAATAATAGTGGGAGACTTTAATACCCCACTCACACCTATGGATAGATCAACTAAACAGAAAATTAACAAGGAAACACAAACTTTAAACGATACAATAGACCAGTTAGACCTAATTGATATCTATAGGACATTTCATCCCAAAACAATGAATTTCACCTTTTTCTCAAGTGCACATGGAACCTTCTCCAGGATAGATCATATCCTGGGCCATAAATCTAGCCTTGGCAAATTCAAAAAATAGAAATCATTCCAAGCATCTTTTCTGACCACGATGCAGTAAGATTAGATCTCAATTACAGGAGAAAAACTATTAAAAATTCCAACATATGGAGACTGAATAACACGCTGCTGAATAACCAACAAATCACAGAAGAAATCAAAAGAGAAATAAAAATTTGCATAGAAACTAATGAAAATGAAAACACAACAACCCCAAACCTATGGGACACTTTAAAAGCAGTCCTAAGGGGAAAGTTCATAGCAATACAGGCATACCTCAAGAAACAAGAAAAAAGTCAAATAAATAACCTAACCCTACACCTAAAGCAACTAGAAAAGGAAGAAATGAAGAACCCCAGGGTTAGTAGAAGGAAAGAAATCTTAAAAATTAGGGCAGGAATAAATGCAAAAGAAACAAAAGAGACCATAGCAAAAATCAACAAAGCCAAAAGCTGGTTCTTTGAAAGGATAAATAAAATTGACAAACCATTAGCCAGACTCATCAAGAAACAAAGGGAGAAAAATCAAATCAATAAAATTAGAAATGAAAATGGAGAGATCATATCAGACAACACAGAAATACAAAGGATCATAAGAGACTACTATCAACAATTTATGCCAATAAAATGGACAACGTGGAAGAAATGGACAAATTCTTAGAAAAGTACAACTTTCCAAAACTGGACCAGGAAGAACTAGAAAATCTTAACAGACCCATCACAAGCACGGAAATTGAAACTGTAATCAAAAATCTTCCAGCAAAACCATACACAAAAATAAACTCAAAATGGATTAAAGATCTCAACATAAGACCAGAAACTATAAAACTCCTAGAGGAGAACATAGGCAAAACACTCTCTGACATACATCACAGCAGGATCCTCTATGACCCACCTCCCAGAATATTGGAAATAAAAGCAAAAATAAACAAATGGGACCTAATTAACCTTAAAAGCTTCTGCACAACAAAGGAAACTATTAGCAAGGTGAAAAGGCAGCCTTCAGAATGGGAGAAAATAATAGCAAATGAAGCAACTGACAAACAACTAATCTCAAAAATATACAAGCAACTCCTATAGCTCAACTCCAGAAAAATAAATGACCCAATCAAAAAATGGGCCAAAGAACTAAATAGACATTTCTCCAAAGAAGACATACAGATGGCTAACAAACACATGAAAAGATGCTCAACATCACTCATTATCAGAGAAATGCAAATCAAAACCACTATGAGGTACTATTTCACACCAGTCAGAATGGCTGCGATCCAAAAGTCTACAAGCAATAAATGCTGGAGAGGGTGTGGAGAAAAGGGAACCCTCTTACACTGTTGGTGGGAATTCAAACTAGTACAGCCACTATGGAGAACAGTGTGGAGATTCCTTAAAAAACTGGAAATAGAACTGCCTTATGACCCAGCAATCTCACTGCTGGGCATACACACTGAGGAAACCAGAAGGGAAAGAGACACGTGTACCCCAATGTTCATCGCAGCACTGTTTACAATAGCCAGGACATGGAAGCAACCTAGATGCCCATCAGCAGATGAATGGATAAGAAAGCTGTGGTACATATACACAATGGAGTATTACTCAGCCATTAAAAAGAATACATTTGAATCAGTTCTAATGAGATGGATGAAACTGGAACCTATTATACAGAGTGAAGTAAGCCAGAAAGAAAAACACCAATACAGTATACTAATGCATATATATGGAATTTAGAAAGATGGTAACAATAACCCTGTGTACGAGACAGCAAAAGAGACACTGATGTATAGATCAGTCTTGTGGACTCTGTGGGAGAGGGAGAGGGTAGGGAGATTTGGGAGAATGGCATTGAAACATGTGTAATATCATGTATGAGATGAGTCGCCAGTCCAGGTTCGATGCACGATGCTGGATGCTTGGGGCTGGTGCACTGGGACGGTCCAGAGGGAGGGTATGGGGAGGGAGGAGGGAAGAGGGTTCAGGATGGGGAGCACGGGTATACCTGTGGCGGATTCATTTCGATGTTGTGCAAAACTAATACAATATTGTTAAGTTTAAAAATAAAATTAAATTAAAAAAAAAAAAAAAGAGATGAAGGGGTAAACCAATTTTACCACAGTCATATAATGAAATACTGCTCACCAAAAACGAGGAATGAAGTATTGATAAATCAGCCGTGTGGAAGATTTCAAAATAAATACGCTAAGCAAAAGAAATATAAGCAAAATATAGATAAATCTAAACAAATATGCTAATCAAAAATAGATCTAAACAAAAAAATTATACATACTATGCTATTCTCATTTATCTCAAGTTCCGGGAAATGTGACCGTATTCCATTTGTTCAATACAAACTAACACACAGAGACAGAGAGCAGAAGCGTTTGCAGTGATGGGGCAGGGCTAGCCTGGGTGAGAGGGAAGGAATACAAAGGGTCGCAAAAAGTTTCTGGACAGATGGATATGTGATGGTGTCACCAGTATATACATATGTCAAAACTTAGATTTAAGACATGTGCATTTTATTGTGTGTCAATTATTCCCATAATGCTGTTAAAAATAATAAAACCCAGGACCATCAATCAAATCAGTGTGTGGCTGTAAGATATTTTGTTAAGACATGTAAAAAAATTAACCCAGGGACTTCCTGGTGGTCTAGGGCTAAGAAACTCGGTGCTCCCAACGCATGGGGCCCAGGTTTGATCCCTGTTTGGGGAGCTAGATCCTACATGCTGTAACTAACAGCTTGCATGCTGCCACTAAAGATCCTATTATACATGATGCAACTAAAGATCACTCCTACTGCAACTAAGGCTCAGTACTTTTTTAAAAGAATTAACCAAGTAGAACTTCCCAGATATACAAATGGGCTTTAGGAACTTAAAGGCAAGATCCCACAGTCTTCAGAAACAGTGAGTACATTTTGCATGGGGAAAGAAAGTGGATCATTCTGACAGAGGACAGACTGAAGAAGATCTATGAAAGGAAAATCAAAGTAAAGTTGGTATTGCTAAGAGAGCTCTCTAAAATGGAGCCAGCAACATTGGTAATTATTAGAGAAATTCAAATTAAAATTGCAATGAGGTTCCACCCACACCAGTCAGAATGACCATCATTAAAACGTCTACCAATGCTAGAGAGAGTGTGGAGAGAAAGGAATTCTCCTATGCTGTTGATGGGAATGTACATTGGTGCATCCACTATAGAAAAGAGTATGGAGGTTTCTCAAAAAACTAAAAATTGAACTATCGTATAATCCTGCAACCCCACTCCTGGGCATATATCTGGGGGGAAAAAACCATAACTCGAAGAGATACTTACACCCCAATGTTCATTGCAACACTATTTACAATAGCCAAGACACAGAAGCAACGTACATGTCCACTGACAGATGAATGGATAAAGACGATGCGGTACATATATAGAATGGAATATTACTCAGCCATAAGGAGGATGACATAATGCCATTTGCAGCAACATGGATGGACCTAGAGATTATCAAACTAAGTGAAGTAAGTCAGAAAGAAGAAAGATATACCCTCAGATATCACTTATATGTGGAATCTAAAATATGACACAAATGACCTCATCTATGAAACAGAAACAGGTTCACTGACATAGATAAGAGGCTTGAGGTTGATGGGAAGGTGGCAAGGGGGAGGTTCAGAGTTTGGGATTAGCAGATGCAAACTATTATATACAGTATGGATAAACAACAGAGGGAACTGTATTCAATATCCTGTAATAAACCATACAGAAAAGAATAGGAAAAGAATGTGCATATATACATACAAATATATATGGATACATACACATATAAATGAATCACTTTACTGTACAGCAGAAATTAACACAACATTGTAAATCAACTATACATCAACAAAATAAATTTTAAAATAATAATAATAAAATAGAGCCAGGAGGCCATTAAGGAAGTGTGACTTATGCACATCTCAGCCTGGATGGAATCTGACCTACTGACCTGCCAGAAACTCATGATATTTATTGGACCTCTGCCCTAAAACAATTTGTGATTCCTTAAGGACAAATGTTTTCTGACTCGTGTCAAAGTCCATCAGAATTCTCACCAGGTAACTTTTAACAACCTCGTACCTTTTTGTCTTTACAAGTTCCTAATGCTTTCTCTTCCTTGGAACACTCTTTTGGGGTTACCTGAATCTGTATCTCCCCAATTGCAGTTCCTATGACCTCAAATAAATTCTTTTCTATTTTCAGTCTCCTGGAATGTCTTTTTTGAGTTAACAGATCAATTTTACAAATGGCCCAATTCTGTGTCCGCAGCCTCTCCAATATAGCTTGGCATCTCTCCAGCCATCAAGATGTGGAATCTCTCTTCAGACCCTCTGACTCTGGGCTGACTTGAGAACATTCTTTAGCTGATAGGATATAGAGAAATTGATGGTGTGTTAGTTCCAAGCCCAGGCTTCAAGGCTCCTTCTATTCTCCAGCTCTCTTCCTTGGTTGCCTGCCTGCACTCTGAGAATAAGCCTGGGCGAGCCTGCTGCAGGATGAAGGAACTCATGAAAGTCAGCTGATGACCAGACTGCCTCCAGAAGCAGAGCCTCCTGGATGACTTATCACATATCATGATGGAGCCCAGCTAAGAGCAGAAAAACTGTCCAGATGAGCCCCATGTAAATTGCCAAACTGCACACTGTGAGCTTGCTGTTTAAGCCACTGAAGTTGGTTACACAGCAGTAGATAACTGATACACACTCATCATCTCTTAGAATTCACACAACAGCCAGAGAGAGGACACATTACCCCTATTTTAGGCAGACCTAAGGCTCAGAGCAAGTCTCACAACTGTCTAGGGTCATACACCTAGCAAGTGGCTTTGTAGTCATCAAAGCCATGTACCAATATTCTGGCTCTCCTCCCAGGCACTTGGTGAGGCTGATGTGGAGCAGAGTATCAGGACTTGTTTTGGACAAAAGCTTAAGTGAAAGCGATGTGTGTCACTTCCAGGAGAAGGACTCTAAAAGAAACGCATGATTTGCCACCTTCCCTTCCTCTTGCTGCCACACACAGAGATGCACCATGTGGTGACCGTCCCTTCTGTCCAGGTCTCTGAATGTGATCTGGAGGACAGCCCCCGGCCAACCCATGATGGACATCACACATGATAGTGAAATAAACCCTTGTTAGTGTAAGTCTTTGAGAGTAGAGATTATCACTGCAGCCCAGCCTAGCCCATCCTAATTGATACAGCAGCTGGGCCAGGATTAACCTCCATATCTGTGTCATTCCAAAACCCACACTTTCACTCACAAATGAATGGGTTAGTAAATGATTTCTATCCAAAGGACGAGCAAGACCAACAGCATTAACTGAAATGGGAGAAAAAAGATGAAAGACAACAAATGAACGCAATCGAGACAGCAGAGGTCAGAGGAACACATTCTCCATCCAGAGGTCAAAGAGAAGGCAAAGCAAACATCTAGGGAGCATAAGAATGAGGTCCCTTCTGCCACAGCCCTTCAGAGCTGTGCACGGGGCTGAAGAGAGAGCCAGCTACTGCTTTTCATCAGAAAGTCTCTGAAGAATAGACACAAAGCAGGCACAATGGGGCAGCCATGAGCATGGGTGGCGACTCCAGTCCTTCTCTCTGGGTTCAGTTCAGTCGCTCAGTCGTGTCCGACTCTTTGTGACCCCATGGACTGCAGCACACCAGGCCTCCCTATCCATCACCAACTCCCAGAGTTTACCCAAACTCATGTCCATTGAGTCGGTGATGCTGTCCAACCATCTCATCCTCTGTCGTCCCCTTCTCCCCTCGCCTTCAATTTTTCCCAGCATCACCTTGTAAGTGATCCTGCCTCAGGGAACCCCAGACTGAGACATCCAGGGTCCCTCCTGTGGTTGGGGTGTCTCCTCCTGGTTTGACCATCCTGGTTACTTCTCACTGCTGGATTTTCTTCCCCTCAAATTAGGATGGCTTCTCAGCATCCTCTTACCCAAACCTCTTCAACAAAACTAACCAAGATCTTCAGATTAATCAACTCACGTCCCAAATCTGACATCTCCTGTTGCCCACCAGCAACTGTGGATTCAAATTCAACTCATCTGCTTCCACTTTGAACTCTCCAATTTAGGTGACTTTTCCAATACCAAACTTTAATTCTATGCAAATAAACAAATGCTTATCTGGAGGCTATTGTATGCACAGAGCTACGGCCAGGAAATAAATAAAACATCCTCTTTCCCTGGAGGGACTCACAGTCCAGTAAGGGAGACAGATGTCAGTAAAGAGGGCCTTAATTCAAGGCCACGTTTGAGAAGGGCTGCATTAGAGGGCCAAAGACAACCAGAAAACAGGGTGAGTCAGTGAGATTCTAGCTCTCCAAGTTCCCCTCAGGGCCTGGATCTACTTGTCTGTGTGTTTTTATCATAATTTGCTACAATGCAATTTTATTGGTTTTGCCTCAATAATGAGCAGTCTTGGGAACATAATTAAATGTTTGCAATCACTGTAACAGGCTTCCCTGGTGGCTCAGTGGCAAAGAATCCACCTGTCAATGCAGGAGACGCAGGTTCAATCCCTGGGTCGGGAAAATCCCCTGGAGAAGGAAATGGCAACCCACTCCAGTATTCTTGCCTGGGAAATCCCATGGACAGAGAAGCTTGGCAGGCTACAGCCCTGGGGTTGCAAAGAATAGGACACAATTGAGCAGCTAGACAGCAACAACAATCACTAACAGTAATTATAGTGTAAGGCAGGGATGCAGTAACAACAGAGATCCACAGTGTAGGAAGGGTGGTGGCCTCCAGAGGCGCCAGGTGGCTCTGTCGTCTGAGGGGACCGCTGTCTCCCTCCGTGAGCAAAGCACTCACACACTGATGTCTGTGGATCGCAGTTCCTATCCTGCTCACTTCTGTCACACACAAGTTGTGGGGTTGTTTTGCCTTTCCACTAAGTAAAATGCATCAGCTAGATGACAACAACACACCCCTCCATGAGGTATTTTCCCTTACCCACTTCAGAGCTTTCAGCTGTCTTCTTAATGGTAGAGGTCACTGCAATTCTGACCTCCAGGTACTGGGGGGCTGGAGTGTTATTGTTGATAATACTACTTGTCACCCATCCTTTGAACAAAGTAACCAGAAGATGAAAAAGTTATATGCCTACTATAATAATAATAAAAAAAGGAAGCCAAGCTTATTGATTCAGATTGCATTAAGACAAGAAACCTCGACAAATCATAGAGAATGAAGCAGGAAAGACCAAAGAGGCTTCTGACCATGTGCGGATGTAAGTTAATAGAAGCCAGATATGAATTAGCAGAGACTTTTCCTGTTCTGCTACTGGAAGATCACAGATGGTGAGCCTTAGAACGCCATGCCTGGCACACAGTAGGTACTCAGTAAATACAATAGAGCAATCTTATGACCTGTGTGGGTAGAGAAAAGAGAAACTGTTCATAGGTATCAGGGTCAAAAATTAAATATTCTTCTCAACATAAGTTGGCAGATTTCTCATTATAATCACATATTCATTAATTTGGCCAAGAAATCTATTTACTACATGTTTACTGAGTTCATGCTATGTTTCAGGCGCTCATCGAGGTATTGGGCTCACCGCAGGGAACAAGTCCCCCCTCTGGTGACTGCAGTCTAGTGATGACGCAGACAGTGAAGCTGCAAACTGAAAAATTAGGCTGTGATTTTGTCCTATGGAGAAAATCCAACAGTGATATGAAGTGCCTGGCTGGCATGGGCGGGTGGGGCCAAGAAGGCCTCTCCGAGGAATGACATTTAAGCAGAAACCTGAAAGATCACTAGTTTCTTTCTGTGACTTCTAAAGGAAAAGCATAGGTGCAGAAGGAACAGCTTGCACAAGAAACCTAATGTGCGAAAGAGCTTGGAATGGAAATGGGAACATGGGATAATTTAAAATGTGGGAATGATGTTTTAAAATTGACACTTAAAAAAATAGTAGTACTTGTTGCCAATGATATTTGTCTACCAATCTCAACATGATGGCGTGTCTACCACTAATTCTGAAACCACTCCATTCATGGCAACCCTAGGTGGTGGTGGAAAGGTATGGGATAGTCAGGCATCCTGCTCACCGTGAACCTCAGGCAAGCCACTCACCACTCAGGCCCATTTCCAACTGAAAAGGCCAAGGCCACTGACCCATAGTAGTGTTTCTGAGGATCAGATGAGACCATTTGCTATATTTACACCAGGGCTTGTTGTCAATGCCTCACACTGCGCAGTCTGTTGGCAGAAAGGAGAGGGTTGCAAACACCTACTGGAATGGCCCGAGCAAAGGTCCTTGGAGAGGTGTGTCCTCAGCACCTGGGATTTGACCCTTAGGGGCTGGTTGGTAAAGTAAGCCCATCACTGGCACCCTCAACTGGCTGGGGCTGAGAATACACAAAAATGAGGAATCAACAAAAATTCAGGGAGTCAGTGAGCACAGCTCCCTTACCTCACCAGTGTGGATCTTTGGGAACATCACAGTGAGGGGCAGGAGGAGCCGCCCTCACTCCTGACCGCCTCGGCTGTGCGGAACCCTGTTGTCTGACCTCCAGGCCCGGACTCTCTCCAAGATTGCAGTCAGCCCTGGGGGACAGGCTCGGGGACCAGAGGGATGATCCTGAGCTCTGCCCTTGGTGAGTTCCACACCAGGACAACCCCTTTTCACTCCAGTCTCCTTGGCCAGGTGCCAGGGGACTGGGGGACCCTTGAATGTATAAATAGATTCAAAAGAATGTTTAATTTATACTGGGCTAGAGGATACAGTGGAGAAGGCAATGGCACCCCACTCCAGTACTCTTGCCTGGAAAATCCCATGGATAGAGGAGCCTGGTAGGCTGTAGTCCATGGGGTCGCTAAGAGTTGGACACGACTGAGCGACTTCCCTTTCACTTTTCACTTTCATGCACTGGAGAAGGAAATGGCAACCCACTCCAGTGTTCTTGCCTGGAGAATCCCAGGGACAGGGGAGCCTGGTGGGCTGCCATCTATGGGGTCTCACAGAGTCGGACACGACTGAAGTGACTTAGCAGCAGTCTTAGAGGTGTTTTAGAGGTGTTTTAGAGACCACAGCAAAATAGAATAGTTGGTGAGGGGACTGGTATCTGTTCATCATATTTGTTTTCTAAGAAATATCTTATCCCAAAGATTTCTCTTAAAAAAAAAATTGTAACACTAACACTAGTTTGAAGAAATGAGGTTTACTTTGGGGAGGGGGGCTATCTTGTAACCCCATGGACTAACACTATTTCTGGGATTTTTCTTGTTGCTCTTCAACTACTTTCAGACAGAAAAAAAAAAAAAAAAAAACTTGTAACAATACCTTTTGTTAAGAACACTTTACATTCCATGTATTCTTAGCTCTCTGAAAGTAATTCTGCTTTTAACTAGACTTTTCATTAATTAGTTTCTTCTTTCGAGATTCCAATTCTTCAGAAATGCTTTGAAATATAGCTGTTCTTCATGCATTTTCTTTTGCTTAGAAAAGCCTTTTCCTCGGGCTTAGAAAGAGCTGGGTAATAACCAGTTTGGAGCTAAACAGCAAAACACATTAGTGTTAATACTGCCAATTTTCTATCACATGAAGATGTATGAACACCACGAGGTTTTGATTTTGACTAAATCTACAGGCTCAGATGTTTAAAAGATAGATTATTCTTCTGGGCTTCTAAGGATAAAATTGAGTCAAGTTTGTGTCAGCCTGAAAATTAAATTGTGAATATTGTCATAATGGAAATTTCTTACATTTGCAAGCCAGTCCCTTATCAGAAAGTGGAAGGGAGAAAAGTGTGTATCCCTATACTTCTCTCGTCTAATTCTGTATTCTGTTTAGTCCTTTGATGTTAATAGTTTAAATTACTCTGAGTACTTTTCCACCATGAGGGCTTTAGCTCTGCTTTCAAACATCTATAGATATAATAAT
The DNA here is from genome assembly GCF_029378745.1 of Bos indicus. NCBI lineage: Eukaryota > Metazoa > Chordata > Mammalia > Artiodactyla > Bovidae > Bos > Bos indicus. Next base: position 45,041,612 of record NC_091766.1, read on the forward strand.
GTGCCTCCCCAAATGCCATGAGAAGTTTTATGAACTCTTTTAGAACCCTTCCCCAGAGAAGGTGCATTTAATAGAGGAAAATGTCATGTTTCATTAGTATATTCGTGCTCACACAAATTTAGTCTTCAGAAAAGATAGTGCTTGTAAAACTGAAACCAAAACTGAGAAATTGTGCCTCTGTTTAAAAGCTGAAATCCTCAAATAGAGAATCATTCTCACATACATCAGCATAAATCTATAAAACATTTACTTTCCCCTCAAATAAAAATTCTTCTAAGATTCTGTTCCCAGCATGCAAATCTAGAGACCCATGTCCTGAGTCCTGGAGGTCATTTAGCAGAATTCCATGGAATCTGGGCAGCTTTATCTATGATTTGTCCGCTGCATGAGCATGGATGGGTTTGAAATCAGGAATACCTTTTAGCCTCACTTCCCAGAGACTGTACAATAATGACATCTGAGGTCTCTACTGCATTATGACTTCAGAGGGAGGGGACCGTGTAGAAACCAGAAATTCTCGAGTGGAGAGATTCAATTAAGATGCAGAGTGGATCACATCCACTAGAGACAATGACCGAAGGCTTGGGAATAAAGTAGTTTCATAAATAGAGATTTAGACCTTTCATTTCTGATCCTAGGAAAATATTCTCTTCAGGGCTGAGCAGCCTAGGAGGTAGACACGAATATGGGCGAGTCTAGCAGAGTGTTGGATGTGTAACTTTGGACTCGAAAGAGAATTCAAATGCCAAATCTCCTGCTTAATAGCTTCATGACTTCAGTCAAGTTACTTAATTGCTCTGAGTTTTAATGTCTTCAAACAAAGGGTTATTGTGAGGATTAAACAAGTTGTTGTGTTTATTGATGTATTTCTTCAACAAATAACCACCAAAACCAAGCAGCTATTCTAAATGCTGAGACAGAATTGAATAAACCAATAAAGTTGTGACTCTCATGAGGCTTATATTTTAACACAAGGAGACAGATAAAATAAACAAATGAACAAAGATTCTGTTGAGTTGTGACATCATTGCTATGAAGATACATTTTAAAAGGATCACCCTGGCTATCGTGTTGAAAACAAACCCAAGGCAGGCAGAGTGAGAAGGTGTGTTAACAAATAATCCAAACAGGGCCCAAATAAGCAAAATTATAAATGAAAGAGAAACACCACAGAAATAGAATCATAAGGTAATGCTACAAACACATATGCCATCGAATTTGACAACTTAGAAGAAATGGATAAATTCCTAGAAACATAGAATCTTTCAAGACTGAATCAGGAAGAAACAGAAAACATGAACAGACAAATGACTAGGATTGAAATTGAATTAGCAATCAAAAAAACTCCCAATGAACGGAAGTCTAGGACTGAATGATGTACAGGGGAATTCTACCCAACATTTAAAGAGGAGTTAATACCTATTCTCAAACTATTCCAAAAAACTGAAGAGAATGGAATACTTCCAAACTCATTCTATGAGGCCAGTATTAGACAAAGGCAGTCCAAAAAAAGAAAATTACAGGCTAATATTCCCAATGAATGTAGTCTCAAAAATGAGAGACTTGTACTCTGAAAACTATAAGACACTGAAGAAGGAAACTGAAGATGACACATATAAAAGGAAAGATATCCCGTGTTTATAGACTGGAATAATTAATGTTGTTAACATGTCCACACCACTCAAAGCAATCTATATATTTATTGCAATCCCTATCAAAATACCCATGATATTTCTTAAGAACTAGAACAAATAATCTTAAAGTTTGTATAGAGCTAAAAAATACCCTAAATAGCCTAAGTAATTTTGGGGAAGGAACAAAGCTGGGGACGCCACACCCCCTGACTTTAGACTATACTACAAAGTTACAGTAATCAAAATAGTATGGTACTGGCACAGAAACAGACACAAAGCTCAGTAGAAAAGAATCGAGAGCTCAGAAATAAACCCATCTATATGGTCAATTATTCTATGACAAATGAGGGAAGAATATACAATGGGAAAAAGACAGTCTCTTCAATAAGTGGTGTTGGGAAAACTGAGCAAGTATATATAAAAGAATTAAATCAAAACATTTTCTCATATCATATACAAAAATAAAGTCAAAATGAATTAAAGTCATAAATTTAAGACCTAAAGCCATAAAACTCCTTAAAAAAAAAAAACGGCAATATGCTGTTTGGCATTGGTCTTAGCAATATTTTTTTGGATCTGTCTTCTCAGGGAAGGAATACAAAAGCAAAACTAAACTAATTGGACCAAATTAAACTAAAAAGCTTATACACAGTGAAGGAAACTATCAATGAAATGAAAAGATAGCCTACTGAATGGAGGAAGATATTTGCAAATCATATGACCAATAAGGTGTTAATATCCAAAATATAGAAAGTACTGTTACAACTCAATATAAGAGAACAGTAGGGAGATTTCTCAAAAAATTAAAAATAGAGCTATCATATGATTAGCAATTACACTCCTAAGTATATATCCAAAGAAAATGAGGACACTTCTTTGAAAAGATATAGCACCCCAATATTCATAGCAGCATTATTTACAATGGCCAAGATATGGAAGCAAATTATATGTATAATGACAGATGAGTGGATAAAGAAGATGCGATAAATAAAGAAGATGTGTGTGTGATATATTCCACACATACAATGGAATATTACTCAGCCAAAAAAGGAATACATTTTTGCCCTTCACAGTATCATGGATGGACCTTGAGGGTATTAGGCTAAGTGAAATAGTACACAGAGAAAGACAAATATTGTATGATATCACTTATATGTGGAATCTAAAAAAATTTTTAAATGAATATAACCAGATTCAGAGATATATAGGACACACTGGTGGTTGCCAGAGGGGACAGGGATGTGGGAGGGGCAAAACAGGTGAGGGAGATTAAGAGATAGAGACCACTAGGTATAAAATAGTTAGATAAGTTACAAGGATGTCGTGTATACCACAGGGATACAGTTAGTTATTTTATAGTAACTTTATATGGAGTATAATCTATAAATATATCAAATTACTATGCTGTACACCTGAAACTAGTATAAAGTTGTAAGTCAACTAGACTTCATTTTAAAAAGAAGAAAACCAATCAATCAAAGATAATGACAGCTTTGAGGGCTGGCAGTAGATCAAGAACTAGTCATATTTTAGATTTATTTTGAAAGGGAAGATGATAGCCTTTGCTGAGGGCTTGGAGATGGAGTATAACAAAACAAAGAAAGCAAAGACAATCCCAATACCATAGATCTGATCAGCAACCACGTAAGTGTCAAGACAAGTAACTGGCATGGGGAAGCCTGGGGAAGGGGCAGATCTGTGCATGAGTATGTGGCAGGCCAGTGTGTGTGTCCAGAAGAGGAAATCGAGAGCTCAGTTTTGGACATGTTCATTTCAAGATGCCTATTTGGTATACAAGTGGAGCTATCGAGCAGATGGTTGCAGGAGGTAAGGCCAGACAGGCACAATGCCTGGGATGCTTTCTGTTTTTGTAATCCCTGTAGCATCTGAGTGCTAGATGCTGGTCTTGAGGTGTTTCTCAGCAACCTGGGTACCCAAACTCTTGAAAAGTCCCAGAAGATGAAGCTATCACTTGGGCAGCCAAGAGGTGACCTGCTGGACACAGGTTCAGGGAGCTGGAAAGCTGGTCAGATTAATTCCAGGCCTCACTTCCTGAAAGTAAACTCCCTGACAGCACCCGCAAAAAGGTACATCAGTCAGTCATCAGCAGAGCAGATGCTGCTCTGGTTCTCAGTGGATGGAAGCTGCCCTTCTTTGCAGGGTCTCTCTGCTCACAGCCCCCAACCTGCCCCTTAGTTTCACTAAAACTCATAGGCCCCAGCCCACCCAGATCTTAGCTCTCACTTCTCTGGACTATGGTGACAGCCTGGGCACTAGCCTCCCTCTGCCTCCAGCCAGGCAGTTTCCTGTCTTCACCCTCTGAAGCAGTCTGCCCTAGGGTGATCCCAGTAATTAAGATACCTGCAAAATCAGGGGTAAGGCTCTAATAGAACTCAGCAAAGTCAAGATGATGAGATGAGCTGGGATGTCAGAGTGGCAGGTAGCTGCCTTCTTTGATTTGGATTCATAAATCATAAGTCTGATCATTTCCAAAAACCTTTGCTGGTGCCCTAAAGCCTATATAATAAATCCCAAATTGCATTCCACAAAATGGCACAATTTTTCATGCCTTCTCATTCATTCGCTCACTCACTCACATTCATTTCTTCGTTATTGAGACCTGCTATGAGGCCTTGTGCTGGACTCTGGAGATACACAAACAGCACACCGTCCTCTCCTCACCCCACCTTACCCCAAGAATCATGCAGCTGAGGGAAGAGGCACACCTGTGAAATGAAGCTTTGCACCAGATGTGCAACACCTTTGCTTGGGGGTCATAAGTGTATCTCCAAACACAGGATCCTCCTTAAAGAGGTGGCCCTCTCCCTTCCAGCCACGCCTCATACCACCTCCTCCAGGCAGACTTCTGTGGGCTCCTCTCAACCTAAAGCAAAACTCCTTGTTCAGCGTTCCCATAGCACAGGGCTCACTTCTTAGAGGACTACCAAATTTCACCCTCTAGTGTTCTCTTCTCCTCCAGGATGTCACTAAGGACAAGAAACAACCCATGATTACTGGTGAGCTTGACAACCAGCAAGTCCTCAGCACACAGCCGTCCAATGACAACCTGTCACCAGCCCACAGGAGAAAGCCCCTCTTTACAGGCACCCCATCACAAATCTGCCTGCAATGCAGGAAACCCTGGTTAGATTCCTGGGTCAGGAAGATCCCCTGGAGAAGGGAAAGGATACCCACTCCAGTATTCTGGCCTGGAGAATTCCATGGACTGTATAGTCCATGGGTTCGCGTAGAGTTGGACATGACTGAACAACTCACTTCACATCCCACCTTCTGGGGGAGAATAAGCTTGGACACAAAGTGATGTGGTAATCTGGTTATAGCAGACTAAATACTGATATCCCAACAGCCACCATTTGCAAAGATTTACAGCATTCTGGGTTCTGTGCCGATACAATCACATGCATGAGTTCCTGTCACTCTCACATAGATACTATTTTTTACAGATGAGGACATTGAAGCTCAATGGGGCAATGACTAACTTGAGGTAATACAGCTGGTCACCAGCAGAGTCAGAACTGAACCCAGATCTTTGAGAGTCTAGAGCCAGAGTCCTTCTCACTGGGTGCTGTGGCTTCTCTATGGAGGACTGAATGTCTGAACGAAGCAGGGGTAGTGGTGCAGGCAGAGGAGAATGTGACACGGGCATGCCTAAGTGGGAGTGATGGGCTATGTCCTTCGAGTAATTCTCCTGTCCCGCTTTTACTGCTACAGCACCAGCTACTCGGAGTGGGCGCTAATGTGGGAGGAGAGACAGCAGGTGGGGGGGCTGGCACCATCCCAACCTTGGCCTCCCTCTGGCTTTGTTTCCAGCTGTGTGACTGTGCAAACAGACCATGGCAAGTGGTCACCCCACTGTCTGCTTTCCTGAGCAGACATGCAAAACGATGTGAGGTTTGCGCCAGGAGTAGTAAGTGAAGCAGGGCAAACCTTCACCCCACAGGCATATGTTCTCCAACCTCAGGGAAATAAAAGGTGATTGTTATGGCCCTTCCTGATTCCAACAGCCCTGGGTCAGACGCTTCCCATAAACAGCTACCAGAAGAACTCAGCTGTGGCCCCATCAAGTCGGTGATCCCTTCCTGGAAATGTTAAGATATTCTGAAGCCAAATTTAAGAGTGATGTACTCTTTGAAAGTCAAAGGGGAGACTCTCTGATCGTCCTGTTACTGAGGGAAAAGAAAAAGACCTTGACATGACAATTGTCATTGATGATGTGATATACTTGACTAGCATGTCCCTAGAGCTGATTATTACAAATTGTGATTTTTAGAAATGCTGCTCATCAGATGAAGGGATGGGGAGGGGCAAGGCCAGAGGAAATTCCAGCTGCTGGAAGCTCCTGTTTCACCCCTAGCAGGGTGGGCCCACTCTCTGAAAGATACAGCATTCCTGACTCAGCCTCCTATAGAAATGGTTGGGAGTGGCCCCTTGGCCCCAGCAGAGGCCACTGACAAGTCTGCCCTTGCAGCTGCCCTGTAATCAGACCCAGAGGACAAAACCAGCAAGCCATGCTCAGGAAATGAACTCCAAGCATGGAGAACGTGCCCTCTTGCTAACGGGTTCATGGTGGCATGAGCCAATGGAAGAAAGGCTTTAGCCCTGCTTTCAGGGAGGATACAAACTGAGACTCTCTGTATTTCGTGGTGCAGCAAAAGACCTCACCCATAGGCGGCATAGTTCCTTCTGACCAGTCGTCATCCTTACACCAAGACAGCTCTGCCCAGAGCACCACCCAGGGATCTGGGCACATCAGTCCCTATAGAGACCTGACAACCATCAGAGTGAAACTAACGAACTCTTGAGGCAGTGAAAACTCCTCAGAGGCAGAAGTGTAAGCTCAGCCACCCAGTCAGCCAGCAGCCTCCCAAGTAGAGGCAGGAGTCCTCCCAGTTCTCACTCTCAACTCCCTTGGTCTGGCCCTAACTGTGGCACCCAATACACTGCATCATCACTGCCTAATTTGCTCCCTCAGGGTCAGGACTGATTCAGACTAATGGCTAAAAATGGTATAAACCTCATGTACTGCCTGCTCGGTACAAAGTACTTACACATTAACACCAGTGCTGGCAATGAGTATACCCAAAGAAGGCCTTTATAGTAAATTTGCTGTCTGTTCTAGATACCTGGGTGATAACAAACAGCATCTGACTGCCCTGGGGTAGAGCTTCTGAGTACAACACACTTGGAGCCCCATTTGTCACTGCAGCCATGTGACTGAAGCCCTGAGTCGTGTACATCCTCAGAAGTAGTGTGTCTTCATGGGCTATGACCACCCTGAAGCCTACAATCCTCAACATGTGCAGTCCAACTGAAGAAAGGTGGGCTCTTGGGGGTGACCTCCTGCAGAGAAAGAATGGGGGATGCAAAGTCCTAAGTGTAACCAGAGGTCCTGGTGCTCAGGTAAGAGACTAGGCAGCCTCCCCACTTTGATCCAGGTATTGATGTTGAAGGCACCAACTCCTCCACCCAAGTGGCTAACGTCAAGATATCCTTTGAAGAAATGTTTGTTGAGCCTTTGAGATATGGTTGAAGCCTTTGCACATCATAGAGAAGCAGAGAAAAGAGATTTGACACGGTCCATATTTTTCCAAGTATTTTCTAGGCCAGTCTGCAGAGGGTGGTTAGAAGCACAAGGTACAGAAATATAGCCCAGGCTTGCATGTCTTGAGACCAGGCACGGGAAAAACTTAATGAGAAAAGATGAATGTTATGTTTGTTATGCAGGAGGGCACCAGCGGACAGCTACATCTGCCATTCCCTAAATTAGAGCTATTTGTTCTCATAGAATTAATTGCAGAAATAAATAAAATTTATCTTCAATATTTGGCATGTGATCTTAGAAATTAGAATTCATGAGCTCACATTTTCGATAACTCACATATAAATATAGACAAACGGATATTTTAATGCAAATTTAATATACAGTAGTTAAATTAATGATTTTTCACAGTTTGTTTTTAATTGGGGGGAAAAACCTCCCAGCCACACTGTATAAATCAAACTCGCCCAGCGTGTTTGCGTGATAGAGAAGTCAGCACGTTCATGGCCATGTATCAAGATCTGATTTGCTTAAAATAAATGACTCCTGCTTCCAGCTCCAAACGCAGCATCATGTTAATGCATATTCATAGCTGGCCATTTCTTTCCTTTTTTCCTCCTTTGTGTTTTATATATTCTGGATTGAAAACATAACCAAGGACATTTGTTCCCAGGGGCCAGCTGGGTCAGGAATGCTATAGTCAATTGGATTAAAGATGTGATGAAGCATCTTTTACTGCTCTGAAAGCAGACAGGAAAGGAAAAGCCCCTTCTGCAGAACTGGACTTGGGCCGCAGGACTGCAGGGTGGGTGGTGGGAGCCCTCCCTGCTGGGACGGAGGCAGTGGGTGCCCACACAAGGAGATGGTGAAGGACGAGACCCGGAATGTGGGCTCTGCTAATTGCTCCTGCGCATAGCTCATCTCGCCTCATCCGCAGTGATTGCCTCTTGATTTCATGCTAGATGGCTATACTGCTACCAGGAGCCTCTTGGTGAGTTTGTGGACCATACGAAAAAGGCATTTTTATCACCGGTTTAATGCCCCATGGCTGACAGGGAACAGGCGCGCGAGAGAAGCGATGCTATGGCTTGGGCATTAAAAGGATCATTAAGCTCCGCGTTAAGGAAAGGTCTTGTTTTCAGTTACATGCCAAGTGCAGAGCCAAAAGTGACGGGTAAGCAAAAGGCAGGGGGATTTGCTCACCTTGCCTGGCCAGTCGCTGCCCTGCGTGTCCACCTCCTCTATCCTCCCCACCCACCCTCCTGGTCAGCTCTGGATGGTTACAGAAGGAGAGCATCGACCAGAAGCAGAGGCTTGCACCCCAACTCTACTCACTGGTTGTGCTCCTCTGAGAGATGGTGTGACCCACCACCACACCCTCACTTGTTTCTCAGCCCCCTTGAGCTTCCCCAGGGGAAGCCGAGGTCCCCTTAAAGAGGCAACCACTGGCATTGACCCTCTCCTTCACCCCAGGCACCTGCTGTTCCCCAAGTACCCTTGAAGCCTTCCTTTAATGCCCGGCAGAGAGGCTCGCTCTCTCCCTGTCAAGCCTAATCCCATGTCTTTCTGCCTCCAAGTATCCAGGGACTCATCACTGAGACACAGAGTCTGTGGAACATGAGCATTCACCCAGGGGACTCGAAGCATTTCAAGAAATGGGAAACTGCCCTCCTGGTACAATTAGCTGGTGCATGGATCTCACCCACGCTGATGGCAGTCTGGAGAGACGGCCCAGTGGAAAGAAGAAATTAAGTGGAGCTGAGGGCTGCATAATTTACAGATGACCTGGGGCAGCTGTAAATAATGAACATCCCCAAATTATGATTCATTGTTTTATCAGGCATCCTGCTTCTTCCCAAAGAGAAGCTCCAGGGATGGAGATATATTTGTGACAAGATTTATATGGCGGTCACGTTGCTTTAGTCTATACCCAGAGGACATGTTCCTAAGTTCCTATGAATTCTTCTCTAACAAATTGTTAAATGGCAGCACTGAACTCTTGACCAAGTGCCTAGGGTCAGTCCAGCCCTAACAAGGTCAACCAACCAGTAGTGACAGAAACACACAGTCCTAATCTTCAAAGGGCCAGGGCAACAGCTCTCCTGATATCAATAACCTGTCCCCAAGACTCAGCAACTCTTCTGAGATTGGGCCGTCACTCTCCAGGATACTATACTGTTTCTTCTGCTAGAAATCCAGTTTGAAGGTGACAAGCCCTATCTCCTCTCCATTCAATTCAAAGTTTTTGGGTTTTCAATATGGCACCTCAGACAGAACAGTTACACCAGGGCAAGGTCCTTGGGTGGCTGAGTTGGGTAGGGGAAGCTGAAACGGCCCCCAAAATAAAATTTCTGACAATAGTCACCTAAGGTCCAGTATATGCTCTGTCTACACAAAGAAAGGGCTTCACTGGTGGTTCAGACAGTAAAGAATCTGCCTGCAATGAGGGAGACCTGGGTTCGATCCCTAGGTTGGGAAGATCCCCTGGAGAAGGGCATGGCAACCCACTCCAGTATTCTAGCCTGGAGAATCCGCATGGACAGAGGAGCCTGGTGGGTTACAGTCCATGGGATCTCAAAGAGTCGGACATGACTGAGTGACTAAGCACAGCACACAAAGGAGGGAAAAAAAACCCCAAAGTACAGAATGTGACAGATTAAACAAGGGACACACGTGTATTCAGAAACGGTGAAATGCTACGTTAGTATCAGGGACAGTTACTCCTTGCGGCTGCATCTGTGTGACAAAGTTGTAACGCTCGTGTTGATTTCTGGTGCTGCCACAAGGCCTGCCTAAGATGGAACTACCTCTGCCTTCTTTCACCCGCAGATGATTCCATGGGATTATCTGAGCCCTATTAGGCAGCTACTCTGTGCCAGTCATAACAGTAATGGAAGTCTGGAACCACTAGCCAGGTATGAGCCAGAGGATGTGGGCTCAGCACCAGCGCTGGCAAGAGGCAGGCTGGCCACGATCCCCCAGTGATAGATGGATGTGAAACCCGGCCCAATGGCTCTGCCAGCCACTGCTTTTAAAAAGCCAGACCTTGCTGTGTTCCAGTCATGTCCCTGAGGCTTATCAGCTCTGACATACTCCCGACTCATTTGTTTTTCTTATTCTCCCCACAACCACTTCTAGAGGGGCATCATTTCCCTGGCAAATGGTGCAGTTGTCAGATCACCTGATTAAGAGGTCTGCATGTATTGCTGTGAAATCATGGGCCTGTGTCTGAACAGAGCCCACCAGACAGACTCTTTGTGAGGGTGGAGTCTGTTTTCTCCTCTGATGCCAAATAAAAATCACAATTATGACCACCCTACACATTTGGCATAACAGACTTACCATCTTAGGCAGGGCTTGTGGCAGTACCAGGAAGCAGAAGGAGTGTTACAACTCTGTCACATAGACACAGCAACAAGGAGTAACTGTCCCTGATATTAACACAGCATTTCACTGTTTCTGAGTACATGCGCATCCCTTGTTTAATCTGTCACATTCTGTACTTTGGGTTTTGTGTTTTTTTTTTTTTTTTTTTCCCTTTGTGAATACATAGCATATATTGGATTCCTGGTGACCACTGTCAGAAGTTTTATTCTTTGGGCCATTTCAGCTTCCCCTTCCCAACTCATCCAACCCATCTGGCTCTTTCTGGCTTTGGAAAGCTGGTCAGTGCTAAGGTGGACAGCCCAGACTGCAGAGCCTGACTGCTTGCCTTCAGACCTCAGTTCCTCCACTCACCACCTCTGCTGTCGAGCAGTGTTTTCAACTGTTTCTCAGTTCCCATCTGTGAAATGGGGAGGAGAGAGCTACCCATTTCAGGGAGTGGCAGCTGGGATTAAATGTGATGATGCTGTATAACCAGTGTCTGGCACACAGTAAGTGCTTTGTAAGTGTTTGTACAAATAAGTGAGCCCCATCCTCTGGGCAGTTCTGCTGGTTCAGTGTCAGAGTTGACCATATTTGCTGGATGTGGCTCAGAAGCCATTCCAACATCACACCTTGGAGGACTGATGTGTACATCCGTGCCAGGCGGAGGTAGCCATTCCCTTCTCCAGGGGTCTTCCCAATCCAGTGATTGAACTCGGGTCTCCTGCATTCCAGGCAGGTTCTTTACTGTCTGAGCTAAGCCCCACCTCTCTATGCATATTGCCTCAATACTTAAAAAGGCCAGATGAGATGGGCAGAAGGACTGTTACTACTCCTATTTTACACACAAAGGGACTGAGGCCAGAAGGATAAGAGAAATGACTTATTGGGGGTTATAAGGACAGGGCAAATCAGAGTCGCTTAATTCATTTATTACTTTCAGATGTCTACTCTGATCTGGCGGCCAGGAACTAAGCTGGAAGTAACTTGGCCTCTGCCTTCAGGAAGCCATGGTGACAGATGGGCAAACTCCAGAGAACTGACATCAATGGAAGAAAATTTTGCAGGGGAAGTGTGACTGTGTCATGGGGCAGCAGGGTGGGGAAGACCAGCTCTGCAGGACAATGGTAGGAAAAGGCCGACCAGTATGGGCTGGGTCTTAGAGAATGAGAAGCTTACCGGGTGAAGGACTGGGAATGACATTGCAAGTAGAGGTGGCAAAACCAGCATGGCATGGATGCAGGCAATGGCACCTTGACCTGGGAGCTGGAAGATGTACCAAGGACTGAGCCTGTGGCCCAGGGGCACATGTAGGAGAAACTGAGACCCTGTGTGTTGTAATTCAAGGAGTATAGATGCTATCCTGCAGGGATCTGATGACAGGCTGGGGTGAGGGGTGAACTGAGTGGTAAGATGGGTGTGGTAGCAGGACTTCCCTGGCGGTCCAGTGGCTCCCAATGCAGGGGGCCCAGTTTCAATCACAAGTCAAGGAACTAGATCCCACAGGCTGCAGTTAAAAGCCTCCCACAACATGGCACAACTGAAGATCCCACGTGCTGCAACCAAGACCCAGTGCAAATGAGTATAAATATTCGGGGTTTTTTTTTAAAAGAAGATGTGTATGTTAGCCGGAGAAGGCAATGGCACCCCACTCCAGTACTGTTGCCTAGAAAATCCCATGGATGGAGGAGTCTGGAAGGCTGCAGTCCATGGGGTCGCTGAGGGTCGGACACGACTGAGCGACTTCACTTTCACTTTTCACTTTCATGCATTGGAGAAGGAAATGGCAACCCACTCCAGTGTTCTTGCCTGGAGAATCCCAGGAACGGGGGAGCCTGGTGGGCTGCCGTCTATGGGGTCGCACAGAGTCGGACACGACTGAAGAAGCGACTTAGCAGCAGCAGCAGCAGTGTATGTTAGCAACATTAAGAAAATGATTGTGTAGACTACCCTAGGTTAAGGGAGCCGTGAGCCCAGAAGCCAGGAGAGTTTGAGTTCTACATATACTAATCCAGCCAGCAAGGACGGAGCATCTATTATCTTCAAGGTACATTTTGTGGTGTTAGGATAAGCAGTGAATCAAAAATCTCTGTTCTCCTGGAGTTTACATTTCAATATAGTATGAGATGATGAACTTCGCAGCCAGGGTGGTGATAATTGGAATGAGACTGGAGAATAACCAAAGGAGCTTCCCAGGATGGTAAATTTTCAAAGTTCATTGCCAACTGGCACGTCTTTTGGAATGCCCCAAGACAGCAGAGCCAAACAATTTTTGAGTTGCCAAAACCTTAAAGGGGTTTGTTTATACATCTTCCTTATTTTCCAACTGTATGCATTCAACTTTCAAGTGAAAAAATTATAAATAAGGATCTAGATGGAACTGTTATGAAGAGAGATGCAAAAGAACAGTGGCTCAATACAGGAGACACCAATTTCTCTCAGGCATGATGATTTGAGCATCATCAATCCAGGCTGGCATGGACCCCACAGTGCCTAGGGTCCAGACCCTTTCTATCTGATCACTCCATCCACCCCAGGAGTGGAGCTCACCTCACTGTGTCTGCATCTAGACAAGATGGGAAGGGAAAAAAGAGGAAAAGCAAGGCACACAGTTTCAGGGCACATCTGGGAAGTGGCTCACACTGCTGCGCTCACCTCCCACAGGCCAGCACTTAGGAAGCGGCCAGAGCGAGCGGGCAAGTGCTGCCATGGGCCAACCGAAAAGTGATGGTTCTAGAGAAGACAGAATGGATATTGGGAGCCAACTTGTCTCTCTACAAGAAAAAAAATAAAGAGATTTCCGTGCTTTGTCAATAGCCTGAAAATGCTTTCTGACAGCCTCCAAACCGCTGCTGCTCTCCACTGTTCTCGTCCCAGTCAATTCTTGGGACAGAACAGAGACTCTGTAGACACTGCTCACACAAGAGCCAGACAACTGGATTTAACCTTCAAGGGGGATAAATGGGCCTGACTTGGGATTCGGTTTTTTCTGAATTCAATCAGACTATCAAAGTAAATATGTAACTTTGATAGAAAACATTAAGGGCCCACGGTTTTGACAGTCTGCAGGGTAGAAGTCAGGTGCTTAGCTGATGACTTCCCTTGGCTTTCTGTTTTGTCCCCCAAGAGGCTTCTCAAGCCATCAGCTGTACCCCCAAGCAAGGAGTACCCCAGCACTCTTCTGAGGTGGCTGCTGCTAAGTTGCTTCAGTCATGTCTGACTCTGTGCAACCCCATAGATGGCAGCCCACCAGGGTTCCCTGTCCCTGGGATTCTCCAGGCAAGAACACTGGAGTGGGTTGCCATTTCCTTCTCCAATGCATGAAAGTGAAAAATGAAAGTGAAGTCGCTCAGTCGTGTCCGACTCGAGCGACCCCATGGACTGCAGGCTACCAGGCTCCTCCGTCCATGGGATTTTCCAGGCAAGAGTACTGGAGTGGGGTGCCACTGCTTTCTCCGTCTGAGGTGGCTGGGGGGAATCAAATTTCACAGCCTAGAAAACAAAACCCTGTAGGCCCCTCATACCGCTTGGTCCCCTAGCTCCTGGGGTGGGCAGCAGCCGCTGACTCAGGGTGATAGGGGTCCTAACCAGAGGTGACGCCACTCGGGAATAGAAGCAGTGCCAGTGTCCGTGCCCGCCCCTCTGAGCAGGGCACTGCACCACCACCCTTGCCGCTTGCCCCTCCCCACGGTCCTCAGGGTTTTCCCCTGCTCTACACTCCATTTCCAAGCCCCTTGCACCCCATTCTGTCTCTAGCATCCCCACTCTCTCCCTAGCATCCCCACTGGCCAACTGGTCTCCTCTCTCTGACCTCTCCAATCAGCCCTTGACTCAGCTCCAGAACCATCTCCTCAGAATCCGCCTTGGACCAGCACCCTCTCTGTCCAAACCACCTGGGGCAGTGGCATCCTGTCTCTTAGGCAGGAGGTTCCGAACAGCAAGATGAACTTCTAAACCTGAGAGTAGTTATCTAAGTTCGGAAAACATTACTCCAGACAACTACAGCGCCAAGCAGTTGCTTCAAATTCAGCCAGTCTTTTCAATAAAATCGCATTCTTCTCATACCAGCCTCAATGTAATCAGATACAGTTGCAGGAACCCTTGTAAGAACAGTTGTTTATTCCTTCTACAGACAGTGCTGTGCTGGGCTCACTGGAAACCTCAGTCCCCTGAGTAAAGAGAAAACTCTTCCCTCAGAGTTCAGGGCCCTGGCCATCTGGTCCCCACACACACACACCTAGTCAAGCTTAATATTGCTTGTTCCCCCAAACCCACAGTCTCAAGCAAGTGAGTGGTCTCAGTGCTCTAACTACCCATCCACACTCCCCTTCCTCCATCAACTCATCCTCCCCTTCACTCATCTGCCCTGCTGTGAACATGCCCGTTTTCTTTCCCTAACATAAAGGGGCTTCCCTGGTGTCTCAGACAAAAAAAATCTACCTGCAGTGCAGGAGACCTGGGTTTGACCCCTGGGTTGGGAAGATCCCATGAAGAAGGAAAGAGCTACCCACTCCAGTATTCTTGCCTGGAGAATTCCATGGACAGTCCATGGTGTCGCAAAGAGTCGGACACGACTGAGCAACTAACATATAACATAAAGGGACCCTCCTCCCACTCATTATCTTAAATTCCATGCATAAGGTCAGAATGGACCTAGTCCTCCTCCTCCTCCAAGAAGCCTTCCTGGCTGCCCAACCTTCTCTGGTTCCTATCATACACCCAGGAAGCGCGTCATGGTTAGAACAAAAGAGAGAATCAAGGGTGACGTGTGCCATGTTTGCTGATTCTGTCTCTCAAACAAGATGCCACTTTCCTTACATGAAGGATATGACATGTGTCTCCTACCCTGCATCTGCCTAGTATAAGAGATCAATAAATATCTGATCATTGATTATAGTTATTAAAAACCTGACAGCTGATTATAGTTATCACAGAAAGAACACATCACGTTCAATTCCCGCTCATGTGTGTACAGCTAGCCCCATGCAAGGAATATCAAGCATGAGGGTGGGTAACAAATTCCAATGATAACCCAGATTTTCCAAATATAAAGACACAGGGCAAACATTGGCCCCGAATTTTTTATATGAACTGAATTTTTAACTTTTCATACAAATGTTTTAGAGCCAGGCATGGACAGCTTAAAATCCTTTTTGCAAAGCTTTGCCCACAGAGAAAGTAATTTGCACGTTCTCTTCTCCAGCAGTTTCCAAACTCTACACCTCATATCTGCTCCTTCTAATAATTTTCCTCTGAACACCTGCCTGCTGCTCCATTACCGTGGGATGACTAAAGAACAAGCCATCCTTCACTATCACATTTCTTCTACCTGACAGGGCCATCTCAGGATTTATGCCACCTCCCAGAGAGCTCTGTGTAAGACAAGCTGACTAGCTAGGAGTGCACTGGGAATCAGAGAAGTCCTGAGCCCAGATATCCTGAGCTCACCAATAATAGCCATGCTGTGCTTAGGATCAAAGACCTCTGCTTTAGACCTTTCTTCCTCTTCACCACATTGGTTTTCACAATTTCTCTGAAAAAATCAATTTGGAAAAGGCATTTTGAAGGGAAAGCAAATAAAATTTTGTTACTGAATTTTATTTAGAGGAAAAATGTAGTACTTTCCATAAAAAGGCAATTTGATTATATTACAATTTCATTCCTAATCTGTATTTCCTATGTCAAAGCATTCTTTAATGGATCAGAAATAGATAATTGCAGGCCATATACTGTGTTGCAGCCTCCGGAAACAATGTGTCTCTAATGTCTTCTCCCAGAGGCCCGCATTGCTAGCAACACAGGGCCAACTCCTGCCAGATGGATGGCCCGCCCAGCTGGTTTGTCTTGCCACCAAGATGGCTGTGATCATGGAGGTAGCTCTGACTGAGCTGCCCAGAGCTGAACACTTGAGGGAATGGACTCCCCACATCATTTCCCTACAGATTCCTGAATTCCTCACTTTTGCCCCAGAAAAGATTTGACACAGCTCCCACTGAACTCCCTGTAGGTCCAATTTTCACACTGACACCTGCTCACGTCCATCCCCGAGTGGCTGAACTCTCGAGGCTGGGGCAAATACAGGAAAGGCTGTCTGTCCCCTAGACAGATTCCTTCCACAAGCTGAGAAATGGCACCCAAGGTCACTCCACAGTCGACATCAACAGGAAGCCAGAGCCCGTGAAGGGATAAGGGGCTGCGGTGAAGATCCCAGTGGGAGGGCAGAGGAAGGACACAGCCACCGAGCTGCAACCTCAGCGCTCATTCATTTGCTGACTGTGCACACTGCGTGTCTGTACTGTAGAGACCCTGAAGACACGCCGCGCTGTGAATCAGACAGACATGTGCCTGGTGTCAGGAAATGTACCTTCCAGAAGGGGAACGCTAATACTAAATAAGCATCTGGAGAAAAGTGAAGTGGAAGACTAGATCCAGGAGCTGGAATGGGCCTGCAGCAGGAGTCATGGGAGGTCTGCCGGAAGAAGTGACTTTTAAGCTCAGAAGAGAAGGAAGGGAAGGAATTTGTCAAATAGATAAGGGTAAACAGAGTATTTAAAAGTGGAGACATCACCTTGCAACAAAGGTCCATACAGCCAAAGCTATGGCTTTTCCAGGAGTCATGTATGGATATGAGAGTGGGAGAAGACACTTAAGAGTCCCTTGGAGGGCAAGGAGATCAAACCAGTCAATCCTAAAGGACATCAGCCCTGAATACTCATTGGAAGGACTGATGCTGAAGCTCCAACACTTCAGCCATCTGATGCGAAGAGCCGACTCATTGGAAAAGTCCCTGATGGGGGCAAAGACTGAGGGCAAATGAGAAGGGAACGACACAGGATGAGACGGTTGGATGACATCACTGACTCAGTGGATGTGAGTTTGACCAAACTCTGGGAGATAGTGAAGGACACAGGAGCCTGGTGTGCTGCAGTCCGTGGGGTCACAAAGAGTCGGACACAACTTAGTAACTGAACAACAACAGCAGGGTCAGGTTGAGGCTGGAAGACTAAATGGCATGTGCGAAGACACTAGGAGAGACTCCCCTGATGGCTCGGTGGTTAAGACTGCACTCCCAACGCAGTGGGGGCCTGAGTTCAATCCCTGGACAGTGAACTAAGATCCCACACGCCACAGCGAAGAGCCTGCATGCCCCAAGAAAGATCCCATGTCACAACTAAGATCTGGTGCAGCCACATAAATACATAAATATTAGAAAACAAAGATGTTGAGGACAAGGAGAGCCAGGTACACTCACCAGCCTGAGACAAGTTGAGTGTCTGGAGTGTGCAGACCAGAGTCTGAGTGTAGATTCTGTCCACTGATGGTAGGACTTCGATAAAGGGTTTGAGCAGGCTGTGATGTGGTCAGCTCTGTCCTCTGGCTGTGACAGGTAGTGAGGAAGCTGTTGTCAATCCAGGTGGGCTACGGTAAGGGATGGTAGTGGCCTGCACTTGTGAAGCACAGCTGGATTCTGGCCCCAGAGCTGTGACTGTGTGCCAAGTAGACAAGCTGTCCGAAAAGAAGCCCTCCTGGAGGATGTTGATGGGAAAGGCTGACTCCCATTGATGGGAAGAGGCTCTGGCCTCTCCAGCAGGGACATGAGCTCCAGGTGGTCCAGGATGAGATCTTTACTGCTCTGGCCACAGGAGTGGGGGTGGGAAGAGCTGGTGTCCCCTCCAGTGTGAGAACAGATCAGACTCCCTCCCACCTAAGGCTGCTTCCTTAGCTTGGAGTGTTCCCCTCACCCTTTATCCAGGTAACCCCCACTTGTCCTTCATGTCCTAACTCAAAAGTCACTTCCTCAGGGGCCTTCTCTGGCCTCTCTGATTAGGTCAGGCCCACCATCGTCTGCTGTGGCTGCCCTGGGCACCTCATATCACAGCTCATGTCACAGCTGCAGTGTCACATTCTTTAGAGTGATTGTTTGACTCATGTCTCTCTCTCACCTATATGTGGGTAGACCCTACATAACAGTAGACCTACAACAGTGCCTGGCACACAGTAGGTGCTCAGTTAGTGTTTGTTTAATGGATGTGGCAGAAAGTCAGCCACATACTTTGTTAAAGGTAGCTAAATGTAAAAGGTGATAACATTTCCGGCAGACATGGAAAGATCTCCATTTGCAAGAAAAGTCTCTCCCTCCTGGTCATCCTCCTGGAAGATGAGGCCAAGGACTGGACAGAGCCATTGTCTCTGTTCTGTTCAGGAGATTTAGACCCACTGAAAAGCATATAGCCAACACTGACTCTCATTAAAAAAAAAAAAATTAAAAATAAAACTTTTAAAGTTGGACCCTTCTGGAGCCCAGGAAACATCCTTTCATAATTAGAAGATTAGGGAGCCTGTTATGAGAACAGAGCTATCATTATCATACTTTATTACCAAAAAATTATATACAAATTATACAATTATAAAAAATAGGTTCCATCTTCCCGAATTGCAATACCCTACATATCTCTGGAGGAAAATTTCACTTCTATTTCCACCTAGAAGGAAGGAGGGGTTCTGATTTGAGAGGTTGAGGGGGATCTGCACAGGTCAGTGTCAGCAACCTGATTTATTGATAAATTGATTGACTCGGTTGCCCTTGCTCTGTCCTCCCAAGGGTTCTGATGGCCACCTTGCTACAGACAAACACTGCCTGCGCCAGGCCAACAAGCACTACCCAGTTCTGTGTGGAGACACAGACTACTGAGCCCTCTGACGCCCTGCAAAGCCATAAACACCATCCAGTGCTATATCACGTGCCTGCGACGGGGCAGAACCTGGGAGAGTACACAGAGCCTCTCCCTCCCTCCAAAGGTGTCACGTCTGCATCACTCTCCCTGGACCCTGGGCAGGCCTCATCTGTGAGTGCTACATGGGCCCAGGTCCCCTAGGGCTGCCCTTGCCTCGAAGATCCACAGTTTTCTCTGCACCCCATGGAAATTCCCTGGCCTCCACTCACTCAACAACGTTCATTCACCAGGTATTAACTGAGCATGTACTGTGGGCAGGCACTGTGTGAGGTACAGGGACACAATGGGGAGAAAAATTAAACTTGGTCCTTGCCCTCTTGGTCCCCAGAGCCCAGTAGGGGTGAGAAGCACTGCTCAGAGTTCTTGCAAGTACAAACGTGGCCATAGGCCACGTGGACAAGTGGCAAGTACAAACGTGGACATAGGGCCGTTGCCTGGTGTCTCTTCCGCATCTGTTACCGTCTCATCTCGAGTCATCCATGTTGTGGCACCAGATGACAACTCAGACCCCCGCGTTTATCCCGTCAGCCGTGGGGATGAACACGTGCCCTGCCAGGCCTGCCGTGATACAGCACCCCTCTATATTCTGTCTCTTCTTCCTCATGAGGATCCCCGCTAACGTTCTGGAGGCTACCAGCTCCTGAGCACCCACCAGCAAAGTCGCTCTGCTCGCATATTCTCATCTTTCCCTCTGGTTCCAAACTGTTCCACCACGGTTCAGAGCAAGCTGGGGCTCATAGCGGTGGTCGGGGGCCCTGGCTCCCAGAACAACCCATAGCACCCTCACCCCATACAGCAAGGTCAGAGGACAGGGAGGCCCTATGGCAGAGGAAAAGGCAGGCTTTCCCAAGGCAGAACAGGCAGGACTTTTCCTTAAGCCATTACTTTTTTCCAGAGGCTTATACATAAACATAGCTCCCTCCAAGCAATCCTATCTCCTAAGACCAAAGAGATCAGAGACCTAGAGGCCTCATGCCAATGACCCAGGATGTACAGGGCAGTGGCCAGAAGAGGGAGAGTGCTAGGGGCCACCAAACTCAAGTCCTGCACCTGCCTCAGCCACACCTTCTAAACTTGACATTGGTAGGAGCCTGGCACAGCTCAGAGCCAGACAGCAGTCCTGAACTCAGAGACCCTGGCCAGAGCCAGGAGAGCCCCAAACCAAAGGTGTCTCCTGCCTGCAAACCAGAACGAAGCAAAGAATGGGGGCAGTGGGGGAGAGACAAGGTGGGAGTCAGGACTGGGGGCAGCCTTCTCCAAGCTCAGCCTTGGGCAGGCTTATCCTGCCCACAAAATAAAGCTCAGACCCCAGTGTTTGCTTCTGAAGGATCCTTGCATGACTGAGGCCATACGCACCTCTCTCTCTCCCATCTCTTCTTGTAGGAAAGAAAACCACATCCCCATTTAAATATGGTGGCAGAGTCTATGTCCTGAGCTCTCTGTATATTATCAAACTTCATCTTTGTTCACACATGGCCCTCATCCTGAGGATACAGAATTCAGAAGCTATGAGGCAGGCCCCCGATTGCCCAGCTAGTTCACGGGGAACGGTCCCTGGGTCCATCTGCTTCCAGAGGCCCCTGACTTCCCCACTGTGCTTCCTGCCCTTCCCACATTCCTGCTCACTGCTGGGTTTGGGGGTGTAGGGCAGGGGCAAGGAGGGACAGCGGAGTGACATCTTTGACCTTTGGCTGTCCTGACTCTGTCTGAGGCTGCTGAGGGCAGAACTGGTGCCGGCTCCCAGCTTCACCTTAGAGTCCTGCTGACGTTCTGATGGCTGCCTTTCTGGGGGACTACACCACACACTGGCCTCATTGCAAGCCCCCAGAACCCTTCACAAACCTAGACAGCATCTTAAAAAGCAGAGACATCACTTTTCTGACAAAGATCTATATAGTCAAAGCTATGGTTTTTCCAGTAGTCCTGTACGGATGTGAGAGTAGGACTATAAAGAAGGCTGAGCGCCAAAGAATTGATGCTTTTGAACTGTGGTGTTAGAGAAGACTCTTGAGAGTCCCTTGGACACCAAGGAGATCAAACATGTCAATTCTGAAGGAAATCAACCCAGAATATTAAATGAAAGGACTGATGTTGAAACTGAAGCTCCAATACTTTGGCCACCTGATGAGAAGAACTGACTCACTGGAAATGATCCTGATGCCAGGAAAAGTTAAGGGCAAGAGAGGTGGGGTGACAAAGGATGACATGATTAGATAGCATCACGGACACGGTGGACAGGAATCTGAGCAAACCCCAGGAGAAGTGAAGGACAGGGAAGCCTGACATGTGCAGTTCATGGAGTCGCAGAGTCAGACACGACTTAACGACTGAACAACAGCAACAGAACACTTCTCTGGGCCCTAAATAGAGCCAGACCGCCAACACCCATCACAGGATGGTGTGATCACTTACCTAGAGCCAGACATCCTGGAGTGCAAAGTCAAGTGGGTCTTAGGAAACATCACTACGAACAAAGCTAGTGGAGGTGATGGAATTCCACTGAGTTATTTCAAATCCTGAAAGATAATGCTGTGAAAGTGTTGCACTCAATATGTCAGCAAATTTGGAAAACTCAGCAGTGGCCATAGGGCTGGAAAATGTCAGTTTTCATTCCAATCCCAAATAAGGGCAATGCCAAAGAATGCTCAAACTACCATACAACTGCACTCATTTCACTTGCTAGCAAGGTAATGCCAAAATCCTTCAAACTAGGCGTCAGCAATGTATAAACTGAGAACTTCCAGATGTACAAGCTAGATTTAGAAAAAGCAGAGGAACCAGAGATCAAATTGCCAACATCTATTGGATCATAGAAAAAGCAAGAGACTTCCAGAAAAACATCTACTTCTGCTTCACTGACTATGCTAAAGCCTTTAATTGTGTGGATCACAAAAAACTGTGGAAAATTCTTCAAGAGTTGGGAATACCAGATCACCTGACCTGCCTCCTGAGAAACCTGTATGCAGGTCAAGAAGCAAACAGAACCGAACGTGGAACAACAGACTGGTTCAAACTTGGAAAAAGAGTACATCAAGGCTGTATATTGTCACCTTGTTTATTTAACTTATATGCAGAGTATATCATATGAAATGCTGGGCTAGATGAAGCACAAGATGGAATCAAGATTTCCAGTAGAAATATCTATAACCTCAGATATGCAGATGACACTACCTTTATGGCATAAAATGAAGAGAAACTAAAGAGCCTCTTGATGAAGGGGAAAGAGGAGAGTGAAAAAGCTGGCTTAAAACTCAAGATTCAGAAAACGAGATCAGAAGATCATGGCATCTAGTCTCATCACTTCATGGCAAATAGATGGGGAAATGATGAAACAGTGACAGACTTTATTTTCTTGGGCTCCAAAATCACTGCAGATGGTGACTGCAGCCATGAAATTAAAAGACATTTGCTCCTTGGGAGAAAAGCTATGACCAACCTAGACAGCATATTAAAAAGCAGAGATATTACTTTGCTGACAAAGGTCCATATAGTCAAAGCTATGGTTTTTCCAGTAGTCATGTAGAGATGTGAGAGTTGGACCATAAAGAAGACTGAGCACCAAAGAATTGATGCTTTTGAACTGTGGTGTTGGAGAAGACTCTTTAGAGTCCCTTGGACTGTAAGGAGATCCAACCAGTCCATCCTAAAGGAAATCAGTCCTGAATATTCATTGGAAAGACTGATGCTGAAGTTCCAATACTTTGGCCACCGGATGAGAAGACCCGACTCATTGGAAAAGACCATGATGCTGGGAAAGACTGAAGGCAAGAGGAGAAGGGGACGCCAGAGGATGAGATGGTTGGATGGCATCACCGACTCAATGAACATGAGTTTGAGCAAGCTCTGGGAGGTGACGAAGGACAGGGAAGCCTGGCCTGCTGCAGTCCCTGGGGTCGCAAAGAGTAGGACAGGACTGAGCAAATGTACAAGAACCTGACACCATGCCTCTGCTCACGCTGACCCCTCTGCTGACTTCCTGGCCCACCTGGGTGCCTCTGAAGCATCTTCGAAGCCTGAGGCTCCCTCTCCTCTAGAGCCCCATGTCCCCTGTCTGTTTTCCCCTTTTAGACTGTGTATTCCTCGTTTCAATTACTCATGTCCACCTCCTCTGTCAATGGGCCCACTCTAACCAGCTCTGTGTTGTACACTACCTGGGCATGTGGCCAGCCCTCAAAAAGGTGTCTGTTGAGCAAATACCTGTACACATGGATGGGCAAGCAGATGGACAAATGGACAGATTCCTCTTGGGTCTCTGGGTGGGGCAAGAAGGGTGGTGGGGAGGGAGGGGTAAGGCCCAGCTGGCAGCCCCCTTGGGGATAAGTACTTCCCCAACCCTACTGTCTCTGCATTGGGGGGTGGGAGGGGTGCGGGTGGGGGGTGGTGTGCATGTACATGCATGCATGTGGAGGTAGGAGTTCTGGAACTCTAGTGTGAAATTACCAAGATGTGAAGCTGAGAGGCAGCCCATGGGTGACCCATGGTGCAGGGCCCCTGAAGCTTAAGTGGACCTGCACTTGCCTCAGAGGCCATCTGTGGGAGAGAAACTCTAACACCCAGTGTGAGATCCTGGGCCAGACAGCATGGCCACCTCAGCTGCAGTCCCTGAAACACAGGACGATTAGGTGGAATTAGCAGGGGGCAGAGAGGGGGGCTTGGAAACTGTCATGGCAACTGCGAGCACATCCTTTGTGCGGCTCTGCTCTTTGTCCCTGCCAGTGAATACCAGAGGCATTACATAAGCAGCAAATGCGCTCACTGTGGGGACTGGGCCCTCGCCACTGGTGGGCTGCAGGCCAGGAGGCACCACACAGGATGTTCACCCATCCACTGCCAGGAGGAAGGGCCAGGCAGCCTGGCCAAGGTCCACAGAGGCCACCCCAGGTGAAACCCACCACCCAATTCAGCCCAGGGCAGCCTCCACCAGCCACGCTGAGTAGCCAGAGTGGAGAATCAGTGAGTGCCTAGCTCTTGGCCCCAGACTGTGCTGACATCACCCCTCCTCCCCCATTAAAATGCACTTTCACCCTCAAAAGCAATGGAAAAAAGACAGTCTCCACCACCACCTCCCCCATTCATGTGAATTTACCAAGAAAAGTCAAGGCACATCAGCAGCTAATGAGGAATGAAAATTGAAGCCCCACTTGTCGCATCTCTTCCTCTTTAAGAGGCTGAATTTATAAAACTCAGTCTGAAATGGGTCTGTCTGGCATGACACAGTGATCGTCTCCACAGCACCAGCATGCTGGGTCCTCAGACATAGGGGAAGTGAAGGCTAGTTGCCCGTGGCCCCGCCTTCTGACCAGGCTGTGAGACCACCCACCAGCGGAGCTTGCAAAGCCACCACGGTGCCAGGACAAGCTGCGATTTCTGACGGCTACTTCCCTGCTCACGAACGCCTGCCTCAGCCTCTGTCCCTGTCACCTGGGGAAGAGACGTTTTCACAAAAAGACAGCTCATATAGTTGAGGCTCCTGTCCAAGCCTAACACTCAATATAACAGCTTTACTTCCAATAGAGTTCTAGAACTTGCTTGAGGCCAGTCTCTTTTCTTTCCTTTTGACTTCAGTCAATGGGGATTGATCAAACACCCACCCTGTGAAAAGAAATTCATGGAAGAAATCAAACAGGGGGGACAATCTCTGAGTCCAGACTGTCGAAGTCAAAGCCACACAGAAAAAAAAAATAACCTCACAACCTTAAACTCACACCCTGCTGGCTCCCAGAATATACACAGATAGCATCAAGGAGGGTCCACAGGGAAATAGAAGGAGCAATGTTCCAGAAGCTTCCAGAGAAGAGCATCCATACTGAAGGGCTGGACCTTCACTGCCAGATTCCAGGGAAAGAAAGAGGGATAGACACAGCAGGACAGAGACCATCATTGTGAGAAAGATGAGCACAGAGTGAAGTCACAGACCAGGCTCCAAATACCAGCTCCACCACTTGTCAGCTGAGTGATCCCAAGTGGCTCAGACAGTAAAGAATCCACCTGCCAATGCAGGAGACCTGGGTTCAATCTTTGAGTCAGGAAGAGCCCCCGGAGAAGGGAAAAGCTACCTACTCCAGTATTCTTCCCTGGGAAATCCCATGGACAGAGGAGCCTGGCAGGATACAGCCCACGGGGTCAAACACGACTTAGTGACTAAACAACAGTGATGACTTTGGGTGGGGCTCTCCACCTCCCTTGTCTCCATTTCCTCTTCTATAAAACAGCAACAGAAATAGTGCCCTGTGACAGAGTTATGATGATTCCAGGCAAGTGTGGACAGAGCATACTCAGCACAACACTTGCAGAGCCAGCACCAGGGCGTAGGAAGTGCTTTCACTACCAGGACAGGGAGACGGTCCCAGGTCTGTCCTAAAAAGCTCCTCAAGAATAGATAAAGAATATGTGGTACATTTATACAATGGACTATTACTCAGCCATTAAAAAGAATGAAATTATGCCCTTTGCAGCAATATGGGTGAATCTAGAGACTGTTGTACTGAGCGAAGTAAGTCAGACAGAGAAGGAGAAATATTATATGACATCCCTTACATGTATAATCTTTTTTTAATCTTTCTATTGAAGGATAGTTGCTTTACAATATTGTGCTGGTTTCTGCCATGCATCAACATGAACCAGCCACAGGTACACATAGGTTCCCTCCCTCCCATGTCCCACCCCTCTAAGCTGTCACAGGGCGTAGTGTTGAGCTCCCTGTGCTACACAGCGAATCCCCACTGGCTGTCTATTTTGCATACGGTAATGTGTATGTTTCCATGCTACGCTCTCCATTCATCCCACCCTCTCCTTCCCCCACTGTGTCCACAGTCTGTTCTCTATGTCTGCCTCCCTGTTGCTGTTGCTGCCCTACAAATATGTTCATAAATACCATCAAGAAATGATACAAATAAACTTACTTACAGAACAGAAACAGACTCACAGACTTCAAGAACAAACTTACCATTGCCGGGTTGGGGGCGGGGATGGGGTGGAGAATGGGGAAAAGGGATAGTCAGGGAGTTTGGGATGGACATGTACACACTGCTACATTTAAAATGAATAACCAACAAAGACCTACTGTACAGCACAGGGAACTCTGCTGGATGCTGTGTGGCAGCCTGGATGGGAGGGGAGTTTGGAGGGAGAATGGATACATGTATAGGTATGCCTGAGTTCCTTTGCTGTTCCCCTGAAACTATCACCACGTTCTTTGTTAATTGGCTATACTCTGCTGCTGCTAAGTTGCTTCAGTCATGTCCGACTCTGTGCGACCCCGTAGACGGCAGCCCACCAGGCTCCCCCGTCCCTGGGATTCTCCAGGCAAGAACACTGGAGTGGGTTGCCATTTCCTTCTCCAATGCATGAAAGTGAAAAGTGAAAGTGAAGTCGCTCAGTCGTGTCCGACTCTTTGCAACCCCATGGACTGCAGCCCACCAGGCTCCTCCACCCATGGGATTCTCCAGGCAAGAGTACTGGAGTGGGTTGCCATTGGCTATACTCTAACAGAAAATATCAGTAACCTCAGATATGCAGATGACACCACCCTTATGGCAAAAAGTGAAGACGAACTAAAAAGCCTCTTGATGAAAGTGAAAGTGGAGAGTGGAAAAGTTGGCTTAAAGCTCAACATTCAGAAAACGAAGATCATGGCATCTGGTCCCATCACTTCGTGGGAAATAGATGGGGAAACAGTGGAAACAGTGTCAGACTTTATTTTGGGGGGCTCCAAAATCACTGCAGATGGTGATTGCAGCCATGAAATTAAAAGACGCTTACTCCTTGGGAAGAAAGTTATGTCCAACCTAGATAGCATATTCAAAAGCAGAGACATCATTTTGCCAACGGTCCGTCTAGTCAAGGCTATGGTTTTTCCTGTGGTCATGTATGGATGTGAGAGTTGGACTGTGAAGAAGGCTGAACACCAAAGAATTGATGCTTTTGAACTGTGGTGTTGGAGAAGACTCTTGAGAGTCCCTTGGACTGCAAGGAGATCCAACCAGTCCATTCTGAAGGAGATCAGCCCTGGGATTTCTTTGGAAGGAATGATGCTAAAGCTCAAACTCCAGTACTTTGGCCACCTCATGTGAAGAGTTGACTCATTGGAAAAGACTCTGATGCTGGGAGGGATTGGGGGCAGGAGGAGAAGGGGATGACAGAGGAAAAGATGGCTGGATGGCATCACTGACTCGATGGATGTCTGAGTGAACTCCGGAAGTTGGTGATGGACAGGGAGGCCTGGTGTGCTGCGATTCATGGGGTCGCAAAGAGTCAGACATGACTGAGCGACTCAACTGAACTGAACTGAACAGAAAATAAAAAGTTTTAAAAGCTCCTGGAGAAGCCTGAGCTTTGGATCCACTCGTAGTGACAGCCAGAGTTCCCTCCTGGGCTAGAAGGACTAATGACCAGAGGTAGAACAAGCCCCAGAGAGCCTGGGTTTGAGACCTGGCCATCTCCTCAGAGGAAAGTAACCCAGAGCATGCAGACACAGAACTCTGCCTTCTCTTCAGAGAGAGATTTGTTCTTGAAACCGAGGCATCGCTGCTCTGACTTCTCCATCCCAGGATGATGGTAACAAGGTCTGTGCTTCACAGGACAGAATCTTGATGTAGCCAGAAGGAACAGCAGCCAGTGGGGTAGGGTCATGAAGGTCTGGGACCAACTGGGATCCAAGCTCCCAAACCCCGGCCCTTTGCCAGCCTTCAACTCCCCAGTGGAAAAGGCATGACATTTACAGCAACTAAGAGGAATGAAAATGTATCCATGGTGAGCCTTTCCAGTTGTCACTCAGGCTAAGCAGAGTCCCAGCTGGGGCCTGAGGAACCCATGCTATGTTTTAATTGCTTCAGCCAGTCAGGCCCACTGGGACACCAAGAGGAACAAACCCTGCTGCAATCAGCCTCTACCCCAAAGGCAAGGATTCTCCCTCTGCAACAATTACATTAGCATCCAAATCCACCCTGAGAAAACAAAACAAAATCCTGAGCACTTACTATGTGCCAGCAACAGTGCTTATCCCATCTCAGCTCTAGGCTGGCACTGGTGTTTCTACTTTGTTCATAAGGCAATGGAGGCTCCAAAGAGGGAGTTAGTTGCCCAAGGACTAGTTGGGTTTTTGTTGCATAACAAAAAGGTTATACATCTCTGTGCCTTTTCACATATCTTTTGCCAGTTCTGCTGATCAGCTATGATTTGGCTCATCTAGCCTGGGCTTGGCCGCAGCAGCAGACTCAACTCCAGACTTCATGTCAGATTCATGTCTGCCTCTGGGTCTTCATTCTGTGGTCCATGCTGAAGGATGTGCAGCACCCAAATGATAGATCAGGTGGCACAGGAAAGACAGCAAGCCAAACCAAAGAAGCACACTGAAAGCCTCTGCTTACATCACATCCACTAACGTCCCAGCAGCCAAGTCAAGCATCCGTGCTGTGTGCAGGCAAGTGTGTGCTCTGCCCATGCCAAGGACCTAAATACCTAGTTATCTTCCAGGATGGAGTCCAGACTCACAACAGTATCCCAACCTACCACCATCACACAGCTCCCAAGTAGCAGAGCCAAGAGGTAAGTCCAGAAAGCCTTTTCTTTTCACTGCTCTGCGATCCCAGCTACTGTGCAACCTCTGTTAGGGCACTTCATTCTCTCAGCCTCAGTTTTCTCACCTACACACACTCAGTACAGCATGACCTACATGGTTGGGCTTTCTAAGGATCAAATGAGCTGCTGTGTAAAGACTCTGTCAAGAAACCCAGGGGTGGATTAGGACAAAGTCTCTCCCAGCCCTCATTTGGAAATTGTCTTCCAGACAGAGCTGAGGTGAGAATGGCAAAAAGGTTGTCCTGCAACCTTGAGAATAACGGACCTCTCTATACGGTTCAGACACAGATTGATCCTGAAACACATCCACCTGAATGCGAAATGTCACTGTCTCATTCATAGTTAGGACTTCCCCAGTGGCTCACACAGTAAAGAACCTGCCTGCAATACAGGAGACCCAGGTTCAACCCCTGGGCTGGGAAGATCCCCTCGAGGAGGAAATAGTTACCCACTCCAGTATTCTTGCCTGGAGAATCCCACAGACAGAGGAGCCTGGCAGGCTACAGTCCATGGAATTGCAAAGAATCGGGCATGGTTGAGTAACCAACAGTTTCCAATTTCAGTCATAATTATGACAGCCATCAAGCCTTGGCCAGGCTGACTGTCTTAGAGAGGATATTCCATGCCAAACCAGGTGAGGACCTGGTCAGAGAAACACACAGAGGCAACCTGGGCTCCCCGAAGGCACAGTGACACCGCTGGGCAGCATGGCCCCTCATGGCTGCCGGACACAGCTCAGTACTGCACAGGCATCTCTTACTCTTCATCACCAATCATTCATTCCCTGCACACATCTTCTGATGCTCTTTTGAGCATTGTATTTTCAGACCAAAATGACAGCAGGGATCAAACTTCTTAATAGATATGATAGCAAAAAGCATAAGGTCAGTCACAATGAGTGTGCACTACAGCACGCTTGCATGTTTTCCCAACAGGATGCCCAACAACTCAGTTCCACAGACAACAGCTCAAATGCTATACCTCTGCTGCACGGGTTCAAGCCCTGCCTCCCTCTCTTAATAGTTTAACCACCTGAGACTCAGTTTTCTCATCTGTTAAAGGGGAACAGTAGTAGTACCTACATCACAGATAGGATGTTTCCTCAAGGAAAGCTATGCAAATCCCTTAGCACGTGGCCTGGCACCAGGAAATGCTCAGCAAACCACCGTTGTCATCAGTACCCCTTAGCCCCTCGACAGTCATCCCCCAAACCGTTTCCCACCCCCTCAGAAACTTCTCTCTAGCTCTTGCAGAGATTCTGGGAAACAGAGAGCCACACATCCCCGAGGATCCCATTTGAGTACTGAGCACACATCACTGCAATCTGATTTTCGGCATCGCTGTGTAAACATATGACCCTTTAATTCTATTTCACTTCAATTATGCAAATCTCATATATTCAGCATCAAGCCATTTTTCTTTCCTCTCAAAATCCGTCTACTACTGGCCAGCTGAGCCTACTACTACCAATTCGAGGCCCAAAGCAAACGGAGTCCCAGTATCTTAAGTTTGGAAAATGTGTCACTCCTCAGCCCGGGCACAGAGCCAGGCCAGCAATGGGTACTGGTCACCCCAGAGCCTGAGAGAGTCAGGGCAGAAGACAGGACGAAGATTATCCCACCAGGCACCTTCGTCCCAAGCTCCACAGGACCCCAGGAAGCCAGGAGGTACCTAGAGCCCTCTCTGTGTGGGGACACAAGAGAAGTCAGTGGCAAGAGGTAGGAAAACAGGACCCATTCTCCACTCATTCCCCAATATAGTTCACACTTCCTGTTCTATAGGCTGAGGTTCCACGGAAATCTGAGTTTGGAAAAAAGGATGCTACTGCTTTTATATTTAAAAAAGCAAAAGACAAAGAAGAACTAGTTAATTAACCGTATCCTAGAATCTTTATTCTCGAGTAGGAGAAAAGAGTTAGGCAAAATCTTTGAGAGACTGGGAGTCAGAGCCAACAGCAGAACCCAGATCAGGGCTGTTTCCACTTGCATGAGAAGTCCAGCTCCTGTTTAAGGAGACCAGAGGTACTAGAGCTTCCTCCAAAGACCAGAACAGGGCTAGGCCACGCCACACCTCCATCATGCCTCTACACCAGGGCAGGAGCAGGAGGGCCAGCAGACAGAGCCCTGACATGGAGCCAGGCCACAGCCCCATCACGCCCTGTCTGCTCCCACAGCAAGAGAGGCCCTGTGGGCAGGAGAGTGGGCTGAGGGTGAGCACAGGAGGCCTGCAAAATCTTAATACGGCCTGTCTTAGCTTATTAACAGGAGATGGATAATATCTGACAAATGACAGGAGATAAATTGTTAAGCAATATGCAAATTTGCCTGCAGCAAAAATGGAAAATTACTATACAGTAAAAGCTTTTATGGCTGCAAGAAAATTCAGAGGTAATTTGTCTCTGCGTCTCCTCAAATTCCAATCTTGCTGTTAGCTGTGGCAGAATGCTACATCCGTTACCACTCCAATTAGATCATTATAAAGGGGCTCCCGCGTCGACATCAACTTTAAGGGACCACGGAGGAAAAGGCATTTACAAAGCCAGGGGCAGTCTCAGCCACAGTTGCCCAGGGCTCTGTCCCTCTGTTCGTGGACTGTCACTTAGGCAAGAGCCAGGATTTATACTTCAGGACCGTTTGCACCAATATGTTCATCCA
This sequence comes from Bos indicus, assembly GCF_029378745.1. Taxonomy (NCBI): domain Eukaryota; kingdom Metazoa; phylum Chordata; class Mammalia; order Artiodactyla; family Bovidae; genus Bos; species Bos indicus. The sequence goes on from NC_091766.1 coordinate 45,073,140, forward strand.
TTTACCATCAGCTGACTGTTCCTCACCAGACGCTTCTGCAGGACACTAGACAAACTATGTAAATGACCACAGTCTGCCCTTGGCAAAGAGAGGGGCCAGGAGGATGGAAAAGGGCTCTGTACCTGGGTAAACTTCCAGAGAGGGGAAGGAGCCAACCGTGAAAGGAGATCTCAGAGCAGGAACCCCTCGACTCAGACTCAGCCTAACACAGAAAATGAGATAGAAACTCTGTAGGACTGCAGGCAGGCAGAGAAAGCCGGACGCTCACTGAGGGCCCAGATGTAGGCAAATGGACTGCAAGCCCAGTGGACTTCCAGAGAGGAAGGCCCTGGACACGAGGGGAAGCAAGGCAGGACAGGGGAAGCCACCTGGGGCCCAACTTCTGCAGGAAACACAGCTAGCACCACAACGAGATTTTCTCATTCAATCCAGGTGCCTTTTTTCCCCATCAAAAAACGATATAGGAAAAGAGAGTCAAGGAAAATGACTGTATTCAAAACTCACTTGTACAGAGCAACAGTTGTGAGCTTCCTGCATCGTACAGCAAATTTCTACTTGCAATCTATTTTACCTAGAGGGGTGGGAGGGAGATTCAGAGGGAGGGGACATATGTATACCTGTGGCTGATTCATGTTGATGTACGGCAGAACCAACACAATATTGTAAAACAGTTATCCTCCAATTAAAAATTGGAAAGAGAAAAACGACACACTTGTAACTGGCTGCTACTTACAACACAGGTGTGGGCCGATTGTCCTGGGAGTGGAGGCTTGTGAGGTGCGGCAGGTTGGGGGGTGCACAGCAGAGGCCCTCCACCCGCACTGAGAGGAACCCTTGGCCAATGGAGGAAGACATGCCCTTCAGGACACACCACACTGGAGCAGGAGGTGGGCCATGGGGAGGAGCTGCAGGTCCACCCCAATTTGGCAGGAAGGGAAACTGACGGGGAGAAAAGCATGCCACCTGAGCGTCACAGAGGCTGCAGGTGAGGGTTTTGAATGGGAATTGGAGGAGAGCTCAGGAAAAGGTTCCATCTGTAAGATAGGCAGAGAAACCGGAAGTTCAGCCCCATAACTGATTTGCTTGAAGGGTTGTTTGCTCATTTTTGTTTATGTTTCCCATCTGATTTTTTTTTTTTTTTTTTTTGGCTAATAATTCCAGGAAATTGGTATAACTGACAGCATAAAACTGACTGGCAATTCTGGGATCCTATAGGCATAGCCCGTGAAGGATCTAGAGCAGGTAAGTAGAGAACCAGGAGACCAAACTTCTGACTCTTGTGTCTCCCTACAGCTGAAAGCCAGGCCACCAGGCAAGAGGCAGACCCATACCATTAGCTCAGGTTGAACAAGGGGTGCAGAATGCCGGTTCTAAACCCGGGATGCCCATCAAAGGGGCCAAAGGTGCAAGGATGCCCACGTTCTGACACAGCAAGTGCACCTAGGGAGTCTTCAGATGTAGCCAGGGGCCTCTCCTAATCAAACTCACAGGAGCTCAGGGACACCCTCCTCCACAAAGCTCCCAACTCAGCACGATCACTCCCTGTCACCAGTGCCAGAATCACCCTGTGTCAAACAACACGGGGTCAGGCAGGTCAATGCTGGATGCTGATGGCACATCCGCTGCTGTCCCGGGAGGACAGGCAGACAGAATCAGGGCTCAGCTGCGATCTGGGGACACATATTTGCCTTCTTCCTGGGACTTGAAACTTCAGGTGACAATGTATACATTTCTTTGGGGACAAGTTGCACAGGCATCCGGATACCAGCTGAAGGGCTAGAGGGAAGGTGAGGGAAGGTGAAGGTTAATGCACTGCGGGTTTTACAGATCAGCTATGGTTGTAGAAAGGACAAAGACTCTGCCTGCAGCCTCCACACACCTGCTGGAACAGGGACCCCCTTCCTCTGTCTGTCCGCAGCCCTGGCTTCCCCAGGCCTCTGTGAAGGTCTGCTCTGCTCCTGTCTCTGGGGCAGACTCAGATGGACTGTGAGTCCTTCTCAGAGGATCCCTGCCAAGCACTATGGGATCTAGGCCAATCTTGTGTGTTCCTCTGATCCTGCAGGGACCCTGCTGGGGAGCTCATCAAGGGCAAGCCAGGGATGTGGTGTTGCACCCACAGAGACCCAATATTTGTCTGAACAGCATCTTCAATTTTCTCTCTCCCCCTATTATGGGTCCTCTGGCCTCTAGCCAGAGCTCTCGCCCATCTCCTCACCACCTTCCTTGCATTATTCAGGATCCAAACAAGTTGCCTCTCTTCCATAGAGTTGGACTTCCGTGTCTGTCTCTCTTCCTCCTTCCCTCTCCTCACTCCCCTCCCCTTTTCCCTTCTCCCAGTGACTCCAGTACTTCTCAGCAACTGGAATCATTCATATGGCATGAAACTTCCAATAATGGAAAAGTACTTAATAATACCTCTTTTACTAAGCTCCTTTCCTAACTGGTGAGGAAAAGAATGTTCTGGTTAATTAACCATCTAGGTTAAAAGAAAGTTACCAGAGCTGCCATACTAAAACTACCAATTTTTGCAAGGAAGAAAATAGCATATACTACAATTTAATAATTGATGAATCCGAAGATATTTAAGACTCTCCTAAGGCTTTTAGTCACCACTGAGAACCCTGACCATTTTGTGCTGGGAAATGTCATAAATGCCATTTCACAGGGTTTTTTGATTGCTGGAAGGAGATTTCACCCAACCTTATAGACCTGCCATATGCAAATACTCATGAGCATGTACCTCTAACCAGGCCCCTCCCCCACAGCTCTTCTATCTCCAACCAACACAGCAAAAATGGATAGTTTAATCCCATCCCTCCCTCCTGGTATGCCAGAGCTCTCAAGTTTAGAAACCGTGGGTACATGACTCAGGAAGGATGACATGGGGTAACCTTCAAGCAGTTCTGAGAGGCCCCACCCAAACAACTTCCATGATCCTCTGATAGCCATCAGGTCTACCTTAGGCCCTGGAGAGGCTACAATCCCCACCAGGTGAGCCGAGTTCCCTGACTCAGGGAGAAGGGTGCAGGGAGGCCCGGCAGTGGCTGAGCCCAGAAAGGCATGCTCATATTTCATCATCCTTCACTCAAAAGCATAATATCATTTCTTTCCACAGAAGTTAAGCAACCATGACAATTCCAGGGCTTAGATGAGCTCCCCTCTCCTACATGAAGGAGGGTGTCAGGGGACTAAATTAGTGCCCACTCAGATCTGGGCGACTAGCTGACTCACTCCTTTTTTCTGCCGTTCTCCTGCTCCCTAACCCGATCCTGGTGTATTTAAATAACAGAGACGATTTTGGGCCCCAGCTCCTCCGGGATCCAGCCCATGAGCTGTTGCCAAGCTCCTTGGCCCACGGGAAGCTCCCCCCTCACGGCTGTCCTGCCAATTATAGAAGAGGTTTGCTCACATGGCCCACGAGGCGAGGGCTGATGAAGCCCACAGAATCCCCCAGAGCTGGGGAGCGGCTTCTGACATTTCAAAAGGTCAATCAATCACACTATTTCATGGAATGTAATCATCTCCCAGGACCTAAATGCAACAATAAAACCAAATAGCGCCAGACACGGGGAAAATGAATGATGCACGCACGGAAAAAAGACTACAGTTGGCCTAGGAAACACCTCTGCAGCCCGCCCCGAGGCCCAAGCTCTGGGTGTGAATCCTGCCGCCGCTGTTGGCCTTGAGGGAGCCCTTGCCCCACTCAGGCCTCTAGGATGAAGTGAGCTGGCTTAGGGATGCTGTGCTCCAAGCACTCAACAGTAGTTTCTCCAGAAGAGAAAGCATAAGAGGCCGGAAGGAATTCCACAGAGGTCACACCAAACCACTGAGAGGTGCCTCCAAAGACAGCCCTCAGGAGGCCACAGCTCATAGGGATGGGGAAGGGGGGTACCCCCTCACCCACAGTGAGGAGCCACGGAGTTCTGAGTTTCATGAGGCTAAAAGCCAGGAAGCTCTGTGTCCCCTGGGTGCAGAGAAGGGGAAAGGCAACTGCTTCGCAGAACTCGAAACGCCACCACGCCTCCTTTCTTAAGGAGACGTGAAGTCTGCCCTGTACTTCTCACACAGCCGTCCTGGGGAGCTGTACCAGGTTGGGGGCTTACCTGGAGCAAAGGGCTCCTGCAGGTGTGCCTGACACCAATCTGAGCACCTCTGACTATCTTTTGGGGTCTGGCCATAGCTCACTATGACTTCCAGTGTCTTTCCTCCTGCCACAGCCAACCCTCCCCTTCCTTCCCTCCCACCGCACCCCGAGGACTCTTTCCCTTGTAACCCCCACCCCGCCCATCCACAGCCCCCTCCACCTAGCAGTCCCCAGCCTCCTCCTCAGCGGCTGGCTCTCATTCTCCGTACCTCGTTCGTTTCTTCAGAAGCCCTGGCCTCCTCCCTCTTTCCCCGCATTCATGTGATCTTCCCTCCAACTCAGACCAGTGGTTCTCACCTGGGCATCCGTTAATCAGAAGCATTAGCATCACCTGAGGGGCTTGTAAACTTCCCACACCTGAGGGGTTCGTAAACCTCCCAGGGCCTAGAACAGAGCTGGGTGTGTGGTATTGTCAGTAAATAGCTATGGGGTAGAAAGAAGAGATGGAGAAAGCGATGGCACCCCACTCCAGTACTCTTGTTTGGAAAATCCAGTGGACGAAGGAGCTTGGTAGGCTGCAGTCCATGGGGTTGCAAAGAGTTGGATATGACTGAGCGACTTCACTTTCACTTTTCACTTTCATGCATTGGAGAAGGAAATGGCAACCCACTCCAGTGTTCTTGCCTGGAGAATCCCAGGGATGGCAGAGCCTGGTGGGCTGCCGTCTGTGAGGTCACACAGAGTCAGACACGACTGAAGCGACTTAGCAACAGCAGCAGAAAGAAGAGCAGGAAGTGGAGAGAGGGAGGGAGGAGGAAGGGAGGGGGAAAGATGTAAGGGTGATGCGGGGTTGCCTTCATCCCTGGGTGGTTTGCACTTATTTGGACCCTGACTGCAGACCCCTCAAGGGAGGTCTCCTGGCAATGCCCCTTTACCTCCTGGGTGCCCAGCTCTGATCTCCTCCCACCCATGGGTGAATCTCTGCTCTTTTTAGAAGTGGGTAGGACCACAGTGGGACCACATCCCAGGTGACCTCATCCATTGATATGTGGTCCTGTTACCCACCACCCTCCTCACTGCTAGACCTGAACCAAATCCATGGACCTGATTGCTGTCTCTCCCAGGCCAGGGCACTGCCCTGCTGCATGGCAGCAACATACCTCACTCCACAGGCTGCCCACAACCACCAGCTCATGGTACTCTTACCCCAGAGACTCTGCCGTGTTCTCCCCAAACACACAGCCCAGGAAGTTGCGGCTCTGTGTCCTGACATTATCATGCTCTCTCCTTCTAAAATCTGGGAACTGCCCAGTTAGTCTGACCCAAACACAGGGCAGGGGAGAGGTTGCCATGGTCTAGGTCTCCCCGAGATGGTGTTGGGGGACACCCAAAGCCAGCCTTCATTTCCCTGGGAAGGAAAGCACGAGAAGGCTCTCTCATCCACTAGAATGCCCATTCCACGGGAAAAGGGCCATGCTGGCCTCATCCCCCACCGCTTTGGCCCCCCACAGCCTCTGGCACACAGTAGGCTGGCTGTAAATACTACCTGTCAATTCCGATGATAATATCAATCCATAACAAATTTCCCCAGCGCATTAAAAATGGATTTGACTTACAAATCATTTTCTGCGCAACACTTTAGACACGAGGCCAGGCTCAATGTGAAGCACAGCTGTTACCAACGGGCTCAAAGAAATCTTTCCAGATTACAGACTACCGGTGTCAAACCCATTTTGACCACTTTAGGAGGAGCTGAGAAGACAGGGGAGAAAATGAGGGTTTTTACAGTGATCGGACTGAACGTTCCCCCAAGTAAGAGCCCATTTATTCACTAGAATCGGCTCCAATCTTGAAACGCCAGCTGGCAGTTTTGTCAGATAAACCACACTCTCTCCCTCATGTACCAGCTCCACAATTCACTTTTGCTTGAGATATGAGCTCGACAAGGCCTGGCTTCACTTTTTCTAAAAACACTGGCACCTTCAGTATATTTTCCTAGGTATATTTTTCCTCCTCGGCAGCAGGAAGGGCACTTTCGGAGATGTTTATTTTCCCTCATGAAATATAGTGATGTGGCCGTCAGACACACTTGGCATGGCTCAGCCTGGGCCCCTCTGGAGCGTTTCAGAGCAGCTTGGAGCTCCCGCGTCCACCTTCTTAGGCTGGTGACTTGCCCTGATCTTACTGTCCCTTCATTCTGCCCCTCCCTCACTGCCCTGAGACCCTGTCTCAAGCCACTTGAAGGGCCAGAAACCCATGGTGAATAGGGCTCAGACACAGCAGGCTCACACCCCACCCGCCAAAAGGAGCCCTCCAAGAGGACGGTTTGTTTAGTTTTTTAGTTGCTCAGTTGTGTCCGACTCTTTTGAGACCCCCATGGATGGTAGCCTACCAAACAAGTGGGATTTTCTGTCCATGGGATTCTCCAGGCAAGACAACTGGAGTGGGCTGCCATGCCCTCCTCCAGGGGATCTTCCCAACCCAGGGATCAAACCCCTGGCTCTTACGTCTCTTGCATGGGCAGGCTGGTTCTTTACCCACGGAGCCACATGGCTAGCCAGTCACTTATGTAGGCCATCAATTTTATCTTTACTGTCTGGGAGACAAAGGGGCTTTGACATACCTCCACAAATCTGTGGAAGCAACATGCTCTCCCCGGCACACACTTGGCAAAAGGAGCAGAAAGACACGGAGTTTAGGAAACAAGCCTGCAGCACCTGAGCTGTGTCCTTCCCTGCTCTGTGCTCCAGGAAGATCTGCATCTGGGCTAACTGAGGCTTGTGTGGAGGGGCTCAGGAAGCTGCACCCAGGATGTGGGGGTCTACACTCTAGCCAGATGTTCAGGAAGGTGGTGCTCACTGCCACTGTCAGCCGTCAGCCCTCCCTGAAGCCTAGTGCACAGAAAAAGGGAAAAGCAGACCCCCCCAAAGCACCCACTTTTAGGACAGTTGCTTGCACTTGACTAAACCATCCCTTCCTTGGGTGGGGTGGGGGTGGTGATCTGAATGCCATTTTGTCCCTCGGGCTGTCTTCTGCATCAAGTCTTCGTCACCTCCCGGCCTGACGCGACCGGAGACCAGATGCCCCAGTCTGCCTGAGCCAGTCCTGGTTTGCACCTCCTGTCTGTTATAATTATTAATAGTGCTTCCTGTCATTTGAATGTCCCCATTTGGATGATAAGTTGTACAGGCACAATTTCTCTCATTGTCCTTAGCCTGGACCCTCAGGGGTCCCCATCAGATGATCACGGACTTGTGCCCTGCGCAGGAGGCACAATCCCACCTTCCTGGGGTGCTGGCCACAGCCTCTCCTTCCTCACCCACTGTCCACTCCACAGCCTTTAGCCCCAGTCTGACCACACAGAGCTGCCTCAAAACCAGTTAAAAAGCATGACCCAGACTTAGGTACCTAGCTTGTACAAAAAGTGGTTAAAGCATGAGCAAATAGACAAGCAGCCAAGCATGAAGGACCAGTTTTAGCATCTGTGAGTTTGTTAAGATGAGAGTGGAGAACCATCAAGTTCTCACACCATCAGGATACTACGATGGCACTTTGTCCCCAGCCTTCAAATAAATACTGTACAAAACTTATATATATAAACTTGCAAAGTGAATGGCTGAACAAGCAAACATGGCTATAAATAAGCAAGTAAAAAGCAACAGCCTTGGCCTCTATCTGCATTCTGCGGGCAGAGCCGTGCTCATTTCTGAGTTCTGCAGCCTCTCCAAGTCCAGGTAGCATGATACCTGGCTGTTCTCTCAGCCAGAAAGTTTAGCTACCAAAGGGCAGTGCAGCCTCTCTCCATCCCCTGAGCTGAGAGGAGAGATGGTGGAAAGGAAGGGACTGCTGACATTTGCAAGGCTTGGGGCTTTAACTCTTCTCAACAGTCCACCAAGGTCTTCTCTTCCTTTTACAGGTGAGAAAACTGAGGGCAGCTCAGAGAGGTGATGGAACTTACCAGAGGTCACACAGCTACAAAAATAACCATCCCAGTCCTTTGAACATCTCTCCCCAAACCAAGTCTTCCCCAGGAAAAGCAACAATGGAGATGCAAGGGGATATGTGATAACTAGAGACAGTGAGCACTCCAATCCAGAGCCAGCAGTTAAAATGCATCGAGGGCAACCCAAGAGTTGTAACTCTTGTCGCCACTCATGATTTATGCAGACATCTCCCATTAGCTCTAATGGATGTAGGGAGCATAAATCTCGGGGCGCAGCTCCAGACAGGCTCTTGTGATCTAAACGCCACTAAAATCAATGACATCGCCCCAGTATTGATATGGCAATTGTGGCGCTTCATAAATAGGCCTGGCAGGTTGGGAAGAAGGTTGGCCTGCCTGCCACAGCCTGACCGCAATGCCGCTGCTGGTGGCAACCACGTCCCTTGGGAGCTGCTCCAGCAGAGTGGGCCAGAAGCACGGATCCAGAGCCAGGACACTGGGTTCAAATCCCATCTTCCCATCTCACTATCTTTGTGACCTGCCAAGCTACTGACGCACCCTGAGGCTCTGTCTCAAGATCTGTAAAATGAGAATTAAGTGAATTATCATACATACAGTCCTTGAATCGTTGTGAAGTAAAGCTTCACTCTGAGAAATACAAAAGGCCTGCATAGACTATTCAAGAGAGAGAAGCAGTTTGTTTGAATTTGTCCTGGAGGCCTTCCCCGCAGAGTGCGACACCAAAGCCCAGCTGGCAAGAGGGCCAGGATTCCTGAGAGGGCCTTTGAAGGTTGATGCCCATGAGTTCATGCAGGCATCTGGAAAGGTGGGTGGGAGGCTGGACCCCACCAGCAGTGCACACCCAGGCTTCTGCCCCAGCAGGCACAGCTGCCCACAGGACAACACCGCCTGTAAGGACCCCCCCACCCCTCTGGGTTAAACTCAGAGCTCACAGCCGCGCCACCTCTTTCTCTGCCCCTGATTGAAGACAAACGAGCACATAAGAAGCTGGGTCTGAAACTCTCTGGAAGGCGGGAATTATGTTCTATTCTTTACATCGATATTTCGATCAGTGTTTTAAAAATAAATCTATGAGGAGGTCTTTGCTCTCCAAAGATAACTGGTAACAGAGACAAAGGCCTCTGTGAGTCCACTCAGTTCACAACGAGGAGTGAAGAAAAGCTCTTATTCAGACTTTGTCTTGAAAATTAAAATGATAAATGATAAAGATATGTTTATTTTTAGCTTATCTTTTTAAACGTGATCATTGCAAGTCTGCTAATTATTAGAATGAACAAAAGGTAAGTGATAGGTTGGCAGAATCACTCCAGCATTCGCTCTGGACAAACCCACAGAAAAGCAAAGCAGGGTGCACGGTGTGATGGAAAGGAGAAAGCCCAGCAGCTTCCCCCTCGCCTGGCTTCAGCTGTCCTAAGCCTGCGGGCTGCTCTCCCTGCAGGTCCAGAGCTGACTGATGCTGCCTCTGCACCATAGGAAACAAGCACAGAACGGGGACGCTGAGAACCGGATGAAAAGAGAGACAACAAAAGCCCGCAGAAGGTAGGCTAGATGCGCTGAATCAAGGAACCGTGAGCTCAAGCTGGCTACCAGGCAGCTTTAGGGGATCCTTCCATCTTCTCCCCATTTGGTCCAGGCCAGCCCCCCACCAGAGAGCTTTCATCTGGCTGTATAAACCAAACTGCTGGGTCCTAGATGGGGGCCAGGAGAGAGTGGGTGTGTGGAGTCCTTGATCTTCCTGCCGGATCTGAGGACTTCAGACAAGATGAACCACCAAACAGGGAGCGATGAGACTGCCTATTTCTTTCCAATGCTGAAACCCGGGAAGCAGTATTGGTGAAGCCATTTCAGCCCTGCTCTTCCACTGTGCTGGACAGAGCACGTCTACAGGCATCTCACACACCAGCCCACAGACAGCACCTGGACACTGACCTGCTCTACCAGCTAGAACCCTGGAGCCCCAGACACAGTGGCTGCCAGTTTCTCCATACCAAGGAACTCTGCAGGAGGTCTCTTTCTACAGACTTCTCCCAAGCCCCTGCCCACTTACCCAGAGGTGAGAAGACAGAAACAGCCGGAGGCTGGGCTCCATGCTGGAATCACACGATGATATGGTCAGAGGCAGCTCCACAAGGACCTCCCTCCATCTCAGCCCTGGTCCAGACACAAGAGAGCTACAAAACTGCCAGCCACAGCTCTTATCCAATATGGGCACTCCTCTCCGGGAGCTCAGAATAACCATAACTTACCAAGCCCCCTCTGTGCGCCAAGTACTGTGCTCCACCATCACATTTAATCCTGCAACAACTCTACAACTCAGCTACTCATTCTACAAATGGGAGAGCCAAGACACATGCCTAAGAAGTGATATCAACCAGATTCTAACTCATGCTTGCCGAACGCAGAAGACCATACTCTTAATAGACCAACCAGACTGCCCTCCAGCAATTTCACTGGGAGCAAGAACTCTGCTTATCTGCTGCCTCAAACAAAATCTGACATGGATAGATGCTCAAAAAATATCTAGTTAGGCTGTGTCTTTGCTTCCCTTGTGGCTCAGCTGGTAAAGAATCTGCCTGCAATGCAGGAGACCTGGGTTCAATCCCTGGGTTGGGAATATCCCCTGGGGAAGGGAAAGGCTACCCACTCCAGTATTCTGGCCTGGAGAATTCCATGGACTGCATAGTCCAAAGAGTTGGACACGACTGAGCGACTTTCAACAGGCTGTGTCTATACTTTACAACAACCTGGAAAATTATATATTAAAAAAAAAAAAAAACTTGGCAGATAATTTAAGCTTCATAAAACTTCTTCCAAGCCATGATTAGTTAAGTAAATCCTGACTGTGAGCTCGTGAAGGCAGAACCTCAGTCAGATCCTTGGCTTACTCTCCCAGAGCCCCACTGCTCTCCTGCTTTGCATTTGAACTTGTGAACTCATGATTCACTGAGTAACATCTGTCTTTCCATTAGGGTCTGTGTTACCTCAGCATCATCTCCACGACGGGCACATAGTAGGCACACAGTGAATATTCCTTGAAGGAAGACATAAATGACCAGTAAGGAGGTCGGTATGACTGGACAGTGGCCAGGAAGGTAGAGAGCATAGGGAATGGGGAGGGGCTTCAGAAATGAGACTTCTATACTGACGGGGAGCCCTGGACACCTCCAAGCCTTCCATCAAGACCTGGAGTTTCCTGTCTCCTTCTGGATCTCCACGTGGGGTTGGGGCAGGCATGGCCCCCAATGTTCAATGCCTTCAGGATAGACTTTATTCATCCAGATCCTCAAAATGTTCCTCAGTCATTTTAAATATGGAAATGTTGTCCTGAATAGGAGAAAATGCTCTTAAAAATTATGTTTTGCCTTTCAAATGAGCAAAGATTCCTTGAAATTCTGAAAGTAAACAAATTAGGGTAGAAGATCTCCAAATAATCGCATAAACTCCAATTTCCTATGTTTTAACATAAACATCAAAATAATAAACTCAGGCATATATGAGGGGGAAAAACATCCAGCCTGATGCTGTTGCATTCTTTAGAAGCTGAAACCTAAATGACTAAATTGGCAGTTTATTAACAGGAAAATTATGCTAAGTAGCTTCATGTTGATGTCAAGAATTTTATGCAGCGAGTTATGGTGTGGTACCCTGAGTGCCTCATTTGCATTTTCTCATTTAGACAGAACAATGGCTCCAAATGAGTGCAGCATGTTCACATTACACACCCAAGAACACTTGCACAGATGGAAAGGAATATCTTGATACCAAAGTGATTAAAGCCTTTTGTTCATTACGCTCCAGCCTAGACTTAGGGGAAAGGGGAGATTAACGTCATTTAGGCTGGTAATGAAGGGACCTGGGACCAGAGCTCTTAAATTTCTCAGAGGGCCAGCAGCCATAGCTTATAGGACTCTATTTTTTAGCGCTCACCTGGTTTGGTTTTGCTCAATGGGAACTTGACAATGTGAGATGGATAAATCAATACCTTCCCCAAAACACATTATAGAAGGCCTTGTGAAATCTGCCTCAATCATTCAGGAAGACTATCAAGGAGACCTGTGCACAGCCCATACCTGCAAAATCTGGGCTACTCAGATCCGCAGAGTGGGTGCTTCCCATTGGTTTGTCCAACCAATGTCTAGCAAAAACACAAATTTACTGAGCATGCACTCTGTGCTTAGTGCTTCACTGGAAGAGGCAGCAAAAGAAAGCAGTGTGTTATCTCTGTAAGAGCTTATGGACCAATTGAGGAGACAATCCTTAGATGCGTGGCATCGTTAGAAACCACGTGATTATACGTAACCAAGAACTGGATCAAGTGCAGGTAAGCATGTAAATGCAGTTGCAATTAATCATGGCCATGGGCCAGGAATGGATCGCTCGAGGAAGTGACTCTTAGAGCATCTAAAAATCGATGCTCAGATGGAAGGGGCTGCACAACATGAAGAATAAAAGCACAGGTGAGCATGACATCTGATAGAGAGACCATCAGGAGGACTTGTATTAACATCACTCAAGGCTCAGTTTTCAAAAAAACCTGTGGCTATCGGTAAAGACTTGCCTCAAAACGCAACAAACCTTTTCAAGACTTCATGTGGCAGAAACAATGCTACATGTTGACCAAATCTCACTTCACATTCCTTCCTTTTCTGGGAACATGTAAAACTGTGTTTCCCAGCCCCACTGCCGTCAATCAGGACCATATACTTAGTTCCACGCAAAAGATAAACGTTGTTTAGTCACACTGAGCTTTAGAGGGTGTTTGTTACCGCAGCATAGTCTATTGTATCTTGACTAATACATTGAACAAACTTATTCGTTATCTAAAGCCTGACATCATATATTCATACAGTTGTCCAAGGGCTTGTCCAAGGAGAGTGCTGGGCACTCCATTAAGCACTGGCAACACATGAGTAAGCAAGAACAACAGAGCCCCTTCCTTCATGGGTACTGTCAAATGGAAATCAATCCCCAATATAAACGTCTATGGACCACAAAGCTCAATTCCATTCTTTTAAAAGGAAGCTTTAGTTTCTTTTTATTTATTTTTAATTGGAGGATAATTGCTTTACAATGTTGTATTCGCTTCTGCTGTACAACAACATGAGTAAGCCATAAGTATACATATATCCTCTCCCTCTTGAACCTCCCTCCCGCATTCCCATCCCACTCCTCTAGGTCACCACCGAGCTGAGCTCCCTGTTTTACAGCAGCTTCCCACTAACTATCTGTTTTACACATGGTAGTGTATATTCTATTCTGTTCTCTTGACTCAGCCCACCCTTTCCTTCCCCCCAGGCCCACATGCCCATTCTCTACATCTGTGTCTCCAATCCTGCCCTGCAAATAAGTTCATCCGTGCCATTTTTCTAGATTCCACGTATATGCGTTAATATACTATATTTGTTTTTCTCCTTCTGACTTACTTCACCCTGTATAACAGGCTCTAGTGACACATCTACCCCACTGTTCAACGCAGCACTATTTAAAATAGCCAGAATCTGGAAGCAACCTAGATGTCCATTGACAGATGAATGGATAAAGAAGTTGTGGTACATATACACAACGGAGCATGACTTAGCCATAAAAATGAATGCATTTGAATCAATTGAGGTGAGGTGGATGAACCCAGATTGTTTCTTAAGTTCCTGAACTGGCATAAGATCTTCCAAACCAGTTCTTTGAGTGTAAGTACCTGTCTCTAGGCCAATCGGGTTTTTGGCTTGTCTCCTACCTATTCCCTGAAAGTCAGAGTGTCATCAGCCAGAATGGCCCTACAGGCAGCCACTCTCTGGCCTATAAATTGTTTTTTCTGACTCCCATTTTGAGAGTAAGCCCTGGAAGTTCATTATCACAGATAACACTCGTGAAAGGGCACTAACTTCAGAAGTTCCAAAGAGGCATGTGATAGAAACACCTTTCTTTTTTCTTCAAAACAATACTATTATTTCATTAGAATGAAGGAAACATGCTGAATTTTTTTCAAAATGTCCTTTGAACTTTATTGTTTTTTAAAAATTAACTTTACTGAGGTACAACTTACCAACTATAAAATGTACCCACTTTTAACAATTTTATTGAAGTATAGTTGATTTCTGCTGTACAGCAAAATGATTCAGTTAAATTCAGTTCTTTTCCATTATGGTTTATCACAGGATACGGAATATAGTTCCGTCTGTTGTATAGTAGGCCCTTGCTGCTTATCCATCCTTTATATAATAGTTTGTATCTGCTAATTCCAACCCCCCAGTCCTTCCCTTTTCCACTCCATCTCCCCCTTGGCAACCACAAGTCAGTTCTCTATGTCAGTGTATCTGTTTCAGTTTCATAGATAACTTTTAGACACCATATATACAGGATATTATATGATGTTTGTCTTGCTCTTTCTGACTTACTTCACTTAGTAGGATCATCTCTAGGTCCATCCATGTTACTGCAAATGGCATTCTTTTTATGGCTCAGTAAAATTCCATTGTATATATGTACTACACCTTCTTTATTCATTTATTTATCAATAGACATTTAGCTGGTTTCCAAATCTCGGCTATTGTAAATAGTGCTGCTATGAACACAGGGATAAAGTGCACCCATTTTAAACATGTTTTTATGCATTCTGACAAACTTGTGCACTCATGTAACCACCAACCTCAATCAAAATATAGAAAGCTTCCATCAATGTGAAAAGCTCCCTGGTGCCCCATCCCAGTCAAGCCCACCAACCCCAGGCAAACACTGATTTGCTTTCTGTGCTCAAGATTAGACTTTTCTAGATCTTCAATCAGCTAAAACCATACAATATTTATTCTTCTGTGTCTTAACTTCTTTCACATAGCATAACATTTCTGAGCATCATTCATGTCTTTACATGTATCATAATCCATTCCTTTTAATTGCTGAATAGTACTCCATTGTGTGGATATACCATAATATGTACATGTTGATGTACATTTGGATTGTTTCCAGCATTTAACTATTATGAATAAAGCTGCTATAAATACCCATGTACAAGTTTTAGCATGAACTTGCTTTCATTTCATGTGGGTAAATACTTAGGAGTGGAATTGATGGGTCTTATCAATTAATAAGTATACTTTTAACTTTATAAGAAACTGACAAAGTATTACAAAGTGGTTGTATCATTGTACAGTCTCACCAACAAAGTATAAAGATTCCAGTTGCTCCATATCCTCTCTAACAAGGTATTCTTTTAATTGTAGCCATTCTAATGTATGTGTGGTGGTAGCTTCTTGCAGTTTTAATTTGCATTTTTCTAGTGACAAATAATGTGGAATTAGTTTTATTAGCCACTCATATATTTTTGCATGTATGAAGAATCTTTCCAAATCCTTTGCTGTTTAAAAAATTAGCTAATTTGACTTTGTATTATTGATTTGTATGAGTTCTTTATACCTTCTGAATAAAAGATCCTTGTAAGAAATACATACTGAAAGTATTTTCTCTCAATCTGTGGCTTGACTTTTCATCTCATTAACAGTGTCTTTAACATACAGGTGGCCAAAAAGCACATAAAAAGATAAACAACATCACTAATTATTAGAGAAATGCAAATCAAAACTATAATCAGATCACCTCATATTCATCAGAATACCCATCATCAAAAAGTCTACAAACAATACATGCTGAAAAGGGTGTGGAGAAACGGGAGCCTTCCTAGGCTGTTGGTGGGAATGTAAATTGGTACAACCACTATGGAGAACAGTATAGAGATTCCTTATAAAACTAAAAACAGAGCTACCATTTGATGCAACAATCCCACTCCTGGGCATATACCTGAAGAAAACCATAATTTGAAAACACACATGCACCCCAGTGTTCATTGCAGCACTATTCATAATAGTCAAGACGTGGGAACAGCCTAAATGTCCATCAACAGACGAACGTGTGAAGAAGATGCGGTGCACATAAACAACGGAACGTTACTCAGCCATGAAAAGAATGAGATAATGCCATTTGCAGCACCTTGGATGGACCTAGAGATTATTATACTGAGTGAAGTCAGACAGAGAAAGACAAATACCATATGACATCACTTACACGTGAAATCTAAAACAATGATAAAAATGTGTACTCATGAAACAGAAACAGACTCAGACTTAGAAAACAAACTTAAGGTTACCGAAGAGAAAAGGTGGGGTAGGGGGATAAATTAGGAGCTAGGGAATAATATATATACACTGTTGAAAGTGAAAGTTGCTCAGTCATGTCCGACTCTTTGCAACCTCATGGACTATACCGCCCTGGAATTCTCCAGGCCAGAATACTGGAGTGGGTAGCTCTTCCCTTCTCTAGAGGATCTTCCCAACTCAGGGATTGAACACAGGTCTCCAGCATTGCAGGCGGATTCTTCACCAGCTGAACCACAAGAGAAGCCCAAGAATACTGGAATGGGTAACCTATCCCTTCTCCCGCAGATCTTCCCAACCCAGGAATCGAACTGGGGTCTCCTGCATTGCAGGCAGATTCTTTACCAACTGAGCTATCAAGAAAGCCCAGTATTATATATAAACTAATCAACAAGGACCTACTGTATAGCACAGTAAACTACAGTCAATACTCTGTAATAAGCTATATGGGAAAAGAATCTGAAAAAGAATAAGTATATGAATATATATAACTAAATTACTTTCCTGTGCACTACACCTGAAACGAATACAACATTGTAAATCAAATACATTCCAATATAAGATTTAAAAAGAACTGTCTTTAAAAGAGCAAATTATTTTAGTTTTGATGAAATCAAATTTATCCATTTTATCCGGTTTATGCTTTTTGTGTATTACAAGTCTTTGCATACCCCAAAGTCATGAAGATTTCCTTTTTTTCCTGGAGATTTTATAGCTTTAGCATTTACATTTAGGTTTATGATCCATTTTGAGTTAATTTTTGTGTACAACCTGAGGTAAAAGTTGAGGATCATTTTATTCCATATGAGTATCCAGCTGTTTCAGCACCATTTGTCCATCGAATTAATTTGGCATCTTTGTTGAAAATCAATTGACCACATCTGCCTGGGTCTATTTCTGGCCTCTATTCTGTTCCATTGATCTCTGTGTCTACATTTTGCCAATATCACACCACCTCGATGACTATAGTCTTACAATCTTACAACCAGGTGGTGTATGTCCTCTAACAGCGTTCCCTTTTCAGATTGTTTTAGCCATTCTAGGTCCTTTCCATTTTCATATAAAATTTAGAACTTCATCTTTAGAGGGTATTTCAAAGTATGGTGTTTCACTGCATTGACCTGCCAGAAAAAAGCTCAAACTAGATCCAGAGATGGAAAACTTCGACACAATGTGGAGGTTGACTAGTTCTGGGCAGTGATGGGGAAATGGGCCGTGACTGAGTTATGGCCTTGGTCTGTCTGTAAATGACTGGCCCATTGGAGACGTGCTCTCCATGAGCCACTCACTCCTCAGATCTGTGATGTGTTTTGTTTAGGAGATGAATGTCTCTCAGACATGCATGTGATTCTTTTACACTGTTAATCATAGAGACAATCAACCTTCAAAGTCCTGCCTCTGCCTCACTCCTTCCTTTCACCAAATCCTGGCTCATAGCCGGGGGTTACTAGTAGGAGTCTTGTCATCTCTGGGTGAGTTGGCCTGGATCACACACTGGAACCCACACGAGTGCAAAGAGTGGTAATAAAGCACTATGAGAGCTCTGGAGATTTGGAAAAGGATGAAGTTCTACACCTCAGTAAGGGGTTGTTATTAATAGCGACTTTCCTAATATTTAAAAGAGAGTATCTGGGCATGTGGGACTGAGGCTGTCTTCATGACTCCACAGTTACAGTCAATCACATGAAAAGGGCAGTTTTTCCCTTTTGCTGGGCATCAGTTGTACCTCCATTTGTGAACACAGGGTAGATGCATGTGGGAAAATGAAGAGGAAACAGTCCGGATCAGAAATTTCACCAGTATCTGTGTCATTCATGAGATAAAATTTTATTTTTTTTCTTTTTTTTAATATAAATTTATTTATTTTAATTGGAGGCTAATTACTTTACAACATTGTATTGGTTTTGCCATACATTGACATGAATCTGCCACGGGTGTATATGTACTCCCCACCCTGAACCCCTCTCCCATCTCCCTCCCCATGCCATCCCTCTGGGTCATCCCAGTGCACAAGCCCCGAGCATCCTGTATCATGCATCGAACCTGGACTAGCGATTCGTCTCACATATGATAATATACATGTTTAAATGCCATTCTCCCAAATCATCCCACTCTCGCCCTCTCCCACAGAGTCCAAAAGACTGTTCTGTACATCTGTGTCTCTTTTGCTGTCTCGCATACAGGGTTATTGTTACCATCTTTCTAAATTCCATATATATGCGTTAGTATACTGTATTGGTGTTTTTCTTTCTGGCTTACTTCACTCTGTATAATAGGCTCCAGTTTCATCCACCTCATTAGAACTGATTCATATGTATTCTTTTTAATGGCTGTGTAAAGGGCAATGACCACCTCCCCATCGTCTCTCTCCCTTGGTCTCTGTTCTGAGGTCAGAGCCCAGATTAAGCCAGCTAAGTACAACATTATCATCAGACCAGCCTTCTGACTTTCACCTTCTCCAAAATGCTGAGATGTCCAGGTGGCTAATGTCATCTTCCCCATGCAGAACTGATACCCATAGAAGCTAATCTTTATCCCTATGCCTGATCCCTGGGCTTGAGCCCTCCTCATTCATACCTACAAGAGAGAAGCCAGGCCAGAAAGAGACTGCACGACCCAACTTGTCCGTGCCATTCATCTAGACATTACTGAGTACCCTGCAGTACTCAGTCTTGCTAGCCATGGGGATACTTGCTATCAAGAGACGGCACCCAGACCTAGAGATTATCATACAGTATGAAGTAAGTCAGAAAGAGAAAAACAATACTGTATATTAACGCATATATGTAGAATCTAGAAAAATGGTATAGATGATCTTATCAGCCAAGCAGAAATAGAGACACAGATGTAAAGAACAAATGTATGGAAACCAAGGGGGAAAAGTGGGGAGTGGGGAGGAGAAATTGGGATATTGGGATTGACACATACATACTATTGATACTGTGTATAAAATAGATAACTAATAAGAACATACTGTATAGCACTGAGAACTCTACTTAATACACTGTGGTGACCTGAATGGGAAGGAAATCCAAAAGGGAGGGGATGTATGATTCATTTTTCTGTACAGTCGAAACTAACACAACATTGTAAAGCAACTAAACTCCAATAAAAATTAATTAAAAAAAAAAAAAAAACAGAGAGATGGCATCCACCCCTGAGCACAACACAGCTGACAGTGCCTGAAAACACCCTTTCAGAAAAGGGAGTCCTTTACCTAACCAGCTTTACAGCAAATGCTAAAGGAACTTCCCCAAGCAGCAAACACAAGAGAAGGAAAAGACCTACACAAAATAAACCCAAAACAATTAAGAAAATGGTAGGAGGTTCACACATATCGACAATTACCTTAAATGTAAATGGACTAAATGCACAGACCAAAAGACATAGACTGAGCAGATGAAAACACGTTGGTGTACACACTTCACTTACCACATCACTCTGCGTAACCCCCCGAACTGTATGTAATCATTTTATACTGTTAGGTTCATCATGTTTCCATTATGGCTTGCAGTTGTAATGATCTTTTAGTTTTTGTCTGGCTATTGATGGTGAAACTGTAGTAAGTCTTCCAGTATTGTGATTTTTGCTTAATAAAGAAAAAAAAAAAAGGAAAGGTGGTCCTGAAGCTGGTGTGTCCTCCATCGGTAAGGGGATGGGGCAGCTGAAGGGCAGCTTTTCATCCATGTTCTTTACTGGGTGCTTCACTTTACCACATCATAGCCATTCTTGCTCTCCTCCAGGAAATGCTGCTATGGAAATTATACTAATTTCCTTTATCCCCGTGGATGAGCCAAAGGAAGCAGCAAAAGGTTTTTCTGTGGCTCAGGGGGCATTTCTTATAGTCATGAGGTTTAACATATTTTAGTATTGTGTGCACTGAAAATAATAAAGGGCTAGATTTAAGACAGGCAGGGCAGTTGGCTGTGAATAGAGAAAGAGGATCCCAGTTGAATAATACACCTTCAACTTCAAAAAAACTATGAAGGGATTCAATTTGTAAAACCAATCAGTCTTCAAATATTGAAAATAAAGTCAGTTTGAACAATTCTTTCCTTTATTCCCATCCTTGGCTGAATGAAATTAAGAGAGGCATATCACCACTCCACACGCAAGATAAAACACCATTTCACACAAAAAGCAGTCTCATTTTTTTTCAAAGTCTGGAGCCTCCTATGTTAATGTTGGAATTATTATCGAGCTGCAAATTGGAGCCAGTGGCATGTCAGTGTGTTAACTACAAACTCTGAAAGCGGGGTGGCAGGTGGGGATCCATCACTTTATTTTCAATCATGTCTTCACATTATACAAACCACATCCTCCATCCAGAGCTAACTATGTCCCAGACAAAGAGGAGATGCAGGGACCCAGAGAGCCATCAACTTTCAGAAGTAGTGGGACAGAAAATGAAATGGAAAAGCCCCAACAGGCAGCAAACCTGGCAACAACAAAAGGCATTTCAATGACTAGAAGGAGATTTAGCTTGACCCTCGTAGAAGCTGAAATAGAGATGGCTACTTCCTGGGGGAGCTCAGAAATTGTAATAGACAGATCAGAACATTAGCTTCAACTTTTTGTTTAAAAAGCCACCACGACCTCTTCTTCCATTGCCGAAGTGGTCACCTTGCCAGGGTTATATCTGTGCAGTAAATGTACCCCCACCGTCTGCAGGAGTCATCAATGTTTTACCCAGTTGGCATGGGTAACAGTCACCAAGGGCTGTGGGATAAGGCTAGCTGGGAAAAGACAATCTGCCGGATGCTCTCTTCAAGAGCCCAGGACCAGCGGAGGCTGCCCTGCAAGGCAGAAGTAGGATAAGGAGGTCTTGTTAGGGACAGAGAGGTGAAGATGCAGCCAATATCTCAGCTTCCAAGGCCAGGAAGAAGATCACAAAACAAGACATAAACTCGTTCCACAAAGGTACTCTAGAACCATTCTACACTAATTTTTAAAGGGCAGTTCTGGCCATCCCACTGAAATAAACCCTTGACACCATTACATAGTGAGAAGGCCAGGAACGGGCAGAAGCAGAAAAACGCAGAGGATTCCAGGACTGCATTAGGGTGACTGAGAGGACAGGGGCAGTCACTGGCCTGGGGGAGCCCATGGCCACCCCTTCAAACCCCATCAGGAACTATGGGTCTGGCAGGGAAGGGACAGGAAGAGAGAAGGACTGACAACTCACAGACAGCTTTCCTTGGTCCTTCGTGCACATAAAGAAAGAACAGGAAGGTAAAGGGGTCAAGGTGAGGGCAGCACCCAACTCTGGGATGTTCTGTCCACAGCCTGACCCAGATCAAGGCGAGGGCCTGCAGAAGAGATGCCATTCCAACCTTTCGAAAGGGCTGCACCTTACACCTACCAACAGATTTGCATTGTTCCAAGCCTGGGAGTGGTGCTTCCCAGGTGGCATTAGTGGTAAAGAACCCACCTGCCAATGCAGGAGACTTTAGGGATGTAGGTTTGATTCCTGCATCAGGAAGATCACCTGGAGAAGGGCATGACAACCACTCCAGTATTCTTGACTGGAGAATCCCATGGACAGAGGAGCCTGGGGGGCTACAGCCCATGGGATCGCAAAGAGTCGGACATGACTGAAATGACTAAGCACGCAAGCTTGGGAGTGGCCAATTGAGATAGAAAATTGAGTAAAAACAGGATACCTCCCTAGCATTTAGCAGATTATGAATATTCTACAAACAATGCCGCAAATGGCCCCCTTGGGTCAGGGATCTGGGGATGAGAGGCTGTGGAAACACAAGTCTCCCAGGTGCTGGTTCAGAGCTCCCAGGTGTCCATGTCAGAGCCTCTGCAGCTACAATCCTGGGAACCTACATACCTCCCATCAGGACAGCAACCCTAGAAAACCTCCCAGAATGGACCACAGGATCTGGAAACGTGGTGCTGGCATAAATAAGTTACCCCAACTTTATCACTGGAAGCAGGATTCCATGTTCCCTAAGCAAGATGCCTCCAGACATGGGCAGTAGGGCTTAAAGAGTATGACTCCTAAGTCCTTGAGGGACAACGCCTTTGTTAAAGAGACTAGACTCAGTCTGCATGCATGCAACTGTCCTTTTGGGAATTGCAACATGGTATGAAGTGACTTAGAGACAGAATGGTCTCCAACAAACTGAATTACTGAGAGAGAAAAAAAAATGGAGGTGGGGAGAGTACCAGATAAAGTTCTTTAGTTGTAAGCAATGCATATCAGAAGGAAGCACGCAAGGGAAGGAGGGAGGGAAGGGGGAAAGAAAAGAAAGAAGAGAAAAGAAAGGAAAAGGAAAGATCCCAGGAAAAGATAAAAAAGAAAGGAATTTATCAGATGGTTAAAGGGACACTCAGAGAATCAAAGGTCTTACGGACGACAGGAAGTCAGTCACCCTATGAACTGCCCTGTGTGACATGAGTCATGTACCCTCCTCAGGGCACAGAACTCAGGACAACTCTACTCCAGATTCAAAGTCCAGGAGAGGGTATCTGGAAGGTCCAGCTCAGGCACGTGCCCGCCTCTGGTCTAGCTCTGTGAGCAATGATCCCTGCAACCTGGTACAGGAAATTCCTCAAAAGTCAAGAAGGAGCCTTACCAGAAAAGGAAGAGAAAAAAAAGGAAGGGAGGAGCCAAGTTGCTGAAATAAAAGAAGCCCATCATGTACAGACTCTTGGCTGCTTGGCACACGCTTGCCTACATATTTAGATTCATGAACACACACACGTGTGCCCATACACACACACACATTTTATACACACATGTCTGTCCAGAAGGCAGAATAACTTAGGGCTTTAGAACCAGACTGTCAAGGTTGGAGTTCTGTCTTGACTTTGAGAGAGCTACTTAAACCTTCCATGTCTATTTTCTTATTTGTGAAACAGGGGTGCTATCCCTATGAAGGCTTGCTGGTAGGATTAAACAAATAATGCCTGTGAAGTTTTAGAACAGCATCTGACAGCCAGTAAGAGACCAGGAGGTGTTCACTGTAGAGGTTTCCTCACACACACTTTTTAAAAATTCCTCCATCTAACACTGTGTTACGATCTCATCCCTTCTCAAAAGGAAGCAGCCCAAAGTCATTTCTAGTTACTGCATCCAACTTCAAGGCCAGGATTTCTGGGTAATGTTCACTTCTCCCACTCAATATTCTACCACCTACAGACTAACTGGTAAATTTACTCACCACCAACACACTCTACTAACAATGGGAGAAAGGAAGAAGAAAAAGATAATTTCAAGATGATATGATTCAGAAAGCAAGCAAGGAGATATAGAAAGAATACTGTTCTTTGAACCACCCCGCTCCCAAACTCAGAGGGATGAATGTCAGATTCTAAAAATACCTGGCCCTGGGCATTAGAAGGAGTTTCAGGAACAGAGGGCTGAGCTCAGTGGGAGCATTCCTAAGAACATCTAACACTCCTGGCTCCTATTCTGTGCTCACAACCTTTTGATAATCAGAGCTGTTCCAAGGCCTCCAACAGTCTGTAGCAGAACAACGTCACCACCTGGTCATCTGGTAGACCTTTGTCCACTTGCAACTAGTAAACTGACTTATAGTATACACCTATATGAAGTTAACATGAGGTTAGTCTGACCAGAGCAGTTTTTTAAGGAACTAATTTTCTTCACATAAACAAAGGTCCTGGGACCAGATATTGAAGTGGTATGGAAACATATAATCTTATTTATCTCTTATCCTAAGGCTGGAGAGTTCCAAAGTGGAGAGAGTAAGAGTTCAGGTCTCTCAACTATGTCCACCTCACCAAGACTCTCAGTATTCCTCTTAAGACAATCACCCATTCACTCTTTCAGCAACATCTTATAAGCCCCTTCTCTGTGATGGGCTCCATAATGTGAAAGAAAGGTAACTAAACCAGGAGTCAAGAGACCTAGCTTTTACTCCCAGCTGTGTGATCCTGGACCACTGCCCTTCAAGACTGCAGGTCCCATAGCCACACAAGGAGGCAGGACAGAATGATTTGGCATGTCTTATTCAGCCTGAATCATGGCCCAATTCTACACAAGTTGGGGGAACTCACAATCCAGCTGGTCATTTCTGGTCAACAGCATCCTTTGCCAAGTCCAGCAAATCTGCTAGATGCCTTCTGGAGGGAGGTATGGCCGGGCCCAGATGGCTTATTAAAAGCAGGAAGTTTTTGTGATGGCAAACTAGACATCAAGGAGAGACATGCAAGTTAACTGAAACATCTGAGCTTCCCATTTACTTTGAGATGATTTTTAAATTTCATTTTGGCTAAAGAAATTAGTCCATCTGTCTGACTTCTGGAGCAATTAGAGAACATAGAAGAACTTGAAAGGCAGAAAATGAAACCCAAACAAATAAGAGTGGGCAATATGACCAAGAAAGAAATGCTAAATGCCTCGGATGTGTCCCAAACAAGAGATAGGAGGTAGCCCCTGGGAGTGGGCATGCAGACTGGACCTGACTGGGACAGTTCGTGGCCAGAGAGCTGCTCTGACCCTGATTTGCTTTGGGACTTCCAGGCAGCTGGGGTGGTGAGAAGGGAGGACAAAAACCTGACCTGGTTTCCCTCTTTATAAGCAGCAGAGAGAAGGGCTGAAGAAACCACAGGCACAATTTAAGGTGAACACACTTTTCTTGCCTGATACTTTCCAAAGGCCCACACTGGAGCACTCTCGCAGGGAGGCTGAGATCAAATTATCTGTGTCCATGAACCTTCAACAATAGTGCATTCACATTTTGGCCTGGACTAGACAAGCCCTGGCCTGAAGGCAGGAATGGACACAAAGGAAGTCATCCACATCCTGGAGAGGAGTCAAAACACTGTTTCAATCGGCACTGCTGCGCACAGCACGTAAAAGTAGACTGAAGATGGAAAGGTCACAGGAAACCAGAGAGGTCAGCAGACATCCCCAAGGCCACACAGCAATCTAAAACATAAACACTCTTAACACCTGGTGCGATCTCTTTGTACAGGGCATCTAGAAAGTGGAAGGGAGGTTTCGCAGAGAGCTGAAAGGCTGGGCATTTACACATCCACAGGAGGAAAAATACAGGGGATTTGGAGCTTGGTTAAGGTAGGGGGCCAAGGGAGTTATAGGGTCACAGTTATTTTTACACTACCTTTTGAGAGTAGCAATAAAGAGGAAAGGCAAAGAGATAAAGCAGTACAAAGGGAGTGCTGGCAGGCAGTGTGATGGCCAATGAGGTGCAGAGCACGCTCCAGGGTGCAGGAAGATGCTGGACCTGAGAGAAAGCACACAGGCACTGCTTGCCAGGTGCCAGCGCTCTAA
Source organism: Bos indicus (assembly GCF_029378745.1). Classification (NCBI taxonomy): domain Eukaryota; kingdom Metazoa; phylum Chordata; class Mammalia; order Artiodactyla; family Bovidae; genus Bos; species Bos indicus. Next base: position 45,098,600 of record NC_091766.1, read on the forward strand.
GTTGGCTCAGAGGTTTTTACACAGAGAAAGAAAAAAATAGCTTTCTAATTAGCTCTAAAATGAGTGCTCTGACTTCCCCCTCATTCTGTGATTCAGCTTCTCTGAAGCATCTCCCAGCCCCCTTTGCCAGAGGGCTGGGGAGACCCTACTCAGGGTCTATCTGATAAGCACCACTCACCCCAAGCTGAGAAGCGGTACCCAGTGATTCACGCACAACCAACCCACCTGCTCCCCCTGGGTGCCTAGGGCTGATGGGTCTGACCCATGGATGGAACGCCTTGAATCCAGAGCCAGTTGCCAGAGAAGCAGAAAACCCTCTGACAGGCGGTTTGTGGCCACCTGGGGCCCTCCCGGGTCTGTTTGCCACTGTGAGAAGGAGAGAAAACTGTGGTAGAGACTATCACCAGGGTCTGTACCCTGACTACCACCGGGACTGCACTGTGGACCCTGAGGAAGACAGCCCTGCAAAGAGGGTACCTCCACTCTCAACCGATCCTAGAACTCCTGACAGAAGAGCCATCAGGCAGAACCAGAGGGCCAATGGGATGCCATCTCGATTCCTCCCTCCATATCCCTGGGGTCCATCTGCTCCACAGCCCGCTTAATGTCCCTTTACACCCCTAGCCCAGCCCCAGGAACAGGGCTAGAAACTTCTAGAAAGCCCAGCCATCTGCATGTCACCACTCCCTTCCTCATGCACCGCCTTCCTCCTGGGCTCCCCTTCTTGCTTTGAATCGGGCACTCACTCCTTGCTGTCTGCCCTGTGTTTTCCCACAAGGAGGTTCTTTCCTTTTCCACATGTCCAGGTCCTCAGATGCCTGGAGTTCAATCCAGGCCTGACTACTCCCCACCCAGGGGTTCCCCAGCATTCCATCATCATCTTCAATCAAATCCCCCTAGGAGGGGCCCCCTGCGCTGGCTTGGAACAACAGCCCAACCTGGACAGGACAGTCTACAACTAGATTGGACCTGATTTCCTGGACTTCTCATTGTGCATCAGCAGTTCAGGCCTTTCACACCACACATGGCTTCCCTGTGCTTAATTTCATTCATTAAAATGAAATGGATAGTCCAAGTTCTACAAAAGCTGCTACTTTGGGGAAGTGGTAGGTTCTTAAATATTTGTTGAATTAACAAATGAGTGCATGAATAAAAAACAGACATTCTCAAAGACATTTCCCCCAAGAAGTATTGTATATGTGGTTGGTATATATCTCTGAACTCTTGTATGTCAGAATCAGTCATTCTATTGTCTTTTCTCTCAAATAAAAACCAGCTTGGTTGGTTATAAAATCTTTGGATTCCAACTGTGTCTCCTGGTGGGTAATCTAGTTTCTCTAATTATGTGCTTATGTTGGTTTGGGCAAAAACTTTGCTTTGTTTAGGTTTTTCCGTAGCTGCTCACACACAAAAAAAATCTTAATGAACCTTTTGACCAACCCAATACATAGGAATTTTTACTTTTCTCCCTGAAGTTCAAAAATGTAGCCAGACCTCCTGAACCCACTGGTCAGTTTTAACACTACTAAACATGATGAACCTAGACATTGGGTACCTCTTGATACTCATCATTTCATACACAAAGCACCACCTACAAAGTATTCTTGCCAAAAATATTGAGCCAAAATCAAGGTTCTGGAGCTGACTTCCATTTTCAGGAAGCAAAGAAGACAAAACTACGAATTAAATGACACTATCAGGAAGTTAATAGACAAATCTAAATGATAGGGAATTCTATAAAACAACTGATTCCATTTCCATTGTATGAAAAAATAAAAATAAAAGGGAGTGTGCTCTGGATTAAAATAAGTGTTAAAAAACAAATATTTATTATCTCATAATTTCTATGGATGAAGAATTCAAAAGTGGAATAGCCGGGTATTGGTGCTCAGGCTCTCTCATAAGGTTGAAGTCAGGATGTGAGCTGGGCTCTGGACTCATCTGAAGGTTTGCCTGGATCTGAGGAAGTGCTTCCAAGTTGGCTTACTCACATGGCTGGTAAGTTACACTCGCTGTTGGCAGGAGGCCTGAGTGCCTCCACATGCAGACCTTTCCACAGGCTGTTGAATGTCCCCATGACATGTCAACCAGCTTCCCTCATAATGAACCCTCCAAGGGAGCCCACAGTGGAGCACTCACGTCTTTACAACCCAGATCTGGAAGTCACACACTGCTACTTCTGCCACACACCTTATGAAATCAAGCCACTAAATCCAGCCCACATTCAAGAGGAGGGGAACTGGTCTCCATCTTTTGAAGGGGAAAGTGTCAAACAATTTGAAGACATACCTTAAAACCACCATAGCAAACAAATGCAATGTGTGACCTTTGGATCATGATTAAGACAAACCAATTGTAAAGACATTTTTTAAACATTCAGGGAACTGTTCTTGTGGATAGATACTAGACAATGCCAAAGATTATCGTTAATTAAGTATGATAATAGTGTTATAGCTACAAGAGAAAACACATACATTTTAAGAGATAGATCAGATCAGATCAGATCAGTCGCTCAGTGATGTCCGGCTCTTTGTGACCCCATGAATCGCAGCACGCCAGACCTCCCTGTCCATCACCAACTCCCGGAGTTCACCCAGACTCATGTCCATCGAGTCAGTGATGCCGTCCAGCCATCCCATCCTCCGTCGTCCCCTTCTCCTCTTGCCCCCAATCCCTCCCAGCATCAGAGTCTTTTCCAACGAGCTAAACATATAAAGAGGATGATATATCTGAGATTGCTTCAAATTACTTCAGCAAAACTTAAAAGGCAAGAAGCAAAAAGAAAGAAGAAAAAACAGGAAAAGGAATGGAGGAAAGTGAAGAAAATATGGCAACACTCTGACAACTGTTAAAATCTGGGTCATAAGTACAAGAGTAGGGCAGGGGGACGTTGCCATACTCTCTATTTTTATGCTTGAAATTTTCATAATAAAAAAATGTTTTTAATGCTACCAGACTAATATCTAGATACAGATCTCATACATCTCGCCTAGAGCATGGCAAGAGCCCTTTCAATTTGCATATACATATCTTCTCTCAGCTCAATATTTTCTTCTGTGACATCTTTATTCTTTCTATTTCATCTGCTCTGCTCTCTTCTCCAAGAGCCCCAGCTATCCTAGCATTCACCCTCTGCTCTCCGTGTCTGTCATCTTTTCCCTCTTCGGACTCCTTTGCATTCAGAGAAGGTGTCTTGTATGTCTGCTGATCAGCATCCTGAGTAAACCAGCGAGAGAGTATGAGAGTAAGTGGGGGACTGGGTAGTGGAGGACCTCAAAGAGCAAGGCATCCCTGTGGGGCTGTCAGAGGAGGAACCTTAACAGGAACTGCCTCCTTATGACCTTCCTCTCCTCCTGACAGGCTTCTCAGCATCCAAGAAAGATCCCCCTTCACCAACATCCATCAGATGTGAGTCCCCTAGCAAGGCCCCAGAAACACCTCATGCCTAACTCTTCTCTAAAATCAGCATGAGTTTAGGAAGAAAAGACCATAACATATTCCATGCTGGCTTTCTTTATTTCTTTGTCTTTGCTTTCTTTTCTTTCTTTCTTTCTTTTTTTTTTTTGTTTGTTTTTTCCTTTGACAAAATATGTGTCCATTCTCAAACAACTTTTGCCATTTTTAATCTCTACTGCTCCCTTCCTGCCTCTAAGCCATGGTATATTAACAAGGGTCTGAAGATCTCTTTGCAATAACAGCAACACAAAAACATTTGCCAACCTGCAACTGTAGGTCTATTTTGTCATAAGCAAACTGGGGCCTCTATAAGCTGAAGAGAGGCCCCACATCTTCATAATGGTACATACTTTATTTTTCCTATCCCTCAGTTTGTCAAGATCAAACCAGTCAATCCTAAAAGAAATCAACCCTGAAAATTCATTGGAAGGACTGATGCTGAAACTGAAGCTCCAATACTTTGGCCACTTGATATGAAGAGCTGACTCATTGGAAAAGACCCTGAGGCTGGGAAAGATTGAGGGCAGGAGAAGAAGCAGGTGACAGAGGATAAGATGGTTAGATGGCATCACCGACTCAGTGGACATGAGTTTGAGCAAACTCTGGGAGATAGTGAAGGACAGGGAAGGCTCGCATGCTGCAGTCCATGGGTTTGCAAAGAGTCTAACCAAACAGAAACTGAACAACAACAGTTTATAAGGATCAAAGAAGCATTTCCTGAAGACATGCCCTAGTGTTACACCTTAACTGAAAGAAGGGGAGAGAAGCAAAACCAAGTCATGACACAATCATCAAAGCTAGCATCCACTTCTATACCACCAACTCTCTGACTCTGTAAGACAGGTCTTCAGTCTCTGGTGCTGGAAATGCAGAGAAAGATAACCAGCGGCGGGAACTGTGTGTAACCCACACTCAACCACCCCTGGCCTTAATACTATCTGGGGACTGTGGCTGGAGGTTAGAGAACTAGCAGCCATTGTGCAGTATCTCGTAGGCCACACCAAGGGGGCTTCCAGGGAGTGTGGACTTTGTTCTTTAGGAAAAAGAAACCATGAAGGACAATCTCAGTTGCATTCTAGGAAGAACGTTCTGTCTACAGAAGATGAATTGGAAGAGGAAAGACTGACGGTAAGAAACCTCTTAGGAGGTTGTTGTAAAGTCCAAAGTATCAATTATTACTTTAATTTGAGGAATGTTGACATGCCTAACCCATGCCTGTGGACATTTCCAGACCACAGCCTCTGATGTCAATAAGAGAGGCCATCAGTCTCATCAACTCCCCAGACTCCGTAATGGTATCTCTCATCGTCCATCAGAGCAACTGCAGAAGGAGACTTAAACAGCAACCTTGAATCCATCAATCTAGAATAAAGTAAATTATTTTGAGACATCAGTGCTTTAGTTATTATCAGCCATTTGTTACGTATGACCCTTCTCATTACTCACCTGGATGCACAATGAATGAACCACAGCATCACAATCAAGACAAGAGATGCCAGGGGTGTATGACCCTGGGGAGTGCCCATGGAGAGGGAAGGAAGGAACCTGAAGTAACCAGACAGCTATCAGAATACGCTCAACCTGTCTCTGGTTCTTTGAGTAGAAGCTTTCCATCAGCCTCCTGCCTAGGCTGCCCTCACCCAGGGCTCCTGCCAACTGAGATGGAAAGAACCACTGGGCTTCTACTTCCCAGTCTCTCCTGCTCTCCTTCATAATACACAGTCCCAGAGCACAGAGACTTATTGGATTAAAGGCTTCCTAATTGGATTTTCTTGGCGTTTTCTCTTGGAAGATTTTAGTACTCTCAACTGTGAACTTGCTGGAGTTTGCTTGCTTGTGTGTGTTTCCTTATAAAGCAAAGAATATTCCATATTGCAGACCCTTGTCTCCATCTGTGAAGCATGTAGAATGAAAATGTGGTCTCAGCCTCTTCTGTCTCCTCCTGTGACCTAGACAGATCTGACCAAAGTCATGCTTGTGACCCCAACGCCTAAGGACAGAGCACATGAATGAGTCTTTGAAGGTTTGAAAAGCTCCTAATTGCCTCCTCTGCTTGTACCATCCCACTCTGCTCAGTCATCATGGTGGAGGTAGGAGTAGCTGCTCTTCTGACCCAAAGAACTTTTTTTGTTTCTCCAACTTGAAAGTGGGCCCTGACACCAACTTAAAGCTGTCTCTTACCTGCAAACTCCATTCTTCTCGGGGAGGTAATGCACTTCCCCAAGAAAGGATGGAGTTCTCATCTGGGAGATGAAAAAGGATTTTTAAAGATGGGAGCAGATGACCACAACATGGGCAGTCAAAGATATTCCTGAGATGCAAGCATGGTATATGAGTCACAGATGCCACCCCAGCTAAAAATAACTGGACTTTTCCTTCAAAGACCCTGATGCTGGGAAAGATTGAGGGCAAGAGGAGAAGGGGGTGACAGAGGATGAGATGGTTGGATGGCATCATTGACTCAATAGACATGAGTTTGAGCAAACTCCGAGAGATAATGAGGGACATGGAGGCCTGGCGTACTCCAGTCCATAGGATTGCAAAGAGTAGGACTCAAGTTAGCAACTCAACAACTGCAGTGAGGTAATGAAGTCTAGGCTGGGCCCCCACATCTCTCTCCCACCACTCCCCATCACTCACTCTTGCCCAGCTAGTTCCACTGTGGGGGTCCTCACTGGGGAGTTGCAGCAGTCCAGGTGCAAAGAGAAGCTGCCGCCATGTGTCTTACTGGGTTGGAGCTTACTGATCACTTGCCTTCAGCCAGCACACACCCCACCCCCCACCCCCTACCATGGCATGGAGACAGGTATGCCCCTTGGAGACCACGGCTACCAGGCAAGAGGATGCCTACAGTGCTGCCAACAAAGCATCTGCATTTTTTCACTGAGCACCAAATCCAGATTCTAGTTAGATTCAACTCCCAGTTACACAGAATGCCCTAACCTGGAGGAAGAACTACAAATTATCACAAATTGCAAGTAGTCCAAAAATTTGGGCTACAGGGAGTCTGAGGAACCAATGAAGGCTTTGATGTGTTTTTTCAACATCAAGCAGTTGTGTGATTGAGTGGATCTTGCATTGGCATGGCAGTGAGCCTGCCAGCGGGCCCTGGGGAGTGGGTGGTAGATCAGGACCATGCCGCCACCAGCAGAGACTCACCATCTCACCCAGCTGGGAAGAGTTTGGGAAGAGTTCACGTGTTTCTCTTGCCCAATCAGAGGAAGAGCCAAGTCGAAAGAAGAAGTAAGAAATAAATAAATACACAAAAGAATATAAATTTAATAAATCGATTTAAAGAACTTCTGAAGAGAGCAGAAATCATACATTTAGGTCTCCCACCATCATTAAAACAGCCATTCCACAAGCCAGCCTGGAAAATTTAGAAAAATTTCCAAGAGTGCTCAGGAAAGGTAAATGGCTTCAGGAGAATGAGCTCATGTTTAGTGAGCGCCATCCATGTGACAGGCACTGTGCTGAACACGTTGCATACACGATCCCCTCTGATCCTTACAATAACTCCATGAAGACAGTACAGTTATCAGCCCCAGTTTACTAATGAGGAAACTGATGCTTAAAGAGGTTGAGTAGCCTGCCAACAGTCACTCAACTAGTAAGGCACAGAACTGAGATTTGGACCAGAACTTTAGCTCCTAAGTGCTGATTAAGACCACCTTCAAAAGGTGGAAGAGAATTGTTTCAATTGCTCATACTAGAGACTGACATATCTCCAACCTGCAAGGGTTGGGGAGACATCTTCTTCTATAAGCCCATGCTCGAAGTCCTGCCCTGACCTGCTTTAATCCACAAGCAATCCAGATCCATGTTGTTAATGCCTCAACCTTGATAGGAAAATACTCGTGACATCCAAACCCCTACCTTCAGCCTGGCCCAGACAGTGTGTGTCAACCCACCCCCTCCCCAAACTCCCCAAATCCCACCGCAGGCCATGCAATGTTCACCCACTGATTGAAATAATGCAATTAGAGGATATAGAAAATCCATTCCACATGGTACCATCTGCATTCTCTTCTGACAGCTAATTTGATTGACGCTTTTTAATCAATAAAGCACTCATGCAGCAGCCAGATAGTTTGCCTCTATTTTTCCTACACCATTTGTAAGTGAAAAACACTCCGCCTCCCACCTCTGCAGTGACCCAGGGTGAAGTGGTGAAAACAAGCCCTATGAAATGGCAAAGAATATACTAAATGTGTGTCATTATGGGGCCACCAGGCCAATTCCCACGTCTGGAGGGGTGTTCTTCTTGGCCGGAAGCAATGAAACCCACTCTTCTATTTCCCAGCCTTACCCATTCTCTACAGGTACAGAAATGAAGCCCAGCCTAGAAGTGATAGGTGGACCCAAGCAGTCTGTATCTGAGCAGAACTTGAATCTGGTTTTTATTACCATATAGGAGAGTTTGAAGGTCAGTTTCTGGATAAGTGGATGGTTGGACAAATGTGAGTAGCTGAGTGCATGCAGGTATGTGAATCAGCAAAGGAGAGAAAAGAGAAAAAAGATTGGAAGAAGCAAAGAAGGAGAATGGGCCTCAAGGGCTGAATATATGCAGAACACACGATTACTCCAATACTGATGACACAACAGTGGTCACTGGTGACAATGTACCTGAGGTCAAATTGCCTAGAAGCAAGAACTGAGGCAGGGATTTGGGTCCACATGATCTACTGATCAAATATTCTCAGGAATACTTATTGAACTCAACAAATATTATTAGGAGGACTGAGGACAAGGGAGAGAAAGGGGCAAGCAAGCGTGTGGCTGCAGCTGGAGGCAGGCTTCACCCAGACAGTGTGCATGCTCAGAACCACCAACCACCCCCATGAAGGTGGTCCCACCTTGAGCTGCGTGGGCGGACCTTTTGTACTTGTCAGTCAGTCATTCACCCCTGGGGTGACTGAGGTGGCAAAACTTCTTGGGCAAAGTAGCTCCCATTCGCCAGAGGGAAACTCCTAGAGAAGCTGGAGCACACGGCAGCCAGAGAATGGGAGCACTGGGAGAAAGGGAGCCAAATCAGGGGACAATAGCAGCCGGCACATCCTGTAACACACGCAAGAGCTGGAAAGCCAGAGAGACCACAGAGCCGCCCTCCCCGGGCGGGAATTCTGAGACCCAGGCTGTCACAGTGAAACTCAGGCACCCACACACATCACTCTGGCCAATCTTTACTAAGCTAACCGAGAATGGCACAAGGAGCCCATGTGACCTCCCTCCCAGCCCTCATGACTGAGGCTAACAACATGGAGTTTAGGAGATGCCTATGTCTTTAAGAAGACATCCAGTGCCACACTTCACATCTCAGAGTTGGCTTCTGACATCTTTGGACAACGCTCTCACTCTCCTTCACCCAGAGCATTGCCTCTCTAGGACAAACAGCCCCACATCGTGACAGATCACACTGCATCAGCTTCTGATTCTGGATCCTGAAGAAGGGAAACATGAGCGTGGCACTTTGCCAGAGAACCTTTGCGCGTGGGAGTCACTACATCAGTGTCACGGACACCTGCACCCTCTTACCTCCTGCAGGCCCACATGGTGACAAAGCGGCTCATTAATTTGAACATAAGTGCAGTCGATCATCCTGGTGCTTGGCCCGCATGATGCCAAGGAAGAAGCAGGGCTGCCCTGTGGAGTGTGCTGAGCAGGCAGATATTGGGAGTGGGCATGCCCAGCCACTATCAGAACACCACCGCCTGCTCCCAGAGCTTGGTGGCACACACACAGTGGCTGAGCGCAAACACAACCAGCACAAGAGAAGAAAATTCAGTGCCCCCCAAATAAAAGGGACATATCAGGAAACAAAAGCTATTTTCAAGGTTGATGACAAAGATACCTATACAGATGGAAGCACAGTGAAATCTCAGATGTGACTGCTAGAGGGCAGGTGTTAGGCAGTAATCCAAAGTTGCTACATGCAGAGCAACAGACCTACCTATGGGGGCACCTGTCGTGCTTGGATGGTGAGAACCCCTGAACACTCAGAGGGGTCCCTAAGGAGTCAGAGAGTAGAAGGGACATCATGATGGTAAAGCCAGACGAAAGGCACAATTAGCAACTGAAAAGTAAATTTTCCTCCTCTGGGAATGGAAGGAGTGGGAGGGGGGTTGGCTCTTCCAGTTGGTCCCTGTGACTTGGAGGTCCAGTGGGCTCTGCCGTGTCCCTGGGGGAGCACTGTGCACAATGGGGCAGAGAGCCTGTCTAAATGATGATGGGATGGGGCAAACACAGTGGCAATCAGACTCCACAAGCTGAAAGGACACAGCTCGGGGAGATGCACCATCATCACCCACTAGAAATTCATCCCTAGATGTGATGTGTTTGCTAATTTCAGATGCCCCCAAATAAGCAAAGAAACCATTTGACTATTACTTTCATTTAGGGGAAAAACAAAGGCCTATCAAAGGAATTCTGTCTCCTGAGAAAGAAGTTGAAAGTGAAAGCTGCTCAGTCATGTCCAACTCTTTGTGACCCCATGGATTATACAGGGAAAAACAAAGGCCTATCAAAGGAATTCTGTCTCCTGAGAAAGAAGTTGAAAGTGAAAGCTGCTCAGTCATGTCCAACTCTTTGTGACCCCATGGATTATACAGTCCATGGAATTCTCCAGGCCAGAATACTGGAGTGGGTAGCTGTTCCATTCTCCAGGGGATCTTCCCAACCCAGGTCTTCTGTATTGCAAGTGGATTCTTTACCAGTTGAGCCACCAAGGAAGCCCAAGAATACTGGAGTGAGTAGCCTATCCCTTCTCCAGCAGATCTTCCGACCCAGGAATCGAACCAGGGTTTCTGCATTGCAGGCGGATTCTTTACCAGCTAAACTACATTGTTGTTCAGTTGCTAAGCCATACCTCACTCTTTGTGACCCCATGGACTGTAGCCCTCCAGGTTCCTCTGTCCATGGGATTTTCCAGGCAAGAATCTGTGGGTTGCCATATACTCCTCCAGGGAATCTTCCTGGCCCAGGGATTAAGCCCACATCTCCTACATTAGCAGCGGATTCTTTACCACTGAGCCACCTGGAAAGCAGGCAGAAGTAAACCAAAAGGAAACAAAAAATCCCCCTTTCCCAGGAGCACTGTTTCAAGCACAGTTCAGACTCAGAGAGTTCTGGGCTGTCTAAATTGGAAACGACCCAATCAGGGCAAATCTCAGTATTGCCCAGAAAGTCAAGGCAAAGAAGTTTACACTTCCTGCCAGACATGGAGGAAGAAGCCTGCCCTAGGAACTGCTAATAGCCATCATGGGCCCATCTAGGAAACCAGTCAAAAGACAGAGCAGAAAATGGAAAGAAGCTGTGTCCTTGATGACATCACTGAGTTCCCAGATTCATCCTCACTTGAACTTACATCTGGACTTTTCTGCTAACTGTACCAGCAGATTTCCTCCATAATTTAAGCAGGTTTAACTTTTTTCTTTCTTTCTTTCTATTTTGATCACTTGTAACTCAAAGATTTATAATCATGACAATGACCTTAAATGTCAAAGCCCATCTTCCCTTTTTCTGAGTTGGAGATTTTCTCAGCACAGTTGGAACTACTGTCTTCTTAAGAACAAACAGCATGGGGCCTCCTGGTTCTTCTAAGCCCCCGGTAGGACAATGATGCTGTGGTTTCTAGCCCTGTGTCAGGGACAAGCCCTGCTCCTGCTGTGTGACGAGTGCCTCACTTCATTGAGGCTTTGATCTTAGGAAGCCGCAGCCTCTGCTGCTCTGCAAGGTGCACAGACAAGGCTGTCACCAGCCACAGAGACATCCCTTTGTAGGCACTGCCCCAGTGCTGAGCACGGGGGCGATGATGCTATTGAGCAGAGGCGGCAATGACTGAACTCAGCTCTTTGCTCCAACAGAAATCAAAGCCCTGGCTCCTCACCTCTCTTCCCTGGGAGCCCAACATAACATGACCAGGGACAAAAAGCCCCATTATCAGCTTTACAAATTGTCCTCCATCTATCTCCCCTTTCTGCTGTTTGGGGCTGAATGCAAGCATACTACCAGGCATGCACTGGACCAAGAATCACCCTCCTTGCTCGCTTAAGTGTCAATGGATGTGGGAACTCTGAACAACTCCCCCAGAGGATTTTAAAGATTCCACTTGGGTTTCCATGGTAATTTTACAGAGCTGGCATTCAATGAGTGTTTGTTAAATTGAATTTATTGAAGAGTAAAGTGAATCAGATGTTCCCATTCCTAGACTGCATCACCACAGAAAAGTCCCTGGTCCAGCAAAGAGATGAGCTGGGAGTTGAAGGCAGGGAAATTCAACCGGATGGGGTCAAGGCTGTTTGCTCTTTGGAATGGAGACTCAGCTCTGGTCTCCTTCCCCAACTGTTCCAGGAAGATGGTGTTCTGTAAGATACCAGGGTGGCTCAGGTAAGAACTGAAACTCAGTTCTAAAAAGGACAACCCTCACTTCCAGCCTGTTCTGCCGTGAGCAGAACAGTTTGTAGAGTGAGAGAATTTGCTTCCCAACACAGGCAAAGCCCTTTCAGTGGAAATACTCTGAGGGCCCTCTATGGATCCAACTTCCCTTCCAACTGGATGATCCTCAAGCTTTGGCTTTATTGAAAAGTGTTTTATACCCAGATTAGAATTTAACAGGCAAAATTGCTGAATGAGAGCAAAAAGTGAAAAGTCACCAGCCCCAAGAGGGAATCAATAACATACAAGTCGATAAGCACATAAGAAGACAAGCCATGGAGGCTCTTGGGAGGACGTGGGAAAGTGGTTAAAATTTTGTAACGCAGGTAGAGTTTATTAATATATTATACTCAGGTTAATGTTCCTCTAGCCAGAGACCCAAACAAACATAAATGTCACCTCTGCCAAACAGGCCAAGCCTGTGGCAGCTGGGCTGCATTGCAAATAAGCCATATCCTTGGCAGAAATGTGAAATTAAACAGCGATTCCAAGGTGGCCTGCCCTTTGACCCCTCAGGCTCATCAGACTCATCCATGAAAACCTTGCTCAAAGCCAACGCTGCTTGGTGGCTTTATCTACAAACCAACTCCCATTCCATTTGCAAAAACTGCCACTCGTCAGCTTTGTTAAAACTACCAACTGTCATTTTGTCAATAGGTACAGCCCATTTCTGAGGTCAGATCGATTCCAGAACAAAGTTTTGAGTGACAACATTACCCCTGGAGGGGTTCCAGGAGCTTTGGCATTTGCATCCCCCTCATGTTAGTGACAAAAAGTTCTCCATGATGGATATACCTGCAATTAATATTGAAGGGACAGTTAATGATTTCAAGGCACTGCTATTCAGGCCTCATATTTCAAATTTAAAACTCTCCTTTCAAAGTAGGATTAATTTTCAAAGACAAGAAATGAATGCTAACATATTAGGCAAAACAAGTTTTTTTTTAACACCTCAAAAAAATAAAGCAAAGAAAATTAATATTAAGGACTCCATTCGGTTGAGACAACCCCATTATCCTTGAAATACTCACAGTAAGGTTGTATACTGGAGGCCTGTCTTGTCACTCCTTGTTTCAAAGGATTTGAGACCTTCGAATCATGGATTCCAAACTGCACAGTATATATACCATTCTAAAGAACATATCTGTTAGCAAGCGGGCCTTTTGCATGTGTGTGAATCCCATTCTTTCCCTTTTTAGTCCACTGGAGATTATAAACGTAAGTTCATGAACCTACAAGGCTCTGTCCTTTCAAACTGGCATATGCAGACAGCTATTAATATATTTCTTCTAAAGGAAAATTAGAAACTTACAAAGCAAAAAAAAAAAAAAAGCATTTAATATCTGAATCATAAAATCAATTTGGCTTCTGAATCTGGGGAAATTGCTTTCCAAATATAGTGACATTTTTCCCCAGGCAGAAAAAAAATCATTTCTGGCCCCAAAAGTCAGACAAACTGCTAGTGGTAACCAAATGAAACACTAATTCCAAGCTAAATGAGCAAGAACCAGTGTAAAGGAAAAATGGTATTGCGAAATGACATTGATGATAGGCAAAGATTTACGTTCCTTTTTCATCAAGAAAAAAAAAGAATAAAATGGGGGAACTGAAAATAACAATGGCAGACCATTGCCAGCTGCTGCACTACCTTGACCAGCTAAGAGAATAAGGAGCAGATAAAAAATCCCTCAGCCCCAAGCTTCATGAGGGGCATGCAAGAATACTCCGTTAACTTCTTCTGACCACTAGGGGCGCTGTGAAGATAGAGAAGGAGCTTCTCTTTGACCATAAGGCATACAGCTCGGAGTCGATGGCTATGCCCTGTTATACCTGACCTGTTGTTTATATTGCCTAATGTAGACTTCTCTCAGAGGTCTCCGTTGGGACTTGGGTCCCCTGACATCTGCAGCAATGGGAGCAGAGAAAGCAGGCCAAGAACTTGGAGGCACAGAGTAAGACCAATACATTTGACAAGATAAATTTGCCACCCACCTCATTCTATAAACACATAAAGTTTCCCTTCCCAAATTTCTCTAGCTAGCTTTGTCAGACCAGTGGAAGCTAAAGGATTACCCCTAGAGAACCCAAACCCAACGATTCTACCAAAGCTGTGGCACCTGGCAATTTAGAGACCGTTTATTGCAATACTGATCAGTCCTGATTGCAAATCCCGCAACACAAAGCAGCCACTGTTAGTAACAATCTCTCATTTGTGCAGAGACCTCTGGGTCTCCCAGAGTTATGCTTACAGTAAATTGCCTCCACCACCCACCCCAGCCAGATGTATGAGTCCAACAGGAGACCCTCAAGCTCTATTATCACCCATTAAAAAACAGGTTAAGAGAGAACGTAAACCAAGATAGATTATGTAATTAGGATCTAATAAGACTTAAGCAATTAGAGAATGAATCTGGGTTCGTTTTCTTTTTGTTTTGATTAGCACCTAAAGAGCTGCTGGGAAATTTCTGTGTGTCCTTGACTGTGTCCTCCCCCTTCTTCCTGACCTCAGACTTTGCATGGGGTCTGGAGAAGCCGGAATGAGGCTGCTAGCAGACTGAAGCCAAAGAATGGCTTTAGACAAATTGGTGGGTAACAAGTAGGGAGTCCCAAGGGCAGTTAAATGGCTAAGCTACAAAGTTCTGAGCCTCCAAACCCTGCCTTCTGTCCCCTGTCTTTGCGGAGTCTCTGGGAGTAGTTTCTGCATAGAAGACAAGAGAGGATAATAATTAATTGAGCCAACCCCTCCCCATGAGCCACTCGGGTTGTTGAACAGACCAGTGAGATGGAAAGGGCCTTTGCTCTGGGCTGAAGGCAAGAGAGAAGGGCCAAAGAGTTTCTCCTTAAATATAGACAGATCAAAGGTCATGACCCAGCCGGGCCTTTTGAAGTGGGGGCAGCAACCCCTGGCCCTGCCTACTGCATCATGTTGGGAACAGGTAGAAGCAGGGAGAGAGCTGAGACTATGGGTGAGAGGTTTTCAAAGTCAGAGCTGGAGGTGCAAGCTCAGAGGCCGTGGTCAGGAGCGGATACATGTAACTGTGGGAACAGACTCCCAGGCATCATGAAGATAGCACGGCAGACGCCCAGGCTGGGCCTCAGGGCAACAGGAGATGGTGGTCAGAGGTGGAGGGCCCTCCTTGGGGCACAGTGCTTATGAGCAGAAGTGCGCCAGGGGAACTGATCTTCATCAGTCGGCACTGCCTGGCAAAAGCGACAGGCTGGACTCCAAGCCTCTCAGGGAATGTGATGATGCTTGAAATTCAGAGGCACTGGAGGTGGGGGCAAATGAGAAGCCAGAAGGCACGGAGTCAGGTGTAAGTGCTCTTTCCTAGAGGGATTCACAAAGTGTGGATGTCTGAGTGATAAGCCCTGCTCGGAGACCAACCTGAGGGTTCCTAGCCACTGCCACCACCAGCCTATTCTTTTCTGTGAGTGACAATATGTGCCTGTGGGGGTAAACACAGCCCCGGGGGCACACAGGTAGTGTCCCAGTGCAGATTCAATTCCAGCCGCAAGCCCTCTCAGCTGAGTGCCTTTGAGCAGTGCACAGCCTGCTCAAGCGTCCAGCTGCTACGCGCAATACCAGCCACACAGACTGAAAGCAAGGCCCACCCATATGATACAGACCCCTAATGCTCACATTGTGCCCTTTCCAAAGCCTCCTACCCCATCTCCTGTGGAGGGATAAAGCAGGAGTCACTAGCCTATTTAGCTGATGAGGGGACACCACTGGGAACCACCGTTACAGAGTGTATCTGACGGCCCAGCTCTCCCCTCCCACTATCCCTGCCAGCCTTCTGAGCTCAGTCACGAGGCAGAAGTATCAAAAATAAAATCATCACATCATCACTAAGTCACCCTGAACCTTAGAAATGACTTGAGTAGGGTTTAGGGTAGAAATACTTAAGCCTGGTATTATAACAGCTCAAGAGACATGGTGAAAATCTCATAACAACGCTTATTTAATCCACCTCCTTCTTAAGTTAAATGTGTTCTGCAGAGGGGAACAGGTCACAAAATCCTCTTCTCTCTGGGGGCTCCCAGTCCAGATCTGCAGGGATTCACTCCACCATGGGGTGAGCTGACAGAAGATTATTGGGAGGGGTGGGCAGAGTGGTAGGGGTGGGAGTAGAGATAGACCTCTATTTTGCGCCAAGAAGCAAGTTGAAGCTTGGTGCACTTTTCACAAAGCAATGCCAGGAGGGGACAGTACTGGGAAGACAACAGGACCCAGAGGGACCCAAGAAGTCCTCCTTTCTGGTAGGTGTCTGACCTACTTATCACCTAAAAAATCCAGGGCATGAGCTTGCTCCCCCAGTTAATTATTCATAAAAGCCTAAAACAGCAGGAATTAAAGCAAAATGTTGATGGACGGCGCTTTTCTGGAGAATCACTGTACAATTTCTGGGCCTGTGGTTGCTGCTCCAGTCTCTGAGGATGTCTGCGGTTTCATGAAGTGGAAGGAGATTTCCTAACTCGGGCGTTCCCTCCAATCACAGCCTGAACCTCTAATGTGCTGCCAGGGGTGAACACAGCCCCTGGGGCACACAGGCAGTATCCCAGTGCAGATTCGATTCCAGCCCCATGTGCTCCCTCAGCTGAGCACCACAGGCAGGCGAGGGCAGCCATGCTGCTCTGAAGCCAGGTCATGACCCATGAGAGGGGACCAGCACGAGGCAGAAAGAGTCTAGAAAAGGAGCAAGGACTCCATGTCTAGGAGGATCCGAGCAGCCTGGCCGCTTCCCTGGCCCGGGCGCCTGGAATGCCAACTGGCCTTTGTGGTCCTTCTGCTAAGTCAGCCCCAAAGACTTGGGCCCAGTGTACCTCAATAATGGCCGTCTTGCTGTCAGTCCTTGTCTCTGAGACCCCACCCTCCACAGCCACAGGGCTGAGGCAGGAGGCACATCCCGCCCTGCTTGCATACACGACCGTGGACCTGTGTATCCCAGCCAAGCTCAAAAGGCCACAGTCCTGAGAATCCACCCACTGTCCTTTCTCTACCCACAGAGCAGCCCCTCCACCAGGTCCCTGCTGACCATGCTTCACTTTCACTGCAACCATTTGGATGTCTGCTGCTGCTGCTGCTGCTAAGTCGCTTCAGTCGTGTCCGACTCTGTGCAACCCCATAGACGGCAGCCCACCAGGCTCCCCCATGCCTGGGATTCTCCAGGCAAGAACACTGGAGTGGGTTGCCATTTCCTTCTCCAATGCATGAAAGTGAAAAGAGAAAGTGAAGTCACTCAGTCATGTCCGACTCTTAGCGACCCCATGGACTGCAGCCTACCAGGCTCCTCCCCCCATGGGATTTTCCAGGCAAGAGTACTGGAGTGGGGTGCCATTTGGATGTCTACACCCTCCCAATTCCCCATTTACCAAGGCTCTCCCATCCTTCACCACCTATGTGCACCCCACCCTTCAGGGATCCCCTCCCTTGGAGACCCCACCTGCCACTCGCATCTGTCCCAGAGGTGCTCACCCTAAAGAACTCTCTCTTGGACTCCAAGACGGCCCCAGGATGCAGACCTCAGGCCCCAGCTTTTCTCTAGGACTACTCCAGGCCCTTCAGGCTAAGGACAAGACACTTTGGAAGAATTCCCTGTCCCAGAAGGCAGCACACATTCATCAGAGTCAATACACAGTGTATTCCAAAACCATTTGTCATTCTAGAGGCCTAGTTATCAACTTCCCATCTTGTAAATATATCCCTCTGGGAGTTAGAACTGCTTCTTCTTGTTATCTAAGGAAATTGTGAAATACTAGTAGTGTTCAGTGGAACAGTTGTCAAATCTGGCTTTGGAGTGTCCCATATCGTAGAAATTAAATGTTTTCTTCCTCTCACCATATTGAACAGCTGAGGTTGCCTCAGCCGGTCATTAGAGAGACAGATGCTCCCACATTCTGTGGGGCGGCTGTCGGGACAGCCACCAACTCCAGTAGCAGACGGAAGGGGAGGGAGCAAGGATAATCATTGACAAACTGGAATTATTGACTGTCTGAGAGGTGCTGGGCAAAATAAATTGCACCTAGAATAAACAGCCCTGCTACCAAATGCTTTGGGGCAATGCCATGGCCATTTCTTCTTTCTCTGCCCAAAACTCTCTGAGAGAGGGCCACAGACCAACTGTTTCTGCAGAAAGCTATTTGGAGTCCCGGGTGGGGCTTGGAATCTTTATCTCACAAAGTCTGATAGATGAGTTGCTAATGGAGTCAAACAAAGAGAGATCCACTGGTGGGTCAGCCACGTCGGACTTGCCCCACATCTCAGCCGCTAACAGAGGCTGGGGCTCCGGCTGGCAAGGGGTGCCCAACACTGGCAGTTGTCTTGAGCATCTCACCCTCCCAGGCACACCCCTGAGACCAGCCCGCTGAGATGTTAAGCCAAGGAGAAGTCCACAGTGGCCCCAGAGGAGATAACAAAGAAGGCAGACTGACAAAGGGTTTGTGTTTGCCTAACTGCTAAAAATGTTCTATCAGAACAGGATCTTTGGATATTGTCCTCATTGGTGTGGAATATTAGAAAAAGTAGGAGTGTCTCCAGCTTCAAAGAGCAAAGTCATCACCTTATGGTGAACCCCTGGTCAGACTCCTGGGACCACAGGAGAGCAGGAAAGGAGAGAACCCCCTGGCCAGTTTCACCAGTAACCTCCCCACCACATTCCTTCTCGCCTCACAGACTTTCGTTCCCAGCACTAATGAGAAATATCTGAGATGCAGAACTGAAAGTCCTCTTCCCGTGCATGTGTAATTGTGACTATTTATCACGGTACAGGGATGGTGGGGACAGAGGGGTTTGAGGGCCAGTGCTGCCAGCACAGAACCCCCCAAATTTCACCCTAGCCTGCTACCAGCCACTCGGCTTCTAACTAGGTCAAGTGTCTAGCTTTTTTCTCATGCTTGGAGCCCTACACTTCCTTTCTTTATGAATTCAGGCTTTCAAGAAAGAGGAAGGGGAAAAAAGACCTTGTTCTAATCCTCATACTATTATAATTCTAAGATGGTCATTATAAAATGACCCCTTTAAAGAGAAACTGCACCACAATGAGCCAGCATTCTTTATAAAATCAGAAAAAGTAAATATGTTATCATAATACAAAGAAAAAGCCTTCTTTGCAGTCATTCCAGGACTGGAAACACTTCAGTACATTATTCACAATAGAGCCAAAAAATGGTGCCTGTGTTCTGAGTCCCACAAACTGTAGAGGCAGTCCTCCCCTCTGCTCCCTGCTCAGTACCCCACAAATAGGGCCAGAGGTCTTGAGGTCCCATACAGAACCTTCTAACAGGGGAACTAGACCCTGCCAGGGAACCAAAGGACTGAGGATGGATGGAGGCACCCACAGACATGACCATTTCTAACAGTGCCTTAACAGTCCCTAGCACTGGGACATTTTCTCCAAACTTCTCTGAAATAAAAGAAATTGGAATCGAAGAGTCCCCTCTCAGACAACTCACACTGCCTGGCTCCCCTTTCAAACTGGCCGCCCAGTGAGTTGGGGAAGATCTGAAGACATTTGTACAGGCAGCTTAAGGGAAGCCGAGGGGTGACCCCCCTCTCCAGAAGTTGACACGGGGGCTGGAAACCTGGACTCTAGCCAGCTGTGCTACCCAGTAACTACTTAACTCTGGGCTTATTCTCTCCTCGGGGCCTTTGCTTCCACATTTGTAATGTGTGTATATGTGTATGTGTAATGATGGGCATGGAGAAGGCAATGGCGACCCACTCTTGCCTGGAAAATCCCATGGACGGAGGAGCTTGGTAGGCCGCAGTCCACTGGGTCTCGAAAAGTCGGACACAACTGAGCAACTTCACTTTCACTTTTCACTTTCATGCACTGGAGAAGGAAATGGCAACCCACTCCAGTGTTCTTGCCTGGAGAATCCCAGGGACAGCGGAGTCTGGTGGGCTGCCGTCTACGGGGTCGCACAGAGTTGGACACGACTGAAGCGACTTAGCAGCAGCAGCAATAATGGGCAAGGTCTGGACCACACATTCTATGACCATAACTGGCCAACCTCTCCCCCACCCTAAATAGCATCAGGCAGTGAGTGGTGTCTATTGAGCACACAAATACAGTGAAATGCAGTATAACCCTATGGTTTTAGCTGTGGTCTTTGGATTCAAACAAACTTGGAAAATCCCATGGACGGAGGAGCTTGGTAGGCTGCAGTCCACGGGGTCGTGAAAAGTTGGACACAACTGAGCAACTTTACTTTCACTTTTCACTTTCATGCGTTGGAGAAAGAAATGGGTTCTAGTCCCAGTTTTACCCCTTAGTTTCTCTAGGCTTAAGTTTGCACCTCCGTAAAATGGGGTAAGAAAGGATAATTTGATAAGATAAGATAATGTCTATAAAGTGTTAGCACAAAGACAGCATAGAATGAGTGCTTTGTTGGGAGCAGTCACAGTGAGAGGGAAATCCCACTACTTGCTTTCACTGACCTTGGGGATACCCCAGTCCCACCGGGTGCTGCCAACCGAGGCGGCCATTCATACACAGCACACAAAGTAATCAGGAACAGAAGAATTAGATTCATAATTCAATCACCCAGTCCTGGACAGAGAGCAAACCAGAACCATCTTACTGTCTACTCATAATTTTGTGATAAATTGGTAAAGAAATAAATACAAACTATCAATCTTTTATCTGAGTCATAATGAATTTTATTAAAAGAAATTATCTCCTCAAAATAGAATGGAGAGTGGTTAAAATTTCACACAGTACAATTTGTTAGAATATATATATATATATATATATATATATATATATATCTCAAATTGTCTTGGTAAAATTTAGGTCTGCAAATATTTGTCCAGGAAAATTGGATTTGATAGAAGCAACGGTCACAAAAAGAAATTCATAATGTCAGAAGTTATAATGGATACAATTTGATAAATGTATTAAATTCCTCTGGTAAAATTTACACAAAACAAAATTAAATCTTTTGAAAATAATTTTAGTAAAATTAAAATAAAAGTATTAGAAACAAGTTTCTTAGACAGGCTAGAAAACTGAGCAAGGGGTTGAACTGGCTTAATGGAACTGGCTTAATGGAACTGCCTTCAGAGAATCACTACATTCTGCGTTCATAGAACACACCTTCAAGACAGCCATGGGATTGGCCAAGTCCCCACTCTGGGGCTATAATGCCCAGTGTCCACTAGAGAGCAGTATCCTGAACCCAGTGGAACCCATACACATGTAGAGACAATCCGGTTGATTCTGCTCTCCATAGCCTACAATTTAAGACAGCCATGCCCTGGCACCATCTGCCTTTCCAACCACCCCTCTGACCTTCTCACTCTCCAGTCAAACCAGACGTCTTCTCCAGCACGGGTCCCTTCACTTATATCAGCCCCTCTTTGTGCAGGTACTCCCATGCCCCACACCCTACCTTTCCTTCGGGACCCAGGGCCAGCTCCTCCTCACTGCCTCGCAGGTAGTCTTCATGCCACTGCAACCCGTACCTGGCCCTTCATCCTACTTCTGGTGCTGAAGTCACCAATGACCTCTATGTGGCCAAATCCAACAGAAATTCTCAACATTGCCTTCTCTGCCTACCACTCTCTCCTGATAACCATTTCTTCCTAAGTTTCCATGGCTTCCTGAGCAATGCAGCTCCTTTGGGCCAAGGAAAGTTCCGTGAAGGGATGTAGCTATGATCCATTATCCACCTGTAGCCAGGCCAGCTGGGGGAATGAGGGCCTCAGTCCTAACACAGGGAGCTGGGCAGTGTCCACCACATCCATCAGACTCAGAAGGTTTAAAACCAAACTCATTTGGTCCTGACCATTCTACTTCCAAATAGTTCCTAACCGTCACCATGATGAAGTTCTCATCACTTCTCAGACTAATGTGCCAGCTTCCTTCTTGGTCCACTTGACTTACTCCAGGTCAACCTTCACACAGTCATGAGTTAACCAGCTTTCAGAAGACAGATATGATTACATCATCCCATCCAGGAAGGAAGAAGAACGAAGTTAGAAGAACCCATAATGTTTTGGATTTTCTAATTTCTTAGCGTATGTGGTTGGGAGATGGTCAAGTAGAACACAGCTCCTCTTGAGACATAAGCCCAAATTGTCCTCCTTGCTTTACTCACACTCCCCCATAGATGAGACTGATTGCATTCAACATTACCTCCAGGTAATGTTAAAGTATTGGAGTAGGAATGCTAGTAGAATTCATAAGCTAATAAGGTATTAAGCTCATGTCACCAATGAGAAGGAAAAATATGGCAAATCACTCATCATGAACAGAGCAGAGCTGATTGGCCAATGATCCTTGAGAGACTACAATATTCCACATCTGTAGCAGGAGAGGGCAAGATGCAGACAGGAGCAGGACAGTGCACCTGGGTGGTGTGACTTGGGAGAACATGCCAAGCCCCTCACCCTTCATATATCCCCAGATGTGCTGTGCTTAGTCACTCAGTCATGTCCAACTCTTTGTGACCCCATGGATTGTAACCCGCCAGGTACCTCTGTCCATGGGGATTCTTCTCCAAGCAAGAATACTGAAGTGAGTTTCTATGCCCTCCTCCAACAGATCTTCCCAACCTAGGGATCAAACCCAGTGTCTCCCGCATTGCAGGTGGATTCTTGACCATCTGAACCACCAGAGAAGCCCATATACCCAAATATGATATCAAATTGTCTCCATTGCTCCACCTTCAGGAATTTTTTTATAATATTCAAGGCTTGGAGTCTGTTAAAATTTCCTGAAATACAAAAATTTGCCACAAACTCAGTAGTTTAAGCTACACAAATTTATTCTCTTAACAGTTCTGGAGATCAAAAAGAAGAATGCACCCTACAGAGCTGAAATCAAGGTATCAGCAGAACTGGCTGCTTCTGGAGGCTCCAGGGGAAAGTAAGTCTTCCTGCCAGCTTCTAGAGCCTGCCTGCAGTTCTCGGCTAGCATCCCCCTCCTCTGCCTTCAAAGTTATTGGCATGGTTACTTCTCTCTCTCACTCTGCTCTGGAGTAATATAACCTCTTTTTTCTGCTTCTCCTGCTTCCCTCTTGTAGGAGTCCTTGTGATTATATCAAACTCACCCAGCTTATCCAGGATATTATCTCCCCATCTTAAGATCCCTAATCATATCTGCAAATTCCCCTTCGCCATGTGAGGTAGCATATTCACAAGTTCCGGGGATTGGGGCAAGGCCACTTTGGGGCCATATTCAGCCTACCACATTCTCTAATAAAGACATTTGCTAAGCCTGAGGCCAAACCCCTGCCTCTAAACTCTGTGATACTTTTCTCTGAGCTACAGCCTGCGAAAATTTGGCTACTCATTTCCACCCCCTCCACTAGGGGCAGAGTATGCAGCGCTGCCCCACGGGTGTTGGGCTTGGTAATATGACTTGCTTTACCCAGTGGAAGGTTAGCAGAAGTGAGAGCTGGTTGGTGTCCCTGGAGCCTGGGTCCCAGGAAGAGCATGCATGGAATAGACCTGAATCCAACCTATACCCAGGTGCCCCCGGCCGCTGCCCTGCCATGTGCTGCCTTTGTGCTTAACCACATTCAACTGGAAGATTCCTGAGCCTGAGTGCACCTGTCATTGCCAAGCACTCAGTTTGGGGAGAGGTTGTTAAAAAGCATTCTCATGACAATAACTGACTAAAACGCAGCCCCACTCTCCCCCTACCTTCCCTCGGCCATAGGTCCACATAGAGAATGTGCCATCATATATATTGGAATTTGCAAATGCAATGAATAAGCTACTAAGGTTTGGGGATGTCTGCCACCAGTAAGAATGTGAATACAATAAAGAGCCCATTACCTACAGCCTGGGCCAGTAAGAGGTGATGGCTACCAGACCTTGGTTATCGAAAGTCAGACTCACTGGTACACCAAGGCCACAAGTCATCTACCAAGTGAGTGAAAGCATCCCACCGTGTCCCACAGCAGGACCCCTCTTCAGTGCTTAACTGTGACTGCAGGTCCTTACTACTGAAGATGGAGGCTGTCTGCCCCAGTTGACTGTAAATATAATTCTTATTCCCTCTAAATATTCTAATGACCAAGAGCTGGTCCTGGGACAACAGCAGCACCACTGAACTTGTCTCTCCACCTGCTAAACCCTGGATACCCTTGTTATGTACCCGACTGGCCCTTTAGACCCAGAAATGGCCCTGAACTCAAAACGACAGAACAGGGGTGCCCCTTGAGGGTAGGTGCCCCTGTCCCCCTGCCACTACCTGCCCCCTGAGGATTTGCCCCTCAGATCCTCAGGCCCTCTTCCCCTGGTTCACACAATCCAGCCTGCCACCCCTATCTGAGCACACCTCAAATCCCTGTCTAAACTGTGTGCTCTCCTTTTTCTGCCTAATGGGCTTCAGTTTGCTTCTCCACATCACTGCCAAAGCAGCCTTCCCCACTGGTCACGGCACTTGTGCTTTACGTGCTGACTGTGCCACCAACATCTTCAGAGCAGAGACTCCCCTCCACAGCGCTGTGGGCCCAGGAGGAGCAGCTCACCCAGTAGGGCACAAGCAGAAAGCAAGCTTATTCTTTCTCACAACTGTTTCCTTTCATCATCTCTGTGTTGGGTCCCCCTTCCCTGACCTGGAGGAAACCTCTGGCAAATTGCACAGCTATTTGGTCCCTTTAATTCACTCCCCCCACAAATATTGTTGAACACCTGCCAGGATCCACGCTGCATCAATATATCAATGAAAAGAACAGGCAGCAAAACACAACACAACAAAAACAGCCTCACTGCCCTCAGAGAGTTTATGTTCTGGGGGATAGAGCCACAAGTCACAGTAAAACGCTAAGCATGATAGTAAGGAGCAGGCGGCTGAGAAAAATGGAGGAGGAAGGGGCGAGCTGCATAGACATCTGGGGTCAGGGTGTTTGGGGCGGAAGGAGAAGTAGATGCAAGGTTCTAAGTGCAGCAGGAATTCCCTTGTGGCAGGAGCTGGGGGAAGGGATGGCAGTGGGGGATGTGGCACAGAAGGGTTGGGAGGGGGTGGCTCAGGGAGAACCCCGTAGACTGTTATAGAACTGTGACCTTTAATCCCAGTGAGAGCAAAGGCCCTGGAGGAGTCAGAGCCCAGGAGGGACCTGATTGAACCCACATGTTAATAGGTTCACTCCAGCTCCCAGGTTAAAAAGATATCACAGGGTAATAAGTGTGAGTCTCTTTTTGGTGGGTTTATTAAAAAAAAAAAAAAAAAAACCAGTGTAATAAACAAACTCTCAATTCAGCCAAGGTCTCCCTTCTCCTAGCTCCAGCCACCATGTAAGAAGGGTTGCCAGGGCCTTCTCTGTACCCTATCTCCTTTTCCCTTCCCCCTAACACTGAGCATCTGGCCCTCCAGGATGGAGGTCAAGGCAAGGGAGTGTATATTAGAGGCCAGAAACATAGGGTTATAATATGTCAGTCATCCTCTCTGGATGAAGTAAGTCCTAAGTGCTGCATCTTTTTCCATGGGCCTCCCCCTTTCCCCTGTCCCCCTGCCACTACCTGCCTCAGCAAGCAGTTTCTGGAAGTCTACCTGCATGTTGAGTGCTCAGCTCATGCCTCCCACACAGTGCTCTTATGTGGGGTCTTTCTCAGGTCTCCACCTCTGTCTGGCTCTCTTCTCCTGATGGGGGCCCCACCTGGCTCTTCAAATCCACAGGAATCCTGGGCAAAGACCCCAACGAACTCTGGAATCTCTAGCCCCCACCCCATACAACCCTCTCTTTGACAAGACCCGCATAGATGGTCTAACCTGGCACTGTCTGCAAGAAGTATAATGTGAGCCTCCTGTGCGATTTTAAATTTTCTAGTAGCCACATTAAAAAAGTAAAAAGAAACAGATGATGCTAAATTTAATAGTGTACTTTATTTAAACCAGTATGGCTAAAATATCATCATTTAAATGTGTAGTCAATATAAAAATGTATTAATGGGATATTTAGACTCATTTTTTTCATACCAAGTCTCAGGAGCCCAGTGTGTTAGAGGGCCTCTCAGTTCGGACTCCCCACATCCATGCTCAGTAACTATATGACCGGTGGCTACCTTGCTGTGCAGTGCAGGCCTAATCCCTCTCTTTAGAGTGTGGTTATTTGTGTTCTCCACCTCTGCGCCCTTCACTAGACTCAGAGAAAATAGGAAAAGGTACAGTTACTGAGCTAATTCAGCATTGTCAGTTTACTGAGCCCAGGGGTCCCGCCCTTGGCGAGGGCTCAGAACCTGGGGGAGGAGGGTTGGGGTGCCTCAGCCTTTGCTAAGCTTGGCGTGTGAGGCAGCGCAGACCTCAGACAGACACCCAAAGCTCTAGTCGATTCAGAGAAGCAGCATTTGCATGATTTTGACATCTATTTGAATGTTGAAGTCAAGAAGTGGTAACTCCACATGTGTACAATGTAAAATAAAGCTAACTAATTTGTACAGCATACAAGGGATTTCAAATCCAAAGGCTTGACACGTCTGAAAGGCAGTCAAACCCCACCGCTATGGATTGAGGGCAGCCTGGGGCTCTGTCAGAGCTGGTAAAACAATTCATCAGGGTATATTATATGCACATCCTCTCCACACACGGTTTGGTTTCTCTGAGTCAAGGAAGTCAGAAGAGGTAATGCTTTGGTTATTTCCTCCTTTGATTATTAGTGAAAACAGTAGCAGCTAATGCAGCTAATATTTTTGACTTCCTCACCATGTATTACCCAGGTTCAATCCCTGGGTTGGGAAGATACCCTGGAGAAGGAAATGACAACCCACTCCAGTATTCTTGCCTGGAGAATTCCATGGACAGAGGAGCCTGGCGGGCTACAATCCATGGGGTGGCAAAGAGTTAGACATGACTGAGCGACTCACACACACACCATGTATCAAATACTGTACTGAACCCTGCACTTAGATTGTCTGATTTCATCCTGATAACCCATCCACTGAGGCAAGTACTATTATTACTCCTATTTTTACAGACAGGGTGTTGAGATTCAAAGAATTTAACCCAATTAGGCTGAGAATCAATGTATCACTGAGTTCATCAACTTTTAGTTACTTTTAAGGTAGTCTTATCATCAACAATCAAGTAAAAATATATATTAATATATACCACCTATTACTAGACTTATTGTTGGATTTATTTTAACACAGCTAAGATGTTATCATTTCAATGGGTAATTGATCAGTTTGGAGTAGCCATGTCCAGTTCTCCATAGCCACATACAGCTGGGGGCTACTATATGGGACAGCACAAATCTAACCCTTCACTTTAGAACACGAAATACTTGTCAGATGTATGTACCTTTGGGCCTTAGCTAACCTCCTCTTCCATGAGATTGCAGTTAAGTGTCAGCCATGGGTGCAGTCATCCGAAGACATGGCTGGAGCTGGGAGATCCACTTTCAAGGTGATTCATTCACACTTGGCAAGTTGGTGCTGCCTGTTGATAAGAGACCTGAGTTCCTCTCCACGCAGCTTTACTACATCTACATGGACTGCTTGAGTGTCCTCACAACATAGCCACTGACTTCCCCTGGAGCAAACCATTTCAGAGAGTGAAAACTGCAATGGCTTTTCATGTCAAGCCTTGGAAGACAGACATCATCACTTCTGCCACATTCCAGCCTTTAGAGATGGATCACTACATCCAGCCCACATTCAAGTGGCTGAGATTTAGACTCCATCTTTTGAAAAAAGAGTGACAAAGAATGTGCAGGCATATTTTAAAACCATCACACACTCCAAGAGGAAAATGAGCAAAAGTTATAATCAGGAAATTCGGAAAAAGACTAATATACATATGAAAAAGTTCAGACTTGGTAATAACCAAAGAAATGCAAATTAACCAAGCAGATGCCATCAGACTATCAAGGATTTAAAAGAATGATGATATGGAAAATGGGTCCATACATAAGTGAGTATAAACTGGTACAACCTTTTCAGAGAAAGGTGGTGATTCACTCACCAACAGCCCTAAACATGCCAAGCCATTCCACTCTAGGAATTTATCCTACAAAAAAATCAGAAATGTGCTCAAAGATTAACCCTACACAGCTCTTTATGATAACAATAATTCTATTGAAGTCCAACATTAGGGTCCAATAATATGAGGTATATACAAATATGCATGTGTGCCCAGTTGCTCAGTCATGTCTGACTCTTTGTGACCCCGTGGACTATAGCCGCCAGGCTCCTCTGTCCATGGGATTATCCCAGCAAGAATACTGGAGTGGGTTGTCATTTCTTTCTCCAGGGGACTCCTGCGGTTCCTATAGCTTCTGCATTGGTGGGTAGATTCTTTACCACTGAGACACTTGGGAAGCCCATATACCCATATAGTACACTACAATTAGTCAAGGTTTCAAACAATATATAAAACTTATACACAATGTGATCCTATCAGTGTGATTCTTAAACTGGGTACCAAGACACCCCCAGGCACTGTAGCAAACTCATAGGAAGTCACAGGGTATTTTTAATTTTTGAGGGAAACACAGTGATACTCAACATTGTTGGATGCCCCATGAACCACTAGCCTGAACTGGTTCACAGTTGCAACACTAGATTGTTCTACATTCTTCTTTAGATGGGCTGGAGGGGGTGATTTTTGTGTTCTCCGTTGTGTCTCTCTGTTTAATAAGCATGGCAGAAAAAGTAACATTAAATGCCAAGATGTGTTTTGATCTCGGCTGCTATGGAAGAACTAGACAGACTGAGTACTTTCTCTCCAACTCCCCCTCCATCCCTAATCCAGCCTCCCTGGGCCTCTCAGAAAGCCTGCTGCTGCTGCCGCTAAATCGCTTCAGTCGTGTCGGACTCTGTGCGACCCCATAGATGGCAGCCCACCAGGCTTCCCTGTCCCTGGGATTCTCCAAGCAAGAACACTGGAGGGGTTGCCATTTCCTTCTCCAATGTGTGAAAGTGAAGTCGCTCAGTCGTGTCCAACTCTTCACGACCCCATGAACTGCAGCCTACCAGTCTCCTCCGTCCATGGGATTTTCTAGGCAAGAGTACTGGCTGCTGCTGCTGCTGCTGCTAAGTCACTTCAGTCGTGTCCGACTCTGTGGGACCCCATAAATGGCAGCCCACCAGGCTCCCCCATCCCTGGGATTCTCCAGGCAAGAACACTGGAGTGGGTTGCCATTTCTTGCTCCAATGCATGAAAGTGAAAGGTGAAGGTGAAATCGCTCAGTCATGTCAACTCTTAGCGACCCCACGGACTGCAGCCTACCAGGCTCCTCCACCCATGGGATTTTCCAGGCAAGAGTACTGGAGTGGGGTGCCATTGCCTTCTCCACTCAGAAAGCCTAGGGGGGCAGTAAGGGAGAGGAGCTGTTCCTGGAGACTGTGGGGGGCCAGCAGAAGCAGGCAGAGAGGCTTGCCATGGCTACCTCCTGAGAAGTTGCCAAAGCCCCTGAGAGGTTGGAACAAGGACATCAATGGTCAGCCTTTGGCCACCGGCCCCTTCAAGTGGTGAGTGGTAATCACAGAGTCACTGGACGTCAAGGGTCCATGAGGTCATTCTGCAGCTCCTATTCTCCCTGACCCACAAGAATTATGTGGGTCCCAGAAAGGGGCAGACTCTACTTTCTAGAATCGCTGACTGGCCACTGAATTTCATCACCTCCTCTGTCTGGTGAATTGCAACTCTCCATTGTCTCCATACCATCACACAGGGCTGTGGGACCCTGGGGCTGCAGCTCCATTTCTGGAGATGCATCCTGTCCAGGACTTGTCACCCACCCTCAGGTGCCCAGACAGGGCATCTCCACTTAAGAGAGATGGACAGAAGTCTCTGCCTCTTGCTCTTCCCACGCATTCTGTCTTTTTCCTAAAATCCCATCCTACACCGCAGGCTTGAGCTTGTAGAAAATAAATGCCAATAAGTCAAGCAGGCAACTTCTGCCTACAGCCTGGCCATGCAATTCCACCAAGGCAATGAAACCCCAACCCTGCTACCTGCTTGAATGGGAAGCAGGAGGGTGAGGGGTAGACAGGAAAAATGAATATCTCAAAACATGATTCAGCCCACAGGCAATATTTGTTAAGCCATGATGGCTTCACGTGCTAGTGAACCTGAGCCACAGTGAGTGGCACTTCATGCACTGACCTCCAGATTCAAGTCACGCCACAGAACAGTGAACAGAGTAGCCAGCTCCAGGCAGAGGAGTGTGGGGAAGTGACCTTCAGGCTCAGCATGGCGGAAGCTCTTGGCTCACCAGCTCCAGCCCGTTAGAGCTGAGCCATAATTGATCACTGCAGCAAATCAATGCAAGTGAGGTCCTTTCCAAAGCTCTGTACAAACCAACTTCATAATGAAATATGAGCTTGTGAAGTTTCTCATTTTGTACTATTCTGACACTTCTTGCAATGTGATTAAAATATAATAAGATCAAGTAGAAAATACTATTTGCTCAATCACCACCAAACCTAACACAGTCAATAGTCCAATTCCGTCCAGGAAGAAAAGTCATTTCCAAGACTCTATAAAGAAACCTACATTTAAATTTCATGTTCTCTGCTGTTACTTTGAAAAATTACATGTTTTAAATATAGGACAAATACAGGGCAAGCCAATTCTTGTTATAATAAATTTTTTCTAACATTCTCGGTAAATAAAATCTGTAAGCCCTAGCCAATGAATGGCTGCTTCAAGGTTCATTCAATAATACATAATTCCAGGCCAAATAATAATTTGCTCAATTCCTTTGAAGTCTAATTCAAGCCCCATTTCCCCTGAGAAAGCCCAGATACCAACCATTGTTTCCTTCTTTCAGACTTCTGAGAATGTACATATCTGCAAAGTGCACCCTGGCTGGTAGATATAAGTGCCTTCTCTTCCTGGTTTGACAGGACAGCCCCTCAAGGTCAAGGGATGCTCTTCCCCACCTTTAACATCATCTAGCACATGTGGATTCTGGGTACCAGCCTAGTGTTACAGGGGCTGCAGGTCCTTGAGCGCTATTTCCTGAATGAAAGAGCCAGTAATGATGGCGTTTAACCCATGGCAGGCTTTACAGCCATCCATCTCCTGCACTACTAGTCCACATCACACCAATCGTTTCTAGTGAAGACATTATGTTATCCTCTGAGACCTCGACACACATGATCATTTTACACATTGTCAGCTGCATCTATTAATTTTCTTGCTGTCAGAGACAGTTAAGGGAGCTTTTGTGCAAACGTCTGAGGATTTGTAAAATGGAAGCTTGTTTGTTTGGCTTCCCCTGACATATGGGCTTAGGAACTGTACAATTGTAAGTACCAGAGTGAGCTCTAAGGCTTACAGATAATTGACTCTGGGAGGTAAGAACACAACTTAGAAGAGATCTTTTCACAATTCACTAATAGTTTCCTAGGCACAAACTATTTAAACAAAAAACCTCGATTTTCAGGTTGGATTCTTCTAGATCTGGATCATCTTCAACCACCAACAAACCAACCACAACATAGACAATTCTCTAGACCTAAGTGTCCCAACCATGCAGAGAGCCTCTCCATGATTGTAAAGGGATCTTAGATGACCTGCTCAAAGAGGTACCAGCTCAGATCAGCTTCCAGCACTGTAGTCTCCAACACGAAGTCTGGGTGTCTAAAGAGAACATTAGCCCCAAAGGTTCATTTCTACCTGCTCTGTGATCTAGCCTCAGGACATAAAAAATAAAACCAACTCATTAACTTCTAGGTTTGAGAGGACCGGAGAAACCAATAGTCAGTTGGAAAGCACTCAACGCAAGAATCAGAAAAGCCAACTGAATCACTTTGCTGTGACTCACAACTGAAACAATCACAACACTGTAAATCAAATACAAATCAATTAAAAAAACCAGAAAAGCTAACTCAACCTTATTTGAATGATAAAGAAGATTTATGGACTCACATCTCCAGAAAGTCTGGCTCCATTTCTTTGTGATGCTCTTACTTAGCTCCCCTCCATATGCTAATTTTGTCTTCAGATCAGTTTTCCTCATGGTCACAAAAGGGATTCCAATAACAACCAGAACTCTGTGCTTGACTTTTCACACCCAGAGGGGGAAAGGGTGACATTTCTTAAACCACTGAACTTTGTTCTAATTGGACCACCTCTCCATCTATCTTTCCAGCAAGGAGGGAGTGGGATTTCTCTGACTGATTTGGACCAATTAGGGCCACTCAAACCATGAGGCTGCTAGACCAGGAAGAGTACAAGTTGATACTGACAAGGCAACCACAACGTTCATTGCTTCTGCTTCTGAACAGGGTGGCAATAAACGTCCAACCCAAGAGGGTCTCACCCTGTTCCTGTCAGTGTTACCCGCTCCCTTGCAAATGGCCTTTGGGTCCAGGAGCACTATTTTCAGTGTCCTTCAGTCTACACCAAACCACAGGAGTGCTGGAAATGCTGAGAATCACTCACCTCCCATCCAGGACCCTAATCAGGAAATCTGCAGCTACTTTGAACACAAATGCTTCTATGAACTGGAACACACCCTTACCCCCATAACTCTGGGAGGAGCCACTGCCCATGTTTGCCCTCAAGAAGAGCCAGCACCTGCTCTGCCACTGGGAGTGGGCTGAGCCTGTCCTGCCCAGCTCAGTATCTTGGAATTAAGTGGCTCTAATAACTGATTTTTATCCTCTGAAAAGGGCCAGATCATCAGCTTAGGACACAGATGGGGCCCCAGCTCCTCCGCCCTCAATTTTCCTAACCAATGGCTCTCCTCACATTC
The DNA here is from genome assembly GCF_029378745.1 of Bos indicus. Taxonomy (NCBI): domain Eukaryota; kingdom Metazoa; phylum Chordata; class Mammalia; order Artiodactyla; family Bovidae; genus Bos; species Bos indicus. The sequence goes on from NC_091766.1 coordinate 45,131,147, forward strand.
ACCCAAGTAGCCGATGAGTCTACCACAACAGTGCCACATCCTCTCCGAGCCCTCTCCATGCACTCCCAGCCTCCTGCCAACTTTGACTCCATGCATTCTGCAGGAGCCCTTGTTCAGCAGGAGCATCTGCTCAACCAGCCGGACTACACAGTATGAGCACACTGACCCAGACCCCAGGCAGGAGGAGGCCTGCCTAGCTCATTTAGTTGGGTCCCTGATTCCCAAGTGCTTCTGTATTTTGTAATTGGTAAAAACTCAGCCACAAATCCTCACCACCTCCCCCAACAAACACTGGGAAGAATAAAAACAAACACTGCAAACCCTTCTTCAGAAAGGGAGAGAGGGAGGGAGGGAGAGACGTGAAATCGAGAGGGGCCGCAGGTGATCCAAGTGACCAAGAGCCAGAGTCAGGCCCAGAGCCCAGGCCCTCTGACCCTTGGTCCAGGGCCTCTGTTCCTTCAGGGGACCTCCTCCTCCAGTGCCCACAGCAGCTCCTGGCAGTACTTCTGAAACCGGACGTCGCAGCAGCCTGGCCCATGTTCTGCTCGCCAGAGCCAGAGCCAGCCTGAGACAGCTGCTTCCTGCCACAGTCACCTCAGAAGCACTTTGCTCTACATCCCTGCCCACCAGCATCCAGGGCTGGCCGGAGCTCAGACTCTCCCCAGGCGCAGAGGTAACAGCCCAGAGAGAGCGCCTTGGAAAATCCAATTTGTCTTTCCTCTGGCAGTCTTTGCTTTGGTTATTGCTTTGAGATTTCTTTTGCAGCGATTTGGGCCTGTGATTCACAAGCTGAGTCTTTGGTGTATTTAGCCTTTTCTTTCCCCTTCTGTGCCCAGCCTCCAGCCCAGCCTTCCTGGAAAAGCAAGTAGCCTTTTTCCTTTAGGAGGTTGCAGAGCAGAGTGCACTGGGGTCTGAGCAGCCTGGGTTCAAGTCCTGGTGCAGCCATGTTTTTCCTTCACTTAATGAATCATTCAACCCATACACATACAATGAGTGGGGCTTCCCAGGTGGCACTAGTGGTAAAGAATCTGCCTGTGATGCAGGAGATGTAAGAGACACAGGTTCAATCCCTGGGTCAGGAAGATCCCCTGGAGAAGGGCACAGCAACTCACTCCAGTATTCTTGTCTGGAGAATCCTATAGACAGAGGAGCCTGGTGGGCTATGGTCCATAGGGTCACAAAGAGTCAGACACGACTGAAGCGACTTAGCACACACTCATATAATGAGCACCAACTATGCACCAAGCCCCACTCCAGGAGGTGGGACCCAGCTGAGAACAAACCAAAGGCTCCAACCTCATGAGGCATCTCAACTCCTGAGACCATGCCACATGTGAGGATTTGGGGGTCCCAAACCATTTGCAAATCCAAACAAAGCCCCAGACTCTGCCCAAAAGCACACACAGAACCACAGGCACACAAAATTGCATGCCTTTTCAGAGGGCTAGAAGCCCACAGATGAACCCCTTGGGGTCTGAGAACACCAGGGGAGGAGCCTCAGAGCAAAGAGACCGCTGATACAAGGCCCTCTTTGGTGGGTAGTGCTCCCTCAGGAATCTGTTCCAATACCACCGTGATCCCCTGAATTCCCTCAATGGATCATAATCCCATTCGACCCAAATCCTCAGATCTTGACCTTCCTGCATCCCAAGGACCATTTCTTACAGGTGAGCTTCTTAAGATAAAAGAGTAGGGGAAATCTGCATTCTAGAATGTGAACTTTCTGCCCTCTGGGATTTGGGGTAGAGCATCTACATCAGACTTGCTAATGCTCTTCTCCTCATTTGCAGAGGGTAACAATTTTGTCCAGGTGAATACGAATGTGCCAAGCCTTATGCAATCCCTATGCTCCAGAAAAGTCATACCTGAATCAAAATTTGCAAAGAAGACCACTTCAAATGCACTGTTATAAAAAGCTGGCAATGAACTCTGTAACCCTTGGGAATATACAAAGGATTTCTCCTCTTCATTAGAGTGGATTTCTGTAGAATGGGTAACTACAAGTAAAGAACACCAGTGGGAAAGGGGGACAGTTTAAGGCATAAGGTTTCTATTTACCATGTATTTATGCCTCCGAGAAGGGTTTTTCATAGAAAATGTTATTTTCTTATGCATGCATGCTTGGTCACTCAGTCGTGTCCAACTCTTTTACGACACCCTTGTAGACTGCCAGGCTCTTCTGTTCATGAGATTCTCCAGGCAAGAATCTAGAGTGGGTTGCCATTTCCTGCTTCAGGGGATCTTCCCGACCCAGGGATTGAACCCGCATCTCCTGCATTGGCAGGTGGATTCTTTACCACTGAGCCCCTGATATTCTATTGCAAAGAACCAGTGCATGACTCGCTCCTTTAAGGTGAAGACAGAAAGGGTGCCAAGGCATCTAATGCATCACAGAGGCAATCACCATGGTGAACAGGGCAGGGCAGGGCCCTGACACTCAGGAAGCTCTGAATCCAAAACAGAGCTGGGTTGCAGTCAGTAAGGGGACCCCTCACTGGGCAGTGACTAGCTGTGACCTCAGGCTGATGCTGGGGCCGGGGCCACTGCAGAGCCCTGGGGACCACTGATGGAAGAGACTGTACAGATGAGAAACAGAAAGGCCATCACCGATTCTTGGGAAGGCCCCTGACAGTCAGGAAGCGGTCCCCACTGGATAAAGCCAGAGGCAGAGTACAGTGGTGAAGGGAGGCAGGACAGACAAGAGGAAGGCAGGTAGAAGTGTGGCGGGAGAGAGGTAAAGGATGGGGGCCAGTTAGGAGGTTAATGTGGAGTCAACCTCCAAAGTAAAAGCAGAGATGATATTATGCCGTTATCCAGAAAATTCAATTAGGAAGGGCCAGCTGACCTCCAGCTGAAATTACAATTACAGTCAAGTCAAGAGAGCCATGTTGTTAGAGAGCAGCCAAGCATAAAAGGAGCACAGGAGAGGAACTCCCCGGTCCTCAGTCCAGGGCTATGGTTGATGCTATGGTCAACTCAGTGCAACTTCTCAGAAATATTCCATAATATTCATGCCAAGGGTGTACCAGCCTGGGAGGGGACCTGTCAGGAGGAGCAGCTTTGCCAAAGACGTGCCAGGCACAGAGGAAGCACTCAGTAAATGCTGCTCGGATGAATCACTGAACAAATGCAGTGGCGGATCATAGCCTCTTACTGTGCTACCTGAGGATGGTTTTTAAATTTGTAAGGGTTGTGAAGGAGAAGGAAGAGGAGGAGGAGGGGGAAGGGAGAGGAGGGGAAGAGAAATAGGGAGAAGAGGGAGAGGAGGGGCAGAAACTATATGTGTCTCAGAAAGCCTACACTTTGGGCTTACCACGTGGTACTAGTGGTAAAGAATCCACCTGCCAGTGATGGAGACATAAGAGATGCAGATTCGATCCCTGGGTTGGGGTCACAACCCACTCCAGTTTTCTTGCCTGGAAAATCCCATGGACAGAGGAACCTGGCAGACTGCAGTCCATGGGGTTGCAAAGAGCTGGACATGACTGAAGTGACTTAGTGCGCACACACACACACATTTACTATCTGACCCTTTACAGAATAAGTTTGCAACCTTGAATTACTGGGTTAACTGTAAGTGTTCTGAATTTAAGACTCACTCTTGTATTTCCATCCCCATAGGCATTATGCCTAGTACATGGTTCACTATTTGAACATACTGGTTGCCTGATAAACTTTAAAACCTTCCTGGGCCTCTAGTTTGGAGGACAGTTGAGAGGACGAGACTTAACTTGCTTCCAAAGAAAGAATGCAGGATGCTAGGCCACTAAGCCTCAGGATGGGTGTCTTGGCAAAGTACGTATAAGGAGAGGGTCACAAAAACTGGAGGCAGGGCACACTAAAGGGAGTTTAATTCAATAAGAATTTGTTGAAGGTCCATGTGCCAACCAGTGGGTTAGGTGCCACAGGGGACAGAAACATTTAGAACCAGAAGGTCAGAGAAAGGCAGAGCCTCTGGTGATGGGGAAGAATTGGAAAAGGGCAGTTGGTGACTTAATTGGGTTCCCCTAGAAGCAGACTCTGAAACAAAGACTTGAGTGTAAGCAGTGTGTCTGGGGAGGTGGTCCCAGGAAACCCCAGTCCTGATGGAGATAAAGCAGAAAATATACCTCAGAGTTACCCCACCCAAGAGACAAGGAAGCTGGGGTATTTATATATCAGCTCCCATCAGTCACTTATTTATTGAAGATTGCTCTCAAGGATGTGAAAGTGAAGTGAAGTGAAGTCGCTCAGTCGTGTCCGACTCTTAGCGACCCCATGGATGAGGGAAGCATTAATTCCCTGGCACCCCTAGCCTATTCTATGCCTTGAGAGAGTGGGCTCTGCTGACAGGACCCAATATTTATACAATTATGCTTGTGGACACTGGGCTTCCCCAATAACTCGGCAGTAAAGAATCTGCCTGCAATTCAAGAGACCCAAGAGACGTGGGTTCTATCCCTGAATCAAGAAGATCCCCTGGAGGAGGGCATGGCCACCCGCCCCAGTATTCTTGCCTGGAGAATCCTACAGACAGAGGAGCCTGGTGGGCTATAGCCCATGGGATCACAAAGACTCAGACATGACTGGAGCGACGGAGCACAGCGCACTAGAGCGCGCTGAGGCACGGAGGGTGGTGGTAGGTGGAGGGCACTGACGTGGTAGGACCTAAGGGATGCAAGCTTGGCACAATCAGCACCTGCTGCGGTGGGCCCTGCTTGTGGCGAGGCTGAGTGCCTCTGTTCAAGGGACCTACTGGTGTATAAGCAATGGGGAGCAAAGAGGCTTCTCAGTCTGCAGGTGGCATGGCTACATTTTAGAATCTCATTCAAGGGACAAGTGAGTTGGGAAGCTGTATGGATAAATTCCATAACCTTCCAGAAGGTGACAACGGGGCTATAATCAAGTCATGGTGCAGGGATGAGGAGAGAACCCACACACGCATGGCCTGGAAGCCATCTGTCATGGGGTCCATGATTCCAGCAGGCCGTCAGCAGGGAGAGGCGGCATGCAGAGAGGAGAGTGGGTGGGTTGCAGGAGTGGTGGAGGGGTGCTGGGTTTAAGACTCCTTGCATGGCAACTGGAAAGGAGTCTGGAGCTCAAGAGAGAATGAAGGACTGAAAAGTCAGTTGGGAAATCAATGGCAAAAAGGTCAAGCAAAGGTCAAGATTCTTCACAGAAGGGATTTAGAGAGAAGAGACAAAGGCTCAGATCAGAACTTCGACAAATACTCGTGCTGATGGAAGAGAAGCAGGAATATGAGTCAGCAAAACAGGAGGAAAGAAGTTATAAATCCAAGAGGTTAGCAGCTAAATCTTCCTGACATAAGGTAATCCCCCTTGTAGGGTCCACACCCGGATCCAGCAGCCATCTCTCCAGAGGAAGCTGGTAGACGTTGTGATGGGTCTGACTCTGTTCTGCACAGGACCACAGTTGTTGTCAGCCTCAGCATCCTGAACCAGATATACTGTGCACACCGACCTCAAAGTGCTGGTGGAACTCAGTGCGCCTGTGCAGTGGGTGTTTTGTGAGCAGATGGCCCATCACGTTCAATGATTTCCAAAGGGCTCTGTGAACCCTCAAAGGACAAGAACCACAGCTTGAAGTAACCAGTGAAACAGCAGCCACCCATCACTCACATTCAGTCCATGGTGGGGTCACAAGAGGGAGACCAGAGACCTCCCTGAATGGATGCGGATGGAACTTTCCCTACATTTTGTGAGAGAACACCATCAGAACCAAAGCTAGACCTACGGTGGCTGCAGGCACATCTTGGTAGAGAGTTATGTGAAGTTCACTCTTGCGCCTGCCCCGAGACCACTGCCATCCAGGCTTATTTAACATGCAGGGCTGCAGACAGAGTCACCAGCCAGCAGAAAAGATTACCCTGAATCTTCCTTCAGAGAACAGAGAGCCTTCTGTTATGGAAAAAAGGGGGAAGGAGAATAAAGCTCCAATTCAAAAGGCTTTGAAAAACATTTTGATGCAAGGAAGTTAGTGCCACTGCTGGAGGCACCTCAGCCTCCAGAAAGACAGCAATGGTTTCCTACATTTTACATCAGGTGTTTGAGGGTCTCTGGATTGGTCCTGGGAGTGACAAAGATTGCTGTGTGGAAAGCCACACTGCTTCTCCAAAGAGGACATAGTCTGCACATCTCATCTTACACCTGCTAGCCTTACCAGCAACTCCCAGTTTCAGGGAAGGCTCTTTGGGTGTTTGCTTTCTAAATCCACAACAGGACCACATGGACCTAAATTCACTCGAATGCACTCTGCTGTACACAGCAGAGGGCAGGATTGGAAGTCACTCCTTGACTCCAGAGATAAACGCCCATCTCTGTCATCCCCCCCAGCCTCAGCAGGCCACTTGGGACAGCTGACAGAAAAGCTGTGATGTGTGTTTCAGGAACTGATCCATGATCCCTGGGGAGGGGAGCAGGAGATGCGCTCAGCAGCAAACCTTGTCTTGAATCATTCGTGAGGAGAGGAAAGATAATGCTAGCCCTCATCAGGGCTGGTGAATCTCCGGGATTGTTTCCTCTTGGTAGAGAATATGAAAAGAGATCTGGGCCATCTGCTCTACCTCTTCCAGCTCTGACCTGCTGGACACCTGGCCTCCTGGGGGCAGATTCTCCAGTCCACTGGGCCTGCTCATCCCTGCCTCCTACAAAGCCACTGCATCCCACAGCATCATTGTCGACAAAACCAGAGTGGGACCAAAGAGTGCCTACGAACCACCTCAAGTGTTAGCAACAGCAGCAAGGATCCATGTCCATAAGCAAGGAATTCCATTTCCATTAAAAAAAAATCATAACAGAAAATAATCCTTTAAAAGTTAAAGAACACCTAGGTATAAACTACTATGTATAAAATAGCTTATATTACACAGCACAGGGAATATAGCCAATGTTTTATAATAGCTATATATGGAGTATAACCTTTAAAAATTGTGAACCACTATGTCGTACACGTGATACTCATATAATACTGTATATCAATTCAACTATACCTCAATTTTTTTAAAAAGTTAAAGCACTCCTTAAAGTGCATTCAGAGAGCAAGAATGGTAGTGGAGACCTGCTAACAAACCAGTTTCTTAATCGATTTGTAACTTAGCTGAACAAGTGCTAACTGCGATAGCAGGTTTGATCATTATGTTCTTTTTAAACGCCTTATTTTTATACATTATTTAACTTAGACTTATAATGGGCCATTGGTTAAAGTCAGGAAGCATAAGAACACTGATGTTAAAATACAATAAATTAATGAAGACTATAAAAAATGATGGTAATTCTGCACAATCACCCTAGGGTGATTTTTGCCAGATAAGGAAGCTGCAGTCATCTAATCAGAAATCATTTATAGTATATCTAGCTATCTTTACTCCTTCAAAATTTGAATGTTTAAAAAGAAAACATAGTGACAATTATATCCAATTTGGCTTTTCATTTGTTGAGAATGGAGACTGCCCATATACACAGTATGTTATTTGTGACAAAATGCTTACAAATAGCAGCCTGAGGCCTTCGCTCTCATCCTGTCATTTCAAACACAGTCAAAATAAACCATTTATGTTTTTTAGTGCAAAATGAAAGAATCCAAAATACCAGGTCATAAAAGCAGCTTTTGTCTGTCTGATGTTGAATCATATAATTAAATTTCAATCTGTGTTTTAGTATATACTCAGTCCCCAACAAACACGATAGATGTCACATTTATTTTGTTGGCAAAGCATGCTTTTTCTTGCACAACTAATTAAAAAGAAATTAAATTAACTAATGCCTGCAAAGCACTCACTATAGTAACTAATATAGAGAAAACACAATACAAATGTTAGCCATTATTTTTATTATTAAATTATTATCAGTTGTTAAATGGGAAAAAGTTTAATTTGTTCTCACATTTAATTAATATTATTAAATGCTATTTGTGAAATAAACTTGATAATACAAACTTTAACAATACTAATCTCAATTTAATTAAAATTATGTTTAAATTAACATGATCTAATCTGTACTCAATTTTATGTATATCTTCTTAATCTCTCCAAGTAGATTTTACTTACAAATCATAAGGGTTCATCAATAATAGATCATCATTTTTCCTTTCTGTGTCAGCAGTAACCAAAAGGATATTGGGGTCAGGGAAACTATCTCATTCACTTAGCCTCAATGATATAATATATTTAAGAATTTTTAACATTTAATGTACCTGATGAGTATATCAGAAAAATTAAGAGCATGGACTTTTGGAGACAGACTCTGGTTCTGACTTTGGACCTACAATGATGAGAGACAAATCACCTATGCTTCATATACCTGTTTCACCGCTGTTAAATAGGAGAAATTTCTCTTATAGTCTTAAGAGTTAAATGTATTCATAATTTAGAGTATTTAGAACAAAGCCCTGCACAGCATTAATTTTCAATAGCATTGTCTATTTTTACATAATATGGGAAATGATAAAATTCCACTGAAAAATATTAAAGAATTTAATAAATGAGGATATACATTATGTTTCAGGATGGAAAGAAATCTTATTATAGAAATGTCAATTCTCAGGTTATTCTATAAGTATCATTTATTTCTGATCTGAATTCAAATAACAGCAATTCTTTCTGGAAATTGATGACATGACTAGAAAATGCTACTGGGAGAAGAATAAATCTATGAGACTATCTAAGAAAAAAATGAGAAATTAGGATAATGCAAGTTAGTTGTATTATTGGGTGTTATAAAGTCATTATAATTATGTCAGTGATGATGAAACAGATAAATTTAAAACACTAAATTTCCCAGAAGTAGATCTTGAAACGTATAAAAGCAAAATATTTGATAAAGGTCATGGCACACACTAATGAGGAAGGAATGTACTATTCAATAAAATATATTGGAATATTTATTCAGTTATTGGGGAAAGTAAATTAATTTCAAGTCTGTTTTCATACCTTACACCAAATAACATTCAGGGAATTTTTTTTAATTAAACCTTAATAAAGATAAAAGAATAGAGGTAAAAATGTATTTGATCACCAGATAAATAATGAACATTTAAGTAGCAAAAGAATTGTGTCTCCATTATCATTGTCATAGATAGTACTTCTTGAACATTTACTATGTGCTAGGCAGTGTGGAAAGTGCCTTACATACTTTTCTCAAAACAACAGTATGATGTCTCATTGATTTCATTCTAGAAACACAGAAGTTGAAGTATAAAAAGCTTAAGGAAGAAAGTGGCAGAATCAAAACATGAACCTGGGTGGTATGATTCTAGAACCTGTGATCTTAGACTTTTTTTCCACCTAAATATACATATAACTGAGATAAAATTGAAGAGGAAAAGACAAAATTATAAAAAGAAAATGAACTAAGATATAAACAAAAATTGAAATAGAGGAAGTGAAAATGGATAACAAACTTGGGAAAAAGTTAATTTCTGTAAATCAATTCTAATAAAATTAATTTAAAAAAAAAAGAAAATACAAAAAACGTTGAACTTCTGTAATCATTTGCACACACACAAAAAACACACTGAGACATCTTTTGTTTTAAAACATAAAATCCATGCAACTTTCCTTGTTCTCCTTCACAGTGATCATACTTAGAACTAGAAAGACTTAGGAAGGCATCAGTTAGACATTGCCAAACTACTTTTCAGAAATGACACACAAATTTATATTCCCCACTAGTAGCAAAAGAATAGGAAGCCTAAAAATTATTTACACCTTTTGATCTAGAAATTCAACTTCTAGGAATCTGGTCTAAGGGAAATACTGGAAATGTAGACAGAGTTATAACCATAGAGACATGTGTGTAAATTTTTTCATTAAAATAAGGATTTGGGGGGAATAATCTAAATGCCCAGCAATAAGAAAATGGTTGAGTAAATTAAGGTATATCTAAGAGATATTATACTGTTTTATACTATAGCTCAGGAATCAGCAAACTATAGCCTGTGGACTAAGTCCAGTCTACTGCCCATTTATTTTTTCCTGCTTTTGTCAATAAAGTTTTATTAGAACCAGTCACATTAAAAAAATAAAATTATGCCTTCATGATATACCACTCAAAAATGACTAGGTGATCTTTAAGATTCTTTTGAGACTGGGGGATTAAATCACTGCCAAAAAGTTCATATAACAAAACATAGCAAAACCCCCAACTCAGTCACTATTCCTGGTTTATCCATCATATTCCTCTTCAGCCTTCTCCTCTCTTACTCTGTTTCCAGGAGGTTGACCTATCTACACGGCATAAATGGATTTCCTTTCCCCCTGGCTTTCATTTCAGCCACAAGGAAGCATCATAAGATGAGAGGCCAGGAAGGGGAGAAGGTTACAGTGTTTATTCCCCTATGTCCTCTTGTCACTTAACAATATTTACATTGCCACCTAAGGCTTCAACTTCAGAGACTCCTCTCCCTCACCTACAGCTTTCCCTGGGTTCTAGCCACAGCTCCTTCCCTCTCCTCTTTCAGTCCAGAGGAAGGAACGGCTTGCTGCTCTTACTAATTATTGGATGCTTCACCATCCTTTGGTCTACTTGGATTTCTTCATCCTGTTCACACCTTTATAAATAGTTCTTTCACTAACCTCTCTTTAATTACTCTTTTGAGTGGACCACTTTTCTCTTGACCTTAACAATACTCAGTACTGGAAGTGGCACCAAGAAATAGGGTCTAAAAATGGGATTTGGGAATTGAGTTACCAGCCTATTTGATGAGAGCTTCTTTTAAGGGCAAATGGGATAGTGACAGTCTGTTGTAAGGAGGGGTATTACCACTATTCAAATCGCTGGTGACGGTATATGAAGAATGCCAATAGCAAACAAAATGTAGGGAGCCGAAGTGTCTCTGGCACTCTGGCACTGCAGTGACAATGGTGATTGCAAAGACCTTGGGATGGGTCAGCTGCTCGATGGCTGTAGGGCAGAAAAGGACAAAACAAAAGACCTTGACTTCCTGTAGAACATCAGGAAGTCCTCATGGCAGATTCTAAAGGAGTTCTGCACCCTCTTGAATGGCAGGGCAGATGTGGCTGAGGACCAAGCACAAAACCTTAGTATAAGCGTTACAGAGTTCTCGTGCCGTGAATATGGATCTTTGCCAGGTGTCTCATGCTAAAGCAGTGGTTCTCAACCAGAAACAGTTTGCCTCCCAGGGAACATTTGGCAACGTCTGGAGACATTGTGGGTTGCCACAATTGTGGCGGGAACTACTAGTAGATAGAGACTAGAGATGCTATAAGTATAAGAGAGGTACAGAATAGCCACATACACAATTATTTAGCCCAAAATGTCAGTAGTCCTAAGGCTTAGAGACACTGTGCTAAGGTAAGGGCACTGTTTGGGAAGATATAAGACCCTGTACATGGAATGGAAACATTCAGGTAGATGAGAACTTTGAACCTCTAAATCCTCCTGAAATTTCCTGGCTGGTTGAAATGGATCCTCATCCACATATAAAGAAATCAGATTTCCCTTGCAGAAAAACTGTATGTGAAGTTGCTGATCTGACAAATCCTGGTCAATAAAAATAATCAGAAACCATTTGCTTTCACAAGGCAGGGACAGCAGTGTGCCTTCACTCTCTTATCCCAAAGTTATGTCAACTCTCTTATTCTGCCACAACAGAGGCTATTCTCTGCTGCACTGTTGTCTTTCTATTCCATAGAAAATCACAGTAGCCTATTACACTGAAATAATTATGTTTAGCTGGATCTGTTGAGAAGGAATGAGTAAGCACCCTACATATTTTAGCAGGACATATGCATGCCAGAAAATGGGGTAGAAACCCTACAACAATTCAAGGGCCTGACATATAAGTAAAGTTTCTAAGTGTGCAATAGTCCAAAACAGATAGGTATGTATATTCCCTCTAAAGGGACAAAAATGTTCCTTTCCTTCCACTAGTCACCACAAAGGAAAGCATAATGCATGATATGGCCTCTTTGGATTGTGGAAGAAACACATAACATACTTGGGCATCTTGCTCTGACTCCTTGCCAGATAACTGGTAAGTCTTCCTGTTTTCCATAAGGCCTGAATCCAGAGAAATTTCTACAGAAGTTCCTGGATATAAGCTGCTTTATGGCTCTGTTATGTGATGACCCAGTGCATCCAATTGTAGTAGAAAAATCTGTGGCAGACTGAGATGCTATAAAGAGTTTCTAGCAAGCCCTAATATAAAAATTACAGAACAGATCCCAAGGTTTTGGAGCAGGAATTCTAGTAATACTAATAGTGCTTTATTTGAAAAGCAGCTCCTAGATTCCTGCTAAGCCATGGGAAAGACTGAACACCAGGCTATGGCTGAAACACCAAGTGACTATGTGACACAAACCACCCATCATAAACTGAGTGCTATATGATCTGCTGAACTATCAAACTGGAAGTGCAGAGCAGAATTCCATGGTCAAATGGAAATGGTATATATGAGGTCAAGCATGCACAGGTCAGAAGAAGAGTAGATTGTACAGCAAATGGCGCAACCTTCCACGGCACTTACTCCCACAGCCTCAGCGCATCCGCCTCGACCCACACAGCCGCCTCATACGGAGCTCCCTAGAACCAGGAAAGAGAGAAGGGAAAAGCATGGCCTGGTTTGCCACATAGTACGCTCAACTGAGTCAGAAGTGAGTAGACAATAGATTGTGAACCCACTCAAGGCTGACCCTGAAAGTCAATGGTAAGGGGAAACCCTCCCAATGGGCAGACACTTGGGAAATACACAGAGCTGTTTCCATCACATGCAGAGAGAAAGAGCCTACTACATCTACCCTGATTAGTCAGTCACCAACAGGTAGACAGACTGTCAGAAACATACCAAGAACAAGAAGGAAATATTGGCGACACAGGCATGTATAAGGAAGGACAGCTTAGAGTGAGTCCAGAGTATGTGTGAAGAAGTCCACGTCCCATGGGCATCCTCACCAGAGGGCACTGGTGGCACAAAGGCTTAGTAATCACACAGATGAAAGGACCACCTTTGTGTAGCCAGTCACCGTCACCTCTTTCCCCAGTTAGCCCAGCACTTGATCAATACACCCACATAAAGTTTTAACCACAGGTTAAAGAAAATGCGTCAACCAGCCAAGGTGCTGACAGAGGAAAAAAAAGCTATGGTTATCAACTTATGCCTATGACCAGCTTCAGACTAGACTGAAGCGTCTATATTTTATATTAATTATTTTTTACCACTACCTTTTAATGCACACCAGTAGAGGCTAGCATTTTAATTAGATTCCTGGTGGGAGTCTAACTTAATAGATCTCCTCCTGTGTGTGTGCTCAGTCGTGTCTGACTCTTTGCAGCCCGTAGACAGTAGCTTGCCAGGCTCCTCTGTCCAGGGAATTTCCCAGGCAAGAATACTGGAGTGGGTTGCCATTTCCTTGTCCAGGGAACCTTCCCAACACAGGAATTGAACCCACATCTCTGGTGTCTCCTGCATTGGCAAGCAGGTTCTTTATTAGCTGAGCTACAGGGGATCTCCTCCTACTAAGATCCAACAGCTGATGGGCTTTTGGGTTTCCGTGGAGTTGGAACCATAGGTATTTTTCCTGACAAAGGAGTAGAACCCTGTTCCGTGCCCTCGGTGGCTGGCCCCCATGGAATACATGACCTAGGCTCCCCTGTCACCTCTGGCTTTTGGTTGGTTTCGCCAGTGGGAGGGGACTGGGAAATTGGAGGGAAAAGAGGCTGTACTTACTCCCCCAGCTCCCTCTATACAAAATTTCCATTTATAAAACAGCTTAGAGCCATAGATTCTGCTCCGCAAGCTCTCTCTTATGACTTCAGCTCTCCCTGAGTTCCTAACAGCTCCTTGTCCCTGCGCCTTCAAGCCCAAGGGTAGCAATGGTTTGCAAACATGCAGTTGTTAACCCCAAGGTGCATCCCCACCTGCTGCAGGTTCCCACCATCCAGTCCTCACCACTGTAAACAGTTTCCTCTTTACCCTCTCTTAAAGTGTCCTTTCAGTTTTCTCTTTTCTGCTACAGGCAGCTTCACTTCTCAGAACAGAAAACCTAAGGTCTAGAAGAGGGATGGATCTAGCTGTTCCCCAACCACCTGCAGGCGCCTCTCTGGGGACCAGATCACAAGGCTCTGCCTGGATACCATCATCCAGGGAACACGCCTCTAGAAATCCCTTTGTCTGTACTCAGACCACAAAATAGTTTTCAGGCTGGTGAAAAGTGTTTCCAGAGAGCAGAACAGAGTCAGTGCTGAGCTAGTTTCCAACCCTAGGTTCTAGGGTCCCAGTGTGGGACGCTCCCGTGCCCTCTGCTCTCATCATTTCACAGAAGAGACATATATTCAAAAGGAACCATTAACTGGATCTGCCAGCCTCTTCTGCCTGAATTACCCTGGGATGGCCAGGACTGGTCTACTTCTCAGGAAGGACCTCAGCTTCCCATCACCCTCATTTACACACACAGGTCCATACACAAACACATGCACTGATCTCACTCCATGTACCACTCTGCACCAGGCATGGCAGTAGTTATGATTTTTGTTGTCTCATAGACTGGAGGAAGATTCCCTAGGCAAACAGAGATCACTTTTGAAGTGGAAAGGAAAGATGAGAAATGGCTAAACACACACAATGGAAAATTATGCAGCTATTAAAGATATTTATGGAGAGTCTGAAACAGTACAGAAAGCGTTTATGACAAAAATGTAAAGAGGAAAAAGCAGGGTACAAAACAGTATCTATATAGTATGCTATCACTGTGTAAAAATGCATAAGGAAAAAATGGGCTGGAAGGAAATGCACCATAATGTTAACAGTGGAATGCAGGGTGACATTGCTCTGAATGTAACAAAGGTTTTGTACTAGGCATCCATTACTTTATGTTCTATCTTAACCTTCTTGTTTATACAAGTAGTTTTGAAAATTATTCTCATTTTTAAAACACTCCAGCTGTAAGTACGAAACTCAATAAGGATGCCAATCCCAGTGCCCTCCCCAGATGATCTCTGTTTTCAGTTTGTTTTGTACTTTTTCATATACATAGAGAAATAAAGTTCATTTACAGGGAGGGGGGTGCACCTGATGGGAAGAACTGACTCATTAGAAAAGACCCTGATGCTGGGAAAGATTGAGGGCAAGAGGAGAAGGGGACGACAGAGGATGAGATGGTTGGATGGCATCACCGACTCAATGGATATGAGTTTGAGCAAGCCCCGAGAGTTGGTAAAGGACAGAGAAGCCTGGCATGCTGCAGTCCATGGGGTCGCAAAGAGTCGGACACAACTTAGCGACTGAACTGAACTAACATAACTGGGGGTTTGTTATACAAATTGTTCTGCTAGTTACCTTTTTCACTTAGTAATAAAACTTGGGGGGATTATGTAATACTACACACATAACTAGCTGAAGGATTTTTAACCTTTAAAAGCAGGTCTAGTAGGACTATTTCACAGTTTAATTAACATTCAGGACATTTGTTTCCATTTTGTCACTGTAAAAAAAATAAGTTGTAATGAACAGTCCCTTGAATGTCTCTTTGCACACATTTGGACTATGTTTCCAGAGAGACATTAAGAAATGGGATTTCCAGTTGAAGATCTGGATATTTTAATATTAAGAGTTCCCAAGGACAGATCAGATTTCCCCAGACACCATTGGCTACTTCCAAGGAAACTGGGGGTCTCAACTGGTCAGTGGGTCCTAGGGCTCTAGAGGTGAGGTTTCCTAGCTCCTGGGGATTCATGGGGTCGCTGAGGGACTGTCCAGCATGGAGGAACAAAGACTCTCCACACTGGCCCACCAGATATGCCCTAGGGATCAGACCACAGATCCTGCCTGGTTCCAGTCTCCTGAAGCATTCTATTTTATATTCAGATTATGAAAAGCAGTATAGCCAAGGGAGAAAGGTTTCTCAAAGAAAGCCCAGCACCCACTTAAAGCTCACCATGAACCTTATATCTCATGCAGAAAGGAGTTTGTATCTCTAAAGACCTCACCCCCTGGGAGTCTGAAAGTCAAACCTAAGCATGTTAATATTCCCGCTGCTTCATACCTGGAAGAAACATAATATAACAATGTCCTTGTTTCTGAAGAAATGATGTCTTAACTCACAGAAGTAAAATGCTTTCCAACTCAACCTGATCTCTGTCTCACCAGACAGCCTGGGTCTCAGCAGGGGTCCCTTGGCCTTTCATACCTCAGGCAAAGCTCTCAACAAAACCTCCTTTAAGGACCTCTGAACAGGCCTCAGAAAGGCCTGTGCACTCCCACCTCTGATCCCTCTGGATCCAAGGCCAGGAGCCAGGCCCAGGGTCTGCCTGAGACCTCACCCTCCTGCCTGGGACTCTTCCTGCAGGCCCCCTCTATCAGGGTCAAGGGCATGGCCCAGCAGCAGAGAGGAGGCCCAGCAGCTGGGACAAGATACACGGTGACACTGGAAAGGCTCCCACAGGGGCTCCTAGGTCCAGAGGAAGGAGAGGCGTCTGTATCTCGTGTCTGTGGTGAGGCCCCCCACCAGCCATTACCCCCAGTTTAAACTCTTAGACTTGCTATGACTTGGGGCAAACTATAAAACTGAATCCACGTGTCTAAACATTAATAGTGGCCAATTACCTACCAATATGCAGTGTGTTAGTTGCTCAGTCATGTCTGACTCTATGTGATCCCGTGGACTGTAGCTTATCCTCAGAACAAACCCCAAATCCCTCCCTTTGGCTGCCCTCCCAGTTCAAGGTCGTCATCCCTCTCCTGGGGGACTACTGGAGCCCCCAACTTGTCTCCCTCCTTCCACTCTTGGCCTCTAACAGTTTATCCTCTACACAGTAGTCAGAAAGATATTTTCTTATAAAATAAATTGTATAATGTTACTCCCCTACCCAGAAACTTCAAATAACTTCCTATTGCGCTTGGAGAAAATGCAAATCTATCACAGCCAACAAGTCCCCAAAAGATCCAACCCTGCCTACTTCGGCAGCCTCTTCTCCTCTCCACCATCTCCCCACTTTCTACCCATCTCTCGTTATCCCTTCAACATGTCATACTCGTTTCTGACTCAGAGTCTGATTTAGGTTTCCCACAAGCAGAAACTGAGAGGAGGTTCACAAGAAAGTGACTTATGAAGGGAGAATTCCCACAAAGCCGGTAAGGAAGTGAACCATAAGGATCAGGAGCGGAGGAAGCCAGGTGAGCAAGTACCATCTACAAAGTCCCACAGTCGGTTGCCTGACGCACTACCTCCAGGGAATCTGGGAAACTCCCCTGAAGGACAAAGCGACTGGCGGTACACGCGGGCACCCAGCAGTCACTGGTTAAAAGCTGCTTCCAGGAAGTTGCAGAGCACGAAATTCCCAGGTATCTTCAGCTGTCTTTGTGGAGGGAAAGGAGCTCCAGCAGCCTGAGGTCAGTTTGCCAGCAAAGAGTGGCAGGCACCAGCAACTGGGAGGGAAGGCAGGAAAGGATGATGGAGATGGACAGGAGTGTGCACGAGCCTAGGAAGGGATGCACAGAGACAGGGACAGAGCAGCCACGTCCTCAGCAAAGGGTCTCTGCCTGCTTGTCACTTTGCTTCATCCCATAACTCACTTTGAAAGTGAAAGAGGAGAGTGAAAACGTTGGCTTAAAACTCAATATTCAGAAAACTAAGATCATGGCATCCAGTCCCATCACTTCATGGCAAACAGATGGGGAAACAGTGGAAACAGTGACAGACTTTATTTTGGGGGGCTCCAAAATCACTGCAGATGGTGACTGCAGCCATGAAATTAAAAGACGCTTGCTCCTTGGAAGAAAAGTTATGACCAACCTAGACAGCATATTAAAAAGCAGAGACATTACTTTACCAACAAAGGTCTGTCTGGTCAAGGCTATGGTTTTTCCAGCAGTCATATATGGATGTGAGAGTTGGACTATAAAGAAAGCTGAGTGCCAAAGAATTGATGCTTTTGAACTGTGGTGTTGGAGAAGACTCTTGAGAGTCCCTTGGGCTGCAAGGAGATCCAACCAGTCCATTCTAAAGGAGATCAGTCCTGGATATTCATTGGAAGGACTGATGCTGAAGCTGAAACTCCAATACTTTGGCCACCTGATGCAAAAAACTGACTCATTGGAAAAGACCCCGATGCTGGGAAAGATTGAAGGTGGGAGGAGAAGGGGACGACAGAGGATGAGATGGTTGGATGGCATCACCGACTCAATGGACATGAGTTTGAGTGAACTCGGGGAGTTGGTGATGGACAGGGAGGCCTGGTGTACTGCAGTCCATGGGGTCACAAAGAGTCAGACACAACTGAGCGACTGAACTTAACTGAACTGATAACTCACTCTCCACTTCCACTAAGGTATCCACTCAGATGTGGGCCCAACAACCTAAAGTAACCTTCCCTCGCATCCTGTCATCCTCACCACCTTAACCTACTTTCCTTTTCTCCATGGTACAAACCACCACGTGCCATGATCTGGCTCACTGATTGTTCTCCTGCGTCTCCCCTAGACTAGAAGGGGGGCCCCGTCTGGCTCCCTCTCATCTGTGTCCCGGGCACTTAGCATAGTGGGTGTCTTAAGCACACTTGCTTAGTGCTGCCTGGCACATCTCAGGCAATTTATGCAACTGTTTTTTTTTTTATATACTTAACAAGAACTTGTGTAGCAGCTACTTTTCTAAATTCCTTACAACTCACTTAATTCTCTGAGTAATCCAGTGGGGTAGGTCCTGTTATTATCTTCATTTCACATGTTGGGAAGCAGAGACTCAGGTTAAATAACTTGACTGCAGCTGTACAGCCGGGGAGAAGTGTAGACAGGGAGTCAGGCCATCCAGTTGGCTTCAGAGGCTGTACCACCTCTAAAATGACCAGCCACAAGGTAGGCACTGGGGCTTCCCTGGTGGCTCAGACAGTAAAGAATCTGCCTGCAGTGCAGGAGACCCACGTTCCATCCCTGGGCCAGGAAGAGTTCCTGGAGAGGAGATGGCTACCCACTCCAGGATTCTTGCCTGAAGAATTCCACGGACAGAGGAGCCTGGCGGGCTATACTCCATGGAGTCACAAAGAGTTGAACGCTACTAAGCGGCTCACACACACACACACACACACAAAGTATGTATCGTTATCCTCTATTTACAGAAGCGGGAACAGTGGCTCAGTGACGTGACATGACTTTCCCAGAAGTGGTGGCAAGTGCGGCTTGGATTCTGATCCCTAAGCTGGTTCCCCCACTAAGGTGCCAACATGAGTGGACTTCTATGGGCAGCATAAGAAGAGCCCCCATCCCTCTTTCTGTGGCTTCCTGCACGCTCTTAGCCCTCTCCATTGGTCCCTGGTGGTGATTTCTAGCCCACTTCCTGGGGAGCAAGGAAGCACTGCCCAACAGCTGAGGAAGTCTCTCAGGAGGGATTAACTCTGTGTGATTCCCACTGAGACATGGGCGTCCCAGGACCAAAGCCCTTCTCTCCTCCCACAAGCTATACACATTGGACAACCAGAGTTGGGATGCTGATGTGATCCAGACACATTGCAACCAGTAAATCCCACGGCAGCCTGTTCAGCTGCCCCACTAGAGGTTGAACAAAACTCTCACAAGGTTCCAGACAAACACAGCCAGTAATGCTTAAGCTGTGTGTGTGTGCGAGAGAGAGTTGGAAGGGGTAAGAGAAGCTGGAGGGACACGTACACAGGCAGATAGATGAGTGAGGCAGTGATCGGACATCCCACCTCTCAGGCTGGAAACTTCCACCAGTCAGAGCAAGACCCTGTTAACCCAGACGCCACATGACTGGAGATGGACGCCTCAGTACGGCCTCCCATGCCGCTCGCCAGGCAGGACAGCTCACCTGAAGGGAGCCCTCCGACCAGCAGAGCGATTCCTGCCACACCGAATTTACCCTGCCCATCCAAGCACCTTTTCACAAAGATGCACACACCCCACCCTCAGCCAGCATGCCCACTTCCGGGCTCAGCTTGCCAACAATTACAGCAATTCCCAAATTGCTATAGACAAGTCACTGGGAGCTACTCAGGACCTTCTAATTAGTGTTATATGCTGATTATCTGAGGCTATTGATATTGGCCCTAATCAGCAATTATAATTCTCACATAAAATATTTAATGACCATTCATAATACAAGAAATCTGATTAAGGAGAGAGCATTTTGCTTGGATTTCCACAGTGGTTTCCTGAAGACTCAGCTTGTTTTTGGTTTTTTTTTTCCTAGGCAAGAGTAAATACATTCAACACAATTACCTACCAAAGGAGGTGGAAAATAGCAAATTCAGATTCAAACCCCACCCCCACTCCTCTGAAACATTCAGCAACAGCTACCACAAAACAGGCAGAGACCATGGACTGATGATTCACAAATACGAGTGGCCAACAAATCTCACTGAAAATCAAGAAATACACATTTAAATTAGATACAGTCCCTT
This sequence comes from Bos indicus, assembly GCF_029378745.1. Classification (NCBI taxonomy): domain Eukaryota; kingdom Metazoa; phylum Chordata; class Mammalia; order Artiodactyla; family Bovidae; genus Bos; species Bos indicus. The sequence continues at coordinate 45,151,510 of NC_091766.1, forward strand.
CGATCAAATCAGCAGACTGACAACTCTACCCCTGCAGCTGTTGGTTAAAATGTGTGCTGCTCACCAGAGTTTTTTCTGCCACATCTTCCCCTCCTCTGGAGAAGGCACCCTCCTGCAAGGAATCACCCTCCACCCCACCCCACCCCCACCACCCCATCCACAGTCACGTGGCTAGAAGTGGCGCAGTCATGTTCTGCCTTTCCGCCACTTGCAGCTACTGCAAATAGCCAGAATTAGAACTCTGAGCTAAGCTGGGCCCCCTCTTAGGTACCCACCCTGCCCTCCATGGTGGGTCAGGATGGGCCAATATGACACTTCCCTGTGAGCTTTCAATTTGGGACAGAAGGATAAGTGTTACTCCCTCTCTAGTGTTAAGGTGCAAGGTACAGGCCAGGAGCCAGTGGTAAACACATTCTGTTAAACTCACTGTGTCATTTACACACAGCTTCACACAACCCAAGACCCGGAACAGGCTAAAGTCAGTTAGCACAGTGGTCATGCCCTCCGCCCCTGCCTGTCACCCTCAGAAACGATGGCAACTTGCCTGAGTTTTCATCCCAGGCGCAGTCCTGAGCACACCCAGGGAGCCCGAAGTGGGCTGGGCATCAGGCCCTCATGTCGCCTTTGGGAGATAGGGGAGCCCTGTGCCATGTCACTGTCGGGCAGCTGGGGGAGGTCTCGGGAATGCAGGGCACTCCCTCCTGCGAGAACTACAATTATTGCTTGAACCACCAGGTCTCAGTAAGGCCGCCAACACACAAAAGATTCCAAATGTAGAGTTTAAGATGTGATCCCCAAAACTTTAGGATCTCCCTTTAGGTGGAACAACCCAAGTATAGAAATTCCCAAATGCTCTTGGCTTTGCAGCCCTCTTGTCTTCCAAGGAGCTCGATGGCTTTCCTCTTCCAAGATTCCTTCTCTTCCCTGAGCTCGACACAGTTAAGTGAATTCTCACACGACTTCTAAATGTGGGCACAATTCAAATCAGACAAACAGGGTCCAGCTCCTCACAGGCCAGAAGGGGCCACTTTAATAAATAAATAGGAACACAATCTACCATTGTACCCAAAGACATTCCTGTCTCATGCTATCACCCCCGTGCAAGTATTAATATCACCTTTCACTCAAAGGCATGGTGGTTGGGCAATAAATTAGCCTTATCTCTACATAAATCTGTAAACAGTCCAGCCCCAGCCACACAGACACACATCCTCAAGGGCCCTCTTACTTCCTTCATCATGGTAGAATCTTCTGCCTAGTCTGAACTCCAGGCAATATCTTTTAAACCTTCCTTCTGCTGTGTGCAAAATGCCTGAGAAGCAAAATCCAAGTCCTTTTTCCAGCTGTCAGCTCACAGAATGGTTGAGCCAGCCTCGTACCCTTCCTCTCGTACGTGCCAGGCTGCCTTGCCCATTTCAGCATGCGGCATCTCTAAGACGTATGAAGAAGCATTTCTCTCTGCAGACCGGTCTTTAGTTCAAGGGAAATTACCACAACTTGACTGGTGTTGGAATCTGAGAGAAAATGAAATCACCTTCATGTGGCTCCTTTTACCAGGTTTGTAAGAAACAGTAGAAATTCCTTCCCACCCCCACCTCCATAGTTTGCCTTATTCTGGGTTGGTGGGCTCACACACAGGACTTCGGAAAGCTGCTCCTATGCAGGCCTGCCTGTTACTTCTCTGCTCTCAAGTCAGACTGCCGGGGTTCAATCCTGCCTCCACCACTCACTAGTTCTGTGACCGTGGGCACATCCCTTAATATTTCTAAGTCTCAGCTTCATCATCTACTGAGTTGAGAGGTTAGGTGGAAAAGCACATACAGAGCATTTAGCCCAGACTTTGCACCATGAGGAATTTTAGATAAATGTTAGCTATTGTTATTAATAATATTAATGGTCCACTAATGCAAACTTGAAGTAGACAAGTAGGGCATACCCTGGTAATAAACGGCTTCAGCCTTTGAAAAGTTGGCTTGCTGATATTTATGGCTAATCTGACCACAAACTAAGTCAGTTTCGTGGAGGCATAATCTGAGACCAGGAAGGCCGAGTGCTTGCCCCCAAACTCCAACCTCTAAAAGGCCAGGCAGGGCTAAAAGTCCCACACTCACCTCTCCATTCTGGAGAGAACACATCCTTCCTTGACCTGTACCCATTAGAGAATTCATTTTATATGCAGGTTGTGAGAGACATCATTGTTATCCCCATTCTGAGGGTAAGAAGCCTGAGGCCTAGAGAGGTTAAGTAACTTACCCCAGGTTGCCCAGCTTGTAAACGGCAGAGAGGGATACAATCCTATATCTGCCCGAATCCCAAGCCTCCAGTATTAACGAGGAGGTCATATTACTGCTTTTTCCACTCCAAGGAAAAACTTTTCATCTTGCCTAACAGCAGGGCAGAAACAAGGAGAATTCAGCCAAGTGGTGACTTTGGGAGGAAAGATTAGTGGCCCAGGGGACCAGGGCCAGGGGGGTGATGAGAACCCAGCTGATCAGGAACATGCTCCTTCACCTCTGACCGCCAACAGGACTGGATCTTCCCTGGCACCAAGCTCACCCACCTCCCCCTGTGCCTCCCTTCACAAAGCCCCTGGGTCGCACAGTATGCTTACTGCACACCCCACTCAGCCCTCCCCTCTGAGGCCCACACTCCTGCAGCCACGACATCTGCCTCTTCCTCCTGATGACTGTTGGTAGCTGAGCTCCAGGGACAGGGGGCCTAAAGCAAAAACAAGGACTGCAGGTAGAAACACACCCTGATTCCAAGAGATGCTGAAGCCAAGAGGGACACTCCACAGGGAAGAAGTGTCCAGGAGCGTGTGTGATGACCCTTTAGCTGGTAACTAACACCCACCCCTAGCCATCCAGCCTCAGCTGGAGCACCATGTGGCCAGCCCAAAGACCTCAGGAAAGAGAGAAGAAGGAAGAAGGTGCCTGCCTTCCAGAAGCACAGCACATCCTCCAGGTAGAGCAGAGGGACCCTCATGGAAGCCCATGTAGGTGGCTCAGAGTAAGGTCTAGGTTCTGTTAGAGACAGAAATCGTGTCCAGGCCTGGGTCCAGCCAGGCTGCTGAAGCTTCTTGGAGGAAGCCAATATGCACCATTTGTTCACAGGGCCACCATCACCTGCCAGTTTCCCTAGACTCCTATGTTCACTGGCCGCATTAGGTCAGGGGCAATTTGCAGATGCCAGCCCACTAAGGGCCAGGTCTGCGCTGCTGCTGGGAAGGAAGCAGGACAACCATGACTCCTTTGCAGGGTTTTTGAGGACCCAGGAGTCATGTTGTGTAAAGACTCTCCCATGATATTCTGGTGTGCACTTTTGTGCTCTGGGTGAAAAGAGCAGGCAGAGCCTCTGCTGAGCCCTCGCTGGCGCCCTGTGTTCCCAGACACCACGCCCCGCCCCCAGACTCTTCTCCACCCAGGAGCCCAGTCCCAGTGCTCTATGCCTCCCAGGTGGCCTTGTACCCGCAGACACCCACAAAGGTGCTCATCACCTGTCCTACAACCTCTTTTGGGCAAAGCCACATCCTCAACCATCCCACTTCCCTGAAGTAGGGAGCAATTAAAGGGATGTTTTTTACTTTAATGGCCACAGTTAAATGTTTCATGGGCCAAAACTGAGGCCAGATCACTTTATAATTATTCTTCTGGCTCCTGCATAATTGATATCCCTTATGCACTTTTCATGATCTAATTTATCTATGTCCTGAACTATTTTGTAAAACCTGAATCCCATCTGTGATGATCTATGTCCCGTTAGAAAGTCTACAAGGGATTTGCTCCCCAAGCCCTATCGGTGGGCATAACTCAGCTTCACTGGGTGGAAGCAGAGGGGTGGAGGCCCAAGTCTAGACTGTTTCACTTAGAAAACACAATCAGGGGGCTCAGAAGGCAGGGGGATTCTCCAGAGAGGCCAGTCTCGGGACAAGAGGCAGGAAGGGAGGGGGCAAAGGGCTTCCTGGGGGCAGTGACAGAGTACCTGGAATTGTGATGACAACCATAGCAGTGACCACCACTCTCCTGAGACCTAGGGCCAGGTCTGTGCGAGTACTTTCCAGGCACTGTTTCATTCATTCCTTATTCATGAGGTCGGGACTCTCACCTTTTCCCCTTCACAGATAATAAAACTGAAAAGGAAGTAATTTGCTCAAGACCTCTTAGTTAGTGAGAAAAAATGGAATTCCAATCTGAGCAGGCTGATGCAGAGCTCAGGTTACTAACCTGTTTTCTTCTAAACTTCTGCTGCTACTGCTGCCAAGTCGCGTCAATCGTGTCCGACTCTGTGCAACCCCATAGACGGCAGCCCACCAGGCTCCGCTGTCCCTGGGATTCTCCAGGCAAGAACACTGGAGTGGGTTGCCATTTCCTTCTCAATGCATGAAAGTGAAAAGTGAAAATGAAGTCGCTCGGTCATGTCCAACTCTTAGCGACCCCATGGACTGCAGCCTACCAGGCTCCTCCGTCCATGGGATTTTCCAGGCAAGAGTACTGGAGTGGGTGCCATTGCCTTCTCCATCTAAACTTCTAGGTGAGTCTAATTCCTAAAACTTGCATATCCCAGGAACCTATAACCCTTGAGTTTCAATAACCAATCAGCAAGCCTTTTAGCATAGGGTTGCCAGATTTTGTTTAAAAAGAAAAAAAAAAAAAAGACACCCAATTAAATTTGAATGAAAGGTGAGCAATAAATAATTCTTTAGTATAATTATGTTCCAGACATGACATACAGTAGCCCATGAAATATCTGGGACATACTTATGTGGGTGCATTATTTATTATTTGAAATTCTAATTTAACCGGGTATCTCTATGTCACCTGGCAACATTCAGCATGTGTCCAGGCCTGTGCTTGGGGTTCTGGGACCTGGAAGACTGCCCTCAGAGAACCCAGAGCGTCTAGAGAAACAAGATGGACACCAGGACAAGCGATAAACATGGACAAGGTCACAGTCTGATTCAAATCTGCCCAGTAGAGAGCTGAAGGTTGTCAGGGATCAGAGGCTTACAAGGGAAAGGTTTTCTGGAGGAGCAGGGACTTGGAGAAGGGAGGAAGATGAGAAAAAAAACAGGAAGAAAGAGAAGCTGCTCTCCTAGCACATACCTACTCCCAGAACAGGAGGCCTGTGTTTCGGCTCCTGGATGCAGCCCAAACACCTGGGGTCCAACCCCCAGAGCTACAGGCTTCGAAGGAGAGCAACACTCAGCCCATCCCCCATGAGACACAGCCAGGAGTGGTCCAACTGCTACTCGCTTGGCTGACCCAAATCTACACAATTCCCCACACTCAGCCCCCCAGGCCTTTGCTTATTCTGTCTTCCCACCCAGAAGCCATCTGTCCGCCCCAATCCTACCTTCCTTCAGGGTCCAGTTCAGCTCTACCTTCCCTCAGAAGGCTCCACCCACGCTATTCCCCAAGAGCCATCTCAGGCCTGCTGGGTTACCCTTAGAACTCTTCCCTTATGCCAAACACTTATTATGTGCTTAGCACCTAGAATAAAACCTAGAACGCAGTTGGTACTCAATAGATGCTGAATGAATGAATGAGTGAGTGAGTGACAGTGACTGTGGCTTTGTTCCACGTGCTGTCTTCTATCTGTACAGCTCTCAGCAGAGAGAACAGAGGGCCTGCCAGGGGAGGGGGAGTAAAAACCTTCACCCACTGATGTCTCTTCCCACAATGCCCACACTCAGCCCAGGTCCTGGAGTGAGAACATGCAATTCCTGTCTGCTGGAGAGAGGGAGTTAAGATGGAGAAGAAGAAAGAGAACCCTCCTACATTGTTGGTGGGAATGTAAATTAGTACAGCCACTATGGATAACAGTTGGAGATTCCTTATAAAACTAAAAATTGAACTATCATGACCCAGCAATTCCACTCCTGGGCATATGCTCAGAAAAAAAAAAAAAAAAACAGTAATTCAAAAAGACATGCACCCCAATGTTCATTGTAGCACTATTTACAGTAGACATGGAAGCAACCTAAATGTCCATCAACAGAGCAATGGATAAAGAAGATGTGGTACATATATACAGTGAAATACTACTGAGCCATAAAAAGGAGTGAAACTGTGCCATTTGCAGGGACGTGGATGGACCTAGAGATTGTCATAGAGTGAAGCAAGTCAGAAAGAGGAAAAAACAAACATTGTACATTAATACACGTATGTGGATTCCAGAAAAAAATGGTATAAATAAACTTACTTGCAAAACAGAAACAGAGACACAGATGTAGAGAACAAATATATGGATACCAAGGGGAGTAGTCAGGGGATGGGGCAGACTGAGAGACTGAGATTGACGTATATACACTATTGACATTAAATACACTATTGATATGTAGAATAGATATATCAATACAGAGAACCAACTGTATAGCATAGGGAGCTCTATTCAATTCTCTCTGGTGACCTAAATGGGAAGGAAATCCAAGCAAGAGAGGATATATGTATACTTGTGGCTGATTCACTTTGCTGTGCAGAAGAAACTAACATGACATTGTAAAGAAACTATATTCCAATTAAAAAAAAAAAAAGATGGAGAGGAAGGAACCTGGCAGGGAGAACACAGGTCTGGGACCACCAGGGCCAGGCACGGGAACCATAGGCTCTGCTCCAGTTCCAACCATGGCTTGCTCTAGGGCTGGGACATGCCACAGGCCCCTCTTCTCTTCGGTCTCCTGAGCTAGAAACAGGCCACAGCACATTGCTTGTTGCTGAGATTACACGATCACTGTGATGGTGGTACCTACCCACCATTCATCCACACAGTAGGCCTGGATGCTTGGGACCTGAGGCCTGGTCCTTGGCAAGTTCCTCTCCTCCTGGCAGCCTCCTCAGTCCAAACTCGCCCCGGCCCTTGACGGTGATGAAGTCCTTCTCATGCACCAGCCACGGAGCCCTGCCCCCATCTGTGCTTCTCCAAGTCCAGCCTCCCTAAACAGAGGCCAAATAAAGATGGATATCCTCTCTCTCCCAGCAAACACAGCACCTCAGTCAATCTCTCGGCACTCGAACCACGCTTGTTGTTCTTGTGCGGAATTCCACAGATGCTTATAAACACTTCCATTACTTCTGAAGTTTTATTTATGGTTTTTGTTAAGCCTTTACTCTGAAATTTGCCATTTTAAACACTCCCTGACTGAGTAAGATTTATATGGTTTCTTCACACAGAAGCTACCTGTAATGGACAGAGCCAAAATCAATTCAGAGGGCCTCAAGAGCAGCTGACAACTCATTTTTATGGAGAGAGCGTTTTCTCAGGAATAGGAGGGAAAATATTAAGATCTCAGAAACGTCCGCTTCCCAAGAGGCTGATGACACAGAGCCTCTCTGTGCCTCCTGTGGAAACAAGGGTGCCTGTCTCCTCCGGGTGGAGGGGCGTCCCCTCCCCCTCGGTGGGCTCAGAATGCTCAGGGGATTACAAGCTGCCACTGAACCCAGTGATTCGATGGAGGCCAAGAACCAGAAGTGGCAGGAAGTCAGCCGTGACCCAAGTTTATTTCTCGTTCCAAAACACTCATCTGGAATACTGTGAAATCTCCCAGCTGTGGGATATCAGTTACCATCACGTCATTTGTTGGCATGCGGGCGATTTTATAGCTGGAATCAGGCCCTGGATTACAGTCTTGTGTTTTCAGTCCACAGGCAGCCACTATGCCTTGTCTAAAAGTCCAGTGCACTAGACGGGGAAATTGAAACTGACCTCCTAGGCTACGGGAGTTTCAGAAAAGGGGAAGTCTGTTTACCTGGGGCTGGGATCTACTGCTTCCCCCGTTTGTAGTAAAAGCTGGCAAAGCTTTTCTTACTCCTCAGATGTTTCCCTCTACTGGTATTTCTAAACATATGTTGCACTTTCTTCACAGCCATATCATTTTGACTTTTTTTCACAGTGTTCTGGGAAGGGAATGGAAGCTGAAGTGGGACCCCAGGGCTCTGCCGTCCTCCGCTCTGAGGGTAGAGCGATGCTGTCCCATTCCTCCTCCTGGTTCAGCGAAGGGTCTCCTTGCCCACGGCATTTCTGCGGGGAAAGGTTTTAGTACCCTGGTGCTCCCACCTTTCTGTTTAAGCTGTGTGCCTGGACACCTGGACTGATCTTACCGCAATAGTGAACCCCCCAGTCCATTGAAGAGTGACAGGGCCTCACTGGATGCAAGAGATAGGATCCACAGGCAGAGCCCTTTAAAGCCTTTAGAGAAGAAAATCAAATGATGTCATCTTTGGACTTTTCAGTACTTGGAATGATTTTCCTTTTTTTCAACAGTAATAATAGTGTTATAAGAGCATCTTTCTTATTATTTGTTTGCATCCCTCCCCCACCCTACTGGCTCAGTGGTAAAGAACCCGCCTGCCAATGCAGGAGACATAAGAGAGACAGGTTCGATCCCTGGATTGGGAAGATACCCTGGAGGAGGGCATGGCAACCCCTCCAGTATTCTTGCCTGGAGAATCCCATGGACAGAGGAACCTGGCGAGCTAGAGTCCACGGGATCGCGAAGAGTCAGACTGGGCATATGTTACACTGTTACACCCACACTTTCATGTTTTCAAATTAAAAAAAAAAAAGAAACTACAACATTTTCACTTTTTCTACAAGAATGCTTGAGATTTTAACAAAATTGAAATAAAATTCCCATCTGAAAGGAACCTCACCCTCATTTTTTCAAGCCTTGTTAAATAAATTAGGAAATATCTTCCTTTGAAGATCAATGGTATAGAGATGACTTTGAACTCTTAATATAAGGCATTAGCAAGATAATGTTAGGTTTTATTAAGAATGAAAAGAATTTACCAATTTTCTTCCAGTAACTCTCTGGATTCTGCAAGAAGCTAATCACTAGATAATTGTTCAGTGACTCCTCCGGTCCATTCAGAAATGTTTAGAGTGGAGGGAACAGAAGTTCCATAAGAGACTGTTTCCAAATGACTGAGCCCTGTAGCCTGGCAAGAAGACACAGGTCTGAAAAAAGCAGAATCCCAGAGAGCCTGGGTGTACTAGTCCACCATCACAACATACCAGACTGGGTGACTTTCCCAGAGACATTTACTTCCCACAGCTCTGGAGGCCAGAAGTCCAAGATCAAGGCTCTGGTGATTCGGTTTTTTCCTGACTTGCAGATGGCCTCAACTGGTCCTGTCCTACTTGGGCCTTTCCTCAGTGTGTGTACACAGACAGCAAGAGCTCTCCAGAGTCCCTTCTAATAAGGACACTAATCCTATCAGACCAAGACCCCACCCTTATGACTCCATTTAACATTAACTACCTCCTTGGAGGCCCCATCTCCAAATACAGTCCCGTGAGTGTTAGGGTTTCAACATGTGAATTTCACAGGGACACAAACACTGAGTTCATAACACTGAGTTCATAACAATTTGGTTCTACACTTCTCAGGAAATCCCTTCTTCAAGCCCCATTTCCAACCTCCACTGGGTGGTCCAAACCTTCTCTGTAACCCCTGCCTCTGGTCTCTCTCTCCCCTTCCCTGGTACATTCTTCATGAGCCCCCAGATTCCACAGGCCTCTTCCTAACACACCCCTCTGAGTCGTTTCTCTGCTCAAACACCTTAGTGGATTCCCTACTCTGTGCAGAATTAGGTCCATAATTCAGACAGTCAGTAAGCTCATTGATTAAAAATTTAAAGTCAGACAGACCAACGTGCAAGTTCTGACTCTGACCTTTAGTAGCTGTGTGATCTTGAATATTTTACTTAATGCCTCTGACCCTCGGGTTCATTTTCTGTAAAATGGGAGAAATAACAGCTACCACTTCATCAGGTTCTGAGGAGGCAAAGAGAGGGATTGTGGGAAGTGCTTAAAGAATGCCTGGCACTTAAAGCTCAATAAAACATTAGCCCTGGTTGTCATTATACACCATCAACCCCTCGGTGATCTCATCTCGTCTTGTGGCTTTAATACTATCTACAAGCCAACGGTTCCTAAATTTACATCTCCAGCACAGTCCCTCTCCAGAACTCTCCTGCACATCTCCATGCAGACGTCCACAGACATCTCGAGTTTGTCATGCCTAAACCAGCTCCTGATCCAACACCAACCTGCTCCACCCATGGCCATCTCAAACCCGATCACTGAGACTGAAACTGTGGCTTCACCTTGGAGTCTTCCTGTCTCTCACACCCACACTCAGTCTGTTAAGAAATCGTCCATGTCAAGAACAGAGCTACTTGCCACCATTTCCCCAGCCCACGTCACCATCACCTCCCACCTGGGGCTGCAGCAGCCTCCCAAACGGTCTCCCTGACCCCAGGGAGGTTGCTACGGTCAGGTTTGCACACAACACACTGAATGACACTTTTAAAACAGCAGTCACATCACCTCTCTCCTCCACTCCAAGTCCCCCAGAGGCCCCCACAACCACTGAGGCTGAAGTCCAAAGCCCTGCTCTGGCCTCAAGCCCCCGTGACTCTCTGGTCTCTCCTACCACTGTCCCCCACCCACCCTACTGAGGCCACAGGGGCCTCCTGCTGCTCCTAACACATCAGCTCTCCTGCCCCAGGCTCTGATGCCTAGAATGCTCTTCCCCAAATATCCCCCTGGCTGACTCCTCACATCCCTCTCACATTACTAAAATGTCATCTTCTCAAAGAGGCCTCCTTTGCAACCCTGGTCAAAATTATAACCTTCCCCAAACACACACACACACACACCACTGGGGTCCCCACTCTCTACTCATTCTGCCCCCACCACGTACCTCTTCCTAACACACTATGTGTAATATTTTTCTGTTTTATTTATTTGTTTACTGACTTCCCATGCCAGAGGGAGTGCCACATATCTGTTTTGCTCACAGTTGCACATCCACCCCCTAGCAGAGTGTTCAGCACATTGCAATCACTCAGTAAGGAATGTCAGCTGAATGAAGCCTCAGCCAGTGAAAAGTGAAAGTTAGTCACACAGTCTTGTTCAACTCTGCGATCCCATGGACTGTGGCCTGCCCAGTTCTTCTCTCCTTGGAATTCCTTGGAGTGGGTTGCCATTTCCTTCTCCAGGGGATCTTCCTAACCCAGGGATTGCCCCAGGTCTCCTGCATTGCAGGCAGATTCTTTACCAACTGAGCCACTTACTCAGCCAATAACTCACACATTTATTCAATAAATGCCCACTGAGCATCTTCAAAGTTCATTAGAGCCTCAACCTTTCCAGCCACTTTCAGAACGTTCCTCCACAGCACCTCTTATCAAGTGGCTCCTGTCTCTCTGTCTACATACCTATGTTTCAGACAAACTTTCCCTAGAGCCTTACCCACCCATCTCCACATGTGGAAATCCCATCCATCCTCCAAGAGCCAGCCCATCTCTTCCGTGAAGCCCTTGTAGCCAGTGAGGGTACTTGCCCTGAGTTTCTTGCCCTTGGGCTGTTCCACAGCTTTCCTCTGCCCATATCCCCATCCCACTGAGCACCATCATAAATTGTGATCTATCCCTTATTCCCTGCTAACCTCTGAGATCCTCAGTGTCAGAACCACATTTGCTCCTCTCAGTCTCGCCCGCTGTGCCAGAAAAACTGAGACATGCACTTGCAGGCATCTGCATCAGCCCATAAATGAAGAAGTCAAAAGTAAGCCCTAGTTTTGGAGAGTCAGCTAATTCAGCCCTCTGAGACAAGAGTGACATGGAATGATGCAATTACCTTCCTCTGGCCTGGATCCCAGCCCCATCAGCAGCCCTGGAAGGAATAAGCTGCCTCTCCTGGAGATGAGTCTCCATCACACCAACCCAAGTGCAGGCCCCTCCCCTGCCACAGTGATGTGCAGCCCTCCCCTTGCTTCTGCCCCCACCCTGGCCCCATCAAGACAGCCCCCCCCCCCCCACCATTACCTTGGAGGAAAATCCCCAACAGGACTCTGGGCACTTCAGAAAACAAAAATGCTACACTCGGTACACATGTGGGGCTCTTCATGGCGCCACACACTAGTTCAGCTGGGTTTTATCCTTGTTATGTTGTTCAATTCCTTGCTCCAAAGAAGGATAGAGCACCCTCATGTATATGATCAAAAACACCCTCCAGTCCTGCCCGGAGACCTCATTCTGTGGGAAACCAGCTGACACATCACCCATACATGCTGGAGCTCAAGTGTCCCCCAAGGTGGCTTGCTCATCCACACATGTCCACTTAGGAACGAAAAGAAGAAAAACACCTGTGTTTCCAACACTTTGTCTGGCTACCATCCCACTCTTAGCAGGGGACTAATGGCACCAAGGTTGGGAGAGGAGAGACCTCTGCTTTAATCCCATTTCTGCTCCTTTCGCTCATCTTCCTGGAGGGGAACTCAGTGGAAGCCACGCAAAGTCAAAGGAGCAGGATTACGTTAAATCAGACCTCCTTCCCCAAGTCAACACTGATCCCACGGCTCAAAGCAGCAATCCAAGTTTTATTTGCTCATAAACATTAATGGGACTGAACCTCAGAGAAAGGAACAGGAAAAGTCAAATGCTAGAGAGCAAGGGGTCCCGTAAAACACAGGCATGGGGAGGGGGCTCCGAATTCTCCCTCCACACAGAGACTGGACTGTCTTTGCCAGCTTGGGGGGGTGGATCTGGGTGGCTCTTCTAATTTCTTGAAATTCTACACTTTTCTCGAGGTAGCAAAAAAACACTTAAAATACGAGAGATGGCTTTAACGGCCCAACCTTTGCCGAACAGCAGAGTGACAGCGCCTGCCAGCAGGCTCGTCTCCCAGACTGAGCGGAGGCCCGGGGAGGGGCCAATGTCACAGCAGGGTCAGGACACCCTAGCAGAGAGCTGAGAGACCTCCATCCCAGCCTTGCCTTCTCAGTCACAACCCAAGTGGTTTTAGGAAAATTCATAGGACCTTTCTTGGCCTCTGCTTTGCCATCTCTAATGCAGGGCACATCTCTTCTGCCAGCGGAAGGGATCTGGGACTGTGTGATTAATGAGACTGTCTGTGATTAATGAGCGTGTATTATGAGGCAGGCCTGGGCTAAGCGCTTTGTACACCCTAACTTACTCAATTCTTTCAACAATCCTATGAGATAGGTACTATGATCCCATCTTACAGGCTGAGAACCTGAGACTCAGAGAGCCTAGGCCCTGATCCCAGGTCTCAAAACCAGAAGGGAGCAGAGCTGGGAACGAAACCCAAATCCATGTTAAGTGCTTTTAAAGATGAAGGCACGGAAGAATTGTGCTTCTGAACTGTGGTGTTGGAGAAGACTCTTGAGAGACCCTTGGACTGCAAGGAGATCCAACCAGTCCATCCTAAAGGAGATCAGTTCTGAATATTCATTGGAAGGACTGATGCTGAAGCTGAAACTCCAATACTTTGGCCACCTGTTGTGAAGAGCTGATTCATTTGAAAAGACCCTGATGCTGGGAAAGATTGAGGGCAGGAGGAGAAGGCAACGACAGCAGATGAGATGGTTGGATGGCATCACCGACTCAATGGACATGGGTTTGGGTGGACTCTGGGAGTTGGTGATGGACAGGGAGGCCTGGCGTGCTGCAGTTCATGGGGTCGCAAAGAGTTGGACATGACTGAGCGACTGAACTGAACTGAACTGACTGAAAGACATAGGCTATCAGACCTGATTCCATGCAGAATCCAGGGCCCAGGCCTGGCACACAGTAGATGCTTAAGCAAAGCCTATTCAGTTGAATTGAAGTCTACTTCCTCGGACTTTCATGCCAGAGCAGCAGCCTTTCAGAGGCTCCTTCCCCTGTACAGGCTAGAAGCAGCCCTGGGTCTGTTTTTCTCCTCTACAGGGAAAAGAACCCCAGGAGAGAAGAAGTTATTTCTGACCAGGTGGTGCAGTGGTAAAGAACCTGCCTGCCAGTGCAGGAGACATGAGAAACACAGGTTCGATCCCTGGGTTGGAAAGATCCCCTGGAGAAGGAAATGGCAGCCCACTCCAGTATTCTTGCCTGAAGAATCCCATGGATAGAGGAGGCTGGTGGGCTACAGTCCATGGGGTCATAAAGAATCAGACATGACTGAAGTGACTTGGCATAGCACAGCACATAGCTCTGTATCCAGGTTTTAACTGAGAGGAGGGAAAAGAGCATATTTTCTTTCCTAACTTCTTCTCTTATTTGAATATTGGATTTCCATGTTGTTGGGGTTGTAGAAGCCTGGTTCCCCAGAGGAATTCCCCAAGAAGCCATCTGCTCATGTGCTTCTGAGACACCTTGGCAGAGGGAAATACAGGATGCTAATCAATCATCCGAGGGGGCCGCTCACTCTCTCCCTGGGAGATGGGTAAGCATGTGGCCTGGAGCAGGAGGGCTATGTCATCAAAGGTACACAGATTCAGGCCTTGCACATGCTCTGGCCACTGCAGGAGTCAGGTCAGGTTTGTCCAAGCCAGAGGACAGGGCAATGGAGAGCCAGGACTGCAGGCCAGACAAGGCCTTGGAGAGGCTGACACCGCGTATCAGAAATGCCAGGGGGCTGCAGCCATGTCTGAGCTCAGAGCAGACCCCAATGCAGACACAGACAGGGATGCAGACATAACCCTGTGAGGATGCCAAACAGGAGTCAAGTCATGGAGCTATCTTCAGAGGGCAGCTCAGAAATGTGGCTGACCAATGCTACCCTGACTCTTAGTTGCAGTTGCCCCAACTCCAGCACTGGGGGGCAGGAAAGGTGAGACCACACTCTGTGGGGGGCCCTTGAAATGAAATCTTCCCTTCCGGGACAACCACTGGGTCCAATGTGTCTCACTAGGAATCAAGGCAACATTGGGAACAAACATATGAACAGACAATCAAGCTTGCAAGTAGAATCTTATAACCTAAGCCATGACAAGAGAAGGCAATGGCACCCCACTCCAGTACTCTTGCCTGGAAAATCCCATGGATGGAGGAGCCTGGTGGGGTGCAGTCCATGGAGTCGCTAAGAGTCGGACACGACTGAGCGACTTCACTTTCACTTTTCACTTTCATGCGTTGGGAGAAGGAAATGGCAACCCATTCCACTGTTCTTGCCTGGAGAATCCCAGGGACGGGGGAGCCTGGTGGGCTGCCGTCTATGGGGTCACACAGAGTCGGACACAACTAAAGCGACTTAGCAGCAGCAGTAAGCCATGACAAGCCCCAGGGCATCTGGTCTACCACAAAGTTTTATCAGTGGAGAAAGCCAAGACCTGAGAGGGACAAGTACTTGCCCAGGGACAAACTACAAACCCCACAGTCCAGGACTCCAACCCCACATTCGCTAGAATCAGCTACAGGTCAGCAGGGCCCACCTTGAGCAGACTGCAGGGACGAGGTGGGAGAAGGTGGCCACCCTGAGCCATTCCTGATGCCTATCAAGGGAGCCCCAACTCTGGAGTGGTTCCTGCTTTCTCTCTGTGTCCCTCTGCTCCTCTCTCCAAGCTCGGGGGGCTTCTGTCACATGCTCAGACTGCCCCTGGACCTCGACAAAGGGGTTTTCAAATCTGGAAGAATGCCTTTTAACATATGCAAAACCAGACAGTCAGCAGAGCCTGGGTCCTGAGCTGCTGCAGAGGAGAGGGGTGCAACAGATGGAATGTTTCTGCTCACATCCCATTCTCCATGGAGTGGCCTAGGCCTAGATGAGCTGCATTTGTCCGTGAAGGTGAGCACACAGCCAACCTTTGGGCCAAATGCTCCAGCTGAACCAGAGAGTGTGAACCAAGAAGCAAACAGTCTGCAAACTCAGGCTGCCAGAAGGGCTGGCTGAGAGGTCGGAGTGAACAGATATGCCGTGCTCTGGCTCTAGTGGGTCTGCTCCTAAATCAGATGATAGACGCACTGCCTAATATTCACCATGGGAGGAAATTTGAGAGTGTGTGAGTCCATGAGGTAGTTAGCATGAGAATATAGAGTAATCAGAGGGCCCCAAGGTGTGGAGAGAGGACAGGAGAGTTGCACAGGACTTTAATAGCCTTCCTGTACCAAAAGGGATCTGTAGTCAAATGAATTTAGAAAACACAGGATTAATGAACATTGAACAGATACATTTTGAAAGACTTCTCAGAGCCTTTGGAATGCTACTGTTAATTGGGAATCTCCAAGAAGGAAGCATAGGATGGGGCATCCCCAAAGATTATTCAGCAGGCCATAGGCAGCTTTCACAGGGCATCTTCCAGGACTGGTACCCACTAGGACCTTCTGAAATGGAGTGAAGTGATGTCTAGAGGACGTTTCAGAAAGAGACACAAAAGTTCACGGGAGTTAAATCTCTGTGAGGTCTTTTCTATGAGGCCTAAATCTCTACCTGGGAACCAACAGTGACAAGGGAAGGGCACTACCAAGCCTGGTGCCCACATGGACGCATGGTGTGTGAAGGTAGGTACACAGGGGAGGGTCCCTGGGTCCTCTCAGGGAGTCACAGGGCTCCCAAGCACTGAAGACCCTGACATGCCCCTGAGCGCCTGAGGATCCTGCCCTGTGCACCCATCTTTCCATCCCTAGTCCCCATCCTTCTCTTCTGCTACCAACTCCTTCCTGCCCCCAACCACTTTCCAATGTCTCTTATCTGTCTCTCAGATAAGTACTTAAGCCTCTTTTACAACCACAGAGAAACAAATCCTTGCCACCAGATTACCATTCGAAGACAGAACTTTAAGGAATCTTAGGAGTTAACAGCAACCGTCCCCAGATCCATTAAAGACTGGACTGTGTTGAGCCCAGGACTCGTTGGTCCCCTTCATGACCCTTCCTCCTCTTACCGTTGCTAGGAGTCCGTCTCAACCCTGTCCTCCCCAGAGCCAGGCACCTCGTTTCCAATTTCCATCACTGACTCCCACATCTCGGCCTTCAGTCCTCTCTGACCCCAAAGCCCATCTCATCCCTTGGGCAATGCTGTGCTTCCCAAGTCTGCCCCAAGGTCGAGTGGTCTCCCCACAGACTCTCAGAAAACCTGTGGAAACTCATCCTCCAGGACCTAGAGCACCCACAGAAGCCCAGATGTGCCCAAAGTCTTCCCCAGTACCCACTTGTCATCCAAGGATGGTGCTGGCCCCAAAGCCCTTCCTTCACACAGAGACCCAACGCCACCCTCGCTGAACCAAAGCCAGTGGCAGCCCAGTGGCCTCAGGCCCACGACTCATCTTGTTGAGCTCTCCTCTCACCCGCAGGCCTGCTCCCCACACCACTGCTTGTCAGATTTCCTCCATCTGGGAGACAGGGTCCTTCATGGGTTTCTCCTCACCAGGCTGAAAAGAAGTAAAGCCTATTTTAATTCAGGCACTTTGGGGATTCTAAAAATGGGGTTCATAATGTTATGATCTTTAAAATTCAGCTAATCCAGCCACCCCATTTTCCCCATAACAGCAAACTCGAGCCGAGGTGATGGAGGAGGAAAACAGCAGGGTGGGGAAAGGGGAAGGGAGGGAATGTGCGGAGGGAAGTTCTTAAAACACTAGATTTAGTTACTGTGAACACATGAACCCTTCTCATGAGTGTGGTTCCTGGGCATGGCTTTATGTCAACTCAATGAGACTAGGTTTAGAGAGAAAACTTCCAAAATGATCACACAAACCGGCATTTACATGGGGAAAGCGGGAGAGAAACGACTCAAACCAGGTGTAGGAGTGGGGCTCAGGGAGCCGCCAGGGCTGGAGACTGGCACCCACAGGCAGGGCCTCCACACACCTCGCTGAGCTCATGTCAGGTGAGCAGATCTGTCTTCCCAGAAGCAGAACCCCTTCTCCCAGGCACAGGGCTCTGATGCAGGTCTTGGGCTTCCACAGGGACCCAGAGACACGTGGTGCCAGGGCCAGGGAGGCACCAGGTCTCCCCTCCCATCCTGGTCATGTGCTGTATGCACGCTCTTAATGATCTCACTTCATCGCCAAAGCTATGACAAACCTTAACAGAATATTATAAAGCAGAGATATCACTTTGCTGACAAAGGTCTGTATAGTAAAAGCTATGGTTTTTCTGGTAGTCAGACTTCCCTGGTGGCTCAGACGGAAAAGAGTCTGCTTACAATGCGGGAGAGCTGGGTTTGATCCCTGGGTTGGGAAGATCCTCTGGAGAAGGAAATGGCAACCCACTCCAGTACTCTTGCCTGGAAAATCCCATGGACAGAGGAGCCTGGTAGGCTACAGTCCATGGGGTCACAAAAAAGTCGGACACGACTGAGTGACTTCACTTTCACTTTCATGTATGGATGTGAGAGTTGGACTATAAAGAAGGCTGAGAGCCAAAGAATTGAAGCTTTCGAACTGTGGAGAAGACTGGAGAGCCTGGAGAAGACTCGAGAGTCCCTTGGACTGCAAGGAGATCAAACCAGTCAATCCTGAAGAAAAGCAACCCTGAGTATTCATTGGAAGGACTGATGCTGAAGCTGAAGCTCCAATACTTTGGCCACCTGATGCCAAGAGCTGATTCATTGGAGAAGATCCTGATGCTGGGAAAGATTGAGGACAGGAGGAGAAAGGGGTGACAGAGGATGAGATGGTTGGATGGCATCATCAACTCAGTGGATAAGAATTTGAGCAAACTCTGGGAGATGGTAAAGGACAGGGAAGCCTGGCGTGCAGCAGTCCATGGGGTCACAAAGAGTTGAACACGACTGAGCGACTGAACAACAAAAACATCCCAGGTGATGCTGCTGGGCAGTCCTCCCCTAGCCAGCCTGTTGAATGCCCTGACCTTGACAACCATAGCAAAGTTGAGAAGACACACAGGCACACAATTCATTTACACTGCCTGCGTTTTCCTGGATAGCCCCACATGGGACATCATAACAAGGTCCAGGAGAGAGACATGACAGGTGCTAAGAACCAGCTCCCCAACGGCACCTGGGCCACGCTCAGCAAGGAGGAAAGGAGCCGCTGAGGTTTTGCAGAGTTCATCCCATGCCCAGCACCCTGAGTGCCCTCCAAGTGTGTACACAGCCTGCCAGGGGAAACCAGTGACATGTGTAAAACAGCAAGTCGGATGAGGGTCCCTATCCACGAGCATACACAGGTCATGCAGAGGTCATGGGCCACCGGAGGTCAGTGAGGGCTATTAGGGAAAAGAGAACTGGGGACAGGAGTCCACAAAGCAGGTTATCTTCGGAAAGGATGGTGTTGAGAATGGGTTGTCCCAAACGGGAGAGCAGTGAAAGCCAGGGTGCAGAGGTGGAGGTGCTGATAGGGGGCAGGAGCCCGACATGGGGCAGGAGCCCGAGAATGCAGTACAGGAAACTGGGAGCCCAGCCCTTCCCAAGCCCAAGGTGAACAGGGGGACTCCGCCTCCTCCTCCCACTGCAAGCCCCTCAGCTGGTATTTTCTCCTTCTCCTCCCCAAAAAAGTATTTCCCTTTTTCAAAACAACTACCTTGCAGCACTTTCTTGAGGGGCTCTTAATGGCTTTTGAAATATAAGCCTGGGGCTGCAAACGCTGCCTGGCCAATTTGCTGGAACGCTTCACCTCCCTAGAAATTTCCTCTAAAATGACTTTCCTTCTTCCACCACAAACAGACCCTTTGGAGCAATGGGCCTTTTAATCAACAATTATCATAAGTTTTAAAAGTCACTTTTAAAAGGCTGTCACGGTGAGCCCGCTCAGCTATTTTCTCTGTTCCCGAGGGACTGCCTGGTGGTGGTGGGAAGCATTTGCCAGTGTGTGGCGGGTGGGTGGGAACAGCCTTCATCCATCACCCAGCGACAGGCCCCTAGTGCCTGGAGGGCTCCTCCCAGCCCACATCTACAGTCTGGGCAGCGCAGGCATGATTTATCACAGGTGAGTTGTCGCCTGCGCCCCGTCAGGTTTATCTGTTTACTGGCTGCTTCTCCTCTTACTGACCTCCAACTGCTCTGTTTCCTGGGTTACTCTGGCCTGGTCTCCCTCAACCCCACACAGGCACCCGTGACCAAGGACTTCACTCACCATCTCTGGGCTTGTGTCTCCAGCCCAGATGCAAATATCCAACTGTCTCTCCAATATCTCCACCAACTCAAAATGTCCAAGACAGAATGCATGTGCTTGCATTTATTTCCTCCAAATCAGCTTCCTCTGAGCCTCCTGCACCTCCACCAATGGCACTGTCATCTATCCAGGCTGCAGTCTTGCAACCAGCCTTATTCTTCTCTTTCTCCTTGTTGCCACATCCTATCCAACACCACCCATGGGTTTGTATGACTATACCTTCAAATTACATCCTGAATCCAGTACTTGGGGCCACCTGCACTGCTAACAGCCTCTTCCAAGCACCTTCATCTCTCCCGACCCAACAGCCCAAACTCCTGCTCTGCTTCAACAGCACCCAGGGAGGCCGTCCTGCAGTGAACGTAGTTAAAGCACTGTTCCCACCCCACTGCCAGCCCAGCCTTGACTTGACAGATTCAAGTGCAGTTAGGGGAATGCCCTCCTCCCTGCCAGTCAGTTTTGGGGTGTCGTTCAGTTGCTAAGTCATGTCCAACTCTTTATGACCGCATGGAATGCGGCACACCAGGCTTCCCTGTCCTTCACCATCTCCCAGAGTTTGCTCAAACTCATGTCCATGGAGTCGGTGATTCTATCCAACTATTTCATCCTCTGTTGTCCCCTTCTCCTCTCGCCCCCAATCTTTCCCAGCATCAGGGTCTTTTCCAATGACTCAGCTCTGCGCATCAGGTGGCCAAAGTATTGGAGCTTCAGCTTCAGCATCAGTCCTCCCAATGTATATTCAGGGTTGATTTCCTTTAGGATTGACTGGTTTGATCTCCATGCTGTCCAAGGAACTCTCAAGAGTCTTTTCCAGAACCACAGTTCTAAAGTATCAATTCTTCAGTGCTCAGCCCTCTTTCCAGAATCCAGCCATCCTTCAGCTCTCACCTTAATATCCCCTTCTCACAGAACCTCCCTGCCCCAGAGCCAGGTTGGTCTCATGACCCCATGCTTCCTCCTTGGAGCATATATCCCATCACCCCTGAGTAATGTAGTCACCAACCGGATAATGTTTATGTTTTCTTGTTTGTTTCACCTTGCTGACTTCTCTGCTGGTCTTCAAGTTTGTTGAGGGCCAGGACTGGGCTTGTTTTATGGCTCCCTGGGCCTTTCACCCAGTAGGCTCTCAGTAAATATTGACTGAATAAATGCATAATCCTGCAATTTCTAAGTATGAGGTTGCCATAGCCAAGGGATCAAAATGGATGGAAAGATGAGAAAGGGAGAGCATTTAGATCCTTCCTGAGTGATTACTTTTCACTGTAAAACCCATGGAGCTGAAAAGCCTTGTTCTTCTCAAACAAGGTGTTCAGGGAAAATATGGCATTTAAAAATAAATCCATGGCACAGGTGGGAGGTGGGAGAGCGAGGCTCAAGAGGGAGGGGACATATGTACACTTATGGCTGATCCATGTTGATATATGGCAGAAATCAACACAATATTGTAATTATCCTTCAATTAAAAATAAATTAATTAAGAAAAAAATCCATGGCAAATGCAATGTAATTGGGAATAAGGAGCTTTGCAACACCCCAGGAAGAAGTCCAGCCACTGTACAGTCACACCTGCTCAACACTTGCCAGCTCTCCCAGAGCTGGGGAAGGGTCTGGCTGGATACTCAGGTACATGCGAGATGATGCTGACCAAGCTGAGGCCTCTCAAAGGGTATTCCTTCTCTGCCCAGAGTCACCATCACCCCAGCCTAGGCTTCTTCCTGTTCTCTTTAGTTCTAGAATCATGTTGCATTCTCGCAACTTTTGTTCCCTGGGGAACTATCCCTCCAGCTTTCCACGTGTTTCCTGTGAAGCTATCCATCACAGTTCCCCTCCCCCAGCCCCAGCCACCGGCCACAGATGTGGGCAGGTGTGCCAAAGCAAAACAGTTACAGTACCACATCTCTCTAAACATAGTAATTGGTCCAGGTGGATGCTTGACCTGTCAAGCTAAATTATTTTCAGGTTTATATACCCACATGTGGAGAGGAAACTTACCTTCCCCTGACTCACCAAGCTAGGATCATGGAGGCCTGAAGATGCTAGTAGCTCTTTTCCCTGACTATATGAAGGAGGCCCACTGCAGCGGGAGAGAACAAGACCCACACTTGAATGAACATCAAAGAGAATAGAGCCAAGAGAGGGAGAGGGTAGGGGAGAGACAATCATTGCTGCTGCTGAATCTCGCCTTGCCTGAAGGCAGATAACCCTGAACTACTCAGTGACATGAGTCAACAAACGTCCTTTTTGGCTCACATAGGTTTGCCCATTATTTACAATCAAGAATTTAGATGAATACAGTTCTGATCACTGGGAGCTCCCAAGATTGACCCCAGGATGCATCAACAAACTTGCCTTTTCCAACTCCAAGCCAAGCATCTAAGATTATAGTCTGAGAGGAAGACCTGGCCATGCCTGGCCAGTAGGCAAGAGAAGAGAAACCCCAGTTGAGTTCAGGCTCCATGCCTCAACCCTCTTGTTTCTCCACCTTGGATTTTGGAAACAACACGAGTGTCATGGTTTCCACTTCCCAGACCCAGGAGCACTTTCTGGAGTTCCAGTCCCTCTCTCCTTCTCGATTGGAGGTAAAGCTTCTGGAAGCCCACCCCTCACCTTACGCAGAATAGAAATGCCCCTCTGACTGGTGCTCTCACCCACACTTCATTCTTTAAGTAAATGCGTGTTTAGCTCCTACTCTGTGCCAGCTACTGTGCTAGGCTTTGGGGCTAAACAGACTCTTGTACCAAGTTGCCTATTGCCTACACAGTATCACTGTGACTCTCATACTCTCTCCTGAGTCACATGAGAATCCCAGAGTCCCTTGTCCACAGGGCTGCAGTTAGATTCTGCTAGTGAGAGCCACTCACGTGAAGCCTGGAAAGCTAAGGGGAGGTAGAAGCCATGCTTTTCTGGTAGAAGCTGGGAGAAGCTTCTGGTGATCTTAGATTTTATCGCTAGCTTCCAGGTCTCCTTTGAGAGTCTCCTACTTCCATGGTATAGACAGTTGAGAGCATTATCTACAGCTTTCTGTGACATTCTTATACCTTCAGATTTTCTGAATGAGACCTTTCTGGCCTTTGTTTCCCCCTACTCCAAGATGTCCTGGAGAAGGGAAAGGCTACCCACTCCAGTATTCTGGCCTAGAGAATTCCACAGACTGTATAGTCCATGGGTCTGCAAAGAGTCAGCCACACTGTGCAACTTTCACTTTCACTCCACCTCCAACTATCGTGCGAGTCCCTAAATCCCTACAGTCAGCCACTTTTTGCTCGACCTGCCTAATGCGGTTCCTGCTTCCCTTTCCCCTAAAAGACCTTGCCTTCATCCTAGGGGAGGGCAGCAAGACCAGAAGGCTGCTCCACAGCCACCCAGATGAAGCCGGATGAAGAGCTGGGCTATCCTGTCTCTGTTGAGAAAAGCCCTTGTCTCTCAAGCCTTGCCTGGCCACATTGTCCTCAGCACCTGCCAGACACTAGACCATGGATCTTGTGTAGTACCTCCTACATCATAGTCATCAGTTCAGCCAAGGATTATATGGCCATCAAAAACATGAATCACACCAGATGAATATAAGTGACCTTAACTAGTGGGTATAGTGTGGTTGAAAACACACACACACACGTACATAAACACATCTCCTTCCCCTAGACACTAAGAGGGGAAGATACAACAGTCCATTACAGGAATAGGAATAAAACAGTCTGACCCCTAATCAACTGCTCATCCATGTGATATCTAGAAAAGGGGCCCAGGGGAATCACTGGGGCCACCCCAATCCCCCACTGCTATCTGTGAGCAGCCCTCTTGGACAGGGGCTTCCCAACTCTTTCTTGGCTCTCAGGACTGCTCCTGTTGGGACCCACTTCATGATGCGCTGAGAGCCCATCTCTTAATCCCACCTCTCTCTGAGCCCCAACTCATTGCCTCCTTGGCTTCTTAATTCCCTCTGCTCACCCCTCCTAGAATCCCATTTTTGGTCTTCAGACTTCATACTCCATCATGCTGCACCCCAATCTCCTCCCATGTCCCAGTCCCTTGCCCATCTAACAGTGAGAACCAGGCCCCCAGGGAGAGAATGAAGGAGACCCTGGTCTTCCCATCAAATGTCCAGCAGACACCCAGCCCCCTACTCTGCCAAGGAATCCACCCTGGGCCTAACTCTGCATGCTATTTGTAGAAAGAGTCTTTACCTCCATTCTCCCCTGGAGGTCTCCCAACTTGGTGTATGCCCCAGAAACAAGGTGTGTGCCGTGCTCCTGCCAGAGGGAACAGGAAGAGAAAACAGAAAGACCAAACTTCCACACATGGATATGGGAAGACACAGGCAAAATGTTCTCTGGTGTATAAGGGTAGTAAGATGGAAGAATTATTTTTTAGGATTCCCTATTATTATAAGACGTTCTTCAATGAAAAGAAAATAAAGTGTAGAGAGTTCATTAGATTTCTCAGGTCTTCCTGACGTGTGTGCTGAAATTAGCCCACCCAGTACCGTGGGTGCAATGCTTTCCTGACCTCTCTTTGTCTGAACAGCTGGCCCATTTCTGGGATGCCCGTGTCCCACTCTCCACTCAGTTCTCCCAGCAGACCCGAGACTTCCTAGGCACTGTTACCTGAGTACTGTTTTGAGTCTTATAAGAAACATTCCGAGATTTCCCTGGTGGACCAGGGGTTAAGACTCCATACTTCCACTGCAGGAGGCATGGATTTGATCCCGGAAGGAGAATTAAGATTGCTTACGCAGCACAGTTGCAAAAAGAAAAAAAAAAAAGTTCAGTCATGTGGAGGCTGTGGGTACGGCCCCTCTTCAACCCTCAGTTCCCCACCAGATTTCTTAGCTTAAGGTCTCTACTCTGAATCTCAACATTGTCATCTCCAAGAGGCAGAATGTGCAAACCAAGTTAACATCCCCATGGGGACAGGAGCCAGGCCCCCCCACATCCATCGGCCAGTAGGAAAGGCCCTTCCAGGTCACCAAGTTGCCGACATGCCTGTGTATGTTATATAGCCTAATGAAACTGGCTGGAATCCCCCCAGCCAATATTGCTAACTTTTCTTTTATCTTCTGTTCTAAAAACCTGTCAAACTCATCATCTCTGCCCCACAAAACAAATTTATTTTTTGAGTCATGTAAGAAAAAATTGATGTTGAAATGCTGCGAGGGTAGAGGCTTTTGTCTTGGTGTCAGGCGTCTGTGAAATCTAATGGAGCCATTCTCTGACAACATTATCTGTGTTTGGCTAATTTGGTGGAGCAGACACCGTCCTCTATTGAGCAGGAAGAATAGCATGCACGGTCCTAGAAAAGCAGAGAGTTGGCCCATCGTGGATAATTTGCTTCCACTATTCATCCCGCGGATAGGCGCTCAATTACAGAGACGTTCATAGGTAAATTTCCATTCATCCTTTTATCACCTCCACGCATTCATTTCATCATATTCATTTTATCAATAAAATACTCATTTACAAAATGGCCTAAAGCAGAGATGTATGCCTGTAAACAAAAGGGCAGGTTTCCCTGTCACAGGGTATTTTGTCCTGATTCTTTTTCTTCTACCCTTCAGAAAGCTCCGTGGCTAATTCACTCGCATGGTCCTCTCTTGGCAACTTTTTGTCCTATTAATACAACCCAGACTGATTCTCAAATGACCCATAGCAATAGTAAACCTTTCCTAAGTTCCATGTTCCAAGGCCTCGTCCCAGGCCTGAGGCTTGGCTGGAGGGAATAGGAAGCACCCCTGTCCCTAAGGAACCCAATTAAATCAAGGCAGAGCCCAAGCAGGGGGTCCCAGAACTGATCGGGGGTCTGCCAAGGGTGGCCATGCAAGACAGGGGCAGCAGCCCTTGGTGGCAGCAGGCCTGGTTCACTGCCCAGAGGTTTGGGCACCTGAATGCCCCAGGACCACTGAGAGAACTTCCCAGGAATTAGTTCAGCATGTTTACTGAGCTCCAACTGTATACAAGGTCTGATACTAAGTACTGTCAGGGCAAGGATGAGTCAGCCAGGATCCCAGCTTCCAAGAAGCTATCATACAGGAAGATGTCACGACAAGGAACTGTCATCTCTGCCACAAACTCAGGTTTGTCTCAAAAGCAGAGACATCAATTTGCCAACAAAGGTCTGTATAGTAAAAGCTATGGTTTTTCCAGTAGTCATGTATGCGTGTTGGACCATAAAGAAGGCTAAGCACCAAAGAACTGATGTTTTTGAACTGTGGTGCTAGAGAAGACTCTTGAGAGTCCCCTGGACAATAAGGAGATCAAACCAGTCAAGCCTAAAGGAAATCAGCCCTGAATATTCATTGAAAGGACTGACGCTGAAGCTGAAGCTCCAATACTTTGGCCACTTGATGCCAAGAGCCGACTCATTGGAAAAGACCCTGATGCTAGGAAAGATTAAAGGCAGGAGGAGAAGGGAACGACAGAGGATGAAATGGTTGGATGGCATCATCAACTCAATGTACGTGAGTCTAAGCAAAGTCCAGGAGATAGTAAAGGACAGGGAATCCTGGCATGCTGCAGTTCATGGGGCTCATAAAGAGTTGGACACAACTCAGCGACTGAACAACAATAGGCTAAAACTGGGACTTGGGCCCGGGAAGGTTTTTCTTCCAAGATGAAGCACTACTTGTAGGATCTATGCCAAGGGTCTGGTTCAAGAAAATCCTGGCCAGCTCTGTGATGAGCAGCACACAGCCACACAGCTGGGTCACAAAAAGCCTCCAACATTCAGTGTTAGGGAAGTCCCCAGGAACATCAAGTAGCAGAAATCCACACATTCTGTGGCATGTGTGGAAACCACCTACCCAGCCTGCTTCTGGACAGGGAGGAGACTCACACCCCGCTCAGAAAGTGCCAAGGTTTCCAACATGGGTGAGGAGGGGAGGGAGAGCTGCAGATGAAACCCAGACTTGGGAGAAGAACAGTTGTTTCCCCATTTGCAGAGGCTTCAGCAACATCCACACCCCCCTGTCTCGTCCAACCAGGGGGTGGGGGCGGGGCCTGGACCACTGAGTAACTCCCAGGCTCTGCTGTCATTCTCAGGCCTCAGAGAGAAAGCAGACAGCACTATCTTGAGGCCACAGCATGGGTCCCAGGAAGGCATGTGCCTTGCCTTGGCTCCCAGTATGGATGAAGTACCTGGTGAGGAAATCGCAAGCACCCACCTGGAGAGCACCAGCCTTCTTACTTCCTCCCTCTTCTGACCCAGAGAGAAACTGGCTCCTGGGTGCTACTGGGCGGGCCAAAGCAAGAGGATTAACTTATGTTACAATTATGCTTCCCCATCACTGAGGAGTCATGAAGTAAATATTTCTTTTCCCAAAGCAGGACTTGGAACAACCCTGGTGAGGGCACCCACTGTGTATGAATGGGAAGACAAGTACCCAGGTGACCCTCCAGGCAGATGTTACCTGAAGGAGCCCCATCCCTGCAGAGCCCTTCCAGAGGAGGGCAGACACCAAGGCTCACAGCTGAGAAGCCTTTTGAGGGCACTTTGAGCCACAGTAAAGAATCTGCCTACAATGCGGGAGACCTGGATTCAATCCCTGGATCAGGAAGATCTCCTGCAGAAGGGAATGGCTACCCACCCACTCTAGTATTCTTGCCTGGAGAATCCCATGGACAGAGGAGCCTGGCAGGCTACAGTTCATGCAGTACCAAAGAGTTGGCACAACTGAGCTACTAACATTTTCACTTTGGGAACATTTCAGGTGTGGCCTGTCAGTCACACTCTTGCTTTGTGACTATGCATAAGCATCATGAATATTCATGAGCATCCCATCAGCCTTGCAACAATAACACCATTCCCTTTTGTTGTTAAACAGCCTCTTTACATCCAGTGGTCTGCTGGGTCAGCGAAGATGCTGAGAAGGAAACATACATCTCCCCTCTCTGTTCCTCAGTCTCCCAACAGCAGGACAGGGCTAATGTTTACTTATTTACTTTATTGTAGATAAAATTTGAGATGCTCAGCACCTTTTGGGGGAAAGCTGCTGCATTCCAAATGCAAGTATAATCTCATGAGCGCTGTTCACCTTCCCCCACTATACAGATTGAGACTGTGTTCAAATCTCATTTCTGTAAGTAGAAATCTACTTCAGAAAGTTTTTCTAAAATCATTCATTTTTGACTGGCTTGCATAGGGTCAAGAGGGCTCTTCACACTTTAAATGGAAGACAAATGCAATAATCAGAGGATGTTCTACAAACAGACACTTGAATGAACAGAGGGATGCTCAGAATTTACAGATGCAGGTCACCCTGCTCCTCTCTTGGAACTCTTTCTTCGCTTGCCACCAGCTGGCTGTTGCCTCTGAAAGTCATGAGGACACTCTGTAACCAGAAAAGAGCCACAGACTGATGAACTGGCAGTTCAAGCAACCCAGTGGAAAGCAGAGGCCTTCAGTAAACAGGTGCAGTGAGAAGGAAAGCCACAGGGCTGCCTCTGTGGACAGAGTTTCTGTGGACAGAGGGTCAGGTCCTCTCACTGCAAAATCCGGATGAAACTAAGGGAGGCCCTAGACACATTTAGACAGCATCCGCACACAGCACATGAGCCCACCTTGTCCTGAGATGAAAAGATGGCATCTTCTCATGGGCTCTGGATGGTACCTTCTGGGAGAAACTTCTCCAACTCCACCCAGAACCCTGCCCATCCCGAGTCCCACCCCAGACTTCCTACGCTCCAGGTGCTGCCTTCTCACCACATGTTTCCTCTCCGCTGTGTCTCCACCCACCAGACAATTTGAACTCCTTGAAAGAAGAGGTTTACCCACCACACAGCCTCAAATAAATCCTTGCTGGTTACACTGAACTTTGTTTTTAAGGCATACAATATGAAATACTCAACTGAGGTTTTCTTTTTTCAGTATAGCCAAATGTTTAACTCCCCCAACCCCCAACCCCACCAGCACTTAAACTTCTCTAAGTGTTGCTGCTCCAAACTGGAATGCAAGGTCCTGCCATCTTTAAGACTTAGCATATCTCCATAAAACATGACCCATTGCTTTCCTAAAGAACCACAGTGCTGAGTACACACAGAACCCTCAGGATCAGGTTTGGGGAGGGTGCACAGATACCAGGAGCATCTCCAGGACAGAACAAAGTCATGTCATTCAATCTGGGGCACATCTGGCAAAGCTCAGTCTCCAGTCCTGACGGTCCAAGCCAATTAACTGCTACCAGACATGCCGCCCGTCATCTTGCCCTCAAACCCATCCAGGCTTGAGGGCCAGCATGGGTCTGGGAACCAAGGATAACACCTCCAGCTGCAAGACCAGATGTTCAGGGACTTTGGTGTGAACTTTGCAGTATTAAAAAAAAAATGCAAAAAACGAAAGAGAAAAGTTAAGTATGCTATCTTGGCTGGTATCCTTTGGAATGACTTTGAAAGCCTGATGGTGAAATGGAGCCGTCTGGATTTTTTTTTTTTTTTCTCTCATGCCTCCCCCAAAGTCACTGAAAGAAGACATCAAGGAATAAGCCAGTTGGGATCTCACTCAAGAGCCCCTCTGCGCTTCTGCACTGAGAGATAACATGGAGACCCTGGAGCCTTGTGACAACCCAGACGCCATGAGAGTAGAGCATGTCTCCTCTCCTCTGTCGCCCATGCACACAAAACCTGACAGAACCAGAAAAACACAAAAATGAACTCAGTGAAAGCCCCAGAATTGTTGGCTCTGCAGGATGAATAGTAACTTGTAGCTCAATCCACTCACTTCGAGAGCAGTTGTTTGGAACTAGTGGTGTGAACTTCAGTTCAAAGACCAGGGGCAAGAAGGACCATTTCTTAGCAGTGGATCTGATGACCTTGGAGGGTGACATGAGTACTGGCAATGGATGAGACGGAGAGAGGGCAATTATCTTCCTAACTCCAAGAGCTTAGTTTGGTGGGTTCATCAGGTTCTCCTGGGTCTGCTTTCAGCAGAATTAGTCTTAATAACAAGATCTGGATTTTCAAAACACAAAGAGACGGTGTCCACCCCTGAGTCACAGTAGCACCTAGATTTTTTAAAAAAGAAAACTGTGTAAAAATAAACTCCAAACTAAATGGCCAGAAAAGAGAGACCAGTCAACAGCTCAGGATGGAGACAGGAGGAGGGAGCTCTACCAGCGTGAGGACTCCGCTCACAGTGGCGTCCTGTGACTGCCAAGTGTAAAGGGCCAAGTGGGAGAAGCCTGCTCTTCCAGCAGGGCTGCTGGAAACACAGGCAGGACGACTCACTCTTCCATGCCAGGTTCCTCCCAGCCCTCCCAGACCAGCCCTAGATGCCAACACTGGCTTCCACAGGGTCCATAGACACTAATTGGGCACCTGCTGTTTTCCAGGCCCAGTGGTGCGATCTGTGCATACCACATCGCATGAGAGTGTGGCCTGGCTGGAGATATAGACATTTAATAAGTAATTGCACGAGCAGTTTTGATGCGCAGTTGGGATAGGTGCTTCAAGGCCATGGGTGTGCTGCGTGTTTGGCAGTCACTTTCCATCCTCAGACTACATCCATTGTCTAAAGCAAGGAGAGCTTGGGAGTCACCCAAAGGCCTTCCTCTGCACACATCTGCCTGTGCAGGTTTCTGACTGCTGCTGATGAGTCCTAGGACTACCCCAATGCCTGGGGACACTACTCATGGGGTTGCGCCTCTCACAGGCAACACCCATGGGCTGGTCCAGAGTCTCAGAGCTGTCAGATGCTCTGGTTCCTCTGCACAACCTACTCAGTGCCCCATCTCCAGCCTTACCGCTCTCTCCTGGGCAGAACGCCTGCGATACTTGTATTTCAGAAACTCAGACACCTTTCCCGTTGCCCCATGCCAGATTCATCAGCTTCAGACACCACCCTTTTTGCACCATTCCACTCCTCAAAAGTGTTATACTATTTCCAAGCAGGCACCAGCCCATCAGGTCATATTTCTCCCAGTAATAGGTAGTTTCGTTGCTAAGCCGGGTTCTACTCTTTCGACCTCATAGACTGTAGCCCGCCAGGCTACACTATCCATGGGATTTCCCAGGCAAGAATACTGCAGTGGGTTGCCATTGCCTTCTCCAAGGGATCTTTCCAACCCAGGGATCGAACTCGGGTCTCCTGAATTGCAGGCAGGGTCTTTACTGACTGAGCCACAAGGGAAGCCCATATTTCTCCTACCCAACCACATAAAACCTCTATTTGGGGGAAAGAAAATGCTCTTGAGTTCTGACATTGCTAGTTAATAAGTTATCTCATTTACTGAAATTCAACAGACTTCATAAAGGCCCTTTTATTTTCTCCCCTTCCCCACACACCCCATGTTACTCCTGCCTCAGGTTTTGGTTTCAAACCTAGAGGGTCCTCTGTCGTCTTAATTCTCACTACCCTTCAAGGCTTAATCAGGAGATGCATCTTCTGTGAAATCTTCTACATCGCTCACATCAGTGGAAACCTGACTGAAATCCCATCCTGAACAAAAGCTGTTCTCATAACATCCTGGACGCACCCTGGGATGCAGAAAGAGCAGGAGGACTGCCTGAGGCAGCCCTGGAGCCCTGCCTCTTCCCCACCCAACCTCAGGCCTCCCTGGGCCTGTGTTAGTCGCTCAGTCATGTCCGATTCTCTGTGACCCCATGGACTATAGTCTGTCAGGCTCCTCTGTCCTTGGGATTCTACAGGCCAGAATACTGGAGTGGGTTGCCATGTCCTTCTCCAGGGGATCTTCCCAACCCAGGGATCGAACCTGGGTCTCCGGCATTGCAGGCAGATTCTTTACCGTTTGAGCCATCAGGGATTCCTCAAACACAATCACCAAATGGCCAGAACCTAGGAGCGCATACCTGGAGCCAACCAGAGGTAGGCTCAGGAGTTCTCGACATTTCAAGTGTGGCTTCTTGTGCCTTCAATCAAGTTTGCCATGCCCTTTACCGGCCCCCTTTTCCTCTACTCCGCCTCTAAGTGCTAGAGGACTCTCAGAACCCTTTCATCCCCTTCTACCCCAGCCCCCTGGAGATCACATCAGAGCTGTGGCTTTAAATGCCATGCAGGTACCTGTGGCCTCTGTGTTTATATCACAGGCCTAGACCTTTCCCCTGAGCTCCATCCAGGCTCATAGACCCAAGCTCCTCCTCAGTGCCCCCACATAGAACGTCTAAAGGAATCTTTAGCTCAACACATCTGAAATTACACTTCTGATACCCTCTTAATTTCCACTTATTGCAAAATTCATTCCTTTCCCAGGCTTCTTCCTCTCAGTAAAGAACCCCACCATCCATCTACCCAGTTGCTCAGGATAAAAATCTAGGCATCCTCCATGATTCCTCTCTTTCCTTCATCCCTCACAGCCAATCAGTCACTCAAGGTACCTTCACCCCCAAAATAACCAGTTCTTTCCACCATACTGCTCCACTCTGGCTCACTCACTATCACATCTGCCTGGAAGCACCGTCTCCACGTTCTTCCCGATTTCGTGTTTGCCTGCTGTCCACCCTCCATAGAGGAGCCAGAGTCACCTCGTCCCTCCCTGGCTTCCAGACTCTCTTACACTAATCCCTGAACTCCTTACCATGGCCACAAGGTGGCATGTGATCCATCCCCTGACGTTTCTCCAACCCCAGTTCCCATCACACCCCTTCTGATCAGCCTTCTGCCGGTCCTCAAACACACCAGTCTCGTCCAAACATCAGGGTCTTTGCCAGATATTATCCCTCTCAAGAGAGAGTGTTTAGCCGTCATATGTCCACATGACAAAGTCTTTCTTGTCATTCAAATCTATACTTAAACATCACCTCCTCAGAGATGCATTCCCAGACCCCCCAATTTAAGGTAGCTCCCCATATCTTCCTCCATCGTTTTTGACTCAGCATCTCTGCTTTACTTTACGTTCATGCATAACGCTCATCCCTAAAGGCATACTGTCCATTTAAACTTATGTACTCATTTATTGTTTGTTTCCTCCAACAGAGGGAGGGCAGGACCTTATCAGCCATGTCCACTGCTGCTTCCTAGTGCTCAGTGCCCGGCACTCTGCTGCTAAGTTATTTCAGTCGTGTCCGACTCTGTGCTACCCCATAGATGGCAGCCCACCAGGTTCTGCTGCCCCTGGGATTCTCCAGGCAAGAACACTGGAGTGGGTTGCCAGTTCCTTCTCCAATGCATGAAAGTGAAAAGGGAAAATGAAGTTGCTCAGTTGTGTCCGACTCATCGCGACCCCATGGACTGCAGCCTACCAGGCTCTTCTGTCCATGGGATTTTCCAGGCAAGAGTACTGGAGTGGGGTATTTGCTGGATATTTCCTGAACTCTGACATGGTCACTAGACAGGGTCCTGCACCTGATCTGAACAAAGGAAAAGGACAACTGGGCTGGGGCTTCCAAAACAAAGTTCCTGGGGAGATGCCTCCCCGTGGACCATCTTGTTAACCATCTAGTGGTTGGCTTTCCACGGAGAACAGACTGGAGCAAGGGACAGGCCAAGATGACCAGAGAGCCATCTTCATCTTCAGAAGTCATCAGTCCCCTGTCCAACACAGGAGAGCTCACCCTCCACACCATCCAACAGAAATATATTGTAAGCCACAAATAAGGGTCAAATAGGTAACTATGACTTATCTAATGCCCACATTTTAAAAAGGAAAAAAAGAAGCAAGTGAAATTAATTTTAATATTAATTAAATATCGGTGTTTTATTTAACCCAATATATCTCAACTATTAGTATTTCAATCAATATAAAAAAATTAACTGGCTATTTTACATATTTTCTTTGTACCAGGCCTCCAGACTCGAGTGTGTATTTTATACCTGTAGAACATCTCGATTTGGACCAGCTACATTTCAAGTGCCCAAGAGCCACATGTGGCTGGTGGCCATCCTGTTGAACAGTGTGGGTCTAGAATAATCGAGTTCCAAGTGTGCTAGGACTTGAGGAAGGCATTATGTCCAAATGGGGTGTATTTTAGTCTCAGATGTTTATATCTTAGTCTCAGATGTTTCATCTTTTTACATGACACAAGTTTTACTGCACTGAGAGAAAAACCCAGAGTCTGCATTGATTTTTCTTCCTTTCCCCTAAATTTCTACAACAGAACCCTGTGCAGTCCCTTAAATCCACTGCACGTGTAAGTGATGGGAACCTACCCTCCCCTGCCAAGAAGCAGCAGCAAGGTTTCCCCCGTGGCATTGCTGTGGGCAGGCTCCTGTATTTCCTGGCTCCAGGTCTACCGAGAGATTATCACAGTTTAGTAACTGACTTTAATAGGAATCTGTTTCTGATAGTAGAACTAATGAATCCTATAAGCCAGTTGCAAAGGGTAAGAGCAATCCCATTCCAAAGAG
This sequence comes from Bos indicus, assembly GCF_029378745.1. Taxonomy (NCBI): domain Eukaryota; kingdom Metazoa; phylum Chordata; class Mammalia; order Artiodactyla; family Bovidae; genus Bos; species Bos indicus. The sequence goes on from NC_091766.1 coordinate 45,185,657, forward strand.
AGAAGAGGCTTATTTGGAAATCTGAGAGTGGGGGGGAATTGCACACCTTCATGCTAGCAAGTTCCATCTCTGCTGCTGCTGCTGCTGCCGCTGCTGCTGCTGCTAAGTCACTTCAGTCGTGTCCGACTCTGTGTGACCCCATAGACGGCAGCCCACCAGGCTCCCCCATCCCTGGGATTCTCCAGGCAAGAACACTGGAGTGGGTAGTTCCATCCCTAGCTGGTCAAAATCTCTTCCAACGAGATATTGGGTTAAACATCACACAAGAGGGCATGTGAAACCAGGGGGTGTCACCAGCAAGGACAGTGACAGCCTGCCAAAGTAAGAATGTACAACCTAACACTACTCTTCCTCATGCTAGCCTCCTTGAGTAAACCCTGTCCAGGAAGAGCAAGAAGTTCAACAGAATTTAAGACAGTGAGTGTTTGTCCTGGGGCTGGCTGGGTCTTAGCACAAGGCTTGGGGTGAGGGAAGGAGAGAATGGAGGAACAGACCACATGTGCCCCCTTCCCTTGGAGACTGCAAGGAAGCCATACTTGGTTTAAAATGCAGTCTTTCAGTAGTCAGCATAGAGAACATGTTTTTCCTTTGGAAGCCAAATTGAGAAGAAGTTGGGGGGACTCATGGATAATCTTGATTCCATGCCTGTGGACCCTGCACATCGTGGAGGACACTGACACCAGCCAACCTGGGAGATAAGCAGAAGCAAGGGGATGGCGAAGAGAAACATGGCCACGGTTCAGACTTCCTCTTGCTGTCTCTCCTTTGGGATGCCCTGGGGAGATAACATTCAGCTAACTCACAGGAGTAGGAAGTTCAGCTTCCCATCATAAAAGCGTAAGGGCTGGAGAGGGCTCAGACTGTGATAAGGAGAGTGAAGAGGAGGCAGTAACCCAAGCAGCTCTGTCAAGGGCAGAAGGCCACTGCAGTCAGCAAGTCGGGCTCTGGGGACACATCCACTTTGGGTGTCATTTTGAAGCTTCAGGTGCTACAGTAAGAAAGACCATTTCAGGTTTTCTGAAAAACCAAATAAAGAACCTTGAGGATAAGGAAAACTAGAGCTCAGTAAGGAATGTTCTAAACTGTGCCAAAGCGCAGACATTTTCTTAAATTCTGCTCTGATTTAGCTCCCACTACTGCGTGCATACATATGATGACATGGCTTGTTCCAGGTGTTTCTCAGGTCCGGGGCACCTCAGAACCCAAGTGAGGGCTCCACCCTGACCAACTAAGTCAGAATCTCAGCGCGAGGGGCCTGGGTATCAGTGTGCGGTTCTAACAGGCAGCCAGGGTTGAAAACCACTGCTCCAGGGGGCTAAAGTAAGACCAGGGCTGAAAGGGACAAGAAGAAGAATATCTGCCCCAGGAACAGAGTTCTAAACCAGTGGGTCCCCCATGGGGCCACTGACACAGCACAAGTGTGGGCTTCTCTTGCTGAGGTCGTCCTAGCTCTGACTGAATTGTGCAGAGGAGACTTGAATTACTCTCAGCTAAATTTTAGATTCCAAGAGAAGTGAAAATCGAGTGCCTCATGATTCAGCTGCTTCCATGGGAAGGCACCCATTTCCCACTTCCCAACTCAGGATTGCAGGTCCAGAGAAGGTCTGCTACCTTACTGATGTCTGAGAGGTGGCCTGAGACACTCATTTGGGATAACAAAACCTGGGCATTCTGGACCATTCCAGTAGTTTGTGGGAGCAATGGGACAGAATACTCGGGATTAGACTGTCCTCCAAAATACAGGATGTGGCATGGTCATAAAGGTGATTGTTCTTCACGTGTTGTTCTGTGCCACGGTGCCCAAGCTCTGCTGGATATCAAAATCACCTGGGAATCTGGGTTTAAACCGCACAATCCCAGGCCCTGCCTCCAGATTTACTAAAACAGAATGTTAGTGGTGAGTTATAAGAATTAATTTTTTAATCTTCCCAGACACAAAGTCGGATTAAGAAACCTTTGGTTGGTGCTCGTCCCCAACCACAGGTGAAAGTGAAAGTCGCTCAGTCGTATCCGACTCTTTGCGACCCCATGGACTATACAGTCCATGGAATTCTTTAGGCCAGAATACTAGAGTTGGTAGCCTTTCCCTTCTCCAGGGGATCTTCCTGACCCAGGAATCGAACCAGGGCCTCCTGCACTGCAGGCAGATTCTTTACCAACTGAATTATCAGGGAAGCCCTCAACCACAGGGGAAGTCCTAACTAATTGCCCCACACAGAAATTCCCTGAAAGCTCTGTCTTCCTGGTAAGAGGACCCAGATTGCACCCAAGGCCCCAAAGAGAAATTTGCACACCTATATGGCTGGTCGTGTAAAGCTGAGCTTTACAGAAACCCACAGATTCTCCAGCCTGACATTTGCAAATGCCTGGAGAATCATGTCAGGCAAAACCTAATGAAGTGGTTGTTGCACAATATAGAGGAGGTGGGAAGGAGAGAGCTAAGCGGGCCTCTCTTAAGAGAGAAGAGCAGGGAAAGTTCCCTAGGGCCTTAAAGAGCAAATAGGATCTGTACTCACAGAAAGGAGAGGGCATCGCCAGCAAGGTCTGTGGCATGGCAAAGGCCAGGGGCAGCAAAGTACACCTAGGGGCTGACCTGTCTGAAGAAGAGGATGCTCCTGAGGCCAGTGAACCCCCAGTGTGGAGGGCAGGAGTTAAAAGGAGGACCTTGCACCCTGGGGCTCTGCTGAACACAGGGTCGCAGCTCCAGCTCCCCAGGAAAAGACAAGAGTCCAACAGAGTGCAGGCAGATGGGCAAGACTACACAGGCCAGACAGACTGCTCAGGATGCAAGTCACCCCAATGCTGCTGATTCAGATCCCCCTCAAGTTTGGCAGAGTCTGTGCCTGGTCATCATGACCACCTCCACCACTACATCCTAGAGATAAAAAGTCCAGGGAAATCCATTGACAATGGGGATGCTGACCCAGCATTCCCTGGGGGCCTGAGGATGCCTTATCGATTCCCTCACTGGCCCTGTTACTCTCAGATAACCCCCAGGAGGGGGCCAGTGCCACCCTCCCCACTGGAGGGCCTGAGTGAGAAATGCTGGGAAGTTTGCCCATTCGGCAGCAGATGAAATATTCCAGCTCTCCAAACCCCAGGAGTGTCATTCTGAGCGGAAAATCACATTATAGGCTGGTGTGAGGTCATTGGCTAATTAGACAAAATGAATGACTAAGTAGATTTTAAAAGCCACGTGGCCAGTGATGCCTCACACTGAGGCACTGACCTGTCCTCGATTATCTGAGCCCTGGAGACTTAGAGAAAAGGCCTTAGCACTTAAGGGCCTAGGGAGGGCCTGGCCCTTGGGGCTTAGCTGAAGCTCAGAGTTAATCTGGGAGAAGAATGAGACTGCTCAGTCAGTCCCCAACCACACGGCCCTCCAGGCCCTGCTTCCCAAGGATACCCAGGCCCAAGTCCACGACCCCACATGCCCTTTCCAGTGGCCCACCAGCACTCCCTGGATCAACCTGAGAAAGCAACTAACACTTATAGAAACATATCCTCACGCCATGTCAGTGTCTATTCCACACTATGTAAAGATTTTACTTCTATTATAAAAGAACTGTCTCATTAAATCCTCCCAGTAACCCCATGAAGTTGGATCTATAATCATCCCCATTTCACAGATGCACACAGAGAGATCACACAGCAAGGAAGGGGTGGAGCCACGGTGTGTGAACCTTGCCTGGTCTGATTCCAAGGCCGTGCTCTTGTTATGATGAACACGAGATCCACTGAAGTGATGGGAGTCATGTCAGGGACACAGAAACTATACCACGGCCTCTACACAGAGGAGATTTAACATAGTGAATGGCGTATACAGGCACTGGGACAGTAGGAAGAAGAAGGTGAGGGGACCCAGAGATGAGGAAGAGCAAAGAGCCCACACCCTCCCCCGGGCTGGGTCACAAAGGCAGGAGACCAGGTCACCACCTGGAGGCAGAGAGCAGGGGTTTCATCCCCAGGAGCTGGGAGCATGGGTGTGAGACCACCCACAAGGGGAAGGAAGAGAGAGCTGAGAGGAACCAAGGCCACCCCTGCCTTCCCCGCTCAGGCCTCCAGCCAGCAGAACCCACCAGAAGGCCCCCTGGTGAGGAAGACTGAGGAGCCCAGTCTGCAGGTAAGCCACCCCCAAAACACTCACAGACGGCTGGGTCCAGCAAGTGAAAATGCCTCATGACTTCCATGGCGCCTGGCACAGGGCTCAGTGCCTCCGTACCAAATGCCACACTGCTGCTGCTGCTGCTGCTAAGTTGCTTCAGTCATGTCCAACTCTGTGCGACCCCATAGACGGCAGCCCAACAGGCTCCCCTGTCCCTGGGATTCTCCAGGCAACAACACTGGAGTGGGTTGCCATTTCCTTCTCCAATGCAGAAAAATGAAAAGTGAAAGTGAAGTCGCTCAGTCGTGTCTGACTCTTCACGACCCCATGGACTGCAGCCTACCAGGCTCCTCCGTCCATGGGGTTTTCCAGGCAAGAGTACTGGAGTGCGGTGCCATCGCCACAGCCCTCCCCAAAACCCAGGACACAGGTGTAACCACTGTCGCTACTTTAGAGATAAGGAAAATGAAGCTCAAGAGACCACACAACGTGCTAAAGTCATCCAGTTGAATTCGGATTCAAACCCACATCTGCTTGGCTGCTAACCCTGGGGGTACACAGGGAATGGAGAGGCAGGAGCAGCCTTGTCCTGGGGTCTGCAGCCCAAGGACCTCATGGCCTATGACTGGTCTGAGTGGGTCACTGTCCACGGTGCAGGCTGATCACTCCTCCAGTGATCATGAGCCTGGGGCTGACCCCCAGGCCACCCACACATGTTCCAACTCCTGGCATTTCTTACAGAAGCAGCAAGACCACATGGTCAGTGGAACTAAGAGCACTGACTCAACCAGGAGCCACAAGGGCCAGCAAAGCCCCAGAACCCCCAACAAAGCCATGCAGGGTTGCTGATCACAGGCAGGCTTGCAAGTCTCTGAAGGCCTGGATCCGCTGCTTTAGGGTCCTTGCTGATTTCATCCATCCCCTGCCCCCAGACTCCACTAGCTCAGCGTACCACCTCCTCACCTGATCCAGCTACTGCAGAGGGGTGCCATTGGGGAATGGAACAGGCTAATTCCTCTGAAACCTCCATTAACTTTACTACTTCTCTGTAAGTGCTTCATTGTAAATAATGATTCCCCACCACGGAAACACACTGCTGGAAGCTCCCAGCGGACATAAAATTAAATTCAGCTCCCATGGCCCGCTCATGCAACGTATTACAATATCTGCATCATCCTGCAAGCCTCAGAAGGCTGCAAATATCTTCCATGCAGTCTGGGGAGACTCCAGTGTCATCCACCCTAAAGAAGAGGTTCGTACACCCCTACACCTTCTTCCGTCCCACACCAAATCCCATCTCTCTCTACAAATACTGGTGAGGGTGTAGAGAAAAGAGAACCCTCCTACACTGCTAGTGGGAATGTAAATTGGTGCAGCCACTTTAGAAAACATTGTGGAAGTTCCTCAAAAAACTAAAAAGAGTATTACTATATGATCCAGCAATCCCACTCCTGGGCATATACCCAGACAAAATTATAACTTGAAAAGACACATGCACCCTTAAGTTCATAGCAGCACTGTTTACGATAGCCAGGACATGAAAACAATGTAAATGTCCATCAACAGATGAATGAATAAAGAAGATGCAGTGTGTACACACAATACTACTCAGCCGTAGCAAAGAATGAAATAATGCTATTTGCAACGACATGGATGGACTTAGAGATTATCACTCTACGCAAAGTAAGTCCGAAAGAGAAAGAGAAAGACCATATATCAGTTACACGTGTAATCTAAAATAGACCACAAATGAATACATCTATAAAACAAAAATAGACTCACAGAAATAGAGAACAGACGTGCAGTTGCCAAGGGGGAGGGGGCTCAGGGGAGGGAATGACTGAGAGTTTGGGATTAGCAGATACAAACTATTACACAGAAAATGGATAGACAACAAGGTCCTACTGTATAGCACTATATTCAACATCCTGTGATAAACCATAATGGAAAAGAATGTGAAAAAAAATGTATGTATGTGTAACTGAATCGCTCTGCTGTATAGCAGAAATTAACACAACCTTGTAAATCAACTATACTTCAATAAAATATTAAAAACCAATAATAACAAATCCCTTCTCTCTCCAGACTCCTTTTCTAGAAGGAGGAATTAGAACTCAGTTGTGAGCACAGAAAGAACCCTATTCATCTCAGGAAAAGGACTCAACTTCAAGTCCCCTAGGCAGTCCCCCAGCGCTTGTCTTCCAACAAATTTTAAGAAAATGTTGTTTTGAAGACAAAATATACGTACACAATTTCCAGGAAGATCCACAGAATTTTGTGAACCAAGCAAATCCTCCCAGCCCTTCACCCCCACAGCCTGTGCTGCACTCAGCTTCCCCAATCCTTTCTCAGGGCTCCGGACCCTGCCTGCTGCTTCCTCGCCTGCTGTACACAGTGAAATCTTTCCTGCAGCCTTCAGAGTAGACACTGTAGGGTTTAGCTAAAATAAGAACCACCTAGAACAAGAGACTAAAGTCAGCTTCACTTTGAAAATAAACAGGCTCACGTTCTATCTCCTACCAGCTGGGCGGGGACAGGAATAGCTGGAGAGCGCAGGGCCCTGTGGAGGGAAGCGTCCCTCCTGACAGCTTCTAGAAATAAGTTCTAGGGGCTCTGGAGCCCCAGGCCTCTGCTCTGCTGGGCTACTGAGGAGCAGAGGTGTCACTGCTGAACCAGCAGGACCTTCGTGTTTGATCTCCTAGACCCCACACGAGGCATCTCGCCTTCTCTGCCGAACAAAGTGCAGCCTGGGGGCCCATGGATCTGCAGGCTCCCGTTTACGGGTTCCCCTGTGCCTGGATGCCCTTTACTTGTTAAACTCTTGATAGCATTGGGATTGCAGGCACGTTTAGGTGATCTGAGATATGGACAGTTCATCCACAGATCAAGATGAAACCTGCTGCCCACCCACAATGTTCTGGATGTGCCCTCTTGCTTTCCAACTTCATATTCCCAACTCTGATTTTATTAAAGAAAGAAAGTCTGTTTTTCAGAAACTAAAAGCCTAAATAAAGCCTTGAACAGGAAGAATATTCAGACTGGTGCATGCTAAGTCGCTTCAGTTGTGTCTGACTCTTTGCAACCCCATGGACTGTAGCCCACCAGTCTCCTCTGCCCATGGGATTCTCCAGGCAAGAATACTAGAGTGGGTTGCCATTTCCTCCTGCAGGGGATCTTCCCAACCCAGGGATTGAACCCTCGTCTCTTACGTCTCCTGCATTGGCAGGCAGGCTCTTTATCACTCTTCAGACTGAGGAACCCAATAAAAACTTCCCTGGACAGCACCTTCTTACTAATGAACTGACAGCGTGACAGCCACCCTTCCTGCCCTTGGACATGTGACTACTCAGGTCCTGACAGCAGCCCAGGTGGGCAACAGCTTCAGTTCCATTTTCAGATAAGGGAGTGTCATTGCTCAAGGTCACTCAACTGTATACAGCAAACAGCAGAGCTAAGACTCGAACTCTGATCTTCTCGTCCTGCGTCCTCTTCCCCGCTCAGCACACTTCTGTTCTTCGGGGCCTTGGTGGCAGCAGACCTATGGGGTCGCTGCTGCTGAGCCCTTGTCTCCTGCAGGGTCACTTCCCGCCAGCACCTCCTCCCTGGAGTCCTTCCCTGCAGCAGAGCCACCGCAGCTTGGCGGGCAGGCTGGGAGGGCTCGGCTGTCACACCGCATTTCTCTCCACTTATTTCTGCCTCCCTCATGACCTCAGTTTCACCAAGATGTTCCTTTAAATTAGATCCCAGAAGAAACTTCAAGGCAAATTCCTCCGTCAATGATGTTCATGGGACTTGTCATTGTTTATGCTATTTATAGTGCCATCAAATGGCTGGAAACACATCTCCTGGTGACTATGTAGGTTTTCTCCCCCTCGGGCAAGAAGCTGACTCAAAACCACAGGCTTGTCTGGCACAGGCATTACCTTCTCTTCCCCTAGCCCACTTGATGCACATTTTCTTCCCCATGAAACATTTAAATGGTCCTTCATTTTGACCCCTCCTAGTGTCCATGATTATACTTTTCATAGTCCCTTGGCCTGTGTATAACAGTGAGGAAATAGAGCTTCTTTACAGGGAGAGCAGAGGTTCCCAACTCTACAACATTGCACCAAACCCAAAACCACATACAGCTTGAGCTTTTTTTAAGTGTTAGCGTTCAGACTTCATGTGGCACTTCTTTTCTAGGCAACAGAGGAGCCGTCTACTGACCCATCAGCAATATCTGTGGCCAGCCCTGAGCTAGGATAAAGGAGGAACCAAGGCATACAATATCCTATCCCCTCCCTGGAAGAAAAAAAAAAGCATATTAAACTATTGCAGAACAACTCAATGTACATTATAAGTAAATACTGCATTCTAACTAATAAGGGGCTATTTTCAGAAAAAAAGCAGGGATTGATCAAAGTTTGACAAGGAAATTATAAGAGCAGCTACTGATTTTATTTGAAAGCTATGTCTTCTGAAAACTTGTTTTATGCATTCCTCTAGAAGTTGATTAAAATTATGTTACAGTTGCTGTCAACCTTTGGAGAATTCACAAAGAGGTTAGGAAAGAAAGTAATGTTAAATAGTAAAAAGCACTGGTTATAAAGAAAGAATCAATTAAATTGATTTAAAGATCTTTCTTCTGATTCGTAGCAGAATTCCCTGAGGGATGCATGATGACATCATGTTGTCCACATCTCTTTTTCATCTGGATCTTCCCAAGGCTGAGCTACAAAGAGACCCTCCCTAGGACCTGGGACATCAGGAAAAGAATTAGATAGTGGGCAAGATGAGTAACAACTAGCAGAATGAGAAGTCCACACGCAAAGGCTGTAACAGAAAGAAAATGCGCAGGAATGGCAGTGCCCTGAGTGAGTGCATCACTCGAGCAGGCTCTGCACAAACCAAGAAAGCAGTGCCAGGACGTGCCCTCTCAATGGGACAGCACTGCCCTGGGAAGCAGGTGCCAACAAGGGACTCTATGTCCCCCCTTTCCTGCAGCCAGGACTGGCCATAAGACAGACTCTCTCTAATAGAATGAGAAACTCTGGGTGTCGTTTCCTGAGAGTTACGAAGTGGGTGTGCATTCTTCCTCCTTCCACCTTGACACCAAAAACCACATGGCCCTTGGGAACAGAGGAGTCAAAACGAAGAGAGTTTTATAATTGTTGAATCTGCTTGGTGAGCATGCAGGGGCTTGGATTCATTGTGTGATTTTCTTTCTCTTCTTTTGTTTATGGTTCACATTTTTGTGATAAAGAATGGTCAGTAGCACCCAGAGTCACCAGAAGGCCCAGAGAACCATTCTTGGAGACACACAACTAGGGTAAAATCTCTGCATCTGCTCCAGAACCGGTCCTGAGAAGCCACCACTGATGTCCTCTGCCAGGTGCCCTCACCTGTGCTCTGATTCTGGGCACTGTCAGAAATGACCCCTCCTGACACAGAACCCCTGCTCGTGATCTGGGTACCCACTCACTACTGGGAGGTGCTCAGATGAGAAGCACAGAGCCAGGGGAACCAAAAGGGCTTCCGGCACATAGCCTTATCATGGAGACTTACCATGAGAAGACTCTCCGACTCACCAAGAGAAACCTCCTGGAAATGAGCCACCAAGGACTGGAAAGATCTGAGGGGAACTGAGCAGTGGGGTGAGAACGGAGATGGAAAGTGAGAAAACAGTTGTAGGACCATCGAAGGTGACCACATGTCCTGGTTTCCGGGGACTGTCCAATTTACACTCATTGTCCCAACACAATCACTACTAGTGTCCCCTTTCATTAATCAAAACTATCCTAGCTTGGACAACAGATACTATGGACCACCCTAGAAATAATGAGTGAAGAAGTCTGGAGGCGAGACTTAGCAGAGCTGTGGGGAGCGGGGAGGAGCATGAGGAAGAGCCGGCCCGCATGGAGAGTGGCGCACACCAGGGTAGGGAAGAGGGCACAGAGGGAGTGCACGCAGGAAGCCGGGAGAGCTCCTACTCTCCTACGGGCAGTGGGAGTCACTGAGGATTCCCGAGCCAGGTAATTACAGACCTCGTGCTCAGAAAGGGTGGGCAGGGAGACACTGGAGGCAAGGAGAGAGGCCTGAAACCAGGTGCAGGGAGCATGGTGGCCCAGGAAAACGGAGCACAAAAGGCAGAAGCATTGATGCCAAGTGCCTCAGAGAAGGCTGAGGAGACACAGCAAGAGGGAAGAGTGACTGTGAGTGGCCACTGGGTCACGTCTCTAAATCAAACCCACTGCCCTCCTTGACTGACAGAGACGCCTTTTCCTCCAAGACTTTGCGTTAACACAAGGAACAAGAAAAGCTGATCTGACAAAACGCTAAGAATTATGTCTTTGATGTATGAACACTCTTTGCCCCTTTGGACCTTATAAACCAGAGTTCACTCCACATTCCCCTGATGTGTTCAAGGTGCACGTCTTCAATAACAAGCGGTCTCTGAAGGTAGATTTCCTCTTACAATCGAGGGACTATTTCCACTTTAGGGGCTTAGAAATGCTTCCGATTAATTGTTAATTTAGCCTTTTGAGACCTCAATTTATATGTAGCATTGACCAGTGTCTGCAAACAATCTGAGAAGGGGAAGGAAGAGGTCCCAAGGAAATTAATGTAATGGTTTCATCTCATTACTAGAAGCGCTTGTTCCAACAGCCCAACAACTTCACTCATTCATTCAAACCCGATCTGAAATCCAATTAAAATTGGAGGTCACACACAGCAGCAGCGGTTATTTCCTCATTACTGAGAGGTGAGTGGACTTCAAAACTACAGAAACCAAAGGAGATGAGAGCAGAGCTTTGTGAAATAACACAGGGTCCAGCACGAAGGAAAACTCGAGGTGGGAGGTCCCCAGGGACTGTCATGGAAATGCACAGACATATGGTCTGTGGAAAGCCTTGTTTCAAAAAGCATATGGAACCCATCTTGAGGAAGTAGTTTCATATTCCTCCAGTAGACCCTTTATCAGAACCCACAAACTTTAACTCCACTCAAAAAGAGGCCCAAAAAATTAAAACAAAATAAAATTAAGAAGCAGAGAATTAACCTTCCAGAGAAAGGTTAAAAAAAAAAGTCTGTAGGTCTATGGGAAAGAAATGCTAGTCATTCGTTCACTCATCCTTTTAACAACATCTGTTAAGATCTTACTTGGGCTACAGCAGTGAACAAAACAGTATCTGTGCCCGGAAGGAGTGCACAGATTTGCAGTCGTGGACATGGAAACAGACCATAAGCAACAGATATGATACATAGGGAAAGTATATTGTAGATTGAAAAGTAAAACTCGCTCAGTCATGTCCGACTCTGCGACCCCGTGGACTATGCAGTCCATAGAATTCTCCAGGCCAGAATATTGGAGTGGGTAGCTGTTCCCTTCTCCAGGGGATCTTCCCAACCCAGGTATTGAAACCAGGTCTCCCACATTGCAGGTGGATTCTTTACCAGATCAACCACCAGGGAAGCCCCATATGGTAGATTAGAAGGTGTCACTTCATGGAAAATAGATGGAGAAACAGTGGAAACAGTGTCAGACTGGATTTTTTGGGGCTCCAGAATCACTGCAGATGATGATTACAGCCATGAAATTAAAAGACGCTTACTCCTTGGAAGGAAGGTTATGACCAACCTAGATAGCATATTGAAAAGCAGAGACATTACTTTGCCATCAAAGGTCCGTCTAGTCAAGGCTATGGTTTTTCCAGTGATCATGTATGGATGTGAGTTGGACTGTGAAGAAAGCTGAGCGCCGAAGAATTGATGCTTTTGAACTGTGGTGTTGGAGAAGACTCTTGAGAGTCCCTTGGACTGCAAGAAAATCCAACCAGTCTATTCTAAAGGAGATCAGTCCTGGTTGTTCTTTGGAAGGACTGATGCTAAAGCTGAAACTCCAGTACTTTGGCCACCTCATGTGAAGAGCTGACACATTGGAAAAGACTCTGATGCTGGGAGGGATTGGGGGCAGGAGGAGAAGGGGACGACAGAGGATGAGATGGCTGGATGGCATCACCGACTTGATGGACGTGAGTTTGAGTGAACTCCAGGAGTTGGTGATGGACAGGGAGGCCTGGCGTGCTGCAATTCATGGGGTCACAAAGAGTCGGACACGACTGAGAGACTGAACTGACTGAACTGACTGAAGTGCCATAATATTCAGGAGACACATGGCAGGCAAATCTTCAGTCAAAAAGCCAAGAGTTTCTACAGGGTCAAGGACATTGAGTAAGGACAAGTGGAAAGCAGAGCCAGATCTGGTGGTCTTCACCAGGCATTCTTGGGCCACCCAGATATCCCCCTCAGCTCCTTCCAAAATTAGCCCCAGCCTCCCAGGAAACAAATCAAATGGACAGGGACTTCCCTGGGGGTCCAGCGGCTAAGCTTCTATGCTCCCAATGCAGGGGGTCCAGGTTCAATCCCTGGTCAGGGAACCAGAGCCCACATGCCACAACTAAAGATCAAAGATCCCACATGCTACAACTAAGACCTAGTATAGTCAAATAAATAAATAAATATTAAAAAATAAAAATAAGAAACAAATGGAAAACATCTGAAGAGAGTGTCCCAAGGCAGCCTGGTTGGTCTACTGAGCTACAGTCACATTCTGTTGGACAGGACTCCTCCCCTCCCCTCCCTAGAGCGTGCATCAGGGGTCCCAGGACAGAAGTGGTGAGGCCTTAGTTTGACCTTAAGTCTTAAGGAACCAGTCATACAGTGGGGAGGTCTTACTGGAAGCCAAGTCCTCAGAAAATCAGAAACCTAACTCCCAGAAGGACGGAGAACACCTTCCAGAGATGCAATGTGATGTCAGAGACAGAACTCTTTGCCGAAACAGCCAAGTTTCTCTTGCCCAAAGTTTGCAGGTGCACCCTGGAGGCTGGAGGAGGATCCAGGCATGTGCTGGAAGAAACCACTACCCTCTGCCAGACCCCTGAGTCCTCTTCCTGTCAAGTTTGCTGAATAATACCTCGGTCCAGGATCCCTACCAAAGACAAAGCCCCAGCTACATGGATGGACAAGTCAAGAACATCTTGGTTTCCCTTCCCCAGAAGCCACCAGCTCACTCCCTCTTCGGGGCCACACATTGAAGAAACAGACCCAGACCCTCTTTTGCTCAAAATGTCCCAATGCTGAGATGATGGTCTTGCAGGTGGCCCCACACTCTGGTCTTGAGTCAGGAATACATTTCAGAGCACTTCTCAAGATGGTTCTTGCATAAATTCCACCTCAGCGCAAAGTGGGTCCTTATTGCAATTCTTCTGCCACCCCAGTAATTTACCACTGCCTTGATCTTTGATGCTAGGTTAATTATAAATAGTTTTGTCCATTGGAGAAATTGAACTGAATTAGCCTAGTTTTCATCTCTCATCAATAATTGAAATGACCATTTCCCACAAATGGAAAAACTGTCCAGACTGGATGGAGGAGACACCCCCACCCCACTCCCAGTGAGTGAGTTTTCATCCTCAGGTTGGGGGTGGGGGGGTTGGTGGGCACAGTCTCTGCCAGCAGGTCCACAGCCTCCCTCCTCGGCCCCATGCTTGATTTCCCTCAGTCTGGGCTGGACCAGGGCCAGGATGCGCAGAAGATGTCCCAGGCCAGCCTGGCCCTGTCTGACAGCCTATTAGCCCCAGCTGTCGGAGACATCTGCCTGCTCTGATTACCATCAGAGCGGAGGAGAAGCGATGGCCCCCCGCATCCCGCTGTCTCCCCTGCACTGAACTGTCATCAAATGATGGTACTTCCACTTCGAGGCACTCAGAACCCATCCCTGATTGCTATTTATAACTTTCCTGTGAGGTCACCTGCCGGTGAGGCAGGAGAGGGAGTGGGCCACTTCAGGGCTAAAGGGCCCCAAACAGCACCAACTTCCTGCCACTGCCTCCAGGCAAGAAACAGACAACCTCAGAGCTGAGCAAAATCCATTCATAAAAGATGTATGTGCAACATCAGGTCAGCTTTCGCTGTGTTCCAAGGCAGGGGACTCCGGGGTACACGAGAAGGGCATGGAGACTATGGCAGCTTGTGATGCCGCGGATGTCATGAGAGGCCTGGAAGGATGGATACGAGAGGCGCCACATGCTGCCATGGCCAGGCCCCACTCCAGCAGGGCTGCCCCAAATCCAAAAAGTTGCTGCTATAATGGCAAAGGGGCTGCAGATCTCCAGCTCTGACAGGCTGAGCCGCCCTGTGTTAGCTCCCTGCGGCTGCTGTAACAAACTTTTTGACAACAGAAATGTATTCTGTCACAGATCTGGAGCCCAGAAGTCTGAAATCCATCAGGGCCACACAACCTCCAGGGACTCCAAGGGAGAGTCCACTCTTTGCCTCTTCCAACTCCTGGCGGCTCAGCATTCCTTGGCTTGTGGCCATATCACTCCACAATCTCTTCTGTGGTCAGATTGCCTCCTCTTGTCCCATCTGTGTCTCCCTCTCCCTGTCTCAAATCTCTTTCTGCCTTTCTCTTATTATAAATAGACACTTTTCATTGGGCTTGTGGCCCACCTGGGTAACACAAGATGGTCACCCCATCTCAACATCTTTAGCTTAATTACATCCTTAAAGATGTGGGAAAAGAGCAAGTGTTAAGTCTCAAGGGTCAGGCAGCTCTGGGTTTGAAGCCCACCTCTGTACTACTCAATAACTAAGATTTAGTTCTTTCTTAGAATGTTGCCAACACTCGGGTTGATTCCAATAAAGGGCCCAGCAGGGCTGTGATGTGAGAACAGGCCTTGCTGTCCTTCTCTAACAGCACAGGAGGTGCAACCTAGTCCCAGATGGGGGCTAGGACCTAGTGGCCCTGCAGGATGGCCTGGGATGGGGCCATGTGCTCCCCCACGGGGGGACTCGGCACCTCTCTGTCACCTCTCAGGATACCATGTCTTCCTGGGCCCTGGAACCTGGCGGCCTTCCCGCTGGTTTCTGCCTCAGTGCCCCCAGCAACACCAACAGGTCTCCATCCGGGCTTTGTTTGCTTTTAATTACTAAGCTGCCTAACGAGACCCCAGCATCACCATGTACAGACACACCTGGCTGCCTCTGACAGATAATGAATCCTCAGCCACGTTCAAGGGCAGGCCTTCCTGACAGCAGGGGGACAATCGACTGAACCAAATCAGGGTGAGCTGGGAGGTCAAAGAATATTGAATAAGGAGTGCTATCCCCACCCCACACGTGCCCTGCCTCCCTCCTATCGTCCGGGAGCTCGATGCCCACGTCACCTCAGAACTATGTGTTTCTGACAAGGAGGATTGATTCTCCGGGAAAATGGAAAGTGGACATTGAACAAACACTCCCTCACAAATCGAAACTAAGGCAGAGAGCCTTTAACATCACCTGTGAGTGACTGAGGGAAGAAAAGTCAAGTTCTCCTAAGGCCGGCTAGAAGACCGAAGTTTATAGGCTCCGCTGGTATTATTTTCCTCCACAAGGTGAAAGGCCTGCCAAGCATGGATTTCTTCCACCCTCCCCACTCCAAATTCTGCACCCTGCATGCAAGGCCACACAACCTCCCTGGAGCCATCCTCAGGCAGAAGGGCCTCCTCAGTGATCTAGGGTGAGGCAAAGGGCAGAGCAGGAGGCATGGGAACAACTGGGGGTCTTGCAGTCCTCAAGGTCCAAGAGGCCAGCCAGATAGGGCCCCGTCAATATCCATCCAGCCCCAGGCAGGGAAGAGCCACCAAGAGGCATAGAACTGCTTGGTCTTTCCTGAGCCATCGAGGACACCAGGGCAGACTCAGCTCTAACTCTTCCCCCACGAGAATCCCCCAGCAGGCACAGAGTTTTAGGTGTTGGTGACATGTGGTCCATTTCCCATCACCCTGCTGAGTGTTGAGATGGATCAGATTCCCTAGGGGACAGTGGTGGCCAGGGAAGAAGAAGGTTTTGTGTGAGCTGACAGTCAGCCAGCTTCCTGGGGAACCAAAGACACCATAGCTGTGAGGATAAAAGCCAAATACACTTTTGATCCCTTTCTTGTAAAAATTTTAAGTACATATGTACGGGAGCGCACGCATGCACACACACACACACACACACACGCGCGCGCACACACACATCTGGAATAGCCTCTAGAAAGTCACATACTAAAGTGTTAACAGTGTTTTACACTCAGTGATGGGACCTAGAATTTGTTTTTCATTGCGCTTTGTCTCTATTTTTCAAATCTTCTACAATGCACACCATAATACTTTTATAATGTGGGGAAAACTGCTATTTTTTTAAACTGTACAGATGCAAAGAATTGGCAGCCTTAGTAATTCTCACATCCCTACATCCATTCTGCAAGAACTGTTTCTAACAGACTGTTCCTAATTAAATTATAGAGAAAATCAGTCACACTTTTGCTGATCGTGTCCAGGATGAGGGACCACGGGCGCTACGATTCCCCTGGGGCAAGGGGAACACTGGACCCTCTACTCAGCTCCCCTGCAAGTACTGGAGCCTCATGCCAATGTTTATCCCATTTAAGAATAACCAAAGGATCCAAATAGATTTCATAAATCACTTAGTCTCTGCAGCTTTCTCCTCGAGGACATGCAGGCAGGCTTCTAGCGAAGATGACGCAAAATAACAAGACGGATGTAGTAACTAATACAAAGTGCTTGGTTCACCAAACAAAGAGCTTTTGATGCTGTGACTCAATTTAATTTGGCATAATAGGATCTGAGAGGGCTAAGAGGAGCCATATACAATGGATGGGGAGCCCTGACAGCAAAGGGGAGTGGAGACAGGTGCCACCTCCCACCACTGGCCCCTCCCACAAACTGCTCGCCTGGCACACTGGAAGGATGCTCTCCTCCAGGTGAGACTCAGGAGGACTTTTTCACTTTCCTCCAAGAAAAGACTCCAAAATATCCCAAGACCAAGTCCAACCACCCTCTCATCCATGGACTCTCCTCAACCTCAATTCATTCATTCAGCACCTACTGTATGTCAGGCACCTACTGTGTTCTCTGAGGTGAGTATGAGATGAATCTGACAGTCACCAGTGCTCAGGAGTCCCCAAGCTGACGGGTACTTTCTTGGTGTTGTCAGGGGATGCAGCTAAAGGGTCAGTGGTCCTGCTGTCCCTGCTGACCCTGGGGTAACAGAAGAGCCCCAACCCCTGACCACTGCAGGTGCCCACCTGGGGAACAATGAGAGAACCTTGTACCTGGCCTTCAGTCTGGTCTCCTCTCAGAGGCCAGGCTTGAGGAAGAAGGTCTTCCTAGAGACCCCATCCTGCGGTGTGCTCCAGGGCAGCCTGTCATCTCTTTTCCACCATCACAACCACGGTTCCTCTATGCTCACCTTCATGGTGAGAAGACCTTGGTGTCTGGGGGTCCAGTGACCCACCCTCCTTCAAGGCTTCCCCTGAGGCCTTGGCCAAGACCCTCTCTTCTCTGAGGGCCAGAGTGCCCACTGGTGACAGCCGGGGTTGGCCTACATGGAGACTAAGGGGACAGCCCAGCTCTGCCCTCAGAGACACTCGAAGGAAAGTCCTGCACGATGCCCAAAAAGCAGGCTTCGGTGACAAAGTCAACAAGCATTTGCCCACTTCTTCAGGACAGATGGGCCAGTGAGACTGTTCTAGCCCCAACTTAGTGGCCAACAGTCTTCACTCTGTGCTCAGGCGTGTGTGCCCAAGTCGAGATCAAAGGCTCAGGGGACAGTGATGAGCTAATCCCTGACTGAGCAGGCTTCTTGGCCATGAATCAGAAGGATGTGTCAGAGTCAGTGTGAGATGAGCTGCCGCAGGGCACACTGCTCCCTGGGCTGCCCACCCAACATGGATGGAAGCAGCTCCCAGAGGCAGACCAGGGACCTGGGCAGGGAGTGCCACACAGAGGAAGGGAGGGCCCAACCACCACTGCCAACCGAAGGGTAGGGCCTTGGGCAGGGGGCCTACTCACTGCACTCACAGTCTCCCTGCGCCCCCACCCCAGCTCCCAAGGCAGGGAGGGGAGCGCACAAGCACAGGTACCTTCTCGGGAAGTCTGCCGCGTGACCCTCACAGACACACAGGGAGGCCCACAGAGCAGAGCATCACCCCTACTTCCCAGATGAGGAGACCAAGGCTCAGTCATGGCCAGCAGGAATGGCACAGAGCTGGCCCCTCACGCAACCCCAGAGCTCCGTCCTCCATGCTGCCTTCCCACTCCCAGAGGAGTCTCCCTCAGGCAGGAGAAGACCCCTAACTCTGTAGGGCTGGCCGGAACCACCCTTGGCCCGGCACTGCAGCTCCAACAGTGACTCTCCACTCCTCGCCCACCCACCCATTCCCAAGCCAGGCCTGGGAACGGGGAGACGTGTGCTCTGTTCCCGGCTCTGCCACTCACCATGTGAGACCAGGGCAAAGCAGATCACTCTCTGAGCCCCAGGTTCCCCTTCTGTAAAGTGACAGTGATACTAAAGAGCATCCAAGGCCTCCCCAGCTCTACCCCTACAACTCCAGGGGCAGCCAGCAGGCAAAAGTACCTGCAGAGGCTAAAAGACACAGAGTGGAGATGCTTAAAGGGTGGAAATGGAAGGCTATTTCTCCCTGGATGCTATAAAAGATACTGAAATGGGAAATGTTAGTTACATCCATCTCAGAGACCCCATACTCATGTTGGAAGATGAGACAGCCCATGAGCTAAGGCCATTCACAGTGGAAGATGGAATAATTGTAAGCCTCCCAATGAGTGCTCTGAATGCTTCCTGAAGGAGGCAGCAGAAGAACCAGCCCCTTGGAGCAGGATGTCTGAATGGACCACAGGTGGGCATCTCAGGCCACGGGGGCAACATCTATGGAGGCCTGAACAGAGCAAAGAGCAGGGGTCCAAGGCCACTGGGCCGTGTGTCCGGAAGCCTGCCCTGAGCTACTAGCTCAAGGAAGGACAAGAGTTCAACATGTTGAAGCTAGCAAGTTCCTTTTAATGACTCTTAAGTGCTTCTTACAACTTTCTATAAATCCACCAGCTCTTTCCCATCCCAGAACTCCACACACAACCTCATTAGGAGGCAGTAAGTGGTGGGAAATATTGATACTTCTGGCTAATCGCGTTATTAATACCATTACCATTCATATCACCTCGTAAACCACTCTTGTAGGACATTTAGCATGGGTAAGTCCAAATGACGATAATACTACTGCTAATTATATCTCTATAAATGTATTTTATGGCAGAGAACAAGAGCTCTTATATCCTCTGATTACTCAGTTGCCAGAACCATAAGGAAGTAGGCAAGACTTCATGAAGACGTGTCCTCGGGGGATGATTCATTCCGAATAATTGTGGTTAGCAAAAGCACAAGAGCTTTCACATTTTTAAAAGAAAGGGATTGTAACTTGCAGAAGAGGAGGCAGGGAGGAAACATCACAGGCAACCATAGTAAGTGAGGCTGACCCAGGGGCCTCAGTTGCTCTGGAACTGCTGGTCAGAACGCCCAAGCTTGCCCTCTTGGGTCTGCATGTCCACAGGGTTAGGGAGGGACTGCCTAAAGCTCATCTGTGTTGTCTGCACACTGGTGTCAGCGACCAGGAGCTCAGGGAGGAAAGCTAAGCATGTGTCTACATTTCATGTGTGTGCTGTCGACTCTTTGCAACCCCATGGACTCTAGCCCGCCAGGCTCCTCTGTCCAGGGGATCCTCCAGGCAAGAACACTGGAGTGGGTTGCCATTTTCTCCTCCAGGGGATCTTCCTGACCCAGAGAAGGAGCCCACGACTCCTGCATCTCTCACACTGGCAGGTGATCTCCTTATCCACTGAGCCACCTGGGAAACCCTTTCACGAAGGGAGTCTAAATCCAGCAACCCTGAGATAATGTTTGGAAATGACTCACATCTTATTTTCCTGCTGGTTTACTTCACACTTATGGACTTAATATGGGGAAGCTGTCTGAAGCTGGTGGAGGGGCTTACGATTATGACTGTCTCTGGGAACGGTGCCAGCCTTGCTAGTTCCCCTCCAGCTTTGTTTGGGAAACATCACCCCAAGATTAGGGTCAAAACGCTTACCCTAATGGAGACTGTAAATAAGAAAATAAACACTTTTCTTTTTCTCTTTCTAGCTGAGCTCAGACAATTTACAGCATCAAATGTCCCCTTGTACTCTAAAGAACTGGAATTGATTTTTTTTTTCCTTAAAATTGCTCATTGGGTTGCTTATAAATTTCTCCAGCTGTTGTTATCAAGTTGTAAATTGAAGTTATGAGACTAATCACAGATCGATTGCAGTCATTCTGAGGCAGGGCCAGGTCTATACAAACATACACTCTTCAGAGTTTCAACAGGCATTTAAAGTAAATTATCTTTACCTCAGATTCAATTCATTAAGAATTGGTGAGATCTCAGCCAGATACTAGGGAGAAGTCATCTTCCCTCTGTCTATGGGGTTGTCATCGTGTGATTCATTAAATATTTCAAGTTGCCCTCCTATGGGCATTTCTCCATCTCTTCTAATTGTGGCCAAGGCCAAAAGATTTGTTTTGACCAAAAAAACATGAGCATGAGTACCATATACCAGTTTCAGGTTGGTGCTTTAAAACAAAGGTCGGCAAGCGTTTTCACTAAAACGAAAGACGGTGTGTATATCTAGGCTCTGTGAACCGCATGGTCACTGTCACAACTCCTCAACTCTGCGTTTCTGTGTGACAGCAGCCAGAGATAACATGTAATCAAATGGGTGTGGCCGTGTTTTCAAAAAACTTTATTTATGGACACTGAAATTTGAAATCCATATAATTTTTGTGTATCCCCAAAATGTGATTCTTTTTTTTTTAACCAATTGAAGATATGGTTTAAAATATACATATCTTCCTACCCTGTAGACTGTACAAAAACAGATGACAGGTCAGATTTGACCTAAAGGCTATACTTTACCAATCCCTGCCACAAAAGAATTGGTGGGTGATTCCCTGGTGGCTCAGAGGTTAAAGCGTCTGCCTCCAATGCAGGAGACCAGGGTTTGATCCCTGGATCGGGAAGATCCCCTGGAGAAGGAAATGGTAACCCACTCCAGTATTCTTGCCTGGAGAATCCCATGGACGGAGTAGCCTGGTAGGCTACAGTCTACAGGGTCACAAAGAGTGGGACATGACTGAGCGACTTCACTTTATTCTATCCATGTCCTCTGCCCAGATGACCACAGAAGCACTTGTAGACACAGAGCCTCTATCAGCCCAGGTCCATGAGTGTCTCTGCTGAGCAGAGCCTCCAGTCAGTTCCTATTGGACATTAGAGTAAATAAGAAATACACTCTTGTTTTTCACACCCCTGAGATTTGGCTGGGGGGGAGGGGGGGGCGGGGCGGGGAGGGTAGGGTGGGTTACTTGCTACTGCACCAAACTTAGCCTATCTATCTGAAACAACCTATGAAGGATTTTTCAAGTGAATTAATGGAATAGACATAATCTCACCATGAAAGTTCTATTAAGAAAAGAAATGATTTTTTTTAACAGAAAATGATTTTTGAAACACTTTAAATGTCTTTTACACTGCCCATTTTCATTTAAAATCATAAATTATATATAAATGACTTGAATCTGTCCATTAAGACAAATCTTGAACAGGCTGAAACTTGACAACATCTCCTAAATCTATTTAGAATCACAGTGGATTTTTAGGGTCATTTCCTTTTCAAGGATATTCACATTCACACTAGTTTCTCCTCATCTGTCCCACTCAGTAAGACTGACAGTTTGGGATCTCAGCCCCATACCCAATATTTCCATCTTTAGCCCAAGTGATGGATAGGGAGCAGCAGATGGTTCCAGACAGAATGAGCCATTCCAAACATCATATTTTAATAAGACACGACCGAGAAAGAAACAGGCAGGTAGATAGAGATGGAGAGATACGCTGGGTGGCTTTGGGCATGCCCCTTGTCCCCCCTAGGTCTCAGTTTTCCCATCTGTAAAACTAGGAGATAGAATAAATGGCGTCTATGTGCTCTTTCAGTTCAGGTATTCTGAGACTAGATATCATTTCAGACAACTTAAAACAGACCCTTTGAGATCTGACTAACAGCAAAATAGAAAGGGATTTAGGACACCATTGAGAAGCCTGAATAAGAGCCTTCACCAGAGAAGTCAGACACGTCCCTGTTTGGAACCAACAGAATTGATCTAGAGTGGCCAGGAAATTAACTAAAAGTGAAATGCAAATGAACAACAAACATAAGAAAACCTCCCTAGAGATCAAAGTAATGCCGATTTAAATATCAAGATACAATTTTCCGTCCACTGGCCTTACATATTCACAAGGAAGATCGTAACACGTTGGTAAGAGCAGGGAGAAAAGAGGCCCTGTTCTGATGAAGATGTAAGCTCAAGTGGTTTTTCTAGAAGGCAATGTGGCAATAGGAACTGAAAACCATAAGCACGGGCACACTTTTTGACCAAGCAATTCAACTTTAAGAAATTTTCTTAGAAAAAAAGCTGAGTAACTCCCTCCCACAAGATATAGAGTACCCAACTAATAAATGCAGCATTGTTTCCAACAACAAAAAATATAGAAACAAATAAATGATCAAAGGTAAGAAACTAAATAAATAAAAGATGGCACATTGATACTGTGGGATAAAATTCAGTCACTACAAGTAATGCTGCCATGTATAAGATGAGCCTAATTTTGATTTAGAGGGGGGAAAATAGAAATTATATTCATAGATAGAAAAAAGATTGAAATTTTTTTCACCAAAAATAGGAGTAGTCATATCTAGAGATGCTAATTTTCTTAATTCCCCCTTTTCATATTTTCTATATTATTATAAAATTAGAAAAAAATTAAATTGTACTAAAATGAAAAGTATAAATCTACATTTATTCACGTTAAAAGGAGTTCTTCATACAATTGAAAAGTTTTTAAAAGTAAGCCATCGAATAATATGTACTTAGAGCCCATTTTGGAAAATAGGAAAAAAGACTAGAAGGAAATGCGATAAAAAAATTAACTTCTCTCTAGGGGTAGAATTATGAGTGATTGTTTTTCTTCTTGTCATTTTTTTCTGATTATTCTGTACTGTATGCAAAAATAATGACAGAAAAGTACCTTTTTTAAAAAACAAAGAAATGAATTGAGGAGGATCCAGATCATTCAGGTAGGTTTTTCTCTCAGTACTAAGCAAAAGTCACCTAGACCAGCCTCCCTCCCCTACTTCCAAGGTGAGATAACCACCTTAGTGTTCCCTATCACCACTGCCTACAAGAACAGGCTGCCTGAAAGAGGCAGGTGGGCACACCTGGACACCATGACGATGAGGGATGGGTCACTTTTGATACAATCATATACCAATGTGATGGTGTTTGGAGGTGGGGGCCTTTGGGAGGTGATTAGATCTAGATTAGGCCAAGTGGATGGGACCCCATGATCAGATTAGTGTCTTTATGAGAAGAGGAAAAAATGCTAAGGCTCCCTCTCACTGTGTGAGGACACAGCAAGAATGAGACTATCTGCAACCCAGGAAGGGAGTTTTAACCAGGAACTGTATCTGCCAGCACCTTAACTGGGACTCCCCAGCCTTGCACTCTGAGAAGTAAATGTCTATTGTTTAACCACCCAGTTTCCGGTGTTCTGCCATAGCAGCCCAAGCTGACTAATGCAGAGGTTTTCTTTCAGCATGAACCATGGCCTTCAAGTTTCCATTGTTTTCTGAGAAGTCAGTATCATGTTCAGTGTTGCTCTTTGAAGGTAATATGTCCTTTTCTCCTTTGAATCCTTTAAAATTTCCTCTTTTTTATTTCCAGAAGTTTTATTTACTATGTGCCTAGGTATATTCCTTAAAATTTATTCTTAGTGTTCATAGTGCTTCTTAAATCTGTAGCTTGATATTTTTGTCAGTTTGGGGAAATTTTTGGCCATTGTCTTTTCAAATATTGCTTCTGTTCCTCCACCTGCTCTAACATTATACATGTTAGACCATTTCATCGTGTCCCATATTTTTGTTATGTTCTTCCTATCAGCTCAGTTCAGTTGCTCAGTCATGTCCAACTCTTTGTGATCCCATGAACTGCAGCACGCCAGGCCTTCCTGTCCATCACCAACTCCCGAAATTTACCCAAACTCATGTACATTGAGTCGATGATGCCATCCAACCATCTCATCCTTTGTCATCCCCTTCTCCTCCCACCTCAATCTTTCCCAGCATCAGGGTCTTTTCAAATGAGTCAGCTCTTTGCATCAGGTGGAGTTTCAGCTTCAACATCTGTCCTTTCAATGAACACCCAGGATTGATCTCCTTTAGGATGGACTGGTCGGATCTCCTTGCAGTCCAAGGGACTCTCAAGAGTCTTCTCCAACACCACAGTGTTGGAGAAGTCATGTATGGAAAAACATACATGACTACTGGAAAAACCATAGCCTTGACTAGCACTTCCTATCATTTTTTCCCTTGGTCCTTCAAGATGGACTTATCTTCCTTCTGGTTCACCAATCTGCTCTTTCACTGTCTGCTGCTGCATCACTTTAGTCGTGTCCGACTCTGTGTGACCCCAGAGACGGCAGCCCACCAGGCTCCTCTGTCCCTGGGATTCTCCAGGCAAGAACACTGGAGTGGGTTGCCATTTCCTTCCCCAATGCAGGAAAGTGAAAAGTGAAAGTGAAGTAGCTCAGTCGTGTCTGACTCTTAGCGACCCCATGGACTGCAGCCTACCAGGCTCCTCCACCCATGGGATTTTCCAGGCAAGAGTACTGGAATGCGGTGCCACTGCCTTCTCCGCTTTCACTAATATGCAATTAAATCTCTCTACTGAAATCTCAGTTATTGATTTCTTGATGACTGATTTCTCAAATCTCAAATTTCCCTTTATTTTATAGTTTCCAATACTCCACAGAAATTCTCTATGTTGCTGCTCAAATTCTTGAATATATTAATCACAGTTGATTTAAAGTCCATGTCTGATAATTCTGGCGACTGATAGGTCAGTTGCCAGACCTATGTAAGTCTATTATACTATCTATTTTCCCTTGGTTTTCAGTCAGTTCTTGCATTGTGTACACCTACCTATTAATCAATTCCACATATTATAGAAACCATGTGAATTCCTGGATAATGTTGCCTTGCTCAAGAGAGGATTCATATTTATTTCTGGTGGCAGATAGAGGAGGAACACATTACCTTAACCCAGTCACTGAGTGAGGTGATTTAAAAGCAGAATTCAGCTTTTATGTGCTTAGTCACTAAGCCATGTCTGAATCTTTGCAACCCCATGAAGTGTAGCTCTCCAGGCTCCTCTGTCCATGAGGATTCTCCAGGCAAGAATACTGGAGTGGGTTGCCATACCCTCCTCCAGGGAATCTTCCCAACCCAGGAATCAGCTTTTATTAAGATTGCCTATTTCAAGTTCAGCTTTACTCTTAGTCAGGAGTTGCACCGGAAAATCTGGGGTATTTACCAGGAGCCTTTCTATTTGTCAGGATGTGAACCCAAATTGTCCCCCACAGCCCCAGGAAAATGCCAAGAGCTGTGTTCAACTTCTCAGTCATTTAGTGGCCATGGCTGCTCAGCCTCTCGGCTGTTGCGTTTGAGCCCGTAATTAACTTGAGGGTAAAAGTGGCACCAAATGTCTGGCTCTCCTCTTGGAGTTTCCCTTCTTTCAAGAATCCTGGTCCCTTGGGCTATTATTTTGATAGCTCTCCAAAGTCTTCAACTTAAGTTTTTACTAATTTTATGGGTGTGTGTTCTAGTTCTTATATCAGTACAACAAATTTCCCTAAAACTTAGTGGCTCCACACTATATCATTCACTTAGTATCTCTCACAGTTACTACAGTCAGGAACTTAGGAGCCATTCAGCTGGGTGATTCTCACCTAGAGTCTCTCACAAAGTTGCAGCCAGATGGTGGCTTTGGCTGGGGTCATCTCAAATGCTTCTTTACTCACATATCTGGTACCTGGCCTGGGAAGACTCAAACCACTGAGAATTGGGCTCCCCAGGCACCTCACTACCTCTCTGTAACTTCTCCATATGACTGCTGCAACATGGGGGCTTCAGGTTACTTGGACTTCTTACAGGTTGGCTCAGGGCTCCCAAGATTCACGTATCCCAAGAGAGAAAAGGAGATGCAGGCAGAAACTTATGACACAGTCTGGGGAATCAAGCAACTTTATTTCTGCCACATTCTGTAGTGAGTGAAGTGAAGTCACTCAGTCATGTCCAACTCTTTGCGACCCCATGGACAATAGCCCACCAGGCTCCTCCATCCATCGGATTTTCCAGGCAAGAATACTGGAGTGGGTTGCCATTTCCTTCTCCAGGGGATCTTCCCGACCCAGGGGCTGAACCTGGGTCTCCCGCATTGCAGGCAGATGCTTTACCATCTGAGCCACTAGGGAAGCCACATTCTGTAGGTCTGCACTATTACAAAAGTCCATTCATGTTCAAGGAGAAGAAACATAAAACCTACCTCTCCATGCAGGAATGCCAAACGTGTTATAATATGACACAGGTGGACATGTGGTATGGAATAGACACTGATGCAGCCATCTGAAAAATACAACCAGCCACAGCTGGTCTAGTTGTTCTTGATCACAGGTTGGCCCAAAATAAGCTGGAATTTCATTTCCAAGCATGTAAATTCCCTTCTCCATTTATTTGGGGTTTTCTCTAATCAAGGTAAGACTGCCATACCTATGTTTGAGTGAAGGACAGCTCTGCTTTGGAGCTCTTCTCTAAGCTCAGATGAAGCCATCATCCACGTAATAACTTGGATGACTTATCACATCAACACTGGGCACACCTTCCCTGAGGCACACTGAAAGTTCAGGCACCAGTTTGGCAAGGTTTTGGCTACCTGACCATCAGAGCCTGAGTCTCCTGCTACCCAGTCAGATTCACCCCTAAGGCTTTCTCCAAGCCCAACACAGCAAAGAAAATCCACACCACTTTCCACGGTCTATTCTGCTTTCACTTTATTTTCAAAGACTCTTTTGTAAAAACTCTGGTCCTACAGGATGTGAATTTTGTTTTTAAAAAAATTCAGAGCACTTCACATATTTCGCCCTTTTCCAGGTTCATAATGCATACTAATATACAGCCTCTGAAAAGTCCTACAGTGATGTAATCTATTTAACTTTGTCTCACCCCCATGTCTCATGAGTTTATTTAATCATGGAAAGTTGGTCTGGGGGAAGTTATCTTTTTATTAACAGGATGCCAATTAACAGCCCATAAATACTGTGTAGAATATGTCCACATTGCACAGAACATCCTCAGACTTTTGATTCCATCTCTGCTCTTGTGGGATTGTAGAACCAAGTCGTTCATAATAAAATATTCTGTCTCAAATTGCCTAGTGGGAGCGAGGTCATGGCTGATCACTCTTTTGCTCAGTGGGATGCATTTCTGGGTGTTCCAAAGCAAAGACGGACCGTGTACCATTTTCCAAATTAGGCTGATGAATGCATCGACCTTTTCTACCTGCCAGTAACACCACAAGAAGTTTTTAAAAAGCTTGTGTTTACTGTCTGCAATACACACGGGGCCATTAGCCAGCTGGCCGGCCTTATGCAAGTTTCATTGCTGCCAACTTGCAGTGAGCTGCCCACTCCCTAGCTGAGAGCCACGATCAATGCTCCTTCAGTGCTAAAGGATTGCAGGGGTGAGGAGTGGGGCAGGGGGGAGAGGGGGGCAATTTGGTTTGATGAGAAACGGAGAAACAAGGAGAAAGGGATAAAGCCTTCCTTCCAACCTCTGCATTAGAGTCCTCCTACTCAAAGCCTCATTCCAGGCATCACTGCCTGCCTGTTCTATCAATCTCTTGATAATTTAGATGTGCTTCCAATTGAGAGCTGTGTTGTTTAATAAAGCAAAGATAATCGACACTTCCTCGGTGTTATAATAGCCTCTCTGTATGTTTACTTGAGAACAAATGCTGTTATAATTTCTTTGGGGAATCAATATCTTCCTATGCATATGCACTGCCCTATTGGAGGTTCAGACTGTTTAAGGAGAGAAGGGGAAATTTATTGCCTTGTAAATGTTGGCAGAAAATAGTAGATTTAGTGAGAACTGTAATTAAAGTTTTGCTGATAATAAAAAATGGAGGCAATCCACAATCACACAGATTTTCCAGTCCTCAGCCCTAGATCGGCTAAACCACCACAGGGTCCTGGACACTTGCTAGTCTCTGTACAATCAGCCTCTGAAAGAGAAAGTTCTGTGGCCCCAAAGGCTGCCACCTCCTGGGCCCTTGAGGTACCCTCCACATGCTCCCGAGCCCAGCACACTACTGTCATTCAACCTTCGTCTGCTCTCTTCAGCTTTCGAGGCAATAGGGCCAACATCTGTTTTCAACTACTTGCAAAGCTCTGATACCCCTTGGACTGTAGCTCACCAGGTTCCTCTGTCCATGGGATTCTCCAGGCTAAAATACTAGAGTGGGTTGCCATTCCCTTCTCCAGGGGATCTTCCCTACCCAGGGATCAAATCTGGGTCTCGTGCACTGCAGGCAGATTCTTTGCCATCTGAGGGACCAGGGAAGCCCCCCAAAACTCCAATGTTAGAGAAATGAACAATTTTCCCTTCAACCTTCCTGAAAGGACCCCACATATACACCTCCCCACTCCCAGGAACCCAACTCAGGCTCTCCAGAGCAGTACATGATGGTTTCCCAAAATGATTACTCTTCTCTCATCTCTCACTGAGCACCCGGGCAGATCTGTGTCTGTTCTCGGTTGGATGAAGGCAGAGGATTACATGGTTGTGGGGCAGGGGGAATGGAGACCTCCCAGCACACACAGGAGGCTAAGAAATGCTGACTATGTCCACAAGTTTTCACTGAACCCCTGCCACTGGACTAGGACGTCTGCACTGACTTTACCAGGCAGGAAAAAGTCACAGTCACCTCTCCCTGAGACCCCATATCAGAAACATGTCAGGCTACAGAGGAAGTGGGCAATGTCACAGAGATAGAGCCTTCTTCCTTGGCACCAGGCACCAAAGGAAAATCAAATGGTCTGAAGAAAACAAGAAAATAAACACTCACCAAGCGTGACCCCTTCCCAGGCAAACTTCCCCAAGAGGATGAAAATCTCTGTAGCCATACACTCCGTAAATATTCACCGACCATGTGCCATTTGCCTTACACAAGATCACCGACACCCAGCACCAAACACTTGCAAAGAGAACAAATGAGTGAGCAAGTTAACCTCACTAGCAGCCAGGGTGCTCCTCTGTGTACACAAGAGTCTGAGTTCTTATAGAAATAATAGTGTGCTTTATACTGAGCACAGACTATGTGCCAAAGAGCATACAAAGCCCTTTACAGATATTCATCCTTTCTCAGTCTTACAGCCATCCCTCTGTGAGGTGGAAACAGTGGTCCTCTTTGGCAGCTGAGGACAGCAAGGCTCAGAGATAAGCACTGCACCCAGGACTGATGTCACCCAGCCTGCACAGGGCAGGGCTGGGGCTTAAACCCAGGCCCGTGGTGGTCCAGAGCCCATGCTCTTTCTCTTATGCCCAGCTCCCTGTCACGTATGCTACACAAGGCCCTTGCTGCCATCACACATCTTCTAATCCCCAACGTTTGCTGGTGGGTGGGGGGGTAGAAAGTGCAAAGAGAGGGTCAACAGCAATCCCACTGCTGGGCATACACACCGAGGAAACCAGAATTGAAAGAGACACGTGTACCCCAATGTTCATCACAGCACTGTTTACAATAGCCAGGACATGGAAGCAACCCAGATGTCCATCGGCAAACGAATGGATAAGAAAGCTATGGTACATATACACAGTGGAGTATTACTCAGCTATTAAAAAGAATGCATTTGAATCAGTTCTAATGAGATGGATGAAACTGGAGCCTATTATAGAGAGCGAAGTAAGTCAGAAAGAAAAACACCAACACAGTATGCTGCTGCTAAGTCACTTCAGTCGTGTCTGACTCTGTGCGACCCCATAGACGGCAGCCCACCAGGCTCCCCCGTCCCTGGGATTCTCCAGGCAAGAACACTGGAGTGGGTTGCCATTTCCTTCTCCAATGCATGAAAGTGAAAAGTGAAAGTGAAGCCACTCAGTCATGTCCAACTCTCAGCAACCCCATGGACCACAGCCCACCAGGCTCCTCCGTCCATGGGATTTTCCAGGCAAGAGTACTGGAGTGGGTTGCCATTGCCTTCTCTGATATTAATTGCATATATATGGAATTTAGAATGATGGTAACGATGACCCTATATGCGAGACAGTAAAAGAGACACAGATGTAAAGAACACTGTTGGACTCTATGGGAGAAGGCGAGGGTGGGATAATTTGAGAGAATAGCATTGAAACATGTGTATTATCATATGTGAAACAGATCGCCAGTCCAGGTTTGATGCATGAGACAGGGTGCTTAGGACTGGTGCACTGGGATGACCCTGAGGGATGGGATGGGGAGGGAGGTGGGAGGGAGGTTCAGGATGGGGAACACATGTACACCTATGGCTGATTCATGTGAATATATGGCAAAAATCACCACAATATTGTAAAGTAATTAGCCTCCAATTAAAATTAAAAATAAATAAATAAATCAATGAGCAGAGGTAGAAAAAAGAGAGAGAGGGTCAGATGAGGCTCCTTGAGAAACCTACAGAAAAGAGGGGCTGACCCTTCGGAGGAGAACCACAGAGAAGCCGTGAAGGGAGCTAGACTGAAGCTAAAAAAAAGCAGGCTCAAGCGGGCTGACACGTCTATGAGGAGGAAGCAGGGCTGGCTGAGACCATCAACTGCCAGCAGCTCTGGCTCCATGCCTCTCTCCTGTCTCATAGTCTAGCCTCTAGCACTCCTCTGCAATGTTCAGAGGCCCAAGAGCTGCCAGGGATCTTCAGCATGGTCTTCCTGCCAAAATGCATGGTCCACAGCCCACAGTGCCAAGGTGGCCACAATCTCAAGCTCCAGCCACATATGGCCCTTAGCAGCTGTGCTCCTGCAGCCAGAACCAGGCACACCCATCCTTCTCCAAGGCTGGACCACCGCAGCAGACCCAGCTAGCACTGGACAGAATGGAGCACAGGGTGAGGGGTACCACCTGGCTGCCCCCAGTTGTAAGACTTTTGAGTTTTGCAGCCCCCTGCTGGGAGGCTCCCCTGAGAGTTAGGGGCGGGCCTGCACCAGTTCTGATGTTCTCCCTGCAATCTCTTTCTTCAGACACCTCAGAACCTACACCAACCACACTGTTCATCTCCAAATGGGCGAGAGATTCACCCTGTCTCACATCAACTGCCCAGCATCTGCCCACAGAGAAAAGGCTCAGAGCAAGTCCCAAGAAAGTGCTCCTGTCTGCAACGTCCCAGGCCTGCAGCTTCTCCAAGAAATCCAGTGATCCTGGATGAGGGGTCTGGAGCTCAGTCTGCAGTGGGGACCCTGAGCTGCTGCTGATCCAATAAAATTACCAGCAGGCATTAAATCTATCCTCAGTTAACCCAGTGCCTTTAATAATAAAAAAGATTTTGCACAGGGGATAAATACTGCGTCTCATTTTCTCCCTCTCACTGGTCTCCTGTCACTGCGCACTTACTAATACAGTCGCTAATATACAGCTCCCAATCAGCCACTAAAATGCTACTGTTATTCCTACTAATTCGACAATAAAATGTGGCTGTGCCAGGCCATAAAAGTGGGCTGTCACGTGACCGGGGGCTCTAGGGGAGGTGAGCTACGAGGCCCGGGGTCTCGAACTGCCCTCCGGAAACCGAGCGGCCAGGGCCACAGCACAAGCCGCACCCCAACCACAGCCTCTGCAGGCCCTGACAGCCAAGGGCCCAGACAAGACCCAAAATGCAGACAGAGGTGTCCCCCACTTTATTAGTGTCCTGCTACTGCTGCTCTCGATGGGTTGTGTGCGTGTGTGCTCAGTTGCTACATCGTGTCCAACTCTTTGAGACCCCATGGACTGTAGCCCATCAGGCTCCTCTGCCCATGGAATTCTCCAGGCAACAATACTGGAGTGGGTTGCCATGCCCTCCTCCAGGGGATCTTCCTGACCCAAGGACCGAACCCACATCTCTTGCACCTCCTGCACCGACAGGCAGATTCTTTACCACTATGCCATCTGGGAAGCCCCAGTCTTGATGGTTACTCAACAAATATTTGTTGACTAAATAAACACATCAGAAATAACTAACAGCCTTGCCCTACACGTCCCTGAGGTCAGTGACCTGCAAACCATATAGACCCCAACAGTTACCAGCCAGGGACCAGGCTATGCAGAGAAGCATGGGGTGTCCCTGACAAAGGCAGAAAGCTGGTCTGTGTTAGCCCCTCCAGCTTGAAGACCCACGCCATGGCAAGTAGGACCCAGGCCAGGACTCATCCCTGCCCTCATGTTCATGCTACCAAAAGGAGACAGAGTGGGGTCTTTAATGCCAGGCCAGGGAGGAAAGACCAAGCCATCTCTAAACAGTGGTCAAGGTCATGTGGTCATGCATGGTATAAACATATGAGAAAAGGGCTGAATTGTTTATGTCAGAGCCAAGGAAACAGCCTTGAGCTCCACACTGTATTTCTTCCTATTATATGCTTATCTTAGAGAGATGATCAGTAAGAAGAAGAGTGAACACTGAGAAGTAAAATGTGGATTTACACCAGGACTTGTTGGCCAGACAATACTGAGCCCAGGGCCCGTCAGTGCCCAAGGCCACCAGATGGAGGGCTGGCCTGGGTGTGTGACACCCTCCAACCCTCTACCAGCTGCTGCTGCTGCTAAGTCGCTTCAGTTGTGTCCGACTCTGTGCGACCCCATAGATGGCAGCCCACCAGGCTCCCCCATCCCTGGGATTCTCCAGGCAAGAACACTGGAGTGGGTTGCCATTTCCTTCTCCAATGCATGAAAGTGAAAAGTGAAAGTGAAGTCACTCAGTCAGGTCCAACTCTTAGCTAGAAGCCCCAAATTCAAGGTGGGATGTTGGCTTCAGTGGGAGCCACCTTCAGGGCCAATGCTTCTGTGGCCTATCTCAGACCCTGGCCTCTGTGTGACTATTAGGCTTCTGTTTAGCACGGAATGGGTCTGTTCTCTCAAGGCCCCACCCCCCCAACATCTACCACACCCACGGGTGTGACCACAAGTCTAAGTAGCTGCTTCAGCCTAGCTGACTGAACTGTGAAATCAACATCCAGTCCAACTGCTGCCATAAACCGTTAAGCACTTCCTGTATGCAGTAAAAGTCCTGATTTAGAATTTCAGCTCCACTACTCACAGACAACATACACTCACATAAGCCATTTAACCTCTCTG
This sequence comes from Bos indicus, assembly GCF_029378745.1. Taxonomy (NCBI): domain Eukaryota; kingdom Metazoa; phylum Chordata; class Mammalia; order Artiodactyla; family Bovidae; genus Bos; species Bos indicus. The sequence continues at coordinate 45,218,925 of NC_091766.1, forward strand.
AGCCTTCGTTTCCTCCTTTGGAAATGGGGATAATAATAATAATGTCACTCGCAGCTATTGTAGGGATTAAAGAGAGAATCCATGTAAATCCCTTGAGGAAGCACGTAGTAGAGACAGGTGCACGAGACAGTGGTCAGGAAGGCTTCCTGGAAGAAGGGGCACGGGAGCTGGAAGACTGAGTAGGATTTGAAGAGGGGACAGGGGTGGCGGGACAGTGATTCCTATCCTGCTCCCCTTCCTGAACCTGCCTGATCCTCCCTTGCCCTCACCTCTACCCCTCCTATCCAATCTGGGCGGAAGCAAAGCCTCTCCCTCTACCTGAAAGCTACTGGGGAAAATTTCTCAATGTGAAAATTTTTAATTCTTCAAGAGAAACTCTTGTAGGAAACTCGGGGGTAAAAAAGGAATCCATAAGGAAAATGCAAACACATAAGCACAAGGCTTTTAAAGAATACAGATTTCCCCCCCACCCCACCTCAGGTTAGGCACTGTCTTTGATGTCCAGCCAGACAGCCAGGGGCACACAGAAGCCCCTCCCTGTCATCTGGGTGCCTAGTCCAGCTGTCAGACTGTGGTTAGGAAATTAGCCAGCCCCAACCTGGGCCCAGGTAGGGTCTGCAGCCCTGCAGGGGCCTGACTCCTTGCAGCCAACTTTGAGGGCAGGGAGGGGATGTCCCTATGACCCAGGCCCACCCAGCTGGTGCTACACCCCCAAGGCCTCTCCAGCCACACACTCCCTCCAGCCCTGCACTAGGCACCTGCCACCTTAGATCTGCCCCCTCCCCCAGCATTGCATGTCAGGCCAGCTTCCCCCTCCTAGGACAGGGGCTCTCTTGCTTGCAAATCCCTGAGCTACTGCACACACCCTTCTCTTCCATCCTGGGAACACATCCTGGAAGGCCAGAGTTGCCATCAGAGTTTACAAAATCATAGATGAGATATATACACTTGGGTGAACAGAATCAACTCATTCAGCATCAGATTCTTGGCAAGAGGGACCTCACTCTGTCCACTAAACCCAGACCTAGGAGGAGCATGGCATGAGTCCCAGCAGCAGATCCTGACTTTAGAATGAAGACAGCCACAACCATCAGCGTGTCTGTGAGCTGCCAGCCATCAGCTCCCCCTTCCTGGAGTCACGCTCTGCGCTCCTCCTTGGGGCACCAGTGGGTACAGCACCAAGCCCAGCACATCCAGGAGGACAGGCCCAGCAGAGGGCACTGATGGGTGGGTTGGCTTACAGCAAGTCCCCAGGGGAGCCCAAGCACAGCCCCAAAATTGTCCTACCAAACAGTCACCCATTCCCCAGCCCCCAGGACCTGGAAGCTCAGAGAATGTGTCTACTTTGGCCAAGCCCAGCAATTCTCTAATTACACCTCAAGGAAAGCAGAGCCACCAAGACAGGGCATGGTTGGGCAAGCTCTGTTCAAACCTGCAGAGACGAACCCCAAATTCACCAGACACTATCAGGGTTACTACCGTAAGTCTCTCTCTTGGTTGACTAGAAATCCAAAAACTTCCAAGCGTATATCCTGAAAGGTCTTTGAACCAAAATGTTTCAGGTCTCTGCTTTCAACAGCAGGCAGAAGCCATCCCTGAAGGGCATAGTTCCCTTGGTTCACTGTGACCTCATATGTCAGATCTGAAGGCCCTAGGGGTCCCCCCAGGCTGTTCCTGCTGCCCGCAAACTGACAACCCCTTCCTCAGAGCAGCTGCTTCCATTTGGAGTAAGGATCTGAAGAGGGGCACCCCTCTTTGTTTACAGATGGGATTCAGACCCAGGCAGGCAGAACCTTATCTAGCATGGGCTGTGCCTGCAGAATCACCTAGGAATCTTGTCAAAATCCCTGTTCTAACTCAGCAGGTGTGTAAGGGCCTCCGAGACCCCTCATTTTCAATATGCTCCCGGGTGATGTCGGTGCTGCTGGTCAAGGGACCACACTTCAAGTAGCAAGACTCAGAGCAGCACCTCCCCAGAGAACATGAGCCACATCTGTAATTTTAAATTTCCTTGTAAGTAGATTAAAAATAAATGTATATATTTGATTTAACTCAGTATATCTAAATCAACTTGTAATCCATATATCAAATTATTAATGAGATAGCCTGCATTCTTTCTCTGTACCAAGTCTCCAAACTCCAGGGTCCCTTTTATACTTCCAGCCCATCTTTGGACCAGCCACACTTCAAGGGCTTAGTAACCACACATGGCTAGTGGCTACCATGCGGACAGCAGAGCTCCAGAGGATGGGAGAAGAGGGAAAGAAGATGAGGGCAGAGAAGAAGGATGGGAGCAAGTCACTGGGGTGACCCATATTGGGACAGAACTGGAAGAGCATAGAGAAGTGTTTGTAGACTGAAGCCTGCCCCTGACTCAGTGAGTGGGCTGAAACAAATCAGGTAAACTCTGAACCTTGCACTTTCATCTGTAAAATGGGGATAGCAAAGCCTGCCCATCACTCAGCCTGAAGTCCAGGCCAGACCCTGCTCCCAGAAGGTGGGACTTGCCAACATGGGATTCTGCAGAACACAAAACTGGAGGCTTTCCAGGCAACAATGCCAGGCTCCCAGGGCAGGGTCTGAACCCTCCACAGAGTCCTGACACAAGCATCTCTGCTCACACAGGGCACTCCTGCGACCAGGCAGACAGACAGCACCTCTATCCTGACTCCAAAACCACCATGCATGCTCTAGTCCTATCTGGGAAGGACACTTTGCTGTCACTGTGAATCGAGGAAACTCAAGCACATAAAATTAGTGTCTCCCCACCAATCTCAAGCTGTCAGAGGAGCTATTTTGAGGACCCTGCTGTTGAGTTCAGCTTCACATTCTTTGCTTTGACTTTTTCCAGTGCTCTAAGAGCTGAGTCACCAGAGAGGCAGGCCCTGGTGGGCGTTCTGAATCCCAGACCCTGGAGACCCAAAAGGGAGTTGGGAGAAGGGAACTTTGCAGAACGCAGGGCCAGGCCTGAGGTTATCCAAGGATAACCCTTGGAATACCAGCCTGCACTGGCAAAGCACTGAATGCCACATGTAGTCCTAGCCACCCACACTGTGCGATAGAATTGAAGGAGAAGGAACAGAGGCCAAGCCAGGCGAGGTAGCCTGACAGCACAACGCAGCAAATCCCTAAGCAAGAACCTGGGTTTTCTAACACCTGTTCCTGTGATGCTGCCATACTAACAGAGGCCCGGTGAGCCAACTGCCCACCCCAGCTCCCCACTGGGACACTGAAGGACACAGCCCAGCCTCCAGCTCCACACAGCTCAAGGGCTCAGCTCCCTGAGAAGGAGGGAATCAGCCATCAGAGGCCAAGAACATCCAGAGAGCATGCCGAGAAGCAGTCTTGTCTCAGTCACACACCGTAGAGCCTGGACCTGGGGTTCTCACAGTCTCCACACACTGGAGGAAGACTCTCACAAGTCCTCTGAACCCCAGCCAGGAAACAAGCCCAGCAAGGCACTGAAAGGGGCCACTCCAAGGTTAAATAAAGGCAAGAAGAGTTTTCAGCACCAGCCAATGACCATGCCACCTGCCCCTACTCCTGACTACAGCTCAGAGCCCTGGCTACGGCCAAATGATCCCTAGATGAAGGTCCTGGCAGGAGAGGCCATTTGAGGTTTCTGCTGGGCCCCCTACACCACCTCTTGGTTGAGTTCTTGCTTGGAGGATGTAACACCTCCTATTTGTTCCCAAGCTATTTTTTTTTTAAGGTCCACATCAATCCTAGGAGGTAGACTCAAATCAGTTCCCAGGAATATGTGGCCCGATGCCTATGCTACTCGGTTATGTTTCTTCCCTGCACATATTTTGGTTTGTGTTTGTCTTGTGTCTTTTCTAAACTCTTTTAATTGTGCTCTATTTCCATAAGAATTGCTCCCAGTTTCCTGCCTTGATTATTTACATGCAGAAAAGCCCACATCAGAAAATGTTTTTCTCCTAAAAGCCCTTCATATGATGTATCACGTGTAAGTATATGTGAAATACAGCCTTATTTCAACAAGCCCCACTATGCTGTTGCTGTTGTTCAGCTGATAAGTCATGTCCGACTCTGTGAACTGCAAGAACTGCAGCATGCCAGGCTTCCCTGCACTTCACTATCTCCTGGAGTTTGCTCAAGTCCATTGCATCAGCGATGCTATCTAACCATCTCATCCCCTGCCTCCCTCTTCTCCTTTTGCCTTCAATCTTTCCCTTCATCAAGGTTTTTTCCAATGAGTCGGCTCTTGGCAACAGGTGGCCAAAGTATTGGAGTTTCAGCTTCAGCATCAATTCTTCCGATGAATATTCAGGGTTGACTTCCTTTAGGATTGACTGGTTTTATCTCCTTGGAGTCCAAGAGACTCTCAAGAGTCTTCTCCAGTGTCACAATTCAAAAGCATCAATTCTTCAGCACTCAGCCTTTTTTCTAATTACACTTAATACAAAAACATTATAATTGAGACTAACAGAGTTTCTGTAGATCTGTTTCAAAGAAATGTATTTTTCAAGTACGTTAAGCTCAGAATCTGTGGTATTACCTTTTATGGTGAAGATACAAGATGCTCTAAGTTTTCATTAATGATAAAAATATTCAAAATTGTGTAATGTGTTTCTATAGGGAACATCTTTTCTAAGGTACTCAAGGAATTTGCTTATTTACTGGTAGGCATTGATTTTGATCCAATGGAGTCATTATTCTATGAAAACTGTTGCTTTCATGAAGATTGACTGGCCACTGGAGTCACTGAGAGTGTTTCCAAACTCTTTGTCCTTGAGTTAGTCACAGGGGTCTAAGGTCAAGGACCACCCCCTCTCCCCCTGCCCAGCTAGAGGCAACCCCTTCATTCCAGGCAGACTCTGACGTCAGTGGTCCCTCGCCGTCACCTCCACAAGCCTTTGAGCTCAAGTGTCTGGGCACATCCCCATCTCACAATATTTCTCTCAAGGTGCCAGGCATGCACATGGTGTTTCCAGCACCCAGATGAGACTATTTCTCATGGAAACAGAAAGTGCTGGCAGAATGACCTCAATTCATCCTTCAGAGTTCAACCTAAACATCACCTGCTCCAGGAAGCCTTCCGGAACTGGGTCAGGCACCTCTCCTCTGAGCTCTCCCAGCATCCCACATTCCTTCTTCACCAAGTTGGCAGGGGCCTGGGCATCTTTGTGTGGCCCATGACTGGTACAGAGTTGGTGCTCCATAAATTCTGGCTCAGAGAAGAAGCATGCTTAATAAATCCTATCGACCTCACAGCCTGGGGGCACTCACACGCACAAATACAAACTCAGCAAACACCTTCTGAGTCATTACCGCAAAGATAGTGCTGAGAGATTCTTTGAAGTTCAGAGAAATGCTGGGCCCTCGTCCTCAGGCCTTCAGGGCAGCCAGTAGGTAGAAACAGACACCCTGTCAGTGCCTACCCTCCCCACCCACCCCAAGAAATCCACACAGCAGTTTCATGTGAAAAGGAAGCCAACAAAGCCAACAGCCACCTCCCTAGACAGCCAGACCTCCGGAGAGTTTAAACGGAATTAAAATAATCTCACTTTGTTGCTCCAACCATAGACAGACACAGGCAGGAGAGAACAGCCTGCTAACTGCTTCTTTGAAGAGGCAAAGACTCTTGTCCCCAAAAGCTGTTTGTCCTCCATAAATGGGATTTCAGAAACAGACCTGAAAGGGGAGGCAATAGCCTCAAGAGCCTAAACTTGTATTATACATTAGACAGATATTTAAAAATAAATAGCGATTAAAAGGAAAGCCGTGAATGATAGCGGAGAGCTCCAGACCCTCCAAGGCCTTCATGCAAATGTCTCGCTGCTCTCTCAGCACCGGAAATCTGGGCCAAACTGTAATCATTGCTCAATTTTTTTTTTTTTTAATGTTGTCACCCAGCTGCTTTGAGAGGCTGTGCTCTGGTCCAGGTGGTGTGACTGTGTGTGCAGAGGGGAGGCCTGTGGCAGGTACCCAGCACCATGCCCTTGCCCAGGAGACCTGTGCGCAGGCTGGGGGTTCCGCCTAGTGTTCTGGCTCCCTCCCCGAGGCTCCCTCCCCGAGGCTCCCTCACGCATCACCCCAGCCAGGTCTGTGTGCCCATTCCCAACAGTCAACACAGCCCGTGCCAAGGCCTGTTTTCTTGCCAGTCTCCCCAGCAACCGTGAACTCCAGGGATCAGAAATGCTGTCCCACACTGGGTATGCTGTATGTAAGGTTTCTTCATGGGCCATCTGCCATGATACACACTCTTAAGAGGTATGCCAGGAAGGAGGGCAAAGCTCAGATCAATAGGCACCTTCCTTAGTCCGCCTAAATTTTCCTTGTTATCATTATTGTTGTTGTTATCATCATCATTAGCATCAGCACCAGTGATGGTCGGAATCCCAGCTAAAGACTTTAATCCCTGTGAATACCCCTCTGAGACAAGCACGTGCTCAGCTTCTCTCGGTCACTCCCTTTTCAGAGAAAATTATTTTGGATCCTTTTGTTTTAGCTCAAGTTCATTCTTTTTTCAGATTTTATTAGTTTTGATCTGAGTCCTTTTCCTGTTCCAGGATCTCATTCAGGATACGGCACCACCCTTAGCCGCTTAGTCCCCACTCGGCTGTGAGAGCGTCTCTGCTCTCCAGGTTTTTTATAAACTTGACAGTTTGCTAACCTTGACAGTTTCGAGAGGTACTGGTCAGGCAGGGATTTGGATATGACTACTGACATTTTTCTGATGTTTTTCTTGTAATTTGACTTGAGTTACTGGTTTTAGGGTAGAAGAGCACAGAGATAAAGTAGCCTTCTCATATCCAGAGTATATACTATCAACATGATTTATCACCATTGATACTGACCTTGGTCACCTAGCTGAGGTAGTGTTTCTCAGATCTCTTTAGATCTCTCAACGGAACTCCTTCCCACTCCCTAAGAGGCAGGGTCAAAAAACCACCTCCTCCTAGAAGCCTCCCCAAATTATACACACACTCACCACAGGTTCCTCTTAGTACTTAGCATACCTCCAAGTATTTCTAGTGTCTGTGAACTTGCCCCCTTATTTTGATGTCAGGATCTGTGAGGGGAGGGACATAATATCCAGCAGTGTCTAGCCCATAATAAATTTTTTTAAATGTGATATCTTATTTTGTGTTAAGTGTCAGTACTATGTTAGGCACCTCACTGGCACAACCTGTCTATAACCCAATGAGAGAAGATCTCTTGTTATCACACTTTACAGATGAAGAAGTGCTCAGGAACTTGTGCGGTGAGGAACCAGCAGAGCCAGGAACCCGCTGTTTGTCTCTGCCGTCTGTTCCTGGATCCCTCTGCTCTACTCCTCTCCATGTGGGCATCCAAGGGCTTTCAGTGTACCCTCAACTACTGGTCAAGGAGAGGCTGCTGCAATGAAGGTAGGAACGTTAGGTGGGCTGAGAATAGCACCAAAGACAGGATCCTGACCCAGCCTGACCTTGGCCCAGCTCTGTCCCGCCCCCAGCCCTAGTGAGTTGGAGCAGCCCACCAGCCCACCCCCACCCCACAAGTCCTCAACAACCACCAGGCCTTCTATTTTTGACATCCAGAGATAGAGAAGCATGGCTGTGCACCCAACATGCTGTGTCAGCAAGAAGCCCAGTGATGTATGTGGGAGTTGGAACATCTCCCATAAATTGTGCTTTATTAAATTTTAAACTTTAATAAAACAATGACACATTTCAAGTGCCAGCTCTGGGTTTCCACATCCCCATCAGCCCACCGTCCTTGGGCTCACCAAGAGCCTTCTCACTGGCTGGGTCTTTAGAGCACCAAAGATTTCTTGGGCATTGACTCAAGGGGAAACAGAAGATGGGGGATGGAGGGGTAGATGACTTTAGCAGATCCAGGTCCACTTACCTGGATATTAAGGCTGGGCATGATCTAGGCAACCAATACAAGAGGCTTCCATACTTAAGACGAGAGAGAGGGCCAGCATTGTCAGCTCCGGTTGGGGATGAGGCTTCAGTCCATCAAGGGCACAGATTTTAACAGTAGAATTAAGAGACGGGGCCAATTTCCTAGCCATGGCCTCAGACATGACAGTCAGGGCACCAAGAACATGTGTGGGCAATTCAGCATTTGCCAGTACGTTCCATGGTGAAGCTCAGAACACAAAGGAGGAAAACCCCCACTTCCCCTTCCCCAAGCAGCTTCCAAACTACCCTTGTTCACCTCCTCCCATCTCACCACATCGCCAATGCTTTACCCAGCAGCCAGGCAATCAGTGAGTTTTCTCGAATGGAACTTTAGGTAAGCTCCCAAACTCACAGACCTCCCAAGGTTCCCTGCTCCTGATCCATGACCTAGCCCCTAGAAGGTGTTCACGGCTCCCCATAGTTAGTATCCATTTCCCGCCTCCCGCCCCGCTCTCCATCCTCCCTCACCCACGCTCAGGACCTAATCTCTCCATTTCCATTCCCTCCTTACCCAACGTCAGTCCTTCTCCTTTGCTGGTCCCCAACCCCAGAATGTCCTTTTCAAACATTCCCCTGTCAAATCCTACAGAGCCCCGCAGGACTGCTTCTTCACCCCAAAGCCTCCCCTGACTCTGAGTTCCACGGCCACCTGAATGTCCCAGATGGCCCCTCTCCTGAGATGCTCTCTCCCTCTGCTGGAAGCATGGTCAGGATGGACACATGGCATCTTCTTTGCTAACCAGCAAGCTCTGGGCCATTAGGGACATCTCTTCGTCACTTTTGCAGCCCCTCTGCCAATGTCACAGTGCCCGAGCAGTGAAAGGCACCAGGGACAAGTGGTGGGAGGAGGTTAAAGAGAAAGATCACCGGGAGCTGAGGTCAGATTCACAAGGAGGGCCTGGGAGCCACCTCCAAGAATCAGATGGCCAGTCCACAGGGTCCCAGAGCAAACCCCCTTCTCTCTATCAGCTTCACCAGAATAGCAGACTCCTCCCCCTGTCCCCCTTTCTCCCCTGTTTCCTTCACATCCAAATAAAAGGCAGGAGACAAAGTAATCAGAGACCTGGATGCACTTGGTCAGAACACTCCTCCGCGCCTCACTTCTAACCTTGCTGCCCCACTTGGACTCTGGTCTGGGGGGATGTATGTCCCCACCACAGCCCTTTTCAACAGAAGGAGAGCAAGGGAGGCCCCTGCACAGGAAGAGGATGGTGACCTCCCTGTGACACAGCAACAGCCTCAAGGAGCCGGCTACCTAATCCACACACCAGTCTCTGACCACTCACTGGATTACCTGGCTTCAACACTGGACTTCTGCAGAAATGCTTTAGGAAAAATGTTACAAAACAAATTGGCTTATGCATACACAGGGCTGAGATATGTGTGTATAAAAAATCTGCCAATCTTCCTGACTCTCTAACCCCCAGGATCCTGCCCCTCGGCCATGCACTTTTTATGAAATCCCTTCAAGGACCCGTGAAAGGGCGAACTCCAGAGTTCAGCTCCTTTCAAGGACAAGCTCCAGCCATGATCATTTTTTTCCAATCCAGAAATCTTGCTGGGAGGATGGGAAGGGAGAGAGAGAGCATTCTGCTTATCCAGGAACAATTCCACTCTCTTCAGCTAGAGGCCTCCATCAACCTTATAAAGCTCTCTCTGTAAGGCAGCCTTCCCTTCCCAGGAACCAGGCAGCCCTGGAACCCCAGCAGAGGACCCAGGAGTACTGGGAGCTGGCACAAGGGACCCATCCCCACTGGTGTGGGATTTCAGGGACCTCAGGGTTGGGCTTTCCAGCAGCAGCCCCTTCCTCCCCTACTTACAAACCAAGCCCGTTATGTTTTCTTCAATTCTCAATGCCCTTCACGGATAAATATACTTCCTTAAAATGAAGAAATGTTTTCTCTGCTGTTTTCTGCACCAAAGGGTGAGAACGTTTTACACTGGGGAGAGGAGTGGGGGAGATGGTTCAATTAGTTTGAAGACATAAGCCCGCCAAACCCCTTCTTTCATAATTGAAAGTAATGAACTTTAATAAAAAACCAGCACAGCCCCTTGAGCGGCAGACTGGATGTCACTGAAACTCATTTGAGCGCTGTCTTTCAAGGTTCCTTCCTCAGGGCATTGCGATGAGTGAAAGCTGCGGAGAAGGAGGAGAGGTTAATAGTCCTGACTCCCTCCTAATCAGCTTCATCTGAAGAGGATTCTAGAACTGGACACGTTCGTGTCTACCAAGACCCACCCCAGAGCCTGCAGAGTGCAAATCAGGGGCTTGGCCCCTGTCCTCCCACTGGTGAGGTGGCCACTTCACATACACACACACAGCAGGTGTGAGAAGATCGGTGCAATGGCCACAGAGCCCTCCCTGGCAGCACCTTCTCTGAGCCAATAAAAGTTCTTCAATCAACCAACAGGAGGTCTGCGGTCCTCTTCCAGTTTTAGAATCCTCTGTCTGGCCCGTGATGTCATGAGCATTTTGAGGAGGAAGAAAGGTTTACAAATTAAGTCCTTGACCCCTGACCCTCTTTTTCTCTGCACCCACGGAGCCATTCACCTCAACCCAACTACACAGAACCTTCCGGGATCTTCCACCCAAAAGATGCTCCTTTTCCTTTTTTACTGCTCCTCTTCATTCCCCTAGTTGCTTCTATTGCAACTAGGTGTTTTTATTGCAAAAGTGTTTTTATTGCAAAAGTAATGGATGTTCATTATAGAAAATTCAGAAAATATAGATAAGCAATAAGAAGAAAATGAAAATATCTCATAACATCACCATTCAGAAATCACATTAGCATTTTGGTTTATAGCTTTCCACCCATTTTTCTGTGCATATAAAGACAGATTTTTGCTTCTGTGGGGGCTCTTTCCTGAAGTAAAAATGGGATCAGATGTGCTCCTATGACAGTGCATTCTGAGTTACATAGATACTGAAACTCTGACTCCCCTCCCTGACAAGACGCGCTAAGGGCACTTGCAGCATGTCCTTCATCAGTCCCTTTCTCTGAGTCCCCATGGCTGCATCCAGCCTCCACCGGGAAGTTAGACTCCATGCGCCTCATCACTGGTCCCACCCTCTACACTAAAGGGCGCAGTCCATTGGTTTTGCCAGCCATCTGTTTACACTGTGAGCCTATCTACAGGGTTCAGTAGAGGCACCAGTCCCAGGGATCAGTTAAATTATGATACATTCCAACAATGGAGGACGTGACAGCCAGGAACAAGTGATGTCATGGGAGAATGTTTAAGACGTGGAGAAATGTTTGAAAAGCAGTCTACAAAACTATATTTCCTGTAAAAGTCTCAACTCTATTAAATATGATATATACTTATAAATACACATCTATCCCAAGAACAATGAAGTGACACACCAATAAGTTAATACTAACCTCCAGGTAATTTAAATTCCTGTTTCTTTGCTGGATTTTCCAACATGCTTATATACTGAAGATTTTTACCTTTGAACTTTTTAAGACATGGGAAAGCATTGAGAGGACTTTTTTTAAGGCCTAGAGCAATGGTTCTCAGATTTTATCATACATCAGAATCACCCAGATAGCTTGTTAAGCTACAGACTGCTGGGCCTCACCCTCAGAGATTCTGTTTCAGAAGGTGTGAGGTGGAAGAGCTGAGAATTAAATTCCTAGGAAGTCCCATGTGCTGCTGCTGCTGGATTCAAATCCTAGGTCTAATTGTGTTAGCTTGACCTCTCTGGACTTCAGTTATCCTCTCTGTAAAGTGGGTGTGGTAGGCAGTTTCTACGATGGTCCCCAATGATTTCTGTCTCTTGTATTCATACCCCTGTGTAATCCTCCCCACATGAGTATGGCTGGATCTAGTCACTGGCTTCTAATGGATAGAATATGGTGGAAGTGATAAGATGTCATGTCTGAGTCTGTAATTAAAGAACTATGGCTTCTATCTTGAGTCTTTTCTCCCCTCAATCTCACTCTTATCCCTCACTCTGGGGTAAACCAGCTGCCACGTTGTAAACAGCCCTACAGAGAGGGGACTGCTGCCTCCAACCAGCAGCCAGTGTACCCAAGGGCTTCCACCCGTCATGTGAGCAAGCTGGCAAGTGGACCTGCCCCAGTCAAGCCTTGAGATAACAACAGCCCCACTCAACACCTCAACAAGAGTCTCATGAGAGATCTTGAGCCAGAACCACCCAGCTAAGCATCTCTCAGACTCCTGACACAGAAACTGTGATATGTTAATAATAAATGTATCTTGTTTTAACCTGTAACTTGTTTCAGAGCAATAAATAGCAACACAGCATGGACAGCAGTGAGTTTCTGAGCCCCATAGACTTAGGGCTGCTGTGAGAACTCACTAGGCTAACGCAGGGAGAGCTCTTGGCATGGAGTATGGCGCAGGGTGCGTGCTTATGAATGTTACTAATTGTGATTATAATAAAGAATATCACTTTCCACAGGTGCCCCAAAGGAGTAGGTCTGCTGATTTTATTTTAGGCAGGTAGTCAGCTACAGGGAGAGAAAGACTCAAGGACACCTGTATTATTTTCCTACCACAAATCTAGTGACTTAAAATAACAGATTTATCGCCTTACTATTTGGGAAGACAGAAGTCCAAAGTGATAGTATTAGTGGCTCAGTCGTGCCCAACTCCTTGCGACCCCATGGACTGTAGCCCACCAGGCTCCTCTGTCCATGGAATTCTCCAGGCAAGAATACCGGAGTGGGTAGCCATTCCCTTTTCCAGGGGATCTTCCCAATCCACGGATCGAACCCCGGTCTCCCACATGGCAGGCAGATTCTTTACCATCTGAGCCACGAGGGAAACCCCAGAAGTTCAAAATGGGTCATAAAAGACTAAAATCAAGGTGTTGGCAGAGCTGTGTTTCTCTGGAGGTAAGGAGAACTATTCCTTGTCTCCTCCAGCGTCTGGAGGCTGTCCTCATTCCACAGCTCATGGTGGCATCACTCCAAATCCTGCTTATGTCATCACACCTCCTTCTCTGACTCTGATGCCTGCCTCTCTCTTAAATGAATGCTTGTGATTCCATTAGGTCCACCTGGAGAATCCAGGCTAACCTTTGTAACTCGGGATCCTTAACATCATCACACATGCACAGTCCCTTTGGCCAGGTAAGGGAACACAGTCACAGATTCCAGGGGTCAGGACAAGGACATCTTGGGGGGCCTTGACTTGGCCTACCACAGTGGGGTTCCCCTCATTCTCTTCTCCAGGCAAAGCAAGCCCAGTTCCATCAGCTGTTCCTCCACCAAGGACCTCTCTCCCTACTCCTCTCCGTGCCCTCCATGTCCCTGTCACCTGATTCTTTAAAAATCAGGTTGAGATGGAAAATCTTGACACTGTATTCCTACAGGACTGAATTTAATAAGTGAAGACTTTGGTTCTCACACATTTCGCAACACTTCAGGAAAACAAACAACATCCCCTCCCCTCCCCTGCTAACACTGTTATCAGCATGAAAATTCCTGCTTCCTATTCAAGCTGCTGCAAAAGTTGCTCACATGAGAAAAGGTGAATTATTCACTGCGGTGTTTAGCCTGCATTTAATATTTGATCAATTAGCATTCTTTGATCCATGTCCTAACAGTGGGACGTCCCTGGCTCTGTGGCTGAATGAGCTAGGCTTGCTGTTTCCGTTGGGAGGAGGGGGGTGCAGGGGGGAGGGCATTGTACAAGGGGGAAAGAGGCTCACACACATGATCTGCATCTGAAACACAAGCAGCCTAAGCCTGTGCTGGAGAGAAGGGGAGGTCGGTGTGAAGCTGGAAGAGGGCAGGAGTTCATAGATTAGCAGAGTGGGCCCCACCGTGGGAATCCCTCACCCTGGCCCAGCTGAGTGCCCATGGTCATCTTGCATCATTGCCACCACCCCCACTTGGCTTTAGGCAGCACTACACCTGACCTGGTGGCTCAGTGGCAGAAAATCCATGGGCAATGTAGGAGACCCGGATTCAATCCCTGGGTCGGGAAGATCCCCTGGAATATCGAATGGCTACCCACTCCAGTATTCTTGCCTGGAGAAACCCATGGACAGAGGAGTCTGGCGGGCTACAATCCGTGGGCTTGCAAAGAGTCAGACACGACTGAGCGACTAACCCACTAACACACCTGACCCACAACCCGTGACCAGCATAACAAAGGAACAAGTGACCAAACCTAGGGGACTCCGTGGAGGCTCCACTTCCGTATCGCTGTGGATTGGGACTTGGAAACAGGCCTCGCCCTCCAGCACCTGCTGTGCAGGGACTATTAAGGGAATTAAGACGGTGAGTTAAATGCTCTTTGTCCTAAAAGGGGGGTCAATTCATCACCGTCACATGGATTACCTCCTGCTTTGCCAGTTTGTCACTTGTGTGAACTAGAATCTCAAATTTTTGGTTTCTGAAATGGGAATATGGCAAAAAGAGGAAGGCTGCCTCCTGATTCATTAGGGAGAAGCCTAGACAGGGCACAGACACAGACAGACACACGTGCACACAGATATACACATGTGTAGATATACACACATGCATATATGCACACATGCATACACACACACACTTCAGGAATCTCTCCAGCCAGCACAGCCCATCTTGGGAGCTGAGGGCAGGTAAAGGGCTACAAACAGTCTCTCTCCCAGGCTCCCCCAGCTTCCGGATGGGCCTGGGCAGGGGTGCCGTTTGTGGCCACATGTGGCCCGGAACCAACCACAGTTTATTCACCTCTTCCTTCCCTCATTTCTGAACAATACCACAAGCCAGCTGTGCTGCTTAACACATGACAAGTAGTACCTATGAGTCAGAAGGAGAATTTAAGTTTCTGCACCTCTCCCCCGTGAAGTGATTCTGTGTATCCGTTTACTTGTCCCAAACTGTGAAGGAACAGAGGCTTTTATCAGTCGGGTATTATTAAACACCATCATCAGCCACCTCCCGCATCCGTCATTGATTGAGATAAATGACACTATTTTTTCTTTAAAAAAAAAAATCTATGCTTAATGAAGTCTCTTTCGTGCCACAATCTCAGCAGTGAGATAAATGAGAAACAATTTCTTGGTATCCATTATTTTAAATTACAGATATCAACCCTGATGCTGTTTTCAAGGTTTATTGAATTTTCATAGACTATCATCAGCTTCTACATTCTACACATGTAATAGAAACCTGAACTCAGAGAGGTTTTATGGCCTCCTTTTAAAGCCTCAATGAGAATGGGACTCATTCCCCAGCTTCCCCCAAGAAACCTTCTAGAAAGTTCCAGGTTCTCTAGGCCAGACTAAGGGGAGGGAAAGGAGGAATCCAGCAGAAGGGAGGTAAGACAAGACGAGGCAGGGGGAAACAGCGAGGGGGGCTCTGGTGTGTGTCTAGCTCCCTCCACTGAATGGGCAGGCCCCTCCCTGGCACACAAGCCTGTCCCCGTCTTCAATCTCCCCACAGCCAAGGGGCCAAGGCTGGGCCAGCATCATTCTTGGTACCTGGATGCCCAGCTCACTTCTGCGTTCCCGCCTCCCCTTTCTGACAATAAATCCCACAGACAAGCAGGGCTCAACTGCAGCCCGGGTAAACCCTTAGCAAGAAGGTCATGTGATACCATAAACCCCCTCATGGAAGCCCCTCCCCAACCCCACTTCCAGGCAGGTCCCTTCAGGCTCATGTGACTCTCCTGCTGCTGACCACAGCTAACCAGGCACATCCTAAGCATTCCGCACTCTGACCCCCAGGGCTCACTGGCAGGCCAGCAGAAGCTTCTGGGTCACCAAGGAAGGTAATCGCAGAAGTTATCACTATCCCTGTAGCTAAAGCCCAGAGAGGTTAGGCTGACCCACTGGGGCCACACAGCAAGAACACTGACAGCTTCCACAGAATGGATTTCAAATCAATGGAAGCATGTTGAGAAGGTCCAGGCCCACCTGCTATGGAGCAAGCTCTGTTCACAACTCTGAAGACTGCAAGCTGCCACAGGCTGCGGAGGCCTTTGTGTGAGTGTGTGTGAGTGTGTCTGTCTGTCTGCATGAATGCATGTGCGTACACACCTGTGGGCGTGCTCTCTCATGTAGTGGGCATTTACTGAGTGCTCAGTGTGTGTCAGACCCTGAGGCTAGCCCAGGGGGGTCAGCAAGGAACACAGGCAGTGCCGGGCCCCACAGAGCTGACGGCCTGTGAGGGGTGGACAAGCGGAAGCAAGACAAGATGCAGGAGAGCCGGCAGGAGACGAGGCGCGGCCACGCTTTGCGCTTGGGGAGGGAGTATTTCTGGAGGCGGGGCAGTGTTTAAAGAGGGCGGCGGGACCGCCTGTGGGCCTAAAGGGCCAAAGGGAAAGGGGAGTTTCTGGACAACTGAGATGATGTGCCTGTAGAGAGGACCACCGATGGCAACTGAGGCCTTCAGCACAGGGACACAGCTAGCCCACGGAGACCAGGCGTGGGAGGGGCCAGAAGAATGCAAACACCAAGCTCACTTTCCTCCCGCCCTCCCACCTCCTGCCTGTACCCCAGCGAGTGAACTCAGCAGGAAGCCAGAGGCGAGGGAGGCCGCTGGGGGGATCCATACGGTCAGCTCCTGGCTCCGAGGTGGACAGAAGCATGCGGTGTGCAGCACGAGGATGAATGGGTGCGAGTGTTGGGAAGGTCTTCAGGAGAAAGGATGAGCAGGGATGCGCTTAGGCGCTCAGAGGTTGGTGTGTGGTGCATGAGAAAGCCCAGGGCTGGAGATGAGGCTGGGATGCCGGGATGCTGGCCCCTGAAGGCCCAGGAGAACATGGTCAGAGTCTGGGCATCATTCTAAACGGGACCAGGGCCCACTGACAGATTTTGGTAGAGTGACTGGAAAGGGGTAACACCCACAAAGATGTGAATGGAATAGGAGACAAATAGGATCAAAATCCAGAGAAGGCAGTGGCAACCCACTCCAGTGTTCTTGCCTGGAGAATCCCAGGGATGGGGGAGCCTGGTGGGCTGCCGTCTATGGAGTCGCACAGAGTCAGACACGACTGAAGCGACTTAGCAGCAGCAGCAACAGCAGCAGCAAAATCTGAGAAGCTGAGAAGCAGATGGCTGAAGACGACTGGACAGAGCAGAATAGAGGAAACAAAGAGCAAGCCAGGAGCGACACATCAGCACCTCCTCCACCGCCAGGGCCCGGGCACCTCTGAGAGCGGGCTCAAAGAAGACATCAGCACAGACAGCCTGCCTGGGAACCTATATAAGAAGCATGTGGACCCCCAGGGCCCTCCCTTCCTGCAACAGCCAGGAGCAGCAGCCCCAGGCACATGCAGAAGGCAGGAGGCTTGTTCTCTGGAGAGGGGCTGCCCTCTAGGACCCCAGACCCCACTGAAAATTAATGAAAGTCCACCTACCCAATGGCATGAAGCCTACTCCCTCCCCTTGCCTGGTTCTGAGAACACTGGTAACCGGGCTCAGAGGGAAATTATCATAAGAAAAGAGGCTTGCAGATATTCGTGGGTTAATTAGTGTTTCCCCCAAATTCATGGCTACCCAGAACCTCAGAATGTGATCTTATTTGGGAATAGGGTCCATGCAGAAGTAATTAAGGTAAGAATCAAGATAAGACCCTACTGTGTGAGAAGGGCCCTGATCCAATGAGAATTTCCTCAAAAAGACAGAAAAGGACCCATGGAGACATGAGGAAGATGGCCATGGAAGATGGAGATTGGAGCTGTGCTGCCACAAGCCAAGGAACTCCAGGAGCCATCCAGAAGCTGGAAGAGGCAAGGAAGCCTAGAGTGTGCATAGGGAGCATGGCCCTGCAGTTCACACCTTGATTTCAGACTTGCGACCTCCAGCACCCTTCATGGCAACTGGTTGTACAACGCACCCCTCAATTCCATTTACCTTCAGAGAAGCCTACTGTTGGGCAACACACACACATACACACACACACACACACACACACTTCCATCCTGCTGTTCAGTGCCTTACTCTTAAATATGTACACAGATCTGCAGGTCTCCTGGACACAGGGCTTTAACTTCATTGGTCTCCTTCTAGAACACCAGGAGCCTCTGACCCTTTCCCAGGGGAGGCAGAGCAGAGTCCCAGCAACTCGGAGGCATTCTCCCGCCTTGCTAAGCCACTGCCACAGGGTTCTGCTCCTCCTCTCCTCACCCCAGGAAAGAGAGAGAGCCTGAGCCCTCATGAGCAGCATATGCCCATTCTCCCTGCCTCCCCCTTCCCCTCGTAGCCAGGTCAGAGCCCAGCTAATCACAGCAGCCCACCCAATGGGTGTCACCCCACACTGGCATGTGTCCCAGAGCACAGCTCCCCACAACCACAAGCATATCCTGGCAGGTGCTGTCAAAGGACATGGAGACCACGCCCTGTGGGTCAGCAGGGCCTGCAGCTGTGGGCTCACCCCTGGGGATGCACCCATACACTCTCTCTGGGACCTGGTGAATGGGGAGGGTGGCAGAGACTTGGAGAGACCCATGGTGCCCAGCACTCAGCATCAGGGTCACAGCTGGGGAGCTCTAGAGACCTGAGGATCCTCCCCAACTCCCTCCCTGTTTACAGATGGAAAAACTGAGGCCCAGAGAGACAAGAGGGTCTGCATACATTTACAACACACTATGTTCAATTAGCCACTCATTGAGTTAGCAAGCATTTATTGAGCTCCTACTGTTATCAGGTCCTGAACTAGACTATAATGATATAGAGACAAATAGAATAAAATACGCACTCATAAAAAGTCTAGGGTCACCCCGGCAGCGGCAGCAAGCACAGCCCTCCAGAGAATTAGCATTTATCCTCCAAGCATTCAAGCTTTGTGCCAGGACCCCCACCCAGCCCCATCTCCTGCACAACACCCCCACCAACTCTGTCAGCCCCAAATTGTCAGAATGCTTCCTCTCCCACCTCATCCATTCACACCCCAAACACCATCTCAGGCCCCAGGCAAGACCCTGGAAACACAGAGACCAAAAAAAAAAAAAAGAAGAAGATAGTTCCCCATCCTCAAGGGACCCAACCATAGTGAAGGGGAGAGAGGGGTGCCAGCAGCCTGATACATGGGTGACCAGGTGAGCTCTGGGTCCAGAATGACCAGGGCCCCTCCGCACTGGAGACTCCCTGACACAGGGCTTGATGACAAGGGTCTGAAGGCAGAGGAAAGGCCTGGGGTCTGTGAGAGCTCGGCAGCCACCCAGGGGGTGAGGGGGAGAAAAGTGGGCAGAGTCTGAGCAGAAGGGCCTTGAGTGCCCCATGGGGAGCCTAGACCCTGTCACTCGGACAAGGATCACTGGTCCCAGCTCTGTTCTCACTGCCTACAGCTGATGACTACCTGCTACTCTCTTCTCTTTGCAAACTCGCTTCCTCATTCAGAGCTCCTTACCTGCTCCCTTGCATAGTACAAGGTGGCTGTTTTTCTTTCTTCTCTCCCTGAATAGATCACCCCATTTCAGGTTCTTTTCTGACTTCAGCTCCAAGAGGAAAATTACCTACGCTGGCATTAACAAGACTCGGGGTGCTCAGCTCGTGTCTGTGAGCAAAGAACAGAGGCCTCCCCGCTGTGCCCCTCGAAACACTTCACACGGCATGCAGGCAGGGGCAGGCAGGGGCACCTTCTGTGGTATAGACTCTAGAGGGTTTGTGGAACCTGAGTGAGGACTCTCACACAGATGCAGCCTCCTAAGAGAAGGCGGCAGCACCGCACGTGAGCTGCCTGGGCCCGGAGGCTGCCAGGTCCAGGGCTCCCCCAGAGAACACGAGCTGCAACCCCAAATGAGGGGGCGCGATGGGCTGCTCTAGTCTCCCTGGCCCCGCTGGGAGACTGACACTAGACCCACGTGAACTGCTCCGCCTTCCAGGATAAGGGCTGACGTCGCTTTCATTATCTGCTAGGAGAGAGGCCAGCTGGCTTCAAGCTTCAGCCTGGAGCCCCATGCCCCCCAAGCAGTTCTTAAGCCTCCTCAGCTAAGGCCAGGCAGGGGCAGTCCTGACCTCAGGGGTCTGTACAGTTCTGCCCTTGTGGTGCCACCCCGTTTGGGCCCAGCCTGCCCAGATCCCCATGCAGAGAGCAGAGAAGCATGTGCAGACACCTCACTCCGGCACCCTAGATCCTTGTGATCTGGCCCCACAGGCACTGGCCCTCTTGGACTCCACAGTTCGGATAGGGTGAGCATCCCTAACAGCGCCGTATTTCCACCTCCAAGTCTTCGCCCTTGCCACTGCATCCACCTAGTCTGCCTCACCCCCTTCAGCTCATCAACCTTCCCCAGACTCCATGGATGCTGCCACTCAACTCTCGGTCCCTGATGTCCCAATGACCCCTAACCTTATTTCTCTGCAGTTCATCAACGTCAGAGCTTGCTAGGGCCCAGGCTCTGTGCTTGGCCTGGAGACCCAGAGACTTAGAGAAGAGACTCCTAACGTGGTCTGTGAACCACAGTATCCAACACGATGATTCTATTTCCTTCACTGGGCTATGAACTCCTCCCTGATCAGCACACATGCCCACCCTCAGAGAAAGGTCCGCCTGCTGATGTGCAGGTAAAACCTGGCCACAGCTTCACTGCCCACAGCAGCACTGCTGTCTGCAGAGACACTGCTTTGTGGATGAGGAACAGCCTTTGAGAAAGGTAACGGGGGATTCTGGGAGGAGAACAGCCCCCAGGTTCTCCTCCAAGGACAAAAAATTGGAAAAGGGCTTTGGGCTAGGGTTCCCTGGGGGTCTGGAAGCCTGGGGTCTCATCAAGCCAGGTCCCTCCCTGCCCCACCCCAGGCCCCTGGCCTACATACCCCTAATCTCACACCTGCTTCCAGCCTTGCTAATGCCCCTCCAATTCACATCTTACCTCACCTCCTGCAGTCATCTCCACCAGCGTCCTCAGTGCAGGCAGATCTCCCTCCTCCATCCTCGCCTCGGGCGCTGTAGGACCACAGTCCTGCCCTCGGGTCAGCCTGAGCCTGGGTTCCTTCCTGCCCGAGGCCTCCAGAGCTGGCCCAGGCACCGGGAGCAGGGCTTGCCGGATCCCTGACTGACACCTCGCTTAGCCCCGCCTCTCTGGCTATTTCTCCTGCGGCTCCAACACCGGGGGCGATCCAGGATGGCTGAGGCCCATAAGTGTGCCAGGCTCCGTGCCCACTACCGAGGGACAGCAGGAACCACACATCCTCCTCCCTGTCCTCATGGAGCCGACAGTCTAGCGAGGAAGATGGCCACGGAACCAGGAGGGGTCAGAGCCGCCCGCACTCCACCATCCTGGGGAAGGCAGCACCCCACTGACTGCCAGCTCCCCTAGCTTCCTTGACAGGCTGCAGCCCCACTCCCAACCCCAGGCTCCTTCCCAGCGGGGGCTCTGGCAAGTGTGTGTGTACACTAGGTGCCTGTGTTTTCAAAGAATTTCTTTCAACTTTGCAAAATAATAAAGTCTCTAACATAAAAAGAGAGAGCCCATCGGCTGCAATCTGCTATTATATTTTTACTGGGACCCTCCATTAAGCGAGAGTGTAATCTGTAAGATAATATAAGTGCTAATAATATTTTCCAGGGAAGAATTTCTCACTGTTACAAACACAAACTGCTATTAGGAGGTATATTTGTTAGCATTGATGAGACATAGATTATCCGGCTTCTGCAACTAGATGGGAACAGACTGGTTTTTTACCCTCTAAGCTGCTCAGCCTTTGAAAAAAATTAGCATAATGTGCTGAGTGTTCTACATAGTTCTAAGTTAGTCTTAAAAACTCCTTTGTGATTCCTCTCCCATTAAAGACTTTAAATATCTTTATTCTCTTTTAATAGAGCAATGCATCCATGTATTCCTCTAAAAGGTAAGTAATATAGATAAATTAGACAGGGGGACATGTTACATAAAGAGGAATGAATACTCCATCAGAATTAATAGGCTAATACCATGCCTGGCACTTAGTAGGTGCTTAACAAATGGGTACTATGTTAGTTAATTGAATGTAATTCCCTAACATTTATAAAATAAAGATTTTCAATATCATTTGAAGTATGTTTTAAGTAAGAAATGCTCAGTCATCATTTTCGGTGTAATTTTGACATTGGGTGGATTCTGAGTCTCTCCTGACAGCTTGCCTCGCACTGACTGCAGACTTTGACAGAGCACCACCTACTGCCCGAGCCTTGCCATTTCTGCTCACCAGCTCCCAGGCCGTCTAGAATCTAGCCCCACAAGGAAACCCAGAAAATGGTACATTTCATCCTCAACCATTCAGCCAGGCCCCAGGGAAGTACACAAGCTAAAACATATCCTGCTCTGAGGTGTTCCTTCTACAGGAGAAACGACCAGAGAGACAGGGCTAAAGGGGGTGACACCCACCCCAAGAAGGGTCACAGGAGAGAAGCCCTCACCAGTTGCAGGAACCCCCAAAAAATGCCCTTCCCATAAGGTCATGCTCCTTCATCCACCTGGATGCCTTCACACACACTTAGCATGGTCACCAGGTCTCCCGTGATCATGACATCTCCCAGGAGGGCATTGGAAATTGCTGGTCACTCAGGACCTGAGCACTGGCCATTAAGGAAGCACCAGAGGTAGGAAAACTCACAACATGCAAACAAAAGCTTTAGCAGGCTCTTGACTTAGGGCTGCACTCTACAAGGCAAACAGGTTGTATTCCCATGTCTGTGGACATGCAATTAATTATTGATCCCTGTGCAAAATGGGCATTGATAAATCAATACAGAGCTGATGTCCCAGATAAACAATGCATATCATCAGGAGGCACGGCATGTGTAAATGACTCAATACAGATTGTTATCAAGGGAGATTCTGTCTCAATATGGCCGAAGAAGCCCACACCGTGACGATGTGTAGCAGCGCCTTTTGCACTAACGTGTCGCTGTTCTCTCATTCAATCAGCAAGCGCAGATGGATCATTCTTTCTCAAGCCCCTAGCTGTGCGCTGGGCCTGGAGGACACAGCATCGATTGAGCCCCCTCCCCTGCCAACCCCCAGGAGCTCAGGACCCAAAGCAGAGCTCATGGAATATTCTTCCCTGCCTTCTGGGGGACAGGAGACCTCAGCCAGGACAGGCCTCTGCTGAGTCACTCCCTGTGGGCCAGGCCCTGGGATGGGCACACCGTATACATTCCTCTCAACTTCCCAACAGTCACTGAGGTGAGAGTTCCTGACCTGGTTTTACAGTTGTGAAAACTGAGGCTTAGAAAGGTTAAATGGTCACATAGCTAATAAGGGGCAGAAAGGGATTTGAACCCAGGGCTGCCCAGTTCTGAAGCCTAGACTCTTCTCTGACCTGGCTTATGCAACCAGTATCTCAGATCTGATCAGGAGATCAGGCTGTTTGCTCAACAAAGACCATCCTCCCACCCCAGGCAGCCTACCAGCATCAGCCTTATGAGAATGGGGACTCCTAGAAGCAACCTTCTGGACTTTGGATGCACAGGTCTGAGGTTATGCCCTCTAGCAAGTGGTGGACTGGGAACTTTCCTGACACTGCTGGGTGCCTACCCCATAGCATTAACCCCACCTCCCCAGCTAACAGAACCCAGAGCTGTCCAGGCATCCCTGCGGTGGGAAAGCCACCCCATCCCAGCCCCACCACAGGATGTTAATCTGGATTCATTTAAACCAATTAGAGCCATTTCATTCCTTCTGCCAATGACTGGCTTAGGAAGTAGCACATTACAAAATTGCAGCCAAGAACTTGCTCAGAAGAACAATCTGCTGGAGAAGCTGGGAATGGTTTCTCAGCTCTTAAATAGGGACACAAGGGCCATTTTTCACCTCTCATATTGGCAAAAATTCAAAGGTTGAGAAGATACCCTATGGGTTGCAGGGAAACCAGCCCTTCCTACATTGCTGATGGGAAAATAACCTAGTACAACCCCGGGAAGGGCAATTGCAACATCTGTCAAGGTCACAAACACATACCCCTTTTGCTTCAGCAATTTTACTTCTAGGAATTTATCCTCTAGGAAAACTAACAGATTTTTCAGAATTTATTATAATAGCAAATATGGGAAACAACCTAAATATCTATCAAAAGATGACTGGTTAAACAAATTAGGTTACAAGCATATAATGCAATAAAAATAGAGCTATAAACCAATGTTAAGGATGTACTTTATGTACCAAAATATTCTGACAAGTGCAAAAAAAAAAGCAATGTCAAAAAAGGATTATAGTATACTATTAATTTGGAAAAGTGAGAATGAGGTAGATAAAACCATATGTTATTATTTGCTTGTAACAAAGACATTCTGGAAAAATGAAACTGAGCAGGACCCTAAGGGGTTCCTGGTGAGGGTAGCCTTTCTATGTACCCTGTTTCTAGTTTATAGGGAAGAGACTCCAGCATCCATGACCTTCTCTGAGTACCAAATTGTAGATTTGAACAGTTGCTAATAAGGAAAGGGAAGGATTGCAAAGACAATGGAGAAGCTGCCAAGGAACAATAGCACAGCCTCGGAGCACAGCCCTGGTTCCACCTCAAGGGATACACATAACAGTATCTTTGAGCTCTTTACAGAACTAAAATCCCCAACAAATAGAATATGTCAGCATTCTTCATTCAGGAGAATGAGGCCAGAGTCTTCATACCTGAGACCAGATTAAAGGAACCAGAGAAACTTCATCAAGAAATTACCTGAGACCAGATTAAAGGAGAGCAGGCCCCACACATATTTGGCCACCTGATATGAGCAGCCGACTCATTGGAAAAGACCCTGATGCTGGGAAAGATGGAGGGCAAGAGGAGAAGCGGGCAGCAGAGGGTGAGATGGTTGGATGGCGTCACTGACTCAATGGACGTAAGTTTGAGCAAACTCTGGGAGAGAGTGAAGGACAGAGAAGCCTGGCATGCTGTAGTCCGTGGGGTTGCAAACAGTCAGGCACGACTTTAGCAACTGAACAACAGCATTTAAGCCATTGCTATAAAGCTCCTCACCAAATCCTCCCAGGTTGGGACACGTGGTTGTCAAGGGCAGGAGCCCTCTGTGGCCCCCTTTGCCTGGCAAAGCAATAAATCTATTCTTTCTACTTCAGCCTAAATTCTGTCTCTGAGTTTCAATTTGGCACCAGGGCATAGAGGTCAAGTTTTTGGCATCAGGGATAAATAAGAAAGTTCTATTAGTGCGTTCTCACCACTTTAATGGCAGAAAGCAAAGACGAACTAAAGAACCTCTTGATGGGGATGAAAGAGGAGAGTGAACAAGCCTGCTTAAAACTAAATATTAAATAAAACTAAGATCATGGTATCCAGTCCCATTATGTCATGGCAAATAGAAGGGGAAAAGGTGGTAGTAGTGACAGATTTCCTCTTCTTGGGCTCTAAAATCACTGCGGATGGCGACTGCAATCATGAAGTCAGAAGACGATTGCTTCTTGGCAGGAAAGCGATGACAAACCTAGACAGTGTGTTGAAAAGCAGAGACATTACTCTGCCGACAAAGGTCCATATAGTCAAGGCTATGGTTTTCCCAGTGGTCATACATGGTTGTGAGAGCTGGACCGAAAAGAAGGCAGAGTGCCAAAGAATTGATACCTTTGAACTGTAGTGCTGGAGAAGACTCCTGAGAGTCCCTTGGACAGCAAGGAGATCAAACCAGTCAATCTTAAGGGAAATCAACCCTGAACACTCTTTGGAAGGACTGATGCTGAAGCTGAAACTCCAATATTTTGGTAACCTGATGCAAACGGACAACTCCTGATGCAGGGAAAGATTGAGGGCAGAAGGAGAAGAGAGTGTCAGAGGGTGAGCTGGCTGGATGGCATCACCGATGCAATGAACATGAACTTGGGCAAACTTCAGGGGATGGTAAGGGACAGGGAAGACTGGCGAGCTGCAGTCCATGGGGTCGCAAAGAGTTGGACATGACTGGGTGACTGAATAACATTAGTGAGAGGAGAGGATAGGAGTAAATAGGGAGACTTTTACTCCTTGCTTTCTAAGTATTTTAGATTGCTAACCTGAGGATATAACACCTATTCAAGCAATTTGCTATGGTCTGAATATTTGTGTCTCCCTCCCAAATTCATGTTGTAATTCTAAACCCTAAGGTGGTGGTATTAGGATGTGGGGCCTTGTTGGGGGCGGGGGTGGGGGGGGGCGGTGGTGATTAGGTCATGAGGATAGAGCCCTCATGAGTGGGATTAGTGCCCTTATAAAAGAAGTTCCAGAGAGATCCCTGGCCCCTTCAGCCCTGTGAGGAAACTGCAAAAAGACAGCAATCTAATGAAGCAGAAAGCCTTCACCAAACATGGTACCTGCCAGAACCATGATTCTGGACTTCCCAGCCTCCAGAACTGTGAGAAATAAATGTTTGCTCTTTATAAGACACCCAGGCTATGGTATTTTATTATAGCAGCCTGAACAGACTAAGACATGATTTTACATTTTCAGAGAGAGTAAAACAATGAAGGGATTCTATCTTCTCTGCTTGTGGACATTTATGTCCAAGGACATGATGGCCGGGTGTAACTACGGCAGCCGTTTTTTGACAATGAAGGGCACCAAACTAAAGCAGAGCGGAAAAATGGACAGAACCTGCGCCCTCAGTGGCGCTGCTACTGCTAAATTAATGGACAGAGGAGCCTGGCGGGCTGCAGTCCATGGGGCTGCAAAGAGTTGGACACGACTGAGCTCACACACAGGCTGCAGTCGTGGATCCATCTTACCCCAGAGCTTATTATTAGATGAGATCAATCCCTTTGCAGCTTAAGCTGTTTGGGTTGGGTTTTCTGGCATAGGACAACATGCCAGCCAGAAGACAGAGCCATCTTCTATCTGCTATCCTCATGAGAACATATAACAAACAGCTGCCCATGCTTCCATCATAAAGAAAAAACTCAGGAACTCAGGGCAAACATGGAGGACTAAACAGGCACACTTATTTCTGCTACTCACCAAAAGAAAAAAAAAAGCAGTGAAGGTCTAAAAGTGACAGGGATCCACAAGGACAAAGGGAAGATGACAGAAGACAAGTTCTAGCAACAACAATTTGGAAGCTGGAAAGCAGATGGGCAAAAGCCAGCTGGCTTAGTGGATCAGAGAAAGCTGAAACTTAAACTTGCTTTTAGATGAGCAAACCCATTCAGAACCCTGAAAAGTCCAGGAATTGAGGAAGCAACAAATACTACTTCAGAGGGCAGAGGCATAGATGGGGCTAAAAACAGGAGGATTTATGCACACTCCATAGGAGAACGAGGAATCCAACCCCCATCTCCCAGCAAGATGGCCACCCTACCATCATCATGAAAATAGATGGGAGGCCAGCTCTCTGGAGAGTTTGGGTCAAAAAGTTTCTGCATCAAAGGTAGCAGACACAGCTGAGCATGAGGCCGTATTTACTGTCCATGGGATTTTCCATGTACGAGTACTGGAGTGGGTTGCCATTTCCTTCTCCAGAGGATCTTCCCAACCTAGGGATTGAACCTGGGTCTCCTGCATTGTAGGCAGATACTTTTCCATCTGAGCCACCAGAAAAGTCATTTATAACAGGCAGAATAAGGGTAATTCTATAAGCTGAACAGTGAAGACTCATGCCACCTTCTCCCACTGAGCTTCTGGAAAGTTCTTAGCCAGACCTATACTCCACCTCTGATCCTTCTAACTGCAGGA
The DNA here is from genome assembly GCF_029378745.1 of Bos indicus. Lineage (NCBI taxonomy): Eukaryota > Metazoa > Chordata > Mammalia > Artiodactyla > Bovidae > Bos > Bos indicus. The sequence continues at coordinate 45,246,372 of NC_091766.1, forward strand.
TCAGAGCAAGCAGAAGATAAAAGAATTCCAAAAGAAATAGAGAGATTGCAGGAAACAGAAGAAAAGAGAAAAGGCCATAATGTTTGTATCTTAAAACCTCAGAAAAATTAGAAGATATTTCATCTCATAAAGTAAGAACAAAGGAGCTATAAAATTAAATATTCAGAAAATAAGAAAAAAATTGGAAATTAAAAATATGAGAGCTGAGTTTTTTAGTCAACAAGATATTTGAAAAATAAAATAGAAATTTCCATTAAAACTAGGGGAAAGGCTGAAAACAAGAAAGATAAGAAAATCCAAGGATTAACCTGAGAGGTCCATTATTCAACTAATAGGAGTTACAGAAAAAGAAAACTGGAAAACAGAGAGGATGCAATAATCAAAAACTAACATTAGATACCGTTCCAGTACTGAAAGAAATGTATTTCAAGATTTAATAGATGTTCCAAGAATATGCACCATGAATTAAACTAAATGAAATTAAATTTAAAACAATAATTTTTTTTAATTTTTTATATTTTTAAACCATGCTGAGGAACACCATCATGAAGCATAGATGAAAGAACTGGAGAGAAATCCTAAAAACTTTCAAAGTAAATAAGCAGGTCACATAGAAACCTCAGGATTTGAAAGGCATCTGATATCTCGACAACAATGGAAGCAGGAAGACAATAGAACAAGGCATTCAAAATTCTGAGGGAAAATGATTTCCAATTTAGAGCCAGCCTCACTATCAATCAAACGTGAGGCTAGAACAAAAACATTTTCAGACAAACAAGGTCTCCAAAAACTTACCTCCCAGTCCCCTTCCTCAGGAAGCTACTGGAAGACATCTTCCCCCAGAAGGGAGGAACCCAAGGAAGAAGACACAGCAGTACTCAGGGTGCAGGGGCTGCTCTGGAGAAGGTGATGGAAAGTTCAAGCAAGAATCTGGGTTCTGTTTTCAGAGAACACTCTGAACAGCAGCTGGAGGCTGGAGGCTCTTCAGGGCATTCTGAAAAATAAGCAAATAAAACAAGTCGCTTGGTGCTGGGTTTAAAATATTCAGAGATTTTCATTGCTGTCACGGAGTTTGGGAAATAATTTGTAATTGGTACACATAAAACAAAACAAAGGAAAAGAAATGAATGATTATTAACTTCTGAGAAAATTAAAAGTTGCATATACAAGAAATTATAATCATAGTATTGCAGGTGGCTCTCCATAAATAATAGTTACATAGTCCTAATAATGTAAACATTGAATATTGACTTAACCCAACATGAGGACTTAACACGCTCAGGATAGAAAAGGGGAAACTTTTTTTTTAAATTTTTTTTTAAGGGGAAACTCTTGGGAGGGGGTGGGGAGTAAGGGGCAGAACCAAGGACAGTGCCATGCCAGTAACAAAAATTAAAAATCCTTTCTTTCCACAAAATAAAGTCTATGGATCATATTCAAAAATGGAGAAGCAGGGGGAGGAACAAATAAAAGCAGTTAAATCTAGTACTATAGAAATGTGGAGGAAATACAAGAAAAATTGAATTAAACATTGAATACAGTTGATTCCTGGGAGCTGGAGTAGGGAACAAGGGGCAGGGCACCACTATCTTTCATTCTAAACTCACTAGTTCTATTTAGGTTCTGAACCTACATACACAACCTGGATAAGAAATGTTCGTCATTGTTGTACAGTCACTAAGTCTCTTTGCAACTGTTTGTGACCCCATGGACTGGAGCACACCAGGCTTCCCAATCCTTCACTATCTCCTGGAGTTTGCTCAAACTCATGTCTATTGAGTCAGTGATGCCATCCAACCATCTCATCCTCTGTCGCCCCCTTTGCCTCCTGCCCTCAATCTTTCCCGTTGACAGGGTCTTTTCCAATGAGTTGACTCTTCGAAGCAAAAAAAAAAAAACAGAAGGTACCCGCTGATCTCCTGGCATAGGGGCTGGTCACTGTCCTCTTTTGGGAGGCTGGGAGCCGGCCAAGGACTCAGCACCTGAACCTGGGGGCTTACAATCCAGCTGAGACACAAGACAAGAACAGCAAGCAACAACCGGCCATTTCAGTTTTGCACCACCACCAACAGTGCTGTGTGAACATCACTGGGATGCCTCGCTGGCGCGTGCACATCTGTCTCTAGGCTAGAGGCCTAGAAGCTGGGTGGCTAGGACAAAGGCATGCCAGTTTACATTCAATAGATGCTGCGAAACTGCCCTCCACGAAGGCTGCGCCAGTGTGCGCGGCCATCAGCAGTGACAGTCCTCCCGCATCCTTGCCGACGCTTGATGACAGCAACCTTCTTAATGATGGCTGAACTTTCAGATGAAAATGTTGCATCTCTTTTTATTTTTTTTTCAATTTACATCTTCGTGATTACTAGTTGTCTTAGTCTGTTCAGGCTGCTTTAACAGAATTATCAGAGACCGGATGGCTTATAAACAACAGACATTTATCTCTCACAGTTCTACAGACTGGAGTCCAAGCCCAAGGTGCCAATAGATTTGGTGTCTGGTGAGGGCCTGCTTCCTGATTGTAGGCGGCTTGCTGTGTCCTCCATAGTGGATGGAGCAAGGGAACTCTCTGTGGTCTCTTTTATAGACACTAATTCCATTTGTGAAGACTCCACTCTCATGACCTAATCACTTCCCAAAGGCCCACCTCCTAATAACATCACCTAACAACATTGAAGAGGAACTAAAAAGCCTCTTGATGAAAATGAAAGTGAAGAGTGAAAAAGTTGGCTTAAAGCTCAACATTCAGAAAACAAAGATCATGGCATCCGGTCCCATCACTTCATGGGAAATAGATGGCCAAACAGTGGAAACAGGGTCAGACTTTATTTTTTTGGGCTCCAAAATCACTGCAGATGGTGACTGCAGCCATGAAATTAAAAGACGCTTACTCCTTAGAAGGAAAGTTATGACCAACCTAGATAGCATATTCAAAAGCAGAGACATTACTTTGCCAATAAAGGTTCGTCTAGTCAAGGCTATGGTTTTTCCTGTGGTCGTGTATGGATGTGAGAGTTGGACTGTGAAGAATGCTGAGCGCCGAAGAATTGATGCTTTTGAACTGTGGTGTTGGAGAAGACTCTTGAGAGTCCCTTGGACTGCAAGGAGATCCAACCAGTCCATTCTGAAGGAGATCAGCCCTGGGATTTCTTTGGAAGTAATGATGCTGAAGCTGAAACTCCAGTACTTTGGCCACCTCACACGAAGAGTTGACTCATTGGAAAAGACTCTGATGCTGGGAGGGATTGGGGGCAGGAGGAGAAGGGGACGACAGAGGATGAGATGGCTGGATGGCATCACTGACTCGATGGACATGAGTCTGGGTGAACTCCGGGAGTTGGTGATGGAGAGGGAGGCCTGGCGTGCTGCGATTCATGGGGTCACAAAGAGTCGGACATGACTGAGCGACTGAACTGAACTGACTGAACAACATTATCGACAGAACTATACAAAAAAGATCTTAATGACCCAGATAACCAGGATGGTATGATCACTCACCTAAAGCCAGACATCCTAGAGTGTCAAGTCAAGTGGGTCTTAGAAAGCGTTACTACAAATAAAGTTAGTGGAAGTGATGGAATTCCAGCTGAGCTATTTCAAATCCTAAAAGATGATGCTGTGAAAGTACTGCAATCAATATGCCAGCAAATTTGGAAAACTCAGCAGTGGCCACAGGACTGGAAAAGGTCAGTTTTCATTCCAAACTAAAAGAAGGGCAATGCCAAAGAATGTTCAAACTACTGCACAATTGCACTCATTTCACATGCTTGGAAGGTCAAAATTCTCCAAGCTAGGCTTCAATAGTACGTGAACCAAGAATTCCCAGATATAAAAGCTGGGTTTAGAAAAGGCAGAGGAATAAGAAATCAAATTGTCAACATCTGTTGGATCATAGAAAAAGCAAGAGAATTCCAGAAAAACATCTACTTCTGCTTCATTGACTATGCTAAAGCCTTTGACTGTGTGGATCACAACAAACTGTGGAAAATTCTTAGAGATAGGAATACCATACCACCTGACCTGCCTCCTGTGAAACCTGTATGCAGGTCAAGAAGTAACAGTTAGAACTGGACATGGAACTACAGACTGGTTCAAACTTGGGAAAGAAGTACGTCAAGGCTGTATATTGTCACCCTGCTTATTTAATTTATAAGAGTACATCATGCAAAATGTCTGGCTGGATGAAGCACAAGCTGGGATCAAGTTTGCCGAGAGAAATACCAATAACCTCAGATATGCAGATGACACGACCCTTATGTCAGAAAGCAAAGAGGAATTAAAGAGCCTCTTGATGAAGGTGAAAGTAGAGAGTGAAAAAGTTGGCTTAAAACTCAACATTCAAAAAACGAACATCATAGCATCTGGTCCGATCACTTCACAGCAAATAGATAGGAAAACAGTGAGAGACTTTATTTTCTTGGACTCCAAAATCACTGCAGAGGGTGACTGCAGCCATGAAATTAAAAGATCCTTGCTCCTTGGAAGAAAAGCTATGACAAACCTAGACAGCGTATTAAAAAGCAGAGACATTACTTTACCAACAAAGGTCTGTATAGTCAAAGCTATGGTTTTTCCCGTAATCATGTATGGAAGTGAGAGTTGAACCATAAAGAAGGCTGAGCACCAAAAAACTGACGCTTTCAAACTGTAGTGTTGGAGAAGACTCTTGAGAGTCCCTTGGACTACAAGGAGATCCAACCAGTCAACCCTAAAGGAAATCAATCCTGAATATTCATTGGAAGGACTGATGCTGAAGCTGTAACTCCAATATTTGGCCACCTGATGTGCAGAGCTGACTCATTGGGAAAGACCTTGACGCTGGGAAATATTTTTTTAATTAATTTATTTATTTTAGTTGGAGGCCAAATACTTTACAATATTGTAGTGGTTTTTGCCATACATTGACATGAATCAGCCATGGGTGTACATGTGTTCCCCATCCTGAACTCCCCTCCCACCTCCCTCCCCATCCCATCCCTCAGGGTCATCCCAGTGCACCAGCCCTAAGCACTCTGTCTCATGCATTGAACCTAGACTGGTGATCTGTTTCACATATGATAATATACATGTTTCAATGCTATTCTCTCAAATCATCCCATGCTCGCCTTCTCCCGCAGAGTCCAAAAGACTATTCTTTACACCTGTGTTTCTTTTGCTGTCTTGCATATAGGGTCATCGTCATTTTTCTAAATTCCATATATATGTGTTAGTATACTGTATTGGTGTTTTTCCTTCTGGCTTACTTCACTCTGTATAATAGGCTCCAGTTTCATCCACCTCATTAGAACTGATTCAAATATATTCTTTTTAATGGCTGAGCAATACTCCATTGCATATGTGCACCACAGTCCTCTCATCCATTAGTCTGCTGATGGACATCCAGGCTGACCCCATGTCCCAGCCACTGCAAACAGTGCCATGACGATGATGCTTGGAAATATTGAAGGCAGAAGGGGAAGCTCCTATTGAAGTATAGAGGACGAGATTGGTTAGATGACATCACTGACCCAATGGACATGAGTTTGAACAAACTCCAGGAGATGGTGAAGGGCAGGGAAGCCTGGTGTGCTGCATTCCATGGGGTTGCAAAGAGTTGGATGTGACTGAGAGACTGAACAACAATACGAATTGAGGCACACAAACATTCAGTCCGTGGCACTAGTATATATTCAATCATAAATAAAGTAGGGAACACACTGCAATGTTTTAAAAGGGTACAGAATTGACATGTACTGGCAGGAAAATATCTCCACAATGTATTGTTCAGTGAAGGAAGCAATCTGCAATCAGTAAATACCAAATGATACTGCTAATATCCAAAAACACATACACAAAAATTCTGTGCTATGTGTAAATCCATGAGAAAGGTCTGAAAGAATATCCATGAAAGAATAACTGATCTTCACTCCAGGATGAGGAGGAGTAAGATTTTGGGGGAAAGGGGATGGGAATTTTCACTTCCTCTATAAGCACAGGAATCAAGCACACAGGCTCTGACCAGCCTGCAGGTTCTAAGTCCAGCTATGTAGCCTCCAGCAAGGGCCTTCATTTTCTCTTCTGTAACTAGGGAAAACAAAACTTACCTCATAGGGTTGTATGAGGAGTAAATGTATTATGTACGTATATATATACACACAAACACACACATCTAAGATCATTCCTCTGTATTAGCTATTATTAACTTGAAAAAAATGTACTGTGTAAAATCTGGGAGTTGAGTTTATTCAGTGTCTTACTGAGGACTATAGGGTGGGAGACAGACTCTGAGAGAGCTCTGAGGACTGTTTCAAAGTGGTAACTGGGGAAGTCAGTATACATGTGATAGGGGAAGGATATCTATAATCAAGCACACATCTCAGTAGAAGTTTGCTGCCAGGCACCAGGAACAGACATCTTAGTGGTTTTAGTGCTTTTCTAAGTATGAGAAGATGCAAGAATTTGGGTTCATAAAATTTTCTTGTAAAAACATCTATCTGGAGACCTGTTTCGCCATTTTTCCCAGAGCACAAAGTGTCTTATTTCTGATCTCCACCTGGAATTGCTTTCAGGGTGTGTTCAAGTTCAGTGACAGCAGGCTAATGACTCAATCCTTGTAGAACTAGATGGCAAGCAACATTCTTCAGTTGGCACGACTATCACTCGCAATGTTTGATTTCTTAATAAGAATGGTTTCGTGTATTAATTGTATAACTTTTTAAAGAAGGAAAAGGAAAAAACCAAGGTGGGACAAGATACAATCAAGTGCCCATCCAAAACCACAAGAGAGAGCTGATCAGGCCTGGCCACCAGATGCCAAGAGGGCTAAGATGCACAGCACAGCACCTTGGAGTTGGGGTCCAGAGCCCAGAGTTGGGGCCCTACCACTTACCTACTGGGTGACCATGGCCCATCCCTTCCCTCTCTGAGCCTAAGCTTCCTCACCTGTACAATGTGGTGGTGGGAAGCCAAGGGGAGTGAGAGGTGATCAGACTTAGAAGAACCATTTCCAGCTCTTCCAGCCCCAACTCCTCTCAAGCTGTCTCCAGCTCCACATCCTCCTGGGCATCTGGGAGCCCAGTCCTATGAGCAGAGGGGGCTCCTGTCAACCAAGTCTAGAGCCCACTGAGAGCCCTCCCCTGAGCCTGCCACTCTATGATGCTTGTCTGCCCCCTACTGCCATCTGGAGACCCTCAGGGCCTCACACCTTCAGGACCAGACACTGTCCCTCTTTCTCTAGCCAGAACCAGACTGTCCTTCCCAAATGTGGGGGGCAGTGCAACATGTCTGTTTTGACAGGCACCGCATTCAGAACGCTGCTCCTCTGTCAGATCCCCACCCAGCCTGGACCCTCAAAGTGGATCCTCCTGCGCCCACAATGCTGAGGGCAGCACATCAGGTCTGGGCCAATGGGGCAGCTGCCATCCCTGGCTGAAAATCCCTGCCAACCCCACCCCGCTCGTGGAGGACCAGGCTGCATTTCAGAGCCCACAGGTGCCCACTCAGAGACTCCCTCTCTTTAAAACACTCCACACAAAGGAGCTTTTATCTGGTTCAGAAACATGCTTTAAAAGCTTTAAAAGTCTTTGCCGTGGTTTCCCATGTTCTGGTTTCTTTCAGATGATAATAGTTTTAATTATAACAATCATTATACTATAATACCTTCAATTTAGGCAATCAGCTCCATTCAGTATATTCAAATAGGGGGAAGGGTGACCATGGGCACGCCTAGGTTTTCTCTGCACTTGGTTTCAGCAGGTGCTGGCAGCAGCCTGGGGGTGGGAAACGGGCTCCCGGGAGGCCTGTGGGAGAACTCCTGGAGGCAAAGTACCTGGGCCTCCAGAGAGCAGGCCTAGAGGGAGCCCACAGGGATTCCAGCACAGGAATCCCCAGGTCTCTCAAGAAAAGCCCTACAGCTCTCAGAGACCTACTGTGGCTGCCTATTCCCCAGAGTGAATTTCCTGTTCTTCAGTTCTCTTCTGTCTGGCTCCAGGCTCATCTCGCACAAACTCTCTGCACATACCACCTGCACATGGCCCGACCCACTCCCACACTCAAGACACAACTGCCACCACCTCCCAGGCGCTGACCCCGTGCCAGGCAGCCTGCTTGCTGGTGACCAGTCATCCTGCTTTGCCCAGGACTATCCCGATTCTGGGCTTCCATGATGGCTCACAGGTAAAGAATCCACCTACAAAGTAAGAGACACAGGAGATGCAGGTTTCATCCCTGAATTGGAAAGACCCCATGGAGGAGGGCATGGCAACCCACTCCATATTCTGGCCTGGAGAATCCCATGGACAGAGGAGCCTGGCAGGGTATATGGTCCATAGGGTGGCAAAGAGTCAGATACCACTGAAGTGGCTGAACATGCACGAATCCCTATTCTCGCTCTAAAAATCCTGCATTCTGGGATTCCCCTCAGTCACTGACAACCACAGTGATCAGTTACCCAACAAGCTAGGCACTAGGCCTATGGCAGTGACTCAGACTCGCTCCCTGACCAAGCCCTTGCTTTAGAAGGGAGTGAGATATTACAAAATATTGTAATATACAATATTACATTAGGAATATTGACAATAGGGATCATATTAGTGTTCTATGAACCAGGTAACACGAAACCGCAGAAATGTATTCTCTCACAATTCAAGAGGCAGAAGTCCAAAACCAAGGTGTAGTCAGGGTTGACTCTTTCTGGAGGTTATACAGGAGCATCTGTCGCACGCCTTTTCTCTCACAGCTTCTGGTAGTTGCCAGCAATCTTTGGAGTTCCCTGGCTTTTTAGACGCATCAACCCAGTCTCTGCTTCCATCCTCACATGGCTTCTTTCCCTGTGTATTATTATGTCTTCTCTTCATGTAAGACACCCCTCTCCAGTACACTTGCCTGGAAAATCCCATGGACGGAAGAACCTGGTAGGCTACAGTCCATGGGGTCGCCAAGAGTCAAACACAACTAAGCAACTTCACTTTCTCTTTTCACTTTGATGCATTAGAGAAGGAAATGGCAACCCACTCCAGTATTCTTGCCTGGAGAATCGCAGGGACAGAGGAGCCTGATGGGCTGCCGTCTATGGTATCACACAGAGTTGGACACAACAGAACCAACTTAGCAGCAGCAGCTTCATATAAGAAGCCAGTCTTATTTGGGCCCATCTTAGATCCATCCTAACTTCCTTGTTGGCTCAGATGGTAAAGCGTCTGCCTACAATGCGGGAGACCTGGGTTTGATCCCTGAGTTGGGAAGATCCCCTGGAGAAGGAAATGGCAACCCACTCCAGTACTCTTACCTGGAAAATCCCATGGACAGAGGAGCCTGGTGGGCTACAGTCCATGGGGTCGCAAAGGGTCGGACACGACTGAGCGACTTCACTTTCACTTTCACTTAGATCCATCTTAGATCCAGAATCAGTTTATCTCAAGATCCTTAACTATTTACATTTGCAAAGACCCTATTTCCAAATAAGGTTATATTCTGATGTTCCTGGTTAACATGAATTGGAGAGGGGGGGCCACTATTCAACCCACCACAGGAATGAACACTACAACTGCCAGCTGAGGGTCATAAAAATCCAGGGCTGGAAGGATAGGAAAGCTTCATTCACTCATTCCATATTTATCCCCTGAGCACTCACTACATGCCAGACCCTGATCTATAAGCTAAGAAAACACCAGGGAATGAAATTGTGTATCTCTGCACTTGTGGAGCTCATGGTGAGGGGAGGAAGAAACCCTGGGGAAAAGTCCTGAAGGATCGCTGGGATCTGGATAGATATAGAAAAATGGAGATTGTGCTAGGTCAAGAATAGCCCTGGGGGAATTAAAAATGTATAAGTCTGTCCTTGGACGTAAGAACAAAAGAGAAGGCTGGTATTGAGGAGCACTCCTCAGCCTAGCAATGGCTTCAGAGCAGACCATGAAAACAGTAACAGAGCTAAGGGGTGACTGGGGCTGTCTTTGGGGCCCCCTCAGATCCATCACTGCCTCCACTCTTGATGAGACAATCTTATTTGCTTAAATAAGCAAATTAAGTCTCTTACTTTGCTTAAACACAGCAGTCCTCTAGCCTTCTTTTCCACAGACCCCTCAATCCATGTAGGAACTCATGGCTTGAGTGGTCCCCACCTGTAGAGGCCTACAGGTGGGGACTACTCGCCAAAGCATGGCACAGAATGAGAAGCCTGGACTGAGTCCTGAGGGCTGTTATTTGAACCTTGCCTCCTAGAACCTCATGAGGCTTCAACACAAGCAGGAACTTTCCCCAGGGCCAGGTCTCTACAAGGGTTTTCAGGGCTTTAAAGTCCAGCTCAAGGCCTGCCTCCTCCAGGAAGGAAGGAAGGGATTCCTCCAGGAGGAATTTTCCTCCAAGAAATCTTCCCAGATTTCCACCTTCTTACAGCTTGTGAATTCACTCCCTTTCATCTCTTCAACTAACCCACTGGTGTATTTCTATTTTTTGAGATAAGTATGTTGTACATTTCCAGCTCTCTACCTACTCTGATCACTATCTCAGACCCTGGCCTTCTCCCTGAGCTTGATAAAATAATATGCCAACCAAAATCTTCCCACATAAGAGCCTACCCTAGGGCAGAATGAGATGCTTCCTGAGTCCCCGTCTCCTCCTGCTTTAAGTGCAGTGTAGCTCCCAAGACATGCATTACAGCCTTTTCCTTTTTAAGAGAAAGGATGCTTCCTTCTCTGCAATAAATGGAGTCATTCTCCTCTAAGGGGCATGGGTCCTGGGGCTCATAAACCACAGGTCAATGCTGACCAATGTGTTTCTATCTTCAGGGCTGTAATCTTTCAAATAAGCCACTGCCTGGCCACAGCTACCTCAGAGATAAATGTGCATGCCCATGCCTAATGCCTTCACCAACTGTCTTATCTCAAAAGGCATCTCCCGCCCTCCTCCTCTCTCTCTCTCACACATACACATCTGCCCCATGGGGGGCCACACCACCTTGAGTGTAACAAGCCCCAACTCTCCCCTGCCTCTTCAGAGTCTGAAAGTGGAGCTGACAGATGTCTTCTCTGCACCCAGTCGGCCCTCAGCTTAGATGCTCTACCTACAGACCAAATGCCAGCTTATGAAACCGACCCTCTGTAAGTGAGGCTCATCGCCTCACTGGGGAATTAAGTAGGGAAAGAAGGATTGGTTCTTGTCAACCCCCTGCTCAAAACCCTGACACAGCTTCCTGTGACTTGTAAGATAAGGATTCAGAACTCACTAGCCCCAGAGTCCCCATGAAACTGAATTGCACCACATGGGCCAGCACTCCCAGCCTTGGCCTTGCGGGTGTTGATAGCTCCCACTAGACACCAAGCTCTCTCCTCTCGAGGGCTTTCCCACCTGGCCAGTTCATTTCTCGGGTCCAGTTTACACATGGCTTCCTCTGAGAAGTCTTCCCTATCCTGTATCACCCAAATTTATTCTTTCTTTTCTAAAGCAATGGAGCATAGTGGTTCAGTTCAGTTGAGTTCAGTCGTTCAGTCGTGTCCGACTCTTTGCAACCCCATGAATCGCAGCACACCAGGCCTCCCTGTCCATCACCAACGCCCAGAGTTCACTCAGACTCACGTCCATCGAGTCAGTGATGCCATCCAGCCATCTCATCCTCTGTCATCCCCTTCTCCTCTTGCCCCCAATCCCTCCCAGTGTCAGAGTCTTTACCAATGAGTCAACTCTTTGCATGAGGTGGCCAAAGTACTGGAGTTTCAGCTTTAGCATCATTCCTTCCAAAGAACACCCAGGGCTGATCTCCTTCAGAGTGGACTGGTTGGATCTCCTTGCAGTCCAGGGGACTCTCAAGAGTCTTCTCCAACACCACAGTTCAAAAGCATCAATTCTTCAGCGCTCAGCCTTCTTCACAGTCCAACTCTCACATCCATACATGACCACTGGAAAAACCATAGCCTTGACTAGATGGACCTTTGTTGGCAAAGTAATGTCTCTGCTTTTGAATATGCTATCTAGGTTAGTCATAACTTTCCTTCCAAGGAATAAGCGCCTTTTAATTTCATGGCTGCAGTCACCATCTGCAGTGATTTTGGAGCCCCCAAAAATAAAGTCTGACACTGTTTCCCCATCTATTTCCCATGAAGTGATGGGACCGGATGCCATGATCTTTGTTTTCTGAATGTTGAGCTTTAAGCCAACTTTTTCACTCTCCTCTTTCACTTTCATCAAGAGGCTTTTGAGTTCCTCTTCACTTTCTGCCCTAAGGGTGGTGTCACCTGCATATCTGCATAGTGGGTAGCAGCAGGGAATTTGGGATCAGACTCCTGATTCAAATCCCAGGTGTGCTGCTTACCAGCTTTGTGACCAAGGGCAAGTTATTTAACCTCTCTGAACCTCTGTTTCCTCATCTGTGAAATGGAATTCATAGCGCAGTTAGGAGGATCAAGGACATAATCCATTGAAAGTGTTTTGAGCCATGTGGCTGCTGCTAAATCGCTTAAGTTGTGTCCAACTCTGTGCAACCCCATAGATGGCAGCCCACCAGGCTTCCCCATGCCTGGGATTCCAGGCAAGAACACTGGAGTGGGTTGCCATTTCCTTCCCCAGCGCATGAAAGTGAAAAGTGAAAGTGAAGTCGCTCAGTTGCATAGTAAATAATTGTGAAAGTGAAAGTGTTAGTTGCTCAGTCGTGTCTGACTCTTTGTGATCCTGTGGACTATATAGCCCACCAGGCTCTTCTTTCCATGGGATTCCCCAGGCGAGACTACTGGAGTGGATTGCCATTCCCTTCTCCAGGGGATCTTCCCTACTGAGGGATGGAACCTGGGTCTCCTCCTTTGCAGGCAGATTCTTTACTGTCTGAGCCACCTGGAAAGCCTAGTAAATAATTGTGAAAGTGAAAGTCACTCAGTTATGTCCAAGTCTTTGCGAATTCTCCAGGCCAGAATATTGGAGTGGGTAGCTGTTCCCTTCTCCAGGGATCTTTCCAACCCAGGAATCAAACCCAGGTCTCCCACAGTGCAGGTGGATTCTTTATCAGCTGAGCCACAAGGGAAGCCCAAGAATACTGGTGTGGTAGCCTATCCCTTCTCCAGCAGATCTTCCCAACCCAGGAATCGAACCAAGGTCTCCTGCACTGCAGGCAGATTCTTTACCAACTGAGCTGTCAGGGAAGCCCAGTGTCAGCCATTATTCCTTCTGCCATCATATTATGATCGCCTATCACTCTCCTTGCTTTGCCTTGGCGGCCCTTCTCACAGTCAGTAACTGCACAGCTACTTGGTGATTATTTGCTAACTGCTGGGATGTCAGCTCCATGAGTGAGAGTAACCTAGATGCCTGGCGTGGTGCCTGGCATGCATAGGCACTCAACAATTAACTACTGTTGGTTAAAAAATAAACATCACTGGCTCTTTCTGACTTCGAGTGCGAGGGGGCTGCAGAGGAGGGAGGTGATCAGGGTAAATGTGCAGGGACCAGTGGAGGGACACAGGTGGGCAGACCACCCAGGGACCCTGGTCGGGTAGCTGGTGAAGAGCAGAGCTCAGAGTCAAGCTGAGGCCCCACCCCACCACTGGCCCCAGTGAAACTCCCGTGAGACTTTTCGGTGGCCACTGAGCCCAGCTCCCCTTTCCTGCCAGCCAGCATCCTAACTCTACCCAGCATCTGCACTGCCATCTGTAGAGGGTGTAAATCCACACGATTAATATTCGTAGTCATTTTACCCAACAATTTTTCTTCACGAATGTGTTCGGTTTCGGGGAACATGGCGAGTTCTGGAGGCACATTTACATTTCATTATCTCTAAAAGCTTAACCACCGTAACTAATGTTAGATTAATACGCAGCCCCATCGAACAGCTACTGTAAACAACACCACTCACAGAGTCTCCCTGGTGGAGGAAGAGGGTGCCTGTGAACAGTGGCGGTGGCTTATGAGCAGGGGTCAGCCTAGTTAAGCAGGTCTAATTTCTCTTATCTCCCACAAGAGACTCCACATACTGCTCTATCTGAGCAATTAAATCTCAGCCAAAGCTATCAGTTTACCCAGCCTCTGTGAACTTGGCACTGGAAGAAGGTCCAGGTTGAGTCCATGTGGACCACTTGGAGTTTTCCCCGTCCCCACACACAATGGGGCCCTGCCTGGGCTCCAAGCAGGACGCCCGACTCCGAGGCCATATGTGCTATGTGACAGGATTGGGTAAGACTCGCTTGCTGCTGGAAGCCTCACAAACAGGCTTAATGAAAAAGAAAACAAGCCTCTGAGTTTCGAGACATCAAAGCCAGACTCTGGCTGGAGGCCCTGGGGCCACCCTCCAAAGGGCAGCGTGTGAGGCCTGCCAGCCAGGTGGCTACAGGTACCAGATTCTCTCCAGGCTTTCACCAGCTCTGGGAGTGCCCTGGAAGTGTCTGCTTTATAAACCCTACATGTTGCTGTTTGGGGAGCTGTTTACTATTACCATATTTTTGTAACACCGGCAAGGATGAAATATCGCAGTGAACTACTGAGCAGGTAGAAGTTAGGTTCCAGAAATCTTCTCTAAACTTTCATCCCACCTGACTCCTTCCTCAGGCCCCTAGTATTTCAGCTCATGCAACCGATTGGGGTCTGGCTGTTGAGCCATCTCTTTGATGCAGTGTTCAATGTCCACGGAAGGCCCTTCTCCCAAGGGGTCTGCTCTACTCTGAGAACTAAGTCACAAAGTTCTGAGCAAGCCACACAAGCCTTCACCCACCCTGCCCTCCGATTGCCTCTCCCCACTGTACACACCACCTCTGAGAGGCCCCTGCTCGCCCTGCACAAATGCTCTGGCCCTGCCCATGATCTTCAACACAGTAGACCCAGCCCAGCTTTGAAGGGTGGTCCAGGACTGGGAGCTTTGGGACTGGGTGCCAGGAAGAAGCCCTGCTCAAGGAAGGCCCATCCACTGTTTCATCTCCAAGAAGCAAGGGTCCAGGGCCCCCAAAGTTCTGACCCTCTAGTTGTTGTTCATTGCTCATCATGGAGATGCCCAAAATCTAAGTCACACACTGTCCACCAAGCCTCCCCCTCATATGGGCCCAGGGTCTCCTCGGCTGTGGAGAACAACACTGGTGCCTCTCCTGGGAACAGGATGCCAGTTGCTCTGCAGTACCTAAAGTCTGTAGGCCCCGGGGGTATTTTCCATCTCCCTGGCAAGTGAGGGAAGCAAGGCAGAGCAGAGCACCTATGGGATCTTGCTCAAGCCCCATGGGGGCTCCACCTCTGCATCACAGTTTGTCCTGTGTCCCCTCTGTAGAGCTTAGAAATCAACCTCAAATCCTCTGGGAAGGTGAAAACCTGAGCACTACTATCTTTCTTCCAGGTATCCCACCAAAAACCTCCATTTCCCAGTAAGGGGCTAAGAGTCCTGCCTACTTTGTGGACAAGGAGAATTTCCCATCATGCAAGGCAACTAACCAGCATAGCCTGCTACTAAATAACACATAGACGGGGAAGGTTACAGCCAGAAGGAAATGGAACATCTCATTCCCTGCTTCCCTTGATATGGTGACCCGAGAAAAGCTCATGAGGGCAGGAGCCAGTTCCTGCCGGCTAGATTCCCCCTGTAGCTCCTCAGCCAGAAACAGGGAGGTTAATAAAACACGGAATGTGGGTCTCCCAAGGGACAGCGCTTGGCCGCCTCTGAAGTTTACAAAAGCAGCATCTCCGATGCCTCAAAGGGCGCCTGCCACGGCTCCCTGTGAATTATTACACTGCAGGTTTTCAGGACACTCTGTCTGCAATGCCTTGGGAATTAGAGTAATTGTATTTTATCTGTTTGCCAAGAGTTTTCAGTAAACTCCTTTAATGTACTTTAAAACTCAGAGCCCCAAATAGCAATGCATGCCTTCTAGCTTATGCACAAAATAAACACAGGGTGATATATGAGGCTAGAGAGGACACTATTCATATATTTACACCCTTTACCAAAACACACATTCATCTTAATGACATTACTTACCACATAGCCCAACAAAAGGAGCCCCGTGAAGGTCACAGTCACAGGCCTTCCTCTGAGATGGTCCCCTCCACTTACAGAATGCTCTCAAGGCAGTCTCTGCCCCAAGGGTCCCCCTACAAAGGCAGTCAGGTCTCCAGGTGCCCTCCCTGGGAACCAGGAACCTGCATCAGGATGGCCATCAGGGCGCCCGCCTCGCTGCCCCCCTACCACCACAAGGCCCAGGCAGCTTGTGGGCACTTAATGCTACCCCCCAACCAGCCTCAACTACCCCTACAGCCTGCACAAGAAGGAGAAGAAACAAGAGGAGGAGGAGGAGGGACCTGAGTTAGAGGAGCCTGGTCAAGGAGGAAGGGGAGGTGAGTGGTGCTGATGGAGGAGGATGAGGGAGACCTGGAGGAGGAGGTGTGTCATGAGGAGGAGCCTGGGGGCGCAGAGGACAAGCCGGAGCACGCCTGACTTGGAGTCACGCCTCCCGCCCCTCAAAGCAGGACCTGGAAGAGAAGCTGCCTGCGGCAGGCAGGTTGGGGGAGAATGGATATAGATAGGTAGGTAGGTAGGTAGGTAGATAAATATAAATATATGGCTGAGTTCCTTCACTGCTCACCTGAAACTATCACAACATTGTTTGTTAATCAACTATACCAAAACACAAAATAAAAAGTTTAATAAAAAAGAAAAGAAGCCACCCGGGCAATGGCCCTGAGTAGCGCCGTGCGAGGCCCTCAGCTCCTGCGGGCGTCTGGATGAGGGTGTCCTCCCAAGCCCCTCAGCTTCCCATCTGGAACAGAGGAAACGACCAAGCAACCTTCAGAGGCAGCCTTCTCACCGCCCACACACAAGACTCCTCCTTTTGCGGGGTAAGGAGCCCCTCCAGAAATCCAGGCTGGCTCCCACTAGCCTCCTCCCTGTGCTCCCAGAAGGAAGTCACCAGATGCTGGGTAGCATGCTGGCTGCTTCAGGGGAAAACTCCAGACATGAGAGAATGTGGACACCAGACGTGGGAGATGTTGGACAGTGACCTGAGGAACCATGACGATTAAGCAAGAGGGATCACAGTCGGACGCAGACACCTATGGACACCAGTTGTCCAGGACCCAACACAGGAAATCACAAACACTGACAGGGTACCACAGCCACCAAATCACTAAATATGGAAGAGCAGAGCCACTGGCTGAGTGGCGGAGTGGCGGGGGTGGGCACTTCCCAAGGAGCCCAGGACTGTACTCTCACAGGCCTGTCTGGAGGGAAGGCAGCCCTCAGCTTCTCTCCCCTGGGGCCCCTTGCCAGCACCAGGTAGCTGCAGCTTGGCCCTGGAAGTTAGTCATGTCTGCACTTGGCTCTGACCTCTCGGTAAGACCCAAAGCTCTATGAGGGCTGAGACAGCAAGGCTGTACTGGGTAGTGGTCAGCCTCCTGCCACAGAGACCCAATGTCAGACCGAACTGATGTCATAAAGTCCCTTCCGCACTACTTGGCAGATAACTGGCCCTCATCAATGGAAACTGCTATGCTGGTGATCTCAGCCCATGGCGCGTGCAGGTCAGTTCCTTCATAATATTCCCCATCTTTCTGTCTCCCTAAGCTGCACAAGACTTGTCAGGAAACAGGAATTCTTAGAAATCCTGAGTCCCTCCCCACCTGCCAAACACTAAACCCACTTCTCTCACAGTCTCCCCTGTGCCAGGCAGCTAGATGTTCATCCTTCCCGTGACTACGGCCAAAATGGAAGAGTCACGGAGTTTGACTGCTTGGTTTCTCATGCACGCCACACCCAACCTCACAACAGAAGCTGTCAGTTCTACCTTCAGAAGAAGCACGTTATCTGATCACTTTGCTCCTCTGCCATCCTACAAGCCTAGGCCAAGCCAGCACTCCCTCTCGGTGGCGCATTGCCCTGGCGTCCTCCTGTCCATGCAGCTTCCACCCTTTGTCCCCCACCCACCACCATTTCATCCATCTCCCATTGCCATGGGAGGCAAAATAATACTGCTATCCCCTCAAAGATGCTCACTCACTAATCCCTGCAACTGGGAAATATGTTGCCTCACCTGGCAAAAGGGATTTGGCAAATGTGATTAAGGACAGAGAGATCACCCTGAATTATCTGGGTGGGCCCAATCTAATCACATGGGTCTATAAAATCAGAGAACCTTTCCAGCTGTGGACAGAGAGAGACATGACAGCGGAAGAAGGACAGAGGAGAGGCATCATGAGAAGAATTCCACGTCTGTTTTCGGCTCTGAGATACAGGAACCTCCATTCTAGACAGAAGAATGGGCTTGAGGAGCAAACGGCAGTCCCAATCAGGAGTCAGAAAGAAAACAGACCTCAGTCCTACAACTGCATCAATGCACATCCTGCCAAACCCTTACTGAATGAGGAAGCCAAGCGTCCCCAGGGTCTCCAGACAAGAGCACAGCGCCAGCACCAGCACCGTGACTTTAGCCTGGTAGGACTATGTCCTACTTCTGACCCAAACGAGTGGGAGATAATAAATTTTTGTTATTTACTTACCCTAAAAGGAGCTTCCCAGGTGGCACTAGTGGTAAAGAACATGCCTGCCAATGCAGGAAATGTAAGAGGTGAGGGTTCAATCCCTGGGTCAGAAAGATCCTCTGGAGGAGGACATGGCAACCCACTCCAGTGTGCTTGCCTGGAGAATCCCATGGACAGAGGAGCCTGGCGGGCTATGGTCCACAGAGTTGCATAGAGTCAGACACAACTGAAGCGACTTAGCACACACACATATACACACACGACTTTTAAAAATTAGAAAAAGACGAACAAGCAAAACTGAAAGTCAGCAGAAAGAAGTAAATACTACAGATCAGAGAAGAAATAAATAAAATAGAGATTTTAAAAATGGGGGGAATAATCAATAAAACCAAGAACTGGTTCTTTGAAAGAGTAGAAAAGATTGACAAACTTCTGGCCATGCTCCCTAAGAAGGAAAGCAAGAACCCAAGTAAACAAAATAAGAAATGAAAAAGGAGATGTAACAACCGATATCACAATAATAAAAAAAAAAACACATAAGGGAATACTATGAACAATCTATGCCAACAAATTTGACAACCTAAAAGAAATGAACAAGTTTCTAGAAACCTACTGCCCATCAAAATCAAATCAAGAAGAAATAGATAATTTGAACAGACTGATCACTGGAAGTGAAATAGAATCTTAAATTTTAAAAATCCATATGAACAAAAGTTTAGGACCAGACAGCTTCACAGATGAATTCTACCAAACATACAAAGAAGAACTTATACTGAGTCTTCCCAAACTCTTCCAAAAAACTGAAAAGGAGGGAACACTCCAAAAGACATTCTATGAAGCGACCATCACCCTGATACCCAAACCAGACAAAGACACCACCAAAAAAGAAAATTACATTTTGTATATGGTTTCTTTTACACTGCAAAAGCTTTTACGTTTAACTAGGTACCATCTGTTTGTTTTTGTTTTTATTGTCATTATTCAAGGATGTGGAAGGAAACCTAAATGAAACAAAAATACAATCCTCAGAATGGGAGAAAATATTTGCAAATGAAATGACCAACCAGGGATTAGCCTCCAAAATATATAAGCAGCTCATGCAGCTCAACATCAAAAAAACAAACAACACAATCAAAAAAAAAAAAATAGGTGGAATATCTAAATAGACATTTCTCCAAAGAAGACATACAGTTGGCCAAAAAGCACATGAAAAGATACTTAATATCACTAATTATTAGAGAAATGCATATCAAAACTACAAAGAGGTACCACCTCACACCAGTCAGAAGGGCTATCATCAAAATATTTACAAAAAACAAGTGTTGGAGAGGGTGTGGAGAAAAGGGAACCCTCTGAAATTGTTGGTAGGAATATAAGTTGGTGCAGCTACTATGGAAAACCATATAGAGCTTCCTCAGAAACCTAAAAATAGAGCTACCATATGATCCAGAAATCCCAGTCCTGGGAATATATCCAGAGAAAACTATGGATAGTTTTCTATAAAACTATCCATATGGATAGAAAACTATGGCTACTTCAAAAAGACACATGCACCCCAGGGTTCACTGCAGCGCTATTCACAGTAGCCAAGACATGGAAGCAACCTGACTGTCCACTGACAGATGAATGGGTAAGGATGTAGTGCCTGTATACGGCGGAATACTACTCGGCCATAAAAAAGGACAAAACAATGCCCTTTGCAGCAGCATGATGCCACTATCGTACTGAATGAAGTAAGTCAGAAAGAGAAAGACAAATACCATACGAACTCACTCATATGTGGATTTAAAATATGATGCAAATGAATCTATACCTAAAACAGAAACAGATTCACGAATGTGGAGAACATACATGTGGCTGCCAAGGGGGAGGGGATTGGGGGAGGGAAGGAGGAGGAGGCTGGAGTTAGTAGATGTAAGCTTTTATGGATAGACTGGATAAACAACAAGGTCCGATTATATAGCACAGAGAACTATATTCATACCCTATGATAAACCATAATGGAAAAGAGTACTAAAAAAGAAGACAATATATATATATGTGTGTGTGTGTGTGTGTGTATACAACCTAATAAATTTTTGTGTAGCAGAAATTAATACAACATTGTAAATGAACTATATACTTCAATTTTTAAGCCACCAAATTCATTATAGCAGCAACAGAAAACTAACCCAACAGCCTGGTAAAATGTAAGTCAGATGCTGTCATCTCGCTGTTCAAAACCCCACAGTGACCTTTTATCTGACCCAGGGCAAAAGCCAATGACCTTACAAAGATTTTTAAGGCCCACACTATATGGGTCCCGCTCCATGCTCTGACCGCACTCCTGCAGCTTTCCTCCAGTCTCTGAGGAGAGTTACCCATCACAGAAGTCTCAGATTCCTGTTCCCGATGTGTGGACATCCTCTTCCAGTACTCCCCATGTCTTTTCCTACTTTATTTTACATCTTCACATGTACTAAGGTCTGAATGCTTCAGACACTGGCCAGAGGGTTCAACCACCCCTGCTTCATGTGGGGCCCCCTTTGCTGACTGTGCCTTCATGCCCAGAGGGCCCCAAACATCGCCCTTCCCTGGGGTGGGTCTCATGGGAAATGTGGAAAGAGAAGCAATGAGTTAGGAGCTCATTCTCCTCACACCAGGCTCTCTGTCCAAGTTAGAACTGTGAAGACATGGGACCCAATGTGGACGCCCACCAGGATCTGTGTCCCCAGCACTCAGGAGTCACCAGGGCTGTGCTTGTTTGATGACATGGTCTTAGGTGTCGGCGGGAGCATCTGGTGATACGACACCTTGTTTTTTAAAATAAGATGACACCCGCATTTCTGGCACTAATGACTCTCAGATCCAATTACCCTTAAAAATATCCCCCAAATACGACTGTTGTCACTGCATTTTTAGCACATTCTGACTATTTCCAAGGCTGCAAACATTCCGGGCCCCTGCTGGGGTGGAGATTGCAGATGTGTGAGTCTGCACAGGGAGCAGCAGCGGGGGAGGTGGGGCCGGCCCCTTCTGATGTGGGCAGGTTCAAGGGCTGCACCTCAGCTGCTGCTGGGGAGATGCAGCAGCAAGATGGGGTGCCCAAATCAAGACTTCCTGAGTGACCTTCCCTAGAGAACTCAGGGACCAACCATCAGCCCTCCCCCAAATCCACTTCTCACCTCCCCCACATTCACAGGTTAGAGGTCTCTCAGGGACACGTTGAGCCAGATACTCTGTGCATCTGAGAGTCCCAACCCCCTGGGTTTCCAAAAAAACTAAAGTCCACGTTAATGATGTTTTTGTTCTTTGAGCTTCGGAGATGTCAAATTGGAATAGTGAAGATTTAGAAACTGATGCAAGCATCTTGGGATTAAATCTCAGGAATTTCTTTTCATTCCCTGTATGGTTTTCAACTTTCCAGAGTCTTCCCAAAGTTCAGAGCTGTCTCAGGCAGCTTCTCTCCAGGTGTGAATTATCTGAGATAACTTCTAACTGTATTCTGATTTCTGTGCTCCTCTAGCCCTGATCAATGCCAGCAATTGAGAGAAGGGAAATTTACCTGGGTGTGTGTCAGCTAATGAAAACAGCAACGTGCTAATAAGCACATGCAATTTTGTGGCCTTCTTTATATTGTGCATTTCAAAATTTAAATGTATACATTAATTTCACCAAACATACCTGTTTTATCTTTTGTTCATCCTTTGGTAATCTTACATGATTCATCTGAAATAGTCTCGTTGGCTTAGAGAATGAACTAATGGTTGAGGGGAAAGAGATAGGGAGTTTGGGATGGACGTGTACACACTGCTGTATTTTAAATGGATAACCAACAGGAACCTACTGTAGAGCACAGGGAACTCTGCTCAGTGTTATGCGGCAGCCTGGACAGGAGGTAAGTTTGGGGGAGGATGGATACATGTATACATACAGCTGACACCTTTGACGTTCACCCGAAACTACCACAGCACTGTTAATTGGCTATATCCCAATACAAAATAGAAAGTTTAAAAAAAATAAAAACAGCAATGGAGGGCCTGGGTGAACCTGAAAGACACCCTTCAGGGTCTGGCATGACAGTGGGATGGCCGTCACTGTTTAGAATAATCTTTAGACAGAGTCCTATGCCATGGTCGAGTGGCCTGAGCTGGGAAGGAGACTCACAGAGGGGCTCGGAAAGCCACACACCCACCTCTGCCCCCTAAGTGTAGAAGGACAGTGGGGGCGGGGCCAGGACAGAAGTGAGCTGAACCCCCTTCTGACCTTTGGGACACCTCTTTGGTCTCGAGTATAGCAGGGACTGGGCTTCAGGTGCTGGTAGAATACAGGAGTCTGGCAGGGAAGCTAGGCCCCACCTCTGGCCTCCTGGCCTTTGTCTCACCAGGCTATTGACCTCAAGAGCTAGTGAGCTTGATGGACATTTTCTTCCCTACGAATAGTCTGGCTGGTGGAAAGAAAGGACTCAGAGAATGTAAATTCCAGAAGGGATCGAAGACTAGGCTTCCCTGTCCTTCATCATCTCCCGGAGTTTGCTCATGTCCATTGAGTCAATGGAAAGCGAAAGTGTTAGTTGCTCAGTCGCGTCTGACTCTTTGTGAACCTGTGCACTGTAGCTCACCAGGCTCCTCTGTCCATGGAACTCTCCAGGCAAGAATACTAGAGTGGGTTGCCATGCCCTCCTCCAGGGGATCTTCCTGACCAAGGGGTTGAACCCAGGTCTCCTGCACTGCAGGCAGATTCTTTATCATCTGAGCCACCATGCCCACCCCAATTATGAAGTTGAGGGCAGTGGATACATGAAAGCACAGATCTGGAGTAAAAGACGCCTGGGTGCGAACCCCAGTTCTGCCACTTTCTGATTTTGAGACCATGGGAATGGGAATAAAAATAACATCTGGTTTGCAAGGTAGCTGTGAGCCTTGAGAAGCTGCATGGCTGGCCAAGCTTGCTGTCCATGGCTCAGGAGGTGGGCTGGGTGGCCACATGGGCCCCAGGGCAAGACTATGTCTCATATGGTGGAGGCTCTGGCTTTCCTTGTGTTTTCTGGTACTGCGGTTCCATTCCCTACACAGTGCCGTTTCTGAATCATACCCAGAGCATGGCCCCCCACCACCACTCTCTGTTCCTCAACCAGGCCAGGCTCCTAAGATGGCACCAGAGGAGTCACTCTGAGTCTTTGGGCCTGAGTTCGGGCCCAGAGTCACCAGGGTTGGTGATTTATTTCCAGGCTGCTCAACCCTTTCCCATACGGTTTGGTTTATGGGCTTTTAGGGCCACCCCCTCATGGCTGATGAAGATCAGGATAATTTGGCTAAGTTAGAATTCCCAGGCCACAGAAGGTCACGTGAAGACTTGGACCCATGGCTTCTGTTAATAGAGCTTATTTCAGCACAGGCCTCTTAAATTGTGAAGGCTCCAGGGTAGAAGCTGTAGGAATGATGGATGCACTCACTCTAACGGCTAGACTGGAGCTGGAAATCAAAGTGAAGCAAGAACACATGGTACCCAGTGCTAGAAGAAGGCCCTTCTGCCCAGGCCCCCTGTGCTGGCCGCCAGGACCAGCTCAGAACAGGCCAGCCAGGAAACCAACTGATTTCAGACTCGGCTCTCATTTGGGTAGAGAGACTTAGGTGACCAGTACAGATGCCCTGGGCTTCCCAGGTGGCGCTAGTGGTAAAGAATCCATCTGCCAATGCAGGAGGCATAAGAGACACAGGTTTGATTCCTGGGTTGGGAAGATCCCCTGGAGGAGGGCACGGCAACCCACTCCAATATTCTTGCCTAGAGAATCCCATGGACAGAGGAGCCTGGTGGGCTACAATCCATGGGGTCACAAAGAGTTGGACATGACTGAGCGCACACACTCCACCAGTGTCCACCCCGAGGGCCAAGGGCGCTCCAGTTTGCGATTCAGGCCACTTGCCAGCAGCTCACTGTGGGCTGTCACACTGGATCAGTTTCTTCATCCATCCTGGGAGCCGGCTGAACTGGATGATCTGTAAGGATGGGGCCCTCTCTCTTGTTAAAGGCCAGAATTTCTTCAAGTCAGGGGCACAAGAGACATCAGAATATGAGGCACTGTTTGCAGGGCAGGGATAGAGACACAGATGCAAAGAATGGACACAGTGAGGGAAGGAGATGGCGGGGAGAACTGAGAAAGTAGAACTGACATACACACACCACCATGTGTAACACAGACGGCTAGTAGGAGCCTCCTGCACAGCACAGGGAGCCCAGTTCAGCGCTCTGTGATGACCCAGATGGGAAGGACGAGGGGCGGGGAGGGAAACCCAAGAGGGAGGGGATACACATATACACATAGCTGATTCACTTCGTTGTACAGCAGAAATTACCACAACATTGTAAAGCTATTATACCCCAATAAAAATAATTAAAAGGCACTGCCTCCCAAGATGAAAATCAGGTGCTTTGCTCCAGAGAAGCCCAGTTTTCCAAGGAATTCTTGATCACGATGACAGCAGAGGGTTTACAGATCGGGCTCGCTCGGGAGCTGAGAACAGAGAACAACCTGAGCTGCTCTCAGCCCCTAAACCCCAACTACGCCAGAGACAGACAGTGGGTCGGGTGGGAAGGGCCGGGGTGCTAGAGACGGCCAAAAGGAACGATGTGAGACCATCACAGCACTAGGGCCACCTCCATGAAATTACATCTTCTTCAGGGAAGAGAACCCGGGATACCCCCTATTAAGTCTCTGGTTGTAAGAAAACAACACTTCTCTGAAGATCCTTAAGACCCCAAGCCCTCCCTTTTCACTCCGTATCCTGCCCTCGTGTCTTCGCCTCCTGCTTTTCTTCACTCTTCACTCTCTCTTTTCTGGCTGTGACAGAGCAGTCTATCTGTGTCAGTGCCAACGTGACTTGCAGATGAGCTGACCTCCCTACAAAAAGAAAAGCTGATACTTGAAAAACTTCCTTGAACTCTGAGGTCTGGGAGGGCAAAGCCAGGGATGCAGGGCATCTCTGTCCCCAGTGCCAATCCTGTGCCTGCATATAACATCTTCATGATAAGTAATCCTCAGAAAAACTTCATGAGTGGACTCTGAAAATGTAGAAACCATTAGAAAAACCTTAGCAAACCCTACCCCTAAGTAGTAAAAGCTAAAATGTTGCTCTAGTACGCAAAAAAAAAAAAAAAAATTAACCAAGTTACATTATAATAGATAAAGCAGACCATAGCACAGAGTATTATGTGATACTCAAAGGTACAACATGTATGTGTGCACACGCGCACACGCACGCACTCAGTCGTGTTCGACTCTTTGCAACCCGCCAGGCCTCTGTCCATGGAATTTTCCAGGCAAGAATTCTGGAGTGGGTTGCCATTTCCTACTCCAGGGGATTTTCTCGACCCAAGGATCAAACCCATATTCCTTGCATCTCCTGCATTGGCAGCTGGATTCTTTACCACTGAGCCACCTGCTAAGCCCTTAAAAAAAATTAACCAAGAATTACATTGTAACAAAGTAGATGGTAGCAAAGAGTATTGTGAAATACCCAAAGGTACAATAGAATAGATTTTTCCTTAATAAATCAACAATGGCAACAAGACATATATGTGACTCAAATACCATGGCCACAGAATAGTACAGATGCGAGGAAGATGGACACAAATGCCCCTGACTGTACAGTCTACTCTCTGAGTGACAGATCACAAAGATTAATAAATAGGGAAACTACAGAGGAACATTACAAATGTGATCCAACAGCTGACATATGGAAGGAACCTGGATTAGGTTCCTAGGGCTGTTGTAACAAAACTTCACAAACTGAGCAACTTAAAACAACAGAAACTCTCTCACACTTCCAAGGGCCAGAAGTCTGAAAGCCAGGTATCAGCAGGGTCACTCACTCTGGGTGAAGCCTTTCCTGCCTCTTCGTAGCCTGTGACAGTGCTGTCAACTCCTGGTGCCCCTTGGCGCACAGCTGCATCACTCCAGTCTCTGCCCTTGTCATCACAAGGTGTTTCCTATGTGTCCACATTTTCCCCTCGTCCTGTAAGGCCATTGGTCAGGCTGGACTGGGACTGCCCTAATGACTTCATCTTACTTGATAACATCTGCAAAGGCTCCATCATCAAATAAGGTCACATTCAAGGGCACCAGGTATTAGGACCATGACTTATCTTTTGGGGGAACACAATTCAAGCCGTTACAGATCTCAGTGACAAAGCAAGAAGATACATTTTCTTTGCAAATGTGCTTGTGGCAGGAGAAAACTTATCTTGGATTTTTTCAGATACATGTCTGTATCTGCATATTTATCATATAAATAAAGTCAATATTCTCCTCAAATCTTACAAATCTTTTTTATATTATCAGTTGTATCTCATGTTTCATTTCTGGTTCTATTGCTTCTATATATGTTCTTTCTTTGATCAATTGAACTAATGGCTTTGTGAATTTTTTCAAAGGCTTAAATATTGGTTTTATCCATCAATACTCATTTTTTCTGTCTTATTTATTCAGTTTATTATTGCTTGCTTTCCTAATTTTCTTAGCCTTTTTTTTTACAAATCTAAGAGCTTCAGTGGATTCAGTTCACTGTGTATATGGTTTTTTATTTTGTTCTGTCTTTATGTTTCCTAGAGACATAGGAATTTAGAATTATACAGTTTTTCTAAATGAACTATTCTGGCAACATCCCATATGGTTGATATTTTGTACTTTTAATTATTCTGGGGTTTTTTCTGAATTTTCCTCTTGACTTAGGCATACTTCCAGGCAACTTTTTAAATCTGTGTAGTAATACACTTCACCCCCAAATTACTTTTCATTTATTTCCAAACTTTTTGGGTTATGGTTGGAAATAAAGCACATGCAATTTCACCCATAGTTCAGCGTGTTCTAGGGGGAATGTTCCTGTGTGGGGTGCTCAGATGTGATCACTGGCTCAACACATGTGACCATGGATGGGCCCAAACTCTCAGACTAGAGGCCCTAATATATAAGCCATGCAGAGTTGGCCCACCTCATGGGCATGCGTATGTGTTAAGTCACTTCAAATCATGTCTGACTGCGACCCTGTGGACTGTAGCCCTTCAGACTCCTCTGCACATGGGATTCTCCAGGCAAGAATACTGGAGTAGGTTGCCCTGCCCTGCTCCAAGGGATCTTCCTGACCCAGGGATCAAACCCAGGTCTCCCACATTGCAGGCGGATTCTTTACCACTGAGCCATCAGGGAAGCCCAAGAATCCTGGAGTGGGTAGCCTATCCCTTCTCCAGGAGATCTTCCCAACCCAGGAATGGAACCGGGGTCTCCTGCATTGCAGGTGGATTCTTTACTGCTGAACCATCAGGGAGCCTAACCTCATGGGTAAGTCTGGGTAAAACTTTGCTTTTAAAAAAGGACCAAGGGGTTCCTGGATGGCTCAGTGGTAAAGAATCCACCTGCCAAAGCAGGAGACACAGGTTGGATCCCTAACCCAGGAAGATCCCACATGCTGTGGAGCAACTACTGAGCCTGTGCTCTAGAGCCCAGGAACCACAGCTACTGAGGCCGCATGCCACAACTATTATAGCCCAAATGCTCTAGAGACCGTGCTCCACGACAAGAGAAGACAACACAGTGAGAAGCCCATGCACCGCAACTAGAGAAAGCCCATGCAGCAACAAAAACCCAGCACTGCAGAAAGTAAAGTTGTTTTGCTTTTTTTAAGTACCAGTTCAAAAATTAAATTGCAAAGCAAGCTGAAACTTTATCTCCAAGAGGAAACTCCCCATAAAGCATAGTAAAAATTCTCAAAATCTTCTTTCTCCACTTTTCAGTCTGTCAGCATCCCACCCTTAAAAGCTGCAGCTTTTTTCAGTCTGCAGCTGTACCCACCCCTAAAAGCTCTCCCACCCAGGCCCTGTATGCCCCTGATCTCTTCTGTCCTTCCTCCTTCTTACATCAGTCTTTTTGCCTCCAACTTGTGGTTCTCTGGCCTACCTGGTGGAAAGTTGGCTGTGGGGCTCACCATACAAAATCTGGGTCCTCTAGTTGGGGCTGTGTTGGGGAGGAAGTTGGAGAGAAGGGGGTTCTGGATGCTTTCATCCTGCTCCCATCTGGGAAAGGGGCACCTGTGGCTCCAGTCTGAAGCTGGTGGCTGGATACAGATCCTGGAGTCAACAACCAAGGTCTGGGGACCTCCTTCTGAGTGCCAGACACATGCACATGTGGCCTGGTCTTGGCTCCAGACCCAGCCGCAAGGACACCAGGAGCTAAGCCACCACTTGAGAACACCCACTCCAGCTCTCTGAAATGGCGCCCCTGCTGTCTGATCCAGGCCTTTCCCTCCTGTAATGGCCATGACCATCCCTACTCCACCAGGCTGGACCCCTCTCCCTTCTCCTCCTCCTCACCAGCCCTCACCCGACTCCCAGAGGCAGGAGAGAGCGCCAAGATGCCCGCCAGAGAGAGAATCTTCCATGAGTTCTCCCACCTCTGGATTCTGCGTGTGTCAGTCCCAATGCTTGGAACACTCCCTCTTTGGCTATTTCTTACTCAGCCTGCAGGTCTCAGCTTACTAGCTAGAGATTTGAGCATAGTGCTAGACACTATGCTAAGTACATTACATATATTATTCCATTAAATCCCCACAATAACCAGATGAGACAGATATTATTATCTCCATCTCAGAGATGAGGAGACCGTAGCTCGGAGAGGTGAACTCACTCATCCACAGTCCCTCAGCTTGCCCAACTGGGACTGTGACCCCATGGACTGTATCCTGCCAGGCTCCTCTGTCCATGGGATTCTCCAGGCAAGAATACTGGGGTGGGTAGCCATTCCCTTCTCCAGGGCATCTTCTTCACTCAGGGATCGAACCCAGGTCTCTCCTTCATTGCAGGTGGATTCTTTACTGTCTGAGCCACCAGGGAAGCCCCACATCCAGGGCCACCAGACCCCAAATCCCCTTATATTAAGCACCTGCTCTTCTGGTCTACCCATCACTGGCTCTGGAAGGCTCCTCCCCACTGTATTTGGGTCTGTGCCTCCTCTGGCTCCCATAGCCCCCTAATCCTGCATGGTAACTTCTTGCTTGCCTTTCAGCCTTAGCCAATAGGCAAGGAGCTTTTAGAGGGCAGGAAATGGATTTGGGTTGTTAGCTGCTTTATTCTCAGCACTTATAAAACTCATTAAATGCTTGACAAATATTGTTTAGATTAATGGATGAAGAGATGGATGAACACATAGATAGGCGAATGGATGCTAAGTGCCGGGACATGGAGATTCATACCTGCCCTCAGATAATACTCAGGGCATAAGAGGAAAGACAAGCCAAGAATAAGGATGCAGGGACTACAAGAGGGTGAAATGTGTGATTGGCTGGTAGAACCAGTCTGCCAGAGGTTGGTTCATGGGACACAGGCTCAGTGAGTCAGTCTCAGACAAATGATCTCATAGGTAGAACCTAAGATTGGTTAAAAGTAATGAATCAATGCTGCAGTGAACTTCCTCCCTCCATGGGTATCTTAAAGGGTTAAGAACAATCTCTAAAAGGCTTCTGCAAGGTGTTGGCACGTAAGACATTTTGGCCATCATTTTTTTTCTAAAGTGTGTGCTGTTACTATTATTATTAGTGACAAGGGAGTCCATCCATTGAATTGCTGCTTGCCTTTATCTCACTTGGGAGTTCTGGTTCCAAGAATCCCATCTGGCCTCAGGAAATACCTTGGTAAGATGAGATCAGGTTGAGAACTCTGCAGCTTCTAAGCACAGCTCCATGGACTCCTAAGGGCTCCTTGTGTAAGATTTAGGGAGCCTGTGAACTTGGATGAGAAAAGAATGATACCCTTGATTTCTTTTATCACTAAATGAAATTTAGCAACTCCTTCAATTATGAAAGGAGATAACAAACCACAACAGATGAGAGTACTTGTGCCTTTGTCACCCACAGAAATCACAGATAGTTTCATGTCAAATCAGAGGTTGCAGAAACCTTGTAATATCACCTATATCCATACAACTGCATAGTTATGAAAGTTATAGTGATAAGATATCATGTGTCTTATTTAATGTATTAATAAAATGGTATATATATTTCTATAGCATAAAAAAAGAACAATCTCTAAACTGCAAAGCACGTTTACAGCCTGCTCTAAACCTGAGAAATAAAACTATTGTTACCACCTTCTGCCAGTTTCATTTTCCCAACCGCAAAGTGGGATTATGTTTGGTTAAGGGAAAGTGGGCCCTAAAGAACTTTGAAACATGATGCCGTAGAGCAGTGAATCACTCCCATGGAGGCCACAGCATGAACAACAGTACAGACGGGGAATGCACTCATGCCCAGGGAACCACAGAAGAAGGTGGGGCTGGGGGGCGGTGCTCATTTGACTAGAGCAGAAGGAAACAGAGGTTAGAGGGCTGTGAAGCTGGTCTGGTGATTTGCAGAAAAAAGATTTCAGAGATTGTTGTGCAAACAGTAGGGTAACACTGACACTACCAGAGCACAGGGTGGATTGTTTACAGCTGTGCCTTAGGATGGCACCTCTGGAATACGATGTGTGCAGTAGATGCCTGAGTAGGGAGTAGGGAGTATGTTAGGAGGTGGGCACCTCAAGAGCTCTGGCTAGTCACAGGGCAGCCCCTCATTTGGCCTGGAAGGTCAAGTGCCCACAGCATGGTCAGAAGCCGGAACTGAGTTCTGGGGATGCCATTCTGGACAAGTCTGTAGGAGCCCAGAGTATTTCTGGGAACTAGGTAGGGAGGTATGAGGGGAATGGGGAATGGTGGACTGAACCGAAAATTACAAGCTATCAGAGAAGTTTTCTGCCTAGTTACACTTTAGCAATTTGAATCTCCAACACTAATTTGAATATTAATCATTTTGGAAAAAACATACACATGCAAATATTTTTCCTTTTGAATACCTGTCACCAAGATCCTGACAGATGGCTTGCTCAGCAGCCCTGCTTGCCTCCAGCATCTCGGGCCAGTCATCCTGTTTTCTTGCACAGCCTCACAGACTCCTACCTCACATAGTGTTCAAACCCTTCCTCCCTGGGCAGGTTGGGTCTTCCCACTCTGTCCTGGGGCTCCCTAATACTGAGGATTCCCCCAAGACATCCACAACCAGCCCCAGCTTGTGTGCAGTGATGAACATTCTTCCAACTCAATTAACCAAGTGTCAACCCATGCACCCCTGAGGGCATCTAAGCTGGGCCTAAGAGTCTGACCCAGACTAAGGCAAAGGAAAAAATTGGAGCCAATGAGGAGGTGCTGAACTCCCAAGTAGTGGGTAGTGGGCGGTTCTAGAAAGATACTCAGCATAGCCTCAGAGAAGCTGTGAAAGGGGCTGGCAGCATATATGTCTCCTCCCCTGGTACCCCCATACCTATCTGGCCAGGACTCTAGGGAAAGCTCTGCAGCTTGGTGCAGTTGACAAGTGCCTAGAAACCCCTGATGACTGGTACAATGATAAGGGTAGGGGTGGTAGCTCATGTGTTCTGAACTCTCCCTATAGGCCAGGCCCTGTGCTAATAGCTTTCAAAGTACTATCTCATGAAACGGACACCACGGTACCCAGTGCATTTCTCACCTCCACTTCACAGATGAAAAAAATCAAAGTCTGGAGAGGTCATGGCCCTTGTTCAGTGGTGGGTCCTGGACTGACCCTAGGTCTGAGCCAAGACCCTGCATCATCCTCCTCCAGGCCAGGCTGCCCTTGACCATAGCCTCTGCAGCTCCAGCCCCTAGTTCCCTCTCCCGCCAGTCCTTCCCAGCTGCTCAGCCCTTCCCTCCCCTTCTGTGAGGGTGCCCCAGATCTCAACCTCACCTCCATCACAGCCCTAGTCACCCCAGCTGCAGACCTCAATCCACCCCACAATCCACCCCAGAAGCCCACAGCTTCTCCCCAACCTCCCCGTCAAGCTGAGTTCCAGCTGGGATGCACGTGGGGACCCAACCTACGTTATCCAAGTAGGATTGAAGAACTTGGTCATTCTTTCAGGAGGCACCTGCTGACAATGCCATTGCCAGCACTACAACAGGAAGTGCTGCCAGGCCACACCTGCCTCTTTCGCTGGTCTCTGCAGATCAGGCTGCTCCCTGAGGGGGCCTATGGGTACCTTATCCTTCCTTCACCAACAGAGTTGTTCAGACAGTCACACCACAGCTAGCTCCATCCTCAGAGTCAGAAGCTTTGCTGTCCCAGCACAGGTGACCACCTCTCCTAACCAGAGTTGTTTCTCAGAATGATATCCAGGGGTACGAGGGCAGAGGACAAAGGCAGGTCCTGGCTTATGACCAGTGATGGCTACATAAACAGGGAAATGAATACATTCTCAAATACTAGATAGGTATTGAGGAGAGGGCCAGAATAGCCTTTTCTCAGCCATGAAATTAAAAGACACCTGCTCCATGGAAGAAAAGCTATGAAAAACATAGACAACATATTAAAAAGCAGAGACATTACTTTGCCAACAAAGGTCTGTATAGTCAAAGCTATGGTTTTTCAAGTAGTCATGTATGGATGTGAGAATCGGACCATAAAGAAGGTTGAGTGCCAAACAACTGATGTTTTCTAATTGTGGTGCTGGAGAAGACTCTTGAGAGTCCCCTGGACTGCAAGGAGATCAAACCAGTCAATCCTAAAGGAAATCAGCTCTGAATATTCATTGGAAGGACTGATTCTAAAGCTGAAGCTCCTATATTTTGGCCACCTGATGCAAAGAGCCTACTCATTGGAAAAGAGCCTGATGTTGGGAAAGATTGATGGCAGGGGAAGATGGGGGTGACAGAAGATGAGATGGTTGGATGGCATCACTGACTCAATAGACGTGAGTTTGAGCAAACTCTGGGAGATAGTGAAGGACAGGGAAGTCCACGGGGTCACAAAGAGTCGGACACAACTGAACGACAGGTATTTATTGATGGTGGAGGCTTTTCCTGAAGGAGGCAGAACTGAATAACCTGGATAGCCCTATAAGACTGCAGTTTGCAAAGGTTTTGTATGCTCATTACTTCCTTTTCATCTCTCACAAAAACCCAGTAGGTTGAGGCATCTTAAGAATACTGTAACCAGTTTACAGATAAAGAAACCAAGGCCCAAAGAAGGGAAGCAAATTCCCAAAGATAACTCACTTAATAAGGGATGGAGCCAGAGCACTCCACCACCACCAACAGCAACATTAAAAATCAGGTTAATTTCTATCTGTGCCCTGCCTTCCTGAAAGGAGTATATCGATGTGGGAGAGAGCGGGGCCTTTCTGTAACTGTCACTTGGCAGAGTTCCCTGCTTTGCACACAGCATGGACCCTAGATGCATTTCTGAGTTGAGGGGCCTCAGCGGCAACACCCAGGGCTTGTTGAACATCTTCAGTCCAGATCTGAGCAAGGGAGACTGTCATTTGGGAAGGACCCACTCTCCACAGCAACCAAGCTCCTCCGTGACAAATGACAATGCCTATTATACCCTCAGCCCCGGGGCAGACCTGGTCTCTTGAAGCCAAGATCCAAGTGTTACTCTAGCCTGGGCTAGACCCCCGCTGCATGGCCAGCACCCCTTCTCCATGCCCCATGGGATGGAGAAGCTAATTTATTCAGATGTGTGACAGCTAACAGGCTTATCTAACTACAGTAAAATAATTCTCTGAATTATTCATGTGATATTTGAAGTCATGATTGTAAGAACAAATTAGCCACCCCAAAACTGGAAATGAAGGCTGCCTCATTAATAATGCATCAGCCAGGGCAGGCTGGATAGCAGGAGCTTGGGTGACTCTGAGCATTCCGATAGGAGAGTCCCAGCCCCGGGGCCCTTCCATCGAGGAGTGCCGGGGTCAGAACCAAGACACACCTGTGTTCCCTCTTTGAGGATGGATCTGCTTGGGCCTCTCAGGGTCCTTCCCTCTCTCTTCAGTGTCCTTAAGTCTTACCTTCTACGTTTGGCCAGGATTGCTCTATCTGCCCTTCTGACTCCTCAGCCCTACCCAGGTCATGAACCAGAAGACGTCACAGAGGCCAGGAAGCCCTAGCCCTGGTCCTCAGAGGTAGAGCATGTCTAGTTGGGAGCCTACCACATCCACTGCTGAGCGATCCAATCCCTCTGTCCCGGGAGGTCTGCATGTGACCCTGAAGTCACACTCACCTCTCAGTTAAGGTCGTAAAGCGAGTGTGCTAGACAGGGTGACACCAGCAGCCTGTCTCTCTGAGATTTTGATCATGGAGGGACAGGAGGGGTGGGAGGAGAGTGCCTCCTATCTGTCCCTTAAATCTCATTTCTCTGGACAAGCAATCAAAAACAGAGGCAGGAAGCATGTCATACATTATGTCTTCACAGCTCTGCCACAAACTGACTCAAAAATGGGAGCTAGTCAAGCAGCCTCTCTGGCCTGTTTCCTGTTTTGGCAAGTGGGACTAGAGGTACCTGTATGTCATAATACCCTATGACAGACAGGACCATTTTAGAGGGAAATAAATGAGAGCCCAGTTGGGAAGCTCTTTGGTAAGCATAAACATAACAAGGGAAAACCACTGCTGTCCAGTCGTTTATTTACCTGATTACACTCTAACTGTCCCACAAAGGGAAACAGTAACATCAGCAATGATCTCTTGAGCCACACTCTTAATGCCAAGTTCTGGCCTCAGAGATCTGGAGACCCCTCCTGGCTCCATCCTAGATTTTCCAGGAGGTCCTGGGAGAACACAGGAGGGCCTCTCCCTGCCCCAACACCCCCACCAGGGTGCCTCCCTGAGACCAGTGTGGCAGGTCGGGTGTTTCCACAATCAGGGCTGGGAGTGACCTTGGAAATGACAAGTGAGGTGATAAAAATCAACTCCAGTGTGAGGAAGGAGTCAGAGCCCTTAGAGCCTGCAGTGCAAGTGAGGCCCTTTCCAGACTAACGCAGAGTGGACAAGAGCCAGGGGTGAGATGTAGGAGCAGAAGAGGCATGATCATTGATGGAGGCATTAATGTTGGAGCAGGACCTCAAAGCCATGACAAATCTACACAGCATATTAAAAAGCACAGATATCACTTTACTGACAAAGGTCCAAATAGTCAAAGGTTTTACCAGTTGTCATGTATGAATGTGAGTCTTCTTCATAAAGAAGACTGAGCACCAAACAATTCATGGTTTGGAACGGTAGTGCCAGAGAAGACTCTTGAGAGTCCTTGGACAGCAAGGAGATCAGTCAATCCTAAAGGAAATCAACCCTGAATATTCATTGAAAGGACTGATGCTGAAGCTGAAGCTTCAATACTTTGGCCACCTGACGCGAAGAGCCAACTCATTGGAAAAGACCTTGACACTGAGAAAGACTGAAGGCAGGAGGAGAAGGGGATGACAGAGGATGAGGTGTTGGATGGCATCACTGACTCAATGGACTTGAGTCTGAGCAAACTCTGGGAGATGCGGATGGCAGATGTGCAATCCATGGGTTTGCAACGAGTCAGACACGGCTGAGTGACTGAACAACAAGGACCTCACACAGACAGCTGGCCTTCCAGAGCGACCCGGGGTCCTGTGTGCTGCCTCGAGCAACTTCAGCTTAGCACTGTTGCCCACCCATGATGTATAGAACCACTCCCAGGGGTTCTCCCAGATGCTGGCATCGGTGAGCCACTGGTCTCCTCCTAGGGCCCCATCAGGCCAGACTCGGCCACAGTGAACACACTGGTCACCCACAACCTGGACGACAGGGTCAGCTGACCACACACTGAGGTGGGCAAAGTCGACATCAGCCAGGAGGCAGCGCAGAGAAAGAGGTAACCTCATTTCTCAGGCCCAGCTTCTAAACACGTCACATACAACGGCACACTCACTCCCAAAGCAAGCAAACATCTCAGAGTCTTTTTGCAGGAAAACTAACATCTTCCCTTAAAAAATAAATATTGAGAGTATTTAATAAGTAAGTAAAAATGTTGAACTTCACAAGAAGGGCAGAGTTAGGTGTGGGCGTTTGCCCCCCACCATCACCACCATGAAAGCTGACCAGACAGGTGATTCTAGGCTATATTATGACCTCAAAGAAGCTACATTTAATAGAAAAACGAAGAACTGTTCTTGAATGCAACCCAGCAAGTGCTTGCTGCACAGTCATGGTGTGAGCCCACTCTCACAGGTGTTAGAGGAAGAGGATTAGCAGACGCAGTGCTGGCCACCAGCCCCGGCACCCTCAGTGGGATCCAGAGGCACCGGGGGTTAGGCTATGGTTAGGCAGCCCTGGGGAGGCCTCTTCAGCTGACCTCCCTCACTCTGCTCCACAGCCCATGTCCTGATTCTACATTCTTCTCCCTGGCCCAGCTTACTTCGCTCATCTTCAATCTCCTCAACCTCCTCACTTCCTCCAGGGCGCCTTCCCTGACTTCAATGACTAGGTCACACGTCCATGCTGTAGCCTCCCAGGACCATACCACGAAGGTGTCCCCCTTCCCTGGAATTTGCCATCGTTGTCGATTCTTATATAGACAGATTTGTAAACACAGATCGAGATTTATATAAACAGATACACTCAGGAAATTAGTAGACAAGCATCCACCTTCCCCCAGCAGGCTGAGCGCCTGTGGGAGTTTCACGTCTGTGTGCCCTGCTGCCCATCAGGCCTGGCTCCCAGAATACCCTCAGTAAACACTTGTTGATGAAGTAGCAAAGAGCAAGTGGGTGGTCCTCTCTGTCCTTGGCCTTGGACCCAGGGGAGGCTCCGAGGTCACTGAGCTGCCCGCAGAGGCAGGAGTAATGAGAGCAAGAACAAGGGAGCCCCCTCCTGCCGAGACCTCGGCACCAGGCACAGTGCAGAGGGGAGACCAAACAGCAGGGAAGGCCTTGCTCCTCACTCCACGGGACCAACACCCTTCCATGGGGAGACCAGAAGAGACCCAAGAAGTCTCCCAGTCAGGTGCCCGGAGAACCTGAGCCCCAGAGCTGAGCAAGCCGCAGCATGAGCCCAAGAAAAACACACCAGGTAGGGGCTTCCAGAATCAGCCAGAGAGCATGGGTTGTCAGGAATTTAAAGACAGAGCGAGGGCCCAGACCTGCCCCCTGCCAATTTAATACCAGTCCATGAGGTACAAAGTAGGTCATTCGCTCCCCAGTGCAGAAGTGCTGTGTATTTTTATAACTAGGTTTGAACATCATCAGGTGATGAGCTTATAACATTGCTGTCCCCTAGGGCATGGCCTCAATTTATGAGCCTTATTTTTAACTGGAGGAGAACAGTGCTGGATCAAATGCTACTTGTTTGTTAAGATCCCCTGGGAGGAAGTGATCAGACGAAGGGTCAAGGTGGACAGCCTGGCCACGGACAGCAGGGCCTGATGAACCATGTGTGCTGGGTACCTAAGTATCCTCAGGTTGAGCATCCACAACCTTTTGCAGGGCGTGCCCTGCTGTGAAGAGCCTCCCTTTCCTTCTGCCTCCTCCTCCCTTCAGCACTTTATATTCTCTGCGTGCCTTTACTTGCTCCTCTGACCACTCAGGGAGGCAGGGGGGCTCAACAGGTATTAGAACCACAAGAGGTGCAAGGCCTCATCTGTGGTCACCTGCACATCAGTGAGGGCAGGAACCCAGCCTGCACCTCCCAGGACCCTGATCCTGCAGAAGCTGTAGGGCCTTCAGCAAGGAAAGGTGCCCCAGGCAGCAGCAGGGAGAGACGTCAGGATTCCACGGATACAGATGGCCACCACGTGGCCAAGACAGGCCTCAGGGCAGAGCACTGCATGCTCACCAAAGCATGTCTCCTCCTGGGCCTTTAGCAGAATGGCCTTTCCCAGCTGCCCCGGTGGTGAAATGTGGCCATGAGTCCTGACCGCATGGAATGTGGACATAAGCGATGAATTTCCTTGTATGCTCCTTGCAAGCCCAAACAGACCTCCCATGGGGGAGTCACCCTGGCTGCTTTCCATTCTGGCTGAAGAGGAAATGACCCCTAAGTGTCCGTGGGTCACTGAAGTCAGCAGAGTCATGACACAGTGGGGGCCTGAGTCCCTGAATCACTGTATCAGCTGCCTGACCAGAGTCACCCCTACCGGTGCAAGAGATAAACTTTATAACCTCATTGGTCTAAGCCACTGAAACGTTAATGAATTTTCTGTCTTGCCCTGATAGACCCCAGGAGCCCCAAGGGGCCATAACCAATACTGCCTAGCCTCCTCTCCCAGCTCAGAAGGCACAGCGGGTAGGTGCAGAGTGACAGCTGAAGGACCGTGTATCCCCCAAGGGCAGAAAACCACCACGCAGGAGAGGATACCAGAGGCCCTAGTGAGCTTGGTCCTGGCAGGAACTTTCCACAGGCGGGCACACCTGGGCTTCAGATCAGGCCTCCAGGGCTCTTGCATGTCTGATCACAAAGGGAGGCAGAAGGACCTGATGGGAGAAGCACCCGCCTTGGTAGAGAAAGGATGGAGAAATGAGCACAGGTGCAGCGCCTGCTGATACCTCGGGCCTGGTCTCTCCAGCCCCAGCTGTAATGGGGGAAAGAGACTGTGAGGATGGAATTAGGTGCTGCGTGTAAGGCACTTTGCACCCAATAAGCCCCACTAAAAGCCTCTGATCTTCTTAAAGAAAATGGGGAACAAGGAGGCTGCTGAGGGCTCTAGCTGGCTGCGGACACTTCTGAGCCTCTGTCACTTTCCCATCTGCCAGACCCCAGAGGCAGATCGCCCAGGCTCAGAAGCTACATTCAATGGAGAGAACAGCCACCCAGCCCTCGAAGTGCTCAGCTCTGAGCAGCCATACCCTCATAGGGGAGCATTCTCACCTCAGGCTACCTGCTCTGGGTGACGTCACACCTCCAGGGATGATCCAGCCAAGCGCCGCCAGGCAGGTAGGCTGCAGTTGCTGTTCTTGGAGGAGGGAAGGGGGTCTCGAAGTGAGCTGCAGCCATGGACACTTCAAACAGCCCCACAGGCAGGAGCGCAGGGGGCGGGATGAGCTGGCTGGGAGGCAGGCCGGGCCTGAGTTCACAGGACAGATGCACAGGGCCCGGAGTAAAATCCAGAGAACTTTGGCCTAACACCAAAGACCACAGCCTACATGCTCCTTGCAGACTGGCCATGGGCCAGCAGGATGCCAACCAGATGGGGGCCAGGCCAATGGCAGAGGCACAAAGGCATCTTCGGAATGCCAGCATGGGAGCTGCCCTGAAAGGACCACCTTGGCCCATAACCCTGGTCTCTTCAAGCCCAGCATGGGACCACCTAGGGCCCAGGTTCATCACCCCAAAAAGTTATTGTGGCTTCTCCTTTGTCCCAGGCTCTCCTTATATCTGGAGCACACCTCCATTCCGTGCAAAGAGCCTGGTGCAGCATGCTCTGCCCAGCACCCCGTCCCCCACCGAGTCTTCTGTTCCTCACATTCTTTTCCTTTCACACCGTCTCAGTTCTATTCAGGGACCCAGTAAATAACTACCCCTTCTCTGCCTGAACCTGAAAGTGAAAAGTGTTCAGTTGCTCAGTTGTGTCCAGCTCTTTGTGATCCTGTGGACTACAGTCCACTAGGCTCCTCTGACCATGGAACTCTTCAGGCAACAATACTGGAGTGGGTTGCCATGCCCTCCTCCAGGGGATCTTCCCCACCCAGGGGTCTAAGCCTGGTCTCCTGCATTGCAGCCAGATTCTTTACCATCTGAGCCACCAGGGAAGCCTTAGTCAACTGACAAATAAGATATTCAGGGAGGGAGAAACCAAAAGGTTACCTTGGGTTTTGAACAAGATGAACTAAGGAATTCAATTCCTCAACTGAATTGCATCTGAGGGCAAGGGGCTCTCTGATACTCGACCTCAAAAATAAGTAGGCTTTCCCACCCTGTCAGCTGGGGACACACCAGAGGACTGACAGCAATTAGGAGCACAGGCTGTCTGGGGACAGCCTGGATCCCAGAACTGAGAGAAAGAGAAGGGGCAGGGCGGCACACCCACTTCCTCCCCCAAACCTGCCCACCAGGGACAGTAATGGGTGGGGCAAGGGGTCAGAAATCGTCAGGGGAAACCAGAGGTGTGGAAAAATGATATTTCCCCCAACATCACGGTGAATAAAAACACTGACAAATATTTAAAATAGAAAACCAACCAACAAGGACCTAATATATAGCACAGGGAACTCTGCTCAAAATTCTATAAA
Organism: Bos indicus; assembly: GCF_029378745.1. NCBI lineage: Eukaryota > Metazoa > Chordata > Mammalia > Artiodactyla > Bovidae > Bos > Bos indicus. The sequence goes on from NC_091766.1 coordinate 45,286,827, forward strand.
AACCTATATGAGAAAAGACTTGAAAAAGAATAGATACATGTATATGTATAACTGAATCACTTTGGGGTCCACCTGAAACTAACACAACATTGTTCATCAACTATACTCCAACATAAAATAAAATTTTTAATTAAATTTAATTTTTTAAGTGTAAAAATTTTTAATTAATTAAAAAAAAATTTTAAGTCAGCAATCTGGGGGCAGGAGGTGGGATGGGAGTGGTTAAGAGCACAGGTTTCTGGAGGCAGACCTGGGTCTGACTTTTGGCTCTAGCTGTGTGACGCTCACTGAGGTTCTTGATCTCTCTGTCCTTCAGTTTCCTCCTCTGTAAAATGATGGTGGTGGTCACATCCCTACCTCATGGAGAGCTTGAGAAATCAAATAAGATCATCCACATCAAGCCCTCCACCTAACACCTAGGATCTGATGGTGGTGGCCATGGCAGCAGCCAGAGAAACTGCTTTCATTTCCCTGAAGGCTTCAGAGTGTAGCAGGCAGGTGGTCACAGACAGAATATCAAGCCACGGGGGCAGGGCTGTGCGGCAGGGAGAGCATAGGGTGCTATGACAGTGGGTTTGGTCTGGGGGAAGCAGGGCAGGGACAAGCATCTGGGAAGAAGTGACATTTCAAATAGAGCTTGAAAGATGGGATAGGAACTGGGAGAGTTGGGGTTGGAGGCAGTGATGCTGGGGATGATGGGAGGGTGAAGAATAGGAGGGAATCCAGGTAGAGGAACAGTAGTGTGAGGTGGGAGGGGTTAAAGGACAAGGAAGCAGTTGGGGGCAATGGCAGCTATGTGTTAGGTGGGATGGAGGAAGCTATGCAGGAGAAGATCAAAAAGGCTGTCTGGGCCAAGCTAGAGAGGGCCCGGGCTAGGATCCTGAAAATCCAGGGGAACAAATGTGGGGTTTTTAGGCACCGAGTTAGAGACACTGAGCGCGTGCCAGGCACTCACTGACCTAAGCACATAGACACAGTGAAAACCCAGATGCAAAACCCTTGCTTCATGGCACCTGCACTCTAGTGGGATAGATAAAAAGAAGCAAGATATGCTGGCTACACATGAAAAAGACAAATAAAGCAGAGAACAGGAATAGGTGTGAAGGGGGGGTGCAATTCTAAACAGGGAGTGCAGGGAAGGGCTTGATTAAATTAACACCATGACCAAACCTGCACGCTTAGGAGCAGGGCTTGGGTGACCAACGGAGAATGCATGGGAAGGGAGGCTGAAGGCTGTGGGCTTGGCTGAGCCCTGTGGCTCTCCCCAAGGGACCCCCTAGGCTCACTCTGGCAAAGCGGGTGGGTTCTATGCCCTCTTCGTTCTTAGCCACACATATTCCCTGAGCTGAGCTGGGAGGGTTAATTCCAGCAGGCCTAGTACTAGGCTGAGCTGTGTTACTGAAACAAGAGATGTACCACACAGCACTACCCACCACGAACAGCGCAGGAAACTCACTGATTAATAGCGTTGTTTTGCAACCATGGGTCCGAGAAGTTTCAGGGCACTTTGTACCCACTAGACAGCATCATTTATTGAAAACAGCGAGATTGATGATTTGTGCCTGGTCTCAATGAGACCTCCAAGAGGCTCTGTTGTTAGGCCAGTATCAAGGCAAGAAATACGCCTTTGTGACCAGTTAGGGAAAAAGTCCTGGCCAAGACTCCATTTCTTAGTTCAAGGTCCTCTGTGCTGGAGGTTCCTGGTCCAAGAGAGGGGACAACTGGAGCCCAGCCTTGGCCTCTCTGGGTGGTGCCTCAAGGCAGACTGGCAAGGACACAGGTCCTTTTTGTAATGCTATCGCTGCATTGTATGCTTGTCCTGCAACAAGCTGCAGGTTCTCAAGCATCGTGTCTTGGGGTCCTGTGAGTCTGCTTTCCAACTGCCACGTTAGTGCTCAACCTGACACTCCTGTTTCAAGGTGGTAGGCAGGGGTCCTCAGCGATGCTAAACTAGACCTTGGAAGCAGGCCACCACTGCTACCATTTTTAAATGTCTTTCCCTCCGTACTCCAGTCACTGCTGGCAGGATGGGGCGCAAAACTTAGAAATGTTCAATGTGAACCAATTAAAAAAAGAAAAACTTTTTCTGAATTAAAACTTGTGGTAGTGGAAACTTGAATTTAAAATCAGATTTTCTAATTGAATTGAAGGCTATGCAATTAAGCCAGTGAATGACTAATGAAATGATTATAAAGCACTTTGCAGAAACGGTATGTAAATGCAGGCAGAGAACAACGAGATGTGATGACAGTTGCACTGCCAGCTGCTTGTGATTCGGGAGAGCGCAGTTCCGAGCTGTCCTGCAGGGACACCAGGCACCGATTCAAAACACATCACTGTCCTGACAGCCTTGAAGCCGGGCCCTTTGCAAGAATCAGGTATCCTAACTGCAGGGTTTGGGGTTTACCTGTAAGCCTACGTGTTAACAAGCAAAAGCATCACTTTGCCAACAAAGGTCCATATTGTCAAGGCTATGGTCTTTCTAGTAGTCACCCACAGTAGTGAGAACTGGACCATAAAGAAAACAGAGCATCAAACAATTGATGCTTTTGAACTGTGGTGCTGGAGAAGACTCTTGGGAGTCCCTTGGACTGCAAGGAGATCCAACCAGTCAATCCTAAAGGAAATCAACCCTGAATATTCATTGGAAGGACTGATGCTGAAGCTCCAACTTTGACCACTTGATGCGAAGAGCCGACTCATTGGAAAAGACCCTGATGCTTGGAAAGATTGAGGGCAGGAGGAGAAAGGGTCAACAGAGGACAAGATGGCTGGATGGCACCACTGATGCAATGGATGTGAACTTGGGCAGACTCCGGGAGATGAGGAGGGACAGGGAAGCCTGGTGTGCTGCAGTCCATGGGCTCGCACAGTCAGACACAACTTGGAGACTGACAACAACAACTAGGTGACCATCGCATCCCACAAGGTGGGCAACTGAGTGGCCTCAGTGGGGCAGCTGGGAGAAATACCGCAGCGTCAGGAAATGTCCCTCGCAGTCCCCCTTCCCAGCAAAGCAACCTGTAGCCACACAGATTTACAGCCTCTTCGGAGACTAGAAAATATCTGCACATAGAGCCTAGCCAGGTGGGGGCAAGGGCTCTGCCACCCTGGGTCCTAGGTTGGTCCATGTTCATAGCTGAGGGTCACAGGGCACACGCCATTCAGGAGGTGGAACTCCCTACGGCAGCTCAACAGAGTAGCGTACCCAGCATGGTTGTCCCCTGTTCCTTTACCTGGAGAAGGCTTCTCAGGGGACATGGGGGTTCAGGGGGACTGTCTGGGCAGAGCCAGCTGAGTGCCTTGGAGGGATGCTTCTGGGGTAAGTGGAGATAAGAGCAGAAGCCTCAGGAGAAGGTGATGCATCCATCGCCTGCCCCCACAGCCTGTTTCCATGTACAAGGTCCCAGCACTGCAGTTAACAGTCCACCTGTAGGTGGGGTGCGTGAGGTCCCCACTCTCCACTCCACCAGGTGAGATGGTCCCTGCTCCTTCAGTGGCCATGTCCACACCCTGTGCAGAAGTAGAACCAGTGCAGACCCAACTTCTAGGATCCCCTTCTTGCTTCATTCTGCTCCACGATTTTTTTTTCTTGAGGGCACCTTGGAGCAAGCCATCTTTTCATAGACCACCAATGCCTAGCCAAGCATCACGGAACTACTCTTCCACAATTAAACTTTCTAGTCTGCAGTCATAACATGTCTATAAATAAAGCACAGTTTTCATTAAGTTCGCTCTCTGAGGGGGAAAAAAACTCCTAGAATCCAAACAGCACGGGTGGAATCAAACAAAGCCTTCTTCACAAAGGCTCTTGGGATCCTGGGAAGCCCCCTTTCTCAGGAAAAGCCTCCACTCAGAGAGGGGTTTGGCATGGCTGTTGGAGGCTTTCGAGACCCTTGGTGGGCGTGAACATGAGAAGGTCTTTCTCCAGGCTGAGGAAGAGCTGTGGAGAGGAATAGATGCTGCAGATGCCAAGCTTGGCTGCCAGCTGAAGAGACAGAAGATCTCATCCCCATTGAAACGGTAATTGCTTCACTGGGTCATCACTTTGAAAAATAATGTTGCAAGAGGCACAGAAGCAACTGGCTGCGAACAGCACACAGGAGGAGCACACAGGGCTGCTGCTCAGAGAGGGGCCTGGGCAGCCGGACATCTAGAGCCACCGGGCCACAGGGCACTCCAAGAGGGATTCTCCACTCCTGAGCTGGAAGCTGGGGACAGGCCCTGGACCTGGTGGGGGAGGCCGGACACTCCAATATTCTGGCCCGTGGTGGCGGCTGCAACTTCTGGGAGCTGCCCTCAAGGAGTGTTCAGGACTCAAGTTAACACTCTGAGAGGCTACTCCAGAGCACCTTCGCCACTGAATCCCCTTCTGGCTTCACCATGCTGGGAGGTAGACATTATCACCCTCATCTGACAGACAAGAAAACTAAGGTGAAAGGGAGATTAAGTAACATCTGTGCTAGCCTGAGACAGTCCAGTCCTGGATGAACCATTGGACTTTTGAGTTTGGGGAGGGACAGTGCATAGATCAGCCCGGACACCTCCCCAAGCTCTAACCGCCCTGTCCTATTCCACCTCCCTGCCCCACCAGGAAGCCACACTTGTAGTCGCTGTGCCCTAGGGACTTCTCCCAGGTTCCAGTACACTCTGGGTGACTGACCCGTAGGAAACCTCTGTGCAGTTTTCTGTGTGTGATCGCCTATTTGTCTATCTGGTCAACAGATAATAACATAATGATAACAAGAAAGCTAGGCAACACATATGTTTGTAATGTCCCAGCCACTAAGTTGGCATTAAATAGTATTAAATTTATAATTTTTGGCTTCCCAGGTGGCTCAGTGGTAAAGGATCTGCCTGCCAATGCAGGAGACTCAGGTTTGATCCCTGGGTCGAGATGATCCATTGGAGGAGGGCGTGGTAACCCACTCCAGTATTCTTGCCTGGAGAAACCCATGGGCAGAGGAGCCTGATGGACTACAGCTCATGGGGTTGCAAAGAGTTGGACACGAGTGAGCACACACACCCAGTACAGTCACCAAGTTAAGCAGTATCTTGCATGACCCTCAGAGTCTGAGGGAGACACTGCTATAATCCCCATTTTACATATGAGGCTTGTACAGACAAGTCACCTGTGGTGAGGTGGAGTCTGGAATCCGGGGGCCCCCACTTTTAACTCCCACACGTCTACAGTTGTTTTCAGAAAACCCAGTTCACAGAAATCTGATAGTTCAGGGACAAATCATCCACATAACAAAAGGATCTTTCACTTTGGGAAAGGACCCACCTAGGGTTGGGCCACGCTTCCTTAAGGCATTTAAAACCTGGTCTGGTTTACAGTGTCCTGCCTGTGACCTGATGGGAAGCTATGGGAACCCTGGGTGCCCCAGCTGCTGTCCTGCCAATTTCCCTACAGGGAAGAAGGCTCAGTGTTCTGGGCCTAGGAATTCTGGGTTGGTTGGTGCCCTTCTGTCTGGCTGGGCTTCACCATCTACCCTTGGAGAGGAGTCCAGGACACTCTTCTTGGGGCAGAGATGCGCAATCGGGCCCAGACCTGCTTGGTGACCTTGAGTGGGCTCAGCCACTCACACTCTGCTGGAGGTAACCCTGGCCACGGTGACCCGCCCTTGCTGGAGTTTCCAGGTGTAACTAATTAACGATGTAAAGCACTTAGAGACACAAGCGCCTGATGGCTGGAGCCCATAAATTACCAGAGATGGAGCCCTGAGCATTTTGATGCTTCACTTGTGCTTGTTCTCAGTAATAAATAATTATCTTCTTAGACCTACAGCCCAATTCCACAACCAAACGTTCCCCCACTCCTCCCAGCCTGGAGGAGTCAGGCATGGACCCCTAATCCTGGGCTTCTCGAAGGTCATAGGCAACAACCAAATGCAACGCTTGGCCTCTGATTAGACACTAGTCTGAAGAGACGATTCTTTAAGCCATATTTGGGGAAATTTGAATGTAGATAAGGTACTAGACTGTGTCAGGGATTATATGTTAGGTACAATAATTACTGTGATGGTTAATTTCATGTGACAACTTGACTGGGCCCCAGGGTGTTCAGACATGTGGTCAAACATTATTCTCTGTGTGTCTGAGAGGGTTTTTTGGATGAATAGGTAGACTGAGTAAATCACACTGCCCTTTCTTACGTGGGGAGACCCATCTGCCCAGTCGAAGGCCTGAATAAAACCAAAAGGTTGTCAGGCTGACCCATGAGTAACAGGGCACGCTTCCTGCCTGCCTGCTTGAGCTGGAACACTGGAACAAACCATCAGTTCTTCCTGGGTGTCAAGGCCGCTGGCTTTCAAAACGGAACTTCTCCTGGGCCTCCAACTTGCTAGCAATTAATACCAGTCTTAGGATTTCTCAGCCTCCAGAATCACATGAGTGAATTCCTTACAATAACTCTTTATGTACCTACATACATCCTGTTTCTCCTGTTTCTCTGGAGAACCCCTATTAATACAATGGAATTATGATTATGTATCAGTAGTATCTTATTTTTCAGAGACGTATATTGAAATAAGTATGGGTAAAATGTAATAATGTCTGTAATTTATTTTTAAATACTTCAGAAGTAAAAAGCAGATGAAGCACATACGACAGGATGTAAACAGTAGTTCAATCCGGGTGACAGGCACGAGAGTGTTCCCTGTGTTGTTGTAATACATGTCATAGTATACATGCCCATTATCCTGTTCATTCTACTTTTCCGTATATATATTTTCATAATACAAAGTTTAAAAACAACACAAACAAGACAAACATGATTTCTGAGACCTGCTCTAGCCAAAGGCACAATTTTCCCTCATAAGCTAAAGGCTGAGGGAGATGAGTACGTGACTGAGGAAGCAGAGCCTGGGGGAGGGGTGCTGGAAGCAGAGAGTCTGATACTAGTGTACAGACTGAGGAGGACAGGCACCCAGCAAGCAGACCTGTTGTAGCCACGCGTTCCAGGAAACAAACTCACTCAGAAGGACAATGCAGATAGTGGGGTGCCGTTTATTTCACCGGCGCGCCCAAGGCAGAGTCTCCTCTTAGCCAAGGACCCCGACCAGCATTTGTGAAAATCTTTTATACCCCATGTGTACGTGTCCAAACCCACGACTCCAAATTCCTTGAGACTTACATAAACCAAGGAAAATACAATCCCAATAACCCCATCATTCACGTGCTATGTGCTCATGCTATGTGCTCAAACAGTCAAACAATTAGCCAATAATCAATAAGCCTGAGGTTATACTCCGATAGATACAGAAAAATTTATGGCCTGTCTGGAGGAAGGGGTGATTAGTGTATGTTTTCTCTTAGGCGATGAGTAACCGAGATATGATCTTCACCTGTCTGGAGGGGTCTTATCCTTCTGTTGTTTTCATAGGCACTAAACACAGAGTTCAGAGTCCATTGGAAAGGTGGCCGAGCATGATCAGCATGAACAGCCTAAGATGGAGTCCAGGCCCTATGAATTCCTTCTTCAGACCTAAATATATGTGGGGGTGTTGCTTCCTTAATAGGAGTTTATGTCTCACTTGCCTGTCAGTTTCAAGCAAGTGTCCAGGAAGTGAACAGCATCCTCCACACCATGATTCAAGGCCCCAGGATCATTATTTCTGCGGCTCTACCATCTCTTACAGCCTTTGGTCATCTTCATACAGCTGATGAAAGGACAAAGAATCTGACCCTTGAAGCGACATCTCTCTCTCCCATTCACATTCTACTATTTTGAATCTATTTTGTTAGTCACAAAAAAAAGCTAGTCACACAGTCATGCTTAGGTGCATGGAATAGGGGTAGGGAAATGGGGATATAGCTGGAAAATGTTCCTGGATGGGCTTTCCAGATACTGCTCTTTGCAATGGCTGTGGGAGGGTGGGTTTTGGTGGGCAGCCAGCCCCCTCTGCCATACACAGCTTTAGCTTAGGTGTGGTTGAGCTAGTGATAAAATCACTGTGGTTTTAGAGCAAATAATGAGTCCCCCAAGGGAACAAGAACAAGTTGAGCAGGAGCCCCCATTCTGAGTCTGGCCTCATACTCAGACACACTGTAGGAGACCACCAAGTGAGCAGTGAGGCCCCAGCCTCTAGGAACCACCAGATATATTGGAACTCTAATGCATGAGATCAGCAGTCACCAGCCCAAGGCAGGAGATAATCAAATGCTGAGTGGTGCCTGGCACAAAGATGAGAGTGTAAATTTTGGGAGAAAAGGAACTGTTTCTGTATGTTCCTGGCTGACTCTTCTGTGCCCGGCACAAGGACTGGCATGGAGCCCCACCTCAGAAGACCTCCGCTGGCTCAAATTAAACTGCCTGGAGGAGACAGGGCAGAAAAGGGGGAAAGGGTGGCCCTGAGTGTTCTGTTGACCTTCCTTGGAAGGATTTCTGGAGATGGAGGATTAATTAAATAAAGGCCTGAGGCCGGAACCAAATCCATCAAGCAGTACGAACAGCATGGACTGTCTGGCCAGAGGGTAGCAGGAGTCCTTCAGGGCGCTGGGGAGCTGACTGGGCTCTTTTCCTCCATGACCCTGATCATCGGTAGTGATATATGTGAAACTATTGCACTAGACCAAGAGCTCCCTGAGGGCCGAAGCCTATCTTCCCAGGCATCACTGAGCCTGCAGGCCCTGACCCATGCTAGGTGCTTAGTGAATGAGTGCAAGGCCTGCTAATGGGACGGTCAGCCGCTATCTGCACCATGAAGCTGCCCAGGGCAGGGAGGTGGCCCTCCACCTGTCTGCCCATTCTGCCTGGAGCTGGATTTTACCTCCAGCCAGAACTTCCTTTGTTTGCTCATTAAGTTAATGTTTATTGTGCTCCACCAAGGGACATTAAGAGGCCTGTAAGTTTCCTTCTCCTGTACAAGCAAACTCATATCTGTCCTAAATGTCCTCATTTACCTCAGGTAATTAGTACAGTGGACCCCATCCTGGTGCTTCATACTCCCCCACCTCCAAGCCCCGCCAGCAGCAGCAGCCAGCCTGCTATGGTAACCCCCCACCCACCCACCATGTCTCTAGAGAAAACCTGAGGACTTCCCTGGCAAGGACAGGGGGACAAGGGTTAGCTAGTGGATCTGAGGTTCCTCCAGGGGCCTCTGCAGCTGCTCCGGCTCCTTCAGGGAACATTAGCCCCATCTGTGAGCTACTCATCTGGCTTGCTTTCTCATCCCCTTCTCATTGGTTGGAACACTGATGCATTTGGGAATCATTTCTTAATTAGAAAACACATGCAAACAGCATCAAACATTCATGAGAGTGCAGGGGAGGGTCTCTTACAAACAAACTTTGACTAAAGTGTGGCTGAGCCCTCTCCCCACTGCCCAGCTGTGTTGTCCCCACCGTCCCTCTGGGCTGGTCGGCCAGGACAACTCCCTGTAGCCGCATTCAGCAAGGCCTCCGGACCAGAGCCTACTGACGGCTGTGCCGCTGGGCCCAGGACTTTGCAGCCTGTTTCCACCCTAACAATGGACTTTCTTTGCTGTCCATTTATCCTCATATTGATTTTGCTATAAACCCACACGGCACTCCCCTCCCAGGCCAGAGGGAGAAACCTCCATTGATTATATTGGAAGAAGGTTTGTTGTAAAAAAGCGAAATGCCTAAACCATCGAAATGAAGTAAGCTTTTTGAGGGTCCATAAATCACCCACGATAATGCCGCAAATGAACAGGGCTTCTTAAACACCCGGAAAATACGACACCATAAAACAGTTCTGACAAGAAATCACAGCCCCTCTCTCTCTGTAGCTGCCATTTGAAAAGCGCCATCAATAACAGTTATTGCTGTTTGGTAAGCAAAAGAGGGAAGTTGTGTCGGACTCCTTTTGAAAGTTCCCTCAAAGTCACTTTGCTCGAATGGCAGTGTGGCGTTTCTTCACACAGTAAATACATCCCAATTATGAGCGTGTCATGTTGGCTTTTACAGTTCACTAATCACAAACTTTTTTGTATGTCATTGCCAACCAGTGTCTCCCTAATCGGGATTTATGATTTCGTTTGCCCGTTAGTGGCGATCAGGAGTGTCATAGCGATGTCCCACCTTTAGAGCTGGAGGGCTCACCTCGGGCCCAAGGTCATTTCCTCCTGCCCTCCTCTAGTCTGAAGGCCAAGGTTCTGCCTGTCCCAGGGAGCGACGGGTGGGGGCTTATGCAGAAACACTCCTCTGGAGTCCCCTCATCCCCAGGGCCCAGGTCATGAGGCACCCTGGTCTGGTTCACCTCTGAGGGCCCACCTTCTCAAAAGCTCCAAACCACTCAGGGGGCAAAAATACTCAGCAAAGCCTGCAGTCAGACACATCTCAAAAGGGAATCAGCTTTGGCTCTTCTAAAAGAGATGCTGAGCCCAGAGTGCCTGTCTCTTCCCTGAGTCACCAGGCAGCCACCAGGCTGGGTTTGCAACCAGCCTGCCTCTCAGCCCTTTGGGGCTCATGCCATGCCCTCTAGTAGACACACGTCATCAAGTCATCAAACAGGCTCCAGCCTCCAGGCCTCATAGAGCCAGGCTCTTTCAGAACCCCTGGCCTCTCCAGCCCTCATCTGGTTTTGTGGTTCGGCCCAAGTGCACGCTCTGACTGCTCCCCAGCCCAGCAATGTCAGAATTCGTCAGCCAAAATTCACCGCTGCGATGACAGTGGCTCCAGACCAGCACATCGGTATCACCTTAGTGTTGCCCTGGGCTCCAATCCTTCAGTGCTCCCACTCCAGTCCTGTGGCTGAGAGTACGCGCCAGGGAACAGGGGATGCAGACCAAGGATGCCACCAGGCACCTCCTGCACTGGGGAGGGCCATCAGACTGGGTGGCAGCGCCCTGGGCGAGGCAGCCTGCAGACCCCTGGATGCAGGTCCCAGAGCAGGCCACTACACGTCTGGGGGTTACATCAGACCACAGCAAATGCCACAGAGCCAGGGCCACAGTCATCAGGAACACAGGGCAGAGCTGGGCCTATCAAGACCTTAGAGGACTCAAGCAGTGACTCCAGATCAAAACAAAACAGATCATACCAAAATGTAAGATGACCTCGCACCACTCTGTGGTAAATACTTGCATGCTTTGTTCAGGCAAAGTTTTCTCTTGGTGCCTGCATGAGTTTCCAAGGCCTGCCTTAACCAAGCACTACAAACTGGGTAGCTTAAAACAACAGGAATTTATTCTCTCACAGTTCTGGAGGCCAGGAGTCAAAAATCAAGGTGTTCACAAGCCTATGGGAATTTTGCTGTATGACTCAGGGTACTCAAACTGGGGCTCTGTAAAAACCTAGAGGGGTCGGGTGGGGTAGGAGGTGGAAGGGAGGTTCAGGAGGGAGGGGACATATGTATACCTATGGCTGATTCATATTGATGCATGGCAGAAACCAATGCAATATTGTAAAAGCAATTATATTTCAATTAAAATAAATAAATTTCTTAAAATAAATACATTTTTTACAACCCACTCAAAAAGTGGGCAAAAGACCTAACAGACATTTCTCCAAAAAAGACACACAGATGGCTAATAAACATAAGAAGAGATGCTCAACATCACTCATTATTAGAGAAATACAAATCAAAACTACAGTGATACCACCTCAGCCCAGACAGAATGGCCATAATCAAAAAATCCACAAACAAGTGCTGGAGAATGTATGGAGAAAAGGGAAGCCTCCTACACTGCTGGTGAGAATGTAAATTGATACAGCCAATATGGAAAACAGTATGGAGATTCCTTAAAAACACTAGGAATAAAACCACCACATGACCCAGCAATACCACTTCTAGGCATATACCCTGAAGAAACCAAAACTGAAAAAAGACACATGTACCCCAATGTGCATTGCAGCACTAGTTACAATAGCCAAGACTTGGAAGCGACCTAGAAGTCCACTGACAGAGGAACGGATAAAGAAGCTGCGGTGCATTTATACAATGGAATACTACCTAGCCATAACAAGAATGCATTTGAGTCTGTTCTGATGAGGTGGATGAACCTAGAGCATATTACACAGAGTGAAGTAAGTCAGAAAGAGAAGAATAAATATCATATATTAATGCATATATAGAGAATCTAGAAGGATGGTACTGATGAATCAGTTCGCAGAGCAGCTATGGAGATGCAGCCATAGAGAAAAGACTTATGGACAAGGGTGGGGGAGAAGAAGGTGAGATGAATGGAGAGAGTAGCACGGATGCATATACACTGACATATGTAAATAGATAGCCAACGGGAATTTGCTGTATGACTCAGGGAACTCAAACTGGGGTTCTGTAATAACCTAGAGGAGTGGGAATGGGCGGGAGGTGGGAGGGAGATTCAAGAGTGAGGGGACATATGTATAGCAATGGTTAATTCATGTTGATGTATGATAGAAATTAAATCAATGTTGTAAACCAATCATCAATCAATTAAAAATAAATAAATAAATAAACTTTTAAATAAAATAATTTTTTTAATGGGTGTTTACAGAGCCAGGCTCCCCAAAAGACTTTGGGGACTATCCTTCCTGCCTCTTCCAGCTTCTGGTGGCTCCAGGCCTTCCTGGACTTCTGGCTGCAGAACAATAATCTCTGCCTCTGTTTTTACATGGCCTCCTCCGTGTCTGTCTTTCTTCTCTAGCTCTCACAAGGGTACTTCCTATTGGGTTTAGGGCCGAGGTAGGTTTTCCTGGTGGCTCAGGGGTAAAGAACCTGCCTGCCAATGCAGGAGACCTAAGAGACGTGGGTTCGATCCCTGGGTTGCGAAGATCCCCTGGAGGAGGACATGGCAACCCACTCCAGTATTCTCCCCTGGAGAATCCCCACAGACAGAGGAGCCTGGCAGGCTAGAGTCCATGGGGCCACAGAGTCAGACATGACTGAAGCGACCGAGAACACACGTACAGTCCAGGATGCTCTCAAGGTCTTTGACTTAACTACATGGCAAAGATCCTTTTTTCCCCAAAAGGTCACATTCACAAATCCTAGAACATGGACATAGCTTCTAGGGGGCCCAGTTCAGCAAAAGCAAGTGCCTTGGCTTTGCGGGTACCTTAGTCCATGCTTAGCACTCTGGATGACGGAGAGCACCTTTGTTGAGCCCTGGATTTGTGACTAATGCTAATATCATTAGCTATTACTAAGACTTAACAGGTGCCAGTCACTGTGCTGAATTCACACCCTTTAGCCCAGCTAGCCCTCCCAACTGGCCTGGGAGATGGAAACTATGTCATGTCCATTGTACAGAGGGAGAAATAAGCTCTGAGACACAAATGAAGTTGTTCAAAATCATTACTCAACATGTCAATCATAAATCTAGGGTTCAAACAAGGTTCTCTAGTTCTTTCTTGGAAAAACTATACAGTGCTATGGACACCTGTGGGCCCGTGTTAACATCTTCTTGTGTGTGTGTGTGTGTGTGTGCACTCAGTCGTTCAGTCCTGTCCAACTCTTTGCAACCCTATGGACTATAGCCCGCCAGGCTCCTGTCCATGGGATTTTCCAAGCAAGAATACTGGAATGGATTGTCATTTCCTTCTCCAGGGAATCTTCTCAACCCAGGGATCAGATGCGTCTCTTGGATCTCCTGCATTGGCAGGTGGATTCTTTCCCACAGAGCTTCTTACCCACTCCATTTTTCCCTCCTTATATATACAAAAACATGGTTTTGTTTTTATTTTTTTCTTTGATTATTATTATGGACTCTAGGATTTTTCCCCCATTAAACGTCTTAGAATTTCCATGATCATCATTACTCTTTTTGTTACTAAATTTGTCCCAAATTTGACCCTTGGAATCCCCTTATGGCTGGTTCTTATGTCTTTCAAACATGACCCCATTAAACCTTTGATAAGTTCCTTGCTTTCCAGTCTATGATATTCCAGGTCCACTTTGTACTTTCCCTGCTCTAGAAACAGCATCAGCTGTTCACAGCTTAACAGACTTAACCTCCCAGCACATCAGGAGGAGTTCTGATTTGCTCTGGAGCTTCTTATGGGGCCAGGGATTGGGGGTGGGGGGGTCGGGGGGAGGCACAAAACTTCTCAGGAGTGATGGGTATCTCCTTCCAGGTCTAGATGTTAAGGCAGTTCAAGGGGATGGATCATCTCTGGTCTCCAGGGCAAAGAAATGACTCTCTGCAGTGCAATTTTCCTGAAAAAGACACAATGCAAGAGTCCTCTTCTAGACCAAGAGAGTAGGAATTGAGGGGTTTGGGGCTGGAATCTGTGCAGCAGCTCACACACCACCCACTCTCTCCTTCCCTCCCAGTGCCCTCTTCTCCCTGGCTCCCCTCCAGGGAGGACTCAAACTTGCTTCTCCTCTGAGCTCCTGGGCACAGGCTCTCCCCCACCCATGGAGCATGGAGGCCACCATCTGGCCCTCTAGACTCTGAGCCGCTCAAGTACAGGTGGTGTGGGGTCTGCATCGAGAGTCACAGTAGGTGCACAAGTGGGCTATGACTGTCTGCAAGTGCTGTTTTCTCTGTCTCTTTTTAGTATTATCTCAGGGCTTGTGATTGGTTCTGATCGTTCAGCCTCAGGGCATGCAGAGCTCTTGCTTTTGGTAATTACCCCAAATCCTCCCAGCTTCAGACACAGGGAGCCGTTGCTCTGTGCAATGGGGTCTGGATGGTGATCATTTGTGACTTATATTAATATTTACAACAATAACATTTTTCATGGGTAAGGTGGGTTGGTTTTTTTTTTTTTTTTTTTTTGGTCACTGCAGGAAATGAAATGCAAATTAACAACTGTAAAGATTATAACATAATGAAATAGGACATAAATGATGAACTAATGAATTAAGTGACTCCAAGGCATGGAGGGAAAAAATGCTCTTCAAAAGCAAACATGTAGATGGAGCAAGAGATTAGTAGTCTGGGGAGAGGGCCACCCAGCCTGGGGGATGGTCTCTCTCAATACTTTATCGGACTCAATGGCTCTCCTCTGTCCAGCCAGTTGCTTTAGCCAAAACAAAACAAAACAGGAATCCTCCTTGACACCACTCTCTGCACATCCTGTCAAGTCAATGTGTCACGATTCTTAAAGATTTCCACTTCCCTTGAACCAGCGCCCTGCCTATTCCTGAGTTCACGAGCCCATTCCCCTAATACCCCTCCCCACCCTTCCGGGGGCCTCAGCCCCTCCAGTTCACCTCTCTCAGTCACTGGTGCAAAGTATAAGTACGTGCCTGTCATTCCTCCTTTTAAAAAAAATTAATCAATAAAGTGAAGGACAGGGAAGCCTGGCACACTGCTGTTCATGGGGTTGCAAAGAGTCAGACGTGACTGAGCGACTAAAAAATGACAACAAATCAATAAAGCAAATAATAAGAAAAATAATACTTTCAAATAATAAAAAGCAAAGCAAATAATAAATCACCAAACAATAAATATCCTCTCCAGTGATTCTCCATTGCTTTCTCCTTAGTCTCTCTTTGTTCAGCCTCAGATAAAGGAAACTACTGAAAGACGTCCCTATGAAAGAAGGCTCAGTGCCCCATGGAACAGGTGTGCAACACTGGGAAAGAGGAGCCTCAGAATGGCAGCGGGAGGTGTTCTCCACATGGACAGTATCAGAAGAGGGGTGCATCACTGCTTTAGTCAAAACTTTTTGGTTGCAAATTCAGAAATCCAGTTCAAAGTGACTTAACAAAGATGGGAAACTAAAAGTCGAGGGATTTCGGGCACGGTGGGATCCAGGGCAGAGATGATGCCTTCAGGGCTCTGTCTCCCACCATGTCTCCTCGGTTTTGATTCTGTGCTGGCTGTTCACTCTTATGGGTAAAATGTCCTCTAACAGCTCCAGCTAAGAACCATGAGGCAAAAGAGAGCATGTTTCTTATTCTTTGTAATTCCAATAAGGGCCCTAAGTGTACTCCAACTAGACCAACTTTGGTCATGCATGTGAACCAAGCACTGAGAAATGAAAAAATGCAATAGGTGTCTTCCTCGAAAACAGCTTCCAGCAAGCATGTCCTCCTGGTTTCCCCTCCTACCTCCCTGGTGCCTTCTTTTCAGAATCTTTGTCAGTTTCTCCCCATCTCTCCCACTATTCAACATTGGCCAGTTGAGGACACAAACTTCAAGCATCTTCTTCTACTAACAATCCTTCACTTGTGATATCATCCAGTCTCATGACTTTAAATGCACTCCATCTGCTGACCCTCCAACTTGATTTCTCCATCCCAGACTCACTCCCCAGCTCCAGGGTCTCTTGACAGCATCACTCTGGTTTCTAACGGACATCACAAACCTTACATTTCCAGGATGGAAAGCCTGTCTTTTTGCTCCAAGCCTGCTCTTCATACATCATCCACTTCTCAGTGGAAATCCATCCTTCTATTTGCATATGCCACAAACACCCTTACTTCCTCTCTCTCTCCATATCCAAATGATCAGCAAATATGTCAAAATCTGACCCCTTCCACTTCCTCTTCCCCAGTCCAGGCACCCAGTGCCATTTCTCATCTGGGTTACACTGAGCCAGCTTTCCAGGAGGCCGCCCTGCTTCCACCCTTGCCCCACCGTCCATTCTCAACAAAGTGCTCCTGTCCAAACATGGGTGAGGCACCATCACTGCTCTGCTCAGAACCCTGCAGGGGAAGTCTGAGGTCAGGGTGCCAGCATGGTTGCATTCTACTGACAGCTCTCTTCCTGGTTTACAGATAGTCTCCTCGCTGTGTGCTCACACAGTGGAGAGAGGCAGTTCTGACATGTCTTCCTCGTTTCACACGGGCATTAATCTTATCACGGGGTCCACACCCTGAGGACTTCATTTCAACCTAATTACCTACCAAAGTCCCCACTTCCCAGAAAACCATCACTTTGTGGGGTAGGGCTTCAGCATGTGAATTTGGAGGAGCCACAAACATTTGGTCCCTAACACCACACTGAGGTGAGGTGCTGCTGCTGCTGCTAAGTCACTTCAGTCGTGTCCGACTCTGTGTGACACCATAGATGGCAGCCCACCAGGTTCCCCTGTCCCTGGGATTCTCCAGGCAAGAACACTGGAGTGGGGTGCCATTTCCTTCTCCAATGCATGAAAGTGAAAAGTGAAAGTGAAATTGCTCAGTCGTGTCCGACTCTTAGTGACCCCATGGACTGCAGCCCACCAGGCTCCTCCGTCCATGGGATTTTCCAGGCAAGAGTACTGGAGTGGGGTGCCATTGCCTTCTCCAGAGGTGAGGTGCTAGTAGACTAAATTTCTGCACTCATAGGGAAGGGAAAGGGGCACACTCACCCTTTAGTCTCACCAGGCTGGGGCCAGTGCTGGCCCTCACCCAGGCGCTAACACCTCACTCCATATCCTCTTTGATGGCTCATCTCTAACCCCGTTGGCCTCTCTACAGTCATCAGCCCAGGGCACCACACTGGCCCTTCCTGGCCCAGCAAGCTGGGCTCACTCTCTGGCCCAACGTGCCCAGATGCAGGCCCACAGAGCTGCCTGGGGACAGCATAACGTTGAAGCAGACACTTCCAAGGTCCAAGGAGGCCCACTCAGGCCATAAATCCAGGCTGGGTGGCGTCCCACTCTCTCAGAGGCTGGGGGAACCTCGAGTGGGAAACCAGGGAACTGCATGGATGGGTACCAGGCTGGCAGATTGTCCCCCAGTGCCTCCTCTCAGGCAGCCTGAGCAGATGAGCCCTTACAAACACTGATTCTATTTTCATACAAATGTCTGTGGTTGTGGCAAATACACAACTGGGAGACAGAAATATGACATAAAAGCCAAGTCAATTCTGCAGAAGGTGCTTCCTGGTGTTCAGGGGGCTTCAGAGAGCCGTGTTAGCCACCTGTCAGAAACGGTGAGGGAGCCAGATGGAGCTCTTTGGAGAAGCATCAAACAAGTTGGAGATGAATCTTCATGGAAAGGGGTAATGCAATCAGGCCCAGGGAGCCACTGGTAGGGGTAGGCAGTGCTATTCAGGAAAGCAGATAATTAACGACAGTCTGCTCCACTCAGCTTAGGAGGGCAGCTGCCGCCACAGGACTCAGCTCTCTCCTGAACCACCAGTGCGCCTAGCTACTGCAGAGGTCCCCTTCCTCCTGGGGAGCCCAGTGATTCCTGAGAACATCACCGAGTCCAGGAGCCCAGGAGGACTCGGTACCAGATCTGAGGCTTTGCATGAGTTTCCTGCCCTGTGCCTTCCTCCTCTCCAGTTATCATCTGAAAATGGCAAATGAGGGCTCTTCTTGTGAGGAGAAACCAAAGAACTGATGGAGTCCAAGTCATCTACTGCAGCACGAAGTGAAGTGAAGTGAAAG
Organism: Bos indicus; assembly: GCF_029378745.1. Classification (NCBI taxonomy): domain Eukaryota; kingdom Metazoa; phylum Chordata; class Mammalia; order Artiodactyla; family Bovidae; genus Bos; species Bos indicus. Next base: position 45,305,049 of record NC_091766.1, read on the forward strand.
TTGCTCCATCATGTCCAACTCTTTGCGACCCCATGGATTATACAGTCCATGGAATTCTCCAGGCCAGAATAATGGAGTGGGTAGCCTTCCCCTTCTCCAGGGGATCTTCCCCACCCAGGGAACGAACCCTGGTCTCCCGCATTGCAGGCAGATTATTTACCAGCTGAGCCAGGACTGCATCATAGTTATTCTTTACTAGAAATGAAGGGAAGGAGTGAGGAGGGAGGTTTCTAAGGTCCAAAGTCACAGGCAAAGCCAGTGCTCCAGGAAGTTAAAAGGGTGGCCTTACTGCAGGGCTCCATAGATATGCTGATGAACATGCAGGTGACATATTCCCTTACACCCTCTATGCAAGAGAGCAGAGTTTGCTGATTTTTTTCACAAAGCTACTTGAGGGCCCAAAGTTCTCAGAGCACATTCTGGAAAACACTGGGTGGGCCAGCTGTTTTCTTTTTCAATGTCAAAATTAGCAAGTACTAATTAATGTTCCTCACTGATCCAGGCTACAAAACCTGGACTTCAGGCAGGAGTCAGGCTCACCCACCAGACTGTGGCATCAAGGACATGTCGTTTCACCTGTGCTGCCTCAGTGTTCCCATCAGTCACACAGTAGCCGTTAACACCTGCACGCTTCAACCCACAAAATGCCCCCTGCACATACTCTCCAGCATCGTGGTCTCACTTTGCTTCTTCTTCTGCACCTCAGGCTTTGGCAGGAAGAATATTCTGGAAAGGTGGCCCAGCAGCTTTGCAGGATCCAGAGACCAGAGAGAGCCCAGAGTGTGTGGTGGTGACCAAGGATTTGCCAGTGCCACCTACAACTTGGGTCTTGCTTCTCAAAGCATCTCTGGAGGCTGTGGGAGACCATGGGAGCCGTTCCAGAAGCACCAGGGGTGTCCTTATTCCAGGGTAGCTTGGGCAGGGCCTGGGGCTGGCCAAGCTCCTCCAGGCACAGTGAATCCCTTGCCAAGAGGAGTGTTTTTCCAGAGGCTCAGAGCCCAACCATGAGTCACAGCAGGGCCCCCACATGAGAGTGTGACCACCCTGCTGGCATTTTCAAGGCTCCTTCTCACTGCATGGATGCAGTAGGTGGAGGTAGACATCAGCTCTCAGCTGAATAAATGCAGAGGAAGTGTGAGGCTCAACAGTCCTGAATTGGGAGCATCTGAACACCCACTGGCAAGCTGGGGTGCTTGAAACACAAGGGGAGAAAGTGAAGTGCAGTGATGGGGGCAAGGGAGTGGCCTCTAGAGATACTGAAGAGGTGCTGTAGCCACTACCCGCCAACACACTCTGCACCATGGGGGGATTTGTTTTTGTTTGAGTCTAGTACTGCCACTTACTGATTCTGTGGCTATGGGTGATTGACTGGTTCTCTCTGTGCCTCGGTTCCCTCATCTGTCCAGTGGGGGCAGGAATAGTGTCCTTAAAAGGCCGCAGGGAAGGTGTGAATGAGATCACGTAAGTAGAGGGAAGTTTAGCTCTAAGTAGAAGAGAGCTCCAAAGATGGGCGTTTGCCTCTGGCTTTGGACCTTGAGATCAGGAGACCCCCTTGACTCCCAAGCAGAGGCTTTGCACGGTGACACCTGACAAATCACTTTATCAGAAACATACATACAGTTTGACATGCAAGGACATGTACTGCAGCATTACCCATAATAGCAAAAAAAAACTGGAAACAACCCAAATTACCCAAAATAGGGAAAGTGTTATATGACTGCAGATCCACAGAGTGGAATACGGTGCAGCTGTTAAACCAAAGGCAGAAGTAAAACCCCCTTTACAAGTGAATCTCCAGCCTGTAAACCTCTAATACATATAAGGTGTGACTACAGGGTAAGATACCGAAATGTCAGTTGTGCCGACCTCTGCCTGAGGTTGGTTCCATGAAAATTTTTTCATTTTTTCCCAATTTTCTGAGACAAATTACTTGAATAAAATGAGTTTGAAGAGTTTCACGCGCATGCCACCCACCGAGGCTGATGAGAAATCAAACATCTGTTGGGATTTAGGGAGGCCTCTTTTCCTTCCTAGAGTCGTGCAGTATTCTTGGGGCACCCGCACAGAGCAGAATATTCCAGAAGAAGAATCTAACACCTTCAGTCCTCTCTGGTCACCCCGATGTGGCATCAGTGGTGGAGCTCTGCGAGGCCCGTCTCACACACTGTCCTCCCTGAGGTCCTGCCCATCCTTAGGGGACCCCTAGGCTTGGGGCACTATCTCCGTTGTTCTAAAACCTGCAGATAAAACCACCAGCCTCTTCCTAGGTTTAGGAAAAGGGCCCTAAATGTTTCAGCGAGAACAAAACTGACCTATATTCAGATTAACTGCCGCCTGCACCCTGTATTTCACACATACCTCGGAAAGGTGGACCAGGGACCAGGACGTTGGAGGACTGCTGTCGGTGTGCGTGGCATTGGAAGAGGTCTATGGAAGGGCAGCTGGCATCCCAGCAGGAGCTTCAGGAAGGCCTGGGGGAGGTTTCCGAGTCTGGTGCAGAGCAGGGCAGGGCAGGGCAGGGCAGGCCAGCAAGACTGCGGGGAGGGTGCAGAGGCTGCTGCGGTGAAGAGCACACTCAGAGTGGCTCACATGTCACTGTGAGAAGGTGGAGGCAAAGATCCTGACCCAAGGGCAGAACCATGGAGATCTGGAATATGTGACTCTGGGCCACATCTTTCTATCTTGCCCCTGGCTCCCCAAGGCCCTCCCTGAGCCTGATTCCAGAGTCTAGGGATGAGGGGCAGCAGCGGACACTCTGAGAGGTTCCCCACTTCCCAGAAACCTGAGCCTGCCCCTACCAGGGTCAGTCCATACCTCCGGTGGCTGGGTTCTGGGCCTTGCAACCCCTCGTCCAAGGACACTCACATTTATGTTCTCTATCAGGTCAGAAAACGGGGCTGTGCTCTAGAGGGAGTAAGCTTGATTTGGTCTAAACACAGCAGGGGCAGACTCAAGAAGCACCCACAGCAATGTGCCAGCTAGGGGAAACCTTTCATCTGTCTCAAGCTCTCAATGAGCCCCCTGCACACGTGGCTATCTGTCCTGTCTCAGCCTGTGCCCCCCCCCTCCACTTAGAGCAAGAGCTCTACGACCTGAAATTAAGGCCTAATACTATGTGCTTCTGGACAGCTGGTGAAGAGGGGAGGTCCTCAAACAGCCAAACTGCTTTGCCCCTCCCTCAACCGGCCCCCACAGATAAAATGCCCTGACCAATAACCTTCCAAATCACAGGGGCCAGTCACAGTTCCTGCTTAACCCTGAGTAACCGGGCTCAGTTCCCTGCCAGTCACTAAATTGCTCAAACAGGCCAGTCACATCCTCCCACAGGAACGGAGGCCCCCTCACCCTCTTCATACTACAAAACCTGCCACTCATCAACCCTGGTTGTCCACTCCATTCCCACATGCAGCCTCCGTGTGGCCCTGCTTCCTGTGCGGCGTCCTCCTTCCCCAGGCTGGCCGTATACATGACCCATAAATTGTTGTCAGTCTCATCTGTCCAGTGCTGGCAGCTAAGTGTCCAACATTCCCACCATCCTAGGGTGAACAAATAGCAATGAAAACATCATTACATTCTCTCTGCCCTGAGATGCATGGTGGCCTAGGCAAAGCCAGCAATGGGAGACACCCAGGAAAAGCACACAGGTCCAGACTGGGCCTAGGGCTCCGTCCCTGAGAAAGGCACTCTCCGCCAGGCTGCCCACAGCCAGGAGGTCTGAACCACTTCCACTTTTCTAGTCCTCTGATTAAAAAACAAAGACATTCCAAGATAGAGCTATAAACCTGTGGCATGTTTTAAAGACTTACATTTAACAAATTACTTCTTTCGACATTAAAATCTCACTTGCAATAATTCCTAAAGTCTGAATGTGAAAAGGTGGTTGTGAATGGGAGGCTTAGGTGCCTGCTCCCTGCCCTGGCACCAAGCTAGGTCCTGCACCCCATGGGGAGCACTGGGTCCACATGTGACTGGCCAGACCTGTCCCAGGGACCATTTGGCCAGGGCATCTCCAACTCCTTCTTTCTCCTGCCCTCCCTGCCCCTCCCCACCACACCCCCCGCCCCCCTCCCCCCCACATCCCGTCATCCTCCTGCTTTCAGACCTCTGAGCTATGGAGACCTGGCTGGACCAACTGCCCCCTGCTGGCCAGTTCTCTGCTTGCCCCTGGGACTTGCTGGGCTGTGGCTTACCAGGGGTGCCCAAATTCCAGCTCTCTGTCAGGGAAGCCAAATGACCTTGCCATCAAGCTGCTGGTATGGAGCAAAGCCTGGATTCATCAGGAAAGACTAAGGCCTTTTGTGAGAACTGAGGGATTGGCTTCATCTCTGTCTCCTGACAAACCCTGGAGCCTTGTGTAACCCCTCCTGAAGTCTGGCAGCCTACATTGCACAGGAACCCCTCCCCTAGGAGGCTCCACCCCTCCACAGCCTGCCTTGTAGGCATAGGTGGTCTCCCTGACCCTCTGAATCACGCAATGGCACCAACCAGGAACCAATGTACATCCATCATCCTGCTCCCATCACTCCTGCTGGCCAAAGATCTCAGCCCAGTGCTACCTGCTCAACATCCTTCATACACCCTGGTCTCAGAGAGACTTCAACTGACCCTTCCATCTCCTTCCACTGGCCTCAGCTGTTGCCAGATGTTTCCAGGGAGGTGGAGGAAGGTCTCAGCCATGGAGTATGGGTGCCTCTGGTCCTCAAGTAGTGTAGGCTCTGCTAGACAGTCCTTCTTTTATTCACTGCATACTCACTGCACACCTACTGCATGCCAAGCCCTGTGCAAGGGGTTAGCAACACGGGGAGAAACAAGCCGAACACTGCCCCTGCCCTCATGGAGCCTACAGTCTCACAAAGGTGGCAGACAGGCAGCAATACCAATGAGGACGCAATAATGATTAGAATCCGAGGTGCCCAAGAGAAACCCAGAGCCTTATGAGTGTGCCCTGGGGGCTGTCCTCCACTAGGGCAGAGGTGCAGAGGTTAGAGGAAGCCCACCTGCAGAAGTGAGGTCAGGATGCGAAGGTTGAGGGGAAGGGCAGTTAGGAGAGCAAGAAGAGGAAGGTGCTCTGGGCAGGGAGAGGACTACTGTGTGGAACCCAGGGCTGGTGCTTATGAAGTCCCAAAGGAAGGTGCCTGGGGTTGCGGTGTGAGAAGCACAGTGGAGGTTTGGGGGTGCTGAGAGCAGGCCAGAGCCAGCCCCCTAGCCCTGGGACATGGTCCACTTGAGTGAATTGCTCAAGCAAAATCCTCTGAGATTTTGGGGGTCCCACGGTCCCAGGACTGCCTCCGGCAGCTGGCTCCTTCCAAAACTGCCCCCACTGTGTCCTCCACTATCTCACGGTCTCCAAAGAGAAGCCAGTCAGAACAGAGGACCCAAAGATCAGCCCAGATGATGGACAGGGGCTGGGTAGGACCACAGGAGGGGGCTGGGGTGGCACTTCCCTCCGTGTAGCCAAAGCCGCTTCCAGGGGCTCCAACTCTGCTCCTCCAGGCCAGTCCTGGTGGTAATGACCACGGTGCGGAGTGGGCATGTGGGAGGAGGGTGCGAGCAGGGTGAGGGGCGCATGAAGCCAGGACTGCCTGCCGCACTCCAGACCCCCTGCCCCTCCCTGTACCACCAGCCTCACTAGTCACACCCCAGATGCTACTTACTGTCAGCTCTGCTACTGGGTAATTAGGCTCCCAGAGGTGCTATATTTAAGGTTCTGTCAGCACTGCTATTTATAAAATGCTGCTTCTCAGGCATGGATTGGAAGCTCAAGGGGAGCTGGGGGTGGTAAGCACAGTGCTCCTCCAGAACTCAGAGCCACTGGCAGCCCAGGTTCAGGGCCACAGAGCTGGTGGGAACATGTAGGGTCACCACGGTAGACACAGCCCAGCAACATAGCACCACCATCCTGGCTGCAGGGAGGCCAGTGTGCAGGGCAGGGCTGGTCTTCACCCACGCTGCTCTCTGCCTCACATTCCCTCATCCCCCTCCTGTCTTCAGTTGTTCAAACCCCACCGTCCTTCCGCATTCGGCTCAGCCGCCCCTCCCCCAGGCCTCCTTTGTGTCTGCAGCCCGCTTCACCTTGATGCCGCAGCTGGCTGTGTTCCTGGTTTACAGAAAGGCCTCTGCTCCACAGAGGCAAACAGCCAGGGGCTTTGTGTTTTATTTTCCTCTCATCCCCGCCTCCAAACGCACTCCACTGGATCTCCTTTCCTGTCGCTTGGAGACATCTCAGGCAAATCCTATAACTTTGGGGTCACTTCTCGCTGTAAGGATGATCTCATCTTCAGGTATTAAAAAGCCTTAGCCAGCCCCAGTTTAAATCCAAACTTTACACAACGGGAATGCACTTAACAAAGCTGAAATGTACAATTTTCAGTGGCCAAGATGGGGTCGGGGGGTAGGGATAAACCAGGAGTTCGGGATCGACATGTATTTACTGCATGTGTGCTGAGTCACTTCAGTTGTGTCTGACTCTTTGTGACCCCATGGACTGTAGCCCACCAGGCGCCTCTGCCCATGGGACTCTCCAGGCAAAAATACTGGAGTGGGTTGCCATGCCCTCCTCCAGAGGATCTTCCCAACCCAGGGATTGAACCCTCATCTCTTAGGTCTCCTGCATCGGCAGGCAGGTTCTTCACTGGTGCCACCTAGGAAGCCCGTGTACACGTTACTATCCAAAATAAATAACCAACTAGGACCTACGGTATAGCACAGGGAACTCGACTCAATATTCTGTAATAACCTAAATGGGAAAAGAATTTGAAAAAGAATAGACGTATAACTGAATCACTTTGCTGTTCACCTGAAGCTAAGATGACATTGTTCATCAACTATGCTCCAACATAAAATTTTAAAAAACAGGTTTTTGAAACAAAATGGTCAAGATGTTACATGTTATGTAATGTGTCATTTATCTCAATTAAGAATACATTTATTTAAGTTTCTTTTTTAAAAACTTTCACAACCAATTTTAGCCTTTTTGTAGCCCCTAACACAGGCCCGTGCCTCAACTCAGGAACCGGTGGTCAAGGCATGTCATGTAACTACCTGTGGAGAAAGAAGCAGAATCAACAGGAAGTATATACATGTGACAGAGAGGATGACTAAGGAACTGGCTCACGTGATTATGGAGACTGGCCAGCCAAAAATCTGATGTTCCAGTTCTAATGCCGTCAGGCAAGAGAATCTCTTACTCAAGAGAGAGTCTGCCTTTTGCTCCAGTCAGTCCACAGGGTGGATGAGGCCCATCCACGCTGGGGAGGGCAGTCTGCCTGACTCAGCCCACCAATTCACATGTTCATCTTATCCACAAACACCCTCGCAGACACACCAGAATAATGTTCGAATCAACAAGTGGGCACCATGGCCAGTCAGGTCAACACACAGCAAAGACAGCAGAAGAGAGTCAGGAGGCCCGGGTTCCACTGTTTCTGGCCCTTACTCCTTGCTTATCTCTCCAGGCCTGAGTTTCACATCTCAGAGGATGAAACAAGGCCTGTGAACCTCTCCGTCCGCTATAAAGTGCTCTACGCTATGTGAGCTGTGGTGGTGGTGGCGGCAATCATTTTGACTATTTTAGCTGCTCTTGGCAAATGGCCAGAAGGTTGCGGAAGGCCTTGGCAGGGTTCCTACCTGCAGCTGGGGTCATGGTGGGGGTGGAATAATTGCCAAATACCTTCCTGGCATGTTGATTTCCAGACGAGATTTATGGGCCCTGGGAGTCATTATTTCAGAGCAACTTAACAAAAAAAAAAGAAAGTAACCACGGCCTCATCATAAGCACTTATTTCACTGGAAAGTTGTTTGCAAAACACAACAGACATCAATAATGATGTTCACGGAGTTGTAAATCTTCTAAGCCTGCCTTCCCTTCCTGGGGACTAAGGCACTTGATTTGGTTCTCAAAGAGCTCAGAAGTTTCCAAATAGATAACAGAATCCCAGAGTCCATTAAGCAAGGTAATTTACAATAGTGGCAGGCCAAATTCAGGGAAATGCATTAGAGCAGCTTCCCATTTGGCTTGTAGAAAAGACATTATTCCGAGCACACACACAATGAATGCTGTTAGGCGACAATGAGGACACTGGTTAGCTCTCCCAATGAGTTTATTTACCCTCCTCACCGTGCAGTGCATTAAGTTTGAGTGATAGTTGTACCACCAGATGAGATTCTCAAACCCTTGACTAGACACCTGGGACCTCATTTCCAACCCATTAAATAGGCATCACTGGACATTGTAACAAGGAGAAAGCAACTTCACGTAGAGCTCTGACTCAGACCTTAAGCCATCCCTGGTCAAAGGTGTGCAATAAAAAAACAATTTCAAACTTTGTACTTCAAGAGATCCTAGAGAGAGTTTGCTGCTGCTGCTGCTAAGTCGCTTCAGTCCTGTCTGACTCTGTGCGACCCCATAGACGGCAGCCCACCAGGCTCCCCCGTCCCTGGGATTCTCCAGGCAAGAACACTGGAGTAGGTTGCCATTTCCTTCTCCAATGCATGAAAGTGAAAAGTGAAAGTGACATCACTCAGTCGTGTCTGACTCTTAGCGAACCCATGGACTGCAGCCTACCAGGCTCCTCCATCCATAGGAGGGGGAGAGAATTAAACACAAACTGATGACTGTGAAATTGCTCCTTTTTTGTTTCATTTTTCATGTTTTAAATGACAACCAAAAGTTTGGCTCTGTTCTCTGCTGCTCTGTCAACCTCCTGGAGTGCACTGCATCTCTAGGTGTCATCAGGACAGGAATCTCCCACCCAAAGAAAAAACTAAATCACACTTGCTTTTCTGTGATTCACTTGTGGAACAACCCAAACAGATAGAACAGATGCTAATCTATTGAAATAATTCAGTCAAGTTTGCCGGGAGAAATATCAATAACCTCAGATATGCAGATGACACCACCCTTATGGCAGAAAGTGAAGATGAACTAAAAAGCCTCTTGATGAAAGTGAAAGAAGAGAGTGAAAAAGTTGGCTTAAAGCTCAACATTCAGAAAACGAAGATCATGGCATCTGGTCCCATCACTTCATGGAAAATAGATGGGGAAACAGTGGAAACAGTGTCAGAGTTTATTTTTTGGAGCTCCAAAGTCACTGCAGATGCTGACTACAGCCATTTCAATATATGGCAAAACCAGTACAATATTGTAAAGTTAAAAAATAAAATAAAATTTAAAAAAATAAAAGACACTTACTCCTTGGAAGGAAAGTTATGACCAACCTAGATAGCATATTCAAAAGCAGAGACATTACTTTGCCAACAAAGGTCCGTCTAGTCAAGGCTATGGTTTTTCCAGTGGTCATGTATGGATGTGAGAGTTGGACTGTGAAGAAAGCTGAGCACTGAAGAATTGATGCTTTTGAACTATGGTGCTGGAGAAGACTCTTGAGAGTCCCTTGGACTGCAAGGAGATCCAACCAGTCCATTCTGAAGGAGATCAACCCTTGGATTTCAGCTTCAGCATCATATATCTGAAGCTGAAGCTGAAACTCCAGTACTTTGGCCACCTCATGTGAAGAGTTGACTCATTGGAAAAGACTCTGATGCTGGGAGGGATTGGGGGCAGGAGGAGAAGGGGACAACAGAGGATGAGATGGCTGGATGGCGTCACTGACTCGATGGACGTGAGTCTGGGTGAACTCCGGGAGTTGGTGATGGACAGGGAGGCCTGGCGTGCTGCAATTCATGGGGTCGCAAAGAGTCGGACACGACTGAGCAACTGAACTGAACTGAACTGAGTAGTTACTGAGCTCCTATTGTATATCTTTGTTGCAGAGGACAGAAAAGCAACTCTAACTTAAACAAAGCAATGAATTTATTGGTAATTGGGCTTGATCAGTAAATTAACTCTTTCTCTGCCTGTTGACTCAGTGTCATGAGGAGCCCAAAATGGCCAGATGGCAGTCTCAACTTCCAAGTCTACTGTGTGACTGTTATGTTTGTTGGTGAAAGCTTTTCTCCCTTGGAAATCAAGACTTCAAAACAACCTGGGCCCAGAGTTGCAGGACCATGAAGCAAAAATCATCTGAGTGAGTTACTGTATATAGAAATGAAGGGAGACACCCCCACAGTCACTCTCTTGATTCTTAGATCCCTGTATACTGGCTGGAGGAGAAACAGTGCTATAATTGGTCCTTGATTCAGAGTGTACATTGCATGGTATAAGACAGAATCCCAATCATTCAGAATGTTATCTCCCAACTGGTACCATACATGAATCCCCGTATGCCAATCCACTGTCATATTGAGCTGAATTATTGAATTTTCCAATTTTGTAAGTCAAAAACAATTGAATAATGATGATTTCACATGTTTCAACCTACTTTCAGGCAGCTACTTCTCAACAATGGGTTACATGGTAAGACCAGTGAATTCCATAGGCATGTATCCATTGCTGTGTCTCTTTCACAGTGAAATGAGTTCCTTAGTAGGAAGCACGTCCCTGAGTATTTTACAGTGAACAAGGCATTCTATATGTCCGTTATTGGTGGTGCCAGCAGGAGGCAGGGAAGACAAATCCATACCCAGAAAACCGTCTATTTCAGAGAGAACAAATGGCTGTCCCCATGATCAGATCAGTCGCTCAGTCGTGTCTGACTCTTTGCGACCCCATGAATCGTAGCACGCCAGGCCTCCCTGTCCATCACCAACTCCCGGAGTTCACCCAGACTCACGTCCATCGAGTCAGTGATGCCATCCAGCCATCTCATCCTCTGTCGTCCCCTTCTCCTCCTGCCCCCAATCCCTCCCAGCATCAGAGTCTTTTCCAATGAGTCAGCTCTTCGCATGAGGTGGCCAAAGTACTGGAGCTTCAGCTTTAGCATCATTCCTTCCAAAGAAATCCCAGGGCTGACCTTCAGAATGGACTGGTTGGATCTCCTTGCAGTCCAAGGGACTCTCAAGAGTCTTCTCCAGCACCACAGTTCAAAAGCATCAATTCTTCAGCGCTCAGCCTTCTTCACAGTCCAACTCTCACATCCATACATGACCACAGGAAAAACCATAGCCTTGACTAGACAGACCTTTGTTGGCAAAGTAATGTCTCTGCTTTTGAATATGCTATCTAGGTTGGTCATAACTTTCCTTCCAAGGAGTAAGCATCTAGAGGTCATATATCCCATGGAATATTGATGTATCAGGGTCTCAGCATTGGTCTCTACTGCTGGCAGGTTAAGCACTCAGCAGTGCTGGGATAACCAGATCAGTCGTGGAGCAGACAAGCCCAGGTTTTGAGTCCATGTGTAGTCTCGTTCCTTCCACTATGGGCGCTTGGTTCATGGGCATTGAGCAAGCACTGGGAACACTGGGGAAAGAGGTTGACTAACTTTATAGAAGATATCACCATGTCTACCTTATTACTGAAAGCCTCCTTTGCAGTGGATATAATTTGGTGAGGATTCACATGGGATAAAGCCATTTTCATGCCTTGTGTCCTTCCTGAGAGGGAGGGATGGAGGGACCTGGGAGGGAGGGAGGGAGATAGATTGATAGGTAGGATGATAGAATATATCTTTTATCCAATGCCGTGTAGGGCCACCTAAGATGGATGGGTCATGGTAGAGAGTTCTGAGTGGAGAAGGCAATGGCACCCCACTCCCAGTACTCTTGCCTGGAAAATTCCATGGACAGAGAAGCCTGGTAGGCTGCAGTCCATGGGGTCACCAAGAGTCGGACACGACTAAGTGACTTCACTTTCACTTTTCACTTTCATACATAGGAGAAGGCAATGGCACCCCACTCCCAGTACTCTTGCTTGGAAAATCCCATGGACGGGGGAGCCTGGTGGGCTGCGGTCCATGGGGTCGCACAGAGTTGGACACGACTGAAGCGACTTAGCAGCAGCAGCAGCAGCAGCAGAGAGTTCTGAGAAAACATGGTCCACTGGAGAAGGTAATAGCAAACCACTTCAGTATTCTTGCCTTGAGAACCCCATGAACAGTATGAAAAGGCAAAAAGATAGGACACTGAAAGATGAACTCCCCAGGTTGGTAGTTGCCCAATATGCTACTGGAGATCAGTGGAGAAATAACTCCAGAAAGAATGAAGAGATGGAACCAAAGCGAAAACAACACCCAGTTGTGGATGTGACTGGTGACAGAAGTAAAGTCCGATGCTGTAAAGAACAATATTGCATAAGAACCTGGAATGTTAGGTCCATGAATCAAGGCAAGCTGGAAGTGGTCAAACACGAGACAGCAAGAGTGAACATCAACATTTTAGGAATCAGTGAACTAAAATGGACTAGCATGGGTGAATTTAGTTCAGATGACCATTATATCTACTACTGTGGGCAAGAATCCCTTAGAAGAAATGGAGTAGCCATCATGGTCAACAAAAGAGCCTGAAATGCAGTACTTGGTTGCAATCTCAAAAACAATAGGATGATTTCTGTTCGTTTCCAACGCAAACCATTCAATATCATGGTAATCCAAGTCTATACCCCACCCTGTAATGCTGAAGTAGCTGGAGTTAAACAGTTCTATGAAGACCTATAAGACCTTCTAGAACTAAAACCCAAAAAAGATGTTCTTTTCATTATAGGGGACTGGAATGCAAAAGTAGGAAGTCAAGAGATACATGGAGTAACAGCCAAATTTGGCCTTGGAGTACAAAATGAAGCAGGGCAAAGGCTAACAGAGTTGTGCCAAGAGAACACACTGGTCATAAAAAACAACCTCTTCCAACAACACAAGAGAAGATTCTACACATGGACATCACCAGATGGTCAAAACTGAAATCAGATTTATATTCTTTGCAGCCAAAGATGGAGAAGCTCTATACAGTCAGCAAAATCAAGAACAGGAGCTGACTGTGGTCAGATCATGAACTCCTTATCGCCAAATTCAGACTTAAAGAAAGTAGGGAAAACCACTAGACCATTCAGGTATGACTAAATCAAACCCCTTACAATTATATAGTGGAAGTGTCAAATAAATTCAAGGGATTAGATCTGATAGACACAGTGCTTGAAGAACTATGGACAGAGGTTCGTGACCTTGTACAGGAGGCAGTGATCAACACCATCCCCAAGAAAAAGAAATGCAAAAAGGCAAAATGGTTGTCTAAGGAGGCCTTACAAATAGCTGAGAAAAGAAGAGAAGCTTAAAGGCAAAGGAGAAAAGGAAAGATATACCCATTTGAATGTAGAGTTCCAAAGGAGAGATGAGAAAGCGTTCCTCAGTGATCAATGCAAAGAAATAGAAGAAAACAATAGAATGGGAAAGACTAGCAATCTCTTCAAGAAAATTAGCAATATCAAGGGAACATTTCATGCAAAGATGGGCACAATAAAGGACAGAAATGGTATGGACCTAACAGAAGCAGAAGATATTAAGAGGTGGCAAGAATACACAGAAGAACTATACAAAAAAGATCTTCATTACCCAGATAACCATAATGGTGTGATCACTCATCTAGAGCCAGACATCCTGGAATGCAAAGTCAAGTGGGCCTTAGGAAGCATCACTATGAAAAAGCTAGTGGAGGTGATGGAATTCCAGTTGAGCTATTTCAAATCCTAAAAGATGATGCTATGAAAGTGTTGCACTCAATATGCCAGCAAATTTGAAAAACTCAGTAGTGGCCACAGGACTGGAAAAGGTCAGTTTTCATTCCAATCCCAAAGAAAGGCAATGCCAGAGTGTTCAAACTACCTCACAATTGCTCTCATCTCACATGCTAGTAAAGTAATGCTCAAAATTCTCCAAGTGAGGCTTCAACAGTACATGAACCGTGAACTTTCAGATGTTCAAACTGGATTTAGAAAAGGCAGAGGAACCAGAGATCAAATTGCCAACATCCGCTGGATCATCAAAAAAGCAACAGAGTTCCAGAAAAACATCTATTTCTGCTTTATTGATTATGCCAAAGCCTTTGACTGTGTGGGTCATAATAAACTGTGGAAAATTCTTAAAGAGATGGGAATACCAGACTACCTGACCTGCCTCCTGAGAAATCTGTATGCATGTCAAGAAGCAACAGTTAGAACCAGACATGGAACAACAGACTGGTTCCAAATTGGGAAAGGAATACGTCAAGGCTGTATATTGTCACCCTGCTTATTTAACTTATATGGAGAATACATCATGCGAAATGCCGGGCTGGATGAAGCACAAGCTGGAATCAAGATTGCCAGGAGAAATATCAATAACCTCAGATATGCAGATGACACCACCCTTATGGCAGAAAGTGAGAAGGAACTAAAGAGACTCTTGATGAAAGTGAAAGAGGAGAATGAAAAAGTTGGCTTAAAGCTCAACATTCAGAAAACTAAGATCATGGCATCTGGTCCCATCACTTCATGGCAAATAGATGGTGAAACAATGGAAACAGTGAGAGACTTTATTTTCTTGGGCTCCAAAATCACTGCAGATGGTGACTGCAGCCACAAAATTCAAAGACGCTTGCTCCTTGGAAGAAAAGCTTTGACCAACCTAGACAGCATATTAAAAAGCAGAGACATTACTTTGTCAACAAAGGTCCATCTAGTCATAGCTATGGTTTTTCTAGTAGTCATGTATGGATGTGAGAGTTGGACTATAAAGAAAGCTGAGAGCCGAAGAATTGATGCTTTTGAACTGTGGGGTTGGAGAAGACTCTTGAGAGTCCCTTGGACTGCAAGGAGATCAAATCAGTCAATCCTAAAGGAAATCAGTCCTGAATATTCATTGGAAGGACCGATGCTGAAGTTGAAACTCTAATACTTTGGCCACCTGATGCAAAGAACTGACCCATTGGAAAACACCCTGATGCTGGAAAAGATTGAAGGCAGGAGAAGGGGACGACAGAGGATGAGATGGTTGGATGGCATCACCAACTCAATGGACATGAGTTGAGCAGGCTCCAGGAGTTGGTGATGGACAGGGAGGCCTGGCATGCTGCAGTCTATGGGGTCACAAAGAGCTGGACGAAACTGAGCAACTGAACTGACCTGACCTCTTATCTAAACCTCTACCAATTTCTGATCTTGTTCTTTCCCAGTCCCTGACCATCCCGTCAAACTGTCGGCCACTGCCCATTAACTACAGTAGATTCACCCTTGTGAACACCTCTGAGCCCAGAGAAGATGGTCAGCCACAGGAGGTTCTCGAAGCTCTGTCCTCTTGGAGGATTTCTCTTCACCTCTTTCTTTCAGAGACATTCCTACCCTAGCAATCCTCTTCCACAACGTGCCAGCATATCCTGGAGACCCTTTAGCAAATGAGGCCCTTCTTTTTCTCTCATTCAAGTAGTTATAAAGAAACTCCCCCATTTGGCCATAGGTGTGGACTGAGGGAGAGAAGGCAATGCACTAAGAGCATCTGCTCACTTACTCATGTACCTTACCTGTACTTGCTGGTTTCCTCAGCAACCACTTCCACCTGAAGGACTGCTGCTATGGAAGCCCAGGCCATGGCTGTGGTCATATAGAACCCAGTGCATGACAGGTAGTTCAGGGTACATGTTCACTGACATTAGGAATTTAGTTTACCAGGGCCTGAGAGGAAATCGGGAGTCTTTTTCCAATGGAGAACAGTTATTTGCATTAAAAAGTATGGCTTTTTTTTTGTTTTTTAATTCTAAGTGTCTCTGCCTTGATTATTATCCTTTTGGGGTTTACTAGAGTCTCTGTGAAGTGTCCTATTTACCACAGACACTTGCTAGGTCCTAAAGCCCAGTCTCAGAGCCTCTGTGCTGCTGCCTGGACCTCCTGCAGAGTCTTCTCTTGCTCTGGGCTCTGTGCAAAAAAAAAAAAAAAAACCTATAAATTAATAAATAGGTCCAAGTAGCACACTCAAATTTTTTTTCAAATGTTGTATATATTGCTTCCAAGATCTAAAGAGGCCCCTCAAGCATTGTGCCTCCTTAAAAGCAAGGGGCAACTTTCCTTTCACTTTGAAGAGTTTTCATGAGGTTAATCTCTCATCCTCTGGCCCATATGTGTCTTTCTAAGGGTTCTAAGATACTAAGTACTTCCTGCTTATTTGGTCCAATCAGCAAGCTGTCATCAGTGAAACATATCTGTGTGATGCTCTGTGGAATGCTATGATCAAGATCTCTACTATCTATATTATGGTAAGTAGCAGGGAAGATGACATAATCCTGAGATGACACTAGAAAGGTGCCCTGTTGGCAGTACCTGACAGGTAAAATCCAAAGTACCTGGCAGATCATACCAAGTACCAGGGGCTGTGTTGATTTGTTCCAATAAAAATGCCACAACTGGAATGGTGGCTGCAACCAGAATTACCAGCAAATCTACCTTTATGATCATCCATAGTAATTTTCCAAGATCCCCTTGCTTTCTGCATGGATCAAATATACGACCAGTTAAATGGGCATATGATAGAAACCACTGCCTCTACATCTTTCAAGACTTTTTGATGCTAATCTCTGAAATCCTCCCCCTACCCTCCACCAACCCCTCCAAGAATGCAATACTGGTTTTCCTACCATCCTTGCAGGAAAGGGAAACTGTATTAGCTATCACTTCACAGGTCAGGGAGCTAGTGTGATGATTCTGCCAATTGCTGAGTATACCTATGCCAATTACACATTTAGAGACCAAGGCAACATCACAGAGCAGGGCCATGGACCCGGTGTGAGATGAAGATTGTCCAAAACCTCACTGATCACCTGAACGTCATAAACCTTTTCTGTGACTGGTAGACTATAGCGACATGTTGAATCCCCAGGAATTAGCAAAGATTAAGTTTCAGTTTCATGAGAAACGCTGGACTGGAAGAAGCACAAGCTGGAATCAAGATTGCCAGGAGAAATATTAATAACCTCAGACATGCAGATGACACCACCCTTATGGCAGAAAGTGAAGAGGAACTAAAAAGCCTCTTGAGGAAAGTGAAAGTGGAGAGTGAAAAAGTTGGCTTAAAGCTCAACATTCAGAAAATGAAGATCATGGCATCCGGTCCCATCACTTCATGGGAAATAGATGGGGAAACAGTGGAAACAGTGTCAGAGTTTATTTTTTTGGGCTCCAAAATCACTGCAGATGGTGATTGCAGCCATGAAATTAAAAGACACTTACTCCTTGGAAGGAAAGTTATGACCAACCTAGATAGCATATTCAAAAGCAGAGACATTACTTTGCCAACAAAGGTCCGTCTAGTCAAGGCTATGGTTTTTCCTGTGGTCATGTATGGATGTGAGAGTTGGACTGTGAAGAAGGCTGAGTGCCAAAGAATTGATGCTTTTGAACTGTGGTGTTGGAGAAGACTCTTGAGAGTCCCTTGGACTGCAAGGAGATCCAACCAGTCCATTCTGAAGGAGATCAGCCCTGGGATTTCTTTGGAAGGAATGATGCTAAAGCTGAAACTCCAGTACTTTGGCCATCTCATGTGAAGAGTTGACTCATTGGAAAAGACTCTGATGCTGGGAGGGATTGGGGGCAGGAGGAGAAGGGGACAACAGAGGATGAGATGGCTGGATGGCATCACTGACTCGATGGACATGAGTCTGGGTGAACTCCGGGAGTTGGTGATGGACTGGGAGGCCTGGCGTGCTGCGATTCATGGGGTCGCAAAGAGTCGGACACGACTGAGCGACTGAACTGAAGTTTCAGTTTCAAGTTGCCCCCAAAGGATTACATATTTCCTTAGTCCACATCACCCCAGTAAATGGCTCTGGGTTCCCTTGGGGAAAGTACGGGAGCACAAGGCACTGCTGCAAATTTCTTCCTCAAAAGGACTAAGGATCCCTCTTCAGTCATGTAGTTTCAGGTATGTGACCTGGCATAGATCTGAAAAACTGTAAGAGAGACCATGGCTATTCATGGTGCGTTCTGCAGTCAGGCTTCTGGCCACTGGACCTCATTTTTCCTACTATGCAGAATAAGTAGTATTTGAGTATGCTGCCCATCTACTTCATCTCTAGGAGCACCATGATAGAGCAGCTATCAACCAAAA
This sequence comes from Bos indicus, assembly GCF_029378745.1. Taxonomy (NCBI): domain Eukaryota; kingdom Metazoa; phylum Chordata; class Mammalia; order Artiodactyla; family Bovidae; genus Bos; species Bos indicus. The sequence continues at coordinate 45,322,946 of NC_091766.1, forward strand.
TGTCCATGAACAAAATATTCTGATTAACATACTGAATATGTGGGAAAGAGGAAGACACCAGAGTCACGAATGCCATCTGGCATTGGCTTTCTCTGGTCCCAACTGATGTTGAAAGCTGGTGTTCTCTGGACACTACCTTCCTCTCATGAATGCTTTGTGGATTCTTTAGAGACCAACTTGGGAACATTTAGTTGCATTTTCCTTTAGATGTCTTCTGATTTCTTCCCTCCCTCAATCTGTGGGAATGTGTGGGTCTATCTGTCTCTAGGATTGCCTTCCCCTCCTAGTCTATCTTTTTAGACCAGCCCTCTGCCCCTATGCCCACGTCTGGTCTTTAAGAACATTTTCACATCAGTGGCCTTGATTGTGGCAAAAGCATTGTTGTTGCTGTTTGGTCACTAAGTCATATCTGACTCTTTGTAGCCCACCAGGCTCCTCTGTCCATGGGATTTCCCAGGCAAGAACACTGGAGTCGCCATTGGGAAGTTGCCATTTCCTTCTCCAGGGGATCTTCCTGATCCAGGGATTAAACCCATGTCTCCTCTGTTGGCAGGTGGATTCCTTACTACCGAGCCACCGGGGAAGCCCTGGCAGAAGCACAGCTCCAAATGTACCTCACAGCTCTCTCTCCCTCTCCTTCCTTCCCTTTCTCTCTCCCATGTCTTCTCCTTTCCTTGTGATTCCTCTTCACATCCACGCCTTCTATCTCACATTTAGACTCTTCAGGTGTCTATCCAGACCCCCAACTCCAGAGACCACACGGAGGTGATTTTCCTACAAGTGATCTTAGCAAAACCCCTCCTGCTAGACTTGCTGGGCTTGGGACCCAGGATGAAACTTAGATAGAAAACCCATTTCAACAACCTGCCACATATCCATAGATGATTACATAAGCATGAACTGTCTCTAGAATGATACACAAGAACAGTGATCATACAGGGGAGAGGAACAAGGGACAGAAGTGGGAAAGAAATTTAGTTTTCACTATTCACCATATTATACTATTTGAAAAAAAAAGTAAGATCATGGCATCCAGTCCCATTACTTCATGGCAAATAGAGGCAGAAAAAGTGGAAGCATTGTCCTGGGCTCCAAAATCACTGCAGATGGTGACTGCAGCCATGAAATTAAAAGATGCTCGCTCCTTGGAAGAAAATCTATGACAAATGTGGACAGCATATTACAAAGCAGAGACATCACTTTGCCAACAAAGGTCTGTATCGTCAAAGCTACAGTTTTTCCAGTAGTCATGTACAGATCTCAGAGTTGGTCCATTAAGAAGGCTGAGTGCCAAAGAATTGATGCTTTCAAACTGGTGCTGGAGAAGACTCTTGAGAGTCCCTTGGACTGCAAGGAGATCAAACCAATCAATCCTAAAGGAAATCAACCCTGAATATTCACTGGAAGGACTGATGCTGAAGTTGAGGCTGCAACACTTTGGCCACCTGATGTGAAGACTTGACTCATTGGAAGACTCTGATGCTGGGAAAGATTGAAGGCAGGAGGAGAAGGGTATGACAGAGGATGAGATGGCTAGATAGCATCACCAACTCAATGAACATGAATTTGAGCAAACTCTGGGAGATAATGGAGGATAGAGGAGCCTGGCATGCTACAGTCCATGGTGCTGCAAAGAGTCGGACATGACTTAGTGACTGAACAACTGTTGTTAATTAATCTTTCATGTAGATGACTTAGCAAATTTTTTAAATGCAAATTAACCTATCACATTTTAAAATAAAAAAATTTTTAAGTGACCTCCTTGCTTCTGATCTCACTGGACAGTCTTCTCAGACAGAGACATGCAGAGTCTCAACTCAGGAGCTATGTGGTCTTGGAGAAAGGTGCTAATGAACCAAAAAAAGCCCACTGTTGACTCGAGAGGGCCCCTGGCCCAGCTTCCCCATCTGCTAGGCACTTGCCTGGCCATCCTCCCTGAATTCCAGGGAGTCAATCCATCCATCACATCCAAGTGTGGCAGAACACCTTTCTCAAGCCTGAAGGGCACGGTCGTTCCTCCCTCCTCTGACTGTGCAGGGCAGGCGATGCTATACTTCCCAAGTTTCAGGGCCTCCAGATCACGCAAGTAGCTGGGATACTAAGGGGTCTGAAGCGTGTCTCCTGCTCCCCAGCCAGCCTCCTCTGAGCCTCGTCCCCCAGATTCTGCCTGAGCAACATCCTCCCTGAAAAACCTCTGACTGAACCTCTCCACACCTCCGAGTCTATCTTGCATCATGGGGACACTGTCGCCTCAGTTGCTCAGTCACGTCTGCCTCTTTGCGGCCCATGCACTGCAGCATGCCAGGCTTCCCTGTCCTTCACTGTCTCCTGGAGTCTGCACAGATTCACATCCATTGAGTCACTGATGCTATCTAACCATCTCATCTTCTGTCATCCTCATCTCCTTAACATTACAAATAGTATATAAAATACATGTATAATATCATATGTATATATATATAGCAGTTATATCATAAAGTCTCTTGTGAAAATTCAATTGAATAATCTATGTGAAGAACCTAGCTAGTGTTAAAGTGGTCAAAACTGTCAGTTATCATTATTACCCTTATTACTATTATTATTTTAATACACAGAGTACACGAACAACCCCAACTCATCTACCAGGTAGGACACAAGTGCTCCTCAGTAGCAGCTCAGGCAGCGAAAGGCAAGTCTCTCAAAATGGACTTGGAGTGAACAGGCATGCACACAATTTCCTTGAACTCAAGCCCGTCTACAGTAAAAGCCAGTTTGGGTGGGGCCTGGTGGTACGGAGCAAGAGGCCTCAAGTGTGGGCACTGCCTTGAACGTGCAGACATTTTACCATTACAACACTTCCTGATTGATCTCTTCACTCTGGCTGCCAGGAGGTAGATGGTTGAGGGGTGGAGGGAGCAGGCTGTGATAGATTGGCATTTTCTTTTCACAGGGGCCTAGAGAATAGGCATGGGATTTGGAGAAGCTACAAAGATAACTCAGGGCGGCTTTGAACATCTGAACTGAAAGCACTTCTGAAGCCAAGAGGTTGGGCAGCGACACTGATCTTTAAGTTCATCAGAACTAATACCTCCGATGTGGGTTGTACTGAGGGACCCGGGATCTGAACTCCTCAGGGAAGTCAGCCAGGGATCTCCCAGCCCATCTTTGCAGGGGACCAGAGGGACAAAAATCCTTCCCAAAGCAATGAGTCAGCGTTCAGAGTCCGGAGCAGATCCTGGTGTTGGCAGACCTGTCAGTGGAGTCATTTCTGGGAGGTTCTTGCCTGTTCCTCAAGCAGGAGACAACGGCCAGAGCTGGGTCAACAGAAACTTCTCAGAGCAGAAGCCAGCTCATACGTTACGTTCTCACCGAGGTCTTCCACAAGTAAGAAAGGTCAGGCTGACACAACTACATCCCAGGCTATGAAAAAGATAGGGTTTTTTCACAGGCTTTTACCTGAGCAACCCTTGACAGCTAGAGATTTGCCTACTGAAACCAGTGCCCCATGTGGCCAATTGGTCTCTCAAAAGCAGTACCATCCACTAATGCGTATAACACATCTGGGGATCTGCACCTCCTCAATCTCTAGCTCCTAACAAGTGGCTGTCTGATTTGGGAACCATCTGCATATCCCTAAGGAAGCAAGGTGTCAAGGACTTGCCATGGAATCAGCACAGTCCACTGAGGCCCAAGCCATCTCTCCAAGCTCCTGCCTGCCCTTTGCTCTCCTTGGAGTCAGTAGAGCTGCAGACCAAATACAGAATGACTTGACATTGAAACCAATAGACCCCAAGTGCCTGAGGCTGGAGGGAAAGGGGAGCGAGAGTTGCACAGCCTTTTACTCTGTCAGTCGGAGCCTTGGACCCACTGTCAAAGCCAGAAGCCCTCTTCCAGGATCTTCAGAAACTGAAGCTTCAGTTTTCCTGAGAACACAGGTGAAGGAGGGTCCCCTTTAAGGTGTAGTCACACTGCCCCCTGCTGGACAAAATGCAGAATGACAATAAGGCCAGCCACAGCCAGCGTTTGTAGACATCGGCCTACAAGAGTCAGCTGTGGGCAAGTCACCAGGTGTACAGTAAGGGCTCGATACATGTTAGTCATTGTTACCATAGCTGTTTAGTTTCTGTCATTGTTGTCAGTGTTGGCATACAGTAAGCACTCTGGGAAGTCAGAGTGGCCTGAGACGGGTGGTGAAGCAGGGGTCCAGAAGGACTTCAGATGTGTGGGAGTTAGAAGAGCTGAAGGGGGACCGTGAGCCAGGGCAGACTTGGGACGCTTCAGGTGAGGCAGCGTGACATGCTCCACTTCCTGACCTTGCCTTGGCCATCTCAGTGACCAGAAGGACAGCTTCCGCAAGGGTGAGCCCTGCGTGCAGGGCCCCTCCTCGAGTTTACAGAAGTGGCACACGCCTGCACACCATCACTTACGACACTGTTGCCTGCAATAGCACTTCCCACTCCAGGGACGGCCCGGCCCCAACCAGCCAGGGCAAGCACCTGTGGGTGCAGAGTCCCTCAACCCCTTTCCACGAGCAAACCCTCTGCAAACTCGGCTGTCCCCCGTACTACACACGTCAGCTGAGCTGACCCAGTGCAATCTGAGCTGTAGCAGACCAAAACTTCAAGTGAGCTAACATGACCTTGCTGTTTTCATTTCCATCAAGATAAGAAGATGCCAAGATAAGTAACTGTCAGAGTTAATACTTTAACAATGCAATAGGCCTTGTAATTAAAAATAAGCTGAAGGAGACCACAAAGTGATTGTAGTATTGTTTCAAGGGCCAATTATATTTTTTTTAAAAGCTGCCTCTCACTCTGATGGGAGAGTGAGAAGGGAGAAATTGAACTCATTAGGGCTGAGAGCAGTTCATGTACCATGAAAACCCAGTCCTCAAAGTCTGATCTATGGGAAAGCTTTGGATCCATTTGGCCAATACTGGCTCATAGCTCCATATATTTTTGCCATTCATTAATTTGTCATCTTTGGTTTTGTTTGTTTTTGTTTTGTTTGAGTCAGAACTGTGAACTCCCCCTTGTCTCCCTGTCCCCAACCCTCCTCCCCTTCTGGTACATTCCTGGAGAGTCCAAAGCTCCGTTTCTAAGCCTTGGTCCCATTACTCCCTGGTGATCATGGCTGGTGTTACCAAAGAGCTTACTTGTTTTGTACAACAGAGAAGGTTATGGAACAGGGTTCCCTTTCTTGACTAGCACTCACACCTCTTCTGAGAGAGAACTCGCAGGCGTTATAAACACCGCCCCGGAATGCGGCAACTGTGATTTCTGTCACCACCTAGAGGTGGTGCTGACTAGCTTCCCTCTGCTCCTCTGGGCGGTCTCCAGTTCCTGTTGTTCAGCTGTTCAGTCATGTCCTACTCTTTGCAACCCAATGGACTGCAGCCTGCCAGGCTTCCCTGTCCTTCACCATCTCCTGGAGCTTGCCCAAACTCATGTCCATTGAGTCAGTGATGCCATCCAACCATCTCATCCTCTGTCATCCCCTTCTCCTGCCTTCAATCTTTCCCAGCATCAGGGTCTTTTCCAATGAGTCAGCTCTTCGCATCAGGTGGCCAAAGTATTGGAGCTTCAACTTCAGCATCAGTCCTTCCAATGAATACTCAGGATTGATTTCCCTTAGGATTCACTGGTTTGATCTCCTTACAGTCCAAGGGTCAGAGCTCCTGAGTCAACCCCATTCCAGCCACAGGCTATATACCACATAGTCCACTTACTTCCACCTAGAGAACCTCCTCTAAGCTACCTTTTCCAGACCTAATTGTTTTATTTTTAAATCCATAAATTTCTATCACAATTAATTCTAACCATGATATTATAGACTTTGTTTCCCTCACACACACAAAAAAATATCTGTTTCCTTAAAAATCTAAGCCTGCCTGTGGACAGACACCATGTTGGTAAGCAGCACCATCATGCCAGGACATTGGACATATGGGAAAAGGGGCTGTGCGGCCTGGTGGGAGGAGCAGAGAGAGAAGATGGGGAAACCAGGACAAGGAATGGTAAGGGTATTGTCCAGGCGCACAGGCCTGGGCAGCATCTGACCTCACACTGGAAGGTTTATCCACCAATGTGGCCAAGAGAGCCTCAAAACTACACCCAGTGGGCAAGAAAGCCCTGCCTGCCTTCCCTTACTCTACAGCTCCAGACCCGCTAAGCCAGAGGGCTCACAGAACATGACCAAGGATGGAAGTCAGGGATGTATTTGTAAAACTAACAATAAGCAAGCCCAGAAATCATCTGTGGAAACATAGGAAGTCTCTGGAGTCTCAGGACCCTTAGATGCTGCAGAGACCTCCCTTCAACAGAAACTGAATTTTCAGAGAAAATATCAAGACATTATTTGAGGATGGAGATTCACTTATTCAAAGAACACACAAGCAATCCCACTGCTGGGCGTACACACTGAGGAAACCAGAAGGGAAAGAGACACGTGTACCCCAATGTTCATCGCAGCACTGTTTATAATAGCCAGGGCATGGAAGCAACCTAGATGTCCATCAGCAGATGAATGGATAAGAAAGCTATGGTACATATACACAATGGAGTATTACTCAGCCATTAAAAAGAATACATTTGAATCAGTTCTAATGAGGTGGATGAAACTGGAGCCTATTATACAGAGTGAAGTAAGCCAGAAAGAAAAACACCAATACAGTATACTAACGCATATATATGGAATTTAGAAAGATGGTAACAATAACCCTGTGTACGAGACAGCAAAAGAGACACTGATGTATAGATCAGTCTTATGGACTCTGTTGGAGAGGGAGAGGGTGGGAAGATTTGGGAGAATGGCATTGAGACATGTATAATATCATGTATGAAACGAGTTGCCAGTCCAGGTTCGATGCACGATACTGGATGCTTGGGGCTGGTGCACTGGGACGACCCAGAGGGATGGTATGGGGAGGGAGGAGGGAGGAGGGTTCAGGATGGGGAACACACGTATACCTGTGGCGGATTCATTTCGATATTTGGCAAAACTAATACAATATTGTAAAGTTTAAAAATAAAATAAAATAAAAAAAAAAAGAACACACAGATCCACAAATGTTCACCCTGGCCAATGGTCTCCCTGCTCCAGGGTGAGGCTAAATAGCACCTAAAATAGAGATTCCCTGTTTCTACCTGCCGGAAACCTACCTACAGACTGAGGGTCCTGAGAGGGCAAGAAGAGAGAGTCCAGTCCCAGGAGTAACTCAGAAATGGAGTCCAGGGATTCACACCTAATCCTACATGTGGGAGGAGGGGGTTGCCTCGAGCTCAGACATCTAATCCTTAGAGAAGAGAAGGGAAGTCAGGAATCCTCAACCCTCCAGAAAGACCAGAGTCCTCTCATGCCTTAAGCTGTGGAAACAGCTAGACACGGGCTCTGGAGAGACCTGCTCTAAGAGTATGTGGGTCCCCTAGAAGGCCAGAGGTCCACCTCAAAGCAATGCCCCAGCCTCCAAAAGGGCATCTCTGGGTCCCTTTCCAGAAAATAAATTCAGTCTGTATGTTCTTTCATTCAAATAGAAATATGGGGAAAATGAGTTTATTGCAAATTTTTTTTTTTCCTCAATTTTCTTTGGAACCAAGATTTGACCCCAGGAGCCAACCCAAGCATCATATCCTGGATGAATCGTCCCCTTACCCTGCATCCCTGGCTTCCAACATAGGGCCTGGCTCAGTATAGGCGGTCATCAAGTGTCTGTTAAATGAATGAGTTGCCTGTGGGCTCCTGGAGCAGGGTGAAATGCCAAACTTTATACTTCGTTATAGGCGTAGCATGTCTCAGAGTAACTTCTCTGTTTTGGTGTTTGACTTGGCAGTGCCCCCTTCCTAATGGGCTGAAAGACATCCCTTGTGTGTCCTCCTCTGCTGAAACACGGTTTATGACATGGCTTTCTGCCTGCAGGCCCAAGGTCTGGAGTCTGGTCTGTGTGCTAATGACAAAGAAGCCAAATAGATTTTGAAAGTGTTGTGTTCCCATCCACCTTCAACCAGGTAACAGGACAACCTTAACTGCCTTGCTGCAAAAAGGGCAAGCTAATGTAGGCAGAACTGACTTCTCAATGAGAAATGAACACACTCTTTATTTGCTGGCAGCAATGAGGTGGAGGACTTCCAGGGTCCAGGAGACTCTTGCCATCAATGCTCATATAGTAGAAGTCCCCTTGACTGAAGTACACTAAGGACAGGGAGACACAGGGCATCATATCTACTCACTGGCAGAGCCTAACAAGTGATTGTCCTATTGCTCAGAAACAATTGACCAAGGCAAGGGATCAGAAGATTTGGCTCGCTCTGCCTGACATGTCTCAGCACTTTTGCCGACACATAACCCATTTCATCCAGGAAGAGGGAAAATGCTGCCTCTAACTATGATAAAGTAGATAATACCAGTCCAGTCGTCCCACCATAAACAAATATAAAACTGGACTACTTATTCGCTTGTTCATTCACTGATTTATTTCCCAATCATGTTTCAAAGAACTGGAGTCGAAACAGAGCATAACAGTACTGCTTACTGAGCTGAAGAGGCAGAGATCAGAGTTTAGAGCAGCTAAAGCAACTATAATCTGAGAGGTAGGTCACTGAAAAGACGAGAGCTGTGGAACTTCCCTGGTGGTCCAGTGGCTAAGATCCCACACTCCCAATGCAGGGGGCCCAGGCTCGATCCCTGGTCAGGGAACTAGAGCCCACATGCTGTAACTAAGAGTTCCCACGCCACAACAAAAAGAGCTCACATGTCACAACTAAGATCCCACGAGCTGCAACTAAAAGCCAGCACAGACAAGTAAATACATAAATATTTTTAAATAAATAACTTTATTCCTTGAGGAACTAGAAAAAGAAGAGCTGCTGCTGCTGCTGCTAAGTTGCTTCAGTCGTGTCCGACTCTGTGCGACCCAATAGACGGCAGCCCACCAGGCTCCCCCGTCCCTGGGATTCTCCAGGCAAGAACACTGGAGTGGGTTGCCATTTCCTTCTCCAATACATGAAAGTGAAAAGTGAAAGTGAAGTCGCTTAGTCGTGCCCGACTCTATCGACCCCATGGACTGCAGCCCACCAGGCTCCTCCGTCCATGGGATTTTCTAGGAAAAAGTACTGGAGTGGGGTGCCATTGCCTTCTCCAAAAAGAAGAGCAAACGAGCCCAAAGCTAGGCAGAAGGAAAAAATAAAGATTAGGAAAGAGAGAACAGAAAAATAATAGAATCAGGAAAACCAAAAGTTAGTTATTTGAAAAGATAACACAAAACTGACAAGCTTTTAGCTAGACTAATAAAGGGAAAAAGCAGGAACACACAAATTACCTAAATGATTCAAGATAAAACAGAAAAATTCTACAGATTTGTAACAAGTAATGAGACTGAATCAGTAATCAAAACCTTCTGACAGAAAAGGTCAGGACCAGATGGCTGCACTGGTGAATTCTACCACACATTTAAATAAGAACTAACACCAATCCTCTCAAATTCTTCCAAAAATAGAAGAGGAGGGAACACAGAATGAGAATGGCCTTTCATTCTATGAGGCCAGCCTTACCATGATGCTGAAATTAAATAAAAAATCACAAGAAAAAAAATTATAGACCAATACCCCTATGAATACAGATATAAAAATTCTCATCAAAATACTAGCAAACCAAACCCAACAGCATATTAACAGAATTATACTTCATGACCAAGTGGGATTTATCCCAGGAATGAAAGGGTGGTTCAACTATGAAAACCAATCAATGTGATATATCACATTAACAGAAAAAGGGGAGGGAGGGGAGGAAATCATCTTAATTGATGCAGAAAAGGCATTTGACAAAATGAAAGAACTTTTCATTATTTAAAAAACACTCAAAACCAGGACTAAGAGAGAACTTCCTTGACATGATAAAAAACATTTACAAAAAATATACAGCTAAAATCATCAGATTGGATCGGATCAGATCAGTCGCTCAGTCGTGTCCGACTCTTTGAGACCCCATGAATCGCAGCACGCCAGGCCTCCCTGTCCATTACCAACTCCCAGAGTTCACTCAGACTCACGTCCATCGAGTCAGTGATACCATCCAGCCATCTCATCCTCTGTTGTCCCCTTCTCCTCTTGCCCCCAATCCCTCTGAGCATCAGAGTCTTTTCCAATGAGTCAACTCTTCGCATGAGGTGGCCAAAGTACTGGAGTTTGAGCTTTAGCATCATTCCTTCCAAAGAAATCCGAGGGCTGATCTCCTTCAGAATGGACTGGTTAGATATCCTTGCAGTCCAAGGGACTCTCAAGAGTCTTCTCCAACACCACAGTTCAAAAGCTAAAATCATACTCAGTGGTAAAAGACTGATGCAGAATAAAACTAGAATACCCATGTTCACCAGTACTATTCAACATTCTACTGAAAGCTTCAGCCAGAGCTATTAGAAAACCAAAAGAAACAAACTACATTCAAATTAGAAAAGAAGAAGTGAAACTATATTTGCAAATGACATTATTCTACATATTGAAAATCCTGAAGAATCCACAGACAGCTACTAAAACTAATGAACAAGTTCAGGAAAGTTGCAGAGTACAAGATGAAAATACAAAAATTTGTTTCTATACACCACCAGTGAACAATCCAAAAATGAAATTAAGAAAGCAAATTCATTTACAATAGCATCTGACAGGATAAAATGCCTAGGAATAACTTTAATCTAGTAAAAGACGTATACACTGAAAATTTTAAACATTGCTGACAGAAATTTTAAAAGGCTTAAATGCAAAGACATCCTATGTCCATAGGGATAGCTTACGGTGAATGATGTCAGATTCAAGATCTCGAAAGAAGAAGATTTAGCTTCGGGACCAGGCTTGGTCACTTGATTCTCTGTCCCTTTTCATACTTTAATAAAACTCCCCTACACAAAAGCTCTTGAGTGATCAAGCCTGGTCCCTGGTCCCGAAGCTAAATCTTCTTCGGAGATCACAAATACGACATCGTTCTCCGTAAGCTATCATCTTGGGGGCTCGTCCGGGATCTTCAGGACAAGGTAAGAACACTTGGAGCTCTGGCCTCTCTGCTTTCTGAGGATACACATTTTCTGCTTTACTAACTCCACGGTGTGCTTGTGTGAATGAATGACCCTGCTCTGCGGTTTCACGGTGCCTCAGAATGACTGAAGGCAGACCCAAAGAGGGAAGCCTTGTTGGGGGGTTTATACCACCTGCCAACGCCAAGAGACACCCAAAACCCCTGAGAAGGGAGCAGCCAGAAATGGGCGAAGTGTGTGCACCGAACTTTCCTTTCTGGGTCACCTATTCCTGGTCTCTTTGACCATTTTGTAACTGAGCAGGGAATTACAACTACTAACATAATCTGCTGGAGTATAGACATTCAAGGGACTTGTGATCCATGCTGTTATTGTGCACTTTTACTTAGACCCCATGTATGGAAGCGCTTAGCCTTGCTAGATTAGGCAAGCCTTGCTAGAAAGTTGCTAAGAGCACATTTGGGAACGAGGCGGAACTCTAGCTCTAGGAACATCTCTCGGGCTAGAGGTTACTCTCTTGGCTGCCTGCCTCAGGGGCCAGAGACCTGAAAGTGAATCTTTGTCACGGCTGTGTCTCCCATCTATGTGCATAGAAGCACTGCTGGTGACCATGAGGTTTTTGAGGACACAGACTGGGAATTGCAGGATCTTGTCAGATTGGAACTGCAATGGGCTTCTTCCTTTGGTAGCACTAGCTCTTGGCAGACCAGAGAAGGCTCCCTGATGGCTTCTGTCTCAACTCCTTAGATATTTCTTTTATGGAAGCTGTGGAAATGAACTGGAAGGGTTGGCCCTAGTAGCTTGAGGACAAAAATCACTCTTTCCTCGGCCAACCCTCCACAACCTCTTTTGCTATCATATATACTGGTGTGGTGACACTCAGAAGGGACATCTTGGTTGTTGTTCATCCCTTTATGACTCACCATTTCTACTGTGGTCAGGACTGTACTCAGGAATGTGTATAGGCACATGAAAGACAGATGCTTCCCCTAGTAGTACTAGCTTGGGAGGCATTCCAAAAAGATACTCTGCTCCACCCGGAGTGGCATCAGAAGAAAGGGCAAATCAAACAAAGGTCTTGGTGGCATGGAACTAAATCAATCCGAGATGCCATCAGGTCTACCCCTGGTACATCTCCACCCGGCCTCGGTGGTGGAAACAGGAGGGACGAGTAAGATACCTACATCGATAAGGGATGGACTAAGTCCGACCAGGGAAGGAAAGCTTCGGTGGAGAGTCTGTCTACACCCCCATCTAGAGCAGGGAAGGACACTTCCAGTGGAAAAAAGCCATGGCTGTGGATGCCACTTTTTTCTCTCTTACAGGTGGGAGCTAAAAGATCCAGAACCACTCCTTTAAAATGTATGTAAAAACTGGGACAAGTTTGATCCCTAGAATTTAAAAAGACACTCCTGATCTTCTTCTGTGATACTGAATGGCCACAGTATTTTTTGGAAGACAGGAAAGGCTGACCTGGTGAAGGATCTCAGTTATTACTGTTTTACAACTAGACCAGTTCTGCAGAAAACAAGAGAAATGGGTAGAAGCGCCGTATGTGTTGCTCTTTGTCTCTCTGTGAGATGTGCCAGACTTAGGTCCTAAGGATGCAGGTTTGGGTGTGAAACCTTCAGCTCCCTCCTGTCCTCTTACTTTGCCCCTGTATCCAGGGCTCTCAACTGAACAGGCTGAGAATCAGGGCACCCTTCCAGGAGGGGTTGCCTCAGTCTCGGTAGAAATTAACACAGTCCCAATTGCAGTCGAGACTATTTAGAGGAGCCAGAAAAGTACATAGAAGCCGTTACAGGACCAACTTTACTTAATGAGCTTACTTGAAGAGATATAATGTATGTCTTGGGATAGACACTGACTCCTGACTCAAAAACTTGAGTTTTGGAGGAAGCTACTATTTTGGAGACGAACGGCTTGAACGTGAGACAAGGGGAAAGAGGGAACATGAAATAGACCTCCTTCCTACTAGGAGCCAAGTGGTTCCAATAACAGAGCCACTTTGCCGGATGTATTCTCAAAGGACTTAAGCAAGTGCATGCTAAGACTTTAGACTATGCTAAGTTGGCTGACACAGAACAGGGAGAGAAGGAAACTCCTGGTAAATTCCTAGATAGACCATGGGAGGCTCTCCCCAGGTTTACTGATGTTGATCTTGAAAGTGCAGAGGAAGAAATGATCTTAAAACATGGATTTCTCACTCAGTTTCAGATATCTGCCATAAGTTATGAAAACAGGCGTTTGGACCAAATCAGTCGTTAGAAAACTGTTGCAGCTGACTCAGACAGTATATTACGGTAGAGAATATGAGGAGGAAAACAGAGGCAAAAAAGAACCAGGCAAAAGACTGAAGCCCCAACAATAGCTGTTAGATCTGCTCTGAAACAGCCTGAAGAAAAATGCCCAGATGAAAAGGGATGGACTTGTTATTACTGTGGAAAGGAAGGGGCATCTCAAGCGGGATTGCCCTCAGGCATCTAAGTAGCCCCCCTCCCCCAGCTCCATGTCTGGTCTGCAAGGGTCCACACTGGAGAAGAGACTGCCCTCTGAGGTGTAGGCCCCAGGGGTTGGTCGGACTCTCAAGACAATCTGGACTGAAGGTGCCCAGGGGTCCCCACACAAGCTCCCATCCTAATTACACCTGAGGAACTCCAGGTATTAATAACTGTGGAGGGCCAATCAGTTGGCTTCTTTAGGACACTGGGGCAACTTTTTCTGTGCCCACTGAAGCCCCTGGTCTGCTTTCCTCCCAATCCACTACTGAAATGGGACTGTCTGGATGAGCCAAACACTATTATTTCAGTCATCCTTTAAGCTACAACTGGGGCTCTGTGCTATGTTCATGAGTTTCTAATCATGCCAGAGTCTCCCTCACCCCTTCTGGGGAGGGATATACTGAACAAGGTCCAGGCCTCTGTTTTCATGAATATGGAACCCACTCTTTTAACTGAACAAAATGTAAATCCTAAAATATGGGCTGATGGAAAAACTGTGGGTCGAGCACAAAATGCTGTTCCTGTCTTTATCAAGCTCAAAGACCCTCACCTATTTTCACATCAAAAGCAGAATCCCATTAAAGCCTGAGGTGTTAAGGAAGGGTTAAAACCCATCATTGAGAATTTAAATAGAGAATTTTAATAGAAGGGGCTATTAATTCCCTGTTGATAGTCCATACAACACTCCTATTTGGGGTGTAAAAAAGTCAAATGATAAATGGAGACTTGTTCAAGAAAACAAATAATGTGTCTAATCCTTATACTTTATTCCTAAATGAGCCAAATATGACTTTAGACAATTGAGAGGATTCTTGAGCATTACAAGCTATTGCTGCATTTGGACTCCAAGTTATGGGAAATTTGCCCAGCCTTTATATAAACTTTTAACTGAGACTCAGTAGGCCCAAACTGACAAGCTGGTTTGGTCCCCAGAGACACAAAAGGCTTTTAAGGCTCTTCAAACTGCTCTCTTACAGGCTCCAACTTTGAGCTTGTCCACAGGATCAGAGTTAAGTTTGTTACTGAAAAAAGGCTATGGCCACATTGCTTAAGGGTAATTGTTGCTATTATTTTACTAATGCCTATAGCTCATAAGTTTACTAATGGGTGAAATTTTACTGTACTGACTTCTCATGATGTAAGTGGGATCTTAAACTCTAAAGTTCAGAGTGACAATGGCTCCATCTTTAAAGCTGCTGTAACTCAAGGGATGTCAAAAGCTCTAGAATAGAGTATCACACTGTTCCTTGAGACGCCAATCTTTCGAAAAAGTTGAAAAGGCTAATGACATTATTAAAAGACATCCATGTAAGCTAACTCAGGAAACACAAGACAGTTGGTTTACAGTTCTACCCGTAGCTTTAATGAGGGCTCGAACTACCCCCTCCTCAAAAGAAGGGACTGTCTCTATGACAGACTGTTTTTGTGCACAGATATTGTCATAGATTCTGAAGCCTTAAAATTAACTATGTGACTCAGCTTTTAGTTTTTCAACAGACATTGCTGATGCTGCTGCTGCTGCTGCTAAGTCACTTCAGTCTTGTCGGACTCTGTGCGACCCCATAGACGGCAGCCTCCCAGGCTCCTCCACCCATGGAATTTTCCAGGCAAGAGTACTGGAGTGGGTTGCCATTGCCTTCTCCGTCAACAGACATTATCAGGAGGTTAACTCCTGACCCAGTCTTTGAGTCAAACAAGCCGCTGTTTGAGCCAGGAACCAAGATGGGCCTGAGAATCTAGGTGAGCTTGCTTCTGGTGACTCTGAAAGTCCTGAGCCTGCCGTTTGACCCTCAAGACACGTTCCTGTCCTGGGCTCCTTCCTACACCACATTCCACAATCGGTCTAATTGCTGGGTCTGCGGAGGACTCCCATCCTCATCAATTGAAGACTTCCCATAGTGGGTTTCTCTGCTTCAGGGAAAGAACTTTCTTCAACTCTGTGATGACATCTAACAGTGCTAAGATGGACTGATATAACTATGGACACAATGTAACTTTTAATTTTAGGTTTTAACTTGGTTTAATGACTATTTTGCCTTATATCTGTAACTATAAAACGGGGTTTGTTTCTAACCGTCTGAAAGCTCTTAAGTTACAAACGGTTACAAGCTCCTATGAGTGTCACAACCTCCTCCAACTATTACTTGAGGCCCCTGGATCAGAGACCCTCAATATGAGGATTAGGAGAATATGTTGCCTCAACAACTTAGGGACAGCGCCTCATCACAGCAGGAAGTAGTTATGGGATGAAAACGACGCTCCTTTCCCTTGACAACATAATTCTCCTAAAAGAAAAGGGGGGGATGAAAGTCAATTCCTAGGCAGGTTGATAAGAAGTCCAGGGTCCCCAAGGAGGAGAAAGGGTCTGGGGCTCTCAAAGCAGAGATAGGGGTCTGGGGCTCTCAAAGAAGAGGAAAAGACAAACATCTTTTTTTTCCTCTACATTCCTTAGTCTTAGTCACATAAAACATCTTTTTCTTTAAGTCCTAAACTGATGATTACACAACAAACAACTCAGTTTAAACTCGGTACTAAGGATTATATAACAATGTATCCTGCTTGAGGACAGTTTCTCCTTTCTGAAAACCTTCTGGCTAATCCTGTTATCTTAAAATGTAAATTATGGGAGTGGGTCTAGTAAGATCTTTACAACCTTGAGACAGTCTTTTGATTTATTGTAATATTGTAATTTATTGTAATAATTTAAAAAGTATGTAACTCCCTTGCTAACACTAGCAAGAGGGGCACTCTCCATCCCCCTTCTGATGTCTATGTCAGAGGTTTTCTCTGTCCTTTTCATACTTTAATAAAACTCTGCTACACAAAAGCTCTTGAATGATCAAGCATGGTCCCTGGTCCCAAAGTTAAATCTTCTTTGGAGATCACAAATCTAAGCTATCAGTAAGCTATCAGTAGGAAGACTTAACATTATTAAAATGTCTATTCTACTCAGAAGAAATGGAGTGGCCATCATGGTCAACAAGAGTCCGAAATGCAGTACTTGGATACAATCTCAAAAACGACAGAATGATCTCTGTTCGTTTCCAAGGCAAACCATTCAGTTTCACAGTAATCCAAGTCTATGCCCCAACCAGTAACGCTGAAGAAGCTGAAGCTGAACGGTTCTATGAAGACCTACAAGACCTTTTAGAACTAACACCCAAAAAAGATGTCCTTTTCATTATAGGGGACTGGAGTGCAAAAGTAGGAAGTCAAGAAACACCTGGAGTAACAGGCAAATTTGGCCTTGGAATACGGAATGAAGCAGGGCAAAAACTAATAGAGTTTTGCCAAGAAAATGCACTGGTCATAGCAAACACCCTCTTCCAACAATACAAGAGAAGACTCTACACATGGACATCACCAGAGGGTCAACACCAAAATCAGATTGATTATATTGTTTGCAGCCAAAGATGGAGAAGCTCTATACAGTCAACAAAAACAAGACCGGGAGCTGACTGTGGCTCAGATCATGAACTCATTACCAAATTCAGACTTAAATTGAAGAAAGTAGGGAAAACCACTAGACCATTCAGGTATGACCTAAATCAAATCCCTTATGATTATACAGTAGAAGTGAGAAATAGATTTAAGGGCCTAGATCTGATAGACAGAGTGCCCGATGAACTATGGAATGAGGTTCGTGACATTGTACAGGAGACAGGGATCAAGACCATTCCCACAGAAAAGATATGCAAAAAAGCAAAATGGCTGTCTGGGGAGGCCTTACAAATAGCTGTGAAAAGAAGAGAAGCAAAAAGCAAAGGAGAAAAGGAAAGATATAAGCATCTGAATGCAGAGTTCCAAAGAATAGCAAGAAGAGATAAGAAAGCCTTCCTCAGCAATCAATGCAAAGAAATAGAGGAAAACAACAGAATGGGAAAGACTAGAGATCGCTTCAAGAAAATTAGAGATACCAAGGGAACATTTCATGCAAAGATGGGCTCGATAAAGGACAGAAATGGTATGGACCTAACAGAAGCAGAAGATATTAAGAAGAGGTGACAAGAATACACAGAAGAACTGTACAAAAAAGATCTTCACAACCCAGATAATCACGATGGTGTGATCACTGACCTAGAGCCAGACATCCTGGAATGTGAAGTCAAGTGGGCCTTAGAAAGCATCACTACGAACAAAGCGAGCGGAGGTGATGGAATTCCAGTTGAGCTCTTTCAAATCCTGAAAGACGATGCTGTGAAAGTGCTGCACTCAATATGCCAGCAAATTTGGAAAACTCAGCAGTGGCCACAGGACTGGAAAAGGTCAGTTTTCATTCCAATCCCAAAGAAAGGCAATGCCAAAGAATGCTCAAAGTACCACACAATTGCACTCATCTCACATGCTAGTAAAGTAATGCTCAAAATTCTCCAAGCCAGGCTTCAGCAATATGTGAACCGTGAACTTCCAGATGTTCCAGCTGGTTTTAGAAAAGGCAGAGGAACCAGAGATCAAATTGCCAACATCCGCTGGATCATGGAAAAAGCAAGAGAGTTCCATAAAAACATTTATTTCTGCTTTACTGACTATGCCAAAGCCTTTGACTGTGTGGATCACAATAAACTGTGGGAAATTTTGAAAGAGATGGGAATACCAGACCACCTGACCTGCCTCTTGAGAAATCTGTATGCAGGTCAGGAAGCAACAGTTAGAACTGGACATGGAACAACAGACTGGTTCCAAATACGAAAAGGAGTACGTCAAGGCTGTATGTTGTCACCCTGCTTATTTAACTTATATGCAGAGTACCTCATGAGAAACGCTGGGCTGGAAGAAGCACAAGCTGGAATCAAGATTGCCAGGAGAAATATCAATAACCTCAGATATGTAGATGACACCACCCTTATGGCAGAAAGTGAAGAGGAACTAAAAAGCCTCTTGATGAAAGTGAAAGTAGAGAGTGAAAAAGTTGGCTTAAAGCTCAACATTCAGAAAACGAAGATCATGGCATCTGGTCCCATCACTTCATGGGAAATAGATGGGGAAACAGTGGAAACAGTGTCAGACTTTATTTTTCTGGGCTCCAAAATCACTGCAGATGGTGACTGCAGCCATGAAATTTAAAAGATACTTACTCCTTGGAGGGAAAGTTATGACCAACCTAGACAGCATATTGGAGAAGGCAATGGCACCCCACTCCAGTACTCTTGCCTGGAAAATCCCATGGACGGAGGAGCCTAGTAGGCTGCAGTCCATGGGGTCGCTAGAAGTTGGACACGACTAAGCGACTTCACTTTCACTTTTCACTCTCATGCATTGGAGAAGGAAAGGGCAACCCGCTCCAGTGTTATTGCCTGGAGAATCCCAGGGACGGGGGAGCCTGGTGGGCTGCCGTCTATGTGGTCACACAGAGTCAGACACAACTGAAGCGACTTAGCAGCAGATAGCATATTGCAAAGCAGAGACATTACTTTGCCAACAAAGGTCCATCTAGTCAAGGCTATGGTTTTTCCAGTGGTCATGTATGGATGTCAGAGTTGGACTGTGAAGAAAGCTGAGTGCCGAAGAATTGATGCTTTTGAACTGTGGTGTTGGAGAAGACTCTTGAGAGTCCCTTGGACTGCAAGGAGATCCAACCAGTCCATTCTGAAGGAGATCAGCCCTGGGATTTCTTTGGAAGGAATGATGCTAAGGCTGAAACTCCAGTACTTTGGCCACTTCATGCAAAGAGTTGACTCATTGGAAAAGACTCTGATGCTGGGAGGGATTGGGGGCAGGAGGAGAAGTGGACAACAGAGGAGGAGATGGCTGGATGGCATCACCGACTCGATGGACACGAGTTTGGGTAAACTCCAAGAGTTGGTGATGGACAGGGAGGCCTGGCGTGCTGCGATTCATGGGGTCACAAAGAGTCGGAAACGACTGGGCGACTGAACTGAACTGAACTGGGGAAGCCAAATAAATAATGTTGTTTCATTGTTTTTCAGTGGCTCAATCATGTCAGACTCTGTGACCCCATGAACAGCAGCATGCCAGGGGGTGTCCTTCACTATCTCCTACAGCTTGCTCAAATTTATGTCCACTGAGTCAGTGATGCCACCCAACGATCTCATCCTGTTGCCCACTTCTCCTCCTGCCTTCAATCTTTCCCAGCATCAAGGTATTTTCTAATGAGTCAGCTCTTTGTATCAGGTGGCCAAAGTATTGGAGCTTCAGCTTCAGCATCAGTCCTTCCAATGAATATTCAGGGTTGATTTTCTTTAGGATTGACCGGTTTCATCTCCTCACAGTCCAAGAGTACCTCAAGAGTCTTCTCCAGCACCACAATTCAAAATCATCAATTCTTTGGCGCTCAGCTTTCTTTATGGTCCAACTCTCACATCTGTACACAACTACTGGAAAAACCACATAGCTTTGGTTATACAGATCTTTGTCAGCAGTGATGTCTCTGCTTTTTAATACACTGTCTAGATTTGTCATAGCTTTTCTTCCAAGGAGCAAGCATCTTATAATTTCATGGCTGCAGCCATCGTCCACAGTGATTTTGGAGCCCAAGAAAATAAAGTCTGACACTGTTTCCACTGTTTACCCATCTATTTGAAATGATGTGATGGAACCAGATGCCATGATCTTCATTTTTTGAATGTTGAGTTTGAAGCCAACTTTTTCACTCTCCTCTTTCACTTTCATCAAGAGGCTCTTTAGTTCCTCTTCACTTTCTGCCATTAGGGTGGTATCATCTGCATATCTGAGGTTATTGAAATTTCTCCCGGCAATCTTGATCCAAGCTTCTGAGTCATCCAGCCCAGCATTTCGCATGATGTACTCTGCATATAAGTTAAATAAGTGGGGTGACAATACAGCCTTGATGTTCTCCTTTCCCAGTTTGGAATCAGTCCATTGTTCCATGCCCGGTTCCAAATGTTGCTTCTTGACCTGTATACAGATTACTCAGGAGGCAGGTAACATGTTCTGGTATTCCCATCTCTTTAAATAATAAATATACATACATATTAAAAAGTAAACAAAGTTTAAAATCTTTAAAAACAAAGTCAAAACCCAGTCAAGACATGCTTGCCCTCCTGAGGGGCTTCTCTAGTGCTCCACTGGTTAAGAATCTGCAGGGAATACAGGTTCGATCCCTGGTCTGGGAAAATCCCACATGGTGCGTAGCAACTAAGCCAGTGTGCCACAACTCCAGAACCCAAGAGCCCATGCTCCACAACAAGAGAAGCCCTGCAACGAGAAGCCCACACAGTGCAACTAGAGAAAGAATACTCACAGCAACGAAAACCTAGAGCAGCCAAAAATAAATAAATCTTTAAAAAAAAGAGACAGACATGGCTGCCGGCACAAATTCTAAATGTCTGCTTCTGCCTGCCCCACGACTTTCAACACATTCTTTTTCAGATAAGACAGAGAAACGGTAACTAAAGTGTTATCTATTACGCCATTAGTACCAACATTGGGAGCCATGCCTCTGGTCTCTCCAGAAACGATACTGAAAGACTACACCACATGTGAGTAGGATACATTGGTGCTCTAAGACTCAAATGTAGGTCTTCTTTGTGCCATTCATTTCTATTTATGCCTCCTCTGCCTCATTTAACCCAACAAACCAATTCCAATACAGAAATATTCACCACAATATTATTTCTGAGCCGAAACTGGAAATGATCTAAACAGTCAAGAGGAAAATAGTTAAATAAATTATGCAGCTATTAGATGTTTTTAAAAAATATTAATGACATAGAAAATGCTCATGATCTGTTAGGTAAAAAGCAAGATGCAAAACAATATGAAGTCAAGTTCATTTAAAAGTTGTTACCATACACATGTATGTCTGAATTATACACAGACTTATAGACCAGTGACTTGGGCGCCTTTGTAAGACACTGGAAGCATTTTTGATCAATGTACAATCTGATGCTCCAAGTCAGAGGCTATTTGATTGCAGCACTGGGACATAGGTAGCAAAGACTGTGCCATCAGGAAGCACCAAAGAACCCCAGATCCACTAAGGGGGGCAATCCTCCAGGACGGGAGAGGCTTCAACAGGAAGACAACAAGGAAGCAGGATGCCAGAAGTGCAGCACACTGATTTAGCTGCTTTACTTTCCTTTGCAATCCTACTTTGCTACGGTTTTCAATGAACCACAGTACATAGCCATAAACTAGATCTAAAGTAGGATCTAGAAATGTTATGTGGAATTCACAGAAGCAGAGTCCCAGTGCTAAAACAAAAGCAAGCTAATACATTTTCTTTTTTTTTCCTCCCAGAGATACACTACCCATCTATCACCACCCAGTGAAGGACGCATCATTAAAATGAAATGTGCTCATAAAATCATGAATTTATATCTTTGCCATTTATTTTTTAAAATCTTATTCAAAATATTAAATAATACAATTTCAGATATGAAAAAAATTACTGCAAGAACAGTTCAGGTGTACCTCCACTGTGCCTCCCTTCCTTACTGAAACAGTAAACGGTCCACCCAAGAGAAACGATGGACTGCCCTGCCCCTTCCATCTCTAACAAACAATATGCCCACTAGCTCACCTGGGTTTTGTGAGTGGCGTTTAACACATATTAGGGGTTATGTTTTCTAAAAAGTTGTTGTGACACCTGTAAGTCAATCATGTTTCAAATCATATATTTACATACTGATCAACTCCTTAAGATAGAAAGACAAGTCAAAATTAAATAAAGTAAGCAATTTCCAGTTGCTATTAAAAAAGAACAAGAAACCAAACAAGCACAAAGGGAGAAAGAGCCAGTGTACAGATACAGCCTTTATGTATACAAACAGGTATAATTTTCATTTGAAAGACCTAGATCCAATATTAAATTACAATGTCTCCTAAAATTCATTCAAACTTACTATAAAAAATAAGCGAGTGAACAAATATGATATAATTTTAAACTCTGCCCCTTGCTTGAAAGCTTGGAGGAACCCGTGCTACAATCAATTGCTAAGTAAAAGCAATTGTACGTGTATTTAATATTTCACAACAATTTCTACCTCTAAATTTAATTCAGTAATTCAAAGCAAAAAAGCTATCTATAACATTTTATTTACGTCTACTGCAAACTGCAGAGTCTCTACTGCCAGAATTTTTAGACACATTTATTAATGTGCTACTTAAAATCGTGGTCAGAATGAGAATAAATTATACATAAATTATCCAAAAATATCCAAAGCAGAGAGTCCTGGAAGAAAAAAATGTTACTTATATGTAAAGCATTATTACATACATCCTTGTAGATTACAGTTTGACAGCACAAAGAAATGTGTGCTTAAGAAACAGTATTTGGATGGCAGAAAGAGAATCTGAGTCAGCAATACCAGATGTGTTAGAATTTATTATAAGTCTGGGATTTTTTTAAAGTAGCATTACTAACACTTCCAGAAGAAGTACAATAAAGAAATCTAAAACAATAAAAAACTAACAGGTAATGCTTAGCTCCACATTTTGGACACCTGATTGAATTTACCTCTAAAAATGTAGATAAAAAATTATATACTCCTTGTTTGTGATACTTAATTTCCAAAGCACCAAGGCAAAATAAAGAGAGGCCCACCTCTCATTTAAGTATGAATTGCCAATGGCAAACATCTGCACAATATCATATAAAAAGTCAAGCAAATAAAATTACATAATAAGCAAATGCAAATCACAGTGCTTTAAAATATATAATCATTGGTAATCTTCAGAGAAGGCATTGCTTCATTAACATTCTGGTCAAGACGATGATATTCCACTGTTTTGGAACAAAAACCATCACGCCATTTCCTGCTTTGAACCAGAAGGAAAATCTGAAATAAAACAAATCAGATATTCAAAAGAGAAAATAGAGGACATGCTAAGTTTTTATAACTGAAATATCTGTCTCCTAGGTTCCCAAACACAAAAGTAAAATGTCAACAACAAAAGGGCTATTTTGTTTTCCATCTTGTAAATAAGCTGAAACAGTGCTTTTTAAATTTTAATGTATACAGAAGTCCTTGTTAAAGACTGATTCCTGGCCTCTCTCTTCAGAGATGAGCTAATAGATAGCAGTGGAGTCCAGGAACCTACCTGTTTAACAAGTCCCTTAGGTGTTTAAGTCCCTAGGGCTTCCCTGGTGGCTCAGATGGTAAAGCGTCTGCCTGCAATGCAGGAGACCCAGGTTCAATCCCTGGATCGGGAAGATCCCCTGGAGAAGGAAATGGCAACCCACTCCAGCACTCTTGCCTGGAAAATCCCATGGACGGAGAAGCTTGGTAGACTATAGCCCACAGGGTCGCAAAGAGTCAGACATGACTGAGCAACTTCACTTTCTTTCTTTAGGTGTTTGTAATAGAGATGGTCCCACACTGAACAGTGGAATAAAACATAACTGGCATTCAAAATTTCATCCACCTACAAATACCTACAGAGCTACTGAGAGACCACTAAACCACAAATAAACCAACTCAAAACCACAAATGAGTTATTAGAATCACTGATTCTCTAAGCTGGAAGGCATTCTGAAATTACCTTTGTATCATTTTGCAGGTGAGAAAATCAATGTCCTTAAGGGGAAGTGGGTGCTAGGAATCACAAAGCAAGTTACAACAAAGTCAAGAACTGAGATTTCCTGACCAGTAAGTATTAAAAAGGACACTGTGTTTGATTTCCCTTTAAGTATTTAAAAAGTTTAACTATTTAGCTCAGGGACTGCAGAGCGCCCAGATGAACCCTCACACTAAATTATCCATAGAGTCCTATTTATGCCTCCTCTGCCTCATGTAATCCAACAAACCAATTTTAGTACAGCAATGTTCATCATATTATTGTTTCTGGATCAAAAATTGAAAACCATCTAAATACTCAACAGGAAAAAGTTAAATTACATAGCTATTAAATCATGTTTTTAAAGAATATTAATGATATGAAAAGTGCTCATGATTTGTTAGGTAAAAGGCAAGATATAAAACTCTATAGGAAATCAAGTTCATTTAAAAATTATTAGCATACACATATATATCTGAATTATACACACATTTACAGGCCAGAAATATACCAAAATGTTAATAATGCTCAGCTTTGGGTAGTAGCTTACATTTTCTTTTCTATATTTTTCTGTGTCCCTAAAAAAGACATCTAATACTTTAACAACCAGGGGAAAAAGTTATCAAAATAACATTAAGTTCAATGTAAATACATTAGAAGTCCTAAATTAACATCTCTCTCCACAAGTACTCCCAATGAAGTAGCAATGCCAAATTAAGACATAAAATCTTTAAAAAAAAAAATGATTGGGCTTTGGTTTTGCTCAAAATCAATTGGCTTCTTTTTTTTTAAAAGCACATGTAGTAGGCTTCCCTGATAGCTCAGTTGGTAAAGAATCCACCTGCAAAGCAGGAGAAAGTGAAAGTGAAGTCGCTCAGTCGTGTCCGACTCTTTGTGACCCCATGGACTGCAGCCTCCCAGGCTCCTCCATCCATGGGATTTTCCAGGCAAGAGTACTGGAGTGGGTTGCCATTTCCTTCTCCAGGGGATCTTCCCAACTCAGGGATTGAACCCGGGTCTCCCACATTGCAGGCGGACGCTTTTACCCTCTAAGCCACCAGGGAAGCCCCAGGTTTAATTCCTGGGTTGGGAAGATCCACTGGAGAAGGGATAGGCTACCCACTCCAATATTCCTGGACTTCCCTTGTGGTTCAAATGGTAAAGAATCCACCTGCAATGTGGAAAACCTGGGTTCGATCCCTGGAGAAAGGAAAGGCTACCCACTCTGGTACTCTGGCCTGAAGAATTTCATGGACTGTATAGTCCATGGGGTCACAAAGAGTCAGACATGACTGAGCAACTTTCACTCACTCACTCACATGCAGTAAAGCATTCTGTCATTTGTTAAAATCCACAACGACATACAAGCTGATGAGATATCACAGTATTTTACCATCAACTGAAACCTGATTAAAAGAGGAAAAAAGACCTCTGAATAAGCAAAAGCATTAATAAGAAGTATGACTGAGATAACAGAGGGCAACTAGAGGGGGTGAAAAAAAGCTCAAACTTACCTTCCTTTTGTTGTGATATGTAATATAAACAATAGCAATACAAAAAGCAAAAATAATAAGGTGGAAAAAGAAATGGCTATCTTCCTCTTCTATACTTGAGGGTGGGGTTTTAAAAGGTCTCTCTGACTGCTCAATTTCCACGTAGCCCCTGTTTTCTTCCAAGGCTTCACTGGACTCATCATCCCGGGGGCTGGTGGTCCAGTCATAGTCTGGTTCTCCATAATCCCCGTTGTCCAGAGTGTCTTTGGCAGTGGACGGAGAACTGTTCAGTGTGAGAAGATCCTCCTCCTCTATGCTAGGATCTTCATTGTTATCAACCTCTTGGGACAGAGCAGTAGTAGGCAAGGGATGAGGGGACACGGACGCCACTCCACTTCTTTCTGTACTAGTTGTGGGAGGGAGAGTGGTGCTGATTTGGGAAGTAGAAGGTGTGGTTTGGTTTTCATTTGTTAAAGCATTCATATGTGGAGTAGAAACATCTGACGTGAGTACAGGCTGGCTCAATGACTCAATCTGTGATCGAACTAAAATAAGTAAAGAAAGAAATGTTACACTGAAATCTCCTAATTTATCTCCACCAAGCTAAAAGGAAATACACCTGTATTTTTCACTAAGCTAGGATTAGTCACCTTTCTGTTCTGCAGGTACTGAAATCCAACCTTTGTGAAATTAGAACAGAGGGCACAAGCTCTGTGTGGACTTTGCCATT
This sequence comes from Bos indicus, assembly GCF_029378745.1. Classification (NCBI taxonomy): domain Eukaryota; kingdom Metazoa; phylum Chordata; class Mammalia; order Artiodactyla; family Bovidae; genus Bos; species Bos indicus. The sequence goes on from NC_091766.1 coordinate 45,349,145, forward strand.
GTGACCTAAAGTCAGACCCCTCTCTATTCTTTCTTTTTCTTATGGTGGCAGGCTATGAAATGCAACAGGTCTCCTATGCTGCTTAAGTTCTTACTATCTGGCAAGGCAACTGTTATCTGATGAATATTTCATTTTCTATTTTTCATTTTTTTTATTTCATTTTAAATGCAACACCCAAATCCAGATGTACCTGTTATGCTGTCAGCAATTATACTGTGTTTTCCCAGCCTCTTCACCCTTCTTAGTAGACCATTCACAGCTTGCTGTGTCCTCAAATTTCTAAAACCTTTTCTGTTGTCCTCATTGTCAAAGGCTCATATAACTTCCTGACTTCTCTTAGAAAAATGAAGCCCTCAAAAGAGAAGGTCCACAAACTACCAGAACTCTAGGCTCATAAGTCCAACTGTCTACCTGACATGTCTGCTTAGATTTGTCATTCAAACTAACACGTTCAAAATGAAATTCTGACTTTCACTGCTAGGAAGATGGAGTAAATGTATTTTTCCCTATTCTTCCCACTAAAAACAAATAAAACTCTTCCTATTACATATAAAATAACACAATTGTGAAAGGTGGAAAGAATAAGGCAGAGCGATCAGAGACCTCAGGACCTGAGAAACAACCCAGAGTTGACTATCCTGAACTTTCTTTTTACCTCATGTATTCCAGACTTGGAGCTGAAGAATCCAGTAACCTGGAAACACCCAAGAGTATGGACAAAACGGGCCCCCAAAAAAGCCTGCTCTCTCGCCAGAAGATCAGGAGAGAGGCAGCCTAGCAAGAAAGAGAACTTTTAGACGACTGCTCTTACTCTCTCCAAACAAAGAGCACCACTCTCCACTCACACTTACAGCAGCAAAGACCAAGTGGGGAACCTAGATTATCACCCTGACCAAGCTGCAATGAGGTGCCCCTTCGAGTCCATAAAAGGATGTGTCTGAGGAGGCCTATGCTATGCTATGCTAAGTCACTTCAGTCGTGTCCAACTCTGTGTGACCCCATAGACGGCAGCCCACCAGGCTCCCCCGTCCCTGGGATTCTCCAGGCAAGAACACTGGAGTGGGTTGCCATTTCCTTCTCCAATACATGAAAGTGAAAAGTGAAAGTGAAGTTGCTCAGTCGTGTCCGACTCGTAGCGACCCCATGGACTGCAGCCTACCAGGCTCCTCCATCCATGGGATTTTCCAGGCAAGAGTACTGGAGTGGGGTGCCATTGCCTTCTCTGCTGAGGAGGCCTAGTGGACAGTCAAGACTTTAGCCATGGCCCCGTAGTAACGAGGCTGTCCCCACCAACATGTCAGCGCAGGCCACAAGAGGAGCCGAAACTCCCACCTCTGCCCAGAGCTGCCAGAACCACCACTTGTCCTTAAGGCTCAACACAGATCAAGTAGAGCCCTTAGATTTCTAGCTCTAACTGCAAGTAATGTGCATCGACCCCCACCTCCCCGTCAGAGCAATGTCATAAAAAGCAACTAAAAGAGAAAGTTTAAGACCAGAATCTTAAAAACACAAAGTACCCCAACTTACCACATATGGAATACATAATTTGACTAGGCCTTTACCTATTAAAGAAACTGAATTGTTAATTTTAAAATTCCCCAAAATTAAATATCCTTGCCCACATAAGAATGGAGAATTCACTGGAAAATTTCACTGGAGAATTCTACCAAATGTTTAATGTAGAGTTAACACCAATTCTATACAACCTCCTCCAGAGACCTGCATAGGGAACAAACACCTCATGATTCCTTTTATGAAGCTCCTGAAACCAAAACCAAAGACACCACAGAAAAATAAAATTACATATTGGTATCCTTCCTGAACAGAAATGCAAAAATTCTTAACAAAATACTAACAAATAGAAACCAGCAATATAAAGTTCCCTGGTGACCTAGTGGTTAGGATTCCAAGCTTTCACTGCCCAGGTTCAATCCCTGGCTGGGAAACTGAGACACCACAAACCACATGGAACAGCCAAAAAAAAAAGAAAAAAGAAACCACCAATATATAAAACGATACTCCATGATTAGTAAGGTTTATTTCAGAGATGCAAGATCGCCTCAATATTCAAAAATCAATGTAATCTAACAAGCTAAATTAACCTTGGCCTAAGTCTCACACCTTTTGCAAAAATTAACTTAAAAATGGATCACAAGTTTAAATGTAAAACTACACAGATTTTAGGGGCTTGCCTGGTGGTACACTGGATAAGAATCCACCTCCCAATGCAGGGGACATGGGTTCAATCCCTGGTCCAGGAAGATCCCACGTGCCGTGAAGCAACTAAGCCCATGCGCCTGGAGCCTGTGCTCCACAAGAGAAGCCCACACACCACAACCAGAGAAAGCCCTCACGCAGCAACGAAGACCCAACACTACCAAAGTTTAAGTAAATTAATTAAAATAATAAATTTTTTTAAACTACACAGATTTTAGAAAAAGACCTCCAACAAAATCTTCAGAATCGTGGACTAGATAAATTCTTAGACCAAAAACACAATACAGAAAAGGAAAAATTCATAAATTGGATTCCGTCGAAATTTTAAAACTTTTGTTCAGTAAAAGACTTTTGTGAGGAAGAAAAGACAAGCTACCAAGTGGAAGAAGTATCTGTAAGCCCCATAGCCAACAAAGGACTAATATCTAGAATACATGAAGAATTATGACAACTCAAAAGTGAAAAAGCAAACAATCATTAGAACATGGACAAAAGACATAAAGAGACATTTCACCAAAAAGAGTATACAGATGGCAAACAAGCACATGAAAAGATGTTAACCACTGCTGCTGCTAAGTTGCTTCATTCGTGTCCAACTCTGTGCAACCCCATAGACGGCAGCCCACCAGGCTCCGCCGTCCCTGGGATTCTCCAGGCAAGAACACTGGAGTGGGTTGCCATTTCCTTCTCCAATGCATGGGATTTTCCACTGGAGTGGGATGCCATTGCCTTCTCCCTTAGCAAAATGCAAATTAAATCTCAATGAGATATCACCATACACCTATCAGAATGGCTGAAATAAAAAATAATGACCATGTCAAATGCTGGCAAGGATGCAGGGTAACAAGATCACTCACATGTTGCTGTGGTTACATAACATGTGACAACCATTTCAGAAAACAGTTTGGCAGTTTCTTAAACTAAATGTGCAACCACCACCTGACCCAGCAGTTACAGTCCTGGGCATTCATCCTAGAGAAATGAATTTTTATGTTCACATAAAAATCTCTGCATAAATATTTATAGCAGCCTTATTCACAATAGCCAAGAACTGGAAACAACTCAGATGTCCTTCAATAGATGAAGGGTTAAACAAGTGTAGTACACATACATGCCAAGGAACATTACTCAGCAATAAAAAGGAACAAACTACTGATACATGAAACAACTCAGATGATTCTCCCAAGATTATACTAGGTAAACCCAGCCAACTCCCAAAAGCTACATATGATATGATTCCATACATCACATTCACAAAATGATAAGATTATAGAAATAAAAAAGATTAGTGGTTGCCAGGAATTCAGGAGGGAGTAGGGATAGGGAAAAAGCGAGGGTGACTTTTAAAGAGCCACAGAAAAAATCCTAATGGTGATGGAAATGCTCTGTATCTTGACTGTATCAATATCAGTGTCTGGTCGTGGTACTGCACTACAGTTTTGCAGGATACTATCACTGAGAAAAACTGGGTAAAGGGTACACAGAATTTCTGTCTTTTATTTTTTACAACTGCAAGTGAATTTACAATTATTTCAAGATGAAAAGGTTAAAGACATGAATTTTTACTCCCCACTCCGAAAAGACAAACAAACAACAACAACAACAAAAAAACCCTGCTCTATGTACAGTCTCACTCTCAGTTATGACAACTCCATTTTTCTGTTGTTCAAGCCTAAAGCCTTGCAGTCATTATTTTAACACTCCACATCCAATCTGTCACCCTACCTTCAAAAGATATGAAGAATTTGAAGAGTTTTCACCTCTCCATTGCTACTGCCTAATCCAAGCCATCATCTCACCCAGATTATTACAGTAGTCTTCTAAATGATCTGCCTGCTTCTACCATAATCCCCAGTGTCCACTCTCAACGTAACAGCCAGAGTCACCCTGTAAAACCTTATGTTAAATGATGTTACTGCTCTGCTTAAAACTACCTAGTAGCTCTCAGCTCTCTCAAAAGTGAAATTCAAAGCCTTTATAATAGCCTATAAGCTCCTATATGATCTGGTCCCCATTACCTCAATGCTATTACCTCTTACTAATCTTCCAAACTATTCTATCCCCACTGCCTACTTAACAGATAGCAGGCATTCAATAAACACTTACTGAACATGCTCTTGACCCAACTCTCACCACAAATCCTACACTGCTTCCCAAGTAGTGTTTCTGTACCTGCTGCTGCTGCTGCTGCTCTGCTGCTGCATCGCTTCAGTCGTGTCCAACTCTGTGCGGACTACACCCTTTCAAAAGCCTTTCTCATAGTTCTTAGCCAGGTAAAACCCCACTCACTCTTCTAAGGATATCTCCAACATCACCCTATCTGTTGTTATAACTCCAATACCTAGCATCAGGTAGGATTCCACCGGGGAAGCTCCAGGTAGGAGTAGAGTTAATAAATATTGTTCAAGGAGTAAAAATGTGGAAAACAGGACTTCCCTGGTGGCCCAGTGGTTAAGATTCTGTGCTTCCACTGCAGGGGGCACGGGCTGAACCCTGGTTGGGAAACTGAGATCTAACACGCCCTGCAGTGCATCCAAACAATAAAAACACTAGACGTTACATCCAAGAAAACAAACTTGGAATTCATCTGAAACATTTGATGTAAATTAGACCAACCTTCTGCACCACCACTCCTTCAAAGAAAAGAGGCTGATCCAGTCAGCTATGACGTGTATTCAGAACAAAGTGGTAACTCTGACTTCACTGATTTACTTGTTCAAGCTTATATATATATATAATTTTAAATTTCTAAATATATGTTCCATCTCTATCCTTCCCTATTTGATATTACCTCTCTAGTTAAAAGTTAACTTTTTAAAAATTAAAAGTTTTTAATTGCTCTCTACTGGTCCCTTTTTAAAAACTTCCTTACACTGTATCAATATTTCTGATAATTCATTCACACATTGAATTCTGAGAAAAAAATGCCTTAAAAATTGAATACATTACATATTAAATAAATTAAGGCAACATCTGGGAGCAATATGATGGCAGAATGTAGAAAGGAGGCATTTTTGAAATAGCATGGCAGACTTGGTCTTACAGTGAGTATCCCATAATCCAAAATAATGTTTACATTAGTTTTGTTAAACTCTTCAAAACGAACACATAAAACTAAAAAAGTCTCAGAGATTGCCAAGAATACACCCAAGCAAGCACTGAAAGTTTAAGAAATCTAACAGGGAACAAGTTTAAATAAAACTGATATGGCAACTTTCTAACATTCTATGGTTACTTGAAGTTTGAAACTCAATACATTCCAGCTAGACTTTCATTTTCTTCTGACAAGAGTAACTGTTTTGAAATCACTCTACCCTAAGGCACACCTACAAAGAACATTTGTATTAGCCAAAGTTCTACACATGCTACACTGTACTGCAAGGAGCTGCCTCCCTATTAAAAGCACATGTCAGAAGATTTTCAACCATCTCTTAAAAAGTTGTTTTTTCTGAAACTATAGTTACCAGCTACATATACCCCTAAACCATATATCTTAAGCATTCCAGCAAGAAATATAAATGTTTATACGTCAGTTTTTTCTTAGATGATTAATGACCAAAACAACCATACTACTTAAGTACTTTAGTAACAGGAATACTTGCATCAACAAGAGAAATCCCCCTTATTTACTAGCTATGAAAGGACCTTGGGAAAATGAACCACAGTCCCTCCCCAGACTTACAAACACTTCTGGGAGGGTGGTCCACACACTCTCAGTCCTGCTGGGGAAACCCAAGTAAGTAACCACAGCACTGCAGCAGAGGAATGTATGGCTAGACAGCTCCGCTGGCAAATAAGTGAACACTATCCCATTCATACTGTTTTCCATCTGAACTTAGAAAAGATTTAGGCCTAAGAAGGATTGTGCCTTGGCCTGAAAATAAAAAGGAGCTACCACACAAGATACTGCTTAAATGGATTATAAATTCTTATTAGTGCATTTGTTCCTCCCAAGTCTCAGAACATGGTTTACAGGTTTCATTTCTCAATAAGGCCTTCAATATCTTGATTAACAATGTAACATTTCTAAGAAAAGGAATACTTAATCATGCAGCATTATTTAAAACAGCCAAGATACAGAAACAACCAAGGAGCTCATGAATCAATGAATGGATAAAGAATTGAGGTATATATACTGGATGAATTATCATTGAGAAATAAGAGAATGGAATCTTGCCATCTGCAACAACGTGAGTGGATATTCAGGGCATTACACTGAAGTGCAATACGTCAGTAAGAGAAAGACAAATATCATGATTTCATTTACATGTGGCATTTTAAAAACAAAACAAAAAAGCTAAACTCATAGATACAGAAAACAAAATGGTGGGGGAGGCAGGGGGAGAGAGTGGAGGTGAAGGGAATCAAAAGATACAAACTTCCAGTCATAAATTAAATAAGGCATGCAGATGCAATGTACAGCATGGTGACCATAATGAATAATACTGCATACTGGAAAGTTGCTAAGAAAGTAAATCTTCAGAGTCCTCATCATAAGAAAAAAAACTGTTGTTAACGATGCAGGGTGCTGGATGGCACCTAGACTTCCTGTGGTGATCTCAGTGTATACAAACATCAAATCATTATGCTGTACACCTGAAACTAATATGTCAATCATGACTCAAAAAACTAAAAAAGAAATACTTAAATCCTATAGATCCATCAAAATGAAGCAGGGCTATCTAGGACACAGAGGGACACAGAGAAGGGGGACTACGTTTACAGAGAATCTCAACTTGTCCCAGAACTCCTGTCCTCCTAAGCCCCTCAGAAGTCCAATACTCTAGCATTCTGGCTCTTTACCAAGCACGATGGGGTCGCTAAGAGTCGGGCACGACTGGGCGACTTCACTTTCACTTTTCACTCTCACGCATTGGAGAAGGAAATGGCAACCCACTCCAGTGTTCTTGCCTGGAGAATCCCAGGGACAGAGGAGCCTAGTGGGCTGCCGTCTATGGGGTCCCACAGAGTCGGACACGACTGAAGCGACTTAGCAGCAGCAGCAGCAGAACCTCCCAGTCCTCAGAGAGGCAACAGTACTCAAAGATAGTTCTTTTCCCTTTTGCTCTCCAAAATATTCCATCAGCTCAGTCCAATCACTACCCCTACCCACCTTCGTCTTTACGGCTGATCTCACTGTCCCTTGGCCCAGCTAAACCCCCGGGCACCCACCCCTGACCTTGGGACTCTCTCTGGATATCACACCTTCTAAACTCTTCAGCACATGTTCCCTCTGTCCTCTCTTTTAGACCCTCATAACTCCCATCTCTATAAAGAAAAAGAATAATTAAAGAAAAAAAAGCTGTGTGCCATCCCAGTTCCACAAGAATCCAGCCATTAACCATTGCAAGTGCCCATCACAGTGGGCCTGAGGGGAATTCAGGATAGAGAAAAACAGGATGAAGTATTCTGCCTTGGATATACGGGTCCTATCTAAGGAAATGCCTCTTTAAGGAAAAACTTCAATAACCCCAGATTCCTGTGTCTTCCCATATAGAGAAAAGCACTAAAATTATAACCTTCAGATCTGTTGTTATTAGCAATAATCTTTTGATGTTCGACTACATGTCCCAGCAAAAAAAAAAAAAAAAATTCATACATATTCTGGCTCCTCTCTTGACCTCTTCGAACAATTGCTCAGAACTGAAAAGCTGGCTCCACCCGCTACAACCTTTAGTAAGACATTGAATAAACTCAACTCACAGCTCTTACAGTTGTGCGTTTTTTGTGTTTTCGTTTTGTTTTGTTTTGTTTTGTTTTGTTACTCCACACCTCCAGGGAATTTTGGAGACCGTATCACAGCCATTCTCTGTAGCAACCCATTCTTTAAGACTCTCTAGACACCACGGCCACTCCTCCTTCCCCGCCCATCTACACACTCGCTCCCCGGGTCCCAGGAGCTTTCAAGCCCACTTCTGAGGCCTCTTAAAGACCCTACCTTCACAGACCCCTTCAGCCTCCCTTACCACAGACCTTCAGACAGCCTCGCCAGGGCTGAAGAGACCCTGCCCCTCTAGATACCACCACCTGCTCCGGACACTCGGAATCGCCCGTTCCCTGGCCGGGCCCGTCTTGGCGTTCCGCGCCGGGGCCCGCCCCGTCTTCCCGCGCCCGCCCTGCCGCCGCGCCCCCTTTACCACTGGGCATGATGGCGGATGCAAGCAGGAGGGCCAGGACCAGCGGCCGCGCCAGCCCTCCGGGGACCTGGACACCTGGCCTGGGCAGCAGATTTGCTTGCTCCGCGCCGCTCATCCTCCTCCGGGCGGCGGCAGCCATAACGGTCTCGGTTACGAGCCTGCGCGGTTGCTAGGCTCTGCGTCGTGACGTCAGACACTGCGTAAAGCATCGCGGCGTCCGTAGGCGTTTGCGTCCCAGCGTGATGACGCTGCGGCCAGGAATGGAGCTCTGGAAACGAGAAAGGCACAGCGGGATTTGGGCCAAGGGGGAGCACCTCAAAGTCGGCTGCAAACTACGGATGTAATTTGTAAGTTGTGAAGAGGGTCAGAGCAAGCCTCTCCCTCCCACGTGATGAGCTACTATACAGCTAATTGTTTTAGAACATTTTTAGAAGTATTCAACTTCGTAATAGAGTGATCCCAAAAGAGAAGTAACTGCCCTCCCACTCCCAAAGGCAAAGGAAACATAAATATTAAGAGTGGGTGGTGGAATTTTAGGTTCATGTTTTATTTTTTACCTTTCCCCATAACCATTTATTACTTCAACAAATACTTAGCACCTCTCCATATTTCAGTATACAGCACTGAAAGAAACTCCCCACCTTTGTGGGATTTCTTTTCTTGCGAGGGAGACTATAGTGTAAAATACCTACTATATATAATGATAAGGGTATTATGAAGGAAAAGCAGAGAAGTGAGCTAGGAAAGAGGAGTAAGCTTCTATTTTTAAATCCTGTAACTTAAAACCCCCAGTATATGAAAATGCAAATTTAGAAGCTTCCAGGAAGTTCCCTTAAGGCCCCAGCCATAATGCTGTGGTGTGTATGTTCTGTGAAAATGTTTTCTTAATAAATGTATATAGGCTTCAGGTCATAAAATTACATTTGATTGATTTGCAGGAAAATCATGTCATGAAACAAGACATTCATTTTACCCCACAGCTTCTCCACTCTGGTCTCCATGATTCCCTAAGAAGCTTACTCCTCCCCCATATACAGTTGAGCTGCCTCTCTGAGGAGAGAGGGCCTGTGTTCTGAATCTGGTTTCCCTTAACATTTATCTGGCCCTGGTGACCGCTCAGAAACACACAAACTCTGTGTTGTTAAGAAAACTAAAAGGTCATTCATCTATTCATTTCCCCAAGCCAGCCACAAGCCCAAATAGACTGAATGGTACCCTTACTGCAAAACTTTCAGGGTAGCCAGGGTTCAAAGTCCTCCCAAGTTCCCTAGAGCTTTCCCTCTGTGAGTACAAAAACCATCACTCAGTTTTACAAATAAGTCTCAATTCTAGTGTCTGCATGTTGGGAGATTCAGGCTTAAACAGGCCTTTTTCCTGTAATAAACATACCTTCAGTCCTCTTTTTTGTCCCCTTTGTTCCTTTGTCCCTGTGCTAGATTGTTCCAATTCTCCTACTGGTGTATCATGAACTCAGGGCATTTTGCACAATATTCTGACATGCTGCATGCAACAGACAATATATAAATGGAAAATATTCCCTCAGCCCTTTGTACCTTTCAAAATATCATTACTGTACCTGGCATCTGACTGGATGTACCCAACAAGCTTTATGCACCACAGTCTCTGAACACATTTAACAAAGTTCTCTTTGGAATAGCTGCAGGTCTTTATGAACCTGATGAAATATGACAAATACTGAGGCCAGCAGGTTTGGGGTGACCAGTTTGCTAAAAGTAAATCTGATACCTGTTTGGAATTGCCACTTCCAAACATCCATAAAAAGGAATTCTGCCTAAAACCATTTATCGCTTAATAGGAAAAAAGTTTACATTTGATGAAGCTGAGTAATACACATGCAGAGCTACTATTCTATTCATGTTTTGTAATTGCTTTAAGTCCACAAGTTATTTTTAAATACATATGGCAGAATCCATCCCCAGTGATCCATACCTTTATATGATCCCCTGCCTTTGGGAGGGACAGGTGAATGTGAGCTAGCACTCCTGTGATTAGGCTATGCTATGTGGACAGTTGACTTTAATGGGAGACTATTCTCAGTGGACATGATTTAATCAGGCGAGCCCTTGAAAGGATTAGGACACTATAAAAGAGTTATGGGGATGTAATGTACAGCACAGCGACCATAATTAATGGTCTTAAAACTTCTCATCAGGGACTTCCCTGGTGGTCCAGTGGTTAAGACTCTGAACTCCCAATGGAGGGGGCATGGGTTTGATCCCTGGTTGGGGAACTAAGATCCCACATGCTATGTGTCCAATAAATAAATAAAAACATTTTAAAAAAAAGAAAATTCATCACAAGCAAAAAACAATTCTGTACAAGTAATGGATGTTAACTGGACATCCAGGTATGGTGACTATTTCACAATGCATACAAATATCAAATCATTTGTTGTACACCTGAAACTAACATAATGTTATATGCCAATTATATCTTAATTTTAAAAATAAAATTTTTTAAGAATTAGGTGTTTGGGTTCTTCTGGAGGAAATAAGAAGTGTGGCAAGGATTTGCTGGTGAAATTTTTCTGTTCCAGCTGTTCCAGCTTTCAAAATGGAGAAGACCACGTGGCAAGGAATGCAGATGGTCTGTGTTTGCTGAAGCAGCCCCTAGCTGATGGCCGGCAAAGAAATATCAGTAGAAACCACTGTCTTACAACTAAAGGAAACTGAATTCTGCTACAACCATATGTGCCTAGAAGAAGACCCCAAGCCTAAGATGAAGACACAGTTCGCCTGACATCCTAATTTCACCACTGTGAGAATCTTAAGAGAGCCCAGGTACCTAGTGCTTGGACTTCTGACCGACAGACCTGTGAAATAAGTAAGTATTGTTTTAAGCCACTAAATTTGTGGTAATTTGTTATGCAGCAATAGAAAATTAAAAATATCACACATACATAACCACAGCAAGAAGCTGAAAAACATGACAAACATATGCCCTGTTTATTTACACTTTTATTAATAAAGACAATCAAAAAAGGATAAGGTTTCAATATTTTATTCAAGTTTTATTTTAAGTGATGTTAATTACAGCATTTGAAGGGGAGAATCTAATTCCACACAAAATGGAACTCTAAAATGTACCCATTAAACTGCTAAAAAATAAACTTTAGTGGCGAGAATACAACAGAAGTCCAATTTAGATTCTGAGTGTTGTCACCATGTGATTACAGTCACAGAGACTCTTCCCAGCTTGCAGCTGGGGCTCTTAGAAGCTATTTCATACTCTGGTGCAAGGGCAAAAAAACCACAACGTGAGAGGGAATTAAGTCCTGAATTATTGGCTTCATCACAACTTCTCCACCCCAAAATGGCACAAAAGAAACAGCTACCACACCCTGCAGACTACTTTTTGTGTAAAAGAGGTGATGGATGGAGGTGGAAAAAGTCCCTGCCTAAAAAAGTCCCTTTCAGATAAGTTTGTACACACCATCAAACAAAGAGCCTCTCCTCAATCAATTAGGGGAGGAAACCAAGGTTCAATTCTCAGGAAGTTACAATTTCATTCAGTTACTCAATAGGAATTTACAAAGTGCCTGCAAATTATCAGCTTCCACTTGCCGCCATTTCTAGGTAAAAAAGAAACCTGACATCTCTAATGGGGCCAGCAAGCTCCCCACCAAGTCTACAGCTGAAAGGACCTTTTTTGAAATTGGGTTTCTTCTGTACCTCTGAAAGGGTAACACCCTAAAGCTGAATCATCTTTAACCTGGAAGTCTAACATGATATTTAGCAATACTTGCATCCCAGACATACAACATTAAAAGGTACACTAAATTCTGAAGGTAGCTATGCTGCAAAATAGTTTAAAATTAAACGATTGTACAATAGTCATTTATGCTTGAAACTCCAGTCCTAGACCAAGCTTGTGGCCACCAGCATTGACGTTCTTGCCATCCAGCAGAGCCGACAGTGTCAGTTTGATACCTGCAGGAGAAATCAGGGAGAGGAAAGGAAGAGAGAGGTAAAAAAGAAAGGAGAAGAAAGGTTAGCTCAGGAGGGTCACTGCAGCACACTGGAGACACCACATCAGGTTCAAAACCTGTTCCAGCAGTGTGTGATCAGCAGGAGCAAAACCACAGGGCCCTCAATCCCTGTTACTCAACACCATCTGACTAATGACTAGGCAGCCTAGGATGAGCTGATAAAACAATAATGATTCTTCCACAGCTCACCCAAAGCCACTTAAGGGACTCTGCTTTCCTCTATCCTCTCAATATCCCTGCTATAGTCAGCACCATGCAGTAAACTTCTTTAGCAAAAGCCCCCTGAAACAAAACCCTAGCCATGAATCAGACTCCAAGGTCTTAGGCTCCCACTCACAGCACGGATACATACACACATACACACATACACAACTAAACGCTATTTTCTCTAGAATAGCTTGATTCTGCCATCATGTAATCTTAGATCTCCAGAATTCAAAGCCCCAATTTAATCAAACTAACCTCAAGGTGGTATTATTTCCTATAGCTGTAACATTAATTCGATGGACTGACCTAGCTAACTTTGCAGAAGAAACCTGCAAACCAGTTTTACAATGAGGATGATCGATAGGCTGGTTTTATGAACTTGCTGGAAATAAGTATCAAGTATTAGGTATACACTGGGACAAAGAATGGAAGAAAATAACTAAAAATGTAATATATGTTAGCCTTGGCCTTTTTTCTCCTACTTATCACCTCTCCTGTTCTCCAAATGTTTTATAATGACAGCACTCCTTTATAAACATTCAACTATAAAATGTGATATACACTCATTTACAATGTTCTGTACAGTTATTTATAAGCAATTAACCTAAAGCAGCAAAACCAGCACCACATTTTAAGACAGCTAATCTCACCAATACATACCTGGCTTTAGGGTCTGAGTATATCCTAATCCTATCAGGCTGGAGTTGTTCACTTTAGCCTAGTCAAGGAAAAGGTAAGAGTGAAAATGTTAAATACTTCATGTTACCGTCTCCGAACTGAATAAGAGCTTTTTAACCAACCAACTCTGGATTTCAGCATCAAATTCTATTTTTTCATGACCTCTTTGTTTACAGGATTCATTAAATTCAATATGAAATATATTAAGTTTAGGAACTACGTCTCAGAAAGTAACACAAAGATATAACACCATTTTCAATTAAAGGGAAGTTATTATTTACATTTGATTCCTTATGGTATGTGACCCAATTCCATTTATACTGAGTATATCTGTATTTTTAAGTTAGAGCAGGTGAGAACACCTTCACTTATGGCCAGAGACCTAAAAGACTTTCTTGTATAAAAGAGTTCTTCAAGATCTACTTGTTGGGATAAGGAAATACAGAGCAAATATCTGATGAGGTTATGAAGCTTTTGTTAAGTGGCAGAACATTGTTTGAACTTTCTCTTCATGAAAAACAGAAACAAAAACCATAATGACATGAAGGAAATGCAGCACAGACAAGCCTGAATATTTGGAGCAAAAGAATTCCTGAAGAATGACTTAAATCTTATACTTAGTGAGTGCTGATTAATAATCAATAAAGCAAGTGAGTCAATAATAATTTTCCCCTTATTCTCCTGCCTGAGTTGTAGGGAAATCTGGGCCTCTCCCTGACCCCTTTCTGGGAAATGAGAGGTCAGCAGAGCAAGCTCAGGCTGTGAGAACATCGAGTCCTGGCAAAAACGAGAGCTACCAGGGTGTGTGTTTTCCCGCTCACATGCTGTTTTTAGACCTGGCATCTCCCACAGAAGAAAAGAGGAAGGAAGGCCTCCAGGCAGGCAGTGCCCCATCTAGCTGTTCCATTTTGCCCATGCCATCCAAATAACATGGCCCCTTTTCCTTTGTTTTAAAGTGCCTAAACTTAAAGAAGCCAAATTCAGTTCCTATCTCAGGAGACTGTAAATTACACAGCCAGCCCAGAAAGCATCCTGCAACATGAGATTTCCTCATTTCACCCCAAAAGGGCTACAGCTGGCAGTGCCCTGTGACAACAGAGATGAGCTCAACAAGATGTAATGCAAAAACTGCAGCAACCCAAAGGTCCACGAGCTATGCTACAGGGGTCTGCAAGATAAGAGGCCAACCAGTCAGTACAAGGACCTGATTTCTTAATATGCAGTACGGGAGCAGGGCAAGAGAATGAAAGTGAGGGGGAAAGGAACATTTAAAACCTTGGGTTCAAGGTTTACCGTCTGCAGCATGGACTAGGGACTGGTTAGAGAAGAGGCTCCATAGCAAGGCACTCTGGGTCAAACACAAACCCCAGCACTTACCAACTGCCTGCCCTTGGGGAAGTCACTCAGCTGCTCTGAGCTTTCAGTTCCTCATTTGTGAAAACATGGATGGCACCTATCTCAAGTGGGTGGTGTAAGAACTAAATACAGTAATTCACATGTAATAGGCTCCATACAGTGTTTGGCACCCACAGGAAGTACAGTAAGTACTATTACTCTCATTGTTTTACTCATGGTAAACCCTTTCACAGTGAGAAAAATCACCATCTGAAGCATGGAACTCCATCAGCCCAAGAGGATTCCAACTAAGGGATCAGGTGGGGTCTCAGCAATGCATGATTCCACAGGCACCCACCGAGAAGCAGGCATCAGGGTCAATCTGGTACTTGGCTGCTATTCCGAAGCGAGTGTTGCTGTTTCCTGCGGTCCAGGCCAGATTAACAGCAGTCTCCAACTTCTTGTTCACCTTCTGATAAATGGAGCCACCAAACTCTGTTCCATCATTTCTGCAAATAAGCACAGCACAGATACCAAGCAGCTTAGCAAGGGGGGCTGAGCTGGGCAAAGCCAACTAAGTCTTAACAGAGGATGGGAATGTTGTAAATGGTCTGAACTGATCACAAAACAGGCACCAAATTACAGGAAGCCTGATAGGAATGGCATAGACACCAGGGTTGGGAAGGTTCACAGAAGGTAAAAGCTATCTCAGACATCACTGGGAACATGCAAGGCAGCTCAGTCAACTACTCGGGCTGCATGGAACTTGAAGTTTGCTTCCAAAATATTCTTTAAAATAAAAATGGTGACTAGGGCAATGGGATTGTGAATTCTGAGTGAGTTCTTCCTTCAGCTGCTAAAGTTATTGCATTTATGAAATGCTGTATTATAAACATAGAATCAAGAACAAAGCCAGAAATGGTAACAAAGTCCAGACCATTCATACTCCTCAGAAGGCAGCCTATAGCCAGTGCTTAGCACCAGCAGCTGCACCCACTGCTGAGGATGCACGGCCAGTAGGAGGAACAGCAATTACAAAAGAACTTAACCTATAATTGAGGCCCATTGGCCAATGCATACTGTTGACCCATGCTGCCACACCTATAGTCTTGGTGAGCCCTGAAAAGGAGCAACTTGCCATATTATAAAATGTTTCTGTCTTTCAAACATGGAATGAAACCCAGCAGGCCAAACTGTTTCCTCTCTTCGCAGCCTCTAGGAATACCCTCTTCCCCTCCCTGACATTTTTAATATAAAAATACAATGTCAAAATTCTGCTCCATCATTTTGGGTGTCTCCAGTGGAAACGGCACTGGAAACTGTTAAGGCAGAGTCCAGCAAAGAGCCTAGAACTCACTAACCCAACAAAAAAATTGTTGCTGTTTCATTACAAACTCTGCTCTTCACTAATACACTCTCCTAAAGTAGATGCTCACAGAACACATTCTAAGTTCTTAAGTTCTCCCCTGACATTCAGCCAGTCAGACACTGTGATTCCAAAAAGTACAGGAAGAGCCCAGACCCCACCTGATTCATAGGGAATCTAACTTCTTCAGAAGGTCAGTATGCTATAAAACAGCAGCTTGTCAAACACAATAGAGTCTGGAGTGACTGTGGTATAACGCAAAGAGGGAAATTTTCTTGGGCTTAAATGTGTTTAAATGTTAGATTTCTCAATGCATTCTAAAACCAGCAACACTGCCTTCCTGTACTGAACTCTTAAAACCATAGACAGAGGGGAACTCGCTGTACAGAATTCATCTGTATGAAGCATACAGAATATCTGTTACACATCTGGGCCTCTGCAAGACCACGGCAACCCAAACTAGCTGTGTCAGTTCCAAAATGAACCATGTCCACTTATTGAAAGCCTTGAGGCTCAGATAAGAAAAACAGCTAACAGTCATCGCTCTTCCTAGAACTGTACAATTTCCCAATTCCAAACCAAGGAAGCACTTTCCGAATCAGCCAAAATTCTCAATTAAAAAATACTTCTATGCTTGTGATATTTTTCCTGTGACTATCCTGCATGTTATCTTTTTTAAATTTACATTTTTTTTTTTACCTTTTTTGAGTTTTTACTTCTGTGAGTTTTTATAGACAAACTTGTGTGGCCAGGATATAGAACAGTCCCACAGTCAAACTCCCCTGTGTGCCTCTTTGTATAACACCCTCCCTGTTCCCCTCTCAACCACTGGGCTGTCCATCTCTATAGTTTTCCTTTGACGTTTTAGTTTTAAAAGACTCACATTTTATTAATTTTTTATACTAATATACATCTTTATGTTAATTTATTATAAAAAAGACTCAAATTTTTTATTAATAGAAATGTTACTAGTTTAGACACAAATACCATTTACTTTGTAAATTTTAAGTCACTTCTTTAGTGACCTCTAGTGGAAAGAAAGAAATGTGGTAAAGTCGTACCCAACTTATACCACTCATTAGTTTCTTGGATCTACAGAGATATCATGGATGAAATTTTTGTTTCCCTCCAATCTAAATCAGTACTCTACTTCAACCCTCAAGTTTGATTACAAAGGGTCCTCTCTAACCTACTCTGTAATATTCTCTTCCCTTCACAATACTGTCCAGTTAATAAACTTTTAAATGGACTGCCATGCAGAGAAGACAGTATTTAACTGAGACAGTCATCTCCTAATTTGTCTCCCATGCCAACATTCCATTCAGTACAGCAAGCTGGTTCTCAGGCAGTATACAGAGAAAGAGAGAGAGGGCTACAACTCCCCACCCCCATCCTATTAACTAAAATGAAAAGACCGCCAGTGTCCGTAACACTGCAGGGAAGGGATGCTCCTGTGGACTGACATCACGCTCTTGCCATAACTGATCAGTCTTTCTGTGTGCACCAGGGGCAACATTTTACTCTCCACAGAATAGGAAGAACCTACATCACCTCGGGAAACGGGTAAGTGAGAAATAAGAAAAACAGCAGCAGGCCATTTGGCTCATCTGATTCCAACAAACTCACTTCACAGTAATTAAAAATTGCGCTTAGAAAAAAATCATGAACAACAATCCCCAGACTGCACACACTCATGTACACTTACACATTAGTGTGAAGCTGGAACTCGTCGGTCTTGTAGCCAACTGCAAAGTTGCTCTGAGTCACTCGAGACTTTGCAGTCTCAAAATTCATCTGGTAGCCAGCCAGCCAACCTTCATAACCCAGCACCAGAGCGCCCCGGATGGAAGGACCAGCTATGTCAAAATCCACATCGCAGCCCAGGTTGATATGTTCCCGCTTGTACCCTGTCTTGATTTTAGCATTTTTTTTCCTGGAGGAAAAGAAACCATATTAAAATCAGAAGTTAACTCATTTCATGACAACCATGCTAGAATACACATTTTAAAAAACTAATCCCTATTTGAATAGGGGGGTAGGAAGGCAAAGCAGGGCCCCAGATCTCCTTAAGCAGCTGTTGCAACCTCTCTTCAACCAAAATCCAAAATAATGCAGAAATGCCACCTTAATGAAGTGAAAACACAGGCTTGTAAAAGAAACACTAAGTGATTTTTACTAGCATCTCCCTATGCTTAATGTAGTGACCTACACAGGCATTCATTAGGTAGAGTGTCACCATGTAATTATGAAACAGACGCATCCTTGCGATTTTCCACATCTGTTGAGGAAAAAAAAAAAAAATCTGTCATGAAGCTAGCTATCTAAACAGCAGCTCCTTTTCAACAATTTTCTTTTTTGGTCACATCCCACAGGATGTGGGATCTTAGTTCCCCAGCCAGGGATTGAACCTGGGGCCCCAGCAGTGAGTGCACCAAGTCCTAACCATTGATTGGATCACCAGGGAAGTCCCTAAACAGCAGCTTTTACTATGTGGCTCACTTAGTAAATAAATAAATACTAGATCCCTTCTAAGTAAATTCAACAGGTGGCTTTTAATTCAGTATCCATGCTATTCCAATGAGTATAGATTTCAGAGAATCAGGTAGAGAGGTAGAACCTGGGTTCCTGCAGTCATAAGGGGCCAGGAAGCCTTTGTAGTCTGGACAAGACCCCAGATTTGCATGTATGACCAGATCAGTGCCTCCCTTCCCTATTTCACAAGACCCAGCATTTCTCAGGAAGTGCAGGTGAGTTGTGTCACCTGCAAATACATTAGCATCATGCCTTTTACCAAAAATCAGCATTAGAGACAAGATCATATCTATCCAATAAAATTGACTATTTCCACCAGATAGTTTCTGTCATTCAACTGCAAAATGAACATCTTCCACAACAAGAACACTTCCAGTGGAGACTACAGGAGAAAGCAGGTATGCTTCAAGGATCAAGAACCACATAGCCCTGTCCATCCCAACTTCATTCATACTGAGATTAAAGCTTTACCTCCAACACCCAGACTGTGGGCCCTAAATACCATTCCCTCCTAAAAGGAACCAACACTCCTCAGAAAACTGCAGATTACAGGTTGAGGCAGGAAAGGTGCAGGATGAGCTTGATGGGAGCTATCAAAGAACTTGATGTTGGAGCAAAAGGATTGAGAACTAACATGAAGAGGCTCCCAAGGGCTTCAAACATGGGACAGTATGAGCAATGGATCGAAGTGTATCAAATGTTTCAACCTATGAACTCAAGACACATACACATTGGTCATCTTTAGAGACTAGTGGACCAATGTGTTTTGAAAACAGTTAATAAAAAAGGCACCAAACATGTAACCCACCTTTCCTATACTAACTATACGGCAAGATAACCAGAGTTGATGAGAAGTTTTTCTTTATTGAAATATTCCAGCTAAAAAAAATGAAGCAAAGATAAAGGTAGAAATATCACCAATTTGTAACCCCTTGAGTAGATCATGAATGGCACTAACATACAAAGAGAAAAACTAAACTTCTGTGTGCATCCTTATGGAAGCATATTTCAGCACCACACCCGCCCAATGGACTCTAAATGTGATGAAGCCTCTAGACTTAGCAATCCACAGGAAATGTGGGGGACAGGGGGACAAGTTAAACAACACCACAGAATATAAACAGCAAAATTTATGCGTAATTCTAGAAAACAAATGATCTCATTTAAACAAATAAATCTCAAGGGGAAAAAAAAAAAAACAAGATTCTTAAAAACTAAGATTAAGGGGCCATATGAACCAATCTTTATGTATAGACAATTTTTGATTCTATAAAAAAGTTTCATGAAATCAGCTAAATCTGAAGAGACAATATGAAGAAATTATGATTAATTTTCACAACGTAATATCGTGGTTATGCTTTCTTCAAAAGGAATCTTATTTAAAGATACATATTAAAATATACACAGATAAAATTATGTGATATCTGTTATTCAAAATAATCTGAGGGTAGGAGGGATTGATTATGGATGTATAAATTAAACATGACTGGCCATGGGATGATAATTATTAAAAGCTCGGTGATGAAAACATGATGAAGGTATAATATACTTTTTGGCATTCGTTTGCATGTTTGAAATTTTCAGTAATAAAAAATGTAAAGATTAAACACTCCAAGTTTCAATGAGTCAAAATTTCAGAGATCACAGGTGAAAATAAAACTAACAGCCTTCCCTAGTGACAGTGAAACTTGCAACTTTTGTTCAAGTTGCTTCTGGGCATTCTCGCAAGCTTTGAAGAAAAGGAGTGACAGTAAGTGACAGTTCTCTCAGTAAGAAAAACTTAAGGGACTTCCCTGATGGTCCAGTGGTTAAGACTCCATGCTCCCAATGCAGGGGGAACATGTTCGATCCTTGGTCAAGGAACTAAGATCTTGCAAGCTGCACGGGGTAGCCAAAAGGAAAAAAAGAAAACAAACCTATTTAGGTCTGCCTGCTCTTTAGAGGAAGAAACCTGGGTTATGATGATGTACCTAACTGGCACCAAACAGAGTAGGGTAACTGATGGAAAAAACAGCTGCTCAGAGGCTGACATTTAGAAAGAGGGAGAAACCAAGACATGGACATAGCAGGCATCTTCTGACCACAGGGAAAACGCGGCTGCTGACACAAAATACAACACCTGTGACGGGGGCTCTGACCAGGGGTGTGGACCAGCCGCAGTGGACAGTTACAAGGTGCCTCCACGTATCACCTCCATGGATTCTGGCCAGAGGCACCAGGTCCCAGGGAATGTGCACTGCTGGGGCGGTGACTCAGGCTTCTCTCCAGGCTTGGCTCTAGGCAGCATTCCACACCTTTGGACCTTTTCCCCTTTCAGATACTACTGGGATTCTTTTGAAGCTATTTAAACAATGGTGCTAATTTGACAAGCACTTGAGAGGTATACTCTGCTGCTGCTGCTAAGTCACTTCAGTCATGTCTGACTCTGTGCGACCCCATAGACGGCAGCCACCAGGCTCCCCCGTCCCTGGGATTCTCCAGGCAAGAACACTGGAGTGGGTTGCCATTTCCTTCTCCAATGCATGAAAGTGAAAAGTGAAAGTGAAGTCGCTCAGTCGTATCTGACTCTTAGCAACCCCATGGACTGCAGCCTACCAGGCTCCTCCATCCATGGGACTTTCCAGGCAAGAGTACTGGAGTGGGGTGCCATCGCCTTCTCCGGAGAGGTATAGTCTAAGCTGTGGTTAATGAGCTGGCTTTATATGTGGCAGGTACCAGTGTCCTGATGAGGTCGTCTGCAGCCTCATCCGGCTGTGGTGATGTTTAGCTCCTTAAAGGAAGCCAGGATGCTTTCCCAGGCTGTACCCCTCAGACACTTGGAAAGACAGCTTTCATTTCCAATCTTCACCAAGTCATCAAAACCTTCCTCAAATACCCAATAGCAATGAGTACATCTTGTGCCCACAGTCTTGGTTTCTAAACACCATTCCTCAATAAAAGGAACCAAAGCTTCTTGGAGAAATGGCTGATAGCAGGACTAGAAAAGGACAAGGACATTTTCTGAAGAAGTATTCATGACAGGGGCTTGTCAAAAACACACAGGACGTCAACTTGAAGGCACTCCCAATGGCCATACCTGGGACAGCATGAGAAACTAAATTATAGTACTGATTATAAACTGTACAGTAAAATAAATGTCTAAGAATCCATACTGATACAAATAACTGATCAAATAAATAAAAGGTGGTGAAGGAAGAACTCTTCTTCACAGTAAAATCTCAATAAATGTAGAAGGGATGATGGGAACAGAAAATCACCATTTGCCAAACATAATTGTTATAGGCCAGAATCACTAATGGATGCTAATACTTGTTGAGTCAAAGTATAAAAAATAAAATATCTGCATGGTCTCAAAGCATCTCCCAGACAAGATACTTGTTAATTATAAAGAGAAAAAAAATAGTTTTACAGCTAAATCTGCAAACACCACTTTAATCAAGTGACCCAAGTACCATCACCAGTAAGGAGGCACATTAACATATACCTCCTGATGTCATACACCAAGATGGAGAGAACACAACATGATGTCTGTGGTTGTCACAAATGCATAACCTGCGTTTAACCATGAGAAAACATCAGACAAATCCAAACTGAAGGATTCTACAAAATAATTGGCCAATTATCTTTCAAAGTGACAAAGTCATAAAAGATAAAGACTATGCCCCAGGTTAGAAGAGACAAAGGAGACTTTGCAATTAAAAGCAATGTAGTATCCTGAACTAGATCATGAACGAGAAATAAGACATCAGAAGGACAAAAGATTAGCTAACAAATCTCCTGGTCTGATAATTATATGAGATATTAACATTAGGAGAAGGCAAGTAAAGAATATAAGAGGATTCTGTACACTATTTGTGCAACATTTTTATATATGTTAAGTATAAAAATAGTTAAATATGCAAATAAAAAAACTTTTCAGTTATGTATATATTACTGCAAGTCTTAGAGACATCTCTGCAAACTCCCCAAAGGCAGTGAGAAAACCCTTTACAAATTCCAAAGTGTGCCACCTCAGGGCAGCAGGCAAAGTCCTAAACAGCAAATTCAGGCATGTGGGCACATCCTCCAGCCCTCCTGCTATCAGTGTCTCTCTGGATAACTTCTCCCATCACGGTGCCTGGGGGAAGCAGACAAGCAGGAAGGCCATGCTCCTGCAGGAGAAACTCCAGTAGAGATGAGAACAAGGTAAATTCAACTCCTGGCCAATAATCTTCAGACCACCCATAATCAAGTTATAAAAAGACTACAACCTAGAGGCAGGATCTCAATGTGCCCAGTCCTTGTGGTCACCCTGCACAGGGTCTGAACTCGGGAGAGTCTCCCTCTAATAAATATTCATTGGAAGAAGAAAAAGGAAGGAGAGAGAGAAGAAAATAACATGAAATGGCAAAAAATGGAATTCAGAATGCCACTGAACCACACACCTAAAAGATGGTTGAGGCAGTAAATTTTATGTGCATTTTACCATAATTTTTAAAAACTAAAAAAACTAGGAAATGAAATTCAATACACGCCCTTGAGGCTTATCATCAGTGTGCAAAACAACCTTCCCAGATCTAAAAGACCCAACTGCTGAGTGGAAAAAAACAAGAGTGTGTTCTGGAGAACAACTCCCTCAGCCACTATGAAAAGCTCCAGGAGCTGAGGCAGACCAACACATCCTCTTGCCTCCCGTGCTATGCCATGCTTAGTCACCAAATCACGTCTGACTCTTTGCAATCTCATTGACTGTAGCCCGCCAGGCTTCTCTGTCCATGAGATTCTCCAGACAAGAATACTGGAATAGGCTGCCATTTTCCTCCCGCAGGGGATCTTCCTGATCCAGGGAGCGAACCTGCATCCTGTGTCTCCTGCACTGCAGCACTGATGGCTCATTACCTGCTGAGCCATCAGGGAAGACCCAGGTCCTCATTAACCAGCAAGCCTAATCTGCCTGTGGCTGGAGGGCCTGAAGCAGAAAAGCGCAGCCTCAGGAGCCACCTTGCAATTAAGCCCACACACTCTCAGTGTCCCTAAGTAGGAAGCTGGGGAAAGGGCTCTCCAGCCTGAAAAAAATGAGGCTGGCAACAGTGACCCATTAGCCCCTGCTTCCAAACACTGCCCTATAGCCTTGGCCTCTTAACATTACAAGCAGCCTCACTCACAAGGAATCGAGCATCACTGGACCAGAAGTCCTGCAGCCTCCTCAGCTGAGGCCAGGAAAACAATAACAAACAGCACAGAATGAACCTTACTATAAAACACTGCTAAGTGTCCTTAAGGAGAAAACATGAAATTCTTACCCAGTGTTTGGTGAGAAGGATGAATCGAAGGTCAGCTTCAGGCCACGTGCAAGCTGAACAGAAAAGAAATTCACCAACAGGTTTAGTCACAAGACAGGCCAGCAGATGTCACTTGATAAAACTGCGTTTTTCCACAGGTGAGCATTACCTGATCTTCCACAGTAATCTCCGTGCCCAGCGTGTTGTCAGTGTTCCATTTCTCTGTAAACGTCAGACCATATTCAGTCCATCTGTACTTGGTTTCCAGGCTGCCCGTCACTTTGGTGGTCTCGGTGTTGGCTGAACCTGAGCTCGTAAATTCCTTTAAAGAAGACAGTCACAGCCTGCATGCCAGCACTTCATTCTGCATCACTCCACCCCTAAATGGACTGCACTTTCCTTTATGCAAGAGGTGAGACCCTGAATGTGTGGGTGCCAAAGCTCCATCTATAATTCAATTAGATATTTAAAGTGTCAAAAAGGCTTCCCCGGTGGCTCAATGGTAAAGAATCCGCCTGCCAATATAGGAGATGCGAATTCTATCCTTGGATTGGAAAGATTCCCTGGAGAAGGAAATAGCAACCTATTCTGGTATTCTTGCCTAGGAAATCCCAAGGACAGAGGAGCCTGGTGGGCTACAGTCCATGGGGTCGCAGAGTTGGACACAACTTTGCAACTAAACAACTATTTAAAGATGGAATCCGCTAACTAAAGGAATCTTACAGAGAATTCTATATCAGGAGACAGCTTCCTTCCTCCCCTGCAAGTCTTCAGTCTGGACAGGAAGGCATCCTGTCCTCCTTCCAGCCTGTCTCCAGGCTCACACAGAGAAAAAGCTTTGAGCTAAAGCGGACATCGCAGTAATTCTACCCAAAACTTCTTCCTGCCGACAATCACCACATGCACAATCTAAAAGAAACTACTAATTTTTTTCTTTTAATAATCATGTGGTATGGAACACAGGTCAATTTTGAAATAAGATACATAAGGAAAAATAAATCAGAGGCCTGCCTCATATTCCTATGAGTAGTAATAGATGCTGAATTGGGGACCTAGTAGCTTGGTTCCCCTGGACCACCCATTCCACAGAAGATGCAATAAATGTGACAACCACAAGTTGCCACAATCAGAAAAGTTCCTTTGTTTGCCACTCAGATGGAAGTTATTTATTATTTACTGATCTACAATAAATATCCATACTCCATGTGGGCCAGACAACTTACCAGTCCATTCTCAGATTTTGTTTTCAGATCAAGTTTTATTAAGCCAAATCCTAAAGAAAGAACATGGTCACTGTTAATAGATTAAATAACTCAAGAGCAGCATCTCTGCCTCCCTTAGGCAATCTTAAAAATGCCATGAGTGTAGAGGGTACCAGTCTCCACTGCTGCCTGCCTCTGTGGGTGGAGCTTGGTTGCCATGGAGCCTGGTTGCCACGGAACAGTGGCAGATAGAACAGGCACAGCCCCACCTGCAGTCCCAGAGGAGTCTGAGAAAAAGGTGTGTGACAGCGTGAGCACCAGCCTAAGGACAGGCTAAATTTAGAAGCTGCAGTCCACCGCAGCGGCACCTAGACCTGCTCCCGCCTGGGAGAGGAAACAGGAAGGTCCACTTGTCTGAGCAATTCGCTAGCCTACCTGGACTGGGTGCACGACCAAAACTGCGTGACTAGCCACAGAAGGCTTATCCTTTTTCCCTGACATGAAGGTTCTAAGAGCTGACTGACCCAGCTCTCTCAAACTGTGACGGGTAGAATACCAAACAAGCAAACCCAGTCTCTGAGCTGAAAGGCCACTCCATGCAACACTCACCATAGCCCTTGGTGAAGACATCCCTGGCAGATTTGCCAAGATCAGCATACGTGGGAGGCACAGCCATCTTCTGCTATAATAAAAGAATCACCATAATAAACACCCTGGAAATTACAGATATTCATTTTCCACCAATAAAAATCATCAGCACTGACTTCCAGGTACCTTTTTCCCCCAAGTGTGTGCCGTCTCCTGCTTCTTGTGCGGCCAGAAGTGGAAACACCCAGTAGGTTTTTACTGACAGCAGACCAGTCTGACCTTGGAGACCTCTTCTCCTAGGTATTCCCAGGATTAAGCACAGGCCCAGAATATGGCAGGAGTCAGTCAGTATTTGCTAAATGAATTGATTGTCAAAGACACACTCCCATGAGCCAGCTACTTTACTGAACTGCAAGACTCTTGCCAATAAGACATTATCTCCTTACAAAATATTGACTGCTAGGACATTAAATACACTGAATAGAAATCAGGGCTTTTCAGAGTATCATATTTTCCAGACAATTCTGATTTCATTCATTCAACAAACATTTATGGAGTACCTACTATGTGTCAGAATGGACTCAACATTTCATAAAACATTTGTATTTTATGGGAACCCACTTTTAGAGTATCATATTCCTCACAGAGGAAAGAGTAAAACCTACCTACCTAACTAGGCAACTTTTTCCCATGGAAGGAAATGCAAACACATCCCTCCCAAATTTAATTCGAACAAACATCTACTTAGTGCCAATGTGACTTTATTTTTAAAACTATCAAAGTACTACTTGGGATTGATGTATATCACTATGTCAGTCCACAAGCATTTATTAAACACCTCAGTGTTCAAGGAAGGCAAGAACTTCAAATAGTCCTCACCCTAAGGACCAGGCTGTGTTGCTGGGAGCCTCTGCATCGACACATTATGTACCCAGAATTAAGACTCTAATCTGGATGGCACACACCCCGTGCTCCACCCAGGAGGAGAGGGGAACGGGAGAAAGCATTATCTTCTGCATCTTCTTCATCTCCAAAATTGTTAGCCTCAACTGCCCAAAACTTCAAGTAACCCAAAGATGTATCTATTTTAAATACAGGACACCTAAATTACCAAACTGGAGCTGCATCCACCCATGTAAAGTCACATACAAATGTACCCACATAAATAAACATCCACAGGGCATGTTCCTGGTTCAGTGGGAAACCAATGAAAAGTGGTCCAAGTGACCCCAGGGGAGCAGGATCACAAGTGCAAGTTCAGCCTGACCAAAGCCTTAACTTCAAAGACTCTGCAGGGAGCACACAGAACCAATGAGCATAATGTTTAAAAACAAACAAACCTGTAAGCCTCCACAATTTAAATGCTAAAACTGTGGTCCAAGTCCTAGTTTACTTTTTTCAGAGGTTTTGCTAGCTCTGTCCCAGCTCCCTTTTGTATCAGAGCAGAGAGGAGCAGCCCAGTAAGCTGTTTACGTGATCCTATTTTTGTTGCTGTTGTTATTTCTCGCACATGATCAGGCTGGAACCAAAGGCAACTCAGTCCACATTAGGATCAGGGCACAAAGAACATGGGGGAAGACCCATTTTAGGCGGCTTCGACTGGTTTTTTCCCAAGTCTGCAGACTCCCCTCTCCCAACCCGTTCCCCTTTCACCCCAAACGAACCCCGTAGGCACACCCCACCCCCCAGGGACAGACCAGGAAACCAACCACCAGGCCCTCCCTGCTTTAGCCCACAGATGGGCCTGGGCCCCTCCCAGGAGAAGGAAACAACCAGGGATTGAAGGCTGAGGTAACAGAGCACCAAGGAAACATGCAGAATGTCTCAGCAAAGGGCCCCAAACGTTCTGCACACACACCAGCACTGACAGTTATCAGTGGACACAGGACCCCTCTTCAGTGCTGTCCCCTTCCCACCTGGGCCACAAACTCAGCCCCAGCCAGGTGACAGAGAGAACAGTCCA
Source organism: Bos indicus (assembly GCF_029378745.1). Taxonomy (NCBI): domain Eukaryota; kingdom Metazoa; phylum Chordata; class Mammalia; order Artiodactyla; family Bovidae; genus Bos; species Bos indicus. The sequence goes on from NC_091766.1 coordinate 45,376,640, forward strand.
TACCAACATCTCCAGGTCAGCTAAGACCCCCTGTACCTCAGGGGTCAGGGCCTTCCCAAGTACCCTCCCCTGGCTCCAGGACCCACCTCACCAGGCACACGCAGCTTTCACATCTGGACCGGTCCATCCCTCAGGAAAGAGGCAGAACACTCATCATTTAATGCTCCCCAAATGCCCTTGCTTATCCCTAATCCCCAAAACTGAAAAGCAAAGCCACCTGTCAAAACACACTCCACCCACAGCAAAAATCACCCTAAAGTGGCCACTAAGGAGATTACCATCCAGGACAAGAGAGGTGGGATGGCGGAGCGAGCGCTCATAAGACCAGGCTCTCCTTGCGTCCCCAGCGCAGCAGCTGGCAGGGATGGTGCACAGGAGCCACGGGCTGAGTGGAGCCAAACCCGCTCCTCAGCCTGAGGCAACACCGCCAAGGAGGGCATGACCCTGACGCCCTCTTCACCAAAGGCTCCCTACAACTGTGTGGCTGTAGCTCCCGCTTCTGCTCTTTCTGCAGTCTTCCTCTCTGCCTACCTCTTGTCTCTTGCTGCACTTATCTGACAGGACTGAAGCAGTTCCGCCTGTTTGAGCTCAGCCTTCTTACAGCGGCAAACAGCACCCAACACAGTCCTCAGCACCTGCTTCAAAAACAATCTCACTGTAGAAATAATGATTGCCACCCGTGCTTTCTCAGGCCAGGACTAGATGGGGAGGGAACTCAGCGTCCTGCTTTCTCACTTAACAGCCTGCCTGCACTGACTCGCTGGCTGAACCCTGGTCCCGGCCCCTCCCGCCGCCTGGATCGGCTCCAGACCACTCCCCATTCGTCTCTGCAGCATCCGTCCAAGTGTCTTCAGAAAAGGGAACCATCAAGTGCTGCTGGTGAGGGTGTAAACTGGCGCAGCCACTGCGGAAAACAGTATGGAGATTCTTAGAAATATCACATGATCCAGCAATTCTACTTCCAGTATTTATCCAAAGGATACAAAAACACTAATCCGTTAAGACATATGCACTCCTATCCTCGTCGCTGCACTACTTACAACAGCCAAGAAATGGAAACAGCCTACAAGCCCATCAGCAACTGAATGGATACTGAAGATGTGGCACGTGTGTGTATGTATGTGTCTGTGTGTGCATCCACACGCACGTGACATAATACTACTCAGCCATTGGGAAAAAAAAAAGATGAAATCTGGCCATTTATGACAACATGGATGGACCTTGAGGGTATCATGCTAAATTAAATAAGTCAGACGGAGAAGACTTTTATGTAACCTCCATCTTGGAGGGACATATCCTCTTTGAATCCCCTATGATTTCACTCATATGTGGAGTGCAAAAAAAAGAGACAAAAATAAATGAACCCAAACAAACACAGGGCAGTGGTTACCAGAAGGGAAAAGGATGGTGGGTGGGCGCGGGGGGTGAGGATGAAGGATCAACTATATGGTCACAGATAGGAACTAAATTCTTGGTGGTGAGCACACCGCAGTGGATACAGAAGTAGGAATATATGGTTGTACACGTGAAACACAGACTGTTATAAGAGGCTCAGCTTCCAGAGACTGAGCATAAAACAGGATATTCTGACATGGGCAGGCAGCCAGCCTTGGACAGATGGAAATCAGAAGGGGAAGGCAAGACCCCAGGTCTCTACCTGGGTGATGGCTTCAAGGCAAAGCCTGGGAGCTTGGTTCCCAAAGATAAGTGGGAAGCAAGAAATGGCCAGGTCAGGCTGAGCAGACCTGCCTGTAGTCACTGATGACTTTGAGAAAGACAAATAAGTCACACCAGAAGACAGGAATCGCTGGTTCCCCTCCACTGCCTGCCAGCCTACCTACCCAACACTCCTTGGCTGACCTTGAACAGATTATGCAAGCTCCACTCCAGCTGAGGAATGAAAAGCCAGCCCATACTGGAAGCTCAGAGGGGAGAGATGGTATATAGCCCAGCATGGTCTGCATAACAGTTATGTAACCTCCATCATGGGGGGACATATCCTCCTGGACTCATGAGCTACATGACAGTGACAGCTTCTCTGCTCCCAGTGCCCCACTACCCCTACAAAATGCACACCTACCCCCAGATCACACCACTGAACTCAAAGCATCCCAGAGCCTAGCATGCGCACATTTATCCAAAATACGGAAAAGGCTATGTGTACAAACATGCCAAGGCCTAGTAAATGGCAGGTATTCAGCATAAATGTCTGTTTAATGAGTAAATGTGCAGCAAGCATCAAAGTATTTTTACAGCAGAAAAGAAAGGAAACAGTATCTGATAACAGGGACTAAGTGAACAATGTAACCAGGAGGCAGGAGCTCCCTCCACGGGGAAGCTGCAGCACCGCCACAGGTGGGGGCAGGCGCATGCTCAGAGGGACTCTGCAGGGGGCGACATGGGCTCCATCACGTCGGCTGGGCTTTTCTGGTGGGTGGGGGTGGCTGCCAGGGGTGGACCCAAGTCATGTCTAAGTCTTTGCAACCCCACGGACTGTAGCCCGCCAGGCTCTTCTATCCATGGGATTCTCCAGGCAAAAATACTGGAGTGGGGGCTTCCCAGGTGGCTCAGTGGTAAAGAATCCACCTGCCAATGTAGGAGACACAGGAGACATGGGTTCGATCCCTGATCTGGGAAAATCCCACATGCTATAGAGCAACTAAGCTTGTGTGCCTCAACTATTGAACTTGTGCTTTTGAGCTCAGGAACCACAGCTATTGAACCCACATGCCATGACTACTGAAGCCTGTGCGCCCAGAGTGTGTGCTCTACAACAAGAAGCCGCAGCATGGAAAAGCCTGTGCCCCCCCAACTACAGGGCTGCCCCCTCTCATGGCAACTAGAGGAAAGCCCATGCAGCAACAAAGAGCCAGTGCAGCCAAAATATAAATAAATAAAAATTATTATTATCTTTTTTTAAAGAATTCTGGAGTGGGTTGCCATGTCCTGCTCCAGGAGATCTTCCTGACCCAGGGATCGAACCAGTGTTTCCTGCCTTGCAGGTGGATTCTTCACCGCTGAGCCACCCAGCAAGCCCACCACGGATGTTGGGGAGACCCACAACTAACATGCCCCATCCTCACAATGTCCTAAGGAATGCTGAACTCAAGCTGAGGAGACCAACCAAGCGCCTTCAGAAGACAGCACTGCCACTGCTAACCTCAGAACCAAGCATGGACTTTATTCAAAGGGCTTCAAGGAGCCACATTATAGAGATGACACATCTGTGTTTGGGAAGCTCACTCAACCAAGAGATTAGCAGAAATATAAACGACAGTATCTACTGCTGGTGAAAACGCTCACTCCCATTCTCGCCAAGTAGGAGAGTATAGTACAGTCCAGTCCCCGAGGAGCCCATTGCTGGCAGCGCCCAAGTGGACATGCAGTAATTCCAGTGGCAATTCTACTGCTAGGAACACACTTGCAGGGCACCCAATGCTCGCGAGGATGCCCACTGCAGGGTTATTTTTAACACAGTACCCAGAAGCAACCTAAATGTCCACCAACAGAGAAACAAATGAATAAAAATTACAGTGCTTGCAAACTAAGGAACACCGTGTGGTAATCAAAAAGAATGAGGGAGATTTCCACATGGTGGCACAGAAAGCCCCTAACAGGTCAATGAAAAATGCAAGTCACAGAATATGTATAATTCCACGTGACTGAAGGAAAATTTACTGTAGCTACCTTGGAGCTGCTTCTAGAACAGAAAAAAAGGGGCTTAGGAAAGGAGTGAGATGAAAATAGCATTTTCATTTTTGATTCTATTTAATCACTTAAGTTGTCTGGGCACTTGATAATTTTTTTCTAAGCTAGGAACAGAAAATTTAAAAACCTAACAAATGTGTCTGAAATTAAGCCACGCAGCATTCACGATGCCACAAGTCACACTGCAAAAGGCTGCTGCAGCAGAAGTACCAGAAGGAAAAGCTCTCTTAGTGTCTATACTGGTTCCAGGAACGGATTGAAATCACAGAGGTGGCAGGGCTAACAGGTTAGGCCTGTGGGGGGCACAGTCAACCCTCAGGTGACCAGCTGTAGTTTTGGCCACCCTGCCCAGAAGGCAGGAGGAGGGCAGAGCTCCCTAACTTCAGTGTGCGTGACTCGCCTGAGGCACTGACTCAGAAGCCTCCTTCCCCCCCACAGCAGCCTTTCACTGCTTATCACACAGGCAGGGCAGCCCTCAGATGCCATGGAGAAGAGTGGGCTGGCTCCCCGCACCACACCCACCAGAATCCCCCACTTTGAAGTATGCTCTTTTCTCCGCAGAAGCTCCCTTGGAAGGATCCAGGCAGCAGAGCCTTGATGCCCTCAGAGAGCCAATGACCACTGCAGTGGCCGATACAGAGAGCGGGGTGGCCACGGGTCCAAAGGGCTCAGGCAGGAACAGCTGAGAGCAAGTCTTCTGAACACAGGTAACACCCAGTGAGTCAAGAGACGGTATTTTCAATGACAAGGGTATACGAGGACTAGGATCTAAACATCAAGAGCCACCTGCCGTGGAATTTCTCCACTCATCTGTGTACCCAGGTAGCAGGGCACAGTGACTAATGGAAGGGGCTACGAGACTGGCAGAGGTTCCAGCTGTGTGACTTTGGACAAGCCACTTGTACGCCTAGGGTCTCATTTTGCTCATCTCTAAAATGGGGCTAACAGAGTCTTTCTGCTGCCATTGTTGCAAGGATTGAGTAAGGCAAACAGAACACGTAGAATTGTCTGACACACGGTGAGTACTTGATAAATGGTAGTGAAATGGTAGTGTGGCCACAGGCCACTATTCTTGATATTCTCTGTTTGCCCCGCCAGATGCACTTTCCTCCTCCATCCTAATCTGTGCCCCAAGAACTGATCATGCGGCTGTGGGGTAGGCTCAGCCAATAGGGAGTACCAGCAGAAGATGGGAGAGTGAAGTTGGGGTATTCATCTCCCCAACGTCATCCCTCCCTGTTGGGCCTCAGGTGGGCAGTGACTTCCCTCTACTCAAGGCCACATCTCCTGCCAAAGGGCCCCCTCCTGGTTCTAAAGGACCCAGAGGCCCACACTCCCTCTCAGGTCCCCACACTCTGTCCACACCTTTGCAAATGATCCGTTCATCATTCTTTCTTTAATTACGCCATGGGACTGTACATCTGATTCCCGCAGGTCCTGAATCCACACACAATCATCACCATCAGCATCACCATCTTTGGTTCCCCTTAGGAAGGGAGACTTGTACAAAAGCCTTTGGCTCTGCTCTTTCTTTTTCCTTTTTTTAATATTTATTTATTTGGCTGCTCTGGGTCTTAGTTGTGGCACTCAGGATCTTCGATCTTCCTTGTGGCGTGGGGGATCTTTAGTTGCAGCATGTGAGATCTAGTTTCCTTACCAGTGATCGAACCCGGGCGCCCTGCATTGGGAGCACGGAGTCTTAGCCAGTAGACCACCAGAGAAGTCACAGCTCTGCTATTTCTACCGCCATTCTAGGCAATCTGTGACGGCAGAACTGGGCCAGCCTGTAAGAGGAGCATCAGACCAGCCAGGGATTAGAGCAAAAGCAACTCCTCCAAACTCTGGGGACCAGGAAAAGAAACTTCTCCACAAGGAGGCAAGAGCTGCTCTGAAAACCAACACGTGAGGCCAACACCATCAGGAGCCTCGCTACACCCCTACCCCTCACTTTCTCACCAGAAGAGGCAGCCCAGGAGAATGGCTTTGACTGGATCTCCGGGATGCTGGCAAAGCAATGCCCGGGCTCGGGGAGGTCTGCGCTCTCAGTGCAGCTGTCCTCCTCCCCCCACCCTTCCAAGAGTGTCTCACAGAGGGCAGCCAGGCTTTCCAGGCGTTGCTTCTATTTTAAAACACCCTGGAAGTGGGGCCACCACCGGCACAACCTTCCACAAGCCTCAAGAGAATGTAGCTGACTTAGGGACACCCTGCCTGCCCACCCATCCATCAAGAGGAGGAGACCTGGGCTGGCAGGCAGCACGCCAAGGTCTGGGTCCCAGGAGCCCCTGGGGCTCCTGCCTGAGCAGGAGGTTTGCTGCCTGGCTTGCCCCAGTGGGGATAAAACAGTGCTTGGGCAGGTAGACTCGGGAGTCCAGCACACCTGAGTTCCAATTCTACTCCACCACCACTCTCTCATTCTTAGATCTTAGGCAGGTCATAACCTATCTGCATCTCCTTTCTCTTCAGTTCCAGTGCAGGGTAAGAGTACTTGACTCAGCAGCCTCTCAAGGACTAAATGAGATTGCTGGTATAAAGCACTTCGTACAGCAGCAACTTAGTACAGAAACAACTAAACAACAACACAGTAGTTGGTACCCAGAAAACACGTAACAGGTACAGGTAGTATTTATTTAAGATTGTCATTTTATATGTTTCCTATCATAATTACAGCTGCTGGGCAGGTTGCCAAAAGGTCATCCTCAATCACAGGGTCCAGACTCCTCCCCAACCATAATGAGGCATTGTTTAGCTGAATACTGTCCAGCCAGGTCCTGGAAGAATGCCTCCCTCCTCATCCCAAGAAAAAACTGACCCTTCTCCTGGCAAACACCCTGAGCCACTGCCCTTGCAATAAACAGAGTGACTCCACTGACTGCTGCTCACTGACAGCTGGCCTACACCCACTCAGGTACACACTCACTCTGATCAGTGTGTAAAAGAGTAACACTTCCCCTCTGAACAGCAAGGTCCACCTTTCAAAAGGCAAGCAAATCTATTAGCTGCTCAGTGGCACCTTGGAGCGGCAGCTGCAGAGTGAAAGCACCAGGACTCGGGGCTGGCCAGCCCAGACCCTGAATTCCAACGCATTCCCACTGAGCTGTGTAACCTTGAGACGGTTATCTCACCACTCTGTGTCAAGCCTCCTGACCCACGAAATGGAAACAACAGTACTCCTCCCCTAGGGCTCGGAGGGCAGCGGATTCAACATCATAGTTCATGTGTCAACCGGCCAGGAGGGTGCTGAGCAGGCCCTCAGTAAAGAATGGCTGAAACGATCATCATCACACTCTTACAGCAGAGAAACAGGAACCAGCAAGTAACTCGGCCTGTACTAGACCCTGCGGCTCACATCAGAGCTGTGTTGCACGAGCTCAGTCTGCTCCCCAGGACTCTTTCCAGCATAGTTCCAGGTAAAGAGCTAAGATTCCCACTCAGCCTCAGCCCTGGGAGAGCAGGCAGTGAAATGGAAGCTTGTGCCCAAGTGCAACTGAGGGGCGACCAGAGTGGAGCCCAAGGCTGCCCTGAGCACCCTGAGGGGCTGCCTGCAGGCTTGGGCTGACTCTCAGGCACATGTGCCTCTCTTACCAAAGATGTCACTCCTTCAGAAATCCCCATTGACAGCAAAGTGGACTTTGGAAGCATCTTACCAGCAAAGGTAGGGGTGAATATCCCCCATGACCACCAGCTTGGAGGTGGTTGTCCACATCTGCCTAGCATCCAATGGGGCCAGAGACCCACAGACAACTCCCCACTCCCGGTCCTCCCCTGAGCTTCTCTGTTTATCTACAAACAGCCCATGCCTACAGAATAGCAGAAATAAAGTAATCAACTGGGAACAGCCTCCAACCCCAGGGTCAAGCACTTTATTTAGGACAACTCCATCAGAAGCCTCTGACCCACTCACCATCAGAGAGGGAAGAGGCACCAGGCCCACGGGCTTTAGGAGAATCCTCTTCACCAATGTCACCCTCCCCTACAAGCCAGAAACGCCAGTTCAACAAGCTTCCCAAAGGACTTGGAAAGTCGCAGGAGGATAACATGTTCGAAGAAATTATTTCAAATTAGGAAAGAGTTTTGCCTCTCACAACTCTAGGGCTGGACACACTGCTGTAGCTCCTTAATTATTTGTGACTCTGCTAGGCAAGGCTATCTTCTGGAAGTGAATGAGATGTGTGTCCCTCAAAGAGGATGTCCATGACCAAGGGACTGTGGGCTGGGCCTGCAGCCACTATATATAACCGTTCAATAATCCCACAAATATTGATACTGAGTGAGCACCTACTACCAGTCACACGTTGGAATGGTAAAAAAAACTATGCTTCTGTCAAAAGGGTGGGTCTACAAGAGTACATTTACCCCCAGAGACCCTTCTCAAGTACCTACTACTGCCAAGTGGCACCACTCCAAGCACTGAAAACAAAGCTGCATCAGGCTTAAGTCTGACCCTGTAGGAACTCAGTTCAGAGCTGGGATGGAAAGAAGGCAGACGCTGGGCAATGTGCCCTGGTCTTACCAACAGCATATTTAGGCAAAGGAGGAGCTCATTTCCCTATTTCCCCGGAGAGGGGAGGCGGTTCGGCAGCTCCAGGCCTCAGGTGGAACACGCTTAGGCTCAGCCCAAGTCTGCAGCCACATTCAACTTCCTGCTCCAGCCTGACCTTGGCTGTCTGTAAACTTAAAGGCTTTTCGATGAATTATCCTGAAAGTTACTCAATGCCTGGCACACAAATGTGTAATAATAATGCTTAAAATAATAGGGGCTACCTTTATTGAACCCTTTCCAGAGCACCACGTGGCACAAAACAGTCTGCAGGGGTTGGGCTAGATTCCACCAAAAAGCCTCAAGGGTAAGTGTCAAGGTTTCCTCCAAGGCCTTCTCCATATCAGGCACCGTTCCGCACACTGGAAGTTAATCAACTCATTCTTCCCAAAAACCCAATGAAGAAGAGGGATGATTGCTCCATTCTACAGATGAAAAAACTGAAGTTTGGTTTCTTCCCCACTGTGTGACCTTGGACAAGTCACTAATGCTGTCGGCCTCAAATCCGAAGGACTAGGAACCAGTTTCCTGAATCCACCACTACATTCGGTGAATGAATGAGCCATCGAATTAGACAGGAGTTTCTCCTAAGGCCAAGGAGACCACTGGGCTCCCCGCGGGACCTCCTTTTCCAACGCCTAACCTTCTACCCAGGTCCCAGCTCCGGCCCTGGTCGCCGCGGCCTAACTCGACCGTCAGCCTCCCGTTCCTCCCGAAAGGCGCTGGCACGCGCGTACAGTGCTGGAGGCCAGTGTCTCCGGGCGTGGACCCGACAGGGCGTGCAGGGCCGGACCGCGGGACCACGATCGAGGCTCAGTATGGCTTGCACAGGTCCGTGAGCCCGGCCCGGCGAACGCAGGTGGCGGGCTGGCCCCTGCCCGACCCGCGCTGGCGGGATCGAGGGCCAGAGGGCGCCTCCGAGGAAGGTCACCTAGACCGGCGGCCGGCCGGGCCTCCACGCGGCAGCCCGTGCCCTTCCGCCCGCAGGTCCCCGCTGGCTCTGGTCCCCAGCCGCAGGCGCCTCGGGATGTCTGGCCTCCCGCTCCCGCGCCCGGGCCGGCTCGCCGCCCGCCCGCCCGCCCCGCGCGGCCTGCACTGCCCGCTGCTGACCCGCCAGGCCCGCACGGGCCGCTCCCGCTCCCCGCCCCGGCCGGGCCCTAGGCCCCTCGCCCTCGCCCGCTCCGCGCACCGTCTCCTTCCCCAGCTCCCCGGGGGTCGGCCCGCGACCCAGGGCTCAGGCAAAGCCCGGGCCCCTCTCCACTGCGCCTACCTCAGAAGCGTTGGCAGTGGGCTCCGCGGTGGCTACGGCGGAGGCTGCAGCGTGAGGAACGGAGCGAGCGGCGGGGCCGAGGGCGGGGCGGCGCGGACGGCGGCGGCGCAGACCCGCCCCGACCCAGCGCGCCCGGCCCGCGAGCTCCGCCCCCTGGGCCCTCCCGGGACACCGCCCGGGTCCGGCCGGAGTCCGCGTCCAGCTCCCGAGCCGCGTGCCGACCTTTCAGGCACCGCCCCCACCCCAGCCAGGGCCTGCAGCGGATGCTGTGCCCACGGGCGTGAGCGGGAACGCGTGATTGCCTGCGCGCGCCCGGGCACAGGGCGGCGGGACGGCGTGGGACTGACGTGCTCAGGGCTGTGTGCGTGCGCGGGGACACGCTTGTCGCCGCCCGCGCCGGCCGTCCCTGCTGGAAATCTCGCCTGGTTGAAGGATTCGGAGAGGGAGGGAGGGGTCCTCCGGTTAGCTAAGCAGTGGCCGAGGTCCTCTGCACCAACAGAAGACGCGGGGCTCTGGGCCCCTGCTCGGCCTCAGGGCTGGGAGACAACACCCCCCTCCCCCGGGACTTGATATGGCGGGGGGCGCTGGACCACGGCCTGGCCTGGGTGGAAGAAGTGACCCCCAGGTCCCCCACCTCTCGCCAGCAGAGCCCGCGCGGGCTGTTAAAGCGGGTTCCGAGACCCTGAAGGCAGTTACAGCTCTGGCCAGAGTAATGGGCGCCCGAGGCGGCGCAGATACAGAGTAGCGCCCACGAAGGCAGCTCCTCGGCTCTTGGCTCCCAGCTCCTGACACAATGTTTCAGGCGCCTCCGACCCCGCTTCTTGCCTCTCTAGGTTCGCAGATCCGGATCCCGACAGGGGCTTGGAACCCAGCGCGCCGAGAAAACCCCCGTGCGCCGAGCATGCACTGAAGATGGGCAGACGATTTAAACCGATCGCATTGAGAAATGAAAATCTCGTTTTGCAAGAATGTCCTCTGCTGAGTCCAATGGCGCGCGGACTAGCTGAGGGCTCCTCGCACAGCCCTTGTCCGGACAGGGCCTGCCTCCCCTCCCGGCGTGGTTAAAGAGTGCGCAGTCTCCCTACCAGGCCTGCGAGACCCACCCCTAGCGGACTTCGAGAATTAATGAATTCCTAGCCAGATGAAAATTCTGCACATCCTTCGCCTTCAGCCAGCAGACGTTCTCCAAGGCTTGAGGTGTCCCGGGCCCCCCTGGAGGCGGCGCCAGTCTATAGAATCAGGACACTCGCCCACAAGCAACTGTGGCACAGATTAAAGGAGTAGGCAACTGGGGCGTGGGGAAAGGCAATCAGGTCAGGCTGCTGCAAAGAGGCGGCAGCTTCAATGCGGCTTCCAAGTGGCAAGTGGTGTTAGTTACATCGTCCTGGGGTGTTGAGAAAGAAGGCAGCTTAGGCAGGGGGCTGGGGGCGGGGGTGGGAGTGTGGAGAAGAACAGAGCGCCCTGGCCCCTTTAGGGGCTAAGGTCTTATTGAAAATATGAGGAGGAGTTCCTGGACCCCTTGAGGTGCTGGAGAATAGAAGACCGATGCCACAACTCTCCCCAGGCCCATGATCTGTTCCATGATTGATTGGGGACTCTGGGCTCCCCAGCCTGGCCGTCCCCACCTCCACAGCCCACTCCTGGAAGAGGGGCTGACAGAGAAAGCCTCTGAGTCACCCACCAGTGCAGTGAGGCAGAGTTGAGGACAAGAAGACTTTAGGGAGGCAGGCAGGACGAGACTCTGAAAAGACAGGGCTTCAGAAACCTCACCTGAGCTAGGAGCAGCTGCCTGCCCAGGGTCAGTAAAGCCCAGGTGTGACATTTGAATCAAATGTCCAAGGTGCTCCTCCCCTCCAGCACCTCCCTGTCAATCCTCCTTCCATGACCTTTGGCCTGGGGAGATTGCCCCATGCTTCTGGGGCTCCTCTAAGTACTGCTGCTGCTACTGCTAAGTCACTTAAGTTGTGTCCAGCTCTGTGCGACCCCATAGACGGCAGCCCACCAGGCTCCCCTGCCCCTGGGATTCTCCAGGCAAGAACACTGGAGTGGGTTGCCACTTCCTTCTCCAATCCATGAAGTGAAAAATGAAAGTGAAGTCGCTCAGTCATGTCCAACTCTTAGTGACCCCATGGACCGCAGCCCACCAGCCTCCTCCATCCATGGGATTTTCCAGGCAAGAGTACTGGAGTGGGGTGCCATTGCCACCTGAGTGCCCTTTGAGTCACATACTACTGGCTGTGTGACCCTGAGCAAGAGGTCTAGTCTCTCAGTTTCAACTTTAGAGGGTCGTTGCTCATGTATGAATGTGAGAGTTAGGGATGACAGAGGATGAGATGGTTGCATGGCATCACCAACTCACTGGACATAAGTTTGAGCAAGCTCCAGGAGTTGGTGATGGACAGGGAAGCCTGGTGTGCTGCAGTCCGTGGGATCTCAAAGAGTCGGACATGACTGAGTGACTGACTGTGAGTTTAAAATGGGAGACATAGAAGTAAACACTCAGAAAACTGAAGGAATAAGGCTGGTCACAGAAGCCCTCAGGTCCAAGTGTTGACCCTTTCCCACCGTAGTCCTGACAGAAGAGCTAAGTAAAGGTAGCCTGTCCTACCAGACTCACCACACTGCCAAGAGCCACTCTGCCAGCCCACCTCCACTCCTTCTGCCACAGCTGATTGGGATGGGGATGGGCACCAAGAGTGGCCAATCAGGTCCTCTCTTGCAAACTAGATCAAGTCTAAACATTATCCTTTGGAGGAATGACCCTTCTCTTCCTCCTTTGAGTTGTTGTTCAGTTGCTAAGTCATGTCCAACTCTTCTGGACCCCATGGACTGTGGCATGCCAGGCTCCTGTGTCCTCCAGTGTCTCCTGGAGTTTGCTCAGATTCATGTCCATTGAATCCATGATGCTATCTAACCATCTCTTGCTCTGTTGCCCCCTTCTCCTCCTGCCTTCAATCATTCTGAACTGAGCGTCAGGGTCTTTTCCAATGAGTTGGTTCTTCACATCAGATGGCCAAAGTATTGAGGCTTCAGATTCAGCATCAGTCCTTCCAAAGAATATTCAGTCTTGATTTCCTTCAGGATTGACTGGTTTGATCTCCTTGAAATCAAAGGGACTCTCAAGGGTCTTCCCCAGCACCACAGTTCAAAAGCATCAATTCATTGGTGCTCTGCCTTCTTTATGATCCAACTCTAACATCCATACATGACTACTGGAAAAACCATAGCTTTGATTGTACAGACTTTGTCAGCAAAGTGATATCTCTGCTTTTTAATAGCCACTGAACAACAGCAACAACAACAGAGTGAGAGAAGGTGATAGAACAATAGAAACAGAGATCGATGAGAAAGAGAAGCCAGAAGATGCTACAGGGCTGGCTTTGAAGATATAAGAAGAGGCCATGAGCCATGTGATGCAGGCAGCCTGGAGAAGCTGGAAAAGGCAAGGAAATGGATTCTTCCCTTAGGACCTCTAGAAGGAACCAGCCCTGCTGATACCTTAACTTTAGGCCAGTGAGACTGATTTTGGACTTCTGACCTCTAGAAATGTAAAATAATAAATCTCAATTATTTTAAGCCTCTAAACCTATGACAGTTTGTTATGATGGCAATAGGAGACTAATGCATGAACCCCTGGAAGACCATATTAAAAATGATTTATCGGAATGCTGTCTTAGCTCAGGCTGCTATATGTAACAGAAGACCAGGTGGCTTAAACAAGAGCCATTTACTCCTCACAGTTCTGGAGACTGGAAATCTGACATCGAGGTGTTAGCATGCCCAGGTTCTTGCTAAGAGCCTTCTGCCTAGTTATGTCCCTGCAGGGTGTTCCTTGGTATGCGGAAGCAAAGATCCTGTGTCTCCTCTCCTTTTCATCAGGGCATGAATCCCATTGTGGGGGCCCACCCTATTGACCTAATCACCTCTCTAAGGCCACTCCCCCCAAGACCTTTCAAATTGGTGATTAGGGTTTCAACAACTGAATTGGCAGAGGCAGGGGTGGTGGGAGCATGGAGCACAAACATGCCGTCCATAATAAATGGCAAGATTCCAAGTGACTTTCTCTTTTACATTCTCTACTTTCCAACTTTTAAACAATGTGGTAAACATATAAAAATCAAACAACAATAAAAAGAGGCAGGGACTCCTGCTATATAAAGCTAATTGCACTTTGGAGCACAGACCTTCCTACCCTTGTGTGGCCAACCCAGGCCTCTATCCAGGCCCTGCGCTGGTACTTGCCCGGTCCCCTACGAGGGACACCAGTGTGTGTGCCTGTGCACATGGGTGTGGGCTGTGGGGGTGGGAGTGAGGGTTGTGAGTAGGATGGACGTGTCCTGGAATCCTACCAGAGACCTCTGAGCTAAGAGAAGCAAGAGTTTCTCCTCTGCTCAGTGTGTGCTGGCCCCTTAGAGAGATGAAGAATACCAGGGGGAATTCAGCTAGGGCCCTCTTTTATTGCAAGGGCTAGGAAACCCTTTCCCAGACCCCACCAGTGAGTGGACACATCTGCTTTTCCCTAAAGGCAGAAAAGGAGCTGCCTCTTCCCCAGCACTTGCATACTTACATTCACTGAAAGAGGGTCTGGGGTTTGATGAAGAATTTCCTGATGAAGAATTTCCAGTTTCTTTTTTTTTCTTTTGAGAGAAGTCTCTGTGCCAGCAACTTAAACCAAGCGTTGCTCTTTCTTTTTTTAAAAAAAATTATTTATTTACTTTTAGTCGCGCTGGGTCTTCATTACTGTGCATAGGCTTTCCCTAGTTGTGATGAGCGGGCTTCTCATTGCAGTGGCTTCTCTTGTTGCAGAGCACAGGCTCCAGGGTGCAAGGGCTCGGTAGCATGGGTTTAGTTGCCCCACAGGATGTGGAATCTTCCCGGACCAGGGATGGAACCTGTGTTCCCTGCATTGGCAGGCAGATTCTTATCCACTGTACCACCAGGGAAGTCCCGCAATTTCTACATCACAGACTCTGCTAACAGGCACAACTTGGTTGCTTTTTGGTATTGTTTTTATTTAAATCGTGAATGAGGTCAAATGTAGTTTAAATGGTTTTGTATCTGACACCAACCTGGTAGGGCTGCCCAGAGGTGCTGGCTTCCAGGCACTGCCTGTCCAGGCCCGCCACGTAGGGAGGAGTGGTTTACACACAGCACATGCACAAGCCATGGGGATATGTGGGGCTGAAATTCTGGCCACGCACAGCTCACGGAGCCTTGGGTCCCGATAAGACTATGTCCACCACAAGGAAAGGCCTGTGTTTTTGCTTCTGGGCAACTTTTCACAATCTGTTCGGATGTGTCAGCTGGCAGCTAAGGCACATGTATCCCTCTGCCAGGCATTGTCTGCTGCTCTTCCCACAGCGGGTGGCTTCTCATTCTCTGGGCCTCAGCTTCCATGCGCCTTCTCAGAGCTGCCTTTCCCCACCCACAGGCTCAGGCAGTTTCCTTTCTCCTCTCCACCCTTCCTTGGAGCTCAGCCCTTTCCCCCTCCATAGCACATTGCACATTTTAAATGACTTAATAGGGGACTTCCCTAGACCTTTGCAGGTCCAGTGGCTAAGACTCCGTGCTCCCAATGCAGGGGGCCTGGGTTCAATCCCTGGTTGGGGAATTAGATCATGTGTGCCAGAACTAAGATCCTGTGTGCTGCAACTAAGACCCAGTACAGCCAAATAAAAAAATAAAAATAAAAATTTGAATTAAGTAAAATGACTTAATAGTTGGTTTGCTCTCTGTTATCTGTCCTCCCCCCTCCCCAACTAGAATGAGTGCCAGTCACATTGCAGGTGTTGAAGGATATGGGGCATAAAGAAAGGGGACTGAATTGGAGTCACTTACCAGCCCTCTTTGCAGGTTGCACACCTTGGGGACTGCTATTTTCTGTCCTAATGGCTGGACATCTAGGAATCAGGCTCCATGTATCGAGAATCCTCTGGAAAGAATGGACTCATAGCCGTGGAGTAGGCTAGGACTGCTTAATTTGTCCATGTAGTTAAGCATTTAATCTGCACCCAAGAAAGGTCTGACCTTTGCCCTAGACTTCTGGAAAGAAATCTCAGCCCTTGTAGTGTCATGCCAGATAGGAGTATCTTTATTTAGGGCAAGGGTTAGGCCACAGGGTTTATCCTGTGGCCACACAGGATAAACTAACAATGTGATTCAGGGTGGGGACTGGCCATGCAGGATAAGCTAGCAGTGTGATTTAGGGTGAGGGCTTTGACTCTCACGATATCAGCTGGACGTTCAGAGGGACTGGAGGCTGCTCTCAGCTGAGTGGGCAGTCAATTACAGAGCCCCAGTGAATCTTGGGACACCAAGGCTTGAGAGAACTTCCCCGGTTGGCAGTATTCCATGTGTTACAGTCACACATCACTGCTGGAGGAGTTGAGGGTGTCCGGGAGTCCACCGGCAGAGGACAGCTGGATACTCTGTGTTTGCAGCCCTCCTGGACTCTGCCCCATGCATGTGTCTCATCTTTTGGCTAATCTTAATCTGTATTCTTTCTGTGTAACCAACCAGGAAGTTTAACGGCCCTCGGTGAGTTCTGCAAGTTCTTCTAGTGAATTATCAAATGTAAAGACTGTCTTAGAGCCCCAAACTTGCAACTCGTATCAACAGTGGGAATCGTTCTGTGGACTGTACTCCATCTAATGTTGCACTGTCATGAACCCCCCACCACACCCCCCCCACACACAGTGTTTGGAACCCCCCACCACATACACACACACACACACAGTGCCCTGAACTCTCCACCACATACACACACACGTGCACACACACACATGCAGTGCTCTGAGCCCCACCACCACACACACACACACACACACACACACACAGAGTACCCTGAAATCCCCACCACATACACACACACAGTGCCCTGAACTCTCCACCACACACACACACACACGTGCACACACACAGTGCCCTGAACTCTCCACCACACACACACGTGCACACACACACATGCAGTGCTCTGAGCCCCACCACCACACACACACACACACACACACACAGAGTACCCTGAAATCCCCACCACATACACACACACAGTGCCCTGAACTCTCCACCACACACACACACACACACGTGCACACACACACACACACAGTGCCCTGAACTCTCCACCACACACACACACACACACGTGCACACACACACACGCACAGTGCTCTGGACCCCACTACCACAACACACACACACACACAGAGTACCCTGAAATCCCCACCACATACACACACACTGCCCTGAACCCCGCCACCCCAACCCCCACACACACAGTGTTCTGAACCCCCCACCACATACACACACACGTGCACACACACACACACATACACAGTGCTCTGAACCCTCCCCCACACACACAGTGCTCTGAGCCCCACCACCACATACATACACACACGCACACACACAGTACCCTAAACCCCCCATCACATACACACACACACACAGAGTGCCCTGAACCCCACCACTACATACACACATACACACACACACACGCACAGAGTGCCCTGAACCCCACCACTACATACACACATACACACACACACACACACACACACACACACACACACAGTGCCCTGAACCCCACCACATATACACACACACCCCTGAAGCCCCCACCATGTACATACAAAAAGTGCCCTGAACCCCCAATGTGCACGCACGCACACACACACACACGGCCCTGAACCCCCCACCATGTACACACACACAAGATGCCCTGAACCCCCCCATGTGCATGCGCACACACACGCCTGCACGTGCACGCACGCACACACATACACACACACACACACACACACAGCCCGAGGACCGGCCTATCCTGGTTTCTCCTGGCTGACTGTGGTCTGCTGTCAGCCCAGGTGTCTGCCCTGCTTGGGACCACACCGTCTGCTGGTTCTTATTCCCCAAGGCTTCCTCCAGGAGCTGGAGAGTAGCTGCTTCCTCTACTCCTCTTTCCCAGCCGCCGGAAAGAACTTTCTTTCCCGTGTGGGCAGTGACAGGTAGACAAGTCAGCAGCCAAGTTGGCTAGAAGCCCAAGTGGCCCTGCCGTTGTCCCCTCCCCAGTCTCTCATGTCTCCTCCTCTGTGACTACTCTAGTCTGCTGGAGAGGAGACTGTGGAGGATGGACTGACCAGCAAGGGTTTTCTCTGGAAATGCCTGAGCTTTCCTAAAACTTGTTAGGACCCTCCTTCTTCCACTGCCCACCAGCTCCCCCAGCGACCCAGAAAAGGACTGCAGAGCCACAAAGTTCCGGCCTCAGCTAGCACAGCCCAAGACGGCAGCTTCCAACGCCTCTCAAAGTTTTGAAGTTTCAGGTTCAAATCTAAACTTAGCATCCTTGCCACGCTGGTATTTTAACACCAGCTCTTCTATGAGTCTTACATAAGAAGATAAGGCCCTTTATTCCCTCTCTCACTGCTCCCCAGTTCCTCCTCACTTCTGGGAAAATCCTTGCTTCCCCGTAACTGTACTAACCCTCCACCCCCACCCAAGGAGCTCACCCCTCCTTTCCCTAAGCCCCAAACGCAAAATTCATTATTCCACCCACAGTAAATCTGAAGAAGAAGAGAACCAAGTTTGGCTTCCTCCCTGCCTGGTGTAATTTCAGCATCATCCTACCCAACCACAGAGGACTGGATGACATGACCTCCTCATGACCCTGAGCCTCAGGCTCACTCAGCAGAAGGTAAGGAAACACACTTTGTTTTCCAGGGGTTATGGAATGGATGGCTTATTCACAAAGCCTTTCAGGGAAAATAAATAAATCAACTTACCAACGTCTTAGAAGACACACAGGTGGCCTAAAGGAAAAACCAGCCCAAGAAAATCCAAACTTAGTCCCCAGAAATGGAAAAGTGATGCTTCTGAAAATGTAGTGCATGTGAGAGTCACCTGGAGGGCTGGCGGGATGTGCAGTGGCTGGGCCTCCCCCTTAAGCTTCTTCGTTAGCATTTCTGGGGTGGGGAAAGCAGCTCCATTTTTCACAAGCACCCTGAGTGATCCTGGAACAGCAGCCTCAGAGAATGGCTGTGACCTTACGTAACTTCACAGGAAGAAATTCAGGGTGTGGCTGCTCTGGACACCAGTTCCCTGAGGTATTAAATAAAATCAATTCAGAACATTTTTTAATACCCCTCTTCATCAAGATTTATGTGCTGTAAAGAGGGATGACTGTCTAGGAAGATGCTTTACTTTTTGCCCTCGTCCTGTCCCTCTCACTCATTCATTCAGCCAGTATTCACTGCAAGTTGCTCTATTCCAGACACTGGCCCAAAATCTGGGGATCTGGGCTTCCCTGGTGGCTCAGTGGTAAAGAATCTGCCTGCCAATGCAGGAGATACAGGTTCAACCCCTGGTCCAGGAAGATTCCACACGCCACGGAGCAACTAAGCCCACGCGCCACAACTGCTGAAGCCTGTGCTCTAGAGCTTGTGCCCCACCGTAAGAGGAGCCACCACAATGAGAAATCCATGCACCGCGACCAGGGCAGTGCCCACTCGCTGCAACTAGAGAAAAGCCCACACAGCAGCTAAGACCCAGCACAGTTTATAGCCTCAGTTCAGTTCAGTTCAGTCGCTCAATTGTGTCCGACTCTTTGCAACCCCATGAACCACAGCACACCAGGCCTCCCTGTCCATCAGCAACTCCTGGAGTTCACTCAAACTCACGTCCATCGAGTCGGTGGTGCCATCCAGCCATCTCATCCTCTGTCGTCCCCTTCTCCTCCTGCCCCCAATCCCTCCCAGCGTCAGAGTCTTTTCCAATGAGTCAACTCTTCGCATGAGGTGGCCAAAGTACTGGAGTTTCAGCTTTAGCATCATTCCTTCCAAAGAACACCCAGGACTGATCTCCTTCAGAATGGACTGGTTGGATCTCCTTGCAGTCCAAGGGACTCTCAAGAGTCTCCTCCAACACCACAGTTCAAAAGCTTCAATTCTTCGGCACTCAGCTTTCTTCACAGTCCAACTCTAACATCCATACATGACCACTGAAAAAACCATAGCCGTGACTAGACGGACCTTTATTGGCAAAGTAATGTCTCTGCTTTTGAATATGCTATCTAGGTGGGTCATAACTTTCCTTCCAAGGAGTAAGCATCTTTTAATTTCATGGCTGCAGTCACCATCTGCAGTGATTTTGGAGCCCAAAAAAATAAAGTCTGACACTGTTTCCACTGTTTCCCAATCTATTTCCCATGAAGTGATGGGACTAGATGCCATGATCTTAAGTTTTCTGAATATTGAGCTTTAAGCCAACTTTTTCACTCTCCTCTTTCACTTTCATCAAGAGGCTTTTTAGTTCCTCTTCACTTTCTGCCATAAAGGGTGGTCCCCTGCAAATAAGAAGTGCAACTACCCTGCTGGAGAGAGAGGCCCAGCTGCCTTCCCACCCCTACTGTCATCCCCAGTAACCATCTCCAGCTCTGCCAAGCTCCCAGCTAAATGCAATCACAAGCATGACCCCAGGCAACACAATATGGAACAGAGGGACCTCCTAGCTGAGCCACTTCTAGGAGGCAGTGTGGCTCCTAGCCACACTCGGATGAGGGTGGATCAGACAATGGTGAGAACAGCAGTGAAGGTGGGGAGAGTGGAGAAGGTAGATGAGCCTGTAGGGCTCAGTGATGGAGGTGATCCTTCTGGCTGTGTATCAAGGGGCTGATGCTGTCTGTACTGAGCTGGGAGCTCTGAGGAGGGTCAGGTATAGAAAAGACAGCAAATTTGGGTTTGACTATTAGAGGCGTCAACCAGCATGGGGGGAGCAGAGTCTGAGAAGAGCAGAGAGCAGTCAATAAAGTTGACCTGATTTTTTTCTAACAATTACATCATTAAATATTTAACCAAAATAATAGGAAAATGTCCCATTCCCGCTAATTTCCCTGGTTGCCACACACCCTGGCTGGCCTCATTTGGGGCTTCCCTGGCTCAGCCTTGGGCTTCCCTGGTGGCTCAGAGGGTAAAGCATCTGCCCAGGTTTGATCCCTGGGTTGGGAAGATCCCCTGGAGAAGGAAATGGCAACCCACTCCAGTATTCTTGCCTGGAGAATCCCATGGACAGAGGAGTCTGATAGGCTACTGTCCATGGGGTTGCAAAGAGTCAGACACGACTGAGCGACTTCACTTCACTTTGGCCCAGCCTTAGGGAGAGGCCCTGAACTAGCCCCGCTGTAGCCCACCTGTAGGCAAGTTGCTTCCCTGTGTCCCAGGGCTGGTTTAGCCAAGGGTGCACTCCCAGCCATCCACCAACAGGTGGCAGCACATGTCGTGCTGGTCACCAAGAGGCCTCTGAACAACAAATTCTCTAAGAAGCTTTCCTGTGAGACAGGCATCACTCTCCCACATTTACACTGGCAGCTCATCTTCAGACAAAGATTTCAGGCCTCTAGGGTGCTGGGCTGGTTTTCTCATCCAGCTCCAAGGGCAATCTCCAGGGAGTATCTGGCAACATCCGGAGAGATGTTAAATTGTCACCACAGGGGAGCATGTGCTTCAGGTGGATACTGAAGAGAGGCCAAGGCCGCTGCCAAGCATCTTGCGCAGGACAGCCCCCGCAGCAGGAGTTTTCTATCCCAAAGGAGCAACAGTGCCGAAGCTCAGAAAACCAGTTTAATCAGATTCTCAGGAGTGGGTGTCCCAGGAGGTCTCGGACATCCACAGACCAGGGGCCACTGGACTAGGCTGACTCCCAGCCTCCCCTCCCCCAGCAGCCATGAGAGGCCTCTGTTGCTTCCCTCACCTGCAGTCTCCCCTCTCCTCACAGACCTCACCTCTTTCACACCTCACTCAACAGTTCCTGATCCGCAAGCATGTCCTAGGCACTGTGTTGGCCCCAGAGAGACCGCAGGAGACAAAAGCTCCCTGCCTTTTTCACAGAGCTCAGAGGCTGCAGGAAGAGATAGCATATTTTCAAATGTAACGAGTGCTATGTGGACACAAACAAGACACTGAGATACCAAAAACTAGAGGGGCTTCAACCAGCTTTAACCAAGAAGACTGGAAAGGCCTCTGAACGTTGACAGTTGAAGTCTGAAGAAGGAACCACCCTCTTTTATTGAAAGTAATACTAACACGCATTTCTTTGCATTACTCACCATCTGTCCCCACCCTCTTACCATAACTGCAGCTATGTTCCTGTTTATATAATAAATACATCTCCAGACCTTGACCCTGAACTGCTGTAGCATTTCAGCCATCCCTCAAGTATGTACATATCGTGCCACCAGTTTTTTCTTCCTGTTGCCGTGTAGTTTGGTGTTGGTTATTTGTAACAGCATTCAATGTTTCAGTGTGGTGAGAGTTTTCTAAGTGGTTCCCCATTGGTTGCTCATTCATCCTATGGGAAAAGACATCCTAGCAATCTAATAAGAGTTTCTGGAATCACAGTCAGCTCACTACTCTCACCAGCCTGGAGTTGCCCTCCGCCTCTCCTCTCCTGTGAGTGTCCACTGTGGTAGGTGGGATGCCCACCATCTTACGGTGGGGCAGGACCTTGAGATGGGCAAATGGGACCTCATATCAGGGGTCAAGAGGGAACCTTGATAAAGTATGGATTCCTGGGCTCTGCCCCCTTTGCCCAATGTGGATCTCAAGTATAGGTCAGTGTAGAGGGTTTAAAAGGGTTTCCCTGGTGGCTCAGTCAGTAAAGAATCTGCCTACAATGCAGGAGACCCAAGCCAGGTTTGATCCCTGGGTAAGGAAGATCCCCTGGAGAAGGGAATGGCTACCCACTCCAGGATGCTTGCCTGGAGAATTCCATGGACAGAGGAGCCTGGTGGGCTACAGTCCATAGGATGACAGAGTCAGACATGACTGACTAATACTTTCCCTTTTTTTTCACTTTTCAGAGGATTTAAAATATATCAACTTATTCTTTCATAGTCCTCCCTTCAAAAGGTGGATCTTAGTTCTCCTCTCCTTGAATGTGGACCAGAGGATTTAGTGACTTGCTTCTCATGGAAAAAAAAAAAAAATGCAGTAGAAGTGATACCATATGACTTCCAAGGCATCTCAGAAACAACCTCAGAGCTTCTGCCCTGTTTCCCTAGTATTGCTCACTCTGGGAGAAGATGGCTGTGTTACAAGGACACTCAAGTAGCCCTGAAAGAGGCCCACATTGGGAGGAACTGAGTCCTCCTGCTTACAACTGTTCTCTTTTGTCTGGGACAGTCCTAGAATTAATTCACACTAAAACCCCACATCTCAGGAAGCTTCTTAGACCTGGGCAAGTAGTCCAGTCACCCCAACAGGCAGCACCACCTTCCAGCCAGTCCTCCAGCCCCAGGCCTGCCACCGCAGCCCTGATCAATATTTCACTGCAACTTCATGAAAGATTCTGAGCCTGTTTACACGGCTGAGTCACTCTTTAACTCCTGACCTTCAGAAATTATGCAAGATAATAAAGGTTGTTTATTATGTCCCAATGTACTGACTGTTGTTTCAAGTCACTACATTGGGGCCAATCTATTAAACAGCAATAGATGAGTAATATGCTTAGGACTCTTTATTTCATGACGCTCCTGGGTGACATGAGCTATGAATCAGCATGAGTGAACCATGGATCTGGTCTTATTCCCTAAAGCAGCACTTCCAATAGATCTTTCTGCAAGAGGAAACAGCGGTGCATCTGTGCTGTCCAATGTGATAGTCACTAGTCAGTTGTAGCTACTGAGCTTAGAAATGTGACTGGTAGATTCAGGGAACTGGATTTTTAAATTTCAATGAATTCAACTTTAAAGATTACATATATATATAATATAATATATAATATATTATTATATATAATAATATATATATAATTTCACTTACATAACATTCTCAAAATGACAAAATTATGGATTGGAAAGCGGGTTAGTAGTTACCAGAGGTTAGGGATGGTGAGGGAAAGAGTGATGGGTGTGACTATAAAATGGCAACTTGTGAGAGATTTTCATAGCCATGGAGTAGTTTGGGTCTTTCTTTTTTTTTTTTTTTTGCCTCCGCCAGGCCAGTTCTTGGTGGTTTAGTCACTAAGTCATGTCCAACTCTTACAACCCCATGGACTGTAGCCTGCCAGGCTCCATAGTCTATAGGATTTTCCAGACAAGAGTACTGGAGTGGGTTGCCATTTCCTTCTCCAGGGGATCTTCCTGAACCAGGGATTGAACCCAGGTCTCCTGCACTACAGGCAGTTTCTTTACCAACTGAGCTACCAGAGAAGCCCTTAGCTGTGGCATTTTAGTTGCCTCATGTGGGATCTAGATCCCCAAACAGGACCTGGGTCTCCTGCATCCGGAGTGCAGTGTCTTGGCCACTGAACCACCAGGGAAGTCCCAGCCGTGGAGTAGTTCTGTATCTTGATTGTGGTAGTGGTTACGTAAATCTACACATGTGAGCAAATGATATAGAACTATACACACATTGTACCAACATCAGTTTCCTGGTCTTGATATTGTACTACAGTAATATTAGATGTAACCATTGAAAGAAACTGGGTGAAGGGTACATGAGACCTCTTTGCAGTGTTTTTGCAACTTCCTGCAAATCTATAATTGTTTCAAAAAAGTTTAAGTTTTTTTAAAATATGAGATAAGCATAAAGCATTAAATAGCACAGGTAGCTAGTGCCTAACATGTTGGACCGTGAGGCCCTAAGCAATGCACAGATCCTCCTGGAATATCTTCTAGTCATTTGGCCTCTGTTCAGAACTTCCTGGTGACAGGGAACTCACAGCCTCTCAAGGTCTGTTTGGCAGCTCTAATAAGAAGAAAGTTCAGGCCAGCAGGTTTTGGGGTAGAAGAGTTTTCTCCTCACCTCTCCATTTGTGCTAGAATCATGAATTAGGCCCAGATTTTCTAGAACAAGTTCTCACCCCTAGGGAGCCCAGGGGACCCACAGGAAGACTGCCCTCGTCACCCACCACTTCTTTCATTACCACCACTTGTCATTCCTCACATGGACCACAAGGACCTCACACTGTGTCCCAAAGCAGCCCTGGATGACCACCTTGTCAGATTTAGAAGCAGCCATTACTGACCATTCCAGTTGATTACGAGGGAACTAAACCCAGGTATAGGATTTTAGACAGCGAAGAACCTCAAAGACCTTCTGGTCTTATACTTGCCTTTTATAGATGGGAAAATGAAGACTTGGAATAAATCTGTAAGGATCAAATCCACTGAGTTCAAGGAAGCATGCGTTACCTGTAGTAGACTGAATAGCGCTACACACTAGCTTTGAAGACTGGAGAAAGAGGCCAGGAACCGAAGGATGCAGGTCTAGTCTAGAGGCGGGAAAAAGCAAGGCGACAGACTCTCTCCTAGAAACGGAGGGAACATGACCTTGACAATACATTGATTTGGGCTCAGCAAAATCATTTCCAATATTTGGCCTCTAGAACTTTACTGCAGTCCATGGGGTAGCAGAGTTAGACATGACTGAGCAACTGAACTGAACTGAACACTCTAAGACAGTAAATTCATGCTGCTTTAAGCCACAGCATGGGCTGCCTGTAATTCAGGAGACCCCAATTCAATACCTGGGTCAGAAAGATCCCCTGGGGAAGGAATAGGCTACCCATTCCCGTATTCTTAGGCTTCCCTGGTGGTTCAGATGGTATACAATCCTCCTGCAATGCGGGGGACCTAGGTTCTATCGCTGGGTTGGGAAGATCACCTGGAGAAGGGAAAGGCTACCCACTCCAGTATTCTGGCCTGGAGAATTCCAGGGACTGTATAGTCCATGGGGTTGCAAAGAGTTGGACACAACTGAGAGACCTTCACAAGCCACAAAATGGTGGCAACTTGTTACAGCAACATTAGGAAACTAATATATTGCCTAACAAAACTACATGTGTACCTTCCTTCTGACCCAGCAGCCCACTTCTAGGAATTTACTCTGAAGCTACACCTCCAATGTGAAATACGCACGCGCAAGATTATTTGATGCGGAATTGTTTGTAACTGCAAAACGCTGGAAACCACAAAGTGTTCATGCATAGGAAAGTAGTTGAATAAACTCTGACGGAATAGTATGCAGCTATAAACAAAAATGAGGAAATTAGTACAAACTGATTCCCAAAAGATGCTAAGCAAAAAAAAAAAGGCAAAAGAGTATCTATGGTATGATACTTTGGACTATCATAAGGATAGTATAAGAAAATATATGTATATCTGCTCATTCTGGGGAAAAAAAATGAGGAAGCAGAAACTAATTATCAATTAGGTTGCTTACCTACAAGGGAAGATGGGAAAGGATGAGGAGGAGGAGGGAAGGGGAATGGAGAGAAGTCATGATGAGGGAGTGCTCTCTCTCTGAGTTTATCTTTTTGTATAATTCTGCATCTTAAAACCATGGCAATATTTCTTATACCCCCAAAATTAACAAAAATCAACCAGAGAGTCAGTTAACAGCCCTCCAAGTAATGCAAGACATGTCTATGTTGACTTGTGAATATTATCACTGAGACAAGACATAAAATGAACAAATGCCCATAGAAAACCTGTGGCCCTCAGCAAAATGTCAACAGACACTGATGTAAAGGCTCAGTCACAGACACATTCTTTACTTGCCACACTTTCCATGGTCCTGGTCATGACTCACTGATCTGCCTGCCTCTGAATATTCAGAGCACTGGAGTGAGTCCACACAAGGGAAGTGAAGCATGTTCTTCAGAAAGTGTCTGGAATTTCTTCCCACACCCTTCCCAGCTGATGGGCTGAGGACCAGGGAAACAAACTATTGGTGCTACAATAATATCCAACCTCAGCGTCACATTGGTATCACCTAGAGAGCCCTATCAAACCCTAATGCCAGCCCCAACCCCCAGAGATGACGATTTAATTGGTCTGGGGTGGCCAGTATTTTGAAAAGATCTCTGGTGACTCGACCACGCAGCCAGGGCTGAGAGCCTTCTACAGCCTGGTGGAGACCCGGTTGCTATCAGAAAATTGGCCACCAGATGGCGATAGAATCGGGCCAAAAGGGGCTGCTGAGTCGCAGGGAGGAGACAAAATCCTAGGGATTAAGGTACTAGCCCCCAGCCACTGCTGCTGCTGCTGCTGCTGCTGCTAAATTGCTTCAGTCGTGTCCGACTCTGTGCGACCCCATAGACGGCAGCCCACCAGGCTCCCCCGTCCCTGGGATCCTCCAGGCAAGAACACTGGAGTGGGTTGCCATTTCCTTCTCCAATGCATGAAAGTGAAAAGTGAAAGTGAAGTCGCTCAGTTGTGTCCAACTCCTAGCGACCCCATGGACTGCAGCCCACCAGGCTCCTCCGTCCACGGGATTTTCTAGGCGAGAGTACTGGAGTGGGCCGCCAATGCCTTCTCCAAGCCTCCAGCCACTAGAGATGGTTTGTTTTTTTTTCACCGTAAGAGTGTGGGGTGTCTGCCCAGAGACATTTCCCCAATATTTTCAGATTGCTTCTGGTTGGAGCCCATGTGGACCTTAGTGGGCTGCAGGGGATCCCAAAAAGAGCGCCCCTGTCACACACATACAAAGCAAATTCCCCCACACCTGTGATCTGGTCAACTAAGAAAACAAGGGGTGCCAGCACACCCCCTGTAGGTAGGGAGCTCCAGGAACACCAAGATAGGTCCCTCCTGGGACCAGGTGTGGGGCCTTAGTTCCCAGGGTCCACAAGAAAGTTACCTCCCCTTTTGATGACCAAGAGAGAACCCTCTAAGCAGACAGTGCTCATGCCTTAGGAGAAGTCACCAGTTCTCCACCTCCAAATGCCCTTTAGAGAAAAACCCAGTTACCCAATAGTGCCTACTCCCAAAATAATAAGGAGGGGACTCCAGGAAGGCATTTCTCTCTGAATTACCCACTTCCCCAGAGTGCAACGTGGAGCCCAATTCCAGTTTCACCAGGGAGGATATGAAAGTTCACAGAGGGGCAGGCCTTGCCTAACATCACACAGCAAGGGGCCTCAGAGGCATGCCTCAGACCCAGGCCTCCCGCCGTCAACACGGGGCCCTTCCTGGCCCCACGAGGAGTCCCCAGCTCCAAGCATCCCTGTTGGTGATTGGAAACCCTCTGGAAGCAGGGCCCACACGGGGTGGGCTGGCCAGCCCGCCCTGGGAGGGAGTGAGGCGCCACCCGAGGCCCCCGCCCAGCCCTCACCAGACACTCTCACGCTTCCCTGACCAGCCTGGCCACCCTCGAAGCTCCTGAGGTGACCCATTTCCCTCAGCTTCAAAACAAACCAAAATGCAGACCAACATCCTTTGTTTGTTTTGGGGGATCAGAGAAAGGGGAAAGCAGTTCTGTGGGTTTGCACTTAAAAACAAAACTGCTCTGAGCTGCCCGAGCAGAAACCAAACCAAAGGTGAATTCAGAGGCCAAAAACCCTCCTGGAAGTGCTGCCTCTGAATGAGTCAAGGGAGGGCGTGGCAGGCTCGGAGACAAGGCTACCCACCGACCCGGCACCAGTGACCCAGGTCGGACAGCCATCACCGCGGCGCAAGGCGGGAGCCACCCTTCCCGATCACCCTGGGCAGTGCGGACCTGGCAGGGGACCAGGCCCTGGGGGGTTGGGCCTCCTCGCTTAGCAAGGCCTGGTGAGAAGACAGGGCGCAGCAATGGACACCGGGTCAGAGACTCTGGACCTGACAACCCACTCCCGTCTCAGCAGCCCACAGACCCACAGGCCACGCTGAGGAACCAGGAAGGTGAACATGCCCGGAGCCCAACCTCATAGGAGCACAGGGTCAGAAGGTGAGACCCCCTCAGCACTGGTGGCACAGGGAGGGTCTGGCCAAGCTCCGATTCATCTGCCTGTAGGACTTGTATTTCCCCCATATTTCCACCTCCAGGAGGGAGCTCACAGAGGGCAGAAGCCAGGATGTTCCAAGAGACTGGGGACTCCCCATCTTGACACCCAGAACATGTGGGCTCTGGGAGCCATGCTGGCTGGGGACCCTTCCTGTGCCGTGTCCTGAGTTTAGATGAGGAAATAGGAGCAACTGAAGCCAGGCCTGCAGAGGCCCAGCTGGTGCTACTGGATCCTGTCAACAGTCTCAGTGAACAACCATAAGCCAGCTGTGAAAGGCAGCAGGAGGACTGTGGTCAGCGACTAAGGGTCAGCTGGCCTGGCAGAGTGGTATCATCAATAATGCAAGGCTGGGACTTCCTGGGCAATCCAGTGGTTAAAGATTTTACCTTCCAAGGTAGGGGGTTTGAGTTCAATCCCTGGTCAATCGGGGAGCTAAGATTCCGCATGTTTCATGGCCAAAAAATCAAAACATAAAACAGAAACAATATTGTAATAAATTCAATAGACTTTTAAAAAATAATTTTTAAAAAAATAATGAATATCCAAGGATGGCCAGAGATGCTCCCAGCTGAGTGAGAATTCCTCGCTTATCCTAAAAGTTTCAAATACACAGTCTCATTTGAGCTTCATAAACTCAAATGGGACAGCTGGGATTCAGAGAGGCAAAGCAATTTACTCAAGGTCATACAGCAAGTCAGCACCTGGTCAGCGTGGGTTAAACCCCTCCCAGGGTTCAACCTGCCTGGAGCAGGATTCTAGGCTGTGGGGATTCCTCATCTCCTCCCCTGTCATTTGGGTCTAGGATGGCTTGAGTAGATTTTGTATTGATTGCCTCAATTTTCTTAAGCTATGACCATTTTTTGGTTCTTTGGCAACAACTTAACCACCCGACTCTTAATCCTCCCTCTACCCTTGATAAGTTGGTGCCTTCATCAGCCTATTTCACAGATAAGGAAGCTGGCACTCATCAACCAGCCCAAGGTCACCCAGCTGGTCAATGACAGCCTGGACTCAAAGCCAGCCTTTCCCCCATCCCAAGCAGGCTCTTTTCTGTTCAGTACCCTGCCTCCCTGCCCTGTCTCTTAAAAGATCATATCAACATTGAAAAGGCCCTAATGTTGGGCTTTCTCCAGGATCCCAGGTGGGTTATGATTGAAGGCCTAACCTGTAGGGGCTCATCTCCCCTTGGAGGAAAGTGGACTCAGACATCTGTGGGGGTCCCGGTCCCTCCTCTTACCCAGCTCTAGCTCCCGTGGTGTGCAGGTGTGTGTACCCACCAACGGCAGCCAGCATCTGGCTACCCACCAACTATCAATGGGAAATCTTCCCCCTCCTTCCTGCCTAGTCCTCCTCAGCTGCTGGGCCCAACAAGTGGATTCATGAAAACTTCCAAGGCCCCACTAAGCTAGCTGGCATCCTAACTGTCTCCACAAAACAGAGATTCCTTTTCCTTAAGTAGAGGAGTTCAACAACACATGTGAATTTCAGCAACATGTGTGTGTGTGTGTGTGCATATGGGTCGTAAGGATAGACCACCCAATGGCCTCACCATCCAAAGAAATTGCAGATAGCACCTTAATTTTTTTCTCATCTTCTTTTTCCTCCTGAGCATCTTTTATGTTTTAACATGTCTGTGTTCATGTTGCATGCCTACCTTCTTATTTCTCTTTATTTAGCATTGATTTATTTCCTGCTATAGTTCCAGTATGTAGTGCAGTATTGGGCACAAATAGGACCTCAATAAATATTTGCTGAATTAAGGTGCATGTGTACACATTCCTATATGTGTGTGTGTGTGCACCTTCCTCCCTGGGTGTGTGTTTGTGTGCTCACTTGTATGTAGGTACCTAGTGTGTGTCCAGGTACAGAGATGACAGTGTGGCTTGCTGAGCTGTGTGTCTGTGTCTCTGTATCACTCATTCAGCAAACAACTCTTGACCACCTGCTCCGTGAGCGTCGCTGCGCCCGTGCTGGGAACACAACAGAGAACCGGGCCATATGGAGAGCAGAGCCCTCTCTACAGGTGCCCTCAACCCAGGCCAGTCTGGGGAGAGAGGCCAGAGCAAGGGCTCTAATTATGCATGGGAGCCAGAGGGCAGTATTGACCTTTGCGGGGCTGGTCTCAAGGCCAGGGCCCAGCAACCCCCAACAAGGCCCACCCTGCAAAGCCTCTCTCACTCTTTTCCTCCCTGCCCTCATCACAGGGCACCCACCAGTGGGAACAAGAGGCAAAGCAACAGATCCTTCCATGAGGAAATGCAGCCAGGGATCAAGAAGCCCAAAGAAAACCCACAAAGTCAGTCCAAATAACTCCAGGCCCCACTGGCTGAGACTGGGCCGCCTGTGGAGAAAGTGCAGTGTGTTGGCCCCCTGGCCACTCTGAGGCTTGTTTACAGGGGCACAGCTGAGGCCCTGTGTATCTGTTTCCTGTTGCCGCTGTAACAAATTACCACAACCTTAATGACTCAAAACAACACAAATATTATTATCTTTAAGCTCTGGAGGTCAGAAGCCCACACATCAGCGTGTCAGTATGCCTGCATTCCTTCAGGAGGCTCTAGGAAAGAATCATTTCCTTGCCTTCTTCAGCTTCTAGAAGCAGCCAGCTCTCCTTGGCTCTTGAACTCGTCCAGCACCTGGGGCGTAGCGGCTCTTAACCTCCCTCATCTCTGCTCTGGTGTGTCCCCTCTTCCCACAGGCTCTCCCGGCTTCTGCTTGAAGAAGCCTTCTGACTACTTTGGCCCCACTGGGATATCCAGGCCCATCTCAAGATCTTTAACTCAGCACATCTGCCAAGTCCCGTTTGCCATGTAAGGGAACATAGTCACAGGTTCTGGGGACTAGGACCCAGACATTTTAGGCAGGTGGTAAACACTGTCCTGCCTGCCATGCTCAGAAATGAAAGGTCTTACCCAAGGTCTGAAGGGTTTGGTGAAGGTCAGAACTCAGGCTGCGGGGCCCCAGTTCTATGTCCTTTGGGGCAGCACCTCAGGATAGAGGTAAAAGAAGCTGGCCCCCAAAATCTAAGCTAAGTCTCTTTAAATATGCTGCGCTGACTGGCCCATCACACCTGGTTTGCTTTTCATGCCAGTTCCACCACCTACTAACGGGGTGACCTTGGACACATGCTTAATGTCTCAGCACTTCAGTCTTCCCATCTGTGAAGTGGGGTGATGAGGAAAGCCACCATGGCTTGTTGACTTTACAATGAGCCTGAACTGAACTGTCCCAGTCCCAGTAGTGATCCCAGCTGCCCCACCCCCTACTCATGCCATTTAGAAGTGCATGAAGTGAGGGCCAGGAGAGGGAAGGAGGCACACACACACCCAGCAGGACTGGCAACCGAAGAAGTGACCTTGACCCCTGGAGCCCCTCTCCGGCCCCTCCCCAGAGCAGTGGGGTGGCCACTTTCTTGGCATCTCCCCAGGGAAGGAAGCCTTTGATACCTAACTGGGTCTCAGAAAGGGAACAAAGGGATACTTTCTGCATGAAAAGCCACCTGCTGGTGCAGGGAAGAAACCCCGATTCATAGAGCTGGATGTTGCCTGACTGCAGACTCGGGAAAGAAGTCCATGGGGTCTGCCCCCCGGGGGGCTGCCCACACAGAGGCACCAGAGATTCGGTAAGTGTCCCACAGCTGGAAGGGAGAGGTGACATCAGAGGAGCTGCCAAGCGCTCTCCAAACAGAAGTTTAGGATGGGGTAAGGAGAGGTTCCCAGGAGACTGGGAAGGCTTCCAGGGCAGGGGGTGGAGCCAGGCCTCCAAGGACCATTCCTGTTGGAGAAAGAAAAGATGCTCTCCTGCCCATCTCCAGGCCACAAGGTCCTCATTCAGCCCCGCAGCAGGGAACTCCATGACTGAAAAGACATCAGGACCTCCCAGACCGCTCCCCCGAGGCTCCCTCCTCACTGTCTTGTGACCAAAAGTACTGAATATTTCCATAGTTCATGGTGTGATACTGGCCCGTAAAAGGCTAATCAGTGTGCTCCATCATTTTTCTCTGACTTTTTAAAAACATAGGAACTTTGTCACTACTCATAAGAGAAATTCATACCCATTAAAGAAAAATGGGTAGTAAGAACAGACCACCAAATGGCCTCACTATCCAAAGAAATTACAGCTAACACCTTGGTTTATTTTTCTTTCATCTTTTTTTTCCCTCCTGGGCATCTTCTATTTTTTAACATGTTTGTGTTCATGCTGCATGCCTTCCTTCTGATTTCTCTTCACTTAGCATTAATTTATTTACTGCTATAGCTCCAGTGTGTAGCACGGTATTTGGCACAAATAGGACCTCAATAAATAGTTGCTGAATTAAGGTGAGTGAACAGAGATCATTTTTCTGTTATACAAAAGTAATAATAATCATAATATGTGACAGTTGAGGGCTTACTCTGAGCTGAGTACTTTATCAACATTGTTTCATGTGACACAATAACCCCTTAAGGTAGTTTACTGTTATTATCCCCCATGTTACAGATGTATAAACTAAGGCTTAGGGAGAGAGATTAAGGCCCAAGGTTACACAGGTAGCACCTGAATTCTCACCCAGGTCCAGTCGACCCCAAGCCTGTGTTGCTAAATGCATTGTATCACTGCCTCTCAGTGAACATTTTTACAAAGAGCCTTTAAAATGACTTCACAACATTCTTCTCAGTGGGCTGCGCTATTCCTCAATCACAGCATATTCGGGTTATTTTCTGTTTTTTTCCCCTGCTTTCATAAGTAATTCTACAATAAACAACTTTATACATAACCAAATTCCATGTGTAATGTCTATTCATTAGCAAAGACTCCCCAGAAATTGAATTACTGGTTCAAATGGTGCATTTTTAAAGCTTTGGGGCATGTTTTCCCTTCAATTATGTTTTGTTTTCGTTTTGGTTTACATATGGAAATTCAGACCCAGTCAATCCACCACCTACTGGTCTACATTTTCACCCACTGTTTCCATCTTTGAAACATCTTCCCTTTCCAGAAAGTTAATAATTCTATTTTCTACTGGTTGTACAGTTTGCTTTTAAATTATTCAGCCCTTTAGTTCTTCAGTGAATCCTTTGGGGAATGTGCTAGAGAAAAGGCCCCCATTTACACTTCCAAGTCCTCCCAGGAATCCCCCCTCCTCTGGGCAGCGGGGAGAGATGAAAGGGAATGGAGAATAAGGAGAGTGAGAAATTCTTGGTGTTCTCCCAATTACAGGGGAAGGAGTGCCCCTTCTTCTACACATGAATGACTTTCTCCCAAGGTCGTCCATTTCCTTCTCTTTTTTTCCCCTTATCTTTTGATTAGTCTTTATTTAGTGGTCCTACCAACATGACCCTTCACCCAGGCCCACTGTTTCTTTGCACACTGACTTTACAGACATTTCTGCCATATGTCTGTGACCCAAGTTGAGACTGATTTCTCCTTCCTGTTCCTTTTCCATGCTGTGCCTCATTTTCTCAGAATATGAAGGAATTTTTGTTTGTTTCTGTGTAAAGGTTCCTTGGCAGGAAAGCATGCATATTATCTTAAAATAAAGACAATATTATGACACTAACCTAATGCACAGGAAAAAAAAATACAGTACTCAAACACCATTGCAAATAAATATCTCATTCAGATGAAATTTTTGTAAAGGTTACACTATTTCTTATGAATCAGCACTGTGTGAGAAGGTGAAAATGGGGGTCCCTACAACTAGGAACAAGAAACGCTCATTCCAAGAAATATAATTCTTTCATTCTCGCTACTTATATTATTGTAATTTATCCTGTGTTTTGCAGGAGGGGGGACATTTTTTCCTCTTCCTCCCTGGGTACCAATTTGACCATTCACACAATCTCCCTCAGCAAATCAAGACAGGACAGAGAAGGTCTCGTCCATTTCTTCTTAGAAGCTTCTCAAGTTCACCGGTTGACCCGCATTAAGGCAGAACTGCTATAAATAAGAACTGGCTTAAGAAATTCCTTGAAAAACTACAGGATGCAAAAAATTGTTCAAATGGAGTATTAAAAATATGTCAAATTGGGGATGAGGGTGTTGCTGGGCTCATAGTGAACAGGCTCTGGGTGAATGGGTGGTAGGAGTCAGAGTAGGATGATGGGCAATGACCCAGGCGGATAAAGACCTCGCTGCCTCCCCTGCAAAAGAACCACTGAGAAAGCAACTACACGCCAATAAAAACAAAAAAACTACAAGGATATATTGTACAACATGGGGAAATACAGCCAATACTTTATAAAAGGCGTACTGTTAGGGGAAGCACACTGAAACCATCCACCCTGGCCAGGCACCATAGTAACTATTTGCATAAGTTGTTTTACGACAGGAGGTCCTGGTAAGGAACACGGAACTAATAAGCCTCCACCAACCGGAAGAGTTCGGGAAAGGTCGAAAGAAGACACCACACGTTCAACCACCTCCCAGAATCCTTCTCGCTGACATCCATCTTGGCTGAACAAGGCGTGCACCCACAGGAAGGACTCTGAGTCAGAATGATTGGCTAAAGACAACCCAGAAACTAATCCCATCACCATAAAACCCAAGACTGTGAGCCACATGGCAGAGCTGTTCTCCTGGGTTCCCTTACCCTACTGCTCTCCACCCGGGTGCCCTTTCCCAATAAAAAATCTCTTGCTTTGTCAGCACATGTGTCTCCTCGGACAATTCATTTCGAAGTGTTAGACAAGAGCCCAGTTTCAGGCCCTGGAAGGGGTCCCCCTTCCTGCCACAGTACTACCTTCAAAATTTGTGAACCACTGTGGGGACTTCTCTGGTGGTCCAGTGGTTAGGAATATGCCTCCCAATACAGGGGACAGGGGTTCAATCCCTGGTCGGAGAACTAAGATACCCCATGCCGTGAAGCAACTAAGCCTGAGCACCACAACAAGAGAGTCTGGGGGCTGCAACAAAAGATCCTGCGAGATGCAACAAAGATCCTGGGTGCTGCAACTAAGACCCGACACAGCCAAATAAATAAATAAATCTTTTTTTAAATTGTGAATCATTGTAATTGTATACCTGTAACTCACATAATTAGAGAAGGCAGTGGCAACCCACTCCAGTACTCTCGCCTAGAAAATCCCATGGACGGAGGAGCCTGGTGGGCTGCAGTCCATGGGGTCGCTAAAAGTCGGACACGACTGAACGACTTCACTTTCACTTTTCACTTTCATGCATTGGAGAAGAAAATGGCAACCCACTCCAGTGTTCTTTCCTGGAGAATCCCAGGGACAGGGGAGCCTGATGGGCTGCCGTCTCTGGGGTCGCACAGAGTCGGACACGACTGAAGCGACTTAGCAGCAGTAGCAGCAGCAACTTTCATAGTATTGTACAGCAATGATACTTCAATAAAAAGAAAAATAAAAAGAAAATAAAGCTATTTAAAAAATAAAATTTTAAAGAATAAAGAACCATTAAGGACAGGGTAGGGGGTGTCCAGAGGACCAGGGACCTCAGCCATGGCTCTCCAGATGGGAACCTGAAATACCTTCTCTGCTCCTAGTACCCCCATCCATCTGATGAGGTTGTTGGCTAGCTGATTCCAATGGTTCCCATGGAGCACTGCACTCTGAGTCTATTCTGAGTCTGCAGGCAGCCTTTGCACTACCCACTGTGAGCTCCATCTGCTGGGGTGAGAGAAAGACACCCTGGGGTGCTTGAACAAGTCTGGGTGACCAATAACCAACCCTCCTCAGCTGCATCTTGAGGGCCTGATTGTTGTCAGAGCCTTGGTGAGTAAGTCAGCCAGGACGCCCTGCTCGCCATCTGGATGTGGTACCAACACACCATCTCCCTTTCCTCTTCCTGCAAACCCAGCTGAAGGGGTAGTGTGTGTGTGTTAGCCCCTCAGTCGTGTCTGACTCTTTGCAACCCCATGGACTGTAGCCCACCAGCCTCCCCTGTCCACAGGATTCTCCAGGCAAGAAGACTGGAGTGGGTTGCCATTTCCTTCTCTGGGGGATCTTCCCGACCCAGGGATCAAACCCAAGTCTTGCACATTATCTTTACCTTCTGAACCACCAAGGAAGCCCAAAGGGGTAGGAACAATCAAAGCCAATCAATGTATTGAGCCCTGCCCGGTACCCTCAAATGTGCTCATGCTGACTCACCTGCATGACCTGGGGACACATTCCCCATTTTGCAAGGTTAGAGAACAGAGGCTCCAAATACCAAAATACACAACTAAGCAAGATTCAAATTCAGATCACACTGTCTCCAAACCAGGCTCTCATGGTGCTTCCACTTCTTTTGTAGGTGAGGAAACAGAAGCAAGGAGTGGTCATGCCATTTACCAGCCCCACAGCAAGTCAGCAAAAAGGTGAGTTTCTGTTTCTTCTGAGAGGGCTCCCACTCTGTTCACAAGCTTCCTCAGTCCCCTTGCCTCTCATAGCCTGGAAGATTGTGCATTTTGTCAACTTTCCCTGGGTCAATGGACCCACTGCCCAACCCTCCACCATTTGCCAACTTCCCTGGTAGCTCAGACGGTAAAGCGTCTGTCTACAATGCGGGAGACCCGGGTTCAATCCCTGGGTCAGGAAGATGCCTTGGAGAAGGAAATGGCAATCCACTCCAGTACTATTGCCTGGAAAATCCCATGGACAGAGGAACCTGGTAGGCTACAGTCCATGGTGTTGCAAAGAGTCGGACACGACTGAGCGACTTCACTTTCACTTTCCCCTGAGCTACGCCAGGGCCAGGTGCCCTGAGGGAAGGCCTGGCCCCCATCCTTCAGGGAGAAGAGCTGCGTCCCAGGAGAACTAGACTGGAAGGAAGCCCTCAGGTGAGGGTGGGGGGCACAGAGCAGTTCTTACTTCATCCTGCCTGCCTCAGGCCGCATCTGGGGCAGGAGCCAAGCCTGGCCATCACACACTGATGGGCAAGGCCTTCTTTCCAACCTGCAGCTTCCTGGGTAACTTGGACAACTCACTCAGCTTCTCTGTGCTCCCTCCAGACCACAGCCCACACACATGGCAGATATTCAACCAACCCCTGCCATGCTTTTTTTCCCCTAAACCAGAAGTCAACCAGTCAGAAACGGTCTTCTTCCCATTAATAATCTTTATGGTGGATTCCTCCTGGAGCTGGCATGTACTCACAGGCAATTACGAATGTACAGATCAGAGTCCACCAGAGAAGTAACGACTTCCTGAGGTTCACAGAGCCAAGAGGAGGGAACAATTGACTCCTTTGTTGCCAGGGTTGCTGTTTGTCACTGACAACGGCATTCTTAAGGAATTAGGATATTAAAGATGTAATAACCATTTGATATATGCAGTAAAAATATTTCGATTATGGCATTTCTGAAAAGTGCTGTCTTCATCTGTTACAGGAATTTACCAAGTGTCTTTTAATTAAGTCGGTTCTAAATGAGACACCTCCTTGGTGCGGTAATTTTCTGAATGAAGCTACCCTGAAGTACTAATTAGTTTGTTTTTAATGCTTAATCTACTCTGCCAACGTGGTGGTTAGGGTGGGGTTGACCTGCTGAAACTGGATGAGGCGTCACCTGCAGCAGCTGTGGTCTCTCCTGGCTGGAGACACGGAGGGATTTCATCTCACGCCAGATCAACTTCTAAACTGCCGGCTGAACTGACCATGGGCTTTAAATCTACCTGGAAATGCTCAGCCACAGCCCCTGCTCCTGATTAACCCAAAGAAACCACTCACTCAGTACAGGAAGAGGGGGTGAGCTGCCTTGGGTGGGTGTGGCCGCCCCATCACCAGAGGTGTCAAGCCAAGGGCATCTGGGTGTTTGGGTAGAAAAGTGGGCTGGCTGATCTCAGAGGTTTCTTTCTGTCTACCGTCCCACTCATGGTTCTTTATTATTCATTCTTAGGTCACTGACTGAACATCTATTAAGTCCCTCTTGTGTGCATATAAATGAAGAGCAAAGAGGGGCAGGACCCTGTGGTGGAGGGACCCACAGAGCAACTGCATGTGGTGGTGGAGGGGGTAGAAATCCAGTGTGAAGAGGCCACAAAGGAGATGGGCAGGGGCCTTTGGGACAGCGGGTGGAGGAGTCACATGGAGGCTGGGAGGGTAGACATAGGAAGTTGTTTAGGAATGGGAGTTACACCCAGATGTGGCACCTACTGGGCGATTTGACCAGAGGGAAGGCAGAGCCTGCCTGGGAAGAGCTTTCAGTCCTGGGAGAGACAGGAGAAATCTCTCCCCCATCTCACATGCATGCACATGTATATACACACATGCTCATTCAAGTCCTCATGGCACAAAAGGACACTGCTTATTTTTTTTTTAATTGTTTTTTCTTTTTACTTGAAAGTAAAGGCAAGGAGATCCGACCAGTCCATTCTGAAGGAGATCAGCCCTGGGATTTCTTTGGAAGGAATGATGCTAAAGCTCAAACTCCAGTACTTTGGCCACCTCATGCGAAGAGTTGACTCATTGGAAAAGACTCTGATGCTGGGAGGGATTGGGGGCAGGAGAAGGGGACGACAGAGGATGAGATGGCTGGATGGCATCACTGACTCGATGGATGTGAGTCTGAGTGAATTCCAGGAGCTGGTGATGGACAGGGAGGCCTGGTGTGCTGTGATTCATGGGGTCGCAAAGAGTCGGACATGACTGAGCGACTGAACTGAACTGAACTGAAAGGCACACCAGGAAAAAAAAAAAAAATCACACAACATAGCAACATATAGATGAAAAAGTGAAAGTCTCCTATTATCTCAATTATCAGCCCCCTCCCAGAGAAAACCACCACTGATCTTCTTCCAGACCTTTCCCTCTGTACCTATGTATGTTCATGTGCGCATGCACACACACACACACATGGCTGTTTGTTTAATGAGATTATATTAAACACATGGTTCTGTGACTTGTTTTCACTTTGTAACTTGTTTTCACTTTTGTATCACAAACATCCTTTCATAGCAGTTGGTACACACAGATCTCATTTTTTTTAACAGCTATGAAGATTCAGTAGCACAGAGTCTAGTTTATTTCACCCTATTGACAGACATTAAGGCTTGCTATTTTTTTTCTAACAGTTGCAAACTAAGCTGCAGGGATGTGAACATAACTTTCAGTGTTGCCTACCCTTGTAGATATACTTGGAATTGCAAGATGTTTTTGTATCACTGTGTAAGTTTTTTTATGAAATGTCCTTAGAAGTGTGTGCTGGTTAAATATTAATAGATCCTGCTAGCTGGCCTGTCAGGAACAGGCTGGGCCCCTTGCTCCCTGCCATATTCATAGTATAGTACCTGTTTCCCTGTATTCTCTTCAACACTGGGCATTATTGGTCCTTTCTATTTTTTGCCAATCTAATGAGCAAGAAAAAAAAGACAAAAGGTGCTTCTCACTGTTGTCACCTGTGTCCTTGTTTTCTAAGTAAGCAGTGCAGGAAGGCTGAGTGAGCTGCTGGAGAAGCCAGGACAGCAGCCTGGCCCTCCCTGGCTGAACAGAAAGTATTAGTGGCTCAGTCGTGTCTGTGCCTGACTCTTTGCAACTCCATGGACTGTAGCCCACCAGACTCCTCTGTCCATAGAATTCTCCAGGCAATGATACTGGAGGGTGTAGCCGTTCCCTTCTCCAGGGGATTGAACCCAGGTTTCCTGCACTGCAGACAGATTCTTTACCATCTGAGCCACCAGGGAAGCCCAGAACTCTGACCCTTAAGACTTCCTGAGAGACCCTGGGCAGACTGCCCACTGCACCAGCCTCAATCATCCAAGGTGTGTCCCAGTCAGAGCTGATGGGGACTTCGGGGACCTGAGCAAGTAGGGCTTCCTGAGGCCAAGGCCCCGACAAAGCAACACCAACCTGGGCTCACAAAGGCCTCTCAAAAACCCTCTCTCCAAGGAGGTGTGACCCCAGTGGATCGGCTCTGATACCCCTGAGCTGAGGCCAGTCCACCCAGCAGTAAAGGGTAGGCTCCACTGCTCCCCCAGTGCCTGCAAGTCTGGCCCTCCCAGCACTTCTCAGAACAGACAAGCCCAAGTGACTCAGCAAGGCCCGTGGTCCCTGGTCCGAGACAGGCCATGACTCACAAATTGCGAGTCTTCGTCCGAGCAGGCTTTGCCAGCCTGTGAGGTTGCAACGCTGGCAGGGAGCTACAGAGTTCTGGGCTCGGGGCAATGGGGAAAGAAAGAAAGGTCCTGACAGAAGCAGCAGACCAGCACTCCTACAGCTTCCCTCCCCATCAGCCAATGGGAGGGAGGCTCGCAAGCTCCCAGGCCACAGAGCCAAGGCCCAGTTTCAGGGGTGCAAGGCCAGGTAGAAGGCTTGGACGTGCTTAGACCCAGGTCTTCCCCAGCTCCAGACAAGAAGGAAACTGGCTGGCGTCAGAGTCTAGTGGAGTTTCAAAGCCTCCATCTTCCAACTGAAACTCCAGCAGAGTCCAGTGCCAGGGCGTCTGCCATGTGCAGTGGGTGTTGGGCCCTGGGAGGGGCTCCCCAATCCTCCAAGACATGCCCCACACCCGGCGCCTAAGCCGCCGTGCTCACAGTCACCAGACGGGACTCCTGAGCATCTGCACATTCCCCAAGCGGTTTTAGCATGCAAGGGCTTCCAGAGTTTTCAGGGACCTGGGTGATTCTTCTGTTCTAGAATAGTGAAGCCAGACACACTGCACCCCCACCCCCAACCCTGCCCCACACACTGTGCCTTTTAGTTCAAAGACAGATTCTCAGAAACAGCAAACAGTAAATGCTACCCAGGCTACCCAAGTTGGATGTCTTATTTATTTTCTTTTGTTATACATGTTTGATTGTGTGGCTGAAGGTGACGCAGAAAGGCACGGGCAGCAAGGAAGAAGGGCCAAAGCCAGGCCTGGGCAGAGGCCCAGGGAGACTGTGCGTCTCCTGTAGGAGCAATCACACCCCCACCAGGGCTCCATCCTTCACTCTCTGGCTCAGGAAATCTACAGGCCTCCCTGAAACCTCCATGCCCTCCAGTGCCCAAGTTATACCACCAAGAGCCCTACTGGCAATGACTTGTTTACACGCCAGGCTGCTGGCCTCCAGAACTGCGTCAGACAGGCTGAACATTGACTGTAATGAGCAGGCACTGGGCACAATGAGGCCAAGGCTAAGATTAATGAGGGACAGATGCTTTTTTTTTTTGCCTTGGCAGCTGAAAACTTGGCAGCTGTGACATTTCTGAAGACCCGATAATAGTAATGGTCCCCATACACTGAGTGGCAACCGTGCTCCAGTCACCATGCCAGTGCAACTCACACACGTGATCTCGGCCTCAGCCACCCACCCA
This sequence comes from Bos indicus, assembly GCF_029378745.1. Classification (NCBI taxonomy): domain Eukaryota; kingdom Metazoa; phylum Chordata; class Mammalia; order Artiodactyla; family Bovidae; genus Bos; species Bos indicus. The sequence goes on from NC_091766.1 coordinate 45,418,126, forward strand.
CCAATGCTAAGAGCCCAAGTCCCCAATTCCTGGCACTAGGGACGCACTCGCTCAGGAAATATCGTTGCATGAATAGCAAAGTGGACACAGATAAAGAAATCAGAGTTCTCCACCAAGGTACTCTTTCCAAATTTTCTTTCCTAGAATCATTTTTGTTTTCAAGATTGTAAACAGACACATTTTGCTTTATTCATTTTAATTTTGAAGCGTTTCGAACACATGGAAAAGTATAGAAAAAATATGATACACCAAACTCCTTTTTTTTGGCTGTGGTCTTTGCTGCTGCACTCGGGCTTTCTCTAATTGTGGTCAGTAGGGGCTACTCTTCGTTGTGGTGCTAGGGCTTCTCATTGCAGTGGCTTCTCTTGTTGCAGAGCTCTAGTCACTTGCGCTCAGTAGCTGCAGCTTGTGGGGTCTAGAGCACCGGCTCGGTAGTCATGACACAGGGGCTTAGTTGCTCCTAGGCATGTGGAATCTTCCAGGACCAGGGATAGAACTCATGTCCCCTGCATTGGCAGGTGGATTCCTACCCACTTTGCCACCAGGGAAGTTCTCAAACTCTATTTTTAAAACAGCAAATAATTTATAGATGCAACATTCAGGATAGGGCTTAAGACAAGGAATAGGCAAGGGGAACACAGGTAGCAAAATCATGTTGGAGCCGTCACCAGGCTCAGTTTTCATTTTTAAATTATAATTCCTAGGCAAGGAGATCCAACCAGTCCATTCTGAAGGAGATCAGCCCTGGGATTTCTTTGGAAGGAATGATGCTAAAGCTGAAACTCCAGTACTTTGGCCACCTCATGCGAAGAGTTGACTCATTGGAAAAGACTGATGCTGGGAGGGATTGGGGGCAGGAGAAGGGGACGACAGAGGATGAGATGGCTGGATGGCATCACTGACTCGATGGACGTGAGTCTGGGTGAACTCTGGGAGTTGGTGATGGACAGGGAGGCCTGGCGTGCTGCGATTCATGGGGTTGCAAAGAGTCGGACACGACTGAGTGACTGAACTGAACTGAACTGAACTGAAGACACATATGCAACATATTTGTTGCATAAATCACATAAAATACAGAAACTTTAAAAAAAGAAAACCATATAATATATATTACAAATAAGATTTGGCATCCAGATTTAACAAGTAAGATTTGATTTGCTTCAGACCTTCTTTCTCTTTCTGTCCTTTAAGAAATAAACTTACACGTGTGACTAAAGCCTATCCTCCATCCTGTTTTCCATCTTTCCTCCTGGAGACAACAGTTTGTACACTGTACATGTCATCATTTGTACATGAATTTGTATACATTGACCTTACATCCAGCCATCTTACTGAACTCTTTCTTCAAACAGTTTACCTGTAGATTTCCTTGAATTTTTTTTGTAGACAATCATGTCATCTGCACATAAAATGGCAATTTTTTCTTCCATTGTAAATTTTATTATTTTTTTTTTTGGTCTCACTCTGCTGGCTAAAACATGTAGTACAAAGTTGAATGGTATCGGCGATAGCAGGTGGATTTCTCCCATGAGTGATTTTAAAGGAAATGCCTCAAATATTTTGCCACCAAGGATATTGTTTGGGAGAAGACAATGGCAACCCACTCCAGTACTCTTGCCTGGAAAATCCCATGGATGGAGGAGCCTGGTAGGCTGCAGTCCATGGGGTCGCTAAGAGTCGGACACGACTGAGTGACTTCACTTTCACTTTCATGCATTGGAGGAGGAAATGGCAACCCACTCCAGTGTTCTTGCCTGGAGAATCCCAGAGACGGGGCATCCTGGTGGGCTGCCGTCTATGGGGTCACACAGAGTCGGACATGACTGAAGCGACTTAGCAGCAGCAGCAAGGATATTGTTTGCTGTTGGTATTTGCTAGACAGCCTTTATCAGGTTCAGGAAGTTTCCATCAATTCTGAATTGGTCAAGAGTTTTTATAATAAGTGAAGTTAAATGTTTATAGAGTGCTTTTTCTGTTTGCATCTATTGAGATTATTATGTGAGTTTTCTTCTTCTCTGTTGTTGTTGTTCAGCCGCTCAGCCATGTCTGACTCTTGGTGACCCCAGGGACTGCAGCACGCCAGGCTTCCCTGTCCTTCACCATCTCCTGGAGCTTGCTCAAACTCATGTCCCAATGATGTCAGTGATGCCATCCAACCATATTGTCCTCTGTCGTCCCCTTCTCCTGCCTTCAATCTTTCCCAGCATCAGGGTCTTTTCCAGTGAGTTGGCTCTTCACATCAGGTGGCCCAAGGATTGGACTTGCTTTAGCATCAGTCTTTCCAGTGAATATTCAGGGTTGATTTCCTTTAGGATTGACTGGTTTAATCTCCTTGCAGCACTTAATTTGGTAAGTTACTTTGGATTTTCTCATTTTAAACTGTTCTTTTATAACTGCTAAGTCGATTTTATATATATATATATATATATATATATATATATATATATATATATTCAGCTTGCTAGTATTTGATTTATGATTTTTGCCTTTCTCTTCATAACTGAAGAGAGCTTCCCTGGTGGCTCAGACGGTAAAGCATCTGTCTGCAATGCAGGAGACCCGGGTTCGATTCCTGGGTCGGGAAGATCCCCTGGAGAAGGAAATGGCAATACACTCCAGCCTGGAAAATCCCATGGACGGAGGAGCCTGATAGGCTACAGTCCATGGGGTCGCAAAGAGTCGAACACGACTGAACGACTTCACTTCTTCACTTCATAACTGAGATTGGCCTATAATTTTCTTTTCTCATATTGTCATTAACCAGCTTGCATATTAAGATTACACTAACCTCATAAAGTTAATTATAAGATGTCTCTTCTTTTTCCATTTTCTGAAAGTCTGAATAAAAAAAGAATATCTGTTTCTTGAATAATTTGGCAAAAATCACCCATAAAACTATCTGGGTTGTGCTTCAATGTGTTGGAGGGTGGTTTCTTTTTTAAAAAAAGAAATTTTAATTTTGCAATAAGTCTTCTTTTATTTGTTTTTGGTCACACTATGCGTGGCATGTAGAATCTTAGTTCCCCAACCAGGGATCAAAGCTGTGCCCCTTGCATTGGAAGCATGGAGTCTTAACTACTGGACTGCCAGGGAATAAGTTTTGGTTTACAGAAAAGTTTTGCAAAGATAGCAGAGAGGTTTCCCCTATATATCTCGCCTAGATTTCCCTAATGTTAATATAAGGGTTCAAAACCATAGTACATTTGTCAAAATAAGAAACTAACATTGATACATCATTATTAACTAAACTCCAGACTTTACTAAGATTTCACCAGTTTTTCCACCATGTCCTTCTTCTGTTCCAGCATACAGTGTGGACTACCACATAATATTTTGGGAGGGTTGATTTTTATGTTTCCTTTACAGTTTTGGTTGATTGCTATAGAAACAAGCCCTCAATGAATGCCAACCCTGTATTCTTACCAACATACAATCCCTCCCACAGAGACTTGCTTTGGCCATGATTTGTTATATCTGGCCAATGAGACACAGAAAAGTGTGACACAGGCAGAGGCTTGCAGATACTTGTGCACTGGGTCTTGCCCATTTACTGCTTGCTAAGACTCCCTCAGCTAACATGAGAAACAGAACAACCTGAGCCAGTATCAACTGCGCTCTAGTTGTGGCATGCGGGGTCCAGAGCGCCTGGGCTCCAGAGCCACTCAGCATGTGCGATCTAAGTTCCCTGACCAGGGATCCACTCCACATTCCCTGCATTGCAAGGGAGATTCTTAACTGCTGGATCACCACGGAACTCTCGATCAAATTTTCTTATCTTTAATTTCCTTATCACATTAGAAACTACACCGTTTCTTATACTTTCAGTAGCTATAGTTACAACTTTTTACACACATACTGCTTTAATACAACCTAAATATAAAACATTAACCTGACGCCAGAGCTAGATCCTCTGACCCAGGCGGTACAGTGGTAAAGAATCCGCCTGCCAGTGCAGGACATGCAAGAGACTCAGGTTTGATCCCTAGATCAGGAAGATCCCCTGGAAGAGGAAATTGCACCCCCCTCGAGTATTCTTGCCTGGAAAAGTTCATGGACAGTGGAGCCTGACAGGCTATATACCATGTGGTCGCAAAAGAGTGGGACAGGACTGAGTGAGCACACAGGCATGTACACAGAAGCAGATCAAGGTTTTATGGGATCTGCACTTTATTCAATTTAGGAGTCTTATTTAAGGAAAAAAAAGTGAGATAATTAGTCCTGCAGTTCATGCTTCCTTAGCTTCATGATAAATTCCCTTTCTACTCGTCTCTTTTCCAAAGTAACAGAAGAATCCTAGAATGCTTTATTCCAATCATCCTCTTCCATCTTACTAATTATTGTTGTATAGGACTTTTTGCCTTATTTTTAACCCTCTGCAATCAGTTTCCAGTGTTACTGTTGTTGCTTTTTACATACAAGGCTTATTTAGGTTTACCCAAACATATACTTTTTTTCCCCTCAGTGTTGCTTATTTCATTCACCCCTTACTTCAGGTATCAATTTCCTTCTTTCTGAGGAGCATCCTTTACGACTGCTTTCAATGGAGGCATCTAAGTGAAAAATCTTCTTCAGTCCTTTTTTGTTTGAAAAGTCCTTATTTTGCCCTCATTCTGAAGGACAAGTAGTTCAGCAGAGAATTTGCGGATGACTGTTTCCTTCTTCCAGCATTCTGAACAAAGTATTCTCACCTCCATTACTGCTGTTTAATTATCATTTCTTTGTAGGGAATTTTTCTTTTTTACTGTGGTTTCTCTTAGGATTTTCTCATTATCTCTGGTGTCGTGAATTTTCACTACAATGCAGCAAAATATAGGCAATTTATATTTTCTCTACCCAGGAATTACTGTGCCTCTCAATTGGAGGATTTTTGTATCCATCAGTTCCAGAAAATCAGTAGCTGTCAGCTCTTTGCATGTTGCTTCTTCCCCATTCCCTCAACTACATCGTCTTCTGAAATTCATATTAGAGGTATTTGACCTGCTTTTCTATCCTTTTCAATTTCTTGGTTTCTTTTTCTCATTTATTTTCAGTCTTTTAAAAATCTCTATGCTGAATTGGTACCTTTGTCTAAAGTGAATTTAGAACAGAAAAAAGTTCTCTGGGAGGTAATTTTTCTGTGTTTTAGTGAAACCAAATTTTACTTAGCAGGGGCCCCAGCAAAACTCTGCCCACACAGCCATCCCCCAGGTTTTACTGTGCTTTCAGAAGAAAACAAGGATGAATGTTAAAGAAGTCAGAAGCGTAGAATGACTTAGAGTAATAAACTGCCAAGTTAGAAACAAGAACATCAAAGATCACCGAAGCTAACTAGAGAAAAGGGAAATATTTTTTTTTAGTGTTCTCTAAACCTTATGGGGAAGACTGAGGGGCCCATTTCTATCACAGTAGCCATTTCAATTGGGCTCCAACCCTCTGAATACACCCCAAGATAACAAACCTCTCCTTGACACTTCTCCCCCATCATCCATGCCTGTTCTTTACCATGTGAGGGACCAGCCAGGAAGGGACTTATGGAGGTGGAGGGATGACCACACAAAGGTGGAGGGACTTTCCTACAGCTAGCTAGTCACCACATTTTAGGGAAAAAGCTGAACCCTGGACAAGTCCAAGTCCTGTAGAAGCCCCCTCCCATCACCGCAGGGCTCCTGAGTGGCATCAGAGAAAAGGATAAAAAAAAACAGAACCAGGACCTCTGGGAGACTATGGACTGGCGGTCATGTTCCTGCTATCTGACACTTTTCACACTTCTCATTTCTCCACCATTAAGGGTTTGTGTTGCCATTGAGGGTAGGGATGTTGCATGTTGGTGGTAGCAAGGAAACCCAGAATGCCTGGGTCCTGGCCACACCCGCAGGGATATCTGGCCTGCAGCAGGGGGAGCCCAAGGGAGCCTGCTCAGGAGGCTCTGCTCTGCACGCCACCCTCTCCCCATTTTCCACTCCCTGACTCCATGCATGGTCTGCAAATAGATTCTCACTATGGAAGGCCCAGTGTCTGGCTCTGCTCTGCCTCCTACCTACCAACCATCCCTTCTGAGGCACCAGCCCTCTCCTCTGTGAAATGAGGATAACAGTAATTACCTACTCACGCCTCAGAGCTGGAGGCCTGTTTTAAAAATCAAAGAGAAACACATATTGAAGTGCTGTGAGGCATGCTGTTCACATTTAGAAGTTATGGAGAAGCCTGACAAAATTGTGGGTTTTTTTAAAAAAAATTTTTATTTATTTATTTGGCTCTGCCAGGTTGGGGCATGTGGGATCTAGTTCCCTGACCAGGGATCAAACCCACATCCCCTACATTGGGAACACAGTGTCTTACCCACTGGACCACCTGGAAGGCCCCCAAAATTGTGTTTTAAATTCTTAGAACTGAAGTTTTATTTAAAGTTTATCTTAAATACATGATTATATGATAAATTATAACAAGTTTCAGAAAAGCCTAAGACAATAATAGTCATCCTTTATCTCATGATCCAAAGAAAACCACCACTAATAATTTCTACCTTGCAGTTTTTGCCATACACATATATACTCTGTTGCCTTAATTCAATATCAAGAGGATTAGGGGGGTAGTAAATATTCTGTATCATCATTGCTAATGATTTGAAGTTAGGTATTTCCTCCAATAATATCTGATCCCTGGTAAACTAATTCATTAGTGAATATAAGCAAGCTCCAGAGCTGGATAGGACTTCGCTGGTGGCTCAGATAGTAAAGAATTTGCTTGCAATGCAGGAGATGCAGGTTTGATCCCTAGGTCGGGAAGGTCCCCTGGAGAAGGGAACAGCTACCCATTCCAATATTCTTGCCTGGAGAATTCCATGGACAGAGGAGCCTAGCAGGCTACAGTCCATGGGGGTCACAAAGAGCTGAAAATGACTGTGTGACTAACACTTTCACACTGTCACAGCTGGGTGTGTTCAGTCTCCCAGTGCTAAACAACACTCCAGTGTGTTGTATGTACAGTCGTCTTTGCAGAGATCTATGATTATTTCAGAAATCTAAGATCATGACATCTGGGCCCATCACTTCATGGCAAATAGATGGGGAAACAGTGACAGATTTTATTTTTGGGGGCTCCAAAATGACTGCAGATGGTGACTGCAGCCATGAAATTAAAAGACGCTTGCTCCTTGGAAAAGAAGATATGACCAACCTGCTGCTGCTAAGTCACTTCAGTCGTGTCCGACTCTGTGCGACCCCATAGACATCAGCCCACCAGGCTCCTCCGTCCCTGGGATTCTCCAGGCAAGAACACTGGAGTGGGTTGCCATTTCCTTCTCCAGTGCATGAAAGTGAAAAGTGAAAGTGAAGTCACTCAGTCGTGTCCTACTCTTCTAGACCCCATGGACTGCAGCCTACCAGGCTCCTCCATCCATGGGATTTTCCAGGCAAGAGTACTGGAGTGGGTTGCCATTGCCTTCTCCAATGACCAACCTAGACAACATATTAAAAAGCAAACACATTACTTTGCCAACAAAGCTCCGTCTAGTCAAAGCTATAGTTTTTCCAGTAGTCATGTATGGATGAGAGAGTTGGACTATAAAGAAACCTGAGCACTGAAGAATTGATGCTTTTGAACTGTGGTGTTAGAGAAGACTCTTGAGAGTCCCTTGGACGGGAAGGAGATCCAACCAGTCCATCCTAAGGGAAATCAGTCCTGAATATTCATTGGAAGTACCAATGCTGAAGTTGAAATTCCAATATTTTGGCCTGATGCGAAGAACTGACTCACTGGAAAAGACCCTGATGCTGGAAAGGATTGAAGGCAAGAGAAGGGGATGACAGAGGATAAGATGGTTGGATGGCATCACCGACTCAGTGGACATGAGTTGAGTAAGCTCCAGGAATTGGTGATGGACAGGGAGGCCTGGTGTGCTGCAGTCCATGGGGTCGCAAAAAGTTGGATAGGACTGAGTGACTGAACTGAAGTGAATGATTATTTTCTTAGCAGCAATGGAGTTGCTAGATCAAAGGGTCTGCATAGTTTTTAAGCACTGATACAAACATGTTGCAAATAGCCGGTGGATTTTCACTGAAAACTGGGTGGATGCCCTGCCCCAGCGGACTCCTCAGTCCTGCCCAGCTGATTCCAATTTCCTCAGAGGAACCTGTGAGGGCTCCCACTGTGCGACCCTAAGTCCGAAGGAGGTATCTAACCCTGGAAGAGCTTTTGGAGTTGAGGAGGGACGCTAAGCCTGTAGGCTACGGCCCTGGGACCCGGAGTCGAGTCCTCCAGAGGCCTCTGGTGGGACCTTTCTGGGGACAGATTTACAAAGGGCGCCCAGCGGGTGCTCCGGGGCGCATTCCCATGTAAAACACTAGCCCACTGCCAAGGTGCGGGCACAGCGGGAAGTGGCGCCGCGCTGGGGACCAGGGTTGCGAACTCGGCCACTTCAAAGCGCTCGGTTAGAGGGGCAGAGGAAGGGGCCTGCCTTGGAGACCCACAGAGGGAAGCCTCCAGAGGATGCGCTCCTTCCCACGGAGCCGGGAACTCACTTGTGGCCCTGTCGTGCCACCGCTATGCAGGGGGCCGGACGGCTTCCTCGCCCAGCCCCTGGGGTGGGGGTCCTCCGTGCCCCTGTCCCCATAACCCAGCTCAGGGACCCGACCCACAGACCCTCGATGCTCTCAGTCTGGAGCACTTTTGCTGCAAGGAGCGACTTGTGAACGCGGAAGACTGTCCCCACCCAGATCAAAAGTAACACCCTGAGCTTTTCCACCAAGCAGAATTCCCCCCAGCCTCGCTTTCGCTTTTTGGGTTAGGAGCGGGTATCTTGAGAGAAATGAGAAGTTAAGTTTTGAGTCTGAAAGGATGAAAAAACTCTCTCCCTCCCTACCCCGCCAGTTCCAGTATTACTGCAGAGTTTGCAAGAGAAGGCGGGCGGAGCAGTGGATGGGGGATGGGACCCTGGACAGAGCTTGCCTCTGCCCTGAGTGCACTCCGCCAGACCCCGGCTGCGCCCTGAGAGCACGCATCCCGGGAAGCCGGAAGCCAGTTGGCCTCACCACACTCTTCTGTGCTGTCAGCCCCTTCCAGAGTACGCCCCGCTTAGGAGGCAGAGCTGCCCCAGGGCCCCTTTCATATCTGAGATTGTGTAGAGGTCGTTTCTGTGATGGGACCCAGCCCCTCACAGCTGCTGCACTAAATAGCTGAATAGCTGCCCTTAGGATCTAACCTCACATCCAAGGGATGTGAAGCCTGAGCCCATCTTGCAAGTACGGTCTAAGATATTTGTTCATTTATTCAACAAGGATCTGTTAGACTCTTACCATATGCTAGATGCCAGGGTTACAAATCAGATAGAATATTCAAAACCTTAAACATAACCCAAGAGAGTGCGGCACACAGGCTCAACTGACATTCCTGCATGGGATGAGAACTGGGTCTAAACTCTACCCCCATGAATAAGAGGGGTCTGGAGCAGCTCTCCTATTCCTCCCAGTGGATTTGGGGCATAGTGGCTGAGGCATCTTCCCCTTCTCCCTTCTGTTACCTTCAAACTGAACTCAGAGGAAGCTTCCTTCTGATGAGCCAGACTGCTGATGCTCAGAGACAACATACTTGGGGTCAAAGAGCAAGGAACCTGGTGAGCTACAGGGTATCAAAGTCTAGCTCTGGGAGAAGGTATGGGCCAAATGCCCATGGGGGTCTGACTGTCAACTTGCAACTTGACCACCCTTAAGCACAGAAGTGTCCTCTTCAAACAGTTACCAGGAAGGTCGGAGAAGGGTGATGCTTTTCAGTTCCTAGGGTCCAGGTGCCTGGTCTCCCCACTCCCACCCCAGAGAGGCTCTCCCTTAACCACAGTGTGACCCCCCTGCAGTCCAGCTGGGAACAAAGAGCGCCTTGGGGTCCTGAAACCTCAAGACCTTTAGAAGACCCTCTCTGGGGATGTGGTCTCCAGTTGTTTCTTTTATGAAAACCCCAGAGCACTTCCCAATCAGGCTGTGTAAACAGCTCACTCAGTCTCAGCTCTTCATTAGACTCTGCAGGGAAGAATGGGGTGAGGTCAAGAGTGTGTGTGTAGGGGGGTGGTACCCAGAAAAGTCTGGTGCTGCAGGCTGTGTCTAGTCAAGAGGCCCTGGAGCTCACAGCCCCAGCTGGAACATCTGCCCAACAGCCTTGCTTGCCAGACCTCTGGACCCATTACCAGAGCCCTGAAGGGCCCTGCCTCCCAGAGGGATGCTGGGTAGAAAACCTACTTCCTAGGAGAGGGAGGGGCCCAGAGTGAATTCTTCCTGAACATTGTTTCCAAGGGGGAGATGACTTTTCAAGTAAGTGAGTAGAGGCTGAGAAGCCAACCATCTTGAGGCAATGATTCTCAAATTAGGGTTCCTAAACCAGCAGCCTCACCTGGGAACTTGTTAGAAATGCAGATTCTCAGGTCCATCCAAGACCACCTGAATCAGAAACTCTGGGGGTCTGGCCCAGCAATCCCAGAAATCTGTATCTTTAAAAGCTTTTCCAGTGATTCTCATGCACAGGAAAGTTTAAGCATCACTGTTCTGGGCTAAAGAAGATACTATTTCACCTTTTACTTGAATACCTCCTCTGACGGAGACCTCACCACCAATTAAGACAGATAGCCTTGCTTTGAGCTAGACTGAGAGTCCCCTACAAGGATCTGCTTGTGATAGTGAAATCTGTAAACAATGTAAATGAATGTTCATCAGGGAAAGAATGAGTAAATAACCCAAAGGAATATATACTTTGGAATACTATGGAGTCATTATAAAGGAACATTGTAAGACTGCATATATTGATATGCAAAGATTTCCAAGATGTACCATTAAGTAAAAAAGGAAGTTGGTAAATAAAACAAAGGACTCAGACTTATGTTTTTTAAAAAAGGACATGCAGTCACTAGAGAAAACAGTGTGGAGGTCCCTCAAAAACTAAAAATAGACTTGCTGTATGATGCAGCAATGCTCCTCCTAGGCATATCCAGAGAAGCTATGATAAGAGACGAATGGACAAGGAAGATGAGGCACATATACAACAGAATGTTACTGAGACATACAGAAGAATGAAATAATGCCATTTGTGCAACATGGATGGACATAGAGATTATCTTACTAGTTAAGTCAGACAGAGAAAGACAAAGATATAAGTATGACATCACTTATATGTGGAGCCTAAAATAGGATACAAATTAGCTTATTTACAAAATAGAAATAGATTCACAGATGTAGGAAATAAACTTATGGTTATCAAAGGGAAAGAGGATGCAGGAAGGATAAATTAGAAGTTTGGGATTAACAGATACACATTACTGTATAGAAAATAAACAATAAGGACCTACTGTATAGCACAGGATACTATATGCAATATCCTGCAATAAACCATAATGGAAAAGAATATGAAAAATAATATATATGTATAACTAAATCACTTGCTATACACCAAAAACTGACACAACATTGTGAATTAACTGTATTTCAATAAAAAAAAAACCTTAAAAACCATCCAACATACACCAAACAAAATTATCTGTCTGTGTATTTATACACATATAAATGAAAATGAATTGAAAAAGACTGATACCCTCTAGGGAGGGGCGTGGAATGCGAGAACTCTAGTTCTAACCATACTGTTTCTTTTCTTTTCCAATATCTGTTAATTAGGAAGAATGAATCATTAAGTCAATTTAAAAGAATGAATAAAAACTTTGAAGTTAATCTGATTTGAGAAAGGAAATTAACTCCAGAGGCAAGCATACTGAGCTGGGGGTGTCCTGTAAGCTGGTGTCAGCACAGAGCCTGGGTAGACATCAGATGCCAGAGGTCCCACCCTGGCTCACAGTCACCAGGGCACCTGGAAGAGAAGGAAGAAGTGCTGGATCATGCAAGTGGAGGGCACGATGTTTGCTGCCCAAGGGACTGCTGGTTAGGCCTGGTCAACCTACCTGTAAGGCGTCTGTAGCAACCTTAACCCCAACCACTTAGCAGTGGGAGAACTATTGGCTCCTCTTTCTCAAGAAACCTGCAGAAGAACAATGCTTTCTCCACCCTGCAAAGAATCGTGGGCCATGGAGGGAATGCCAAACAGGTGAACAAAGATTTGGTGTGAGATAGTCTTCACACATGCTGTCCACCACCCAAGGCTCATTTCCCATGGAAACCTAGACAGAGCTAAGGGTGCCCTCATGGGCGGGTCCCTGCCTCTCCTCTAGATCCCCTGTAACCTTGCTCAATCAAGCAGCGCCCCCCGTCTGCCTTTCAACAGGCCCCAGGACCTTCTCACACACAGTTTTCTAGGCCTACTGCGCTCTCTCCCCAAACCCCCACTCGCCCAGATAACTCCATCACTTGCTTCAGATCTCTGCTGAACACCCGCTTCTCAGGGAGGCCTTCCTGAGTCCCTCAGACCGGGTCATTTCCTGCTGAGGTCAGCCTCATTTTCATCTCGGACATTTCCTTTGTACGCAGCACATGTTACCATGATGTTTATGTATGTCTCATGCTTGTGCAATGTCTGTCTCCCCATCTCCCCTCCTGGCCCCTGAGCCCCGTGTGAGCAGGGTAGAGTCGCTTTGGCTCACTGCTCTCTCCCCAGCACCCAGCACAACCTGGTACCCAGTGGGATTCAGGTCCAAGGAGGAGCTGTGTTGTGGGGGAGGGATTCCAGACCCAGGCTGGGAGTTCTTGCAGCATGGCAGTCTTCAAAGGATTCAAGACATGGCCTTTCCTCCATGGTGGCCATGTACGTTCATTCCTGAGGCAGAGGGCTGGACCAGATGGCCTCTACAGGGCACCATCCCATCCAAAGCCCCAGGCTATTAGGTGCAGGAGGCTGAAAGGGCAAGAGAGACAAGAACCTGACCCTCTGGGAGCTGAATCAGGTTGTTTTTTGTTTTTTAAATGCAGTTTCCTTGCTCTTAGCCCAATTTGGGTCTGTGTGGGTACCTAACAATTCTAGGGGGAGGTTTGACTTAATGACCAGATAATAATTATTACTAATTAGCACTACCCTCATGAATAAACACATAAAGTGTTTCTCCTTTTAAGAGATTAAACATTCATCCTTAAACCTCCTTACTCCCAATTGTCCCGCAAAGTCTTCCTTCCCTGACACAGGAGGAAAAAACTTTACCACCACCTGGTCTAAAAAAACACACACACACAAAACCTGTAACTCCTCTCAACAAGCTGAGCATCTAGCACGTGTCAGACGCAGCCTCAACCCTCACAGAGCTTAGCCCTCATGAGAGGGAGATGTGTGGCCCAGCCCCATGTGCCTGGGGCCTGTCCTCCCCACACTTGGATCAGTCCACTTCCCACCACAGTGGGAGGCCCACAGACCCCCATCATCATCATCACCATCATCAGCAAGACATATGGCACTAACCATGTGTCCATGTCTGTTCATGGATATTCACTCATTTGATTTCCACAATAACCACAGAGAAGAGCTAGGCCTCCCTTTTGTCTTCCTAGCACCCATCCAACCCAGGAAGGCCCTTTTCTCTGGGAATCCAGGAATATTGTCTTCAGAACTTGGCAAAAAATACAATATAGTCATCTGAGTGTTCCAGCCTTGGCCACAGGTCAGATCTCCAGCTAAAGCCAGAGAAGGACACAAAAGGTATTCAATGTCCATAGAAATTCCCTCCAGAGAGAGACCCTTTCCCCCTGGCCCGAATTATCAGTGCCATGGGATGTGTTCCTTATAAAGCAAGCTGTACCAGGGAGCCTGGGGCAGGGGGCAAGGGAGAAGTGGGGAGTCGCTACCATGTGCCAGCTGTTTCTAGAATCAGGTCTCCTGAGATTATGAAGTGCACAGAGGAATGGCTATCCAGCACATACCTGCCTGCTCCATGTTGGACTCGCCTTGACCCAACAAGGCTGGGTTGGCTTGCACACACAGAGCCAAATGGGACCCCTGCCCTCAGAGGCTGGAAATACACATGGGTGATGCATGCAAAACCAAGCTGCACACACATATGTGCACAGGAGAGAAATCAACTCGCTGTTCCACAGGAAAGGCGAAGGGGAATGGGTCGTGGGGAGGTGGATGGAAATTCAGCTAGAGGGTAGAAGTAGTTGCACTGGAAGGGAGAGAGCAGGGGCAGGCAGGGGCCTGCTCAGAACATTGTGCAAATCTCAGGAGGCCAGGAGGACTAAGGCTTGCTTAGGGAACCCCGAGTGGCTGAGTATTCTCAGCACAGAGAACGTCCTGGGAGCAGGATGCTTTCTGAGAGATGGGCCTTGTGGACCACAGAAGGGGCTCTAGATGTGCCACACAGGGTGTGCAAGGATAGTGAGCAGAGAGGGTCCACTTGTGGTATGGTCCCTCAAATATCTAGAAAGGATGGCTCCGGCCACTGTGTGGTCTGTGGGTGGAATGGGGCCAGAGGAGACAGAGGAGAAAGTGGTAGGATCACAGGGGCCTATCACTGTCGGCCTTTCCGACAGGGGCCGGAAAGGGACCATCGCAGACAGGCTGGGGAGGAGGGGGTGGGTTTGGGAACATGGAGGAAGAAGGACCAATGCCCTCGCTGTCCACTCAGGGTGAGGAATGAGGGAATAGAGAAGCCAGAGCCGTGTCTCCAGCACATCTGGCCCAAGGGAGCAGGTGGAGGCTATTTGTTAAGCTGGGAACCTAGGAGGAACTGCATTTGTTTGGTGACACGCAGTACTACATTTCAATCTAGATCAGTTGAACAAAAATAAATGGAAGGCTTACTATGTGCCTGGCCAGGTGCTCCCTGGGTTTACAAAGCCGTAGATGAGCTGCGTCATTTTCACAGCCTACTGGCACAAAACCCTCTTCCAGGCCTTCCCAGGTAAGGAGGTGCTGGCTGAGGCATCTGCTGGTGCGGCCCACTGCTGCCTCAGACCTTCACCCCCAAGAAACCCTCTCCACAAGACAGCCCAGAGGCCAGAATAGAAGAGAAAGAAAGGCTGTTGTTGACACGAGAGGAAAAACCAGGCTTCCTGTTTGAACTCAGGCAGGTACTGGAAGCTGTGAGTAATGTTGAATCTTGGCCTGCCCCGAAGGCGAAGGCGGCCTGCGGTGGGGGCTTCTCACACTTTCTGTGAAGAGTGGCTTTGAATCACTCGCTGGCAAGGGACTTGGGGCCCGGCCTGGGCAGGCTGCATAGAAGGACCACTGCGTTGACAGGGGTAGGCGGCAGGGTGGGCAACATCCACTCTGCTCGGTGCGGTCAGTCATCCTCAAGAAGGACCCAACATCAGATGCCAAGGGCTTCTCAAGTCACAGTCACCAGTGGCCCTGGCTCCCACCCGCCAGACCATTCTCAGGCCCTTGGAGACTGGGACTGTTTCCTTTTTCTCTGCTTGAGGTTGGACCAGTGCATGACACATGGGGCCGGGGACACACTCTGACCGGGAATGCCGGCCTGCACTGTACCAACTCCCCATCAGACCTCGGGCAGGGCCCTCAGCCTGTCCCAGCCCCAGGCCTCTGTCGCTAACGGGACCTCGTGGTGAAATAAAAACTGTAAGACACCTGCAGAGGTAAAGCCCCAGATACTGGGCTAATGTCTTATCTCCCTGAAGCCTCATAACAATCTTCCTGGGTCATAGACAAGGAAAGCATGCTTTCCTAAATGTACATATTGTTCAGCTTTAGTGAGGTATAAAGTGTACACGTTTAAAGTGTACGATGGGGCTTCCCTGGTGGCTGAGTGGTAAAGAATCCGCTTGTGAATGCAGGAGACACAGGTTTGATCCCTGATGCGAGAAGACCCCACATGCCAAGGAGCAACTAAGCCTGGGCATCACAACTGCTGAGCCTGTGCTCTAGATCCCAGGGTCCGCAGCTACTGAAGCCTGAGTGCCCTAAAGCCTGTGCTCCACGACAAGAGAAGCCACTGCAGTGAGAAGGCCTCACACCTCGACTAGAGAGTAGCCCCTGCTCACCACAACTAGAGAAAAGCCTACACAGCAGTGAAGACCCAGCACAGCCAAAAATAAATCAATAGTCATAAAAATAAAGTGTACGATGAATTAGTTCTGACCTGTTTATACCCATACAATCAACAAGTATTCCCATCATCCCCCACAAAGATTCCTCATACCTCTTTATAATCCATTCCTCCCTCCTTCCACCCCAGCCCTAGGCACCCGCGGACATAGTCGCTGTTAATATAGATTCCTTTACATTTTCTAGAGTTTTATATAAGTCAAAACATACAATACGTTTTCTCTTTTATCGGGATTTCCTCATTCAGCATAATTATTGTGGGATTTATCCATGTTGTTACAGATAGCAATAGTTAACTACTTTTAATTGCTGAGTACTAGTCCATTGAATGGATGTACCACAATTTGTTAATCCATTCACTTTCTGGTAGATATTTGGGATGTTTCCAGTTTGGAGCTATTACAAAATAGGTTTGTTATAAACATTCATGCAAAAGTCATTGTATGCATATGTTCTCATTTCTCTGGGTAAATATCTAGAAGTAGAATGTCTGGATCATATAATAGGTGTATGTTTAACTTCTCAAGAAACTGTCAAGCTATTACCCAAAGTGGTTTTACAGTCCCCAGAAGCAATACAGTTGTTTCATTTTTTTTTGCCAACACCTAGCATAGTCAGTTTGGGATTTTTTTAAAACCATTTTGATGGATATGGTAGTGGTATCTCACTGTGGTTTTAAGTTGTACTTCCCTGACAACTGACGATGTTGAATATCTTTTCACATGCTTATCGGCCATTTGAATTTTTGTGTGTCAAGTGTCTAGACAAGTCTTAATATCTCTGAAATTGAGATATATCTTAAAGTTGATGGCTTAACATAGCTTAACTGGCTGGGAGGGGTTTTTTCCCTTTCTTGTTGGGACATAAAATAGGGTGCACCTTATGATGGGTGGAATCAGATTCACAAAATATATGAAGTCACTTGCCCCAAGTCACACAGTGGATAGGGGACAGAGTGTCCAAACTTGACCCTGTCTTTTAAATAGCACATTATTCTATATAGTTAAAAAAATCAGGAGCACATTTGTGGGCAATGTGAAAAAAAACACACTGGGCTACCCTACTGCCATCCTGTAACTGCTAGGCCAGAGAGCACTGGAGCATCAGTAGCCTGGCCCTGTGGGGCCAGATGGACAGAAAGGCAGCCTCCAGGCTTACAGGCCCCCTCCACACACCAGGTGCCTTCACTCTGAGCCTTCAACTAGCGAGGGCTTCCCAAGGCCAACTATGTGCCCGGCAGGTGTGTGGAGCAGATGGTGCTGAAAAAAGGATACAACTTCTGACCTGCAAGGCTCAGAGCCCAGAGGAGGAGACAAGTGAGATCCATGGAACATACACTCAGTGAGGATGGAATGCTCAGAAGACAGAGGGGTGGTCCCCAGGTGCTTTGTGAAAGGTATAAAGAAGTCAGTGCTGCATGATGCCTACAATTGAGAGCATTTTACATCATAAGGTTCAAATCCAGGCTCCAGCCCCTTTCAGCTGGGTGACCTCAGGCATGCGGCTTGGGTCTCCTCTGAGCCCCAGTTTCCCCATCTGCAAATTGGGGGATAAATGATGTTGGTTGTGGGTATTTCTATTCCCATTTTATAGATGAGACAACAGAGAGGATTAAATAAGAAAGTGTATGCAGAGCACTTGGCTCAAAGGAGGGCTTTTTGGCGTGGGCTTTGAGGATAGCTAAGGATTTGACTTCAGGAGGAATGAGGTAATCCCAGTAGGGGAAGCCTGTGTGACCCAAGGCACATAGGAAAGGGGCCAGACTGGTGATTCCCCTGCCTCCACCCCGGAAAGGCCTTTGTAGCTGCCTTCCAGAGCATCTCCTAAAATGTTGCCAGCTGTTCTATGTGGGTCTCAGTTTGTCTGATCCAGCCACTGGAGCTGCACATGATAAGGAGGCCCAGAGTGCCAGGTACTCCAAGCCAGATCTTGAAGCTCTGGCCCTTCTTCGTCCCTCCAGGATATCACATTAGGGATCCCTGACTGAAGGAGCTGCCCATGAGCCCTTCCAGAAATCTCCACACGTCTGCTCAGGTCCTGGCCAGCACCAGCTTGCCAGAGTACCTACGGCTAGCCACTTAACCTTTCTGCACCTCGATTTCTCCATCTCTCACATGGGGTTGTGAAAATATGGCACGCCTGCCTGCCTACCCCACAGAGCTGTGGCCGAGATCAAATGAACTGCTAAAAGGTATGTGAAAGTGCTTCGAAACCTATAAGATGTTATGTTTATGCAAATTCAGGGTAATTCATAGAATCACAAATCACAGACTGTCATGCCTACTAAGGACCCTGATGCGCTTTCACCATGACACTTGTATTTTCCCAATGAAGCAACGGAGGCCCAGACAGGTAAAGTCACTCACCAAAAGTCACACAGCTGGTTAACCAGATTCAAGCCTCAGTTTGTATGATCCAAGCCATTTCTAATCCCTCTGCTTTGCATGCTGGGGATCTCTGGGATTCCTGGGAACAAGGCAAAGTGAAAAATGAAGTCAAGAGCCAGAAATGAAGTCAAGACGGTCTCTCCCAAGAGACTTGGGAAGCCACTGATTTTAGCCCAAAGCTTAGAAGCCTTTGAAAATGCCTGGATTTTGCAAACACAATTATGAGACCTCCACTGAGAAGCCCCTCTCTTGACCCTGTCACTTCAGTCACTCTTACCTTATCTGGGGCTTGTGCTGGCCACCATATCGATGTCAGTCTTCTCCATGGGTTGGGAGATCAGATAATGGACATGAAGAATGCTTTGAAAAAAACCAAGCATTGTGACTTTCCCTGGTGATCCAGTGGCTGAAAATCTACACTCCCAATGCAGGGGCCTGGGTTCGATCATTGGTCAGGGAACCAGGTCCTACATACTGCAACTAAAGATCCCATATGCCACAACGGAGACCCAGTGCTGCCAAATAAATCAATAAAAAAACACAACAACCATTGTTTACACAAGGGTCTATTCTGATTTTGAGGTAATGACTCCAGTGTGGGCAACCCTTAGTGAAAGTGTTGAAAGTGTTAGTTGCTCAGTCATGTCTGACTCTTCGCAGCCCCATGGAATTCTCCAGACATGAATACTGGAGTGGGTTGCCATTCCCTTCTCCAGGGCATCTTCCCAACCCAGGGTTTGAACCTGGGTCTCCTGCACTGCAGGCAGATTCTTTCCCATCTAAGCTACCAGGGAAAACCATGCATGGGAAGCCCTTGGTAGATTCCAAATACCGATGAGCAATCAAAAGAGCTTACACTCAACCATGCGAGATGCAGTGCCTGATGAGACTAGACCCTCAAGACTCCCCCAGGAGACCTCCGACATTCCCACGCTCTCCAGGCCAATTAACATCAGCCTCATGGAGCCTTTTCCTTTAAGGAAAACTGATGGACCTGAATGCAGAGTCTTGGCAACTGTTGCCAAGCAGAACCAGCTCTTTCTAGGACGTGGCCCAGCATTTTCTCCTCTTCCGATCGATGCCTGCTTCTTCTTTTTTTTTTCTTTGCAAAATCTTCAATACAGGCAGCAGAGAGGAGAATTTCACAGACTCAGCACATTCCTATCCCACTTCTCATAAGTTCGGGCGCCTGATTTTCTCTTGTGACGCGCATCCTATTGGTGAGCACGAGGTACAGTGAGTGGTTTTGAAGGCAGTTCCTTATCATGGAGCGTTATCTGGGCCATCAAAGTACACATTGAGAAAAAAGCAGTTTCAACATCAGACTTGAAGGGGTGACTGTTAAAAGGAAGAGCCGGGACAAAACGACCACAGCTTTTATCGCACATTATGAGGGCGGCATGCGGTGGGAATACTATATTTTGGGCCTGCTGCTGAGAATGCCTTCATGGCCTTTGAACAGAAAACAATTCGTGCTGTGGAAATTGTCGGTAATTGTCTTTACCTACAGTTTCAGAGGGCGCACACCGGGTCTTGCGGTTGTGGGCGCCGTTTCATGCCGGGGTTCGCGTCCCCAGCTCTGCTTGGCACAAAGCGAGTGGAACAGATCAGGGCCTCAGATCTGCGCGCACCTGTGGTTGCAGCGAGGCAAGGATTGCCGCGAGATAAGGCAACAATGGAAAGTTTTCTCACCTGAAAGGTCTGCGGAAGAGCCCCCTACCCCCCTCACAGGCCTGGGTGCACTGGGGGGAGACTCATCTGCTCCCAGAAATTACAAGTGTGGAGGAAGTCAGTCCCCAGAGCCCGCCTCTCCCACCTAGGAACCCCAACCCCACACTTTTCATTTTCTCCTATACCTCCCTTTAAAAGAGCAAACAGAACTTTGAAGATCAGAGATTTTTTTTTTCTTCAAAAATGATGCATGTTCTAAAGATTGCCTTTGGTTCACAGTGAACCCAGGGTCCCCCCAAGGCATCCCTCAGAGAAAACTGAAGTTGCCAGGGCAGACCTGCTATCAGAGGTCACCCGAAGGCCATCCTCAGAGGTCCTCTGACCCATCCACTCAAAAACTGAGGCAGATAGTCCAGGCAGCTCTAGCGTACCTTAACCTGGTGAGGGACCAGGTAGGACCACTCAGAGCCAGGAAAGTTGTGCCTGTCCATCCGGGGCCCAGGGCTGGGTTGTGCCTGTCCATCCGGGGCCCAAGGCTGGGCTAGGCCCAGAGTAGACAGGGGCTACTAAGAAGGGGCCCTGCAGCCCCCTGGGCTTCAGAGCCCTCTGGGAATCAGGGATTCCCCCCTCACCTGTGATGCCGTCAGCATGAGGGAAGGCCTGGGCCTGAGCCAGCCTAGGGTGGGACAAGTGGGAAGGGGTTGACCGCTCACTCACGGGTGGGGATTAGGTGGGGAGAGAAGAGGGAGAGATGTTTCAGGGCCCTGAGGACAAAGTGCGATGGAGAGGAGAGGGCAGTGAGTGCTGTGTTCAGTCGTCAAACGTCCTGGTTTTGTTTTCTTAGTGGTTTTGGTTTTTGTTTGGCGGCACTGCGCAGCACATAAAATCTCAGTTCCCCAACTGGGGATTGAACACATGCCCCTGCAGTGGAATCACAGAGTTTTACTCACTCTGCGGGTAGACTGCCAGGGAATCCCCTCTTAGGCTTTTTAAAAATGTATTTATTTGACTGTACTGGGTCTTGGTTGTGGCATATGGGATCTAGTTCCCTGACCAGGGATCAAACCCGGGCTCCCTGTATTGGGAGCACAGAGTCTTAGCCACTGGACTACCAGGGAAGTCCCCATCTTAGACTTTTTTATCGTGAAAAATAGCCTATTCAGAAAGTCCATAAAACATAATCCTGTACAGCTTAATGAATGATTGGAGAGAACACTCGTGTACCCAGCAAGAACATGGACTGCTGCCTGGAATCTCCTTGCCTCATCTAACCACCAAACTCCTCACTAAAAGTTACCATTAGCCCAACCTCCAGGGTAACCCCTTCCAACTTAGTTTTATCTCCAACACCACCAAGTAGTTTTACCTGGTTTGGGACCATGTATGAATGGAGTCCATCATTTGTATTCTTTCACTCAACACCATGTGCTTAAGATCCATCCATGTTGTCGTGAGGAGCTTCGGTTCATTCATCTTCACTGCAGCCAGCTTCCTGGGCTGTTTGCTGCCCTGCCTCTCAGTTTGCAAGAAGCAGTGGCTGGGGGAGGCGCAGAGATCCTGCTCCCCCGAACCAGCCTGGGGCACCAGGCCTCCCACAGGCCGTGGGGCTTTGCTCAGACTCGGTTGTCTCCAGCTGGCTTTGCTCCATGGGGACATGCGAGTACAAAGAGAGCGTGCTCCCACACAGCGTCCCCCACAGAGCTCCACGTGCAGGCACGCCAGAGGCTCCGAGCACTCAGAGTGGAGGCTCACCCCAGCCTCAGCATGGACGCCTGGCAAGGGCAGTGATCCATGGCTGCCCTGCCATCTCTCAAATCCAGCTGGGCCTTGGAAACAAACAATAAACCCAGGAACATCCCAAATGAGAAGCAGGTGGCTTCCTGGGACCAGATTTCTTAACATTGGTTTACCCCTTCTTCAATGTGGTTCCCATTTGAAGGAGTCTAAGCCTTTGGAGCCTATAACCCATATGAAAAATGATATAAATTATAGTTCACCATCCCAGCCTGGCTGTTTGGGATGTTAGCATAAACATTAAGGGCCACCCTGATTATAAGGTAGGGGCCCTGGACAGAGGTGGGGTGGGCTGGGCAGCCCCCCAACAGTCTCTCTGCTCCCCTCTGGGTATGGGGAGTAGCCAGTTCACCTCTCCCTGTCACCATTGAAAATGAGGCTCAACAGAACTTAGTGAGGCAGGCTCCAAGCAAGTGCAGAGAGGCCCCCTCCCATCTTGTCAAGCCCCTGCCCCCACCGCGTGTCTCCCATCATTCCCTATGTTCAGGGCCAGTGAGTTTCCACCTCCTAACTTTTGCCCACAGCTGCGGGGTTATCCTCTCACTACCCACGGTTTACCTTTCCAGACCCCGGGAGCGATTACAATTCTCCATGGGCTATTCGTGAGCAGTTGGTTTAACAGCCCACTGAAGTCCTGCTCCAAATGCCTGCCATTCCTCCCTGCTCCTCTGAACCACACCAATTAGCACTGATTACAGAATACATGCATTGTTCTTTAACGGTTTCATGTGTGCAAGTCCCAAATCCCCAGACAGGGAAGCGTGGAGGGAGTGGGGAGGTGGAAATTAGCCAATTCTCTGCTCCTTTTCTCGGCTTTAGTGCTCCCATCTTTGAAAGGAGATGGAGCCAGAGGCCTCACAGGCACCCCCCTTGCCTGCCTACTCCCCGAGTGTCAGGTCTGGGGCCTCTTCAGGAAAGAGAAGTGATATGGAGTGTCCCCTCAGCCTCCACCCTCAGGTCCTCTGCTGCCAGGAAACCCACTCCCACCAACCCTCAGCCTGAGGTCCCATCCCTCGGCCTCCACCCCCAGCCCCACCCCCTGCCACTGAAAGGCAGCATTGGGGCAAACATCCTAAACCACCAAGCACTTCTAAAAATACGGTGTTTTTGTCAGAGAGCAACCTTCTACTTCCTTCAGACTTTGATCTCCATGCAACCCACGGAGAGAAGACACACAATAACAGTTTAAAGCCTTCGTCTTTCCTTGGGGGCTACCTCTCAAGGGCTTTGAATCCCCAGCTGGGTGATGGTACCCTCCTTGATCCTACTGAGCATGCTCAGATCCATCTGCCATTGGCTAGGGGTAGGGGACAGACAAATCTGCCCCTTGGGTGAGTCTATGGGCAAGGAGAAAAGTCAGAAAAGGCCTAGAGGCTGCTGGTTTTATAGGGCCCTTTGCTTTCTAAAGTCTAGAGAGAAAAATCATGCTACAGGATAAGGTGGAATATTTAAGAGTTCAAGTACAGAAATGGGTTGGGGAAAAAGAACGGAGAAGTTAGTGTCAGCTTGGTGTTGGACACTCATTAAGTATATGTTGAACTTTCAGTGAAGGCTGCAGACTGGAGAGATCAGGAAAGTTCTTCCCATTCTTTCCCCAGCCTTGTGGGCTAGGCCCTTGGAAGGATGCTAAGAGACAGGGATGGAGAAGTAAGGGACTTCTTAGCAATGGAACAGCATTGGCAAAGGCTTAGCCACAAGCCTAGCAAGAGAAGCTTCTAACTCACACCATATTTGGCAGAAACAGAGCTATGGAAACTCTCCCACTACCTCTGCATGAGCCGTTGCTGCCCTGCCGGAAACACAGGTAGCAAGAACAGGGACAGCGATGAAATGATCATCCCTGAGCCCCAGTTGTATGCCAGGCAGCAATTCTAAGCACTGAATATGCAGGTCCTTGCAACAGACCTTCGCTGTCATGACCTGTATTCATTCTTCCTTCAGGGAAACAGCCTCGGAGAGGGCAAGTCCTTTGGGCCCCAGTTCAGTTGGAGTTGCGTTAGAATTGAGGCAGCTCTGCCTGTGATCCATAAGGTCTCAGCACAGGCCTATTCTGTGCTTGCTGAGCAAGACCCCAGCCTTCCAGCTCAGACAGGGAATGACTCCACTGCCCATTTCTTCAGGGGCCACGCCTTCTCTGCTCACAACCTCATTTAGTCCCACCGCAACTCCAGCAAAATCACGGTGTTCGTTACCAAAACCAGTAAGGAAACTGAGGCTCAGAGTGGTTAGCTCACAAGTACTAAGTGGCAGAGTACAGTTTTGAATTCAGATCCATCCGACACCAGATCCTGAGCCCCTAACTTCTGTGCAGCCTCTCTGGGTCTCACCCTCTGCCTGGGAATTCCAGACTGTGAGTAATTCAAACATGTCTGAAAAAGTCAAGATCACTATAATTTCCTAAAGACTTTAATAGAGGCAGAACCTCTTGCTTCAAAACAAAAAATTTATCAGCAAAACTGCCAAGTGGGTTGTGAGTCACCGTCTTGGCTCTCTGTTCTGGAGAGAGAGCTGTGTGTGGGAGGGCTCCAGGATGGGGGCCAGGCATGGAAGGCCAAGGCTGGGGTCCTGGCTTTGCCCCTCATGTGCTATTAAATCCTAGGGTAACATCTTGATCATTCTGGATCTGTTGCCTCATCTAGAAGATGTGCAGGTTTCTCTGGGTTTTAGATATTCCCACTCCTGCCAGTGCCCATCACCAACCTCCACTGGCCCCCCCACGAGGACAGAAGAAAGATACTGTACTTGCAGCATTGCTGTCTAGTTCAGTAAATTCACTTCCGGGGCATAGGTTACCACAGATCCGCATCCAAGTCTTTCTTGCTTTTGGCCCTTAGAAGGCAGAATGCAAACGAATTGATGCCTTCAAACTGTGGTGCCAGAGAAGACTCCTAAAAGTCCCTTGGAAAGCAAGGAATCAAACCAGTCAATCTTAAGGGAGATCAACTCTGAATATTCACTGGAAGGATTGATGCTGAGGCTGAAGCTCCAGTATTTTGGTCATCTGATGCGAACAGACAACTCATTGGAAAAGACCCTGAGGCTGGGAAGGATTGAGGGCAGGAGAAGAGGGCATCAAAGGATGAGATGGCTGGACGGCATCACTGATGCAATGAATATGAACTTGGGCAAACTCTGGGGGATGGTGAGGGACAGGAAGGCCTGATGTGCTACAGTCCATGGGGTTGCAAAGAGTCAGGCACAACTGGGTGACTGAACAACAACAACAACTTCTCAGGAACCAGCAGAATGGCTGGAGTTTCCTTATGATGGCTAAAAGTTTTGACCAGGGTTTGCCAAAGACACTTGCAGCAAAGGTCTCTTTCAGTCTAATGCTCAGTCATCCTTCCAGGGAATAAAGGTGACTTATGGATTCCTAAATCTACCAGCGACCTGCTATAGTTGGGAACAGCAGCTACCCTGGCCTTTGGCAACCCGAATGCATGTGAGTCATCGGAGTACAGGTGCTCCTTACCTGATAGAGCTGGATGTGGTCCTGCAAATTTAGATGTCAATGGAACCCACTCCAAATGCCCCAAAGGACACCATTTGTTTCCAAGGGTGGGCAAGATCGCTGTCTGTTACTTTTAATCAAATTGGATTGTCACATTATGGGGGTACTGCACAGTGATGAGCAAGATGTGCACGGGGATAAGACTGACACACATGCATGCGTGTGTGTCCCCAGCACGGCCACAGGGCTCCCATGTGAGTGGTGCTCCCAGAGTGTTTCCATGGTAACCTGCTTGTGTGTCCAGTGCCCTCACAGGGAGACAGGTCCAGCCACAGAACACCAGATTGAGGCAGAGCTGAGCATCCCACCTCAGCCCAAGCCCGACGGACCTATAATTGCCTGGGTAGCTGGTGACGTCTTTTCACAAGGCCTGACCAGATCTTCCAGACAGAAGTGTCTTCAGACCTCCCAGAGCAGACAGCAGGGAGCCTTCCAGATCTCCCATCAGGGTTCCTCAAATCAAGCTCGAAGCTTGGATCTGGACAGGAGAAAACAGGCCTATATGCAGGGCAGAGGCTTGTACCCACAGAGTTCTGGGGCGAGTAGGGATGCGGACCCTCTTCCCTGCTGCCCAGAGAAGACTGAGCCTTCCCTCAAGGGGAGGGGACCCTGGGCACTCCCCACCAGGGCAGCTTGCTATATTGGGGAGCTAATAGACTCTGTAGGAAGCCAAGCCTGTGATAACACAGACACCGCACATGGCTGTCCTGCCCTACCTGGATGTAGGTCTACACACACCTGGCTGTGGACTGGCCCTGCCCAGGCCTATGTGTTAGGAAGTCACACGGCCTTCCCAACAACCGGAAAGTAGAGACCAGTTTAGCTGCTCACCTTTGGTTCTACTTGGACCAATAGGGCCACCTCGTCTCAGAATTCCTGGGGTCGCCATTCACATGACAGTCCACATAAACAATGCCTTCTGGCGCTGGGCGGGCTGAGCTTGGTGGCCACATGCAGCAGCCCTAGATGGAGCCAGGCTGACGGGGGGCACATCCTGGGGGAGCCTTCACTGTCCGCAACGCACGACAGGGAGTTCCCCCCTCCTTTCCTGGAGCGACTGCTTCAACCCAGAGTCTGGCCCCAGCCAGTTCCTCCACGAGCCCAACCCAGGCCATTAGTATGGGACGTGGGGCAGGGAGAGGCCAAGAACCCATGGGCTCTTTCTCTAAAAAGCTGCCATTTGAATCACAGGCACATTGTTGTAGTTCAAGAAGCACTCTAGAGATTTCCTTGATGATCCAGTGGTTAAAACTCTACACTGCCACTGCGCCGGTTCGATCATCACTGGTTGGAATGCCATGTGGCCAAAAAAAAAAAAACACGAGATCTTTAAACAACGTTAGTTAAATCATGTCACTTCCTGGATTAAAATCTTGGTGGACTCTCATTAGAATAAAACCTTAATTCTTAAATTTTAAAAAAAGTGCTCCAATAAACTCATTGTAAGAAGGCTAACAACCCAAAGGAAAAACAGGCAAAGGACACAGAAGTAACAAAAACTTTAAAAATGGCTCTTAAACACATGAGAAGATAATAAGAGAAATAACTACAACAGGATGCCATCCTTCTCCCACCAGAACAAAAAAGACTGACACATTTTATAACACTGAGTGTTGGTGAGGCAGTGGAGGGCCTGGCACCCATCTGAGTGGGAACTACCCCAGTGGAACAGCGCTTGGTTATTGCCATCACAGCTACTAAAACACATCCTCTTTCACCCAGCACTTCCACAGCTGCAAAGCAGCCCACAAATAACTTACCATGTGTGAAATGGTGAATGTACCAGATCATTCACGGCAGCATTGTTTATGACCGCAAATATCCAAAACAACCCGAGATGGTCACAAGGAGACTGATCCATTCGAATACGATTCATTTACATAGTGGAATACTCTTCTGTTATTAAAGTAGATGGAGAGCCATCTCTCTGTACTAACATAAAGCAATCTCCAAGATATACTGTTAAGTGAAAAAAAAAAAAACAGAATGCAGGACCATATGTTTAATATGCTTTTATGGCAGAAAAAAAATTGCCTACAAATACACTTGTAGAAGCGTTGATTATTTCTGAAAAGATGCAGGAAAGTGGCGGCAATGGCTATTTCTGGGAAGGGATGGGGGAGGGGAGGAGGCAGAAAGGAGGCAACTTTCACTGCATATCTGTACCCTGTGAAGTTTGTCCTACTACCTATAGTCTTTTCAAAAGATAAATAAAAAAATGTCATAAAGCTCCCTTGGGGTGCACATTTTCCATTTCTCAGCCTCCAGCCTGGTCCAAGTGCCTCCATCTCACAGATCTCCCCCAAATTGCTAGCTTCTCTCTGGTCTCATTAGACTCCTGCAGATAATGTGGTGAGACCGCCCCTGGGAGCTCAGATAGAGAAGCAGGTGGGGAGCTACCCACCTTCAGGGGAAAGAGGCAAGGCCAGAGCTAGAAGCATTCTTATTTTCTTTTCTTCCAGCATTCAGATTTCCACAACTGACTTCTTTCCCCTGCATTTTCTTATTGTGGTAAAAATCACATAACATAAATTTTACCACATTAAGCATTTCAAGTGTACAGTTCAGTAGTGTTAAGTGAATTCACATTGTTCTGCAATGGAATTCTAGACTTTTTCATCTTTCCACACTCAAACTCCATGCCCACGAAAGGCTGATTCCCCTCCCTCCGCTCCAGCCCTTCCACCCACACTTCTGCCTCCTGCTTCTAAGCATAAAACGTGATCCCTGCTGGGAAGATACGCTTGCATGCTCAGTTGACCCCATGGACCTTAGCCCACCAGGCTCCTCTGTCCATGGAATTCTCCAGGCAAGAATACTGGAGTGGGTTGCCATTTCCTTCTCCAGAGGATCTTCCCGACCCAGGGATCAAACCCCGGTCTCCTGCATTGGAGGCAGATTCTTTACCACTGGGAAGCCCCAGGCTGGGAAGATAGCCCAGGGCCAAAATTCCCAGTGGGTCAGGGTACACTAACCTTTCACAGCTCCAGCAACACCATCTTGCCCTCCATACATGCAACACATCATCAAGGTTGACAGCATGGACATTCTGGCTTTCCACTCACAAGGTTCCATGTCCTTGGACAAGTCTCAGCCTGTTTCCAGCTCAGGAAAATGTCAACGCACTTATAATCATGGTACCTTCCTTTCCATGGGATAGGAAGCCGAGCACACCAGGTGAGTAGCCTGGCTCAGCAAATGCTAACTTTAATCAACATTATCATTGGAGGAGCTCACATCTTAGTCCCAGTTCTTCAGATCCATGAATGCCTGCATCTATCCATCTATCCATCCACCCATCCATCCATCCATTTGTTGCCTGGAACGACACTGCTGTTCTGTGAAGGAGACCCTGCCTTGTGTAATGGGGAGGACTGAGGTCACAGCCTGCCCTGGGCCTGGACATATATTCCTAGAAGACAGGAATATATGTCCAGCTAGGTGATCACAAGTCCTCAGAAGTGGAAAACCACTGTCCTCAGAAGTTCCTAACCTGTGGGCTCTGGACTTAGATGCAGAACCAGGCAGATGTGGGTATTTTTCCTGAGAAAGGCTCCTACTTTCATCAGATGCTCAAAGGGGCCACAATCCATCGTTCCTCCTCCACCTGCTGCCTGGTACCTGACAGCTTCTGATTGCCTTGGTCCACCCTGCATCCCCCTCCTTGTAAGGTGGGCTTTCTGCAAAGCCTATCCATCAAAACACAAGCCCAACAGAGCACAACCAGGCTCTGGGCCACATAGGAACGGGTCTGGGGTGACTCATTGGTAGATGGTGCCTGGGTGTGCGTGGGGTCAGTCCCCACATCACCTCTTGGTGAATGAGCATATCAATCCCCTGGACCCCGAAAGCTTAAAGTGTGATCCTGGTGGGTTTCACATCACTCTTCCAGGGCCTCCAGTTCACCATTACTGAAGACAGATGCTGCCAACAGAGCTTGAAAAGAGGTGCAGTAGAGTAGATCTGGAGACAAAGGGGAATATCCACTGTGCAGCCCATGGCTTGGCAAGTGACAAAACAGTGCACTGTATGGCCTTGGGTTCAAAAAAAAAGCTAAAATTCATACATCCATGGAAAAGGAAGTCTGAAGGAAGAACGTCACAACCTTAAAATGGGGACTTCCCTGGTGGTCCATTGGTTAAGACTCCGAGCTTTCACTGCAAGGGGCATAGCCACATTCCTAGTCAGGGAACCAAGATCCTCCATGCCACATGGCTCGGCCAAAAGCAAACAAACAAAAAAACCTTAAAAGGGGTTAACTCTGGGTACTGGAATTATAGATCATTTTTCTCTCACTTTCTACCATGAACATGTATTATATTTTAATTCAGTAGTTCTCGAGTGGGGATAATTCTGTCCCCAAGGGGACATTTGGCAACATCTGCAGACACTTTTGGTGTCTCGACAGTGGGGGAGGGGTGGGTGTGTGCTACTGGCATCTGGTGGGTAGAGGTCAGTGACGTTGCTAAACATCTCACAACACACAGGACAATCCCCAGCAAAAAAGAACTATCTGGCTGACATGTCAATAGTGCCAAGCCTGCGAAACTCTGAGGAAAACATCAGAAATCTCTCTAACAGAGAGACTGAGGTAGGGCAGCATGGACACTGCAAGATGATTTAACCTGTCTCACGGCTTGAGCGGCAAGCCCTCCTTATCCACTTCTCCGAGTTTGTGCAGACACCTATGAGCTCCCCAGCAGGCAAACTGAGGCCTGGCCAAGGAGCTGACAGTCCCTTCAAGGGAGCTGTAAATTTCCTAGGCCCAAAACATAGCTGGAGGTTCACGGCTCCCAGCTCATATTCCTATCAGCATCTCCAGTTTCACCTCTTTGCAAAGCCCATCCCTGTCTAATGAAAAGACATGGACACATATCAGCACCATTAGGACCCTTAACATCTCTGCAATCAGCAAAACCCCCAAATTCTCAAACATTCCATTCCCAACATTTAAACAATGGCATCCGGTTTTCTTCTAGAAGGAAACCCAGTTTGGATTGATTAACAATCATTTTTTAACCTCAGAACTTGGTTTTGAAATTAATTTATGATAAAAGAAAAAGCCCATGCTAAGTAATCTTTAATTATATGTTAAGGGCTCAGAATGGAAAACATTCTGGATCACAAAGGCACAGCCAGGCTCATTAGCTCTGTTTTTGCCTCTAAAGTATCTTTAGGGCAACTTGCTGAGGGTCCAGGCAGAGAAAAAGGCTTTTTAAAATCAGAGCTTCACGCAGAACAGCCACAACACAAAATCTTCAATAAATCTCCAGATGATGAAATGGTGAGGGAGTGTTTTCAGTGGCAGCTGGGCATGGGCATAGGGAAGCCACCTCTTTCGGGAAACCCACAGCCCCTCTTGTGTCACCAGGGAGAGGTCATGCCAGTGACTCAAGGGTGCTTGTTTTCTGCCACTCTACACACCCCCATCTATGGTGAAGGGGCTGCTGGTGAGTGGGTGTCCCTCTGGGTGGTAGGGGGACAGGAGCAGCAGTGTGTCTTTGAAGGTCACAACCATCAAGGAGGTAATTGTCTAATTTCCGTGCAACTGGGGCTCAGGTTCCTGGGGAATTTCTCATTGGTACCCTCATGGGACAAGTCGGACAGGTCTTGCCAACACAAGGATTTTTCTTTTTGGACAATCCTCTGCCAGCTTCTGACACTGCTCCCCTCTCACCCTCCAATCCCCTGTGCCTGGACAGGTGGTAATCCCCTGTGTGGTCCTGACCACCAGCCCCATCTCCATCACATGAAGATCCTTGGCTACAGGCATCTGAGGCTTCTTGAATTTGCTCAGCCCAACCTCATCCTTGAAACTATCTGCAGCTGCATAAGTAGAGGGTTTAAGCCATGGTGACCATGCCTGGAAGCTCACCCAGAGAGACTGAGGCACTGGCAAGGGAGCCAAGTCCAAACAGGCCAAGTCTGGGTCCATAAGGATAACAATCCAGGTGGGCTACACTGGATTCCAAGTTGTGTTTGAGGGCCTGTGAGTCTGGGGGTCTATGTCTATTCAGGAGCAGCGAGCAAGCCAGGCTGGATTCCAGGCTCAGATCCTACACTATGATGAGCAGGAAGGTGAGACCCGCCATGGCTGCCCCAGTGGAGATAAAATTCTGAGGCCAAGGAATAACGGAACCTCATGAAGAAAAGGCATGAGAGGGAAAGGAAAGGAGGAGGAGAGAAAGTAAACAGATGGGCAGAAAAGACAGAATGCATGGAAATTTACCAGACCACAGCCTGGAGTGCTTCAGGCTGAGGCCAGGCTCTTAGAAGCAGGGCTTTCGGGGAGACTGTAATTTGGACCAGTCAGCATCTGGCTGGGCCTGGTTTAGGGGACTGTTTCTGGCTTGCCCTCTGATCATCATAGAATTGCCCCTCGATGGGGTTGGCCCTTTAAGTTCCCAGAAGTTAAAGCCCTCCTACCTCTCAGGGCCCTGAAGGCCCACAGGGGTCCCTCTCTCTCCCTTCCTCTCCACTTACCCCACTGGCTTGTCTTCTCATCTGAACTACCTGTCACAGCCTGCAGAAAGCAGGGTATCATGTCTAGGAAGTTTTCAGGCCTCTGCCAGCTGTTAAACAGCCCTCATATCCCCTCCCTGGAGTCAGCCTTTCCCAACTGCCTCCCTCGCCTCACCAGAAGCCACTGTCTGGGCCCAGGGCTTAGGCCCAGTGGGAAGGGGGTTGCCCCATTGTCTCCCAGGCCTTGCTGGTACAGCCCAGCTCCTTGGTGGTCCTGGGCCAATCCAGCAGGCCTTGTGTGTCCAGCCCTGTGCATGGACCACAGGTGGAGCAAATGGCAGCAGCAGGATGCCTTTTGTTTATTCATGTAGATTTTATGCCCTTCCTACTTCTCACAAGGATTTGAGGCCTCTCAGGAAGTACTAAGTGCCCAGGCGTACAGACTCTAGCAGTGCCCAGGGCACATTTCTAGGAGAAGATGGTGTCAGCAAATTTGCCCAAAGTCAAAGCTCTCCCTGGGGGCAAGCTGGGGCAGGTGAGCATTTTCTGGAGGGCACAAGCCAACCAGAGCCAAGTCCCCTCCCTTCACATCTTACCCAGCTGGGTGTTGAGGGCATCCACTCATTTGCATAACATTAGCATCCATTTTGCCTGTGATGCAAAGGATGGAAAATCCCTCCCCAACAGTGGGCCCCAAGATGACAGTCCCTAATGCTGTGCTCCCATATCTGGAGCACACAGTGGCAGACGGGGGATCCTGCCCTTGAACTGGGCCTCCTACCTAGAGGTGGCAGCTGCTCTGAAGGTGGTAGCAGCAGCAGACACAGGCCTCAAAAAACAAGAGACTTTCACATGTGACTCACACACTAAGCACTAAAAGCAAAATTACAGTGTGAAAACCAGAGCCGGCAGAGTCTTCTCTGGGGAATCCCCTCCAGCTCCCTTATGTTTCACTCCTTTAAAAAGCCCTGGCACCGCCCAGCGCTCTGGAACCCTCAAGGAAAGTGCCATGCTTTCCCAGCCATGATGGGCAGTGGCTGTGCCTCCAGGCTGGGTTCCTTGACTGCTCTCTCCTGGGTCTCTGGGTGGAAGCACAAAAATAGGCAGAAGTGGATTTATCCCAGGGTGTGTACTGGCAGCTGGCAGTGGGGTTGGGGGGATGCCAGTTGAGACCTCTGAGTAGTTGCTGCCTTCCAGGCCCTAGGGTGATTTCACATTCATCTTTTTCCAGCCTGGCTGCCTGGCTGTCTCCTTCCAGCCCATTTTGTGAGCCATCCCATACCCTTACAATCCTTATAACTTCTACTGTGCCCCCAATTCCCAAAGCTGATTTCTGTTGCTTGCAAGTAGTAATCCCAGCTGACACATTCCCTGTCATGGCAGAATGACCTGGAGCCCTCAGCAAAGGTCATCTTCACTGACATACCCCAGGGATGTCTGCCATCCCTGAGAGACCAGCCTGGCTCCAAATCCTGCTCCTGTCAGCTACCAGTATCCTGACCTTGGAAAGGCCCTTCCTGCCTCTGCGCCTCTGGTTCCCTCACTTATAGAATGAAGCTGCTAATCAGGAAACACAGGATTGAGTTAAAGATTACATGAGATAAGCATAAGCTGAGAGATGAGTGGGGACAAAGCAAACCTTAATTTCCTTTAACTGTCATATTTTTTCGCTGTCATATCAACATCATATTAATTCTTCTGATTGTTTTATTTCATTAATATTTTCATTGTTATTGTTATAAGTAAGAATAATATGGTACACGCATGCATTATCCTGTGAAGTAATCCTCACTTTACAGAGAGGGAAATTGGGGAATCAGAAAGAATGGTTTAGTGGGTGGGCTCCCAAGTCAGACTCTGTGGGTTCAGATCCCATCCCCACCACTCACAAGCTGTGTAACATGTGGTCAAGTTACTGGTCCTCTCAGAATCTCCGCTTCCTCATCTTTAAAATGGGGACAATGAGAGTATCTGCTTCACAGGCTAGGTATTAGATAACATCAAGGAATTATTACTCATTTTTTTAAATGTGATAATGGCTTTGCAGTTATTAAGAAAATGTCCAGGGACTTCCCTGGTGGTGCAGTGGCTAAGATGCCATGCTCCCAATGCAGGGGGCCCAGGTTCGATCCCTGGTCAGGGAACTAGATCCCACATGCCGCAACTTAGACCTGGTGCAATCATATTAATTAATTAAATATTTTACATGTCCATGTTTTTAGAAATACATACTAACGCATGCTGGAGTGAGATGACATGATATATGGAATTTGCTTTAAAATATTTAAAAGACAGAAAGAAAAGGAAGGAAAGGAGGAGAGAAAGGAGGAATGAAGAGAGGAAGGAAAAGGGAAACACCGGTGGTAACTCTTGACAACTGTGAAACTGGGGTGATGGGACATATGTGAATTCATCTCTACCTTTAAGGTAAAAGAAAAACCCTACCTGCCTCATGGAGCTGTTGTGAGGCTTTGGTTGCGCTGGCCCACAGGAGGCACTCAGTGAAGGCCAAGGGACATTGCTACTGCTTTATTGTGGTTATTGTCCTGCCAGCCTGAGCAGCTGAGCAGGGCGGAGCCGGGCCTCTCAGGACAGCCCTCACCGTGGGCGGCTGGTCACCAGCTGTGCACCACAGGTCTATCAGCAACACTGAAGGTGAGGCTTAGACTGAGGCTCGGGAGCAACAGGAGGCTTCCAGGCTCTCCTGCAGCCAGCCAGGCCGGTTGGGTTCCATGGGAGCAGTTGTGTTTCAGAAGACTCCCCTTCTGGGCTCAGTTGAAACTGCACATCTGGCTGCCAAGCCTGCTCCAGAGCCTAGGTGAGAACCCCGTCACAGCTCCTGGATAACTGAGGGAAGTGAATTCTGTCAGTAAGATCGAGCACCTGTCCCCTCGTATTCAGTGTGAGCAGCTGAGGAGGGGGGCAGGGACCAACTTCTTTAATTCCCACCCCTGTCCAATACTTTGGCCACCTGATGTAAAGAACTGATTCATTTGAAAAGACCCTGATTTGGGGAAAGATTGAGAGTGGGAGGAGAAGGGGACGACAGAGGATGAGATGGTTAGATGGCATCACTGACTCAATGGACATGAGTTTGGGTAGACTCCGGCGGGGGGAGTTGGTGATGGACAGGGAGGCCTGGCGTGCTGCAGTCCATCGGATGGCAGAGTCAGACCCAATCGAGCCACCGAACTGAACTGAACTGAACTGTCCTTCACACAGAGCCTCTTCCAGAGATAGCCACCAGGGGTCGCTGTACGCAGACCCGACTGCTCCCCCGCAAGTTCAGGCCTTCCCAAGATGGGTAGGGAGGAGGCTGCGAAAAGGACCCAGCCTTCCAGGCTGGTCACCCTGGGCCAGGGCAGTGAGGGTGTGAACTAAGTATAATGCTGCAAGCTCCCAAGCCCTACCCGATCCCCAAAGTGTTTATTTCCACCTGCATTTAAAAAAAATAATAACATTCAGTGGTTTATTTGTTATTGCAAAAGCAGTTCATGCTCAGTGTCCTAAAGGGGTGCTTTGAATTTTGTTTACTTTGCTGCATGTTTCACAATGTCCTGAACTTGGGGTAAGGGGCTCCTGAATTCTCTGGGCAATGGAATAAACAAAGGAGTTCCAATGGCCTGTGAGACCTCCTCTCTGGGCCTCACTTTCCCCTGTCTGCACAACTGGGGGTCCTGGCCATCTCCTGAGTGTCTCTGAGCTCTAACCAGCTGGCTTTCCTTGGTGCTTAGGGCTGGCCTTCCTGCATTCCATCTCACTCACCCTCTAGTGCAGCTCTGGCCCCTCCATGAGGGACCCTCCCTGACTGCTCTGATCCTCACTGCTCTCTTCCCTCTGAGGCCAACACAGCTAGATCCCGCCATCTGGGGGCCTGGAGCTACACCAGGCTCTTGTCCATGTAGTGGAACCCTCTAACTTCCCACCAGCAAGCCCCCATTCTCTGGGGGCTCTGGCACCAGCAGTCAGCAAGACAGGTCTTATCCTCCCTATGCAATCATCATGGCTCAGCTCCCCAACCAGCCTGTGAGCTGGTGCCCCAGGCACCTTTGGGAATTTCTGTGGGTGTAAAGGAAAGGCCAGGCCAGCATTTACCACCCTGGTGTGCTGTGGGTCTGTCCCAGGTACAGGACTCAGCAACCAAAGGGTTGTGAAGTACTTTCCCCCTGCAGATCTGAATCTCACCTTCGATCATAAAATGAAAAGTTAGAGCTCAGTCACAAAAGCAAGTCGTTCGAGAATCAGCCAAGTCTTGACCGTACTATTTTGGAGGGGGAAGAGCTGAGGCAAAAAGCCTTCATCTCTGTCCCTTCAGTTGGGGATTCTGGGTACAGGGCTGACCAGGAAGCCAGGAGCGTTTCTCTGGCTCCAAGGTGGAGGAGGAAGGAATTCAAGTTAATCTCTGAGAGCTCTGCAGTCCTGCCCTCCCAAATACCAACTGCCAAGCAGCAGCCCCACAGTCAGGACGAAAGGGCCATCGCAGCCCTTGCCTAAGGCCCTGAATCCACTGCAATGGGCCGGTGGCTGTGGCCCAAGTGTGGCAGCGGCAGAAACCCCCGCCCCAGGGAGAGGGCTGCAGATTTCAGAAGGGAAGATTTTGGCCTAGATCTAGTCCCACAATGAATCAGGATGTGCAGAGAGGCCCCACAGAAGCTTTTTCCCAACCCCCATCTCATCAGAATCTGCCATGGGCTATTTTCCCAGGCACTACAGATGCTAAGAAGTAAGGTGACTTGTTTATGGTCCATGGTCTTATCTGTGCTAGAAGCTTCCCCTAGCAGTGGGGACAGCCTTGAGTGGGGGGAGAATGTTGGAAGGAAGGAGAAGGGGTGGGTTCATGGCACCAAGGGGGCTTGTATGTGCAGGGCTCAAAGAACCAAAGCCCCACTTAGAATAAGAAAAATAATTCCTAGTTCAAAGGGATGCCTTCTACCCTGAGTGCTGCCCTCAAAGCTGGGTCCACCAGGGAGGCTCCTCAGGCCTGCTGGGGGCCGGGGACATGGAGAGGAAGGATGCAGGAGGATGATGCTTTTAAACTGCCTCCCACCCACCTCCTGCTTCAGCATCTTCCAAAACCAGGCTGAGAGGAGAAAGAAAAGAGGAGAGTAGCTCCCAAATTATAAAAACAAAAGACAAAGCTTGACCAGAAGGGGAAACCCTTTAAAATATCAGTAATAATAGAGCAGTGAACAAAAAGTAAAAACAGCAGAGCTGACAAAGAAAACCGCAGTTGTCAGCAGAGGCCCACCTGTGACCCGGAGGTGAAGCGATGTACTTTCACCGCTGCAGCATGGAGGCTGGCCTCTGGGCCGGGGGCTAGGACAAAACTCCCGCAGCTTCTGAGGGCCTGGACCTGTCCATCTGACATCCAAGAGAGGCTGGGAAAGAACTTGGCATGCTAGAGCCCCCACTCCCCAGTCTAAAGCCCCAGAGGGGCTCCGTGCCACAGTAGACAAATAAGAACAGCTTTCCTGACCATTTCTGAGCAGTACTTCTGTGCCGAAGGAGGCCATGGGGGGCCTCCATCCACAAGGGGTTCCCTCTGCCCTCCCACCATTCTCACACAAGGACAGGGGAGACATCTCTGTGGACTATGGAGCTACAGTTAATTTAAGAGCCTCAGAGATGGGGTTTGAGCTGTGTGACCTTGGGCGAGTCACTTCCTCTCTCTGGGCCACAGTTTCCTCATCTGTAAAATGGGGTTAAAAGAGCTACCTCTCAGGGTTGTTGTAAGGATCAGATGAGATAATAGAGGGGAAAGAGTTTTGTAAACAGTGAAGTACCATGTCTGGAGATATTCTGGAATCTAACACATATTTATTGGACTTCAGCTCTCTGCTAGGCCCTGGCTCAGTCCAGGGCACACAGTCATGAGCAAGAGAGAGGAGTCCAGCTGGGACAAGAGAAAGTAGGAGTGAGCAGGACACCTTGGGCCCATAGCCCTGCACCACCCAGAGAGGCTGTGTTCTTGCCCAGCTCCTGTCCCTTGTCCCTGGAGCTTGTCTGGTGTGGCATGGCTCCCTTGGCATTGTTATCCCCAAGGCAAACACTGCCAGCCCAAAACTCCAGCTACTTCCAAGACCATCCCCCCCACCCACCATGGAGATTACTCGGCTGAAGGAAGCAAGGCTGTAATTTGTCATCAAAGTCACCCAGCAATGTTTCCACAAATTAGTCAGATAAATCTCTCCCAGGCAGCAGCCACGAGAGGGGGCTTCCTGCCTGAGCAAGGTGGATGGGGGTGGGGGGACACCTCTGACCCCTTCCTGCCAACTCATCTGTTGTTACCCTGTTCTCGTTGGCACTCTACCTCCCTAGAGGGGCTGCAGACCTGTGGGGGACTGAGAATCTGCTGCTGCTGCTAAGTCGCTTC
This sequence comes from Bos indicus, assembly GCF_029378745.1. Taxonomy (NCBI): domain Eukaryota; kingdom Metazoa; phylum Chordata; class Mammalia; order Artiodactyla; family Bovidae; genus Bos; species Bos indicus. The sequence continues at coordinate 45,456,275 of NC_091766.1, forward strand.
AGTCGTGTCCGACTCTGTGTGACCCCATAGACGGCAGCCCACCAGGCTCCCCCGTCCCTGGGATTCTCCAGGCAAGAACACTGGGGTGGGTTGCCATTTCCTTCCCCAAGGCATGAAAGTGAAAAGTGAAGTCGCTCAGTCGTGTCCGACTCTCCGAGACCCATGGACTGCAGCCCACCAGGCTCCTCTGTCCATGGGATTCTCCAGGCAAGAGTACTGGAGTGGGTTGCCATTGCCTTCTCCAGACTGAGAGTCAGACCCTCCTAAATTTAAACCTTCACTGTGCCTCCCACCAGCAGTGGGACCTTGAGCAAGGAACTTGACTTTCTCAGATTCACTTTCTACTAATAGTACTACTAATAGTAGTTTCAACCTCATTAGGTTGTTGTGGAGACTAAACAAAGTGAACGATATAAATACCCTTGGGGACTTCCCTGGCGGTCCAGTGGTTAAGACTCCACAAGTGCAGGGGGCATAGGTTCAATCCCTGGTTGGGGAACTAAGATCCTGCATGGTGCAGGGTGTGGCCAAGTAAAGAAAATCAGAAGTCACTGATACCTTAAAAAAAAAAAAAAACTTGCATGGTAATAGGCTAGGCATAGATGAGTTTATCGAATAATTTTTATCTATTTAACAAATATTTGCATGGTACTTACTATGGACCACAAATAAACACTCACTTAATCATCACAAGAACCCAGTGAAGTAAGTGTTATTGTCTTTTTGTCTTACAGAGAAAACTGAAGCACAGAGCGGTTAAGTGACTGGTCCAAAGTCATACAGCTACCAAGTGGCAGAACTGATATTGAAACTCAGGCTCTCTGCTCTCCTGCTCTTTCCCATCTTTCTCCTTAGCCCCTAGTTTTAGAAGTTGAAGCAAGCTGGGGGAGGCTGATTTAAGAATAAGCCCCCTCCCACCACCAATCTCTGTCCCCCCTGACCCCAGCAGGCCTAAGGTGGGTGCCTAGGCACAGAAAGGATACATTATGTCAGCAGCTACACTGAGTCGCTACCTCTGGAAGGTGACATTGTGGTTATTAACCCCCTTGAGATCAGCCTTTTGGAACAGTACCCTTTCCTCTCCAGCCTCCAGGCCCAGGTTAGAGTCAGAGGTATCCACGCTTTTGCCCTCACTCTTAGACACCTGCTGTGGACTCAGATGAGCCAGCAAAGGACAGACCCACTCAGGAAGTACAAGAGACTGTCCACAGCTTTGGAGGGGCCTCAGGGGTAGAAACTTGCTCAGTGGCTCCCCTCCCTTGGAAGCCCCCAGCCTCTGCTCACACACCTCTGGTGACAGGGAGCTCGCTGCCTCTTGTTGGTGGCCTGGGCAGGCCATGGTTGGCCAGCTCTGCCTGGTAGATGTGCTTCCTCAAGCCGAGATGAAATCTCTCCGTGTAATTTCCTCCCATTAGTCCAGTCTCTGCCCTCGGGCCCCACAGGCCAGCTGGCTCCCTCCGGCCTGCAGACATCTGGAAATGGCCATCTCTTGGCATGAGGAGTTCCCACTCAGGCTGAACACTCGGTGGCCTCGACCTGGTCTCAGAAGATAGGGTTCCTGGTGCCTTCCCCACTCTGGTCCCCACTCCCCACCCGTGACTAGCAGGACTGCAGGCTGGCCAGGATAGTCTCTGTGAAGCACTTCAAAGAGCTGGGCCTGAGCGCAGCCCTGCTGGCTAGGAGCAACAATAATAATTGAAACTGGTCGCCACTTAGCAAGAACCTACTCCACACTTGACACTGTGCCAAGGACTTTACAAGCAAGAACTCATCTTCCCAGCTCTTGAGACAATATTATTATTTTAAATATTTTTAAATTTTTATGTATTTATTTAGCTGCACAGGGTCTTAGTTGCAGCTTGCAAACTCTTACTTGCAACAGGTGGGATCCAGGTCCCTGCCCGACCAGGGATCGAAACCCTAGGCCCCTGCACTGGAAGCACAGAGTCTTAGCCACTGGACCACCAGGGAAGTCCTAGACTATACTATTAAAGCTCCCTCTTAACAGATGAGGAACCAAAGGCTCCTATAAGGAGGTGACTCGCCCAAGGTCCCTCCCACAGTGCATAGGTGGAGAAGCCCTAGTTCACACACAGGCTGTGAGCTCCAAGCCCTGCTCTTGACCACCAGACAACGCAGGCTGTAGTCAAAGATCAGGAGGACTCATTCACAGGAAACAGAGACCGAACAGCTCAGGAGCAGTTGAGGGGCTCCAATTCTAAAAGCAATGAGAATCTTGCTTTTGGATAGGAGAGAGATCCCTGTGGAGCCAAGTAGCCAAGAAGGCTTCCTGGATGAGAGAGAGACCAGAGATGAACCTTGTAAAAGCACAGCCTCTCAGATGCTAACAAACCAATGGAAACAGCCCCGGGAGTTTGAGCAACCGAGTTGGGTTGGACTTTTACACAACAGCCCCATCCTATGGTCAGCAGGCATTTATTAGATGCCACAGTATGCTTGGTCACGTTAGTGCTCAGCAAGGACACAGATGAAAGTTCTATGATCCCAAGAAGCCAAGAACCCAGTAGGGCTCGAGTGAAGCCTGGTTAAAGCTGTGAAGACCAATTTGAAGTGCAAGTGTTGCTAATTTCCTCCACATCAGGGACAAAATTGGAATGTGTGTTGGATAAGGAGTGCCCATCCCTGCCTCCTAAAACCGGAGATAAGAGCATTCCCCAAAAGACTTTCAGGGGAGCCATGTTCTTTGGAAAATCATACATATGTGGAAAAATAGTTTTATGGTCAAATAAACTTGGAAGGCACTTAACCAAAGGGGGCTAGACAGGAGCTCTCTGGTGCAGGACTTCTCAGAATCTTTACTGGCCATGTACATTGGGACTGGCAGTGACTCCAGGATCCGATAAAGATCTGCTTTAATCCCCCCTGCCTTCCACGTCCTGTTTCTCCACCCCTACCTCTAGCTGCTGGAAAAGAGGGGGTATTCCACATGGGGCACGGAGCCAGGAAAGCCTTGAGGCCCAGTACAAGATGGTGGATTGTGCACCCAGGAGGTAGTCTGTCCTAGGATGTGGGCAAACAGGGAAAGCCAGTGTCTGGAGAGGGGGTTCTTGGGAGAAATTGTCCCAGTTGGTAGAGGGGAGGGATGAGGAGACTCTAGAGAGGACTGTAGGAACTAGGCTACGAAGATGTACCATGCTGAGCAAGGCTCAACAGATAACCAAACTCTCCCCCAAGATCCTGGCTCACCTAGGCCCCAGAGACCCTATGGGGTCAAACTTCATCACAACCCAGAGTGTGGGCTACTGCCCTACCTCCTAAATTCTACTTGCCTCCTGGACTGACCTTCTTCCTCCAGGAAGCCCTTCCCGTCTACCATACCACGCATATAACAGTGATGTTTCCAAACGCCTGACTCCTGGGAACTCTAGTGCCCTGATGTCCCCCACAAGATGACAAGTTCCTTGAAAGCAGGTATTGGGCTTGCTACTTTCTCCCTGAATTCTAAGTGATCACCACTGTGAATGATTCACCCATCCATCTATCCATCTAGTCACACATCCATCCAGCAAGTAAATCATCCATCTACAAATTTCTGAGCATTGCAGTTGGCCAGCTCTGTGTCAGACCCTAGCGATAAGCAGCAAAGCCTTGACATCCCTGTCTCAAAAAGAGACATCGAATGGTACTGCCCTAGTAACACATTCATATGTCAGTATGTCCAGGGTTGTTCCCACACCCCAGACAGAAGCGAATGTGGACACACCCTCTGTGAAGCTGAAGGTGTGTCTTCCATGGACCCTGGGCCCACTTCCTGTGGCATTTCTGGTGCCTCTTGTCTCTCACCTCTGGACTCATTGCCGGAGGCTCCTCACTGCATCCCTGAAACTAGGTAAGGAGTCCTGGGCCTGGAGAAGGCAGTTCACCCAGCAGTCCAGTGGTGGAGCAGGGTTTGGGACCCAGCCACCTGCCACTGAGCTCTTCGGAGATCAGTGCATCCTGGTGGCACACAGGGTGCTTGGCACACCGTGCTTGGCACACAGCAGCCACTCCCAGCTTGCCTTTGCTGCTGACACCCTAGCGCCTGTGACTGCAGACCCCTTCAAGTGGAAACCCAGGGCTATTTATTCCTGCACGTGGGTGGGTGAGTGGATTCCAGCCGCATTGACTGAGAACAATAGCTGGCCCATATATGGTAAATTAGTCCTGGGAAATTGTCCTAGGAGCCCTCGAAACTTGTGGGGCAGCTCTCTTTATACTCTCACCACCACAGCCCCTCAAGCCAATTTGGTCAAACTTCCTTGGGTTATCTTCAGGGAAAGTTAACATGGAGCTTCATTATTAAATTTCTACTTTAAAAGTAATTCTTGGCCCTGGTGGTCCAGTGGCTAAGACTCTGAGCTCCCAGTGCAGGGGTCTTGGGTTTGATCTCTGGTCAGGGAACTAGATCCCACATGCTGCAACTAAGACCCCGCACAGCCAAATAAATAAAATATTTTTTTTAAGTAATTCTTGGTTATTCTATTCATGGGGGGGGTGCAGTTTAGGGGAGAACACACAGAAGATTATAAAGCAAACCCTCTTGCTTCATTTTATTATTATTTTCTAAACATTTACTTATTTTTATTTTTTTATTTGACTGTACCGGGTCTTAGTTGCGGCACACAGCATCTTTTAGTTGTGACAGGCCAGATCTAGTTCCTTGACCAGGAAATTGAACCCAGAGCCCCTGCATTGGGAGCAAGGAGTCTTAGCCACTGGATCACCAGGGAAGTCCCCTCTTGCTTTATTTTAAAGGCAGCTGCCAGAGCTGTTGCCTCCAGCAACCGTGTATCTTTACCATTCTGCAGGCCACAACCTCCCACATGTACACACACAGACACACATGCACAGACATGCAGTGAAACTACACAGAGTTTTCAGAGAGCAAACTGTGTTTCTAGTAACAAACCACAGTCTGCCTCTAGGATGTGTGACCAGGCTTTGCCCTGAGAAAGAAAGCTCCACGGGAAGCGTTCCTGCCTAGAGCCAACAGCCCAGCCTCCAGGCAGTATTCAGCAAGCCCTAACAGGATGCCAGGCGGCTGGCAGGCAGGAAGAGACCCACTCTGAACCTCTCCTCATTGTAATTTACCAAATCCATCTGGGGCTCCTTTGAGCTTTTTTCTGGAAACGCCACATCTCAAGGGTCTCCCTGTTAGAAAAGGTCAGAGAGTTCATGTGATCCTTTCATGTTAAAGCAACTTGAAAGAAAAGGAAAGGAAATGTATATTTTCAGCCTTATAGTTGTGATTAAGTGGGCTTGGGCTATGAGAACATTTAGATGATTTACATGACGTTACATGAAGAGCCAATTAGCCTAACAACTTCCGAAAAATATCTAGCTCAAGAGCAGCCATTTATTAGAGCGCTTGGAATGTGCTGGGTGTCATGCTAAGCTTTTTCCTAGGAAACATGAGTCATCTCAACCTCGCTCCCACAGAGCAAGGCAGGCTCAGGGTGATACCCATTTTACCCAGGAGGAAGCTGAGGCTCAGAGAGGGTCAGTGATTTGTCTGGGGTCCCCCAGCTAACAAATGACAGGGCAGGGATAGAAACCAGGTCTGTCTAAATTCAAACCCAGAGCTCTTGTTCCATCCCTCAACTCTTAAGAGCTCTGACTTTGTCCTGCATTCAGATTCTGATGACAGCACAGTCCACCATGTTCATTAGCGTGAAGATGAAGCCTCATTAAAATCCTGGGCTGCAAGAACCCAGAAGATTCTGGGGCCTCCCTGCAGCTGACCTTGGTCCCCAAACTCCCTGGTTACCTTCAGGGGAGCAGCCACAGATTCTACTCACCACCCCTTAGAAATACCCCAGAGCCTACCATCTCTGTTTGGGATCTGAATCAGTGCCCAGAGCAGGTGTCTAGAGTGGGATGAGAGATGGCACATCATGGGAGAGATGGTACAGGCAAAGGTCCATCTGACTCAAGGGAGATGAGACTGGTTGGGCCCTCTCAGCCAGCAAATGGCTTGAACTACTTTATACAGACCGGTCAGGAAGTGTCCCCAATCCTTCGGGTGGCCCCTGTATGCAACGTGAGCCACCCAGAAAGCTGAGGTTCTATTAATGACAGTTCTTTCTTTTTTAGAAAAAAATGTATTTGGCTGGGCCAAGTCAGTCGTAGCATAAAATCTTCCATCTTTAGCTGAGGCATGCAAACCCTGACTTGTAGCATGTGGGATCTAGTTCCCTAATCAGGAATCGAACCCAGGCCCCCACATTGGGAGCGTGGAGTCTTAGCCACTGGGGAAGTCCCCAGTGACAGCTCATTCATCCCCATTTATCTTCAAAGATCACAAAGCAGATAAGAACCCTCTGGAATTTTAGAAGTCATAATGAAACACTAGAATGCGGTAGTTAGGGGAGCTCAGAAGTTAGACTGCCAGGGTTCAGAATACTAATACTCTTACTTCTAAGCTGTGAGACCTGGGATAACTTACTTAAACTCTCTGAGGCTTAGTTTCCTCATCCATAAATGGGGATAACTGTCCCTATGTTATAGAATTGGTATGGTGATTAAAAGAGATAATGTGTGTGGAGCTCTTGACCTGATGCCTGGCACATAGTAATCAGGCAGTACTATGACATCTCTGTGTGGATGATGCTGCTGGAATCAGTGCTGACCAGACAAGGGGCTGCTGCACAGGTGGTCTGTCTTATGGGGACAAGCCCGAATATCTTTTCCTCTCTCCTTCCCTAAGCCTTACAGAGCTTTCCAGGCCCAGATGAAGTATGTCCATCTCCTTCAGGAAGCCAGCCTGACCAGTCCAGCCACATTGATCTCCCCATATCTGCGCTCCTTCTGCCCATCATCAGAATAGATTAATGAAGTAACAAACTCAGCTCTAGTAATTTTTCAGCTTCTCTAGCAGTCAATGCCTCCTGGAGGGCAGGTCCCCTCCTTGGCCCCTCCCTTCGCCACAGCCTGAGTCCAGGGTTAGGTACAGGATAGATGCTCCCTCAGTACACCTTCAGGCTGATTCCAGTGTGGCTGTGGAAGTCTGAGCCTCAATCTCTCTCTCCCTACCTTACCCTATCTCACACCTTTTTCTCCCTACTCACCTACCCGCTCCCTTGTTCCACCCAACAGAGCAAGAGGTTGGGGCCATCACCCCACAGCACAGCAGTTCCCAGATGGTGGGATTTCACAGCCCTGTAAAATGTCCAGAGAAATTTGGGGTGGGACAGGGAATAGAAAGTGGCCAAGTTTTTCTTTTGATAAATAAAAATATTTTAAAAATCAATTCTTACCATCATTTTAGTAAAGAAAGGCTGTTTTCACACCAATAGAATAGAAAGCTCATAAGCTCTGACTAAAGGCTAATACTTTAAGCTGAAAAAAAATTTACCCTTATTGGGAAAAACAAACCAGCCACTTCACTGTTGCCCTGACTTCTCTCCTTTCTCCATGGAGAAATCTTCAATCCCCACTGGTCTACGTCCGCTGAGACCGCATGGGTTTGCAGACCTTTGTGCCAGAGGAGGCTCCTGCCAAGCTGGGGCCACCCGAAAACGGAGGAGGACCTCCAAAGATTTTGGGTTGGGCAGATTTATACTCCCATTCAGCTTCCCAGAGGAAGCTCAGTCAAAGGCCAGACCCAGCGACCTCAGGGGCAGGGGAGGTGGGGGAAGCTGCGAGCCCCTCCTCCAGTACCTTCTCCCCTCCCAACTGGGCTGAGTTAGGCTGAAGCAACCCCCGCCCCCAACACACACTCTAGAGGGGATGAGTGAGCTCACACACACACACACACACACACACACACACACACACACTGTCTCTCTCTCTCGCTCTCGCTCTCTCTCTCTCTCTCTGGAGGGGATGAGTGAGATTGAGCAGACAGCTCACACCCAAAATAGGAGTCTGGGGAAACCTAATGGGCAGGGTCTTCCCACATCTCCATCACCAAACTGAGTACTAGTGCCCAAAAGCCCCCCCCCCCCCACTCCACCCGCAGCAACAGGAAGGGAGGAAAAATGGGCACTCTAGCCCCGAAGTGAGGGGCCGAGGCGCCCCGCTGGGCGGGTGCAGATAGGATCTGAACGCAGAGAAGGGCGGCTCTTTGATCCGCAGCCAGCCCGGCTGGGCCTGAACACGCAGGGGCGGCTCGGCCCTCTTCCGGCCAGGCTTTGCGCCGCTGCAGGAGTCCTCTGGGACTCTGAACCGGACAAGCGTCTAAGACGCTCTCTCCTCCCAAATACCCTCTGCACCGGTTGTTTTCGGGAGACGTGGTAAGGTCAACACTGAATCCCGCACGGAAACCTGCCGGGTCTGCGGTTTACTGCACCGCGATTCTAAAGGGCCTGTATCTTGCCTAGATACAGTGGCTGAGCTGAAGTCAAGTGTGCTGAGGAGGCCCGCATGGACATGACCCAAGGGGCCTGGTAGTTCAGATGGAAGTTGGCTCACGTTCCGGCGCTCCTCTGCGTATAGACCCTGAAGCCTAGATCTTTTGAGGGCCGGCCTGCGCCAGTCTCGGAGTCAATGGACTCTCCGCGAATGACACTTCCCGGTTAAGTTGCTTGGGACCGCCAACCCCTCATCACAATCCGGCAGCCCACGGAGCTGCCCAAAGCCTCGCCTTCCGGGCCGGGCCACAGGTTCCGGACATGGAACTCAGTTGGACGAGTTGTTGTAGGGGGTGGGGGGTGGGGGGTGGGGGGTGGGTCGGGTCTGGAGGATTGGCATGGGCCCTGGAGGGATACTTCTTTCTTGCCCTCTCGGCTGCGTTCGCGCCTCTGAGCCGCCACGTGGCTGAGAGGCCCGTCACAGTTATGCGATGTATGAGTCCCTCATATAAGAGGCACTCAATAAATATGTGAGAGAGTATACTGCCTGCGCTGGCGCTGTGTGAGGGCAACCTGGAAGGAGGTCCCAGATTGGCAGAGGGCTGGAAGATGCACCCAGAGAATGGAGTTTTGAGGAGTCCTAACTCTGCCGGCCCGGTGTTCGAGCATAGCCTCGAGCAGCCCCTAAGCTCAAGGAAGACCCCAGTTCCAAGCCCAGGACACACTATACTGAGCCCAGGTACAGACACTGTTTACAACTTGGCTCCCTATCCAAGGCACTCCCAAACCCCAAAGGCCTGGGGGACCAGAGCACTACACAGCTGAGGAAGAAACCTGGGCGCAGGAAGGGAATCCCTGGTTGTAGGTGAGGAATCGGGGTTAAGAACCCCCTTTAGATTCCCCGCATTTCAGGAGACGGGTGATGCTTTTCAGGCTCCTCCGACGCACCATTCGATTTACTCATGGGAGAGCTAGCCCTTTAAGACTACGCCCACTGGGCGCGTCCTGGCCTCTCCCAGGAGAGGAGGGGCGGGGGCACTTTGGTCCCGCCCCCGACCGGGCCCGCCCCCCGGCGTCCCCGCCCCGCCCCCGGCACTCCGCCGGCGGCGCCTTTGATGTTCTGACCCGCCAGCTCCCGGAGCCTCTCAACCCCGCGCCCGCGCCCCGCGCCCCGCGCCCGCAGCCCGCCCAGGCGGAGTCAGCCCGCGCTCCGCCCGCTGCGATCCGGGCTCGGAGGTCCGGTCTCCGGGCTCGCCGCCTCCCGGGCCGGCTCCGCGCCCCGCACCCCCGAGCCCCGCGCCCCCGCAGGCTGAGCGCACCATGCCGCAGCTGGACTCGGGCGGGGGTGGCGCGGGCGGCGGCGACGACCTCGGCGCGCCGGATGAGCTGCTGGCCTTCCAGGACGAGGGCGAGGAGCAGGACGACAAGAGCCGCGACAGCGCCGCGGGCCCCGAGCGCGACCTGGCTGAGCTCAAGTCGTCGCTCGTCAATGAGTCCGAGGGCGCGGCCGGCGACGCGGGGGTCCCGGGGGCGGGCGCCGGTGCCCGTGGCGAGGCCGAGGTCGGGGCGGAGGTGAGCGCTGGCCCGCGCCCCGTTGCTCCTAAGAAGCCGCGTCGCTCCATCGCCCCTGGCGCTCGGCTCGCGCTGCCCCGCCCCTCCCTCCCGCGGCTCTCAGGGGTCCCCATCCCTCAGACCCCTCCCGGGCCCCGGGCCCCGAGCCCCGAGCTTTCCCAGCCCTCTCAAGGCCCCTTTGGATCTCCCCGCAGGCTCTCGGGCGGGAACACACTTCGCAGAGACTTTTCCCCGACAAACTTCCAGAGTCTCTGGAAGACGGTGAGTTTCTGCCCGGCCCAGCTCCCCTCCTCCCGCTAAGGCCCGGCCTCGGTGGGAGAGCCGGGCCGCCGAGTACGGGAGGGAGCCGAGGGGGTGCCTCCCTCCGCCCCCCACGGCAGCTCGAGGAGGCGGTAAAACCGAGGGGGTGGGGGAGTGGGGGGCGGGTTTCCCGGGCGCCGCCAGGCTCGAGTCACTTCCGGTGCCCTGACCTTTATAGGAGTAAACAGACCCCCGCCATCTCCGCCTCCCCTCCTGTCCAGGTGACTTGACTAATCCCCCGTCTTGAGGAGGAAGCGCTGGCCAAGGTTCCTTGGCCGGAGGGCAGAGTTGGGGTCGAGGAAGGGAGGCCCGAACTCGGGGTCCTTCGTCAAACCTTGGCACTGCGGGGACCCCCCCGCCCCAGCCCTTCAAGTCAGGAACTTGAAGGGGACCCCTTGGCAATTCTGATCTTCTCTCCATCGAGCAGACAGCCTTCAGCCCCAGCCGCCCCGGGCTGGCGCTTCTGACCAGCTGTGGTTTTTCCAGGCCTGAAGGCCCCGGAGTGCACCAGCGGCATGTACAAAGACACCGTCTACTCCGCCTTCAATCTGCTCATGCACTACCCGCCCCCCTCGGGAGCAGGGCAGCACCCCCAGCCGCAGCCCCCGCTGGTAAGTGGCCCCAGCAGCCCATCCCGCCTTGTGCCTGCTACCTCCTTCATCAGGTATGTGAGGCATGGGCAAGAAGTGACTTTTACTAGAACAAAATAGATACAGGAGAACGCTGTTCTCGTCCTTTTCCCCATACACACCCAGTGGGATCTGAACCAGAAAGAGATCGTTCCTGAAGGAAAGAGGACAGCCGCAAGCACCCCCACTTACCTCCAGCGGTTGGCTTTTGTCTTCCCAGCTTGGTCACTAGCAGGTGCTGGCTCTGTCTTGGAGCTTGGTGATGCTGGGGTGGCATCTTCTTGAAGAACTTTTAAGCTGAGATCACCCACCCCTCCTCAGGGTGGTGTAAGTGGCATGGAGTTTTGAGTTTTGCTGTTAGCCTTCTCCCACTAAGTCCCAAGGTGGGGGGAATGGGTAGAAAAGCTGGGCTGCTTCAGGTCTTCTGGTTGTACAGGAGAAACATCTCCTACTCGTTCTGTCCTTGTTGGCATGAATGTGGCCTTCCCAGAGAAAGAACCCGACCACAATGTGGGGAAATTAGGTTTTTAAGAAGCTGGCTTGGTCTCAAATGCACCAGGAAGGGCTTGCAAAGGTGTTTCAAATCAGTAGTGTCAGTTAGGGGCCTGTTTAATCAATCTGCAAATTGAACTAAGAACTCAGTGCTTTGAGAAGACTGCAAGATCATTACAAACCGTGCTTTTCTGCCCATTGGTGCAGATGACCTAAAGTGTGAAGAGCCTTTTCTGAGTGCTTCGGGGCAGCAGTAAAGCTGTGCTTAACGATAAACTCAGATTAGAGTTCCAGACTGCTCAGCTGGCCCAAGTCAGGGGTGAGATTAGAGCTTCGAGAGTACATTGAAAGGGCCCTGGGGTCTGTGGTGGGTGGGTGTTGGGTGCAAACATAGACCCTCATGCAGGTCAGGCCAGCAGGGGGAAGCTCATATGCTAGTGGTGGGGGGTCACCCGTCACCCAGAGGGTGGAGAGTGACTGCCAGGCTCTTTCCGATCAAGAGCGAGGAGGGTAGGTTCTGAAAGCAGTTTCATGCTGAAGCTGGTGGGGCGTGAAAAAGTAGACTGGGGCTTCTCTCCAGAAACCCAAGATGGAAAACCTGGTAAACAGCTGACTGGAAATAAGCTCCTTGCCCTTTGGACCCCCGTTCCTTCATCTGTAAAGGAACACGTTGGTTGGTTGAGTGGTCTGTCGCTTTCTGGCTCCTGTCTGTGAGGTATTTGCTTCCTTCCAAGTCTGTGGGGGAAGGGGCTTGCTTGCCTTCCGACCTTGCCACCTGACACAGTAGCTCTCTCCCCAGAGACCTCTACCTTCCATGAGCCTGCGATTAACAAATATACTTTGGGGGCTCCCTACAAGGTATAAACTCTTAGACTTGGGCCCAGGTGGTGGGACATAACCCACCACTGCCTAAACACCAGTAGCTGAGTTGCTGACGGGAGGCTGGGGTTGCTGATAATCAAAACTAAAGAAAAGGCTCAAAACAGACCTCGCAGGCAGGTTCCCTCCAGCGTCTTGTGATGCCACAGAGGTGCAGGGAAAAGGCGGTGTTTCTGAGTTCCTTTCACAGTCTGGGCAAGTGGTAGGGGAGTGCCCAGAGTGGGAGTGCCTTGTTCTCCACAAGGGTGTGGTGATGGAACCATTTGGTGTCCTTTAGCTTATACTGATCAGAGTGTCGCAGATGGCCGGCTGCCTCCAGCAGTCAGGACTCGGGGGAGCGGGGGCTGGAACAGGCACACCACCACTCCCCTTGCCTGGATCAGCTATCTTTTAAACTTTGAGATCCTTCTCAAGCTGCAGCAGATGCGTTTCTGTGCGTCACACTCTCTCTTATAGGGGCGAATCCTTTTGTCCTCCTCCCCAGCCTGCCGTTGCCTCCCACAGCCTGGCTTCTGGGCTCACAGGAAGAGGGCAGGCTCTGGAGCTGACTTTCTGTGCCCTGGCATTGGCTGCTCCGTAGGGCCGGAGACAAGAACAGAGGCACAGGAGGGCCTGCACTGGGGAGACGCTGGGTGAGGAAGATGTACGTGAATATGGGGGGCCCTCCTTTAAGCAAACCTGTTACAAAGGAACAGCTAGAAGAGTAGTAGGTGTTTGTGTTACTAGAAGAGTTATGTGGACATTTAAAATATGGTGAGCTTTTAAAAGGCAAAATTAATTGACCCTGTGTTTTGGGAACCCATTTATCATGTGATTCAAGGTTCCTGTGTCTAGAATGAGGAAAGATACTCTTACAGTGGGTTAGGAGCCCCTTGTGAGGTCCTCAGGAAGGATTGCCTTTGGAGGTTTTTTCCCCCAATGCTGTGTTTTCCTGAGGCCATCTTCAGGGAACAGAGGACACACTGCCCAGCCCCTGCCCATGGGCTTTGGAACTAGGCCCCTCTTGCTCTTTGCCCTCTCTGAGAGAATCAACTGGTCAACAATTGTGCTGGGGAGCTTAAGGCCGATCGCTTGACCTTCCCTGACAGTAGGGAAAACCCATGCCAGGGACCTCCTCTGCCCTTGTCTGGATGGAACGCCCATGTGGCTACTACGCTGGATACCTCAAAGTAGGCAGACTGGAATCTTGTCAGGAGCTACCAGAGGGGTGTAGAGGGAGATTTTTCTTCTTTTTGGTACTTGGCTCCTCGCAAACTCTGTTTTTGGAAGTGGAAATTAGGTCAAAGTTAATTTCACAGCTAATGTCTTTCAGGAGCCTCATGTAGGTTTGCAGACAAACCTAGCCCCGTAGCCACTGCTTGTTTTGTTTTGTTTGCTCCGCTCTGGGATTGTAGTGGGGAGGGCAATGACCTGGTCCTGGGCCAGACTTTGAGGGATTTCTGGGATGAGTGAGGCATCACTCCTTAGGGAAACTCAGACTCCAGGATGTGCAGAACTGACAGTTTGGTGCAAATTCTCATCTCAGAAAGGATATGAGGCCTCGTCACTCTTCTGGCCCCTTCCAGGGGCTCCGCTTGCTGTCTGTGGCCCAGAAGGCTGGTGGGCCTTTCACCATTTAGATGAAATGCCCAGAATAGGCTAATCCAGAGACAGAAAGTAGGGGAATGTTTGCTGGGGCTCAGGGAAGAAGAGAATAGGGAGTGACTGCTAATGGGTATGGGATTTCTTTTTGGGGTGATGAATATGTTCTGGAATTAGATCATGGGGATGGTTGCACAACCTTGTGAGCATATTAAAAGCCACTGAATTGTGTACTTTAAAATGGTCAATTTCAAGGTATGTAAATTACATCTCAATTCCCAAAAAAAATAGTTGAGCTGAGCCTTTTGGCTCTTGCAGGGACTTGGGGCTGTTTCCCTGTGCCATCCTGGTGTCTGGGCATGCCCCGAGACCTCTGAGGTGGAGGTGCCCACTTGAAGCAGTGGATTCATGCTTGGGCTCCTGGCCATTGGGCTCACATTCTCTGACTCCAAGGTCTGAAGTCCAAGTGAGGATCGTGCAAGCGAGCCTGGGGGAGCAGGAGGTGAGGGTAATAGCAAGACTTGAGCAGAGGAAGGAAGTGCTGCTGACGCATGGCCAGCCTGTCCTGGGGAGCTCTGCAGAGATGCACCCACCCAGCCCTCCACACCCCTCAGAAGACAAGCATTGAGGCCTTGCGGGGGAGGGTTAGTGATGGTTGGTCACTAGCCCTGGTTGGGGTGAATGAGTTTGGCACCAGGCTGGGTACCAGATGGACCAGAAGCAGCCTCTCTGAGAGTGCCCAGCTGAGCGGAGGAGACAGATGAATAGACTTAGATCCCTGGCCAGAAGAGTCCTGTTACAAAAGGGCCAGCTGGCAGTGTCCTGGGCATACCTGGCCCCTCCTGGGCTGTGGGAGAGGGTCTGCTGAGCAGCTCCTTGAAGGAGTAGTCTGCCAAATAAAGACACCGGGGACTGGCAGGCATCTGGGCTTCTCTCCAGACATCCCAGATCATCTACTTCTCTATTGAATTTGCCACCCCCAAGCCCAAACCATCACCATCCCTCCCCTAGGAGGGCAGCCGCCTCTATAGTCCCTCTGACAGACCTGGGTCCCCACCCTAACCCTCACCCTCAATCCAGGATCCCCAAGGAGCTGAACAAAAGTCAGATCGCACCTCTTGCCGGATTAAACCCTGTAGAGGCTCCCATTGGTCTTGGAGTAAAATCTGAGCCACTCAGCACAGCCTTAGTGCCTAGGTGGCCAGCCCCTGCTGACCGCCCCTCCTCATCTGCACCACACTCTTCCTCTCTCCCTAAAAAGCAGCCCCCTAGTGCCCTGACAGGACACTGAGTTCTTTGTACCTCAAAACCTTCACACTCATTCCTTCAGCTTGGCATTCTCTTCAGCTCTTCACCTCACTGCCACTTTCTCATTCCTCACCCAGGGCGTATTCAGATGTTACCTCTTCAGAGATACTTGGCTCTGACCATCCAAGTGGGGCCCTCCATCACACCCCGCCCCAGGCCTCAGCTGCCTTGCCCACCCTAGCAGCATTTCAGGCCAAGGAGGTTGGCACTGGTTTATGATGCAGTTGCCATGCTCAGGCCAGAGGCGGCCCATGTGTCAGAAATATCTTTGAGCCTTAGTTTCCTCCTCAGCACAACGAGAGTAGTAAGCCCTCCTCCCAGAGTTGGAGTGAGGACTAGAGGCAGGGGTATCAGGGACGTGCCCAGGAAGGTGCCAGTGTGCGTGGGCTTGGGGGTCAGGATTTGGCCACAACTGATCCCTTTTCCTTTGCTGCCCTGGCCCCTCTGGGACCAGTTGTGGCTCAGTGGTACTAACTCTACTTTGGGCCACAGAGTTTGGGGTCTGAACGCTGGAGTGGGGACTTGGGTATATGGGCCCCTCCTCGATGCCTTCCTCACCCAGGGATTCTTGGGAGGAAAAGTGTGAATCCTGGGACCAGGCTGGGAGCCACAGCCACAGCCACTCATTCTATCCTGAGAATCCTCTCCTACCACCCTAGAGATTTGTCTGAAAGAGGCCCCTCCTTCCCTAGCCATACAGAAGCCCTTTACATATGTTAGGGGCTGAAGCTATTTTGTAAGGGAAAAAAGGGGAAAGACCCTTGTGGCCATTAGCCTCTGAACCATTCCGAGCTCTTCTCACACGGTCCCCCTGTGCACAACCTCCTGTGTCTCGTCCCAGTGCTTCCAGGGTGTGGGGTGCCCCCCGGGCAGTGCCCACGTGTGGCTTCTTTGCTTGTCTCCCCTCATGTTTATTATTCGCTTCTCCCTCATGTGACTTCTAGTTTTCACACGGGTTGCCTTCTTTACCAGTGGGAATGATGCTCACTGATTGTTTTCCTGGAGCGAAGTGTGAGAACTGTGGGCTCAAGAGGTAGGAAGGAATCGCGGCTTTGCTTCCCCATGGCCCCAGTTCACAGAGGGTTCCTGGCAGAGCCCAAGCCCAGCCCACATGGCGTTTCCCCTCTTTTGTTGTTCATTTTATAGGTTCGAGCTGGGCAGTGAGACTTAAAAGTAATTTTGACTTGGATTCCTTCCTGACTTGGAGGGCTGTGTGGTATTTGGAAAATCTGCAGCCCCCACACCCGCATACCCCCAGGGTGGAAACTTTCAGGGGGGCCTCCGTGATGCCTTTCAGGCCTAGGAAGTCACCCTGAAGGAGGCCCGCCCGTCCTGCAGACCTGCCCCACCTGCCACCTCGGCCGCAGCTTAGGACTGCCCATCCGTGCCTCCAGCTCAGGAGCAGAGGGAGGGGCTGATGGCGAGCCCTGTGTCGGCCGCTAGCACCCAGGTGTTCCTCCCCGGGCCTGAACAGGGTTTCCCGAACCAGCTGTCACAGGCAGTAAACAGGGCTGTCCATACCAGCTCTGCCCACCTCCCCAGGTGCCCTGAGACTTAGATATGAGTGGGGTTGGAGTGGGAGGCGGGGTCTTGGTGGTCCCTTCTCATGGGCAGTTGGCAGCCCATGCCCTCCTGGGTCCTCTTGAGATCACTTCCCACCCCCTGTCCCCGCATGAAGGGAGGTTTAGCTGAGCTGTGAGAATGAGCTCTGGGGGCAGTGGTTTCAAGTCACACAACAGCTGAGGTCCGGGTGGAGCAGGGTGGGCACAGAGCCGCGTGGAGGGGCAGGGGGAGCAGCTGCGGTCCCGAAGCCATACAGTCACGCTCCCTCATGCCTTGTGACTGGCTGCTTCCTGCCACTGTGGACAAACAAGACTCCGGTGGAGGAAACAGGTGTTTTATCAGGTCACAGGGCTCCCCCTCCCCCATGGTACAGTGCATGGGTCCTGGGGTGCCAGCCCTCCTCTGCAGGTGGGGACAGCAGGTCGTGTCAGGGAAGGGACTTATCCATGGCCCCTTAGAGGAGTGGAGGTGGAAGGCCTGAGTTGGGAAGCTCTACCCTCAGACGCCTTACCTTCCACTCCTTGGCTGAGTGGCTCTGGGTAAGTTAACTCTTCTGGGCTTTATTGTCTCACCTAAAAACAAGGATAGTGAAGGTTCCTAGCTCCCTGGGTTGCTGTGGAATGGAACGAGCTCATGTATGTGGAGTTCTTGCCACACAGTCGGTGCCAGCCTGGGAGGGGTTGTTAACACTGTGGGGAATGGCCTTTGTAAAGGACGCCATGCCAGGAGGTGCAGTAACTACCCCTGAAGGGGGCTGGACTGAAGCCCCTGACGCTCTCCATCCTCAGCCCCTCAGCCGGCTCCCCTGGGGCAGAGCAAAGAGGACAGCTGTCTACCTGGCCAACCCGAGGGCTCTCAGCTGGTCAACGACGTGGTGCCCGCTATATCTAGAATCCTGGTCCAGACCCCTAACTGGTATTCACTGAGCCCCACCCCCCCCGCCCCGGGTACTTGGCCTTGGCTCAGCACAGAGGGGACGGCTGCCTCTGCCCGCTCCAGGGCTCAGTTCTGGCAAGGCCGAGAGACTCTCCTGGGGGCTCAGTGCCGGCCGTGTTGGATAAAGCACGCTGAGGAGAGGGGCTGGTGGGGCAGCTAGGAAGGTTTCCTGGCAGGGGGCTGTTCTGGCAGGCCCAGAACCTGTGAAGGCGGGAGTGGGGGAACACTCTAGGTTGGGGGACAGCTGGAACAGAGGAGGAGGGGCAGAAATGAGTATGTTCTTGGCCACTGGAAGGGCCCGCCAAAGCCCAGGGTCTGTGAGGCTGGAGAAGGGCCAGCATGGAAGGCCTAGCATGTGCCCAGGTGGTGCTGGTGCCACAGCCCAGGAGTTGGCAGCATGAAGGGCAGCATGGTGCCCACGGGAAATGGTCTGACTTGGACAGAGAGGGTAAGGCTGGCAGGCGGATGCTGGGAGGCACAGGGTGACTGGAGGAGGCGGGCAGGGCCAGGGAGGGGGTGGGCTTTGGGCAGGGGAGACCCGAGCAAGCTGGCACATGCCAGGAAGGAGTGCCTCAGAGGTGGAAGTTTCGTGTTACTTCATTGGACTCTCAGTCTGTCTCCAGGATCACGAGGCCAGGGCCTCGCCTCCTGTCCCTGAGGGGACTGAACCCCGGCCAGGGTTTGGAGAGCCCCCCTCATCAGCTCTGTCTCTAGCAGGACTCCAAGGCCCCAGGAGTCTGTGGAAGGTCTCTGAGAACCCAGGACATTATTATCTCCTTCCTTCAGGTAGTCTGCTGCCTCAGCTCACAGACCTGTGATACTTGGGGTTTGGACGTGGGTGCCACCTCCCTCCCCTTAAAGAGGAGTGGTCCTCATCAGCCTTGGCACATGTAGTCTCTAAGCTGCAGCCTGGAAGGTTTGTCTTGGTCAGAGGGTCCTGTAGGACATGGGGCTCCCATTCCCTGGGGGGAAAAGGGACTGTCCCTTACTGGATAGGGTCCCTGGCCAAGGTGGGCCTGAGTGTGGCCCTCTCTTGGGGGAGGCTGCCTTGTAGCCTGTCCCACCCATGGAGCCTGCCTGCCTGGGCTGTACCAGCAGATATGGCTTTAGAGTGTAGAGGGAGATGGTGACACACGGCCTTCATGTCACAGCCAACTACACAGCCAGAGCTCCTTGGAGATCAGAGAAAGCAGATGCTTTGCCAACCCCTTTACCCCTCCCACTGAAACAACCATCTCTTCTCTCCAAGGACACGAGGCTGTCTGGGCCCCACACTGTCTGCTTGCAAATAACGACGAATGTGTGGCTAGGGCTGCAGGCATGGATGGGCAGGATGTGGCCCCAGGGAACAGTGGGTTCTGGGGGTTCACGTGGTTAGAGCTGCCCTAGCCCACCACCAGGGCAGCCTGGCCAGGGAGGGCAGATCACCCCCTCCCAGGGAGCCCAATTTGCCCATGATGGGAGGAGGCTCTGATGGGCAAGGAAGCCAGGAGCCAAGGCCACCTCCTCCCTGGCGTGTAACCTCAAGTAAATCTGTCAACCTCTCTAGGTCTCAGTTTCCCTCTGTAAACGGGGGTGGGAGCCCTGGCCATGAGGATTCCTGAAGGTCAGATAAGCATTAGTGGGAGAGGCCTGCTGCTCTGGTGGGCCTCAGCTGGGGCTTTTTGCTGGGCACTGCAAGAACTGCTCCTGACCCAGCCTCCCCATCAGGCAAGAGGGAATTGGAGGGCGGGAGGGACAGGTGACAGGAGTCCAGCTGAGGGTATTCTGACTAACTCTGACCTGGCTCTGGTGGCAGCAGGCCCAGCCTCCCGGTCTGCTGGGCCGCCATCTGAAACACATTACCAATGCTTTGTAAACTGCACATCACTCGGCCACATGAAAGCTTGGGATCTAAAAATAGCCACTCCCAGAGGACGCCCCGCATTGGCGGGGCTCAGCTGACCTCCGCACGCACACCCACCACTAGGCTGTCCCTTTTGCCAGGGAGCCCCGACTGGCAGGGCCACACCCACCCACCCTCCCAGTGTGGGCAGCCACTGCCTGAGGCCACTTTATCTGAGCACAGATCTCATCCAGCTGGTCAATGCTTCAGGCCTCAAGGCCTTACCTAGGGCACAATGTCTGGAGGAGCCAGGAGGAGGCTGCCCAGAGTGTGTCAGTAACCGCAGGCCCCCTTCCCCAGACCTGTATATGGCTGGCATGTCTGTGGAAGCCAGTGGAACTGTCTCACAGGAGGGACACTGGGGCCCTGTGGAGGTGAAGCATGGGAAGGGGGACTTGACTGCCGTCAGATGGTGGACAGGAGGGCCACTGGTGGATGTGCTGGTATGAGAAGGGCAGGGTCCTGCCCTGGACCCCATGGTGTCAGTGGGGAATCTGTCCCAGCACAAAGGCAGGGCAGCTGTGGGTCTCCAGGCTGCCAAGGTTGACTCTTTGCCCTACTTTCTGTGGGCTCCTTTCCCTCTGGTCTCTATGACCAACTGCAAAACCACTCTTTTCCCTAAAAATAAACATGCTTATGGGATTGGGGGAAGCTTTGTAGCTATCAAAGGAAATAATAGGGTGTTTAAGAAAATTACATTGCGTTTTAAATAACCAGCATGAAAGTCATTAAGTTTTAAGTTTCATTCAAATCAGATGGCTCTGTGGCTGGCCCGGTGGCCAGGCAGGCAGAGGGTGGGTGGGCCCTTAGGGACGCTGAGCAGCAGCCTCTGGAGAGTTTTACAGTGAGGTCTCTGCTGGCTGTAGCTGGGGTCCAGGCAGGGCAGCCCTGAGTATATGCTGTGCTGCAGCAGCCAGCCCAGAGCTCGAAGGCAGGCTCTGAAGCAGTCTGCAGCCCAGGAACCTCCCAGCTGTGGTGGGCAATCCCCTGGGTGGGGCTGGGGCATGAACATAGACCAAAGGGTGTGGGACAGATGAAGCTGGGACTACAGAGGCCGTAGGGATTGATGACCATGTTGGGATAGGGGTTTAGGGATGGTGGTTTGGATCAAAAGGGCGAGAGAGGATCTACAGGGCCAGGACCACATCTGTCCTCTTCACTGCTAGACTCTCTCAGTGGCCAGCAGAGAGCATGACACATAGTAGGTGCTCGTAAACAGCTGTTGAGAGAGTAACAACAGCCACGGTAATAGTGCATGTGTCAAGAGCCTCCCAAGTGCCAGACCTGTGCCAGGGACCTTTAATCCCGATATCAAGATCCTTACCAGAAGCCAAGAAAGTAGTCGCTATATAGCTCTCATTTTACAGATGGGGAAACTCAGGCTCAGAGAGGTTAAGAATGTGCTAGTACCTGGCAGCGTCAGGACGTGGACTCTTTTCCCCCAGAGCCCAGACTCTGCTCTGTCCCTCTGCTCTCAAATCTGTGCAGTTAGTTGGGGTCACTGTAGGCTGCAAAGCTGAATGTTACCCCCACTCCCGCTGAGTTTATGAGCTGGATTCCTCTGGCCTCAAGGAAAGATTTGGTGCTTTCCTGCCCCCCTTGGGCATGACCTCAAAGTTCTGGACTTGGGTCAGGGCTGGACCAATGCCTGGCAAGGTCAGGGCTACCAGGGCCAAGAGCTGTGTTTCTTGGTTGAAAGCAGGACCTCGGGGCTTCCAGAATAAATATTACCTGGAAAAGTGTTTTACCTGGAAAAGTGTTTATAAATGACATTCAAGATTACATTAGGTTTGGGAATTCCCTGGCGGTCCAGTGGCTAGGATTTTGCACTTTCACTGTCAATGGCACGGGTTCAATCCCTAGTCAGAGAACTAAGGTTCCTCAAGCCACTAAGCGGGGCCAAATAAAAAACAAGATTGCATCAGGTTCTGATGCATGATGCAAGGACAGTTTAGGATTATGTATCAGTGGATTCCCTCTTTCTAACTTTGGTCTGGGCTCAGCTGGAAGCTCATTGCTAGACTTCTCTGGCCCAGGGGCCCTCCTCTGTGGGTCCAGGAATGGACTAGAGGGTATCCTCTGTTCTAAGACAGTGGGACTGGCTGGACTGAGGAATCTGAGGGCATCCCTGGGCGTGGGTGTCCCCTTGCCAAACCCCTTGGGAAAGTTGCTTGGGAACCAGATCCACCTGCCAACCTTGCTAGGACATTTTGAGAGTTTCTGCTTCTACTGCTGCCCTCCTCTGCACCTCCCACCCTAGTTCCACCCCGGCTCTTGTCACTGAAGGCTAGGCAGGAGCTCAGCAGTCTGGCCCAACAGCAATCTGGCAGCAGTCCAAAGGAGATCAAGGGCCAGCAGCCCCAGCCTGATACAAAGGCCAGCTTTCCTGAAAAGCCTTGGTCTGGGAACATGCTCTCCTTTGTCCTCTGTTTTCTTCTTCATTAATTAAAAAAATAATTACCAGACACAAATATTACTTCATTTCATCCCTATGAGATATGGACATGGTACAGACGGGGAAGCCAAAGCATGGAGACATGTACCTTGCCCGTGTTGGAGGAGAAACATGATCTCCAACATCTACCTCTCTGTTCCCTGCCCTTATCACATGCCACTCTGCCTCTTAGGCAACATAGCTATCCACTCATTCTTTTAAAAATTGGGTTTTTTAGCTACAGTTGGGTCCCCTTGGCTCCCCACCCCCCAAGAATGTAGTATTTCACCCTCTCCTCTGTTTTTATACTGTTAGACGCAGGTGCGTGTCTGTAAAAGCTGTTTGGTGTGGCTTTTTTCAGAACCCCCTGACTCAACCTCTTTAGAGTGCTCCACCTCACGAGGGCCTCTGTGGCAGTTGGAGCAGCCCTGCCCTCCTCTGTCAGCTTACACTGGGTGTGAGGGTTTGGGGAGGGGAGCATCCTGGGCCCCGAAGCCTCCAGCCACTCCTTTTCACTCCTTGTTCACAGGGGATAAACCTTTAGCTGGACCAAGTCTAGGCAGAGCCCCAAGGGCCTTAGCTGCCAGGGTCAGACCCAAGTGAGCTTCCTGACTGTGGCCCCATGGCAGAATTGTCCTACCGGGGCTGGTACAGGCAGCTGAACAGACCGAGGGATTCACAGACCCCTCTCTTATCTTTGGTCCTCAGAAGCTGGCTGGAATTAACTGGGGCAGGAGTGCAGTGCCAAGGTTGGGGATGAGATCTCCAAGTCTCCACCTCCCAGCCTCAAGCCATTGCTAACCATCAGCCCCCACCTCTCCAGGGCCTGCCTGGCTCCTGCTCCTATGCAGAACACTCACTCTTCTGCCAGTGGCCATCCCTGCCTGCCATCCCCACCCCGGCAAATGCTGCACGCGGACTGGGAAAACAGAGGCCAGACCCCATAGGAAGAATTTCTCATGGTTCCTTTAGTCATTTATAATTGAGGACCAAAATCACCACCTAGAGGGCAGGGTGAAAACGCCCTTCACACAGAACGAGATGGGGGTCAGAGTCACACAGCTGGTCAGTTTTTTCCAAGAGAGATTACTGGCAGGGTGTTGCTGGCGAAGTCGGTGATCCCTGGGGTCCTGGGTGGGTGGAGGTCTCAGTGAGGAGACCCGGTGTGGGCAAGGGAGAATCTGGCAACCACTCGGCCCCCAGGCCTAACACGTGTGGTGTCCTCGCTGGCTACCACCAGCTGGCCTGTGGGGCCTGTCACTGAGTGGTAAAGATCTCTGGCCGGGAACCCAAGAGGCTGGATTCAAATCCAGATCTATCACTACTTGTTCTGAGACCTTGGGCAAGTCATTTTCCCTCTCCTGTCTTCCGTTCCTCGTCTGTACAGTCTGTACACACAGATCACGCAGTGGCTGGGAAGACTCTGCAGGGTGGGACTCTTCGGGGTGCCCGGCATACAGGAGGCTGTCACTAGTAGGGGCTGCCATCTCTAAACCTGCATGTTCACCTTCTTCAGGACTTTTCCACAAAGCCTCTTGGTTTCACTCCTAGGGTAACAAAACCTCTGACTTCCTCAGATGCTGTCCTCCCAGAGCCCAGCTTTTCCTACTGCCTCAGACAGCCTGAGCTGATGCTGTGCCCCTGGCCTGCCTCAGTCCACGCGGGGTCCCAGGTGGCTGGGCACTGAGATCGAGGAGCTGGGAGAGTGACTCCCTGGACCGGGGGATGCCCAGCCCCAGGGCTGCTGCAGAGTCCTCAAAAATGTGTCGGTGTATCAACTAGCAGCTCCGCTGCAGCAGCTCCCGGAAGCTTATATTTTCCTCTAAAAACATCCTGTCCTGAGGGGCGTTTACCTCAAAGAGGAAGAAGGAAAACAAAAGTAAACGAATGCATAGAAACCGCTGGAGGCTGTGGGCCAGGCCACTCAACTCAGTGAGGTTCCGCTAGCTCTGAGGGCGCCTCAGGGCTGGGCTGGGTCTAGAGCAGGCCTGTGGTTTGCCAAGGCTGCCTGTGGCTCTCTGGTCCTCACCTCTGCTGTGGCAGGGCCCCACTATCTGATGTCAGGACCAGGCAGCTGGTGGACTGGCCACAGGGGCCTGGTGGGGCTCTGTGCATCCCTGACAACAGTCCCGTGCTGGCGGGAGGACTGAAGCCTCCTGGTCTACTAGCGGGTGGCCCAGCCATCCCCCAGTCCCCCAGCTCGGCGGGCCACAGTGCCACCGCTCCATGCTTTGTGAGGGGCGGGGAGCTGGAGGGCCATCCCCTGGAGAGCGCCATGTCCTGGGCAGAAGGGCCCAGAGTAGGGGTGGGGATAAAGGGGCATGAGCCCAGCTAGGGTGTATCTGCAGAGGTGGGATCTGTGGGAGCCCACACTTCAAGGCTTGGCTGATACGCAGGTGAATTCCCCTTTGGAAAGGGGACCTGCTTCCTTCTGGGAAGTTCATTCTCATTGTCCCAGGCCTTATGTGTGTGTGTAGGGGTAGGGGGGGTTCCCACTCAGCAACTGGCCAGACTCCTTGGCATTTACACACCATCGGTGATAGAGAGGTCTGGGGGAGCTGTGGTAGGCACTAAGGGACCCTGGAGTTGGGAGGCATCCAGAGGAACTGATCAAGACCAGAGTGGATGCTCAGGAGCACTCTCAGAGTTGACACGCGTAGTTTCTGGCAATGCAGGGAAGAGAAGTGAGAACTGGAGAGGGCCTTATGAGCAGGGCCACTCTGTGGGATTACGCAGGGGATCTGGGCCAAGGAGTTGAGATCCAGCCTGCACTATGCTCCCCAAGCCGTGTGCCCTGGTATGGACCCAGGTGTCTCTCCAGAGGGGGTACTTTTTCCAATTAGCACAAAGGTACCGTATGAAGTTGGCAACCCTGGCTTTGACCGTCTGGAGAAAGGAGGAGATGCGATGGAAGGCAGCATGGGTTCCCAGGTGCCAGGCAAGATGTCCCGAAGTCCCAGCAGTCGCCCAGCTCCTCCCAGCCTCCTGTGTGCTGCTGTGTCCAGCCAGGGTGCTTTGTCCAGTGCTGCCGCATTCTCCCCAAACACTGACTTGTATTGGGCCCTGCCCGCATACACTGCCAGAGGACCCAGCAAGTTGTGGACGATGGCTCCCCAGGCAGAGGGAACAGCCTTGCCCTTGAGCCAGCAGCCCTCAGTGGCTGGAGCAGAGGGAGAGGAGGGGAGAGATGAGACTGTGACTGTTTGACATCGCCGAAGACCCCGAGAGTTCTAAAGGGGTCCCCAGCACTGACTCGAGGGAGTATGTTTGAGCAACTTTCTCAGTGTCCCTGAGCCTCACTTCCCTCATGTGTAAAATGGGAAGGATAATGCTGGCCTCAAATGAGCTGTCAAGTGTGGCGTTTACAGTCCTCAACTTCATGTGTGTGCCCTTGGCCCAGAGAGCCGTCACTCTCAGTAGGCCGCCTTGTGTTCAAGGTGTGGATCCGACTCCTGCTGTGGACTTGTCCCCAAAGGCCTTTCCCCAGCTTCAAAGCAGGCATCAGGAATACCCTCCCCTGCCTTCTAGGAGCCAAGAGACTGGAGTCAGGTCCATGGTGGATGAGTGGATGGGCGTGCAGAAGTTCTGGGGCACCAGAACTTCTAGAGGCCTTTGTTTAAAAGTCTTAGTGAGTAAGCCAAGTACAGACCCTGGAGAGGCAGAGAGGACCAACAAGCCCCTTCTGCCCTCCGGGACCCCCAGCCACTCCTGCAGCAAGTAGGCACCTCCACCTGCTGGGCTGCTGGAGCCCCTCCCAGGTTACAGCCCTTTCTAAGGAAGTGGCCCTTAGACTGAGGTCAGGATGAGAAGGAATCTGGCAAAGAGGAGAAGGAAATATGGAAAGCTAGCAGGAGAGCGCAGCGCGCAAGGGGTAGGCAAGGTGTTGAGGTGAAGTTGAGCTGGGTGCCTGGGTAAGAGAAAAGCAGGCCTGTGAGGCTGGACAAGGCTGGGGTGTGGCTGTGAGAGGGTGAGGAGTGATGTGAGCTGGGGACCTGGGGGTCGTGTCTAAATACTGCCGTCACGGAAGCTCCCAGCGTGGGGTCTCAGAACTTACAGGAGCATTTTTTAGGGTCAGGGAAGCACTGACTTAGGTGACTGACCAACTAGGCTGAAGCAGGGAGACATTTGAGGACTAGGGCTCCTTCCCCTGCTCCCCCTTGTTGGTCCACGACCAGAGGGCCTCTGCAGCACCATGGGTGGAAGGAAGCTCAGCTTTGCCGCTTACAAGCTGTGTGACCTTGGGCAAGCTATGTGATGTCTCTGCCTCAAATTTCCTCATCTATCAAATGGGGATAATAATTACACCTGTATCACAGGTTTGTTTTAGGAGTCTGTGAGTTAAAATCTGCAAGGCGCTCAGAACTATGCCTGGCACAGGGTACAGCTGTGCCTCTCATAATCATCTGCCATTAGCAGATGCTTTCTTCTAGCCGAGAAAGTTCTTTTGCCTGATACATAGTAGGAGCATAGTAAATACACCCTGACTGAATGTCTCTGCTGATAATGATCAACTGTGAATTCTGGTACAGTGTGTTTATGTGTGTGTTTGGGTGGGGGCAGGGAGGGTGGGGGTGCTTCTCCTGGCACAGTCCCCTGCCAAGGGGAGGCCTTCTTGGGAGGACCTTGTCAGGCTTGACACGCTCCCCACCCCCCCAGGCTTGAGACCAGAGGAAGCAGCAACTTTCTTCGCTGGGAAAGTGTTGTGGGGCTCAAGCGTTTGGGGGTTTTCAGAGTCAACCGTCAGAGGCGAGGGAGTTTCTCTGCTGGCGGTGGCAAGGGCTCTCAGGGTGCACACAGCCTGTAAGCGGACCTCTGCGGTCTGCAGGGAAAATGCCGACTGTGTTTATTTTTCACCTGAGCCTGCAGGAAGTGGGGGTGGGGAGAGGGAGGCGGGAGCAGCCAGGCCCAAGCTCGCCTTCAGAGCAGGGGAGACCGACCTCAGGAGTCCCTTATTTCCACCTCCTCCTGCCTGGCCCTGCCCTAGGGCCTCTTCCTGGCTCCAGCCTGCTCAACAAGAGGAGGGCATGTGGGGGCACCAGAGTGAGGAATCTCCAGACATGGGCTAAGCCCAGAAGGATGAGGACCCGCTTTGGGATGATGGATTTTGAAGTGGCGTGGGACGAACAGTAAGAGCAATGCCAAGGCAGGAAGGTCCGCCTGTGCTAAGGCCTCAGCAGGCATGGCCTCCCAGCCCAGGGGTCTCAGAGTCCTGGACTCGTCCTGAGTGCTGCAGTCTGGAGGGAAACGGGAAAGGGCTGTATGCAGAGGTCAAAACAAGGGTGTGGGAGTGTGCTGGTCAAGGAATACAGTCTGCTGTCCCGTCTGTCATTGGCTTATACATCCCACCATGAGTGCCCAGCTCTCTGCTTGCAGAGGTTAGAAGAGGCTGTGCCGTCCAGATATTCGGGGATGAGGGGTGGCAGACAATCCATCAAGGCCTGCCTCCTTCCCTAGGAACGGGACAGTCACCATCAGGGGAGGAGAGAAGCTCCAGTCACTAAGTTCCCCAGACGCAGGCAGGCCCCAGGCAACTCCACCCTGCTGTCTGGGCAGCCTAGCCCTGGGACAGCCTTGTGCTGAGGCCGTGGAGCGGGACGTTCTGTTGGCTGAGGGGGGCATGGGGCACCAGGTCCCGCGCCAGACAGTTCCCCACCCCCCACCCCAGCTACCACCACCAGGCGTGGAGGGGGCTGGGGAGTGAACTCAGAGGCAGCCTGCATGAACGTGGGAAGGACCGGCCAGGCCCTCGGTGCTCTGCCCTGGAGCCCTGGCACCTCGGGTCCTCCAGCTGCCAGCAGGTTCTCAGTGCCCCCTCTGCCCACCTGGCACCTCTCCTGTGGTTTGGCAGTAGACTCCTGTTTAATGAGGCTTTTCCCCAGTTCCCAGGGAAGGCTGGTGGACAGGATGAGGCCTCAGTGCACCTGCCGCTGTTGCACACGTACATACCGGGCTTGAGGCTGAGCTAGATTCTGAGGGTTCCTCGGCTTAGAGTGAGCTGTGCTACATACAACGTGGAGCTTAACTAGCCTGGCCAAGGAGGGTTGGCTCTAGCCAACTGTCAGGTGAGAGAGCTCTCTAGGACTTCTGGCCCATGCTAGCCGTCTACAGGGAAGGTGGTTTGCTGAGAAATCCACTGTGGAGCCATCCTCTCCTTTCCTTGGAGCAGATACCCCCTCTCAACCTCCCACTCCGGGAAGGGTGGGACTCTGGGACTGTCCTCCTAGAGCTGGCACCTTGGACCCCAGGCTCTGCTCCTAAGATTTCCCAAGCTCAGAGCTGCCCACTCCACCAGCCAGGCTTTTACCCCTGAGGGCTGAAAAGCCAGCGCCAAGGTGGGATGGCAGGGCCTTCTCTGAAGCGGTTTAAACTTGAAAGCCCTATGGCCTGGAGGGACCTGTTCACTCCACCACCTGCGCTGGGCTCCAGGCATTTGTGCCCTTAAGACGGCAAATGGTGGGATGCCCCCACTAAGGTCCCAGCTTCTTGAGGGAGTCCCTGAGGCTAGTCTTCCCTGTGTGCCACGAGGCCTCGGATCTGGCTAATCCCTGTCCTAGGAATTTATCAGGTTAAGGAGGCCCCTGAGGTTTCCAGAAAGCTTTCTACCTTCATAGGCCCTGGGCTCCTGCCTCCAAAATTCTAGGGTATAACAGGATTTTTGCATCTGTGACCAATTAGGTAGCAGGGTTGAATAGGCTCATGCTTATTTTACAAGGAGCAAACTGGCCTGGGATCCTACAGAGGTAAGGTTACCGAAAAGGTCAGCAAGCCTAGTAGCTGTGCTTCCCAGCCCACTTCATATCCTAGGCACACTTAAGAGATGACCACTGGAGTAAATGGAAGAGGTGGCTGAAGGCTAAAGCAACGAGGTTAAGTCCTGGGCATAATGAGCAAGGAGAGAGGAAGGTAATGGGGTTAGAGAGGTGATTAGGGTCTGATCCTAGGGCTGTATATGCCTGGGGAAGTTTGGTGCAGGCTCCAGGCTGACATGATCTGGTTTATATGGCTGCTGGATGGAAGAGCAGGAGACTGTTGTGTCTGCCAGGTGGGAAGTGACTGTGGCTTAGACTGGGTGGGGACAGGGAGAAAGGAAGAAATGGTTGGGTTCTGATATATTTTGAAAGTAGAGCCATTAGGATTTGCTGACACACTAGAGGTGGAGTGTGAGAAAAAGGAGCATCAGAGATGACTCCAAGCTGTTTGGTCTCAGCAACCGGAAGGAGGGAGTTGATATTAACTGAGGAAGATGGAGAGGAATGTTTGGGGCAAAAAGTCAAAGGTTCTACTTTGGACATGTTGCATTTGGGAGCATTTGGAGAGTAGCGTTCCGGGGAGAGGTAGAGGCTGCGGAGATACAGATGTAGCAGTCATCAGATGAAGACGTTTAAAGCTGTGAGCCTGGATGAGAGCACCCTTGGGAGGTGAGGATTGATACAGAAGAACTGAGGGCCAGACTTGGGTCAGGGCAGGAAAACAATGAAGAGCCAGAAACAAGGCCAAGGAGGAGTGGCCTCAGAGGTTAGAGGAAAATCGGGAAGTGTGGCATTCTGGAATCAAAGTGAAGAACCTATTGCGAGGAGGAGGGAGAAGTTAGTTGTGTTCAATGTGCCGAGAAGCCAAGTACAATGAAGACTGAGAACTGACTTTTGAGTTCGGCAACGTGCAAGTCCCTGGGGACCTTGACAAGTCATCTGGTGAAGTGATGGGGGCAAGAGGCTGGCTTGGATGAAGGGATAACAAGGGCTGAGGACTGGAGGTAGAGGACAAGGACTGCTCTGCTGAGATGTGCAATAAAGGGAAGCAAGAAAAGAGGTGACACCCGGAACATTGACAGCTTGGAGACATGGCAATCTGCTGGTCCCCTGAGTGGGAATAAAGAGTGGTCTAGCACAGGGCTAAAACTCAGTACATGAAGAAATCACATTCCCCACATATCCCATATCTGTCCCAGTCTCCTCTCTCTCCTGCCAGACACCTGCGGGCCTAAGAAACCTACCTTCCACTCCCCTACACAATCCCAACCTGTTACTGTCGTTTGGGTCTGTGCTGGGAATAAAAGAGGAGCTGAGAGTGACAGGACCTTCCTTTCCCCAGCTTGCTCAGAAAGCCTGGCCTTCAAATAGCAACAGGAAGGTCACAGCAACCAAAACCTGGAAATGACATGGCCCTGTCATCAGTCTCCCCAGGCGATGCTGCCAGGCATGTCTGCCATCTCCAGGCAGGCCTCCTTTGGCATAATAAGACCAAAGGGTCTGGCCCCTGTGGAACCAGGCACCACAGGGAAAGGGAGGCACTATGAGTAGTGTTTCATCCTTACCCTTCAGGGTGAATGAGGGGCTTCTTACATGTCGTCATGACAGCCATTTCCGACAAGGCAACGGGTGCGCGGGTATGGTAATAAAGTTAGCTCCAGGAACTGAACCTGGTTGGCAGACTCTCAGGCTTCAAGTGGAGAGCCCTCAGGAAGCTCTCCTGCCTGCGGTCAGGAGCAGGCTCTGGTCGGAGGTGAGGCATTGGCCTCAGGAAGTAGGTGTAGTGTCAAATCCATGCCAGTCACAAAGGAGCCAGCACTATTAACAGTAACTCCTGTCTTCCTGAGACACTGATTAGCCCTGGGATCTAAGACTCCTCCTGGTGGACGGCAGAGGGATGAGAGGGAGGCTGACAGGTGGTCATGTCGGCAACTTACCAACATCTGGGGGGAAGGGTGCAGCTTGTAGCCCAGCCTGAAGCTTCCCTGGAGGCAGGAATGTGGGGGAGATGGTGGCCAGGACTGCTGCAGACACGCATGGGATCCTGTGCCCACCTGGGAGCCTCCTGCCACGGCTAGTGTGATTCATACCTGCCCGTCCCTTTAGCCTCACCTGGACTGCCAAGAGCCAGTGCCAAAGGACCTAAGCCAAGTCTTCTCACCAAGAGCGACCCTAACCTTCCCCAAAGCTGGTGATGAAGGGTCATGAGCCCCAGCCATTATACTGGCTACATTCATCCAGTGAGAAATTTCACCTATGGGCTGGGAAGAAGCCCAGACCACAACCTCTATAATCATTAGTGTCTTGCCCCAGATACGTCCCAAAGATACTTCTGTGCCATGGGTTAGTGGTCGCTCATCTGTGAGCCCAGCCAGCAGCATCCCCATAGGTGGGCTTTTACAAGTGGTGCTAACCTTGAGCTTTAGATGATGTCTCCAGGGCCCCGGCCAGCAAAGGTGTGCACTGAGGATATGCAGAGCTGAGCCGTGGCCCTGAGCAGCACACTCCCTGTGGCTGGTTCTGATGGGGAGCCCCCGTCCCAGCCTGAATGAGTCATCTCATGACAAATCCATGTGACCAGTGTGAAAAGTAAGAGTCCTGTGGTGCCGAGGAAACAGGAAGTGTGGAGGCTGGGTGGGTTGGCTCTGGAGGGAGCCTAGCCACACCTGGAGCCAGCTTGCTCCACCTCCCTTGAAGAAGAAAAGGCTCCCTCCACTATGTCATCAAATCCTCTTAAGCGGTGGCTCCAGAGGGTCAGACACAAGCCCCTCAGTCTGGGGGCCAGAGGAGAAAAGCAAGCTCCAGGCTGTCCTAAGGCTGAAGGCATGAGCAACTCACCAGGCAAGCCATTGGGCCTCAGAGAAACTGGGGGATCTCTGAAACCAAGAGACAGGAAGAATTTCCTGGGCAGGGGGAAAATGCCTCCTAGAGCTGAGGGCAAAGAAAGACTGACTCTCTGGGAGACTGGACTCTTTGGGCAAAGTCTGGGGTGAGGCTGGTGGAGAGCCACTGGACACAGGGTAGCTTGAGTGGGGTCCTGTCCAGTGAAGCCTGTGGTTTTGACCACGTCCACTTTCCTCTGATGACTGGGCTACCCCCACACAGCAAATTGCGACTTTTCTTATATGTGCACCCCAGTCCTGTGCCTTCCTCCCTCAGGTCCCCCACATTCACCCACCCACCCTCCTCATTTTTCAGCACAACAAGGCCAGTCAGCCTTCCCATGGCGTCCCCCAACTTTCTCCTCTCTATGACCATTTCAGCAGCCCACACCCCACACCTGCACCAGCCGACATCAGCCAGAAGCAAGGTATGGATCCTGGATGGGAAGGGCCCAACAAGACCCAGAGCTGGGGAGTGGCGGGGAAAGGGGATCAAGTCCCTGCCTTCTGAGAGCAAGAGGCTAGATAGTTTTTGAAGGCACCAAAGGGGTGGGCAAGGTGGTACCAGGTCAAAATGTGAAAGTTTGAGGTTTAGGTAGGAGACTGAATCCTGAGTGGCTAACCAGTGCCAGTATGGGAGTAGGCCTCTGTGTGAAGATGATAGAGAACTTGTAGTCTTTCCCTCCCCACAGTGAGAAAATGGAAAGTGGTGGTTGTGATGGCTGATTCACCTCAGCCTCGGGCAAAGTCATTCTGAAATCAGCCACTGTCGGCTGTGGGAAACCTGCTGACTCAACCCAGGGGAGGAGGGGGCAAGAGGAATGGGTGGAGCCCTGGATCCCTGGGCTCCTGGGCCAGGGGGTCTGCCTCCTGCCCAGAAAGCCAGGCTAGAGTCCCCAGCAGAGAGGCCCCAGTTGTAGACCAGCAATGAGCCAGGGTGCGGCAAGGTTTGGTCTTCCACTCCTTCATGACTCCAGCTCTGCCACTACCCAGCCACTGTCCACAAGCAAGTCACACCAACCATCTGCCCTTGATGCCCACAGTCTGCAAATGGGGCACTCTGATCACACCAGGCTAATCCTGAAAAGACCAGTATGTCTGGTCCTCTAGCACAGGGACACGGGATCTTGAGGGCCCCACAGGAGGCTCTAGGATGCAGGAACCAGCTGGAGCAGCTTCTGGGTCAGGCTAGCTCACTTACTCTGCCCTCTCCCCTGCAGGAGTTCACAGGCCTCTGCAGACCCCTGACCTCTCTGGCTTCTACTCTCTGACCTCAGGCAGCATGGGACAGCTCCCCCACACTGTGAGCTGGTAAGTGAGGGCTCAATGGGAAAGGGGCCCCTTGTGCTGGCTGGACCCATACCCGCCCTTCCACTTTCCTCCTCCACTCTTCTGTGCGGAGCACCTTGCTGCCAGCTCTATACAAGTAATGGGCTGGCCAGCCACTCTAGCCTTGCCTCAGCCAGCCACACAAACTCCCTTTGGAAAGGCAGGAGACCCAGCCCTGTCACGCTCCACCTTAATGTCTAGGAGACTTGAATGGGGGAACCCTGGGCTGTTTAGGGTCATATGAGTGTGTGAGATAGAAAGGCAGGCCTGAGCAGGGAGGTGGCAGCTTGCAGGACACAGGAGAGGTCGCTGTTTCTCAGTGGCCTGGCGGACAGGGGGATGCTACCCACTCGCCTCTGTGTCTACTGCCGGCTGGTCCCCTCCTTGGCAGAGTTGCTCGAAGTTCAGGGTCTGTCTTGCCCGTATGGTGCCCGCTTCAGTCCAAACTCCTGGCAGCCTGCTTGTAGAGTCCACTAATGCTGGGCCAGGAAAAGCCAACCTGGATCCTATGCAGCAAATCCAACCATGAGCCAAAGGGCCTGTCTCTGGCTGGAGCAGGGTCTTGGCAGGGTATGTGACCTTTTGCTCATCAACCACAGTTTGACCAAGGCAGGTCTCAGGCCTCTCCAGGTTGCGACAGTCACCCAAAAGTAGGAAAGCTTGGCTTCCCTGGGCCTGCCTGCCTCTTTCTACTTGTCCTTTATCCACATTCAGCTCACTCTTCCATGTCCAGATTCACCTTGGATAAAGGTTCACCTTGAATACAAATCAGGACTATCCCCAGGATTGACGTGTGGCAGGCAAGTTCTGGGCACCAGAGAAGCACTGCTCCAGTGGGTTGATCCTCAGGTCCCTGCCTCCCATCTCTCAGTCCACCTAGTGTACAAATTAGACAAGAGGCCAGTTACAAAGCATGGGTAGCAGTGCTTTGATTGAGGGCTGTAGAAGCCTGGGGGGACACCTCATCCAGTTTGGGATTCCCACGGCTGTTTCAGAAGAAAGGCTGTTTTGGCCAAGTAAGACCTTGACAGATGACCAGGAGTTTGAAGCAAAGTGGGACAGAACAATCCCAAGTGTTAACAGTGGGCATAAAGGTCCTATGGCAGGTATGGAAATAAGCCCAGATTTCACAAGATGAGACTGGAGGGGACCCAGGGATCTACTAAGCTCAGTGCCAGGAGAGTGCTGCCATTTCTGGCCCTTATACACCAGTAGAAAGGAGGTTAGGCTGCAGAGAGAAAGGTTGCCCTCTGGTGGCAGATGTTTAAAACATACACTAGAGCGGTCCAAACGGAAGCCAGTTTACCTTATTACACTAGGGGTCAGGCCTGAGCACAGGGGGGAAGTCCTTCCCCACATCTGGCCAGTAGTCAGACTAACATTTGGCCAGTAGCCAGACTGCTAACAGCTATCTCTCCCAACCACAGGCCCAGCCCTCCTCTCTACCCCCTGTCCCCTTCCTGCGGATATAGACAGCACTTCCCTGCCCCCACCGCAGCCCCTGGCGCCCCCTACCCCAGGTGAGTCCCCCACCCTGCAGCCAGGCTCCTGCTTCCTGTTGCCCAGGCTTCAGTGCCCACAAGAGGCTATGCCCAGGCCAGTGCTTGCCCTCTGTTAGTCGTCTGTCCATCCGTCCGTCTGTCATTCTCCAGCCCCGAGCTGCCCTGTGACTGAGAATGAAGCCAGTGGGAGTGTAGGAGGCTTAAGCCCAAGCTGTATTGTGCAAAGCACCAGAGAGCAGCCAGAGAGTGCAGGCACACGTGTGCAGGTGTGTGTGCACTCACCTCTTGTGCATCCTGAAAAGGCAAGTCAGGACACCTCTCTTGGACACTCCTGGAGCTCTGTCCAAACTCAGGCAGCATCTCTTACACGTCTCAGGGGCCACCTGCTCAGTGACTCCACACTGTTCAAGTGGGGACTGTGTCCCTGCGTGTCCTCTCGCTTAGCTCACCTCCCTGGGGACAGACCTGTCCGCGTATGGAACGGGTTTGTCAGCAGACACTTCTAGACCTACTGGAGCTGCCAGCCCAGCGGGGGAGGGAGAGATACAGCAGCTATCTGGGTGAAGGGGGAGCCCCAAGGAGACCCAGCCATGTCTGATGGGTCAGGACAAGCTTCGTGAGGACAGCTCTTGAGCGAGGGGGACAAAGATAACAGCAACCAGCTGGAGATGGCTGAGGGGCAGGAAGTGATGGGAAATGGGGTGGGGAATGGGTGTGCAATCCCTAAGAAGCAGCCTGGGTTTTATTCTATGAGCAATGGGGGGAACAGCACTCAAGTGCTGTTATATGGAGGGAGACCTGGAGGGGTCAGTGAGGAAAGTAAGGAAGCCCACAGGGCAGCTACAGGTTGAGGCTGAGCTGGTGAGAGCAGGAGATGAGAAGGGGACTGATTCAGAAGTTATTCAGGACTCCAGGAAGCACCTGAATCTGCTGCACATGTAGATTCTCGCAGTGTCTGTGCAGTGTTGGGAGCAGGTGTCTGTATTTCTGTGTACTTGTTCAGCCAGTGGGGTTGGGTGACCGTTCGCCTGTCCTCGTGTGCTGTGCAGGGGCCTCTGTGTGTCCATAGATCTGGGCCGTACATGCCTGGCTCAGTGTTAACTCTTCTTTTGCCTCTAGGTTCACCCATCCACCCCTGATGCTAGGTTCTGGTGTCCCTGGTCACCCCGCAGCCATCCCCCACCCAGCCATTGTGCCCTCTTCAGGGAAGCAGGAGCTACAGCCCTATGACCGCAGCCTGTGAGTGGAACAAACACTTGGCGGGGGGGCAGGGAAAATAAGCAGACCCCAGGACACATTCCTCTCACCAGGGCCAAGCCCTCCCTCCAGGGACTGCCAGGAGATCCCCTGTCAAGCCATCTTGTGGCAGTTTACCACTACCACTGACCAGTTTTTTTGACCCTCAGAAGCAGGAGTGGGGTGGACAGAATGGGGGACGAGGATTTAGGTTGAGCCCAGAGAGGAGGGGCTTTCCTTACTTAGCTACAAAATTCCTATAAGGAACAATAGTGAGCTCTGCTCACCTACTTTGGGGCAGCTAAAATAAGATACCATTTACAAAACCCTAGTATATCTATCCAACCACACATA
This sequence comes from Bos indicus, assembly GCF_029378745.1. Lineage (NCBI taxonomy): Eukaryota > Metazoa > Chordata > Mammalia > Artiodactyla > Bovidae > Bos > Bos indicus. The sequence goes on from NC_091766.1 coordinate 45,492,197, forward strand.
CACAGAGACAGACAGACGCACAGGACACGGGAGAGGGGCGCATTAGGTGCACACCGTGAGGGCTCCTGAGTGTTCATCTGTCCCTCAGGAAAGCACAAGCAGACTCCAAGGCAGAGAAGGAAGCCAAGAAGCCAACCATCAAGAAGCCACTCAACGCCTTCATGCTATACATGAAGGAGATGAGAGCCAAAGTCATTGCGGAGTGCACGCTCAAGGAGAGTGCAGCCATCAACCAGATCCTGGGCCGTCGGGTGAGGCCACAGGGGCAAGTGGGCTGGTAGGGGTGACTACCCTGACTACCTTCACCCTGAGCAGCCTGCCAACTCTCTGATGCATCCTCCATCTGCCCCCCTTCCCCACTGCAGTGGCATGCACTGTCCCGGGAAGAGCAGGCCAAGTATTATGAGCTGGCCCGCAAGGAGAGGCAGCTGCACATGCAGCTATACCCAGGCTGGTCGGCGCGGGACAACTATGTGAGTGGCCAAACACACGCAGTAGGGGAGCCTTCTGCATGCCATACCCCAGAGGAAGTCAGGACTGCTGTCCTGAAGGCACACAGGAGGAGGGGACAGGGTGGAGGAGAGGCTCAAGACCTTTGATGGCTAGCTCAGGAAGGCTCAGATGAGGGGAGCTGGCTGTGAAGGCAGGCTCGCATCCCATCCCCTCCCCAGGATGTGCTTCCACACAGGGCCGTTGTGCAGTATTTGATTAGGTCAGCACAAAGAAGTAAATGAGCCTGAAGTCACCTCCTCCTTCAAAATGGAGGCCAGTGTGGGGAAGGGAGGAGGAGCCCCTAATTTCCCTGTGGTTACCTAGCAAAAACTGGTGTCAAGAAAACACCAGGGCCCCAGGTCAGGTCAGAGGGGACGGTGGGCCAGGAACCCCAGGGGCAGCCTGACTAGGCAGTAGGCTGCAGGTGTCCCAACCACTCACACCCAGAGTCCTGAGCATCTTCCACTTTGTTCCCTGCAGGGGAAGAAGAAGAGACGGTCGAGGGAAAAGCACCAAGAATCCAACTCAGGTGAGGCCTTCCCTCAGAGCTAGGCCTGCATCTCACAAATCAAAGCCCCACCAGAATAAGAGCTGTATTAAATCCCAGGGAGTTCAGATGGTCAAGAATCTGCCTTCCATGCAGGAGACCCAGGTTTGAACCCTGGGTCGGGACGATCCCCTGGAGAAGGGAACAGCAACCCACTCCAGTATTCTTGCCTGGAGAACCCCGTGGACAGAGGAGACTGGCATCATGAGTGGACACAAAGAGTTGGACATGACTCTTTACTATTTTAAGTCTCAGGGAAGACCAGCAGAATTTTATTTTCGGCTGGGCTGGGTCTTCATTTCCGCCTAAGGGCTTACTCTAGTTGTGGGGCAGAGGCTCTACGGCATGCAGGGTTCAGTAGTTGTGGCTCCCAGCTTGCGAGCACCGGCTCAACAGTTGTGGCGCACAGGCTTAGTTGCCCTGCAGCATGTGGGATCCCAGGACAGGGACCGAACCTGTGTCTCCTGCATTGCCAGTGAATTCTTTATCACTGAGCCACGAGGGAAGCCCGAAGCCAATTCTTGTAGCAATGGTTTGTGACCCACCACAAACATACACTCCTTTGTAAGCCCTCCTAACAGCCACCCTCTGCCAGAGAACCTAGTGAGGAACTGAGTGTTTGAATCAAGACTAAACCCAAACACTGCATCCAGATTAGTTCTGCAGAGGTGAGCATCAGGCTGTCTGGGTGGAGTGCGAGCCACGCTCCAGGCCCGAGCTCTATAGTCACACAGCCTGTTGGCTGGTGCCTAGTAGTTTCTCTATCGCCCCAGCCCCTCTTTCTCATGGAGGTGCCAAGTGCAGTGTATAGAGGACCCAGGAAAGCCACACCCTGCTCCAGGTAATCTTACTGTGGGTGAATTCCTGTCCCAAGTCTGGTAATTCACACTCCATATCCATGAATATATCCATATCCACACAGGGGGCTAGTACTGGGGCTCAGCAGAGTCCTCAGTCTTTTCTCTAAGATTGGACAATGTTCAATCATGTATAGCATAGGCTTTAAGTGACAACACAAGGGGAAATGAGTCAAGCAAGACTGGGCACTGGCAAAGATGAAGAAAAACTGATGGCTAAAATAGATGGACAAAATGGGCAAGGCCTTGGGGGAGGGGATGGGAAGGCCTAAGGCAGAAGAAGCTTGATCCCCATGGGCCCCTCAGGCCCTTCTCTCAGCCCCTTTGCTGCAAGGGGCCCCACAAGGCAGAGAGGAGCCAGCCTGATAGGGTCTCCTCCCTCCCACCCCCACTATTCTTCCCCTGCCTCTCTACTGCCAGCTGGGTGCCAGCCTTTCCTGATACCTTGGCTTTGGGCCCTTGGCCTCCCACTAAGACTGGACAGGCCATGGAGAGGCCCTTGCCTGTAGGGACTGTGGGGTATCTGTGACTGGCTAACACTGATATTACCTCTTCTTTCTGGGCCCTGCTCTGCCCTGCTGCCTGCCTGCCCGCCCTCTGCCCTGCTCTGCCCCTCTGGCATGGCTGTGAGCAGACCCTGGCTCGCCTAAGAAATGCCGTGCTCGCTTTGGCCTCAACCAGCAGACGGATTGGTGTGGTCCGTGCAGGTGGGTTTGTCCCCACCACCACCCTCCCTTTGCTTCAAGCTGCTTCCCTGACTCTGCACAGATTCTGCTGGGCCTGCTGTTCTCCTTTGGCCTCTAGCCCCCCAACATACCCACAGACTGGGAAGCCAATGCCTCCTGAGAGTGAGAATGAACACAGCTTGTGAGGAAGATCACTTGGGTCTAAGTGGAAGGAATAGAGAATATCCTAGATGGAAGGAAAGGCAGGCTTAAAAGGCATCTCTGGTGCCTGGTGCCCGGTGCCCAGGGTTCCCTGGTAATGGATGTGCTAATCAGGCCGAGCAGGTCCATATTAGACAAATCTCACACACAGCATTTAAGTGGCTCAAACCCCTGTCCCCAGGCCTCAGCGTCATTGTGGACCACCAGCTCCTTCACGTCAAATTGGGATCCCTGTTGTACCACACTGAGCCTCACATCTAAGAACAACAAAGTAGTACTGTAGTAGAGAATAACCTGAATAAGGTAAATGCCCAATAGGCATGTGACCTACTGAGACCAGAGGTAGGGAGAGGTGAACACAGGTACCCCTGGCACCCATACTCAGATCCTATGGCATTAAACCTGTGTTTCACCATACAATATTTGTATATGGGAAAAGAAAATATACCTACCAAATGGCTCAGGCCTGGCCTATATATATTAGGCTCAGGCCAGGCCTGCCGGGGCCAAGGCTGAGGCTGCTCCAGGCATTAAGTTCACTGACTCTAGGGAATACTTGTTCAGCCCCGAAGGGTACCCCTACATTCCCTGTCTAAGAACAAAGAGGAATTTGGGGGAGTAAGTGTGTGTACATATGTACACATGATGGGAGGCAGCCCTGTCCTCAAACAGAAAATAAGATGGTAGGAATGGGTGAGACAATTCCCTTTCTTCCCCTTCTCTGCTCCTAGCATAGCTCTAAGTATTTGGAATGCTCAGGGCTAGAAGCCACAAGCACACATTAATCAGATCTGAGCTTCACAGACACGTGAAGCAGAGCTGCAACAGCCTAGATTAGGAGACAGCTGTCCTGGAAGATAGCAGGCAGCCCACACACGGAGCTACAAAAGGTCCCTGTGCCATCTAGTGGCTCTGTTGGGAACTGCACCTGTCCATGGTCTGGGCCAGGCCCAGCAGTTGTCAGGCTAAGTCCTAAGGCATAGGCATATGTATGTAAGTCATGGGGAAATAGGCCTGTGCAAGGACAGCATTTTTTGGTTGTGGTGTATGACTATGAATTCACCCTCTGTTTACAGATAACTCTCTTCACTATTCCTAGGAGGAAAAAGAAATGCATTCGGTACTTACCCGGAGAAGGCCGCTGCCCCAGCCCCGTTCCTTCCGATGACAGTGCTCTAGGCTGCCCCAGGTCCCCAACTCCCCAGGATTCGCCCTCGTACCTCCTGCTGCCCCACCTCCCCACAGAACTGCTTGCTAGCCCTGCAGAACCGGCGCCTACATCACCAGGCCTCTCAGCCACTCTCAGCCTCTCAGCCCCCTCAGAGCGACCAGCAGAGTACACAGGTACAGCAACAGGAATCTCAGAGACAGGCATCCTAGCATGCACAGGACACATGGCTTCCTCCAGGGGCTCACCCTCTGAGAGGAGACGACAGAGTCCCAAAGCAGGTGGAAACCGGCCAGGGGGCCTGTTGGCTCCCTCTCACAGCTCAGGCCCTGGAGATTTCAGAGTCTGCACAACTTCTGCCTAAACCTGGGGCCATCAATCCAAACTGCTCCAAGTGATGGGAAGCAGATCTGTGTTGTGTCATTTCGTCAGGGGCATCCCCCATGCCTGTGGCAGGCTCCCTCCCTGTCTTGACAGCCAGGTGCCCCTGCCCCCCTTGCTTTTCCTCCATAGGTCATAGGTGGACTGGACTGAGCCCAGCTGCTTTCCGTACTCTCCCCTCCACCACTGCCCCACCTTCCCTGTACCAGATACTTCATGGACCAAGAACCAGCTGGTTTACCAAACAACATGTAAGCATGGTCACAACCACAAAGCTCAAGATGACAGTACTTCTCTCTTAAGGGCCTGGAGAAGCCCTGTTTACAGAAAACCATCTGCTATCTGTAAGCTGAACCAAGGGAAGCTTCTACCCACATTCTTTTTAGCAGCTTTCAATAAGTGAATGGAATAGGTTAGATTTAGGCCTATCAGCCCGGCAACAGGAATAACCTGACACTACCTTACAGGCAAGTGTGGGTGGTGAGCGTTTGTGGCTATAGTTCAAATTACTTGGAAACGTTTCCTGAGAAATTCAACCACCTAAGAAGCCCTGATACCTAATGCCCTAGTCACTGGTTCAAGTCAGCTGTGGCTCAAAACCAGTGTGCATCCTTCCCCACTTCTGAGAGCCTTGTCCGATCCAATTCCAGCTTATCCACATCAGTCTAGCCAGCTCTTTAGACAGTTGTAAGAAAGGGCAAACCAAACCTCAGGACAGCCAGTACCTATTTTCCAGCGTTGTAAGCAGGCCAGCTTCAGTTTCCCTATGGGGCTGCAGGAAGGAAGACCATATAACTAAAGCAGGAGCCCAGAAAACCTCTAGTGGTGAACATCGGGTTTTCACCACAGCCTACTTTAACCCATTTCTGAGCCAAGCTTCAACCCTGAGCCTTAAAAAACAAACATGTTTTAATTTAATTTAGTTTTGTTTTCTTCTTGCCTCCACTTCACTGTACGTAGCCTGAATCCAAAGATAAAGGGCTATCCTTGTACCCACACACACCCCTCAACAAAAGCCTAGTTCCTACTTTAGCCACTGACTTCTCAGAATCCAAAGATCGTATGTTCTAGTGTAGTGCTTCAAAAAGTCTTGAGAGAAAAATGACCACTGTAATATTCAAGATATTTTTGTATTGTTAATGCATATCACAGAAAAACTTTGATATGAGAATAAAGATACTTTTTACTGGGTTTCTTTTTCAAATCCTGCCTCTGAACAATAAGCTGTTTCACTGACAGTATGCCACTTGTTTCTTTTCCACAGTCACAAAACTGTGGGTTTCTTCTCTATTATGTTACACATGTTCAAGACCTTGAGCCAGGGATTTACTCTGGTCACCTCTCCTTAAGGGACTTGGGGCCTGCTCCAACCTAGAGAGCTCATGCTAGGTGTACAGCCCCTATTCCAAGCTGCGATCTTAACCCCGCTAGTCCTCTGACCTCACACTGATGCAGGCACAGGCCAACCTGCATCCATTGCTTATACGGGGATGGATTGGAAACTGCCACCCACAGCCCCTAAGTCAACCCAACCAGAAACAGGCACACATCACTGGGCTTAATTTCCCTCTGAAGGCAAAGAGAAGACAAGTGCATATCCTATTCTAAGGAAAACATGAACACAAAGCAATCTTTTATAAGTTGGTATTCTCGTAAAATCCAAAAGACGGATATTTTAAGCACCCTTTCCTCCCAAAGACCGACAAGATGCGTGATGTATTTCCTGAAGTATTCATTTTATACAAAACCTCTGAAGTTACAGAGCCAGCTCAAAAGGTCAGTCAACCATTAGATACAAATGTTGACCAAGAAGTGTATCACAATAGCCAGCGGCTGGGCCACCATCATGTTTTACAATTTTCACTTAATGCAGTTAATTTTTTGGACTTTATGTTTAAAAATATAAAGTCATCTTCCAGGGTAGTATCATTGAAGTAGGCCACTGGAAGTTGTAATCCTAGACTTGCTTTTTTCTGGGTGCTAGAGGAGACCAGCCATTCTCTTGACATCTGTCCCATTTAAAGAAATCCTCTCTGGCTACTGGCCTAGTTGTTTCAAAAAACTGCATTTTAACCAAGGCTTATGCAAGACCGGGCTGCTGCATCTGATCTGGTGTCTTATTTAAGAGCACACGGGACACATAACAATGCACTCTTTGTGTATGTGAGGGTAAAGAGGAGAGCTTTGGCAACATTCTTAAAATTGAACCAGCCTTAAAAATAAAAATTTAAAAAAAAACCTGACTTCAAAGAGGAAACTCAAATCCTCAGAGATCATACCAGCACATTCTTGTGAGGCCACAGGGTGACTTGAGAGTGTAGCCTCAAATTCAATTTCAAATACCACAGCAGTCCCACCTCATTTCCAGCCAAGAACTAGTCATTTTCTGAGATATTTCTGAGACACCCGAACTTCCCTTACAGATTCCTAGACAACCGGCAGATTTGCTTGAAATACAGAGCTTTGTTCCATCCCCTGCTAAAGCTGCTCCCCTGCCCTCCTGGGCTTAGAACACTCGGTGAGGGCTCCGCCCAGCAAGCTAGCAGAATCTCCCCAAGTCTCCCAAATTGACATTTCCCCCTCTATAGGAAGCCCTGTGGCTTAACTTCAGAACTGTAACTACACTTTGAACAGCCCAGAAGCTATGCTGCCCAGCCTTATTCAGTGTTTAGTAAGCCTGGCTAAAGAAGGCCAGAATGGTTCTCTACACTGTTCTAAAAAAGAAAGGCTATTAGTTCCTGCATGCAATTCTAGGGGGAAAAAACTGCACAAAGAGTGGGCAAGGGTAACACAGACTTGCCAGGCCTATAAGATGTGAAACCAAAAACTAATTCATTATATTAAAAAAGCTAAACTGCCTTTTCTGTCAGGTTAGAAAAGCTGTTTTAGTGTAACTGTCAAGTCTCCAGAGAGCTTTAAGAGTTCACCATAGGGGCTTCCCAGGTGGTGCAAGTGGTAAAGAACCCGCCTGCCTATGCAGGATACTGGGGTTTGATGCCTATCCCCTGAGGGCACGGCAAATGCCTAGAGAACCCTTTGGACAGAGGAGCCTGGAGGGCTACAGTCTATGGGGTCACAAAGACTCAGACAAAACTGAGCACGCTCACACACACATGGGTTCTTGAAACAGAGCCAGTCACCAAAGCAGAACAGGTTCCTAGGTTGTGTCACCTCCCCAATCCCAACTATTCTAATCACCTATTTCAGACCTCAAATTACCATGGACCTCAGGCTCTCTATATTGGTCTGCTTGTCCACAATGGGCAGTGGGGGTCTCAGAGGAGCCATAACTGAATATATTCAACGAGTACAGCAGGGAGAGGTACAACAGAGATGGGGACAGTCCCACTAATAAAAGCCCAGCCTAGGTCCAAAGAGATATTGAAGAATAGTATGGGATTGTATAGAATGGAGTTAACTGGAAAGGGCAAATTCTGTCCAAGGGGTAAGAATGAGTCTATGCCTAGTGGTCCCCATGAATTAGAGAAAAAAAAGGGGAGGAGAAAATTAAATTTGTGAGCTATCTCAAACTACCAAGAAAACTTCATATGCCCTGAGTCACATGCCCAGTGACTCACTGCCACCATCCTTCTCCAGCTAGTTCCAGACTAAGAATTAGCATGACATCATGCGGTCCAACAAGTTACAATATAGATTTTGCTTAATTCCAGCAGCAGGTATGTAGGAACAACTGTAGAATAAACAAATCACAGTATAATGCCACTCTGGGATCTCTAACTTTTATAAGGGATACCCTCTGTGAATCTTTGGAAAAATATCAAAACTAAGTAATATCTATTTTGTATATTAAAGATGGACTTATGAAGGCAAGCTAATAATAGCACTTCAAAAGAGGTTAAGAATTCTTAGAGGGCATATATCCTTAACCAACAACTCACCAACAGCATTACACTGCAGGGAGCTACTGTTTTCAACTTATCCAAAACCATATAGGTCCTAAGAGGCAGGACTCCAGCCTCACAGCTTGACTTCATACTACAGTATTTGCTCAGAATAACTCGGAAATGAGAAGGCAGACAGGTTGACAGGTTTGCTGTTATGCTGTGGGAAAGGGCCCCTCACTTTCTTTGGATAAAAATGAGAGGCTGGAAAACTGGTAGACACATTCAAGAAATAATGAGTATACAGCAGAAAGAGGGAAAAGGTTAGGGAAGTGCTGCAGCCAGTTGAAGGGCCTCTTCAACTGAAGGGCCTCTTAATAGTGTCCGTAAATTGCCTGTTTTCTTAGATGAGCTGTTAGATCTCTATTAATCATGATTTAAAGACTGTGGTCAAGGTCTACAGAAAGTCAGGAAGGGAACAATCATATTGTCTGTCCACTCAATCTTACATATTCAGAAAGACCTTTCTCTTCTGGGAAATAGAAATGAGATACTCTAGCTAGACTGAATGCTGCTACCTTCCCCACTAAAACCAGCACAAATGGAAAAATAGCTTAATTCCTGAGTAAAGGGAATCAGGGATCCAGAAGTAATCAAAGGGTTGGCATTCTTTTTCTGTGAAGGGCCATAGAGTAAATATTTTAGGCTTTTTGGTCAGGTATTGTCTTTGGTGTGTCAATTATTCCTCTGGAGAAGGAAATGGCACCCCACTGCAGTATTCTTGCCTGGAGAATCCCATGGACGGAGGAGCCTGGCAGGCTATATAGAGTCACAAAGAGTCAGATATGACTGAGCACACACACACTATTGTAGAGGTAGATATGAGACAAATAAGAGATGAAATAAAGGCAAACTACTGTTTAGTAATGATCTGAGCCACAAGAGCTACACGAAGGGAACACATTAAAACTACATGTGAATACAGATAATTCTAAAGTAAGAAGAACAGGGAGCACAAGGAAGAAAGAAAATTAAAAATTTGTGAGCTATCTCAAACTACCAAGAAAAACTTAATTCAACTGTAGGTGAGAGGCTGGAAACCAGAGCAGAGCAGTTTGGAGTACACCAGTAAAAAACTGAGCCAGTGGTTCCCCTGAATGGTATCAATGACAATTAGAAGAGGCAGAAGTCTATCAGAACCTTAGTTATGTAAGCAGCCTCCAGAGAACTAGGACAAGAACTGCCTCCAAGTCTTTTCCAACTAAACAACCACACACAAATTTAACTCTTTCAATATTAAGTAAAGAGAAACATTTAAATACACAAAAAGCAAACCATTTACTACCTACTAGGTAACTTTATTGAAAGTATCTTGCATTCATGATGGATGCTTTCTGGGTTATGCCACACATTTTAACATTAAAGGTTAAATTATTTTCTACATGCAAGTAGTATGAATAGTTTCCCCCACATGGGATCACTGATTATAAAAAGATGACACACCATATAGGCTATCTTTTTTAACTGAAAAGCTAGCAAACTAATTATTATATCTCCTCCCAAACCACTAACTGAGTAGTAACTGAGCCTTCAAAGCTGAGAGGGTTAAAAATGCAAAAATAAGCCCTCAGACCCAATTAAGGAAGCCCTGCTACATACAGGCTAATGAATACCAGGGGTACTTACTCCTCCAGGAAGATTAAAGACACTCTGATAACCCCACTCAAAGCATTTACCTCAAGTAGCCTTTATCCAGTTTCCAGTTGAATAAAGATAATACGTTGTTAAATTCTATTTCAGAAGGTTTTTTGCAAGTTGCTTTATTTACAACGCCAACTTTAAAAGTCACTGAACTAAAATTAACTGGACAATAAACTAGGCAGAAATTGCTTTACAAAAAGGGAAAGCCCAAAATGCCACTTTCTATAGGGAACCCACAGTTCAATTTTATTCAGAGCAAAGAAAAGAAACTTTCAATCACACTAGAAGAAACTGGGCCTTAAGTTTGGGAACTGTACTGAAACTACACATGCAATGAGGACAACATTCTGCTGATACAATTGACTTGCTGCTGCATTTGTTGACTCTTTTTCTAATATTAACAATTATAAACAAAGCAGTGCAACTAGTATTTGGAATAATCCTTACAGTGTTACAGCATTAGACACGAAATTTCACTTCTCCTCACACCACTGGTTCTCTTTGCGTACCTAGAAGAGACACATATAAGGAAGTACCTTAAGTAGTCTTTACTAAAACCACTACCTAATGATTCATCAATAGCCTGTGAGGTAGGTTAGAAAGACAGACTGAAAACTAGTAAAAAAAAAAAAAAAAAAAAACACAGATTAAGAGTATACTTTCAGGTTGCCATTCTTTCCTTCCTGAGTTTTTTTATTGTGCCCTGCTGAAATTATCAAAAAAAGCAAAGACAATTGGCAATTACAGCTTTAGTCATGACCTGTGTCAACAAAATCATTCTGATCTATTCATTTCTTCTCAGTACACTAGTTATCCTGGCATACAATCCATAGGGCCTGCTCCTCTGAAGTAAAATACTGATGGTTTACATGTAAGGTCCCAGGTCCAAAACTAGTAACTGCTAAGGAACAAACATCAAACTGCACTATAAGAACTAATTGTTGTTATGCTTATAAAAGATCAGTATCATCTAAGTGCTTAGGCTAAGACACCAGTATATTTTTAGCATACCAAAGGGACCTATTTTCCCTCAAGTAAGGTAAAGACTTCTTGATATAAACACCTCTATTCCTAGCATGCTATGGGTTTTTAGTTTCTTTAAAAGCATTTGATTAAGAACAAGCTGTTAGCTACCTACCTGGGCTTCCTCTTCTTCAGTAAAATCATTTTTGATATTGAATGTCTTTCGAATCTCCTCAGGAGTTTTGCCCTTGATCATATTAGCAACAGTCTTGCAGGTAACATCAAGCAAACCTTTGATGTCTAAATAGTTTGCTGCCTGTAAAGTAATTGTCATTTTTACTATATACTTGATGCTTTAAATCAAATCCAAAGTTAGTGACTAAAATGAACATCTAATTCAGCTTAAAAAGCTAGTCAATTTTAAGAAATTAAAGACTTTGTTAAATCTTAAAGCCCAAAACAGGTCTATCTTGGAAGTATACACTTCAAAGCATATTCTGCTGTCATTAATCTTCTACATCCTTGTGGATTCTGTCTATCTGTTTCACCAGAGACAGATGTTGAGATCTCAACTGAGATTACAATTATGATTGTGGATTTACATACTTATCCTTCTACTGGTTTTGTTTCACTTTCTAGAAATTCTGCTCTTAAAAGTACAAAAACATTTAGGATTCCTATGTCCTCTTAATAATGAACAGATCCTTTATCATTATATAGTGAACCTCTTTAATCCTTTCATTCTTCACCCTGAAATCTAATATAGTCACTCTAGTTTTCTTTTGGTTATTACTGTTAGCATATTTTTTCCACCGTTTATAAACTTAATTGTGTCTTTATATTCAAAGTGAGTTTTTCTGGTAAAAATAGCTAAGTCTTATTTTTCTATCCAATTACTTGTGGTGACCATTTACATCTTTTTATTCTGGTAAAAAGTCACATAATACAAAACATATTACTTTAACCATATTTAACTGCACAGTTCAAGGGCACTAACTACATTCACCCTGCTGTGCAACTCTCACCGTCTTCTATTTCCTGAATTTTTCACTTTCCTAAACTGAAACTCTGTCCTCATTAAACATTTAATTCTCCATTCTCCCTCTCCGTAGACCATTTACATTTAACGTGGTTATTGATACGTAGGTTTAAATATAGCACTGCACAAGTTTAAAGTTAAAATTCAGTATCAATGAATGTAACAAATGAAAAGTGCTAAAGGTTATGCCAAAAATATCCTATACTATGCATTAAAAACATACCAATATAAGTTCAAAGAGTGTCCCTTGGTCAACTTTCAGGAATTCTTGATCCCAAACAGGTATATCATCTGTTCGTTTTTCTTTGTTCTCATCATCCTCAGGAGGAGGAGGATCATCCTTGTGGTGAGTGCACCACTGAATGACCTACAACATAAAAAGTTTATTCTTATGTGGCATTTTATAACAAGGTACTTCCAACTGCTGGGGCAAGTTCATTCCTACACAGGGACTGGCTATACGTCAGCTTGAATAGTTAGTAGCCAAGCTTGACAATCACAACCCTAGAGGATGGAAGATCTTATATAACAGCAAACCAGTAAGGACCTAACAGAAGCAGAAGAGATTAAGAAAAGGTGGCAAGAACACACAGAAGAATTGTACAAAAAAGGTCTTAATTACCCAGATAACCACGGTGGTGTGGTTAGAGTTAGACATCCTGGAATCTGAAAGTCAAGTGGGCCTTAGGAACAATTACTATGAACAAAGCTAGTGGGGGTGATTGAATTCAAGCTGAGCTATTTCAAATTCTAAAAGATGATGTTGTTAAAGTGCTGCACTCAACCAGCAAATCTATAAAACTCAGCAAAGCCCACAGGACCAGAAAAGGTCAATTTTCATTCCAATCCCAAAGAAAGGAAATGACAAAGAAATGTTCAAACTACTGTACAATTGCATTCATTTCACAGGCTAGCAAGGTTGTGCTCAAAATCCTTCAGGCTAGGCTTCGGCAGTATGTGAACTGAGAACTTCCAGAAATACAAGTTGAATTTAGAAAAGGCAGAAGAACCAAACTGCCAACGTTCGCTGCCTTATGGAGAAAGCAAGAGAATTCCAGAAAAACATCTACTGCTGCTTCAATAACTACACTAAAGCCTTTGAGAATGTGGATTGTAACAAACTGGAAAATTCTTAGAGCGATGGGAGTACCAGATCCCCTTACCTGTCTCTTGAGAAACCTGTATGCGGGTCAAGAAGCAACAGTTAGAACCAGATATGGAGCAACTGGTTCAAAAATGGAAAAGGAGTAGAATAAGGCTGTATATTGCCACCCTGCTTATTTAACTTATATGCAAAGAACATCATGTGAAATGTCAGGCTAGATGAATCACAATCTGGAATAAAGATTGCTGGGAGAAATATCAACAACCTCAGATATGCACATGATACCACTCTAATGACAGACAGTCTCTTGGTGAGGGTGAAAGAGGAGAGTGAAAAAACTGGCTTGAAACTCAATACTCAAAAAACTAAGATCATGGCATCTGGTCCCATCACTTCGTGGCAAATAAAAGGGAAAAATGTGGAAGCAGTGACAGATTTTATTTTCTTGGGCTCCAAAATCACTGCAGCCATGAAATTAAAAGATGCTTGCTCCTTGGAAGAAAAGCTATGACAAACCCAGACAGCGTATTAAAAATCAGAGACATCACTTTGCCAGCAAAACTGCTGCTTTTGAATTGTGATGCTGGAGAAGACTCTTGAGAGGAGATCAAACCAGTCAATCCTAAAGGAAATCAACCCTGAATATTCATTAGCTAAAGAAAATAAATCCTGAATACTCATTAGAAGGACTGATGCTGAAACTGAAGCTCCAATACTGTGGCCACCTGATGCGGAAGAGCTGACTCACTGGAAAAGACCCTGATGCTGGGAAAGATTAAAGAGGCAAAAGGAGGATGGGGCGGCAGAGGATGAGATGGTTAGATAGTATCACTGACTCATGAATTTGAGCAAACTCCAGGAGATAGTGGGCTTCCCAGATGGCTCAGTAAAGAATCTGTTTGCAGTGCAGGAGATCTGGGTTCAATTCCTGAGTCGGGAAGGTCTCTGGAGAAGGGAATGGCAACCCATTTCAGTATTCTTGCCTGGAAAATTCCATGGACAGAAGAGCCTGGCAGGCTACAGTTCACAAAGTTGTAAACAGTTGGACATGACTGAGCAACGAACTCTTTCTCTTTCCAAGAGACAGTGTAGGACAGAGGAGCCTGGAGGCTCCAAGAGGTTGCAATGAGTAGACACGACTTTGTGACTGAACAAAAAGCATGTGGTCAAAAAAATTCATTAAGAACTCCTACAAAGTCTATTAGACTATAAAACGCATTAACCTGGAAAACATTATGCTAAGTGAAATAAGCCAGACACAAAGAATATTCTATGATCCCATTTTTAAAAGATACCCAGTACAGTCAAATTCATACACAGAACACAGAATAGTGATTTTAAGACACTTTTTACCTACACTAGGGACATTAAAAAGAATGGTAACAGCCAATCACAGTGAGAATATGGAAAAATATGCAGTATAGCTGCATCTCATGCCAAGCTCAAGAGAATACATAAAATCCAACTGTGTATGGTTAATGACTCTGAAAACTCCTTAAGAAGGGACCAATTGGAACCAACTATTCCCATCTCTAAACCTAGCCAGTTTTCCCCCTAATATGGAAACTGGATGCCGTTTCTTCAGAAGAGCATTTAATTACACAGCAGGCTCTATTAAGAAGCCACACTCCCTGAAACACTAATATGTAGATGGATGTTTATGCATAGGATAAGGTGATCAACTGAGAAAAAAACAAACCAAAAAAAAGCACGTATCATGTTCTCAAACTCCTTTTGAGGCACACCCACTCAGTAGACAAGCAATCAAAAATATTTTCCTTTTTGCTAACATTATACTATCATATATCAATAATTCAAATCTGCTAATGAAAAACACGTCTTAAATATTCACAGGGTTGGTTAACAAAACAAATACCTTAGTCATAATCTTACTATAGCTTTTTTTTAAGGACACTATATATCTCTATAAAAAGATCACCAAGATATTGCTAATTAAAAAAAGGATACGTATGTATTCACGTGTATAGTTTGCTTCCTTACCTTTTTCAATATTGCTGCATTAACATTTGGCAAGGGGACTGGATCATCATCTCCTTCATCATCCATTCCCAAATCTAAGAAAACAAGTGGGGAGTTGCCATTATTATCTAATTCCATTATAACAATCAGGCTGTTTCAAAAAAGTAATTTGCAAGACCAGTTTATCTGAAAGACTCAAAAAAGTATTTTACTTATTAAAACAAGTTTACCCAAAACTATATAAAAATGTGTGAGTTAACAAATACAGGAATATTATATAAGTAGAGTTCTTAATTAGGAAAAGTGATTTAATAAGTGGGATAACTGGCAACCACTTGGGAAAAAATAAAAGCCAGACTCCTACCCTTACTCTTGATACCAAACTCTCTAGATGGAGATCATTTAGGAAAATAAAACAATGTGAATTATTGTTTTATTTCTCAGAATGTTATGTTAAAATTTGAAGCCCAAATATGTACATACACACACATACACACAACAGATTATGCAGCCACTGACAAAAACAATGCAGGCAGCTCCACACTTACTGGTATGATTCAATATTAAAGTAATATACAGGTTGCTGTAACAAAAAAGTCTTTCATCATTTCTGTAAGGCAAAAATTTTAAAAAGATAGGGTTTTTCTGGAATGACTCAGGAAGTGAATGATTTTCCCAAATTATGTTATTCCTATTCCCAAGCTTTAAAGCATTCTTTTGTGGCATCTTATATCAGAATTATCTCAGTATGAAACTTTATTCCAAAGAACAGCAGTGTCTCAGTTTCTTGGTAGAATAGTTGTTTGGTATTTCTTTGGACGAAAAGTTTCTCTGAATGTATCAACTAAACATCATATGGCACGTTGGGGACACAGGCTTCCAGATGTCATCATAACTTTCAGATTACCAAAGTGGATGCTGAGCTCCAAAGAAAAAACTTAAAGTCTGTTATGTTACTCAGATTCTAAGAAAGAATGTTTTTCAAACCAAATGGGTCTGTCTTCCAGAGTTGCCAAAGAAACGTGTAACAGTGCCAAGATTAAGTCAAAAGTTACTGCATTGCTATACTGGTTGTTTCACAGGATCAGTTATGCTGACACGGCTCAAACTTCTGGGTCCCTAATTTACAGCTATCCTAGGCAGTGAAGAATTAGCTACAAATATCCAAAGAAATCAGAACTGTAGGTGGGAATTGATGCGTAAATCATTCTTAACACTATAAGACTAGCTGAGGTAACCAAGGAATGAATGAGTATTGATGTAGTGAAGAGGTACAATGATTAAGCAAATCCTGGAGAACTGAAGGCTTTAAAAATGGGGAGTTAGGATGTGAGTGAGGAAAGTAGTAAGTATGCTGAATGTCAAATCTAGAAGGGACTGATCAAATGGCAGAAGCTCTCAGTAAGTATAGATGAGAACTGAAATGATGCACCTGACAACATGGAGCTCAATGAGCTTTCTCCAATCAAGTGGTAAAGATGAGAGTAGATTCAAAAAGAATCCTATTTTCCTGTATGCATGCATTCATTCATCTCCCCTCTGCTCTCCACCAATGCCTTTCCCTGATCCCATCTGAGAGTAAAACTACAAAATGACAATATTTCAATTTGGATCAAACCACTTACCCTTTTCTTGAACTAGTATGAAATAGTTTTAAATCAGAGGCGAGAGAAAGAAGTTCTACTATGTAATATACATGTGGTTTTGGAAGTGAACATATTACAGGAAATGCAGAAAACCAGCTTGTTTAGAAGATACAAATGTTATTTGGAAGCCTTAACTCATGTTAGAAATAAGGGCCTTATAGTTGTAATGATCCACTTCTCTAGCACTTAAACCAAGAATTTGCAATGTTTTTTTGCTAACAGAAGGCTCAAGTACCAACAGTCATTCCTTTAAGCTATTTAGTTTCAAGAATGTCTGAAAAACACTTGTATCCTGATACCACACCCTGGACCTGAAGAAATCAGTCAATTCATGTGTACACATGACACTTTTACTTCTGATTTTACAGTGATTAGATTTCATTTCAATTCACTCCAGTCCTCAAGAGACTAGATTTCTACATAAACCACTGGTACTTTAGATGAAGCCATTCACCTCCAAAGCCCAAAGACTATGGGAAGAAATGAACTGTTGCTGTCTACTATTCACTTGCTTCAGTGATCAAAGTTGACATGGAAAACCCAAGAAGTCCTATGTTCGTTCTAACTGGCAAATACTTCTTTGAAGCAGCAAAGGACCGATTAGGGTGCCAGGCACCAACTAAGATGAAGTAAAGAACACTTTCATTGCCAAAGCCAAGTATTTAGGCAGTAATTCTGGTATCAGTTTCTCCATCTTCTAGATAAAGCCTTACTCATCTGCCTTTAGGAATACTTGGTTAGCTTTCACATTCCTATGTGACCATACCACAGTTCATTCATTCAACACGTACTTGGTGAACAGTGATTGTGGGATGTATCAAGGGGTTTACAACTTAACTGAAGTAATCCATGTAAGTTAACCAGTGTACAGGACTGGTTAACCACATAGTTAAGTGCCACATTACTGTCGTCAATTGCCAAACTAAAAAACTGAAAAATCTCAAAGTATGTTCAGATTTTATTTTCTTTTAAAAAAAACAGAAGACAAACCTTCTGCCTCTCAGCTTCCATCTCTACCACACCTAGTATCTGACTTGTTAGAAGTCTAAATTATCTCTGAAATCCTAACTGATCAGTCTTCAATCTGATAATCCTCCCTTTTCCCTTGGCTTTCACAAATCCTACTCCAGGTTCTCCACTTCTGACTTTTCCACTCCTAACACCCCACCCTGCCTCAATATGGCCACTTGCCAATCTCATTTACTTACACACACACACACACACCCCATACAAAGTAAGTCGATCTCCAGTGATCTATAACTCAGGGACCAAGAGCCAACAGTCAATTGACCAGTAGGTTATTACAAAGATCTTTTGAGGGAATCTCTTACACAACATGTTCAAGCTCAAAGTCATTTACTTTCCATTCCCCTCAAACTTGTTACTCAGCTCTATCAAGTACAGCATCACAATCACAACCCCAACAAAAAAACCTCAAATTTTAAACACATCCTGTCTCAGTTTACCTCAGAATGCTCTGCCAAAACATCTTTACTAGTTTGAAGTATCACCTCACTAGGACTACACACTATACTCTCTCCACAAGCCTAAAGAATAACAGCAGCCAAGATGTTTCCATAGCACCGCTTGGACTAATGCATTAATTATATCATGTGACCGTTGAGTATCCATAAATTTTGGTATTCACAGAGGGTCCTGAAACCAATCCCTTGCAGATATGGGGACAACTGTACTAAAGAACATTTTTACCACTCTAAGTATTTTTCTCCACCAGTTCTAGAAACTGATTTGTGTATCTCCATATATTATTGATGTCTACCAACCCAATGATATTAGTAAGAGATCCATGTTAATAGTAAAAGTTTTAAAACGCTTCAGGATTTGTTTTCTTGCCTTCTTTATGTAGTGTTCATGCTCTGCAGTTTCAAAGGAATGACAAAATAAAAGGGAAAACTTGGTTTAAAAAAAACACCTTGGTTTTTTTTTACTTGGTTTACAATCTACTCAGTTTACTCCCTCTGTTGAAACAAGGTGTTCTATTTAACTACCATATATAAGGTATCTTTTTACAAAGGCTTTAGTTTTTGCCATTAGAAATGTAAATGCAAATTTACTTGGAAGAGAAATGAGCCATTATCTGAGTCTTGGAAATCATTTCCATATTATTAATAGCCTACAATATTATCTACTTAATAAGAGAAAAAACTAACTCAGAAAATGCTGAAAAAATGACCTCTATCAGATAGATGTAGTTAATACTTTAAAGAAAAAACTTTACCTCTTCATACCCTTGAGCAATTTTGACAGAATGTTACTTCCAGACTATGTTTACAGGTTATATCAAACTACATATTTCTTCCCCTTTCCCCTGACCCAGGTTTTCTAATAAACTTACCTTCCAACATAGTCTTGATGGTCACAGATTGTTTTGCAATTTCAACATCAACTTCGAATATCTCTCCATCAGAGCTCTGCAACTTAATTGAAGGCATCTAAAAAAAAGGTATCATACCGAATTTGAAAAAGAGGTAATACTTCTATATGGCATTTCATCAACTGTAGCCTGTTAGAGCCCTTCCAACTCATTAACCATAAAATCCTAAGGACCTATAGTATATAACACTGTAAACACTCTGATTATTCACAGGCTAGCACACAAAGGTAGAAACCTTTTTTCTAAGTATAACTCCTAGGTACAGAAGCTTTTCACACCTGCTCTCACTGGTTTAAGATTTAGAATAAATAATTTATAATTCTGATGCAAAATACATCTAAAATGGACTTACTGACTCTGCCTTTCTGCTCTCACTGACTACCCCTATTTGAATAGTTAACTGCCACTATTAACCACCTGCACACCTGAGATCAGATCAGATCAGATCAGTCACTCAGTCATGTCCGACTCTTTGCGACCCCATGAATCGCAGCACGCCAGGCCTCCCTGTCCATCACCAACTCCCGGAGTTCACTGAGACTCAAGTCCATCGAGTCAGTGATGCCATCCAGCCATCTCATCCTCTGTCATCCCCTTCTCCTCCTGCCCCCAATCCCTCCCAAAGCTACCAAATAAGATAGTAATTTTCCCAGCAGTGAGACTTGTCAGTGAAAAATGAGTTCAGATCTAAAGAGTAGATCAGGATATACTTATGTTTGGATCAATGCAAGACCATATACAAGTGAATATAATATTTAATGAGAAGATGTTGTCCTAATGACTTAAACATAATTAACTTAAATTTTCTTTTTATCTTTCATTATTACTGACTGTCCAGGTATCCCCAGTTTAAGATCTTCCAAAATCCTCAGAGTAATAACCTATTATTTGCTCCAAAAAAAATTTATTAACTCAACGTTAATTATGAGTCATTAGGAAAAGGACACCTCTTACATAAAATTAAACAATTCAAAAGAGCTGAATTCTGACAAAAATTTTTTTTAAAAAAAACCTCTTTAAAATTGAAACGTTCTAAGCGTCTAAGCCAGCAATTTCTTACCATCTTCAGATTTTTGGGTGAGTGGTTCAGGGAAGAGGGTAATGGCAGCAATACCTGACCCTAAAAATTCAAGACCTCTTTCAATTTCAAGTATAAATTTTTCAATCCTGTGACATCATTACAACTTAAAAACATAGAATTTGACACTGAAAACACCGATTGAACCTTTGTTAGGGTCCCAAGACTTAAAACCCATTAAAACAGTTAAAATATTCATTCTGCTTTCCCCAGATAAGTATCCCCATTTCCCAAAGAGACAAATTAGCACAAGGAAGCAAAAAGGTAAAGTTGTTTTAAAACAAGCCATTGAAATACCCAGCTCTCCCTCATCCATGGTTGGAGAGAATCAGATTTCATTTTTCATTTCACAAATATGTCTGTTTTCTCCATGTTGCTCAGTACCTGCCAATAATGCAGTTGTCAAGTTCCATGGGTAAAGACCCAGAGCAGAGGACCTTCTCTGTAACAAGGTGCTAACAAAAGGTATCCCCAAAAGAAGTATTTTAATGTGAGTTCAATTTCTAATTATGAAACATTCTTTGTTGTTTTTTTTTACTTTCCATGTACTGGAGTGAAAATTATTAGACAACCCCAAGTCCGGCAAAACAGCTGATAAAATTACGTTTAAGCATATTTCAAATGACTTTCGATAAACAGCAAGATCTGCTTACTCACAGTCAAATTCGTGTATTAGGTTACTTTTAAAGGAGTTGAGATCTTACTCAACAGCAAGGAAGCAATCGCTTAATCTGTAATTCGATGCCCTTTGTAACACTAAACTTGATACTCAAATAAATTTTTTTAGGGTCAAACATCTGGAATTCAGAGCAAAATTTAATAATGGATGAAATTTTGTTTGAAATGCTTTCAAGACTATTCCTTCAATTCCTTATGCTCCGGTATTTGTAAATTAAATCACCCTCTATGAGGTAGGTTTTATAGAGGAAAAAGAGGGAAAAGCCTGTTTTAAGTGACTCGAAATTCTAACACCTTTTAGGGGGTAGAATGAAACCTGCATTGCTCTATAACACAGAAACCTTCTACTATAATAAGGCTCTGATGAAAAAAATTCATGACCCCAAATCTAAGCGTGAAGTCTCCATTAAAAAGTGAACCAAAGCAGGGAATGAATATCCTTTCAAAAAAAAGCCAGGCACCTGGAGTTAACGCACCTAAAAAACCACACCACTATGACGATGGCATCTGCTATTACAACAACCGTTTCAGCAATCCCTAGCTGTGGTAAAACAGAAATATTCTGAAGGAGCAGGCGGCTCTCTGTCAAGATTCGGTCCCAGCAGTTAGGTAGGACCGGTGACTAGTGACGCCAGATACACAGGCGAGAAAGGATGTGAACCAAGAATCCAGCGTTCCCGGACTACCACTGCCACGCTCGCTCCGGACACCAAAACAATAAACATGGACACACGCCCACACTCACGACAACCCCTGGAACTCCATTAAAAGCCCCACCGCCACCCTCGCCCTGGGTCCTGGGGCCGGCAGGTTTACGGACAAGGGAGGCCCCCGGCCCCAGACTGGGCCTGCAGCCGAACACCGCGGCGGCTGATGGTCGCCCCGTGGAGAGGAGGCCCAATCCCAGGCTCGACTCGCACCTTCTCCCTCCCGCCCGCCGGGCACTCACCGGGGCGCCGTGAAGACGCGCGACTAGAGGCCGCCTCCTCGAGTCGAACCGAGGGGTGGGAGAACTGGGCCCGCTGGCACCTCCCGGAGAATGGGGGTCGACAACTGTTCCACCAGGCCTGAGGTGAGGCCAGGCCCAGGTGCCTCCCGCCTCCTCCTGGCCAAAGCCCTAACGGTATGACCACCAGCTCGCAACCCGCCCCTTCCAGCCCCGTCGGCGTCCACTTACGGTGGTAGGGCTCAAGGAGATGGCGGGCCGGAGGCTGAAGTGAGCAGGGCAACGTCGTCAAACAGCAACACTGAAAAGCGGAGAACAAGGCCACTACAGCGCGGTGGGGCGGCGCGGCGTCGGCCTTTATAGGAGCGGGCGCAGGCGCCGAGGACCCTGGGGCCCGTGACGTCACAGAACCGGCGGGGCTGGCCGGCGAGATCGCCTGACGGCAGGCGGAGGCCAACGGGACGGGCAAGGTGGAGACGCGGCTGGGCGAGGTCCGGCGGGCCTTGATTCTCACCCACTTCCTCGAAAGCTCGGCTCGCACTCCTCAAAACAGGAACGGCGAACTGGCTGCGGTAAATCACGGTCTGCAGGGGTCCTTCAGGCGGGGGTGTCCTAAACTGAATTAAAGACCCAGGTCTTGAAAAGCCTAAAAGCCACGGGCGTAGGGGAAGGAGGGGGAAGGGAGTGAACTGGGAGGAGAAGGGTGGGGATAGAGGTGGGGAAGGGGGGTTTGAGGGAGGAAGAGGTGTTCTTGGGTGGGTGATGTTTGGGAGGGGCTGTGACTCCCTTTCAGGGTAGGGAAACTGGGACTCAGAATGGAGCTGGCAGGCAGCGTTGTGAGATTCTGCTTAGGGCCTCCGTGCCCTCCCCTGAACCTAACATGAGTTACCTCACTCTTCACAATAATCCATATGGTGAAATATCGTTATTCCCTTTTTTATTTGTGAGGGAACAGGTTCAGAACGAGGCAGTGCAAGGAGTTTTTGATACTCTTAACCCGTATTTCCTGCCAAGGACTTCTGAAGAGGCCTCTAGTCCAAAATAACCAGGGAGAGCCCAAGTCTAGAGTGGAGGTCTCAACCGGTGAACATCCGTTCTGCATAAGTGTATTGAGCCTGGGGCGGGAGTTGGGGGGTGGGGGCGAGGACTGGGGAAGAGCTCTGCAGCAAACTAGGCAGCCAGAGTCCAACCCGCTCTGAACACTTGTGTGGGATGCTCCCTGATAATTTTGCTTTGGATGAACCCAACCCTTAAGACACGACTGAGCGACTGAACTGAACTGAACTGAACCCATAAGGGAAAGGGATAAGTCTGAAAATTCCCACACCCACCCTCGCCAGTCAGGGACTTTGACCCTACCCTGCTCTGCCTAGGGAACAACAGCCACCCCACCCCAGGAGACAAGGCGCCAGCTCACCTAACCAACAAGCACGTGACTGGTATTCTTGACGCCAAAGAGACAAAAGACACTTCCACACAGGGGCCCCTAAAGAAAGCAGAGGCCCACAGCTCTTGTGGGATGGGACTGGGCAGGGAGGCCAAGCAGCTCCTTGGGTTACCAGGTCTTTGTCTGCAAGCTGTGGTATCCAGTGTCTGCCAGGTGCCACAGCTGATGACAGGAAGATCAAAGGACCTGCAGGCCTCATACTTTTTTTATCACAGCACAACCCTGCCCTCACTAGCTCCAGTTTCTGGTCTCCTAGTCAAGGCCCACTGGAGTCCCTTTGCTCCCCTGCTTACGGCATACCAGGTGGCACCGGCTAGTCTTGTTGAGCATACTAATCAGTGCCAATCACACATCTAATCTGAAGATCCCACACAGGGCCTGGCATAAAGTAAGAGTATGCTTTTTCCAAGTATGTCTGTGCTCCCTCAGCATTAGAATCACAAAGAGAATCTTTTTTTTTAAATTTTTTGTGATGTACACCATTGTTAAAGTCTTTATTGAATTTGTTACAGTATTGTTTCTATTTTGGCTTTTTGGCCGGAGACATGTGGTATTTTAGCTCCCTGACCAGGGACGCTCCCTTTGCATTGGAAGGTGAAGTCTTAACCAGGGAACTCCCTGAAAGTCTTGTTTTTTAAATGCAGATCTTATTACTCTTACAGCTATCCTTGCATAGATTATCTCAGGAAAGATAAACAAGTAGTTGTTTGCCTCAGGGGAGGGGAACTAGGTGAAGAGAGAAGATCCATATAAATCCATATAAATGTATGACATATTCAAAATTTTCTTTAC
Organism: Bos indicus; assembly: GCF_029378745.1. NCBI lineage: Eukaryota > Metazoa > Chordata > Mammalia > Artiodactyla > Bovidae > Bos > Bos indicus. Next base: position 45,516,141 of record NC_091766.1, read on the forward strand.
TTCAAAAAAATTGGCATCAGGTCAAGAAAAATGAGGATTCCTGGGTCCAGTCTTGATCTAATGAATCAGACTCCCTGGGGGCAGGTTTTTCTGCCTTTGAACAAGTTCTCTCAAGTGATTCTTAAAGGGTAAGTTGAGAAACCACTATGGTAGGAACTCAGTGATGAAGCACTGCTAAGAAGGGGCCAGCAGTGTCTGTCAAGGGTGACTCATTTAGCTTCACATTTTCTGAATCAACCTTACCCTCCACTCAGGAGAGATAAGACAGTTGCAGGACTGTGAGCTACAGGCTGGGGAACACGAATTTCCACTCATTTATACATAATCACTGGAGAAGGAAATGACAGTCCACTCCAGTATTCTTGCCTGGAGAATCCCATGGACAGAGAAGCCTGATGAGCTGCAGTCCATAGGGTTGCATAGAGTCGGACACGACTAAAGCAACTTAGCACATATACATAATCACCAGATCAGAAAGGACTGGCCTCCACACAGTCCCCTTGGAATATGGGGGTGTGAGGCGGAGTTCTGCTGATTCCACAGTGGCATCGAGAAGGCTGAAGTCTCATGCTTACTTCAATTACTCCACACACCATGTGATCAAAAAGGATCTTTGAAGGAGAAAGGACTTTTCCAGTGTCACAAAGCTACTGCAGAGCAGGGCTGAGGTTCCAGCACCAGCTATGCTTCTGTAACCAGATATTGAATTTTAGCCCCATCCTCAAATGCCAGGAATATTTTCTGATTAACCATACCCAGCATATTATACCTCCAGGGAAGCTAAAGCCCTGGGATTCAAACAGTCCAGGTGGGAAAATCTGGTTTTTATGGTGAATTCATTTCTAGAGATGATCTCCTTTTGTAAATAGAGTTTCACTGCTGAAAAGGGTTGACAGCATTCCTATGAAGACCTGCCCTCTCAGTGGATCTAAAATCAGATTTTCCTGCCCAGAATTCAATCACATTCCCTTTCTCAGACAACTACCTATAGCCCATAGGACAGCATGTAAGCTAAGAAGTAACACAGTCTTCATGGTCAGAGATCCACTGGCTGTACTCTCCTGCTGTGTCAACTTTCTCAGTCTTGCTCTCCTGATAGAGTGGTGAGCACAGCCACTGTTGACTGTTATGTAACCTTAGGCAAGTTATTTCACCTCTCTAAGCCTCACATTCCTCTGCTTAGCCCCTCCTTCTTCCCTGTTGTCAAACTCTTAAGTCTTCCATCTAAAATCACCTAAAATAAGACTTCCTTATTACTCCTGTGGAGAGAGTGCTGAATGCAAAGAAAAAAAGAGTGAAATTCTTGGATCTTGATTTGCAAAATGGACTCTTGAAACCCAAAGCTGTTTAGAGCAAGAAAATTCTTTTAGAGCAGTGAAAATCCAAGAGGCTGAAGGACTCATATTTTACATCAGCAATAGCAGAGTCAGGAAGAAGGTATGATAATACCAGAGTCAGTTTTCCAAAAGAATGGGGGTGGGGAAAAATTATATCAAAGAGAGCATTACAGTTAGCTACTGGGGTGGGTCTCTGAGAAGAGACTCTCTCATTTCCTCCCCCAATCCCCTCTACCCAGGGATAAGGGGAGAATAGGACCCCCAAAAAAGTTTTGGGAGCTCTGAGAGTGAAGAGAATCTGTGCTTGGTCTGTAAGTTGCTCAAAGAGGGCCTAGATAGGCAGACAGTAGGTTGTGGGATGTAATAAACAGAACCAAATGAACCTAGAAGAATCTGGACAATCCAAGCCAGAGACCATGGACAAACATAGACATCTGTGGGCACAGTAGAAATCAAGGATGACAGTTCACAGCTAGTAGAGGTCAAGTCTACCTGCCTCGATGAGCAGTTGAAGATGGATGTTGACCAAGGACCAGGCAATCTCCAGCCCCCTCAACTCCCACTCCATGCCATGATCACATAAGCTCAGGATATAGTTGTGACCCTGGATAGAAGAAGAGGGACAAAACCCTCAACTTGACTGAGCACACCCCTGAAATGACTGAATGATCATACAACCGTCTGAAATGAACAGGTTATATTTTTGCTGTCAAATGGAAGTAGGTACTATAGAAAGTAATGAGAGCCATCAGCCTTCCCTGGTGGCTCAGTGGCAAAGAATTCTCTTGCCAATGCAGGAGACGTGGGTTCAATCCCTGGTACAGGAAGATGCCACATGCTGCAGAACAAAAAAGCCCATGCACCACAACTATTAGGCCTGTGCTCTAGAGCCCGAGAGCCGCAACTACTGAGCTCATTAGCCACAATTACTGAAGCCAGAGTGGCCTAGAGCCCATGCTCCACAAAAAAGTCACTTCAATGAGGAACCCACACACTAAAACTAGAGAGTAGCCCCCATTCGCCACAACTAGAGAAAATCCAGAGCAGCAACAAAGACCCAGCGCAGCCAAAAATAAATAAATAAATAAAATTATATGTAAAAAAGAGACCTATCATTTTGGCACACCCAAATTTTCTGACAAAATCTCATACAGCCAGGGTGCACAGGAATCATATAGATCCGCTGCTGCCCACTTGCTCTTCACATTCTGTGTGATCTGGGTGGGCTATGTGGCTTCCCTTCTAGCCTCAGTTTCGATGTCTGTAGAATGGGGCTTTTGGTAATACCTACCTCACAGAATTTTTATGAAACTTATTTCAATCACTAGAATGGCTAAGCATGAATGATAATACCAAGTATTACCAAGGATGTGGAACAAATGGAACTCTCACACATTGCTGGTGGGAGTACCAATTGCTATATTTCAGAAAATTGACAACATCTACTAAAACTAAACATGCATATACCTAGTGGCTCAGTAATCCCAATTCTGGACTAATCTGCAACACGAATAAGTCCTCATGTCCATCAAAAGATATGTTTAGGAATGTTCCCAGTAACTTTTAAGAGGAAAAAAATAGAAATAATAAATCCAACAACTGTTAAATGAAAAAATAAATTGTTATATCTTTGTACAATGGAACACTAAACAGCAATGAAAAAGAAACCTCTTATATAACCATGGATGTATCTCACAATGTTGACCAAAAGAAGGTAGACACAGGAGTACTTATTTTATGAGTCCACTGAAATTAAGACCAAAAACAGGCAAACACTAACGTTGGTGAGAGAAGATAGAATAATAGTTCCCTTTGCCAGGAAAAGCAGGTACTGATGAGGGAAGCTCTGGGATGCTGGCAGTTACCTAACTTGATTCAGGTGGTAGTTTCATAGGTGTATGCACATATAAAAATTTACTGAGCTATAATCATATTTGTGTATTGTATACAAGTCATAACAATTTAAAAGTTGGGGGGGGGGCGGTATATGAAAATGGATGTTGTGTGCTTAGCATGGATCCAGAGTCAAGTCCAAATGGAACTTCAAGCCCCTGTAGCCTCCCCTTCAGGGCTTCCCAGATCGCTCAAGTGGTAAAGAATCTGCATAAAGAGTACAGGAGACTCAGAAGATGTGGGTTCCACCCCTGGGTCAGGAAGACTGCCTGAAGCAGGAAGTGGCAACCCATTCCAGTATTCCTGCCTGGAAAATTCCATGGACAGAGGAGCCTAGTGGGCTACAGTCCATGGAGTAAAAGTCGGACATGACTGAGTGACTGAGCACACATGCCCACAGCCTGTCCTTCACGTGGTACCCAACCTTCCACAACCCAGTCTGCAAAAGTACTGAAAAACAATGGGAAGGAAAGTGGGAAGTTTTGCAAGGCCCCTGTGTCTCATCTGCCCAGGGTGGAAGTATCTAACTGAGGCCTTAGGCAACACTATGGGAACGGCCACTAGTCGGCTTCCTTGATTCTATTACAGCCAATCCATGCGCTGGGTCTCCCCTGGAGGGCTATGGACCCACCCGCTGGAAGTTGCCGTGGAAGCTCTCAGTAGAAGGGCATCCAACTTAAACGGTACAGGAGAAAATGTCCTGATCCATATTTGTACCAAGTACCATCACAGAGCTGTGGGCACAGGCTCGACTGGAGGACTATCAAGCCAGAGTGGGCCTGCCCATAAGACTGAGATGGATTATGAAAATTGTCCCAGCCACTCAGCAGACAAGCGGGGAGGTGAGATTTGAACCTAGGTTTGGCTGACTCACTGCAGAAAAATCAAGGTTTCCCAGAAGAACACAGGTTCTTCTCTGTTCCACTCTCTCTCCCGGAAGGAAAGTTTATGGGAACATGTAGGTGCCCCTGTGGGCTCAGAGTGGGCAGACTGTACCCTGTGAAGGCAGGGACAGGTATAGGGTTGCCCTACAGGCTGGTCTTGCATTTCATGTGAAGATGGGTACAATAAAGGACAGAAAATGTATGGACCTAACAGAAGCAGAAGATATTAAGAAGAGGTGGCAAGAATATACAGAAGAACTATATAAGAAAGATCTTAATGACCCAGATAACAATGATAGTGTGATCACTCACCTAGAGCCACACATCCTGGAGCAAGAAGTCAAGTGGTCCTTGGGAAGCATCACTACGAACAAAGCTTGTGGAGGTGATGGAATTCCAGCTGATCTATTTCAAATCCTAAAAGATGATGCTGTGAAAGTGGTGCATTCAGTATGCCACCAAATTCAGAAAACTCAGCAGTGGCCATAGGACTAGAAAGGTCAGTTTTCATGCCAATCCCAAAGAAAGGCAATGCCAAAAAATGTTCACACTACCGCACAATTGCACTCATCTCACACTCTAGCAAAGTAATACTCAAAATTCTCCAACCTAGGCTTCAAAAGTACGTGAACAGAGAACTTCCAGATGTTGAAGCTGGATTCAGAAAAGGTCAAAGAACGAGAAATCAAATTGTCAACATCCATTGTATCACGACCCAGATAATCACGATGGTGTGATCACTGACCTACAGCCAGACATCCTGGAATGTGAAGTCAAGTGGGCCTTAGAAAGCATCACTACGAACAAAGCTAGTGGAGGTGATGGAATTCCAGTTGAGCTATTCCAAATCCTGAAAGATGATGCTGTGAAAGTGCTGCACTCAATATGCCAGCAAATTTGGAAAACTCAGCAGTGGCCACAGGACTGGAAAAGGTCAGTTTTCATTCCAATCCCAAAGAAAGGCAATGCCAAAGAATGCTCAAACTACCGCACAATTGCACTCATCTCACACGCTAGTAAAGTAACACTCAAAATTCTCCAAGCCAGGCTTCAGCAATATGTGAACTGTGAACTTCCTGATGTTCAAGCTGGTTTTAGAAAAGGCAGAGGAACCAGAGATCAAATTGCCAACATCTGCTGGATCATGGAAAAAGCAAGAGAGTTCCAGAAAAACATCTATTTCTGCTTTATTGACTATGCCAAAGCCTTTGACTGTGTGGATCACAATAAACTGTGGAAAATTCTTCAAGAGATGGGAATACCAGACCACCTGACCTGCCTCTTGAGAAATCTGTATGCAGGTCAGGAAGCAACAGTTAGAACTGGACATGGAAGAACAGACTGGTTCCAAATAGGAAAAGGACTTCGTCAAGATTGTATATTGTCACCCTGTTTATTTAACTTATATGCAGAGTACATCATGAGAAACGCTGGACTGGAAGAAACACAAGCTGGAATCAAGATTGCCAGGAGAAATATCAACAACCTCAGATATGCAGATGACACCACCCTTATGGCAGAAAGTGAGATCAGATCAGATCAGTCGCTCAGTCGTGTCCGACTCTTTGCAACCCCAGGAATCGTAGCACGCCAGGCCTCCCTGTCCATCACCAACTCCCAGAGTTCACTCAGACTCACGTCCATCGAGTCAGTGATGCCATCCAGCCATCTCATCCTCTGTCATCCCCTTCTCCTCCTGCCCCCAATCCCTCCCAGCATCAGAGTCTTTTCCAATGAGTCAACTCTTCGCATGAGGTGGCCAAAGTACTGGAGTTTCAGCTTTAGCATCATTTCTTCCAAAGATATCCCAGGGCTGATCTCCTTCAGAATGGACTGGTTGGATCTTCTTGCAGTCCAAGACTCTCAAGAGTCTTCTCCAACACCACAGTTCAAAAGCATCAATTCTTCAGTGCTCAGCCTTCTTCACAGTCCAACTCTCACATCCATACATGACCACAGGAAAAACCATAGCCTTGACTAGATGGACCTTTGTTGGCCAAGTAATGTCTCTGCTTTTGAACATGCTATCTAGGTTGGTCATAACTTTCCTTCCAAGGAGTAAGTGTCTTTTAATTTCATGGCTGCAGTCACCATCTGCAGTGATTTTGGAGCCCAGAAAAATAAAGTCTGACACTGTTTCCACTGTTTCCCCATCTATTTCCCATGAAGTGGTGGGACCGGATGCCGTGATCTTCATTTTCTGAATGTTGAGCTTTAAGCCAACTTTTTCACTCTCCACTTTCACTTTCATCAAGAGGCTTTTGAGTTCCTCTTCACTCTCTGCCATAATGGTGGTGTCATCTGCATATCTGAGGTTATTGATATTTCTCCCGGCAATCTTGATTCCAGCTTGTGTTTCTTCCAGTCCAGCGTTTCTCATGATGTACTCTGCATATAAGTTAAATAAACAGGGTGACAATATACAATCTTGACGAAGTCCTTTTCCTATTTGGAACCAGTCTGTTATTCCATGTCCAGTTCTAACTGTTGCTTCCTGACCTGCATACAGATTTCTCAAGAGGCAGGTCAGGTGGTCTGGTATTCCCATCTCTAAGAATTTTCCACAGTTTATTGTGATCCACACAGTCAAAGGCTTTGGCATAGTCAATAAAGCAGAAATAGATGTTTTTCTGGAACTCTCTTGCTTTTTCCATGATCCAGCAGATGTTGGCAATTTGATCTCTGGTTCCTCTGCCTTTTCTAAAACCAGCTTGAACATCAGGAAGTTCACAGTTCACATATTGCTGAAGCCTGGCTTGGAGAATTTTGAGTGTTACTTTACTAGCGTGTGAGATGAGTGCAATTGTGCGGTAGTTTGAGCATTCTTTGGCATTGCCTTTCTTTGGGATTGGAATGAAAACTGACCTTTTCCAGTCCTGTGGCCACTGCTGAGTTTTCCAAATTTGCTGGCATATTGAGTGCAGCACTTTCACAGCATCATCTTTCAGGATTTGGAATAGCTCAACTGGAATTCCATCACCTCCACTAGCTTTGTTCGTAGTGATGCTTTCTAAGGCCCACTTGACTTCACATTCCAGGATGTCTGGCTGTAGGTCAGTGATCACATCATCGTGATTGTCTGGGTCGTGAAGATCTTTTTTGTACAGTTCTTCTCTGTATTCTTGCCATCTCTTCTTAATATCTTCTGCTTTTGTTAGGTCCATACCATTTCTGTCCTTTATCGAGCTCATCTTTGCATGAAATGTTCCTTTGGTATCTCTGATTTTCTTGAAGAGATCCCTAGTCTTTCCCATTCTGTTGTTTTCCTCTATTTCTTTGCAGTGATCGCTGAAGAAGGCTTTCTTATCTCTTCTTGCTATTCTTTGGAACTCTGCATTCAGATGTTTATATCTTTCCTTTTCTCCTTTGCTTTTTGCTTCTCTTCTTTTCACAGCTATTTGTAAGGCCTCCCCAGACAGCCATTTTGCTTTTTTGCATTTCTTTTCCATGGGAATGGTCTTGATCCCTGTCTCCTGTACAGTGTCACGAACCTCATTCCATAGTTCATCAGGCACTCTATCAGATCTAGGCCCTTAAATCTATTTCTCATTTCCACTGTATAATCATAAGGGATTTGATTTAGGTCATACCTGAATGGTCTAGTGGTTTTCCCTGGCAGAAAGTGAAGAGGAACTCAAAAGCCTCTTGATGAAAGTGAAAGTGGAGAGTGAAAAAGTTGGCTTAAAGCTCAACATTCAGAAAATGAAGATCATGGCATCCGGTCCCACCACTTCATGGGAAATAGATGGGGAAACAGTGGAAACAGTGTCAGACTTTATTTTTCTGGGCTCCAAAATCACTGCAGATGGTGACTGCAGCCATGAAATTAAAAGACGCTTACTCCTTGGAAGGAAAGTTATGACCAACCTAGATAGCATGTTCAAAAGCAGAGACATTACTTTGCCAACAAAAGTCTATATAGTTAAAGCTATGATTTTACCAGTAGTTATGTATGGATGTGAGAGTTGGACCGTAAAGAAGGCTGAGCACCGAAGAATTGATGTATTTGAACTGTAGTGCTGGAGAAGACTCTTGAGAGTTCCTTGGACAGTAAGGAGATCAAACCAATCAATCCTAAAGGAAATCAATCCTGAAAACTCATTGGAAGGACAGATGCTGAAGCTGAAGCTCTGATACTTTGACCATCTGATGCAAAGAGCTGATACAGTAGAAAAGAACCTGATGCCGGGAAAGATTGAAGGCAGGAGAAGAAGTGGACGCCAGAGGACCAAATGGTTGGATGTCATTAGCGACTCAGTGGACATGAGTTCTGGGAGATGGTGAAGGACAGGGAAGCCTGGCGTGCTGCAGTCCATGGTGTCACAAAGAGTTGGACACAACTGAGCAACTGAACAACAACAACAGGCTGGTCTTGAATCCCCAAGAACTGCCAACACCGACTAGATTTAGGCAGCAGATAGTGCCTGAGGGCCCAGATGGCTGTCCAAGGGGAGCATCTTTACTGAGCCTTTCCCCTCCAAGTTTTGTCCTCTTTGCCCTGCCCTCTCTCCCCTCTGGACCCAGAATCCTGTCCAGATCCCTGGTCTGACTACTAGAGCATGAATGCTGGGACAGCTTTTTCACACACACTGTGGTTGTTCCAGTCCTGTGGACCACAGTGTCAGTCTGTGAAATCGAATTCACACACAGCAAGTCCTGGCAGCAGGAGTCAACTAGGCTCAGTCAGGAGCAGGGCAGTGCAGGGCATCAAAGTTTCTTATGCAAATGACAAAACTATGACAGGCATGACCTACAGACTCCAGCTGTGTCTTCCCATTGTTTGCCTATGTGGGGGATCAGAAGACCCCAGTACCAGCATAGAATCTGGAGCCAGCTGACTGGGACAGAGACTACCAGACAGAGCAATCTGTCTGAAAGGCTTGCAGCCTAGCCTGCTAGCTGTTGGCCTGTGGAGCTCCAGCCCAGGCCCTGAGATGCTGAGCATTCTATGAGCCAGACTCAGGAAGACATCAGTGAAGTGAAGGCAAGTGTGGTTTGATTAGGTCCTACAAGGCAGGTGTCAGTTTGTGACTACTGAATGCCCAGGCAGAAAGGCCAATCAGCCAAGAGGCCACTGAGTGTCAAGGATTTCCGCAAGAGAATCTGTGACTAGTGACCCACTAACTGGCCCAGAAAACTGCCAGTGTATGGACTGTGTCAGTTCTTCAATGAGTATTTATCTCATACTCTGTAGCTTCTGCTGTACCCCACCATGTTAGAGGCAGTGGTAAACAAGAAGACTTCTGACACCAGGGAGTCTATCTTCTAATGTGACAAGCACAAATAAGGGACTGTTAAGCAGATAAGCACCATGAAGAAAATAAGAGCTGAAGTAGGGGAGAGGGGGTGGAATTGATGCTTTTGAACTGTGGTGTGGGAGAAGACTCTTGAGAGTCCCTTGGACTGCAAGGAGATCCAACCAGTCCATCCTAAAGGAGATCAGTCCTGAATATTCATTGGAAGGACTGATGTTGAAGCTGAAACTCTAATATTTTGGCCACCTGATGTTGACTCATTTGAAAAGACCCTGATGCTGGGAAAGATTGAAGGTGGATGAGATGGTTGGATGGCATCACTGAGTCAATGGACACGAGTTTGAGTAAACTCTGGGAGTTGGTGATGGACAGGGAGGCCTGGCGTGCTGCAGTCCATGGGGTTGCAAAGAGTCAGACACGACTGAGTGACTGAACTGAATTGAGTAAAGTGAAAGTGAAGTCGCTCAGTCGTGTCTGATTCTTTTCGACCCCATGGACTGTAGCCCATTAGGCTCCTCTGTCCATGGGATTTTCCAAGCAAGGGTACTAGAGTGGGTTGCCATTTCCTTCTCCAACTGAGTAAAGGTGGAAGAATAAATTATTTCCAGGAAACTGTTTAGATCACTTGCTTCAAATGTAAGAAACTGGAATTTAATATTCAGAAAAATATCTGCTGTTCTTGGCAGTATGTAAGTAATCTTAATAAAGTTAATCATTTCAGCAAAGTGGTGTACTGAGAAGAGAATATAATATGAAAATAATAGATAACATTTCTTTCAAGGAGCTTTGCTAAGAAGAGTAGAGAAAAAGAGTAGACACTTATGGGGGCTATGAGGTGAAAGGAGTTTGCTTTTAGGATTGAAGATAATGGGCCATGTTTGTTTATGCTGCTGAGAATAATCCAATTGAGGAAATTAAAATTAGAGATAAGCTGATGGAGCTGGTGGCAGGAGGAAGGAAAGAGATCTTGTCTGATTATACTGTGCTGGTGTTAACAGGCAAGGTCATCAGAGTTCTGGAGGGAAGGTGCTGGCAATCTGTGTCAGTCCTGATGACTGAGAAGAAATCTCAGGAAGTGAAGGGGATCCTCTGGCGGTAACTACAGTCCCTTTGACATCTGTATGAGTCCCTACAGTATAGTTGTGTCAGTTTCCCTAGCCATGTTCTGCTTGGTCAGGTTCAGCCACAGGCTCTGGTCAGAAAATCCCATGCTAGATTATAACAGGTTATCATTCAGCAGCTTCTGTCCTGCTGCCCCCAACCTCTCTGTCCCAGCAGGTGAAGACAAAAATCTCTGGGGATATTCAGTTCAGTTCAGCCACTCAGCCATGTCCGAGTCTTTGCAACCCCATGGACTGCAGCATGCCAGGCTTCTCTGCCCATCACCAACTCCTGGAGCTTGCTCAAACTCATGTCCATCGAGGTGATGATGCCATCCAGCCATCTCATCCTCTGTAGTCCCCCTTCTCCTCCCGCCTTCAATCTTTCCCAGCATCAGGGTCCTTTTCAATGAGTAGTTCTACACATCAGGTGGTTAAAGTATTGGAGCTTCAGCTTCAGCATTAGTCCTTCCAGTGAATATTCAGGACTGATTTCCTTTAGGACTGACTGGTTTAATCTCCTTGCAGATGGGGATGTTGCTGCTACCCAAATCTTGGCTCTTGGTGCACAGAAATAGAGAGACAGAGTCTTGGAGGAGAAGGAAAAAGTGGATTTATTTATTTGCCAGGCAAAGGGGAAAACACTAGGGTAGAACCTCAAGAACTGTGCCATCCCAAACCCCCACCCCAGGAATAAGGAAAGGTTACATAGTCTGGTAGGGTTATGTGATAAGGATCAAGGGAATAACAGTCTGGCATTCTCTTCTACAAAATTTAAAAGGGTGGGTGGGGTTTCTGACAAGACTGGGGTGTTAGGGTGGAGGGTTTTAGCTGGTCAGGTCTCCTAATCAGGTGGTTTTGTGGCTGCTCCTCTCTTGATCTTTGCCTATATGGACAAAAGTCCCTATAGTCAAATCTATGGGTTTTCCCTGGTGGCTCAGATGGTAAAGAAGCTGCCTGTAATGTGGGAGACCTGGGTTCCATCCCTGGGTTGGGAAGATCCCCTGGAGGATGGCGTGGAAACCCACTCCAGTATTCTTGTCTGGAGAATCCCCATGGACAGAGAAGCCTGGCAGGCTACAGACCATGGGGTCACAAAGAGTCAGACACGACTGAGTGACTTTTCACTTTCTTGGGTTTTCCAGTAGTCATGTATGTGGATTTGAGAGTGGGACCATAAAGAAAGCTGAGCATCAAAGAATTTATGCTTTTGAACTGTGGTGTTGGAGAAGACTCTTGAGAGTCCCTTGGACAGCAAGGAGATCAAACCAGTCAATCCTAAAGGAAATCTATCCTGAATATTCATTGGAAGGACTGGTGCTGAAGCTCCAATTCTTTGGCCACCCGATGCTAAGAGCTGACTCATTAGAAAAGACCCTGATGCTGGGGAAGATTGAATGCAGAAGGAGAAGGGGACAACAGAGGATGAGATGGTTGGATGGCATCACCAACTCAGTGGACATGAGTTTGAGCAAGCTCTGGGAGATGGTGAAGGACAGGGAAGCCTGGCATGCTGCAGTCCATGTGGTCATAAAGAGTTGGTCACAACTGAGCGATTAAATAACAACCACCTCCCTTGATTAGGAACTGTTTGAATCTGCTCTTTGGAACTCAGGGAATATCATGCAGGCTGGAGTCTTGCCTATAAGAAATAGGGGATAAAAAGGCAGGTGCATAGTGGTCCGTCTAGTCAAGACTATGGTTTTTCCAGTGGTCATGTATGGATGTGAGAGTTGGACTGTAAAGAAAGCTGAGCGCCAAAGAATTGATGCTTTTGAACTTTGGTGTTGGGGAAGACTCTTGAGAGTCTCTTGGACTGCAAGGAGATCAACCAGTCAATCCTAAAGGAAATCAGTTCTGAATATTCATCAGAAGGACTGAAGCTAAAGCTGAAACTCCAATACTTTGACCACCTGATGCGAAGAACCAACTCAATGGAAAAGACCCTGATGCTGGGAAAGATTGAAGGCAGGAGGAGAAGGGGACGACAGAGGATGAGATGGTTGGACGGCATCACCGAGGCAATGGACCTGAGTTTGAGTAGGCTCCAGGAGTTGGTGATAGACAGGGAAGCCTGGCATGCTGCAGCCCATGGGGTCGCAAAGAGTCAGACACGACTGAGCTACTGAACTGAACGGAAATGAATAATACCTGGCACCTAACAGGTGGCTCAGTAAGTAGTTGCTGAATGAGTGTTTAAATCTCTTTGCCCTTTCAAAGTCTGTTATATTTTAAGAAGCTCCTGGCTAACAAAAGAGAAGTATCTAATGAAGAAACTTCAAAGCTACAGTTATGCAGGACAACACACCAGCAATCAGGAGGCCTGCCTCAGTATACTCTCCACTTTCTTCACCATCCAGTTGTCTTATGAGGAAAGGACACAGCCTTGTGCTGCAATGACATCAAAATGGTTCCCAAGTCCCCCATCCCCAGGCCATCCTGTCACTTGTCTGTGATACTCCTACTTCTCATCTCCCCTTTGGACAAGTATCTCTTTCCTGTGCTTCAAGACTTGGGGAGCCTTGAAATTCTCTTATAAACAAGAGCATTAATAAAGAACAAGGCTTGCAATGCTGGGAGTCAGTAAACCCTAGAGACATAGGCTTTTAAATATAAGTTGGTTCCTGCTGACCAGTCCAATAATAGGACTTAGGATTCAGGTGTGAATGTATCCATCCAGCTACCATCTCCCCTCCTGCACTCCTCCACCAGAAACCCAGATGACAGCCAAAGCAGAGCCTTGATTCTGCTAAGAGCAGGAGAGATTTTATGTATGCACAAGAGGTAGGTACAGAACCCCATACTGGGGTGCCCAACTGTCCCAGTTCTCAAACTGAAAGCTCTGCTTCCTGGGAAATTCTCAAGGGCTTCACAAACACCCTATGTTGGAACTGTGCCCAACTATTACCATATTCAAACATCTTAAAATAAATATTTTAAAAAAACAACAGAACAAACACCTTGTGAATTAACTTAATTTTGCCTCCCTGTTTAAAACTTAGCTACATCAAAGGCCCAGCATACGTTCACCAGCTCACTATTGTTACTTGTGAAATAACTGGAAGTGCATGCAGTTGGCACAATATCCAAGATGTTAAAACCTGGATAATGTGCTAAACCAAAGCAGTGTACCGAAGTGTCCGTGACCATTTGTTTGAAAAGGGCCAGGAGTAACACAGAATACTATGTGCAAACTCCAGGAGATGATGAAGGACAATTGTAAAGCAAACCCAAGTTACTCCCAGGGAAGCAATTTACTTTTCATGATTATCATGAGGGATATAGCATGACCATCATACAAAAGGCACATGCTGGTATGTATGCTTGTGGAGGTATCTAGAATCATTAAAAGAACCTCACAGGATGTAAGGTGGGCGAGATTTTTGTATACATCTTTACTGCTTGAATTTACTATGAGTATTAAAATATCAACTAAGTTAATGGTCTTCAGAAAGGAGAGGTTGTTAAGTGATGAAAAGCAAGCAGAAGCTTCCACTTACTCTCCTTGTTAAAGCCTAAACAACTGACTAGTTTCCAACGGTCCTGTACAAAATACCAGATGTTTAATTAAAGAGTATAGAATACCAGGATCATTTCGGTATGATCAAAAATGAATTTGGGCTAACAGAGAGAAAAGTAAATTATCACACTTAGATAGAATGCAACAGAATGGGGTGGGGTGAGGAAGTTGTGAACAGGTGGAGCACAGAACATATTTGGGGCAGTGAGAGCACTGCATACTACAATAGTGGATGCAAAATCACTGCAGATGGTGACTACAGCCATGAAAAGATGCTTGCTCCTTGGAAGGAAAGCTATGACAAACTTAGACAAAATATTAATAAAAAAGTAAAAAGCAGACACATCACTTTGCTGACAAAGGTCCATCTAGTCAAAGCTATCATTTTTCCAGTAGTTATGTATGGACATGAGAGTTGGACCATAAAGAAGGCTGAACACTGAAGAACTGATGTATTCGAACTGTGGCGTGGGAGAAGACTCTTGAGAGTTCCTTGGACAGCAAGGAGATCAAACCAGTCCATCCTAAAGGAAACCAATCCTGAATACTCATTAGAAGGACTGATGCTAAAGCTGAAGCTCCAATACTTTGGCCACTGATGCAAAGAGATGACTCATTGGAAAAGACCCTGATGCTGGAAAAGATAGAAGACAGGACAAGAAGGGGATGACAGAGGATGAGATAGTTAGATAGCATCATTAACTCAATGGACATGAACTTCAGCAAACTCCAGGAGATAGTGAAGGACAGGGAAGCCTGGCATGCTATAGTCCATGCATGCTAAGTCGCTTCAAGCATGTCTGACTCTTTGTGAGCCCATGAACTGTATGAGGCCTCCAGGCTCCTCTGTCTATGGGATTCTCCAGACAATATTGGAGTGGGTTGCTATGGCCTCCTCCAGGGGATCTTCCTGACCCAGGGATTGAACTTGTGTCTCTTATGCCTCCTGCATTGGCAGGTGGGTTTACTGTCAGGGAATGTTTAACAGGAGGATTCCTATGTGCTGTTTCTCACAAGTCCTTCATTTCTTTTTAAGCAGAACAGCATGCTGCTCCCAGGAACTGAGATCATTGTGTGAGACAAGCTTGAATCTGTTAGTAAACATTCTCTTTATGACAAAACTGCTTAGTCTCAATCCCCTTTCTTGAGATATGGATTGTCTCCTGACCTTGTGACCATTATTAATCCCTTGTTCCCTTGGTGACAGTGCTGTACATTTGGTTTTCTGATCTTTATCATTGTCGAAAGAAACTTCTTGTACCACAGCCTTTATATACTCACAGAGAAATCATTAAAGCACCTTTGCTCCATCAGAGTTTGGGTCCCCGTGTCTGTCTGTCTTTCTTTATCTCTCTCTCTCTCTCCTCAGCTGATTCTTTGGAGCACAGAAACCCGTCTTGCTCACTTTCCTGCCTGGGCTTCTAAGACTCTCTCAAGAAGGCGCCCGGTGCCTTTGTGAGAGACGCAAGTCGTGTGTCAAGGGCTTTATTGGTTTTCTGCGTAAACCAGGACTCTCTCCTTCACTTTCTTACCGCTGCCTCTGGACCGCCAGGTCCCAGTCCATTGAAGGACCCCAAAAGTTTACCACTAGCACCACCCTGGGGTCACAAAAAGTCGGACATGACTCAGCGACTGAATAACAAAAATTAAGCCATTCAGTTCAGTTGCTCAGTCCTGTCCAACTCGTTGTGATCCCCTGTTGCACGCCAGGCTTCCCTGTTCATCACCAACTTCCGGAGCTTGCGCAAACTCATGTCCATTGAGTTGGTGATGCCATCCAACCATCTCATCCTCTGTCATCCCCTTCTCCTCCTGCCTTCAATCTTTCCCAACATCAGGGTCTTTCCCAATGAGTCAATTTTCACGTCAGGTGGCCAAAGTATTGGAGTTTTAGCTTCAGCATCAGTCCTTACAATGAATATTCAGGACTAATTTCCTTTAGGATGGACTAGTTGGATCCTTGCTGTCCAAGGGACTCAAGAGTCTTCTCCAGCACCACAGTTCAAAAGCAGCAATTCTTTGGCATTCAGCTTTCTTTATAGTCCAAGTCTCACATCCATACGTGACCACTGGAAAAACCTTAGCTTTGACTAGATGGACCTTTGTTGGCAAAGTAATGTCTATGCTTTTTAATATGCTGTCTAGATTGGTCATATTTTTTCTTCCAAGGAGCAAGCATCTTTTAATTTCATGGCTGCAGTCACAACTGCAATGATTCTGGAGCCCAAGAAAAGAAGTCTCTCACTGTTCCCATTGTTTCCCTATCTATTTGCCATGAAGTGATGGGACCGTTTGCCATGATCTTAGGTTTTCTGAATGTTGAATTTTAAGCCAGCTTTTTACTCGCCTCTTTCACTTTCAGGAGGCTCTTTGGTTTCACTTTCTCCTATAGGGTGCTGTCATCTGCGTATCTGAGGTTATTGATATTTCTCCTGTCAATCTTGATTCCATTTTGTGCTTCTTTCAGCCGAGCATTTCACATGATGTACTCTGTGTATAAGTAAGTAAGGTGACAATATATAGCCTTGACGTACTTCTTTCCCAATTTGGAACCAGTCCATTGTTCCATGTCCAGTTCTAACTGTTGCTTCTTGACCTGCATACAGGTTTCTCAGGGAACAGGTAAGGTGGTCTGGTATTCCCATCTCTTTCAGAATTTTCCAGTTTGTTGTGATCCACACAGTCAAAGCCTTTAGAGTAGTCAATGAAACAAATGTTTTTCTGGAATTCTCTTGCTTTTTCTATGATCCAATGGATGTTGACAATTTGATCTCTGGTTCCTCTGCCTTTTCTAAATCCAGCTTGAACATCTGGAAATTCTTGGTTCACAAACTGTTGAAGCCTAGCTTGGAGACTTGACCATTACTTTGCTAGTGTGTGAGATGAGTGCAATTGTGTGGTAGTTTGAATGTTCTTTGGCATTGCCTTTCTTTGGGACTGGAATGAAAACTGACCTTTTCCAGTCCTGTGGCCACTGCTGAGGTTTCCAAATTTGCTGGCATATTGACTGCAGCACTTTCATAGCATCATCTTTTAGGATTTGAAATAGCTAAGCTGGAATTCCATCACCTCCACTAGGTTCGTTCGTAGTGATGCTTTCTAAGGCCCACTTGACTTCACATTCCAGGATGTCTGGCTCTAGGTGAGTAATCACAGTATCATGGCTATCTGGATCATTAAGATATTTTTTGTATAGTTCTTCTGTGTATTTTTGCCACCTCTTCTTAATATCTTCTGCTTCTGTTAAGTCCATACCATTTCTGTCCTTTATTGGACAGAATCCTTCATTGCAGGTGGATTCTGCACAAGCTGAGATACCAAGGAAGCCATGTTAAGTCATACATGTCCAAAACCAAAATAGGAAGGAAAGGGTAGGAGGGCACAACCTTTGAATGAATGACACAGCCCAAGGACAGAATATAAACTGATCAGAACAAGGCCAACCATCAACCAAAAAGTAGGCAGTGGTCCAATTCCTGGAAGTTTGTCCCTTCTCCAAAAGAGTTGAAATAATTCTCCAACTCATTAGCCTGTGAAATTCAGTTCAGTTGCACATTGGTGTCTGACTTTTTGTGACCCCATGGACTGCAGCACACCAGACTTCCCTGTCCATCACCAACTCCCAGAGTTTACTCAAACTCATGTCCATGGATGCCATCCAACCATCTCATCCTGTCCTCTCCTTCTCCTCCCACCTTCAATCTTTCCCAGCATCAGGGTCTTTTCCAACGAGCGATCCAACCATCTCATCCTGTCCTCTCCTCCTCCTACCTTCAATCTTTCCCAGCATCAAAGTCTTTTCCTATGAGTCACTTCTTGGAATCAGGTGGCTAAAGTATTGGAGCTTCAGCTTCAGTCCTTACAATGAATACTCAGGACTAATTTCCTTTAGGATGGACTGTTTGGATCTCCTTGCTGTACAAGGGACTTTCAAGAGTCTTCTCCAACACCACAGTTCAAAAGCATCAATTCTTTGGCACTGAGCTTTCTTTATAGTCCCAGCTTTCCCATCCATACATGACCACTGGAAAAACCATAGCTTTGTAGATGGTCCTTTGTTGGCAAAGTGATGTCTCTGCTTTTTAATATGCTGTCTAGGTTGGTCATAGCTTTTCTTCCAAGGAGCAAGTGTCTTAATTTCATGGCTGCAGTCACCATCTGCAGCGATTTTGGAGCCTCCCAAAATAAAGTCTGTTTCCACTGTTTCCCTATCTATTTGCCATAAAGTGATGGGACCAGATGTCACGATCTTAGTTTTCTGAATGTTGAGTTTTAAGCCAAATTTTTATTCTCCTTTCACTTTCATCAAGAGGCTCTTTAGTTCTTCTTTGCTTTCTGCCATAAGGGTGGTGTCATCTACCTATCTGAGGTTATTGATATTTCTCCCAGCAATCTTGACTCCAGCTTGTGCTTTATCCAGCCCTGCATTTCACATGATGGACTCTGCATATAAGTTAAATAAGCAGGGTGACAATATACAGCCTTGACGTACTCCTTTCCTGATTTGGAACCAATGTGTTGTTCCATGTCCAATTCTAACCGTTGCTTCTTGACCTGCATGCAGATTTCTCTATGAAATTTCCCAGCCCATAAAAGCTAACCTCATCACATTTCGAGGCCACTCTCAGCTTCTGAGATGACCCACGCTCTGTGGAGTGTTTCTCTATATAAATCCACTTCCTATCACTTTCTCACTGAATTCTTTCTGGCATGAGACATCAAGAACCAAAGCGTAATTAAGTCCTGAAACTAGATGTGTGATCTTGGTTGTGGATTTTGGCTGGGCTTGAGTCCCAGCACATGGGTTCAGCTTCCAATCTGAGGTGAATGGTTTCAAAACCAGAGAATGTACACTAAGACTGGATGGACCCTAATGTAAACTGTAAATTCCAGGAGATTATGTCAATGTAGGTTCATCAACTTTAACAAATTTACCACTCTGATAGGGGATGTTCACAGTAGGGGAGGTTATGCATATGCTGGGGTAGAGGACATATGGGAAACCTCTGTCCCATCTCAATTTTGCTGTGAACCCACATTTTCTCTCTCTCAAAAAAAAAAAAAAAAAAAAAAAAAAAAACTGGAGGATGGGATATCCGATTCCACACATACCTCCTTAAAATAAATCATAGGTTTTCCTTTTTGTCTTTAATACATTTGTCAATCTAAGTCCCCTGTGAATGTTCCTTTATCTTCAGGAATAACAAGGCTATGGTGGTAGATAGCAAAAGTGAAAAATAATTTTTCTTAATCAGAGTCAATTCTCAGAATCTAACTCATATAAATGTCCTTTAGACACACAGTGAAGTTATTACACAAGCTTCAGAAGTTTAGTAGTGCAGTGACCAGTATACTTGACTCGCGCCAACACTCAAGAGGGCCAGTGTAAAAACCTCCTCGACCATGCTTCCCAAAGGGCCTACTGCATTATGTGGCTTATCTGAAGCAGGATCAGGCACATACCTAGAGCCAAAAGCTGTGTAGCTCTTACCTAAAGGCCACTGAATACAAATCTCAGCAAAGGAAAGCACATTCTAATGCCTTCTGAAATTCAAGGAATTGGGTAACACTGCCAAAACACCTTCACCTTCCCACCCCTTTTAAACTGTTAAGACAACTCAATAAAATAATCCATGTAAAATGTCTGGCAGATGGGAAATGCTCAATATTTGACATTATTCACTATTAGCTATTTCTGCCATTTCAAGACCTGAACGTCCAATGCTTAATGCTCTCCTGACCATTCTGAATTCAATTAACCCCTTCACAGTAATGGTCATTTCAGCACTCCCCTCTCCTCATTCACAAATGACGACACCACCAGAACTAACCTAGTTTAGAACATCAGCAACTGCTTTTAGGATTGCAGTATCAAATTCATGTACTTCAGAAGCCACAAATCACTCCTTCTGCATTCAAACACACCTAATGTTGTAGGCTATCTACCACTCAAGATGAAAGCAGAAATGTCAATGTGCTTCTAAAAGGTGGCTTAAACAAATATCCTCACTCAAGTCATCTAGCCATCCTGGATTCTAATTTCTGGTGTTGGGTATTTTCCCTAGCATCTGAGGAAAAGCTGGAAAAACACTACAAATGACCTACAGTGCAATCATTAAGATCCTGCTTTAGAGACCTTCCTGACTCCCAGTGGTTAAGACTCCACACTTCCAATGCAAGGGGCATAGGTTTGATCCCTGGTTGGGAAGTAAGATCCCACATGCCTGACAGCACAGTCAGAAAAAAAGCTTCTGCTTTAAGGAAACCCAACACTTAAAACTAATGCAATATTGTAAATCAACCATACTTTAATCTAAAGAAATAAAACTCAGCCAAGGATAAAATATCCTGCTGTGGTACCAGAGGCCGTAACCATATTTCCTATCACCCTGAGCTTTGCAGAGGACATGAAAGCTATTATACCACTATTAAAAATATCTTGATATGTCCTTGATTGTCCTTTCTAGCCCTTTTCTGGACAATCGGCTCTGGTGTGGCTACAGGGAGGGAGTGGTGAGCTAGGGCTTATTGTCTTCATGGTCTACTTTCAGTCACATATTAGAAGAATGAAAATTAAAGAGGTCGTTTTATTTGGACCAAGGAACCCTGAATATTCATTGGAAGGACTGATACTGAAGCTCTAATACTTTGACCACATGATACGAAGAGCCAACTCACTGGAAAAGACCATGATGCTGGGAAAGATTGAGGGCAGGAGGAAAAGGGGGTAACAGAAAAGATGGTTGGCTGGCACCACCAACTCCAGGAGATAGTGAAGAACAGGGAAGCCTGGCAAGCCACAGTCCATGAGGCTGCAGAGTCAGGCACAACTTTGTAACTATACAACAGAGATTATTCTTTTCCATCTGATTCCAGGAAACAAAGATTCAGTTCAGTCGCTCAGTCATGTCCAACTCTTTGCGACCCCATGAATTGCAGCATGCCAGGCCTCCCTGTCCATCACCAACTACCGGAGTTCACTCAAACTCACGTCCATCAAGTCGGTGATGCCATCCAGCCATCTCATCCTCTGTCATCCCCTTTTCCTCCTGGCCCTAATCCCTCCCAGCACCAGAGTCTTTTCCAATGAGTCAACTTTTTGCATGAGGTGGCCAAAGTACTGGAGTTTCAGCTTTAGCATCATTCCTTCCAAAGAACACCCAGGAATGATCTCCTTTAGGATGGACTGGTTGGATCTCCTTGCAGTCTATGGGAGTCTGAGGAGTATTGAACACCACAGTTCAAAAGCATCAATTCTTCGGCACTCAGCTTTCTTCACAGTCCAACTCTCACATCCATACATGACTAGGCTATGGAAAAACCATAGCCTTGACTAGACGGACCTTTGTTGGCAAAGTAATGTCTCTGCTTTTTAATATGCTATCTAGGTTGGTCATAACTTTCCTTCCAAGAAACAAAGACTACTCAAGGCCAAATACACCATATAGCTTCTCCTCCCATTACTCTTGTCTGCTCCATCTCTGATCTGGGAATTAAGATCTCACATGTGTGGTAGTGTGGTGTGGCCAAAAAAAAGTTCATGAAAGCTAGTAATACATCAAAGAACATGTGAGAAGAGATTAAGGCTTTAATGAAAAAACATCTTAGCTCTTGAGAACACAATCTACCTCGTAACAAACAAGCCTATTACTCAATTTTAAGGTCCATCCCTAGGGACACATTACAGTTGAAAATGAAGGACTACTTAGCACACAGGACAGGTTAAGTCACTACTGAAAGAACAGTCACATGGTATATTTTAATTATTTACTAAAACCCATGATCACCATCAATCACCACAAAATCCAGTATTCTTCAATTTGTAGTTGGAAAACTGAGCAGTGGCTCTTAAATCTAGATATAAAATCTCTATGGGCATCAATGTTAAGAACAATAGGAAAAAACATCCTTCCCTTATTAAGCCACAGGAAGATCTTTCTGAAAAATTATCCAATATTGACATACTACACTTCCATTCAAAACACACCTACTGCAATCAAGAAAAAGTCACCGTGTCTGCTTAGGATATTCAACCTAAGAAATGAGTACATCATTTTATTGATTCATTTCACCCTTACAAAGTAAGTTCCAAAGCAAATTTCTCCAATTCTTCAGTCTAGAATACTCAAGACACACACTCCCTTTTTTGAACAAGCAGCTTTGTAAAACTGAAAATCGTATTTTAATCCGTTACTGAGAAATCACCAACAGCAATTATATTTCTTTAAAGGAAATTTACTATACTTAACAATGCATTTTATTTTTTAAAAACTTTTTAAAACTGAAGTATTATTGATTTACAACGTTTTAACAATGCATTTTCTTTATCCAGTTCATAATCAGGTAGGGTTTTTTGAGCCACACAGAAAGGATGGTGGGATCTTAACTGCTCCAGCAGGGATCGATCCCCTAAACCCCTGTAGTGGAAGCTTGGAGTCTTAATCACTTTACCTCCAGGAAGTCCCCACAAGCCCTTTTCTGTTAACCACAAAGTTTACTTTAGAGAATTTGTACCTGGATGACAATAAAAACTCAATTACAAGACGTGAGTTCCTTTGGAGTAAATTTTAACCACAGGACTTGTAAAACCACTGCTTGTATCTAGATCACTTGGACACTGGATCATCAGTACTGCACATTAATAAACTATTTGTCCAGTCAGAAATAAAAGGCATAAAATGATTAAAAGAGAGACAGAGAGAGAGAAGGATGTATTTCTCATGAAAGCATTTAAGAACAAAATGAAACGGAGACATGGAAAAACTAAGGTCTTCTGGACAATCAACTCCACGAGCTACCAAAAATATTGTCAATTAGAACAGAGAAGAGAATGGACCACTTAAAAAAATATACTGTGTATGTGTGTATTTTCTTCAAGGATCTTAGAGAAATTTCCTCATCAGTTCCAAATTCACCACAGTACAAAGCAAAACTTTTATTACTACACCTACACAATTAAGTGTCCTGAAGTTTATTTATCCTGGTAGCTTAAAACAATCAAGTATTAGTATCTATTTCAACTTCCTAATACTATTCAAAGGATAAAAGACAGGCTGGGGGGGGAACTCATTATGTGTTTATCGCTGCCACTTCATTTCAAATGCCATTTTTATCCTTGGGTGAATGTGCATAACACTAAACCATGATCCAGTAATAGTTTTTCATTTGATTTAGTATCATTTAAAGAACTTAAAATTAATAGAGGAAAATATTTTAAGAGCTATATCTTATCGGAGACAATTTAACTGTAAGGTCATGTGACAAGCAATGTACAAGTATTTGTTAAAAACTTACCAATCTCTCAATTGTCTTAAAATGTCCATTTTACACAGCAATATTTACTACCAGAAACTGCAGTGACTGATAAGTAGACACATTAGTTTGTTAAGCTCTACCTGAAAACATGCTTTCAACAAAATGTGAACATGTTGTATCTTGATTCATATGGTTTTACAATCAGGTCTTACTGAAGGAGCACACAGATTTCACTTCCTTTCTTGCAGACAATATGCAGGAAGAATCCACAAAGAGCATGTGGGCAATCTGACAAATCATACTATCTGGACTACAAGTCCTGCAATTCATTTAAAGAATGTCAAGGAGTTACGAGAGAGATTATGTTGTGGCCTTGATTTTTATTTTTTCCTAGAATTCTACAGATTCTAAAATTTATCAATTGATGTATCTTTTAAATAAACAGCACCAGTCTTGCCCATTGATACAATTAAAATTTGACTTTTTCATCTCTTAGTTCACAAGTTTATTATGAAAAACACTGCAGTGCTCTTGTGCAGTAACATCATCTTACAGCAGGGAGAAAAAAAAACAGTTCCATTCAAAACAACTCACCAGGTTCTGACAGTAACAAAGAACAACATGAGGCTGAGATTTGAGAAGGGAAAATAAACTGAGTGCAGACAAATCATACAATTAAATTAAACGGTATCCCTGAAAATAAACAAAAACGATTTTAAAACTCACAAGTAGAGGGGAGGCCTTGGTACTTATTTTTAAAAATGTTCATTAAGCTCCAATGATTGTTTGCTGCTATTCTTATCTACAGTCATGCTGAGTAAAGCTATAGCTAAATGGAAGTTAAATTGTATTCACGAGGTGTTAATGTTTACATCTTATCTGCAGTCTCTCAGAGAAAGCAAAGTAACTACAAATAGCGCTATGCCAGAAACTGGTTTCTTGACCAACAATGTCGCTTCAGCATGCAATGAACTGGTTCATTCTAAAGTGGTCACGGCTGTTGATGACAGGCTTTGTATTTTTATATGGCACATCTTTTTGGTCCGTGTGAAAACAAGTTTTTTTGAATGTTAACTATTCTCTGACACTTGTGGAGTTACTGTTGCTCTTCCCATATCCATTAGGTCAATATATGGTTCATGGCAATACTGTACAAGTTTAAAATTTCATTACAGGAAGTAGTCTGGGGTACGACGAGTAACATGTGGCTCGCCTCTGCGAGGTGCTGGGTCAAACTGCAAGCTGAAAAACAAAGACATATTTGCTCTAAGACATCAATGTACTGATAATTTATATCAATATTAGTCTCGGTTTTAGTTCCAGATGTACAACATAGTAGAAAAGGCAATGGCAACCCACTCCAGTACTCTTGCCTGGAAAATCCCATGGACAGAGGAGCCTGGTAGGCTGCAGTCCATGGGGTCGCTAAGAGTTGGACACGACTGAACGACTTCCCTTTCACTTTTCACTTTCATTCATTGGAGAAGGAAATGGCAACCCATACAGCCTTCTTCCTGGAGAATCCCAAGGACGGGGGAGCCTGGTGGGCTGCCGTCTATGGGGTTGCACAGGGTTGGACACGACTGAAGCGACTTAGCAGCAGCAGCAGCGGCAGTATAACATGTTGTTTTGAAATTTCTATACATTAATTACAGCAAGAGTCACCTATGTAAGTCTAACCACCACCTGTCACCAAAGTTATTACTGTATTATTCGACTGTATTCCACATGCTGTACATTTCATTCTTATGCACATTTTTACACTTTTTTCTATCCAATGACTTGCATAATAGGACCCTAATTATAGCTTTATCATGCGTTTTACATGCGTTTTCTAGCTGTATGCCTCCTCAAAAGAGCCAAGGCAACATCAGCCAGAGGATATGCTTCTATACATTGTGGTTCCTTCTGAGACCATTTGAAAAGATTCTACTGAACAAATTTTAAAGAGCCTACTGTATATATAATCATTTCATCCTCAGGATTTATCTACTCTACAATAAAAGTATAGGTTTAAAAGTTAAGATCCTAATAATTCATATTAAGGTCTAGGTTTCTGTTGATGTATTTCAAAGGAAACCTAAAAATCTGTTTGGAATCTGGATTTAGCATAAACTCTTGAACTATTAAACCTCCCATTAAAACTAATATTCAAGTAATGGTAACCAACTACTCAGGTGTGAATACTTACAAAGAGTATTTTAGAGTATCATCAAGTTCCATGATTGCAGCTTGGTTACCACAACGATAACAATAGTTTGGAGCACTGAAAATCGTTACTACATTTCGGTCATGGCACCAGTTATATCCCTACAAGGAAAAAGAACAGGAAAAACAACAACAACTCTATTTTACTCCTTTATTTACACAACTAAAGGTGACTCCCTTCAAGAAGGAAAATAGATCTGCCCTTTTCCCCAAAAGGTTTTTTAAAAAGTACTGCTTTGTTTTTGGATGATTTAATAATTTCCTATACTCTGCAGAATGACCCCTCCCCACCTTCTGGCCATGCTGCACAGCTTGTGGGATCTCAGTTCCCCATTCAGGGAATGAACCCAGGCCACAGCAGCAAAAACACTGAATCCTAACCACTAGACCACCAGGAACTCCCTATGCAGAACTCAAGAAGTCCTAAAAACAACAACAAAAAAACAAAACCACCAATCTCAAAAGGATAAACTACTTCTCTCACATTTCTTATTATAAAGGCCCTAAACATGATATAAGAATGAGTATATGGCCATTCCTTGTACAGGCAGATACACACTCCTGGAGACCAGAACCTTATTGATTCTGTCCTCATTACAGGCATTACTTGAACTGCCCAGATACGAAGGAGAGATGACTCTAGGAACCCCAACCTCATCCCCCCAAAGTTCACCTGAACGTATGAGTAACTTTTAAAGTACTGTTCACAAATTTCTTTCCCTATCCCAAGCAAAGTCAGACTTTATGGATAATCACAGAGCTGTGTCAGTATTAATCTAAATTGAATCTTAATTTTATAAGTATGCTTAATCAATGTTTTACGCTAAGAATTTAGCCCCTTTCCCTTTAGTTTCTTCTTTTAAATCACCTGTAATCCTACTATCCAAAGGATCACTTAAACATTTTGGGTGTATTTCTTGCCAAACTCTCCTCCATATATATGCATGTTAAATATATGTAATAAAATTGAGATTAAAAAGTGGTGTATTTCCATCTCCTCCACCTTACTTTCCCAGCCTTAACTCCCAAGCACTGCTCAGTCATTGCAGGTTGGGACCACTCTCTGCTGTGGTACGCAGGCTCTCACTGCAGCGGCTCCCCTTGTTCTGAAGCACAGGCTCTAGGCGCTCTGGCTTTAGTAGTCGCAGCTGAAATGCTTTGTTAGCTCTGCCCCATGTGGGATCTTCCTGGTCCAGGGATCAAATTGGTGTTCCTTGCATTGCAAAGTAGATTCTTAACCACTGGATCACCAGGGAAGCCCCAAAAGCTTGGGATTTTAATTCTAGTGTACCTCCATCAAAAAGGCTCAGGCTATAATGGTACACTCAGAACGGTATAATCAGAAAAATACATGCATATTCTCACTAATACCATATAATTTAAAATTTCCTAAGATCTTAAGTTTATTTAAAAAGCAAGTCAATGTCAAAGAACAAACGTACCTCCATCACCAGCTGATGAGCTCTAGACACCAACGTGAGGCCATTGGCATGATTAAATGTCTCAGAAATATCCTGCCCAAAGGTGTAACCAGCTCCTCGAGGAGATATACCCCAACCTCCACGGTCATCTGGATCTGACCACAGCAAGTCACACATTGGACCCTAAAAAGCAAGTTAAGTTTTAGACTACCTCTTGGAAAACTGGTTAATATGTGATCTTAGTAATTTAATCAGAAGCACCCTACTAAGTCACTTGTTGAACGGTGTTTGCCAAAACCAGTAAAAGGTTTTGCAGATAGTAAAGTATCTGTGTCAAATAAGTAAGAAACTATTTCCAGATGTCTTTAAGAAGCACGGCCTACACCAATGAGTTCCAACAGCAACAAGCCCTAACTAATTAATAGTATAGTTTAGTAATTAAAGTAGATGCTCTGAAAACAGTCATCACCTCGGTCCTAAACCCAGTCCCAGAGCTGTCATGATCTTGGCAGGTTTCTTAATGTTAGCTTCTGAAGAATAGGGTCAATGAGAGTGCTCACACCACATGGGATGATTTTTGAGAATTAACAAGAAAATACATAAAATGAACTAAGTTACAATTAAGAACAGTTCCTCTTTCTAAAGTTTTCTGAAAAGAAAAAATTTTATTATCAAAAAGAGTAATACCTCATGAGGAACTTCTTGTAGGCGATCAAGTGCTCTGATGTGATCCAGTGTATCTATGGATGGTGAGAGGCCACCATGTAGACAGAAGATCTGAAAAGAATGGTTTCCAACATTACCTTCATTTAAAATAAACACTACACACTAAGCTGCAAACAGTAGCCCACATCACTCAGCCCCTTGGTGTTTCTGTGTTCTCCCAGAACTGGGCTTGTTTCTGCAGGATCTTTCTTTCATCCCACTGTTAACTATGGAATATACTTTTTCTGACTGATGATAAACCATCCCTATTGCACCCAAACTCCAATCAGATCTTGACTTTACCCTCATCATAGACTATTATTTTCCTTCTCATAGAATTTTCTTGAAATTTCTCTGTGCACTTGTCTACTGGGACCAGAAAATAGTTAATTACATCTCCCCAACACATCCAGAAACAGCCTAAGAGGATGGATGGGCTATATCTCCCACCCTACTCCGTGGTTCAGTGCCACTCACAAAATAAGGGCCCAGAAGGACATGAGGATGGAAAAATAAGTTACTGGCGCCTAAATGTTAAGAAAGCAGAAGTCTGAAAATAACTGGCAACATAAGCTTTAAGAAGACTTACATACCTGCCCATCCACCAAGGCAGTGAGAGGAAGATAGTCAAAAAGGTCTGTAAAATACTTCCAAACATTTGCATTTCCGTATTTCCTTAAACACTCATCGTAGAAACCATATACTTGTGTGATCTGTCTGCTCTCATGATTTCCTCGAAGAATGGTGATACGTTCACGGTAACGAACCTGAAACAAAAAAATGGAAAACATGAACAGCTGGCTCCTTCCAAAACCAAGTTAACAACCCAGCAAACATTCTACAGGAAAATACAGAATTTCAATTTTATTGGAAAAAATATCTCACACTCCCACATCACACAAAAGTGAAATCACACCTACAGATATTTATCCCACGGGATATCTGCCAACCCCATCTCACTACCACCGACTTTATGTCAAGCATAATCATCAGCTGCAAAGCTCCATCCATGAGTTTTTTTTTTATTAGTTATACAACCATTACAATCCAGTTCTAGAACCTTTCCATTAACCCAAAGATCCCTCATGCCTGTTTGCAATCATTTCCAATTCCCACTCTCGGCAACTATTAATACTCTCTTGAGATTTGCTTTCTCTAGAAATTTCATACAAATGAAACCATGCAAAATGTAGTTTTTTTTGTGTTTGGCTTCTTTAACTTAGCGGAGTATTTTTGAGACTCATCTGTATATTGATTAGTGGTTTGTCTCTTACTGCTGCACAGCATTCCATTATATGACTACACTGTTTTGGCTTTTTATTCATCAGCTGGCTGAACATTTGGACTGTTTGCAGTTTAAGGCTATTGTCAATGTTTCTATGATCCTACTGCCATGTAAGAAATTTTTGTATGCATATACACTCTCAATTCTCTTGGGTGGATTCCTATGGTTCTAATGTATCTTCAACAAATTAATACTTGGTATGACTAGCCTTACCCATGAAAACTATTCTAAAGGGTCTTATTTATTTCGGGCTGTGCCACACATGGCCTGTGGGATCTCAGTTCCCCAATCAGGGACTGAACCTGAAACCCCTTTACTGGGAGCAGTCGTACCCCCTGGACCACCAGGGAAGTCCCTGGCCCTAATTTTGACTTTAATTTGCATTTCCCTGATAACTAAGGTTTGACCATCTTTTCATGTACTTAATGACGATTCATACACCTTCATGGGTGAAACATCTATTCAAATATTTTGTCCACTTAAAAATTATTTGTTCTCTTATTGAGTTAGGTTTTAAAAATATATATGAATACAAATTTTTTTTAGTGGTGTCTCTTGAAGAACAAAAAATCAATTTGATGGAAGTCTAATTTATTGGCATTTTAATGGATTGTGCTTTTGGTAGCATACCTAAATCATCTTTGTCAAACCCAAGGATACAAAACTAATTTTCTCCTATGTATTATTTCAGAAGTTTCAGTTTTAGTAATTCAGATTGAGACCTCTCATTAATTTTGACCCATCTGTAGAGTATGAGGAGCTTAAGTTACCTTTTTGCATACGGATACCCAACAGTTCCAGCATTATTTGCTGAAGTTTCCTTTCCCCTGTATTAAGTCTGCTAGGACTACCATACAAGATAACAGAGATTAGAAAGCTTAGTTCAGTTCAGTTGCTCAGTCGTGTCTGACTCTTTGCGACCCCGGGAATCGCAGCACGCCAAGCCTCCCTGTCCATCACCAACTCCCGGAGTTCACTCAGACTCACGTCCATCAAGTCGGTGATTCCATCCAGCCATCTCATCCTCTGTCGTCCCCTTTTCCTCCTGCCCCCAATCCCTCCCAGCATTAGAGTCTTTTCCAATGAGTCAACTCTTCGCACGAGGTGGCCAAAGTATTGGGAGTCTCAGCTTCAGCAACAGTCCTTCCAATGAACACCCAGGAACGATCTCCTTTAGGATGGACTGGTTGGATCTCCTTGCAGTCCAAGGGACTCTCAAGTCTTCTCCAACACCACAGTTCAAAAGCACCAATTCTTTGGTACTCAGCTTTCTTCACAGTCCAACTCTCACATCGATACGTGATCACTGGAAAAACCGTAGCCTTGACTAGACGGACCTTTGTTGGCAAAGTAATGTCTCTGCTTTTTAATATGTTATCTGCTACTGCTGCTAAGTCGCTTCATTCGTGTCTGACTCTGTGCAACCCCATAGACGGCAGCCCACCAGGCTCCCCCGTCCCTGGGATTCTCCAGGCAAGAACACTGGAGTGGGTTGCCATTTCCTTCTCCAATGCATGAAAGTGAAAAGTGAAAAGTGAAAGTGAAGTCGTTCAGTCGTGCCCTCAGCGACCCCATGGACTGCAGCCTACCAGGCTCCTCTGTCCATGGGATTTTCCAGGCAAGAGTACTGGAGTGGGGTGCCATTGCCTTCTCTGAATATATTATCTAGGTTGGTCATAACTTTCCTTCCAAGGAGTAAGCGTCTTTTAATTTCATGGCTGCAGTCACCATCTGCAGTGATTTTGGAGCCCAAAAAAATAGTCTGACACTGTTTCCCCTTCTATTTCCCATGAACTGATGGGACCAGATGCCATGATCTTAGTTTTCTGAATTGTTGAGCTTTAAGTCAACTTTTTCAGTCTCCTCTTTCACTTTCATCAAGAGGCTCTTTAGTTCCTCTTCACTTTCTGCCATAAGGGTGGTGTCATCTGCATATCTGAGGTTATTGATATTTCTCCCAGCAATCTTGATTCCAGCCTGTGCTTCTGCCAGCCCAGCATTTCTCATGATGTACTCTTCATAGAAGTGAAATAAGCAGGGTAACGATATGCAGCCTTGACATACTCCTTTTCCTATTTGGAACCAGTCTGTTGTTCCATGTCCAGTTCTAACTGTTGCTTCCTGACCTGCATACAGATTTCTCAAGAGGCAGGTCAGGTGGTCTGGTATTCCCATCTCTTTCAGAATTTTCCACAGTTTATTGTGATCCATACAGTCAAAGGCTTTGGCATAGTCAATAAAGCAGAAATAGATGTTTTTTCTGGAACTCTCTTGCTTTTTCAATGATCCAGATTTTGGCAATTTGATCTCTGGTTCCTCTGCCTTTTCTAAAACCAGCTTGAACATCTGGAATTTCACGGTTCACGTACTGCTGAAGCCTGGCTTGGAGAATTTTGAGCATTACTTTACTAACGTGTGAGATGAGTGCAACTGTGCAGTAGTTTGAGCATTCTTTGGCATTGCCTTTCTTTGGGATTGGAATGAAAACTGACCTTTTCCAGTCCTGTGGCCACTGCTGAGTTTTCCAAATTTGCTGGCATATTGAGTGCAGCACTTTCACAGCATCATCTTTCAGGATTTGGAATAGCTCAACTGGAATTCCATCACCTCCACTAGCTTTGTTCGTAGTGATGCTTTCTAAGGCCCACTTGACTTCACACTCCAGGATGTCTGGCTGTAGGTCAGTGATCACACCATCATTGAGTATCTGGGTCGTGAAGATCTTTTTTGTACAGTTCTTCTGTGTACTCTTGCCATCTCTTCTTAATATCTTCTGCTTCTGTTAGGTCCATACCATTTCTGTCCTTTATCGAGCCCATCTTTGCATGAAATGTTCCCTTGGTATCTAATTTTCTTGAAGAGATCTCTAGTCTTTTCCATTCTGTTGTTTTCCTCTATTTCTTTGCACTGATCACTGAGGAAGACTTTATCTCTCCTTGCTCTTCTTTGGAATTCTGCATTCAGATGCTTGTATCTTTCCTTTTCACATCTCTTCTTTTCACAGTTATTTGTAACGCCTCCCCAGACAGCCATTTTGCTTTTTCGCATTTCTTTTCCATGGGGATGGTCTTGATCCCTGTCTCCTGTACAATGTCATGAACCTCTGTCCATAGTTCATCAGGCACTCTATCAGATCTAGTCCCTTAAATCTATTTCTCACTTCCACTGTATAATCATAAGGGATTTGATTTAGGTCATACCTGAATGGTCTAGTGGTTTTCCCTACTTTCTTCAATTTAAGTCTGAATTTAAGCAACAGAAATTTATTTCCTCACAATTCTAGAGGCTAGAAGTCCAAGATCAAGGTGTCAGCAGGGCTGGTTTCTTCTGAGGTCTCTCTTCCATGGCTAGGAAATGGCCATCTTCTCCACGTTTCTTTCCACTGTTTTTGTGCTCTATCTCCTCTTACAAGGACACCAGTCATACTGGATTAGGGGTGACCCATATGATCTCATTTTACCTTAATTACCTCTTCAAAGGTCCCATCTCCAATACAGCTAGGTATTCTGAGGTACTGGGAGTTAGGATGCAGCATGAATTTGGGGAAGAGGTGGTAGTGGCAAATTCAGTTCGTAACTGATGGTTATGTTATTTTATGAACATAATGAACATAATGGTGTTTACTATTAAAAATTTTTTTATTTATTTATGGCTGCACTGGGTCTTGTTGCTGCACACACAGGCCTTCTCCAGTTGCAGCGAGCAGGAACTACTCTCTAGGCCCATGGGTTTCTCATTACAGCAGTTTCTCTTGTTGCAGAGAATGGGATCTAGGGTGCTCGGACTTCAGGAGTTGTGGCTCACAGGCTCTAGGGCACTGACTCAGTACTTTTGGCACACCGAGAAAGCTGTCCCGCAGCACACAGGATCTTCATGGACCAGGGATCAAATCTGTGTCCCCTGCACCACTGGCAAGCAGATTCTTTACCAGTGAGCCACCAGAGAAGACCCAAACATGAATTCTTAAAAGGCAGTGTATTTATTCTTCCTCTGAGCATTAGGACTCATCCTGGGCTTTAAGTATAGGTTAGCTTGCAAGATTGCTTTCATACCATCTACAGTCACTGCAGAAACTTTCCATCATTTAATTCCACTCCTTCAATTTACAGATACAGAATATAATGACCTCGGAAAATGTTTTGCAGCACTTGACATGATTCAGACTAGTTGCTTCATCAACACTACCATTTCTGTCAATTGCTCAAAATTCAGTTTTTGCCAAAACTACATCTCAGTGCTTCTCCAGTACTAGAAAATGCTGTCAGTCATCATACCATTTTTACATATTAATAAAAATTATCTACCCAAAAGAAAAGTCTAATAATTTAAGCGAAAGGTTATCCTAAAATATTTTCTACCATTTTGTGTTTTACCTTCAAATCTCTGTATATTTCCCAAAGCTACAACTGGTATAAAACAGCTTGATTTCTCTATCATTTCTATTGTACTAGATTATCATGTCATGTCTAACAGCTGCAAACTATTCCACTGAGATAAGCCATACTTTAGATATTCACTTACTGTTATTTATATCAATTCCTTCTCTGAATTAAAGATAATGCTACAATTTACGTTTTCATATAGGCAAAGCTTCTTTCCTCTTAAAACTTCTTCCTCAGTACAATTTAGTTACATGGTTGTTGAGTCAGAGGATATAAACATGCCAATATTGGAAATGTGCTGCTCTGTTAGTGAATATGCTTCAAAAATATCTAGAAAGGTTAATTATATTACCTGTTCTAACTCCAATTTATTAAATAAAACTTCTATTTAACCAGCCCTCTAGCATTTTTAAATCATCTGAGGCATTCTTTTCCTTAGAAAATAACTCATTTTTATATTCTGTACCATTCCCTCACATTCAGAATGAAGATATAGACATGATTTATTAAGTCCAAAACCTGAATATCTAGATTCCTAAATGTGGAGATTTATTCTAAAATCTAACATGCAGATAGAGAAGACCACAAATCACTGCTGGAGGGGAAAAAGGACATTTAAGAGGGCTGTCATATCCAGTTCAAAATGCTCAAATATAAAATTGAAATTACCTTAAGAGCTACAAGCAGAGTAACTGTTTCCACTGAATAATATCCTCTGTCAACATAATCGCCCATAAACAAGTAATTTGTATCTGGTGATTTGCCACCAATTCTAAACAGTTCCATGAGATCATGAAATTGCCCATGCACATCTCCACAGACAGTGACTGGACATCGAACTTCTTGCACATTGGATTCTTTTGTCAGGATTTCTTTAGCCTACAGATGGAAAAAATAAACCAAGACACTTAGCATTAAACAACATAAACAAAGATATGTTTAGCTACACTTAAGATACAAGCTGCACTTAATACAGCTTTAAAGGGCAGGCTCAGCATAAGATGAAAAAGCAGATAATTATGACCCCATCAAAACAAAAAGGCAAGACACGCCTAAAATCTATTCAACAGCTATCTCATCCCTGATCTCAGGAAAAACATGCATCAAGGTGCACAGTCCCATTCTTCCCATCAGTACCCCAAGTTTTAGGCCTACCAGTTGACATCTAACTAAATGCTAAAGAGATCATTATTAGCAGTCACATGGAACAAGACACTCAGGTACCTAGTTCCTCAGCTTTAGAGTTCTAACTACAATATACTCTAGGATTTCCGGCTATGTGGAGAGGTTTCTTAGGCCTACTTTATTTAAAAAAGATTATGGGGAAGATATTAAAACTTAGTATTTTGTTTTTACCCTCTTAATATCAAAGTACAAACTTACTGTTTTACAACTGTGACTATTCAATATACATGGTTTTTATGCTGCTTTTAGAAAACTAGCATCCTATGCATTTCCCCATTAACCACAAATTCCAACATTACTTTAAAAAAAGACAGGAAACTCAATTTTTATCTTTATTTCTTGCTGATTAATTATTATCTTTTTGGCTGTGCTGGGTCTTCCTTGCCACGCATGGGCTTTCTCTTCATTCCAGTGTGCGGGCTTCTCACTGTGTTGGCTTCTCTTGTTGCGGAACACAGGCTTGGCAGTTGGGGCGTGAGGGACCTAGAACGTGTAGGCTCAGTAGTTGTGGCACAGGGGCTTAATTGCTCCTCAGCATGTGGGATCTTCCAGGACCAGGGTCAAACCTATGTCCCCTGCACTGCCAGGCAGAATTTTAACCACTGGACAACCAGGGAAGTTCCAAACGTTAGTTTTAAGAGTAACATAATATTCCACTCAGTAGAAACTCTTTCATTTATTTCCAACACACATTTATTAATCACTTGTGTTAGTTTCTCAGTCATGTCCAACTCTTTGCAACCCCATGGTCTGTCCATGGAATGTTACAGGCAAGAATACTGGAGTGGGTTGCCATTCCCTTCCTCAAGGGATCTTCCTGTTACTGTATGCTAAAAACTGTGGATTGACTGGGAGATAACCACTCATTTGCTAGACTATGAGTGATACTTTGTGCAAGACCCCATGCTAGTCCCTGGAGGTATAGTGAGTAAGACAGATCATTCTCAAGCCAGGGTTGGTGAGGGGGATTTGGGGAATGATTACAATTAATAGATGCAGTATTAAAGTCCAAGGAATTAACCAGGAAAGGTTAACATGGTTATAGCACAGTATGGAAAAACAGACAAGGGCAGACTAAGGTGAGGGCAACAAGCCACCTGATTTTAGCACTGGTAGTCCTAAATCCCAGGAAATACGTCAGTTGCATCCAGGCAAACCACAATGACAGCTGGTCATCCAGGTAGGAAATATAGGGGGAGAACAGAGCATGGATATGGACTGAAAACAAGTCTAAAGTAGTAGCAAAACAAAGATCCAACAGACGGAAGATCTGATGAGTGAATTTAGGATTTCAGAAGTAGAGGTATGACTGTGGATACCTGAGGTGGAGTAGAGCTTAAAGGTCACCCACCAGTACTGAGGGACCAAACGACCAACAAGTCTTGCCTGACTCCTTCCAAAACATATCTCAATCCGTATGCTTCTACATATTTTGTCAACATCCTGATCCAAATGACCATCATTTCACCTGGATTACTGTTAGCCTCCACAATGATCTCCCTCTTTCTAGTCTTCCTCCTCCAATTTACTTGCCATGTAACAAGCAAAGTAACAGCTTAAAAATTATCACCAGATTCACTTTATCCACCACTGTCTAAACCAGGGGTCCCCAACCTCTGGGATCTAATGCCTAATGATCTGAGGTGGAGCTGATGTAATGATAACAAAAATGAAGTGCACAATAAATGTAACATGCTTGGATCACCCTCAAACTAGCCTCCTCTATGGAAAAATAGTCCTCCATAAAACCGGTCCCTGATGTCAAAAGGTTGGGGACTGCTTGACCACACAGCACCTCGCTAGAACAATGCCCCAGATGTTGAAGGCATTTCTTATTTTCAGAGGATCAAGAACTATTTTGAGATACTAGATAGGTACTGGCGTCTTTAGGGAAAGCCCTGAATGTCTCCCAGGACAATGGCACAAGTACAGGCTTAGAAAATGGTACCCAAGTTCTCCGGATAATGAAGAAACAACAGGTAATAGCTGTGAAGAAAAAAGCCCAAGTATCTAGGTTGAGGACAGAAGCCTGACAAACAAGGGATTTTATTCTCAAGTAAAAGAAGGCAGAACACATCCACCTGGGGGAGCTACTACAGAAGGTACAAGACTTTCTCAGGGAGAGCACTGTGGCTCACTACAGTGTGAGCAACAACCATGGATGTCAAGGACTGATTTACTTATTGCTGCACTGGGTTGCTGTGCATGGGCTTTCTCCAGTTGTGGTGAGTGGGGGCTACTCTCCTGATGCAGTGCGAGGGCATCTCATTGCAGTGGCTTCTCTTGTTGGAGCATGGGCTTAGTTGCCCTGCAGCATGTACAAC
The DNA here is from genome assembly GCF_029378745.1 of Bos indicus. Lineage (NCBI taxonomy): Eukaryota > Metazoa > Chordata > Mammalia > Artiodactyla > Bovidae > Bos > Bos indicus. The sequence goes on from NC_091766.1 coordinate 45,552,895, forward strand.
TTTCCCGGACCAGGGAACCCACATCCCCTGCAGTGGCAGGGGTATTTTTAACTGCTAGACCACCAGGTAAATCCCCTACAGACTGGTTTTAAGGAAGTGGTACGCAACCTTAGCAGCACATTAAAAAATCACTTAGAAAACCTTTAAAAATATTCAGATGCCCAACTACTACTTCTCCCAATTAAGTCAGAATCTTCGTGGGTGGGATCCAAGCATAAATAAGTCTTCCTTCCTTACCCTATGCTTTCTTGGGTGCAGTCAAGCTTAAGAAGAACTATTTTGAAGTCCCTGAACATTCTGGGGAGACTATTTCAGGACACTTATCAACCACTGACATAGAAATGTTAATTAGTTTGATCTAACATTTTTAAATTTAGAAAAAAATTCTGTTTCAAAAAGAGGCATTTCTTAAGAAATACATATACTCTATCTCTCTACAGTAATTCCAACTTCCCAGTTCATTATTACTGAAAAGCAGAATATTCTATTATTAAATATTCCATTACTAAGTCTATTTGGAACTAATACTGGGCCTAATGTTATCAGCACCTAGTATATACATGTGTGCTCAGTCGCCAAGTTGCGTCTGACTCCTGGCAACCTCATGGTCTCAAGTCTGCTAGGCTCCTCTGTCTATAGGATTTTCGAGACAAGAATACTAGACTGGGTTGCCCTGCTCTCCTCCAGGGGATCTTTCCCACCCAGGGACTGAACCTGGGTCTCCTGCATTGCAGGTGGATTCTTTACCACTGAGCCACCTGGGAGGTCCTCAGTACATACTATGAATGAAATGATAGGTTCTACTTAAACCCATGTAAATCTTGCCTTGATGCTACCACACTTACTTCCACCAGAAGTTAAATTTTAAAATACATCTGGACACTTGAGTACCTGCAAGATTATAGTCTATATGAATGATAAAAAGTTGTCATTAATGACTGCCTTTTTAAAAATATTATTTCCTGTGATTACTGTTTCTAAACTGGAGTATAATTGCTTTACAATGTTGTGTAGTTCCTGTCATACAGTGAAGTGAATCAGCTATGTGTGCTGTGCTTAGTCACTCAGTTATGTTCAACTCTTTGTGACCCCTTGGACTGTAGCCCGCCAGGCTCCTCTGTCCATGGTGATTCTCCAGACAAGAATACTGGAGTGGGTGGCCATGTCCTCCCTCCAGGGGATCTTCCCAACCCAGGGATCTACCCAGGTCTCCAGCACTGCAGGCGGATTCTTTACTGTCTGAGCCACCAGGGAATCAACTATATGTATACATAAATCCCCTTCCTCTCACCCCACTCCCCATCTTACCTATCTAGGTCATCAGAGAGCATGGAGCTGAGCTTGTAACTGCCTTAAATCCCTTATAATCTACTCAAAATTTCTATTCAAATCATAAAAGAAAAGTCTAAATGCTATTTGTTCCTTTTAGGTATTTCAAATTTAGATAAATCACAATGATAAACACTATCTACCTTCAATTTTATTTTTTAGTCTTTAACTTGTTACAATATTGCTTGTGTTCTATGTTTCAGTTTGTCTTTTTTTTTTTATACCAATGGCACCCCACTCCAGATTTTCTTGCCTGGAAAATCCCAGGGATGGAGGAGCCTGGTAGGCTGCAGTCCATGGGGTCACCAAGAGTCAGACACGACTGAGCGACTTCCTTTTCACTTTCATGCATTGGAGAAGGAAATGGCAACCCACTCCAGTGTTCTTTCCTGGAGAATCCCAGGGATGGGGGAGCCTGGTGGGCTGCCATCTCTGGGGTCACACAGAGTCGGACGCGACTGAAGTGACTTAGCAGCAGGCATGTGGGAACCTAGCTTTCTGACTAGAATCCAACCCACACCCCCCTGCACTGGAAAGCGAAGTCTTTAACCACTGGACTGCCAGGGAAGTCCCAACAGTAATACATTCTTGTAAAAAAAATTTTAGCAGATAAAACTAAATATCCCTTCTGACCACTCTCCAGAATTCTACTTTTCTTGGGAAAAATAACCAACCATAGCATTCTGAGGTATATCCTTCCGAAGTCTCATTTTAAAACTTTATATACATATTATATTCCCACAGAAACGTAATAGTTTTCTTTGCATTTTTAAACTAGAAGCAATATTAAGGGAAAAGCAGCCTCCTCAGAGTTCATAATGCATATACATACAGACCAGGTCAATTTCTCACACTGGAAGTAAAAGTACTTCCTGAAGGATTAGGATACAAGGAGTGCGTACTGAAATGTATATCCCAGTACCTGCTCCCTTGTATCCGTATGCAGGCGTGTTTCCTGAAAGAAGATTCCATGAAGTGGACCTATGAGCATATACAGCAGTTTGTACTATTTTTATGTTGACACTACCACACTGTCCTCCGAAAAGGAAAGGCCACTGTAAAAGATAAAGTGAACACTCTCACCCTGGGAAAGTCAAAGCTTGCTCCTCCCTTCCCAGCAAATTTTAGACCAGAAAAATTATAATTAAATCCCGAAGAAATCAGTAGTATGTATCAGATGCAATCCAGCCAACTATTAAGTATATTGTTATAAATAGTCAAGCTTATAAAGGACCAGTTTAAAACACACTTAAGAAAAAAATTCTCTCAATTTACCAGCGCTCAGATGATCACTACACAAAAAGATGAAATTCCCAGAAGAGCATAACAAAAAAGACTGCAGACGTCTTGTTAAAGATTATTCTACAGTCAGGAAAACTAATCATAGAAATGTCTGAGAGAAGCTGTGCTATCACAAGGAGTCAGGCCTTATAAATCCCAGAAGCACCTAACAGAAGCCCCCTCTACGGGTCACCCAAAGGGACCGCTAATGAGTCACCACCTTTAGTGTCCAAGCCTCTACCAACCACCAGTTTCAAAGACAGGTATACAACTTCAACTCTCTGGTTTAATACTCAAAGTAAATGGCAGAACCAGACTTTCAAGGTAACTTAATTAACATTAAACATTAAAAAAAAATTTAGTAACTACCTTTTCACTCTCATGGTATTCTAACTCCCAAAACTGAAAGCCTCAGGTCATCTGAATTATTCACAGAAGCAAAAGCAACACCCCTCCCAAACTTCTATTTCCCCTAAAACACTTCTCAAGGACTTCAAAGTCTCAGCTAATATAATTAATATTTGAAAAAAGAATGAAGATCAAGTTCTAAAAATTAGTGTAACTAGCACCATATTGCTTTATTGGACCCCTACTGAAATTCAGTCAAATGATACAGATTGATATGAATTAAATCAAGGTAGTACCTTCCCAGAACAAAGTCAAAACTGAAACAAGTTATTCCATTTAATAAGAGCTTATCACAAGTAACTGTGGAAAGTTAAAATTTTTTACATGTCCTAAAATTTTAAAACTTAAAGATTCACCCAAAGGACAGTAACCTTCAGAAACAATAACTTATTATAAACATCCTCTCAGCATTCTGAGTTCAGATTCAGAAATCTCATTTTATTTTCAACCTACTATAAAACCATCAGGTAATAAGGTCAGTGACCTATAGACTTTAATATTTTTTATAGTTTTATATTCTTAGATATGGACTATCCCTAACCACCATAACAATGTGACTGCTACTGCCGCTAAGTCGCTTCAGTCGTGTCCAACTCCGTGCGACCCCATGGACGGCAGCCCACCAGCCTCCCCCGTCCCTGGGATCATCCAGGCAAGAACACTGGAGTGGGTTGCCATTTCCTTCTCCAATGCATGAAAGTGAAGAGTGAAAGTGAAGTCACTCAGTCATTTCTGACTCTTAGAGACCCCATGGACTGCAGCCTACCAGGCTCCTCCATCCATGGGATTTTCCAGGCAAGAGTACTAGAGTGGGTTGCCATTGCCTTCTCCATAACAGTGTGAAATTGCAAACAAATCAGACTGAAAACAGATCAATAGATCAACAAAGCCAATATTTTTCAAGGAAAGCAAATAAAACAAAACATGAACAAGAGATTCTTCAGCCATTCTGAATTTCCTTAAGGATATGCAATAGTGATATCATTTCTATGTAATTTACACAGCAGAAAAAGCTATGCAACACATTTATGCATTTTTACATTTTAAATAAAAAACAGGCAATGTATTTATGCATTTTATTATTAAATCAAGGAAAACATGGTTAACCTGTAAGAATATGGCCTTCTCAATTTTACCATACCAACAAAAGCTATTTTCATTTCTTTGTATTCCCTTCCAGTTTACAAGTGGCCACCATCTCAATCTGTGTCCTAAAGTTCCGAATACTGATCCAGTTTCCTATATCAATGTAAACTGTTGTATAATATGCTCCTGAACGATCTATCCATGTATTATTATTTATTTGAATCATTTTCTTTCAGGAAATTTTCAATTGTCATTACAGTGTTAACATTTTTTGTTTTCTACATACTACTGGACCAACTACTGCCCAACTTGTTATGCAGTAATAAATGGGAAGATTGTACCCATTCTCAGCTCTTTCAGGTATGAAGTGTTATCTTCTGATTTAACTGACACTTTTCATTTAGAGTTCAGACTTTTTATTCCATGTTTATATAGCATCAGGTATTTCTTCTCCTATACAATGTGTCCACACAAACTAGATATCTTTCTATTAAAAATCTGGTAATTCTAGTGTTCATTAGAACTCTAGTTCAAGTAAATTTAACATTTCATATTTTAATCAGTTGAATATGAATACATCTTCTACCAATATAGCCATAAAGACATGAGAAGCAAACAAAAAAGTAATTTTTGCATTTTACTTCTCAGTTTAAGTGAAAAATTAAAGACATCTGAAAAGTTTTTTAAGACTCCATGCTTCTACTGCAAGGAATTTTGCATACTGCTCAGTGTGACCAAAAAAATAAGAAGTAAAAATAAATAAAATGCCTGTAGGGTCAAACAACCACGTTAGGTATCCTGGTTAGGCATGGAAAGATATTTCAAAATATAAAATAAAAAGCACAGTAAGTTTGCAATAATGAAGTTTTTCAATAACCTAAGACATTCATTTTGCTTCATACTGCCTTTATGGATAGAAAAGTTTTTTAAGTTCGTGATAAATATGTGACCAGATTTTTATTTTGGTGTCATACATAAGGTAGGACATATTACTAAGCTCTAGAAGCAAATGAATCTTGAATTAATTATCTCCAACTACCAAATCTTTCTTCATAAACTTAGTCTTTCATTAATTATACTGATCAGATGCCGCTAATATTTTATGAAATATTTCAGTCATTTTTTATTTAAATTCTGTATTCAAAAGTCCCCTGGAGAAGGGAAAGGCTACCCACTCCAGTATTCTGGCCTGGAGAATTCTGTGGACTGTACAGCCCATGGGGTCAAAAAGATTTGGACACGACTGAGCAACTTTCACTTTCACACTTTGCTTTTTGATTTAGGGTCTAATGGAAAGAAAAAGATCAGGGATGAGGGGAATCCTAAAATTCTATCAAGAGAATATGTGATGTTTTCCCATCTGTTTCTGTCAAATAACCATCTTACTTCTGACCAAAATGAACATTAAAAAACTTATATTTTAAATTATTTATTTATGACCGTTCACGAGCTTTCTCTAGCTGCCCCAAGCAACTAGAGAAATAACTACTCTTTGTTGGTATGTGTGAGCTTCTATTGCAGTGGCTTCTCTTGTTGGGTAGCACAGGCACTAGGGCGCCCAGACTTCAGCAGTTGTGGCACGTGGGCTCAGTAGTTGCCTCATGCGTGTGGGATCTTCCCAGATCAGGAACTGAACCTGTGTTCCCTGCACTGGCAAGCAGATTCCCAGTCTCTGGACTACCAGGGAAGTCCTGACCTTTTCTTTAAAGCAGTATGCCTCACTTGCAACAGGCTGGCCTACATCTCTACCAACAAACATACCCATGTGCATGAATTAAACAGTCCCAATTGTTTCTGCGTAGGAAAAAAAATGTTAATCTACTAAACTGAGAAATGTTGCTATATACACAGTTAAAAATTTTTCACAAGAATCCATCCTGAATGAGATTCATCCTCACTGAGTCTGATCTCTTCTCTCATCTGTGAAAGGTGACTTAGCCTTGAGGACCTTTAAAGTTCTTTTCATCACTTAAAAGGGCTTCCCTCATAGCTCAGTTGGTAAGAATCCGCCTGCAATGCAGGAGACAGACCCCTGTTGGATTCCTGGGTAGGGAAGACCCACTGGAGAAGGGATAGGCTACCCACTCCAGTATTCTTGGGCTTCCCTTGTGGTTCAGCTGGTAAAGAATCTGCCTGCAATGCAGGAGACCTGGGTTCGATCCTAGGTTGAGAAGATCCCCTGAAGAAGGGGAAGGCTACCCACTCCAGTATTCTGGCCTGGAGAATTCCATGGACTGTACAAGCCATGGGATTGCAAAGAGTCGGACACAACTGGAGTGACTTTCACTTTCACCACTAAAAAGCTTTTTTATTGGAAGTCAAAGCCCCCCAACAGATAGCAGGCAACATTGCTAGTTTACAGATGATGGGCAGCAGAGAAAGACAATTAACCTGATAGCCACTAGCACAAAAATTCTAAAATCTTCCCTATCTGGAGCTTACAAGTTCAATCTCCTGACTAATCCAAAACCCTGCTACAGAGCAATAACAAATCCCTACAACAACAACACTATTTAGACAAACTTAAATAGTGAAAATAGCACATATAAGGAGAGTATAAAAATTTTTGGTTGAATGTATTCCAAAGACAAATGTACACTGTCACAGTTACCAGTATTACTGACACTCCATAACTTGTGTGAACTACACTTTGCATGACTACGTTATCTACTGTTTATCTTTCAGAGGCACTCTAGAAAAAAGGTTGTCAATCTTCTTTCAGGCCTCTCGACAACAGAAAGGTAAAAGTTCCCATTGGTGGTAGTAACTAAATGACTAAGGCAGAGGTGGGGACAGGGTGTGCCAGAGTGACTGGTCAGCTGGTCATGTATAGTTTAGAAAATACCCAGATGCAGATATATCTGTCACTGCTTTATTCATCCATTCCAAATCACAATACCAATAAATCAATGGGCAACAGCAACTTTGTACTGTGAAAAAATTAAGCAGTCAGTCCTAGATTGCTTTTTCCAGTCCTTTCAGACCTCACTCACCCCAGCCATTTACTGGCTACCAGACCTCTCTCTACTTCAGTCTCTGCTACAACTTTTGCTCCAGAAGTTGAAATCCCCTTCACAGTTATATTCTATTTCAAATTTCACTTGTCCAGTGGACTGCAGGTTGAGGTTTTTTCACAAAAGGATGATAATGAGAAATGGTAAGGAAAAAAGGTGCAAATAAGAGAAACAGCTCTAAATATAAAGAAAATAGTAAAAGGAGGGGGGTTGATTCTATGCCAAACGTAACTTCTCCTACTTCTCAGCACCCTCAAGAGAGACCACCTCTCCACCATACATTAATCCAAACCCAATGTCTCCTGGTTTTCCTTAAAGTTTATCTCCTCAAAACTAAATAAATACTCCTCAACAAGTAACTGACAAACCTGACTTACAATAAAACCAGGAAAAAGAACACCGAACAAGAGTTATCTCAAGTGCTCTTCCAGTGCCCGTCATTCTTTTTATAGCATGAGTTTCACCTTAGTTCTACTGCCCGTATTTGCAGACACAGAACTCTTGATTCTGACAGAGAAACAAAGGCAGAGTTGGGGGAGGGGGGAAATTTGTGTGTCCAAAAAGATCTGTTCACCTTTTTAGTGTTTCCTCATTAAGTCAACTCAAAGACAACTGCACTACTGATTCATGCCTGGAAGATCACAAAATACACCCAGGCAGACAGCCTTGATCAAGGTAGCTATGAGGATAAAAAGAAAGGCATTTTAACAAGCTGTAATGAACAATATAAATGTCAGTTACGCTTTATTAGAATATTTTAGAGCTCGTTCTCTGGATCATGATTTACACTATCTTAGAATACACAGAAAATGAACTGGGGTTTTCACCTCACTAATCTTATTTGAGAGGCAAATGCAGTTAGCCACATCCAATATTGAAGAATAATTACTGTTTCCTCCTCCAGGACAGAGTGAGACAACAGTATGTGACATGAATAGGAAGCTTTCAAGCAATCAGAACAAAAATTATACTTTCTTTTACACAGCTGAGGATTCTGCAATTCAGTCTGGCCTCAATTCATCTGCATCTTTCATTACTAACACTACCTCAGAAGAGAGGGAGGCTGTGCAGTAAGACTAGAACACTGGGCTTAAAGTCTATACAACTAGGCAATCTGAATTCAGTCACTGTAGCCAAGTCTCTTTACCTTTCTGAGGTGTGGTTTCTATCTATGAGGATAACTGTTTCATAAGCTTGTTAAGAGAACTGTGTACGTGACAGTATGATGAAAACAGTATGTTGTACCATGCTGGCCCCACAACTGCTTGTTCTTGATATTCAAATTACCTTTATGGAAATGAGTCAAACAACCTTTTAAATTAAACACACACACACAGACTCACAAAAATATATTACCCATTTCATATAGGAATTTAACCTTGGTCAAGTATTTTGCAGGTCATCCAACCAGAAGGAAGACTAATACTGCATTTTATTTATAGTGCTTGTACAGCAATAGAAAATAGCATGCCTAGGTAAAGAACTCCTCTGGATACAAACAACATTCTCCACAAGTTTGGTAAGACATGAAAGCACAAGGCCAAAAACCATACCTAAATGAAACCACTGCTGAACAAAACAAGACTGTTTACTAGCACTAGGCACACAACATCATCCTTGGCTTTGATATAGATCACATCCTGGGGGGAGAAAATCTTAACTAGTTAAAAGCATAAAAACCATATTCACTCTTGTTTATAAATACACACTTTTCTTCTCATAACTAAAGAAATTATGAATTAGCCATCTCCACCAAGTATCTTTTCTTTAAAAACAAAAAGGGAAAAAAGAAAAAAACTATAATACTAATCAAAGTTTTTCCTTCAAGGTTTTCAAAATCTGTAGCCTTCACTAGATGCACTACTAGTCATACAAATATTAATGGTGAAAAGAGAACTTTTCTCTTTCACTAAAGAGAGTTGAACAAAAGATGGTAAGTCATGTACTTTAACTTGTCTCGTCTACCTAAAAAACTGCCTTCAAATTAACTTAGCTTGAAAGATTAATAGAACTCTAAGACTTGGAATACTTAACAAGTTAAAAACATTTTGAAAGCTGTGTGGTTATCTCCCTGAAAGGATCCAAGACTTAGAAATCTAGCTTCAAGTATTTTTTCGTTTTTTTTGGCTCTAAGAATTAAAATCTTGATGCAGTAAATGAGCAATGGAGAATTAAGCATAAATTGATTAATCTCACCACATCTAAATTTTACAAAGGTGGGAAACAATGGCCATTTACCAAATAGATCAAGCTTCAGCACCCCACTGTTAACTCCAGTAGTATCTTCTGTTGTCTCCAACAAGAACACTCTACCTCGTGGTCCACCTACAACTGATTTCCAACTAGATTCAGTCTCCTTGAGGACAAGCATGATTATTTTTCATTCTTCTCATAAAAGCAAGCAGTCATGGATATCTAGTAAGTTTTCAGTATTTAAATACAGTACTAATTTAAAATAGAACCGTACTATCTCAGATTAGCAAGAACCTTGGGACATCTGTTTTAATTCTAGCTTATAGGCAGGAGGCCCAAGTGAAGTGGCTGCCTCAAGGTCAGACACAATTACTTGGTGGCAGAAAGAGGACTAGTGTCCAGGTCTATCGCACATTTCAGTGGGCTTCTAATTACATCCTTGCTCTCTTGCAATGTTTTCTACGCAAATGACTAGTCACCGAGCCAACTGCTGACTCAAAGTCATTATACAGAGTAAGAACTCAACCCTAGAAGTCATTAAAATCATCACTTACAGTAGTACCTAAACACTAAGACCTAACATTATACATTAAGTGATCCTTAAAAGTCTATTTCTAACCCTTTAAAACAAATGTCATCCACATGAATTAAGGATCAAGAAGCAACAGAAGACTACACTGTTCCTATTAAAATTCAGCTCAGTGAGATGATGTGCCACCTCATCAACTAGCAGTTTCTGTCGAAGCTTGGGAATAAACATATCTGAATTAGACTCACTTAAATTGCAATTACTCACAGAATAGTATCTGAAACAGCCTGTTTTAGGAGCATATACATCAAACTCACATTAAACCGCAAGTCAGCATAATTGCTGTCTAATAATTACCTTCACTATTCCAGAAAGGCTGACATTCCACAATTCTGTGAAACTAAAATGAGATGCTACAAAGGTAATTTTGAGAAGGTTAAGCTGAAGCATTCATGGTGGAGCTCATCATTTTCTCTACTTTAGAAAACTGAATTATAGGACTTAAATCCAACAGGCTACCTGTTTCCCCAACTCCATGGGAAAAAGAAATTGGAATTAGGTAACTTAAAATGCATTTGCTGAAACAGACTACAACATTCCAATCTCAACATCTGTGAGATAAATTATTTTAACACTAAGCACAATGTCTGGAATACAGTAAAAGCTCAATCAAGATATATTATTATTACTATCACTATTTAAAGTCACAAATACACAACTTTTCCAACAAGGAGCTAGGACACAATATTTGCTGCTCTTTCAGTTCATGGTGCTCATTTAAAAAATAAATGGCAAAATGCCAAGTACGTTAGGATTAGAGAAGGGTTTCACACTACCCAATTTGAGTCAGCATATAAATCATAAACTGACACTTGATTTCCAATCCAAAGTTCCTTATGGAGTATGACTCACCAAATTCTCCATTTCTTCCAACTATGAAAAAGAAGTTACACTCCTCCCTATAACTACCACCTCTGATACTCGTAGGTTCGAGATCCATCTTAAAATTCTTTGAAAACACACCTTAAGTCTCCAGAAGAGAGAGAGAGTACTTAAAGCTGTGGGGCCTTTAGGTAGGACCTGGGATCTGGTCTACAAGCTTGCCTTTCGGGGAGCCTCTGGACAGCTCTGGACCTGAGAATTAGGCCAGAGAACCAGTAAAAAAAAAAGCCTCTTACTCACCTCAGAGAAGAGTTCCATGCCCCATTCCCAACCCATAGAACCCAAGTTCTCTTACTTAAACCTTCCCAACCCATAGAACCCAAGTTCTCTTACCTAAACCTTCCCCAACTCCGACCCACAGGGTCTAGCTCCCCCCAGCCATCTCTCCCCGCGCCAAGGCCGGGAAGCTCTAAAGCCCCGGAGTTGAGTGAACGGCGCCATTTTAGGCGGCCGTGGCAGCGACAACCAATCCCTGCGCGGGAGGCAGGGGGCGCCGGGTCGCCCGGGAGCCGCCTCCGGGCCGTGCCGGGCGCGGGTCCGGGAGGCTCGGGGGGCCGGGGCCTCCGCCATGTTGCACCCTCCCCAGAGCGCCCTCTTTCTCGAGAAGGCTCTGCCCGCCGCGGCTCCCCCATCCGAGATGTAGCTCACCTTCTCGCAGAGGCTCTTAACCTGGGACTCAGACAGCTGCTTGCACTCGTTCAGCTGCTCGATCCACTGGTCCAGCTCCTTGGTGAACACCTTCTCGTCCATGATGCCACCCGCCCGAACCGGCTGCCGCTCCGCGCTCCTCCCGCGCCGCCGCCCGCACACGGGCCACACGCACACGCCGCCGCCGGTTCCCGGGGTATTTGTGAGGGTACTGGCGGTTGCTCGGCGCTAGCGCTGGCCCTCTGGCTCGCCCCTCTGTGCTCGGCCACCGGCCGCTGCCCTCCTCCACTCGCTCTAGCCCCGAAGCTCTGCTCTCTGTAATGGCGGCCGCCGGCGTGGTGACGTCACGCCCGGCGTCAGGAGGCGGCAGGGTGCGGAGGGGTAGAAGGGCCGGGACCGGAGCTGCGCAACTGCAGCGCCAGCCACGATCCGCCGCCAGACTCGCGAGGTAGGGCTCGACGCGCAGGCGCAAAGCAGCCCGCTGGTTACTGAGGCACCTTGGCCTTTAGGGCGTGGTCCTCTAGCAGGGAGGGGCCGAGGGAAGGGAAGTCCGAGACCGAGTAGGGGCCTGGCTTGCTGCTGGGATGTAGGCTAATCCTGGAGCACTAAATCCTGCGCTGCGCGGGCGTGAACATGGCGCAGGCGCGGTTGGGGTGCGAGGATGGCTCCTTGCAGCTGGAGACTTCTTCCCTAAGGTGATACCCTTCGGCTTTTCACCTGGCGACTAAAGTCAAATTAAGGAAACTAGAAATGCGACCGCATGGTTCCTGCATGATACAACAGTACTGAAATTGCGTGGAATTCTTGCATCTTGGGGGCAAGAATGGGCGCCGAATGGTAGCGTGGTTGGAGTAGCCACTTGCTCCTCCGGGCGCGGTCGGCACCTTGTAATTAGGTCACTCGTAGGCGGAGGAGGGTGTACCTGTTGGGGGAAGGCCGCGCGGTGCACCTGATTCCGCCCCCCGCACACACCTGTCCCCAGGCCTAGATTCCGGCCCAACAGCTGGGGCCTCGTAGCACTCCTGGCTCCGCACGCACCGCGAAGCCTCTCCCCTTGTAGCGTCTCTCCCCAGGTGTGCGTCTCCCTCCGACTCCAATTATTCCAGGGAACGAGAAACGCTCCCCCCAAACTCTCTCTCAGAGTGGGTAAACGCTCCGCCCACTCTGGCCTTCATTCTCAAGGGAAAGCTGCGAGGAGGTGAACGCACCCGTCCTGCCCGCGACCCTGTTAGAAGCAGCTAAGATCCCCGCTTTAAAGAAAGCTCAGATACCTTAGGATCGGACCTCCGTCTGGCTATGAATCTCTTTGAGATTTATTAAATGTTTTCACATTTCGTTGTCCCTGCATTCACAGAAATACTTGGCTCCGTAGAGTGCCAACTATGTGCTAGATCCATGCCTGGGAGACAGAAGGATCACCCAGACAGACAAAATATCTTACCCTGGTGGCACATGTATTCTCCCAACAGTATTTCCTAGAATGGTCTGGGGACAGATAGGCAGAAGAGCTATTATGGTGTCCACAGCACCTGAGAGACAGCTTTCTAAAGGACATTAAACCTCAAAGGGCAAGGCCAGAGCTGGACCTAGTCCCTGTCTTCTAGACTGCTTACCCCCCCATAGCAGCTGACCCAAGCACGCAGCAAAGTGCTGGAGGAGAGCTCTCACTCAGCAGCCCTGAGAACGTCAGGCCGACCTCCGGACGACAGACAAGGCTGTAGAAGACCGCGGAGGGTAGATCAGTCAATATGGGACTAAAAATTCTTCATCCAAAGACAGCCTGTTTGGCGAAGCTGACTGACTTGGTCTACCCCGGAGCTGGAAATTGCAATTTCGCTTTCCCAGTTTCTGACTATGTTTTGCAATTAACATCCTCAAACACAGAGGAGTAAGAGTTAAGATCATGTGGAATGAACGGAGGGAAAAAGAGCATCACTTGGTGTCCATAATTATAAAGACATGCCCAGTGTGCTATCTTATTCACCACTGCCCTGTATTTGTGTGAAAAGTGGTCCTGTCTCATAAGGCAAGAAGCAGACTGGCACTCAAAAAAGAGAAGGGACTTGCCCAAGGTACTGCTCAGGATTTAAAACTTCATACTTCCAAGTGCAAGGTGTCAGCCACACTCACACAACTGACCTCTAAAGATTGAAATATGGAGCAAGGTCAGTATAATTACCCTTTGCCTGACTTTTCTTATCTAAAAAGATGGGGGTGATGTTAGTTTGGCAGATTAAAAAGTACTGAGTGCCCAATATGTGCTAAAATTATAATAAGTGGGTTTTTCCAAAATGCTGTGAGCTCCTTGTTGGTAGCATTAATGTAGGTATTATTTTCTCTTGACGCATATGACCTGGCTCACCACCACCACAAAAAGGGAAGATATAATTATATATACTTAAAACATCCTGCCAAATAATTAGATGCCATGACTTAACATCTTAAGGAATGAATTCTAGGAAGCTCTTATTAGCATTCAAGCAGTGAAGTAAAGCATATATGATTATAAACAGTACAGAACTAAATCAGAATATCATTTTCTTAGAAGAATTTTTTTTTTGCTCTGTAGAATTGAAAATAGCCAATGGATCTGAAAATTCAGCTTGATTTATCTGATCTTGGCTAATTAGACCTGTCTCAATTCTAGAGCTGAGGAATACCTGAAACAAAAAATTAAAAGCAAGCTGAAAAGAACTGTCCTTTTTATTTCTTGGCAAAAACCAGAGGATGAATAAAGCAAATATGCTAAAAAGATCTTTGCCAAGATGGCAAATTCAGTATACAGTGAGTCTGAGTGTTGCCTAAACATAGCTACAAATAAAAATCATCTGATGACAGGGGCAGGGTATGAGGAAGATAACCTTGAGCAAATAGCTTTATAAAAGGCACTCTTAGTCAAGGTATAAAAATTGACATTAAACTTCCCTGGTGACTCAGATGGTAAGGAGTCCACCTGCAATGCAGGAGACCTGGGTTCAATCCCTGGGTTGGGAAGATCCCCTGGAAGAGGAAATGGCAACCCACTACACTATTCTTGCCTGGAAAGTCCCATGGCTGGAAGAGCCTGGCAAGCTACAGTCCACGGGGTCGCAAAGAGTTGGACATGACTGAGCGACTACATTTCTTTCTTTCTTCCTATGGAGAAGAAATGAGACGTATTTTATTTGTTGGTACTTCTCCTGGCCTTGGGTTAGGTTTATTTTGTTGTTTCTTTCAGTTCTCTGACGTCTGAATTTACTAAGACAGAAAGTTGAGCTGTATAGGTAAGAAATAGCATCTGGCATCAGATGGATCAGCTTTGAATTCTGGTTCTGCAACTGCCTAAATGTGTAAGGTTAGGTAAGCTATCTAACTTTTCTGAGTTTTCTAATCCATAAAGTGGGAATCATTTTAATAGCCAAATAAGAGGATTTTCCTGAGAATTAAATGAAATTATAGACGTAATACACCAGAAAGTATATAATAAATATCCAGTAAGTATTATTTCTAAGTGGTCTCTGATTCTAAATATCCTTTAGTGTCAGTTGGAGCCCTTCAATGCCTGCCATGAAATACATTCTGGTCTTTGGAAACAGAACATAACTATCAAAAACACCAGATAGGGATTCCCCGGTGGTCCAGTACTTAGGACTCTACGCTTCCACTGTGGGGGGCACAGCTTCAATCCCTAGTTGGAAACTAAGATCCCGCAAGCTGTGTGTCTTATAGGTTTTTCCACACAATACCATTGTGGAAAATGAGGAAGTGGGAGGAAGTCCAAGGAAAGAGAGTAGAGATGGAACAAAAACTACATCCTCTCTCTTTCCCTGCCAGCAAGCAAATGATCAGAAAGTTTGTTGTACAAAGAGTAAGTCACTTAGGAATGAATCCAGGAATTAATTCAGTTCGTCAGTCCTATGCTCCTCTCAGCTAGAATCTTCTACCTGAAAAAGGTGCCATATCTGACAACACGCTCTTTGCAGCAAGGCCTTCTATGCCCCAGAAACCTCAAAACAGACCCAGGAAGTCAACAGCTTAGTGGCTCTGCCTGTGAGAAGCCTGCCAAGCTCTGATTGACTGGGCCTGCCCAAGGATTTCTGCACCTAGGATATGCAATGATGCTTTCGCATCTATCCCTATTCCTCTCCTTCCTGGTTTCCCCCCAAAATTAAATTTATATTGCCATTTCACCTGAAATTAGAATTCGATAGATGTGGCCCAAATTTTGTGACCAGGAACTTTGCCATAGAAATAAATCAGCCATTTTCCTTAGCTACTGCAGTTTGGCTAAAGAAAAAAGAGAAATGACCATGTCCCCCAGGAATGTCCATGACATCCAGATACCATTCTCAGTTACAGAGAAAATATTTTTTTCTGTTAAAGGGAAAAAAAAAAAATCTGAAATGAAAAGAAAATGTCATCACTCTGAAAGGCTGGGTAAACCTGAAGAATACTGTCATCAACTTTGCAGTTATTAAAAATCTTATCATAGAAGTATGTTTATTGACAGAACATTATTTGCAAGATATTTTAAGTGAAAAAAGTGCCTTTATAAAATAGCATGTATGATCTAGTCCTAATTTTATTAAATATATACTATAAATATCTGATTATAAGAGGCTTTAGAAAGATATACAGTGAAGTATTAATAACAGCAGTTGCTTCTAGTGAGCAGAATTGTTTTTTTATTTATTTATTTTGGCCATTCCAGCAGCTCCAGGCCTCCTTGCAGTGGAGGCACAGAGTCCTAACCATTCAACCATCAGGGAACTCCCTTTTATTTTCTTTTTACTTCATTCTCCTGTAATGAAAACATTGCTTTTATAATTGTGAAAAGAAAATCATATTATCTGAGTAAACATGACAAAGCACCTTTTAGGGGAACTGCAAGCCCAAAGTACGTGTAGCCAACAGTTCTAGTAAATATTCCACTGTGCCCTGGAATACTACTCAAGGGCCCCCACTTTCTTGTGAAAAGAAGTCTTGTCTCTCCTGTGACCTTCTCAAAAGTTCTCACAAAGTATTTCAATATGGCCTTTTTCCTGCCTTACCTCTCACTCAAAGCTCTTCTCCTCAGCTCTGTGGACCCCTTCTTCCCCCAGACCAATGCTGTGCTCATCCATTCCATTCCTACTTTGACCTCTTTGTTCAGCCTGTCCTTGCTCTCCAGATAGCCCCTTGTAGCTATATGAACCCTACTCAAGCCCTGCGTCCTCTGAGGAGTCTTCTCTGAGGACTCTAGATTTCTCTTGATTGGGAGTTCCTAGCCCCAGAATCTAGTGGAACCTCAGAGAGACCTGGCACTTGTCAGAGTAGAGATGTATGAATAGAGGACTTATTGGTGAGCCCACGGGAGGTGTTCCCTAAAGCCTCCTGCAAACACTGCCAAGGAGGGGGACATTTTGCGGGAGGCCAGAGTAAAAAAATCTTGTTCTTTGTTTTCCAGATTAACAGTTCATCAGGGCTCTAGCTTCATGCTAGGCAAAATTTAGAAATCAGATTCCCCAAAGAAAGTGGATTTGCAAGCATGCTGCTGCTGCTGCTGCTAAGTTGCTTCAGTCGTGTCCGACTCTGTGCAACCCCATAGACGGCAAGCATAGAGGCATCTAAACAGGGCTTTCAAGTTAATTTGCAAAAATAGAATAGGACCATACTGCTCTCCTGTCTGATGGAAAGAAACAAACTTTCCCCTTACAGAGTGTTTGTGCTCTAAACACCAGGTAAGGAGACCCCTTGATTACCATGAACTTATGTGCTCCTCTTTAAGTTCTCATTGTGGTGTATGGTAGTGGAATTGGTTCCACAAACAGGAGAATGACCAGTGTGTGCAGAAAAGAGAAAACTGATGGATAATGTAGTGCCAGCATGTTGACGGTTGTTTCTTAGAGGAAGGATGCTTATCAGCTGTCTCTATCTTTGGAGGAACAAGCAAGAGGAAATGAACTGCTGTCCTGTAGTAACAATTATTAAGTGAAAGTTGTTCAGTTGTGTCCGATTCTTTGTGCCCCCATGTACTATACAGTCCATGGAATTCTCCAGGCCATAAAACTGGAGTGGGTAACCTTTCCCTTCTCCAGGGGATCTTCCCAACCCAGGGATCAAACCCAGGTCTCCTGCATTGCAGGCAGATTCTTTACCAGCTATGCCACAAGGGAATTCTAAGAATACAGGAGTGGGTAGCGAATCTTCCCAACCCAGGAATCAAACCGGGGTCTCCTGCATTACAGGCAGGTTGTTTATCAACTGAACTATCAGGGAAGCCCAACAATTATAAAGCCAGCATTAATTAAGCACTTACTATGTGTCAGGTACTCTTCTAAATGTTTTATATGTATTATATAATTTATTCCTCACCACTCATGCTGCTGCTGCTGCTGCTAAGTCGCTTCAGTCGTGTCCAACTCTGTGTGACCCCATAGACGGCAGCCCACCAGGCTCCCCCGTCCCTGGGATTCTCCAGGCAAGAACACTGGAGTGGGTTGCCATTTCCTTCTCCAATGCATGAAAGTGAAAAGTGAAAGTGAAGTCGCTCAGTCATGTCGGACTCCTAGCGACCCCATGGACTGCAACCTACTAGGCTCCTCCGTCCATGGGATTTTCCAGGCAAGAGTACTGGAGTGGGGTGCCATTGCCTTCTCCGCACCACTCATGAGGCAGGTACTATTATATAATATCCTCTTTTTACAGATGATGAAACTGAGGCACAAAGGGATTAAGTAACTTGTATAATGTAAAATAACTGGTATTAAGTACCCAAACTCTTAACTCCTGGAGAGCCTTTAGCATCAGATCATGAGTAATTTTCACAAAAGGAAGAACTTGACCACTCAACCACCTGACATTTTCAATGCCTAACTGTCTCCAAGAATAGAGTCCTTAAAGACTGCAGGGAGTGGCCTGTGGTTCAACCCACCACATCAATCCTACTCCCTAAATACGTCCATCCCATCTCCTCCTCCACTGTCTCCTTGTACTATGCCCTTCTGCTCTCCTTCCTTCTGATGTACCCTCTTGTTCTCTTTCTTTCTCTACTGTTCCTTCATTTCCAGCCTGTTGGGATAACCCGTAGGCACCGTCTGGCTGCTCTTATGGCAGTCAGGGGCTTCCTTGGAGGCTCAGTGGTAAAGAATCTGCCTGCCAATGTGGTCGATCCCTGGGTCAGGAAGATCCCCTGAAGAAGGAAATGGCAACCCACTCCAGTATTCTTGCCTGGGAAATCCCATGGACAAAGGAGCCTGGAGGGCTACAGTCTCTGGGGTTGCAGAGTCAGACGTGACTTAGTAACTCAATAGTAACAACAAATGGCAATCAGAGTCAAATAGGCTTCTGGTCCCTGAGCTACACCTTTTCAAGCCATCTTCTTTGGGAATAAAGTCCTTTCCATTCTTAGGCTGAGCACTGGCAGCCTAAAAAGCAATGAGAAGAAAAAAAGACTAAATTATTCTGCAAACAAATTGCCCAGCTCATTCCCCATGTCAGGGAGTATTAGTTGCCCAGATTGGTTTGTCCTGCCTTTAAGTCAAGTAAAAAACACAATGTGGACTGCACTGTCCTCCTCCCAGGAGCCAACTGAAGTGCAAGGAAAGCTGGGCTCATCTCCACTTCTGCCATCAACAGTCTGTATGACTGAGTACATCCTTTCCTACTGGTTTCCCCATTCAACAAGGTAGAGATTAGACTATACTGGCGAGTTCTCAAATTATTTGTGGGTGAATTCAGGGGGCCCCATCAATTCCTAAAGGATAATGTATAGGAATTTTTTTAATTAAAATTTTTATTGATAATTTTAGATTCATATGCAGTTGTAAGAAATACTAGAGATCCCAGTTTCCCAGTGGTAACATCTTGTACTGTTCAGTTCAGTTCAGTTCAGTCGCTCAGTCATGTCTGACTCTTTGCGACCCCATGAATCACAGCACGCCAGGCCTCCCTGTCCATCACCATCTCCCGGAGTTCACTCAAACTCAGTCCATCAAGTCGGTGATGCCATCCAGCCATCTCATCCTCTGTTGTCCCCTTTTCCTCCTGGCCCCAATCCCTCCCAGCATCAGAGTCTTTTCCAATGAGTCAACTCTTCACATGAGGTGGCCAAAGTACTGGAGTTTCAGCTTTAGCATCATTCCTTCCAAAGAAATCCCAGGGCTGATCTCCTTTAGAATGGACTGGTTGGATCTCCTTGCAATCCAAGGGACTCTCAAGAGTCTTCTCCAACACCACAGTTCAAAAGCATCAATTCTTTGGCGCTCAGCTTTCTTCACAGTCCAACTCTCACATCCATACATGACCACTGGAAAAACCATAGCCTTGACGAGATGGACCTTTGTTGGCAAAGTAATGTCTCTGCTTTTCAATATGCTATCTAGGTTGGTCATAACTATTCTTCCAAGGAGTAAGCATTTTTTAATTTCATGGCTGCAGTCACCATCTGCAGTGATTTTGGAGCCCAAAAAAATAGTCTGACACTGTTTCCACTGTTTCCTCATCTATTTCCCATGTACTGATGGGACCAGATGCCATGATCTTCGTTTTCTGAATGTTGAGCTTTAAGCCAACTTTTTCACTCTCCTCTTTCACTTTCATCAAGAGGCTCTTTAGTTCCTCTTCACTTTCTGCCCTAAGGGTGGTGTCATCTGCATATCTGAGGTTATTGATATTTCTCCCAGCAATCTTGATTCCACCTTGTGCTTCTTCCAGTCCAGCATTTCTCATGATGTACTCTGCATAGAAGTTAAATAAGCAGGGTGACAATATACAGCCTTGACATACTCCTTTTCCTATTTGGAACCAGTCTGTTGTTCCATGTCCAGTTCTAAACTGTTGCTTCCTGACCTGCATATAGGTTTCTCAAGAGGCAGGTCAGGTGGTCTGGTATTCCCATCTCTTTCAGAATTTCCCACAGTTTATTGTGATCCACACAGTCAAAGGCTTTGGCATAGTCAATAAAGCAGAAATAGATGTTTTTCTGGAACTCTCTTGCTTTTTCGATGATCCAGCAGATGTTGGCAATTTGATCTCTGGTTCCTCTGCCTTTTCTAAAACCAGCTTGAACATCTGGAATTTCACGGTTCACGTATTGCTGAAGCCTGGGGTGGCGGCCGGGAGGAGCTACCCCACAATGGGGATATTGATATTCATAAAATGTATCTATCTTATTCAGATTTTCCCAGTTTTACATGCATTCATTTGTGTAGTTGTTGGTGAGTGTTTGTGTATTTACTGCTATACAGTTGGGAATTTTCTTTTTCATGTGTTTTCTGGGGAAGGGCTCTCCAGTAACAGAGATGCAAAAGGGGGATTGGTTCCCAGCTCTGGGAATTCTAGAAGACCACACCCCAGACCTCTATAGCTCTCTGTTCCAACAGCAACACTTAATTAGGACTTACCACATGGCACGAATAGGAATGTATGTGGGGGAGAGTTGACAGAAAGAGACGCAGGGAGAGCAGGAAAACCGAGAGGTGTAGAACACAGGTCACTGAGCTATGCTCCAGCAGGGAAGACAGTCCGACAGGTAAACAAGTCATTCATTAGACATTTATAGAAGAGAGATGGCCTTGTTGCTTGAGGCAGCTTGGTAAGTATTTCCATGAAGCTGATGCTTGAGCTACATGTTAAAAAAATAGTCCAGAATTCTTCAGCAGAGAACTGTTAAAATCCATTCTCTCTCGTTTTAAAAATTCATTCCTTCTTAAATCATATCTATTCTAGATATTTTGGAGAAAACATAAGAAAACATGCCTACATTTGTTTATTCTACAATATTAAGGTGTCAGATTCTTCAACTCCTGTGTGTTGGTGTTGGAGCCAATGGATTTTTTCCCCCTGAGCCTATTTTCCACTGTCTTGTCCAAATTGGATACCAGATCCTGCTGACTTAGTTTGAGAAAGGCATTTTATCTCTGACGCCACGATCACATCAGAGCTTATATTTAAAGCATGAGTGATGATAAGAGACCGCAGCTAAATCCTCGGCCCTGTCCCATGTCTAGAGCACCCTCTTCCTCTCTACCAAAGGCTTTGGACGCCAATCCTAGTGCAGTGGCTGGTGGGAATCAGAGTTGGCCAGAGCCACGAGCAAAACATCTCTGCTCTCCAACCATTTCTCCAATCAGTGGGACCTCCTTTTCCACAAGGGCTCATCAGAAATCCTCAGGGGTGGGTGCCCTGGCTCCCCCATGCCTGCCCTCCCCAGGTTCAACAGTTGGCTCCCTTGTGTTGGCTCTGACTTAGGCACCCTTTGGGGTCTTTTCTCTATATGGATTTCAGGTCCACATCAGACTGCTTAGTTCCCAGTGCTGTTCTCAGGAAGATCATTCTCTCTGCTGGAGCCATCCCTCTGCCAGGAAGATCACAATCCTTCTGTCAAGCCCACTCTTTGAAGAGCCCGCTAGAAGCCTGATTCAAGGCACTACTTCTTAGAACCTCTGTATCCTCAAGTTATTTAACCCCCTAAACTTCAGTATCTTCATCTGTAAGACAGGGATCATAATACTGCCATTCTCATAGGGTTATTTTAAGCTTTAAATAAATTAGCCCATGTAAAGCTCTTAGCAGATGACAAGTATTCCATCTACATTAGCTACTATTATTAAAATCCATTTTTATAGTAAAATTATGATTGTAAAGGAATTAATGATCACTGTAGAAAATTTGTGAACTACTTAAGTGTTTAGGAAAAAATAATTGTGACACCTGGGGAACAATAAATCATTTTGATGTATAATCTTCCCAGTTTTCTGTGTGTGTGTGTGTGTACATATATATACCAACAGGAAATTTTAAAAAACTGGGTTTATATTTGTCTGTTCTGTAACCTGTTTTATTCATCTGATACATAGTATTTTCTCACATATTTAAATACTCTTAGAATATTTTGAAAAGACTACCTTTTTTCAAGCATAGGGATGTAACCAAATTTATCCAACGAATCACTTAGTTTGGTAGTTTCCTATTTTTATATTTATAAATACAATGATAAATTCTTGTTCATAAATTTTTATGTGCATCTCTGTCTATTCCTTAAGATAAATATTTAGAAACAGAATAACTGTGCCAATTATTAATAGCTCCAGTGACATTTCTGGAACTGTTTTTGTTTTATGCTAATGTCAGGTACACAGAATTGGATTAACCACAACCCTTGGTTTGTGACATTATGATAATTGTTACTGGATGGCATGATTTTGTTAATTTAGGTGGTAAATTCATCTTAATAATGTAATCAGTACCTGTCAATTGACAACCCAAAACAAAAACTAGGACTTCAACAATAACCAGTATTTAACTCATAAGGCCTTCCCCCTCATTTCCCTGTGCTCCCCAACCAAGAGGACCATCCTGCTGCAGATGTTCGTGTTACCTGGGTTTACTGTATTTTGTAATTTTAAAAAATTGTTCTTAGCTTTATTTTTTTTTAATTTTTGTTTATTTATTTTTGGCTGTGCTCAGTCTTGGATGCTGCGCATGGGCTTTCTCTAGTTGCAGCGAGCTGGGGCTACTCTCTAACTGTGGTGTGCGGGCTTCTCTTACTGTGGCGCACAGGCTCTAGAGCACAGGCAGGCTTCGGTAGCTGCGGCACATGGGCTTAGTTGCCTGTGGCATATAGCGTCTTCCCGCAGCAGGGACTGAACCCGTGTCTCCTGCACTGGCAGGCAGACTTTTAACCACTGCGGAAGTCCTGTTCCTAGCTTTATAAAAAGGATGTCATGTTGTATGTAATCTTTCAGGACTTTTTTCTCCACTTAATATTACTTTGCTAAAAAATCCATCTGTATCATTACATTCCACTGTAGTTCATTTTGGCTGGTGTAAAATACCCCAGTGCATAAATACACCAGAGTTCACCACTCACTCTCCTGCTCATGGGCAAGTACATTGTTGCTAAGATTTAGGTCTTGTTCACATTGCTGCTGTGAACATAACTGTAAATGTCCCCTGCGGTACTTGTACAAGAGTTTGTCTGTGGAACCAGTTTATACTGCCTCCAGCTGTAGATGAGAGAGCCTCTGGATCTACATCCTTTGCTATATCATGGATCCGTCTTGTCAGATTGCTTTCCAGTTGGCTGGGTCAATCTACCTCCTTCTAGTAATATATAAGAATGCCATTTCCCCAAACTCTTTCTGACCCTAGAGATCAAGTTTTTGACCATTTAACAGGAAGAAAAGAAAAGAAAATCTCCCTACTGTTTAACTCTGTGGCAAGGTACTGATTCCACTAAAAGCTGAGAGAGAAGGGGTTTGGCTCAGAGAACTGTTTCCAGCCTGATAACTTCAGTGACATTTCTGGGACTGAATCCCCAGTGGCTCAGCTGCTTTCCCATGTCCTAAAAGAGGTGACACAGTGGCACAGAGGGGATGAGGGGGGCCAGGATGGGAAACGAGCCCAGTTTACCACAGTGTGTGTTTGTCTCTTGGTCCTGGCCTCTGCCAGCGTCACATGACTCCTCCTTGATGAAGCAGGCAGTATCTCTCCCCACCCCCTCCCAAGAAATGCCAAGATAGTGCTACCCTTTGTTATTTGAATTGAGAAATTTAAACCTCTTTCCCTGCTCTGCAGTAAAAAGAACTTTCTATTTTGGGCTTAGTGGCATAGCCAGAACCAAGCAGAGAGCAGCAGGCTGTAGCATGAGTTAATAGTCTTCCTTCAAGGAGAGAACTCACATGCAAACAGAAGGACCTTGCAAAAAAATGTCATCTGCATAGCAACATGCAGCGTGTTTTCTGCTGACAGATACATTTCAAGGTTTGAAATCAAACATTATCTAACCTTCAGAGTAAGCTGATGAATGAATCCTGAACAATCAGGTTTCTTAAGTCACACCAATTTATCAGGATCCCCTCTGTGTACCTAATACTGGGTATTGTCAGGGAGGAGAATTTTGTCTTTAAGGGGAATTCTAGCCACCAAAAATTATACTAATTTGAGTATAAACATTTACCTAAAAATATGCTTTCCTCTGCTAGTCCACTTCTCTGTCTGAGATCTCCACATGAGTGTAGGATCCTGGGTCTCCAGAAGTACACAGAGATCATGTTTGCAAGAGAAGCAATCTATTTAAACCACTGGCATCTGTTAGCACAAAACCACAGCCTGGAAGACTAGGACAGATGACCTAACATCCTCTCTTTTGTCGAACTGTTTCTTATGGGAATTTTCAAATATGTACAAGAGGAGAAATAATAATCTAATAAATTCTCATGTACCTATCACCTGGGGCTTCCCAGGTGGCACTAGTGGTAAAGAACCTGCCTGTCAATTCAGGAGACAAGACAGACACAGTTTCAACCCCTGGGTGGGGAAGATACCCTGGAGAAGGGCATGGCAGCCCACTCTAGCGTTCTTGCCTGGAGAACCCCCTGGACAGTCCAGGGGGGCTACAGTCCATAGGGTCACACAGAGTCAGACACAACTGAAGCAACTTAGCCTGCATACACACACACCTATCACTTGGCTTCAGTGATTATCAACGTATGGCACTCTTGTTGCATCAATACCAACCTCTATTTTAAAATCAATTTAAAGCAAGTCAGAGATACTTTCATAGTTAAATACTTCTGTATTTATCTGTAAGAAATAAGACTTTTTTCAATAACTACTGTATCACACTTTTATCAATTCCTTTTTTTTTTAAAGCAGTAATTCCTTACTGTTATCTGGTATCCAGTCAAAAGTCCTATTACCCTAATTTTCCTAAGAATCTTCCTGTAATGCTTTATTCTAGTCAGGAACCAAACCATGTCATTTGTGTTTGTTGATATGTCACTTGATACTTCTAAAAAATTTAATTTATAACAGTTTCCCTTTCTTATTGCTCTACTCTTTGGGATTGTTGAAGATAATGGGTCTTTTAGTTACTATTGCTATGTAACACAGAGAAGGCAATGGCACCCCACTCCAGTACTCTTGCCTGGAGAATCCCAGGGACGGGGGAGCCTGGTGGGCTGCTGTCTATGGGGTCTCACAGAGTCGGACGCGACTGAAGCGACTTAGCGGCGGCAGCAGCAGCAGCTGTGTAACAACTCACCCCAAACTTAGTGGCATCAAACCACCACCAATTTGTGTTCATGAATTCTATGTGTCAGGAATTCATCAAGGGGACCATCACAGTGGCTTCTCTCTGCTTTTAGCTGTGTGGGCCTCAGCTGGGGAGATTCGAAGTCTGGTGATGACTTCACAAGTGGGAGCTAGAAGCATCGAAGGCTTGTTCTTGCACATGTCTGATGTCAGAGCCTGGAGCACTCAAAAACTAGGACCGCTGGCCCCAGTACCCACACTCAGCCTCTCCACATGGCATGGCTTTCCTCAGCATTGTCAGACTTCTTACACAGCAGTTGAAGGCTCTGAGTGCAAGGAAGTGTTCCGGCCAACAGGGTGGATGCTGTATCACTTTTTATGACCTAAACCCCAGAAATCAGTGTCACTTTTGCTGTGTCCTGTTGGTTTTTGGAATGAGTCACTAGCTCACCCAGACTTGAGGAGCGTGAAATCAGTCTCCACCTTTAGAGAGGCAGGGGCAGAGTTCCAGAAGAGCATGTGGGATGGGAGATATGTTGCTCTACTTGGTGATTAGGATGGCCAGTCAAGCCTGCCTTTCCTAGACCGACCAGCAAACAGTGGAGAAACGCAGCAGAGAGACAGAGAGAAGTCTATTTGTTCACAGGGCTGTGTGCTACAGTTGTGTGGACTGTGCCCTGAACAACAGAGAGGGCCAGGGGGACTGTAACCCAGCTCCACTTCCCACACCTGCGCCTGACTGTGGGGCTGTACCTTCAGGAAGAGGCGCATTTCTAATACACATAAGATGTCGTATGGGGAAGAGCTGTCTGAATGGATGGTAGATCACTCAACCTGGGAATTCCCTGGCAATTCAGTGGTTAGAACCCTGCACTTTCACTGCAGAGGGCACTGGTTTGATCCTTGGTCAAGGAACTAAGATCCCACAAGCCTTGAGGCTTGGCCCCGCCCCACCCCCAAAAAAGATCAGTTTAACTTAAGCTTGAAAAAAAAGTGAACGTGTTAGTTGCTTAGTCATGTTTGGCTCTTTGTGACCTACTAGATTCCTCTGTCCATGGGTTTCTCCAAGCAAGAATACTGGAGTGGGCAGCCATACCCTTCTCTAGGGGATCTTTCTGACCCCAGGACCAAATCCGGGTCTCCTGTACTGCAAGCAGATTCTTTACCTTCTGAGCCACCAGAGTACTTATTGAACACATGCTAATTTGGAGAATGTTAGGTCTTTTTTTTTTTTTTTTTTTGGTTTAAGTTGTACACACTGTTGACCAAGAAATATCTCAAAAAAATAAAAATTATATATTATTTATTTATTTATATATTGGTTGTGCTGGGTCTTCATTGCCATGCACAGGCTTCTCATTGAGGTGGCTTCTTTTGTTGCCAAGCATGGGCTCTAGGGCAAGTGGGCTCAGTAGTTGTGGCACATGTACTTAATTCCTCCTCGGCATATGGGATCTTCCTGGAATCAGGGATTGAACCTGTGCCCCTGCATTGGCAGGCAGATTTCTTATCCACTGTACCACCAGGGAAGTCCCCAAGTTAGTTTTTTTAAATGGTGAAAGTTTTTAGTGCTAGGTACTTTATGACTGCATTGGTCTAGGATGATCTAGACCTATATCTGAAGAAGTCAAGACGCTGTTTTCCCATGACTGAGGGCCCAGTCCGACCCATCCACTGCCACCCTTGGCTGGATGCAAAAAGTGGATGCAGGATTTATGAGAAACCAGACCAAACAGAACTGAGGATTTGGCAAGGCTCAGGGCACTTCATTTCATTTTTTTTTTTTTAACTTATTAGGCCTTTGGTGCTGAGTGTTAATCACACTTTTCAGTTCACAGGACATTATACTCTTAACTGGTCCATACAAGGCTGCACTTTTAAGTATACACACATTTATTTCCTCTTATGCCCATTTCTCACTCCTGTTCTTCCCACAAGCAACTGCTATATTTCTTTATTGACCCTGCTGTGTGGCATGCAGGATTCCGACCAAGGATCAAACCATGCCCTCTACAGTGGAAGAACAGAGTCTTAACTACTGGACCCCCAGGAAAGCCCCATGCAACCATTTTAATATCTTTAATTCTATTTTTGGCTTGTATGTGTTCAAGGGAGTGTGTGTTGTCTGGTTTGCATGCATTTTAATTTACATCATTGACTTTGTGATATAGATCTTATCGTATCTTACTTTTTCCACTTTGCACTTCATTTTTGAGGCCCATCCACACTGCCATGCCCACTCCAGTCTGCCATTCCTGATTGCTGCAGACACTCTACCACACACATACACTGCACGTGGCCTCTCTGCTCCCCATTAAACGGGCACTCCCAGAGCTTACAGCTTCCCACCCTCCAAAACAAAGATGCCATGGGACTTCCCCGGCTTTCCAGGAGACTCTGTGTTTCCAATGCAGGGGCTGTGGGTTCTCTGGTTGGGGAACTAAGATTCCCACACACTGCATTGTATGCCCAAATAAATAAATCAACTATACTTCAATAAAATACACTAAAAACAAGAAATTATAATGTCATCTGAGATGACTAATCAAGAAGAAATGGACCCAAATTAAGGCAAGGGAGATTTAATTTGGGTCCTGATGAAGTATTTTATAAAAGAGGAAACACAGATTGGACTAGCCATGGGCAGGAGGATGAGGACGTCAACTCATTCCAAAGCCCTTCAAGCAACAGACAGAGCAGGAGACCTTGTGTAGTCTAGACAGGACGCATGCTGTCTGCAATCAGGGGAAGGCCAAGGTGCCTTTCAGATCAGGTAACACCACTGCAGAGTGGCTAGATGCTCTAGGGAGCAGGATTTTTCATTTTTAATAACTGAACAAGAACCTCTTCCTAGAGGAAAAAGGAGAGCTGAGAGCCTGGCTAGGATTCCAGGAGCTCAGACTACCTGTTCCGTCTGCTGTCTGGAAGCCCTGGAGTGTGGGCCTGTTCACTACTCACTTTCTTAACCACTCACGGGGCCAAGGGAAGGGGAATCTTAAAATATTAATGTCCATTTAGCAGAAGAAACTTTCGAATCATCCAGTCTTACCTGTTGTGTCACAACCATGTTTGCCAATTATCCATGCAGAACTGCTATGAAAGGTTTCTACTAAAGAAAACTTCCTGGAGGTATTGAACAATGTTGGACATAGAAGAAAGGAGATCACAGTAGTACCCAGTGAGCTTCTAGGAGAACACAGATAAGCAGGTCCAGCCTAGTAACCAGCAGCTCCCCAGTTCTCAGCGGGGGCCCAGCACACACACGAGAAAGTATCCCCCTGTTGCCTCAGCCAACAGCTAGGAAATCCTAGCTCTGCATACCAAGCTCCTTAAGCAATGATAAATCTGCTTCACTTCCTCCTTTATTTTCTAACCAAGAGTTGCAGTTTCTGTGTGGAGGCCAGAAAAGACTGACGACGTCATGACTTTCTCACAGCAGTTCGCTCCGTCATCTTAGCAGTTGCTTAAGAGGTAAGTCACTTTCTTTGAACTTCCTTTTGAAAGCCAAAACTAGAGATTATAGTTCTCAAACGGGGTACTCAATCTATCCCTTGATTCCTATCAGACTAAAACTTTCTAAACAAACCTCCAAGGTGCATCTCTAGGACCTGGGTGGAGGTAGGGAGCTGGCTGGTGGAACTGAGACCTGGCATATGCTGTGAGCCCTGCACGTTCAGGGCCTTTGGTAACCTTTATGATGATGCTCTGACCGTTTTCAGCAATAACATTTTCTAGAACTCTATGCTAAAAAGAGGTAAAGGGGCTACAGTGGCTACAGAAGACTTCTGGAAGCAACTTTACCTACTCAGAAGAGTCAGAACCGTGTTGTAGCCACACAAATAAGAAACAAGACTCAGGGTTGTGGGCACAGCCACCTGGGGACAGGTTTGTGGTCTCTACCACTTAGGAGGGCTTCCCTGGTGGCTCAGATGTTAAAGCATCTGCCTGCAATGCGGGAGACCCGGGTTCGATCCCTGGGTTGGGAAGATCCCCTGGAGAAGGAAATGGCAACCCACTCCAGTACTCTTGCCTGGAAAATCCCATGGAGGGAGGAGCCTGGTAGGCTACAGTCCATGGGGTCGCAAAGAGTCAGGACACGACTGAGTGATGACTGAATGACTTCCTTTCACTTTCGCCACTTAGGAATGAATTTCGGGACAACCATTGGTTAACAGAAGAACTGCTGCCAGTCCCACCCCTGTTTCCCTCCTTTCCCGCCTCCTCTCCCTTCTCAGAATCATTCTGAGACTAGATTATTTCTGTTTCCTGTGTGTGTGCTTAGTTGCTCAGTCGTGTCTTTGCAACCCCATGGACTGTAGCCCACCAGGCTCCTCTGTTCATGGGATTCTCCAGGCAAGAATACTGGAGCAGGTTGTCATTCCCTTCTCCAGAGGATCTTCTTGACCCAGGAATCGAACCCACATCTCCTGCATTACAGGCAAAGTCTTTACTGTCTGAGCAACCAGGAAAGCCCTATTTCTGTTTTACAGGAAGAAAAAGTATGTCTCCCCCTTAACTTCAGAATCAGTGTTGGTGACTGAAGCAAACTCAGCAGTTTCTGATGCATAAACCAACATTTAGATAATTAACCATCCCATTGCAAGTCTTTTGAAAAATATTGGCTTACACTCTGATCTCCCATCTTTTAAAAATTTTATCATTCTTGGAAAATCATAGCACTCAGGGCTATGGAGTGAGGGGCTGGTTACATGGAATGTCCTGCCATGATGAGATTATTAATCCAATGAAAGAGACAAACCAGAGGTGAAAAAACTCTAGAAATAAAGATAAAAGACTCAGGTACATGCATAAGAAACTAAGCACAGCTCTGTAGAGTTAGTGTAGCCTTAGAGGCAGGTGGTGGACAGAATAGTGTATAATGCACAACAAAGAGAAATTACTGGACATACACATTTTTCTAGAAATAATTCATCACCATTTCTTTTTCACTACAATGCTCAACCCCAAATCTAAACATTGCTAATTCTGCCCTCTACATAAAGAGTGCTCATTTTAAAATTATGTATAATTTAAAACATATAAATAGTAGGCTTTTTATAAAGATAGTAATTATTCACTAACTTATATAGTGAATAATATAATGATTCCTCATGCACCCATTCTCCAGCATTAACAATCATCAACTCCTGGCCATTATTATTTTGTCTGCACACCCCCTCACACTAATTCCCCTCCATCCTGTGCCATTTAAAAATTTTGTTTGTTTGTTTTACTTTTGGCTGTGCTGGGTCTTCATTGCTGCGCACGCTTTTTCTCTAGCTGTGGCGAGTGGGGGTTCCTCTCTAGTTTCGGTGTGTGGCTTCTCCCTGGGGTGGCTTCTCTTGCTGCGGAGCACAGGCTCTAGGGCACTTGGTTTCGATAGTCGTGGTTCCTGGGCTCTAGAGCACAGGCTCAGTAGTTGGAGCATGAGGACTTAGGTGTTCCATGGCAGGTGAGATCTTCTCGGATCAGGGATCAAACCCATGTCCCCTGCGTTGGCAGGCAGATTCATTCCCATTGAGCCACGAGGGAAGTCCTCCTGTGCCATTGTGAAGCAAATTCTAGGCACTGTAGAATTCCTTTTTAAAAAATTTTTTATTATAAAATATTTATTTGGCAGCACTGGGTCTTAGTTGCAGCATACAGGATCCTTAGTTGTGCATGACAAGTCTTAGCTGCAGTAAGTGGGATCTAGTTGCCTGACCAAAGATCAAACCCGGCCCCCCTGCACTGGGAGCATGGAGTCTTAGCCTTTGGGCCACCTGGGAAGTCCCAGCATCATATAATTTCATCTATACATATTCATTATGTATCTCTAAAAGACAAAAAACTCATTTTAACATAATTGCTCCCACATTTGAAATTAATAATTCCACAGCATCCATGTGATCGTGTTTTAGGGAACAAATGAAAAATGCTGACCTGTGGAGACAGGCAAAATATCCCCACGGCCATAGAGATATGAAACTGTCATTCCATCACTGTGGTTCAACAGGACATGCTTCTAGGTTGCCTGTTAAGACCTCAGAAAGTGGGTGATGAGATCTCACAGTCAACCTAATTGTTGTTATTTGTTTATTCTGCATTTCTGGGTGAGAATCACGGGATGAAATCCCTCTGAAAGGAAGATGAGAGAGCCTGCCTTCTCATGAGTGATTCCCTTTGGACAAGGGGAGAGTCTGTGTATTCAGTCCCTGTCGTGGTGTCTCGCTTGCCTCAGTTCTCCACACACAGCTCGGGAATATGAGTGAGCATTGTAAGCCAGGGAATTACTTGTAGATCCAGAGCACAGTCCAGGAGCAATTGTCTGAGAGTTTTCCAGTGCTTAATTCTACTGATTTCTATTTCTTTGGAAATATTTCAGGAATTTATTGAAGATGTAATGACATATAAGTGGCATTCATAAGGGTTAGAAGAGAAAGTAGAGTCATGTAGAAAAGGGGGTTTTGTTTTAAGGGACTTATACACATTCCCTATATTACTTTGTGATGATTGATCAACAAATGTTCCTTTAAGAATGTCACACAAGGGCTTCCCTGGTGGCTCAGTGGTAAAGAATTCACTGCCAATGCAGGGGACACAGGTTCAATCCTTGGTCTGGGAAGATGCCACGTGCCACAGTACAACTAAGCCCGTGCGCCACAACTACTGAGCCTGTGCTCTAGAGCCCAGGGACCGCAACTACTGAGTCCATGCGCCACGACTCCTGAAGCCCACGTGCCCTAGAGCCTGTGCTCTAAACAAGAGAAGCCACCACAGTGAGAGCCTGTGCACCACCACTAGAGAAGCCCCTGCTCTCCACAACTACAGAAAAGCCTGAGAAGCAACGAAGAGCCAGTAAACCAAAAATAAAGACAATATATATACACAGAATGTTACAGAAATACAGGCTGGTTTACATAGTTCCCAGAGATGTGCAAAAATCCCCTAAATTCTGTTTTGTTGTTGTTCAGTCACTAAGTCATGCCAGACTGTGACCCCATGGACTGTGGCACCCCAGGCTTCCCTGTCCTTCACTATCTCCTGGAGTTTGTTCAAACTCATGTTCATTGAGTCAGTGATGCCACCCAACCATCTCATCCTCTGTCGTTCCCTTCTCCTGCTCTCAGTCTTTCCCAGCATCAGGGTCTTTTCCAATGAGTCAGCCCTTTGCATCAGGAGGCCAAAGTATTGAAGCTTCAGCTTCAGCATCAATCAATCCTTCCAATATTCATTGATTGGGGTTGATTTCCTTTAGGATTGACTGATCTCCTCACAGTCCAAGGGACTCTCAAGGGCCTTCTCCAACACCACAATTTGAAGGCATCAGTTCTTGAATCCTATTTAAAAGCTCACAAGTAGAACACATTTTATAAAGCTAATAATTATTTCCTCAATTATGTTCCTTTTGAGTCTAGATTTTTAGATGTGTTTTTGTTTTTCTTAAAATGAAACAACCCCAGTTAGACTTGCAAGAGGAAACCACCTATTCTCGGTGTTACAGCACGCCTTGCCACTCCTGCGCCACGACTGCCATAGCCACCTTACTGGTTTTTCTGCTTCTCATTCTGCCCCTTCACACCGAGCTGTCTTCCTGAAGCACGTATCTGATCCTGCCACTTCAATAATAGGCATTGAATGTTTCCATCACCTTCCAAAAACCCCCAATTCCTTAGGATAGCATCATTTCAAGTTCTCTGAGATGTGTCCTGACTTATTGGAACAACCTTGTTTCCCACTGTTCTCCAATCCACATATTCTACTCTCCAGTCACATCAACTAATAGATGCTTTTAGAATGTGGTCCCAAACACTAAACCACTTGTCTCACTTCCTAGAATAGAGAACAATATAGCCCAGTGTTAAAGAGCATACCCTTCATGTTTGACTAGATTCAGTTCTGACTCTGTCACCTTGCAGCTATGTGACTTTGATGACTTAATCTGCCTGAGCCACAAGTTTCTTCAGCACTAAAATGGGGATGTTGATTGTGCTTTTCTCATAGGGTTGCTTGGAGGATTCTGTTGGATTATGCATGCAAAATGCTTAGCACAGTGCCTGGCACACATTAAATACCCAATATATCATGGCCCTTATTTCAGTCTATTAAGGTCCATCTACCTGTCAGAAAACACTACCCCTTGAAGCATTTTTAGTTCCCCCAGTCTCATCTCTCCCTCTAGGATCCCACAGATCATTAATAATCTCTTTCTCAATACTAACTACAGGGTTGGCCAAGATGTTCTTTTGGGTTTTTCTGTATGATGTTATGGAAACCCTGAAGGAACATTTTGGTCAACTCAGTATTATTATTATTCAGACACATTGCTACTCTGCTCTATTTTACTGAATCTCTGCCATCTACTAACTGCCATAGCGAATAAAAGATGAAGAAAACTTGGTTTTTTGCCATACAAGTATTCACACTCTAGTTACCAAACATTGATAACTCAATACAATTCACTCAAAAACAATGTTTGTTGAATAAAGCTGTGGCTCATTATCATTATGAAACTCTGTTTTTCCTGAGGTTCTCTTGTACAGAATAATCTCAAAGTATGACCTAGATTTTAACCCAAGGATCATGACCATTTCCCCTACTACTAAACAGAATTTACCTCTTAAGAACATATATAGTGAACATAGCTGAATTTAGGAAACTATTGAAGGAAAAGTTGTACCAGTGATGTTGCCAAATTCAAACAATGCCATCAAACTATGACTTCCTCTGTTCCCAAAGCTTTTTCCACAATAAGTGCACAAAGTGTTGGATCTAAAACATGGCACAGGGCTAGAAGCGCTTCTATCCTCCTTTTCCTGCTGATGTCGTTGTGATGTGTATTGTTGGTGTATCTGTAATTCGAGGGCAGAGCAGATGGTGAACGCTGCATGTCCATGCTGCATCCTCTAACCCTGCCTAGAGACTGTCAAGACCGTGAGGTCAGTGACTACCACTGAATTTTGGCTGTGGAAAGCTGGCAGTCCTAACTGCTGCAGAATCCCCTACCTGTACTAAGTGATGCTCTAAATCAGTGCCAGGT
Source organism: Bos indicus (assembly GCF_029378745.1). Classification (NCBI taxonomy): domain Eukaryota; kingdom Metazoa; phylum Chordata; class Mammalia; order Artiodactyla; family Bovidae; genus Bos; species Bos indicus. Next base: position 45,587,339 of record NC_091766.1, read on the forward strand.
TCTCAGGGTCAACGAAACTTCAAGTGAGATCTGCTCAGGTTCCTGCTTCACCCAAATACCAGTAGATTACTCATACAATGCTTCCACACAGGAAACAGTGCAGCTGGACAGCATATTTGGGGCATGTGAATGGGACACATGTCATCAAGATGGCTTCTCATGAAATAATTGCTCGGGGCTGCCAAAGAAAGAGGAGTGGCTCGTCGTCCTGGGCGGAGCTCACCACCCCTTTCTCCTGCTGTCCTCCCCTCCAGGCTGCCTGAGCACTGTGACCAGGAGCAGAGCTAAGCTGGTTTCTTCCCTCTTCCTCCTGAGTTCTAGCTCTGTGGGTAACTGTGGGAAAGGAAGCCTTATTCAACTATAGGCAGCTTTGTGTTTTTTGAAAACATCTTCAAAAGTCAAGTGTATTTCAAACATGCATCTTGTTTAAATGTTTTTAAGGACAGTTCATTCCAAAATAGTTAAAAACATGTCTCACAGTTTAATCAGTGTCAAACAACATGTTTCCAGCACACATACACACATATATATGTATTTTTTTTCTTCACAACTGAGTATGTCATCTGCCATGTGACATCTGGCATGTAAGAGTTCAGCTGAGGCTTAAGATTCGTTAGCACCCTCTAAGCACCCCGAAGGAGCTCATCTTTGTCTTAATTCAATCACATTCATGAGAGTGGGCTGCTTTCGTGTTTGTGTGTGTGCATGTGCACATGTGTACATGTGTGTGCAGAGTGACGCTTCTAATCACTAGCATCAGCAGTCTCATTTTTCCACTGCAAATAATTTTTATTTTTACCCCAGAAAGAGTAAAATATTTAAATTGTCCCATAAGCACCATTATGCTAACAACAAGAGCAACACTTTCAAGACTGCACCATGGACTTGGCAGGGCGTATTAGACTTCAATAGCCCAAATGATGGCTGAGAGCCTGAAAGTAAGACAGGTCAACTAAGGAGAAACTGGAATTACAGTGAATACAAATTTAAAATGTCTGAGAGAGGAGGCTGCTTGTTCTATTAAAGCAACCTGTGTACGGAGAGCACGTGATGGGTTTCAATCGGTTAAGATCAATACTTTCAAGGGGCTCTCACCTCACTCTCATCTCATCCCACACCCTTCTTCAGTCTCAAGAAAGAACAAGGATAGTAGGATGATGGAAATAAGTATTTGTTTAGCATGGATTATTAGTAAACAGAAAAGTATTATTTATGTCTTTACTTGACATGGTAAATATTGAATAATAGCATAACCATCTAATGGGGTGTTAAGAAAAAAGATATGTTACAGGAACTTTTTACACATTCTGTAAGAAGAACAAAAAACAACATTCTCACAGAGTTAGATGATTATCAGTGATGAACAAACCAGGCTTCTGTGGAAATGGTTGCTGGTTTCCACAAGCCACCTGAAGAAGTCTAGATTCTGACCCCATTGATGGAGGGAGTGAGCTGCTCTTCACTCAGACTGAGATCTTCAGCCCCACACATTTTCAGTAGAACTTTATACTTAATGCCTTACACAGGGTAGTCCACCAGCAGTTTAAAAAAAAAGTAAAAGAAAGACCTGATTCAAATAAAATGTAAAAACAGGAGAAATATGGAATTTGAACACTGATTGGGTATTGATAATATTAAACTTCAAAACTGTTGTAAAGACAATTATGTCTTTATAAAAAGAGGACTTAGCTTTTAGATATACACATTGAAGTATTTAGGGAAGAATTATACTGATGTCAGTATTTGCTTCAAAATAATAGAAGAGGGGAGGAAATAAGTAGGGGAATGAATGAAATATAACTGACCATGTGTTGATAATTGTTAAATCTGGGTGATGAGTACATAGGGGTTCATTGTGCATGTATCAAAATGATACTCCATCTACTCTTTTAGATGTAGATGGATATATGCTGCTGCTAAGTTGCTTCAGTCGTGTCCGACTCTGTGCGACTCCATAGACGGCAGCCCATTAGGCTCCCCCGTCCCTGGGATTCTCCAGGCAAGAACACTGGCGTGGGTTGCCATTGCCTTCTCCAATGCATGAAAGTGAAAAGTGAAAGTGAAGTCGCTCAGTCGTGTCCGACCCTTAGCGACTCCATGGACTTCAGCCTACCAGGCTCCTCAGTCCATGGGATTTTCCAGGCAAGAGTACTGGAAAGGGGTACCATTGCCTTCTCTGAGATGGATATATACTCTTGTATATATTTGAAACTTCTCATAATAAATTTTTTTTTTAATTTTGGAGCATTGGAAACATAAATTAAAACTAGATGCAAAGAATCCTGCCATGGACAAAGTTGTTTTTTTAACTGGGGAAAAATAAGTTGCAAGAGTGTATGTACAGGATGATAACATTTAATAAAATGTCAAACATGCCAAACAGTACAATACAGATTTTAAGGGTACCTGCATAAAGTCAGTAAGATAAGAATGGTAATTCCAGATACAAATTTCAGAACTATAGTTATTGGAATGCAGGAAAGGAAATGTAATTGATGGTTACACAAGGAGCTTCAACTATTTTTTGTTAAGTTTTAACATGTGGTCATGGACACATAAGTGATTACTGTATTATTCTCTAAGCATCTTTATATTTCTAAAATGTTTCACAATAAAAACATATAAATTAAAAATAAAAAATGAAATAGAAAGTGGACAATCATCTGTAGGGATGTCTGAAGAGTCCTGCACTTCCTGTACTGACTTTGAAGAATAATATCAATTTCTATCTCAGTTTGTAAGAATTGGGTTGTTTTCTTTGGTTAAAATATTTTTATTATAAAAATACAAAAATGTAACTAGCATATTTAAAGAATAGTAATAAAACAGACACTGTTGAAGTATAGTAACTCAAGAAACTCAACATTGCTAGTCCCATAGAAGTTCCAGGTACACTCTCTGATCACATTCCCAGCAGATAGAGTTGCTATCCTGAATTTTGTGTTTGTTAGTACCACCTTTTAAAATAATCTAGGGAGTTCCCCGGTGGTCAGGTGGCTAAGACTCTGCCTGTAGTCCCAAAGCGGTGGGCCACAGGTTCCATCCCTGGTCAGGGAATTAGGTCCCACATGCTGCAACTAAGACCCGGTGCAGCCAAATAAAAAAAAAAAATTTTTTTTAAATAAAAATAAAATAATCTAATCATATACTGTATATTTTAAGATACAGTTTTGCATGTTTTTAATTTACACGTGGAATCATACTGTGACTTGCTTTTTTGATGAAAGATGTTGGTGAGATTTATTGATGCTGATGCACTGGAGCTGTAGTTCAGTCACTTAAAGACTCTGTGTGTGTGTGTGTGTGTGTGTATTAAATATATCATTGTTTATCCAGTCTATTGTTGAAGGACTTCTGGTTTGTTTCCAACTTTTGCTACAATAAACCACACTGCTAGAAACATCCTTATACTACTTAACTCCTGAAGTCCACGTGCAAGACTTTCTCTAGGGTAAACACCAAGGAGAGGAACAGTTGAGTTAGTGCAGGCTCATCTGCAACTTGAGTAGATGTAATGCCAGATTTTCCAAAGTGGTTGTGCCAATGTGCATTCCCACTAGCACTGTATAATACACCCTACTTGGAATTGACAATTTTTGCCAAATGTTATTTTCTTACTCAACCTCAGTACAACAATCAAAAGTAGGAAATTAACACTAATATAATAGTATGGTGTTAATCCAGAGTCCTCATTCAAGGTTTTTCCAGTATGTTTTTAATAGCAAAGCATGCTAGTCCAGGATCACATGTTTTATTTAGCTTTCATCTCTCTTCTTCTCTTTCAGTATGGAAAAGTTCTTCCGTCTCTCCTTGACTGCCATGGCCTTGATCCTTTTGAGTACTGCGGGCCAGTTGTTTTTCTATAGGGCTTCAGATTTTGTTTTCCTGATATTTCCTCAAGTTTAGATTCAGGTCATGCATTTTTGGCAGGACTATCAGAGAAATAATGTTGTTCTTCTCATTGCATCCTGTCAAGTGGTAAATTATATCAATTTGTGCCATTACTGAAAATGTTCACTTTAACCAATTTACTAAGATTACTCCTCTATAAAATTACTTTCCCCTTTGTAATGAATAATTTATCTATGGGGAGACACTATGCAATATCCTCTTTAGTTTTAGCACCCTTCAGTGATTTTTGCCAGCATCAATTATTAGTGTGCTGGTAAATGATGATTTTCTTTTTCCATCATTCCTTCTACATTTATTAAATGCAGCTCTACTGCAAGAAAGAGCTGTGTCTTCTCCCCTATTTACTTATTTTTTGAATTATTCATTTATATGTTCATAGAATCATACTCATTTTTATTTATACGACCATTGTTATTGTTCAGTCCCTAAGTCGTGTCCTATTCTTTGCGACCCCGTGGACTGCAGCAGGCCAGGCTTCTCTATCCTTCACTATCTCCCGGGGTTTGCTCAAATTCATGTCCATTGAGTTTGTGATGCCATCCAACCATCTCATCCTCTGTCGCCCCTTTCTCCTCTTCCCTCAATCTTTGCTAGCATCAGGGGCTTTTCCAATGAGTCAGCTCTTCACATCAGGTAGTCAGAGTATTGGAGGTTCAGCATCAGTCCTTCCAATGAATATTCAAGGTTGACTTCCTTTAGGATTGACTGGTTTGATCTCCTTGCTGTCCAAGTCTTCTCTAGCACCACAGTTCAAAAGCATCAATTCTTCAGTGCTCAGCCTTCTTTATGGTCCAACTCTCACATCCATACATGACTACTGGAAAAACCATAGCTTTGACTAGACAGAACTTTGTCGGCAAAGTGATGTCTCTGCTTTTTAATACACTGTCTAGATTTGTCATAGCTTTTCTTCCAAAGAACAAGCGTCTTTTAATTTCATGGCTGCAGTCACTATCGGCAGTGATCTTGGAGCCCAAAAAGATAAAATCTGCCACTGTTCTTACTTTTTCCCATTCTATTTGCCACAAAGTGATGGGATGCCACGATCTTAGTTTTTTTTAATGTTGAGTTTTAAGCTAGCTTTTTCACTCTCCTCTTTCACCCTCATCAGGAGGGTCCTTAGTTCCTCTTCACTTTCTGCCATTAAAGTGGTATCATCTGTATATCTGAGGTTGTTGATATTTCTTCTGGCAATCTTTATTCCAGATTGTGATTCATCCAGCCCAGTATTTTGCATGATGTACTCTGCATATAAGTGAAATAAGCAGGGTGACAATATACAGCCTTGACGTACTCCTTTCCCAATTTTGAACCAGTCTGTTGTTCCAGGCCCAGTTCAAACTGTTGCTTCTTGACCTGCATACAGGTTTCTGAGGAGGCAGGTAAAGGGATCTGGTATTCCCATCTTTTGAAGAATTTTCCACAGTTTGTTGTGATTCACACAAAGTCTTTAGCATAGTCAATAAAGCAGAAATAGATGTATTTTTGGAATTCCCTTGCTTTTTCTATGATCCAACGTATGTTGGCAATTTGATCTCTGGTTCCTCTGCCTTTTCTAAATCCAGCTTGAACATCTGGAAGTTCTCAGTTCACGTACTGTTGAAGCCTATAGCTTGAAGGATTTTGAGGATTACCTTGCTAGCATGTGAGATGAGTGCAATTGTCGGTAGTTTAACATTCTTTGGCATTGCTTTTCTTTGGGATTGGAATGAAAACTGATCTTTTACAGTCCTGTGGCCATTGCTGAATTTTCCAAATTTGCTGAATTTTTCAAATTTGCTTCACTGAGTGAAGCATTTTAATAGCATCATCTTTTAGGATTTTAAATAGCTCAACTGGAATTTCATCACCTCCACTAGCTTTGTTCGTACTGATGTTTCCTAAGGCCCACTTGACTTCATACTCCAGGATGTCTGGCCTAGGTAAGTGATCACACCATCATGGTTATCAGGGTCATTGAGACCTTTTTTGTATAGTTCTATGTATTTTTGCTACCTCTTCTTAATCTCTTCTTAATCTCTTCTGCTTCTGTTAGGTCCTTGCTGTTTCTGTCCTTTACTGAGCCAGTCTTTGCATGAAATGTTCCCTTGGTATCTCCAGTTTTCTTGGAGAGATCTCTAGTCTTTCCCATTACATTGTTTTCTATTTCTTTGCATTGTTCATTTAAGAAGGCTTTCTCTAGAACTCTGCATTCAGCTGTTTTGTTGTTCCTATTGTCTCAGATTTGACCATTAGGAGTTCCTTCTAGTTGGTGTCTGTGTCCTTTCAGCATCTCTTTTAAAGGAACTTACTGTTACAATAATATGTCTCAGGTTCATCATCTACTCCCCGCCACCCCCTGCACTTGGCTGTCAGAAACTTGAGTCTCTCCTAACTCTGTGTGATCTCTAAGAAGTATTCAGCTTATAGCTCCCTGGCAGATACTCTTCGGCTGGCTTTGTAAATTTCCTCTATGCATACCTTGTCAGTCTGGTTACTGCAAGAAGCAGATGCCAAGAAGAGGATGTGACATGAAAGAGATTTACGGAAGTAAATACCCATAAGGAAAAATTGGAAGACAGCCAGGGGTAGCTAAGGGTGTCATAAGACTGCAAGGCAGTGCTGACACTTATGAAGGAGAGAGGGATGAAATTAAGATTGAGTGGAAAACATTTACACTGCACTATATCTCTAAGGAAGTTTGGGAAGGATGAAACAGCCTGATATATTTGACTTGCCACCAATTAGCCAGTTAGTCTCCTCAAGGAATGATGCCATATCAGGGGCTCAGCATCAGTCTCTTCACTGTAGTTCTCAGTATATAAGACTTGCACTTCCTTTCACCAGGGTATTCCTAATGAACTTGTGTCCCTTGGGCCCTCCCATGGAACATTATTCTCTGGTTGTCTCCTGGTCTTATATAATACATTTATTCTATTCTCTATCCTATTTCTCTCTTCCTTTCTCACTGTAAAGGCAATTCAGGCACTTCTACTTCCCTGGATGTTGGCCATAGTTATTCCCAGGCTTTTAAGAGCAAACACAGCAGTGTGCTTCCTACATTCCGTAAGGTCCTTGCTAGAGTGTTAAATCTCATGTCCTGACAGGTTTCCCCCAAGTCAGTGAACTCTTGCTTATCTAGGCATATATTCCAGTCCCCTTGATTAAATGCCCCAAATCTAATACCAGGGATATTTTCCTGAATCTTCCCAGTAAGCTAGCTAATTCTTGTAATTCTTTTGGTGTAAGGTAATTTGCACTCCCTGCAGTTGGAGCTCTAGGAGGTGCATTTTCATGACTGTCACACATTCTCTGATTACTACCCAGCCAGATATTGGAGAGGAATCCATGCAGATTTCTAAGTTCCTTCTCTACATAGTTTTTCCTTCTCTAGTATTCTGCCTTACCAACTCCAGCCATCTTGACCTCCCTAAGCTTATATCCCCACCTCATAAACTCACCAAATGTGCCAGTCTCTCACTGAATCACCACCTCCCTGTTCAGTGATCCAGAAATTGTAGAAAGCCTGTGTGATCACAATGATTGTTTCAATAATTTTTCTTCTCTCAGAGATCACAGTCCTGGGCTGCCTGTTGCCCAGGGCCTTGACAGCAATAAAGCAAAATCTTTGACTTATCAGAGATTAATACAAATTGCTGCTGTTGCTGCTGCTAAGTCGCTTCAGTCATGTCCAACTCTGTGCGACCCCATGGACTGCAGCCTACCAGGCTTCTCCGTCCATGGGATTCTCCAGGCAAGAACACTGGAGTGGGTTGCCATTTCCTTCAATGCATGAAAGTGGAACGTGAAAGTAAAATCGCTCAGTCGTGTCTGACTCTTAGTGACCCCATGGACTGCAGCCTACCAGGCTCCTCCATCCATGGGATTTTCCGGGCAACAGTACTGGAGTGGGGTGCCATTGCCTTCTCCATACAAATTGCTACTATCACTATTTCTCTGATAGTGCTAACTATATGTAAGGAAAGCTGGGAAAACTCATTTTTATTTCTGGCATTCATGTGCTCAAACTGAAACCTGAGAAAAAATTCAACTAAATGCTCCTAAAAGCACATGGAACTGTGAGTGTTCTGAAATTTTAAGGAAGAACTGCAACATGACATCACTAACAACCATCCCAAAACTTCTTCTGACAAGCTTGGTCTGTGACATCCATGTCTCAGATTCTTACTGCTCAGTTTTGACATCATCCATTGATTCTTCAGCAAGTCTCCAAACTACCAAGGTCATTTTGAATTTAAATGATTTGTTCCATACATATCAAGGTACATAATTATATGAAGGTACTGGGGGTAGGGTGTTAAGGAACAAAGATAAAATAAAGAGGTAACTAGCATTATAAAGCAGGATGTGAAACATATAAATTTATTTACATATATGGTATAAGCAGTAAAAATGGAAGTCTATTCTTCAAGGTGATAAATATATCAGGGTGCGTCCTATCACTGGAATGGTATCCTGTGTTCCTTCTTCCAAATGAAGGGAGATGAGTGCCACACAGCAGCAACCTGCTGAGCTACCGGTTGTAAACCCTTCCACTTATAACAACTCCACTTGGCCAAAGGACTAGAACCAGGATTCTAATCATCACATGAGTATATACTCGATAGATTTCAAAACCTGACCTGGTTGACTGCCAATTCAGCTGCGACTGCCTCTGCCTCTCCCACTTCTCAGTGACTTTTGGTGGCCACAGAACCAAGTAATGGCAACCCTATCTGCAGAGGCATATATGCCAAGAAGTCAATAAAGTCCTCTCCCTTGTATAGGTGCCTTCCAAGGCCATGAGAACAGCCCTAACAATTTCATAATTAAAAATTTGTATTGTTTTTTTCCTCAGAGGGGCCTTCAAATCTAAAAGCTTCAGGCTTCATAAAACCTTCATCTCCTTATATTAACGCGTAACTCATCTACTCAGCACCCTACCACAGCCACATTTGTAACATCAACTTACCTACCCTTGTAATGCACAAACACTCTGAGAAAATCCAATGTAGGCTCAAAGGAGAAACACTAGAAACTGCAGGTCTTGACTTGGTTTTCCCAGGACAGAACAGATACAATACCCCAGGTGGCTCAGTGGTAAAGAATCTGCCTGCCAATGCAGATTCCTGGGTCAGGAAGATCCCCTGGAGAAGGAAATAACAACTCATTCCAATACTCTTGCCTGGGAAATCCCACGGACAGAGGAGCCTGGCAGGCTACAGTCCACTGGGTCTCAGAAGAGTCAGACATGACTTAGAGACTAAACAATGATACTAGTCTCTCCCCTGACATGGCACAACTCTAAAAAAAGTGCTACTGAATCAGCAGAGACTGACTTTCTTCCTAACTTCAAAAGGAGATCCGTTACACAATTCTCTTTTAAAACTTGAAATATATGCATTAATATACAATGTTTGTTTTTCTCTTTCTGACTTACTTCACTGACTAAAAATTCATTTCTTTTTATGGCTGAGTAATATTCCATTTATATATGTATCACAACTTCTTTATCCACTTATCTGTCAATGGACATCTAGGTTGCTTTCATATCCTGGCTATCATAAATATTGTTGCAATGAACAATGTGTCTTTTGAATTATGGTTTTGCCGTATATGCCAAATAATGAGATTTCTGGGTCATACGGTAGTTTTATTCCTAGTTTTTTGAATAGTCTCCATACTGTTCCCCACAGTGACTGTATCAGTTTACATTCCTAGCCACAGTGCAGGAGGACTCCCTTTTCTCCACATCCTCTCCAGCATTTATTGTTTGTAGGTTTTTTGATAATGGCGATTCTGACCACGGTGAGGTGATAACTCATTGTAGTTTCAATTTGATTATTTTTCTAACAATGAGTGATGTTGGGCATCTTTTCATGTGCTTTTTGCCCATTTGTATTTCTTCGTTGGAGAAATGTCTGTTTAGGTCTTCTGTCCATTTTTTGATTGGGTTGTTTTTCTAATATTGAGGTGCATGAGCAGATTGTATATTTTGGAGATTAATCTTTTCAACAAATATTTTTAAAGAGAGAAAAGCCCCAGGAGTTCATAGATATAGTTTCAATAAATATTCTGTTACCACTAGATATTGTTTGAAGGACAGTAATTAAAGGAACCCTTTTTCCAAATTCAAATCTATCAAACAACAAATCAAGGGAGACTACTGGTGGCAGAACTTTTTTAAGGTTGATGCTGGGAAAGATTGGGGGCAGGAGGAGAAGGGAACGACAGAGGATGAGATGGTTGGATGGCATCACCAACTCAATGGACATGAGTTTGAGCAAGCTCCAAGAGATGGTGAGGGACAGGGAAGCCTGGTGTGCTGCAGTCCATTGGGTTGAAAAGAGTCATGTACGACTTAGTGACTGAACAACAACAAAGGTTTTTCATGAGGCATCAGATGCTTTAAACAGTTTAATAATACTGATAAATGTAATATTAGTAACTACAAAGAAATTACTCAGAGACGTCCAAGAGAAGCTGCCTGAAATGTATATAAATAATCAGGTTTGATCTGAAAAGTCTTAAGACTTTGGAGTCATTCATCTGAGGAAACTCAAATCCTAGCATGCATTGTTTCTTGCATTTCTCATCCTAGGGAGCAAAAACAACTGATTTAAGGGCAAAAACCACTGCCTCATTAGGACCCCATCTTCATACACTAGATTCAGTCGAACACGGAGCTGAATGACTTGTCCTGTTAGATCAGGGTAGACAAGAGCTCCTGGTCCTGAAAATGATGGCTATTGGGCTCCCTCTGGAGGAGGTTAGGACTAACTGACTTGAAAGAGAACTTTGGAATCATCTTTATGCTTTGGCAAGCCAGGCACAGAGACTACATAATAGCCATTGGATGCCTGTAGTCTCTATTCTGCTATCCATTAAATAAAACACCAGTTGTAAAGAGCAAGAATCTTAACCCAAAGTTAGTCTGAAAATCAATCTGAGGGACTTCCCTGGTGGATGGGAATCCGCCCTCCAGTGCAGGGGACACAGGTTTGATCCCTGGTTGAGGAACTAAGGTCCCATGTGCCACAGGGCAAGAAAACCTGCATGCCGCAACTCAAGAGCCTGTGGGCCCCAAGGAAGAGCTAATACAGCCAAATAAATAAGTATTTAAAAATAAAAGCAAGTAAATCTGAAGCAAATTTTGTTTTACTTATCTCTTTACATTATACATTTTGTTTATACTTTCAATACCATGCAATTAAGCAAATAAATCACTTTGCTTGTTCTAAGCCAAGAGTTACTTGAGAGACGTGCATAACACTGAGACAGTACTCACACAATTTCTCACTCTGTGGCAAGCACTAAGTATATTAACTTAGGTCTCCTGATACGTAGTTACTAAAGAAACAGAAATGTGGTCACTTTAGGTGGAAAATCTAAAATTCTGACCCATATACTGTAACTCATATGCGTAATTCTGACCCATATATTGTAGAGCATTATTTCTTTTTACCCTTTCACCTATCTTACCTGAATTTCCTTGTCTCTTTCTAAATTTCGAGAAAAAAATTTTCTTATCTGAGATTCCTCTGGATTCCATTCCTAAAAAGCATCCTTCAAGTTTTATCTCTAAAAGTACCTACGTTTCAATTCCTCCATTAAAATGCTAACAAGCTGTAAGCTTACCTCATCTCCTTCACCTTTAACCTCCATGCTGAATGACTGCTACTCATTCAGCTACTTGACAACGAATATTAACATGATATAGAGAGCACATTCTACCACATCAATAAAATTATCTCATAGTTTATTCTTTGGTTTTTTTCAAGTGATTACTATGTAGGTGGTTAATAAATTCATTAATTCGCAAGAAAACGTTACTGAGGGTCAATATATGCTAGGCACTATTCTATGCTGGGGAATATAGCAACAAACAAAACACTAATTTCCCTGTTCTCATGTAGTTCATAGTTTATTGGAGGGAGATCATTAATAAATAAAGTTTGTCAGATAGGGAATGATACATGAAGAAGTCAAGCAGGAAACAGGAATGAGAATGGGGAAAGTTGTCACCTTAAGTAACCTGATAGAGAAAGCTTCATGTATGAGTAAGTCAGTAAGGAGGTTGTTCTGAACAACAGGAAGAGTTAAAGGAGGGACTCTTGCGTTACCTGAGGAAAGATATTTCTCATCAGAGGAAACAGCAAGAACAAAGGTTCTGAGGCAGGAACAGCAAGGAAGCCAGTGGGCCTGGAACAAAATAAGTAGTAGAAGAGGAACAGCATCAGAGAGAAGGAAGAGGCAGGCTGTGCAGGGTCCTGGAGGTTGCTGTGACGTCTGCAGCTTTTATTCTGAGCTGATAAGAAACTGAAGGTGGAACAGTGATAAAGCGGGAAGATCAGGTACCAGAAGACTACTACAAAATCCAGGCAAGAAATGTTGTAACAGTAGAGGGAGGAAAGCAGTCACTTCTTAGAAATACTTTAAAGGTAGAGCTGAAAGCATAAGTTAGAGATATAGAGATGAAGAGAGAAGCAAGGATTACTGAGCAACTGGAAGAAACAGAGTTGCCCTTAACCAAAATGAAGAAACATGGAGCAGGTAAGAGGAACACGAGAGTGGGGGAGAGATCAAGACCTTAATTTGGGACATAAGATATCTATTATATGCTTTAGTAGAACTACTGAATGGACAAGTGGAAATTTGAATCTGGAGTTAAGAAGTCAAGTCCAGTCTAGAGAGAGCGAATTAAGAGTCATCAATACATAAGTGATATTTAAGGCCATACACCTAGGTGAGCTCACCTAGGGAGTGTAGAGAGAAAAGAGATCTAAGAACAGAGACCAAATGCTTGTTGATTACTTGAACTACATAGCTATTATATCCCTCGCTTTCCCTTTGCTTACAGGACTCATTAAGTTATTAATTAAGAGAAACCAATGAGATTAAAGTAAGTTCATAGTGATTATCTATTGTCCAACTCCTTGGGCAGAGCTGATGAGAGAGATGCAGGCATGGAATAGAAAGAAATTAAACACAGAAATCAGTACTGTGTCGTCTCTGAGCTCCATCTAATGTCTTCATGTTCTAGCCACCATGGGACATTTTCAGTTTTGATGGAAGCAGCCCATTACCTCAACCAATTGCTTTGTAACAAATATTTACAAGTTAGATTCACACATGGAAAATGAAAACAGGCCAGAAATACAACTCAAACACACTTGTCTGACTAACATCTTTTGACAAAGTATTATCAACCAATAGACTATCCATCCTATCTATGTCCACTGCTGAAGTTCCATTGGCAAACCTCATACTTCAAACTTTCATATTATTGGCAAAGAATTCACAGAATAAATGAGTTACAATAACTGAATAACAACAACAAAAAGATCAGGCAAGCCATTATAAATTCCTATCCACATATCCACATCCTTAGGGATAGTCTTAAACTAAAAGAGCACATGATCAATCAGGGACATTTTATATAAGACAGAGCTAGAAATTTTGGTAATGACTCTAAAGGTTATTCCTTATTCACAACTTTGACTAGATCTTCACTTTCAGAATTCTTTAAATTTCTAGTTCCAGGCATCATTGACTAATAGGTATTGGCATTACCTTAAACAATGATAAAACTGGAAAAAATAAATAAAACAACTGTTTTCACACAATGGACAGCAGAATAAGGTCAGTTTCACCAGAAATATAATGGCCCTAAATATACATGCATCTGGTAACAAAGCTTAACATGCAGAAACCAACTGCTACTAGAACTGAAAGAATAAACAGACAAATCCATCATTGCAGTTGAAGATTGTAATAATCCTCCCTCAGCAATTAATAAACTAGCAGACTGAAGATTAGCAAAGATATGAGACCTAAATACCTCATTAGCATGAACTCAGGTATGGGTGAAAGGGGTTTATTATGAATAACAAAAGACACTCCTCTCACTCCTCAGCCAGGAAATTATAAATGTTTTGGGAGCTCTGTGTCAGGAAAAGGCGACAAAGACCTAAAATTTGTATTTGTTACTATATCACAATATCACAAAGAGCAAATTAAGCCCAAAAGAAGAGCATAAATCAGTAAAATAAGAAACAAACAATAGAAATAAAACCAAAAGTTGGTTCTTCAAAAAAAAAAAAAATTAGGAAAGTTGATAAACCTCTAGGTAGACTTACTAAAAAAATCCCCCACGAATTACCAATACAAGAAATGATAAGCGGGACATCACTTCTTAAATGGTAACAAGGGAAAGTGGTAAGCAATGTTATGCCAATAAAAATCAACAACTTTGGTGGAATAGATAAATTCCTTGAAAGAGGCAAACTACCAAAACTGACACAGGAGAAATAGCAAATCTAGATAGCTCCATATGTATTAAATAAATTTGAGGAAATTGAATTTGCATCTTAAAGTCTTTCCACAAAGGAAACTGTAGGTCTTGCTGGCCTCACTGGTGATTTCTAATAAGTATTTAAGGAGAAAGTACAATTAATCTTGCACAAATTCTTTCAGGAAAGAGGAGGGAAAACTTTCCAACTCATTTATGAAGCACTGTAACATTGATATCAAAGGCAGGCAAAGATAACACAAGAAAAAGGAATGGACTAAAATCCCTCATTAATGTAGATGCCAATATCTTAATAAAATATTAACAAAGCAAATTCAATACAAGACATAAAAAGGATCAAGTGGATTTTAACCCTAGGAATGTGGGTTGATTTAGCATTAAAACATCAATTAATATAATTCATACTAACAGAAATAAAGAGGAAAAATCATAAATCATCTCAGAAGATACAAGAAAAGTATTTAATAAAATTTAATACCTGCTCATGGTAAGGACATTCAACAAACAGAAATAGAAGGAACCTTCTTCAACCTAATAAAAGTTATCTACATAAAACCTACAATTCACATCATACTTAATGGGAAAAGGCTGAATGCTTTCTCTCTGGTATAGGAAAAAAGGCAAGAATGTCCGCTCTCCCCACCTCTGTGCAGCACTGTCACACATCACAGCAACACTGGGAAGGAAGAGGTAAAAGTATCTTTATCTACAGATGTTGTAATTGTTTATATAGGAAATCCTAAGGAATAGACAAAAAAGAAAAGAAGGAAGGAATGAAGTAAACCTACTAGAATAACTTGAATTCAGCAAGGTCTCAAAACACAAGATCAATATAGAAAGACAAATTGTACCTCTGTACTACTAGTAACAACCAACTAAGATATTTTTTAAAATACCATTTATAATTGCATCAAAATCCAAAACACTGGAGTAAATTTAATGAATGATGTATAAGACTGCTAAGAAATACTACAGAAAAAATTTAAAGATCTAACTAAATGTAGTGCTTATACCATGTTTGTGGATTGGAAAATTCAGTATTTCTAAAATATCTATTCTCCTCAAATTGATGTATAGACTTTAACACAATCCCAGTCAAAATCCCAGCAGGCATTTTTGTAGGAACTGAAGAAAAAAAAAAGGACAATCCTTTAAGGATCAAACATCTACTTCCGCTTCACTGACTATGCTAAAGCCTTTGTTTAGATCACAACAAATTATGGGTAATTCGTAAAAGAGATGAAAGTACCAGACTACCTTACCTGTCTCCTGAGAAACCTGTATGTGGGACAAGAAGCAGTAGTCAGAACTAGACATGGAACAAAATGGTTCAAAATTGGGAAAGGAGTACAACAAGGCTGTATATTGTCACCCTGCTGATTTAACATATATACAGAGTACATCATGTGAAACGCTGGGTTGGATGAATCACGAGCTGGAGTCAGGATTGCCGGGAGAAATATCAACAACCTCAGACATGGAAATGATACCACTCATAATGGCAGAAAGTGAAGAGGAACTAAAGAGCCTCTTGATGAAGGTGAAAGAGGAGAGTGAAAAATCTGGCTTGAAACTCAACATTCAAAAAACTAAGATCATGGTATCTGGTCCCACTTCATGGCAGATAGATGGGGGAAAATGGAAGCAGTGACAGATTTTATTTTGGATTGGAAGATTTTATTTATTTGGATTTTGGACTGGACTCCAAAATCACTGTGGATGATGACTGTAGCCATGGAATTAAAAGATGCTTTCTCCTTGGAAGGAAACCTATGACAAACCTAGATAGTGTATTAAAAAACAGAGACATCACTTTGCTGACAAAAATCTGTATAGTCAAAGCTATGGTTTTTCCAGTAGTCATCCACGGATGTTAAAGTTGGACCATAAAGAAGGCTGAGTGCCAAAGAATCGATGCTTTTGAATTGTGGTGCTGGAGAAGACTCTTGAAAGAACTCTGGACTGCAGAGATCAAACCAGTCAACTGTAATGGAATCAACCCTGAATATTCACTGGAAGGTCTGTTGCTGAAGCTGAAGTTCCAGCATTTGGCACCTGATGCACAGAGCCAGCTCATTGGAAAAGACCCTGATGCTGGGAAAGACTGAAGGCAAAAGAAGAAGGGGGCAGCAGAGGATGGGACAATGACTCAATGAACATGAATCTTAGCAAACTCCAGGAGACAGAAATGCAAAAAGGCAAAATGGTTGTCGAGGAGGCCTTACAAATAGCTGTGAAAAGAAGAAAAGCAAAACGCAAAAGAGAAAAGGAAAGATATACCCATTTGAATGCAGAGTTCCAAAGAACAGCAAGGAGAGATAAGAAAGCCTTCCTCCATGATCAATGCAAAGAAATAGAGGAAAACAATAGAATGGGAAAGACTGGAGATCTCAAGAAAATCAGAGATATCAAGGGAACATTTCATGTAAAGATGGCACAATAAAGGACAGAAATGGTATGGACCTAACAGAAGCAGAAGATATTAAGAAGAGGTGGCAAGAATACACAGAAGAACTATACAAAAAAGATCTTCATGACCCAGATAACCACAATGGTGTGATCACTCATCTAGAGCCAGACATCCTGGAATGTGAAGTCAAGTCCTGGGTGTTCATTGGAAGGACATGCTGAAACTGAAACTCCAATACTTTGGCCACCTGATGCAAAGAACTGACTCATTGGAAAAGACCCTGATGCTGGGAAAGATTGAAGGTGGGAGGAGAAGGGGACGACAGAGGATGAGATGGTTGGATGGCATTACTGACTCAATGGACATAAGTTTGAGTAAACTCTGGGAGTTGGTGATGGACAGGGAGGCCTGGCATGCTGCAGTCCAAGGGGTCACAAAGAGTCAGACACGACTGAGTGACTGAACTGAACTGAACTGGGATCTAGTTCCTCAACCAGGGATCAAACCCGGGCCCCCTGAATTGGGAGCATGGAGTCTTAGCCACTGGACCACCAGAGAACTCACTGCAAATTTTTTTTTTTTTTTTAAAGAGGGTATCCCCCTCCCTTGGCCGCTAGCAGCTCTCACTGCAAATTTTAATGAACCTTTTAATAAGTTGAAAAGAGATCACAATATCATAATAAAGAAATTATGTTTTCCTTTGTTTTTCAAGTCTATTTGGTAAATACAAAATCAGGCAGAGTCTTGTTAAAATACCAAGCAATCTCATTTTGTGTTTTGAATAATATGACAACCAAGAATTTTGGTAGTGTTTCTCTTCTGGGTCATACATAAATAGAAAAAGTTTGTACTACATAAAAGGCACTATCAGATTGAACTAGGAACCTGAAAGAGTGCTGGCAGTTGTTTAAAGGAATAAAAAAAATTAACATTTAATATGATATAGTTTTGATACTTTATAAGTATTATAAATATTTTTATAGCTAATTAACAGAACATATTTTTAATCATATAATGGACTACTTTTTTTTAAAAATGTCAGACATTTCATTAAGAACTCACTTCAGGAAGCTAGAGCAGTCTAGAAAAAAACTGACACTTAGATTACATGACTAGCAGAGGAACTGACACTTAGATTACATGACTAGCAGAGGGCAGAGATCAGTAGAAATACAGTATGGGTCATATGACAGGATGTGTTACCTACTCAGTAATCATGGCAAGTAAAAAAGCACGTAGAGAGGAGATGACTTTATAATTCCAAATCATAACATCACATGAACAGAATTTTTAGAAGAAAGAAGAAAACTATTAATGGTTTGCTAACAAAACAAAGTTGGATGATGCTACTGTGGACTAACTACTGTCGTAACAGCTCATGTTATGTTTCTGTTGTACATAAAATTAAAAGGGAAGACTTGCTAATTTGTATTTTTTAAGATTTAAAAGAGAAGACACTACCAGAAAAAAAGTCTGTTCCTCTTCAAATTCTTCCCCTTACAATGGCCATCTCCATCCTAAAATCAGAAACCAAGCCAGTAAGAACCAGGGATAAGAATATAAATACATGTTGTCAAAACTTTGACTATGTTTATGTTAAATTATACATAACAATATATTCTATATAAACTACTAAATGATAAACATGCTGGTCAAGCCAAAAGATTTCCTTCAATATTTGGCTCAATTTCCATCATTTTAAACATGTTTCATGATATGTTCAATTAAATACTGCTCCAGAATGTCCAGCATAAAACCAAACCCATGTTTCATGCTATCAAGTGTACTTGCTTGCTCAGAAATGTCTGGTGCTCCCAGACATCGGAATCTCACTTTACTACACATTTAGAAATCTTTCTATCTATAAAGTTCTGAACCAAAGCTAAGAATGACCAGTAATCAAACATGACTGAGATAACAGGTCATCAAATAAAATCATATGACCAAACATAAGCTGTAGTTTTATTAGGATGTACCAGTCAGGCAATTTTTATAAATTAATGTTCAAATTAAGAAAACATGAAACATTTATAGATTAATAAATTTAAAAACAAATTTAGGTTGAATTTACACATAACTACAGAGGATTTATGATCTATCTGTAGAATTCTCTAGTCAACGTTTTTGTGTATGTAATATTAATAAAAAGGATTTTTTTAACCATACAGTGTGATTCTGGGGTTCCCTGAATTTTCAGCTGCTGCATTTTCTACTCTACATCTGGCAGGTTCTTCTTCCTTTCAGTTTGTGCATTTCCTGTATTCTAAAAAGTAAATAGAAACAGGACCTTAATTGAGGAAATGGTGAGTCTTTGGCTAAGGAAATACAGCCACAGATAAGTACTTGTACTTTGCACCTGGGAGCTATTTTATACGGCACAGGGAGACTACTTAGCAAAGGAGTCCTTATTATCATCATAAGACAAAACTGAAGGAGGCTTTTCTGTGGACTCTTCTTTCTTGCCTAACTCACTCAGCAGTAATTGGAATTTCTCTCTAGGTCATAGAATCTATTGAATACATGCCTACACTATTAACTGGGAAGTGCCTGGATGTGATTTAGTAAGTCAGAAACAAATCCGTGAATAGAACAAATAAGCTGCCATTCCCTGTCTTAAGTTTTTAAAAACATATCATATTCTCTCACGCTCTAAATTAACAACCTATCAACTTGAAATTTAGGACATTTTCTTAATTCTGACATTAATTTATTAAAAGCATTTGAATCAGCCTCATATGTAATTTCTGTCACTTGTCAGAACTGTATTTGAATGACTAGTGTTGGGTTGGGTTTTTCCTTACCATCTTATGGAAAACCTAAACAAACTTTTTGGCCAATCTGATACATATAAACTATAATTATCATTGATGACTTCTGGATATTTCTAATAACTACAACTGTTTCACTGTTACTCTTAAAAAGATCATCTTTTCAGGAGTTCTACATCATGTGCACAAAAAGGGATTTTCCCTTCCTATTATGTATTTTTAAAATGTCAGAACTGTCTTAAGAGTTCCTTTCTTCCTGAATTAAAATGTAATTTTAGTTCTGAGGGCTTTCACAGCACGGTAGGACAAACACATGTAGCACATTACTAGTCCACCCAAACTCAAGACCCTTACCTCATCCGATTATTCAAAAAATGTGCAAATGGTGTGCTGTTCAACATGCTGTGACATCAGTAAGTCACCCAGGTTTAAACGTTTGAAGTCACCTATTCTTTTTTATAACAAACTAAAAAATAACCATTAATGCCTTTCTTGTTCTATCTAGACAATATTTCTTCTCTGCAAAACTGATTGTGGAGTTGTCAACAAGTTCAAGGCCAGGAATAAGGCCTAAATGTCACTGTGAAAGTATATCTAACAGTGTCTGATAATTCTTACCTAATGTTTTAGAAATTAATAGACTTAGTTAAAAATACCTTCTTACATAGTTTCAGATGATGGTTTCTATTTTTATAAGTTCCTCAAATTTCCTTAATAAGTATGTGCTAATTTTATCACAAATAAAAATGTAGTCAATTTTATTTAGAAAATAAGAAACCAAGATAACAAAGTTGATGACCTCACAGGTGTACAGGATAGAAGGCTGTTAATATAATTTAATTCAGTGGATGCTCAGCACAATCCCTTTCCCTTAAAAAAAAAAAACTTTAAAAAGTATTAATTTATAATAGATACTGATCGCTTCAAGATCCCCAAATGAAATTCAAGCTTATCTGATACTTAGCTGAGAGCATATCTTTGTGAAAATAGGACAGTAGTTAGAGAGCAGAGATGGGGGAATAAATTGGAGGAAAAAATAGGAAGAAAAAGGCTAAAGACAAAATATATATGTTCTTGTGGCCAGGATAATCCTATGTTTATACCACTATTCCTTTCCTCTGGCATGGTTTACCTACCACCAAGTAGTATACATAACACACATACTATTTTCTCTGGGTAGCATATATTCAATCACTCAACATTCAAATGAGGGTTCAAATTTACTACCCTCAAAAATAAGACATTTTTTAAAACCTTTATAATTTTCTAGGAAAATATAGTTCTGTTTCTAGAGGTCAAAGATTACAGAATTTTGAAATTTTATCTAACTTTCCAACAGTAATAACTAAAATTATATACTAAGTCAAATGTTCTAAACATCATTACTTAGTAAAAGCTATCAATAAAAAGTTTTACCTCTTGTTTTTCTTGATATTGATCTGCATTAAGTAAAGTTGGTATTTTAGATGAATCCGTTCTCTTTGATTCCCTCTTCAACACTTTTATCTGTTTCACTTTTGCAAAAATATATATGAGAACTTGTTACTCTTACCTTGAAATTTTATTTTCCTTTTCAAGAGTTTCAAATGGAAATTCTGATATCCACTAAAGTCAGTTTCTCAGTTTATTATAAAGGAACTAAACAAATCATGAGCTGTAATGGTATAAAATATCAGTCATAAATGATTTGTTATATAATTTTACAAATAGTCTACCAGTCTGTCCTCTAAATAAAGAAGACATTTACTTTTAAAATTCTGAGTATTACTGTTAAATGGATCAGATAATTCCTCTTGAGCTGTGCAAGTACTATTTTCTTGCTATTATATTATCTTTTCACAAGGTGTCACTGTTCTTCAAAGAAATGACTGCAAAAAAAATGAGTTTCATTTTATGAGCTCAATACATGTTATAAAATCTTAATTGACTAAATCCTTGAATGGCTGAAGCACACATACATCATTCCGGCTATTACATGGGCAAGTTATCACAGAAAAACAGAGGAAACTGCAATTACCCTAGGTCATATACTAAACCAAAAACATCTTCCTCAAATACTATTCTAACATTTCAACAAAATTGAGCTAATAAAATTTTTATTTTTAAAATTTTCTTAACCCTTCTTTAAAATTATCTCCTTTAAGTCTTACCCTTTATTTCACTATGGAAAATAATTTTTTTCATCAATGAAAATATTTTGCCTAGAAATATACTCCATTCTGGGGCTTCCCAGGTGGCGCTAGTGGTAAAGAACCTGTCTGCCAGTGCAGGAGATGTAAGAGATGTGGGTTCGATCCCTAGATCAGGAAGATCCCCTGGAGAAGGGCATGGAAACTCACTCCAGTATTCTTGCCTGGAGAACCCCATGGAGCCTGGAGGGCTACAGTCCACAGCTTCACACGGAGTCAGACACGACTGAAGGGACTGAGCATGCACACACACACACACACACACATACTTCTTTCTACCTAAATCATAAATGTAAGTTATATTACCAAAAAAGTTTTTTTAAAATATTCTATCTGGAGATTTGTAAAACTATGCAACAAATGTGTACCTTCCATTCCTTTCATCTCCTTTGATTGTATTATGAAAGGCAATTCTGGGAAATGGAATTCTTTCCTGTCAGATCTGGGAAAATTCAGCTTCCTTTTGTTTCCATTTGCCATTTGGTCAGTTTGGCTGGTTCGCTCATTAAACACACACTTCTCCATTTGGCTCTAAAAAAAACAAACAAACAAGAGTTAATTTGAAGAAAGGTGTGTAACTACTTACTGGATGAGGAGCCAACAAATTCCAGCCTTTTGGATGGTGTAAGATAGGCATAAAATTAGTCTTTGCAAGGTTATTTTAATAATTAAGAAGTAGAAGAGAGGGCTTTCCCTGGTGGCTCAGTGGTAAAGAATCCGCCTGCCAATGCAGAAGACAAGGGTTCAATCCCTGGTCTGGGAGAGTCCTACATGCCACGGAGCAACTGAGCTGGTGCGCCACAACCACTGAGCCTGTGCTCTAGAGCCCGAGAGCCGCAACTACTGAGCCCACACGCTCTAGAGCCCGTGCTGCACGGCAAGAGAAGCCACTGCAGTGAGAAGCCCGGCACTACAGCTAGACAGTAGGCCCTGCTCGCTGCAACTGGAGGAGAATCTGTGCAACGGTAAAGTCTGAGCACAGCCGAAGATAAATCATTTTTTCTAAAAAGACGTAGAAGAGAGTATCATCAAACATATAAACGGATCAAACTCCAATAAAAATTTCATAAATTTTTTTAGCTTACTCAATATTCTGAGAATAGTCTTGATCATGAGAGTCACAGTCTCAACTTTTAATTTTTTATCCTATTCATTGCACTCTGATTTTGAACAAACTGCTCTGGTTCATTTTATTAATAACTTATTTTTCAATTTACAAAATGATGTGCTCTGGACACTGGGAAAACCCAAAGGAAAAAATTACTTGTAAACTCAGCATTCTGGAAAAACTTTTGTGCTACCTGTTTTTGCTTATTTTACAACAGATGATAGAAAGTTTCTTAGGTTAATGAATACTTCCACAATGTAATGCTCAGTATCCCATTATGTGGATAAACTCTAACATATTTAACCAGTCACTTGTTCTTGGATGGATGTGTTGTTTTCAATGTCTTATTATTATAAATAACACTGTTTCAATTATAAAGTAAACTATTTTCCTATGTGAAAAATGGGAAATGAATGACACCAATTATGTTTTCTTGGGAAAAGTAAGATGTATTTATTTGGCAATTGCTCTTAATCTATAAAGTAAGATATTAAAATCATTTTTTGAAGTGAAAAATCAAAGAGTCTTGTGATTTTTAAAGGAAAATCTTACCTTTTTTCCCCCAAGTCACTCATTGAATACACAAATCAAGTTATAAGAAATTAACTAAAACTGTGAAAGCATTAAGGAAATGATGACCTATTTTCACTCCAGGGTAAAAGGGAAAAATAAAAGCACATTAAAAAAAAATGTTAGAGCCCTAAAGACAAAGACAAGGACACAGGGTGAGAGAATAATGCTGAAAAAGGACGTAATTTAATGATGAGGTTCTTGCCTTACTTGAGTGGAACCTGTATCCTCATGCCTGTTAGATATAACTTGTCCAATAGATTGTGAAGACGTACGTCTCTTTTTGGCTCTTTCAGTTAACCTATTATTTAAAAACAAATTAGAAGTTATTAAAATTCCTCAGAAATACTTCTGTTTTAGCTTCAATAATGATAAGTTATACCATGGTAGTCCACTGTTTGAACATGTGCCAAAATGCAATTGTTAGTCCTTAAGTACCAACTACTCTAAGAGGTAAAAACAGAGCAGAGAACAACTCACTCGTGGTGGTGACACCATGCTGTGGGTGGGGTTACTCCAGCTGGCCCACTTGGTCCTTTCTATCTGTTCTGAACCTGGATCTCTTAACTACTGGGTTCATGAATTTCTGAGCTTTTGACCAAGGCTAGTTTATAATTATGGTTATTACAACCATGGCTTGGGAGTTACCTCAAGAACGACTGACACTTGCTGTCTGTAGTCTGTTGTATAGACATGTCCACTTGCCACCTCTGCAGACCCCTAAGCTTCACAACTTACAGCCCAAACCAGCCTGCTAGGATTGAACTAGTCTTCTAGGATGCTGAACCGAGCCTCCTTTTCCATCTAGAGCCATAGCAGTTCCCTAAATTTAGAACTGGCCCTGATGCCTTGCTAGACAGACTCTTGCCATCCATCCGTCACACTGCCCTTGATTAATTAGGTTCATGGTACCAGTGTCTCAAATCTGTATTGGTAGTTGAATCTAAAATTGATCCAGTATGTTGTTTTTCTCCCAAAATATTTGACCTTGAAAAGCTATCTGACTACATAAAATTATTTTCAACTATCTTTTTTCCATTTAGATAATTTGCTACAATAGGAAAATAAAGCTTACTTTGCTATATGAAGGCACATCAATACCAAAAGTGAGGTCACATTACATTTTTCTCTTCAAACGGGAAGTAATTTTTCTGAGGGCCTTTTTTTCAAAATGAGGTTTTTGCAAACTGCATTAGTGAAAAACCACACACCTAGAGCATAGCCAAGAAAAGTTAATTTCTTCTATAGCATTCTTAAGAAGAATTTAGTAATGGCCCATTATATGATTATAATTTCAATACACCTTCCAATTCAGTTTATATACAGACATTACAAACTTGCTTCTTTGAAATACCATTATATAAAAACATTATAAAACTTAGGTCCATTTCCTTCTGTTCATTTTCTGTTAAAACTCACCTTGAATTGGAGTGGGAGAGGTTTGAATTGGGATTTGAAGCCATCAAGTTACTGCTAGTTAGATTGATGGGTGGCATTACCATACCACCTCCAGCACATGGATCGTCTTTCATGCCTATAGCGTTAGTGCTGGGATTGACAGGGTTTGGGGGCTCACTGATTACAGGTTTTGTATCTTGAGACACAGTATGAGCAATTTCAGCTGCAACCTGTTGACAATGTCCACCTTCACACACTATCTTTTTTGGTTCTAAGATATCTCCTTTTCCTCCTTTAACTTTAGTAACTCTGACTTTGATCTCCTTGGGCTTTTTCTCTTTTTCCAATTCCTAGAATAGATACATCCAAAATCTGAGTCAGGAGAACAGTTATTTTTATCACTAGAGTACTAACTATAATACAGTTATACTAGCTAAAAATAAGACCAGTTTTTACCTTTCCCCAAACTGAAGTACTTTGCAGTGTATTGGTATAAATTGTTTTTCTTTCTTCTTTCATAAAGTCATTTTCTTTAGAATTCTCTTTTGGTTTTATGAATGAATTGACTTTTGCTTCTTGGAGCAATTTAGCTTTCAGTTCTGGTATGAATCTGATAAAACAAGCAATATCAAATAATTTTATTTATGTAGATACTGTTTTATCTTTAAAAGACCTTTTAATCAATTAACTTACATTTGAGCTACAGCATAAACAAGTTGTCAGTAATGCATGCCAAGAGATGGCACAATATTTACCTAATACAGGTTGTTTCCTGGTAAAGATACATCTTTCAACAATTTCTCCATGGTAATTTACTATTAATAAAACTTTCACAAGATAGACATATGAATTAGTTTTCTTTTGTGATGTAAAGCTTACTTAATAAAAACACTGCTTTCAATCCTGATAAATGTACTATTCTCTTCAAAGAAGACTCAGGCCACTCTGTCCCTTTTAAGTCCTGTTCTTTTAACAGGGCAACTGAGTCCATGTTCCATGCCACAACAGCTGAAGCCTGTGTGCCCAAGAGTACATTTAAATCCTGTTCTTTTAACAGGACTTTAAAGATGAACTAGTTTCTAAAATCTTACTCTAGAGACATATTTTTGAATTATAATAGAATACATCAATATTGAAGCGAGATTGTTTTGGCTTTAGGTTGACTTAAAAATATATACTTATTTATTTATTTTTGGCTGTACTGGGTCTTCATTGCTGCACACTGCTTCTCCAGTTGCCCTTCTAGTAGAGAGGGGCCACTCTCTAGTTGTGGTGTATGGGCTTCTCTCATTGTAGTTGCTTCTCTCGTTGCGGAGCATGGCCTCTTGGGCACACAGGCTTCAGCTGTTGTGGCCTGGAACATGGGCTCAGTTGCCCTGCGGAATGTGGAATCTTCCTGGACCAGGGGTTGGACCCATGTCCCCTGCACTGGCAGGCAGATTCTTAACCACTGGACCACTATGGAAGTCCTAGTTTGGCTTTTTATAAAAGTTATTTATTTTTAAATAGAAAGTCCAGTTTGTATGGCTCAAAACTCAAAAGGTTATACTGAAAAGTCTCCTTTTCCACCCTTTTCCCCGAGCTACACAGTTTCTCTTCTTGAAGCAGCTACTGCTATCAGTTTGAGACTGAATAAGTTCTACCATGAATGAAATCTTCCCTAGAATTATAATAAAAGGGTAAGTGTGAGATGAAGGGAAAAAAAAAAACCAGTGTGATTAGTTCGGCTGAATAAGAAAATGGTACATTTCTGTTAAAATTTCCTTGCCTTGTGGAACTCAAGAACTTTCACCCTGTGATAGTAAAATCCCAATAGCTAAATATCCAAGAGAAATCAAATGAGTCTATATAGAATTGACAGGAAGCAACTCTTTTATTCAATAACTGATACTTCTCATCAATGGCACTTTTAATATATCTTCTCATTTTCTGTTTTAGAATAAAATTCTTGAAATGCTTCAGGTTCTACTTACTCTCAACAGTTCCCTTTTCTTTGATTTTTTCTACTTCAGTCTATTTTCGATGGAGGTCCTGGACTTTCCTATGCCTGATCCTAACTCCAACACATTTTAAATTTATATTTATGTTTCTGCCTCATACTCCAAGGCAAACAATAATTTTGCAATTAACAAACTTTTCCTGTTTCTTTCAAAGCCCAAATATAAAATGGTGTTTTCTTTTTTTAAAGAAGCATGGCTGATTTATGAATCCACATTGTTAGCATATATTTTAGATACAGTGTGGGACAGAGAAAGGCTTTAAGAGCCATGGTCCCTGTCTTCAGGGAACTTCCAGTTTGGTGGGGAGAATAAAACAACAGGAACTGCAACAGATAATAAGTAAAGCAGAGGAAAAAAATCATCTGGGAAATGAATGCTAATTATAATATATAGGTCAGAGATGCTATCAAGAGGAAAAACTGGACTATTCTGAGTCAGGGATCTAAGTAGAAACAAGGCTAAAAAGTATTGATGGTTTATTTAATGTTATCTCTGCCCTATAGTAAGAATTGAAAAATGCATGTGAAGAGCTTAGCTCACTGTATAGGACATAGTAACTGTGTAATAAATGTTAACTGCACTATTTTTATTATTAGAGTTTTCACCATGACATCTGTAAGTCTACCATATATCTAGTTAATACAAAAACTCAGTAAGTTTTTGATAAACTGAATTCTTTTGTGTAACATTAACCTATGTAGCAATTTTCATGGTAGTAAAATTTCCTAATACAAAACACGAAAAAGTCCACACTCACTCAAAATGCTTACTTTTCAATAAATCCATCTCTAGTAAAATACTCATGATGCAAAAGATCGGTAGATGACATCCTCTCAGCAGGATCAATTTGTAAGCAAGCCTAGAAAATGAAAAAAGATTCCATGTTAAACAAATTCGTAACATGTCTCCTTAAGGTAAATGTTAAATTTCACAAATGCAGGTATAATTAATTACCCAGAGCTAAAAGAGTTCTTGAAAAGATAGAATTTAGACCTCAGGAATTTTTGACAGTGAGTTCTGACCACTTGTTTCCGTAAGAAATTTGTACTTGTAAAGCAGTACTACAGGTTAAATGTCCTATTTGTAGCCAAAACAGAAGTCAGTCTATTTCTGCTGGAATTAGTAGGAATTAATTAGCTCATTTTGGTCCTCTTATCTAGCTCTGTAAGGAAGAAAGTTCATAACTTATTTCCATTTTATAGAGCTAGAAGCATGTTTAGTAATTTGCCAAACTAGAATTTTAACTCATATTGTCTGATTCCTAATTCAATGCTTTTTATATGGCATAAAACAATTTCACAAATATCCAAGCCCCCAAATCCTTCAATAACCCATTATCAGAACAGCTATTTTCTGCTTCCCTTCACTTGGGATTACTTCAACTGAGAACCAAAAAACCCCCACAAAACAAAGAGACAGTGAAGTAAGAGTATCAGAAAATAAGTTGTATATAATGAATCTACATATAATCAAATAATCATAATTAGAATACATTAATGCAAATATTAAAGACATAATTTGAATAAAAGCCATTTGCCTGATAATTTTCATTCTTCCTCCAAAAGAAGGCAAAACATACTAATAATAGGTAACTTTTATTTATGCTTATTATGTGTTTGTCATACAACACTCTGTCTAGTCTTTTCCTATTGCCTGATCCCAGCAACAACCCTACAAGGTGGGTACGCCTACTATCTTCATTGTACAGATGAGGAGACTAAGGCCCAAAGAGGACAAGTAATTGGTCTAAGATCTCATAAATGGAAACAATAGTTAAAATCCAGAATGTATAAAGTAATTGCACAGAACATTACACTTCTGATTATTTCACAAAGTCTAGTTTAAGTTGATTCACAGACAAAGTTATAGAGATCTGCTATACAAGAATTTGCATATAGTTAACCATATCATACTGTACATTTTAAAATTTGGTTAAGAGGATAGATCTTATGTTACGTGGTTGGTTTTTTTTTTTACCACAATTTAAAAAAATTGACTCATAAAGTCTATTATCGTCTTTATGATGTGAGAATAGTCATATCCTTAAGACTGAAACTAGCTAAAAGTATGTGCTTATTTTAGAACGTTAATAGTTACCCATCAATAAAACTTAGGAAGAAAAATGCTAAAAGGTCACAGCCAATTGGAAGCAGATAAATATTCCTTCTGTAAACAGTATAATTTACAGAAGTTAAACGTTTGCCCTGGTTTGGAAAATGTAAAATATGACACTTTGAGAAACAGACTGGCTGTTGTCCCTTGCAAAATAAAAACGCACACCTACACAAAGACTTAGAAGTGAATGTCAACAGCGATTTTACTTGTAGTAGCCAAAAAGAGGAAACAACCCAAAACAGGGAAACAGATTTTTTTTTAAAATTGTGATATGTTCATACATGGAATATTACTCAGCAATCAAAAGGAATAAACTACTGATACACACAAAAACATGAACTGAATCTCTAGACTATAACGCTGAGTTAAAAAAGACTGACATAAAAGGGTATATACACTGTTTGATTCCATTTACAGACTATTCTAGAAAATACAAACTATAGTGGAAAATAAATCAGTGGTTATTTAGGGACAGGAATGAAGGGAAAAATGGATGACAAAAGGATGCAAGGACATTTTGGGAAGTGATGGAAATTTTAGGTATGTTGATTGTAGTGGTGGTTTCACAGGTGTGTATACATTTACCAAAACTCATCAAATTGTACATCTGAAATCATGTAGCTTACTGTATAGAAATTATACCATTATAATATTGTTTAAAATTTTTAAATCTATGAAAAAAAATACATGCTCTACACCAGGTATAAAGATGTATTTTAGGAAATTCTTTGGCGGTCCAGTGGTTAGGACTCAGCGCTTTCACTACCAGGGCCCAGGTTCAATCACTGGTTGGGGAACTAAGATCCCACAAGCTGCATGGTGTGACCAAAAAAAAAGATGTATTTGAATGTTATAATACTCAAAATTGTACTTGTAATAGAATAAGGAGAGAAATCAGTGAAATACAAATATACCTCAGCATGTATAAGCAATCTGTCTATGATAAATGTGGCATTCCAAATCACTGGATTATTCAAGTTGAAAAAAGTATTTAGAACATATAAAACAGGACACTAATATGATTATTTGGCAAGTCAATGTAAAAGTATACTTTAAATCACAAATAGTTTAAGGATTCTTAAATAAGAACTACAAATGACCAATTAATGTCAGTAACATGTCCAACTTCCCTGTAATGAAGAAAGCGCAATTTTTAAAAATATACTTTATTTCTGGTTAATTAAGTTGCAAATATTTTTAATATATAATATTCAATGTTAGACTGAGAATAGAGATTTATACCCAATGCTACTTGGGTATAAATCTATAAAATCTTTCTGGAGGGAAAAATAGCTAGGTATGCCAAAAGTCCTAACAAGTATAAACCCTTTGGCCTACCAGTCACACTTCTAGGAATTTATCCCAAGCAAATAATACCACAAGTTCATACAGACATATAAAAGATGTCTACTGTAGCATCTTTACCAGCAAGGGAAAAAACCTGAAACCTAATGTCCAAAATTTCAAGATAAACTATAGTATAGTCATACAATGAAACACTATGCAAGCACTAAAATTATGACACAGCTCCATATTTACTGACATGGCAGTATGCTTAAACTATAATGCTAAGTGAAAATAAACAGGTTACATAGCAGTGTGTAAAGTAAGACAGGGCTTCCCAGGTGGCTCAGTGGTAAAGAAACTGCCTGCCAATGCAGCAGATGCGGGTTCCATCCCTGAGTGGGGAAGATCCCCTCAAGAAGGAAAGGGCAATGCACTCCTGTATTCTTGCCTGGGAAATCCCATAGACAGAGGAGCCTGGAGGGCTACAGCCCATGGGGTCACAAAAGAGTCAAACACAACTTAGTGACTAAACCACAATAAAGTATGACACCTTTTAAAAAGCATAAACAGTTATGCATGTATTTGGTTGGGAAAAGTATATAAACCAAAACATCAACAGTAATTTTTCCTGGATTGTGGGGGTTGGGAAAATGTTAACTTCTCTATCAAGTATTCTATTTTGTTATGATCATTATGTATTCTTTGTAAAATCAAAACTATGACATGAAAAAAAAGAAATTAAAGTGGAAAGTGTAGCAAAAAAAAAACTGATCCTTTAATAAACTCTAGTTCTTTACAGTTACCAAAGAAACAACTTTCTTCCTTTGATAAGTCTTTAGATGTTACATGTCATGTTTTGTTTTATCTAAAAGACAGCAACAACAGTTAACATTAACAACATTTGTTGACAGCTTATTCAAGGCTCTGTGCTAAGAAGGTTTCTACCATTAACTCATTTTATCCTCCAGCTCCAGAAGATAAATATTGTTAATGTTTTTTATAACTCAGTAAACTGAGGCATGGAGATTGACTTGCTCAAGTTTATGGAGCTAATTAGTAACAGAGCTGGGTTTTAAAGAAAGTTCATGTGAATTCAGAGCCCCCTCTCATAAACACCATGCTATACTTGCTTTGAAGTTAGATTACCACTTTTTTTAAGGGCTGTACATTAGAAGTAAGACAAGTTAATTGACCCTGGGAAAGAAAATTGGCTGGGAAGAGAAAATAAACAGAAGCAAGTAGCTCTCTCACTTCTTGAATTCTATTCTAAGTATGCTGGTATATTTATTATGCAGTTCAAAATAAAATTTAAATTTTAAACTAATTTAAAAGTGCTATATGTTTTTGTTTTCTCCAACTCAACCTGAATTTTGGCACTGGTATATCCTCAAACAACATTACAACTATAGCTGCCAATGCCTTGACATACCTTAGAATATCACTGTACAAGGAAGAAATCTCTTGGGTAGACTGCTGGGAAGACTGGCTGTTAAGAGGTGTTGATCAACATGGTAAGTCCTTAACATTTTCCAGTTTATCCTTAAAAATTTCCAGTTTATCAATAAAATTGGAATTAACAAAAAAGAATAGACCGGATTATCCCAGGGGCCTTTCAGTTCTAACAGTCTGTGACTTTTAACTTCTCTGAACTAAAGACATAAACACAGAAGAATATAGTAACTTTGAACAGTTAATATTACTCCATGAATCCTTTTGGAATGTCATTAAAGTCATATCTTAAAACTGTATTATAATTTATGCAAATTTCCAAGAAATAAGTCCTTAATCTCTTAACATACATGAACTATGTCAGCCAACAATCCATTTAGCTTTGGGTATTTTTTTCTTGCACTTTTGGGATGTTGAACTTGAGGAAGGACCACCCCAGCAAAAATGGGACTCTTGGAAAAGATATTCTGCAAGTGAGGTGTCAAATTGCCTGAAAAGAGAAAAAAATACATACATAAGAAAACAGGGATATTATTCTACAATCAAAATAATCAAATTGTTATATGGTCTGCATCAAATTACTAAAAGAAAGAATAACAATTAAGTTCTCTCAATTTTTAAAAGTTGAACAAGAAACTATCTTCTGAATATAGCATAAGGAACTACCTTCTGAATATAGCATAAAAAAGTGAGTTCCCCAGTAATCTGTTGATAGGACATAGGCAGTAGAGAATAAAAAACCACAGGTGCATTTTCTTTTTTCAAAATACAAGACATAATATATAATGCTTACATTCAAAGTTTTACGTATTTCTATAAGGGTATCAAAATGGTTTATCTAGCAAGTGTTTATCAGCAAAGTCTTATTCAAAACAGCTAAAATACTAAAATTATATAGAAATAAAAATATTGTAAAGAAAAAACAAGGCTATAGATTAGTAGCAGAATGTAGAGAACTATAAATAGGAGTGGAAAGAGCTAAGTTCTACCACTAGTTTTGCTCTTAACTAGTTCTGTGACCTTGGGCAAATCTTCCCTTTCTGTATCTTGGTTTTGTCATTTGTAAAACGACAAAACTGATCCCATCATCTCTAGAGTTCTCTCACCATTAATCTCATAACCAGAATTTTAAATATGACAGAAAAGAGTATGATGCTTTAAGGGTGTGAACTGTATCTTTAACCAATATTTATCCAGATTCACAGATTTTAGAGTTGTTCAAAGTACCTACCTCATGATCCTGTAATTCTATGTTTATGTATAGCTTTCTCATCACAAAATAGGTTGCTCAAGCTCCTCAATCAGAAATATATCTTTGAAACTCCATGAGCAACACTAACCATGAAAATGTTTGGGTAGTCAAAGCAGATCATCAAATAATTCAGCTATCATCAAACATATTTTTGAATAAGATATTTAGCTATCTGCTTATCTACTGTGGTTAATAAAAGTTTTCTTAGTAAACAACTGGTTTTCTATTTCCAAGCACTTTAAAAGAGCATCAAAATCAAAATCAATTCTATTATTTAAAAGTCCTCTTTGAAAGAAGCAAATATTTGTAGAAGTCAAAATTTTATAACAACTTTCAGACAAACTGAAGTAGGTTCCTATTTTACTATTTTTCTTAGTATCAACCATCAACATGGTACAGCTATTTGCATCCAGGCAAAAAAATATATTATTTTCAAAAACAGAATTTTTCTACATTTTTTTTATCAGCCCAAAGCATCCATCTACTTTCATCTATCAAAACAGTATGCTTCCTTATTCTTATAAAGAGAGACTAAATTTGAAAATCAAGCAGAATTTATCTGAAAACACTTATTTAGGCATTTAACAGTACATTTCAGTAATACCTACCTACTTTTAAAACAATTTTATGAAGTAAATCCAAATCAGAGCTGCTAGGAAGATAGGGATTTCCAGTGGCCATCTCAATGATCATACAGCCCAGAGCCCAGATATCCACAGGTCTGAAACAGACAAGAATAAATCACTCTTTCATGGAGAAATATATAAAACATCTTTTCTTAAAAACCCTTTTTTTTTTGGCCATGCTGTGCAACTTGCAGGATCTTAGTTACCCAACCAGTGATTGAACCTATGTCCATAACCTTATCTTACACCACTTATAAAAATTGACTCAAAATGGATGGAAGACATAAATCTAAGAACTAGAACTACAAACCTCTTAAAACAGAGGCCTTTCACAGTCTTGGACTTGGCAAAACCAAAAGCATAAAAACAGACAGAATGAACTTCATCGAAATTAAAAATTCTGTTTCTCAAATGACACACACCATCAAGAAAATCAAGAGACAACTAAATAAGAGAAAATATCTGCAAATAAGTATCTGATAAAGAATTTATATCTAGATATACAAAGAATTCTTACAATTTAATAATAAAAAGCTAGTCCAATTTAAGAAAGGGCTAAGGATCTGAATAGAAATTTCTCCAAGGAAGATATATAAATGGTCAATAAGCACATAAAAAAAATCAACAATGAAGTCCAAAAATCATTAGTTATCAAGGAAATGGAAATCAAACCCATAAGGAGATACCACTTTACACCTATAAGGATAACTAGAATCCAAAAGTCAGATAATAACAAGTGCTGGTGAGGATACAGAGGAATTTGTAACCCTCACACTCTTGATGGTGTCTTTACATTCTTCAAGATTCATTATTTGTTTATTAGATTGTTGTTTCCTATACTATTTTTACTGATTCACAACAGACTGAGGCCTTTCTACTTTTTGAAATATCTAGTACAATTTAAAAATTATTATTTGTCAGTGTTTGCAAAGACTTTGCCATACTCAGGAACTAGGAAACTTGTGATAACACTGCCAGAGTAGATTTTAAAATGTCTGCAGAATCTAGAGTCTACAGAGAAGCAAGGAGGCCACTCTGTAAAGGGTGGGGCACAGCTTAAGGCAAGCATGGATGGCAGCCTGAGAGATTTCTGCATAAGTTTCCTGGGGCTGGGGCCACTCAGCTCCAAGGGGCAAGTGTGGCAACATCAACAGCAGCAGGATAGATGTCTAGGGTCTCTCTGCTCTATTTGGGGGTGTCCCTTTTCTCTCCCAAGCCCAGATGCAGAAGGCAGAGTTTGTCAGTAGTTCAGGTGACAAATAACACCAAGGGAAAAAAAAGATGGCTAGGAAAGGCCAGGCAGGATCCCCAAGTATACATACTTTCCATAAGAGGTATCTTTTAATACTAATTCTGGAGCTCTATACCAGCGTGTAGCCACATAGTCCGTATAAACATCTCCAGGAGCTGCTAGCGTTCGTGCAAAACCAAAATCACAGAGTTTAGTAATTCCTGATTGGGATACTAAAATATTCTCAGGTTTTATATCTCGATGAATGATCTAAAAAACAAACAGAAGATGTAATACATTGAAATGAGATTTCATTATCTAGAACATTTCTCAACAATTAAGAGAAAATCTAGCTAATTAAGATAGTAAAGTTATTTTCTTACCACATGCAAAGGATTAACTACACAGTGCAAAAATATGTAACTATAAATAGTTGTGTGTGTGTACTCAGTTGTGTCTGACTCTTTGTGCCCCACTGACTGTAGCTCACTAAGCTCTTCTGTGCACGGTATTTTCCAGGCAAGAATACTGTAGTGGGTTGCCATTTTCTACTCCAGGGGATCGTCCCAACCCCTTGAAAAGATAATAATGAAGGTAATACTGAAAAGATAAATCACATTCCTAAAAGAAAAATAAAAAAGAACTTAATGGAAAAAGTTTAACTTTCCATTAACCCCATGTCACACTTCAGGTACTGCCCCTTGTCTCATTTCCTTCATAGCTAAACTTCTTGAAAACATTATTTTTACTTATTCACTTTCTGATCACTCATTCACTGCTCAAGTGGAAGGTGAGCAATCTTGTCTTCTGCTCCCCCATTCAAACTGCCCTAGCAACTCTATTCAATGCTCTGCAGAAACCTAAATGGGAAGGAAATCAAAAAATGTGGGAATATATATATATATGACTCACTTTGCTGTGCAGCAGAAACTAACACAATTTAAAACAACTATTTGCTTAGTCCCCTAGTTGTGTCCAACTCTCTGTGACCCAAATGGACTGTAGGACACCAGGTTCCTCTGTCCAGGGAACTTTCCAGGCAAGAATATGGGAGTGGGGAGCCATTTTCTACTCCAGGGGATCTTTCTGACCCAGGGATCAAACCCGCATCTCTTACATCTCCTGCATTGGTAGGTGGATTCTTTACCAATTGTGCCACCTGGGAAGCTCGCAAAACAACTATATTCCAATAAAAAATAATTTAAAAAAGTGTCCAGGCCAAAGTCATCAACAACTTCATTGTTGCTACATCCAACAGACACCCCTCAATACATATCTTGCCAGATGTGAAGTGAAAATTGCTCAGTCGTGACCTACTCTTTGTGACCCTCATGGACTATATATAGTCCATGGAATTCTCTAGGCCAGAATACTGGAGCTGGTAGCCCCTGTTCCCTTCTCCAGGGGCTCTTTGTAACCCAGGGATCGAACACAGGTTTCCTGCGTTGCAGGCAATTCTTTATCAGCTGAGCCACCAGGGAAGCCCTCACTAGACATCTTAGTGTAAAAATATAGGCAACCACTCCATTCCTGACTTCTGGGACCAGTTTCCTCCAATGGCAGTTTCTTTTTCTCTGTCTGTAAATGTAGGGTTCTGGTCTTAGGCTTCTCTTCTCATGCATCTTGTTTCTTGCACAATCTCATCTACTTTTTTTTTTTTTTTAGCACTTTCTTTACTTGGTTATGGGAATACCATATTCTTTTGGGCTTCTTCCCACCTATGGCTGTTTCATCTCAATCTCACCTACTCTTACAGGCCTTAGTGACTATCTATATACTAATGATTTCCATATTTCTATCTCTAACCAAGATATTTCTCTTGGTTTCCATAAGAAGAAGAAGCCTGCAAGAAGTCCCATAAGGCTGACCCACACACTCCCACAAACTCAGATAATTAAAAACTAAATGGACTATCTTCTCCCCAAAACCCATTTGTTCTTAAGAGTCCTTTAGCTCAGTGAATGGAACCAACATTGACCTCAAGGCTCAAGCCAGAAATCAAGGCACATTTCTCCCTCAGGTCCCATATTCTCTCCATCCACTTCTCTCCCTAGTTCAAGGTCCCTCAGCTCTCTCATCAAAATTACCTTACTAAATGGTTTCCCTGAATTCCCTCTGATCCCCTCCCATTCATTGCCCACAATGAAATCTGAGTATTATTTTAAAATCATGTGTATGATTATGTCACTCCTTCAAGGATTCCCCATGCCATAGGACAAATCTGAAGCTACATAAAATGGCTGGTAAGGACTTACAGGATTTGGCCTCTGCTCACATTCTCAGCTGTTCTTCCCTAGCCTATAGAATATTAGTTTCCCAATTTTCCAGGTTTGTGTCATCATTTGCATTTGCTAATGCTGTTCCAGCCGCCTAGAACACTGCCTCGCCAACTATTTCCTTATGTCTCAGCTGAGATGTCTGCAATAGAGGTTCCTTTTACATATTATTCTACATTTCCTCCTTCACAGTTATTTGTCGTGCTTTATTATTATTTGCCTATTTACTTGTCATTCCCATTGGACAGTAAGTTCCATGAGGGTAAGATGTGTATCTGTTTTGTTGAGGCTATATCCCCCATGCCCAGTACAGTGCCTGAAACAAAGAAGGCGTTTAAAAACTTTATCAATGCATTAAGCATACTCTCATCACCAGCAAAGTATCATAGCACAAGTGAAAATATCTTGGTGACAGAATTCTGGGATCTTTCCTTTTTTATATAACTTATTGCTATAAGCTTTTGGGTTTAGCTTTTGTTCTGCCTCAAGTCTTCCTCCTAATTGGCCAAATAATTATCTTAGGGTAATGAATCAGCTTAAAGGCACCATCTGTAAAACTTTGTTAGTCCCTCTTTACTTTCACAACTTTTACTGAGTGACTACTACATGCCAGGTACTATACCAAGATCTGAGAATATAACATGAGCAAAAGTAGACATGGAAAAGCACTTTAAAATATCACTTTACATATTCTGCCTACTACACAGCCGTGACCCTCCTCCTCAGTACTCTGCTGCTGCTGAGTCACTTCAGTCGTGTCCAACTCTCTGCAACCCCATGGACGGCAGCCCACCAGATGCCCCATCTTTGGGATTCTCCAGGCAAGAACACTGGAGTGGGTTGCCATTTCCTTCTCCAATGCATGAAAGTGAAAAGTGAAACTGAAGTTGCTCGGTCATGTCCGACCCTCAGCAACCCCACGGACCACAGCCTTCCAGGCTCCTCCATCCATGGGATTCTCCAGGCAAGAGTACTGGAGTGGGGTGCCATTGCTCTCTCCTCCTCAGTACTCTAAACATGCATAAAGATACACTCAGTTGACACCCTAATATGTTCACTCTATTTAACAGTTAACACCCTGACTACATGCAGAATTTTGTTATCTTTGAGAATCAAGCACTCTCTGAATTCCAACTTCTAAAATTCTGTTTTAACAACATCCTCTTTGGTCTTTGACAATCACACTGAGACCTCTATAAACAGTATTTCTATGTGTGTAGATTTTCTCTAATTTTTCTCATCAATGTTTAATAGTTTTCAGTGTATAGGTCTTATTTTCTCTAAGTATTTTCTTTTTTGATGTTATTACAATGGTATTTTTAATTCAGTTTCTGAGTTTGCTAATACACAGAAATACAAATAATTTTGGTATATTGATCTTCTATCCTACAATCTTAATAAACTTACAGCTTAGTTCTTTTTTTAAAAAATACTTTTATTTATTTATTTGGCTAGTTGTGGTATGTGGGATTTTGTTTCCAGACCAGGAATGGAACCCGTGCCCCCTGCATTGGAAGCATGGAATCTTAACCACTGGACCACCAGGGAAATCCCAAACTTACAGCTTAGTTCTTTTAACTTTACTGTAGATTCCATAAAATTTTCTACAGAAATGATCATGTCATTGGTGAATAAAGACAGTTTTACTGCTCAAAAAAAAAAAAAAAGAGAGAGAGAGATACGACTTCACATCCACTGGAATAGTGATAATCAAAAGACAATAACAATACTGGGAGGACACAGAAAAACGGATACATTGTTGGTGGAGATATAAAATGGTATAGCCACTTTGGCCAGTTTCTTCAAAAAGTGAAAACATAACCTCACCATATGATCCACTGGTATTCTTGAGTTATCCTATTTCTATTCCCCACTCCCCAGTTCCTGGTAGCATGGTAGACCAACACCCCCAAATCATGCTGAAAACTAGCAGCCTAGTAGCCACCAGAGGAAGCTGTATCTCCTAGCTATAGCGTTGGATCTCCTCCAAAGCCCCATTCCCAGGTAACAGTCATTATCTAACATGTCTGTCAGATTACTGGAAAACTCCACCAGAAGTTTTGTCTTCACTGACCTAACTCAGAGCTCGCCCAGGGCAAAGGGCCTTTGTCAGAAACAATTAGCAGCTACTAAATAACATTACTGGAGAAGGCAATGGCAACCCACTTCAGTGTTCTTGCCTGGAGAATCCCAGGGACAGAGGAGCCTGGTAGGCTGCCGTCTATGGGGTCGCACAGAGACGGACATGACTGAAGCAACTTAGCAGCAGCAGCAAATAACATTATAGCCACCTGAGGGAGCTATAACAGGACAAACAACAAGCTGACCAAAATACTTAATTAAAAAGAGAGGCTGGGAGTGAGATGTCCATAAAAGATCTGCAAAGTTCCAACATATTACTGAGAATCATGAAGGGTACATGTCCAGCTGTGCACACACT
The DNA here is from genome assembly GCF_029378745.1 of Bos indicus. Taxonomy (NCBI): domain Eukaryota; kingdom Metazoa; phylum Chordata; class Mammalia; order Artiodactyla; family Bovidae; genus Bos; species Bos indicus. Next base: position 45,626,661 of record NC_091766.1, read on the forward strand.
AGGAAAGACCTGAGATTGTCCCTAAGCTCTCAAGTCTGGTGGAATTTAGGTTCTACACAAGCAAGAAGGGCTAAGTTGTAAACTTTCTGCCTAAACACTGAAGAAATGCCCCAACACAGAGAGAGAAGGAGCCCTCAGTAAATACCCAGTAAATATGGCTGAGAGATTTATTAGTTTCAAGAATTTAAGGAAATCTCTGTTCAAACATTAGCTGACCAGTAAGCTAACTGAGCAGAGATTTCAGTGGTCATACATGACAAACAATACAGACTTCACAAATTAGTTCAGGAAAATAACTAACAAACAGTTACAACTGAAAACCTTGAGACATAGGAAATTCTGATCTCCAGATTGCCACAATGTATTATTTTACATGTCCAGTTATCAACAAAAAATTACAAAATTTCCAAGAAAATTCCCCAAAAAAGGTGTGCAAAGAAAGATATATGGCCATTCATAAGGGGAAAAAGCAGTCAATAAGAAGCTTTGCCTGAAGAAGCCCAGATATAACCTGCAAGAAAAAGACTATTCAGTTCTTTTCAGTTCAGTCGCTCAGTCATGTTCGACTCTTTGTGACCCCATGAACTGCAGCATGCCAGGCCTCCCTGTCCGTCACCAACTCCCGGAGTTTACCCAAACTTATGTCCATCGAGTCGGTGATGCCATTCAACCATCTCATCCTCTGTCGTCCCCTTCTCCTGCCCTCAATCTTTCCCACCATCTGGATCTTTTCCAATGAGTCAGCTCTTCGCATCAGGTGGCCAAAGCATTGGAGTTTCAGCTTCAACATGAGCCCTACCAATGAACACCCAGGACTGATCTCCTTTAGGATGGACTGGTTGGATCTCCTTGCAGTCCAAGGGACTCTCAAGAGTCTTCTCCAACACCACAGTTCAAAAGCATCAATTCTTCTGTGCTCAGCTTTCTTTATAGTCCAACTCTCACATCCATACATGACCACTGGAAAAATCACAGCCTTGACTAGACGGACCTTTGTTGGCAAAATAATGTCTCTGCTTTTTAATATGCTGTCTAGGTTGGTTGTAACTTTCCTTCCAAGGAGTAAGCATCTTTTAATTTCATGGCTGCAATCACCATCTGCAGTGATTTTGGAGCCCCCAAAAATAAAGTCAGCCACTCTGTCCACTGTTTCCCCATCTACTTGCCATGAAGTGATGGGACTAGATGCCATGAAGTGATGGGACTGGATGCCATGATCTTAGTTTTCTGAATGTTGAGCTTTAAGCCAACTTTTTCACTCTCCTCTTTCACTTTTATCAAGAAGCTCTTTAGTTCTTCTTCACTTTCTGCCATAAGGGTGGTTTCATCAGCATATCTGAGGTTATTGATATTTCTCCCGGCAATCTTGATTCCAGCTTGTGCTTCTTCCAGTCCAGCATTTCTCATGATATACTCTGCATATAAGATAAATAAGCAGGGTAACAATATACAGCCTTGACGTACTCCTTTTCCTATTTGGAACTAGTCTGTTGTTCCATGTCCAGTTCTAACTGTTGCTTTCTGACCTGCATACAGGTTTCTCAAGAGGCAGGTTAGGTGGTCTGGTATTCCCATTTCCTTCAGAATTTTCCACAGTTTATTGTGATCCACACAGTCAAAGGCTTTGGCGTAGTCAATAAAGCAGAAATAGATGTTTTTCTGGAACTCTCTTGCTTTTTCAACGATCCAATGGATGCTGGCAATTTGTTCTCTGGTTCCTCTGCCTTTTCTAAAACCAGCTTGAACATCTGGAAGTTCATGGTTCATGTTGCTGAAGCCTGGCTTGGAGAATTTTGAGTGTTACTTTACTAGTGTGTGAGATGAGTACAATTGTGTGGTAGTTTGAGCATTCTTTGGCATTGCCTTTCTTTGGGATTGGAATGACAACTGACCTTTTCCAGTCCTTTGGCCACTGCTGAGTTTTCCAAATTTGTTGACATATTGAGTGCAGCACTTTCACAGCATCATCTTTTAGGATTTGGAATAGCTCAACTGGGATTCCATCACCTCCACTAGCTTTATTCGTAGTAATGCTTCCTAAGGCCTACTTGACTTCACATTCCAGGATGTCTGGCTCTAGGTCAGTGATCACACCATCATGATTATCTGGGTCATGAAGATCTTTTTTGTACAGTTCTTCTGTATATTCTTGGCACCTCTTCTTAATATCTTCTGCTTCTGTTAGGTCCATACCATTTCTGTCCTTTATTGAGCCCATCTTTGCATGAAATGCTCCCTTGATATCTCTAATTTTCTTGAAGAGATCTCTAGTCTTTCCCATTTTATTGTTTTCCTCCATTTCTTTGCACTGATCGCTAAGGAAGGCTTTCTTATCTCTCCTTGCTATTGTTTGGAACTCTGCATTCAAATGCGTATATCTTTCCTTGTCTCCTTTGCTTTTCACTTCTCTCCTTTTCACAGCTATTTGTAAGGCCTCCTCAGACAGCCATTTTACTTTTTTGCATTTATTTTTCTTGGACATGGTCTTGATCCCTGTCTCCTGTACAATGTCATGAACCTCTGTTCATGTCCATAGTTCATCAGATACTCTATCAGATTTAGTCCCTTAAATCTATTTCTCACTTCCACTGTATAATCATAAGGGTTTTGATTTAGGTCATACCTGAATGGTTTAGTGGTTTTCCCGACTTTCTTCAATATAAGTCTTAATCTGGCACTAAAGATCTCATGATCTGAGCCACAGTCAGCCCCAGGTCTTGTTTTTGCTGACTGTATACAGCTTCTCCATCTTTGGCTGCAAAGAATATATTCAATCTGATTTCGGTGTTGGCCATCTGGTGATGTCCATGTGTAGAGTCTTCTCTTGCATTGCTTAAATATGTTCAAGATAAAAGGAAACCATATCTAAAGAACTAAAGAAAAGTATCAACAGAATGTCTCACCAAATAAAGGATATCAATAAAGAGAAAGAAATGATTTAAAAAAACTAAGCAGAGTGGGAAAAAAACAGTATTAAGAAAGCAGAAAGGCAACCCCAAAGAGAAAATAATAGCAAACCATGTATCTGATAAGGATCTACTATCCAAAATATAGAAAATACAACTTGACAATAGAAAGACAAATAACCCAATTTAAAAATGAGCAGAGAACTTGAATAGACATTTCTTCAAAAATAAACAAATATAAACTTATTTTGCTTTAGATATGACATCAAAAGCAAAAGCAATCAAAGAAAGATGTTCAGTCATGTGCAACTCTGCAACTCTGTGGACTGTAGCCCACCGGGCTCCTCTGTCCATGGGATTTCCCAGGCAAGCATACTGGAGTGGGTTGCCATTTCCTTCTCCAGGAGACCTTTCCGACAACCCAGGGACTGAGCCCAGGTCTCTTGTGTCTTCTGCATTGGCAGACGAATTCTTTACCACTAGTGCCATCTGGGAAGCCCAGACAAATTGGACTCCATCGTATCTGGAGACAAAAATGCCTTTTCTGAATTTTTCATTTAAGTGGAATTTATACTTACGTGTTTTTTGCATTTGATTTTTTTCAACATGTTTTCAAGTTTCACTCATTCTGTAGGATGCATCAGCAATCTATTCCTTTTTGAGGCTGAATAAATCCCATTATTGGGTATACTTCATTTTGTTTATCCATTCATCAGCTAATATATATTTGTTTCTACTTTTCAGCTATTTTGAATAATGCTTATATGACATTCCTGGGCAGGTTTTTATGTGAACATATGCTATCAATTCTCTTGGATAGATAGCTAGGAGTAAAATTGCTGGGTCATATGCTAATTCTGTTTAACTTTTTGAGGAACTGCCAAGCTGTTTTCCATAGCAGCTGCACCATTTTACATTACCACCAGCAGTGTATAAAGGTTCCAGTTTCTCAAATTCCTTGCCAACATTCGCTCTTGTCTGTTTTTTAAATTACAGCCAGCCTAGTGAGTGTGAAATGGTACCTCACTGCGATTTTTGATATGCATTACCATAATGACTTGAGATATTGAGCATCATTTCATGTGCTATTAGCCATTTGTTTATCTTCTTTGGAGAAATGTCTACTAAGTCCTTTGCCTATTTTTAAACTGGGTTGTCTTTTTATGTTGAATTGTGTTTTATATAATCTAGAAACTAGTTGCTTATCATATTTGATTTTCAAATATTTTCTCCCATCTGTGAACTGTCTTTTTACTTTCTTGATGGTGTCCTTCAATGCACAAAAGGTTTTAATTTTGATGGAGTCCAATTTGTCTATTTTGATTACTTTTGCTTTTGAGGTCATATCTAAAGAACTATTGCCTAACACATGGCCACAAAGATTACCACCTATGTTTTCTTCTGAGTTTTATAGTTCTGGTGCTTACATTTAGGTCATTAATCCATTTAGAGTTATTTTTTGTATATGATATGAATTATCACATTTTGGATTCAAACAGTGAGTTTGATTCTCCTTTATTTTGTAGTGAAATCTCCCACAATGCATAGAACTCCTATTACAATGATAATAATTCTGTTCTATTAGCTCTATGTGCTTGAAATTTTTTGATTCATTTTATTAGTTTCAAGATCATTTACATTTTTACTCCATTTTGATTCTATTAAGCCATTTTTGTTTTAGTGAACTATAGGTGAATCAAAATATTGTGTCAATTTCAGATGTACAGCAAAGTGATTCAGTTATATACACATTATTTTTCAGATTATTTTCCATTACAGGTATTATAAGATATTAACTATACTTCCCTGTGCTATAAAGTAAATCCTTGCTGCTTATGTATCCAACATGTAGTAGTTTGTATCTGTTAATCCTATACTCCCAGTTTAGCCCTCCCATTTCCCCTTTGGTAACTGTAAGTCTGTTTCCTATGTCTGTGAATCTGCTTCTGTTTTGTATATAGATTCATTACTATTATTTTTTAGATTCCACATTTAAGTGATATATTTATCTTTCTCTGTCTGATTTAACTTAGTCTGATATTCACTAGGTCCATCCGTGCTGCTGCAAATGGTGATGTTTCACTCTTTTCCGTGGCTTAGTAATATTCATATGTGTATCAATGACATCTTAATTGTCTGTTAAGCCCTTGGGTTGTTTCCCTATGTGCCTGAATTTAAACACCTAAGTTCAAAATTCTTACTTTAATTTTACTGGTGTCTCCCATTATTCAAGAAATGTTTTGAGTCTACTACAGGCAAGACACTATAAGGATAGAGATAACTATATCTGACTCCCTATCAGCGCTGTTTATTGAGCACTTAAAATATACCTGACACAGTGCTAAACACTACATAGCTATTACCTAATTTGATCTTTACAAAAAAATCTGTGAGGTACTGTAGCATTATTTTACAGATGAGGAAACTGAGGCTCAGAAAGGTTAGATAATTTTCCTGGGGCCACAGAGTAATGGGACCTTTCATTATGTAACTGTGAGCTACACAAGTTGTGTGGTTATCTCCAGATAAGCCACTAGGTAAAAACCTAGCATAGTCTGATTCCAAAGACTGTGTGCTGTTAAATATTACATTATACTGCCTCCCCTTTGGGCAAGGAATCCATTTGGGCAAGGAAATTACAATCTGAGTCCTAGATGCCATTACAACAAAGTTGCAACAGGAGATGCACTGAGACAGACTATTAGAAATTAAGGTATCTGAAAAAGCTTAGGCTATATAGATGTTATGCCTAATATCACTTACTATGTCTAACTTTACAGAAAGTAGAGTTCATGTTGGGAACAAAGTATGTCCATAAAAACCTGCTGAAATAAACAGTAACTAAACAATGTTAAAAGGCAACACTAAAAATCAAAACAGTTGATCTTCTTTCCTTTCTTGATTTAAAAGACAAGGCTCTTTACTCCTCAGCCACTTTCTCTCCTTTTTTTCCCTAAAGGCATCCACATTCTCTTGCCATTCCCCTGGCTTAGTTTCCAATTCCTACTTCCAGACCTCCCATCATCTGGGCTGGCTTGACTTTCGATGTCTTAATATATTTTCACTAATAAAAGACACCAGAGTTGACTGCTGATTTTTCTATACCTCCTTAGCATCTCAGAGTTGGTCTGCTTTATACTTACAATTATTGTGTGTTCAATATGTTTTTTGGTTCTGTGACTGAATTATAAGGTAGTAATTCCCCCAACCTTCTTTCCATTTTCACAATGTTGATATTGTACAGAAAAATAATTTTAACAACTTTCATAAAAACAGAACAATGTTTAAAAGGCACTTACAATTCATGGTTTTCCTATAGTTTGGGTTACTTTGAAGCACTTACATTATTATTGTGAAGATATTCAATTGCTCGAAGAATCTGGAAGAGGTATTTTCTAAGTCGTTTACTCTCTAATCCGTGACAATAATGTTGTAACTCATCTAAAACTGTGTGGTCAATAAATTCAAACACCAAATGAATTTTCTTTTTCTGTCTAAAAACTTCAATCAGATTGACCAGGTTTTCATGACGAAATTGCTATCAACAAAAGAAATGGATTTTTAATAAGTATCTCATGCACCATAATTTGTACATATAAGACTCATATAATTTTAAAAAGAGGAAAATTCTGTTTCTTTTGCACCATGCATTTCAATAAAAATTTGTTGATTTACTTACATTCCTATTTTTTTAAATGTTTATTTATTTCATAGTTAATATATATAGAACAAAGGGAGATATATTGCTTTACTTTAAGTTGACATTTGGTTGCTTACTAAAATAATTCAGAGTTAACATGCTGAAATGTAACTTTGTATTCTGCTAAGAGATATTGTCCTATCCTTTAAATTGGCTGTGATTAAAAGGTCCTTATGATTTCAAATGAGCATGAATTCCAGTGCCACTGAGCATGTAATCCGAATTTATAGAAATTAATTGCTGTTTGGTCCTGAATGCTAAAGAGTAAAATGTAAGTTCCAGGTGGAGGTTATAAATTCATCACACTGTAACAAAAAGATATAAAAATATCTAGAAACTTTTCAGATATGTGAAATACCAATGTATATCCATAGGAAATTTATATAAATATACAATTATCTGTGGGTACATTTTAGCTCATTGTAAGATTCTATTAAGCAATGAAACATGTTTTTACATTGGTAAGCACTCACTGAAGATAATTTCAAAATGTCAATAATGGAATATATCAGCTTAGAAAACTAAAAGAGGTTTAACATTTTATGCTGCTTATTCTATTTTTTAACACACTGACTTAATTACAATCAATTTTCAAATTGACTGTAATTTCAATTACCAAAAATATTTATTCATTTGGTTAAAAATTAAGGGGTATATTTTCAATGTTGGATTCATCAAAAAGTTAACTTGTATGAAAAACGTTTGCCTTTATTCCAATGGCACAATATCAATTTTTCTAGTTATCTGTATTAATATACAAACTAAAGTCCTCAAAACATGACTAACAGAAAAACATGCCAAAATATAATGCCAGATTCCTTTCCTATTTTTGCTCCAATTTCCTTGGTTGGTGGGGTACCAGAGTGCTATAGCAACATGCTGGTAGTAGCGAAAAAAAAAAGACTGCCTTTGGATACTACAATATAATCCTTCAACTATGGAAAATTAATGTTTTCTTGTCCAGTTGTAATTTTAAAGGCTAAAGCAGAGAAGAGTGAGTACAAGTTAATAAGCATTAAGGAACATCCATCCAGGGGTACTGGAGAAGGAAATGGCAACCCATTCCACTATTCTTGCCTAGAGAATCCCGTGGACAGAGGAGCCTGGTGGGCTGCTGTCTATGGGGTCGCACAGAGTCGGACATGACTGAAGCGACTTAGCAGCAGCAGCAGCATCTAGGGATAAGGGATCAGTGACTTCCTCAGATAAACCTTGAAACCCCCAGAAATACTCCACTGTCCTTTTTCAGGTTATTTTTGTTTTCTTTTGTAAATGGAAAACTTTTCTACAGATATTCCCACTAATTACTCTAACTTATTTAATGAAATTCTAGCAGATAAAAATTTAGTTCTAATTAAGTCATTATGGCAGTTGTTTTTAGACTAAGAATGTTAACTAATCCAAGAAATGTCTCTTGTGGAATTAGATTTGATTAAACTAAAAATTCTACAAGAAATAAACCAATGGGAAAAAAAGTTAGGGTATCTCAAAATAGCTTGAATAGTTATAATAGTAAATTGTCAAATTCATCTCTGTGTTCTTGCCACATATCAGTTATTTTTACAAAACAATCAAGAAGGAAAAAAAAATCTGCTTAAATGCAACAAAGCTAAAAAAAAAAGAGCAAAAGATATTGCCTGGGAAAAGGTCTCCTAATCAGATTTCACTTATGGTGCACAAAGTTGCCTTCCAGTATTATTATGTTTTAGGTCATCTGGATAAGGACATGTATCTCTGACAAAATCATAACATCTCTACTGACTTTAACTTCCCTTTTCATTGTCTAGATATAGAGCAGTTCCAACAATCCACAGATGCCTAATATATTTCTTCTATTTAGAAAGCAAATTGATCCATCATATCTAATACAGACTTACAAAGCAAGAAGAGAATATTACTTTTGTATCAGATAAAAATGAACGAGAAGCTGTTTTTTTCATCACGTATAAAATATCTAGACTATGAACCTTAAAGCATCTAAATCCCAATAAACAAAATACATATGTGTATGTATATATATATATATATATATTTTTTTTTTTTTTTTTAAATCACTAGTTTTGTACCCAATCCCCTAGGAATGTTAATGCTCCTTTCTTTACACTTCTTTAAGTCTTTCCCTTGGGTGGACCTATCATACCTACGTGAAATTCTACCTTGTCCCCTGATCTCTCCTCATATTGTTCCCCATGTCTAAAAGCCTACTGGTCATCTTTACTGATTTCCTGTCACCTTGAATTCAACATTTCTAAAACTGAACTAGTTCCCAAACCATGTCTCTTTTGAGTCTCTGATATTTCCATCAATAGTAGCAATCACGGAACCTCAAAGATACCTTTGATTCCTCCTCTTTGTTGCCTTCTACACTTTCATGTCTTCTTTAGTAATATATTACTACTTTCCATTCAATTGTTGCATTCTAGCATGGTCCCTCACATTTAACAGGATTCTTGAATTAAGGCCACAACACATCTCCCTATTTTTAATTTCTCAGTCCTCCAATCTATTCTAAAAAATAATGCTAGATTAATATTAACCATTTCTTTACTCTGAATTCAAAATCTCTCAGAAAAATCAAGTTTTGATTTCTCAGCCTAAAAGACTTTAAAACCTACCTCCAATTTACTTCTCTAATCTCACTGCTTTCCACTTCTGTATAAGAAACTCTACAGGCAAATGCTCTTTGTTCACTCTGCTCTGCTCTTTGTCCTTTGTCTTGCTTTAGGCTCTCTGAGCTTAAGCTGTTCCCCTAACCTGGGAAACAGTAGTCTCTTCCTCTTTCTTAAATCCTACGTACCCTTTAAAGCCCAATTCAAGTTCCATCTTCTCCAAGAAATCTTCCCTATCTAGTAGGACTTTGTGTTAATCACTGGCTTTTATTGTGAATCACTTAAAATTCACTGTTATTTTTATATGCCCTCTTGTCTTTCTGATTAAATAATAAAAGTTCTGAAGAGCAGGTACTGTCTCTTACCTCATTATAGTCAAAACATCTGGCACAAACACAGAAATTTTTATTAAGTGTTATCAAACTAAATAATCGAATAATTCTTTCACATTTGGCAGTCTCTGTTACATTATACACAAGCACTTTTATCTAGTATCACTGTACACAATAAGGTAAGCTATCACCCTTGTTTTTCTATTCCAAATACCTATGTTAACTCAAGTATTTGTTATATAAGTTTTTATTTCATAACAATCTCTTTTTTGACTTACGGAGAGCAATTAAGGTAAAAGAAGCAAACCTTTAGAAACTTTATTTCCCTCATTGCAATTTTGTTGACAGACTTTTCTGGTTTTTCATAAAATATCTTAATGGCCACTATCTGCCCAGTATCCTTATGTTTACACTTCATGACTGTTCCATAACTTCCCTCTCCCACTTTTCCAAGGGTTTCATACATCTCCATTTTGAAGCCCGGTTTTTTCTTTATGGAAAGAAAGGATGGGGTGGGGGGGGAGAAGATTAAACATTCATACCTTTATTTATTCAAGGTGGATAATGCAATATCACAATAAACTAATACTTTAAATTACAGAAAAGGGTAAACTAGGAATCTTTTCCACGAGTCCTGTTTGTCTCTGGGAATTCTGCCAGTTCGGCAGCAAGGTGTCCTTATGTGGCTTCGGCCACCACCAGAACTTAGGGGAACTTCCTACTGTCTCCATCATTCCCACCAAGATTTAAGATGCTCTCACTACATGTCACCTATTCATCATGGGTAGGGTCCCCACACGTCTCGTCAAGCCCCATCAAATCTAAGTTTTCCGCAAAGCTGCAGTCACCAACAGATCAGGCCCCGGGACCCAAGAAAACCTTGGTCCCGCCCGCTCCTCAAACCAGGAGTCTTAGGGTCCCAGACCAGTGCCGCGCCCCTTTCCCCACCGTCGACCTCGTCCGGGCAGCCACCGCTGCCTCAGCCCATTCTGTGATCCTGCCAGCCTGGCTCAGTGCAGTCGCAGCGACTTCCACCCTACCTGGCTTGCTAGCTCCCCATTGCCTACTACCATAGCAACGGTGCAGCAGGTCACTAGCTTGGGGTCTACTGCGCAAGACCGGAAAACCGGCCAGGCCCGACCTGGAAGGGAAAATGGGAACGCGCGGACACAAGTTCCTGTGGGGGCTAACTGGAAACTTCCCTGCGGGTGGAGGTCGGTAATACGAGCAGCTGTCGATCAAACTGGGGCCACTACATAAGGTTGGTTCTGAGCCGCGACAGGGGAGGATCATATTTTGGCAAAAGCTCGAGAGACTGCAAATCCTCTAGGGAAGGGGAACCGGGGTGGAAGTTTATCCGACCTGCATCTTAGACGCCCGTAAGCCCGAGAACACTTGCTGCTTGTGCTGGATCCTAAAAGGATGCTTGGTGTCACAGGTTGAGACTTCTTGTAAAACGAGACTTCCAAGGAAGTCTTGTAAAATTATAGTTTTCTAAGTTACCTAGTTATCTTAATGTTACATAATCTGTGTTTGAGCTCAGCTGTCGACATTCATCCTTAAAACAGGGATAAGACGATTCATAAGAACATTTCTTGAACACCTCTTATATGCTTAAAATTTTTTTCTTGAACTCATAGTAATCCTCTTTTATAAAAATTCCCTTTCTACACGTCAAAACTCGTAAAAGGCCCTCTTTGGAAAAACAAATAATTCAAAGGGCTCCACCACAAAATAGAGTGACATATAAGGCACCCCACCTCCCGAAATCTTAATTGCCTAAGAACTAGACATGGGGTTCGGATCGAGTGACAGCCTCCAATGAATAAAAGGAATATCACTGGAAGTGCCCAGGCAGTGCTGTTTTCGTTATGGCTTTCATTTTCCTGTTAAAAAAAAAAGAAGAAGAAAAGCGTAAGAGGCCAGATCTCACTTTGCTTATGAATAAGAGAAAGTGTCATTATTATCCAATAAATTCTAGTCCAGTTGGTCTTACCCCAACATGCACATTAAAATCACACCTAGAGAGCTAGTTAAAAGGCCCCACCCCCAGAGATCCTGATTTAAATGAGTTAGGATAAAGAAATTGGTATTTTAAAACATTCCTAAGTGTTTCTATGTTGCGACAGCTTATATTGAGACACGGAGGGGAAAGAAAGGTGGTCATGGTTTTTGCTTATCACGATAAAAATATTCAAAATTGTCTTTCCTTTTGAAAAGTTATTCAACTATGTTATATTTTCTATGAATATTATAGTAAATCTTATACTGAACTCAGACTTGTAAAGCACACTTATTAAATATTTGTTGTTGACTTATTATGTTGTCAAAGATCAAAGCATGAATCAGTCCCTGCTCTCAGTGAGCTCACAATCTAGAGCAACTGAGTCTATACTATAAAATTATAGCCTTAAAACTATCCTTTCTACAACTAGGTTATGACAGGGTTGGTAACCAGGACAACGTATGATTCTTGCTTATACAATAAAGCTCTCAGACTTTAATGAAACTTACTTGGTTTGATCGAAAGCATTACTTCATTCTGGAAAACCATGACCTGTAGATTTCCAAAACAATTATAATTGCTAAACAAATGACATGACAGATTTTTTTTTTTTAATTTAGCATTTCACTATAGGTAACCCTAACAGTATGTCTCCATCCTTAGCTATAGGGAGGCTAAGAATTGCTATGGCAGGAAGGCAAAAAAATGAAAATAAGAAAATCACTTTTTGACTTACAGAATTACATTTGTCAGTGGGTATCTATCAAGTATTAGATCTGGCTAACTTGATCACCAAGGCAGTTAATAAAAGCAAGAGAAAGAATTCAGAGATTGAAGAAAGAGAGGTACCAGAAAAGTAGGGGAAATTAACCTTTTCTAGTTCAATGAAAGTATGCCCAACGCCATATTCCTAATTCTGTCTTCCTGTAACAACTTGGGTTGAGGAATCACCCAAATGGACTTAAAGAGCTCAGGATTCAGCCCGAAAACGTCTTTAAGAACAGAATTGGAGGTGATAGAGGAAGGGAACTCAATGACTAGAAATAATGTCAGAACTCCAACGGCCAATATCTCCGAGCCCCGGTGGGGGACATTTCAGGCCATTAACTTACTAGTGTTGAAAATCTGAAATAAGTTACTCAGGCTAGATACACAACCCCTATTCACGTCTGCATGATCTCTCCCCCACATGTGAGTCAAACTTTTAGGTTTGACAACCAGTCATCTACACTCTCTTTATACACACTATGATCAAACCCGCGCATTTCTTGACAAATACAACGGTACCCCACTGTAGACAAATCCAAGGACTCTGACACAAAGCCTCAAATAAGAGCAGACTCATAAAGGAAAAACAAAATTCCGTTTACAATCCTGTGGGGATTGTAAACAAACATTAAACAATCTGCACATCGTTCTTTCATCTCTGCCCAGCATTGCCAACCCTGGAAACCCCGCAATGTTCATACTGTAATATCTGGTGGCCCTAAGGAAGCATTTCAGGGGATTTCGCTTTGTATGGGCCTCAGCATTCAGCTGAGGAAAACGGACATCCCTTCACTTTTCCTCAGGTGCCAGATTTGATAAGCCATTGAGCCAACCAGAGGGGAGTTTTAAATCCAAATTATTTGGGGCTTTAGAGATTTAAGAAGCAAAACAAACTACTGCTTCCGACACAATCTCATCAATAGCTGTTCGTAGAACAAAATGGAGAAAAAACATAAAAGTGCATACCAGCCCTCAGCCTGTAAATTTAACTACCGGGCTGAAAGACTTGGCCGAAAGTTAAATCCAGGCGACGCTCTCACGTGATCGGTCCTAATGGCGTCATAGGGACACGTGGTTCTAGATACTTCGTCCCCTCCCCCTCGGAGGTGGATTGTTGACAACGCCGCCGGCGGTCACGTGATCTTACGTCATCCTACCTCCTTTCCCTGAAATCTCTGGCCCCGGATGTGTCCCTCTCTCCCCACCCGGCTGAGCCTAAACTAGTGAAAGAGGGGGAGACGGGTTGGTGTTTCAGTTTCGGTCCTTCTTAATCACAACCTCCAGTCTGAGCATAGGGAACAATAATTGGTCGATTCGTTCAAGGAGACAAAAGGGATAAGGTCCCTGCTGAAGGGCTCCCATAACTAGCTCTCCTACGTCCCGTTCCCTTCTCCCCCACCCCTCACTGCATGGTACCGGCGGAGGGCGGAGGGATCTGGAGGCGGCGGAGGGAGACGTCATTGCAGGGTTGTTTGTGCAACCTCGGCGGCGGCGGTGACCCACAGTGATTCGGCCGCCGCGCCGGGGGGTGGGGGGGCTGCGCGGGACTCTTTTCTTTCAGACTGACCGCGGGGCTGCTGGGGAGCATGTCGACCCCGGCCCGGAGGAGGCTTATGCGGGATTTCAAGCGGTAAGCGCCTTCATTTTCGCCTGAATGACGACTCCTCCCCAAAGCTACGGGGCTAGGGTGGGGATCCGGGACACCTTCCCCTCTTGACCCTAAGAGGGCTGCTGTGGGCCCAGGGGGACAGACGGTAGCCCAGTTCTAGCCCCGTTTTAGCACTCTCTTCTCCTTGGTTGTTCACTTGTCCTACGTAAGAAATTTTGATACTTCCTCACCACCACCCTACCCCCACAAAAAAGTAAAAAGATGGCTATGGTCTGTCCTACGATTCCTTGCTGCCCACTGCGGCCAGTTGCCTGATACCTCGCCCTAGCTTTCAAATCTCATCCTTCGCCTCTGCACCCTGCGGTGCCTCTTCTCTCTGCCCTAAGAGCGAGCCCTTGCAGAAGCCTTTCCACCGCTAGCTACACCAATCAGCTTTGTTCGATGGCCTTGCAGTCTTCTCCGACTGCCAGGGTTGGGGCCAACCCCCGCCTCCCTCCCCATTCTTTCTGCAGTGAGGGTGGGGTCTGATGCGCGAGGGCCGGAGGTTGTTAACCCATCCTCCGAAACCCGACTCTTCCCCCCCCCTCCCCCCCCGCCCGCCTGAAAGGACCTTGAGAACTGGCTTAGAGGGCTGGGACTCGGGCTGGCAAACCCGGCTGCCAATGCTTTCTGGAACTCAGCTCTGTAGCCTAGTGTATAAAGACCTATCTATAGCCTCCAAAGTCTGGAAAAATGCCTTCCTGGAGGCTGGCGCTAACCTGATACTCCCTGAGCCTCCTTTGTAAAATAGGGTTTTGTTAGATGTTAGGGTTGATGATGAGGAAGTGACTTTTTTCCCCCCAGTTGTTTTACTTTGAATGCTTACAGGTACGGAGAAGAAAATAACCAAGAAAACTTAGCGTTACGCTCCCATGCTCATTTTTAGGTGGTGTTCTAGGGAGACCTGCCCTGCTTAAGAGAAAAAATGCAGTGTAAAAACTTGGATTGGCTTATCAGGAAGTAACCTCTCAACTTCATTGTAAACCTTTAAATGAAGCACTTGGAGGCCATTGTTTCGGGCTTTGCCCAGTTTGGCCTTGAGTGTATTGGTAACTTAGCCTTTATCTTTGGTGGGCGATGTCACACGCAGCGTATCTTCCAAGGGTTCTCTTCGTCATGGCTTGTATTGCTTGAGGTTGACTAAAAGCCATTTTGGGGGGGCTAATTCCAAGAATCATACCACATGACGGTGTATTTGTGTGTGTATATATGTGTGTGTGTATATATATATATATTTAGTGTCGCGTTTACTTTTTTTTTTCCCCGAGATGACAGTTTTAAAAGGAGATACTCCTTTTGGTGCAAAACTCGGTTTCTACAGCTTGAAACCATGAGTGAAATTCCAATAATAAAATTTCAAGATTCCTGGCCTTTGGTACCCTGGTTTTTCATTGCAGTTCTCTGCTTAATTCTGAGTTGTGTGCTTGGCACCTTCGGTAGTTTTCCAAGGGTCTTCGTTTGCAAGAATTTGTGACAGGTGTTGGAAGATAGCTCTGTATATGGGCGCATGATCTGAGAGATAAAATGCAGTATTGGTGCAGAGCTTTTAAAATAGGGACTGAGGGAAAACCTAGCCAGAGCTTTGCTTACTCTAAAAGCTACTGCTAACTAAAGCAAATGGAATAAAGTAGTTCTACTCCCCCAAACTAGTTTGCTGATTAAACTGGATGCAAGTGTTTTTCAGTCATTTAATGTTTACACTGAGCTGGGGTCTTTATATTTTGTTTGGGGGAGAGTTTTTTTGGTGGCCGTGTTGCCCAAGTAGCTTTGGTTAGGACTCACACAGCCTTTGAGAGTTTACAGTAGCAAAGTTGATGGTTGAGTAAATAGTGTTTTTTTGCACTTGAGGTTTTTCCTTTGTTGTTATTGTTTAAAGTAGTTCTTGAACAGATATCTTAACCTTGGTGATATTTGAAGAGGGATGACTCCCAAGCCATTTAAAGTGGTATGGTTTATTCCAGCTCAGCACAGCAAGAAAATGGATTTAGTTTGTTTCTCAAAGTAGATGGTTCAAAGATGTTTGATTGGCCTTCTTAGTGGCCTTAATGTTCAAGTTTTAAAATTTCTATTCTGGATTTCTAGATTGCAAGAGGACCCACCTGTGGGTGTCAGTGGCGCACCATCTGAAAACAACATCATGCAGTGGAATGCAGTTATATTTGGGTGAGTTGAAAGAAATAACAAATGGTAGGTAAGGTGATTCTTTTAAGAAAATTGAATGTATAACAGCTAGGAAAGGAAACTGAGGGATGAGGAATCTTACAGAAACTGTAAGATTAAAAAAAATTCTGATAAAGACTTTTGGCAGTCATATAAAATTTGATTTTATAATCAATGGGTTTTATTTGATAAAAATATCATTTGAGACTACAGGAGAATGATAAGTTAGTTTGTACAAAATGTGCCAAGCAAATGCTTAGTATGCATTCTACTAGAACTGTAAAAAGAGTAGGAACCAAAAATATTGATAACTTCCACCATAGTAAGAATTTAAATAAAAAGTGTTTCACAGCTTAATGTGAAATAACTGAATGGAGCCTTTCAAGGTGCAGTCTTATATTTTACATATAGTATATATTGCATGTAGGCTTATTTGCATAAGAGCATTATTTCTTCATGCTCTTTCTTTGGTTTTCCTGAGCTGGATTTTATTTTCTTTCACTCTTTAAAAAAATTTAATTTTCTTTATTATTTTTTGCTGTGTGTGGACTATCTCTAGTTACAGTGCCCTGACTTCTCATTGCAGTGGCTTCTCTTGTTGCAGAGCGAGGCCTTCAAGCTCGGTAGTCGCAGCACACGGGCTCAGTAGTTGTGGCATGAGGGCCCTAGAGGGCACGGGTTCAGTAGCTGTGGTCCGTGGGCTTAGTTGCTCCTCTACTTGTGGGACCGTCCCAGACCAGGGATCGAACCTGTGTCTCCTGCGTTGACAAGTGGATTCTTGACTTCTGGACCTCCAGGGAAATCTCTTGTTGCTCTTTTTATACTAGGGTTTTGCACTAAAACTTAAAAGGAACACTTCTGTAAACAGAATTCTGAATTGCCATTGACTCCATTTTAAGAGTCTACATTAAAAATTAGTGGGGAAAATGAGTGTAGTTCACCCTTCGAAAGTAAAGTCGTATTAAATCAGGCCGGTAGCATGCTTCTTTGAGATCTTGAATGTACCTTGCAAATAATAATTAAACCTTACCAACCCAGCTTTGTAAAGCAATTAAAAAAACAAACTTAAAAAAAAAATTTTTAAAGTAAACTTCAGGTTGCTGCTTAGGAAAGATGAGATAGGGATATGGTACAATGAAAAGACGTGGACAAAAGAAACTGGCATTCTTGGTGACATCAGATAAATTTAGTTGGGTTGAACAAAGAGCTATTTCTCTTTTGAAAAGCAGGATACTTTGGTATCATAATTATCTTAAACTAAAGGGTATTGACTTCCATTTCATTGATACATATTGAAAATAGGAATTTTTCTGTTAATATATTTACAAAAGGATTGATATTTATGAACTGAATTTTTTCTGTGCTAAATTTATGACAAGTTTCTTTTGTTTTTTGTGAAACCATTCTAAAAGGAAAACTTGGAAAATGAAAGTTACCATTTATGTCTTGCGTTTGTTGTTGTTAGTTGCTCAGTTGTGTCTGACTCTTTGTGACCCCATAGTCTATAGCCCGCCAGGCTCCGCTGTCCATGGAATTCTCCAGGCAAGGATACTGGAGTGGTTAGCCATTCCCTTCTCCAGGGACTCTTCCCAACCCAGGTATCCAACCTGGGTCTCCCGCATTGCAGGCAGATTCTTTACTGTCTGAGCCACCAAGGAAACCCCTTTTATGTGTATATAAATACAAATCCAGGGCTAAGGTGATATTAACAATAAATAATCCACCAATTATCGGAATGAGCTCCTCTTTCTCTTGTTTGAGTTTATCCTCTCCACTCTTTGAAAATCAGGAAAAAGCAGAAAGAAAAACTTTTTTTAATCATAAATCTTCTTGTTTTCAGACCAGAAGGGACACCCTTTGAAGATGGTAAGTCATTCTCAATATGTTTTCTATAGTGTTAAGAAGCTTCTTTTTAGTAGAAAATTATAACACCAATCTATCTAGTTAAGGCTATTTTCTATTAATAGATCGGATTAAAACTAAATAATGCTACTGAGAATTTATAGTTTACAAAGAACTTTCTTCCCATGTCAGCTTGATCACCTTCATTGCTAGTTCTTCTGTTACTTTTGTATTGGCTCTTGAACTCTAGGCCTACGTGGTGGGGTCTACATTGAGAATAGTTTTAAATTTAAATGACCTCATAGCATGCTAAAGGTGTCCCTGAGGTAAACATCAGAGGAGTATTTATCATGCATTTTTAACTTTATATATGTTGATCAGTGCTCTTAATTGTGTGTAACTGCCAGTAGATTGACTTAACAGCTATCTTTTGACACCTGTAAATAGTTAGCATTCTACAGAATCTTTTGCATCTTAAATTCAGTATTTAACCAAGAGCCAGAAAAATGGAAAACTTGTTCTAATGTGTACTTAGAGTTGAACTTATTAAATTGATTTTAACCAGATACTTAAAGTTTTCCCTAATACAGCATGAATTTTTAAAATGTGTTAAATAGATTTGTCTTAGTTTATCACAGTGGCTCCAGAATTAACCCATCAAGGTTATTTACACAAATAATGATTGCAGAAGTATTTTTAAGGAGAAAACCTGAATGTTTAGTAGGAGAAATGGTTAAGCAAATTATTAAATATCTAGACTGTAGAGTATTATGTACCTATTAAAGAATAAGGTAGATCTGATTGTATGTCTGAGGAGACAAAAAAGTTGTAGAATGTATGTTACAATACCGCAGTTTTACTGACTAGCATACATGCCTGTGTGTGTGTGTGTGTGTTTAAAGGCTTGTATACCATACTGCTATCAGTGGTTACCTCTAGATGGTGGGGGAGGGGTAAGGAGTTGAAGAAAGGTACTCAAGGGGTTCTGCTTTTTACTCTGTACCAAGGATTCTCAAGGGTGGTCCACAAGCTCTTTAAGTTTCCTGAGACCTTTTCAGGGGTTTCCTGTGATCAAAACTGTCTTCATAGCAATAGTAAGGCTTTTCTTTTCCTACCTTTTATGTTGTATTAGCATAGCACTGATGGTACAAAAGCATTAGTGACTAAAACTGGCCCTAAGCAATTTAGTGCCTTGGCACATACCAAGACAGTGGCACCAAACTGTGCTTGGAGTCGTATTTTTTGCATTTTTTTAATACAAGATGTCAGTTTCACTTTAAAATGTTTTGATGAAAAAGTGGGAATTACTAATATTGCTAAATTCTGACCATTGAGTATGCTGCTTTCTGATATTCTGCTTGATGAAGTTGGAAGTATGCATACAGCACTTCTCTTGCATACCAGTTTGATGGTTGGAGGGAAAGCAGTTTCTGCGGTTGTTTGAGTTACAACTTGAATTACTGCTTTTTTCATGGAACATTTTTACTTGAAAGAATGACTGGCAAACTTTGGTTATTTAGATTTGAGTATGTATTTGGTTGCCATATTCTTAGTGAAAGTGTTAGTTGCTCAGTCATGTCTGACTCTTGGTGACTCCATGGACTATGGCTCGCCAGGCTCCTCTGTCCATGGAATTCTCTAGGCAAGAAAACTGGAATGGATAGCCATTCCCTTTTCCAGGGATCAAACCTGGGTATCCCACATTGCAGGCAGATTCTTTACTATCGGAGCCACCAGGGAAGATTTTAAATTAAGTTGAGGAAAGTGACTGACAGGATTTGTTGCTGCTGATAAAATTATGGTTTCCCAATACTTTTTTCTCTGATGAGATTAGTAGATGGTATTACGGTTGTGACTTTGTTTTTGATGGTGTATATCTTTCTCTCTAGTCACTAAGTCATGTCCGACTCTTGTGACCCCATGTACTGTAGCCTGCCAGGCTCCTCTGTCCTTGGTGTTCTCCAAGCAAGAATACTGGAGTGGGTTGCCATTTCCTTCTCCAAGGGATCTTCCCGACCCAGGAATTAAACCTAGGTCTCCTGCATTGCAGGCAGATTCTTGACTGACTGAGCTATGAGGGAAGCCCTGGTGTATATAGATACATATCAAATGAAATATGGCAACATTTAGATGATTTAGATAACTCAGTGAACTGGTATTTTCCAAATGGCCATTGTGTTAGGAAATTATGGATGGATAAAAGATACATGCAATTGTGCATTAGTCATTAATATAAATGATGCAAAAAGTTTATATGGCTTCAAATTTTATGTTGTAGCTAATCTTTAAAAACTTTACCATTTCTTCTATGTAATATCAAAAAAGAATATCTACCTTTATCTGAAAAGGCTACGAAAATACTCCTTCCTTTTTCCTTTACATATATGGAAGAGGCCTGATTTTCTTCATGTATCTCAACCAGAACAGCATGTTGCAACAGATTGAATGCAGAGGCAGCTGAGAGAATGCAGCTGTTTTCTGTTAAGCTAATCATTAAAGAGATTTGCAGATAAACAGTGCTACACTTCTCACTAACTTGGTGGAGGAAATATAGTTATTTTCATTAAATGTTACTTAGGTTAATGTGTAATGAATTTATAGTTGTTAAGTATTTTAAGATTTCTTTGAGTAATCATTTCTAATACAACAGATATCAATAGTGATAGCACAAGGTGTGCTGGAGACAGTTTATACCAATTATGAGAATGGATTGTTTAAAAATTAGGGGAATTTTTTTTTTAATTAATTTTTGGTGGAAATGCCATAAAATGGTGTGCTGTTGCATGCATCTCTTCCCATCTTCATGTTCAGTGACTTCACATTCGAAGCTTGGTGTGATTGGGAGTAAGAGTATAAAGGGGTCCAGAGATCCCATAAATATGAAGAAAGCAAGCTTAAAGCTGTTTTTTATTTGTGTTTACATGAAATGTTTACATTGTACATTTTGTAATGAAGGAAAATTAAAAGTAAGTGTAAAATATATATAACATTAGGTATTAAAAATATATTAGGTTATAAGGCTCTCTTTGCTAATGAACTATACATTTCATAGAACCTCTTAATATATCAGAACGTGAGTTAAATATCACCTTTGATTTTGTTTGTATCTTTGGCCTCCCTAATCCCAAATTTCCAAACAACAAAAAATTTAAAGAGGTAGAGGTTATATATTGAATATATGAGCAATGAAAATAGTGTTAAATATTTTACTAAATACATGTCTTTGATCTTGGTAGACTGAAGTCATGAGTTTAGAATTTAGGTTGAGAAAGTGTGTTTTTTTTTTTTTTTAATTGAATTGATAAATAAGGAGAGAAGCTTGTGGAGACATCTTGAATGGTTTAAACTTTTATTGACTTCATTAGGAATAGGCTTCAACTTACTGAGTAAGCCCACAGTGGGTAATTGGAGCGCCTATGGAGCCTTCAGGTATATTTCCTCAAAGTGAAACATCTCTGGATAGTGTATAAACACAAAAGGAGTCCAGAATGACAAACATAAAACTATATATTAATGGTGGCTGTGTCTGCTTAAATAGATTTGTAATTTGAGTTGAGAGTTCTTTGTACACTGAACAGATTGACTTTGTTACAAATACATAATTTTTTTTTTAATGCCTGTCTCTTGACCAGCAAATAATGATTTAGGCTGACCAAAATGTATCATATTGGTTTATAACCAACAGTAGACAGTTACACTAATGCTTAACTGATTCTTGACTTAAATGTTGGGAACAGAAAAAGACTTTTTCACATTAGTGGTCATACCCTCCAGTCTGAGTCCTTTGTCATATAGCTCCTCTCAAAATCATTTGGCACCTCCTTCTAAGTTATGGTAAATTAACTGTAGTTACTCAAATGTGCATTTAAAAGTTTGGTAACTAGGGCAAAATTGCCTGCCAAAAATATGACAGTTAATGTTCTTACCAGTAGTATATGTTAAGTGCTTGTACCCCCAAATGCTTGCCAGTGTTGTATATTATCAATACATAAATAGAAATATATTTAGTATGTTTTATATGCTAAACCAAAATTAACATTAATTTTTGTGTGGTTGTGCAAAAGCCAGCATGGGGTTGGGAATTAATTGGTGACAAGATAGAAAAGTTATGCTTGTCATTACTGTAATTATTTTGGTTTGTTTTCTATCTAGGTACTTTTAAACTAGTAATAGAATTTTCTGAAGAATATCCAAATAAGCCGCCAACTGTTAGGTTTTTATCCAAAATGTTTCATCCAAATGGTAAGTAGCATTTTATTAGCTTTTGCAAATGATAGGAGGAAGAAAGAGTTGTTTCATCCTTTTAGCTGTTGCCTATGCTTTTCATTATTAGGGCCCACCTCTCAATGTTGCTTCCATGTCAGTATTAACCATACTTTTTTAGTCTGGAATCTTACCAAGGTTCCTGATTTGAGGGAAGTTTTATTAACTTCTGATCTAATATCTATTTATTTGTCAGAATGTGAAAGATACTAAAAAGAATTTGTAGCTTAAAGTTTAGCTGTAAAACTACAAACAAATGTTCAAAATTGAGATCATGTTATATGTAAAATTAAGGAAATATCCTTTTTCTTTTTTTTTTGGCTGATCGTGTGGCGTGTCAGATCTTAGTTCCCTAACCAGGGATGGAACCTGTGCCCCCTGCATAGGGAGGGTGGAGTCTCAACCACTGGATCACCAGGGAGGTCCTTTGGTTATTTTTGTTAACCCTCCATATTGATAGCATGGTTTCCCTTTTTTCCCACTATGAGTGGAAAACTTCATTTAGTTAACTTCCTGGTTTACTTTTTTTTTTTTAATCTTTATTATTAAAAGATTCATATACTTGCTATTCACCCATTTAAGTTGTACAATTCAGTGGTTTTTAGTACCTTGACTGAGTTGTACAGTCATCACCATAATCAATTTTAGAACATTTTTATCACTCTCCCAAAAAAATCCCATTCCTGTTAGCAGTCCCTCCCCATCCCTATCCCCTTGCCTCCCAGCCATAGGCAACCACTGGTTTATTTTCTCTATGTAGGTTTGCTTATTCTGGACATTACATATAAATGGAGTCATATATGTGTCATATAATGTATGTGATCCTTTGTAATTGATTTCTTTCAGCTGCCATAGTTTTCAGGTTCATCTCGTAACACGTACTGTACTTCATTTTATTGCTGAGTTATAATCCATTGTATGAATAGACTACATTTGGTTTATCAGTTGATGGATGTTCGGTTTCTAATTTACTTTTGTATTACTTCTCAAAAATAGTTACTACTTCAAAACTTTAAAATCATTTTGCATTTTTATGGGTTTTACAGAGGTGATGATTTTTGCTTTGAACTTGCTATGTTTGATGTTCTGTGGAGTACACAGTATGCAGTTGGCTATGCTGCTTTTAAAGCTGAGAGTTAAATCTGGTCTGACGCTAACAATTGGAAATACCTAGCACATAGACAGTAATTGAGGCCATGAATAAAGTTGCCCCCAGAGGTTGTGTAAAGGGTATAAGATGGAAGAAGACCAAGGATAGAGTCCTGAAGAATGACAGTATTAAGTGTAATTTACCTCCTCTCCCCAAAAAGGCCTCACTTCCTCCTGTTTTGATGTAGAGTGATCAGACTTGTTCTGTGAAGCTTTCCACAATTTGATAGTATCAGTAACATTCAAATGCACGTATTCATTGTCAACACAGTGATTCTATTTTTGTAAATTTATTGTACATATACATAATCTGGCAAGTGGATAAAAATTTATGTTCATTGTTTGTATTCTCACATAACCAATTCAAGAAGGGGAAAAATCCACTCTCAAATATTAAACTTTTAAAATAGTAATCACTTGATTCTTATTTTTATTATGAGAGGAATGCATACTTATTGGAAAAACAAATCAAAGTACAAGTGAAGGTAAATAAGATCCTTCATAATCCTACTATTTACAGATATCTACATTTTGGCATTGAGTCTTACAAATGTTTCTGTGACTGCCTGTACTTCAAATTAAAGTATTTGTAAATGATTCTTTATAAGAAATGGAATTATAATAGTAATTGGAAACTTACTAATGTAATATATTAGGGATGTCATTCTATGTTAATTAACATATGGTAGACGTGTATCATTTCTGGCAGCAGTATTGGTATGTGCCATTAATAATGTACTGTTACTTAGCCAGTCCCCTCACTGTGGACCACAAATCATTTCCAGGTTTTCACTTCTGTAAAGAGTATTATAGAGAACATGCTGTAAATAAAACTTTGCATGTGCACTTTTAAAGTAGAATTGCTATTTCAAAAAATTAGCCCCCCAGCCAAGAGCTTTATTTAGGAATATTTAGAAGTGTGGAATTTAAACAGATTTGTTATATGTTATGTGCTGAAAAAATTTAACTGTCACTCAGCCTCCTCATCAAAAGATATGTTGTAAACAGTCCTTAGTTTGAGACTGATTTTCCTGTGAGACAGAAAGTTTTAGTTATTAACCAATGTTCAAGGCTTATGACTGAACCAAGCATTCTGTTTGTGGTAAAAAAAAAAAAATTACTGTTTAATTATTAGATATGACCAAGTTAACATGTAACCAATTTTAGTGTTGTCTTTGCAGTGTATGCTGATGGTAGCATATGTTTAGATATCCTTCAGAATAGATGGAGTCCAACATACGATGTATCTTCTATCTTAACATCAATTCAGGTAAGCATGTTAGAATGCATCTTAATTTTTCAAGATTCTGTGGCATATAATTGACTCTTTTAGGATCAGTTTAAAGGCCAGGTGAGCAAACTGACCTTCCCAACGCTAAGGTTACCAGTGGCAGACCTCATACAGATTCCTCAGGATTTTCATACAACTGATCTGCTTTCTCATTAGTGATCATGTTGGATCAAATCCACGATCATTTTCCTGATAAAATTAAAGTATAAATTGTTCTGACAGATCAAGTGATTTTGTTTTGTTTCTTTGGTTTGGGGGTTCTTTTTTTTTTTTTTAATTTTTCGCTGCATCTTGCAGCCTTGGGGTCTTAGTTCCCCAACCAAAGACAGAACTCGTGCCCCCTGTGGTGCAAGTGCAGAGTCATAACCACTGGACCACCAGGAAATTCCCTCACCAGTCAAATATTATTCATGCCTAGAAAGTATAGCCCGGAGAAGGCAATGGCACCCCACTCCAGTACTCTTGCCTGGAAAATCCCATGGATGGAGGAGCCTGGTAGGCTGCAGTCCATGGGGTCGCTGAGGGTTGGACACGACTGAGCGACTTCACTTTCACTTTTCACTTTCATGCATTGGAGAAGGAAATGGCAACTCGCTCCAGTGTTCTTGCCTGGAAAATCCCAGGGACGGTGGAGCCTGATGGGCTGCTGTCATGGAGTCGCACAGAGTCGAACACGACTGAAGCGACTTAGCAGCAGCAGCAGCAGAAAGCATAGCCAGAGGTTATGGAGAAAGATGAAAAAATCTTGGGAGAGAGAAAGATAATTGTTTAGTAAAAACATAGGGACCTTAAGAAACTGCAGTGCAGAAAAGCATCATTTTGCCCCATCCAAGAAAGGCTATTTCAAAGGAAAGTAATGTAACTTCCAACCAAAGCACTCTGGCAGAATATTTCAGAGTTGACCTTGAATGACAGTTCAGGAGGAAGGTTTGGGGTGGAGTCAAATTTTAGTTACATGGATTTGAGAGGAGCAGATGTGATATTTTGGTTTGTGGCCTTCAAGTTTTTTCTGTCACACTTCTGCTTTAATTTGAGTCATAAACAGTATTTTCAGCCTTCCTGTTATTAATATATTCCCTTGCTGCTAGGTGTATATGTTTTGTTGATTAAAGGAAATAAGGTATACTACCCAACTTACTGCCAGGAATTTGCAAACCTATCACAATAATAGAGTTTAACTTTGGAAAATGTTAGTTGCTGAGCTATTTTGTAGACATTGTATATTAACCAAATCAAATATGCTGAAGAATATTTGTTCTTTTCCAGTTTCTTTGAAATTAGAGGTCTTAAGGCAATTGAGAGCTATCTGTTTTGAAAACTGAAGTTTGTAGCAATAGGAAACTTCTTACTGTGTTTAGATCTGAAAATACATGAGACATACTAATTTCTTTCTTCTTTAAGTAATTTGTTTTCTATCACTTTTGTGCTCCATATCTGACCATGTTAATATAAAAAATAACTCTACATACGTGTTTTTTCTTTTGTCTTTCCTTCTAGTCTCTGCTGGATGAACCGAATCCAAATAGTCCAGCCAATAGTCAGGCAGCACAGCTTTATCAGGAAAACAAACGAGAATATGAGAAAAGAGTTTCGGCCATTGTTGAACAAAGCTGGAATGATTCATAATAGACAACTGGTCTGTTAATCTTTTTCATCATTGTTGTGTATAATTTACCTCTCAGTAGAAAGGCTAACAAATTTTAAGTGCCACAGGTTTTAAGGATTCTGCAGAAAAAAAGTCCTTCAGTTTAGAACCTACAAAAGCTTGTGTATCTTGATTAATGTACTTTTTATTGCATGGTGTGAACTAAGTTATTGCTTACATAAATTTGTAATATATCCTGTTTGTATTTTTTTCCAAGTGTATAATGTTGGTGTGGAGTTTTCATGACAGAATATACACATTTTGTAAATCTGTACTTTTTTCAAATATTGAATGCCTTATTTTTGAATTCTTTAGATTTTTAAATTGGAGAAAAGCACTTAAAGTTTTTTATATATGAATATTACATGTAAAGCTGTTAAAATACATACTTCAGTGCAAGAGACTTTGTCACTTATTTCCTTATCTAAGTAGGAGGGGTTAATAAGTCTCTAGCTCTCTATCAATTGATAGTTTCATTTCCAATTTCAAAAGAACAGATTTATATTTTATCAAGAAATTCAGATTTGATTCTAGATACCAATTATAATCTCAAACTTTATTTTGAATGTACCTTTATTAGTTTTAGTTGAGCAATTATAACTGGTTTGATTCTGTCCAACTCTGTATTTAGGCCACTTATTACTGTTTCTTCATGCACTACTTACTGTTAAACTGCACCCTTTGATTTCACAATTTGCACCTCCACCATCGGGTATTGGCACCTCTACCTTGAGCAGAGAGCTTATGCAACTTACTTTGCTGCTTGATAATACTTTACAAGATTTTTGATAATGAAGAAAGTAAAACGATCAACGTTAAACAAAAATCCATGCCCTACAATTAACAATATAAGAATTTGTTGCATTGGTTTGAACAAGGCAGATATTTGGAAGGAATCTTAGTGTAATTTAAATATTTGAAAACTGCCTTTTAATGCAATTGCCTATCTGTTTGTTCTGGAAAAATGTTTTAATACCAGGGCCTGTTGAGTTGCTTTCTCTTGTGGAGATTTTTTTTTTTAATCTCCTAAATTGTATAAAAGCTGTACTGCATCTTAGTTTACTGGATAAACTTAAAACACAGTATTTGTAGAAAGCTTAATCCAAGCTATCCTATGCCTTCAAATAGTATAGAAAATGGAAAATATACAAGTAAATTCTGTTGAACCACCTGTGTAGTCTTTCTAGTAGTTAAAACAGCTATTTCATTAACCCCAAAAGTTTCTTGCACATTCATACTAGCTTAGTTAGCTAACAGCATCTTTTCTATTAGAAGATGGATTTTCTTTTCTACTGGAAGACTTAGAAGGACAATTTCTATAGTTTCTATTAAGCAGAGCTTAGAAAGGAGAAGTGCTGATGTTTCCCTTTAAAAGTTAATGCTTAGGAAATTTGGGGATAAGTGTATGATCTCAGGGAACTTTTGATACAATTGGGAGTTCACTCACTGGAATTATGGCCCCCCCCCCCAAAAAAAGATGCTGTATTTAAAGGTAGTTTTTCGTCATATCAAATGTGTGATACTTTTATATTCAGCTCTAAAATTATAGTTTCTTTAGACATTTAATCCAGTGACCGACTCTTAGATTAAATATGCAGTAGCTGTGATAGTCTCCCCTCTTAATATATTAAATGCTATTTGGATAATGCTTCAAAATCTATTTTCATCCTTAACCTGTTTTCTTTCCCGTTTCATTCTGTGCTCCCAGTACAGGGGGCGCAGGTTCAGTTTCTGGTGAGGTCACTGAGGTCCCACATGCTATGAAGCACAGCCAAAAAGTAAAAATAAGAAATTTCAAGTATTGCTAGATAGTTACAAGGAGATTATATCTTACTTTACAAAGGGTTAATAAGCTCTAATTCCTAAATTCAACACATGTGCGTAACCTCATACCTAGTCCCCATCCTACTGGAGAAAACTCTTAGGAACGTTCCATCTTTCAATTCCTCAGGTTTTTTCTTCAGCCTTGAAACAGATTGCTTATTTGGTTGAATACCAGATGTACTTCAGTTTACAAAGTCACATCATACAAAGAATGTTTACTTTTATCATTTACTACATAAAAGTTTATAAATGTATGGTATGGCAAGAGGCTAGAACTGATTTATTCATTTTAGTACAAAGTTGGATTTCATGTTAATGTTTAAGTGCATTTGTGATGTGTAATTCCTCTGTAACAATACTTCTAACACGTACTGTCTGTGCAGGGCACCATTCTAAGCACTTTAATATGATCACATTTCAAACTCAAGTAATCTTATGAGGTGTGGGTACTATTGTATTACAGATAAGAAAACTTAGATACAGATCAAGTGACTTTCTCAAGGCCAACCAACCAGTATGTGATAGAGCTGGCATCTGAACCCAGGCAGTCTGGTCTTTTAGCCAGTAACTACTATTCCTTAAGAAATATTAAGGGATTGAGTTTAGTTTTAAAAATTGTACTGAATTTAAATATTCATCCCAACTTGTGAAAATTCATAAGAGTTTTGTATATAGAGTTGTATCTATCCAGTGAAGAGGTTTACAGCATTTTCCACCATTTTTAAAAAATGTACAAGTCTGAATATAGGAACACTATCTAGTTTCTGATAGAAAGCACTTGACTTAAAGACCCCAATTTTCCCCCCTTTGTAGAAATATCCTCGAGTCTGTACAGACACAGTCACATACACCCCCCAAAATTTAAAGATTCCATGTATATGAATAACTTTTGGGACTGATCTAAGATTCTTTCTCATGTCGGTGGAAGGTAGTGAAGAAAGTTACTGAAGGTGACTTATTTAGTTAATAGTCTGTTGTTACGTCCAGTAAACAAGGTACCTGTCTTAATTTATTGAATTAGTACTCTTTTAAAAGAGAAGCCTGGGGCTCAAAAGTTACGTATGAGGTATTTTGATCTCAATTCCTCCAGGTTTTGAGAGAGAGAAAATGTTTAGGTTTTGGTGGTGGTTATTACAATTCCTTTCTGCTTCATTCAGCATTGCCGAGTCCCAAAGGAACCTGGTATGTGGGGATTGTGTATGTAAACAGAAAAGTGACTAGGTGGAAAGCTGTTAAAGGAAACTATCCGTAGGGCAGGGGCCTTGTGCAAAGACGGTAGCTCTGTCACTTCATTTACCATCTAGTTAAGCTATTGTCTGATAAGGGGAAATTTTAGTTATCTTGTTATTCTAGTATATGATATAGAGCACAAAGATATATTAGAAACAAAATTTTGTTTGAAAGAATTGACTTTTTCCTCTGTCCTTTGAAAAAATACACAGATGTGTGTGCTGTTTTGAGTTTCCTGTTCATAGCCTGGACTGGGCTTTCTTTTAGTTGGGTCCAAAAGCTGAATGAGATGCACCCTTTGCAAATCTTTCTTAGCTCAGCAACATTAGCTGGTTGAAATCAAGAGCTCTGGAAGGAAAGGCTCCAAGCTTCCTCTCTGGCACATGGGGGACTCAGACTTAGGTTAGAAGCCTGCATGGACTGTCAGGAGCTCTGCCATTGACGTAGTGCTAAGGCTTGGCCACAAGATGCTTTTGTTTACCAGTGACTTCTGGAATCGTGTGTTTGGGAAGACTAAATAGTGTTCTCTGCTGAGTAAAAGGAAATAATAACCTTTTAGCTAGAGAGGTCTTTATATGGTGATGGTCTTGGTTTGGTTACAAGTGTAATGCTTCTGTAGTCTTTTGGGAGGATATTTTAACTGATCTAAAGTCTTACCTGCAAGACTGGGATCTTTCATGTACCACTGGGTTAGGAATTTTGTCTAGAGGAGACCAGAGCCTCTCTCTGAAAGGATCCACTCATCAGCCTGATCTACTTTAGTTGTCATTCTTCCTAGAAGGCAGGAGAGCATCTGTGGTGTGCTGAACGCTGCCAAAGTGCAAACGTAGCACACTTAAGGGAGACTTCTTAATGCTGCTTCCTGTCTGAAGCCCCTCTTGCTCTCTCCCGTTTACAAAGAAGGCCTTATGCCAAGAATACTGCAGCCCACCAGCTGAATTGGATTAGCGGCACTCTAGGACAGAAGAATGCAGGTGCAGAGAGATTTGCAGCTCTTTGGCTAGCCTCTGTGTAAAGTCATCCTACAAAACCTGAGTTGGGAGATTTTCTGTTTTTGTGTTGGTGGTAATACAAAGAGAACGGGAAGCTTCTTGTTCGGATAACCATCCTGGGCAGAGAAGAGGAAAGAATCCAGAGACTTCAGCCCGTATCTTCCTCAAGGTTTAGAATGTGGCCTCCAAAGAAAACTCTAGATTAGTGACCTTGCTGTATTGTAGTGACTACCTGCATGAGCACTTAAGGCTGTGATTTCAGGTTGAGACTCTGGAATATCAGCTGGAAAACTGCCTTTAGAATGAAGACAATCCCAGGGGTTAGGTACAAGAAACCTTTTGCAAGTCAGAAATATGAGGGTGGCCCTGGGGCCTGGTGGTGAGTTGATGATACCATCTGTTAGGAAGAAGTTTCCATTCTAGCTTTTGTTAGCCTTTACAGATTGGTTCTTTGACAGGGGCTGGGCGCTGTGCACAAGGGAGCTTGAGGACAGACCACAATCACCATGGCACCCTCTCAAGACTATGTTTGAGGTATCAGGGTGAGCCATAATGTAAGTACCATAGAGTGGAGCTAACACTCGGAACTGCTTTCCAGATAACTCTGGCAGTACATGCACAGGCCTGGGCAGAAGGCCAGCAGGACAGCAGTGAACCTCCAGGGTCCATGAATCCTCTGGGAACACTTTAATTAGCAGCTGTTTTTTGTTACAAAAGTAGAACATTGTCATAAAAAAGAATTCAGTAAGCACAAAGGTAGAAGGAAGCATGAGTCATTCTCACCACCTGAGCAGCTGAAAACAGCTGGCTTAAGAGGAAGTGAGGACTGTAGGTGTTGGTCTAAGACCAAATTTTTCCAGTTGTCTGAGGCCCAAAATTCACACCCAAGAGTGATAAGGAATCTAGGCAATTTACAGTGTGATACTCTAGGGCAAGACGTCTGCCTTTCAGCCACTACTAGGGCAAAGGCCACATTCCTGGAGAAAGGAACATGTCCTCAGCCTTTACAGGCCCCAGACCCCTAGATGTAGGGATTCCAAGGCTGGCCACATGCTAACCCCTCTCCTCCCATCCTGCTTCTGCCCGGTATTTAATTTGTGCTGTACTGTACAGTGCCTGCTGCCATTTGTTCTGTCACAAGTCTGCTGATAATGCTGGCACCTAATGGGTGCCAGGTAGCATGTTAGGTCCACCCTTCTGCAGCTTTGGGGATGAAGCCTGGCATGGAGGGGTGATTATGGGTGTTTATTTTTATCTTAATGTAAATTTTAGTTGAAACATTTCATATCTTCCCATCATGGTCTCAAAGGAAAAGCAGGGCAGAAATGAAGCAGTGGGAGCTCACTAAGGGCCAGGTACTTACACAGTTTTTCTATGGAATCCTCCAATAAACATTAAAGTAGGAATCATCCTAACATCGAGGAACTCAAGAGGAAGGAATTACTACCAGTCCACAACTACTAGGGATAATTAAACATTCTTAATGAAAATGTCAAAGGGAAAGAAAAATGCAGCCCTAGCAGTATGAGATTTTGGTGCTAGCATTGACAGCAAAGCAAGGGCTTTAGTCACCAGGCCCGTGCAGTTCAAGGATGACTTTACTGTTAATTGCCCCTTCACTAAATCACAGGTGGACCAAGACCTGTCTCAGGCTCCTAACAGCAACTTTCTCCCAGAGACACAGGTTGAAGGGCCTTATTCAAGAATATTTTTGGTTTGCTAACCTACTTTTACTTGGTTGGGAAAAGATAGGACTTGGGTTGTGACTGCCTGGGTTATGTTCTAAAGAAGCACCCTTGTCTGACAGCACGTCAAGGGGAAAAAACTGGTTCACGTACCAAGGTCTAGAACAGGTAAGAATTAGTTCCATCTAATGGGAGCTTTTAATAGTCTCAACTTTAGTCTGATTTCCAAGGGAATCTGTATACGTGATGTAGTCTTGTTACTCCACCTCCTCAGCTGGAACTCTTATCTATGAGCAAGGCTTCAGGCCCATCTCCATCTCAGGTAGGAGCACATGCGAAGAACTCTGCCTCTACTGCTGGCAGTGTGAAAAAGCCTTCCAAACCAAAATGAGAAAGGCAGTGAAACACTGCTGTGCCTTGCCCCAGGAGTCCTAACTTTGAAGGGACAGAGTAAACTTCGGGAAAGAAACAGAACTTGCTTGGCTTGCTTTTCATTTAAATAAATAGGTTATTTGGCTATTTATTGATTTTAATGACAAACAAGCCAGGTAAGGTTCTGTTTCTTAGGGAGTGTGTGTGTATACTATGCATGATGGCAGTTTTTTGTTTTTTTTTTTAGCATGTACTTGTTTGTTGAAGGAAGCTATTTCCATATGATCCCAAACCTTTAAGTTCTAAAATTCATGCCTCTTAAGGGTTATGTTTATTCTTACTACTACAGAACCGAAAGGTTCCCTAACCTAGTCAAGAATGAGAGACAGGGCTAGATGACAAGGTGACTTTCAGACCCCTGAGGTTTCAGTCTCCTTTCAGACATAAGGGTACCCAGGCAGAGACGTTAGATAGAGCTGGACAGCTGGGAAACACGGTAATATATCTCACATCAGATACCACAATGTGTATTGACTCATTTACTACAGATAGCAGAGCAACAGAGGATGGGCAGTGACAGTTAATGTGATTCCACCCCGTGCCCATAGAATAGGTAAGCCACAGATCTAAGTGGATCCTGGAAAAGCTTACAGGGAATCCTTGCCTGTGCACAGGTAGAAAGGGATTGATCAGGTGGGCCACAGACTCTGAGCAATGTTTCAAAAAGCAATTTCTGGATAACATGAAACGGCATCACTATTAAGTGAGCACCCTAAAGTGTACTGTTAGTATAGATGACCCACACACAGGTCTGAACTGCACAGGTCCACTTACACATAAATTGTTACCAATAAACAAGGACCTCCAGTACTACATGATCTGCAGTTGATTGAATCCATGGGTGGTTCCTCTATCAATTGTGGTTGCTTCTCAAAAGGTCTTGAGGCTTAATATTAACCTTTAACAGATGAGCGCCTCTCCTAGGCATTACTCGAGGTAATACTTTACCATGTCCCTTTGTATAATCTCACTTGATCCTCACTCCATTTTGTGGGCAAGACTGTATATATGAGGAGACCAGTGGCTTGTAGCTTGTATCTTACCTGTGAGCTCCTGTTTCAAATCTAAAAGTGGGCCATTTTACTTTCGCTGCAAGGGGTGCTGCAATGCAGAATATTAGATTTCTATGCCACTTTATATTCCAAGTAAGCAAAGGATAAAAGTCTAAAATACTGATTAATTTTATAGGAGAGATAGCCACAGAGGTAAAGGTAAGATGAAAAACAGGCAACTTATCCTGGGGAGAGTAATGGGATCCTGAAACAGAAAAAGGATATCAAGTGAAAATGAAGTCTCAGTGAAGCGTGGACATCCTGGACATTAGTTAAGAGTGTATCAATATTGGCTTGTTAATGGTAAAAAATGTACCATACTAACATAAGATGCTAATAATAGGGGAAACTGCAGAGTATACAGGAACTCTATAAACTGTTTTTACAGACTTCCTGTAAATTGTTCTAAAATAAAGTTGTTTTTTTTTTAAGGCAGTTTAAGCTGAGCAAAGAGAGAAAATCCACTAGAAAACGACATCAGAAAATTTGATTAACTGGCGAAGTCTTCAAAAATAAGCTGAATTTGCAATGGATATACTCCTGATAGGATATTATTATTGAACATTTTATTGGGGAATTATATCTTGTAGAGGCCGGGGCTAACTGAGCACCATAATCTTAATCTTTGTAACAAGTCTCTGTGGTAGCCATTTCTATGATTATCACTTCCCAGGAAAGGCCACAAGAGAGAAGTGACTTGTCAGAGGTCCCAAGGTCTTCACTTGGCCCACCTTAGTGGTCACTACAGATCAGAGCTAGAAGCTGCAGAGATGTGGTGTGCTATTTGGCCTCAGCCTCGAATCACGGGTGAGAGTCGTCCCCCTTCTCTGCTCCCAGGCACCAGGCTCCCAGTCACTCTCCTCTTTAGCACTTCAGTGTCCTGAGTTCACCAGCAGATTAAGCTCAGGCAGGCCCACTATCCTATCTTACCACTATCTCCAGTACCAAGCACAGTGATAGGGAATCCTGCCGTGACTGACTGTTACACTGCTGTCCCCACATGAAGTCCTCAGTATTTATGCTTAGAGATAAGCATGTAAGAGTGGGTACTAAATAAGAAAGAGGAACAGGGGCAGAGGGTAAGAAACATACATCAACTGAAAGAGGGAAATTAATGATAACTTCAAAGCAAAGCAGCACTGCACTAAGTATTTCTTGAGGGACTGTACAAAGCAATTCCTCAAGTCTAGAAAACCAAACCTCAGGCTCCCTCCAGGAAGAAAGAATATGGGCTTTTTACTCAGCAGCCTGGAAGGCCTTTTAGAGACCAAGCTGTGGAATCTTGTTTCATTGAGCTTTAAAATAAGGCTTTTTTAAAAAAAAATAAGGCTTTTTTAAAAATAAGGCTGCCTCTTTCCATGATCTGGTAGATAAACCTGAAGCCCTATGATTTTGATTTTCACTCATCTCTAAAAAAGGTGAAATGTGTGTGAAAACAGGGTATATGGATGGTGTAAACTTCAGGTAGACATAAGGGATATGATTTGCCTCAGCAGAGAAAAAAGACTATAAAGCAGAATCACAATTAAAGGTACACTGTTGAAAAATCCAAAGTGTATAATTCATTACCTGCCATTATTACATCAACATAAAAAAAATAGGCATTTTAAACATTTCGACCAACAAAAGAGGGCATGATTTATAAACACATAAATATCCATGCATACTTTTACAATGATAGCTACTAGAAAAATGAGAACTTTAAAAATGCCAATCTAGACAAGATTCCCTTTCATTCTAATTGCCTCTTTCCTACATGTTGTTAATACCAAGAATCTTAAGAGGCTGCTGAGGTCAATGTTGCATTCATGCCAGCCTCCTTTCCAAGCCTGTAACTAATGATGAAAGTGTGATGAATCTTCTGCCTTAGCTTTGATGCTAGGAAAAAAAAGAAAAAGTTAGTAGCCGTGTTAGTCTAATGAATCAAATTCATAAGTAAAAATACAGCAGTGATACAAATTTTATGTCCTACCCAGATGGTATGTAGGTAGACTCAGAAATTATTAAGATTTTACTATATACAGAAGATAGAGCAAAACACTGACCATACCATCCATTTGGAAGCCAGAGTTTTTGTTTTGTCACTTGTGATCTGTTAATGTTCACAATTCACAATGATAACAGAAATACTTAAAAAATAACTTTTTCTATGGCATGCTCTGCAATGAAGGCTTCTAAAAACAGAATCACACAAACCCTTTATTGTTCTAAATTAAAATCAGTTGAATCCAGGTAGTAATTCACAACATTTCACATTGACTCAGGATATTTAGAAGATGTGAAGGTTATGTTTCTGAATTTCACACTATTAGAAACTGTAAATGCATGTCTTCAAATAGTGATGAACTGAAGCAGATACATTCTTTCTGGGTACTCTCTAGCACCTTTGGTAAATTTAAACTTGGCTTTAGACAACTTTTAAGCAGGGTGTGAAGAAATCATTTTGGCTGTCACCTATTTGAATGGATTTCCTTAACATTTAGCAGTGCAAGTGAGTCAATCAGAGTCTTTTTAGCAATCAGTTTCCAAGGTATGACATATTTCCTGGCTTAAGCCTGTCATATCAGTCTCTGAGAAGTGAAGAAGCAAAATTCCTCAGCAAGAGCAAAATATAAGAGGTCTTTCTCCTTTGAGAAGAATGCAGTTACCACCTAAAAAAACCACCTTTATTCCAAAGGGAAAGAGAATCCCATAAGCCCTCTCTTCAATTTCCAACAGGACAGACCAAGACTACAGTAGCAGCAGAGCTGCCCCTGGCTTTGGCTGTTTCAGGTCTGGTCTTTGACACTAGTATTGGTAGGTGATTCACTCATGCTGGGCACCAGGCAACAGACTGGCCCGGAGCATCAGACACAGCTCTTCTGGCTGGTTCTATTTCTGTGGATAAAGGGAAAAAGAAAGGTAGCTCCACAAAGCATTTATCTTAGGATCCAAGACAAAACCTGATTTAACTACTCTGGCAGGCTGAAAAAAATTTTTTTAATACTCACAAATACTTGCCATCTTACTAGAACCACATCTTCCATCAGTGGAGTGGCTGCTCCATTACTTTAGAGCTTGCCAAGACTGGATATAATGTACAAGAAGAAAAATTCTCTGAAAGGCAAACACTTTTCTAACTTCTCTTCCATATTTCATATTTAGTCACTTTCCATACTGCCATTTTCCCTCTTGGATAAAAATGTTCTCAGGAAAAACGGAGTTATTAAGTGGACAGATTCTTTCTTTGGCCAATAATGATAACTTCATTCATTCACTGCTCTTTCTCCTTAAGATGATGCCTTGGAAATAATATACAGTCTCAGTAACACCACCATTCCTGAGGGAGCTGCTGCACTTTGTTAATTATTGCTCATTAATGGGTAACATGATCGATCACAAAGTTCTGCTGGTAGGTACCTTGGGAGGGCCGTTAGATAATTGAGATTGTTCAATATATTTGTTTGAATCTCCTTTTTTTCCAAAGAAAAATCATACACTGCAACTGTCTGACAAATACCACCTGTCAGAGTCCCATGCTCATTTCTTTTATCAGATTTGCCCACACCGCCCCCCGCTTAAAAACAAAAAAGCTGGACAGACCTCAGTTTTACTGGCCTTAAAAGTGCCAAATAGCCATAAAGTATTTTTAAAATCTTTAAAGAACTTATGTCTCTAAGTAATCTTCACTATCCAGTCTCTGTATACCAGTGATGCCAGGCTATTCATTTCCACTTGGTAGCTAGCTTCAAAACCCAACTAAAAACTCTTCAGAGCTAAGGATCAAATCTGGGCAGAACCATAACTGACCTTTTCAAGTGCATGGCTCAGTATCAAGGTTCTTTGTTTTGTTTTTTTATCTCTGGGCTGGGAATGGTGCTTAATGTTTGCCAACCTCTATTACATGCAAAGACTTCAGGCAAGACACACACACACACAAACTGCTGCAAAGCCCCCAGGGCTCTCTTTCCAGGGGGCACTCAGGGTGGCTTTCAGAAGAGAAGGGACAGCCTTCAACACACCATAATTCTGTCATGGAACAGGTAAGATGACTCATATGCAGGACAGGCTTATCTAAAAGACTCTTTACCAACTGGCAAAACACCACACATCCTCCAAGTATCTCACTTTTCAGAATCTACTTAGCTTCATTTTCAGTGACACTGACAATCTAAAATTAAACTCTGTTACTAAAAAAACCTAAGTTTTATTTGAAGGAAGTTCTAACACACATAATCTAAAAGTGCTATAGAAATGCAGCCACCCTGAAGGCTTCTTCCAGGTAACTAGGTGCCAGTGATTAGTCTGACAGCAGAGCTGGCTTCAGGGATGCCAAAGTTCATCTCTGAGGACTCGACTCTGGAGGCTGACACTGTAAGTGTCAAAAATGAACAGAGGATTCAAAAATGAACCCAGGACAGGGGTTCCCTACATTTTTGAGGTTCCAGACCCCTTTACAAAATGTTTAACAGTTTAGAAATTCTTCCCCTCACCACACACACATAACTTCTTCACTCTGGTCTATGGATAATGTTAGGGACATGCTTGTTAATTACAAAAACTCCTTAGTCTCATCTGGAGTCTGAAACCCAAAAATCACGAAGTGTTATGACCTCCAATATCCCAGTATGACTGTAAAGAGAGAAATATAGTATTTATGAGAAAAAACAGATCTTAGAGAGGGCAGACCACCTCTTAGGAGCAAAAAGTCAAGGAAAGAATTGGCCATGAGCAGTCAGGAAATGAAAGCTCACCCTACTCCCTGCCTGCCCCTAACCCATGGGGTGCAACCAGGTGGCCAGAAATTATCTAACTGTCCCATGCCTAGGCCCAAGGAACCTCACGACCTGGATACCAAGGGACTTACCCCAGATTTTTTTTTAATATTTCATAGGAGAATTCCAAAAGTCACAAATTCCCAATTCCCAATGGCTCCCTGGCTACAAACAGCAGCCCTGTTAACAGCTGATATGAAAAACAAAATAGCCCCTTGAACTCAACCTGAAACTTTTGATTCCAGATTCAGTTAAAAAACAATACTTTTAAAAGGAAACTATCTGCAATCAAGTGGGGTTTGCTGTTTGGGGCTGAAGTACTTTTGGGGCAGCTGAGGATTTGATTAGTTCCCAAAACCCACAATGAAGGGAACCTTTTTCTATGCCCTGCTTCCCAAAACAAGACCCAAGTGGGGTGAAGCAAGCGTTTGCCTATGTTTCTGAGATGAGAACTAACAGAGGCTAGCAGCCTTCACTCTTTGTCAATTCTGTAAGCATTTTCTGAGCACCTTCTCTAGTGCATGCCTATACCAGGTTTCAGAGTTAACAGGATCAATGTCTTAAGTACCCTCTCATCTCTCAAGAAGCTTACCATGTGCCCTTAAAAAGGTCTTGGTGAAGTGCTATGGGGGATGAGGAAACAATTAATTCCACTGCCTAAGAAGACCAGGGCAAATAAGAAAAACCCTATCTTGGGAGATAGTAAAAAGCAGTTGGTATCCTCTGAGCTTTCTTCTGCCACACTCTCTATGGCCCCTGCCCCTACAGGCAAATGCAACGCTTGACAGGCAACAGCTCACTATGGAAAAAATTCACAGCCTCACATCAGACCAAGCCTGGCAGAATAGGAAACAGGCATGATGTGTGGATATCACACCATCCACATTTCCATCAACAAGTCAGAGAGGCCAAACAAGTCTGGTGGTGTCCTCAACCACTGCGGTAAGGATAAGTTAATGTTATCAATAAGATTTTTTAATAAGTGGGAAACTGTAGCACTCTAACCAACATTTTCTTAAAATTCAAGCAAAAAGCTCAAAACAGAATGTTCCTAAAGGAACTAAAGGGGTTGAATTTATGTGTTACTCCACCCACAATGTGTAATTTACCTACTGAGTTGTTACCTGGTTATGAAAAGCTTTATACCAGTTACAGAGAAATGAAAGGGCTTAGATTGGGGTAGTAAACAAGAGCATTCAGAAGACAATATACTCTAGTACATCACCATACAGGCAGGGGCCATTAGCTCTATACCCTTTCAAATGCACTTGGAAATCCTGTTTACCTTTTTCATTAATTCACTTCTGGTAGTAAACTGTGGCAGGTCTTCCACTTCAATCCCATCAGCCATTTCCATCACCTTGTCTAAAAGGTCTTTGTTGTAACTGCACAATAAAAAGTAGTAAGATAAAAACCCTGGAAGAATTATTGTCACTGTGGGCTAAAAAGAAATTGCAGGTAGCTGGACTATAAACTCAACTCTCAGAGGAACAATTTGATACTACTGGGGAAACTGATAGCAACATCAAGTTAGAAAATAGTTCTTCCGCATGTGGCTACAGAAGCGGCATTAGGAATGCCAACAGAGCAGGTGTTGTTAAGATTTACAAAACAAGACTTACAAAAACAGAGGCACTGTACATCT
Organism: Bos indicus; assembly: GCF_029378745.1. NCBI lineage: Eukaryota > Metazoa > Chordata > Mammalia > Artiodactyla > Bovidae > Bos > Bos indicus. Next base: position 45,666,593 of record NC_091766.1, read on the forward strand.
GGCAGTACGTATTCATGGATATGGTATGAGGGCCAAATTTTTTTTTTTTTAATATGTGGAATACTGGTCTAATGAAAATAACATTACTTGTTCATTTGTCCAATATTCTTACTTTTGCCTAATCTTGCATCTTGTTAACTAGAATTTACTAGGGGCACCTGGAAGTCAGAGAAACGGAAGGGATGCAGCAGGCACTGCTTCCCCAAATCCTGTTCCAATAACTCCCCAAATCTGAAAGTAAAACCAAGTGGCTTAGGACTGCAGGGGCCATGTGACCACACAGCCATAAGGAGCACAGAGACCAGAACTAGTCAACTAAGTCATTTCATTATCCTAACAGAATTTCAGGAAATGCTAAATAAAAGGATGGAGCCTAAAGATTTGCCACCTGCTTCATGGAGTGGTAGAGTGCCATATTTCAAGCATTTCAAACACAGTTCCTTGAAGGCATTTCATAAAAGGAAAGGCAGACAGGCAGAGTGCTGCTTGCTACTGGGTCCAGCAGACTAGGATATGAGAGAAAAAGCCAAGGACCACAAACTACATCCTGCCATAATGGTAAAATCCACCAATCCTGCCAGAAGCTGCATGGTCCTTAGGTATGTCTCTTTCCCTCTCTTCAGTTGCTTATGTAAACTGGGGATCTCAGTTTCTGTCCCTGCAGGTTTGCCATGTGGAAGGAGCTAATGAACTTAATATTATGCACTCAGAAAGAGGATGGTTTGAAGTAATTACAGTAATAATACAAACAAAATATTTGTATTTTGTATTACAAAATAATACAAACTCGAACGCCTAGCATATTATAGGGCTCTTCTTGCTAGATGACAGCCTGTGCTAAGTGTTTTTCACCCTTTAATACTGTAGTCATCACAATTCATTTTCCAGATGAGAAAGTCGAAGCTCTGAGAGGTTAAGTATCTTTTCAAGAATTGGCTAAGATGGGACTCTGCCTTAGGCCTGGCTAGTACGGTTGGAGACTGGGGACGGAGTCAGCCTTGGGCAGGGGTTAGCCCTGGGGTTAGGACTGCGGGTTGGGACAGGGTCAGTTAGCCGGCAGGGGTCCGCACCTGCAACCCAGGAAGAGGTGGTTGGCCCAGACCATGGAGAGGGATAGCAGCTGGTCCAGGCGGCCGCCACCGTCGGGTGGATCGCGGTAATCGGGCAGGTGGCGCAGGATGAATTCCATGCGGGCCTTCCATTGCTTCTCGCTCTCCGAGTAGGAGCGGAACTGCTCAGCAAAGTCAGTCGCTCGCCGCACACCGGAGATTAGCTCCTCCACGGCAGCGGCCGCCTCGCCACCCACCATGGCGCCCTCCACAACTAAGGGCCGGACCCGCCCACTGCCTTCCCGACATGCACTGCGCCACCTCTCTGCGGCTAGAGGAGCACCGGCGGCGCGCGACTGCGCAGGAGGATTGGTCTGGAGCGCCCTCGGCGGGCGCGGCGGCCTCACCCAGCCGGAACCGGCACCTCAGACTTGCAGCCGGCGCCTCTGGAGTGGCTCTACCTCAGGGCCTCAGGGGCAGTTCTCACTGGACCCGGTGGGAAACCAGTAGGGAAACGGAGGCCTTCCCAAGCACACAGCAAGGACGGCCCTCTCCCATTCGGCAGCTGGATGTCAGTCAGGGCTTTTACAGTGTCCTTGACCTGGGAATTCCCCGAGCACCCGGCCCGCAGGACCTTTGCCCACAGTTCCAAGGAATTACAGGTGTAGTTGCTCAGGGTCTCCTTTTATCCATTCCCAGAGGCCTTGACACTCCACCCAGCTTGTGGCCCGACTTCCTGGAACCAATTAGAGATCCAGCTGAGTACTTCCCAGACTCTTTGCTAGGTGCTGGGATGGTATGACAGCAAACTCAGAGCGCTCCTCTAGTGAACTTTAGTCTCCTGGGGGAGATAGACATTACTAGTGAATACTTAATAATTGCTCAAGGGAAACTTTTCAGCATTGACAAAATTTAATAAAAGAGAGACCCAGAGTGCCAGGAGCATGAATAAGCAAGAGACCTGATGCAGACTTGGTCAGGTAAATGATCCTGGAGAGCTGAGGAATTTACAGAAGTTAACTGCACGGAAGAGTAGGGCACCACAGGAGACCCTGCAAGATCTGTATGACAAATCCTAGAGTAGGGGGACAGTGGAGGAGATAAGGATGCAAAGATCACAAAGGACAGTGGTTCACGGAAGGAGTTGTGGTCTAGGCCCTAAAAAGAATGGGGAACCACTGAAGGATTTTAACCAGGTATTTCCAAAAGATGTTGGCAGGGGCCAAAATGGATGTGTCTGGAGGAAATGAGCAGGTGAGTTGGCCTGACTCTGCTGTCAGTTCTAGGGTCAGGTAGACCCATGGACAAACGAGCTCATAAAAGCTGAATTTCACATCTCATTCAGGACCTGGGAAACCACTTGCACTTCCTTCAACCTTGGGAAGTTACTGAGCTAATAGGCTTCCCCATCCTCCCCCATCAAATGTGGGTTGGAGTACAGAACTGAGCCTAGAATCCAGGATCCAAGGCTTCAATGTAGGTACAGTATTGTGAGGCTTAGGAGCAAAGCAACCTATGAGCTGTCTCCTGCTTCTGCAGCTTGTGATGAGACATCAGGGCCTCTAGCAGGCAGAAAACAGGTATAGAATGGAAATATCAGGCAGTCTCACAAGTAGACTGTGCCTGCAAATACCAGTACCAGGCTCAGTGACATCCACTGTGGTTAACAGTAGGGAGGCATGCTACTTTTACCCTGGTTATTGGGAAGAATGTGAGCAGACCTGTGAAATCAGACAGACTCAGCTTCTCCGCATCAGTCAGCAATAGGTACCCAGAGCTGGGGTTCCCGAAATTAAGTGTAGATTACATCACCTAGGGAGCTTGTTAAAATAACAGATTCCTTAAGAGTTGCCTGGTTGTCCAGTGGTTAGGATTTGGTGTTTTCGCTGCCATGGCCCAGGTTCAGTCCCTGGTCAAGAAACTGAAATTATGAAAGCTGTGATACATAGCCAAAAATAGCAGAGTCCCAGGCCCATAACTGGATTTTGCATCAAGGCTCTAGGAAATTGATTCCATCTGCAGCTGACCAAACTTTGAAAAACATTGATGAGGATTCTTGGGACCAAATTCTTGGTCACCTGATTGTATGGTGGAGAGGTTGGCCCAGAAATAGGAACCTGGACTTTGTGACCAACAACTGCAGCTACATAACTAACTTGTGTAAAGGCTAAGAGGTCATCTGGCAACTATCTCATTTAGAATCATCTTTAATAATGATGAGACATATGCATATGTGTACCTACATATAGACATATTCATACATGCATGCAGGTCATAAGAACGCAAACGTACACAAATAGGTATTCTTTTTTATACTATGATCTTGTTAACATTATACTTTCGAAATGTAAAGTAGCCTAAAAATGTTAGTTAATATTAACATTTTACAGGGCCCTGTGGCAAGTCCAGTCACTGCCCAGGTTATTGTTTCTAACTCGTTTCTGTGATTCAGATTTTCTTAAAGTGAAATACTTATATAGACAAGTACAGTTTTCCTACCTTATCTTCTTTTTAAAACATCGTTGTGTATGTGTGAAAGTTGTTCAATCGTGTTCAACTCTTTGCAACTCCATGGACCATAGCCTGCCAGTCTCCTCTGTTCATGGAATTCTCCAGGCAAGAATACTGGAGTGGGTACCATTGAGTATTTTAAATGGATGAATTTAGTGGTTTCAATATATTCACAGATTTGTGCAACCATCAACACAAATTAAATATAAAACATTTTCATCACCCCTAAAAGAGACTCCATACCCATTAGCAATTGCTTTGTACTCACTCAAGCCCCTGGCAACAACTAATCTGCTTTTTATCTCTATAGGTTTCCTATTCTGGGCATTTAACATTAGTGGACTCATACAACGTGTGGTCTCTTGTGACTAGCTCTTCACTTACACAATGTTTTCAAGATTCATCCATGTTGTAGCATGTGTTAGTATTCCATTCCATTTTTGTGGCTGAGTAACATTCCATCATATGGATACACTTCATTTTGTTTATCCTTTCATCAGTTGCTAGACATTTGGATTGTTTCTACACCTTGACTAGTATAAATAATGCTACTGTGAACATTCATGTACCACATTTAAAAGTTAAAAGTTTCTCCTGTCATAGGTTCAGTGGATGCTGGCAAAATATTTAAGACTCCTAAAACAGAGACAAAGAATTCTGTACTGTGATCACAGTACAACAAACAGCATAAGCTTTATGTTTGCATTGGTTCCTCTTGTCCCTTAAGTCCCACAGGGGTTATGACAAAAGATCAGCGGTGGATGAGGTACAAACAGGTACAGACAATGGATTTGTATGACTGCTGAGGAACCCCAAGTTTAGGGAACATCAGTCTTTTATAAGGGCTTCCCAGGTGGTGCTAGTGGTAAAGAATCCACCAGCCATGCAGGAGATAAAAGAGACGAAGGTTCTATCCCTGGATTGGAAAGATCTCTTGGAGGAAGAAATGGCAACCTGCTCAAGTATTCTTGCCTGGAGAATCCCATGGACAGAGGAGCCCGGTGGGCTACAGTCCATGGGGTCGCAAAGAGTCAGACATGACTGAGTGCACGCATACACACAGTCTTTCATAAAAGGCTGCAAGCAAACCTGCTCAACCTTTGCCCCAGAGGAGTACATTATCTTTTTTATCTGGACAGTAAACAAACTGACCCTTTATTTTGAAGATAGACACTCTCCCTAGACTGCTTCATGGACAAATATCCTTGAAAAGACAATCTGGAACAAAAGGGCAATTAGTGTCTAACTCTTAAGATGTGCAGATACATAGGACACCCATGGAAAATTGTTTCCCAGCATAGGTTGTTTTTTCTTTTTCTTTTTTTGCATGTGGTCGTCTAATTGGTCCAGTTCAATTTGTTGAAAAAGACTGTCTTTTTTCCATTCAATTATTGTACTTTAATATCTTTGTCAAGAATTAATTGACCATCTATGTGTGAATCTATTTCTGGAGTCTAATCTGCTCCATTGATCTATGTGTATATCTTTTTACCAATACGATAGTGTCTTGATTCAGTTCAGTTCAGTTCAGTCGCTCAGTCATGTCCAATTCTATGCGACCCCATGAATTGCAGCACGCCAGGCCTCCCTGTCCATCACCAACTCCCGGAATTCAACCAGACTCACGTCCATCAAGTCAGTGATGCCATCCAGCCATCTCATCCTCTGTCATCCCCTTCTCCTCCTGCCCCCAATCCCTCCCAGCATCAGAGTCTTTTCCAATAAGTCAACTCTTCGCATCAGGTGGCCAAAGTATTGGAGTTTCAGCTTTAGCATCATTCCTTCCAAAGAAATCCCAGGGCTGCTCTCTTTCAGAATGGACTGGTTTGGATCTCCTTGCAGTCCAAGGGACTCTCAAGAGTCTTCTCCAACACCACAGTTCAAAAGCATCAATTCTTTGGCGCTCAGCCTTCTTCACAGTCCAAGTCTCACATCCATACATGACCACTGGAAAAACCATAGCCTTGACTAGACGGAACTTTGTTGGCAAAGTAATGTCTCTGCTTTTGAATATGCTATCTAGGTTGGTCATAACTTTCCTTCCAAGGAGTGTCTTTTAATTTCATGGCTGCAGTCACCATCTGCAGTGATTTTGGAGCCCAAAAAAAGAAAGTCTGACACTTTCCACTGTTTCACCATCTATTTCCCATGAAGTGATGGGACCTGATGCCATGATCTTCGTTTTCTGAATGTTGAGCTTTAAGCCAACTTTTCACTCTCCACTTTCACTTTCATCAAGAGGCTTTTGAGTTCCTCTTCACTTTCTGCCATAAGGGTGGTGTCATCTGCATATCTGAGGTTATTGATATTTCTCCCGGCAATCTTGATTCCACCTTGTGTTTCTTCCAGTCCAGCGTTTCTCATGATGTACTCTGCATATAAGTTAAATAAGCAAGGTGACAATATATAGCCTTGACGTACTCCTTTTCCTATTTGGAACCAGTCTGTTGTTCCATGTCCAGTTCTAACTGTTGCTTCCTGACCTGCATACAAATTTCTCAAGAGGCAGATCAGGTGGTCTGGTATGCCCATCTCTTTCAGAATTTCCCACAGTTTATTGTGATCATACAGTCAAAGGCTTTGGCATAGTCAATAAAGCAGAAATAGATGTTTTTCTGGAACTCTCTTGCTTTTTCCATGATCCAGCAGATGTTGGCAATTTGATCTCTGGTTCCTCTGCCTTTTCTAAAACCAGCTTGAACATCAGGAAGTTCAGGGTTCACATATTGCTGAAGCCTGGCTTGAAGAATTTTGAGCATAGTAGCACAAAGAGCAAGCTTTTTCTGTAAAGGGTGGCTATTATATAATTCCTGTTAGATACTTTTGTTTCTTTCTTTTTTCAATTGTTTAAAAACATGAAAATCATTTTTCATCAACTCCTGCTGTAGCTTTATGTTAAGTCTCTAGATCATGTCATTTGAGTTATTCAGCTGTGTTCTTTCACAAAATTGTTTTGGCTATTTTAGTCTATTGCTTTTCAATACAAATTTTAGCATCAGTTTCTCAATTTTTAGAAAAACAAAGCTGCTAGGATTTTAATTGGGATTGCATTGAATCTATGGATCAATGGGGGAGAATTAACATCTTAATATCGAGTCTTCCAATTCATAAACATGGTATATCTCCATTTATTTAGGTCTTATTGTTATGGTATATTTTAAAATCTGTTGAAACATTAGATTTAAACACATATTTGCCACTTTATTTGTTATTCTTCATTCATTCTCTGCTTCTTACTTTCCATCTTTTTTACTTTTCTTTTACTTGAAAAATTTGTTAACATTTCCTTTAGTCTGTTAGTGGCAGCTCACTTTTTGTCAAATTTAAAATTTTTATTTTCCTTCTGTGTTTGTTGTTTGGCTGAATAAAAATCACCCCAAAACTTAGTGACTTAAAACAATAACTATTTATTATCTCACAGTTTCTGTGAATTAGGAATTCACAGAGTAGTTTAACTGGGTGGTTCTGGCTCAGGGTCTCTGATGTGGTTTCAATACATTTGCTGTTTAGTGCTTTAGTTATGTGAAGGCTTAGGTAGGAGCGCAGGAGCCGCCTCTAAGATGGCCCAGTCACGTGGCTGTTTGTTTCAGGGCTCCGTTTCTCCTGACACGGACTCTCTGCAGGGCTGCCTGTGTGTCCTCACATGGTGGAGGCCTGCTTTCAGAGTAAGCAAGCCAAGGAGGAGCAAGGGAGAGCTGCAATATCTTACATGACACAGACTCAGAGGTTCCATACCATCACTCTAACTTAGAAGTAAATTATTAAGTCCACTGCATATTTGAGGGCAAGATATGTTAGGCTCCACCTTTTAAATAGAGTGTCAGAGAATTTGTGAATGAATTTTAAACCACTGCTAAGTCACTTCAGTCGTGTCCAACTCTGTGCGACCCCATAGACGGCAACCCATCAGGCTTCCCCATCCCTGGGATTCTCCAGGCAAGAACACTGGAGTGGGTTGCCATTTCCTTCTCCAATGCATGAAAATGAAAAATGAAAGTGAAGTCGCTCAGTCGTGTCCGACTCTTAGCGACCCCATGGACTGCAGCCCACCAGGCTCCTCCATCCATGGGATTTTCCAGGCAAGAGTACTGGAGTAGGGTGCTATTACCTTCTCATCTTCATTTAAAAAATTTTTTTCTCTTCTCTTGTTTTTTCCTTTTCTTTCTTCTCTTTCTTCCTCTTCTGACTGTTTTTGCCTCTCCTCTCTCCTCCTCCTTCTAAGATTGTTTTCTAGAATATTCTTCACCAATTCTTTTAATTGTAGGCCTAGAAACTTTTAACAGAATTCTAGAAGATACTTTAGAAAATACTCTAGAATACCTCTATTCAGTTCTTTTACTGCTGATAGAATTTAAGCTTTTTAAACAGTTCAAAATGGAATCACAGTGGCCAATGTGAACTTCCATATTAGTTGTTTTGAAATGTCTGATGTAGAATTGTGAGTGTCTTAGTGTTAGAAATTAAGAGTGTTACTTTAGATAAGAATTTTGTTTGGTAATCTGCAGATAGACTTCACTGGAACAGAAAGAACATTGGATAGAGACAAGACTGCCTGTGGTGTAATCATTATACCCTACTGGTGGACTCCTTAAAATAAGACCATAGATGGTCTAAGCAGGGGACGCAGGTTCAATCCTGGTCAGAGAACTGAGATCACATATGCTGTGGAGCAACTAAGCTCGCACGCCACAACTAGAGAGTCTGTGCACCATAATGAAAGATCCCGTGTGCCGCAACTTAAGACCTAACATAGCCAAATAAATAAAAAAAAATTTTTTTTTTTTTAAAAAAGGTCATTGAGTCAGGTGACTTGAAAGCTCTTTGCTGGAGGACTGGATTCCAGTCTGCTGAGAGCTGTTCCATACCAAAACTGCCAGAGACTGTTGGAGTAGAGGGTGACTGCTCACTCAGGCTTGTTGTGAGACCTGCTGAGTGACGGGGGACCACTGCTGAGATACCTTCTTCTGGGGACTTCCCCTTGGAGTGGTTCATTACCCTTTTCTATTTTCACTACTTTGACTAAACTGTGTTGTGTGTTAATTGTGTGCAACAGACCAAACGACTATGCATTGAGTATTGGCTGTGTTTCATACATCTCCAATCCTGTGTTCTTCCAGCCCTTACGGCTGGGCCCTGCCACAAGGTGTCTTTGTCTAGATGTCCTTGCATCTCTATATTGTATTATGTGAAAGTTCCTGTTGTGTTATTTGGTACATATTCACAGTTTAAATGTTCATAATAAATTTTATATCCTTTGGCATTTAAATGTACTTCTCTTTATTTTGTTTGAAGCTTTTTGTCCTGAATTTTGTGTTGTCAGATATTAAGATTTTTAATGTTTATATTTTTCTGGTATGCTTTTTTTGCCCATCCTTTCATTTTAACCTTTCTGAGTCATTTTGTCGTAGATGTATATAACCTAGAGCTGGATTAGGCTTTGCAATCTATTTTGAAAACCATTCTAAAAATAGATGAGTTAAACCCACTTATATTTATTGAATTGACAGATATATTTGGTTTCAATTCTGTCATATTACTTTATGTTGTGTTTTCATTATTTACTTTTGTATTTGCCCTTTTTCTTAATGTAGTTTTGATACTTAGGAAGGTTTGTATTTTTGCTCTAAAAGTTACCTTTGTAAAATACCCTGGATCCATTCTTTCTGGGGACTGTATCTTGATTCTCTACTATGAGCAACAATAAAATTACCTTTTAATTTCACCCTCTCTGCCTCATGCCTCCTCTGCCATTCAGTCAATAGAATTAGTGTTTATGTTGAATGTGATTAAGCTTCTACTTGATTTGGAAACTTTAAATACTATCCTTTGAATCAAGTAATTTGAGGTGATCAGTAAAATTATTCTTACTCCTATTTTCTCTTTCTTCAATTTTTTATTTATAATGAGAAATGTCTACAATATTAAGTAAGGTATGTAATATCTGCATTCTGATCTGTCACCCTATTCTCTGTATTTGTTTTATTTCTACAATTTAATACAGCCAGTGCTCAAGGAAGGTCCTTTTATCCTGATTTCCTCAGGCTTGCTCAGGGGTGCTGCAACTGCTGTCCTATGGTTCTAGCAGGTTCCTCTGAAAAGGCTCATGAGAATAGTATTCTCTGATTTCTTACAGATTTTTAAATGTTTATCTGCAGGCTGTGTACTTGAAGATCAGTTTGGCTGGACAGAACTCTTGGCTCATACTTTCCTTCCTTCGAGGGTCTTGCAGGTTTGGGTCCAGTTTGCAGTAATGCTTGTTGCCCTGGAGAAGTGGTTGAAATGTGGGGCTGGGGGAGCTCTCTGTTGCCACAGTGATGAACTTCTGATATGGACCCCTTGAGAAGGCACCTGTCCCCTGGAGAGTTTCTGTTTCTCAGATTTCTTCACAGCCTTTGTCTCTAGGAAAATTAGACCCACGTTTTAAAGTTCTTTTTTTTTTTTCTACAGTGCTTTCCAAGATTTTTCAGTGTCCCCAGCAGTTCTGCTATGTTCAATTTAGACCTTGTTTTCATAGTTCCCTTTCATAGTAGGGTCCTCTCCTTCCAGAAGAGAATCATTGCTGAGATTTCTGAGCTCTCTAAGGCTATACATCCCCTCTTTACTCAAGGTTTTCACCCCTGCAGTTCTTTAAAAACACTTCGGAGGTTGCATTTTTCTCCTGGTTTCATAACTGCGTAGTTGACAGGTTTGCTGTTGTCCTTGTTAAGTATGAGACCATTCAGAACTAAACTGTTCCTTCAGAAATGGAACATTTTCCTATTTTGAAATTATAATAAAAAATGTTATTTCCACTAAGACATTCTTTCAGCTAAACCTCTGTGGACATCAGGGTATTTTTTTCCTTCTGACAAACTCCTAAAAGTGAAATTCCTGGTTCAGAAGGGCATTCACACTTTTACTATGCCAAAGTATCCCCTAGAAAGTTTGCACCTGAGTTTCCATATCTACTAGCCACAGGCTTTCTCTTTAAAGCTGGTGAACAGTTTCTGCAATCACTGCTCAGCACATTCTAATGTTTCCAGACTCTGTTGAGCAAAACCTCCCTTCTCTTTGTTCAGGCTCCCACTTTGTGGCTGGTGCTCTGTAGAAGAACCTCCTGCCTAAAGGCCATGGCATGGAGGCCTGAGACTGGAAAAACAGCTAGTGCTTATTTACCTTCCAGCACTTTCAGCTGTTCTGTTCTGATTTTGGTCTTGAAAAGGGAGGCCAGTCCAACAGGTGAAAATGCTCCTGGAAATGGCTCAAGGCCTCCTAGTGGGCAGTCAGATGAGAGCACTGAACCAGGGACTCCAGGGCTTCCTTTTTCTCAGCAAATAACCTAAATTCATAATGGTCCTGGAGGTACCAAGTGAAAAAAAAAATACGTAGTTTCCCTCCATACGTGACAAAACTATTCCAAAATAGCCAAATGGTCTAGAGAAACGGCTTTATTCTTACCCATCCTGCTTTGGAAAAGTTGACAATGAGGGTGCATTAAAAATACCGAGTGGAGAGAGCTTTTGGATCTGGCTTCTCAAGCTGGGAAACATTAAAAGTTTTGAAACTCTGGGATCCACGGCTATTAAAGAAATATCTAAATTCTAAATATTCCTCTCCCAGGGCTTCTTTGGTATCCTGCCTAGTCAACAGCAGAAGGTTCTCAGAGAGACAAATAATATGCACAACTTTTTTTAGTCCGCTTATGATAATTATCTCAAATTAACATCACAAGGCAGTGAAAATTACATTCCCCAAAGGCTTCCTACTGCAGGAAGTTACTCTGCTCCTTTCTGCACAGGTAATAAAGATTAAAATCAGGTTAGCTTCTGTTGTGCAAAAGTTCGTTAATCCATTATTTATATTCATATAAGATGGTGGGTTTTTTAAAGATCAAAATCATGAATGCTTGAACTTGTTGTAAATGTAAGCTTAACTTTTTTTTCTGTTGAATTAGTCTTCTCTCTGCTAGAAATGTTAAAATTGGTATTCTTAAAACAGCAGTTGAGTGGCTGCTTTAACTGAATGGATGTTCAGCTCTCAGATCACAGAAAGTTATAGTTCCTCGCTATTTTGTACACCTCAGGGCATACCAGGAGTTGAGTTTGCCTCATTTTAAGCACAGCACTGATGAACTGAAGTGTTCACATGGAAGGAGGTGGAGGAGGGGAGGTGGAGGAGGGAAGTCGGAGACCAGGTTACATGGGAGCAAAGGACACCGTTGGAGAGGCCCTAGGACTGTCTTCCCGTCTTTGAAGGGCTGTTTTGTAAAAGATGGCTCATTCTTAATTGCTTTTTGAGGCAGGCATAGGGCCAAAGAGTGAGAACTCTATAAAGTTAGATTTCATCTTTAAATATAAGAACTTTATTAGAGATGTCTGAAAAATAAAAAAAGCTTCCTTGACTTGAACCGAGCTCCCAGCCATCGCACATCTACAATAAATTCATGATTGAACCAGATACATAATTAAATATTTCACAATTAAAAAAAAACATGATAAGAGCTCAAAATGTCTTTTAAAAAGCAAACTCTCTTGTTACCTGTTAACTTTGCAGAACAGGACACTGTGGCTGATCATCTTAATCCCAGTTGGAGTTCTGAAACCTGTTGCCTGCCTGGTTGCCTTTGACTATGGGGTTGCACAGAGTCAGACACGACTGAAGTAACTTAGCAGCAGCACATAAGGTATAATTAATAGCAAAAACTCAATAATGCTTTATATTTGCATTCTCCCTCATTTTTAAATTTCCAAATGTTAACTCTTTCTCTTTCTCTATATGCATTTATGTATGTGTATTTCCAAATTATGAATTTATATATTCCAGAGATAATTTTATCTTTCAGGAGGACTCACATATCCTTTGTATTAATTCTGTTAACCCCAAAGAGCCATTTCCCAACATTCCTATCGTTGGTCAGTGGCGGTAGAGGATTTCCCCACAGTTCAAGAACAAAATTCTCTGTGAGAGTGAAACTCTTAAGTAAGCACATAGTACAGTTTTTGTGTAAGAAATTTGCTGAAAGAGGTAGTTTTTCCAAACAACCCATCAAAAAATGGGCTGAAGACTTAAATAGACATTTCTCCAAAGAAGATATTCAGATGGCCAACAGGCTTGATTGAAAAGATGCCTCACATTGCTAATTATTAGAGAAATGTAAATCAGAACTACAGTGAGGTATCACCTCACACCAGTCAGAATGGACATCACCAAAAAGTCTACAAATAATAAATGCTAGAGGAGGTGTGGAGAAAAGGGAACCCTCCTACACTATTGATGGGAATGTAAATTCTTGGAGCCACTATGGAGAACAGCATGGAGATTCCTTAAACTAAAAATAAAGTTGCAATATATCCAGCAGTCCCACTCTTAGGCATATATTCAGAAAAGACAAAAACTCTAATTCAAAAAGATATATGCATCCCAATGTTCATAGTAGCATAATTTACAATAGCTAAGACATGGAAGCAACCAAAGTGTCCATCAACAGATGAATGCATGAGTATATGGTATATGGTACAATGCAGTATTACTCAGCCATAAAAGAGAATGAAATAATGCCATTTGCAGCAACATGGGTGGACCTAAAGATTATCATACTGAGTGAAGTAAGTCAGATGGAGAAAGACAAATATCATATGATATCACTCATTGTGGAATCTAAAAAAATGATACAAATGAATTTATTTATAAAACAGCAACAGGCTCACAGATATAGAAAACAAATTTATGGTTACCAAAGGGGGAAGGGGAGAGGAAGGGATAAATTAGGAGTTTGGGATTAACAGATACACACTGCTATATATTAAATTGATAAATAATAAGGACTATATTTTATAATAATGTATAATAGAAAACAAGGACCTATAACTTATAATGGAGAAGGAAATGGCAACCCATTCCTCCAGTATTCTTTTTTTTTTCCCACTCCAGTATTCTTGCCTGGAGAATCCTATGGACTGTATCCTGCCAGGCTCCTCTGTCCATGGGGTCACAAGAGTCAGACATGACTTAGTGACTAAACCACCACCACCACCATACCTTATAATAACCTATAACTGAGTCACTTCGCTGTACACCTGAAACTAACACAACATTGTAAATCAAGTATACTTCAGGGACCTCCCTAGTAGTCCAGTGGTTAGGAATCTGCCTACCAATGCAGGGGACACAGGTTTGATCCCTGGTCCAGGAAGATCCCACATGCTGCAGGGCAGCTAAGCCCATGCGCCACAACTGCTGAGCCCAAACACCACAACTACTGAAGCCTGCATACCCTGGAGCCTGCACTCCGCAACAAAAGAAGCCACCACAGTGAGAATTCTATGCACCACAACAAAGAGTAGCCTTCTCTTGCCACAATTAGGGAAAAGTTCACATGCAGCAACAAAGACCCAGCACAACCAAAAGTAAATAAAGCTGAGAGAGTGAGGTCATTCATTATGTAAAAACTGTACTTCAATAAAAAAGGAGAGAGTTTTTCAATAAAAAGCAAGACGGGGAAATTCCCTGGTGGTCCACTGATCAGGACTCAGCACTTGCTCTGTTGGGGCCTGAGTTCAGTCTCTGGTTGGGGAACTAAGATCCTGTAAGTCAAGTGGCCTGACAGAAAAAAAAAAAAAAAACCAACTAGCAATTTTGGTTTTTTATTAAAAAAAAAAAAAAAGGCAAGAAGGGATGATATGGATGTGGTTTCACTCCTGAATTTAGCTAAAATAAGTTTGTTTTTTATCTTGCCCTGTCTCTTCTTAAGAAAGAAAATGCAACAAAGGAATGGTGATGAATGCAAGAGCCCTGGGCTCATCTCTTATGTCCTGAGGGACAGATAGAGGCAGGTTGCCAAGTGCTGGGCCTGGGGTGGACACAGCTGCCAGTCACAGGGCAAGAACTGCACTTTATAATACTTTTGGACTAACCAAGACTGGCCAAGGACTGGTTGGCACCATGCCATAACTAGATACCAGATTGCTTTTCAGCATCTAACCAGGAAGTTTTGTCACATGCTGTGTCCTCTCCCACACTGTGACTATTAAGTGCAGACAAACTTTCTGGTTCCGCCCTATCTTTAGCCACAGTATTAACTTGTGGGGCTAATGGAAGAATCACATTTTAATGTGCCAGATTTAGGACACACAGAGAAATTCCGAAGCTTGGTTAAATTTGGATTTCAGATAAATAATTTTTTAGTATTGCTGCTGCTACTGCTGCTAAGTCGCTTCTGTCGTGTCCGATTCTGTGAGACCCCAGAGACGGCAGCCCACCAGGCTCCCCTGTCCCTGGGATTCTCCAGGCAAGAACACTGGAGTGGCTTGCCATTTCCTTCTCCAATGCATGAAAGTGAAAAGTGAAAGTGAAGTCGCTCAGTCGTGTCTGACTCTTAGCGACCCCATGGACTGCAGCCTACCAGGCTCCTCTGTCCATGGGATTTTCCAGGCAAGAGTACTGGAGTGGGGTGCCATTGCCTTCTCCGTTTTTTTTTTTTTTTTTTTTTTTTAGTATTAGTATATCCCAAATGTGTTCTCTCTAGCAACCTACTGCATTTTTCCAATCAGTATTTAAGACTTTGAAAGGAAAAATGAATGAATGAATAAATGAATAGTCAGGAAGATCAATAGGACAGAAACAAATCACAGAGGTGTAATTAATGAAAATTTAACACTTAAAAAAATAGTTTGTCAATTTAAAATTTTGTTGCTGTTCTTCAATTGCTAAGTTGTGTCCAACTCTATGCAACCCCATGCACTGCAGCACACCAGCCTTCACTGTCTCCCCAAATTTGCTCAAATTCATGTCCATTAAGTCAGTGATGCTATCTAACCATCTCATCCTCTGCTGCTGCCTTCTCTTTTTGCTTTCAGTCTTCCTCAGCATCAGGATCTTTTCCAGTGAGTCGGCTTTTCACATCAGGTGGCCAAATTATTGGAGCATCAGCCTCAGCATCAGTCCTTTCAATGAATATTCAGGGTTGATTTCCTTTACGATTGACTAGTTTGATCTCCTTGCTGTCCAAGGAACTCAAGGGTCTTCTCTAACAGCACAGTTCAAAAGTGTCAATTCTTCAGTGCTCAGCCTTCTTTATGGTCCAACTCTCACATCCATACACGATTACTGGAAAAACTATAGTTTGGACTATATGGATCTATGTCGGCAAAGTGATATCTCTGCTTTTTAATATGCTGCCTAAGTTTGTCTTAGCTTTTCTTCCAAGGAGTGTCTTTTAATTTCATGGCTACAGTCACCATCTGCAGTGATTTTGAAGCCCAAGAAAATAAAATCTGTCACTGCTTCCACATTTTTCCCTTCTATTTGCCATGAAGTGATGGGACTGCTTGCCATGATCTTAGTTTTTTGAATGTTGAGTTTCAAGCCAGCTTTTTCACCTTTATCAAGAAGCTTTTAGTTCCGTTTCACTTTCTGTCATTAGTGATATCATCTGCATATCTGAGATTGTTGATATTTCTCCCGGCAATCTTGATTCCAGCTTGTGATTCATCCAGCCTCGCATTTCTCATGATGTACTCTGCATATAAGTTAAATAAGCAGGGTGACAATATACAACCTGTCATACTCCTTTCCCAGTTTTGAACCAGCCCATTTTTCCATGTCCAATTCTAACAGTTACTTTGTGACCTGCATACAGGTTTCTCAGCAGATGGGTGAGATAGTCTGATATTCCCATCTCTTTAAGAATTTTCCACAGTTTGTCATAATCCACACAGTCAAAGGCTTTAGTGTAGTCAATGAAGCAGAAGTAGATATTTTTCTGGAATTCCCTTGCTTTCTCTGTGATCTAGTGAATGTTGGCAATTTGACCTCTGATTCCTCTGCTTCTTCCAAACCTAGCTTGTACATTTGAAGTTCTCAGATCATGTACTGCTGAAGCCTAGCTTGAAGGATTTTGAGCATTACCTTGCTAGCATGTGAAATGAGCACAACTGTTCTACAGGAACAGTAGTTTGAACATTCTTTTGCATTTCCCTTCTTTGAGATTGGAATGTAAACTGACCTTTTCAAGTCATGTGGCCCTTGGGTGAGTTTTAAATATTTAAATTTAAAATATTTTCTAATGATTTTTCTTAATTTTAAAATTTTATTTATTTTCAATTGAAGGATAATTGCTTTATAGTATTGTGTTGGTTTCTGCCAAGCATCAACTTGAATCAGCCATGATATGTCCCTGTTCCCTCCCTCTTGAACCTCCCTCCCACCACTCTCCCCATCCCACCCCTCTAGGTAATTTTTTTTTATTTTCATAAAAATAACACATACAATCCCCCAAATTAAAATATAAAATAGAACTAAAAGGCATATGGTGAAAAATAGTAGCCTCCTACCCCACCCAACCCTAACTCCCTGCTTGATGCCCAGAGGTACCCAGTTAAACTCTTTCAGCTGTTTCTCCCAGTTTTAACCTTTCTAAATCTTATATTATAGTGTTCATTTGTTGAGTTGTCAATTTTAAACATTACCCGTTTATTTGTAATCATGGTATATGAAGACTGACTTCTTTTACTCTCTTCTACCTACATCCTCCTTCCCTTTTCTCCAGCTTCCCAGTACTGTACATTACAGATACTGATTAATTAGTAATCTGTGTTAACATTATTATAGCTCTGTAAATTGTTTTGTGTTGCCTTTATCTTCTTTTACAGTTTATGTGTTGTGGAGTTATCCGTAGGTAGCAGTTGCCTCAGACTTTTTTATTGACTCAGTTTTTGGTAAGTTCAGTTCAGTTCAGTTGCTCAGTCGTGTCCGACTCTTTGCAACCCCATGAATCACCGCATGCCAGGCCTCCCTGTCCATCACCAACTCCCGGAGTTCACCCAGACTCACATCCATCGAGTCAGTGATGCCATCCAGCCATCTCATCCTCTGTCATCCCCTTCTCCTCCTGCCCCCAATCCCTCCCAGCATCAGAGTCTTTTCCAATAAGTCAACTCTTCGCATCAGGTGGCCAAAGTACTGGAGTTTCAGCTTTAGCATCATTCCCTCCAAAGAAATCCCAGGGCTGATCTCCTTCAGAATGGACTGGTTGGATCTCCTTGCAGTCCAAGGGACTCTCAAGAGTCTTCTCCAACACCACAGTTCAAAAACATCAATTCTTCGGCGCTCAGCCTTCTTCACAGTCCAACTCTCACATCCATACATGACCACAGGGAAAACCATAGCCTTGACTAGACGGAACTTTGTTGGCAAAGTAATGTCTCTGCTTTTGAATATGCTATCTAGGTTGGTCATAACTTTCCTTCCAAGGAGTAAGCGTCTTTTAATTTCATGACTGCAATCACCATAAACTTATTGCTAATTCTTGGAACCATCTAATAGCCCCTGAACATAATTTCCCACCTATTCATACCTATTAGGTAATCCATCTGGCCCATCTGGCACCAGATATCCTTCACCATCATCCTGAGAATGCCTCTGCCCTCTCCTGAGTATGTCTTGCTCATTCTTGCATAGTTCTCTTATTTATGTGAGAGAGTATAAAGTATTTCATTCTTCTGTTATTTGGGTGGAGAGCTTCCTAAGAAAAGGAGCATGAGAGGCAAATTTTTTGTGATTTTCCATGTTTTCAAGTATTTTTTGTTCTACCATTTCTCTTGATGGTTTGAGTTTAGATTTCTAAGCTAAAATAATTCTCATTCAGAATTCTGAGTCTGTGACTCCATTATCCTCCAGCTTCCAGTGTTGCTACTGAGAGGTCTGGTGTTGTTCTCATCCCTGATCCTTTCAACTGACCTGTATTTCCTTTCTGAGTTCTTTTGGAGCCTTTTCTTTATCCCTGGTGTTTTGACATTTCATGAAAGTGAGTCTTGAAATAGAAATCTTATTTTCTCTCCCTGAATATTTCATAGCATTTGTAAAGCTTTCTTCTTCTCTCTAAACATATGCATTCTTCCTCCCTCTCCTACACCTACCTTTCATGTCTAAGGCTTTCATTAAATGTCTGGGGATCTTGGCTCTCTGATCATATTTAGGAGCTATGTGCTGAACAGATGATTGGATGGTCAGCATGCATGGGTGGATTGTCTGTCAGTGGACGTCCCTGTAGAGGGTGGCTGGTCATGAGCTGGCTCTTCTTCTGGGGGTCTGTATCCGTATCATGTATGTATCTGTAGGTCTTTCCCTTGAGTGTGCTCAGTTTCTTCAGAAAAGAGTTTGTGAGTCTTCAGTCTAGAGGATGCCTGCTTATCAAGCTTCTTAGAAACAGAATGAGAAAAAGGGTCTGGCAGTTTACCTCTTAGTTTCAGAGTTTCCATTTACTCTCCATATTTTCAGTTTTGTACTCCATACTCACCTTCTACAGTGCCTGAGGAGCTGACCCAAGTTCCCCAGTGGGCACTTCATGTTTCCTACAGGAAGAAGCGAGATGTGACCCCACTACCCAGTGGGATTTGTGCTTTCATGCAGTCTCCACCAGTCCCTGCTGTGTGCAGCTCTGCCTTCCCTGTCCCAGCAACCTGCCCACGTCTTATCCGGAAGCTCTCTGTAGGCGCGAGGCCTTCAGCCTCCTGTGCTGCCATGTGGCTCACCACTGCTTCCTGCCTTTCAAAAATGTGCTGAGGTGGCTCAGTCTGCTGCCATGTCTTCCCCTGTTTGCATAGACTTGTCAATGTGTAACTCTTTTTATTCCCTTATGGTTGTTTGTAGTAGGGCTTTGGGAGGGAGCAGACAGATTCTTGAGAGGTTCTTCTGTCACATTTGGTTCGAAGTTCTTTAGAGTCTCTTTTCACTTTGAAGTACTTGGGGGGAAAAATTTCCAGGCCATGTTCTGAAATAATTTCTGCTGTCAGTCAACACAGTTACCTTTTTAAAAATTGGAGTATAGTTGCTTTACATTGCTGAGTCTGTTTCTGCTGTACAGCAAAGTGAATTAGCCATCAGTTCAGTTCAGTTGCTCAGTCATGTCCGACTCTTTGCAACTGCATGAATTGCAGCACGCCAGGCCTCCCTGTCCTACACCAACTCCCGGAGTTCACCCAGACTCACATCCATCGAGTCAGTGATGCCATCCAGCCATCTCATCCTCTGTCGTCCCCTTCTCCTCCTGCCCCCAATCCCTCCCAGCATCAGAGTCTTTTCCAATGAGTCAACTCTTCGCATCAGGTGACCAAAGTACTGGAGTTTCAGCTTTAGCATCATTCCTTCCAAAGAAATCCCAGGGCTGATCTCCTTCAGAATGGACTGGTTGGATCTCCTTGCAGTCCAAGGGACTCTCAAGAGTCTTCTCCAACACCACAGTTCAAAAGCATCAATTCTTTGGCGCTCAGCCTTCTTCATAGTCCAACTCTCACATCCATACATGACCACAGGAAAAACCATAGCCTTGACTAGACGGAACTTTGTTGGCAAAGTAATGTCTCTGCTTTTGAATATGCTATCTAGGTTGGTCATAACTTTCCTTCCAAGGAGTAAGCATCTTTTAATTTCATGGCTGCAGTCACCATCTGCAGTGATTTTGGAGCCCAAAAAAAGAAAGTCTGACACTGTTTCCACTGTTTCTCCATCTATTTCCCATGAAGTGGTGGGACCGGATGCCATGATCTTCGTTTTCTGAATGTTGAGCTTTAAGTCAACTTTTCACTCTCCACTTTCACTTTCATCAAGAGGCTTTTGAGTTCCTCTTCACTTTCTGCCATACGGGTGGTGTCATCTGCATATCTGAGGTTATTGATATTTCTCCTGGAAATCTTGATTCCAGTTTGAGTTTCTTCCAGTCCAGCATTTCTCATGATGTACTCTGCATATAAGTTAAATAAGCAGGGTGACAATATATAGCCTTGACGTACTCCTTTTCCTATTTGGAACCAGTCTGTTGTTCCATGTCCAGTTCTAACTGTTGCTTCCTGACCTGCACACAGATTTCTCAAGAGGCAGGTCAGGTGGTCTGGTATTCCCATCTCTTGAAGAATTTTCCACAGTTTATTGTGATCCACACAGTCAAAGGCTTTGGCATAGTCAATAAAGCAGAAATAGATGTTTTTCTGGAACTCTCTTGCTTTTTCGATGATCCAGCAGATGTTGGCAATTTGATCTCTGGTTCCTCTGCTTTTTCTAAAACCAGCTTGAACATCAGGAAGTTCACAGTTCACGTATTGCTGAAGCCTGGCTTGGAGAATTTTGAGCATTACTTTACTAGCATGTGAGATGAGTGCAATTGTGCGGTAGTTTGAGCATTCCTTGCCATTGCCTTGTGGCCACTGCTGAGTTTTCCAAATTTGCTGGCATATTGAGTGCAGCACTTTCACAGCATCATCTTTCAGGATTTGAAATAGCTCAACTGGAATTCCATCACCTCCACTAGCTTTGTTCATAGTGATGCTTTCTAAGGCCCACTTGACTTCACATTCCAGGATGTCTGGCTCTAGACGAGTGATCATACCATCGTGACTATCTGGGTCGTGAAGATCTTTTTTGTACAGTTCTTCTGTGTGTTCTTGCCACCTCTTCTGCTTCTGTTAGGTCCATACCATTTTTGTCCTTTATCGAGCCCATCTTTGCATGAAATGTTCCTTTGGTATCTCTAATTTTCTTGAAGAGATCGCTAGTCTTTCCCGTTCTGTTGTTTTCCTCTATTTCTTTGCATTGATCGCTGTGGAAGGCTTTCTTATCTCTTCTTGCTATTCTTTGGAACTCTGCATTCAGATGCTTATATCTTTCCTTTTCTCCTTTGCTTTTCACTTCTCTTCTTTTCACAGCTATTTGTAAGCCCTCCCCAGACAGCCATTTTGCTTTTTTGCATTTCTTTTCCAGTATGAATTAGCCATACATATACATATATCCCTTTTTTGGATTTCCTTCCCATTTAGGTCACCACAGAGCACCAAGTTCCTGCACTATACCAAAAATACTGTATATAGTAGTATATATATGTCAATCCCAATCTCCCAATTCATCTGACCCCCTTCCCCAGCATAGTCATTCTTTATTTTGTTTTGAGCTAGGTGTTTTCTTTGTGGGAAATGGAGCAAAGTTCAAATACACACATTGTTTAATCATGTTAGTAAGACATTTTTGACCTTTTGAACAAGATCCAAATGTTCTTCTCTGCTTTTGTCTAGGAATGGGGACAGAAAAGCATGAGAGGCAGTTTGAAACATGGCCTTGGCACCAATGCTTTCCAGACTTGCTCTGTCTTTTGGGCTTGAATAAAACCAGGGAGAATGCTGAAATACCATCTTCTTTGAATTAATCATGAGCCCCACCTCTCCTGCTATCTTGTGTTTATACATTACTGCTATTGTGTTATATCTGCTGGCAGATCTCCTTTCATGGCCATACAAAACCCTCTTCATTTAAAGCTGCAGGCATGGCTCTTCAATTAAGAGGGCATTTTAGCAATAATTCTTCATTCCTCTTATTGAAGGGCTCAAAGTCTTAGGAAAGGATCACTGCTGTTTCAGTGTGCTCTGCTGTGCCAGCTGACATCTTAAAGTCCAGACAAGGAGAGAGAGCAGGGTCAGGAGGGTGTTACAGGGAAGGATGACTCTGTGGACGGGGCAAAGGTTAGCAGGACAAGAGTAGATCAGGATGGAAAGGCTTTTGAAGTCCACAGTAAGGACTTTGCACTGTCCTGCAGGCAGTGGGAGCCACCCAAGGAATCTTGAGCAGGAGAGTGACATGAGATAAACTGAGCTTTAAGATAACTAAGCTTATGGGACTTCCCTAGTGGTCCAGTGGTTGAGAATCCACCTTCTAATTCAGGGGATGCCAGTTCAATCCCTGGTCAGGGAACTAAGATGATACACACCAAGGGGCAACTAAGCCTGCATGTCATGACCAGAGAGAAGCATGCACCCCACAACTATAGAAGCCCATGTGCTTCAGGGAAAGATCCCACATGCTACAACGAAGATCCCAGTGCTAAGATCGGGCCCAGCCAAATAAATAAATAAACACCTTTTAAAAAGAAAAGAAGTTTAAGCGTATAGCTGTGAGTGGGAGGGTTTGGAGCAGGGAGAGGTTGGAGTCTAGGTGGCTAGTTAGACAAAGGGTCTCTTAATCCTGGCTGCATAGATGACTGGAAGAGCTTTTTAAAAATGTGTACCCTAGCCTCTACCCTGCCAGATTTTGTTTCAGGTAGTGTAGAGAGGGGACTAAGAATCTGTGTTCTCAGTACATTCATCAGGTGCAGCACTGAGCTGGAAGGCTACTGAAACAAGCCAATAAGGGCCCTGGACCTCAAATATGGGGCTGTGACTCTGGGAGGCGAAGGAGGACACAGATTGAAGGGAGGCTGCCCTTAGGGTGGGAAGTAGGGGGAGAGCAAAGGGGAGAGATGGAGTCCCACCTGACCTCTGACTGTTTAAGGCCTGAAGGGAGGGAGGCATGAGGAATACCATCAAGTTGGGCCTCAAGAGCCAAATGGAGGCTGGGCCCCTCCTGCAGGAGAAACTAGAAGAAGATCACAATTAGGAGAAGATGACAATGGGGAACGTTCATGATGCTAAAGAGGCCTGGGACTTGGGGGAAGATGACTACGAGCATCTGGCTCCTACTGTAGTCGTGGAATATGTGAAGCTGGGAAAAGGAGACTACGGTTCAGATCCTTCTGTTCGCACATGTGCATGGACACATGCATGGCTACACATGAACACGGAAGTAGACACACAGTCGTTCTCTGCAGGAGGCAGAAAGGGTGGTTCAGAGACTGGGCTCTGGAATCCAGCAGCCCTGTCCCTGAGACTGGGAGCCTCAGCCTCCTCACCAATAGAAAGCCAACGCCACTAGCAGTTAACTCAATATGGTTGTTGTGATGACTTGATGAGACGCTGCATGCCAAGGCTGGGCACAGAGCCTGGCACGCAGGGAGCACTCCATAATGGTAGCTCTGAGTAATACTAAAAAAATGTGATCTGACTTCTGAAGCCAGGGAGCCATAAAATATTTCATTCAGTGTATCTCACTTCTAAAGCCGGAGAGCCATAAAGTATTTCATTCAGTGTTAGGAGACAAGTCCACAGGAAGGCATGAAACCTCTCGTTTCGTGCTACCCACTCTGGGTGGCTTTCTCTGGGTGTGTGTTTGGTGAGTCCTTTGCCTTTTATTTCTAGGACTTCTGGAGAAATGACAGTCCCTTGCTACTGTGTTTAATTGGAGAGGATCTCAGAGACCCGAGATTATAATTATGACGCCCTAAATGCCGAGCTCTCCAAAAGTCTGCCATTGCCCTTGCTGTCACCCTGAACAGTTCTGAAAATTCAAACCCTGCAGCCCCCAGAGCATGCCCTGGGTTTCTCAGCCACGCCTCACCTGGGAAATCTGAGTGATGATGACGTGCAGGCAGCAGGAAGACACGCAGTAAACCCAGGAGCCTGTGATGAGCTCAGAAGAGGTGAGTTGATGATCTGCTATTTATAGCCCCACTAAGAGGCTCTGGCCGCCAGCTCCATGTGAGGCTGGGTGGAAATGATGTCTTCACAGAGCTGAGAGCACAGAATGAAATTGGTGATTCATGGGCAGCAGTCACTTGAAATACAAATGCTCCCATGTCCCAGCCTCGCCAGCCTTTCAGATGCCCACTTTGGAAGCATGTAGAACAGAGTTGCTAGTCTACTGCTTCCACTCTGCATGCCTTTGGGCAGGGTGTGCGGACAAGCAGGTTCTGCCTCAACAAGGGGCCTGAAAAGGGCAGCAGGGCTCCTCAGAGTACTGGAAGAGCCTGAGCCCCACCTCCCAGGGCCTCAGCCAGAGCCAGGTCAGGGCTGAGTAAGAGGCAAGCCCTGGGCTACCAGGAGGCCTGCGGGTCAGAGAGGAAGGACCGTTCCTGCTCCTGCCCAGTCTCCAGGGGCAACACTGGCCACAGAGCAGCTTCCTGGTGATGCTTGTTCTGCTGAACATGCAAATATGGACTTTGAGGAAATCCTGATAGCTTTTTTTCTCCTCCCAATTCCATAGCCCAGTACCTGTTACCTGAAATAGCTGTTGTTTATTTTCCTTGGTAATATTTTGGCTTACAGGTCAAAGTCTACTTGGAGGCCCCAACTCAACTCACAGTCTGTGAGGAATGTGCTGGGGGTGGGGGGGTCTCTTAACTTCCTGCAACCAAGACTGGATTGAAAGGGTCAAACCAAGATAATGAGAACACAAACCAATCAAGCTCTGGAGCCAGACTGTCTGGGCTCCAATTCTGTCTGTACACGTGCCAGCTTCGCGACCACCATCACATTCCTCCCTTAGACTCAGTTTCCTTCCTGGTAAAGTGGAGATAATAACAGAACCTACCTCACTGGGTTTGGGGAAGATGCAAAGAAGAAAGATATGCAAAGTAGTCAGCACATTGCCAGGCACTCGGAAGGGCTCAGTAAGTGGGAGCTGCCGCTTGTTCTTGCTGCATCATCTGGGCCCCTACACTGACACCATCCTCTGCCCACAGCCTTTGGCACCAAGATTCCTCATGGAGGTGGTGTCCTGAGCCTCAAGAGACTCTGTCCATCACAAGCGTCCCCTGCATCAGGCTGCCCTGCATGATGGAGCTCACCCCTAGGCAGCTTGGCTTTGTATGGCCTGCCCCTGCCCTTCCCAAGGAATCAATTGTCTGTCTTTGGTTTGGGCCATGCCTAGGCATGACCACTCTACTGTTTCTCTCCTCTGGACCTAGGGTGTCCCTTGGGGGATTAACTATCACACCCCAGTGAAGGACTTCACCTGAGGGCCCCAGGTATTAACTCGAGGTCGTAGCTAGCAGTTTGCCTACCAAGGGAGGGCCTGGGCAGTGGGCAGATTGGGCCCACCTCACCTATCAGTTGGACACACAGCGCAATCTGCTGAGTCATGAAGGCCCATGAGGCCTTGGCCGTACATTCTCTCATCTCTAGCTGTCGGCCAAAACATAATTGTGGTTGTCACTTTGGCAGCAAGATGCTGTGATATGTCCTAATACAACTGCCTCTGCTCCACAGCAGTGAGCTCTGGGGAGGTGGGAGGAATCTGCAGCTGCTCACGTCGAGAGAGCCATTCTAGAGAGTGGTCTGTGTGATGTTCAGCCAGGTGCAGCCTCAAGGGTGGTGTGAGTACCAGGGTAAGGCCCCGCATTAGAACAGGCATTGGCACGCCTGCATCTGCATCTGTATAGTGTAATTCTGATGACATCAGTTAATAAGAGAGAAGCTGTCATTGAAATGAGGCATTTGGGGCAGCTACAAAGTTTGGAAAACAGCCTTTAGACTTATGCATAAATTGGACTCCAGTGTGCCTGGGCTGAATGTGGTGTCGGGAGATAGTGGCAGAGGTATACCTGGGTCCAGATTGCACATCTAGGGACTTGAAGGCCAGGCCATGGAGCTTGGACTTGATCCTGCAGGCAATGGAGAGCCACTGAGGGCTGAAGGGAGAGAGCGATGTAGTCACACGACATTGGGTATCTGGGCTCAAACATCCCAAGTAATGGCGCTAGGAGTGAAACTCTCCCTCCCTGTGGCAGTGGAGAGTGTTCTGGAGCGCCTGGAGCAGCAGCCCCAGGATTCAGAGGTGACCATGACGCTGTGCTTAGTAGGTAGTGTGGGAAGGGTCAGCTCTGGTCAGGCCAGCTGTGAGTGCACAGCAAGTGAGAGGAGGACTAGGCTCCTGCCTGCCTTCTTCCTCAGTTTTCCTAGGCCAGAGTTTAGTAGCAAAGCACCTGTGTGCAGATGTGCCAAATGCAAGGGATGGCACACACTCATGCCCAGGTCAGGGGCTTAGAGATGGTCCCACTGCCTGTGGGTATTGCCTCCTTCACCACACACACACGAAGAAAACAGCAGAGACAAACATCCAAGCCTGGAGAAATTCCTGGAAGGAAGGCTCTATCCTCATGAACTTAAATGCCAGTTTATAGGTTGGTTAATGAAGACAAAAGAATGTTAAGCCATTACTAGCGGATAAGCCTCCCTTGAGCATGGAAGCCAGAGTATATCTGGACCATCATGTAAGTCAGGAGGAACACAGGATTCAAAGGACAAAAATTGTATGTACCCTGCTCAGAAGCACATTGTTGTGCAAGCAGTGGTTTGGCAGTGATTCTTGCCTTCCAGTGGCCAGCCAGGGAGGGCGGGATGCCTCTCAGTTGTCAGGGGAGGAAGGGGAGGAAGAAGGAATGTTCCCATTCTGGCATGATCTTCCATCAGTGTTCCTTGCGTCGGGCTGCCAAGAGAGCAAGAGGGAGGGTTCGCGACAAGTATTGAACAACAAGGAAGGTCCCTCTCCTGGATAGCCCTAACACAGAATGTGTGTGAAGGGAGGGTGCCTGGAGCCCTTGGACCTGTGGGTGTAGCCTGAACCTTATCCTCTTCCCTGAAGACAGGCAGTACATCATAACCACCACTGGCTGCCCAGGGCTGGCTTGGAGCAATATGCCAAGATGTAGTTTTTCTTATTTGATTTGCTTTTCCCTTTAAATTTTGAAGTATCGGATTTTTTATTCTTGGCTGTGCCGAGTTGTGGCATGCAGACTCTTGTTTTTTTTCATATCTGTGGCTTGTGGGATCTAGGTCCTCCACCAGGGATCAAACCTGGGGCCTCTGCATTGGAAGCACAGAGGCTTAGCCACTGGACCACCGGGGAAGTCCCAACAAGTATCCAATTTTTAAATTTAAAAACATAACATACAATCAGGAAAGTCCAAACAACCATATGTAAGCTTAACAAATAACTATAAACTTAATGTTATTTTTTTTAATAGGGAAAAGTTTAAAAAAAGAAAACAGATGACCCTTAAACCTTTGCCTGGCCAAGGCAGCATCCACTGAAATTCTTATAACAGTTTAAAAATTAAAACAGTTCAAAAAAATATAAAATGAAAAGTTAAGTGCCTCTACCCTGCATTTTCCCCACAGGTGAACTCTAACAGTTTCTTGTGTATCCTAAATTTTTTTCTCTAATCATTAATAGTTCTAAAGTGAGTATGTGATCATACAAACTTTGTCTGTATTTAATGATAAATTTTAAAAGAGTATATAATCATGTCTGTCCCATGATATAAAATTAACATGTCAAAGATTTAGTTTAACTCATTAATTAATGAGAGAACCACTAAAACATTATAATCAATTCAAAGGAGAACTCACAGTATCACATATGATAGTCAGATAAGGAATGCTGAAATCACTTCAGAAATGGATGCAAAATTGGCCAATATACACAAGGCAATAGTCAGTTGTCTTCCACTAGACACAATTTGTATTACTGTGAACAGGAATTATTTGCATTACTGTCAAGGTTTTACAACTTTACTTCCATCTTTAGAGCTGAGAAATGTCTAGTCAAAGACAACAAAAAGCAGAAAGAACCTAGGTGGGTAAGTTATTCAGGACACCCACTAAATTCAACATCTTTCACAGTTTTCTCTACACTTGTAATTGGCTCCCTCTCTACATCCCTCCTTGGAATTCCCCTGCCAACAATCCCTATTGCCCTGTTTGTACCAGCTGACGTGTTGTTGTATGTGTTCCAGATGATGGGTCAGGGCAGAAAACTTAGCCTGAGAGGACCAACAAGCACCCAGGCTGGGCCAGCCAAGTGCTCCCACAGCCCTGACACTGCTTCTTTGGGGTGGGCCCTGGAGTTGTGAGTCAGGCTGACTCAGAACCGGTGATCATGTTGGGTCTTGTAAAAGATGGTTAAGGGTTTTGTGAAAAAGGGAAGAGATTAGAAATGCAGGGAGAAAGGGCCTGTAGTCCAGCACTAAAGATGGAATGGTTGTCTAACGAGCTTCCAGTTCCTGAGATGACTCTGTGCATTTGGATTCTGTGAGAGTCCTCTTTATGCTGGAGTCAGCTTGGGTGGGTGTCTGTTCCAATAATTCCTTACCCAAGGGAATAGCTGACATGCAAGATATATGATGACCTAAGGGGCTGGGGTGGTGTCTGAGGCAGTTTCTCACAGAGCCTAGGGTCTGTGTTGGCACCACAGGGCATTACATCAGCAGAGTGGGTCTATGACATGGTGGAAAAGAACAAATACCTGCCTCACAGTAGAAAAGAACAAATACCCTTGGGCAATCACCTCATTTCCTATGGACAGGTTTTCTTATCTTAAAAGTGGGAGGCCATGCTTCTTTCTGGCCTTTTCCCATGGAGGTCCAGTGGCAGACATGAGTGTGAGTGTACTGCCAGGCCAGTCATGTGGTAGGAAGTGAGCCACAATGCTCCCAGGACAGGAGGAGTCACCCTCTCTGTGCAGAGTGCTTTGGGAGGAGTGCTGTGGGCAGATTTGTGCTGTAGAACTGTCTCTCTGGCTGCCATGCAGAGTGGCTGGAGGGAAACAGACTAGAGGATAAATACCTGTTTGGCAGTGGCTCCAGGCACTGAGCAGAAGCGATGACCTGAACTGAGGAGACAAGTGGAGGGAACCGATTCAAGAAATGTTTTGGCCAGGATTTAACCTGAGAAATGAGACAATGATGACTGACATGTTTTCAGCAAAGATAACTACGTGGTTAGGGTGTCGCCATCTCAGAAGAAAGAAACCACAGGAGGAGAAGCAGGTTTGGGGGAGAGGGGGATGCTGGATATTGGTGAGTTCAGTTTGAGATGTGGTGAGTATGAAGGACCCATGTGCATGTGGGTAGGGGCATCCAAAGGCAGATGGACACACAGAGGTCTGGAACCTAAGGAGCAGGTCGGACCATGAAGCTGGAGGGAATGTGGACACAAACAGATTTATATGAGTGTGGCTGGGGAGGAGAGAGCAGGGGAAGGAGTGGAGAGGCATCATGCCTTCAGCCTTAAAATTTGCACTTGTTGAGAATACAGGTTGGGAAGTGGCTGAGGGCAAGGAGAGGATATTTGGAACATCGGTTAGGGGAAATAGCAGAGAATCTGACCCAAGCCAAGCAGTACAGGGGCCCTGGTGGCTTTGAAGGTCATAAATCTGCATTGATGTTGACCTATCCTCCTTGGGGTTTTCTCCAGGAAATGGAAACCAGGAAGGTAGGTTGGGTCGGCCCATAGTGCCTGGGCTGCAGTCTTGCAAGACAGTTGTGGACGAAGGTTTACTTCCTTCTGAGTGTGTAGCCAAGAGAGCTAACTGTTCACAAAAAAAAACAAAACAAAACAAAACAAAAAAAACAAACCCAGTATATCCCTTGTCCTTCCATAGAACAGAGCTGAAGCTACAAAGGGGCTTCCCAGCAAGGGTTGCATTTCCCAGCATACACTGCTCCCCTCACATCTGCTACATCTGAGAGGAGTCAAGTGACACATTCTTGCCAGTGGGATGTTGATCAGGGATGACATCTGTGATTGGTTGTTGATCAGTGTATTTTCCAGCCCCAGATAGTTAAGAAGCAGATGTGCCTTCTCTTCCCTTCTTTTCTCCTTTTAGTTTGAGGTTCCCTTGGAAATCACATGTTGGAGACAGCAGAGCCACAAGGTGGAAGGATCTTGGTCCCTGAATCATCACTTGGAGGACAGACACCACCAATTAAAAACACTTATGTGAGCTGAACAAGAAATCAGTGATATTGTCTGAGCCAATATACATTTTGGAATTTGTTTGTTGTAGCATCTAAGCATTACCTTAACTAATATAGGGTTTAAGAAATTTGTTGGTTGTTCAGATGATTCTCCAAACCAGGCTGGAGAATCAACTGAAGCCCCTTGAGATAGAAGGCCTTTGTTAAAGTGCCAAAGCAGGAGTGGAGAGCAGACTGGAAAAATCTAGAAAGCTGGAGATGAAGGCCTCTGGTAGAGGAAGCTAAGATTTTAGAGAGAAGGTACCCCACAATGTGGCAAGAGCCAATGGGAGAAGGTGAGGAGTCTTAAGCAGGTCTGGGAACTGTGATGCTGCGGGTCAGGAATCATGTTGGGTGCTTAGTCCACTTGGGAACTGTGGTCTCTAATGAAGCAGGACACGGGGTGGTGAGGGAGTGTCAGAGGGCTGACCATTGTCTTGCAACCAGGGCAATGGGAAGAAGTGTTTTGGTTAAAAACTAGGCTAACAGGGCTGCCATCACTCTGCCCTGTCAACTGCCATGGCTGAGTGGATCTGAGAAGGGTGTCTCATCACTGGTGAGGATTTGTTCAGTAGGTCACAGAGATGCACTCCTGAAAGCTGGTCCATGAAAGAAACACCTGTAGATTCTGAGGCAGGCTGGCTCCATCCAGAAACAGCCAGACCCACAGCAAGAGTGCTTTCTTCAGTCAGTAGAGCAGCTTGGCACTCCCCACATTGCTTATTTACACATATTTTTGAGCCTCATGGACATCCCATATAAAGACAGTGTCTCTCTGTGCCAGGTAAGGTCACCAAAGTGTTAAATAAGTGAGAGCTCTCAGGAGGGGGTTGAGCCAGGGTCTCCTCATCCTTGGCCAGTGCTTCTCATTATAAAATTTCTTTCACAGACATTTTTAGACATTAACTACCCATCATCTTGGGAAGATTTAGGCCTCAACATGCCACCAGCAGCAGGAATGACAGGGATGGCCTCCCAAGGCACTTTCAGTTAGCAATTCTTAAAAGAGTCTCTGAATGAGTGATTCCAAAATAAAACTAGGAATAGGAATGACAGAAAACTCAAGATAATAGCTGTGAAAATAAGAGAAGTTTATATCCCTTCAAAAAACATCAGAGATAAATTTAAGGGTTGCCAAGGTCCTCCATAGTTTCAGAGGGTCAAGACTCCTTCTGTTTTGGTGCTCTCCCCTATTGTTGTGTAAACAAATTATCTCAAAACTCAGTGGCTTAAAACAACAATAAGCATTTATTATCTCACAGTTTCTGTGTCAGTAATTCAGGAGTGACTTTTCTGGGTGGTTCCAGCTTAAGCTTTCTCATAAGGTTGTAGTCTAAGGGAGCTGTGATCCCTTGAAGGCTTGACTGGCACCTCAGCATTGCCGGCAAATTGGTTCTGGCTGTTGGCAGGAAGCCTCAGTTCCTCACCACCTATAATCCTCCATAGGGCTGCTTGAGTGTGCTTACAACAGAGCAGCTGGCTTCCGCTAGCCTAGAGCAAGTGATCCAAAAGAGAATAAGGCAGAAGCTGCAATGTCTTTTATGAAGGAATCTCAGAAGTCACGCTGCCATTTTTGCAATACCCTAGTGGGTACATGTCAGTCCTGTTGAATATGGGAAAGAATGAAACAAGGACATATGAGAAGCTGAGAATCACTGGAGGCCATCTCAGAAGATGGGCTACCATATCTGCCATCTTCACAGAACGGTTTTATCCTCATGTTCTAATGTGGCTGCTCTAACTCCAGCTATCACATCACAAAAGGTGATTTGTGGCTAGTATGAAGAAAGTAAGGTATGCCTTTCCCTTTAAAGATACTTTAGAAGTTGGATATACCACCCTACTTATATCTCATTGACCAAAACTTAGTCATGTAGCTGGAAAAGAGGCTGGGAAATGTAGTATTTATTTTGGATGCCAGTGTGCTCAACTAAACCAGATATCAGGGAACACAGGGCAGTCTATCAGCAATGTTCCTGTGTATAATTCAAAGGATGGAGTGGGAAGGGGAACATATAGAACATCACTATCTTAGGTTACTGTCCTGGCTAAGGACTTCTGACCCATCTTGTCTGGGAATCGTGTGTGTGTGTGTGGTGCAGGGATAGGGGAGGAGTGCATATAAGTGCTTTACCCTGCAATTAGAGAATCTCAGTGTCCAGAGGAAATAGTCCTTAGAATAACTCAGGAGACAAATGAGCATTAAAAACAGACCAAGTCCTAGAAACCCAGCCAAGAGTGGTCCCAAGAATTAGGATGATCCAGAAAATGAGGAGATCATCACAGGAGACACTGTGAGAGCAACCTTACTCTGCACCCAGACCTGCAGGTTTAAATAAATTCTAGGCAGCCCAATTTATGATCCAAATGCAGAAGCACAGATGGGCAACTCTACCAGCTGTGTTTTTAAAAGATCATATGATTCCTGATCAATGAACCGAAGAGACCAAATGCAAATGTGTTTAGCGCTGAGCTGCAGATTTGCCCAGAGACCTCTTAGAGACCAGAGCCAGGGCTTGAGCAGCCAGCTGGGTGCTGACTCAAGTTGGGGGTAAGCCCAGCATTGGAGCCTGGCTAAGCAGAAGATGAGCCGTCAGCCAGCCAGAGAATTCTAAGGCTTGAGAAGCCCACAAAAAGCTGCCCTGGCAGAAGGAGGGCAAGGCTCTGACTCGGCCAAGTGACCAGAAACAGAGGGCACTGGCATTCTAGAGGAATGCAAAGTCTGGAGCAAGAAGCCTAGAGCTGGGACATCCAAGGGGGCAGCTAGTACTGCCAAGGCTGTGGCCAAGGCTGACTCTTTCCTCACTGCCAAGGCCTGCCTGGACCTTGGATCTTTATCTTGAGGGTGGAAGAGATGGATCAGGGATTTTGTTTCATGGAGGGTGGCTGTGGTCTTCGACCTGCCTGGTGAGTTTCAACTGCCCTGCCTATTTCCCAAGCTGGATACTGTCCTGGGTCCAGAGTCCACTTCCAGATGGAGTGTCAGGACACCCTGAGTAGACAGCATGCTCACTTCCCCTGGGTCACAGCCCATGCTCCTTATTGTACATGGACTGTCCATCATCACCACACTGCTACTGCATAAGGGTCTACCTCCACAGCTCCAGCCTTCCCCACTCTGCCTTGGTCTGAGTACGAAGTTCACTGAGAACTTGGGGGACCTCTACAGGCTGCTGGTCTGAGGACCTTTTCAAGAAAGTCATCTTTAGGTGTGACTGACTGATATCCAGTTCCAAACTTAGGTTGGGGTAGAGAGCTGTCAGAGGCTAAGGGTAACTGGTAGTGGGTGGTGAAGAAGGGTAAAGCATCCCCAAATGGCCTGGAATTGGCTTGGGAAATCTAGGACTGTGCTTCATGGCTCTATTGTACCAATGCTTGCTGAGTTCCTGTTCAATGAGGCAGACACTAGGCTACCCACTAGGGACCCAGAGCAGAGGAAGGCTCACATGACATCACACCAGACCATAAATAAAGCAAAACAGCAGAGGGTGCAATATGCAGTGATAGGCTAAACACAAGACATGGAAACAAAGGAGGAGGGGAGTGTGCTAGTGGAGTGGTAATGGAACGCTTCACTTCACAGAAGAGGTGATACCTTCCTAAAAGAGCAGGAGTTCCTCAGCCTCCGTGGGGCCAGGTGAGAACAGGCCTCCTGGCAAAGGGAAGAGCGGGCCCCAGAGCTCTTAGCTGAGACGACCAGAGGTAGAGGAAGAGATTTTCCTAGCCTAATGTGTTCATTAGACTCTGAAGGGTCTGGGCCCTTTTGGGTTCAGTGGCCTTGATCTCTTTTCATTAAGCACCTCGGAGGTGTCAGAGAAGGGAGAAAGTGCTCTCTCTCTGCTTATTGGGTTTTCTTTGAACTTTGAATCTTTGGTACCTGGTCATAAAAGTGGGAGAACTATAATTATGAAGAGGAGAAGGGAGGGTTCTTTGATCTTGAAGAACCAGCCCAAGGCCCAGTTCATTATGTGTAGGTCCTTCAGTGCCCCTGGATGGCCCCTTAGGCACGACTGTCCCCAGCAGCCTCTGATGGGGCGGGAGGCAGGCCTGGGAGGTTCGCAGAATGGGGTCGCTAGCCTGCCTGTCCTACTGTCAAGGCCCAGTCCCTCGAGGTGTCTGTGCCTCTCTGGAACCCTTGGGAACCCCCAGCATTGCCAAAGCACCTGACCTGCCTCTTGCAGGTGGCCCTCCAGTGTGAGAATCGTCATCTGGCTCAAGTTGGCACATACTAGTAAGTTTTTTGGTGGTGTACAGGCTTGCTTTTCCTCTGGGAACCAGGGAAATATGATATGCAAATGAATCACGAGGTGACCCAAATCAAACAGCTGCTCTGGAGTTGTTCTACGAAGGCAAAAGGAACTGGAGGCCCCCAGAGGTGTAGTTGGCACCACCTTCTTTCTGGGTCAGGGTGGGCAAGTAAGAGTGAACCAAAGGTACACTGAGATGTCACCTTGTCTCTAGCCACAGGTGAACCAGGAACCTCATGCAGAGCTGCAAGTGCCCAGCAATCCAGGAACGTCTTTCCCCTGATTGTTGCTCTTCTCACTGGGAAGTGCAAATAGCCTCCTGAGAGGCCTGGCCTTTCTCTCATTTTTGCCATTTCCAGGCCCAAGGCCTAGCTCAGGTCACATCTTTCTGTTTCAGAAGCCCCTTAATATAAATTCTTGGTCTGGCATCCAAGGCCCTACATCCTAGAGTGCTAATTCACCTCTCAGAAGTCTTCTATAAACTCCTCCTCCAGCCCAGTGTATGCCCATCATTTTTTGTCCTCTGCTCCTAAAGCTTTCTCAGTTTTGACCATTGCATCCTGCCTTTCCCTGGTCCAAAGGCCCCCTTGTTGCTGCTGCCCTCCTGACCAGGCCCAGCTCCAGTGGTGTCTCACCTATCAAGTCTTCCTTTTCACTCTCTGAACCTATAGCCTATGGGATGAAACTTTTTACTAGATTTGTATCTTTAATTATAGGAGTCATCCATGCTTGTAAAAACATTCCCACATTGTAGCAGCATACAAAGTACAGTGTTTATGTCCGACCAACTCTCCTCTCTCTAGAACTCACCCCAGTCAACAGTCGGGCATGCACAATAGGAGATGGGGCCTTTGAGAACCTTCCATCACCACTTGACATGGTGGTGGCAGGGTGGTGGTGGGGAGGAGCAGAGGTGATGGAAGTCTTCAGAGAGTAGTGACTTGTGTTGGCTTTGGAAAAAAATCCTCAAGGTCCGACTATGGGACCCCTTGATTTCTTTAAAAGAACAGAGCCCCAGGGAAGCATTTCTCTTTCACTGGTGGATATTTATTCTGTTCACCCAAGAGCCAGAAACTCAAGTTCAGAGGCAAACAGGCTGTCGGAGAATCCTCTTGACCTAGCACAACCCCCACTACAAGGCCAGACTGAACTGAGCAGGAAATCAGGCAGTTTTAATGGCATGGTTACTTGGTCCGATAGAGAGCTGAGTTTGAACGCTGGCCTTCTTTTCTCCAGCCTGGGCCCTTGCCTGACCCCTGTACATCCAATGGTCTGGCTGGTCAGCCTGGAACCCTCCACCTACCCTGGGCCCTGCTCACAAAGCAGTGGTTCTCCTGACAGCCTGGCTCAGGAGAAGAACCCACCAAAGGGACTATTCAGTCCTCCTTAGAGTAGGAACTAGAGGAAGAAGCAGAGCTGTGCTGGCATCTCCTTCTCCAGGGGTTCCAGCCCATGTTTCCAGGCAGTTTGAGGAACAGCGGGTAGACGTCTTCCCTAAATGACCCTAGGTATCACATTTCCCCTCAACACACTCCAATTCAAATAAATATTTTAAAAAGAGAAGGGACTAGGGCTCACCAAAGTAGGACTGTGTATGTATGCGTGCTAAGTCGCTTCAGTCGTGTCCGACTCTTTGTGACCCTATGGACTGTAGCCTGCCAGGCTCCTCTGTCCATGGGGTTCTCCAGGCAAGAATACTGGAATGGGTTGCCATTTTTTCCTCCAGAGGATCTTCCCAACCCAGGGATTGAACCTGAGTCTTGTATTTCCTGCATTGGCAGGCAGTTTCTTTACCACTGAGCCACCTGGGAAACCCTAAGGTGTGACTGCTGCTGCTGCTGCTAAGTCGCTTCAGTCGTGTCTGACTCTGTGCGACCCAATAGACAGAAGCCCACCAGGCTCCCCTGTCCCTGGGATTCTCCAGGCAAGAACACTGGAGTGGGTTGCCATTTCCTTCTCCAATGCATGAAAGTGAAAAGTGAAAGTGCAGTCGCTCAGTCGTGTCTGACTCTTAGCAACCCCAAGGACTGTAGTCCACCAGGCTCCTCCATCCATGGGATTTTCCAGGCAAGAGTACTGGAGTGTGACTACCTAACTTCAATTTAAGGATGTCAGGGAAAGCTCCAAGGTATTGGCATATAAACTGACACTTGGAAAATAGGCAGGAGGTGGTCAGGTGAAGGTGAGAAGAGTATTCCATACAGAAGAAACACTACTAGCCAAGGCCTACCAGTGAGAGGGAGCATGACTTTCGAGAAACTAGAAATTCACTGTGGCTGAGCCTAGTGTGTGAGAGGGATGTGGTTGGAGAAGTCAACTGCTTGGGTGTGCAAACTGCTTGGGTGTGCTTAGGGTTTTGTCCCAGTGGCCACAGGAAGTCAAGGAAGGGTTTTAAGAAGATAAGTGACATTTTAGGCCGATGACTCATGGACCATGAGCTAGAGGTAATAAGTTTGGAGGAAATGAATGCCTTTGGGTGAGCAATAATAGTAGACTAGACTAGGGCAGGCACAGGGGAACATGAGAGGAAGTAGAATTCAACACAGCATGTGGGGGTGAGGGAGAGGAAGGAATCTGGAGCTCCCCACACACATGTAAGGATTGATGGCCAGTGGCCAGTGATAAGCTCCATTCAGGCCATCTAGCCTGCTGACATCAGTGCAAACCTGATTGGGCCCCCAAATCTTGATTTGGGCATATCGTGTACACACAGAGGCTTGTAGACACCATAATCCTGAGGAAGATACCCCATGTCCACATGTGAGCACTCCCAGCCAACCCAGTGCTCACCTGACCTATAAGCTAGATATCCCCATCAATCAGCAACACTCAGAAATCTTTCTTTGAATAAAGAACGAGATAGTTCATAAACAACTCCATTTCTCCCCCTTCTTCAACCTAAACTGCTGGCACAGTGTCTCTGGCAGTAAAACTCTTCAATTTTGCACTCAGTCTTTGGCCTCTAGTCTTAACTAGACTTAACCAGAGGCTTTCACCAACCATAGGGACCTGAAGAGGCTTCAACAAAGTTGGATATACCTTATATGTTCTTTGCACAGTTCTGATATTCTGCACTCTGTGGTCTGTCTTTAAGTTCTTCTGGGCACTTGGAGAGCAGCCCAATAGGGGCTGATAGTATACCTGAGGCCGTGAAACTGGGCAGCATTGACCTGCAGGGAATAGTGGAAGAATATAAGTAGGAATCCCAAACCATTGGTTATAGTCTGCAGCTTCCCAGGTGACCCTTCCTCTTTGGGTCTGTCCCTCCAGTCCCCAGGTCTTTGCACATGCTATTCCCTCTGCCTGAAATACGCTTCCTTTCCCCTTTGTCTGTTTGATTCATCCTTCAGGTCTCTGCTTTCTCAGGGAAGACCTCACTGATTTCTCGATCCAGGTCATATTCTTTAGTTAAATATTTCCCTGGAGTCATGTTTTATTGCCTCTTTCATGAGGGGTTTTTGTTTATTTGGTTGTTTGCTACCATCTGCCTCCCCCAGCAGACTGTGCCTTCCAAGAGAGAGGCTCTGTCTTACTCATTGTTGTATCCCCAGCCCCTGGTGAGGGACCTGTCCAGTGGTAGGCATGAATGCATGAACGAAGAGATGGATAGATTTCACTTGGCAAAAGAAAAGCTGAATTGGGTGAGACCCTTCCTAGCACTGACAATCTTCTAGGCCTCTATCATTTCATCTCTGAAACAGGAAGACCGTTCCCTGCTTGCTGCTTTACTTCTGTGTCTAAAATGACTCCAGATAGCCTGATAAAGTTTGGGATGCTTTAAAAACAACGAGGATAAAGGTTCCCATTTGGCTCAAGGACCTTATTTTCTGGCCCCTAGTCACACACATATAAACCCTGAGACAGAAATTCAGGCTGTGCCAGAAACCCCAGAGCCCTCTGTCAGAGCTGGAGTTACACAGCCCCTTCCAGAGGGGATGAGTTGCCAGAAGACCCAACCATGCCTCCTAGAGGTAGGGCAGTAATGGCTTTTCTATGTGCTGATGGCCAGGCAGGCAGGGTGAGTGAGTGTCACAACTCAGAACTGAGAATTGAGCCCCATTATGGGTTCAGAGTGCTCCCTACTCATTTATCCATCTGTTTGTCTTTAGCGATGGACTGAGTGTAGGAGTTTTTCTGAGGCAGAGCCAGATTTAAGTCTTTGGGCCCAGTGAGTCATCTCTCAAAAGTCTAGGCTGCACAAGAAAGCTGCCTGCATCCACCATTGCTTTCCCTGCTGCAGGTGGACCTCACCTGCTGAGGTCTAGATCTGCTTATAAGATGCACCAGGATGGGGAGACCATCTCTATAATCTTCACAAAGGTATTCTGCCCAGCCATCCTCTCCCCAGGGGCTCAGAACTACCCATTCTTATTCCCCCCAGTCTTGAGGACACATGCTCCTCCTGGAAAGGGTAGCTGGCTGGACTAGAGGAATGAACTGGTCAGGGATCAGAGTGACCCAGCTACATCAAAATTAGCGCTAATATCCCCAAGAGCCAGGATAGGGAGTTCGAGGTCCTAACAGATTAACAAGGTTTTTCAGGAGCTGAAAAACCTAAAGGAGGAAAAGGAGGAGCCATCTGACTCTAGAGGAGCCATTTCAGTGGCTTAGGAATGCAAAGCCCATTATACAGATGGGAAAACTGCTGCCATGGAGACCTGCCTCTGATAGAGGCCCAGGAGGAGCCAGAAATTTTGGTATTTTAGAGAAGGGTAGCCTCTTGCCCCCACTCTTCAATATACTAAGTCTGTGCCTTCTCCTGCTCAGACCACCATTCATTCTTACTGCACTGCAGGTTCCTGGTCACATTGGGATGCCTCTAGCTAGCCTAGGCCCTACTTAAAGTTACAAAGGTCAATATAATCACTGTCAAAATCCTGACACTTTTTTTCAGATATAGAAAAATCCACACTAAAATTCATATGGAATCTCAAGGGACCCTGAATTGCCAAAACAATCTTGAAAAAGAACAAACTTGGATGCCTCGTATTACTTAATCTCAAAACTTACTTCAAAGCTATAGTAATCAAAAGAGTGTGGCACTGGCATAGAGACAGACATATAGACTAATGACATATAATAGAGAGCCTAGAAATAAATCTTTGCATGTATATGCAGAGGTATGTATATGTATGCATGTATATGACAAGGGTGCCAAGACACCCTTGAAAGGAAAGGACAGTCTTTTCAACAAATAGTTTTGGGAAAACTACTACTGGATATCTACATTTAAAAGAATGAAGTTGGATCCTTACTTTACACCATATACAAATATTAACTCATAGTGGATCAAAGACCTAAACATAGAGGTAAACAATAAAACACTTTTTCTTAAGAGTAAAATTAAACTTTACAGTAATTTGTTTCTATATACAAAGAATTATAGTTTATGCTTACAGGGACTCCTAGCAAAGGGTGCCCCTCTTTTTCACTAAGAGTTTCACTTACTGCTGAATCTATAGGGGCAAAGCAGGGACAAAAACGTTGATCGAACTCACCTGACATGCCTTCTGCCCCTTTCTTAAAAATATAAAAATAGGTCTCTATTGTCAGCTTATTTTTTTTGCCAACTTAGAAAGTTGCTGTTCTATGAGCTCCTATGTGCTACACTCGCCTGTCTTCAACACTCTCACCTACATGCACACACAGGCAGCACCCACCTCAGACCTGGAGACCACACTAAACTATAAAACTCTTAAAAGAAAACATAAGGGAAAAGCTCCATATCATTTGGATTTGGCAATGATTTCTTGCAAATGACACCAAGAACACAGAGAGCAAAAGGAAAAATAGATAAATAGGGTTTCATCGAAGTTAAAAAACTTTTGTGCATCAAAGGACAATACCGATACCAATATAGTGAAAAGGCAACCCACAGAATGGGAGAAATATTTGCAAATCATATAAAGGGTTAATATTCAGAATATATAAACAACTCCCACAACTCAACAACAAAAAACAAGCATACAACCAAATTTAAAAATTGGCAAAGGACTTGAACAGACATTTCTCCAAAGAAGAGAAACACATGAAAAAGGTATTCAATATCACTAATTATTAGGAAATTAAAAAAAATAAAATCACTGTGAGATACTACTTCACACCCATTTGGATGACTACTACTAAAAAAAAAAAAGAACAGAAAATAGCATGTGTTGGTAAGGATGTGGACAAATTGGAACCGTTGTGCATTGCCAGTGAGAATGTAAAATGGTGCAGCTGCTGTGGGAAATGACATGGCAGCTCCTCAAAGAATTACCATATGATCCAGTGATTCCATTATGGGTATACTCCTAAAATAACTGAAAGCAGAAACTTGAACAGATGTTTGTACACTTGTGTTCACAGCAGTATAATTCACAATAGGCAAAAAAGTGGTGGTAACTCAAATGCACATCAATAGATGAATCAATAAACAAAATGAGGTATATACATAAAATGGAATATTATTCTTCTTAAAAAGGAAGGGAATTCTGACATATATGACCATACGGATGAACTGTGAGGATAGTATGCTGGGTGAAATAAACCAGACACAAGAAGACAAATATTGTATGATTCCACTTGTATAAGGTACCTGGAGTAGTCAAGTTCATAGAGACAGAAAGTAGAATGGTGGTTGTGGGCTAGTGGATGAGGCTAAGGTATGCGGAATTATTGTTTAATGGGTACACAGTTTCATTTTGGGATGATGAAAAAGTCCTGGAGATGGATGGTAGTGATTGTTGTACATTGATGTGTATTTACTTAATGTCACTAAACCATTGTTGTTCAGTCCCTAAATCATGTCCAAATCTTTGCGACCCCATGGACTGCAGCATGGCAGGCTATCCTTCACTATTGCCCAGGGTTTGCTCAAATTCATGCTCATTGAGCCAGTGATGCTATCTAACCATCTCATCCTCTGCCACCCACTTCTCCTTTTTCCTCCAATCTTTTCCAGCATCAGAGTCTTTTCCAATAGTTTTGTGCCACTAAACTATACTTTAAAATAGTTAAAATGGTAAATTTTATGTTACATATATTTTACCACAATAAAAAAAGAAAAAGTTGAATGGGAGTCAGGCACCTATATATGTAAGTGTCCTTTTTTGAGAGCTTACTTCTGACCCTAGGGGATAGTGGGAGGGGTGGGGGCAAAGGAAGGGGGCTGTCTATTCCCCACCTCCACCCCAACCACCCTTTATTTCTACCTCTCTAACTTGTGGTCATTTTGTATGTCTGTTATGTATGTGTTGTCTCGATTGTGACTGTCATTCTGAAGTAGGTAGACTCAAGAATAAAGAAGTGTGACAGTAAGAGGTGACAGGTGCTGGGAAGGTAGATTCAGGTTCAGCAGAGATTCTCAAAGCCTTGGAGGTGGTTGGCAGATCAAAAAGTCTTCCTAGTCTTAGAAGATGAGTAAGTGACAGTCAAGAGGCCAGAGAGACAGGAGAGTCACAGTCAAGCTAGGGGCACATAGAATAAGGCCCCTGGCAACAGAATTCTGTGGTCAAGATAGCAGGAGGTGAGGCTGGAGTCATATTGGGCAGGACATTTACCCAAGAGGACTACAGCCAGTCTGTAGTGGGAGAGAGATCCATTTGACTTACATTCTGAGAAGCTCACTCTGGCTACTGGGTGAAGAATGAACAGCAGGGGGCATGGGTGGGAGCAGACAGGCAGTGAGAAGCTGCTGCAGACATTCAGAAGAGAGATGGTGGTGGCTTGGCCCGGGTGGTGCCAATGGAGGTGGAGGGCTATGGACAGATTCTGGACAGGGTCAGGAGGAAGAGTTGCCAAGACCTGCAGCTAGATTGGCCATGGGGCTCAGGGGCTTGCTGCTCCTGGGACTTGGGTGGCTAGGTGGATGGTAATACCACTTACTGAGATCTAACCAGTTTCAAGGACAGGTTGAAGGGACAAGGCTGGCACCTGGTTGCTGAGAGTTGAGGGATCAGTTCACCTTTGCTGATTACACATCACAACTCTTATACTCAGAAAGTTCTTTGAGTCTAACCCTGACCTTCCAGTTGCAATTGGAGCTCTAGCCATTCCAGGCTGCCCTTGGTGAGTCTGTTTGGAGCTGAGTGGGGCTGAAGCATGGGCTGGTGGCCAAGGGCTTGGGTGGCAGGCATGCCTCTTGCATGACCACTAACAAGCATGCCAACCTGCGGTGCCCATCAGACTCAGACCCAGGGAGCCCTGCCAGGGTGCGTGGGCCGGAGGACCCAGTACAAAAGCCTCTTGCCCCAAGCACTTCAGGTCCACACATGCCCTTCATCCTGCCTCTGGAGCCCTCTCTCAGATCAGAAGCATCCCCCAGGGCCCTTGAGAAAGGTTATACTTCATGATTCCTTCAGAGGTAGGGGTGGAGAGCAAAACCTCTGATCTTAATGCCAGACACAAACTCCAAGAAATTACTCACCAGAGGGCAAAGCTTCAGAAACTCGGGCAAGGGGCCCTGTCCCGTGGTCTGATCCAAATAGCTGGTCTACATGGGCTGTGGCACTGGGGACTCTCAGGGCTGTGCCAGGCATAACTTCTTCCAGGGCTGGGCTGCCCTACACCTCATCTTATCAAACTGCAACTGGGGACTGGGGAGCCATGGGCAGAAGCCCCCTTGGATCTGCCCCCCAGCTGGCCAACTGGGACCCTCAAAACTCACAGACCTACCCAAGACTGACTTGCCATGTATTTGGGGTCTCATCATCCCTAATCCCTATCATGCCCTTCTGGAAAGTGTTAATCAGTGCTGCAATGGCCCCCATCCTGGAAGCCTGCTCCCTGACAACCACAGGGAAGGGTCCCAGTCCTGGCCTTGCATGAGTTTCCCATTCCCAGAAGCTGGGATCAGATGACCAGCCTACTTAGGTTTCCTTCTCCTGTCCATCCACCCACCGCTTAGCTCTCCTGGGCCCAGCTCACAGGGCCCATGGCCACAGGCCATGTCTGGTGTAGTCACAGGCCTGCCAAAGGGTAAAGGGATGAGCATTGGGAAGGGACGAGGTGACCTGGGCTCCAGCTGGCTGGGGCCGAGCCAGGGAGTTGTCCCAGGAGAGATGATGTGGGAGTCATGAACTGTGGAGGAGCAGGGTGGATTCCGTGGCTTCTCCTGCAGAAGCTTGTGTGATGCAGCCCAATGAGACCCCAAATACATGGCAAGTCAGTGAGAGGCAGGTCTCTAGGGGACTAACCCTGTAACAGGGTGCTCTTTCCCCCTGATGCCTCCTGTTCCATGCTTTTGTGGCTTGAGTGGTGAGGATACCTTCCTTGTAGGAGCGGGGTCTCCAGGATCTTCAGCCCTAGGCTTGGTTCTGCCCTTAAGTCACATAGAAACACCTGTCTCTGACCACCTGTTCACAATCCTATGAGTGCCTTCAAATCACCCTGCTCCTGGCTGGGGTCCTTGATTTGCTCCAGAGGGCTGCATGGGGATAGAAGGGGCCCACAAAGTGTCCAGGGTCCACTTCAGGCAGGGGCTGGCCCTGGCCACGTGCAGAAATGTTGTAGGGATTGAGGCTTGCCAGGGACCAGCGAGAGTGCTAAGAGAAGGACTGATGGCTATAAGGTTAGGTCACCTGGGGGAGACTCAGCCACACTGTGTTCTCCCAGCAGCCACCTCTGATGGCTCCAAGGGCTCCCCCAAATCCTAATCACTTTCGTCTCCTGCATCAGCCACTGCTAAGAGCACTAGACTCTTGAGGGTGAGCAAGCAGGTGAGCTAGCAAAGTCAGGACTGTGCCCTCCTTTCCTGCCATCCTTCTGCCCCAGGTTCTAGGCATAGGATAGAAGTGCCCATCCCTGCATGCCATCCTATTCTGTGTAGTAAACAAGGCAACCCACA
The DNA here is from genome assembly GCF_029378745.1 of Bos indicus. Lineage (NCBI taxonomy): Eukaryota > Metazoa > Chordata > Mammalia > Artiodactyla > Bovidae > Bos > Bos indicus. Next base: position 45,710,633 of record NC_091766.1, read on the forward strand.
TGCCAGGCCCCTCTGCTCATAATATTGTGTCCTGTGACTTTCCTGGGGGAGGTTAGTGCTCCCTCTATTTCCATGTCCATACAGGGACCCTGGCCAGTGTGCCCTCCATGCTTAGGGAACCCCTCAGGAATTTTCAGTGGTCAGGCCATTTGTTTCTCTGTTTCTGGTAATGCCCTGAGACAGGAAACCCCAGTTGCCTGAGGATGAAATGCCAGGCAGTGACGAGAGATGGAGAAGGGCATATTACTGTGAAAAGGAGTGATGGGAAGGTGAAGACACTCTCCCCTTTACCCGTTGTTTACCACCCCTCTCTGGCCAGGTGATTCTCCCACTTGCCACCACAGCAATCTCTTGGAAGAAAGAGGCTGAAATCTCTAGGGACTCTGGATATTTGGAAGATGGGGTCAGGGATAGGAGGATTGCTAGAAGAAACCCCCAGGGAACAGCTGTGACCTAGGAAGGATTCCTCATGGGCCTATCAGCTTGCTCTAAAACTGCATGGGGGGGCAGCCTCCTTAGGGTCTGAGGGACCCTCACCCTCCCAAAGGAGCCTGATTTTTGCTAGGTCCTGCAGGGTCAGGTTAGTAAGCCAGGTACAGCCTCCCACACTTTTAGATGAGCCCTCAGGGAGTTGAACATCTGGGTCTCAGTGTCACTTTGGCTATTTGCCAAAGCTTCCTGTGTTTCTGCCCCTCTCTGAGCCTCAGTTTATGCATCTGTAAAATGGGTATCACCACTCCAACAGCTCAAAACAGCTGATTTTTTAAAAAATATTTCCCTTTTCTGCCTGCCATTCATTCCAAAAGCCTACTCTCCTTAGCAAGTTTTGGTTAAACACTGCCTTAGTCAGATACTCTTGAAAGGTGACTGGGGGCGTAATGAGCTTCTCATCTTTGGGGGAGGATGCATTTTTCTGGTGCCACTGGGCCCTCTAGCCCCCTTTCCCAGACTGGCCATGCCCCCATAAGTTAAGACCTGTAGGCAGCACCCTTGCCTGCTGCCCCTATGCTATGCCCAGATGATTCCAATCCAAGGGACTGCAGCCTGGGGAAAGATGTCAACACAACATTCCTCTGCTAATGGGAGCTTAAGCTTTCACTGGCCCAAGCAGGCCTCTGACTCTCAGCCATGCCATGCTTGATATCACTGACACCTGTTGGCTGAGCTCCTATTTTGCACCAGCCAACTTGATAGGCTAGAAGGCAGGGAGTGGGCAGAAAGGAAGGTTAGCCATGCTTCGATGGGTGCCCAGAGACCAGCGGTATCCTCATACACATGGCATTGAGGTTCAAGTCTAGCAAAATCCTCAAATAAGGAACTTTCCCTGGAGAGCGAGTCAAGGAGGGCAGGGAGGGTTGAGCCAGGTCTCCAGGCCTCCTCACACCCTTAATGAGGTGGCAGTGCCATCAGGTATCTGGTACAGCAGGCTGAACAGAGAGAGCAGTCCTCTCACATTTAAGGGAAAATAGGATGTTGGGTATGGTATCAGGCCCAAAAGCAGAGAGCTGGCAATAAATCAAGAACTGAAAAGCAATGTCAGTGCATCAAACTAAATTTCCAAGCCCAGGAAACAATTGTGCATTAAAATCCATTGAAAGGAAAAAAAATCTATTAAAACTTCAGGAGAAATGTTTTGCTATAAATTAGATTTTTCTGCCAACCAGGATAATTCAATAATTTCCCCTTGACATTCTCGAGATTGCTCTTTGGGGGGAATTATGATACTTTGAAGTTGGGAGTGATTTGTTTCCAAGAAAAGATTAAGAGTCAACTGGGAGTGGAGGTGAGAGGGCAAAGAGGGGGCTCTTTTACTAAAAAGGAAGGGGGGGGCCCTTTGGGGGTTCCACGCCACTGGACAGAGATTATTCATAATGGCCAGGAAGACTTCAGTGTAGGGCTTGACTAGGGCATGCCCCAGGCCAGACATGACTCTGACGGGAGAGTGTATGTATATGGGGTCGGGGGGTGTTTTGGGAAGCTCCTGGGGTCCTCCAATATCATCTTATAGTTGGGGCAGCCTCAGTCTTACGGCTTTCCTAAATAACTGTCTAAAACTGTCCTCAACCCTTATGGAACCAAAGCTGATCTCAGGTGCCCAAGGTCACTTTTTTTTTTAAACTTTTTAATTTTATATTGGAGTATAGCCAACTAACAATGTTGTGATAGGTTCAGGTGAACCTATCACAAGGGACTCAGTCATACATATACATATTCTTCCCCAGACTGCCCTCCCATTCAGGCTGCCACATAACATCGAGCAGAATTCCATGTGCTGTACAGTAGGATCCAAGGTCACTTCTTAGTTCTGGGTGCAGGGCTGGCAGAGGTGGCTACCTGCCTCCCCGTCTTCCTTTTCTCCTTTGCTGTGCAAGAGTAAGCACAAACCAGGACCCTACCCCCATATCTTATTTATCTCCTGTAATTGGGGGCTTTGATCCTAGCCCCTGTCAAACCCTGATCTCTCTGCACAAGATCCAATACAGTTAAGATGCCAGACTGTCTCTGGTTGGCCAGAGCCACTCTGGCTGGACAAGGCAGCTGGCAGAGGAGGGTGCCAGGAAAGGGCAGGGATCTTGGAGGACTAGGCACAATCAGACAGGCCATGGGGTGCCAGCCTCCAAGCACCTATGGGTGAGGGGCAAGGGACCAGAGTCAGGACTTGGGCAGGACAGGGCTTCAAAGTCAGTCTGCCTGGCTGTGAATTCTGGCTCCTCCACTGGAAAGTCTCTTAACCTCTCTATGCCTTGATTTTGGTACCTGTAAAATGGGGTAATACTAGTACCTACTTTACAGATAGAACTAAATGTGACAATGCATGCTTGGCACACAGCAGGGATACTTAGGATTAATAGTATCTTTAGGACAGTCTTTCCCACTGCAGGAAATCCATCTCCTGCAGCCCTTTACTTAGGCCCCCTTCTCCCTTCTCTCCCACCAAACCTTGCCTATTCCTAAGGACGTGCTAGTCGCTCAGTCGTATCCGACTCTTTGCGACCCCATGGACTGTAGCCTGTCAAGTTCCTCTGTTCATGGGATTCTTCGAGCAACAATACTGGAGTAAAAAAAAAAAAAGGAATACTGGAGTAGGTTGCCATTTCCTTCTCCAGGTCCCTGAGGACTTACCTCCTCAAACAGAACCACGAAGAATGATGTTTGCCTGTAAAGCTGAGCTACCTGCTGGGCACTATCATACCGTCATGCTTGGGAACACTTTACCTACGAGTGGTCATTCATTGTTGCTACTAACTACCCTCACAGGAAGGTTGGTTGGTATTAAAATTCTCTCATTTGGCAAAGGCGCTGGGAGGTAAAGTGACATTGTTCAAGGTCACATATCTGGGAGAAGAGGTTGGAGCTGGGACTGGGGCCCATGTCAAACCAGTTCAACCACAGAGGACTAGGCATATTCATCTTAAAATTCATCTTTCCTTCCTTCTCTTCCTTCCTTTTCCCCATGAATCATTGCCTCCCAGAGCCCACACAATGGCCACTGAGGCACAGTGGCAAACTGAGGCAGGGATACGTGGGAGTCATTTTCTTTCCAATATTCTCTGAGTCTCCATGAGGAAGATCACAGGCCCCAGCAGAAAGAGGTCAAAGGGGAAGGAAGTGGGAGAGTCTGGGAAAGTTTCCATTTGAGCAGCTGTCAGAACAAGCCATTCACTTGGACACTGCCTGACTCACAGAATAGAGGAGTTCTGAGTTTTAAAGGTCATCTCATCCCACCCTCTTTTTGAATCATGTCTTCCACAGGTGCTCCCCCACCCTAGATAACAGGGAGCTCACTTCCTCCCAGGGCCAGCCCTGGGGTGCTCTGTGCTCCTCCACCCCTGGTGGGGCTCTCACTTGGCTTTCTGTGGCACAGCCCAGCCATGACCCCACACAGGCAGGAGCCAGCCAGCAGCAGTGGGGTGCTGTGTGTCGCCTGCTTCTCATTTGGCAAGGCCCAACGTTTGGGGAGCTAATCTGTGAGCAAGGCAGGGCCTTTCCGGAGACCACATCTCTCCAGAGGAAAGGGCTGGGTGCTGGCAGCCCAGTGTTCCCTGGGGACCTAGCCCTGTGCCTAGGAGTTTCCCCTCAGAATGGAGGTCGAAGGGAAACTTAGGGCTGGGGAACTTTGCCGCCACCTGAAACCAAGCTGGGAGTTCAGCAGATGCATAATCAAGACCGCTGCATTTGCCTCAAAAATGATAAATATTTGTATTGAGTTAGCCCCCAGGCCAGGGGATGTCCAGGTTTCTGGTTTTGCGTAGGAAAGCACCCTTAGGGAACCTGCTAGCACCTGGAAGGGCAGGACATGAGAGACATGGGAGCTGGGAAGGAGCAAAAGGTGTCTGGGGGGTTGGAAACTGGCCCTTATCATTCAGTAGCTGTGTGACCTTGAGCAAGTCTCTTGCATCTCTGAGCCTCAGATTCCCTGTCTTTGAATGGAGGTAATAATACCGCCTGCTTCAGAGCTTTGATGGAGATAACATGACAGGATGCAGGCGAAGTGCCGAACATATAGTGAGCGCTCTGAGAGTGCCAGCTTTTGTTACTATTTGCAGCAGACGGGGAAACCCGTGGGAAATCCGGGCGCATCTGGGAAGTTGGGGGCGGTGGGCCGGTCTTCCCGGAGCCCCGGGGCGGGGCGGGGCGTCCCAGGTTGGGCCCCGCCTCTGCTGTCCCGTTCCTCGGGGGCCGGCGGAGCAGCTCCTTGCTGCTGCCGCAGCTGAGTCACTGCGGCCTGGCTGGCCGTTGGCCTTATCTCAAGACTGGTCTACCCCATGAAAGCCCCCGGCCGGCCTGCCCGGCTACAGCTAATTTGCGCCAAGTCCCTCCGGCACTTCTGGAAAAATTCCCCGGGGCCCATCGGTTTGGGGTTCTTAGGAAAGAGGGACCCACCTTTCTGACTGTCTGGAGGTATCCAGGAAGCCCCCGGCTTAGAAAAATCTCCCTGTGCCTCCTGGCACAGCGCCTATCTTTCCACCTTTGTCTAAACTTTTCTTGGGATTGTAAGCATTGACTACTTCAGGCTTCTCTTTTTAAAATGCGCATTCCCACTCAGTGCTTTAAAGGGAAAACCAGAAGATTGGAACAGCGGGACGGCTGGACCCTGGGAGCCAAGGAGGGGAGGAGAACTGAGGGGCCCGCCTGGGATTAGGCTGCCTCCTAGGCTCCCTCAGGCCCCGCCTGCCGGGCTCCCAGCCCCCAGGACTCAAGGGGAAGTGGTGGGAGGGGGAGGGGGAAATAGAGCTGACAGATTCTGTAAACAGAGCCTGTTTGGGCCTCCGCCAAGGACTGGGTGTCCTGGCCCTTGCTGGGTGTGAGGCCCATCCGCGGCTCTGCAGGCCACCCCGCCCTGCCCGGCTGCCCCGGAGGTGCCCAGCCCACAGGCAGCTCCAGCCAGGATGTGTCTTGAGTTTGGGGAAGTTGGCAAATTCCCACTTGGGAAATGTGTCCTGAACTGTGGGTAGGGGCTTCTCTCAGAACTGTCACTGTTCATTCACCAAGTGCCAGATTGAGGCATGGAGACAGCCTCTGGTCCCTGCCCAGGGAAGGAGCTGGTACTGGGTTTTCCTCCACCCACCCTCTCCACCTCTGATCCTACCCCGCACAGTTCCACTGCCTGAAGCAGAATCTCTGTTAGGAGGCTGAGAGAGGAGGCTCAGGTTCTGAGAATGGTTCAAGACCCAGTCCTGCCCCCTTGCCTTGTTGTTAAGTGTAGTATCCCATGCCTTTGATCTCACAAGAGCACCCAGAGAGCAGCAAGAAATGACCTGGAAAAGAGGAGAGGGAAAGGACAGGCATCCAGGGGTAGGCATACTTGAGGATGGAAGTAATAGCCAGCAGTGGATTTGTGGGAAGGTGGGGGCGGGGTCTTCGAGTGTTTAAGGAAACACTGGCTGAGGGATACTGGCACCCCAACAGGTGGAGACAGCTGTGGGCTGTGCCTTGGAGGAGAAGCACACGCAAGATGTGAAGAGGAGTCCTGGTGGCAGGAGAGGAGAGAGGTTGACCAATGAAATCTGTAGGCTCCAAACGCCAGTCATAAATTCTGGACTTTATCGTTAGGGCGATGTGTCCCTGGATGATAATGAGTGGAGTGGTCAAAAAACGAGTCCCATGGACAAGTGTGTTTAGGAAGCAGTGTTTTCAGAAAACCTAAACACCATTCACTGCAGACTTTACCAGAGCCTTTTTTTCATATACTAGTTAATGAGCATCTTTGTTCTTCAAGAAAGGGACAAAGTATGCAGAAGACCCTCTGCCACCTTAAGCCCAGCCCCATGGGACTTGGTGCTCTTCTGATACACACTGGGTTAACAAGTGTATCTTCCTTGCTGGCTCTAGCCCAGGTGAAATGGATGGCACATGTAATCACCAAGGAAATCCTGGTTTTCCTAGAAACCCAGATTCAATGACCATTTCCTCAAGGGAGGTGAGCCTGTAGGGATGCCCCAGGCAAGGGACCGTGGTCATAAGAGAAATCTTTGAGTCTGGCAGATTCACAGATCTGGGTTACAGGCTCCAGGCAATATCCTGTTACCAAAATCAGGTCCCAGGTTAACTTGGGTGAATCAGGGATACCTGGTCATGGTTAGGGAATCCCATGGCCTAGGCAGAAAACGTACTGACTAGAGTTTATAGGTTGTGGCCTTAAGGCTGACTGTGGCTGCATTCATTGTAGTTCCTCCATTAAGACATATCCTGAGCTGAGCATTATATGGCCAACTGTCTGACTCCACATAAAGCAAAGGAGCAAAGGTAGTCCTAAAAAATTAGGCTTTAGTAAAGCAGTGGCATCTAAGCTATGCTGCTCAGGGACCCCTTTGACAAAGTATAACCAACACCAATACCTGCATCCTCACTGGAAGGTAGAGGGTCACTAGAAGAGATAGTGGACCCTGCATGAGACCTTCCTGGACATTTCAGAGCATTTCTTGGGGCTCCCAGAAATCCTAGGGGCACCAAGTAGAGGGCTGCAGAAACCTTGATTGAGCAGGTGAGAATCAGGGATATATAAGCTGGAACCACACTTGGGTCCCCTTTGTCCTCACAGGCTGGGGAAGCTGTGTGTGTACCTGTATCCTTGCCATACCTGCAGGTTTCTCCGATAACTGTTAAGATATAGTATGGTGATGACATCTTATGTGTAGTGTGAGAGCATGCTGAGAAGCAAGAGGTCCGTGGGAGCTAGCACCTCCAGGGAAGGGAGCTCCAAGATGAGGCAGGGTGAGGCAAGTCTCTTCAGATGGCTAAGTAATAGTGGTATAGAAAAGAGTGGACTGGCTTGGCCACTCCAGCCAGCATCAGGATAGAAGGCTGGAGAGGCCCAGAGAGTCATCATCACCAACTTCTTTGAGGAGCTGGATCTTAGGCTTAGAAATATAGTGTGTCTCACTATATTTCTTGCAAATCCTCAAGCCCTCCCCTGCACCAGACCTCACTCCTGCTCCTCATGAGCCAATGCGCCTCCCAAGTCTTCTCCATGTATTTTCCTTTCTTCCTTGCTCACGTTACTCCCTGCTGCTGCTAAATCACTTCAGTCGTGTCCAACTCTGTGCGACCCCATAGACGGCAGCCCACCAGGCTCCCCCGTCCCTGGGATTCTCCAGGCAAGAACACTGGAGTGGGTTGCCATTTCCTTCTCCAATGCATGAAAGTGAAAAGTGAAAGTGAAGTCGCCCAACCCTCAGCGACCCCATGGACTGCAGCCTTCCAGGCTCCTCCGTCCATGGTATTTTCCAGGCAAGAGTACTGGAGTGGGGTGCCACTGCCTTCTCCGACGTTACTCCCTAGCCTGTTGCTTTCCAATACCCCGACATGGCACTGCAATGGCTTTGGCTGGGTGTTACCAGAGTCCTCCTAACTGTCAGGCCCATTGATGTTTTAAAAAATAAGCAACTTGATTGGGATCTAATTCAGACATCATACAATTCACCTATTTAAAGTATACAATTCAGTGGTTTTTAGGATATTCAGAGTAGTGCAGTGATCACCACAATCAATTTCAGAACACTTCATCACCCTCCTCAAAAAACCATGCCCATTAGGAATCATTTTACTTGTCCCCTCATGCTCCACTTCTAGACCTAGATTACCACTAGTCTACTTTCTGTCTTTATGGATTTGCCTGTTCTGGATATTTCATCTAAATGGGCTCATATATAATATGTGGCTTCTTTCACTTACATAATGTTTTCAAGGTTCACCCATGTTGTATCATGTATTAGAATTTCATTACTTTTTATGGCTGGATAATATTCCATTGTATGGATGTACTACATTTGATTTATCCATTCATCTGTCCATGGACATTTAGGTGGTTTCTACATTTTGGATAAGTGAATAATGCTACTATGGACATTCACATATGAATTTTTGTGTGGAAATATATTTTCATTTCCTTGGGTATATTGCTGGGAGTAATTGCTAGGTTATATGGTGACTCTAGTGTTTTGAGGAACTGTCAGATTGTTTTTCCAAAGCAGCTGTATTGTTTAATGTTCCCATCAGCAGTGTGTGGGGGTTCCAATTTTTCCACATTCTTCCCAGCATTTATTATTATCTGTCCTTTCTTTTTTTAAAGATAGAAGTATAGTTGATTTACAGTATTGTGTTAACTTCTGCAGTATGGCAAACTGATTCAGTTATACATATATATATACATTCTTTTTTATATTCTTTTCCATCATGGTTTATCACAAGATATTGAATATAGTTCCCTGTGTTATATAATAGGACCTTATTATTTATCTATTCTATATATAATAATTTTCATCTGCTAACCCCAAACTCTAATTCTGTGTATGTCCTTTTGATTACAAGTTATCATAGTAATATGACATAGTATCTCATTATAGTTTGCTTTGCTTTTCCCTGATGGCTAATGATGTTGAATGTTTTTTCATGTGCTTATTGGCCATTTCACTATCTGTTCTTTGAAGAAATGTATATTCAGATCCTTTACCCATTTATTTAAACTATTTGTCTTTCTATTATTGAATTGTAGGAGTCATTTATATATTCTAAATATAAGTCTCTTGTCAGATACATGATTTGTAAAAATTTTCTTCCATCATCTGGGTTGTTCTTTTTACTTTCTTGATGATGCTGTCTGCAGCACACATTTTTTTAAATTTTGACACAGTCCAATTTATCTCTTTTTTCTTTGATTGCTCGTGCTTTTGATTTCATAGCTACGAAGCCATTGCCTAATCCAAGTAACAAATATTTATTCCTGTGGTTTCTCTTAAGAATTTTAGAGTTTTACATGTGACATGTAGGTCTTTGATCTGTTTTGAATTGATTTTTCCAGATGGAGTGAGATAGGGTTCTGACTTTCGTGTGTGAATATTTCATTGTTCCAGCACTATTTGTTGAAGACTATTCTTCCCCTGTTGAATTGTCCTGCTACCCTTGTAAAAAATCTGTTGACATTAGGGAATTTCCTGGCAGTCCTGAGGTTGGGACTCTGTGCTTTTGCTGCTGAGGATCCAGGTTCAATCCCAGTATGGAGAACTAAGATCCTACAAGCCATGTGACACTATGGGCAAAGAAAAAAAAAACAGTTGACCTTAAATGTAAGGAAGGGTTTATTTCTGAATTTTCAGTTCTATTCTGTTGATCTGTATGTCTGATCCTTATGCCAGAATCACAGTCTTGATTCCTGTAGCTTTGTGTAATAAGTTTTGAAAGCAGAATGTGTGAGTGAGTTCTTTTTTCCCCCAGGCTGTTTTGGTTGTTCTTGCTCCCTTGCATTGCCACATGAATTTTAGGATCAGCTTGTCACTTTCTGCAAAGAAGTCCATTGGAATTTCATGGAGATTGCATTCAATCTATAAATTACCATCTCAACAACATTAAGTCTTCTGATCCATGGTCATGGGATGTCTTTCTATTTATTTATGTTTTTTTTTAATTTCTTTAAAAAATATTTTGTAGTTTTCAGTATGTATCTTATAGTACCTTGTCAAATTTATTCCTAAGTATTTTATTCTTTGAATTTTTCTTAATTCATTTTTGGATTATATTGCTTGTATATAGAAATACAGTGGATGTTTGTGTATTGATTTTGTATTCTGCAAACTTGTTGATCTTATTTATTAGTTCTAATAGTTGTTTAGTGGATTTCTTGGGATTTTCTATATACTAGACCATGTCATCTGTGAACAAAAGATGGTTTTTCTTCTTCCTTTCTTTCTGGTCCAGATGCCATTTATTTCTTTTACTTGCCTAATTACTCTGACTAGAAATTTCATTACAGTATTAAATAGAAGTGACAAGAGTGGACATTCTGTCTTATTTCTGATCTTCAGGGGAAAGCATTCAGCCTCTCCTCATTTCTTAAAGTTTTTTGGTAGATTTTCTTTATCAGGCTGAGGAAGTTCCTATCTATTCCTAGTTTGTGAGTGTTTTTAGCATGAAGAGCTGTTGAATTTTGTCAAAAGCTGTTGATATTATCATGTGGTTTTTCTTTTTTATTCTGTTGCTATGATATATATATATATATATATATATATATATATATATATTAGTTTCAGATGTTAACAAAACAAATTGTGTTCCTGAAATAAATCACACTTGGTCATGGTTTATAAATTTTTTGTATGTTGTTGGATTTGGTTTTCTAATATTTTGTTGATTTATATATATATATATATAGATAGATATATTCATTAAATATATTGGTCTGTAGTTTTCTGATTTTGATACCAGAGTAATACTGACCTCCTACTATTTATATTTTTAAATGACTTGGTTTTCATATTGCAAAAACAAGAAAATACAGAAAAGTATAACTAAAATTAAAATTACTCTTAATCTCACTAAGTAGAGTACCATTGTTAATATTTAAAAGTATTTCCTTCCCATTTTTCCTATGCTTATACATATTAAAATAAGAAATTGGCATCATGCTCTGTATGCAGTTTGGAATGCTGTGCTTTTTTTAAATGTTAAAATTACATTTCTGAGCTACAATGAAATGTTGTTCTTGTTATTATTTAGTTCCTAAGTCATGTCTGACTCTTTGTAACCCCATGGAACTGGGGCCCACTAGGCTTCTTCCTCTGAGTTTTCTTTTCCTTCTCCAGGGGATCTTCCCAATCCAGGGATTGAACCTGTGACTCCTGCATTGGCAGGTGGATTCTTTACCACTGAGCCACTAGGAAAGCCCAGTGTTATTCACCCATAAGAAGTAATGAAGTACCGACACATTCTACAACATGAATGAACTTTAAAAATATAATACTATGTGAAAAAGTCAAACATAAAAGTCACATATTATATGGTTCCATTTCTGTAAGATAGCCATAAATTAAGGTAAATCCGCAGAAACAGAATGCAGATTAGTGGTTGCCAGGGGCTAGAGACTGTGTGTGTTTGGGAGGTGGGAGGACTGTGGAATGGATGCTTAGTGAGTGCAGGGTTTCTTTTCGAGGTGAGGGTAATGTTTGGAACTATTCAGAGGTGGTGGTTGCACAACGTTGAGAATGTACTAAATGCCACTGAATTGTTCATTTTAAAGTGATTATGTTAAGTGAATTTTACCTCAATACAAAAATACATTTTTGAGCTTTAGTGTATGTGATAAAACTCTTTAAAAGTATGATTTTAAAATATTTTATTAGATTTTAAAAATTATAATATGTGCATATTTTGTTATGAAGTAAAATAATAGTTAAGGTTTATGTGCAAATCTCAGAATCTCATAATAATTTCTAAGGAACTATAGAATATTTCATTAGAGATATGCTTTATTTTGTTATATATATAGCTCTTTTAAAATTATTGTCATGTATCATGCTTTAGCCATAACACTGTTTATTAGAAGTGAATTATTTCCCAAGTTATTATTTCCTAAACCAATTATCATTTACTTAGGATTGAATCCTGTAAGTGAGTGGGTCAAAAGGGAGGAATCAACATTTATAAGATTCTTTAAATTCACTGCCAATTTTTTTACACAGCTTCAGCAATTATTATATTTTAAATAAATCTTTGCTGAAAAAGGCAAAAAATAAAGTTTTATAATATACTGTAGGAGAATATCTTCACAATTACAGAAGAGAGAAAAATTTAAGCTAGACTCACTCAAAGAAACACAAAATTAATATGTAAATTGAATTATTCTCATATTAAAGTTTCCTGTTCATTGAAGTATTATTACAAGTTAACTAGAAAGATACAGATTCAGAGAAAATACTGACAAATCATATAACTAGTAAATGGCTTGTATCCAGATTTTATCAAGACCTCCTATAAATTCATAAGAAAAATAACTGAGTAATTGCAAAAATATTGTGTATAAAAATTTTTGAGTGTATCTAAAGTAGTATTTAGAGGAAAATCTATAGCATTAAATATATATATTTGAAAAGAATTGTTGAGTATATCAACCAAAGATGTATTTCAGGAAGTTATATTCAAAGAAAGTAGAAGAATGAAATAATAAATGGAAGATGAGAAATCAATGAAATAGAAACCAAACATACAATAGAATATTTTAATACTAAACTTTGTTTTTCAAAAAAATAAGAAAATTTAAATAACTCTTTATTATGAGACTAATAAAGACAAAAAAGAGAATAAACAAATAATAGTAAGAATGAAGAAGAGGATTTTACTAGAGAACCATACACATTTAGAAGATACTGGGAAGATATTAAAAAACAACTTAATGCCAATAAATGTAAAAAGTTAAAATAAAATGGAAAAAATCTATAGAAATAATAATTTAGAAAAAGTGACTCATGAAGAAATGGAAAATCTGAATAGTTCCTTAAATATTAAAGAGATTGAATCAATATCTATCTATTGATGTAAAATTGAAGTATAGTTGATGCACAGTTTTACATCTTACATGATTCACAATTTTAAAGGTTATATTCCATTTGTAGTTACTACAAAATACTGACTATATTCCTTGTGTTGTACAGTATAACCTTGTAGCTTATTTATTTTATACATAATACTTTGTAGGTCTTAATCCACTACCGCTACCTTGCCCCGACCCCGTTCCCTCTTCCCCCTGGTTGTTGTTGTTCAGTCGCTAAATTGTGTCTGGCTCTTTTCTATCCCATGGATTGCAACGCAACCAGGCTTCCCTGTGGTAAACACTAACTTATTCTCTATGTCTGTGAATGTTTCTTTTTTGTTATATTCACTAGCTTGTTTTATTTTTTAGATTCCACAAATAAGAAATATTGGGTTGGCCAAAAATTTGTTCGGGTTTTTCAGTTTTTACCATAGATATGATGGAAAACCCCAAATGAATTTTTTGGCCAATTCAGTATCATACAATGTTTGTCTTTCTCTGACATTTCACTTAGCATAATATTCTCCAAGTCCATCGTGTCATTGCAAATGGCAAAATTTCATTCTTTTTATGACTGGTATTTCACTGTATATGTACATTTAGACATTTGTCTATGTGTATATATATGTGTACATGACAGTGAAAGTGAAGTCGCTCAGTTGTGTCCAACTCTTTGCGATCCCATGGACTGTAGCCTCCCAGGCTCCTCCATACATGGAATTTTCCAGGCCAGAGCACTGGAGTGGGTTGCCATTTCCTTCTCCAATGTGTTACATACATGTGTACATATACACACACATATATGTATCACATCTTCTTTATCCATTCTGTTGACGGACACTTAGGTTGCTATTATGTCTTGACAACTGTAAATAATGTGCTATGAACATTGGGGGAGGTGCATGTATCTTTTTTATGTAGTGTTTTTGTGGTTTTTTGTGGATTCCACTCAGGAGTGGAATTGCTGGGTCATATGATATTCTATTTTTAGTCTTTTGAGAAACCTCTGTACTGTTTTCCACAGTGGCTGCACTAATTTGCATCCCCACCAACAGTTACAAGAGTTCCTTTTTCTCCACATCTTCACCAGTATTGTTATTTGTGTTCTTTCTGATGGTAGCCCTTCTGACATATGGAAGGTGACGTCTCACTGTAGTTTTGATTAGTGTGTCTGTGATGATTAATAATGTTGAGCATCTTTTTATGTGCCGGTTGACCATCTGCATGTCCTCTATGGAAAAAATGTCTATTCATGTCTTCTGTCCATTTTTTGATCAAGTTGTTTTTTGATGTTGAGTTGTATAAGCTATTTATATATTTTAAATATTAACCCCTTATCGGTCATATCATTTGCAAATATTTTCTGCCATTCAGTAACTTTTCTTTTTGTTTTGTTAATGGTTTCCTTTACTGTGCAAAAACTTTTAAGTTTAATTAGGTCCCATCGGTTTAATTTTGTTTTCATTTCCTTTGCTTTAGGAGACTGATCAAAAAAATTATTGCTATAATTTATATCAAAAAGTGTTCTGCCTTTGTTTTTTTTCTAGGGGTTTTATGGTTTCTGGTCTTATATTTAGGTCTCTAATCCATTTTGAGTTTATTTTTGTATATGGTATTACAGAATGTTTTATTTCATTGTTTTGTATGTAGGCGTCCACTTTCCCCAGCACCACTTATTAGAGACTCTCTTTTCTCCATTGTATATTCTTCCATCCTGTGTCATAGATTAATTGATCATAAGAGCATGGCTTTATTTCTGGACTCTACTCTCTCCCATTGATCTATGTGTCTGTTTTTATGCCAGTTACATACTGTTTGATTACTATCGCTTTGTAGTATAGTCTGAAGTCAGGGAGTGTGATTCTTCCTTCTCTGTTCTTCTTCCTCAAAATTAATTTGGCTCTTTAGAGTCTTCTGTGTTTCTATACAAATTTTAACATTAGTTTTTCTAATTCTATGAAAAATGCCCTTGGTATTTTTTTTGTCCTTGGTATTCTGATAGAAATTGCATTGAATCTATAGATTGCCTTTGATAATATGGTCATTTTAACCATATTAAATGTTAATTTTTCCAATCCATGAACACAGTCTATCTCTTCATCTGTTGTGTATTGTCTTCAGTTTCTTTCATCAGTAGTTTATAGGTTTCCAAGTACAAGTCTTTTACCTCCTTAGGCATGTATTCTGATATATTTTATTGAATCAGTAATTAAAATCTTCCCCGAAGAAAACTTCAAATCCAGATAGCTTTACCTGTGAATTATAGTGAACATTCAAGGAAAATAAAATTTCATTCATACAAAAACTTCTGGAAGTTTAGAAGTTTCTATTCCCCTAAAATCAAAGTTACACTCCTCAACTCATTTCATGGAACTAATATGACCCTAACTCCCAAATCTGACAGGATCAATATAGGAAAACTAAAGGGCAATAGCTCAGTAAAGAATCTGCCTGCAGGAAACACAGGAGATGCAGGTTCAATTCCAGCGTCGCAAAAATCCCCTGGAGGAAGAAATGACAACCCACTCCAGTATTCTTGCCTGGAAAATTCCATGGGCAGAGGAGGCTGGTAGGCTGCAGTCTATGAGGTCACAAAGAGTTGGACACAATTGGGCATGCATGCATACATGTATGCATGAATGCATGCATTTATGAACTTATGTTCACTTATGACATAGATATAAAAACGCTAACTAAAGTATTATTGAACAAAATTTAGGATCATATAAAAATATTATTGGACTTCCCTGGCAGTGTGGAGGTTGAGACTCTGAGCTTTCAATGCAGGGGTATGGGTTCAATCCCTGGTCAGGGAACTAAGATTCCTCATGCTGTGTGGCATGGCCATAAAGAAAAAAAAACTTTAAAAAAAGTATTATTAGAAAAATTAGGATCATATGACCAAGTTATAATTAACTCTATGAATATAAGTTTTGTTTAATATTAAAAAACATATAATTTATCATATTAACAGATTAAAGGGAAAAGTTTTATGGTTATCTCAGTAGATAAAGAAAAAGTATTTGATAAAACTCAACATCCATTAAATCAAACGGATGAGAATAGTTAAAAAATTTTTGCCAAACTGGAATTGGAAAGAAAATTCCTTAATTTTCTAAAAGCTGTCTTTTGAAAAATAACTAAAGCAAGCATCGTACTTAGTGGTGAAAGAGTGAAAGTTTTTCCTTTTGAAAATTGGAACAAAACAAAGATATCCATTACTACCACTTTTTTTCAAAATTATACTGGAGGTTATGGCCAGCACAGTGAAGAAAGAAAAGGAATAAAGACTGGGAAAAGAAACAAAACTGCCATTATTTATAGATTATAGGATAGTGTACAGAGAAATTAAAAAATAACCTATCAGTAATTAGAATTATTAAGAGAGCTCAGCCAGTGTCCTGGACTTTAAAAATCAATGTACTTAATAGCAGCAACAAAGAGAAAAGCTTTGAAGGATAGCATTTGTGATATCAATTAAAAATGGCAAATCACTAGGAATAAATCTAATGAAAGTTAGGTAAATCTCCAATGCAGAAAAAATGAAAGCATTTTTTGGACAGAAATTAAAGATCTTATTAAGTGGAGATATGATGTTCATGGCTTAGAAGACTCAATATTATGAAGATTGTCAGTTCTTCCCAAAGTAATCTACAGATCCAATTTTATTTCTAATAAAAACTCATCAGGATTTTTTTTGTGAACCATGACACAAACTTATCTTTATATGGACATGCAAAAGGCCAAGAATAGCTAAGTCATTCTGGAGGAAAGAACAAGACTAGATGAATTGCTCTGCCAGATTACTATACAGTTAGAGTGATTAAGAGAGTGTGGCATTGAATCGCGTGCACGCTCAGTCACTCAGTTGTGTCCTACTCTTCTGTGATGCCATGGACTGTAGCCCACCAGGCCCTTCTGTCCATGGGATTTTCCAGCCAAGAATACTGGAGTAGGTTGCCATTCCCTTCTCCAGGGGATCTTCCCAACCCAGAGATCAAACCCGAGTCTGCTGTGTCTCCTGCAATGGCAGGCAAATTCTTTACCACTGCACCACCTGGGAAGCCCCAGGTATAGACAGTTTTAATGGAATGCTTCCCAGGTGGTGCAGTGGTAAAGAATCCTTCTTCCAGTGTAGGAGATGCAGGAGAAGTAGGTTCGATTCCTGGGTCGGGAAGATCCCCTGGAGAAGGAAATGGCAACCTGCTCCAGTATTCTTGCCTGAGAAATTACATGGATAGAGGAACCTGGCGGGCTATGGACTACAGTCCATAGGGTGGCAAAGAGTCAGATACAACTGAGCAACTGAGCGCGCACACACCCACACACACACAATTCCATGGAATAGAGAGGACATTATGGAAACAGACCTGCACAAATCCACATGCTTGATTTGTAACAGAGATGGCATGTGTAGCAGTGGCAAAAAGATGGACTCTCAAATAGACTTGGCTGGAACAACTAGATATCCATATCAAAAAAGAATTAAATTGGAACTTCCGTAGTGGTCCAGTGGTTGAGACACCAGGCTTACACTGCAGGAGGCAGGACTTCTATCCCTGGTGAGTGAACTAGGATCCTGCATGCTTCACAGCATGGCCAAAAATAGGAGGAAAAAAAAAAGAATTAAATTGGACCCCATCTCACACCATACACCAAAATCGACTCCAGGAGCAAATGGCATATAAGTATAAAAGACAAAACCGTAATTTTAAAACAATAATGTAGAAGGATATCTTCATAATCTTGGGTAAGGAAAATTTTCTTAAACAAAGTACAAAAAGCAATACTATAAGAGAAATACTAATAAAATGAAGAATCACTCTTCATCAAAGACACTAAGAGAGTTAAAAGGCAAGCTATAGAATAGCAGAAATTATTGCAAGAGATAAGATTAACAAAGGGCTTTTATCTAAAATATATACAGACTCATTAGAATTAATGATAAAAGACAACCAAATAAAAAAATGTGCAATTCGAATTCATCCTGTTGTATAGGTGAAATATGTAAAGCTTTTTAAAATGTCAATCATACCTCAAAAAAAGTGGTCTTAAAAGAAATAAATAAGTAATAATTTAAAAATAACTTGGCAGAAAGAAAAGGAAAAATGGGCAAAAGATAGGCACTTTGAAAAATGAGAAACACAAAGGCCACTAACATTTTAAAAAGTGCTCAACTTCTTTGGTAATCAGGGAAATGCAAGTTAAAATCATGATATTACACACTAATCAAGTTGAATAAAATTTAAAAGTCACAATACCAAGGATTAGCAAAAATATTCATCCACATCAATCTACATAAACTTGTACACTCACTTTGGAAAACACTTCAGCTTTATTTCAATTAGGCTGAAAATTGCATACTCAAGAGTCAGACACGACTGAGTGACTTCACTTTCACTTTTCACTTTCATGCAATGGAGAAGGAAATGGCAACCCACTCCAGTGTTCTTGCCTGGAGAATCCCAGGGATGGGGGAGCCTGGTGGGCTGCCGTCTATGGGGTCGCACAGAGTCGGACATGACTGAAGCAACTTAGCAGCAGCAGCAGCAGCAGCAGCAGCAGTGACCCAGTAATTCCATGCTTATGTTAATATCCTACAGAAAGTGTTTATAGGACAGGAAACATGGATAAGAATGATCACAGAAGCTTTGTTCTAATTGCCCTGTCAGGTTCCCAGGAAACAGATGCTGAGATGGAGTTTAGGGTACAAGAAATTTATTAAGAATATTAGGGATCAGCATCTGTGAAAGGAAGGGAGAAAAGCGGAATTGAGTGGAAGAAGTCAAACTCTAATACAGGTTCAACAAAGTCTAGGCCATCTTGGTAGGGAACTCTGAAGCAAATATTTTTCATCTGAACACTCCTATAGCAGATAAAAATGGCCCAGCCTTCATATCCTTCCTTTGTTCACTCACACAATACAAGCTGCTCTGGGAAGAGACAGGCACCATCTGCAGCTCCAGTGAACCCCAAAGAAGCTTGCAGGTTTCTGCTAATCACACTGCCAGCAACTGGAGAGCAAATTCTTCCTTGAGGAAGAATCTGAGTGGCAATCTTTGCAACTGCCAAAGGCCAAACTGGCAACAACCTAAATGTCTGTCAACTGCAGAGAGGTTAAACTCTGCTATGTTCTTATAGTTCAGTTCAGTTCAGTTCAGCCGCTCAGTCGTGTCCGACTCTTTGCGACCCCATGAATCGCAGTACGCCAGGCCTCCCTGTCCATCACCAACTCCCGGAGTTCACTCAGACTCACGTCCATCGAGTCAGTGATGCCATCCAGCCATCTCATCCTCTGTCGTCCCCTTCTCCTCCTGCCCCCAATCCCTCCCAGCATCAGAGTCTTTTCCAATGAGTCAACTCTTCGCATGAGGTGGCCAAAGTACTGGAGTTTCAACTTTAGCGTCATTCCTTCCAAAGAAATCCCAGGGCTGATCTTCAGAATGGACTGGATGGATCTCCTTGCAGTCCAAGGGATTCTCAAGAGTCTTCTCCAACACCACAGTTCAAAAGCATCAATTCTTCAGCGCTCAGCCTTCTTCAAAGTCCAACTCTCACATCCATACATGACCACAGGAAAAACCATAGCCTTGACTAGACAGACCTTTGTTGGCAAAGTAATGTCTCTGCTTTTGAATGTGCTATCTAGGTTGGTCATAACTTTCCTTCCAAGGAGTAAGCATCTTTTAATTTCATGGCTGCAGTCACCATCTGCAGTGATTTTGGAGCCCAAAAAAAGAAAGTCTGACACTGTTTCCACTGTTTCCCCACCTATTTCCCATGAAGTGATGGGACCGGATGCCATGATCTTCGTTTTCTGAATGTTGAGCTTTAAGCCAACTTTTTCACTCTCCACTTTCACTTTCATCAAGAGGCTTTTGAGTTCCTCTTCACTTTCTGCCATACGGGTGGTGTCATCTGCATATCTGAGGTTATTGATATTTCTCCCGGCAATCTTGATTCCACCTTGTGCTTCTTCCAGTCCAGCATTTCTCATGATGTACTCTGCATAGAAGTTAAATAAGCAGGGTGACAATATACAGCCTTGACATACTCCTTTTCCTATTTGGAACCAGTCTGTTGTTCCATGTCCAGTTCTAACTGTTGCCTCCTGACCTGCATACAGATTTCTCAAGAGGCAGGTCAGTTGGTCTGGTATTCCTATCTCTTCAAGAATTTTCCACAGTTTATTGTGATCCACACAGTCAAAGGCTTTGGCATAGTCAATAAAGCAGAAATAGATGTTTTTCTGGAACTCTCTTGCTTTTTCCATGATCCAGCGGATGTTGGCAATTTGATCTCTGGTTCCTCTGCCTTTTCTAAAACCAGCTTGAACATCAGGAAGTTCACGGTTCACATATTACTGAAGCCTGGCTTGGAGAATTTTGAGCATTACTTTACTAGCATGTGAGATGAGTGCAATTGTGCGGTAGTTTGAGCATTGTTTGGCATTGCCTTTCTTTGGGATTGGAATGAAAACTGACCTTTTCCAGTCCTGTGGCCACTGCTGGGTTTTCCAAATTTGCTGGCATATTGAGTGCAGCACTTTCACAGCATCATCTTTCAGGATTTGAAATTGCTCAACTGGAATTCCATCACCTCCACTAGCTTTGTTCATAGTGATGCTTTCTAAGGCCCACTTGACTTCACATTCCAGGATGTCTGGCTCTAGGTCAGTGATCACACCATCATGATTATCTGGGTCGTGAAGATCTTTTTTGTACAGTTCTTCTGTGTATTCTTGCCACCTCTTCTTAATATCTTCTGCTTGTGTTAGGTCCATACCATTTCTGTCCTTTATCGAGCCCATCTTTGCATGAAATGTTCCCTTGGTATCTCTAATTTTCTTGAAGAGATCTCTAGTCTTTCCCATTCTGTTGTTTCCCTCTATTTCTTTGCATTGATTGCTGAGGAAGGCTTTCTTATCTCTCCTTGCTATTCTTTGGACTCTGCATTCAGATGTTTATATCTTTCCTTTTCTCCTTTGCTTTTCACTTCTCTTCTTTTCACAGCTATTTGTAAGGCCTCCCCAGACAGCCATTTTGCTTTTTTGCATTTCTTTTCCATGGGGATGGTCTTGATCCCTGTCTCCTGTACAATGTCACGAACCTCATTCCATAGTTCATCAGGTACTCTATCTATCAGATCTAGACCCTTAAATCTATTTCTCACTTCCACTGTATAATCATAAGGGATATATCTGAATGGTCTAGTGGTTTTCCCTACTTTCTTCAATTTAAGTCTGAATTTGGTAACAAGGAGTTCATGATCTGAGCCACAGTCAGCTCCTGGTCTTGTTTTTGTTGACTGTACAGAGCTTCTCCATCTTTGGCTGCAAAGAATATAATCAATCTGATTTTGGTGTTGACCATCTGGTGATGTCCATGTGTAGAGTCTTCTCTTGTGTTGTTGGAAGAGGGTGTTTGCTATGACCAGTGCATTTTCTTGGCAAAACAACATACCCATAATTCCCAAGTGTTTCTTCATTTACCTCTGAGACCCATCTGTTCCAGGGCAATGAATGATCCTATCCTTGCCAATACTTAATATGGGCAGTCTTAAAAATTCCAGTCCTTTTAGCATGTAGTTTTAATTAGTATTTCCCTAATGACAAATGATGTTGTGCATCTTCTCATGTGTTTGTTATCTAAATATCAGTTTGGCTAAAGTCTTCTTCAGTTGGTCTTTTGCTCATTTTTGTATTATATTTGTATGTGTAGTTTTGTATATGGCTCATACTTATAGGCCTTTAATTCACATCCAGTTAATTTTTGTATGTGGTCCATGATGTGAGTAAGGGTCAAAATTCATTATCTTGTATGCTGCGTGCTAGGTCACTTCAGTTGTGTCTGACTCTTTGCGACCCCCTATAGACTGCAGCCCACCAGGCTCCTCTGTCTATGGGATTCTCCAAGCAAGGATACTGGAGTGGGTTGCCAGTAATTCCAGGGGAAAGATTATTCCCTACTGAATTGCCTTGGTACTATTGAAAACCACTTGATCGGGTGTTGTGTGCATCTGTTTCTGTCTTTATACTGATGTCACGCTTTTTTATCCTCATGTTGAGGATACATCCTTGAGCCTACCTTACAGTCAGCAGTTTGTACCTCCCAACCCCTATGTTGCCCTTCCCCACCATTGGTAACCACTAGTTTGTTCTCTGTATTTGTGAGTCTCCTTCTTTTTTTGTTACACAGCCTTACTTTAAATCAATGACCACAACCCTTCCTAAGTGAGCCCTAAAGGCTTACCCAGGATTCATACTTCATCCCCAGGTCTACTCACACACTCTTCCAGCCTATCACTTCACACCTCCTCCACCTCACTCACAGCTAACAACCTCTTCCTAGTTTAAGAAAATAGAAGAGAAGTTCCATGGGCGCCACCACTACTTCCTCCGCCCACCTGCATCTGTGCTCCTCAACTCTGCCTTTCCTTTCGCTAATATGGGTGAACCTTCCCATGCTCCTTTTTAAGGACAGCCCCCTTTTTTTGTGCAGCAGATGCCATCTCCACCTGTTTATTCAAGGACTTCAGTCCAACATTTATCCGTTTCTCACCTGCATCATCAAAATTCCCCTCTCTCCAGAATTATTCCCCCAAAAAACACAAAAATACTGTAATTTTTCCATCTTAAAGAAAAACCTTCTCTTGGCTTTATATCCCCTTCAAACTGTCACCCTATTTCTCTGCTCCTATTTATGGCACAACTCCTGAAAGGAATTGACTCTTCTTGCTACCTTCAAGTCCTTTCTTCCCTTGCTTTCTCCCATCCACTCCCATCAGCCCTCACCACTACGCCAAGACTGCCTCTGTCAAGGACTCTCCATGTTGTTAAATCTCAAGCCTCACTTTCCTTGCCTCTTCATAGAACATGAGAGTTCATCTTTCCCTCCTTGGTGCCTGGATCATCACCCCCCTCTCCTGGTTTCCCTCCTGTCTCTCTGGCTGCTCCTTCACTAAGTGCCCCTTTGCTGACATTTCCTCATCTTTAAGACTCAGTCCCCGGACCTCTTATCTCCACTCACTCCGTTGCTAATCTTCTCCAGTGTCCTGGCTTTAAATATAATTCAGTTGTTGACGACTTCCAAATTTATATCCCTGGCCTAAATCTTTTTCTGTATTCCCACTCATATTGTCTCCAGGCAGTCTCCTGAAGCTGAATCATGGCTCCCCCCAAGTCAGGCCCAATCTTACCAAGTCTGCCCAGTCCAGAGCTCGCCCACTTCCATGGAGACATTTGAGTTTTAAACCCCAATTAGAAGATAAAAATTAAGACTTTCCTTCTACATGGGTCTTTGGAGCCAGGGCATCTGGAATAGCTGAGAAGCTCAGAGGGAAGCACTCCTGGGTGGGTTAAGCACTCCTGTGGCTGCATCTTACATGCATACAGGAGCCTACCCCTCCACACCTGTGCACTCTGCCTGCTCTGTGTCTCCTTCCTGCTTCCTCCCCAAGTGCAGAGACATAGTGACTTTCCAGGAAGACCCAATCCTGAGGACACTGCCCTTCCATCTTGTGGACTTGATGCATTGTCTCTCCTTTGGACTCCGTAGGTCTCTGGGACCCTGCAGTGCCCAGGCCAAGTGGGGAGCTTTGTAACACCCCTCTGGCTCCTTTCCTACCTTCTCTGGGGTTACTCTTCTGGATCCATACCTAACCTGGGAAACCCACCTGGACTTCCAAGGTGGGTTATGTTCCCCTAGCCCAGTACCCACAGATGGAAGACCAAGAGAGCTGTTCACTGCAGCAGGAGGCATCCATCCTCCAAGAAGCCTCCTAAGTGGGCTTCTTAGCAGCAGATGAAACGTAGAGCCATCTTCCCCTCCCCACACCACTCAAGGCTGCAATTTTGCAAACCAAGAATTAAAGGCTGGAATACTCAACGCCCTGCGGTCTCCCAAAGTGGGAGGATCCTAAAGGAGGATCAGCTTCCCTTAGAAGGCACATTGGCAGGAGGTACACGGGTAAACAAGCAATCTTGGGGCAATGCTAATCTGCTTTTTCCTTTTCTTCAGAGTGTCTGGCTGAGTCTAAATTGAATTATTAATCTAGTCCGGTGTGCCCATGTCACTTTTCCAGACAACCAGTTTATTCATGACTCGCCCACTATCAATTTCAACATGCAATTTGCAATGAAATTTGACTGATCAGCAATACCATAATTAGTTGCAAATGTCTGTGCTTGTATTTGTTTGGTGTAGGGGCTTTTTCATTAAAGTGACGGAGGCCAATAAACACCATGACTTTGCTCTGGGATATGGGACTAGCAGCTGTTGTATTTTGGGCCAGAAACAGGCAAGCTGGTAAAGAGATTGTGGGGATTTGAAACTGTAGCACCAGGAGTTGTATTTTTACTTTAATACATTTGTGTTCACAAAGAGGAATCTGAGTTGGGCAGATAATTACATGCGAGGAATAAGTGAACTGGAGTTACTTTGTTTGGCTTCTCCCTCACTCTCAGATCTGCTTGTATGCCTCCAGTAACAGGGGGCTTCCTACCAGGTGAGGCTGCTCTACTTGTGAGAAATTTCTTCCTTGCCTGGGCTCCCACCTGCTAGTTGTATGTCTGTCTCACCTAGTCCAGAGTTCTGGTCTCACCGTAGAAACTGTTGCATGAGCTTGGGCCAATCTCAGCCTCAATTTATCCATCTGGGGAAAGGGAATTATGCGGTTGTCTTGTCTCAAGGATTTATAACAGAGTTTTTAGCTGTAAGCAACAGAAGTCGATTCTTAAACAGATTGACGTAGTTGACTCAAGTTAAATTGATTTAAGCTGAAAAAGAATAAGAATATTGAGCAGCTCAGAGAATCTCCGGGCAGAGAAGCAGCCCCAAAGACTCCACAGCTTCGCACAAGGCCCCCAGTCGCAGTGCAGAACTCAGGCAGAGCCATCCTGCTGTCACTGCACCACCGCCACCATCATGCATCAGGCTGTGCGGCTGGCCTGTAGCCTCCTGCCCTTGCCCTCGGGTATCACAGCCTCCACCGCCCCAGAACGTGGGTCTGCTGCACCCGTGATAACCAGCAAGTGCTACTTCAGGCCAGTAGTTCCTGGGTCGCAATCTGGAGCCTGTATATCTGATTGTCAGAGCCTAAGTCAGGGGCCCTTGCCCAGTCACAGGCAGGCTGGGAAACACATGCACATGGTACTTTCAGCCTCTCTGGTGGGAAGTAGACTCAGCCTCAGAATGAGGGGAATTCCCCATCACAGGAAGAGGGTTCTGATCCTGGGTAGCCAAAGAGAAGAACAATCAAATATGATAGTAGATGTCAAAGGGGTTTGAAAAATTACCAAGCTCCACACACCTGCTGAAGATGATTATTCATTCTAAAAATACTTCTGCAGATACAGAAGGAAGAAATCTGTGGCCCCTGCCCTCAAAGAGAGCACAATACAATCAGGAAATTAAGCAGGCATGGGCCAGATGACCCCTGCTCCAGGCACGGGCCAGATGACCCCTGCTCCAGGCACGGGCTGGTAACTCTTGCAGATTTCAGGGTGCCCCAATCATACTCTGATTCACTATGAGGCACAAAGTCCAGTGGAGTGGGCAATATTTTGGGGGTTTCTGAGGCAGTCCAACATTTTCTTGGAGGTGGGAGGTATCTCATATTCTCATTTTGTATGCTAGAGCTATGCATCCATCCACTGATGCACAAGGATTCCTGCCTATACATGTCTGTTCCCTGCTGAGAACTGTTGTAGTTTTCCTGCTTAGTGTCCATCCCGCCTCTTCTGGTAACAGCCACCTACTTTCACCTAGGAACTACTCCTCTTGTCATTTTCAGCACAGGTACTTCAGGTGGTTGATTCCTTGTCTTGAGAGTCACATGTGAATCAGGCCTGGCCAATCAGAGTAGCATAATGCATTGTATGCTATTCATAGTTGCATAATAATTGGTTTAGGGATGGGCATGTGACATAAGCCAAGCCATGAGGTCTATTGGAACAAATACCAGGTGTTTGAGTGGCCTAGAAAAATATGCCATCCTTTCATCTGCATTTGGAGATGTGAGGGTGTCATCTTGAAGCTGTTTCCAGCTGTCTTGGCATCACAGCCTAAGAACAGAGTCAATGCTAAAGAAAGCAGAAATGAAGACAAGCCTGGTCCTATTGTACAGCACAGGGAACTATACTCAATATTTTGTAATAACCTATAAGGAGACAGAATTCTAAAAAGAATATATATTATATACATATAACTGGACATGGAACAACAGACTGGTTCCAAATAGGAAAAGGAGTTCATCAAGGCTGTATATTGTCACCCTGTTTATTTAACTTCTGTGCAGAGTACATCATGAGAAATGCTGGACTGGAAGAAACACAAGCTGGAATCAAGATTGCCGGGAGAAATATCAATAACCTCAGATATGCAGATGACACCACCCTTATGGCAGAAAGTGAAGAGGAACTCAAAAGCCTCTTGATGAAAGTGAAAGAGGAGAGTGAAAAAGTTGGCTTAAAGCTCAACATTCAGAAAACGAAGATCATGGCATCCTGTCCCATCACTTCATGGGAAATAGATGGGGAAACAGTGGAAACAGTGTCAAACTTTATTTTTCTGGGCTCTAAAATCACTACAGCTGGTGACTGCAGCCATGAAATTAAAAGATGCTTACTCCTTGGAAGGAAAGTTATGACCAACCTAGATAGCATATTCAAAAGCAGAGACATTACTTTGCCCCAAAGGTCCGTCTAGTCAAGGCTATGGTTTTTCCTGTGATCATGTATGGATGTGAGAGTTGGACTATGAAGAAGGCTGAGCGCCGAAGAATTGATGCTTTTGAACTGTGGTGTTGGAGAAGACTCTTGAGAGTCCCTTGGACTGCAAGGAGATCCAACCAGTCCATTCTGAAGATCAGCCCTGGGATTTCTTTGGAAGGAATGACGCTAAAGTTGAAACTCCAGTACTTTGGCCACCTCATGCAAAGAGTTGACTCATTGGAAAAGACCCTGATGCTGGGAGGGATTGGGGGCAGGAGGAGAAGGGGACAACAGAGGATGAGATGGCTGGATGGCATCACTGACTCGATGGACGTGAGTCTGAGTGAACTCCGGGAGTTGGTGTAGGACAGGGAGGGGAGGCCTGGTGTGCTGCGATTCATGGGGTCACAAAGAGTCGGACACGACTGAGCGACTGATCTGATCTGATATATATAAGGCTTCCCTGGTGGCTCAGATGGTAAAGAATCCACCTGCAATGCAGGAGACCTAAGTTTGAACCCTGGGTCGGGAAGATCCCCTGAAGGAAGGCATGGCAACCCATTCCAGTATTCTTGCCTGGAGAATCCCCATGGACAGAGGAGTCTGGCGAGCTGCAGATCTTGAAATTGCAAAGAGTTGGACATGACTGAGCAACTAAGCACAGCACAGCATATATATATATATATATATATATATATATATATATATATATATATAAAACTGAATCACTTTGCTGTACACCTAACTAATACAACATTATAAATCAACTATGCTTTAAAAAAAAAAAAGAATAACCTGATCTTGTTGACATTTTTGAGGCTCTGGACCAAGCTGTACCTGAAGCCCCTGAACTTTTCCCTTATGTAAACCCACCAAACAAATAAATAGATCCCTTTTGCTTAAGCAGGTTTAGGTGAATTTCATATTACTTAAAGCTAAAAGAGTTCTAATTGATCCCCACCCCCACCCCCCACCACAACACACACACACACACACACACACACACACACACACACACTCTGCCAAAGTACCAGCCTTGAGCCAACTCCTTAGGAATATCCACAATGAAGTCAACAGAGGGCCTTCTCTCTGGTATAACAGTTCTTCAGAGTCCCATGAGAAGGCAAGTCTCCCAAATCATTCATTTTACAGATGGTGACCCAGAGGGACAACTAACCAACAGCTCAGAATACACAGCATAGACCTAGACACCTATTATGAGGGGACTCCCTAATCTCCCCAAATCTCAGTCTTTTTTTTTTTTTTTCATTTTTATCATTTAATGAAATTACTAAATCAGGAATTTAGAATGCTGTGCTTAAACTTTCTTTAATTAGAAATAGAAATAGGAAAGTGGGCAGGACCCTTGGAAACAGTGTTTTTTTTTTTTTTTTCTTATTTGACAAGATATATTTAATATTCTTACTTGCAATACTGCTGCTCTCAATTGTATTTCTTTTTTTTTTTTTTTCAATTTTAATTAAAAAAAATTATACATGTGTTCCCCATCCTGAACCAAATCTCAGTCTTAAGTCCATAGAAGCCAGTTTGAGGATGTATAGCTAGAAACAAACTGATCACGTGGCTGAGGCAACTCAACCAAGAACATACATTGTCTATATAGAGTTCGAGAAACTAACCTCGGTCTATTATAAAATTCTTCCTGGCATCCTAATGATGGTCCTTGCTCTTGACTAGGCTTCAAAGTGTAGAAAGCATGACTCAAACTTAAATGGAGCTACCTTCTTTCCCAAGATATGGAGGGGGTTTCTTTCAGAGATGCAGTCAGTTCTGTCATTCCAAGGATTGAAGACCTAGACCAGAGAGAATGACTTGAGGGCAGGATCCAATTCTGAGAAATCCTACTTGAAGGTGTTAACAGTAACAATGACTCAGGGTCACGTGAATTAGAAACTGCTCAGAGACAGAGCAGATGGGATCATTCCCCAATAGACTCTGAGAACAGCTTGCAAGCCCTCTATCAGTCCTGAGCTGCTAAGTCAGCTACACAGGTGGATAATCATGGCACAAGTGGAGAGACTTGCTCAGGCACATGGAGCCCCTGTTGTATTTATGGCACCATATGACAACCGTGGGATGCCTCACCCTACATGGAATCTCACTGTTTTTACCCACAGTCAGAACAATGGGTTTCCTAGAATGGTCCCAGATTCAAATACGCTGTCCAGTTGTCAGGCTCCATGTTCACATTTGGGTTTCTGAGATAGTAGGGCCCACTGATGCCTGGGCAAGACTCTGTTGCCTGTAGGGCCAAGGGTCTGGTATTGCATATACCTTGCAGACCCTGGTGCCCCCTACAAACCCAAGCTCAGCAGAATTGTTAGCAATGGATGGGGATGTCATTCCTGAATCACTTTTGGAATTGGGTTGGCAAGTATTTGCAGTCTAAGAAATAAGTTGAGATATTGCCTTGAATCTCTCTCTCCTCCAGGTCTGAGCTTCTGCACACAAGCATCACTGCCCACTGACACGCTACTCACATGCAGCCCAGATCAGGCACCATACCTTTGGCCTGCCTCTAGAACAGGGGTCTGTAAACTGTTTGTCTACAGGGTCAGACTGAATATTTTAGACATTGTGGTCCGTAGGTCCATATGGTCTCTTGCAGCTGTTCAACTCTGCCTTGTAATGTGAAAATAGCCAGAAACAATATGTAAATTAATGGGCTTGGCTGTGTTCCTATATGAACACTGAAATTCGAATTTCATTTAATTTCTACTTGTCATGAAATATTATTCTTCTTTAATTTTGTTTTGAAGCATTAAAAAATGTAAAAACTATTCTTAGCTGATGGGCTATTCAAAATAGCCAGAGGGCCAGATCCCTCCAGTCGTAGTTTGCTAATTCCCTGTTCTAGAATGCCCTGTCCTGGGCCCAGACTCCCAGAGTCACTGAGGCAGTCACGTCCTGTAGAAATGTGGGTGGTAATAAAGTGACCAACCCTTCTGATTTGCCCAGAACTGAGGGGTTTCCCAGGATGTGGGATTTTGGGTGCTAAAACCAGGACAGTTGGTCACCCTAGGTAGTAATCAATCACCCAAAGAGATGGTAGCAGGAAGCAGCTGGCCAGGGTTCCAGAATGGCCCCTTAGAGCCTGCCCCATGCACTGCCTTGTCTTGTGGTTTGTGGTGGGGCCTTGTCCCACCCTGCTTGGCCCTCAGCAGTGAGACACCCCCTCCTCCAAGCAAGAAGACTTCTGTGGTCTGGGTGCTCTCAAAAGGCAGGAAGTTGAATCATCAGCTCTGGTAACGTCTCCGTCATCCTGTGGGTCCAGGCCCAGGGGGACTGACTCCACACTTTGTTTTCTGCTTTTTCTGAAAGTGAAGCTCCAAAAGGAGGCTTCTATTGAAGTTTCTGAAGGAAAGAAAGCTTACATCAGGTGGGGAGGAGAGCTGGGTGGCAGGTCCATTGGGGCTCTCACTCAACTTTGGCCTGAGCTTTCTGTGTGACCTTCAATTATTTTCTCACCCTCTGTTTCTTGGCTTTGGCTTCTACCACAGAAATGCTGATTCTTGAAATCCCCTTGAATTAGGAGTGTGGTGGCCAAAGAGACAGCATCCTAGTTTTCTGGAAGAGTTATTCTAGCTTAATGACCAGGGATGCAGGATACTCAGACACACATCCTTGTCTCCCATTCACCTGGAAGCAGGACCTGACCAGCTTACCCCGGTTCAGACTTTAGGAACGTGACCAGACTGGACTTGAGGAGCTGAAAGAGAGGGGCAAAGTAGCCCACCAGGCTCCTCTGTCCATGGAGTTTCCCAGGAAGAATACTGGAGCATGTTGCCACTTCCTACTCCAGGGGATCTTCCTGACCCAGGGGTTGAACTCACCATCTCTTGCATTAGTAGGTAGATTCTTCACCCCTGTGCTGCCTGGGGAGCCCTACAGGTAATAACAATGATACCCTCTACTACCTGCTCTTTATTAATGCCAGCCCCTGGGTGATCTCATTTGATCTTCACAATGACCCTTCAAGATAAGGACTATCATTATTTCCATTTTATTTATTTATTATTCTTTTTGGCCGTACCACATGGCTCGTGGGATCTTAGTTCCTCGACCAAGGGTTGAACCCGGGCCTCTGGCAGTGGAGGTTCAGAGTCCTAACCACTGGGCCACCAGGAAAGTCCTCATTATTTCCATTTTATAAGTGAAGTAAATAAGGTACAGAGAGGTCAAGTACCTTGCCCATGTTCAAACAGGTACCAAATGGTGGAGTAGGCATTAACCGCTTTGTTAGACTGAAGCTTTGAGGTTCAGGGGCTGTGGGCTGAACTCAGGAAGCCCACAGATGGCAGTGGGGAGGGATGAGCTTCCCAGAGGAGTCTAGGGTAGGGTTGGGGGAGTAAGTTTCTTCCTCCCTAATATTGCTCAAAGACCTCCAGCGGACACTTAGAAGCCTGGGGTGTACCGGGCTAGAGGATCATGCTCCTGGAGGAGGGAGATGATAACCCACAGATTCTCCAGATGGTCTCCATGGGCCTGGTAAGGAAACGATGCATGGCAGGGTTTGCTGTAGAACAGGAGCAAAGAACAAAGATAGCTGGCTTTGCTCCAAAGGTACCCCCAGATGGTCTGTACACTCCTGCTGGCCTTGTGCATGAGGTGCCATACTCAGGGCTCAGATCATGGGCCACAGGGTCCAGGCCATGCCTTGCTTGGTCTCCCTCTTTCTCTGCAGGAAAAGAGGAAAGTGGGAAATGGGCAAGTCTAACCAGGCTTAGAGAGGACCAAGCCCAAGATGGGCCAGTAGGGCCACTGACAGGATGTGCTTCCTGGAGTGGAGGTAGCCCCACCAAAGGTGTCCTCAGTTACCCATCAGGTAGACAGTCCTGGGGAAAGACACAACCCAACTGTCCTGGCCACTAACTGGGCCCCCAACATGGGCTTAAGCTAGGACTAGATATGCCTTCTCTGATCAGCAACCAGGTTCCAGGCCAGCCTCAGCTAAACCCCTGAGCATACCTTACCCTCTTTGGGGCACCATGAAATTCTCTACAAAGCCCTTAATCTAAAAAGGGTTTATTGATGTCCACTGTCCTCAGATGGTAAAGAATACACCTGCAATACACAAAACTCGAGTCCGATCCCTGGGTTGGGAAGATCCCCTGGAAAAGGGCGTGGCAACCCACTCCAGTATTCTTACCTGGAAAAGTCCATGAACAGAGGAGCTTGGTGGGCTATAGTCCATGGGGTCGCAAAGAGTAGAACACAACTGTGCAACTAACACACACACACACACACACACACTGTGTGAGCAGTGACTGGATTAGTAAGAGTAGGGATTTTAGAAGCTTCATTAGCTTAAGGACCTACTAGGGGCCAGGCCTGACCAATGTCTTGGGGTGGAGGGAAGGGGTGTGGAATCTGGGTGCAGGGACTGAGGCTACCCTCCTGACACTTGGACCGCTGCTCCCCGCTGCCTCTCCTGCCGCCTAGGCCTCAGGAGCCAAATCTCCTTGCAGACATTTGACTTCTATTACCTGGCTATTTTAGGCAGCCCTGCTGAGCTAGACTTGATTATGGCAAACTGAAATAGTTCCTTATTAGACGTGGCTGGCTTATCCTTCCAAGAGAACCTTTTTAGGACCCTTGAGATCTTGTGGTGAGAATGGCCCTCATCCTACCCTCCAGTCCTTCTGGGATGAACGGAATAGCAGTCCAGTCTCGTCCATAGCCTCTGCACAGAAGCTGAGTTCCATGGACACATGTGGGGCTGAGGGCCAGGGGCAGCAACAGTACTTCTAGCCAGAACTTGGCTCTGCCCTCTTCCCTGTCCCCAGCTCCTCCTCCACAGAAAAAAGAGCAGAACAGGATTGGCAGGTTGAGGACACTGTGGGACTGTGCCTGAGGAGAGACAGTTCTGGGACTCTCCGTGCTTCCTGCAAGTGTCAGCCTGGGTGTGGAGCTGGGAGGCCCTAGTCCTTCCCCGTCCAAAGGTCACTAACAGCCCAGGGGCTGCGTGTGGAGGGGGCTGTTCTTCAGTCTGGGAGGTGCAGGACAAAGGAGGGCGGGCTGCAGAGAAGGAAGAGGCTGAGCTTAGTGCATATCTCAGGTCTTGAGTGCATCTCAGCCTGGGCTGAGCCACAGGGCTTCCCTCTGGTTTCCCCCACCCCCAAGCCTGGACAAAGCTCTGAAGAATAGCCCGTCTTTAGCTCTTCCTGCTCCTGGGTGGCAAGTCTGCTGTAGGACTTGAGTGGGATAACACCAGGCTGCCAGGCTCCAGAGGCCAAGTCATGCCCAGCTACTCCTATCAGACAGTCACTACCCTGCAAGGCATGTGTCCCCATCAGGGATAAGTGCTGTCAGACTTGCCAGTTCTGGAATTTCTTACCCAGGGCAGTCCATGAAGAAAATGGGGATTGGGTCAGAGAGCCCTTTTGAAGCCCCTCAACTTGCCTCAGGTAGCCAGGGCTCCACTGTCACCTTGGTCACTGGTGGGGCCAAGTGGGCTCCATGGGGATCCAAGTGGTGAGAGTGGGGGCCAACCTCAGAACTCCAAGGGAGCTCCTGGAAGATGCATTGTGTCCAGAGTAAGGGAGACCATGGCAATCAGGGCTGTCGGTGTGGGGTGGTTCTGCTCAGAGGTGCGGGGAGCCCTGTCTTGGGACAGTGAGGGATGGTGAGGAGAGAGTTTGGAAACGGCCGAGGGGCTGGCCTCCAGGCCTTCACCTGGGCGCTGTGTTGTAGACTAAACAGCACTCAGTTAGACCATGCGACTCTCAGAGATCAGAGGAAGGAGCCTGCACTTGCAGGTCAGTGCCTGAGAGCACTTCTTGAAGACGTGGGTGTGCCAATAAAGAAAGAAAAACTACTCGGACTGAGGGGCTGTGGGAGCAAGAGTCTGGAGGTGGGAACATACCAGACAGGTGTTAGGACCCAGGAGAAGCCCAAGGGAAATGTGTACAAAGGTTGTGGGTGAGGAGATGGCAAACAGTGGAATGCTCTGGCCCTGAGCTCCATGCCCTTCCAAGCCTTTGACCACTGTTAGGGGGTGAATTGTGTCCCCACAAAAAAATATACTGAAGCTGTAACCCACCCCCCTACCTGTGAACGTGACCTTATTTGGAAATAAGGTCTCTGCAGATATAGTTAGGATGACGTCATTAGGGTGGGCCCCAGTCCAATACGATGTGGATGCTTGTAAGAAGAGGGAAATTTGGACAGAGACGCAGGCAGACGAGAAGAACACCACGCGGAGACACACAGACACAGAAGGAAGACAGACTTGTGAAGACGAAGGCAGAGATTGCAGGTGTGCAGCCACAAACCAAGGAACAGAGAGCGGGAAGGAGGGAGCCCAGCCCCGCCAACACCTTGAGTTCAAACTTCTAGCCTCCAGAACTGCAAGAGAACAAATTTCTGTTGTTTTAAGCCACCAAGTTTGTGGCACTTGGTTATGGCAGCCCCAGAAGACTAAAGCACCAGGCTGACCCTGCTGCCTGGATCGCCTTTCCTTCCTGTCTAGACCCTTCCAGCTAGCCTGCTCACTGCCTTTGAGTGTACCACCTGCTCCATGGTGCAGAGTCTAATGTGACTTCTCTGAGTCACCTGATGCCGAGCCCTCATCCAGTAGACCTGTAAAGTTTGATAGCCAGCTTACCTCCCAGACTAGACTGTTAGCTCCTTCAGGGCAAGGCTGGCAGCATGGGGCTTGGTACATGGTGGGTGCTCAGTCAGTGTGAAGTAAATGGAGAGGTCATCGAGACTGGCACGTGCCATCTGTTCCTCCACAGCCTAGCCCAGCTCAGGTGGGCACAGAGCTGCCCAGAGAGGTTACAGCATCATCCATGCAGACTGCTTTCAGCTCCTCCACTTTCCAGTTCCCTCCTGGTCCCACCTAAGTCTGAAGAACTTGGGGAAATTCCTAACTTTCTCTTTCAATCGGGCCACTGGCCCTAGGAATTTGCCACAATGTAAAACTGCTCAGGTCCCTCCAACAAGGGGACTGTGTCTGTGGCTCGATGACTCATGCACACTGATCCATCCCGCAGCATTGGGCGGGACCCAGGGCTGGGGATCATGCCAGCCAGCGCAGGCTAGGAGCTTGGACGTCCTGTTGCCCCAGCCCAGTCCCGGGAACGGAGTGTTCTCAAGGCTGCAGGACAAAAATATGGAAGCAGGGAATCAACTCTCATTTGAACTGAGACCTGAGTGACAAAAAGGAGCCCAAAGAGAAAACAGTGAGTTCAAAGGCCCTGAGGTAGGAATGAGCTTGGCATGATGAGAGACTGAACAGAAGGCAGTGGAGGCTGAAGCGTGGTGAAAGAGAGGTCAGTGAGAGGACATGTGATTAGACTGGGCCCACGTGGATAATCCAGGATAATCCCTCCATCTCAGGTTCTTAATTTAATCATATCTTCAAAGTCTTTATTGCTAGATAAGTAACATGTTGCAGGTTCTGGGGAACACAACATAGCCATCTTTAGGGGGCATTATCCTGCCTGACAGTTAAGTCTCTCTGCCTCCTGTCTGTCTCTTTCACTCTTTCACTTCATTTCTGTTTACCTTTCTACTTCCCTATGTGGATCTGGCCATGGATCTCTTGATCTGTAACCTAGCCACAATTTGTCTCTCTTCGTACCCCCTAACCAGTATCAGCAAGTTATTTATCAATCTATCATTCCTCCATG
Source organism: Bos indicus (assembly GCF_029378745.1). Lineage (NCBI taxonomy): Eukaryota > Metazoa > Chordata > Mammalia > Artiodactyla > Bovidae > Bos > Bos indicus. Next base: position 45,745,803 of record NC_091766.1, read on the forward strand.
GCTTAATCTTTCAATCTAATAATTTCATCACCCCTCAGCCATCAATCTAATAAACTGACTTTTAAACTCAATCTATCATTCAGTGCCCTCTGTCCATGATGAATTATCAGTCATCTCGCTCCATATTTGCACATGTCACATATGTGAACATACTTTCTCAATGCCTGCAAATAAATTCAATTAGTACTCGCTGAGTGCTTGTCTTCTGCCCAATTTCACGTTGTGTATCAGTGAGATAAAGGGCTGATGACAACCCCAGTAGTTACATTTGGATCTCTTTATCATCATCATCATCACTATCAATGCCATCATCGCCCAGTCCATGTACACTGTTCAAATCTTTTATCCACATAGAGACCATTTTGATTTATTTATTTTTGGCTGTGCTGGGTCTTTGTTGCTGCACGTGGGCTTTCTCTAGTTGTGGCGAGGGAGGCTCCTCTTCCCTGTGGAGCACGGGCTTCTCCTTGTAGTGGCTCCTCTTGCTGCAGAGCACAAGCTCTAGAGTGTGGGCTCAGTAGTTGTGGCAAGAGGGTTTAGTTACCCTGTGGCATCTGGGAGCTTTCCCAGCCAGGGATCGAATCCATGTCCCCAGCATCGGCAGGCGTATTCTTAACCACTGGATCACCATGGAAGTCCCAGGGACCATTTTTAAATGAACTTTCCAGATAAATCCAAGGTGCTCTAGTCTGACTTTTGCTCACTAGCCATCCTATGTTTGCATAAATAATGCAGACTCATTTTAACTTGATCTTAGATAAAGTGTGGGTAGAAAAGTATATCTGCTGGGCAAGCATCTTATGCATCAAATAACAAATCCTAAAGTTATATGGAACTTGTTTTTAGGTTGTCTGGGCAAATAGCACAAAAGATGGGAACTCCAGAGATGTGGCATCAGGCATATATGGGCACACGCAGACACAATGACATGACACACACATACATACATATGTGGGTACACACAAGTGTACACATGTACACACAAGCACATGTGTACCCTCTCTCTCCCCTCTCTCCGTGCATAGTGGCTCCTTCCTTCCCCCCAAACACACACAGGGCCAAAGCAGGCACTTCTGCACTGACTCATGTCCTGCCTCATCTTGCTTCCGGTCTAGGAATCTTACCTCCTGTCTGGGTTTTGAGGTCTTCTGGGACAAGAATGGTACCTGCTCTTCCTTGGGCCTACCCTTAAGTGTCCAGCCAAAGGACTGGACACTTAAGAGCTGCTTGCCTCTCCCTGAACTCTGAAAGCAGTTGGGGACCAGGGAGATAAGGAACTAGATGCCCAGTGGCAGAAGCCCTTCAGGGGAGTCCCCATTGCCAAACACAATTCCCCCTGCACCCTAGGAAACTGACTTTCCTGCCCTTACTGGATGTCAGGGTAATGCAAGATTTCCCTCTTCCATAGAACTCTCCTAGAGGAGCTGTGTTAGGTGGATAAGCTGCCTGGATGTGGCCTAGCTGCAGAGCAGTTTGACAAGAATACCTTTGTTTCTAAGCAGCTCTGTTGCACAGGCATCCAGCATCAATTCCTGTCCAAGCCTCTCCCCAGGGCGATGGCAGGGGATCCAGCACATTTGGAAGCAACTTGCGACCTGTTAGAGCTGCGGGTCCTAGATGTCCAGCAGTGATAGTGCCCAAGGTCACCTCAGGCTCACAAGTTTCTTTGTCTACAGTCCTAAAGGTGGGATAGTTTATTCACTTGTGCCTGCAGGAGGCTCCCAAGGCAGCCACCTTGCACCCTGGAACACTTCCTGGCAATGGGAGGCTGGTCAAGGTCTGAACACCATTAATGAATCCTTGACTGTGGTGTAGCATCTCAGAGTCAGTTGACCTTACTGCTTCTGACTCCACACTGAGCCTTGATCCTATTTACATATTTGACACACACTCCCATGCAAATCCAGTGTATGTCCCTTTACATCTGTGGTATTCTCAGGGCTAGGACCCCGTGTAACACATCCCTATAGCCTGAAGCCAGGCCAGACCAACTATAGGAATTGTATACAGAACAGGTCTGCACCTGCACACACCCGCGTCCCACAGGCCAAGAGCCCAAGCCCTGGCCTCATGCACCGTCTACTTCTCTCACCCAAGCTAGAGCCCTCACTCAGTGGGTTTCATTAACTGTGTAGGGCCCAGCAGGTATTGAATTTACCCCTACACTTGTTCCCTAAGGAGCCAGGCTGGACCAGGTCCCCTCAAGCCAGATGTGTTGGAAAGAAGTACTCTATCTGTTAGAGGAGGAGGTTCCTCCCAGAAGCCATGCTGCTCAGAAACGTCTCTCTTCCCACCCTGGTTCCCAGGCACAGCCTGACTCATGCCCTAGTCTCAGCCAGCCAAAGGCTAAGTGGGGCTTTTCTGTGCCCTTCCTGGAGTTCAGCCTCCATGGGGGGAGCGTCTGGAATAGACTTAGAATCCCAGGCTGGCCAGCTGGAGAAGTCCAAACAGGCTCCAGGCCACCCAGAAGTCAGCACAGGGGCTAGACTAGAGAGCAGAAGTCTTGTCCCTGCCTGCCAAGACCATGGTCTAACCTTGGTTGGGCTGGAGGAGTCCATCCTTCCACCCCATTGATGCTTCTGCTCTTGGAGAATTCTGAGCTCCTGTGAGGCAACCAGCACTGCCCAAATGCAAAGGGCTCCTTGAAACTCCCCTGACTACCTCAGAGTCACCTCTTTCTCTCCAGCTCCACAGCCCTACCCCAGCCCCTGAACCCCTCCCCAACTTTACTCCTTTTGCATCAACATAGGCAACTGGTAATCACCAGACACTACATTTTTTTCTATGAAGCTGCGTATATCTGTGTGTCTGTGTTCAGTTTAAAATGTAGACTTCTGTAGGTATTTTTTTTTTTAAGTAAATGAGATCATACTGTACATATTACCCTGAAACTTTCTTTTCGCTTAACACTTTTCTTGGGGCTCTTTCTACATCAGACGCACAAAACCACACAATGTTTTTTAGTACGCTGTCTTCTTTTTGCCCTTGGTTTATTTAGTGAGTTCTCTAGTGACAAACATTCAAGCTATTTCAAGTTTTTCAGTGTTACAAACAATGCTGTAATGATGCTCTTAAACAGATCCTCTTGTGCCCACATCAGAAGGTCTCTCTGAGGGAGATTCCTGGAAATTAACTTAACATTCTCGTCTTCTCCTTCCAATTTGGGGCAACCATAGGGCCTCACCTTTCATCCTCAAGAAGCATACTAGTATATTTTCCTGTACAAAGGGAGGTCTATAGTCCAGGTAGACACCACCCATCTCTCTAGAACATCCTCCATCCTCCCATCTCATGTGAATTTCCATCTATATGTAGTCCATCTCTAGGCCCTTTTAAAGAAACTCTCTTGACCAACTCACAGGCTCCTAGATAGCTTGTTTTTACCTTGACCTTCCCATCTATGGTTAAGGAGTTATTTTCCTAAATGGGACTAAATCCCTAGGAGACTGAATCTTGACCTGGAACTCACTGCCCTAAGATAGAGCCTTGTTTATATGGGTGCTTGTAAAGTACATGTTATTTCTAATAAAACCAAGTTACCTTCAGTGTGGCTATGAACTCATCAGTAAATGCATGGGAAGGGTCTTTGTAAGACTGTCACACTGACTGGGGGTGGAAGGTCGGATGGGACTTTGATTTATGAGAAACCCTGAAAAAAACAGAGTTTTTCTCACACTATTCAACTTGATTGGGACCCAGTGCCTTTGGTTCTTGGATTGGGCCAGGCCCCTCAGCTCTGAGTGGGGTGTCTCACACTTTGACTCTGGTCAAGCCGGCCCCTGACTTGGCTGGAGTTACTGCCTGCTGCCAGTTTCTGGGGAGGTGTTTCGAGGCCCCAGGGGTCTTATTTGCCCTCTGCCATCTGTGGCCACTGGACTGGAGCTGGAGTCTGAGAAGGGACAGGTGGCCTGGCTGGCACATCATCTAGACATCTCCTGGGTCTGGTCAGTACCATCTTGAAACCAGCTGGCAAGGGCTGCAGAGGGGTCCCTCTCCCCAGCATGTATTTGTGGCACCACAGAAAAAGCCAAGGCTGGATCCTGCCAGGTCAGTGTCTTCAGCCACGGACACAGCCTTAGGCAGCTTTCCTCTCTGTTCCAAACCCCAACTGCAGCCCCTGCTTAGAGTCTGGGAGGCAGAAGCTGCTGAATTTGTCCTCCCTTGAATGCAAAACTGTGTTCTGTGCACAGGGCTTGATGCAGAGTAGGCAGCCAGGAAATATTTATTGAATGGCCAACAGAATGAATGTTCACCCTCCCTTAGGGGCAGCCACCTAATGCCACTGTGTGTGGGAGGGTGAGAACTGGATTCCAGAAACAGAGGAGACGGAAGAAAGTGTGAACAAACCTCACTTCCGTCTATGTAATCTTCCCAGATTTCATTTTTCCCTTCAGGATTCCCAGGAATTCTTCAGGAACTCTATTGTTAGGTTAAGTGTTGTGATCCACTTTTCCTAAACCTCCATACCTGTGCTACTTCAGGCATGATCTGTGAACCAGCAGCAGCAGCATCATCTGGGAACTTGTTAGAAATGCAGAATATCAGGCCCCACCCCAGACCTAATGAGTCAGAATCTGTTCTTGGGCAAGATCCCAGGTGTTTCATGTGCGCGTACATTAAGTACCGCCTTATGCAGCTAGTGACTTCTCACCGGGCACAGAGGCTGGCTGCTAGAGAGCTACATCTGGGCTTCTGCCTACCTTGATGACTCAGACAAATTGTCAAGTCAGATATTGTTTTCTCTGCAGTCTGTGAATACTGTCTAGAACATAGTAGGCACTCAATAAAAATTCAATAAGTAAATATTGAATGATTATCATGCTATTTTCTCAATTTAGGGTGCCTACAGTATGCTGGACCTATGCTTCTGGACATAAATTGCAAGTTATTAGAAAGATTTTTTTGTCCCCAATAAGAGCTCCAGGAAGAATGGCTGTTATTGAATGAGCAATTAGTGAATGCCAGAGCAAAGCCTGGTACCATGTGGAAAGTTCTCAGTGTTTTTAAAATTGTGGTTCAAGGCCAAGGGCCTGAAGCATGACCTACTGCTTGTTAAAAATGAAGATCCCTAGGCCCTGCCCCAGACCTGCCATTGAGAACCTTTGGGGATGAGGCCCTTAAATTTACATTTTTAACAAGCATCCCAGGCACTCTAAAGTTCGGGAATTATCACATCCTTAATTTTAGAGAAGGAAATTAAGGAAACAGATTTGTGCAGATTCACAGAACTGGTGGATAGGACTCAAACCCATGACTGCCTGAGTCTGGAATCCACAGTTTTAACCATACATCTATTATACTGGAAAAGCGAATGCCCAGGCTGGCTGTGTGTATTTAGCCACCTATATAATTTTGTGTGTATTTCCTATATTCACAAAAATTTGCTAGACTGTGAACTCTTAGGAAATCTTGGAGGTGGTGAATGTGTTTTATTTCTCTCAGTATCTGTAGCGTCCATTATCATGCATGGCATCTGGAATATTCTCAACAAAAGTAGTTTCAATTGAATTTCTCAGATCAGATCAGATCAGTAGCTCAGTCGTGTCCGACTCTTTGCGACCCTATGAATCGCAGTACACCAGGCCTCCCTGTCCATCACCAACTCCCGGAGTTCACTCAGACTCACGTCCATCGAGTCAGTGATGCCATCCAGCCATCTCATCCTCTGTCGTCCCCTTCTCCTCCTGCCCCCAATCCCTCCCAGCATCAGGGTCTTTTCCAATGAGTCAACTCTTCCATGAGGCGGCCAAAGTACTGGAGTTTCAGCTTTAGCATCATTCCTTCCAAAGAAATCCCAGGGCTGATCTCCTTCAGAATGGACTGGTTGGATCTCCTTGCAGTCCAAGGGACTCTCAAGAGTCTTCTCCAACACCACAGTTCAAAAGCATCAATTCTTTGACGCTCAGCCTTCTTCACAGTCCAACTCTCACATCCATACATGACCACAGGAAAAACCATAGCCTTGACTAGACGGACCTTTGTTGGCAAAGTAATGTCTCTGCTTTTGAATATGCTATCTAGGTTGGTCATAACTTTCCTTCCAAGGAGTAAGCGTCTTTTAATTTCATGGCTGCAGTCACCATCTGCAGTGATTTTGGAGCCCCCAAAAATAAAGTCTGACACTGTTTCCACTGTTTCCCCATCTATTTCCCATGAAGTGGTGGGACCGGATGCCATGATCTCCGTTTTCTGAATGTTGAGCTTTAAGCCAACTTTTTCACTCTCCACTTTCACTTTCATCAAGAGGCTTTTGAGTTCCTCTTCACTTTCTGCCATAAGGGTGGTGTCATCTGCATATCTGAGGTTATTGATATTTCTCCCGGCAATCTTGATTCCACCTTGTGTTTCTTCCAGTCCAGCGTTTCTCATGATGTACTCTGCATAGAAGTTAAATAAACAGGGTGACAATATACAGCCTCGACGAACTCCTTTTCCTATCTGGAACCAGTCTGTTGTTCCATGTCCAGTTCTAACTATTGCTTCCTGACCTGCACACAGATTTCTCAAGAGGCAGATCAGGTGGTCTGGTATTCCCATCTCTTGAAGAATTTTCCACAGTTTATTGTGATCCACACAGTCAAAGGCTTTGGCATAGTCAATAAAGCAGAAATAGATGTTTTTCTGGAACTCTCTTGCTTTTTCTATGATCCAGCAGATGTTGGCAATTTGATCTCTGGTTCCTCTGCCTTTTCTAAAACCAACTTGAACATCAGGAAGTTCACGGTTCACATATTGCTGAAGCCTGGCTTGGAGAATTTTGAGCATTACTTTACTAGCGTGTGAGATGAGTCCAATTGTGCAGTAGTTTGAGCATTGTTTGGCATTGCCTTTCTTTGGGATTGGAATGAAAACTGACCTTTGCCAGTCCTATGGCCACTCGTACATAATTATCCATTTCTACAATCATGTATATACAGATTACCTCTCATTTTCAGGTAGTATCTTGAAATCAGCTGTAACAACTATAAGTGTTCCCACTCTTCACTTGTTCAAACTTGTGCCTGTGCCACTCCATTGATATGGCTTTTGTCAAGATCTCCAGTGGCTTGCATGTAGCTGAACCTGATGATCACTTGTCAGTCCTTATCTTACCTGACCCCTTGGCAGCTTTGGACATTGGGCTTTCCTCTGTCCTAAAATTCTCTTCATTTGGCTTCCAGGACATTCCTTCTATCTCTGAATGCTACTGCTCCTTTTTTCATTGTTTTTTTCCAATTCTTTTTTATTTTCAGTGTGAGAAAATACATATAAATTTTACTGTCTTAACCTTTCTTAAGTATACAGTTCAGTGATATTAAGTACATTCACATTGTTGTGCAACCATCACCACCATCCATCTTCAGAACTCTTTCATTTTGTAAAATTGAAACTCTATATCCGTTAAACAATAACTCCCCATTTTCCCCTTTCCCCAGCCCCTGGCAGCCACCGTTCCACTTTTTGTCTCTATGAATTTCACCACTCTAGGTATCTCATACAAGTGGAATCATGCAACATTTATCTTTTTGTAACTGGCTTATTTCAGTAGCATAGGAACCTCAAGGTTCATCCATGTGGTAGCATATTGCAGAATTTCCTTCCTTTTTAAATTTGAAAAATATTCCATTATATATATATATGTATGTATATGTATACACACACACTTCATGGGAAATAGATGGGGAAACAGTGGAAACAGTGTCAGACTTTATTTTGGGGGGTCCAAAATCACTGCAGATGGTGATTGCAGCCAAGACGCTTACTCCTTGGAAGGAAAGTTATGACCAACCTAGATAGCATATTCAAAAGCAGAGACATTACTTTGCCAACAAAGGTCCGTCTAGTCAAGGTTATGGTTTTTCCAGTGGCCATGTATGGATGTGAGAGTTGGACTGTGAAGAAAGCTGAGCACTGAAGAATTGATGCTTTTGAACTGTGGTGTTGGAGAAGACTCTTGAGAGTCCCTTGGACTGCAAGGAGATCCAACCAGTCCATCCTAAAGGAGATCAGTCCTGGGTGTTCATTGGAAGGACTGATGCTAAAGCTGAAACCCCAATACTTTGGCCATCTCATGGGAAGAGTTGACTCATTGGAAAAGACCCTGATGCTGGGAGGGATTGGGGGCAGGAGGAGAAGGGGACGACAGAGGATGAGATGGCTGGATGGCATCACCGACTCGATGGACGTGAGTTCGAGTGAACTCCGGGAGTTGGTGATGAACAGGGAGGCGTGGTGTGTTGTGATTCATGGGGTCGCAAGGAGTAGGACACAATTGAGCGACTGAATTGAACTGATACACACACACACACACTCATACATACCACATTTTGCTTATCCATTCATACATCAATGGATATTGGGTTTCTTCCACATTTTAGCTATTGTGAATAATGCTGTTGTGAACATAAGTGTACAAATACCTGTTCAAGATCTTGCTTTCAATTCTTTGAGTACACACCAAAAATGGAATTGCTGGATCATACGGTAATTCTGTCTTTAATTTTTTGAGAAATGGCCGTACTGTTTTCCACACTGGTTGTACTATTTTACATTCCTATCAACAATACACAAGTGTTCTACTTTCTCCACATTCTTGTCAACACTTGTTATTCTTGTTTTTTTTCAATAGTAGCTATCCTAATGGATGTGAGGCAGTACCTCAGTGTAGAATTTCCTTAATGATGAGTGATGTTGAGCATCTTTTCATGTGCTTATTGGTCATTTGCATTTCTTCTTTGGAGAAATACTGGAATACTTTTTTTTTAACAACAGCTTGCTTCTTCATCTTCCAGACCTCTTAAGCTTGCAGTGCCCAAGGATGCCATCCTTGGACCTCTTCTCTTTCTACACCTACCTTCTTGGTGATTCAGACATCACTTGTTGTTGTTGTTCAGTTACTAAGTTGTGTCTGACTCTCTGTGACCCCATGGTCTGCAGCACACCAGGCCTCCCTGTCCCTCACCATCTCACGAAGTTTGCCCAAGTTCATATCCATTGCATTGGTGATGCCATTCAGCCATTTCATCCTCAGATGCCCTCTTCTCCTTCTGCCCTCAATCTTTCCCAACATCAGGGACTTTACCACTGAGTTGGCTGTTCGCATCAAATGACCAAATTACTGGAGCTTCAGCTCCAGCATCAGTCCTTCCAACGAATATTCAGGGTTGATTTCCCTTAAGATTGACTGGTTTCATCTCCTTGCTGCCCAAGGGATTTTCAGGAGTCCTCTCCAGCACCACAGTTCAAAGGCATCAATTCTTTGGCGTTTTGCCTTCTTTACAGTCCAGCTCTCATAACTCTACATGACCCCTGGGAAGACCATAGCCTTGACTATACAGATCTTTGTCAGCAGAGTAATGTCTCTGCTTTTCAACACACTGTCTAGATTTGTCATAGCTTTCCTGCCAAGAAGCAATCGTCTTCTGACTTCATGGCTGCAGTCACCGTCCGCAGTGATTTTAGAGCCCAAGAAGAAAAAATCTGTCACTACTTCCACCTTTTCCTTTTTTATTTGCCATGAAGTAATGGCAAACATCACTGTAGCTTTAAATACTATCTACCTGGTGATGACTCTCAAGAGATATCTTCCCCAGACCTCGCCCCTGGGCTGAGGTTGCATTTCAAGCTGCTTACAGGATGGCTGCACTTAGATATCTAATATGCACCTCAAGCTTAGCATGTCTTATGCTGAGCTCCTTATACTTCCTTCAAATCTACTCCTTTCACAGTTTCCCCTATCTAGGTTCATCGCAGTTCCCTCTTTGCAATGGTTCAAGGCAAAACTCTTGTCATCTTTGACTTCTTGTTTTCTCACACCCCATCAAAAAATCCCTGTCAGAGCTCTCCTCAAACTACATATGGAATTTGACCACTTCCACTGATATAACACTCTAGTCCAAGTTAAAACATCATCTCCCACCTGTTTTATTATGATGAACTTCTAACGGATCTTCCTGCTTCAGCCTTTCCCCTTCAGTTTGTCCTTCATCTGGCAGAAGGGTGACCTGTGCAATCGGTGTCAGAATATACCCTTTTTCTTCTCATAATCCTCCATATTATTTCTAGCAAAAGCCAAATTCCTAACAATGCCGTATATAATCTCTTCCTTGTATGTGTACATACTAAGCACATTCCTGCCTGAAAGTTTTTGCACTTGTTTGTCTCTGTGTAGAGAAAGTGGTCCTTAATCTTTATTTCATGCCATGGACCTCTTTGGCAGCCTATGATGCCTGTAGACTCTGAATATCTTTAAATCCATAAAATAAGCTTCAGAAATTATAAAAACCAACTATATTGAAATGTTGTTGTTGTTTAGTTGCTAGGTCATGTCTGACTTTCTCAAACCCATGGACTATAGCCCGCCAGACTTCTCTGTCCATGGGATTATTCAGGCAAGAATACTGAAATGAGCAGCCATTTCCTTCTCTGAGGGATCTTCCCAACCCAGGGATCGAACCTGCATCTCCTGCAGTGGCAAGCTCCCCTGGGCTCAGTGGTAAAGAATCTGCCTACCAATGCAGGAGATGCAGGTTCGATCCCTGGGTCAGGAAGATCCCCCAGAGAAGGGAATGGCTACCCACTCTAGTATTCTTCCCTAGGAAATCTCATGGAGAGATGAGCCTGGTAGGCTACAGTCTATGGAATCTCCTCCTCCCCACCCCCAAAGAAAAGACCCTCAAAATATTTTTTAAATGTGTAATATATATGTTTCATATGAATCCATTAAATGACAAGCGCTAACAGCATAATTTTGAGATAGTGATGAGTGTTATGATATTTTAAGGTATTTGCAACAACTATAATGTGATATGAAAATATCTGTGATTTCTATTGGCAACAATATCATAGGTGCTGTGATTTTCTGTCTGCTTTCATAATCAAAGAACATGCCAAATTTTAACTAGTGAAAATTAAAATATAACATTTGTTTACCATCTAAAGTCAAGACTCCCTGAATTCTATCCTCAGACCTCTGGAGGGAGGTGTCTATGACTTCACATTAAGAATTCCTAGCAAAAAAAAAAAAAGAATTCCTAGCTTAAAGTCAAAAATCTCTCTCGGTAAATGTCACATTGTACTTGAAAATATGTGGGTTATTTTCAAATATCTTTTGATATTGATTTCTAACATAATTCCACAGTGAAAAGAGAATAGACTCTGTATGATTTCAATACCTGTAGACCATGAAATTTTTGCACCTTATTTTATGTCCCTGGATATGTTCCAGTGTGTCCTGGTTTGCAGTCTGTGGGAACTTGAATTTGTATCCTGCTGTCATGTGAAAATTGTATAACTCTTAACTATGTTGAATTGGTTAATAGTGCTTTTCAGATCTCCTATATCCTCTACTTTTCTGTCTATTCATTCTATTAATTTTTGAGAGTTTGATATTGAAACTCCAACTAAATATCTTAATTTATCTACTTAAAAAAGAACTGTACTATATAGTGGAACTATATGTAACTTTGTTGTATATTTTCCAGTTCAATTCAGTTCAGTCGCTCATCGTGTCCGACTCTTTGTGACCCCATGAATCGCAGCACACCAGGCCTCCCTATCCATCACCAACTCCCAGAGTTTACCCAAACTCATGTTCATCGACTCGGTGATGACATCCAGCCATCTCAACCTCTGTTGTCCCCTTCTCCTTCTGCCCCCAAACCCTCCCAGCATCAGGGTCTTTTCCAATGAGTCAACTCTTTGCATGAGGTGGCCAAAGTATTGGAGTTTCAGCTTCAGCATCAGTCCTTTCAATGAACATCCAGGACTGATCTCCTTTAGGATGGACTGGTTGGATCTCCTTGCAGTCCAAGGGACTCTCAAGAGTCTTCTCCAACACCACAGTTCAAAAGCATCAATTCTTCGGCACTCAGCCTTCTTCACAGTCCAACTCTCACATCCATACATGACCACTGGAAAAACCATAGCCTTGACTAGACGGACCTTTGTTGGCAAAGTAGTGTCTCTGCTTTTGAATATGCTATCTAGGTTGGTCATAACTTTCCTTCCAAGGAGTAAGTGTCTTTTAATTTCATGGCTGCAATCACCATCTGCAGTGATTTTGGAGCCCCCAAAAAGAAAGTCTGACACTGTTTCCACTGTTTCCCCATCTATTTCCCATGAAGTGGTGGGACCAGATGCCATGATCTTCATTTTCTGAATGTTGAGCTTTAAGCCAACTTTCTCACTCTTGTCTTTCACTTTCATTAAGAGGCTTTTTAGTTCCTCTTCACTCTCTGCCATAAGGGTGGTGTCATCTGCATATCTGAGGTTATTGATATTTCTCCCGGCAATCTTGATTCCACCTTGTGTTTCTTCCAGTCCAGCGTTTCTCATGATGTACTCTGCATAGAAGTGAAATAAGCAGGGTGACAGTATACAGCCCTGACGTACTCCTTTTTCTATTTGGAACCAGTCTGTTGTTCCATGTCCAGTTCTAACTGTTGCTTCCTGACCTGCATATAGGTTTCTCAACAGGCAGGTCAGGTGGTCTGGTATTCCCATCTCTTGAAGAATTTTCCACAGTTTATTGTGATCCACACAGTCAAAGGCTTTGGCATAGTTAATAAAGCAGATAGATGTTTTTCTGGAACTCTCTTGCTTTTTCCATGATCCAGCGGATGTTGGCAATTTGATCTCTGGTTCCTCTGCCTTTTCTAAAACCAGCTTGAACATCTGGAAGTTCACGGTTCACGTATTGCTGAAGCCTGGCTTGGAGAATTTTGAGCATTACTTTACTAGCATGTGAGATGAGTGCAATTGTGCGGTAGTTTGAGCATTGTTTGGCATTGCCTTTCTTTGGGATTGGAATGAAAATTGACTTTTTCCAGTCCTGTGGCCACTGCTGAGTTTTCCAAATTTGCTGGCATATTGAGTGCAGCACTTTCACAGCATCATCTTTCAGGATTTGGAATAGCTCAACTGGAATTCTATCACCTCCACTAGCTTTGTTCATAGTGATGCTTTCTAAGGCCCACTTGACTTCACATTCCAGGATGTCTGGCTCTAGACGAGTGATCACACCATCGTGATTATCTGGGTCGTGAAGATCTTTTTTGTACATTTCTTCTATGTATTCTTGCCACCTCTTCTTAATATCTTCTGCTTGTGTTAGGTCCATACTATTTCTGTCCTTTATCGAGCCCATCTTTGCATGAAATGTTCCCTTGGTATCTCTAATTTTCTTGAAGAGATCTCTAGTCTTTCCTATTCTGTTGTTTTCCTCTATTTCTTTGCATTGATTGCTGAGGAAGGCTTTCTTATCTCTCCTTGCTATTCTTTGGACTCTGCATTCAGATGTTTATATCTTTCCTTTTCTCCTTTGCTTTTCACTTCTCTTCTTTTCACAGCTATTTGTAAGGCCTCCCCAGACAGCCATTTTGCTTTTTTGCATTTCTTTTCCATGGGGATGGTCTTGATCCCTGTCTCCTGTACAATGTCACGAACCTCATTCCATAGTTCATCAGGCACTCTATCTATCAGGTCTAGGCCCTTAAATCTATTTCTCACTTCCACTGTATAGTCATAAGGGATTTGATTTAGGTCATATCTGAATGGTCTAGTGGTTTTCCCTACTTTCTTCAATTTAAGTCTGAATTTGGCAATAAGGCATTCATAATCTGAGCCACAGTCAGCTCCCAGTCTTGTTTTTGCTGACTGTACAGAGCTTTTCCATCTTTGGCTGCAAAGAATATAATCAATCTGATTTCAGTGTTGACCATCTGGTGATATCCATGTGTAGAGTCTTCTCTTGTGTTGTTGGAAGAGGGTGTTTGCTATGACCAGTGTGTTCTCCTGGCAAAACTCTATTATTAGCGTTTGCCTTGCTTCATTCTGTACTCCAAGGGCAAATTTGCCTGTTACTCCAGGTGTTCCTGACTTCCTACTTTTGCATTCCAGTCCCCTATAATGAAAAGGACATCTTTTTTGGGTGTTAGTTCTAAAAGGTCTTGTAGGTCTTCATAGACCCATTCAATTTCAGCTTCTTCAGCGTTACTGGTTGGGGCATAGACTTGGATTACTGTGATACTGAATGGTTTGCCTTGCAAACGAACAGAGATCATTCCGTCGTTTTTGAGATTGCATGCAAGTACTGCATTTCTGACTCTTTTGTTGACCATGATGGCTACTCCATTTCTTCTAAGGTATTCTTGCCCACAGTATTAGATATAATGGTCATCTGAGTTAAATTCACCCATTCCAGTCCATTTTAGTTCGCTGATTCCCAGAATGTTGACATTCACTCTTGCCATCTCCTGTTTGACCAGTTCCAATTTGCCTTGATTCATGGACCTAACATTCCAGGTTCCTATGTAATATTGCTTTTTACAGCATCAGACCTTGCTTCTATCACCAGTCACATCCACAACTGGGTATTGTTTTTGCTTTGGCTCCATCTCTTCATTCTTTCTGGAGTTATTTCTCCACTGATCTCCAGTAGCATATTGGGCACTCACCGACCTGGGGAATTCCTCTTTCAGTATCCTATAATTTTGCCTTTTCATACTGTTCATGGGGTTCTCAAGGCAAGAATACTGAAGTGGTTTGCCATTCCCTTCTCCAGTGGACCACATTCTGTCAGATCTCTCCACCATGACTCGTCCGTCTTGGAGATTTTCCAAGTCTCCTGTAAATGTGTTATCATAGTTTCATAATTTAAAAAATAAAAAAGAAAGAAGAAAAAAAAAGAATCCCTAGCTCAGAATGCTCTTCCTCCATAAACCCTCACAACTCATTCCTTCATCTCCTTTTACTCAAAAGCTATCTTCTCAGCAAGATTTTCCCTGAGGACTCTATTTAAATTGCATCCTCACATTCCCTATCCCCCTTTCTACTTAATTCTTCTCCACGGTACCTACTAACCTTCAAATATAAGTTTTTTTCAACTTAAAAAAAATTATGTATTTCCTTTAACTAGAAAGTCAGAATAGGCTTTTTTTTTCATTGGAGGATAATTTCTTTGCAATATTGTGTTGGTTTCTGGTTGCTTCTGGGTTCCTCCTGTCTGCCTGGTTGTCGGAGGTCCCTGACCAGCAGTGTGGTGGGTATCCTATGTGTGAGGAGACACTGACTCTGTGTCTTCCCTCTCCACCATCTTGGCTCTGCCTCTAGAGAATAGGCATTTTTTCTATCATGTTTGTGCTGTATTCCCAGCACCTAGAATGATGCTTAACATACAGTAGGCACTCAATAAATATTTGTTGAAAATAATTAATGATTACATCTCCAGGGACACCAAGTTTCTCTCTTTTTATTTCTGTAAAAAGTTAATGATTTGTGAAAATTTTAACAAGGATTGAGGAGTTATAATTAGCTTCCATGCTATCATTCTATTTACATTTCCAAGGTTAACCTTAAACAGTAGCACAGAACTGTGCAAAGTCAAGGATTCTAACGGAGCACCCCATCCTAAACAAGAAGTACCTTCCAAGGACTATTTAGGTGACCTGGATCTCACCCAAAATCAGGGAAACCACCTCAGAGAAAAGTGCTGCTCATACAATTATTTCCTGCCAATGGAGCAATCAGGCTCCCATCTCCAATCAAACCAGTCATGCTAATACTTTTTATTTTTGGCAGTGTGGTAAAATGGAAAGTACATGGGTCCTGGGGTCTGCTGAACTAGGTACCTGTTCTGCTACCACTTGCTAACTGTTTGTTGGCAAGTTGCTAAATCTTTTGAATAGGTAACATGCGGTTTTCCTGAGGATGAAGTAGGATGACTAACAGTCCACAGCCCAGAGCACGTGCCCTATAAATGGTCATTCACTCCCTCTTCTTCCTCTAGGTCATTTAACAACTGCTTGCCATGGGATCAGGATGGCTAAGAGGAGGAGCCTGTCCAGTCCTCTCCTACATGTAAACCCTCTACAACTAGCTCTAAGAAGAGCAGTTCCCTTCAACTGTGCCCCTGTAACTTGGTACCTCCCCTCTCACCTCAGATACGCAGCTACCATTGAGACCGTGACCATGAAGTCCGCAATCATTCCGTTTTTTCTCCTGGCCTTCCCTTTGGCCCACAGTGGGAGATCTTGTATATGTCCCTCAGTTTCTCAGTGCTAACAGCTTTCAGGGAGTGTATTCGCACCCTTCCAAAATGTAGGCACCAGGAAAAGTGCTACTGTGCACTGTATACACTGAGTCAGGCCCTGCTATACACTTAGAGTCCATATATATATATATATATATATATATATATATATATATATATATATATGTATGGCCTCAGGAAGCCTCCAACCACCCCATTCTACAGAAGAGGAGAAAGAGACCCAGAGGTGAATATACCTGCCCATATGAAGCAGCCTTGGAACTGCAGAGCCAGGATTAGAGCCTCCCTATTTAACCATTTTGTTCCATGCTCACAGTCTGGGACACCTGTTTCTGGGCACTGAGCTTGAGGTTCGGAAAAACCTACCAACTGACTACTGAACGCTGGAGCAAATCTAATTGGGAGGTGATACCCAGCCCCTCAATCTTGCTGGCAAGCCTCCCTAGACTTTGTGAATGAAGGCCAAGGAAGAGAAATGTTGCAGTGACTCCCTTGGAGCTCGTATTTCTTTCCTGTGGCAAAAAGTGCTTATTTCAGCATCCATCATCTCCCTCTTTGTTGTGTAGACAATCCGCCCTGTCTGAGGATTTGTGCTGTTATTATGAGTTTGTTTATTATTGGATTTATTTCTCCTATAAGCAAATGTGTTCACAACATTCCATCAGGGAATCTCCTTAATTGTCACATAAATGTCATCTTATGTAAATTGAATATTTATCTTTCCACAGAAGGGGTGGAGGGGAAAGAAAGGATAAACAACCTTCAGTCTTGGAGAGGGGAGGCGGTTCCTGTTTCAGTTCACAACTCACCCACGTGCCTTCAAAGTCAAAGGTGAGGTTGAAGAAATTATTGGATCATCTTTGAGGGACAGCCAAAAAGGAGGGGTTAGAAAAAGTTGGCAATGATGCTTTGAGGATATTGGGCCTGGCTCCCAGGTCTCCCCCTCCCCCAAACCCCGCCTGAGTCCAGACCACCCCCTCCCTCCCTAGCTGGGAGCATCTGAGAAGGCTGCAGTTTGCCCCCCACTTCTCCCCATCCAGAAGGCCAGCCAGGCTCCTTCCTCGAGAGAAGGTGAGTGCGGCGGGCGCAGCGGGCTGGGTGGGTGTGGCCCGCGGCTCCGGGAACGGACCCAAGGCCCCGCCAGCGCCCGAGAGCCGCCCGACAGCCCGCCTGCCTGGCGAGCGCAAGCTCTTCTTCCAGAAACTGCGAGGATCCCAGCGCACTGTTTGTGCACCACAAGGTCAAGTCGGGAAGTGGAGCCGGAGGAGGAGGGGCGAGGAGGCGAAGGGTGGGGAGAGGGGCGCCCCGCTTCCTCGCCAAGTGCCAATCCTTGAAGTTGCCCCTTGGTTTTTAACCCTTTAAGGGGAGTGGGAAGGAGCAAGGGGGAAGTGGATACCCTCGGGCAAACTCCTACTGGAACCAGGACGTGCAGCCACCCACCCACTCACCCATCACTGCGTTCCCTACCCCCCGGAAATGCGGGGCTGAGCCGGGCGCCAGGAGGCACTCAGGCGGGGGGAGGGGGCGACGAACCCGAGAGGGACCCTCTCTACGGACCGCCCCTCCTTCTTGAGGTGGCCCACAATTTCAAGTTTCCCCAACCCGGGATGTTAGTTTCCATCTGCTCTGGGTCGGGGAGGAGAGCCGCGCCCCCTCCCCCAGAGTCGCGCGCGCCCCTCCCCTCCGCTCCTGCCAGCACTTTCTGCTCACTTCTGGCGCTGCAAAACGCCACGCGATTTATTCGTTTCGCATTTTTAAACCAGCGATTTAACCAGCAGGGCCTAGAGCGAGGGTCTTCCAGCGCTGGAACCCCGGGAGGCGGGGTACTCTGTGCAAACATCGTTCCCTCCGCGAGTGTCGCCTTCAGGCTGTTATTTGCAAAGAAACGTCTTTTTGACGCAGGGAGAAATGGCAAATTTTAAGTACGTCATTAATATGGCGCCAAAAGATTTTTTTAAGTATAAGCTTGCCTTTTTTTTTTTTTTTAAAGGTTGCGGGGGGCGCCGCCCCGGTCTGGGGCGCGAAGGGGGCGGGGTGTGAGCAGAAAGTGTGAGTGAGAGTGGAGGGGCGGGGTATGTGTGTGAGTGTGTGAAGTGTGAGCAGACCTGATGGGACTTGCACGGGCGCAGCCGCCGCTTGGGCCCGGCCCTGGGGACAGGGCGGGCTGGGGGCGCCCCAGAGCCCGTGGGGAGTACAGGCCCGAGGTGCAGGCAAGAGGGCGGCCCAGCAGGGTACCCTCCACCCGGAGGCCTGCAACGCTACCTGAACCCGCTGCTGGAGCCAAACAACTGGGCGGGGGGGTGGACGGGGGGGGGGGGGGGGCGTCAGGAGTGGAGATCCGAGTGAATAAGAAAAAAGTGGCTACTCCCCCTCCCTCGCTCCTCCCGCCTGCCCCCACCCCACCCCCACCCCAACACATTTTTTTTTTTCTAAAGAGATCACAAGGAAGTCTTGGTTTAAAAAGAAACAGAAACATACACAGGGGGGTTGGTGAATGGTGCCGACCGCGGCCATCGCAGTTGGAGGCTATTTGGGGGGGTGGGTGAGAGGCGTCCATGGAGTTACTTTGCGCCCACTCCTAGCGTCAAGGGCTTAGGTCCAGCGGGCTGACCGTCCCCGGCCAGGGTGCGGTGCCGGGGACCCCACGGCCCCGGCCGCCTCCTTCGCCACGACCCCGGATGGATGCGCGCCCCCCGCCCACCCGCGCCGGCCCCAGGAGCTCCGGGTTTCAGGAGCATCCTTCCCACGCCGGCCCCAGCCGCGGCGCGTAACCGTGGGTAGCGCCCCTCGGAAGGGCACCGCGGAGCAAGGTAAGATCCAGCCCCCGGCGACTGGCCCTGCGCATCTCCACGGCGTTATTTTGTGTTTTTGCAACAGATCTGCCAGCGCTTCTCGCTCCCTCTCTCTCTCTTGCTCGCTCGCTCCCTCTCTCTCCTGCTGGCTGCCTGTTCTAGGAAGCCAGCGCGCGCGCGGAGGGGGGGGGGGGGGTGCCGATGCACAGCACAGGGGAGATTGCGCATGTTGGTCAGTCGTGTTTTAAAGAGTACATTGCGGGGAGGCTGAGAGGGGCGCATGCAACAACAACTTTTGGAAGGGTGAGCTTGGCGACCTTCTTTATTAATGACTGCGGCAAAGCGCCCCTGGGCCGGGGAGGGGGCGCGGGCGGGCGGGGGCGCGCCTGGGCTGCAACTTGCCCCGCGGGCTCTGGCTGGGCGGAGGGTCTGCGGCTGGAGACCTGTGCGGAGAGGAGGTCGCGCGGCCGGGGACGTGGGTTCGGAGGACCCGGGGCTATTTGCCCTCCTGTCTCCCCGAGTTTCATTTTGTTGATACGCAGCACGTCCGGGCGCCGAACCGGGTCGAGCCGGTGCACATGACCCCGCGCTGGGTTCACGTGCAGCCGGTCCGGTCCCAGACACCTTCCGGGGGCCACCGCCTCCGCCCTGTCGCCCCCTCTCCCGGCTGGGTGCACGCGGGCTATGCACGCGGGGGCAGCATGCTCGGTTCCCGGGCGCGGAGGCTCTGCACAAATTAAGCAGTTTTTTGGAGGGGCGGGGGATACCCTTTCCAGGTGAGTATGGAGGGTTCACAGCTCCAGCGCGGGGGGCGCGGGTTGGGGTCGGGGGCAGCCCCCCCGTCCAGGGCTGCGCGGGAGTCCAGCGAGGGAGAAACGCTCCTGGGAGTGGAAATGTACCGGCGGCCGCCGGAGCGGCGGGTGCGCGCCCGCGGGGCGACGGCAGGGGGCGTGGCCCTTGTTTACCTTCTCCCAACTCTGCCGGTTCGCGTCCCGCTCAGGGGACGGTTCTGCAGTCCCCCTGCCCTCCGCCTCCGCCCCGATTCCTGGGTGGTACTGGGAAGATGTAGGCAAGTGGCGCCCCGAGCTTGGGACTTACACACCTGACCCCCAAATGAGTGACATTGCAGCCCCCGCCCCCACCAAGCACCGCTGCAGTCCCTCTCCCGGATCCCCGGCCCCGCCCCGCCCCCAGCAGTGGCATCTTCCCGGCCTCACCTCCTTCCTCCCTCTCTCCCTCCCTCCTTCCCACCCACTCGCCTGCGCCTGCGGAGCGGCTTCTGCCCGCCTCCTCTCCGCCTGGGTGCAGACTTGTGGCTCCCTCCGGTCCCTTCCTGCTTATCCCTGGCCCCTGAGATACCCTGTGCTTCAGGCCATGGATAGAGGGCGTCAGCTTGGTGGTTCGTAGCTTTAATGTCAGAAAAGGAGGATGTCTGCGAGACAAGCAGGAAGGCTTCACTGTAGCTTCTAGAGGCCCAGGACACCCACCCTCCCCACACACACTCTGTCCCCCACCACACACAGCTGCCACCCCCAAGGGGCTCAACTACTCTCACCCGTTATACCTAAGCTCCTCCTTCCGCTCCCGGGTCAAGGCCACCTCCCGGCGCCACCCCCTGCTCGAACCGCTTCCAGCCAGGGCTGGAGCCCCCCGCAGCCACCTCCGGCTCCTCCTCCCGGCTCCCGCGGTCAGAATCACGCCGGCGCGCCTCCAGCCTGCTGTCCCGCGGACTACCTTTAGGGGCAGGCTGGAGGCGCGCGCCACCCCCCTCCCAATCCCCTTAGCCTTTGCTGCCGGCCGGGACGTTTTTCCTTAGCACCTTGTCTTCTGGTTTCATGCCCTGGGCTGGTGGGGCGGGAAGGGCTGTGTTTCCCTTTGCTCAGTGCCAAGGGCAGGAAGCATCCGGCGCCTCTGGTCTCTGCAAATTCCCAAACTTTGCCCTCGCGCTTAGCATTCTCTCTCGTCCTCCCCCACTTTGGAATTCCAAGACATGAAGTTTTATACAGGCTTAAGTTTGCAGGGGTCACCAGGAGGCATCGCGTTTGCACTCCTAGCTGAGGAGCTGAGAGGACACAACTGACTGCTACCTTGCCTTTGTTGCAAGGGGGAGGAACCCTGAGCTTTGAGGCCTGACAGGCTGTCAGGATATCCCTTTAATGTTTATGTTTGCTAACTTAGTCTTGGGCTGGGTGGTGTAGGGCCTCCTGGCCTCTCCTCCCAGGGTGACATTAACTCCCTCCCTTCACTGGTAAAATTCCCAGTAGGACATTTGGCAGAAGAGCTGGGCAGGGAGCTGCCAACCGGGCCTGGCCCTGTTTCCTGGGTTCCCAGGGTGCTGGCTTCTCCCCTACCCTGACTTCCTTTCCCACCTTAGGGCCCCAAGTGAAGGCACCATCTCTCCTGTCCCATCTTCCTCAGGCGGGTTGGGACTCGCAGAACGATCTAACAAGCAGAGAAGGAAAATAACAACAGAATAACTGTAAGAGGAAGGAATGAGTAATAAAGCCGACCCAGGCAGGGAGGAGGGCTTTCATGTTTAAGAGATGCTATTTGCTTTTTAGGTCACAGGCTGCAAAAACAGGCTTTGATCCGAAGTGGGCGAATAATTTATTGAGAAAGTTTGCATGGTAGGGGAAAAAAGGGATGTTTGTTTGATCTGGAGGCCTCTCACTTGTCCCAAGTGCTGTTGGCTGTTGTCTAGAGTGGAAAAGCATTTGGTTCCACAGCAAATGCCTCACTGAGGGAAGTCCTCGCCCCAGGCAGCAAGACTTGCAGTGAGTGTTGGTTTTGAAACTGTTTAGCCAAGGGTCTCCCCGGCACTTTTGGAGTTGAAGTGTTTAAGGGTAGAGTTGTTTGGGCTCGGGATGCAGCAAATGTTTCCAGAACATTTCCCATCCAACGTGCTTTTCCTTTCCCTAAATGGCCTGGCAGAATGGCCAATAACACTGATCCAAGAGGCAGTCGGAAATCTCCACTTAGCTTTTGTTGACAGGTGAGGTGGGACTCTGATCCCCAACCCCCAAGTCCTTCCAGAATCTTGAGGTTAGGCTTTTGGCACTGATTTCCACATCCTTGAGGTTGGGGGCAGGGTATTCTGATTAATCGTTGTCCCAGTTATCAGGGAGGTACTTATCTTACACCCAAGACCCAATCAGAGGCTTTCAGTCCAAATTCTTCACAGCTCATCCAGCAGGCTCTTTTTGGGACTCACAGTTTTCCCTTTGGGGTCTCTAAGGGGAGGCCAAGTTGAAGTTGTGAAGAGGGGAATATCCGTGTCTTGCCCTGTCCTCCATGTAAGATCCTCATTATGTGTCTCAAAGTTGAGGAACCCAGGAAGATTCTCAGGAAACCCACAAGATATCTGGAGTACCCCAACCATACTCCAAGTTGTAGATCTGTGCACTGGGTGCTGTACCCCTCCACCCCCCAGGTGGGGGGCAAGGTCAGACAGCCTAGGTTTGAGTGCTGGCTTTGCAGTCACCAGCTGTGGCAGTTGCTCCATGCCTCAGTTTCTTCATCTGCAACTGTACCTCATGGTGGGTGTGTGGATTAAGTGATATGTTGCATAAAGAAGAATGAGCACAAAGCCGGGCATGGGATAAGCACCTGATTGGTATTAGCTATTCTTACTATTAATACCTGGATAGGACCCAAATGGAGCTGACATTTGACCTCTCCCCTTTAAGGTAGGCCAGAGAGCCAGCTCCCTTCTCTGAAGAAGGAACCAGAAGGACCCTGCAGTTGCCAATGGGCAGTCATTTGTGGAGTGAGTGGGCTGAACTTTGCCCTCTCTGAGGTGGAGGGTAGGGTGCGAAGGTGCTGAAGGACAAAGTAGACAAAGCCCCTTTCTGTCTCCCAGGATCCCCTTGGCATGTCCTCAGAACTGGGTCTGGAGGGTGGGTGTGGAGAGTGTGTTCTAGGGGAGCTGGGTGCCCTTGGGACAGGCGAGCAGTGATGGGTGTTGGAGGAGGGTTAGGATTCCCTGTGATTGGAGAAGCAAGTCTGAGGATTTGTGTGTACAAAATCACTGTTGTCACAGCAGTTACTGTCCCTGAGAAGGCATTAAAGTTAATGAGAGATAGGAAAGAGTGGGGCTTTGACCCCCATTTAAAATGGTTTAAGAGTGTGCAGCTCTTGTTTTCTGAATGTCTGGCCTTCCCGACACAAGCAGGCTCTGAGGACAGGTTTTCCAGCCGAAATATCATTAAATTGTATTAGCATCTTATTACACACACGCCTTAGCGGTCTGCCTCAGACAGGGAGAGTTTTTGTTTCTCTTTGAAAGATTGTGTCTGGAATGGTAAATTGCCTGCTTGAAAGCCTTTTCCTCCCCTTTTTAAAGGAGGAAGACGAAATCCTGCTGTGTGTGGTGGCAGGCTGGGCAGGCCTGGTGGCCCCCAGAGAGGAGAGGCCGGAGGCCAGGTTGGGGTGTTTTAACTGCCCAGGGAGCTGCTGCAGTAGCAGGCCTGAAAGACCCACTGTTTCCAGGGTCAGCTGGAGGGGCGTTAATAGAGGCCCAGGGTGTTTATTTGAGTTTATTTGCGGAGAGGTCTTTAAAGGGGCTGGCATTGGGCATTGGTGTTTCAAGTCCAGACCTGGGTCCCCACTAAGACCAGTGGCTAGTGCTGCCAAGAAAACATCTGCCACCAAATTGCTGCCCTATTACTGAGTTGACATTGATCATTAGCCAGGAGCCCAACCAAATAAAGCCTCTTGGAAAACGTGTGAGGTTAAGACGGGGAAGGCAGGCTGTGCAAACAGGTCGAAATCTTGGGCTGGGGTGTTTGCTCCCGCAGGCTGCGAGCAGGCTGGCTGGGCTGTGTGGCCCCACACTTCTGGAGGGAGGAGACAAGAGCACACTCAGCATTTCATGTGTACCAAACCCCTGTTGTGTGCTAGGTACAACTCGAAAGGGTACTGGGCGCAAGCAAGGATCCAAACAGTTACGCTTTTTCTTGTTGTAGAACACATACTCTGAAGGAGAAGGACATTCAACAGGTAGCTCAACAAACACTCCTGAAGAAGCTGAGTAACTGGGTGGTGGGCTTTCTGTAAATAAGGCAGCTGGCATAGACCTCTGTGATGTTTAAGCCGAAACCTGAAGGATGAAAAGTCCAAGGTGCCTGGATTGTGTAGACCATTACAGGCACAGAGCACACCTGTGCACAGGTCTGGAGGCGCGGACTGTCTGTTTCAGGAAACGAAAGGAGGCTGGTTCAACTGGGAAGTGGTGGGAAACGGGCTGGTGGTCAATATGCAGTAGGCAGGTACCAGATCATATAAAGTCTTATGGTTAGAAGCTTGAGTGTTGCCCTTGATCAACAGGAAGCCTGTGAAAGATTTGAAATAGGCCATATGACATGATCTGATGTATGTTTTTGAAGATCATTCTGGCTACTGTGTGGATCCTGGATTATGAGGGGGATGAATGAGGAGTCCTACGAGAGATGAGACTGGCCTGGGCCAGCGTGGAAGCAGTAAAGATGGGAAAGGTGGCTGGATTCTCCGCAGGCTCTGGAGGGAGTGCCCACTGCGCTTGCCAAGGGTCAGCGGTGGGGTGGAGGAGGCACAGCAAGGCTGCTCCCTGAGGGGACTTTAGGACATCCACACTCCCAGAGGAGAGCTGTGTGTGTCTCCATAGCTGGGGAAGGTGTGGGAGTACAAGCGGACTGGTGGCAATGGCAGGAAAAGGGGACATTTCTTTCCCAGGGTCTCCTTTGTGGTACTTCCTGTCCCTAAAAATAAGTACCTCATGACCCTGAATATTTTCCTAGGGCAGACCTTGCTTTGGGAGAGGTTAGGGGAGCCAGCAGAGAGGAAAAACGAGAGGCCAAGATCAAGTCTTGGCACCCATCCCCCACCTGCACGTGTAGCCCTGGATTTCAGCTTTGGTAAGAATCCTCAGTGTCCTCTGTGCTGGGTTGGAGGGGGACGTCATGGGGCAAAGCCTTGTCCCGCAGGGGAGGCCAGGCCTCTTTTGAGGCTTCATTGGCCACTGAGAAGAGGCTTACCTGAGGCAGGGAGACCTTTCGAACAGACTTGGTTCAAAGAAAAGAAGCAAAGCAGTGGTTTCCCTCTGAAGCCTAGTTATTATTCCAATTAAGCCGCCTCAAAATCTGCTCCCATAATAACATGCTGTCCAGGAGGACTCTGGGGTGTTTTCCGGAGGAGCTGGCTGAGGGTGGGGTGCAGGTCTGTGTGCTGACAGGTCACACTGGTCCTGGGGAGCAGGGAACAGTTGTAGGAGGAGGTCCTGGCAGTCAAAGGGTCCTGTTGTCAGGAACCTTCCTTACTGCACAGCTCACTGCCTTGCTGAGGAGGCCTTCAGGTGGCTGCTGGTAGAATTGTTCACCTGGCCCAAGTCTGCTGTGGTATTAATAACCAGCACCCATATGGAGTGCCAGCCACTGTGCTGAGGGCTTTATGCTGCTCTCCTTCACTCACCAGCTGATTCTGGCCCACAGATGTGTTTAGTTTGGCCCTCTCGAAGTGTTTTAAATATCTAAATCAGTTGCCAGCATTTTAAGTTCAGGAGATTTATGTAAAATTCCAGATCCAATTTGTGTCTTTGGGGAGGTATGTCTTTCCCAAGGTCCCTGGTCTAGTGAGGGGTGGAGATAGGATTTGAACTTGGCCTCCCTGAATCCAGTGCTGCTGCTTTTATGCTATGGGACAGCCTGGCTTGCAAGTGCCTGTTTGCTGGAAATGAAGAAAAATGCCGTTCATGTAGAGGATTTCGGAAGAAAACAGATGGGTGCACTAAGAGCACTTCTCCCCCTTCTCCTGCCCTACCTGTGACAGCTGGGTTGGCAAGATTCAGGCTGGAGTCAGAGTTGTGTTACAGTCACCTCTGTCACATGCAGACCCAGAGGACAGCAAGGATGGGCAAGGATCTGGGGGGTGGAGTGTTATTGCCCCATTCAGTCATTCAGTCTATGACCTGAGCCACTGGGCTGCACAGAGGCAGAGTAGTCTCAAGGTCAAGAGCATGGTCTCCTGAGTCAGAGAAACCTGTTACAAGAACTGTGATCTTGGGCAAGTCACTTAACCTCTGAGCTTCATTTTCCTCACCTGCAAAAAGGAAGCAGCCATCATGCCCGCCAGCACCAAGGGCCGGTTCTGAGGCCTCATTGGGGTCCCTGTGTGCCAGGATGCGCCCCTTCCCAAGCAATGGGTACTTAGCCGTTTCAACTCTGGTTCCTGCCTCCTTGGAATCCGTGCTTCTCCCCACCAGGCATGCCTCCAGGCCTCCACACCCTCTGGAGAGCACTTGGTCTCCACCTTTGCAGCTGGGCAGCAAGCAGCCCCAATGAACCTTCCATCCTAACCCTACTCTCGGGAGACATGGGGGTGGAGAAAAGCTCCTGGCCAAGGTCAAGTTTGAGGCCAGAGGGTCCTTCTGAGTAGCTCAGAGTTCTGGGTAATTGCAACCCACCTTAGAGAGCCAGTGCTCCTAAGGCCTCTGCAAGGCCACAATAAAATAAGGTGACCCCTCCCAGGGCTCCACATGAGCAGACTTGGGGTGACAGCAGGTGGCAAATGGGATTCACAGTGGGGCTGGGCAGCCTGTTGGTCGGCAGCTGGGCTTTCTCCCTACTGACACTGGTTCCTTGTCCTTTGCTGTGTACAGTGAGGCAGCCCAGGGTCTAGGCTGACAGAAACATGGTGAAAAGCACCGTGGGCTCCGAGCCCCGGGTCTCTTCTCTGAATTGGGACTCAGCCACTGACTAGCTGTGAGACCTAAGGCAGGTTAACAAGTCTCTCAGTGTGCTCCCCTCCAAGAGGGGACCAGGGCAGGCTCTGCCACCCAGGACTCTGCAGGATTAGAGGAAATAGTGGGTAGGAAAGCACTTCCAACAGGCAGGAGCTGACAAGGGCACAAAGGCAGCTCAGTGTGGGCTCGGGGATCAGACCACGTGGATTCAAATCCCAGTTCAGCCAAGTCTCTAGCAAGACAAGGCACTGAGCCTCCTCAGTAAATGAAGCTAATAGCTCACAACTCCCCAGGTTGTTGGGAACACGAGATAGCTGAGTTGGCATGGGAAGGGGAAAGAACTCAGTGTGGGAGAGCCGCCCTTCTACCTTGAAGCTAAACATTGTAGTGGAGGGAAAGTGAGTTTGTATTTTTACCTGGAGGTGGACACTGAGGGGAGGGTGGGCAGCGCAGCCCATTCGCTCTGGCCCTGGTGTGGCTCAGAAGCCAGCTTGGAGCCTCCCTGCCCCCACCCCAGTTCCATGCCTCTCTGGCTGCTGCTCTCAGGATGTGCAGAATGTGCATCCAGTGCTTGCGGGCTGGCTTGCCCCTCAACTCCCATAGCCTGGTCCTCCTGGGAGAGTCTGTCTTGTTTCTGTTTCCCCTCCTCTGCCTCCAGCAGGGCGCCACTTGCAACTTGCAGGTGAGAGTGGATTCCGTGGTGGGTGAGGGAGCTGGGCAGAGGCAGGTCCAAGTCACTGCTCGTTCTGGGGCTGCTGACCTGCCTTGTCCTGCCTCGTTGTCATCTTTGACTAGATTCTCTGTTGTGTGAGGCTCTGGGCTCAGGAGCTGAGAGATGCTGCCCCCTCCCCCAGCCCCAGGGCCCATGTAGGTGGGTGAGAGAAGGGGGAGACTGCCTGAGGAGAAGGCTAGGGCATGGCCTTGTTCTCATTGTTCCTCTGCAGCGGGCGAGTGTGGGGAGGTAGATTGACGGGCAGTTTTCTGAGAGCTTGAGGATTTCCCAAGCTGCCTGTGAGTATAATGGGGCCTATTTTCGTTGCAGATGGAGGAGAAGAGGCGAAAGTACTCCATCAGCAGCGACAACTCTGATACCACTGACAGTAAGGCCTTCCATGTTGGGCTCCTGTAGGGAAAGTGTTTGAATAATTATCAGGACCACAGGCCCAGACTCGGGGGTGGGACATTGCTCCAAGGTCTCCATGTTGATGAAAGCATAAAGCAGGCCGGCCCCTCTGCTCCCTTTGAGATCCCCACACCACCATGGCCTTCAGAGCCTTGCTGTCCTCCCCAACTCTGCCCCCCTTCACCCTCTAGCTCTCAACCCCATGTGTTTTGCTCATGTTGGAACAGATCAACACCCCTCTGGGCTTTTCCTTGCCTGTGCTGTTCCGGGCTGCTAGGAACACACCTCACTCCCTCTGGCCCTGCTGTTGAGTCAGGGCCCTGTGGAAGTGTCCACACAACAGGTGAAAACACCTGTCACTCTTCATTATAATTGCCTGATCAGTTTTATTTCCTAACTAAGTGCCATTTCCTTATCAAAGTAGGCCCCTTGGTAAGAGAGGTCATGACTTGCTGACTGCCATATCTGGCTAGATGGAGCACATAATAGGTGATCAGTAAATGTTTGCTGAAGAAATTAATGAAGGAGCCTGACCTTCATGGGATCTTGGCAGTAGAATCTCAGAGATAGACTTGTGTGGGGGTTGGGTGTGTCAGGTGGATAGAGGGGAACACTCTTACACAGAAAATGGGGCTTAGGGAGCCTCTTCTGGAATGTGGAGGCAAAAAAGTTTGCGTTAGGTGAGGGCTTGTCCCTGGTACCAGAAGGCAGCTCTTCTCAGATGCCCCAGGAACCCGGGCCTGCATGAGCCAATCGGAGTAGAGTGCCATTCTGCCCTGTGTAGGAGAGATGTGCTGCCAGGAAGATTCCCACCTAGTGGTGCCCTCAGGTGAAAGCCCAGGCTGAGAAAGAGGCTGCACTGCCGCAGAGGCTGGGCCTGGAGCCCTGCAGCTGTAGACCTTAGCTTGTTCACATATATGGTGAACAGCTGGGGCTGGGGAGAGCCTCAAGGCCCCCTTGGAGTCCCTGGAGTTCTCTAACCCCCAGGAACCTGAGGGTTTAGGAACACAGGCACTAGGGTGAGAAGCCAGTCCTCGCCTGCTCTCTCCCTCTGGGTTTCCTTCACTGTCCTTTGGGGTCTGTTTGCTCAGACTCCAGCTTGGCGCTGGAGTCTGACCTGGCTGGCTCTTCCTCCCCATGGCAGTAGATCACAGCATTTGGCCCTCTGTGACTGCAGTCACGCTGCCTGTGGCCTGTGTCAGTGTCCTCTGCTTCTAACTTTATTTCAGGCAAAGGAACCCTTGAAGCCCCAGGCACCTGCAGGGAGAGCACCTGGCACCCGAGCCCTGTTCCTGCATTGGAGTTGGGCTGGGCTGCGGCACACTCCCTTCTCACCAGTCCCCCCGCTGCCCATCTAGGCTGTGCTCCTTTGACCCCTAGGAGTGGAGTGACCCATAGAGTGACATACACTCTCAGTGTAGTCCCGCAAGGGCCTTTAGAACCCCAGTGATAATGGGTAGTGTTTATCAAAGCACTGCTGTGTGCAAGGGACTGTACTAAGACTTTGCAGGCATGGTCTCATATAATTCTCACAAAAACTCTTTGAAGATAGTTACTCTCTGCTCCCATTTTATACGAAAGCAAGCTGAGGCTCAGACTAAGTCATTTGTCCTTCATGAGGAGCTAATAAGTGGCTGAGCCAGGGCTCAAGCTTAAGTCTATGTGTCTACTTTAGAGCAACCCTCTTGGGTCACACAGAAAGCTAATACTGAGTCCTTGTCCAGCTGCCTTTCACCTCCCAAGTCTCTTCTGGTTGGTGAGTGGAGGAGGCGTCATGTCCCCATTCATCGTTGGAAAGGCCCAGAGCAGGGACAGTCTACCAGATGCTCACAGAGGTCTCTACCTCCTGAACATTCAAACCAGAGCTTGCCTTACAGGTTTCATTTCCTTGGACATGGGTGGGTGGTGTTCCTGGCCTTCCAGGGGCCCCTCATGGGCTGTGCTCTCTCTGCAGGTCACGCTACATCTGCATCAAGATGCTCCAAACTGCCCAGCAGCACCAAATCGGGCTGGCCCCGACAGAACGAAAAGAAGCCCTCCGAGGTGGGTAATGACAAGTATCCTGGAGAAAGATGAAACAGACGTGGAGAGGTTTGGAGGAGTGGAGCAGAGACCTGTGGAGAGGAAGGACTGTGTGGGGGAGTGCAGGTGTATGGGGAGAGGGGGCTCCTGGAAGAGGACGCAGCCATTGCAGAACAAGCCCAGTGTGGCCGAGTGAAGTGATTGAGAGGAAAGGCTGGGAGTTCCAGTTCTCATAACCTTGTAGGTTGTTGTAAAGATGTTCCTATTGATCTGAGTGAGGGGAGGAGCTTTTCAAGGATTCTAAGCAGGGTAATGACATAGTCTGATGTTTAATGAAAGGTCCCGCTGACTGCTGTGAAGGGGAGGGAATGTGATGGGCAAGAGTGGGAGCAGGGAGGCTTCTTTAGCAGTTGTCCAGGAGAGAAATTATGGTGGCCTTAGAGCTGGGTGATTGCAGTGGAGTAAGAAGCGGTAGGATATGGGACATTTTGGAGGCTAAGCCAAGAGTGATAGTATTCGCTGATGTAGGGATGAAGGATGGAGTCTTCAGAGTCATCCAGTTAGGTCATCCACTCCTTCTTATGCCCATTTCACGTGCACCTGCACTTTACTCCTTCCCTGCTTTGACCCTGTCTTTTGGGACAGGTAGAGATGTTTATGACATCTGGAGCTGTAGAGAGTTTTGGAAGTGGGTAGACAAATGGACATGGGGCCCTGCCTCCTGTAGCCCCTGAAAATCACATCCTAGAGCCTCATTGCTCCCTCTTAGGTCTTCAATGCATTACAGTGGGCACAGAAGAGACCTTTGGAACAGATGAGGCTGCAAGAGCCCTGAGTCCCTGGTGGGGTGGTTTTGAGTCTGACCTTTAAGAGAGACATTGTTCTGCAAGCCACAGGGCTTCCCCGATGGCTCAGCAGTAAAGAATCTACCTGTAATGCAGGAGTGCAGGAGACACGGGTTCGATCCCATGGTCAGGAAGATCCCCTGGAGGAGGGCATGGCAACCCACTCCAGTATTCTTGCCTGGAGAATTCCATGGATAGAGGAGCCTGGCGGGCTACAGTCCATAGGGTCACAAAGAGTCGGACATGACTGAGTGACTTAGTACGCACACACGGGCTGGACACTTTACTTTTTTTAACCCTCCTATTATAGTAAGGAAACTGAGGATCCTAAGATTATATATATAGTCAAGATGTGAAGTTCTTGGGGCCAACAGCACCAGTGTGGGAAGACAAAGCACTTGGCCCTGGCCCGGACTGAAGGAGGATATCTTTGTTCTGAGCCTGGCAACCTCTTTTCCTCTCCTCGCAGCAGTGGTGATCCAGGAGCTGCTGTCCTTAGCCAGTCCCTAGGGGTGTCTTCCACAGAACCTTGCATTTGAAAAAGGACTCCCCACGGAGCTGGCCTACCCTGGGACTCATCTTTTGTGGGGATTGGAGGTGGGGACACCGTTTTGAGTTCTGAAGCATCCTGTTCCCATCCCTTAACCAGCTGTCCTCCCTTGGCCCTACAGTGGAGGGGTGGAGACAGAAGGAGATATCTCTAGGAATGCAGTAAGGACTGGAATAAAAACTGGGAGTGAGGTGGGCATGGCAAGATGTTGTTCTTGAGGTTCTTAATAGGGTTCTGTCCCTGGGTCGAGAAGATCCCCTGGAGAGGGAAATGGCAATCCACTCCAGTATTCTTGCCTGGGGAATTCCATGGGCAGAGGAGCCTGGGGGGCTTCAGTGTACGGGGTCGCAAGGAGTCGACACATCTGAGCGACTAACAGTAGCCCTGCTCAGTGTGTGGACAGGCTGTGTTCTTGTGCGTTGGGAAGTAGGAGGCAGAGTGTGCTAGGGCCCTGGGAGTCCCTGGGACTACCTCTCTACCCCCACCCTCATCTTGAGAGCTACAACGGCTCGCAGTTACTACTTGGGCTGGATTAGTAAAACCCTAGCCACTTTTTGTGTCTCCCTGGTCCTGAAAGGCAGTAGTCATCCTGCTGTTTTGAAACTGAGGAACCCGCCTCTGAGAATCTCACCTCCTCACTGCCTTCATGGGCTATTCAGATTGGAGAATGGAGGGGAAGTTCCGGGGAGCCCCTGGGGCTGGCTTAGTTCTTTCCCCTAGCTCTCACTTTAAGCAGCAGGAGGAGGAGGGGCCTCTGCTCTGGGTGGAGATCCTGGGGACCAGGCTGCTATCAATACCCAGGATAGGCCAGCTGGCTAGGGGGAAACAGGTGTCAAGCAGAGGCTGAGGGGAAAGTGTGATTTGCATGGCGCTGAGAATTCCCCTCCCTCTTGGATTTTCCTGCGCAGGGCCTTTGAACCTTTCTCCACCTAAAAATAGAATCGAACCATTGCACGGGTGCTGAATGGGGACTGGCTGTGCACAGCCCTGGGTTCAAGCCCAGAAGTCTCTGCAGGGGCAGGGGGAGCCTCTGACGCCCTCAAGTCCTAGGCTCCTGGAGGGCTGAGGAAGTCTTCCCTGTCTTGAACTGTTGCCAAGGACAAGCTTTTCCTCCCACAGCAGGCGGGAGAGCAGCCTGTGAGGTTTCCCTCGTCCCCTAAGCGAGGAGGCTGAGCCATAAGCCGGCATAAATTCCAAGTTTTCGTGGGGCAGAGAGGAAACCATCGATGAAAGCTTCCAAATGATTTGGCTCTAGAGAAGGCGGAGATGAAAGCGAGGGTTTGGCGGCAGATAATGCTCGCGCTAAATCTCTTCATTGGGCTGTCCCTTCTCTTTCTATGCACAGGCTGGAGAGAAAGGCCTTCCTAATCTGCTGGTGCTGGGAGCTAAGGGCTTCCGACACCCTGGTGAAAGGGCTTCTGGAGTCCCTCTCGCTCAGTCCCAGAGTAAGAAGCCTGGGGGCTGGTTTTCAGGCTGTACACACAGTCTGCTCCCAGTCTGGTTCAAGTTCCCAGCTTCAGTACATGCAAGTTGATGTGTGTGGTGCAGGAGTCCCTTCTTGGTGGCTGCATGCAGAGCCACAGGACTCGGAGTTCTCTTCATCTTCTCATCTTTGAAGATGGACATTGATAAATGGGGATTTGAGCATCAGGAGTATTTAGCATGACAGCAGCACTGGCCCATAGAGAAGCCACCAGTTATGAAAAGGGCAGGGAATGGGTTTAGACGAGACTGGCAGGGCTGCCCCTGAGATGATATGTGCACTTTGAGGGTGCAAATCAAGGAGTGCCCTGCACACCAGAGGAAGAGGCCTCAGGCTGGAACAGAATGCTCTGACCAGGAGTCAGGACCCTGGACAGGGCCGAGGCCTTGAGGCCCAGCTTCTCATTCTGGCCCTTAACCAGTGGGTGGCTTCCCTCAGCCTGATTGAGAGGGGACTGCAGGCCTTAGTACTCGGGGCTGAAAGAACAGGCCCTGGGATTCCTGGGAGGCTGGTTTAGGATTTTTGGTGGCAGTATACTTGGTCTGAAGTTAGCCCCAGGATCTGTTTGGCAGTGGAGGGAAAAGGTGGAGCTGACCCCAGGAACACAGGCTGCTGCCTTCCTCTGCTCTGCCTTCCAGTGGGATCCCAACAAAGCTGAGCTCTGTACCTTGGTGCTTAAGTTGGCCAGGCCCGTCCTGAAGGAGAGGATGGGATTATCCTAGCCCGGGAGAGCTGGTACTATAAACCGCGTTGAGGCCTTGGGTTTCTGGCCTGACCTGTCTCACTAAATAGCATGAACGTAACTTTGTGGGTCATACCTCTGAGAGCCTAATGGAGATCACAGACCAGGGATTATTTTATAAAATACCAATATCAGACCCCTATCCCATACCATTCTCAAGAATTCTGACTTGAATGCTTTGGAGTAGGGCCCCAGGCACCTGTACTTCTTCAAAGCCCTCCTGCTGGAAGCCAGGGTTAAGAACTGCCACCATAGACCTTTTTTCCTGATTTGCTAAGATGGGAGTTTCCGGCTTGGTCCTCGCTGAAAGTTGAGAGAAGAAGGGAAGGCCTTCCAGCCTGGTTCAGTGACCTAAACAAATGCTGGCCATGTGGGTGTGGCATCACCCACAGCTCCTCCCTTCTCCCACAGTGGCCATGGGACTGACAGGTTTCTGCTAAGCCCTCGGCCTGGCGTGGGTGGGAAGGGCAGTTTGAGAAGAGACCTGGAAGCCAGGTGGTTGGGAGACTGGTTGGGAGACAGCTGTTTTGAAGCCATGTCTTCCTTAGGCCTGGGGCAGAGAGGCAGATGGAGGAGCAGGCTGAGAAGTGAGGATTTCCCCAGACAGGCTCTCTTGAGGTAGAAAGCTGTGTTTTCAGGAAGTCAGAGTCCCCAGAAGTCAGCCAACGGGCAGGGAGATAGGTCTTTAGGACCTTAATGATAGTGATTAAACTCAGCAAACACTCGAGAGCACCTCTGAGGCCCAGCCTAGTGCCAGGGACACCGAAAGCGCAGGCCCTGTCCCTGGGGAGCTTGTCTTCTGACCGTTAGCAGGATGCAGGTGCTGCACAGGAAAGTGTCCGTTACGAGAGATGGAGCCAGCTTGCCACTGAGGACCTGTGAGACTTTGGGCAAGTATAGTTTCTCTGTGCCTCAGGGTTGTAGAGTGCTGTCCTGCAGTCACTGTTGTGTAGGTGTGACTGTCCTGTCCTGAGGCCCATGGAGCCCAGGGGTGGGGGAGAGCCCAGACGCGAGTGAAGGTGGAGCTGCCATGCCTGGGTTGGAAGCCTGGATGGTCTCAGGATGGGTGGGCAGGAGTTGGGCTCCTTTTTAGGCCCCGGTGACAAACTGTACATACCTCGGGATGAGAGAATGGGGGGCTTCTCTGTGGGTTCCACAGGGCCCTTCACCAGTGCTCAGCCTTCCATCCCTGGAACAGGGCCTGGGAGAAAGAGGTGACCCTGTGAACAGCCTCTGCCCGCAGTGGAGGTCTTCCAGATCCAGTGTCTGTGAAAGTTCCTATATAAGGATGGCCCTCCCTAGGAAAGGCAACGAGTGGAGGGTGAAAATGCTGCGTCTCTGCTGGACCCATTGCTTTTGAAGATGGGCCCCTTCCCCATTGGGTGAATGCAAGGGTGGCCGGATGGGTGTTGGGGTGCAAAGCCATGGGATACATAAGGTGCTTTCCTGGAGGAGCAGAGGTATTATCCAAATGTTTGAAATGTCACAATATTGTATATTAAAACAGTGATGACATACGTTATAGTGAAAGGCAGAGTGCTCCAAAACTTGAGAGTAAAATAGATTCCCTAGAAAAAGGTTTTTTTTTTGCTTGACCCTGTGGTTTTGAGCCATATTCCTAGCCAACCGCTCTTCTTGCTACCCTGGGAGGCAGGCGGACGGTGAGGGGAGCTCTTCTACTGGGCCTCCCACTGCTCCGGGGTGGGGGGCAGAATCCACTTCTCATACAGTCGGAAACACTGCTGCTCCCGCCAGCTGGAAAGGCCTCCCGGCCTCTGGGACTTGTCTTGCAAAAGAAATGTGTGTAATAAATTCTCTTTAAGAGCAGGAAGTGCTGTTATCCTTGTGAAAGAGAAAGAGATGTTGAGTGTGTGTGTGTGTGTGTGTGTGTGTGTGTGTGTTTAAGTGTCTGACCAAATTAGCCTAGTGGTAGCTTGAATAGGACTGGGAAGCTATTTCCAGAGCCCTTCTCTGGTGTTTTATGCTTAATTTTAAGTATCTAAGTATGCTCTTGGCTGAGATACTCTTTATCAATTTCCAGCCCAAGAAAGAGATTTTTTTTTTTTTTAAGAGAAGAAATAGCAGACTGGTTTGCAGGCAGGATTGCAGTGGTTAAAGCACAGGGCAGACCTCAGACAAGTGGTTTAACCTCTCTGAGTCTTGGTCCCCACATCTGTAAAGTGGGAGGAATATGAAATAGGTGAGATTGTATATATAAAGCGTTTAGCATAGCACCTAGCATACTGCTGCTGCTGCTGCTTCAGTCGTGTCCAACTCTGTGCGACCCCATAGACGGCAGCCCACCAGGCTCCCCAATCCCTGGGATTCTCCAGGCAAGAACACTGGAGTGGGTTGCCATTTCCTTCTCCAATGCATGAAAGTGAAAAGTGAAAGTGAAGTCGCTCAGTTATGTCCGACTCTTAGTGACCCCATGGACTGCAGCCTTCCAGGCTCTTCCATCCATGGGATTTTCCAGGCAAGAGTACTGGAGTGGGGTGCCATTGCCTTCTCCGACCTAGCATGCTACAGCAGGGCAATTACTTTTCACTGCTAGCTGTCCTTTCTAATGAGATGAGGTGCTCAGAATAACACAGAAATTTCAAATGAGGCATTTGGTAGTGATTTTACATGGCTCTTCCAAGACAGACTGTCAGACATCCTTTGGGAGATTAGAGAGAGGGGCCACTCCTAGCTTTGCGCGGGGCCTTCTGATGTGGATAGAAGGCAAGGAGAGGCTGTCCTGGCCAAAGCCATTTTCACTGGCTTTGGGACAACAACCAAGACTGGTTCCTGAGTTCTGCCTGGAAGAATCCTTTGGGCCAGCCCTCTGCCTTCACTCTCCCTGCTAGGCAAGAGAGGAAGTTTCAGAGTTTAGTCGTACAGGATTTAGGCAAATCCTGGGGTTCATTCATTCATTCATTCACTCACTAGTTTCACAAACATGTCTTAAGTACCTGCTGTGTGCCAGGCACTGTGCCACAAATAGGCACAGTGATAAGCAGGACATATAGTCTCTGCCTCTCTCAGCTTGATTATTAGAGGAGATGGACATTAAACAAATAATTACACAGATAATTGTGTTCTGTAATTATGATAAGTGCTGGAGCTTTTCCTTAAGTAACGGAACTTCCCCTTGGTGCCTCTTAGGCTGAAATACACTGATATATAATACTTTACTCTCGAGAAAAGGAAGCAGAAACCAAGGTCCCAGGATGAAATGTCCAAACACTATTCATAAATCTCATGATCGTGTACAGGAATGCTGAGGATAGCAGAGTTGAGAGTTGTCTGTTGTCATCGTCTTCATCTGCTTTTGGAGATCATGTCAGACTTTAGACATGGCATGCTTTCTGGCATAGCTCATTTTTGGTTCTCCTTGGGAAGATAAGCTCAGAAAGATAGATAGACTTTTCAGTGCTTGTGGTCTCAGTCTTGGAAAGAGGAACTAGAAGGCGAGCCCCATGCCGTTTCCCCGAGTCTGGGCAGAGCAGGGTCTCTAGCTGTCTTCAGAGCTGTGTTGGCACCTCTCGCACTCACATTGGTTACCAGGTTAGAGTTTTAGACCTTTAAACATTCTTCATACTGTTTGAAGAAGCTACAATTAACGTCTCCCAAGCAGCTCAGCAGAACTTGGTTGCTAGGCTGCAGACCTTTAAAGACAATTTGTCAACTTCTGCCAAAAGAGAAAAATAGTAAACATTCACATTCTTAGAAAATTGCTTGTTTTCCAGCTTCCAACTTCCTTTCCATGGCAAGGCCTCCAGTTCATCAGTGTCCGTTTTATTATTTATTTAGTTTTCATAAATAATTCAGAGGCATTTTAGGAGACTGAGCCGTTTTTTGGAAGCCTAACCTTTGGCGATTCAAGACAGAAAGATGTTTAGGTTGCCCTGTTTGTGGACAGGTTTTGTATGAGTATTCAGGGGTTCCTTTGGAAGGGACAGAGTCCCCAGCTGTATCCTCGGGCAGCTACCCAGAAAGATGGTGGCAGATCCACGGGAGGCTCTTCAATCATTCAGCCTTAGTTAGCACCTAGCATGTGTCAGGCCCTGCGTGCACTGTTGCAGCCTGTAGCCTGGCCAGACCTCACTGAGCTTACCTTCTAGTGGGGAAGGCCTGGCAGGAAACCAAGGGATACCAGTAGAGGGGCTGTGGGAGTCCAGAGGAAGCCCAGAACCCAGCCTGGCATCAGGGAAGCCTTCCTAGAGCAGCTGTGGGCTGGAGTAACACCTAAGGGTGAAACAGACTGCCCCCACTTTGGCAGGGAGAAGTGTCCCAGTGGGGTCCTCCCCTGTGCCAAGTGTGAGACGTGCTCGGGAGGGAGACTGACTACTAATGCAGTCATGGCTCATCCTGAGGGCAGTAAGAAGACAGTGGAAAGCCGCTGGAGAACTTGGAACTTGCAGAGGTCACCATCTGATTTGCATATTCCAGCCTTTGGGGAAACCCCTTGATTTGGCTTTGGGTTAATGCAAGGGCACTGGCAGTGAGCCGGTGGCCAAGAGGGGCGAGGTTGCAGAGGAGTGCTGGATGGCTCCAGAGTTGTCTGTCTGGGATCCTTTGCCACTTCTAACATGTAGGACCTTGTGTAGGTTATTAAACTAACCTGAGTCCCAGGTTTCTCTAATGTAGAATAGGGATGATAACAGCATCCACCTCACAGAGTTGGAATAGGGACTAACAGTTAATTCAAGGACATCCATTGGATCGGTGCTGGGCATACTGTGTTCTTTTAAGTGTTGACTGGTACCTGTAAGATAGTGGTGCCGTTCCTGTGCTTCCATCAGTCCTCTGCCCAAAGGGGCCAGTGGCATCCAGTCATACCAGATGAAGCTTGCAACTCTCTTGGGACCAGACTCTTTTTCTCTCCTGAATCTCCTTACCTGAGTTGAGCATGTGATCCTTTCCTGCTCTTGAGTTCTCAGCACCAAGCCTGTTCCTAGGACAGAGCCACCTCTCCCTTGCTGGTGTGGCTTGGCACTCTGTCTGCACCTACAGACCAGGGCTGCCTCTTGCGCCATTCGGTCCACGTACTTGGGTTGTTTCAGCTCTGGATGTATCCATGAGGTGTTTCTCCAGTTCGTGGGGGTTCAAAAAGCACTGCCAAGGAGCCAGCTGGGGTCATCAGACTTATCAGGTAACTCCCCAGAGGGGCCCTTTTATTCACTCATCCATTTAATCATTCTCTCAGTTACTATTTATTGAGCACCTACT
This sequence comes from Bos indicus, assembly GCF_029378745.1. NCBI lineage: Eukaryota > Metazoa > Chordata > Mammalia > Artiodactyla > Bovidae > Bos > Bos indicus. Next base: position 45,784,318 of record NC_091766.1, read on the forward strand.
CTGTGCCAGTCCCCCTGCCAAGCCCTGAGAATGTTGCAGAGAACAGGACGGGTGTGGCAAGAGAGATGACAAGAAGCAAGGAACATGCATACACCAGTTAATTTTCAGGAGTATACGTACTCGGAAGTGAGACAGGACCATGGGCTGGAAAGTGGCTCTGTTGGGTGGCTGGCCACCCTGAGTTGCAGTGATCAGGGTGATCCCACGAGGCAGCATTTGAACTATAGCTCAGGAAAAGGGAAGAGCAGGAGATTTCAGACTCACCAGTGCCTTTTTGGAGGGGCACACAGTGACACTGGGCTCTGGAAGGGGCAAGATGACAGGCTTTCCCTGGCGGCTGGTTCCTCATGGCATTCAGAGTAACAGGGCATTAGGTGTTGTACCACGTAGGGCTTGCCAGCGTTGGGAGAACTTTGAGACAGTCACCAGTCTGCTGTGGGTCCAGTTTACCCCTGCCGGGTCCTGAATAGGGGGCCCCAGAGGGAATAACCTTGCCCCAGCCAGCGGAGTGGGGAGGGTGCTGAAGGACAGCACAGAAGCACCCACTACCTGAGTTTATGTTCTTATATCAGTTGTCTTGCTACTTGCTAATAAGATATGCAAATTATCCGGGTTGTGAAATCTTTGCCACATTTCATCTTCTGTGTAATTAGCATTTAATCGTAATCTCATTTTAATTTTTTCACACTGACACCCTAATTAAATGTTAGGGTGTTAGTCTTAACAATTAAATTATATTGGCAAATAGAGTCTTCAAGAAACTTGACCTTTTGCAAGCAAGGGCCCTCTCTGGCTAGAAGCAGACGTTAATTAGATTTCTGCAAGACCCTGCCTTGAGCCCCTTGGCGCCCCCTTTCAGTTGTCTCCTAGATTGAAGTGAGACAGATGACCAGCAGTTGGGGCTTCCTGCAGGCAGAGGTTACCACTGACTGGCCACCACCCCTGGAAGGCTGGTGGATGCTGAGTCTTCCAGGGAGGGACGTGGGCTTGGAGTTGGGTCTGAGACCTGGAGGACTCCCTGTAGTGGTTTCTCTTCTCTCTGTGATATGAACTCTCCTTTAACTTGTGATGTTCACTGGGAAAGTTGGTACCAAAGCAAGTCACATAGTGTCTAGGGCTGCCACCAAGTCCTACAGCAGCCCTTTGTGGGGCCCAGGTGAGGACAAGCAGCTGGGACAGATGAGGCACTGCCAGTGCTCCTGCGGCTGGGCTTGGAGGTTGCTTTGGGGTTGGGGGGGCCACAGATAGGACGTTGGGAAAAGAAGTTTCCCCCTGAGCGAGCAAGTGCTCACAAGGAAACCAAAGCACGAGGGTGTGTCCACTCATGGCCTGGCCCCGAGGGCTTTGGAAGGGCTTGATGGAGAAGGAATTCCATGCGTTTCTCCTTCCCCATGATAGAGCATGGCCCAGCGGAGCGCCCACTGAACAGGGCATATGGTGCCGTTGTTCCTGGGGACCGTGAGGCCCTGCCCCACGGGCGGCTGCCCTCTAGGCGCTCCCAGAGCTGGCCTCTCCCTCAGCCATTTGCCTGAGGCCCTGGCGTGTAGTTGCCTGGATTCTTTTACACTTGTGACTGTGGTTACAACAACAAACATAATTTTGAATCTTCAACAGAAATTCCCTAAACAGACACTTCATGGCAGTATTGCATTCACACAAGCCTTTCTGCCAGCTGATTTTTTTCCTCAGTGTTTTTGCCTTTCCCACATGTCTTTCCTTTTCCCTCTAAGGTCCACTCCTATCCATCACTCAGACTCTTTCCTTGAGCAGATCAGAGCATGTAAATTCAATTCAACATTTATTGGAGATTGGTATGCAAAGTGCTCTGCTGGTTCAGAGAAGATGGGTTATTGTACTTACTGCTTTTGTGTCGTATTCTTTTTTTTGAGAGAGTGGGCTTTCAGCATTTGCCTTTTCCTGCCCTGGCCTGTGAAGCAGATGACCTGGAGATGATCTGAAACCATTCTCTCTCCACCTTGTCTCCCCACAGGTTTTCCGGACAGACTTGATCACAGCCATGAAGATCCCAGACTCATACCAGCTCAGCCCAGATGACTACTATATCTTGGCAGACCCATGGCGACAAGAATGGGAGAAAGGTGTGCAGGTGCCCGCCGGGGCAGAGGCCATTCCAGAGCCTGTGGTGAGGTGAGCCGGGCAGCCCAGGCCAGGGGGCCATAGGAAGGGGAGGCTAGGACGGGCCAAGCGATTCCTTTCTAGTCTGTCTCTATTCTTAGCTTCTTTTGTTCTTAAAAAAACATTGCAGTGTTCCAGAAATACTGCAGTTTTACCTCTGAGGCCAAGGTTTTGAGCTTGGGCTCAGCTCTGGAGCCAGACAGCCTGGGTTCAAATTGCCTCTCAAGTTCAGTGGGACCTTGGGCAGGGAATGTAATCTCCCTGGGCATCAGTTTCCTCGTCTATAAAATGGGAATGATAACAACAGCACCTGCCTTATGCGGTGGTCGATGATGTAGAGAAATGATGCGTGGAAGGCCCCGTGACCTGGCCCACACGAACACGCAGTGAAAACTGGCCGACAGTAGCTTGATGTTGTTCCAAACTGGGTCCCGCCAGAAGATCTTCTTGGGGATATCTCCAGACCTCTAACTAATCCTTAAAATAGGGACAAACCATGCTCTTGGCTTCTTAAAACCTTTTTGAGGAGTTCTTGGGAGCAAGAAATCCAGTGTCTGGCACACACCAGATATCCACAAAATGGTTGCTATGATCATATTCTGAGGAGGGCCTGCTGCCTCCTAGGATCAGGATTGGATCAGGGCTGAGTCCTCTCTGGGCTCGGGAGCCTTGTGGTCTTGTAGGTCAGAGAGACTCCTGTGCTCATGTAAGGAGGTGGCCTCGTGGCCATGGGCCTTGCTTCCAGTGACAGAATTCAGCCAAGTGCTTCTTCCTGCGCCCTGGGAAACCCTCCAAGTCGTGTCTTGGGCTATAGGGGCTGCTGCCCCGGCCTCCCTTCCCCCCACACACCAGCCTGCCTGGGCTGGGCAGATTTGTGTTAATTGACAGTCCATTCCCAGCCTTGACAGCCCCGGGGCTCTCGCTTAGGTCCATTTTGCCAGGACCTAGGGCAAAGATTTCAGCTGTCACCTCCCTTGACATCGGCACTGATGCTTCCCTGGCAGCCACACCTATGATGGGCTCACAGACACCCAGTGCCTGCCTGGTGCCAGGCCTGTGCTGGGCATGGGATTACAGAGGTGAAGCACACACTAAGCCTCACTTGGTGCCCAGTGAGGATTGGGTATTGGGCAGTGCTTATTGTTCTGGGCTCACAAGGGCTCTTATCTTTGGCCCTCTGAGAATCAGTGATGCTCCAGGCCTCTCTAGATGAGAGTATATGTGGAGTTTGGAGAAAGACTTTATTCTGCATGTCCTCTGCCCAGGGCCAAAAACGTGGGTCAGTCTCCCAGCCAGCTTCACCCTGTCCGCTCTACAGACCAAAGAACTATAACTGACCTCTTTGAACCTGTTTCCTTCTCCATAAAATTGATCTAATAACAGTATATGCCTGATAGTGTAGTGGTGAGGATGAGTTGAGAATTCACATGCCAAGGGCCCAGGGTAACAAGGCAGAGGGGTAGGCCACCAGCTGGGCGGAGAAGGGCGAGTCCTGATTAGGCTTAGCCCAGCGGTTTGTCCTCTGTCCTCCATGTCAACGTCAGGTGGTTCCGGAAACATCTGCTGGCCTGGGTAATTAATTGTAGATGCCGCCACACAAGTAACTTGGCTTCAGTCGGTGTCTTATCTGTTGAAATCACGACGGAAGCATGTGTTCAGACAGCTCTGGCCCTACTAGGTACATTCCCCACATATACGCAGGGCTAGGCTGACAAGAGCCAGGCACTCCTGGCCAATCCCTGCTCTTTGGAGAGCATAAGACTGGAAGGGCAGGGATGCTCCCACGGAGATATCTCTGGGCCCCATCTCTCCCTTTCTTCTTGCAGCCTGGCACCTCCACCTGCTGGGCCACCTTTCCCTGCACAGCTCTCACCTGGAAGCCAACACAGCAGGCACTGTGGTCAGAATGGTTACAGGAGCTCTGTTGCTGAGAACTTGCTGTGCTGAGCCTTAAGTTCATCTTCTCATCTAATTATCATATCAGCTCTCTAAAAGTCACACTGCTGTCCCCATTTTATAGAGGAGGAAGTTGGGAAATTCTGGGGAATTCCCTGCATGACCGCCAGGGCCTTGTGGGCTGGGCCAGGAAGTCACAGGCCGCAGAAACAGGCCCTGGGCTGCCTCTGTGTGGCCCAGAGAGAGCCTCGTGCCCCAGTCACCCTGGCTTGCTGACTCTGCCCTCCCCCACTGCCTCCCTAGTCCCCTCCATCCCTCTCTTCTTACCCAGTCCTCCCTGGCCCTTGAGCAGGTCTACCTGCCTCATGGTCCTAAACTTCTCTGGATAATGAGAACCTTTCACTGTCAGATCATGACCTGAAGGAGGGCCTGCACTGTTCTTCGGGGTGGCCAAAAGAGACAGCCCAGGGCAAAACCAGCCTCTGTTTTCTATCTGGTCTTCTGGAGTGAGAGCCTCCCACAACCCCACCTCCCACCCGCCCCTACCTCCTCCCCCAGATCCCAGCCCAGCCACCCATCTCCTCCCCGCTGACCTCGGTTCTACTGGCTGCAGCCAAGACTGAGGCCTTGACTGAGGGTGACGTCAAACCACCCTTGTTAGGAGAGCTTCCTCCATAGTCAGAGCCAGAAGAGGCCAGACAGGTGAAGATGAGCACCCCAGGAAGCACAGGAAATGCCTCTTCTGTTGACAGCCCATTAACCCCAGCTTCCCGGAGAAAGGAATGTGATCTTGGCCCCAAGAGGTCTGGCCAGGTATATCCTGAGCACACAGTGTGGGTAGTTACGCCATTAGGTGGCGGGCTCTCAGGCTATCCCAAACCCCAGCTGAGCATATGCCGGGGACACAAACAAAGCAGGGTCGTGGCAAAATTACAGTGTTTTTGAAAGAATGTGTTAATTTAAATAAGAGCCTCCCAAGGAAAGGCAGAACTTTATAGGACTCAGAGTCCTGCAAAGCAAATACTATTGCTTCTAGTTGAAGTGGTCTAGGGGTTGGGGGTGGGCATCAGGTCATTATTGTTGCCTAGGACCTTCCTTAATCTGAGCATCTTGTGTGGCAGAAGGTGACTGTAAGCCCCCTCCCTTGTATCCTTGCCTCCCTCAGTCTCCTCTGGGCCTCCCTCCTGCCTGGAGGCCATTCTGCACTCCCGCCCTTCATCCTACCTGCCCCCTTGCCAACACCTGGGGCTCTTCCTGAAGCCCCAGTGCCCTCCCCATATCTGTGCCATGTCTCTGCCTTCCCCTCCCCAGTCTGCGCTGAGTCACAGCCCCTGGCAGCCCTGCCTTCGACCCCAGGAGGCCTCTCGGGCAAGTAAGGGGCCTCGCAGCCCTGGCAGGGCCGGCCAGATGGAGGCCAGGCTCCACAGAAATAACCATGGCAACTGGTAGGGGGTGGGAAGAGCTGGCATTCTGAACTGGCACTAGGAACTGAGGGGCAGCACACAGCTGAGCCAAGAGAGGAAGCTGTGCCCTCCCAAGGCAGCAGACCCTCATATTCCATTTCAGAAGGAGCAAAGTGATATCCAGAGGTCTTAAAATACACACTCACTCGAGTATAGCACTTACTACATGCCACGCACAGTTCTAAGAGCTCCACACGTGTTCATCCATTTAATCCTCATGCCCACTGTGGAAGCTAGGTGCTGTTATCATTGGGTCATTTTCTGGGGCGCAAAGGAGCTAAGTGGCTTACCCAGAGTCACACATTAAGTGGCAGAGCTGGGCTTGGAGACCTTGCCCTGTAGCCAGGACCCTTGCAAGCTGCCTCCAAGGCAGAGCCATGGCCTGAGAGAGGGCTGACTTGAAATGTGACTCTGGGGCTGTAGCAGGTGCGTCCTCTTCACCCCAGAGGAGCCCTGGCCTCAGGTCCCCTGAGACTACTGGTGGAGGAGGGGCTGGGGCTTCTGGGGGCCTTTCCCCAGCTTTGAAAGGGTATGAGGAAGGACCTGGGGGCCAGCTGGCCCTATCCAACTTGTGCCAAAGTGACTGGCACTGGGCATTGCCCAGGACGGCAAAGGGAATGGCCTCCTACAGCCTCTGCAGGGTGGGCAGACGGGAGGAGGGACAGGAAGGAGGCAGGCTCTGCTTGGCATCAAAGTCTCACACGTCACTTTCCTGCTAGACCCTCATCCTGGCTGGCCAACTCCCTGGAGGTGGCCCTCAGATCAGCAAGAGTAGCAGGCTGAGGGCACCCTCCCCACATATCTTCTCTTGAATTCCTAGGATTCTTCCGCCATTGGAAGGCCCCCCTACCCAGGTTTCCCCTAGTGGCTCTGAACTTGGTGAGGGCTCCCAGCCTGATTGGCCAGGGGGCAGCCGCTATGACTTGGACGAGATTGACGCCTACTGGCTGGAACTTATCAACTCGGAGCTCAAGGAGATGGGTAGGTGACCTGCCAGGTGAGAATGGGACGGGGGCAGGCCACACAGGGTTCTCTTCTAAACCATCCTCACTCTCAGAATGGCAGTGGCCACTGCTGGGCTTTGGCACTGCACAGATCTGGGGGAAAGTCCCTGCTATGTTACTGATTACTGTGGTTCAGTTTCTGTAGTTGTCAGATGGAGGCAGTAATAGCATGTCTTTTACAGGGTTTGGGGGAGTATTATATGACTGAGCGTGTACCCACACAGTAAGTCTGACCGTTACATGAAGAGTGAGTGAGCACCTAGAAGTCCAGTGTGACACATGGGGCTGGGGTCAGCTGGTATGGGCCTTCTGGCTGAAGGCCCACCATGTCCCAGGAAAGGCCAGCTCTGCTGGATTCAGCCACCTTCTCAGGTGCCCCCCATACACACAGCTCAGGCAGTGGGTTCCCCATGGTGGTGGCTGCATCCCAGACACAGACACCCCCATAGCATCTGTGTGTACACAAGTGTGTGTGTGTGGTCACAAGCAGGGTCTGAAGTCATAGCACCATACCAGGCCTCCGGGCCTTTGCATGGTCCAACCCAGTCGGTTTTCAGACGATGAAACTGGGGGCCCGAGACAGTAAACTCAGTGTGCAGGTAGAAATGCTCCTTAAACTGCCCCGAGAGGCTGGGCTCCGACCCCCGCCCTGCTATCCTCACAGAGAAGCCGGAGCTGGACGAACTGACGCTCGAGCGTGTGCTGGAGGAGCTGGAGACGCTGTGCCACCAGAACATGGCGCGGGCCATCGAGACGCAGGAGGGGCTGGGCATTGAGTACGACGAGGATGTCGTCTGTGACGTGTGCCGCTCTCCCGAGGGCGAAGATGGCAATGAGATGGTCTTCTGCGACAAATGCAACGTCTGCGTGCACCAGGTGGGCAGCCCCCACGGCCACTGCCGTGTGATGCTGGCAGGCGCCTGCCTGACCGCTCACCCTGGCTGTGGGGGCGTAGCAGCGCTGTGGGCACAGGCCCCTAAGGAGGGCAAGTGGGGAGAAGGGAAGGGCACGAGTGCCCATGGTGCCAGGGTGTAGCCCCCTCAGCCAGACTTGAGTAATGCCTATTGGATGGTCTTCCTGTCCTTTGCCGCCAGCCTCCCTCAGACTCTGCCCACGGACCGTCCTACCCCGTCCTCCTCTGCTCCTCAACTTACAACGAGGCAGCACAGTGTAGTGATGGAGAGCACAGCCTGGAGCCAGGCCACCTGGTTTCAAATCATGGCTCTGCCCTTTGCAAGCTGTGTGATCTGGGGTCGGTTTCTTGACCTCTCTGAGCTGCTGTTTCCTCAAGTATAAATAAAAGTAAGTTGTTTTGAGGATTAAGTTCCTTACTCTGAGTCATTTGCTTAGAACCGTACAGTAAGGGCTGTTTGTATTTGTTAACATTATTAGTATTATGAGCCAGGTACGGCCTGACTAGGCTACCCTGTTGATCTTGAGCCCCAAGGCTGTAGGTCTGGGACATCTCTGGGCCTAGTTCATGGAAGATGTAGAAGAACTGACTAGAACTCAGTGGACCCACTCTAGCCCTGACTTTAAGGCCTTCCCTCACCCACTTTTGCTGGAATAGTGCCCGGGGAGCTCAGATGGGCTTCTTGGTGGCAGGTGGGTAGGTGGTACACCACTTTCCGCATTCACCCTGTTCACATCCCTTACACCCAGCAGCTCTTAGGTCCATAATCCCTAGGCATGACCAGAAGGATCCCTGACCACAGATCCCTGTGAAAAAAGACAAAAGTTCTGGCCCTTGTCTGAGGGCAGCATACATACCCAAATTTGTATTCAGTTTAAGGGAGTTCATGGATGCCCCTGAAATCCATCCCTGATTAAAAACCTCTGCTGAAGTGACTGTCCTCCCAGCAGAGGGCAGAGCTGAGCCCTTTCACAGAGGACTGTGAAACGGTGAAATTTCAGTGCACAGTGCCTGCACACAGCTTCCTTGGAGCCTCTGCATTACAGTCCCTCAGGAGGTCTTTGGTGGGGCTGAGTAGCAGTGTCACTCTGTAGCTCCCAGTATGGGCTGGGGCTAGGACTGTTTGCAGCTGAATGCGCATTGCAGACGCACCTTGGCCATTGCCTCTGACCTGTGTCCTCCCTGCTCTCTCCCCAGGCATGCTATGGGATCCTCAAGGTGCCCACGGGCAGCTGGCTGTGCCGGACATGTGCTCTGGGTGTCCAGCCGAAGTGCCTGCTCTGCCCGAAGCGAGGAGGAGCCTTGAAGCCCACTAGAAGTGGGACCAAGTGGGTGCACGTCAGCTGTGCCCTGTGGATTCCTGAGGTGGGCAGAGGTGGGGGTGGGGTGGCCCTGGGGCCCAGCCATGGGGAAGTGGGTCTGAACAGAGCTCAGAGCCCAGATGGCAGAGCACTGGGAAAAGAAGGTGATGAGCTACATGAAATGGTAGATCTCAGATGTCCAGCCTGGGAAGAATTCAGGCAGCAGCCCACAGGGAACTTTACCCTTGGACTTAGGCAGAACTTGGTAGTGGTTTACATGGGAAAATGGGATTTTGAGCCACTGGGGATCCAGATGGAAGGTGTGCGAGCTGGACAGAAGTCAGGCAGCTGATTCTAGGGGAGAGCAGGTTGTGGGTTTACCCAGATCTAGACAGTGGTCCCAAGCAAAGTCAAGCACTTGTTTAAAAGTGAGCCAAATGACCCAAAAGGAAATCAGATGGGGAGCCTAGTTAAAACTGGGTAGTAAGACTGTGGCTGGGATGGAGGGGAGGGGCCGTGGGTGACGGGCTGGGCCCACAGTGAGTTAGCAGAGGCCTTGGGCTCCCATCTTATTTGATGTGTGAAATGCTGACATTCGCTGACGTTTCAGCCCTTCCCCTGCTGTGTGCCCTGAGCCAGAATGAGGCCCCCCTCCAATGCTGCCTGTGCCCGGAAGCAAGCCAGGTGGCCTGGTCAGCAGGTGGCCCCTCCCTTTCCTGGGCTTTCAGTCTGAAAGTCCTTGCTGGGTCCCACCTCGCAGGTTTCTGTGATCTTAGTGGTTATGTCAGCAGCAGTCACTTACTCCCACATCAGCATCTTGAAGGTCGGGACGACCTCTGAGTATACCCTGGCCGAGGCACAGCAGAGACACAGAGAAGCAATCAGGACCTACCTATGGGGTTCTTTGGTTCAGGATCTCTGGACAGGGACCCTTTTCCTATCCTCAGGCATGGGCGCTGCCTCTGGGGCTGAGGGGTGGGCTGTGCCCAGGAGATGGGAGTGGTTATAGGCCTGTCCCCCTGGGAGGGGCTGAACAAAGGCACATCCCCCTTGGCCAGGAAAGCCCTGGAAGTCCCCAAGAAGAGATTCTGCTGTGGGGACCTATAGATGCACCCAGAAACATAAGTAAAATGAGTACCAGTTCTAATAACTCTGAAGATGGTGTTAACAAAGGCCTGAGGTACAAAAGAGAAGGGGACCTTGCACACATACTCACCTGCACATGGAAGCATCTCTGTCTTGAGACCCACACGGTCACGGGCACTCATATACTCAGTCAGCTACACACACACTGATGTATGCGCTCCCAGTCACTGTTTAAGCCTAGCCACCGGCGAGCACACACCAACGCTTGTTCAGTGGTCCACTTGGGACATGAGATAGGACTTGGGACTCTCCCACTGCCCTGTCTGCCCACCCTCTGGTTTCAGCAGACAGTCCTCTCTTTGGGTAAGCCCTGGAGGCCGGCTAAGGCTGAGAGGCCTGACGCAGCTCCCTGTGTCCTGCCCAGGTCAGCATCGGGTGCCCCGAGAAGATGGAGCCCATCACCAAGATCTCGCATATCCCAGCCAGCCGCTGGGCTCTGTCCTGCAGCCTCTGCAAGGAGTGCACGGGCACGTGCATCCAGGTACACGGCCCCCCCCCCACCGCGCTGCCGCCTGGGAGCTCACTCAGGAGCCTGCCACAGCTACGCCACGGGGCGTGTCCGGGACAGCCTGTACAGCAAGCCACTGCTGCCACCCTCCGCCTGCCCCACAGGGCTGCAGGCACAGCCACTGTCGGGCCTGCGATGGGGACCGCAGTCAGCTCCCCATCTGCTGGACCTTCCTCCATCCATAGTATCACTGGGCATGGGGTAAAGGCCTGGGCAGCCAGGCTCACCACCCCATTATAGTACCAGGGACTCTGGCTTTCCCAACAGCAAGTTTCTTTGGGCTTCATAAGGACGTTGACCTTACATCCAGTATCAGCTGGACATGTGAGAGGAGTAGGAATTAAACTTTACTTTCAGCTAAGCTGACTGGCTCTCCCTACACAGGGCAGGGCTGTGCTAGTTTGTTAACAGTAACCGCTCCCAAGTTCTAGGGTGCCTCAGTATGACCCAGAGGACTTGTTAAAACACAGACTGCTGTTCCTACCCCCCAGAGGTTCTGAATCTCTAGATCAGAGGTGGGGCTGAGAATTTGCCCATTTCTAGCAAGTTCTTGTGTGATGCTGATGCTCCTGGACTATAGGCTGGGAGGTGGAAGGGTCAGCCTGCCTTTCTCTCATGTCTCCAGAAACAGTGGTCACTGCAAATACTGGACGTGCCTCTACCGTTTGTAAGATTCTCAGAATGGCTTTTGAGTGCGGCATAAAGGGCCCCACTAATATTTCGGTGGGTTGTCTCTGAAACACTTGTCAGCTGCCCACAGCCATCATCTCAGGCAACTAAGGCCGTGAGTTGGCCATACTTGCCTGGACAAGAGAGGAAGGAAAGGGCCCAACTCCAGCCCCGCTTCCCAGAGGACAAAGGAGGGGCACAACTCCCCATCTTAGAGACCGCTTCAGGAGTAGAGGAGGCAGGGACCCATCAACAGCCTCTCTCTCTTGATGTCTCAGATTCCAAAGTCATTTGTCCACACGGAAATGCAGCTCATCCCCAGAGAGGCTGTCAGTCACCTAACTTGATTTCCCTAGGGGTTATGATGCTATACCCCATTTCCTTTTCAGCTCCCCAAAAGCTCCCCTGCCCTCTTCCATGGCTCCCCCCGACACCCCGCAGGATGTTGGCAGCCATTTTGTTTAGGGTCTCACCAGCATGCTGCTTTGCCAGTGCCACCCTGAGGGATGCCCCCCATCCTTCTTGCCTCCCACCGGGGCCCCCTTCATATCTCATGCTGCCCTTTGTCTCCCTCCAGTGTTCCATGCCTTCCTGCGTCACGGCATTCCATGTCACATGCGCCTTTGACCACAGCCTGGAAATGAGGACTATCTTAGCAGACAACGATGAGGTCAAGTTCAAGTCGTTCTGCCAGGAGCACAGTGATGGGGGCCCACGGGGTGAAGCTCCGTCCGAGCCTGTGGAGCCCAGCCCAGCTAGCGAGGACCTGGAAAAGGTGACCCTTCGCAAGCAGCGCCTGCAACAGCTGGAGGAAGACTTCTATGAGCTGGTAGAGCCAGCCGAGGTGGCTGAGCGCCTGGACCTGGCCGAGGCACTGGTCGACTTCATCTACCAGTACTGGAAGCTGAAGAGGAAAGCCAACTCCAACCAGCCGCTGCTGACGCCCAAGACAGACGAGGTGGACAACCTGGCCCAGCAGGAGCAGGACGTACTCTACCGCCGACTGAAGCTCTTCACGCACCTGCGGCAGGACCTGGAGAGAGTGAGTCCCCCTGCCGCTTCCCGCCCACCCGCCTGCCTGGTGGGTGTCCCAGCAGGCCTTTCCGCCCCTCCCTCGCTGCCCTGGAGCAGCTGTGGCTTACCAGCTTTTGAACTGTGAGTTCTGGCCAAGGCGGTGAGGGCCTCCGGATCTTGGACAGGTTGGGATAACAGAGTTTGCAGAACAGGGGAGGATCCAGCTCTGGGCTCTTTTAAGTCCCTCTTGTCCCAACCCTTTTGCAGGTCTGATCAAAGGTGGGGGCCTGCCATGACTGTGAGGCTGGGAGACTCCAGAGCTGGGGGAGGATCTAGGCATCTGACCCCTAGCTGTCTCTGTGGGCCCGGCCTGGTCCCAACACAGGAGCTTTGCTTAGAGTCAGGCCGGGGAGGCATGGGGCATCACAAGAGAGTTAAATCAGTATAATCAGCATGTGCTGCCAAAGCAGGGAAGACAGCTGTGAGTGCAGCTCCTGGGGTGCTGGACTGAGGGAGCCATGTGAGCAGAGGCCCAGGGCCTGAGGCTGGGCTCGAAACCAGCAACAGCCTGTGGGGCTGGGTGTTTCTGGACCACGGTGTTTGTGGAAGTTGCAGAAAGACTTTAAGCAGACACTCTTCAGCTGTGGCTGCAGATTCCAAACACTCACCCTGGAGGTGGCATCATGGGGCCCAGATGGAGTGAGTGGGTTGGCCGGAACCCCTCAGCTGTGCACCGGGTGGCAGGCAATCTTGCCTTGGTCCAGGCACACAGCTTTGGGGACCGAGTGAGACAAGGCAGGTGTGCAGACTTCATGATTTTAGGTCGGGCTGTGGAGATCCGGGGCCAGTGAGAGTTGCTTTCTTAGAGCACAGAGGCCCCCCCCCCCGCAAAGCCTCTAATCCCTCCTCCTCCTCCCAGAGGACAGGTGAGAAGGTCCTGCCTTCTGTGTTGTGTGCCCTCAAACTTGGCTTTTTTGACACCCCTCCCCAACTCCTCCAGCTAAAGCTCCTCCAGATAGAGTCCCAACCCTGAGTTGGAGGCAACCTGAGCATAAAGCAGGGTGTTTCAGGTCCCTGATCGAGTCCTCCGAACCCCAGGTGCTGTTCTGGCCTCTCCTCTCCTCTCTGGGACATTCATTTCTAGGGTTCTGGGGCATGAGGGGTCATGTCAGGGTGTCCTCTATGGACACACACACACACACACACACACGCCTACCATCTCCCAGACCAAATTAGGAAGCAGCAGGGGTGGAAGCATTCTGGGGGCTTTGTGTGACTTAAGGCAGCTACTTTGCGTATGTCTCAGTTGGCAAGGCTGTAAAATGGTTAGAGCTACTCAGCATCTGCTGAGTACTGGGGTAAGGGGCAATGAGGTGGAGGCTCTGAAACTGGACCCAGCTTCTCTACCTTCCTTCACCCCCATATGCATCTGCCCTGAGGCCTGGTCAAATGGAAATGGCCCTTTTGGCCTGGGAGGAAGGAAGCTTATTGCCTGGAAGCCAGCCTGCAACCAGAAGGTAGGGGGCAGGGAGATGATCACCTGTCCACAGTGTCAACGGGGACAGAAAGCAAGGCCACCTACATTGCGGTCACCACTTCCTGGGCAGCCCAGCCTCCTGCCCCATGTGGCAGGGCCCTCAGGGACAGATCCTTCTGAGACCAAAGCTGCTTCCACACTTGTCCTCAGGCCACCCCCAGGGTCTGCAGTACACAGACCCTGCTTTTAGCCCTCCTGTTTCCAAACGACACATCATGTCTGACCTCCCTGATCTCTGCTGCTCAACACATGTCTGATCCTGGCTGGGCTGCGTGGGGTGGTCAGGGGACAGGCCCACCTATTGAACCATCATCCTGGAGAAGGAGCTGAGAAGTTTGTGATGCCATTCCTGATGAGCAGTGGGGCTATAGAGAGCCTTGGAGGAATATGTGTTTTCTAGAGTTGAGCTGAATTTGGACCTGAAGAGGGGAGGGGCTCGTCAGAGAGTTGTTGGCTTATTGTCTGTTCTGTACTCTTCCTGGGCAAAAGTACTCCCTCCTCAGTCCCCCAGCCTCTCGAGCCCATTGTCAGCTGGTGCAGGTGAGGCCAGGGGCTGAGGGTGTCACCGGCTAGGATGCTGAGGCAGTTGTGGGATCCCCACCTCACAGACCTCTCTGGCTGGGGCACAGAGCCCTCCCAGGTCAGGTGTGAGTCAGTCCACGCTGCTCCCAGGAGGAGGAGGCAGGGCCAGCCTTGCAGTCTGTTCAGCTTCTGAGGGCTTGGGAGGGCCCCTGCTTCTCCAGCAGCCTCCAAGCCAGGCTGAAGGGCAGCAGCTGAGTACACAGCCCTGGCAGGCTGAGGAGAGGAAGTTAGGCAGCCATGAGCTCCATTGACCCCCCACTCCGATCCAGCCTCAGAACCTTTCACGGCCACGCATTGGTGACTTGAGTGAGTGAAGCAGGCCGAGAACTGTGCCACGGCGGAGGCTTTCTGCAAAGACCCATGACTGTCGGTGGCCTGTCCAGCAGGCTCCGTCTCTGACCATGGCCCCGTGCCAACAGTCAAGAGGATCCAGCCTGTCACTGGGCACCAGGCCAGCTTGGGCTGGGTCCATCGGGGATTCGGGGGAGGAGTTGAGACTGAGGCTGTGGATAGCCTGGATTTGCATCCAGTTCCAGCACTGCCCAGCTCTGTGCCTTCTGAGTTTCACTTTCTGCTTCTCCAAGTTTCAGTTTCCTTGTCTGTGAAATGGAAATAAGAGTCTAGCTGATCTTGAATCATGGGAAATTTGGCAGGGACAGGGCTTAGCACACCACCCTCCCTTGTCAGTGGTGATTATTGTTGCTGTTCTGACTCTTAGCTGATGGGCTGCTCGGAGGGAGGGCTCCAGGGAGGACTGAAAGGGCAGGCCCAGGGCTATGGGCCAGGAATCCTGGGTCCTCCTCAACTGATTTGCCTCCCAAGGCCAGGCAAGACTTTTGCTGAGAGAAGCCACCAGCATGAAATCCCATTTTATGCTTAGCCTAGACGATATGCTTTCCTCAAATTTCAGCCTTAGGCCTTGGCCCTGGCAGGCAACACAGGAAGGCCTGGCTACCGCATCCTCTCAGAGTTGTTCACAGCTGACAGAAAAAAAAAAATTGCAGTACTGATGAGCAGCGATCAACCTGACAAACACTGGCTGGTGTCCCCTAGCAACCGGGCTGGCAGTGTGGGCTGCACGGGGCCTCACTTACTGTTTGTGGCTCTGGACCTGATTACCAGGAGTTTATTAAAGGTTTTACCTGGCCTGAGAAGAGTCGAGAGGGCAGGAGCGGCTCTCAGACAGTGGCCCCAGAGGATAGACGTCCCCCCGGCTTCCACGTCCGTAGCTCTCCCCCAGAGACTTGGCCCTGCCTCCCCCATGCTCCACGTTTTCCTTGTCGGTTGTCACACACCATTACTATCTTCAGCGCCTGAGCTGTGTCTCTTTGACCTCCTACTAAAGCCGAGTGGGCAGCTGTAGCCTCCAGCCTCTAGCTTCTCAACCCCATGGCTTGCAACTCTGGGACTTTTCCACCCCGTTACCCCCTCCACCCACTCAAGCCCTCTCACCCGCTCCACCTGCTTCCGATCAGTAGCCCCAGATCTCCAAGCCCCCTGTTCTCCCTGCTCAGTTCCTTCTCCACTGTCCCCTGCTTCCTCACTCCTGTCCTGTGGTAGTAGCTCACTGCCAGTCCCTTTGCCTGTGCAAAGGGCACATGCTGGGCAGAGCCTCACCCAGTAGGAGCCACTCTGCCAACCAGCAGAGATCTTATAGCAGTGAGTGGGTGAGCACCCCAAGGTGCCTGCCAGCCAGCCTTGATAAAAGCATTAGCTAGCAGCATTCTGGGCTCTCCTTCTACCACCTGTTCCCACCCTTGCCCCCACTCCCTCAGGACGCCCCCTTCTCTTAGCAGACCTCATCCTCTGTTCCTCAGACCAGAACCCTTGCCCACTAGTGCCCTCTGGACCCATTCTCTGCCCTTTGCTCTCATGTCCTCCCCTTCCTGCCCCTCACCGGGATCTCTTTCCAGCCCACACCCCACAGCACAGGAGTGTCTATTTTTTCTTCATCCCCCTCTGTCTCCAGGATTGCACCAGTGCTTGAATCCATTTTACTTTCTCCCATTTTCAAAAGCAAGTCTTCCCTCCCCCACATCCCTCTAATCATCGGTTTCTCTACCCTCGTCCCTGTCTTTCCTTTTCTGTCATCCCTCACTGTTCTTATCTCTTTGCTTCTCACTCTTGGAGCTTCCTTGAAACAGTTTACTTCCAATATATTGTATTTTTAATACCTCATTTCTGTGTACCATAGTGGCAGGCCAGACCCCTGCCACTACCATATTCTAAAACCTTCCACCAGGGCTGCCAGCAGCCTCCGTCTCTCCCACTTCTCCACCCTTATCCTCCAGCCTCCTCAGCAGTGGTCGCCACAGTTAAACATGCCCTTGGTCTTGAGATACTTTTCCTGTGGATGCTCTGACCAGACTCCCCATCCCTGATAATCCAGTCCTGCTGCTCCCTCTCTGAGTGTCCCTTGGTCCCTGCGGTCATTCACTGCACTAGGCTTTTCCTCTCATTGCGCCTCTGCTCCACAGCTTTACTCCCCATCAGGAGGCTGGCTCCGTCTCACACCTGCCTCCCAGGCTCCAAGAGCTCATGCCCAGTGTGCTCTGCTCCTCCTGTAACCTCCCTAGGCTCCATGAATGCCCCTACACTGGTCCATTCTAGCTTAAGGTAACTGGCTGAGAGTCCTCCCTGCCTCCTGCCCTCCTTAGCGCACGTCCAGGCTGTCTCTGCCAAATTTGCTGTTATCAAAACAACTTTATCAAGGGAATTCCCTGGTGGTCCAGCAGTTAGGACTCTGCACTTCCACTGCAGAGGGCACAGGTTTGATCCCTGGTTGGGGAGCTAAGATTGCATGGTGTGGCCAAGGAAACAAAAAAAACCTTTATCAAAACATAAAACCTGCTTTTATTACTGATCCCTGCTCTAGTTTTGCAGGACTCTTATGCTCACTTTTATGCTGTTTGGTGTTTGTTTTATCATTTTCTTTAAAAATTGGAGTGTAGTTGCTTTATACTACTGTGTCAGTTTCTGCAGTACAGCAGAGTGAATCAGCCATGCATATATCTGTTACCCCTCTTTTTGGGATTTCCTTCCCATTTAGGTCATAACAGCACCAAGCAGAGTTCTCTGTGCCATGCAGTAGTTTCTCACTGTTTGCTTTGTGCATACTAGTAGATTTAGGTCAATCCCAATCTCCCAGCTCATTGCACTCTCCCAGCTTTTGCCTTTGGTGTCCATACGTTTGCTCTCTACGTCTGTGTCTCTATTTCTGCTTTGCACATAAGAACATCTCTACCATTTTTCTAGATTCCACATATATGCTTTAATGTGCAATATTTGTTTTTCTTTTTCTGATGTACTGCACTCTGTGTGACAGTCTTTAGGTCCATCCACGTCTTTGCAAATGACACAGTTTTGTTCCTTTTTATGGTTGAGTAGTATTCCATTGTGTATATGCACCACATCTTCTTTATCCATTCTTCTGTTGATGGACATTTAGGTTGTTGCCATATCCTGGCCATTGTAAACAGTGCTGCATTGAATATTGGGGTGCATGTGTCTTTTGAATTATGGTTTCCTCTGGGTATGCCCGGGAGTGGGATTGTTGGATCATATGGTAGTTCCATTTTTAGTTTTCTAAGAAACCTCCATACTTTTCTCCATAGTGGCTACACCAGTTTACATTCCCACCAACAGTGCAAGAGGGTTCCCTTTTCTCCACACCCTCTCCAGCATTTATTGTTTGTAGATTTTTTGATCATGGCCATTCTGACTGGTGTAAAGTAATATCTCACTGTAGTTTTGACTTGTATTTCTCTAATAATTCGTGATGATGAGTATCTTTTCATGTGTTTGTTGGCCATCTGTATGTCTTCTTTGGAGAAATGTCTGTTTAGTTCTTCTGCCCACTTTTTGATTGGGTTGTTTTTTTTTTGTTTTATATTTATAATCAGAAAAAAGCAATGTAAGGAATCTAATAGCCTGGGTTGGCTTCTAAGATGGTTGCAGTACTTTTCCCCAAAAGCCGTCATGGAAGAGGAATTTTATAGCATTCAGTTACATGTAGCTATGTTACCAAGAGTCTTAGGAAAAATTAGAGGAGTTGATGATTCCATAGTGAACTGGGAGTAAGGGGTAGCAATCTGTTTGGATTCTCACAGAATCTTCTATAGCAGAAGTCTCCAGACATTACTGATTGTGTAGTGTATGTACCCTTATCACGAAAAAAATTGAGCATTTACCTCCAATATATTGTATTTTTAATATCTGATTCATATCTACCATGCTATATTGTAAAGCATACATAATCAAAATTTCTAATAGGGCCAAAAAAACCCCACTAGAATATTATCTTCCTATATGTGCTGAGCTGTCAAACTCAGTACCCATGCAGCTCACTTTGGAGCTTGGCAATAGTTCTCAGATGCTGTGGTGCTGTGTAAAATATGTATTTGAGGGCTCCACCCCTAGAGAATTTGATACTCCCCCAAGCCTGGGAATCTGTGCTTTTAACCAGCCACCCCAGGGATTTGGGGGTTAATCTTCACCAGGAATTCATTCCAGCCTGCCTTAAGAAACCTTGCTCTAATGTTTCTAAAAGTAAAAAAAAGAAAGAAAACTACATCTGTATTTAAATAGGAAGTAGTCCTGATCTGGTTTTAGGCTAGATATATTGACTAGTTTGTTTTCAGGCCCCCAGAGTAGCCATGCATCCACACAGCCGCCTTTAGCCCCACTGTCCCTATGCGTGCTCAGCCACATGACTGCTGGGAAGGAAAGAGACCAGAATATGAGGAGAATGAGATTGAGTTGCTTAGATGTGATGGACAGGGAAGCCTCCTGGAGGTGACCCTGGAGCCAAGCCCTGAAGGATGAGGTCCTGCCTGTCTTCCCCTTTCTCCGGGGAGCCTTCTCACCACCCCCAAGTCTGGATCAGGGTTGCCTGGTCCTGTCAGTACTTGGTAAGCAGCTCTCTGCCCTGCTGAGCAGCAAGCCCTCAGAAGAAGGGGACTCTGGTGGGACCTCTCGCAGCTGAGCCCAGGGACCAGCACAAGCCTGTGCCTAGAGATGTGTAGGAGGAGGCTGGCTGGAGGGACGTCCTAGGGAGTCCAGGATTTGTGAAGAAGTCAGATGGTGCCAGTGTGCTGGAGCAAGGGCTCACAGGCTGGGCCAGGTGGCTGCCCCTTGGGGAGGTGCTGACCACAGGAGAGCCTGGTATTCAGTCTAGGCTGCGGTGCATAGTGGTGCTGAGAACCCACGCAGAGCCTGTCCTGTGGAGGCCTGCTAGCCTGGCGCAGGTGTTCTGGGCTCTCTTTCACAGCTAGGCTCAGGGAGCAGGGGAGGAGGTCTGTGCCAACAGGGAGGTCTGATCATGGCTACTCCAGGGTGGGAGAAGTCATGGTCACAACAAGAGGCAGGGGCTCTAGAACCCTCAGGTCATGTCCAGGCAGCTTAAGGCTATGAATACCGAACTCAGCCTTGAACACAGAACCCAGCAGGAGGTAGAACCTGGTGGCACCCAGGATTCCGATGGCCAGATGTCCCTTTTGCTGGAGACTGTGACCCGATCTGAAGACAGTGCCAGAGCAAGTGGTGTCCTGATGGGGAAGAGGCCTGGACTTGGTCCCAGAGAGATGATGTACACTGAGAACAGCCAATGAGGGATGGCACACGGGGTCAAGGTACCAGGTGGACAGGAAGCAACATTCTTCAGGTGCTTCCAGGCCAGCTGCAGAGTTGGCCCTGTCCCATGGGCTAAGCAAGATGGTGTCCCAGGCCCCAAGAGGCTCTTCCTAGCTGGCCTAAGGTAGTCTGAGAGGCCCTGCCCTTCCCCCAAAGGAGTTCTGTCTCTGGCAGAGTGAACGTGGCCGAGTGCACATGGGGCCTTGAGCAGAGCAGCTGTGGACCTGGCTCAGGGCCAGTGCAACAAGTGGACAGGGGTCAGCTGCAGGCTGGGCTCCAGTGCATCAGGGACTGCCTCTCTACTCAGAGCTCTTCTGCTGGAGCTCTCTCATGTACCGGTCATTTGTGTCTCAGGACAGGAGGTGGTTTTTGCCCGGGTGCTGGTGGCTGAAGAGTTTCATTGATGTGTAAGAAGCCTTGGACAGGAGGCTGAAGGATGGACTTGGTGACCTTGTCAGGCCGTGACTAGCCTTGGGGGATTTACATACAAGGGAGAGCAGTCATGTTGGAAGGGCCTTGGGCAATGGCATGACTCAGCCAGGAAGTGCAGGCCTAGGGAAGGAAGGCAGAACTGCCAGCCTGACCTCTGCAAATGTACTCCCTGCCCACACTGGCTTCACTGCGGGCCCTGGGGCCAAGACTGTGCTTGGCCCTGTATTTTAGATCAGAGAATTGCAGCTCAGGACTGAGAATGCATTCGGGGCCTGGTTATTGATTCCCAGATATCCTGGGCAGGTTAGGCAGAGTGGCCCCCCAGCGTTGGGAGGTTGAGGTGGTTGCCCATGAGTAAGGTGGAAAATCTCTCTTGTGTTTCCTCAGGTTAGAAATCTGTGCTACATGGTGACAAGGCGCGAGAGAACGAAACATGCCATCTGCAAGCTCCAGGAGCAGATATTCCACCTGCAGATGAAACTTATCGAACAGGATCTGTGTCGAGGTAGGCGCTTCCCCTGCCTGCCGCTGGCCACCTCTCGTGAGCACACCCTTGAGGGGGCTGGGTTCCAGGGAGCTATGTGTCCTCAGAGCCTGATGGGGCATGTGTACGGGGTCAGGGGCCACTGACCCCACCCTTACCCTCTGCACCCAGTTAGTGGACCAAGGCAGGGGCCTCCCAGGGTCCTGGGTGTGTGTTGGCAGGCAAGGAGCAAAGATGTGATGTGGGCATCAGGCCTACCCTCAGGGAGCTTTCTGGTTCACGGGGCTCTCAGGCAGTGCGGGGCCCATTGTGGTCCAGGAGTGAGTTGCATGTAAACAGGTGCAACCAGAAGTCTCCGTGGCTCTGTTTTGGCTCCAGGGCAGGAAGGGACCAAGCTGGCAAGCTTCCCTGAACCCCTGTGTGCCTGTGTGTTGATTCTGAAGAAGGCAATTGCCCAGGGGTGGAGGAGGAACTATGTGTTCCTTCTCTCTGACCCCAGCTGACAGGATTGAGGCCCTGTGCCAATAGGTTTTTTTCCTTCTTTCTTAGGCTTTTACCATCACATGCATTTAACAGATCTGGAAATCAAAGGTTAAAGAAGCTCTGAGAGTGATCTGTCTTGTTAGTTGTGGATGTTGCCAGACAACAGGGTCCTTTGTGGAGTGTGAACATGTTCAGGAGGGCAGTGCTTAGTGCAGAAGATGGTGCTCTGATGTTGAATTCCATGCAGTAAAAACAGGTGGATGGAGAGATTGTTAAGCCAGAGGCTGCCACTGCAGGTAGAGCCTGTGGGTTGGGCTAGGCCTGGAGCAGAGAAAGGAGAGTGGCTGGGCCACCACCAGAGTCAACAACTGAGGACCTTCTACTGCCCCATCCCTGCCCCAGAAACCAGCATTGCCCGATACAGATGCTGCATCACGACCGTTTAGAGGTCAGGGCTCATCGTGCACTCCCAGGACTAGGGCAGCTTAGATAGGAGGCCCCCAGACCTTCCCAGGCTCCCTCTTGTTTGTCATTTCCTTGATTGAGGGTAGACAGAATACTGGGCTCTGTGCTGGGCACAGGGGTACCCTGCCGTGGACTGAACGGACAGGCTTCCTTTCCTCACAGAGTTCACTATCTGGAGAGACAAAAGAAGGTGGTGTCTGGGGGGCTGCCAGGGGTGCCAGTGCAGGGACAGAGCTATCAGGGATGGCTTCCTGGTGGTGGTGACGCTGGAACATCTCAGGCTTCCTGGGGCTCACACGGGCCTTACATCCCACTGCAGGAAGGCAATGGAGAGTGGCGAGGCATGCAGTGCCCTTAGGCACAGGATTCCAGAAACATGGTCAGGAGCTCGGAGGGTCTGCATTCTCTCATTGAGTCTGGAGACATTTAGGCAATGGCACCCCACTCCAGTACTCTTTCCTGGAAAATCCCATGGACGGAGGAGCCTGGTAGGCTGCAGTCCATGGGGTCGCTAAGAGTCGGACTCGACTGAGCGACTTCACTTTTACTTTTCACTTTCATGCATTGGAGAAGGAAATGGCAACCCACTCCAGTGTTCTTGCCTGGAGAATCCCAGGGACGGGGGAGCCTGGTGGGCTGCCATCTATGGGGTCACACAGAGTCCGACACAACTGAAGTGACTTAGCAGCAGCAGCAGCAGACCTGAGCAGCAGCAACAGGCCACCTTTTGGTCAGGGCAAGGAATTTGGAGAGAAGACTGGTTTGCCTCTGCCCGAAGCCGATGCCCTCAGTGTTTTGATGCTTCTTCCATAGGGTGGGACATGGGCTGCAAGTATATTGCTGAGGTCTGTCTGGCCAGGAGCCTAGAGAAGGCTTCCCAGTGGTGGTGATACTTAGGCTGTGAACAGAACCAGGGGAGGGACAAGGAAACCATATATTTGGGGACCTGGAGGTGAGCTTGTCTTGTTAGAGGAACTGGAAGGACCCTGGCATAGCTGCAGCCAGGGCAGGAAGAAAACGTCTGAAGTGACACTAAGGGCTTGGAGGGTCAGCTGTGTAAGGTCTGTGCCCTTGGGAGGAGCTCAGGCCACAACGAGTGTGGTGGGGGACTTGGAAGCCTCCCTCCAAGTATGTAGGTGCTGTCCCATGTGATAGGTGAGAAGACTGAGGCCTGGCCCGAGGTTACACCTAGAATGAACAGCAGAGCTGGGCAGAATCCTGGAGTTGGGCCCATGCTCCTCCACCTTCTCTTGAACGCTTACTCAGGAAGCCCTCCAGCCTCTGGCTGAGAAGCTAGGAGGAGACTCCTGGCAGCTCCCTACCACAGCATGTCCCTCCCCTGCTCTGTTTTGTTCTGTGACTCCGCAGACCTATGTGGTCCTGGACTAGAAGGGTGTGAGGGCCAGGTGTGTACCCTGAGTCTCCCATCAACTGTCTAACCTCCAGAGCAGACAGAGAGCAAGGCAGGGGGCTGACCCCTGTGTCAGGAGGGGAACCCAAGGCTGTTGACCCCTCAGTGACCTATCCACCTTCACCTCCATGGCCTAGCCCATGAGGCCCTGTCCTATCCACTCACCTCCAGCCAGCCTTCCTGCCCACTAGGACTGTGTCCTAGGATCTGTAGTCCGTAGAGGTCAAACTGCGGCGCAGGTCTATAGAGTGGTCTTCCCCCTCCTCGTGTCGCTGAGCCCCGCACTAAGCTCCTCAGGGACTCTTACCCCCTTTTCCCACATCAGCTATTCCCTGACTCGCTGGAGCCACAGTTATCCTAGGTCCCACGTGGGTGGGACCTACCCACCCTGCGGAGGTGCAGGGGAGGTGACCTAGAAGGCGAGACACCAAGTGATGGGGCTCTCCTGGGATTCCACACAGGGGTCTTGGTTCTGTCTGGCCTGCTTGGGGTAACCATCTCCCTCCTCCTCTCTCTTTCCCTGATGCAGAGCGGTCTGGGAGGAAAACAAAGGGCAAGAAGAGCGACTCAAAAAGAAAAGGCCGCGAGGGCCCCAAGGGCAGCCCCGAGAAGAAAGAGAAAGTGAAGGCAGGGTCCGACTCAGTCCTGGGGCAGCTTGGTGAGTGGCCTGGTGCACACAGCCAGACTCATACCATCACTGCACTTGCAGCTCCCCGCCAAAGGCCACGGGAACCACCAGCATCCTTGCTGCAGAGTGGGAGGCCAGGAGGGGTCGGCAGGCCCTTCCATGCCCAGGCACTCCCACCTTCCAGGTATAGAGGAGACTGAGGTGTCGGAGCCCTAGCTGGCCTCCCAAGGGTTCCTCTCGTAGACTAGAGGCTGGGCCCAAGAACTTCTCCCTCTAGACATCCTGGCCCTTCAAGGAACCCTGTGTCATGCTGTGGGGTGAGGGCCTACCATAATTCTCTGTCCCTGTCCCCCTCTGCCAGAATGTCCTCAAGTAGGCCCTGCCTTCATCCCCTGCAGACTTTCTGGGAGCCACCAGAGACCCCCACAGGAGTGGTGTTTGCCCAGCGCATCTCACTGTCACAGCTGTCTGTCACAGATCTCTCTACTGCTGCCCCATTAAGCATGGTATCCCTAGAGAGGCTCTGGGACTTGGGCTTTGTCTCCCAGGATGTCACATGCTTCCTCTAGAGCACTCCTCAGGGAAGGGGCGTGCTCTAGAGGAACACCTCAGCACTAGCGTGGAAGCCACACTTCACCTCTAGCATCGAAGCCCCAGGTCACCTCTAGCATGGAGGCCCCAGGTCATCTTTTATTTCCCTCGGTCTCAGGAAGGAGACAACTTGGTATCTAATGGGAACATCAGTGGCCACCTTCCAAGACCTCAGTAAAGGAAGGAGAGCCCATAACTGGAGCTGGCCCTGACGGACACCCTAGCCAAGACCTTGCTTTGGAAGCTCTGGAAAGCGACACTCATGAAAACCCAGCGCCCCCTGGTGACCAGAGGGCTCCTTATCCCTTATGCTCCCAGGATGATGCTATGTGGGGTGGTGAGCAGGGCTGGGTGTGCTCCTGTGCAGTCACCAAGGGCCCTCGCTTGGTTTAATGCTGTACTGTAGCCACTTTGAAATTCTTAATAATTTTTGAATAGGGAACCCACATTTGTACTTTGTACTCTGCTCCTCAAACTATGAAGACAGTCCCCAGGAATAGGACATCTATCTGGGGAGAAGGGTGTTCAGTGTTCGCAGGTGGGATGGACAGAACAGGTTAACTCAGCCGGGTCTAGCACAGAGGGAAAGAGGGAGGAAGGTCCGTGATGGTGTGCAGGGCAGGGTGGGAGAGGGCTTCCTGAAGGAAGGTGGGACACATACCTGCTGGCATCTCACCTGCCTCTTTCCTCCCCCTGGCCAGGTCTGTCTACCTCGTTCCCCATCGACGGCACCTTCTTCAACAGCTGGCTGGCGCAGTCAGTGCAGATCACCGCAGAGAACATGGCCATGAGTGAGTGGTCGCTCAACAATGGGCACCGCGAAGACCCCGCCCCAGGGTTGCTGTCCGAGGAGCTGCTGCAGGACGAGGAGACACTGCTGAGCTTCATGCGGGAGCCCTCACTGCGACCTGGCGACCCTGCCAGGAAGGCCCGTGGCCGCACCCGCCTGCCTGCTAAGAAGAAACCACCACAGGACGGGCCCGGTTCACGGACGACTCCAGACAAACCCCCCAAGAAGCCCTGGGGCCAGGATACTGGCAGCAGCAAAGGGGGTCAAGGGCCACCTGCCAGGAAGCCACCACGGCGAACACCTTCTCACCTGCCGTCCAGCCCTACAGCTGGGGACTGTCCCATCCCAGCAGCTCCTGAGAGCCCCCCACCACTGGCCCCCGAGACCCCAGAGGAGGCAGCCCCAGTGGCTGCCGACTCTAATGTCCAAGTGCCTGGCCCTACAGCGAGCCCCAAGCCCTCAGGCCGGCTCCGGCTGCCCCGTGAGAGCAAGGGAACCCGGAGATCGCCAGGTGCCAGGCCTGATGCCGGGACGGGACCGCCTTCTGCTGTGGCTGAGAGGCCAAAGGTCAGCCTTCACTTTGACACTGAAACTGATGGCTACTTCTCTGATGGGGAGATGAGCGACTCAGATGTGGAGGCTGAGGACAGCGGGGTGCAGCCGGGTCCCCGGGAAGCAGGGGCTGAGGAGGTGGTCCGCATGGGGGTCCTGGCCTCCTAAGTCACCCCTTCCCCTGTCCTGGTCCCCCCATGAGGCCTCAGCCCCGTGACAACTGCCATTTCCAATCTCTGCTGAGTGTCTCAGACCCTTGAGGCTGCCACTCTGATGTGGTTTTATTTTTAATATAAAAAGTGTTGCGAATTCCACACTATTGTCTTTCCTCTGTGCTGGCCTAGGACATTAGGATTCCTTCCACGGCTCTGGCCACAAGGACCAGCCCTGGTCCTGTGCACCATCACGGCCGTGGCAGCGTCCCCGCCTGGGCCACACAGTACTGCTGGGCTCCTGGCTACATGTAGGCAAGGTGATGAAGAGCTCAGGACTCCCGCCCGCTGCCACTGGGTGATACAGACTGTCGTTTGGGCATTATTATGGCAGATGGGCCAGCCCAGGGCCTGCCCCGCCTTGCTCCCAGATCCCACTGGGGTCCATCGGCGGGGGGTCCTGCTGCACTTCACTGATCCCCAAGGAAGTATAATAAGTGATACCCAGCCAGAGTCTACTCACTGTCACAAGCACAATGAGCTTATACGAGAAAGCACTGAGGGGCCGAAGAGGGCCTGCTGGTTCCAAGGGAACCGCAGCTGTTCCTGGTCAACCCACATCATCTGAGGCCTGCCCGCCCACCCTGCGACCCTCCACGCCCCTGCTGCTCTGCCCCTGCCGCACCCAGCCCGGCGGCTCTGGGAAGGGCTTCCCAGAGTCCTTCCTGAGCTGTGCCATTTTCTCAGGGGACTCCCAGCCAGCCAGCCGCCAGTACCGGCGGAGGGCTGCAAGGGAGGGCCAGTGCCCGGTCAGGGGCGTGGGGCTCAGCCTCGCCCACTACAGAGAATCGCTCTGGGACTCCAACTTCCTTCCTTCCTTCCTTTGGGGCCAGTCTCGGCTGAGGTCTGATCACTCCCAGACAGCTGGCCAGACCAGACCGTTTGCCTTTTCAAGTTTCCTGCTAAGTGATGAGCTTCTTTCTTGGTTTCCTTTTGGAAACTCCTCCTTCCAACAAGCAGTGGGATCCTGGGGCCCGGGATGTGTTAGTGATGGCCTTCCGGGGCTGTCTGAAGTCTTGCTGGATCTTCCTGGTTCCTCTTCCCCTCTGAGCCTTAACCCCCTTTCCCAGCTGTGCCCTTCCAGCCCCTCCCTCCCCACCGTCACCGTCCTGCCTTCTCCGCTCCACCCTCTAAGTCCCAGGTAGTAGCTCTGAAGAGTTTCAGTGGAGTGGCCCCAGGGTGATAGCTCAGGGAACAAATGAAAAACAAAAAGGAATTCAGTGAAAACGTGTTTTTTTTTCTTTTATGACTTACTCCTGGGTCACTTCTGCCACTGGTAAAGCCAGAACTTCTCCAACAAGAACCTTGCAAAAGTCCAGTGAATCAGTCGAATCATTCTGTGGATGCCAAAGAATATTTTGACCATAATACAGCACAGCCAGGACCTGACAACTTGTCACTTGGACTTTTTTTAAAAATGGAGTTCTTTAGCAACCAAGTGTAGAAACATGTTTGTTGCACACACCTAAGGAGGTGAGCCCAAGCTCTCAGACAAGGATGCTGTTCTGCTGCTGCTGGTGTTGGATTTTGGATTCTGGGCCCACTGTGAGCTCTCCTGAACCCTAAAACTCCGCACGAGGAGACTGACGGTGAAACCAGCGTGGCAAAAGTCTCACCATGGGGATCCCCCTCACATAACACAAAGCGCAAATCGGTGGGATGGGGAGCAGGCTGAGCACCCATCCCCGACTCCAGACTTTCAAGGTACGACAGTGGCATGGTCATGGACACTCAAGTTTCGGTGAATTTTATCAAAACAGGAAACAAAGATAATGACTAAGTTTAAAGGGCTGGACAGATGTGTCCAGTCGGAGCAGACTCAGAGTGGGCTTCAAGGACTCTGGGCGTTGGGATGGCATGAGCTACTGTGTAGAGTTTAGTCTGCCTGGCGCCTTGGTAGTAGTGGCCAGTGCAGTGTCAGCAGCAGCGTCCTAACCCCATTCTCTGTTTACTGCTTTTGAACAGATCTTCTTCCTTCCCCGTGCTTCGGGTCACCTCCGGTCACAACTTTGTCTGTGCTGGATTGCCTGGTCTGACCTCACAGGAAGCAAAGGGACCAGCTTTAAAGAACAACCAAACTCTGCCGGGAGGTGGGGTGCTCAGGTCTGGTAGACTCGGCACTAGCCTGCTTACCCTTCATCCATCCTGGGGCAGGGTCTGGGCGCTCTGAGGGCGAGGTAGGGCAGAGAACCAGGGCAGGAAGGTGGTAGGTCTGGTCAGGGTCTGGACTGGGTGGGCCAGGCCAGGAGCCCAGCACTCCTTCGGAGGGCCTCTACTCAAGTTGGCCTCTAGATTTCAACCCACTTATCAATTGGCTCTTGGCTTTGAACGGAATTATCCCTGTGGCCCCGTGTCCTGCACGGAGTCCGGGTGTCTCTAAGGCTGGCTGCCCAGGGCCTTCCAGGCCAGACCCAAGAGCTTTGTCTGCCAGCCAGCTGTCCACTACTGGGACGTCCGCCAGGCTGCAAAGAAGACAAGGACACTGGCTTTCACCGCTGGCCTTCCTGCCGTCAGCGCAGCCCCTTCACTCTGTTCCCAGCTTCCCATCCACCGTTCAGGCGGCTTTGCTGCCTTTGAGGTCAGGATGGGAAGCTGGGGAGGGGACAGGAGGCCTTTTCCAGCCTAGAGGCTGAGGTGCGTCTTTCACGCGACCGTATCTGCCCACACTCAGTGGAGGGACAAGCTGCTCTGGAAGTTAGCCTGGCGGTCTTTGCCACTCTCCTGGTCCCTGCTGCCCACCTCCTTCCCCCTCCTCACAGTGAGAAAGAATAATGTGCAAGGAAAGTATTTTTATGGATCATAAATGTATTTTAGAACAAACACGGAGAAGAAAGGTTAGAAGGGTTTATTTTATTAAATGAGCTCTGACTTGGTGACAGTGTGTGAACATTTGCAGTGTGAAGGTCTCAGGTTCCTTGGAGAAGCCACCCGGGTTTCCAAACGTGGGTGTTGGGCGTGGATGTGTGAGTGTGTGCCAGGGCACGTCTTGTGTGTCCATGTGCATGTGTGTCTGTGTGTCACGTATGGACACACAGTGGGACTTGCCAGGGCAGTTTCTAGAGAATCACATGCCCAGTTCTGACAGACATTGGCAGCAGCTGGACTTGGCATTCCTTGCTTATTGCCAGATGTGGCCAACCTCTGCCCATACCCCAAGCTCTGCAGAATGGTCTGGGTGCCTGTAAAAAGGCCCTTGGGGAGGCCACTTCCCATGGCCCTGGCCCAGCTGGCCACATTGGCCAAAGAGCCAGGGCTGGAGTCCAGGACTTTTGGTTGTTCTTTAAGGCACTTCCTGCCACCTTGTCCCTCAGACGCACAACACTCTGTGCTCCACATTGGCTCGGGGTGGGGGGATGATATGAATGTCACAGGAGGAGACACCTTCTGTCTTTGTTTCAAAGAAAGTTGATGTGCCATTTGTTAATATACAAGAGAAATATTGAAAATATATTGAAAAGAGCAATTTTAAATTATTTTTGGCTTATGTTGCAATATTTATTTTCTTGTATTAGGAAAGATTCCTTTGTAGAAAAAAAATGTATTTTTCATTAACGCAAAAACCTATTTCTCCTTTTTGTACATTGTCCATGTTCGCTACCCTTAACGAGCAATAGAATGTATGGCTGCCTCGGGGTGGCCGGTGCCCGCGTGCCCTGCATGATTCTGTGGTCCCACCACCATGTAGCTCCCAGTCCCATCCTGTCCTGCTCACTCATGGGGGTTTCCAGAGCCTAGCCCTCACTGGAGCCTGTGGCTTCAGGACCCCCTCTGCAATCCTCGTGTGTTGGCAAACGCAGTTAATAAAGCAGTGTTTTCTGTGCTGGCTGGTGTGAGGCTCTGTTGCATTGGGGAGTGGGAGAGGGTGGGCTCAGTGAAATAGTGAGTGGTCCCTGGGTGTCCCAAGGAATATAGTAAGTGCTCAGTATGCACTGGGGCTGGGCTTACTTGATTTGCTTCTTATAGCTGTCATTCCCTGGGGTTCAGAGTGGATGATGGAGCTTCCCAAAACTACACCTCTGGTAAGAGGTGAAGTTCAGCATCAAAGTCAGGACCCCTTGAGCTACCTACGGTGGGAAGGTTTGGGAGGAAACTCTGGTTGTTGTTGTTCAGTTACTAAGTCGTGTTCGACTCTTTGCGACCCCATGGGATGGATTTGCATGCTAGGCTCCTCTGTCCTTCCCTATCTCCTGGAGTTTGCTCAAATTCATGTCCATTGAGTTGGTGATGCTAACCATTTCATCCTCCGCTGCCCCCTTCTTTTGCCTTCCATCTTTCCCAGCATCAGTGTCTTTTCTAATGAATCGGCTCTTCACATCAGGTGGCCAAAGTATTGAAGCTTCAGCTTTAGCATCTGTCTTTCCAATGAATATTCAGGGTTGATTTCATTTAGGATTAACTGGTTTGATCTTCCATGCAGTCCAGCGGGCTTCCAAGCATCTTCTCAAGCACCACAATTCTAAAGCATCAATTCGTCAATGTTCAGCTGCCTTTATAGTCCAACTCTCACATCCGTACATGACTACTGAAAAAAACATAGCTTTGGCAATATGGACCTTTGTCACAAAGTGGTATCTTTGCTTTTTAATATACTGTCTAGGTTTGTCATAGCTTTTGTTCCAAGGATCAAGCATCTTTTAATTTCATGGCTGCAATCACCATCCGCAGTGATTTTGGAGCCTAAGAAGTAGAATCTAACTCCTTCCACTCTGGTATTTGTCACTAGATCAGGAAAGGTTTTAATCCAGGCTTGTTTTTCACTCGTTATTTCCTGAGTACTTGCTTTGGACCAGACTCTAAAGTATGCAGAATGAAGCCAATGTCTCTGCCACGGGGGAGCTCACAGTCCAGCAGAGAGGCAGTGAGGGAACTGGGAGGTGCTGTGGAGGCCTGGATGGATGAGGTGGGGAGGGCACAGGAAGCAACATCATTCATGCATTCATTCATTCACAGACAATTGTCTCCTGAGCATGCATCTCTTCTGCCAGTGTGTTGGGTTGTATGCTGTGAGTGGCGGCAGCACCCTGCCCTCCCAGAGCTTCCAGGTAACATAGGTTTGAAGGATAACTAGTTGCTTGCCCAAGGGGAGCTGGCTGGGAGGAAGGGACAACAAGCACTCTGGACAGAGGAGTCCACAAGAACAAAGTTGGATTCAGCTATGCATGGAAGGGTCTTGAACCTCCTCTGAGAGTCTAAGGGGAGGAGTGTGGAAAGGAGCTTGAACTGAGACTCAAGGAATATAACTTCTGGGGCTACTGACTTGGTTGTGAACCACAGAGAAGTGCCCCATTTCCTCACTGATACAGTAGGCAGTGAGTCCCCAAGGGCACCTCCAGATCCAAAGTTCTGCGATTCCACAATGGCGGTGGAAATAAACCTGGTGTGCTTTGAACAACTGTGGAAGAAGGTGTTCCTCACTGAGGGGCCCCATGCCTGCCACATCCCTGGGGATCAGGGAACCTTGTCTGACTGAGACGTATGTGTTCTCTCAGGGTGCTCAGCAGAGAGTGAGAAGGGCTCACTTAGCATCAACCGCAGTCAGCATGAGGTGCTGGTAGATCAGTCCCCAGGCTGAGGGGACTCCTGTGCAGCCAGCTCCCCTACCTGTGATTTGGGGCTGTCGGCTTTATGGGCCAGCTGCCCTGGGCTCGACACCCTAGGTTTTCCCTCCTCCCAGAGCCAGGCCCACTTGGCCACAGCGCTCCAGAAGAGTGATGCAGGGGCCCTGCTGCCAGGCCTGCAGCTGCAGAGCTGACCCAGCTGATAACCGTGGGGCAGGAGAGGCCAAAACACCAGTGGGCCCGAAGCAGCAATGTGCAATAGAAATGAAGTGTGAGGCACAGAGGTAATTCTAGTAGCCACATTTTTAACAAGTAAAAAGAAAGAGGTAAAATGAATTTTAATAATATATTTTAGTTAATCCATTATATCAAAAATATGATCCCTTGAACCTGTAATCAATATAAAATAATCACTAATGAGCCAATGTACAAGAATCCAAGGGGAGGCCAGGAGTGTCCACTCCCCACCCCACTTTGTTCCTGCACGCATTGATTCAGCATTCATGGCGCACCAGTTGCTGGGCCCTGAGGACACTGGGCTGACCAAATGCCCTATGCAGAGACCAGGCCAGTGGAGGAGACAGACTTTAATCCCATAGTCCCAAACCCAGGCGCAGTTACACACAGACTGTGTGGCAGAGGGGAGGGACTCTTCCTCTGCCCGCCCTGAACGTCCCTTGTTCTGATGAAACTCCTGCAAGGGAGGTAGGATCTGGGGCGCCATCTGCTGCCCAGCCTTGATGCCTGACTATACGTGTTTTTGTTTTTTCTTTTTCCCCACAATTCTTTAAAAAAAGAATCCTATATAGGGGGAAAAAAAACCTGCTACATTTAATAATGTGCAACTGCTTTGTTGTAACAACAAACACGATGTTAAGGAAAAATAAACCATTCTAAAACATTAAAAAGCAAAGAAGCGGATTCCCTGGTGGTCTAGTGATTAGGACTTGGTACTCTTGCTGTTGCGGTTGCATTCCCTGGTTGCAGAACTAAGATCTCACAAGCCAAACAGCATGGCAAAAATTCCTTTCCTAGACTATCCATGAGTCCCCTGGGTCCCCCAACTCAAACTCAAGAAGGCTTCTTTTTATTGTTGTTAACCCCATCCCCATAGTGATTTTTGTACAACGCCTTAGGAAAGTATGTCTAACCCAGGATCAGGAAACCGAAGTTCTAGTCTTCTGCCGTTGACTTGATGTACCTCGGTTTTTCCATCTGTCAAATAGAGGACACTGGGGATACCAATTTCTTTAGGTCCTGGTGGGAAAGCCCATGGTCAGAGGATGTGGTCAGTGAGGGTGAGGTGAGAGCCTGACAGGGCCCTTCC
Source organism: Bos indicus (assembly GCF_029378745.1). Lineage (NCBI taxonomy): Eukaryota > Metazoa > Chordata > Mammalia > Artiodactyla > Bovidae > Bos > Bos indicus. The sequence continues at coordinate 45,817,051 of NC_091766.1, forward strand.
TTTTACCTTAAGGCCAACTGGTTGGTGGGACTGGCTGTGGCTGCAGAGAGCCTCCAGACTGGACTTTGGCAGAGCCAGAGCAGGAAGAAGCTTAGGGTCATCACATTGTCAGAATGCCACGGTGGCCACAGATTCATGTCACCAGGAGAGGGGTCGTTAGGAGCATAGCAGTAGCCATGTGTGAACATGGAAGTTAAGCACCAGATCCAGCCCCGATGGTGACAGGGCAAACTGCTGAGCAGGACCTGTGGGCAATGGAAGGAAGGTAAGTAATCCGTCCTGCAGGCTTGGAAATGGGGCCCACGCCTCTCTGAAAGAGCTGGAGGTGTGGGGCAGGCTTCGTGATTTGGGTGACAGCAATTGTAAGATGGCTTGCCCAGGTCTAGGGGTTTGTGTTCAGTGGGCAATCTGCCTTATTCTACCCCATCTTTGGTTACCGTTAGCTATTCGTGGCCATTCAAGTCCAGAAAATTCATCCAGGAATGCACCGCACATGAGGAAGTGACTAGAAATGGATTCGTGCGGGCCCTGGGGTAAAAGAGAATTAAGGACTGTGTTTTGGCCCTTTCTGGGCCTCAGTTTCCTTATCTGTTAAGTGAGGATGAGCGTTCCTGCTGGGCGCCCCACCCCAAGCATGGTGACTGAGAGTGTAGCAAAGTGAGCCTGGGTGTGCGGTGATTAGAATGAGGAACCACTGTGACAGGAGGGGGACGGAGTTTAAGGCAGAGGGCGCCCTGACGCCGGCAGGCTGACTAGAGAGGCCAGGATGCCAGAGGGATTTGTTCACTGAAGTTCCGTTGTTCTCATGGGCCGCCCTATGCCCAACCGAGGCACCTGTGGTATGGGGGCAGGGCAGAGGAAGGTCACGTGATGCATGGGTGGGGGCCCGGCCGAGGGCGGGTTGGAAGCACCTGGCGGTCATCCGGGACACCGCTCACGTGACACCTGAGCCAATCAGCTGCCTGCGCCTGAAACACACCCACCTTCCCAGCATTCTGGGTTCCTCCGCGGCCATTCTAAAACGGTATAACCCAGGAGGCGGGAGCTAGCTGAATTTTGCTCTCCACCCCCTCACCCAACCCCTTGTTGCAGAGAAGGAACGTTGCATTGCTAGGGACTGAATGTTGGGATTAACCTGAAACTCAGAAGAGCAGCAGGGTTTGTAGGAGAAGCCAAAAAGGAAGAGTGACTCAGCAAAATAAACCGTCACTGTGGATATTCTGAACTGCTATTTTGGGACCCTGGGTGACTGCCTGGCTATGGTGACAGGCGCTTGGTATATAAAACCTTTTTTCCCACAGGCCCGCCGTAATTATTTATGCTCCTCAGCTTACGGAAGGAGCTGCCGTGGCGGTCCCCGATAGCTGCGTCGTCCACTGTTAGACTCCTAAATGAATTCTTGGCAAAGGGAGCAGTGTGCCCTGAAGGGCCATCAAGAACCAGAGGGGATGCTCAAGTCTTAGGGACCCCTCTGCCTTCCAGGAGCACTTCCCTTCTGGTCAAGAAGGGGTACGAGACCAGTACCGACCAGCGTTATCAATCCTGGTTCCTGCTTAGGCCTCCGCCACGGACCCTCATCTAGGTGATACCTCAGGGTTTAGGTGGTTGGGGGGCATGAAAGCTCGTCTTGCCCACCACCTTCTCTAGGACAGTCTCTGAATTCTAGTGACTGAGAGCCTGTCATTTTGTAAGCAATCCATTGCTAAGCCATCCATATTGTTTAAAACGTCTTCCTTAAATTCAACTGTAATTGTTGCCTTGAAACATGTTTCTATTCACAGGCTGTTCTGAGCCATGGAGCCACAGAGATCAAGTCCGGTCCAGTGTTTGGGGGCAGTCCTTGGGCTGTGTGAGGAGTTAGGATACCTTGCCCGCTTGACTTTTCAAGTTCAGGACTTTACTAGGGGATTTGAAGGCAGGGTATTCTCCTCAGCTACTTCTCTTATGCCTCTCCTGCTTGATGGATGGAACCATCAGATCCCCACACTGTGCAGGCAAAGCCAGCCCCCAGGTAAGAGGTTCGTGGAGAAGGGGGATCAGAGAAGGACAGTTGGGGTCTCAGCTCCTGGCTACCCTCAGGGAGCCCCAACCCTCCACCCCCTTAGCCTCATGTCTTTTATTGAATAGGTTGGCAATACTGGCTGTGTCAACAGTTCCAGCTTGTTTTTTTTTTTTAACTTTTAATTTTATATTGGATTATAGCCAGTTAACAGTGTTGTGATAATTTCAGGTGCACAACAAAGGGACTCAGCCATAGGTATGCATGTATCCATTGTTCCCCAAACACCCCTCGCATCCAGGCCGCCATATAACATTGAGCAGAGTTCCCTGTGCAACATCCACCCTGTGTTATTTTTAATTTGACCTCAAACCTGTGTCTTCTTTGTTGTCACTAGCACACATTCTGCTGTGCATGCTCAACGTGGCAATTTGGGGGCAACATGCCACAACATGTCTGTACAGTTGTTCCCAACTTCAAATAGCCTATTCCTGATCTCATGGCCCCATGAGCAGGCTCTCCTGGTGGATCGCTGGCTCCTGCCTTGGGTTGAAAAATGTGGTCATATATCATAAACCGTTGATTTTGGAATCAGTGTTAGAAGTAGCCTCCTTTGACAGGTGAAGAGCGGGCTGAAAGATGGGAACGAGCAGCCCTGCTCTCCTGCCTTCTCAGTTTAGGCCTCGTGTTCTTGTCTTGTCCTCCACTGACATCTGTCTAATACGCTGTCCACACAGCATCTCTTCAGGCTCTGGGCGCTACCAGCCCCAAGTCACAGCATGCTGTTTTCTGCAGTGCCTTTGTCTTTGCTGTTCTGTCTGCTTACACTCACCTTGTTCACCCCTTCTTTACTAAACAGTTTTTTTGCCTTCAAGATTCAGCTCTGGTGCCCCCTTTTTAGAAACCTCGATGGTGTTTGAGGGCCTTTCCCTTTTGCCTTCCATAGTGTCTTGGGCAGATGGCTGCCCATTTTTCATTGTTCCATGTAAGTCCCCAGAAAGGAGGTGTTGAAATGCCAGCTGGCTGACTGGCTCGCGGACGGGCAGGCAGAAAGTGTGGCCACCTGTCCCAACCTGAACCCAACACCTGCACAGTACTTGCAGAAGATCTGGTGATAACTAATAGTTTTCCACACATAAGGCTTTATGTGTAAAAGAGAGAAAATGAACCCATGAGTAGGTGAGTAGGTAAAACCCTCCCTCATATTTTACTCAGCCCAGCCCTGCACATGGAGCAGTGAGCAAGGCCGCCAACATGTCAAGTAATCAGGAACTGCTTCTCCAAAGACGAAGGCAGAGTGAGGCTTCAAAATCCAAGAGGGGGCCCCCTGCCATCAGACTGCCAGAGGACTGTGGATTCTGAACTTGGTCCCACATAGAAGCTGATGTGGAGAAAGTTTCAGACTGGTCTCAAAATAGCTTTTTGCCCCTGCGTCTACTACCCTGAAGTCAGAAAAGAAAGTAGCATTGCATGGTTTCCTTCAGGAACTGCCGGACTTGTTTCCCCTTGCAGTGGACCCCCTAGTTGCAAATAAGCTCTGGGGCCCAGAACAGGGCTGCTGCTGCTGCTGCTAAGTTGCTTCAGTTGTGTCCGACTCTGTGCAACCCCACCGATGGCAGCCCACCAGGCTCCCCCATCCCTGGGATTCTCCAGGCAAGAACACGAGTGGGTTGCCATTTCCTTTTCCAATGCAGGAAAGTGAAAAGCGAAAGAGAAGTCGCTCAGTCGTGTCCGACTTTCCAGACCCCATGGACTGCAGCCTACCAGGCTCCTCTGTCCATGGGAGTTTCCAGGCAAGAGTACTGGAGTGGGGTGCCATTGCCTTCTCCGAGAACAGGGCTGGAACTCACCTATTCTGTGTTTTACTCAAAGAAAGTCTGTTGACTATTTGGGTCTCGAAAGAGAAGTCCATAGAATGGAGGGAAGTCAGTGTGCTTTTCTCCAGACTGCAATCAATCTGGTGTGGCTTCCTAGTCACGAGTTGGGTCTAGAGACCTCAAGCCAAACCCAAGGACTAGGAGAGAACCCTAAAAATGGTGCTGTAATGGTTATCTTTATAATCTCTCTAGTTTCTGGGATTTTCCTAATCCCAGATGAAATAAGACTACAACTCCACTGATGAGGCTCACATTCAATTCCTTTTAGCTCAAGAAAGGAGTAAACAGATACCTTCATTTTGACCCCAAGTGTTCTCTCTCTTCACCTGTACCTCACCTCCAATTATTTCTTCCCCTTGTTTAGTTTTAACGGCCACCAAACACGACACCTCTGAAGATTCTGACTGGCGGACTGTTACCCATTAACCCAGGTCCTTTCAATATGATCGGGTAAGAAAGCTCTTCAGTTTCTTTTTGCAATGTTACCAGCTTGTTTGTAGTGGCATGGTGCCATCACTGAACTCAGTGACTTTAATAAGCATGTTAAATGGTTCACCGTACTGCCTGCAATCAAAATCCACATTCCAAAGCAAGGCTTCCTTTGTTTACCACATAATAGCCAGAAAATTATTGAGTTTTGGTGTCTAATTTTACGTAAATCAAGTTAGGAGGCTTTGTAAACACAGGCTTTGACCTTTGTCAACTAACTTAATACCCAGCTGAATCCTTTATAAGGGCCTGTTTTGGGGACCTTTGTTTTTAATCATCAGGTTTCTAAGTTGTTGTTCTCACCTTTCAATTAGGAGGATGGTGGCCGCCACCCAAAAGGCTTCTTTTACAGTTTCCTAGTTCCCCTGTTCCCCACAAGGTGCTTTTCACACTCTTTGGAGGGCTGTGACGTTGCATTGCTGTACCTTTAGTACAAATATCAGATAATTTGTGCTGTGTGCTTTGCTAAGTCGCTTGGGTCATGTCCAACTCTGTGAGCCTCTATGGACTGTAGCTCCCCCAGACTCCTCTGTCCATGGGACTCTCCAGGCAAGAATACTGGAGTGGGTTGCCATGCCCTTCTCCAGGGGATCCTCCCGACCCAGGGATCGAACCCGTGTCCCTTACATCTCCTGTATTGGCAGGTGGGTTCTTTGCCACTCACGCCACCTGGGAAGCCCGTCAGATAGTCTGGTGGGACGTTGTGTAATTAAATTCAAGAAAATGAGGTAAATAAACGACCTTTTTCCATTTTAAAAACTTGTTTTTAATTGAAGGATAATTGCTTTTACAGTATTGTGTTGGTTTCTGCCATACATCAGCATGAATGAGCCATAGGTATACATATGTCCCTTTCCTCTTGAACCTCCCTCCCGCCTCCCCGCCTCATCCAACCCCTCTAGGTTGTCACAGAGACCAGTTTGCACTCCCTGCGTCATATAGCAAATTCCCACTGTCTTGCATAGGGTGATGTGTGTTTCCATGTTCCCATCTCAGTTTGTCCCCTCTCTTCCTCCCACTGTGTCCACAAGTCTGTTCTCTGTGTCTGCATCTCCATTGCTGCTCTGCAGTAGGCTTCAGTACCGTCTTTCTATTCCATGTATGTGTGTTAATATACGATATTTGTTTTTCTGACTTCCTTCATTCTGTATAATAGGCTCTAGGTCACTACCTCATTAGAACTGACTCGAATGTTTTCTTTTTTATGACTGAGTATATTCCATTGTATATATGTACCACAGCTTCTTTATCCATTCATCTGTTGATGGACATGTTAACAGGTTGCTTCCACATTCTAGCTCTTATAAATAGCGCTGCATGTTTCAATTATGGTTTTGTCAGGGTATGTGCTCAGTAGTGGGATTGTTGGGACATATAAATGTTTTATTTTTGGTTTTTTAAGGAATCTCCATACTGTTCTCCATAGTGGGTGTATCAATTTACATTCCCACCAACAGTACAAGAGAGTTCCCTTTTCTCCACACCCTCTCCAGCATTTATCGTTTGTAGACTTTTTGATGATGGTCATTTTGACAAATGTGAGGTGATACCTCATTGTAGTTTTGATCTGCATTTTTATTTTATTTTTTTTTTTTTGGTTTTAATTTTATTTTATTTTTAAACTTTACATAATTGTATTAGTTTTGCCGAACATCAAAATGAATCCACCACAGGTATACATGTGTTCCCCATCCTGAACCCTCCTCCCTCCTCCCTCCCCATACCATCCCTCTGGGTCGTCCCAGTGCACCAGCCCCAAGCATCCAGTATCGTGCATCGAACCTGGACTGGCAACTCATTTCTTACATGATATTTTACATGTTACAATGTCATTCTCCCAAATCTTCCCACCCTCTCCCTCTCCCACAGAGTCCATAAGACTGTTCTATACATCAGTGTCTCTTTTGCTGTCTCATACACAGGGTTATTGTTACCATCTTTCTAAATTCCATATATATGCGTTAGTATACTGTATTTATGTTTTTCCTTCTGGCTTACTTCACTCTGTATAATAGGCTCCAGTTTCATCCACCTCATTAGAACTGATTCAAATGTATTCTTTTTAATGGCTGAGTAATACTCCATTGTGTATATGTACCATAGCTTTCTTATCCATTCATCTGCTGATGGACATCTAGGTTGCTTCCATGTCTTGGCTATTATAAACAGTGCTGCGATGAACATTGGGGTACACGTGTCTCTTTCCCTTCTGGTTTCCTCAGTGTGTATGCCCAGCAGTGGGATTGCTGGATCATAAGGCAGTTCTATTTCCAGTTTTTTAAGGAATCTCCACACTGTTCTCCATAGTGGCTGTACTAGTTTGCATTCCCACCAACAGTGTAAGAGGGTTCCCTTTTCTCCACACCCTCTCCAGCATTTATTATTTGTAGACTTTTGGATCGCAGCCATTCTGACTGGTGTGAAATGGTACCTCATAGTGGTTTTGATTTGCATTTCTCTGATAATGAGTGATGTTGAGCATCTTTTCATGTGTTTGTTAGCCATCTGTATGTCTTTTTTGGAGAAATGTCTATTTAGTTCTTTGGCCCATTTTTTGATTGGGTCGTTTATTTTTCTGGAGTTGAGCTGTAGGAGTTGCTTGTATATTTTTGAGATTAGTTGTTTGTCGGTTGAAAAATATGGAACGCTTCACGAATTTGCGTGTCATCCTTGCGCAGGGGCCATGCTAATCTTCTCTGTATCGTTCCAATTTTAGTATATGTGCTGCCGAAGCGAGCACTGATCTGCATTTTTAAAATAATGAGTGATGTTGAGTATCTTTTCATGTATTTATTAGCCATCTGTATGTCTTATTTGGAGAAATGTCTGAATAAACTGGATTTTATTTTCTTAGCATTTATCCCTTCAGTATATTCACTGTCTACTTTGTTAGTTTCAGTTCAACAAATAGTTTGAGTGCATGCTAAATCTCTATTTGATGGACTCAGTGGTAATTGGACTTTCCTGGTGGCTCAGATGGTAAGGCGTCTTGCCTACGATGCGGGAGACCCAGGTTCAATCCCTGGGTCGGGAAGATCTCTTGGAGAAGGAAATGGCAACCCACTCCAGTATTCTTGCCTGGAAAATCCCATGGATGGAGGATTCTGGTAAGGTACAGTCCATGGGGTCACAGAGTCGGACATGACTGAACAACTTCAACGGTAATAGAATCATGACTGGTTATGTTCAAAGAGTTAGCACAAAGCCTTATGCCATCCTGCACATTGTTAGTGGAAAGGTTAGAAGAATGGCTGTATGAAGTTGTATTTATTAATATTTATTTATTTGGCTACATCAGGTCTTAGTTGCGACCTGCAGGATCTTTTGTTGCTGTGCATGGACCGTCTAGCTCTGGTGCGTGGGCTCAGTAGTTGAGGGGCTTGGGCTTAGTTGCTCCGCCACATGTGGGAATCTCAGTTCTCCAGTTGGGGGTCAAACCTGCATCGCCTGTGTTGCAAGGTATATTCTTAACCACTGGACCACCACAGAAGTCCTTAGAAAGGTCTTATAGTTGGATTTAAGTCTCAAAAGTAGCTTGATAATCCTTACCAAAATGATAATTTTTCACTTGCATCACCTGAGTTGAAAAAATTCTGCTCCCTGGGCTTTCAGTGATTCTGAATTGTAGCCAAGGTTGAGAACCACCAGCTACAGGTTACAGTGATGTGCGTGCATGCTCAGTTGCTCATTTGTATGTGACTCTTTGCCACCGCATGGACTGTAGCCGACCAGGCTCCTCTGTCCATGGGATTTCCCAGGGGAGAATACTGGAGTGGGTTGCGGTTTCCTGCTCCATGGGATCTTCCTGACCCAGGGACTGAACCTGTGTCTCCTCATTGGCCGGCAGATTCTTTACCAGTGAACCACCAGGGAAGCCCTACATTGATGGTAGGATTTACTAGTAAATGAATTCTCAGGAAAAAAAAAATTTTTTTTCTTCACTGATTAGCCAATGATCATTTAGTGTTAATTATTTAGTGGTATATTACTGTTTCTCCTAAATGAAAATCTACACATTCTGGCATCAGAAAAACCTGAGAAACTTGTTGAAGATTTATATGCTTGCCTTCCACTCCACCCCAGATTTACTGATTCACAGTTTTTGGTGGGATTTTTTTTTTTCCTCTAGTGTTTGTTTTTTTTAAAGTTCCCCCCACCCCTAGGAGATTCTGATGCATACTAAAGCTTGAGAACCTTGATGTAGATAAAACCAACCAACTGCTTATTTTTCACATTTCAACTGAGTCAGCATTGTTTAAGTCCTACTATAGCATGCTTATAAGCTTTTTCTAGTCTAAGCAAATTAAGCCTCAGTTCCTTGGAATCCTTGCACAGAGGGCACCTTCTATAACCTTAGTAATTTCAAAGTTCAACAAATTTCTAATAAGCACAGTAAAATCTATTAGATGATAAAAACGGGACCTGACACCAGAGTGTTTCAAAGACCAGGTAATTATTTTATTTTTCTATTTCTGACACTCAAATCATAGGGGGTAAAAAGATAATAGAACATAATCAAAATAACACACAAACACAATTCAAGAACATTTAACCATCTGTTATAGCTGTTCTTTGTAAAATACATAAAGGTAAACAGAAACATCTGTATATAAATTAATGCTTAACAATCTGTATACACTGTAAAACAATTGTTAAAATTTACACTAAGATACTAGTGCAAGCAGTGGTGTACAAAAGTGCAAACAAGGTTAATGATGAAAAACTTATCACCGACTTACCACTTCAACATACTCTGCATCCAGCCAGATACTAAAGGCCTCACCACAGAAAACACTTTGATCACTTTGAAAGCTACCTGACTACATTCACCCTGAGTGCTCTTGCCTCAGTATGGCAGTAGATAATGAGTTCAGGTTAGGAGCAGCACCAGGGAGTCCAGAAACCCAGGTGAAGTTGGCCATTCTGACGTGAATCTTTTCCAAAGATAATAATTCTCCATGAAATCACTCAAAAGCCTTTCCCATTTCCGTCTTAAAATCCATTTGGAGTGGGGGCACTCCTGAAACAAAGTTTACTTTGAATAAATTTGCTTCCTTTACTGTGATTAATTTGGATTCTGTTTAAAGGTATGGTCAAAGCCCAGAATAATCAGAGGTATTAAATATATTATCTATTTAATGTTTTAAATTGTGAAGACAAAAATTAGTTGATTCAAAACTGCATCTTCAATAGATAGTCAATAGTTGGTCAAATCAAGAGAGGTCAATTCCCTTTATACTCAGGGATTTCCAGGTATGGGCTGGAGATATGTGAGGGGGAATGGCTATAGGGTTCAAGAGTAGAAACATGGTTTTAACAAAATCCCAATCACTTTACACAGAGGCACAGCCCCATATTTTTAAGAGCTTGTTCTTTTTTTCTTTTTTGGTTAAAAAGCACTAATCTGCATTTCAAAAGGACAGTGATTGGAAAGACCAGAAACATTAATATTGGGCTTTGAGAATTTAGTCCTTAATTTAAAATATGTTTTCTGAACTCTTACTATTTATAACAAAAAAAAATTAAAGGTTTATAGAAAACCTCTAATTCCTTATTAATTTTATCCATAAATTTATATTTGCTAATCTCAAATTTTTCATGTTGTCTTGGAGATTTTTTTGAAACTTCACCAACTTTTACATATATTTAAAATGATTCAAACAATGTACTCTAAATCAACACACGATATTCTGAGAAACTTTCTTTTATATTAGCTTTGTCAGTGTACTCTGATCAAAATTTATTTGGCAATAGAAGCCTTGCAAACTTCAGTCATGTAAGTGACGAACAAGACTGAAAAGCCACACTGAGTCACATACCACATACAGGTTCGGAAAATGTAAACCTGTCTGCTGAAGCTCGAGTCATCAGCTAGAGGTATTCTGTTTTCAATGACGGAACTTGTGAAAATGCTGGATTTTGAATGTGGTTAATCAAATCATTTTGCAGAAGACAAGAAACACTTGTATCGCAGTTATTACTCTATTTCAGTGATTTACAAGTAGTTTATGTGCTGGAAAGCACTACATGTCGTGTGAGCCAGTTGAAAACTAAAGAAAAGAAACAACATTCTGTGTTTATGCTGTAAACCACAGTAAAGTTGTATATGTACACGGCACACAAAACTAAAATTTAGATCTATGCAGGCAATATCTGAATTCATAGTTCTTTGGCACTCAGGGATACTGGGTTAACTAAGTCAATAGTAAATATTTTTCATATTCTTCAGGGAATATCTGTGCCCAATTTTTAAAAATGGTATAATCTCCAATCTAAAAATTCATCAAGATAAACTGGAATCCATCAATTTAACCAGTTACAGAAAAGTATAATTAATAGCAGTCATTGAAACAGGTGTGGGGTTAAGAATCTTTTTAAAAGTATATAAGCCAGCTGAGGCCATCTGTTTTTAGAGTTTTGGACTTAAGATTTTAAAACATCTTTTGAACACTTCCTGATGTATATGGAATCCAGTCTTAACTTGTACATGTTCACACTTTATAGAGGGAAGAACAAAACTAACTACATTTACCCCCAAAATACTCCACAAACGTACACACTTGCACAGGCACATACAGAGTATATGCTTTTCCCACGTGCTTCTGCCATTTCTTGGCATTCTCTTAAATTGCTTCTCCTGATGGACGCAGTGACTCTCTACGTTTTCTGAGGAGCTCTCAGAGCTGGATGATAAGGCCAATGGCTGGCGAACTCTGAGGCCCATCTCCCTGGAGCTGGCAGGAAAGTGCACCTTCATTTCCAGAGGTTCAGACTCTGGAAGACTCTTACATGAGTGGGAAAATATCCACAGTTTAGCTGTGGTCCACAAAGTGACTCTGTTCCTTTGATCCCAGTGATGGACCTAGAATGAGAGTTCTGGAACAAGAGAGTTTGTGCCAGAAAGCAAATCCCCTCTAGAGAAACCAGTAAGCTTTTTCTTTTACACAAATTTATAACACAGATAATTAACTTCTCAATTATCACGATACTAGGAAATACTTGAAGAAAAGCATGTCCCTGTAAATACTGAAAACAGATACCATCAACAAGAGGCAATTACTTTGAATAAGGCTTAATTCTGTTCAGTCAAGACGTTAGAAATGAGAACTTTAAACATATCTGGCAGAATAAACCAAGAGGCTGAATGTCATTTCCTACTTTTCCCTGGTGTTACTGATATTTTTAGACAGGGAGAAAGCTTTTTTATTTTTCTTTTGAAGGAAGCTGAAAATGAAACAGGATAGCTAAATTCCTAAAACCAAATGTCATGATGAAATGACCTTGTTGGTTTAGCTAACTAGTAATTCCTTCCAGGCATATCTTTCAATCCTTATTTGCTTCACATACAGTATTATATTATTGATGACAGAAAGGGCTATATTAACTCTGACTTGGACAAGAGCTAGAGAAAACAGTAATTCTGATATTAAAATTACTCTTGATGGAACTGGAGCAATCTATTCTCAATAGAATTGGTTGAATATACTATAAAACCTTGGTTTATGACCAAGAGAGGAAATCTTAAGCTTGAGAGTCTTTAAAAATAAATATTTGGCACTTGTCTTTCAACTAATTATGGGAATCTCAGACATATGGGAAAAAAGAATTCAATTTCTTAGAAAATTAAAATGCTTTAAAAAGCTAACCAAAATCTGATTAGAAAATGTTATCAGTGAGGCCTGTAGACACTACCATGTGGCAAGCATGGTATCAAAAAACAAAAGCCTTTGTGCTGTAAAGTTAAGAGCTGGTTGAGAATAATTAAGAAAAAAGAAAATTAAATACATGGATTCATTTTCTTTCCACCAAGAAATAAAATATACCCAAAATGCAAAAGAGCCATAGGACAGGAACAAAGTCTTCAAATATCTCAGTGACAACTGAGGCAGAACACGCTTTCTTTATCCTCAGATGCAGGCCTCCACCATGCAACTGCACAACTCCCTATGTGTCACTTGCCCTGCTGAGTACCACTGAGTGCCATTAAGTAAGACTGGGGGGTACCTCTAGGTGTGGGGACACTGGTGCTTGTCATTATTTTTGGTGAAAAGGCAGATTACCAAACTGGGTGCCATTAAGATTGGAGCACTTCAGAATTAGACAACTGGGATTGGCTCATCAAACCAAAAATTAACTTTGGGTTGTACCAGAACGTGTGCTTTTCTTCAGGAGGCCGATCCCACAGGGACTAGGACGTGGACCCCGTCAGCACTGGTCATGGTAGTGTTACAGATAAAAATATACATGATTCAGAGATAAATGTGGTATAAGGTGCAACCAAACACAACTTGTCTCTAGATAAATGCAAAAGCCTGTAGGGACTTAAACATTATCCTAAATATTCTAAAGCAATCTCCTTTCCCCACAACCCTCTCATATATTTAATATTAAATATGCAAAACTTCAGAGCATACTAGCCAGATAAGACACATTAAAATGAAACATTTGCCCAACAAGGATGCCAAACATTAGGGTTTGTTTTATTGCATGACGTTTGCATGAGAAATAATAATTGAAACTGTAAGGCATCATGCAGTCATAAAAGCTTATTATTAACTGCTTACTAAAGATAGGTGGACATATAATCTAAAATTTAAAAACTAGTTCCAAAAAATTACATAAAAAATTTAACATGATGAGCTTTTAAATATGGTTGATATTTATAGTTTCATGTTGTTAAAAAGTGCTTCAAATGTCTGGAAAGTTGCTGTTCAAAAATGGTGCTGGGGGTAATGTCACATTATAAACTGTAAAAACTAAGTATTTTTATGGAATTAGAAAGCTAATATTGTGATATTCAAACTTACTTGAATCAGTTTTCAATTCTCACTCAAATTAAGTTGATAAAATATTAATAATCTAAAAAACATCTGTTTTCTAACCAACAATAAAAGTCTATTGAATTCAAGTTATGCATGTTGAGTGATCAAATCTCTGAGTAGGCCTGAATGGTGAGACCTGGAACTGCTGTGGGCTGGTTAATCAATGTACTGTGCCATCCAGCGGAAGCCTTCTCCGTAGCCTTGTCTTTTGAGCACGCTGCACATGAAAACTTCTAAGGGCCGGGCATTCAGTTCTTTCAGAGATACATTGCCCTAGGAGAGAAGATGGGCATTATGTTGGGTGACCTCTTAATGAAATAAAAGCCCTACTCCCTAGGAGAGCTGCATCTCAGAGTTCGTACATCTTAGAACAAAGGGGGGCTGTGGTAAAGCCATGGCTGTTCGTCACCCAAGTCCCTTCCCCTAAACACATAGGGCACCTCCTCTCATTCTACTGTAGGACAGATGTCCATTCAGTGGGATAGAGGTGAGCCTGTGAGGTGCACAAGAATGAAAATAATCTGTGACTTTGAAAAAATTCAAGTTACCTGGGACAACTGGCTTCACTAATATTAAAAACAAACATTCTGTGAGTAGATTCATGACCTAACAAGGCGATTCTTAAAATTAATGTGGAGTTGACTTATTAAAAAGAACACACAGAAAACAGACCAAAGTCTACCTTATCTAACGTAACAGTCCCCTTCCACAGGCTGCCATATTGCTCTACTCTGGGATTTTTCAATACTAAGGTCCCTCCCTAAAACAAATCCCAGTAAAAATGAATGCAGAAATAATGTGTGTTAAACCTTAATTATGAAATGTATGTTCGGAAAACCCCATAACTCTGCTATAGCCAAGTATACATTTCATTTTTATCTGTGGGGAACTCTGGACTTAAACACTGAACCAGGGGCCTAAACACACTACTGGTATGCTTAAACATTCAAATATATTATTTAGTGGCTAATTCTGAAAAATTATGACAAAACTTTGAAAGCTTTCATTAAGTTTCCCTTATGCATAGGCTGTGACATTTTTTGTATCACTAAGAAAAGGTTGGTGATACTTCCAATACTTTGGCCACCTGATGTGAAAAACTGACTCATTGGAAAAGACCCTGATGCTGGGAAAGATTGAAAGCAGGAAGAGAAGGGGACGAGAGAGGATGAGATGTTTGGATGGCATCACCGACTCGATGGACAGGAGTCTGAGCAAGCTCCAGGAGTTGGTGATGGACAGGGAAGCCTGGCGTGCTGCCGCCCATGAGGCCGCAAAGAGTCAGACACGAATGAGAGACTGAACTGAAGAAAAGGTTTCATTTCATTCAGTGGTAGGAAGAAAACAAATGCGGACATTGAAAAAAGACCCAAATGTACCAATGACATTTTTTAATAAGAAAATGAAAATGGGCTTGTGAAGTTGGACAACAGTAATTTAAAGATGTCTGGTTGGACACCTGAAACTAAGATCAGATCAGATCAGATCAGTCGCTCAGTCATGTCCGACTCTGCGACCCCATGAATTGCAGCACCCCAGGCCTCCCTGTCCATCACCAACTCCTGGAGTTCACTCAGACTCACGTCCATCGAGTCAGTGATGCCATCCAGCCATCTCATCCTTTGTTGTCCCCTTCTCCTCCTGCCCCCCATCCCTCCCAGCATCAGTCTTTTCCAATGAGTCAACTCTTCGCATGAGGTGGCCAAAGTACTGGAGTTTCAGCTTTAGCATCGTTCCTTCCAAAGAAATCCCAGGGCTGATCTCCTTCAGAATGGACTGGTTGGATCTCCTTGCAGTCCAAGGGACTCGCAAGAGTCTTCTCCAACACCACAGTTCAAAAGCATCAATTCTTCAGCGCTCAGCCTTCTTCACAGTCCAACTCTCACATCCATACATGACCAGAGGAAAAACCATAGCCTTGACTAGACGAACCTTTGTTGACAAAGTAATGTCTCTGCTTTTGAATATGCTATCTAGGTTGCTCATAACTTTCCTTCCAAGGAGTAAGCGTCTTTTAATTTTATGGCTGCAGTCACCATCTGTAGTGATTTTGGAGCCCAGAAAAATAAAGTCTGACACTGTTTCCACTGTTTCCCCATCTATTTCCCATGAAGTGGTGGGACCGGATGCCATGATCTTCGTTTTCTGAATGTTGAGCTTTAAGCCAACTTTTTCACTCTCCACTTTAACTTTGATTAAGAGGCTTTTGAATTCCTCTTCACTTTCTGCCATAAGGGTGGTATCATCTGCATATCTGAGGTTCTTGATATTTCTCCCGGCAATCTTGATTCCAGCTTGTGTTTCTTCCAGTCCAGCGTTTCTCATGATGTACTCTGCATATAAGTTAAATAAACAGGGTGACAATATACAGCCTTGACGAACTCCTTCTCCTATTTGGAACCAGTCTGTTGTCCATGTCCAGTTCTAACTGTTGCTTCCTGACCTGCATACAAATTTCTCAAGAGGCAGGTCAGGTGGTCTGCTATTCCCATCTCTTTCAGAATTTTCCACAGTTTATTGTGATCCACACAGTCAAAGGCTTTGGCATAGTCAATAAAGCAGAAATAGATGCTTTTCTGGAACTCTCTTGCTTTTTCTATGATCCAGCGGATGTTGGCAATTTGATCTCTGGTTCCTCTGCCTTTTCTAAAACCAGCTTGAACATCAGGAAGTTCACGGTTCACATATTGTTGAAGCCTGGCTTGGAGAATTTTGAGCATTATTTTACTAGCATGTGAGATGAGTCCAATTGTGTGGTAGTTTGAGCATTCTTTGGCATTGCCTTTCTTTGGGATTGGAATGAAAACTGACCTTTTCCAGTCCTGTGTCCACTGCTGAGTTTTCCAAATTTGCTGGCATATTGAGTGTAGCACTTTCACAGCATCATCTTTCAGGATTGGAATAGCTCAATTGGAATTCCATCACCTCCACTAGCTTTGTTCGTAGTGATGCTTTCTAAGGCCCATTTGACTTCACATTCCAGGATGTCTGGCTCTAGGTCCGTGATCACACCATCGTGATTATCTGGGTCATGAAGATCTTTTTTGTACAGTTCTTCTATGTATTCTTGCCGTCTCTTCTTAATATCTTCTGCTTCCGTTAGGTCCATACCATTTCTGTCCTTTATCGAGCTCATCTTTGCACGAAATGTTCCTTTGGTATCTCTGATTTTCTTGAAGACATCCCTAGTCTTTCCCATTCTGTTGTTTTCCTCTATTTTTTTGCATTGATCGCTGAAGGCTTTCTTATCTCTTCCTGCTATTCTTTGGAACTCTGCATTCAGATGTTTATATCTTTCCTTTTCTCCTTTGCTTTTCGCTTCTCTTCTTTTCACAGCTATTTGTAAGGCCTCCCCGGACAGCCATTTTGCTTTTTTTGCATTTCTTTTCTATGGGAATGGTCTTGATCCCTGTCTCTTGTACAATGTCATGAACCTCATTCCATAGTTCATCAGGCACTCTATTGATCAGATCTAGGCCCTTAAATCTATTTCTCACTTCCACTGTATGATCATAAGGGATTTGATTTAGGTCATATCTGAATGGTCTAGTGGTTTTCCCTACTTTCTTCAATTTAAGTCTGAATTTGGCAATAAGGAGTTCATGGTCTGAGCCACAGTCAGCTCCTGGTCTTGTTTTTGCTGACTGTATAGAGCGTCTCCATCTTTGGCTGCAAAGAATATAATCAGTCTGATTTCGGTGTTGACCATCTGGTGATGTCCATGTATAGAGTCTTCTCTTGTGTTGTTGGAAGAGGGTGTTTGTCATTACCAGTGCATTTTCGTGGCAAAACTCTATTAGTCTTTGCCCTGCTTCATTCCGTATTCCAAGGCCAAATTTGCCCGTCACTCCAGGTGTTTCTTGACTTCCTACTTTTGCATTCCAGTCCCCTATAATGAAAAGGACATCTTTTTTGGGTGTTAGTTCTAAAAGGTCTTGTAGGTCTTCATAGAACTGTTCAACTTCAGCTTCTTCAGCATTACTGGTTGGGGCATAGACTAGGATTACTGTGATACTGAATGGTTTGCCTTGGAAATGAACAGAGATCATTCTGTCGTTTTTGAGATTGCATCCAAGTACTGCATTTCAGACTCTTTTGTTGACCATGATGGCCACTCCGTTTCTTCTGAGGGATTCCTGCCCGCAGTAGTAGATATAATGGTCATCTGAGTTAAATTCACCCATTCCAGTCCATTTCAGTTTGCTGATTCCTAGAATGTCGACATTCACTCTTGCCATCTCCTGTTTGACTATTTCCAATTTGCCTTGATTCATGGACCTGACATTCCAGGTTCCTATGCAATATTGCTCTTTACAGCATCGGATCTTGCTTCTATCAACCAGTCACATCCACAGCTGGGTATTGTTTTTGCTTTGGCTCCATCCCTTCATTCTTTCTGGAGTTATTTCTCCACTGATCTCCAGTAGCATACTGGGCACCTACTGACCTGGGGAGTTTCTCTTTCAGTATCCTATCATTTTGCCTTTTCATACTGTCAATTATATCCCAATTTAAAAAAAGAAGCCAGACTGCCAATTAGACTGATAAGCATGATTACTGTTAAGGGTAGTATGGGAACAGACCTTTTCAGAAGATTAAGAGTAAATAAAATAAAAAGATATTTGTACTACTGAATGAAGTATTCACACCTGTCAAATTTTTTTTTTTTACCTTTCCTGTTGTCTGACCATATAAACCAAACATCTCTCGCAACCGCTCTTCACTGATGGCTTCAGGCCTGTCAATCTTATTCCCAAGAATCAGTATGGGCACATTAGCAACAGTTTCATCTGTCATTAGTGACTGAAAAAAACAAAGCAAAATGAAAGTTAAGATGTTGATATAAAAGCAACTAAAGGGCTCATTGTGACAAGACAGCAAATGGGCATCAAGGGCTCACTCTATCATATCCTGGCAGTTTGGCTTTCTTTGGTGAACTTTCCCTACATTTTAAAGTGAGCTCAATGATCCCAGAGCTCCATCCTTCTGCCTCTCTGTCTCCTTCTGTAAACGCTCACTGTGACTAGCCTCAACACTTTGAAGGTGTGCAGACCTGGTTTCATTTCTAATTCTGCTGCTTTTGAGTTGTGAGATCTTAGACAAATAAGGCTGGCTGAAGTTCAAAGAGAATCTACAATAGTAAGCACCTACCTTACAGAGTTAATCTGAGAATTAAATGAGCTAATATGCATAGTGCCTGGTACAAAGTAGGAACAAAGGAATTCTCTGGCTCTGCTCCATGACCACAGAACTTACCAGGACTTTTCCACGTGAGTAAGTACTTGTTTGCTTGCTCTTGGCAGAAGCATGGTCGGGTCAACCTTCCATCAAATCATGGACCTCCTTTCTCTGTGAGCCCAGGTCTAGCACTGGCCTTGCCTACTGCTCCTGAGCCCCTTTACGAAGCATGTAACCTGGGAGATGGGAGAGGAGGTGGCTACACATGGCCTTGATCACTCCTGGGAATGGTGACAAAGATAGCATGTTATACCATTTCTAGGTTCTAGCCAGCTCCTGGAGAAACCACCTGGAGGACCAGGGGCTTAAGACCAAGCCACTACAGGAATGCAGCAGATACGAAATGAACTACAAGGGCACACACTGCATAGAATGAGCCTAAGCCTTCAGGAAGGAAGTCTCGTTAGTACTCCTCAGTAGCCACAGATACTCCAAGGTACTCCCTCTGCATTCTAAGTAATCTCTGAACTCCACAGATTGTCAGGAGTTACATCAGAGGCTGCAGAAAAGTTACACTCTCATACCTACATCTCTAACCTGTTTTCTCAGGCTTACCAGAGTGATCAACTGGTTAGTTTTAATTATTTAACTTACATCAAGTTCTTCTTTTGATTCTAACAGCCTTTCATGGTCTGCACAATCCACCAGAAATACAATGCCATTGATAGCAGGAAGGTAATTTTTCCACACTCTTCGAGCTAACAAAAACAATCAGGAGTTAGATTTTATTTGCTGGTCAAACCTAGCAGATGGTTTGACGGAACAGTCCAACAAGATATCAAGTGTAATTAGCCCTTAGCTGCTGCTACATCATTATATACTTGTTAATCTTTTACCCAGTATTGCCAAAATCTTTCCAGATGACCAAAGAAGAAATTAAAGGTTTTCCTTAGTTTGGGCAAGTCAAATACTTGAGTCTGCCCCAGTTTACCCATGTCAGAGGAAGAATTAATATTTACTTGCTAATGGACAAGGATGCACATTAAGGCCATCGGAGGGACCACTACTATTTGTTATATGCAGTATCCATTTCTTTTTGACATTTCTAGTTTATCAGTTTTTTTGCTAGTGATCAAGTCTGGAGTCAGTGACAGAAGGAAATTAGTATCAGGTTCAGACTTGTTAAGTTAAAAAATAAAGCAAATTGTTCTACTCGTAGAACAAGTTTATGAAACCATTAGGGTGATTTTTTCCATGACATTCTCTTTTAGAAAAGAAAATATTTTTGAGGGTGCCCTAGAGGAAGGTAACCTTTTTCCTCTGGACTTCAGCTTTATAAAACACCTTCATATAGAGATGAAGCCTCAACCTCCATTAGGTTCTACATCTAATCATTATATTCTAGGAATTAGTTTATGTATATTTTAAACAATTGATGTATATCTCAAATGTGCTTTCTCTAGCCACAACCTTTGTAGTATTCATTATTTATGAATTACCATGTAGTGGGTACTGCTAAGTCCTTTTGGGGATATTAAAAAGTAGCATTTCAATCCCAGAAAGTTTAGTAGAGTCTGAAATAAGACAGTCATTCCAATCTTTAGACATGTATACAAATGTACTAATTGCTAGGTAAGTATAGCCAGCTGGGAGTGGCTTCTCAGAGGAGGCAGCCGCACTTAACATTGAGCCCTGAAAGTGGGTTACCTGTGTGCTGATGGAGACCACGTGAGCACAGAGGTGGAAGAACGAACACCAAGATGGTTTGGTTTGGTTGGAGTAAAGAGCATGACAAAGGGAAGAGTGGGAAATTAAGACTCAAAAAGTAAAGTGTGATCGCATCTTAGAAATCCTGAATACCAGGTCAGTGAGAATGGCCTTTATTTTGTAGGTAATGAGTTAGCCAATGAAGGCTTTTCATATGGAGCAAAAAAAGCAATAACATATTTATAACATGATTATGACAGTAAGAGAGAGGTGGGCTGAAGAAGAGAAAAAATGGAGGCAAAATTTTACTCATATGCTTTATCACCAAAAGCAATTCAGACTTACACTGGAATATCATGAAAATCACCCTTTGCATTTAAAGCATTTATCCAGGGGTGATAATTCCTAAATTTTAAGTCTACTCTGGCTTTCCTTGAATAAAACGAGATTTCATGCACTGTAACATAATGGTCACATTTTTATTAAATAAAATAAAACAACTGTAAGAGTAGTAGATTCTCACCTTGAACATGTCCACCCAGATCAAAAGTTGTAAAGGTCATGCCAGCAATGGTTAGTTCTTCTGAAGCTAAATAATAATACAAAATGTTTTAAAAACATGAAAATTAGAAGTTCATTTCTGGCACATACTGCCACTTAAAGTTTGATTACTTTAATTGCAAATAAGGTCAAATCAAAAAGGAATTCTTTGTTATAACTACTATATTCCATTTCATACTGCCAGTGTAATGCAAGTAGTTGGTAATATTCACTTCTGTTATTCAGTGCCCACGATAAATCCAACTTATTTTTCCTCCTCTATCCAGCTGAAATTGACATTATTTACTGTGAATTCAAGTGACTGGTCTAACCTAATAATTTTTCCTGTAATTCATCTTAAATGATAAAGGTGAAAAAACAGTATTTTCTCATGGCTGTTATATTTCACAGGTGATGGTTTTGGGGCTTCCTACTGGCTCAGACCATGAAGAATCCGTCTGTAATGCTGGAGACCTGGGTTCAATCCCTGGGTTGGGAAGATCCCCTGGAGGGTATGGCAACCCACTCCAGTATTCTTGCCTGGAGAATCCCCACAGACAGGAGCCTGGCGGGCTACAGTCCATGGGGTTGGCAAAGAGTCAGACACAACTGAGTGACTAAGCACACACACAGTCTTTAATGGCAAACATAATTATAATAAAAAAATTTGGCTCTTATTTCTTCAAATTTTTTTTCTGATCCCTTACTTTCCCTCCTGGGACTTTAGTGATAGGTTTGCTAGATTGCTTAAATCTTCCATTCTCTCATTATGTTTGTGTTTCCCTTAAACCCTTGAGCATATTCATAACAGCTGTTTTAGTGTTCCTATTTCCTAATTCCATCCTCTTTTTTACTTGTGCCATCAATGTTTTTACTGATTGACTTTTCTTCTATTTAAGGATCACACTTTCCTGCTTCTTTGCATGTCTAATAATTTTTTATTGGATGTTGGATTTTGTTGTATCATTTTCAAGAAAGTTGGACTTTGGGAACTCTCTGGTGGTCCAGTGGTGAAGACTCAGCCATCTCATTGTGGGGACCCTGGTCAGGGAACTAAGATCCTGCAAGCTCCGGGGCACAGTCAAAAAAACCCCCCAAAATAAGCTGGACTTTGTTCTGGCAGGCAGTTAAACTGCTTGCGGATCAGTTTTTAAGTTTTGTTACAGCAGTAAAGTAGCCTTTACTTTGGAGCTAAGTTAGCCTCATTACTAAGATGTACTTTTTTGGAGTAGTCGACAAGGTCTCTTCTTTCTGGCTGGTGGGTATGTGGATTCGTAGCTCCGTGTGAGCTCTGGGAATGAACTGGCTAACCGCTTCACTGTAACTGTTCTTTTGACAGGCTATGTGTAGTTTTACCCTGTGTATGCACAGACTGGTATTCAGCCATGAACATTGCTGGAGTTCTTTCTCTACAGAGCTGTTTGCTCTGTGGTAATCTGCCCAGCAAATTCTAGTCACCTCAGCCTCCCCAAATTCTGGTCTCTTGTCTCCTCAATTCAGTGAGACTACTGGGTTACGTTTGGGTTTCTTCTCCCTACACCATGGTCTTAAAATTAACCCCTGTGATAAAACTTAAAACAGACAAGGGTTTGTTTTTCTTTTCTCAGAAAACATAGCCCTGTGCTAGCTATTGCCCAATATCTGAAAACAGTTGTAGTGTATATTTTTGTCCACTTTTCTAGTCATTTTTAGTGGGAGGGTAATTGCAGCCTCTGTTATTCCCTCACAGACAAAAGCAGAAGGCCGCTACAATTACGGTGAAAGGTTCAGTACAATTGTTAACTATTCAGTATAGCTATGAGACCCCAGAGTAGTTTATCTTGCTAAAAAATTCTGTAGGAAGACTGCCAGGTGAATGAATAATTAACACAATTTGTGTTCAAAGCATGATCCTTTCCATTAGGAAAAGATAATGCTTGGACATGGCTGGCAAACTATCTCTGTGATTACAATCTCTGGTACACTCCTTGCTTTATAAAATGAGTCCCAATTTGATTATGATACAGAACACTGTTAACATCCCAGCAAGTTCCCTCTTGCCCCTGCCGAGTCAGCCCACACCTCCATTCCCAGAAGCAAGCACTGATCTGGATTCTGTCATCACAGGTTTGTTTTGCCTGTTTTAGAATTTTACATAAATGGCATCATATAGAACTTTTGTGACCAGCCTCTTCCATGCAATATAATACGCACTGTGTGGATCTGTGCTTTATTGCTCTTTTTGTTGAATAGAATTCCATTGTTTGTGCATTCTTTTTATGAAGGCCATCTGAACTGCTTCCAGTTTGGAGTTAATACAGGTAAAGCTGGTACAACAAATATTCCTGTATGAGGATTTTGGTGAACATATTTTTTCATTTTTCCAAGATAAATATCAGCAGTGGAACTGCCAGATCATAGGGTAGATACATGTTACCTTTCTCCCATATTCATTAAAAAATTTTTTTATTGGAGTATGGTTGATTTATAGTATTGTGTTAGTTTCAGGTGTACAGCGAAGTGAATCATATGTATTTATCCATTCTTTTTCAGATTCTTTTCCCATACAGGTTATTACAGAATACTGAGTAGAGTTCCCTGTACTATACAGTAGGCTCTTGTTAGTTACCTATTTTATATATAGTGGTGTGTATATGTTAATCCATATCTCCTAATTTATTACTTGTCCCATGTTTCCCCTTTGATAAACCATAAATTTGACTTCAAGATCTGTGAGTCTGTTTTGTAAATAAGTACATTTGTATCACTTTTTACTAGATTCCACATATGGCTGATACCATATATTTGTCTTTGTCTGACTTACTTCACTTAGTATGATAATCTCTAGGTCCATCCATGTTGCTGCAGATGGCATTGTTTCATTCTTTTTTATGGCTGAGTAATCAATCCCTGGGTTGGGAAGAGACCCTGGAGAGGAAAACAGCAACCAACTCCAGTTTCCTTGCCTGGGAAATGCCATGGATAGAGGAGCGTGGCAGGCTACAGTCCATGGGGTCACAAACAGTTGGACACAACTGAGTTGACTAAACAACAACAACATTCCATTGTATATATGTACTACATCTTCTTTATCCATTCCTCTGTTGATGGACATTTGGGTTGCTTCCATGTCCTGACTATTCTAAACAGTGCTGCAGTGAACACTGGGGAGCATGTATCGTTTTAATTATAGTTTTTCTCCAGATATATGCCCAGGAGTGAGACTGTTGAACCATATGGTAGTTCTATATTTAGTTTTTTAAGGAACTGTCATACTGTTCTCCAAAATAGTTGTACCAATTTACATTCCCACCAACAATGTAAGAGGGTTACCTTTTCTCCAAACCCTCTCCAGCCTTTATTGTTTGTAGATTTTTCTGATGATGGCCATTATGACTGATGTGAGGTGATACCTCACTGTAGTTTTGATTTGCATTTCTCTAATAATTAGTGATGTTGAACGCCTGTTCATGTGCCTTTTTGCCATCTGTCATATTTGAAGAAATGTCTATGTAGATTTTCTGCCCATTTTTTGATTGGGTTGTTTGTTTTCTTGACATTGAGCTGCATGAGCTGTTTGTATATTTTGGAGATTAATCCCTTGTCAGTCTCTTTGCAACTATTTTCTCCTATTCTGTGGCTTGTTTTTTATTTTGTTTATGGTTTCTTTTGCTATACAAAAGCTTTTAAGCTTAATTAGACCCTATTTGTTTATTTTTATTTTCATTACTCTAGAAGTCGATCAAAAAAGATACTGCTGAGATTTATGTCAGAGAGTGTTCTGCCTACATTTTCCTCTAAGAGTTTTATAGTATCCAGTCTTATATTTAGATCTTTAATCCATTTTGAGTTTATTTTTGGTATGGTGTTAGAGAGTATTTTTAATTTCATTCTTTTTTTTTTCTTTCATGTTTTCTTGTTTTCTTAAATCTTACTAGTATTCCTTAAGGAATAAACACACAGGTGAGTAGGCTACAGTGAAGAAATCTTTTTATAAGAAAGTTAAGACATTAAAAGATATTTCCAGGTATTATCTTTAGTGATGTTTCTTATCTTTTTTCTGGGACTCCAGGTAATATTCAGCCCCTACAGCTACCACAAATGCAGCAAATCCCCACTTGAATGCTTTTAATAATGCTCCAACAAAGGAAACTTTATTTGCAAAGCCACCCATGTATCTCCAAGCTTCATTGCGGCCCCATGGATCCCTTAGTCCTTGTGTGGCCAGTTTCTCCTGGACGGTTTCTAATGGTGTCCCTTCTATCTTCCATTGTTTATAATCTGGAAGTTCCATTTTACTAGGACCTTGTTCATGTCCATGTCTGTGGGCCATGTCTGACAGCAATCTGACCTCTCAGGACACTCAAGATTCACTAATTTCATTCTTAAAAATACGGAACGCTTCACAAATTTGTGTGTCATCCTTCTGCAGGGACCATGCTTATTTCTCTGTGTCTTTCTAATTTTAATATATGTGCTGATGAAGAAAGTACACATAATGCTTTTGATTAACTGAAAAATATAAGCTAAAATGAATATGAGATGCAGGAATGTTGAGATAACATGTTTTGTGCCACTGTTTTTACTCCTAGTACTTAGAACAATGTCTGACATAAAGCAAGTGCTCAAAAAATATTTGCTGAATATATTAAAAAAAACATAAAATTTTAAAAGTGACTTATACCTAACATTAAGACCACTGTGTAATATCTTCCAATTCTGCTATTTTTGCAGATAATTTTATATACTCAATTTCACCATGATTTTTCTTTTAACAGTTTTGTTCTTGTATCAGAATCTTATTTGTCAAGCCCCACTTTCTTCCCCTAATGTAAAAAAAAACTTTCAATTTTATGAAATCTTCCTTTTCCAATGATTCACTAACAGTTTTAGAGATAAAATGGTAGTTTGTTTTGTTCTGTTTTCCTTCCTTGTTCTTAGTATATTTACGGAATTAAATTAACTGTTGTATTATTTAATTTTTAGTCCAATTCTCAACTTTGTACTCATTTTTAAGGCCAACACTCATTATTTAAAAATCTGTGGGTTAGCTTGTCTTAAACTCTCTGTGTAGTTGATTCATAGTCTTTTCAAGAGTAAAACAAGTTCAGAAGTTTTTGTTGTTGTGCTATGCAACATGTGGAAAATTAGTTCCCCAACCAAGGACTGAATCTGTGTGACCCCACAGTGGAAGCTCAGACTTTAAACCACTGGACTTCCAGGGAAGTCCCCCACAGGTATTTTAAAATTAGACTTCTGTTTCTAATTTTAAAGTGACTAATTCTGTCACTTTAACTTGACTCTCTCAACAGTACCTATTACATAATCTTATTAAGAATGATACGTATTAAGTGATTTACAGAATCATTATTAATGTCTTTCGGTTGGCTTTCTAAAAGAAAGCACAGTGAATTATTTTTTAATTACTTTAACACTTTCTAGGGAATTCCCTGGTGGTCCAGTGGTTAAGACTTGGCGCTTTCACTGCTGTGGGTTCAGGTTCAATCCCTGATTGAGGGACTAAGATCCTGCAAGCCATGGGGCCTGGCCAAAAACAAAAGAAAACCTTCTATAAGTGTATCAATATATGCTTGGTTTTTGGAATAAAAATTCTATGGTCTTTATGTTAGAAACAGTTCAGGTTGTTAGAACTAGAAAAATAACTGGTTAATAAGTTAAGAGCTACAGCAAAGTATAAGACTATAATCTGTCCACTGAATAATGATTAAAATAATACAGTTCTAAAATTTGAAAGAAATTTAGGTTATATAAGAAAGGTAATGCTGACTATTTATAACCTAAACAATATGTGGTTGAATATACTATCATAACCCCTGAGACAATAACTTTTTAACTCCTCTAGTTGGACAAAGGTATACTAACTATAAGACGATATGAGTATTATTTCAAGATCTAAATATACTCCCTGGAGTTGGGTCACTTATCATTTACTATATTAAGAACAAGTGAAATGATCATCATTTATCCACCAAAAAACAAACAACCCTTTTGGTTAGGGCCTGTGAACGGGAATCGCTTCATCAAGTAACGCCCTGTATGGAGAACGCACTTACTGGGATGTAACGTGGGCACGTGCTGTCCGAGTCTGTCATCTTTTAGCATGTGTAGCAACGTTGTTTTTCCTGCATTATCCAATCCAAGAAATACCAATTTACCAGTTTTCTTATATAATCCTGCAGAGTAAGAGCTATGATTAGTCAGTGATAGCCCACACAGGTTATAGAAATAAAGTGACTTTAAATAAAAGTATAATATAATCTTCACAATTTAGTTATTTGGATACTTTTCCGAATTATCCCAGATTTTTGATAAAGAGACACTTATTAACCTTTTGAACTTCTAATATTTTATAAATTGGCCTGAAAAAGCTTGGATTTCTAACCAATATTTAGTTTTGAAGAGCTATTTTAAATCTATTATGATTTGGGACATCACATCATTATAAAACTAAACTTTGCCCCAGTCAATGCATGTGTGTGACCTAAACTTATCTTGCAATACCAAAATGCCAATTCCCTTGATGATTTAACTTAAATCCTCTTTTAATTTATCCCTTGACAAATATTTGTGCCCTCTACTAGAGAAACATAAAGTACTTGAGATTATATATTTATGAAGCTAGACCAAAAGAAAAATTAGAGTTTTCATTTTTTTCACAGGTAAAAATAAATTGTTTTGACAATCAAAACTACAGTGAGTTTTTTTCAGTAAAAAAAGTTTAGTTCCCTGTCAAATTTACCTGAGAATAAGGTTAAACTATTCACATGACTGTGTAAAACTAAGCAACAACAAAAATATCCAAGCACATGATTTTAAATATATCAATCAAGCACTGACACAGTGATAAACAGATAAAGACAGCACTGACTAGTTTAGACTACATTTATTGCAGAATTCCATATTGAGCTTTTTATATATATACTTTAAAGGCTTTTCTTAGAGCACTTTTAGGTTTACAACAAAACTCAAAGGAAGGTACAGATATTTCCCATATACCTCTGGTCCCCACATATATCCCCACATATTTTGTCCTCTCCCCCAAAAGACGACAGAAGTTTAGTGACTTACGTCCATCATTATGCAGAATATTTTCACTGCCCTAAAAAGTCTCTGTACTCTGCCTGTATATCCACCCTACCCACTGCCCAGCAACCACTCATCTTTTTATGGTCTCCATATTTTTGCCTTCTCTAGAATGTCATGTAGTTGGAATCACACAATATGTAGCTTTTCAGATTGGCTTCTTCCACTCAGTAATATGCATGTAAGGTTTCTCCATGTATTTTCATGGCTTGATAGCCCATTTTCTTTCTCATGCTAGACAGTATTCCCTTATCTAGCTATACCATAGTTCATTTATCCATCCACCCACTAAAGGACATCTTGGTTGCTTCCATGTTTTGGCAATTATGGCTAAAGCTGCTATAAATATCTGTGTGCAGGTTTCTGGATGGATGTAAGTTTTCAGTTCCTTTGGGTAAATGCCAAGGAGCACAACTGTTGGACGGAATGGTAAGAGTATGTTTACTTTCATAAGAGAACAACAAACTGTCTTCCAAAGTGGTTATACCATTTTGTATTACCACCAGTAATGAATAAGAATTCCTGTTGTTTCACATCCTCACCAACATTTGGTATTCTCAGCATCTGAATTTGGGGCATTCTAATAGGTGTGCAGTAGTATTGAACTTTATTTTATAGGAATATATGAGGACAGGGAACACAGTAGCAACTCAAAAAATTTAATCAATAAGTGAAAATTTTAAGATATTAGGCAGTTACAGATTGGGCTATCCATTTTCTAGTAAGTTCATGCCAAAATAACATTTAGTTATATACTCACATTTAAGTTTAAGAAGTAAATTTTTTTTCAAGGCCTAATCACCTATCGACCAACAACCTGGATCCTAAGGAGAAAATTATCTTCCAGTCATTTGAGCTGGGATACTACAGCTCTCCTTTAATTATGAGTCAGTTCAGTTCAGTCCCTCAGTCGTGTCTGACTCTTTTGCGACCCCGTGAATCGCAGCACGCCAGGCCTCCCTGTCCATCACCATCTCCCGGAGTTCACTCAAACTCACATCCTTTGAGTCGGTGATGCCATCCAGCCATCTCATCCTCTGTCGTCCCCTTTTCCTCCTGCCCCCAATCCCTCCCAGCATCAGAGTCTTTTCCAATGAGTCAACTCTTTGCATGAAGTGGCCAAAATACTGGAGTTTCAGCTTTAGCATCATTCCTTCCAAAGAACATCCAGGGCTGATCTCCTTTATAATGAACTAGTTGGATCTCCTTGCAGTCCAAGGGACTCTTAAGAGTCTTCTCCAACACCACAGTTCAAAAGCATCAATTCTTCGGCACTCGGCTTTCTTCACAGTCCAACTCTCACATCCATACATGACCACAGGAAAAACCATAGCCTTGACTAGACGGACCTTTGTTGGCAAAGTAATGTCTCTGCTTTTGAATATGCTATCTAGGTTGGTCATAACTTTCCTTCCAAGGAGTAAGCGTCTTTTAATTTCATGGATGCAGTCACCATCTGCAGTGATTTTGGAGCCCCCAAAAATAAAGTCTGACACTGTTTCCACCGTTTCCCCATCCATTTCCCATGAAGTGATGGGACCGGATGCCATGATCTTCATTTTCTGAATGTTGAGCTTTAAGCCAACTTTTTCACTCTCCTCTTTCACTTTCATCAAGAGGCTTTTGAGTTCCTCTTCACTTTCTGCCATAAGGGTGGTATCATCTGCATATCTGAGGTTATTGATATTTCTCCCGGCAATCTTGATTCCAGCTTGTGATTCTTCCAGCCCAGCGTTTCTCATGATGTACTCTGCATATAAGTTAAATAAGCAGGGTGACAATGTACAGCCTTGACGTATTCCTTTTCCTATTTGGAACCAGTCGTGAATACTGATTAATAATCTCCCTAACATTTCTATTTCTTAAAAGGTTTCTACATAGATTGCTTCTAACCAATGCACTTACCACCCTAGCTTTTAAATAGTAAAAGTGTACCGGATAAGATTCCAAAGGGGAACAGCTAGAGCATTTAATCGTTCAACTGGATTGAACTAAGTTTCTGTTCTGTGGTAGGCACTGTTAAACACTTGCGTACATTATTTCACTTAATCCTCAACTCTGTATAGGGGCATCATTATTGTCTTTTTTACAGAGGAGTAATGAAGACTCAATTAACTTATTTACTCAAATGCTAAAGTCAGGTCTGAGATTTGAACCCATGTCTGTGATCACTGACCTAGAGCCAGATATCCTGGAATGTGAAGTCAAGTGGGCCTTAGAAAGCATCACTACGAACAAAGCTAGTGGAGGTGATGGAATTCCAGTTGAGCAATTTCAAATCCTGAAAGATGATGCTGCGAAAGTGCTGCACTCAATATGCCAGCAAATCTGGAAAACTCAGCAGTGGCCACAGGACTGGAAAAGGTCAGTTTTCATTCCAATCCCAAAGAAAGGCAATGCCAAAGAATGCTCAAACTACCGCACAATTGGACTCATCTCACACGCTAGTAAAGTAATGCTCAAAATTCTCCAAGCCAGGCTTCAGCAATATGTGAACCGTGAACTTCCTGATGTTCAAGCTGGTTTTAGAAAAGGCAGAGGAACCAGAGATCAAATTGCCAACATCCGCTGGATCATCGAAAAAGCAAGAGAGTTCCAGAAAAACATCTATTTCTGCTTTATTGACTATGCCAAAGCCTTTGACTGTGTGGATCACAATAAACTGTGGGAAATTCTGAAAGAGATGGGCATACCAGACCACCTGACCTGCCTCTTGAGAAACCTGTATGCAGATCAGGAAGCAACAGTTAGAACTGGACATGGACAACAGATTGGTTCCAAGTAGGAAAAGGAGTACGTCAAGGCTGTATACTGTCACCCTGCTTATTCAACTTATATGCAGAGTACATCATGAGAAACGCTGGACTGGAAGAAGCACAAGCTGGAATCAAGATTGCCGGGAGAAATATCAAGAACCTCAGATATGCAGATGATACCACCCTTATGGCAGAAAGTGAAGAGGAACTCAAAAGCCTCTTGATGAAAGAGGAGAGTGGAAAAGTTGGCTTAAAGCTCAACATTCAGAAAACGAAGATCATGGCATCTGGTCCCATCACTTCATGGGAAATGGATGGGGAAACAGTGGAAACAGTGTCAGACTTTATTTTTGGGGGCTTCAAAATCACTGCAGATGGTGACTGCATCCATGAAATTAAAAGACGCTTACTCCTTGGAAGGAAAGTTATGACCAACCTAGATAGCATATTCAAAAGCAGAGACATTACTTTGCCAACAAAGGTTCGTCTAGTCAAGGCTATGGTTTTTCCTCTGGTCATGTATGGATGTGAGAGTTGGACTGTGAAGAAGGCCGAGCACCAAAGAATTGATGCTTTTGAACTGTGGTGTTGGAGAAGACTCTTAAGAGTCCCTTGGACTGCAAGGAGATCCAACTAGTCCATTATAAAGGAGATCAGCCCTGGGTGTTCTTTGGAAGGAATGATGCTAAAGCTGAAACTCCAGTACTTTGGCCACCTCATGCAAAGAGTTGACTCATTGGAAAAGACTGATGCTGGGAGGGATGGGGGGCAGGAGGAGAAGGGGACGACAGAGGATGAGATGGCTGGATGGCATCACTGACTCGATGGACGTGAGTCTGGGTGAACTCCGGGAGCTGGTGATGGACAGGGAGGCCTGGGGTGCTGCGATTCACGGGGTTGCAAAGAGTCGGACAGGACTGAACTGAACTGAACTGATCCCAGACCTTTGGTTCATTTCCATTTCTCTACACTGCCTCCTGATATTAGCACTATTAACTTTCTTGTTCCTGACTGTGATGCAGTCTTTTTTGCCTTTTCAGCATAATTCAGGATAGATTCATTGTTCTGTAAACTGAGATACAGATTCCAACCTGTTACAATCCAAAACATCAGCAAAATAAAGTTTAAAAACCCCTATTTCTGACCCATTTCTTACAAATACGTGACAAAATAAGAATTCTCTTGGAGGTAGTATAGCAACATCTGACATTTGACCTGTGGTAGAGCAACAGTATAAAAATAATGTGAGGAATTTTATTTTTAAAACGTAAAGGAAAACATCCTGAGTTTTTTTTAAATTTGCAAATATTAAGGTTCAACTAAGAAATAAAAATACAGTGACAAAATTTGATCTTATACTTTTATCCTTTTAATATATAGTAGTCAAAATTTATATTTCCCAAGCAAGATTTACTTCCTCAGTTAAGATTATGTTTGTGGAGAAAGAAATATTTATAAAAAAGATATCATTCCATAAGTACAGTTTGAACTATGTTTATCAATCTGTAATTACATGAAATGCTTCTCTTTCTGCCAATTCAAATTAGAGCAAAATTTGAAAATGGGACTAGAAATATTTTTGTAATTATTGCAATAGTAAAGTTGTGTATATCTCAACATAAAAGTTAATCAAAAGTCTGTCTTTGGGGGAAAAAAAGCCTGTTTCACTGAAAAATGTGAGAAGTCAAGGGTGTCAATAAAAGAACATTTTTCCTATCTGTAAAATCTATAAAGAGAAGAAAATCACTAATCAAAATCTCTGGGTTAATAGTCTCATTTAGTAGGTTAAAAAATGCCATTTATAATATATGAGGTACTTGATGGAACATGAATTTTTATTAAAAAAGCAAAAATAATAATGCCTAGGATTCCTGTGAGGATTACCTGAGATAAAGGATATAAAGCTCTTATGGAAACTGGCTAATAAATGGTAGCTATTCCTGTTAGCTATTCCTGCTAGTAATATGCTTATCAACAACCTTAGGAGGTAGGAACTGTTATCATTTTACACATAAGGAAATTAAGGCTAAAGTGGAGAAAACAATTTATCTAAGATTACTTCATAACAGGTATAATGAGTAGTTGAATATGTTTGTATGACTCCAAAGCCCACATCTGTTAACTACTGGGTTACATATAAAGCAGCTGTAGACAAATAAAAGACACTTTTATGTAAGTAGGATTAAATGGGATAACAAAAGAGAACAAAGGGCCAACATTACCTAGAAACTGTAGCACACTGCTGAAACCACTGTAAATCCAGTCAAATATGAAGGACATAGCCAGATCTTACAGGGTCTGGAAAAAAAAGTGGGATTTAGTCAATATTAAATAGCAATGACATTAAACATCAACCGTGAGTAAATAATCCTACAGCAACCTTACTACAAGGAGTTAAATACTCTTCCAGGCCAGTCTAACCTGGTCTGTGCTGCTGCTGCTGCTGCTAAGTCACGTCAGTCGTGTCCGACCCTGTGCGACCCCATAGACGACAGCCCGCCAGGGTCCTCTGTCCCTGGGATTCTCCAGGCAAGAACACTGGAGTGGGTTGCCATTTCCTTTTCCAATGCATGAAGGTGAAAAGTGAAAGTGAAGTCGCTCAGTCGTGTCCGACTCTTAGCGACCCCAGGGACTGTAGCCTATCAGGCTCCTCCATCCATGGGATTCTCCAGACAAGAGTACTGGAGTAGGATGCCATTGCCTTCTCCGAACTTGGTCTATACTGATGCATAAAAAAATAAAATGCCATTAAAATACCATGTAGAGACCATTCCCTGCCCATCAAAGTAGCAAACATGAAAAATAACAGCCAAGACTAGAAAAAATGAGGTAAAAGAAGCATTATTAATGGCAGTATAAATTGGAACAAATGTTTTTTAAAACCAATTTGGCAATAATGTATCTGGTGATACAAAAATTTTAGAAATTGTCCTAAATAAGGAAAGGCTTTATGTATAAAGATGTTCATCAAAGTGTTACATAATAAAATGTTTAGAAATAATCTATGTTCAATAGTAAATTAAATTCTATTGCCTGTGAAATATTTACCAAAACCTTGGAGTAGAGGGAGAGACAGGAGCCAAAAGGAAAAGAGAGGAAATTTATAATCATGAAATAAGTTTCTGAATCTATGGGGAGTAAAAACCCTTTTTCTTTTTGTTTGGGTCTTTTATAGCAGTTGGTACTAGACAGTATATTTCTGTGTTTATTATCTTTTTGCATTTTTCAAATTGTAATCATGTTACTAAATGTAAAAAAAAAAAAATTACTAAATCAGACTAGAAAATGCAGAGTATAGTTCAATTCAGCATTTACTGGAGAGGGTGTGGAGAAAAGGGAACCCTCTTACACTGTTGGTGGGAATGCAAACTAGTACAGCCACTATGGAGAACAGTGTGGAGATTCCTTAAAAAACTGGAAATAGAACTGCCTATGACCCAGCCATCCCACTGCTGGGCATACACACTAAGGAAACCAGAATTGAAAGAGACACGTGTACCCCAATGTTCATTGCAGCACTGTTTATAATAGCTAGGACATGGAAGCAACCTAGATGTCCATCAGCAGATGAATGGATAAGAAAGCTGTGGTACATATATACAATGGAGTATTACTCAGCCATTAAAAAGAACACATTTGAATCAGTTCTAATGAGGTGGATGAAACTGGAGCCTATTATACAGAGTGAAGTAAGCCAGAGAGAAAAACACCAATACAGTATACTAACGCATATATATGGAATTCAGAAAGATGGTAACAATAACCCTGTATATAAGACAGCAAAAGAGACACTGATGTATAGAATAGTCTTTTGGCCTCTGTGGGAGAGGGAGAGGGTGGGATGAATTGGGAGAATGGCATTGAAACATATATAATATCATATATGAAATGAGTCGCCAGCCCAGGTTCGATGCACGATACTGGATGCTTGGGGCTGGTGCACTGGGACGACCCAGAGGGATGGTACGGGGAGGGAGGAGGGAGGAGGGTTCAGGATGGGGAACACGTGTATACCTGTGGAGGATTCATGTTGATATATGGCAAAACCAATACAATACTGTAAAGTTAAAAAATAAAATTAAAAAAAAGTTCAGCATTTACTTGACATGTACTTAATAAACTAATATACCTAATATGAAAACCAAGAGAAAAAAAAGCCTCTTTAGAAAAGAAGTATCATTTATACAAAAATATGCTTTCACATCAACAAAGTTCATTTTCTAGAGCTGAACAAAAGAACCTAGGCCCCAAACTTGGGCAGCTCTGAAAAGTTTGAAGGGCTGTGCTATCTTTGCTATTCTTTAGACAAAGTACAACACACAGCCCTCCTTTCTTTAACCACGTCTCTTCCAAAGTGGGCTAAGCTGGACAAAGATGGGCCCACCAGGCTCAGAATTTCCTAGAGGGTTAAGATGTTGAGACCACATCACCTTGAGAGTGAGAAGCAGAGAAGAGACAGCCTACCTAGTTTGCACAAGGCCTAGCAGTATTTACTAGGTGATTCTCTGGATCCTGGCAGTAACTTCTCCCCTTTTCTATTAACTTCGTGCTTGAACCAGCATAAGTAGAATTTTGTTCTTGCAACCAGTTGATTTCCAGATTAACACTGGTAAAATGAACAGTTTCATTTGTAAGTACCACAGAATGTGATACTGTAACTACATCAGCAACATAAATATGTAAGAAGAATCTATTACCTTAGACGTTATTATTTTACACGTTGAAAATTACAACTCCTTCTACTATTATCGTTTTAGGTCATGGAGAAATTGAGACTTAGAGAAAATATATACAAGTGGCTTATCTTTTCTGAAGATTTTTAGGTATATGCTTTTTGAAGGAAATCATAATAATCTTCACTGCAGAGAATCAAATAAAGCAGTGGTGTGCTGCGTTTTTTTCTTTCTAATTCAATACATACTTACCTAGCTCATATAACATCCAGGGTCCTAAGCTAGACATTACGGGAATACAAATACTGATGACAAACATGGCTCATTCTCTCACAAAGGTTATACAGTGATAAATTAGCTACACAAGCGCAACTAACAAATGTTAAAACTGAATAGGATATTATCTAAAATGGTAACAACTCACCCTATAGAGTTTCAAGAATAATTCAAGCACAAGGGGAGAGGGGGAAAGGCCAATATTGTAAATCCTAAGCTACTAGGGGAGTAATGATCATAAGAGCATAGAAACAAAACAATAAAAATAAATAACAGAGAGATGAGGTCGGCTTCCCTGGTAGCTCAGTGGTAAAGAATCCACCTGCCTGTGCAGGAGACACGGGTTTGATCCCTGAGCTGGGACGATCCCACAAACTGCAGAGGAACTAAGCCCATGCACCACAGCTATTGAGTCTGTGCTTTAGGGCCGGGAGCCACAGCTGCTGAGACCATGGGCCATAGCTACTGAAGCTTGTGAACCCTAGAGCCCACGTTCCCCAACAAGAGAAGCCACCACAATAAAAGCCTGTGTACCTCAACTAGAGAGTTGCCCGTGCTTACCGCAACTAGATCAAAGCCCATGGAGCAACAAAGACTCACCACAGCCAAAAATAAATTACAAAAAAAAAAAAAAAGATATGAGGTATGTGTGTGCATACTAACAGAAAGAGGTACAGTGAAATGAAAGTCCCTCGTCGTGTCTGACTCTTTGCGACTC
This sequence comes from Bos indicus, assembly GCF_029378745.1. Taxonomy (NCBI): domain Eukaryota; kingdom Metazoa; phylum Chordata; class Mammalia; order Artiodactyla; family Bovidae; genus Bos; species Bos indicus. The sequence goes on from NC_091766.1 coordinate 45,853,169, forward strand.
CATGGACTATACAGTCCATGGGATTCTCCAGGCCAGAATACTGGAGTGGGTAGCCTTTCCCTTCTCCAGGGGATCGTCCCAACCCAGGGATCAAACTGGGGTCTCCCGCATTGCAGGCAGATTCTTTACCAGCTGAGCCACAAGGGAAGCCTGAAAGAGGTATATTATGCTCACAAATAACACTTTATATTATGTATGAAAACAAGAGAAAACCAGTCCTGCTTGTCTCAACATTCAAAATCCTATTTTCACAGTTCTCTGGTGACAACAGTGTACAGCTAAGGAAAGGTTTCTTGGATGGTGATTGGGTACCCATAGCCTGAATGGGTACAGCAAAAAGTCAGGAATTGTTAGATGATGTAACTGGGATTAGGGGATTGAGACTGAGAGTTAAAATCAATGGGTGCTAATTAGTGATGCACAAGCCAGATTGATAAACAAATCTGAGATTAAATGTAGACATTTGGTTTTCATGCTGGCTACTTTTAATATGTGAACATAAGAAACAATGCTGAGTCTGCATTTCAATTTAGTAAAATGGAGCAAAACAAAAAAATACCAGCTACCATTTATTGAACTTCTGTGAGCAGTATGGTCTAGAGGTTAAGAGCAGCAGCTCTGAAGCTAAGACTTTACTAATATATTAAGTAACTTATTTCACTTTCCTCATCTGTAAAATGGGGATAACAATACCTGAGATGGTTGTTGTGAAGATTAATTACTACACACACAGCATATAGTGTTAAGCATGGAGGAAGCACTCAATTTTAGCTGCTATTACTATTATTTCTTCCACTACATGGCCTACAGTACTAGGCACTTTACAAATATAATCACTAAACACCTCAACAACTTTTCAGGATAAATATATTATTGACTGCATTTTGCAGAAGCTGAAGTTACTAGTAAGTAAAAATTCAACTTTTAGTGATTGGCACATCTAAGTTTCAAACATGAGTCTGACTTCCACATCCATCCCCTTTTCCTTACATTGCATTGGCCCTCTAAAGCTTTGTAAAAATAGTTTTAAAGGTTTAAAGTTATTTAAATCATTACATAACATTTTAAAACTACTCCAGCTCATGACTCTGACATGTAATTCCTTCTTCTGCCTCACATCCCACGGCCAGTCATTCCTTAGTTCTATCAATTTCTGCATTTTCTTTGATTCTCACAGGAGCCACCTAGTTAAAATCCTTGTGTCAGTTTCCTAAACTACCACCTTAACATCAAAATGTGTTTCTACCTAGTTGTACATGCCCTCCAGAGTAGCTTCACCAAAATGTCATCTCGGACTTGTTGCATAGTCAGGGTGACTGTAACTCCCAGTTGGCTGGGGACAGTCTCAGTAAAGTTATCTCAGTGTAATCATCAATAGTGCTTCCCTTCTCAAAAGGGTCCCAATTTAAGTGTTAAATTATATGGCTGTTCTGCTTGTGGATGGAGAGCCACTGGAGGTTTGTGAGCAGAGAAATGATACAGTCAAACTCCTTGGTCCAGTGTTCCACATCCTACTTGTAGCTACCTTTCCAAGCTTATACTACATATCACTTCCCTACTTGTAGTTTTCCCTGGGCTAAAGTAAACTGCTTGCTGGCGACCTGTACTTTACCTTAAAACATCTGCCTATTATCCTTCCTGGCATCAGAATGTTTTCCCACCATCTCTGCCTAAAGTCTCCTTGCCAAATGCTATGGAAGAAATTAATTCTCACTTGAGATAGTCTTCAAGGTACAGATGCAGGTGGAAGAACCAACAGAACCCAGAAGGGTAAAAGAACTATAAGAGACAGGCAAGAAAAGCAGTCAGTCACATTATATGCAGAGATGTCACTGCTAGCTTTGGTGACGGAGGCGACTGTTGAGAGCGTGAGCAGCTTGCAGTGAAGTGGCAGTACGGGAGAGCCTGCAGCCAGAGGCTCGAGCAGAGCTCTGTGACCTTGAACAAATTAAAATCAGGGCATTTTATGAGCAAACAAGATAAAATGCACAAAGTAAGTAAGTAAAGTTTGGCCTCTGTTATTAATATTATTGAGAAGAGAATGAGATGGAAGTTAGCAGGTGGAGGCAGTGAGGAAATTCTTCTGGCAAAAAATTCGAAATGGGGTAAGGGAAGTGAGATTTTCTTCTTAGGGGAGGGTGAGGTTTGATAATGTTGATACACTGAAAGGAAGGAGCTAGTGGCAAGGAATAAGTCAAAGATGAGAAAGAGAAGGAATTGAGCAAAAGGGGCAAAGTCTCAAGAGGAGCCCGGGCAGAGAGCATGCTCTCTTTCTCTAAGATGAAAAGGAAGGAAGGCCAGGAAAGGTGAAGGAGTGTAGAGAAATTCTGAGGAGCAGACTGAGGATTAGAATAGCTACTGTGGGGGAAAGATCAAGTTAAAAGATGGCTAAAAAGAGCCAATTGCTAAGACTGAAACATTCACAGCAGTGCCAGTCTGCACTGACTTCTATCCCTCCCGCTGCTCCCCCAGCCCCGCCCCAGCAGTGCTCTGCTTTAGAGAATAAGGAGCAAATGTGTATTAGGGACTTCCAGAAGAGCAAATGAAAAAAGAGGAACAAGACTTTGACAGCACTAGTGACAGAGGCTGAAGTGGTCTGATCAGAAGTTCAGGCTGCGTGGATAAAGTTACAAAGGTAGACAAAGTACGGGAATGGGTGGGGATCAAAAACAGGCTTCTCACAGAACTGGAAGAATAGAGGAAGAGTCTTCAGTTAAAAATAGCAGATGTAGATGTAGTAAAAGGGTGCAAGAAGTGAAAGGTGATCAGAACTGTGCCAGCAAAGTGGAGGAAAATGTGGGTTCAGAATGTAAGGAAGGTCTGAGTGGTGGCAAGCTCCAAAGTACTGTCCACGCTGACAGGCAGTGGAATCACCAGAAGATTGGAGGGGAGTATTACAGAAAGCAGGACTGTGAGTCAAGTGGCAAAGTCCTCACTGAAGATGACTGTTGGTAGGAGAGAGACTGATGGAGGGTAGAGAGGGTAGCCATGCAGGTAAATGCATTTTTTGTGTACGGATTTGCTTTTGTAAAATTTGTCCCAAGATAACTAATAACATATATGGGGAAACTCTTCTTTAGAAATTAATGAGATATTTATATTTCTATAAAGTCACGGCTTCTGAGATCTTTAAAACAAGCTAGGAGTCATTAGTCATTTTAAGTAGAGGTAAAAATGCCAACTAAGAATAAAAGTTACTTAGCCGCAAACAGATACCTGAGCCCTGAGAACAGGTTACACAACACCATGGACACACTATTAAGACATGTGAAAAGCAAAGGTCAGGAACAAGGAAACATATACACGTCAGCAGATTTATTTATTGCATGAACACCAAACAGGAAAAATCGCTCCACAGATTAGAAAAGTGATCTACTCAAGTAATATGAAAATCAGTGCAAAGGGTGTAATGGAAATAAATTCTCAGATTACAAATAACTTCTGAAAGCCTTGCCACATTAAACTTATAAGAATGATTCCATCTATATGAAATAGTCCAGAATAGTCAAGTCTTTAGAGTCAGTAGATTAGTGGTTGTCAGACTGGGGGGAAGGTGAAATTGGGAGTGGCTAATGAGTACTGGGTTTCTTTTGGGGTGATGAAAATGTTTCTGGAGTTACTGGTGGTGGTTGCACAACATGAATAAACTAAAAACTCTCAATTGTACACTTACAATGTTAAGTAGTGTATGTACAACTATCCTTTATAGTATGTACTCTCTTTCAGTAAAATTATTAAAAAATTAAAGAACCGACTCATTGGAAAAGACCCTGATCTGGGAAAGACTGAAGGCAGCAGGAGAAGGGGATGACAGAGGATGAGATGGGAGGATGGCATCACCGACTTGATGGACATGAGTTTGAGCAAGCTCTGGGAGACAACGGACAGGGAAGCCTAGTGTGCTGCAGCCCATGGGGTCGCAAAGAGTCGGACACGACTGAGTGCCTGAACAACAACGTAATTTGGGCTTCTCAGATGGCTCAGCGGTAGAGAATCTGCCTGCCAATTCAGGAGAATGGGTTCAATCCCTGGGTCAGGACGATCTCCTGGAAAAGGAAATGGCAACCCACTCCAGTATTTTTGCCTGGGAAATCCTATGGACAGGAGCCTGGCAGGCTTCAGTCCATGGGGTTGCAAAAGAGTCGGATATGACTTGGCAACTAAACAACAACAATATAAGTAATTTAGCAAAATCATTTAGGTGTGAACTCTTAAAAAAGAGAAAAAATAAACATAAGATGACAAGATACAAATACTCTAAAAAGTAGTGCTGGTAGAAAATAAAAACTAGAATATTCTAAGGAGATAAATCCTATTGAGAATAGGATTCTAGAGTAAGTACATTAATAACTTTGGGAAGCAAAGCATGGTAGAGCTGTGGTAAAATGGATGGAGTAGAATGGATGTCCTAGATTTTAAAAAATCTAAACTGAATGTGCATCCCTGCCTCTTACCCGGCCGTATTACATGGTATGCAGAACTTCCCCCACCAGGGATTGAACCTGTGTCCCTGTGGTGGAAGCATGGAGTCTTAACCACTAGACCACCAGGAAGTCCTGAATATGCTTCTTTTGAAATACTGTAATTTCATCCTGGGAAAGCCAATCTTCATGAGCCCCAGTTTGCTCTTTGATATAAGGGAAATACTGCCTGCCTTACAGAGTGTTAAGAATGATTAAATACGATAACATACATGAAAATACTTTGAATACACCATATAAGGTAGTATTAATTTAGACTGAATCGATTGAAAATCAAAGCACAGAACTGCCAATTTTGAAATCAACTTCAATATTAATAACTACTACTAACAAAAAGATTTTTAATGATGTTCTGATTTTACTTTAAATGTTAACATCACTGTCACCAGAAAAGCACTAGAATAGTTTCCTTCAAATCCAGGTAAGGAAATTTCAGTAGAAGAGATTGATCACAACTTTCTACACAATTTTGTCAGGCTTATATAAAGTGCACAAATTCCATAAGATCAGTATACTATCTGTAAACCAATTTGCTAAGTCGCTTCAGTCGTGTCCGACTCTGTGCAACCCCATAGACGACAGCCCACCAGGCTCCGCTGTCCCTGGGATTCTCCAGGCAAGAACACTGGAGTGGGTTGCCATTTCCTTCTCCAATGCAAGAAAGTGAAAAGTGAAAGTGAAGTCGCTCAGTTGAGTCCGACTCTTAGCAACCCAATGGACTGCAGCGACCAGGCTCCTCGGTCCGTGGGATTTTCCAGGCAAGAGTACTGGAGTGGGGTGCCATTGCCTTCTCCGTAAACCAATTTAGGAACTATAAATACCCCTCTCTCGGTTTCAAACAGTACTAGAAATACAAAGGCCAAATTCTGGCCATGTTTTGTCAAATTTCGACAAGGCTCTGGGCCTTGGTCCCTCCGGGATCTAGAGGACTGTTTCCAGGCCTCCATACCCCACACCCTCTCCTTAAGTCCCTTGTATAAAAATGTCATAGTATTTACATACAGTCTTCCCACTTCCTCTAATATACTTTAAATAATCTTTCAATTACTTAAAGTATCTAACACAAAGCTGCTGCTGCTGCTGCTGCTGAGTCACTTCAGTCGTGTCCAACTCTGTGCGACCCCATAGACAGCAGCCCACCAGGATGCCCCGTCCCTGGGATTCTCCAGGCAAGGACACTGGAGTGGGTTGCCATTTCCTTCTCCGATGCATGAAAGTGAAAAGTGAAAGTGAAAAGTGAAAATGTCCAACCCTTAGCGACCCCATGGACTGCAGCCTTCCAAGCTCCTCCATCGATGGGATTTTCCAGGCAAGAGTACTGGAGTGGGGTGCCACTGCCTTCTCCGCTAACACAAAGCAAATAGTTGTAAATGCAATGTAAATGCCATGTAAATAGTTGTCAGCACTTGGCAAATGGAAGTTTTGCTTTTTCAAACTTTCTGGAATTTCTTCCCCCAAATATTTTCCATCCATTCTTGAATCCTCAGAAACAGAATCCATGGATAAGGAGGGCCAATGTCCATACTAAAAGTTTGGACACTGATGATGTTGAATGTTTCAAAGTAAGACTGCTTTTAAATGCCCACCCCTAAAATTATTAGATTTTCTTTTTACAACCTTTAAAGTACTGAAATAGTGATGCAAATAAAAAACGCAGGACAGTCTTCAATGTGAGATAAAAATGTGCAACTAATAATAGGTTTACTTTTTCAAATTAAAAGTATTTCTTCAGCTCATTGTGTCCTATGTACCTAATACCTTAAAATTCCTGAAGAGTTTGGTTCTTTTGGTCAACGGTGTCAAGAGTTTCAGCTGTTGTCAAAGTCAGAATTTAAACCTTGTTGGAGACTCTTGGGACAGTCTGTAAATAATTGCAGTTTTCCCCCAAGAGTATAGTGTATCTTTTCCCCACTCAACTGGGACTTGGGCAATGGGAAAACGTTAACTACTAGTAGTAGGGAAAGCTCGATTTGTCTCCACACTATGTGGGAGAGTTGAAAACAACACGTCGCGTCACTGCCTCTGAGCTGTCAATGATCCCCGCAGCCTTCACCTTACCTGGTAAGGAAATTGAGGCTAAGGGCAAGGAAGGGCTTGGCTGCAGTTCAGAGTCATCTCTTTGATTCCTGAAATAACCACCATTTGACAGCAGCGGTGTCCTTTCCAGATGGTCGTCAGAGTGGCCCCGCGAAACACGAAAGGAACCTGTCGTCTTTCCCGCCGCCAGATTCCAGGGCGAAAAACAGGAGCCCCTTCCCCGCCCTGCTATAGGAAGGGGCATCTAGTGGGCCCAGCCCCAAAGGCGCTCCTTCCCCGGGATCGACAGCTGCCGCCCGCCAGTTCTCCCGGGACTAGAGGCCGCCACTTACCTGCGGTTGGAGAAAACGCAATTCCTTGCTTGGAGTCGGCCCTATTCACTCCGACACCCAACCGCAAAGAGCGATGGCTGCCGCGGCCGTAGTTCGCGTTAGCTCCTTCCGGGCCGGCGGGTGCTTCACTCCCGAAGGTTCGCAGGACAGCAGTGCCGCGCGCCTGCAGTTCCGCCTTCCGGCGGTTCCGTGGACAGTCCCGCGGCTGAGTGCGCTCCGAGCTGGGACCTGCTGCCCACACAGGCCTGAAGGAGTTTCAGGCAGAGAGGGTAACACCGGTTCTTAGCTTGGAGGAATTATACGTGACACCCTCTTTTCTTTTTTCTTAATTACATTTTCAAAGTGCACCTGTTTTCTTGAGTTCAACAAGTAATTTACAAAATGTAATGTGCCGGATAATGTGTTGAGCTTTCAATAAGGCTATCTTTACTCCGTCGTTCTTTGCTAATGAATGTTGATCTTTAAGACTGTCTTGACTCCGCTGTTTTTTTGCTCATGGATGTTACTTTTCTTAAATTTATTCAAATAGGAATACTCGGGTGCCTTGAATGAAAATGGCAGTGCTTGCAGTGATGGCAGTGCTTCCAAGATTGCTCCCAAGCCTAGGATTCTTTCTCGGTGATGCGGACAGAACAAGGAGGTGCTTGGGGACTGAAGCAGTTATTCGATAGATACCCAACAAACCTATTACTGGCTCTGCTGGATCTCCCCCTCTTTCATCCCAGCCTCAGGAAAATGACTTACTCCATTGGTACTCACTTCTCACTTGTCATTCCTTCTGCCAGAACTGCTTCCGCAGGTATCTCCCTCCACCCGGCTAACTCCTACACACTCTTCAGGTCTCAGCACCAATAGCTCTCTCATCAGACTCCCTCTCAGATTCAGTTAAGCCCTTTATTTCAGGTTTCCCCAGCAACTGTACAATTTATCTTATGATTGATTGAAGTTATCTTATAATTTTACAATTAAAATGTACGATTATTTATCTATAGCCTCCCCAACAGGCATTCTATCAGCTTCCTTAGGTCAAGAACCCTATCTGCCTTTTCTCCTGTTGAACATATTTTCAGTGCTTGGCATACTATAGGCGCTGAATACATTCGAGCAAGTGATTCATTCATAATATAAAGGACTCTTAGGTACATTTTTGTCCTCAGAGGGTTGAAGAATTTCCCTGGAGTCCATTGGTCTAAGTTGGAGGAGCCTGCTGTTCTAGTCTGGGTTTCCCTTTATTCTCCTTTCCACTGATCTAGTCTTCAGTTTGGTTTAATAAATACTTTTTTAAAAAAATTGGAGGATAATTGCTTTACAGTGTTGTGTTGGTTTCTGCCACACAACAATGCTAATCAGCCATAATTATACATATGTCGTCTCCCTCTTGAGACTTTCTCCTCCGACAGTAAATACTTTTAAGTGGCTTGAGGCACTTCACTGGGCTTCCCAAGATTACGCCACACCTCTTTTCCAGAATTTGAAAAGATATTCCTGATATCCTTGGCATTTGAGTTAGCCTTTAGATAGAAATCTAAATTATGATTCCTGCTGACTTCAGCAATAGATTGTAAATCAATTAGGAATAGGGGAATGACAATAAGCAAGACAGTCTCTTTCTTCCAGGACCTTTTGATTTGGCTGGGAGATGTGTTAATTCACAACTGACTATAAAAGAAGGTAGGAGAGAAAGGATAACAAACTACACACTTCTGGTAGGGGTGAGGGAGTGGAGAGGCAGGGGATATCAGTGTTTGAGGAGAGCCCTACAGGATATGTAAGATATTTAACCTTGAGCTTTTTGATGACTATTATCATGATAAAAGTAATACACAGTCATGGTTAAAAAGTTTGGAAAGTCAAGAAAAATGGAAACAAAAACCACCCTCTGTCACACCTCACAGATACAGTTTTATAAGATTATAATCATACTATGAACAGTTTTGTAAAACATTTAAAATTAAAAACATTTCAATGTAATCAAGTATTCTTCTAAATCATTAATTTTAATGACTGTATTTTAATAGAGTACAGCTACAGATTATGGTTCTAACATTATTAACCACTTGAAGTTTCAGTTACTACATATGTAAAATGGGGATTAATATCCAGCAGGGATAATATCATAATGTGAGAATAACATTCAGAAAGGAACAGAGATAGGAAAAGCTCTAGGCAAGTATTATGCTTTGACTAAATAGCTTTCCACTGGACTACCAGGGATGTAGACTCCCAAGCTATAGAGCCTTATGGAGGTTCTGAGCAAAACAGGAACAGGGTCAGAATCATATTTTTGAAAGTTTGCTCTGGCAGCCATGTGTGGGTTGTATTGGAGCAGGTAAGGACTGAAAACTGAGATTAGTTTAGATTAGATTAGAGGAGATGAGACAGCTGCAGTCACAGAGTTGAGAGGTAATATGGGGCAGTGCTGGGTCACTGGGAACAAAGAAATAGAGAGTCAGCTGTGAGAAATTGTAGAAGTCAGAACCTATACGCGATGGGTTACATGTTGGTAGCAAAAGTAAAGGAAATATCAAAGTTCCAAGTTTTAACCTGGCTTAGTGAGTCTGCTTCTATCTCCCCTACAACCACCTTACTGCAGGTCACTATCATCTGTGGCTGGGTTACTGCAGCAACTCTTCTTTCCCCATTGATTGGTTATCTTCACAGCAGTTGGATTGATTTTTTGATGCATTCATTTTAAAGCATGAATTTAATTACTCTAGTTTACCATTCTTCAGTTGCTTCCCAAAGTCTATAAAGTCTTTACAATGCCTTATAAGGCTCTTGCTGCTCTGCCTCCTATATTTCTCCAATCTCCTCTTGTGCCACTCTGTCTTGCTCACCACAGCAAGCTCATTCCTGTCTCTGAGCTCTTGTAGGTGCTGTTCCTTTTGCCCAGAGTCCTACTTCTCCCCATATTCTCCCTTTGTATAGCTAACTTCCTTGTCCTTTAGATCACAGCTTAAATGTCGCCTCATGTCCTAACCTTTCTATCCACATCAAGTCCCTGCTTCCTAGTCTCTATCTTACTACCAGGACCTCAACAGCACTTATTAAGTTCAAAATTTAAAAAGATATATTTATTTACATTTTTATTGCATTTCCTCCACTGAAAACTCCACAGAAGGAAGAGACCCTGTCTGTCCTGTTCTGTTTTTTTCTTGGTGCCTGTCATATGGAAGGCATTTAAAAAGTATTTGTTGAATGAATTAAGAAACCAATTAATGAAGGAGCTGGTGAGGTCATCCAGTAGAGAATATGGTGAAAATATAGTTTAGAAGGGAATTTATATTTCATATTTCTGATAACATGGTGCCAGAGTATGTGTGGATAGGCAGGGACAGAGAGATATATAAGGAAAGAGTTGGCGTTTGATATTGTACCAGCTACCCAGAGGAGATAAGGTCCGACCAGATGCTGACAGTATTTCAGCTACACTACAGGTCAGTATCAGATGGGACACAATGTGGCATAATAGTTAAGAATAAAAGAATTAGAGAACATGATACTTCAGAAATAAGTGCTAGTGGTGTGATTTAGTCTCCAAGTGCAATAGGAACTTAGAGTAGTGAACAAATGAGGGTCAAAATATTCCAAATAGAAGACTGGAAGAGATGACACTTTAAATTTATCCATCCAAAAATGTTTATTGAACACCTGTTAAGTGTGAGGCCCCATGTGTTGAGAATACAGAGTTGAACAGGACACAGGCCCTGGTTTCTCTTATGGTCTAACCAAGCAGACAGACATGAAATCAATACGATTACCTTAAAACTGTCGTGAGGTATATAGAATTTTATTCCATTGAAGAAAGATAAGCATAAACACAAATATATAACAATGTTGGTAAGTGCTGTGAAGAAAAAAAAAAAAGGAGGGTTGGAGGGATAAAAAGTCAGCAAGGAGAGTATGCTGTTGTACAGGGTGTTCAGAAAAGGCCTCACCATAAAGTATCATTTGACTAAAGAAAGGGTGAGTGATTGAGCTGGAGGAGTGTCTTGCGGAAGAACATCCCAGGTAATGGAAATAAGAATTAAGGCAGACTTGTGCTTGTATGCCTAGAGAGATTCCTTATTCCTAAATAAGGAATCAAAGTCAATGAAATATTCTTTGTACAGTGTTGTCTCTTTAGGTCTAAAAAAAAAACTAATAGTGTGTCTGGAGTAGTGAGTGAGAGGGAGTGTAGAAGATGATGAGAAAGATAACAAGGCTGGCTGAGCGATCTGAAGCCTTAAAGGCTATGAGTCGGACTTTGGATTTTACTCAGAATGAGAAGAGAAAACTCAGGCAGAGAAACTTTAACTTGATGGAGCAGGTAAAGGGATAAATTACAAGTTTAGAGGTATAGGAAAATAAAATGGTTTCAGTACTTCGGAGCTCAGTTCAACATGAAGGATGGGTGGGAGAGACTGAAAGCAGAAAGACCATCCCAATAGTTCAAGTGTGAGATGATGAAAACTAACTAGATTGGGCAGTGAGAACTACATAAAACTGAAGTTTTCAAAGAAAGCAATTTACTGTCTTGGTGTGGAATAACTGAACTTGTACCTTCAGAATCACTGACTTCAGATACAAACAGATGTCCTGTGAGAGGCAAATGAAGCCAAAGGAACTATTTCTAAAGTGGAACCACAAGACAGTTTCAAAAGAAACCTGCTATTTGTAATTCAAACTAGTTCTTTGTTTGAAACAGAACAAATTTTAAAAAATAACTAGAAGACCTAAAATAATTTCCATTATCCTGAAAAATAAGCAGAATTGATCCTGCTTATCAGCTGACAGTTCAGTAGTTATGAGCAGGCAGGCAAAGTGGACTTAAGCTGGCATGAGCCTAAGTCTACTTCTGCACATCAGCAAATTTTATTAGGAATGCATCTCCCTTTTTTGGGTCTAAATAAGGAATCAAAGTCAATGAAATATTCTTAGTATAATACTGTCTGTTTACTGAAACACTTTTGTGTCACTTATTTTATTGTTTATAATTTTCTTGAACAGGGTTGAAGGCTCTGAAAATAATGTACAGAAAATGTGATACATAGGTATGTGGAGAGGCATATGTGGTAGAAGGGTCCTGTTGTTCTGGAAATCAAGGATTACAAAGTAGAATATATTATTGACATTAGTTTATAAAAGTGTATGGTAATATAGAGTAGATACAATAACTGATCAAAGAAATATCAATACCTTTAACAACTGGTAATAGTACTAATAATTTTTCCATAAAGTTTATGTGGCCACACTTTAAGAAGCCAGAGGATTTGGCACTTTGGCACTGTGTGGAAAATATTTAAATATGAAAAGCACTTAACTGTTTAAATATGTTTTCTCACCTCAGTTACTTAAACTTACTTTCCTACTGTTCCTCAGGGTGTGCAGATGACAAACAATGCCTTTTCCGTCAATATTTTAAAGCTGATTACATTGAAAATGTAAAAAACACTTGAAAGATGTAACCATAGTTTTGTTTTTTGTTTTTGTTTTTGGACAGGGGGTGATAATAGCAACAGGGATACATAGGGGTGGGACACATTTCAGAAAAAGCATTGTTTACTTATTAGCAAATTATTTATGTTTATTTAATCTGATTGAACCAGAGGTTATTTGCTTTTTAAAAATGGCTAATTCTTCATCAGTTGTTGCTTTTTTTTTTTTTTTGCTGAACAGAGATATTGCTTAAACAGAACAAAGTCCAAAGAAAACTTGATTTAACCAAATCAAACTCCGATGCCAAGGTTAGTAAACCAAGATCATTAAAATGTTGCATAAAAAAAAAGTTAAACTAATGCAAGTTTGAGTCCAGGCTTAAGGATTTGCTCTTTTGAAGATAACACTGATTTTCTGTCTAAGCTCAGGGAGGTTCAGTTTCTGAGGTCTATTTTCTCAGAAAATAGACTGGTGTTTATGTATCTTAAAACCATTGAGAGGCTTGTGATTGTGTATCTTTTCCAGTGGTCTTGGGACCTATGCTTTGGGATTTTTGTTACGGGGCCCTAAGCTAAAAACATTTTGACCAAAAGTATCATCTTCATCCTAAAGACTTTGTACTTGTATCTTGTACAAAGGAATTGAATTTTTCAATTTCATGCACAGCAGACACATTTTTACATATCTGAGGCAAATGTTAAAAAAAAGATAAAAGTTAAAAGGTAGTTATTTGAATTCTGTTTTCGGGCCTCTCACAGCAGTTTAGTTCTTACTCTTTTTGTATGTAATATAACATTCCATAGTAGGCATTTGATATTAAATGAGTTAAGATGTATTTCATCTTTCACAGACTTTGAAACCCTTGGCATGACATTTTCGTCAACAATACAAATCTATAAAGAAGGGTTTTATCATCAGCTCAGAACAGGAAAAACCGAAGTATAAGGAAGGTGGCTAATATGATCACTGATGTCATTAACTATGTTGTCTAATCATTCTAATCATTCTACCTCCCTTTAGTCTCAAAAGTAAAAAAAAAGTCTACTTGCAAGAAAAAAGAAGTCACCTTGCCTAGAAAGGAAGTCTGAATGTTGTACCTTACTGTAAACTCTTGGAAGAGGAAATAAAATTGCCATTTAAATATGTTAATGGACTTTGGCAGGACTTGCTGTATGAATCAGCGAGTTTCAAAATTAAAATTACTTTTGAATCTTCAGGTCAAAAAGCAAAGGCCTCCAATTCGATTTGATTACTTTGAACACTTATACCTAATTAACCTTTTTTAAAAAATCCCTTACAATTTACACCTGGAATATGATGAAATGTGAAATGAAATATCGTGATGAACATTAATCGGTTCAGCTACCCGAGGTTTAGTCTCAATAGAGGACAATGAAGTCTGTCCTCTCAGGTAATCTTCACAAAAACTGGAGAACTGTCAGTCCCACCCCTCCAAAGCTGCACTGAAACCCTGACTGTCCTCAGATCCCGGCCTTGCCGCGTTCACGACGGCGGGGATTTCCGTATCGGTGACACACGCCACTTCCGGCCGACGGTGAGAGTCAGTGACGTGGCAGGAGAGGCCGAGCACGGTCCTTCGGGCCGGGACACCCGGAGCTGTCAGGTGGCTTCAGGGCAGCCCCGCGGGGGAGAAGAGCTCACCGACTGCAGCTGCCGCGGCGAGGCCGGAGCCGGAAGTGCCACGTGTCCCGATTGCGCCTGCGCGCCCAGCGGCTGACAGGCAGTTCCGGCCGGGGCCTCCCTCGGTCTCTCTCCGCTTGGCTGCTGCTTTCCAACCTGGCGTTCTCGGCCCCACCGGCCCGACACCCAAGCCTCGCCACCCAGGCCAAGCTCTGACCGCCTGCGGACCGGGGAGAATGCGGCGCCATGCGTAGGGCTCCTTGCGCTCTTCTCTCTCTATCCGGCCTTCAGTCCTAAGTCGTTAGCCCCCTCCCTGGCTTCCAGCCGTCGTTTTTCAACTCTCGGCTTGGGGCTGTCGCAGACCCCGACCAGACCCCTATAAACGTCGTCGTCATGTCCCAGCCCGGGATACCCGCCTCTGGCGGCTCCTCCACCGGCCTCCAGGCCCAGAACGGGGCCGCCTCGGCCTCGGGGTCTCCCTACACGAATGGTAAGTGCCTCTGGGTGTTGAGAGTTGGGGAAGGCGAAGTTTGGACCCCGGCCCGAGTTAACCTTTGGTTGTTGCCTGCGTCTGAGGGGACAGTAGGCGAGAGTGACTTCCCTGCCAGGGTCATAGCGCCTGGAGCTGGGAGGCTGAGCCACAGGGACCGCGACTGGTCTTAGTGTTTCATGTTTGTTTATTCTTTCGTGCAGCACACAGTTGCTGAGCACTTGCTGTATATAACGCCCTGGGTATACATGGGTAAAGAACACAGATTCCGTCTGTATCTCAGAACTCGCATGCGAGGCTCATGGGATCTGTTTATGTGCCCCTTTTCTCCGCTCCCCTTCACCTGCGTCTTCTGGAGAGCAAGGTTTGGGGTCTGATTCATTTCGGTCCCCTCGGGCCTGCATTAGGGTGAGGGTCGTACTCAGTGTGAATCTGCGGAGATGAATGGAGGATTATGCTTTTCCTCTTTAGAGCCTGCTCCTCTCCCCCTGAACCTTCCCCGAATTGTACCTAGGCCACCTGTTCAGTTTTTCAGCTTTAGAACGGGAGGATCTCCTGTTTGATTTCCAGAGGTAGTTACATCACTGGAAAGTGGTTGGACGCAAAGTCTCTGAACCTCTGACCAGAGTGTACATGTGGCACTATAATTTGTCATTCGGTGTGAAGATGTCTTCTAATTTTATACTCTTTCTAGGATTCTTTAAATTGTCCTATGTTGTGATTTGCTAAGTTCTTTAAGAACTTGTAATAAAGACAGATGTTCTCCCAACAGTTTTCCAGGTTACCAGTTTACTTATAAATCTTTAGTTCTTGGAAACAAAACTAGTAGAATATTAAAATGATTCAGTTTCCCATTGAAATCTAAGATTGCTGTGAAGTTCGAGAAAATAGCCACTGACTAAAATAGCTAATTTATATTGTTTTTAGAGACTACTGTTTTCTTTACAAAGAAAGCTCCAAAAGACTTTTAAAAATGTCTATGAGTAGGCAGGTATGTAGGCAGTAGCAAGAATAAGTGAGAGTAAGCACTGAAATGGTATTAAATTGAATCAATTGTTTTTCCTCAAACTTATGGTAACAGATTATGTAAACTATTTTTTTACTCTAGGCTATTTAGTTACATTTTCACTGAGGATGAAATTATTTTAAGACGTTAAGGCCAAAACTCTTAAGCAAGATGCCATATGACTGTGTTTTCTCCTTCTTTAAGTTGCACTTTTACACGAGCTTTAAGTGGTAAATCCTGCAAATATGCTTGCAAACTTATATGTAAGTATAGTTTTGATAATTTTGAAATGGTAAAGCACTGTAGCCATTGTGTATACTGTACGGAGATACTGTCACTATGTTGATTTGATCCAGTTCAACGGACATTTGTTGCATGCTCCAGTTCTGTCCTTAGGATTATAAAAGAAAATAAAAAAGGAGTCCATGTACATAGCTTGCTCAGAGCCAATTCGGGAGTCAGATAGGGAAGGAAGTCATAGGATTGCAAATATGTATCCCCACTTTCTAGAAAATAAACTTCAAGTGTACAGCATTATAATTCAACATCAGTATATGCCACACAGTGATCACCACCACAGGTCCAGTTACCATCCATCACTATACAGTTGACCCCTTCACCCATTTCCCCAACCCCCTTCCCTTCTGGTAACCACTAGTCTGATCTCTGTATTGGTGAGTTTTTGTTTTATTTTGTCTGTTCACTTAGTTTTTTTAGCTTCTAAATATGAGTGACATTATATGGTATTTATCTTTCTTTGTCTGCCTATTTCACTTAGCATAGTACCTTCAAGTTCCATCCATGTTCTTGCAAATGGCAGGATTTCATTCTATTTATGGCTGAATTATATTAATATTCCATTGTGTGTGTATCTGTCTATCACATCTTTATCCATTCATCCATTGATGGACAATTAGGTTATTTCCATACTTGGCTGCTGTAAATAATGCTGTAGTCAGCACAGGGGTACATAGATCTTTCTGAATTAGTGCTTTTGTATTCTTTGATAAATGCGTAAAAGTAGAATAGCTGGGTCATATGGTATACACCCTTGTTAAGATATAACTTTGACATTCTTTTTATAAACCCAATTTCTAAAGTTTTTTAATAAAAGTATTCTCAGTAAAATGGCTAATATCCTGCATTGGGTTCTGTTATTGTTCACATTGTTCACTCCACTAATAATAAAGAGAGTAGGGATGTGGTGGAGAATTGGAGGGAAGGATATTTCTCTAAAAGGTGGAAAAAAAGTTCAGTGCTAGATCTAATTTTTTTTGGTTAACTCTTTCTAGGCACTTATTGCTGCTTAAATACTATTGAATTCTCATGCTTTAGGTTTAATGTAGCATGCTTAAATTATGCATTACAGTTTAGTTGGATCTTCCATTTTTTTTAAGATTGTAATTTAAAAGTTGATTGAATAGTCAACTGTTTTGTTTTTCTGTAACTTACTTTCGTATTGTATAGTGTTGCTGTATCACAGAATACCTCACACATCTGGACATTGCTTTCTGTGGTTGATGGTTACATTGCACTACAATCCAAAAGGTGACTAGATGGTTTTTCTCAGTCTCTGTGTAGATTTGGGTGCACTCATTTCCTTTGCAGAAGTTGATAGTGAAACTGCAAGACTACGTAATCTGGCAGATTTTCACCTGATTACCATATAATAAAGACCAAAAGCAAATCATGACTCCCGCTTGTAATTAGCTCCTTTGTTGACTATTTGAGTCAATTTGTCAAGGCAGTTAGAAACTGTAGTTTTATTAACATTTTTTGTAATATTTATGTAATACTCAACTTTTCCCCTTATAGGTTAAGAATGAGAAGAATATTCTACATTTTCTGTTCCACTGAGATTCATTCCCCTGTTACATTATAATTTTATAAAATAATATGTTTTCCTTCTAGACTGTAAGTCCTATAAGGGCAAGAATATCTGTTTTTGCACATCATCTTCTCTCCAGCAGACTCATGTGGTGTCGAGCACATTTAAGAAATTACCAGTTTTATTGAATGATTTTAGAATTGGGTATTTGCAGTTTAGTTCACTAAACATGTTATTGACTTGTTCATTCTAAGATTTGAGGTCATTTTCAACTGTTTTCTTTCTGGTGAAATTTTCTGTGGATTTTTATATATGTTGTTGTTCAGTCACCAAGTTGTGTCTGATATTGTCAGCTGAAACATAGTAGAATGTGATGTGTTGGGTTAGTCATCAGTTTAAATGCTAGACTTGTGCTCGTATCTCTATTTTAGGCATGGCAGAAATGTAAATCTCTTTTAGTTTTTATGAGGTAAACCATAATTATGATTGTGTATTTTTAATATAGGCAGTCTTTAAAAATTTTTTTTATTATTTATTTTTAGCTGCGCTGGGTCTTCCTTGATTTGTGTGGGCTTTTCCTCTGTTTGCGGCTACTCCCTTGTGGTGCACAGATTTCTCATTGCAATGGCTTCTCTTGTTGTGGAGCACAGGCTCTAGGGTGTGCGGGCTCAGCAGTTGTGGTGCAGGGGCTTAGTTGCTCCAAGGCATGTGGGGTCTTGCCAGATCAGGGATTGAACCTTTGTCCCTTGCACTGGCAGACAGATTCTTATCCACTGTGCAACCAGGGAAGGAAGTCCCATATGAAGTCTTTAGTGCTGAGACTAAAATTGGCATGTGATCTCTAACACTGATTGTTGTGGCTGAGTTCCTTTTAATGTTTTCAGTGGGCACAGTAACTTTGGAGTCCTACAAGACTGCACGTGTGCAGGCTTAGTCACTCAGTCATGTCCAACCCTTTGTGACTCCATGGAGTATAGCCTGCCAGGCTCCTCTGGCCATGGGATTCTCCAGGCAAGAATACTGGAGTGGGTAGCCATTTCCTTCTCCAGGGGATCTTCCTGACCCAGGGATTCAACCCGTATCTCCTGCACTGCAGGCAAAGTCTTTACTGTCTGAGCTACCAGGGAAGCCCATAAGGCTTCTAATTGCCCACCTCTAATAGAACTTACTACGGGCTTCCTTGGTGGCTCAGACGGTAAAGCGTCTGCCTGCAATGTGGGAGACCCGGGTTCCATCCCTGGGTCAGGAAGATCCCCTGGAGAAGGAAATGGCAATCCACTCCAGCACTTACTGGAACTTAATACACTTAATAGAACTTACTACATTGAGCTTCTGTTTGGACTTTGCTGATAGACTGGGAGTTCCTAAAGACATAGAATAGTAACAATAAGAATTAGCAGTTATCGTGTACTTACTCTATTCCTAGTCATTGTGGTAGGTTGCATTATAAGCATCATTTCATTTAATCCTCATAACAGCCCTGTGATATGAGAACTGTTAGGTTTACTGACCAGGAAATGAAGATGAGTGGTCAAGCAACTCATTCAAGGTTACACAGCTGATATATTGTGGAATCTAGATTTAAACTTGGAAGTCTTATTTATTCAGCTTGCCTGGTGGTTATGCCTGGATCAAGGAACAGAACCTTTTCTTTAGTTTCTTTATGAGGTGGATATATATAGTTAGAGTAAATACTTGCTGATATTTTTTGAAATTGCCACCCAGCATAGTTTCCTTTGGATTATAATTCATACATGACCAGACCCTCAACTTTTGTTAGTATTGAGTCCATTTCTTTGCTATTTCAGCATCACATCTCATGAATATCTTGTACATCTTGAAATTGCCAGTACCCCCACTTTGATTGTTAGCATTTGCTCTTGCCCCTTTTGTTGCTTTCTTTAAAGCCATTACATTTAGTCACTGATCCACAAGTTGTCCTCATGCAGTAGCATCCATTTGTTGTACTTATAGTGTCAATTGGTCAACTGTAAGTGATCAGAGTGTATTTTGATGTACAGGGAGAGGTGCCAAATCATTTTTTTTTTTTCTCTCTCTATACTGGACTTGTCCTCCAAATCTGTTGTATTTAAAAGCACATACACAGAAGGAACTTTTCAAAAGTTAAGTAAAACATTGCTGTCTAAAGCACAATGTTTTGAATATTTGGTTACTTTTCTGTAACTTTTATTTACTTTCATGTAGGACACCATAACTAATGGAACCATAATCAAGAGAGCCTTGAATTAATTTGAACTGGTTTAGTCAACTGAATTCATGAATGGTAGGTAGAAAGTGTAAACTGTCCCTGGCAAGTAGTAGCTCATTGTATATTGCTGGGGCTTCCTGGTGGTTCACTGGTAAAGAACCTACCTGCCAATGAAGGAGACGCAGGTTCAATTCTTGGGTTGGAAGATCCTCTGGAGGAGGAAATGGCAACCTAGTCCAGTATTCTTGCCTGGAAAATCCCATGGACAGAGGATACTGGCAGGCTTCAGTCCATAAAGTCACAAAGAGTCAGACATGACTGAGCAACTGAGCACATGCATATATTTACTGAATGGATTGGTGAATGAGTTGTTTAAGAATATAAGATCTCAAGTCTTTGGTTTACTTGGAATGTTAGGGGAAACCATTCTGGGAGTATCATTTTTATGTATCAGTGGATTCTAAAGTTCATAAAGTTTATTCTGAAGTAATATGAATAAATTCATAAAGTAATTCTGTGAGAATCACCAGTACATGAACAGTAGTAAAATTTAGACCATAAATTTTACTAGTTTAGGTTCTGAGATTCCATCAAGTATGAAATAGGAATTTATAAACGTAGAACCTAGGTTCTCTTTGTTTCTGAAGCTTCTGGTTGGGTGATTGAGAAGCAGTCACCTGCATTTATTTTAATCTCTCATTTGTTTCTTTAATATAATTTCTAATTTGGCTTCTACTTTATACATCCACCAAAACTGCCCTTAATAAGGCCACAAATAATTTTTTGGTTGCTGCTGCTGCTGCTAATTCGCTTCAGTCGTGTCCGACTCTGTGCGACCCCATAGACAGCAGCCCACCAGGCTCCCCGTCCCTGGGACTCTCCAGGCAAGAACACTGGAGTGGGTTGCCATTTCTCTCTCCAATGCATGAAAGTGAAAGTGAAGTCGCTCAGTCGTATCCGACTCCTAGCAACCCCATGGACTGCAGCCCACCAGGCTCCTCCATCCATGGGACTTTCCAGGGAAGAGTACTGGAGTGGGGTGCCATTGCCTTCTCTGATTTATTGGTTATTAAGTTACAAAAAATATTTTTCGTTCCTCTCTTCTAATTGCTCTCTTTTTCCTAAAATGTTGGTGATCTTTGGAGCTTTCTAACCTAGTTCCCTTCTTTTTCTTCCTTTCTAAACAAAACAAAACAAAACAATATGCACTTCCTTGGTGGCCCAGTGGCCAAGAAACCACCTGCCAGTCAAGGAACACAGGCTCGATCCCTGGTCTGGGGAAGAGTCCACATGCCTCGGAGCAGCTGAGCCTGTGTGCCACAACTACTGTGCCCGTGCTCTCGAGCCTGCAAGTTGCATCAAGAGAAGCCACTGCAGCAAGAAGCCCAAGCATCGCAACGAGAGGAAACTTGTGTGTAGCAGTGAAGACCCAGCACAGTAAAAATAAATACATAATAAATAGCATTTTAAAAATTAACAGTAAACATGTATTATATCACATGGTTTTTGAGGCTGGCTCTTTTCTTACTCTGTACTTACTCCCTGCATGATATTATTAATTCTTCTGATATCAAATACTGTATGCCAGTGATTTCCAAAGTTATATCATAAGCTGAAACCTCTCTCTTTCGCTGAAAATAGATGTTTTCTAGTTCCACTTGAATTTCTTGGTGACACTTAAAGTATATTTAAAATAATTCTTCATTCTCTGTTTTGTTATTCCTTGCCTTCCCCAGTTCTTTTCTCCCCCTCTGTCCTAATGTATGGCACTGTCATCTGCCGAGTTGCACAGGTCAGTCCTGGGAGTCATTTTTGGTTCTTTCCCTTCTTCAATTCCACATCAGTTCCACAGATTTATTATGTCTCCATATTCAATTCCATGAATCCTATCAGTTCAGTTTCCTTTATCAGTTTTTTTAAGTTATGTGTCCGTGCTAAATATTTCTTTGCAACCTCAATGTTAAATTATTTTTTATAAAATGTATATACGGATACAAAACTAGGTATAAACTCCATATGTTTTAGCTATTGTACCATTGTAAGACCAAAACGAATTAAGAACATTACAACAAAAGCAGTATAATTCAAACTTAATACATAATGCAATGGATTGTTTGGCTAAAGCCAAAATTGATTAGTCTTCATATTTTTAATATGTTAGAACATCATTTGGGTGACTATTATTGTTTTTCTCTTTTTTTGTTAAGATGAAACTAGTTTCAGGTTGTTGGGAGAAGAAAAATTTTTCCTCTGCCTTCTTAGTTTTAGTGCCTGGGAGCCTGTGAGTTAAACTGGCAAAAGACAGGATAGCAAGAGAAAAGCCAAAATTTACTCATGCATTATGAAGGTTCATAAAAATATGCCTCCAGAATTTGGGACTTACATACCATCTTAATAGGGGAAGAGGAGAGAGAAAAGAGCAGTTATGGAAAATGATTTTTAGGAAAAATAAATATGAGTCCTTAGTAGAATAAATGGGAGACTTGATCATTTTGTGACAATGTATGTTTAGGTATGGGACAACTTAATTCTTTTGAGTTATTTTTGGAGGCTGTGCTTTTAGGTGGATAAGTGCTTTTAGGCAGATTCTCAGAACTCATGCCTATACTCAAAATAATTTTTATGTCACAGTGGTATATTCTGGACCCCTTTAAAATCGCTGATCCATTATTTTGATAGATTATATAATTTATTAATGACTTCAAAATAATATAATTAAAACTGGTAAAAACTTCATTACATATCTACTACTGTAATTCTAATAAACTATTGCAAGTTGATACATATGTAAAAAGACAATTTTTACATTATAAGTCACTGTAAGTGGATCTGTGATAATGACTACTACAAAGCAGGTTCTTTTTTTTTTTAATATTCTTGTGTTTTTTGTTTTCCGTTTTTTATATACAATTTATTAATTTATTATTTTAGGCTGTGCTGGGTCTTTGTTGCTGCACGTGGGCTTTTCTTTAATTGGAACAAGCGGATTACCCTCTGGTTGCAGGCTTCTCATTGTGGTGGCTTATCTTGTTGTGGAGCGTGGGCTCTAGGGCAAGTGGGCTTCATAGTTGTGGCTCCTGGGCTCTAGAGCACAGGCTCAGTAGTTGTGTTGTATGGGCTTAGTTACTCCCAGGCATGTGGTATCAGACCTGTGTCACCTGCATTGGAAGGTGGATTCTTTACTACTGAGTCACCAGGGAAGCCCAAAGCAGATTCTTTTGTGTTTGTCTTTCTACCTTATAGTCTTATGACTGCATATTCTTCTCATTTTCTTCATTGATATACTGTAAGACTTTTGCTTATTTTGTGCATTTTGATGATACTTGGCTTTCACTGACTGTACTTGGCTTAAAGACCTCTAGCATAATGGCCTGTGATGAAACAATAAATAAAAATATTAGAGTGAGCCATGAAATCTTGTGGCAGTACTAGGCTGTGAGATGTTGGTTTCTATCCAGATGACCCAAATTTGCTTATAATTTTACTTTTTACAAATGTTTTCATTGATTCAAAGATCTCTGTATTCCCACTACTACTGTTAAGTCAATTATTTCTTACCTGGATTATTGCTGTAGACTCCAGTATCTTCCAATCTCTACTGCAATCCCCAAGAGGTTTTTTTGAATGTCCTAACCTCTTGCCTCACTTCAGATGCTTGACACAATCACTTGCCTCTGCTGTGCCACACTGATTTTTCAGAATGCCGTTTCATGACCACGGGCTGTTGCACATGTTGCTCCTTTCTTTGCAGGCGCCCTTGGCAGTCCTTTTTCTGGGGCCAACTCCTGTTGCCTCTGAAGATTTTACTCTCTGTTGTCCTCACCTGGTTGTCTTCCTGTTTGGACCATAGCTTCTTGAGGACAGGGACGGAGTGGACCTTACTCACCTTGTGTGCTCAGAAGATTCTTCATAAAATCTGTCTTTTCAATTAGGCAATGAATGGTATGTTCCTAACCATCTGGAATAAAATATAGTGTTGACAATAAAATTATTCAATAGGGTAATATCTAAGAAAGAAATGGAAAAATTTATTCCAGTCAACCTGCGGATTATAACCTGGGAGATAGTCTTTTAAAAAGCTCTGAGGAATATTCCCCGGTCAGAAGTCAAAGTACAGTCATATACCTTTTTGAGACAAAGGATTGTACTTCAAATGACGTATTGACAATTTACACAATCCAGATCTGCATGTACAGAGCTAGTAGTGAATCATCATGACCCTTTACAAGATTAATAAGGGAGGTTATCTCCTAAGTATGTGTGATTAATGCAGATACACATTACACACTTAAGGGAGGAGTCCCAAGCAGACAGAGAAAAAATTTATACTTAAAATTTTCTTGTTTTGCCATAAAATAGGAATTTTACTTCATTAATTTCCCTTCTTTAATCATTCATCTTTTGATAGAAAGCGTTAGGTTATCAAATATTTGGTCCCTCGATGCCACAGTGATGGCTTACCTGCCCTGTGTTTATCATTTTCCTTGATGTTGGGGTCTTAATAGCCGGTTCTTTCTTTCCTTTTAGGCAGTTACGCTAGTAAGATATCTGGCAAGGACTGATGGTTAATTTCAAGGACTAATGGTTAATTTCAAGTTGTCTAGTAGGATATATGCCAGTTTTATCTTGTCACATACACTGTGCATGTTCATTAATTCATAGAGAACTGTAGATGTGATCAGTAGTTTAAAAGTTTAAGCCAGAACCTCCTAAACCAATCCATTTTCCTGTTATGTCCCCTAAATTGGGAAGAGGATTATTCAGAGTAGAAGTCTGATTCTTCATGTATCTTAAGATGAGTTGGGCTTCCCTGGTAGCTCAGCTGGTAAAGAATCCACCTGCAATGCAGGAGACCCTGGTTCAATTCCTGGGTTGGGAAGATCCGCTGGAGAAGGGATAGGCTATCCACTCCAGTATTCTTGGACTTCGCTTGTGACTCAGCTGGTGAAGAATCCGCTTGCAATGCGGGAGACCTGAGTTCGATCCTTGGGTTGGGAAGATCCCCTGGAGAAGGGAACAGCTACCCACTCCAGTATTCTGGCCTGGAGAATTCCATGGACTGTATAGTCCATGGGGTTGCAAAGAGTCGGACCCGACTTTCAAGATGAGTTATATCAGAAGACTATTGAATACAATACACAATATTCAGTATGTATTACAGCACAATTTCCCCCTTGGGAAGCAATTAGAATCTCAAAGGTCATATTACAATTCCGTAGCACCACTTTTTCTCGTCAGGTAGACTTCTGAATTGAGCAAGCTACTGGCTTTAATAACTATCATTCAAAGCCTACTCAGTAAATTTTGTTAAAGCCTCTATGTAAGTAATGATATCTTATATTCCAAGTGGGAAATCGCAAATTCTGTAGCTAAATGGTCATACCATTGGAAAACATTGAACCCAGCATGCTGGAATTGAAGGCAGATTGGCAGGGCCTTGTTCCAAGGCTGCCTGTAGGTGACCTTGAGCCCACAGGAAACCAGTTGTGCATCTTCCTAACCAGCCCAGGGAGAACCAAGACCATAAACTTGTTCCATAAATCTACTGGGATCAGGAGCTACCCAATACTTAACATCTAGTAAAAAGGAGATGGTATATATTTTGTGACCAGTTTCAGAGCAAGTGTCATAAATTGGCCAGGTAACAGGGTCCCATTTAGTAATATTGATGGTAGCTTGCATGGTACTCAAGTTTCTTCTAAAATAAAATTTCTAAGGGCCATCCGATTAGAGCTTTGAAAAGGAGAAATTCACAAAGGTAACCCAGGAGTACTGGACATTGGTAATTGGCCACACCCCAAAATACTGACTTTTGAAACTTGGCATATGATTAAGCCCAAGAAAGAAATACCTGATTTATAAGCAGAAGTGTGAGCAGTTTTCAAAGTAATTAGTGTACAAGTCTGGTCCAGCATTTTGGGTCAGCTGTCTACTTCAGATGTTTTCTTCTCATCCTGGTCTGGTAGGGCTGGCCTCAGTTAGTCAGAGCTGGGTGTCAGAAATAGGAGCTGAAGTCTGTTTAGGAGAGGTAGCCTGATATGGCCCCTCCCAATGTGGCTGTAAAGAGTCTTTTCCAATATACATAATATCCTGTATATATATATATGTGTATATATATATATATGTGCGTGTGTGTGTGTTAGTTGCTTAGTTGTGTCCGACTCTTTGCAACCCCATAGACTGTAGCTCACCAGGCCCCTCCGTCCATGGGATTCTTCAGGCAAGAACACTGGAGTGGGTTGCCATTTCCTTCTCCAAAAGGAACTATAGAAAGAAAGAACGTGAAGTCGCTCAGTCGTGTCCGACTCTTTGCGATCCCATGGACTATAGCCTACCAGGCTCCTCCATCCATGGAATTTTCCAGGCAAGAGTACTGGAGTGGATTGCCATTGCCTTCTCCAATATATATATATATACACACACACATAATAATCTGATGTCTTTTCCAATATACATAATATCCTGGTTGCAGGTTATGGGGATTTGATCTTCATCCAAAGATAGTTTACTATGATAAACTCCAAAAACAAACTTAGAATGTCCTCTTAATAATTCAGTTAAGTTGTAATTAAATTCTATAATAATATAACAACAAAGTTATTTTGGAAGTGAGTCTTTAGGCAGTAAATATAGAAAAACCTTAAAGACAACACTAAAACGTAATATGCATTGAAATATATTTTTTTCTAGTGCTCTCTTCAGCAGCACATATACTGAAATATATTTTTTTCTCTCTAAAATTACCCTCGTTTCCATCAAATATGGCCAGATTAAAGCTAATTTGTTTGCAAAACAAATCTGGTTTCAATAAACTTGGCCTGATTATTTACATAAATATAACTGATCATATAGGCTCTTTTCAGCTGTGCTGGAACTTTCGTAAGGAATTTCAAATTGAACTCTTAAAGGTCTTTCAAGGCCAAGAAAGCCAGATCAAGGGTGTGCTGTAAGATTCAGTCTGTGATACCCAAGATTTGGGTGGGTTCTTCCCTTCTCAAGATTTCCAGAATATCTTGAGATTCCTGCACCTGCCAGGAGGTAATCTTCATTATTCACATGATAAGGCTGCTGAGAACCTAAGAGTTTCCAGTTTTGGGGGGAATCAAGTAGAGAGAAAAGGTAAATGTTTCACTTGTACTTACAAAAGTGTAATTTATCAAATTGCTGTAAGTCATAATTAGCTTGAGGGGAAGGGTTTCCTTGTATTTAGAAAGTACAAGATTAAAAATCAGTAATAATTTTGGTAAAAAAAATCCCCCCAATTATATTCATCATGCACTTAGTACTATGTGACTAATCCTTGATCTTAAACTTCTGTTAACAGGTTTCCCATTATAACTATTTAATTTCTTACCAGTTCAGCAGTATTACCTGAAAGTTGTCAGAAACCTGTACTTGTCAGAAAGTCCTTTCTGTGAGTGTTCTTGAAGATGAAGCTTCTTTTTTTTTTTTCAGCAGCAGCAGAATAAAACAATAACTGTCTGTGGATGACAGAAGATTTTAAAAGGCATGGTTAAAGATCTGATTACAGTGTAATTGGCAGATGAATTTGGTTATTACTGTGACATACAATATGTTAAGATAATAACTAGAGTTATGGCTGATAACATTTTATTTACTAGGACATACCAGATTTTTAGGTATTCCATATTATTTCTAGAATATCTATATTAATAGAATTTACGCATACAATATAAACTTAAACAGGTTTATCATTCATTGACAATGCTTCCCAAGTAATTTAACATATCAAATAAGCCTAATTAATTTTATATCTTTCTTTAATGACAAAATAATTTTCTTAAGGTGTTTTAGGGCCCTTTTGCTGTGCCATGCTCTGCTCAGTCGCTTTAGTTGTGTCTGACTCTTTGTGACCCCATGGATTGTAGCCTGCCAGGCTCCTCTGTCCATGGGATTTTTCAGGCAAAAATACTGGAGTGGGTTGCCATATCCATCTCCAAGGGATCTTCCTTGCCCAGAGATCAGACCTGCATCTCCTGTGTCTCCTGCATTGCAGGCAGATTCTGTACTGCTGAGCCACTGGGGAGCCCCAAGGGCCCTCTTGGAAAACCTCAAAGTTAGCTGGAGGTCAAATGAACTTTATATAAATTTGATCTTTGAGAATTTTGTCAGAAATATCAATAATTGTTTTTAAAAACAGTGTCATAGGTCACTGTGAAATAATACTTATTCACTTAACCAGGTGACTTTAGATTTCCAAGGCAAATGTAGAAAGTTGTAACAGATTACTTAAAAGATAAAGAAACTTTACAATCTGGTATTAAAAGCAGGTCAGTAGTCTAAGAAACTTTGTCCTCATAACAGAGAAAGAAATAAAGCTAAGTAAGGCTTTGTATCCTCTTACATTAATATTAAAATTTACTCATATTTATTCCAATCATAGTTCTGATTACACATAAATTCCTTTCTCCCTTTTCTTCTTCTTCTTCTTTTTTTTTTTTTTGTTTTTAGCCTTGCCGTGCAGCATAAGGGATCTTAGCTCCCTGATCAGGAACTGAACCCATGCCCGCTGCAGTGGAATCGCGCAGTCTTAACAATTGGGCCACCAGTGAAGTCCCCATAGAATTCTGTCTTAAAGATTTTTTTTCTTCTAAATCTCTACAACTTTCTATATTCATATTAATTTGACTCTTATTTTCTTTCCCATGTAGAAGTAACCAGCTTCTGTGCAAAATTACTGTCTTTTTTCCTTAACAAAATACATCTCTACTCCTTATATCTTCAAATTTTTTAGTAGTTTTAATTACATAGTTTAATTAGGATTCTTAACCTTTAAAAACTTCAGTTTCTAGTGAAAAGCAAGAAGTAAGCAATTATGAACTGTCTTCTACATTAGCATTCTGTAGATTGGCAAACTTATACTATTTATAGTTGCTAAAAAAGCACATGCTCTTTTATAGGAAAAAAATTCTTTTAGTGTGTTCAGTTCAGTTCAGTTCAGTCGGTCAGTCGTGTTTGACTCTTTGCGACCCCATGAATCGCAGCACACCAGGCCTCCCTGTCCATCACCAACTCCCGGAGTTCACTCAGACTCACGTCCATTAAGTCAGTGATGCCATCCAGCCATCTCATCCTCTGTCATCCCCTTCTCCTCCTGCCCCCAATCCCTCCCAGCATCAGAGTCTTTTCCAATGAGTCAACTCTTCGCATGAGGTGGCCAAAGTACTGGAGTTTCAGCTTTAGCATCATTCCTTCCAAAGAAATCCCAGGGCTGATCTCCTTCAGAATGGACTGGTTGGATCTCCTTGCAGTCCAAGGGACTCTCAAGAGTCTTCTCCAACACCACACTTCAAAAGCATCAATTCTTCGGTGCTCAGCCTTCTTCACAGTCCAACTCTCACATCCATACATGACCAGAGGAAAAACCATAGCCTTGACTAGACGAACCTTTGTTGGCAAAGTAATGTCTCTGCTTTTGAATATGCTCTCTAGGTTGGTCATAACTTTCCTTCCAAGGAGTAAGCGTCTTTTAATTTCATGGCTGCAGTCACCATCTGCAGTGATTTTGGATCCCCCAAAAATAGTCTGACACTGTTTCCACTGTTTCCCCATCTATTTGCCATGAAGAGGTGGGACCGGATGCCATGATCTTCGTTTTCTGAATGTTGAGCTTTAAGCCAACTTTTTCACTCTCCACTTTCACTTTCATCAAGAGGCTTTTGAGTTCCTCTTCACTTTCTGCCATAAGGGTGGTATCATCTGCATATCTGAGGTTATTGATATTTCTCCCAGCAATCTTGATTCCAGCTTGTGTTTCTTCCAGTCCAGCGTTCCTCATGATGTACTCTGCATATAAATTAAATAAGCAGGGTAACAATATACAGCCTTGATGTACTCCTTTTCCTATTTGGAACCAGTCTGTTGTTCCATGTCCAGTTCTAACTGTTGCTTCCTGATCTGCATACAAATTTCTCAAGAGGTGGGTCAGGTGGTCTGGTATTCCCATCTCTTTCAGAATTTCCCACAGTTTATTGTGATCCACACAGTCAAAGGCTTTGGCATAGTCAATAAAGCAGAAATAGATGTTTTTCTGGAACTCTCTTGCTTTTTCCATGATCCAGCGGATGTTGGCAATTTGATCTCGGGTTCCTCTGCCTTTTCTAAAACCAGCTTGAACATCAGGAAGTTCACGGTTCACATATTGCTGAAGCCTGGCTTGGAGAATTTTGAGCATTACTTTACTAGCGTGTGAGATGAGTGCAACTGTGTGGTAGTTTGAGCATTCTTTGGCATTGCCTTTCTTTGGGATTGGAATGAAAACTGACCTTATCCAGCCCTGTGGCCACTGCTGGGTTTTCCAAATGTGCTGGCATATTGAGTGTAGCACTTTCACAGCATCATCTTTCAGGATTTAAAATAGCTCAACTGGAATTCCATCACCTCCACTAGCTTTGTTTGTAGTGATGCTTTCTAAGGCCCACTTGACTTCACATTCCAGGATGTCTGGCTCTAGGTCAGTGATCACACCACCGTGATTATCTGGGTCGTGAAGATCTTTTTTGTACAGTTCTTCTGTGTATTCTTGCCACCTCTTCTTGGTATCTTCTGCTTCTGTTAGGTCCATACCATTTCTGTCCTTTATCGAGCCCATCTTTGCATGAAATGTTCCCTTGGTATCTCTAATTTTCTTGAAGAGATCTCTAGTCTTTCCCATTCTATTGTTTTCCTCTATTTCTTTGCATTGATTGCTGAGGAAGGCTTTCTTATCTCTCCTTGCTATTCTTTGGAACTCTGCATTCAGATGTTTATATCTTTCCTTTTCTCCTTTGCTTTTCGCTTCTCTTCTTTTCACAGCTATTTGTAAGGCCTCCCCAGACAGCCATTTTGCTTTTTTGCATTTCTTTTCCATGGGGATGTCTTGATCCCTGTCTCCTGTACAATGTCACGAACCTCATTCCATAGTTCATCAGGCACTCTATCTATCAGGTCTAGGCCCTTAAATCTATTTCTCACTTCCACTATATAATCATAAGGGATTTGATTTAGGTCATACCTGAATGGTCTAGTGGTTTTCCCTACTTTCTTCAATTTAAGTCTGAATTTGGTAACAAGGAGTTCATGATCTGAGCCACAGTCAGCTCCTGGTCTTGTTTTTGTTGACTGTATAGAGCTTCTCCATCTTTGGCTGCCAAGAATATAATCAGTCTGATTTCGGTGTTGACCATCTGATGATGTCCATGTGTGGAGTCTTCTCTTGTGTTGTTGGAAGAGGGTGTTTGTTATGACCAGTGCATTTTCTTGGCAAAACTCTATTAGTCTTTTCCCTGCTTCATTCCGTATTCCAAGGCCAAATTTGTCTGATACTCCAGGTGTGTCTTGACTTCCTAGTTTTGCATTCCAGTCCCCTGTAATGAAAAGAACATCTTTTTTGGGTATTAGTTCTAAAAGGTCTTGTAGGTCTTCATAGAACCATTCAACTTCAGCTTCTTCAGCGTTACTGGTTGGGGCATAGACTTGGATTACTGTGATATTGAATGGTTTGCCTTGGAAACGAACAGAGATCATTCTGTTGTTTTTGAGATTGTATCCAAGTACTGCATTTTGGACTCTTGTTGACCATGATGGCTACTCCATTTCTTCTGAGGGATTCCTGCCCACAGTAGTAGATATAATGGTCATCTGAGTTAAATTCACCCATTCCAGTCCATTTTAGTTCACTGATTCCTAGAATGTCGACATTCACTCTTGCCATCTCTTGTTTGACCACTTCCAATTTGCCTTGATTCATGGACCTGACATTCCAGGTTCCTATGCAATATTGCTCTTTACAGCATCGGACCTTGCTTCTGTCACCAGTCATATCCACAGCTGGGTATTCATTTTGCTTTGGCTCCATCTCTTCATTCTTTCTGGAGTTATTTCTCCACTGATCTCCACCTATTGGGCACCTATTGACCTGGGGAGTTTCTCTTTCAGTATCCTATAATTTTGCCTTTTCATACTGTTCATGGGGTTCTCAAGGCAAGAATACTGAAGTGGTTTGCCATTCCCTTCTCCAGTGGACCATGTTCTGTCAGATCTCGCCACCATGACCTGCCAGTCTTATGTTGCCCCATGGGCGTGGCTTAGTTTCATTGAGTTAGAGAAGGCTGTGGTCCTAGTGTGATTAGATTGACTAGTTTTCTGTGAGTAGGGTTTCGGTGTGTCTGCCCTCTGATGCCCTCTTGCAACACCTACCTTACTTGGGTTTCTCTTACCTTGGGCGTGGGGTATCTCTTCATGGCTGCTCCAGCAAAGCGCAGCCGTTGCTCCTTACCTTGGATGAGGGGTATCTCCTCACCGCCACCCTTCCTGACCTTCAACGTGGGATAGCTCCTCTAGGCCCTCCTGTGCCGGCGCAGCCACCGCTCCTTGGACCCTGGGGTACCTCCTCCCTGCGGCCACCCCTGGCCTCGGGCGTGGGGGTGTAGGGTAGCTCCTCCTGGCCGCTGCCCCTGACCTCGGACGTGAGGTAAGTCCTCTTTGCCGCCGCCCTTCGCGCATGAGGGTCCTCCCGGCTTCTGCCCCTGACCTCGGACGTGGGGTAGCTCCTCTAGCCCGCGCTCTAGTGCACCGGTCGCAGCCGCCCGCGCTCTAGTGTGTTACCAAACGTTGCTATGCTATGCTATGCTAAGTCACTTTAGTCGTGTCCGATGCTGTGCGACCCCATAGACGGCAGCCCACGAGGCTCCCCCGTCCCTGGGATTCTCCAGGCAAGAACACTGGAGTGGGTTGCCATTTCCTTCTCCAATGCATGAAAGTGAAAAGTGAAAGTGAAGTTGCTCAGTTATGTCCTACTCTT
Organism: Bos indicus; assembly: GCF_029378745.1. Lineage (NCBI taxonomy): Eukaryota > Metazoa > Chordata > Mammalia > Artiodactyla > Bovidae > Bos > Bos indicus. The sequence goes on from NC_091766.1 coordinate 45,885,413, forward strand.
AGCAACCCCATGGATTGCAGCCTAACAGGCTCCTCCATCCATGGGATTTTCCAAGCAAGAGTACTGGAGTGGGGTGCCATTGCCTTCTCTGTACCAAACGTTAATAGTCCTAAATATCTTTAGTTTCTGTATAAAAGGAAACCTATGTTCAGTAAATGATGTTCCAGTATCTTATTTGACTTGGGAATGATTTAACTTTTTTCCGTCATTTAACTTAATTTAGCAAAACCAGTCCATTCTGAAGGAGATCAGCCCTGGGATTTCTTTGGAAGGAATGATGCTAAAGCTGAAACTCCAGTACTTTGGCCACCTCATGCGAAGAGTTGACTCACTGGAAAAGACTCTGATGCTGGGAGGGATTGGGGACAGGAGGGGGAGGGATTGGGGACAGTAGGAGGAGGGGACAACAGAGGATGAGATGGCTGCATGGCATCACTGACTTGATGGATGTGAGTCTGAGTGAACTCCCGGAATTGGTGATGGACAGGGAGGCCTGGTGTGCTGCGATTCATGGGGTCGCAAAGAGTCAGACACGACTGAGCGACTGAACTAAACTGAAGTTTCAAGTTGTCAAAAAGATTTGGAGAAACTATTTTTAAGTAGACAGTCCTAAAACATAATTTATTCCCAAAGAGTTCACCTAAAAAGTCTTCATTCGCTTTTACTTAAAAGTTTTATCACATCAACTTTATAGACAAGTTGCAGGTACACTGCAAAGAACTTTTTCCCCAAAACTATTTGAGAGTAAATTGCTAACATGGTGTCCCATCACTCTTAAATGCTTTTTTATTTCTTACACATAAGAAAGGTGTCCTAAATAACTACAATACAACTAAGAAATTAGGAAATTAACACTAATATGTTACTATTATCTCATCCCCAGACCCTGTGCAGATTTCACCAGTTGTCCCAATAAAACCCTTAGCAAAAAAATCCTGTCTGAAGTCACATTTAGCATTTAAGTGTCATGCCTCTGTAGTGTTCTTCAATCTGAAGCAGTTTCTCAGTCTTCCTCTGACTTTCATGACCTAGATGCTTTTGAAAATTATAAGCCAGTTATTTTGTAGAATGTTTTTCAGTTTAGGTTTGTCATATATTAATATTTCATCGTGATTAGATTTAGACTATGCACTTTAGCAGGACAGAAAAGATGTTGTATTCTCATCACATCCCATTAGGTGGCACATGATTTCATTTTCCCCCATTATTGGTGATGTTCACTTTGATCACTTGATTAGAAGGGTGTCTGCCAAGCTTCTTCACAGTCATGTTGCTCCTCTTTTGTAATTGAAAAGTATTTGGGGAAATGTAGTTTGAGACTTTGTAAATATCTCATTCCTTGTTAGAATTTTAATTTATTCATTTATTTTATTGGTGTGGACTATTCCAGTGTGTTGTTGTTGTCCAACCTTCTTGACCCCATGGACTGCAGCACCTCAGGCCTCTCTGTCCCTCACCATCTCCCAAAGTTTGCCTAAGTTCATGTCCATTGCATCAGTGATGTTATCCAGCCATTTCATCCTCTGATGCCCTCTTGTTTTGCCCTCAATATTTCCAGTATCAAAGAAGTATCACTTTTCCAATGAGTCGACTGTTCACATCAGATGACTGAAATACTGGAGTTTCAGCTTCAGCCTTAGACCTTCCAATGTGTATTCAGGGTTGATTTCCCTTAAGATTGACTGGTTTGATCTCCTTGCTGTCCAAGGGACTGTCAGGAGCCTTCTCCAGCATGATAGTGCGAAGGTATCAGTTCTTCGGCACTCTGCCTTCTTTACAGTCCACCTCTCGCAGCTGTCATGACCACTGGGAAGACAGCCTTGACTATACGGACTTTTGTTGGCAGAGTGATGTCTCTGCTTTTCAACACACTGTCGAGGTTTGTCTTAGCTTTCTTGCCAAGAAGCCAACGTCTTCTGATTTCATGAATTCAGTGATTTCAGTGGGTTATAACCTATTACTATCATTGTTTATACTGATGCTTCTCTTATCTCTGGTTTGGCCTGTGGGTGCTCTTTCAGGCTGTCTTCATGTATCCACTTGTCATGTGTCATCATTCTTGGGCACTTTCTTGCTTTCTGGCTTAGTAAGGTGTTGCAGGCTCATCTTGTACTTTTCAAGCTCATGAATCAGCCATGATTCCTTTTAGTGGAGAATAGTATTTAGAAACCAAGAAGACAAATACTGAGAGATCAGTGCTATTAGAATGTCTCTGCTCTCAGTCTCAGCAGACGGAGCTAGGGAATCTTTACTATATACACGTTGAAGTCCATGAGTTTCAATTGTAATCTCTGTTGTAGTCCCACTACCATTGGATTCATTCTCGTTTTCCCTTTTCTATATTTGTGACTTCCTTCTCTGAGAGTAAGAGACCTTACTTCCATTATCTTATATATATTTATTTGATCAGTTCCACTGTATGCAAAGAGCTAACTATTGGAAAAGACTCTGATGCTGGGAAAGATTGAGGACAGGAGAAGGGGACAGCAGAGGATGATGGCTTCATCAACTCAGTAGACGTGAGTTTGAGCAAACAGAGATAGTGAAGGACAGGGAAGCCTGGCATGCTGCAATTCATGGGATTGCAGTCAGACATGACTTAGTAACTGAACAACAAAAACAAGGGTATGTAACCATTCTGTCATTGCTTGTGCTGCCCCCTTACTCTACTCCAGTTTCCACATATGCAAATGCTTACCTCGCCTAATGTTTTAGGACTGAATTTTTCAGGAAAGGGCTTGTGGTTTTTTTTGGTATTTTTTAAAAGTTTATTTAGAAGTTTTGCTTACAAGAATATGCAACATTATGGTGCTGTATTGTGGAAAATTTTCTTTACGTTTAAGAGATTCCATCATGTGATCAGTATAGTAATTGAAATTATCCTTTATTAGATTCTCACTTTTCCCCAAGTGGTACTTTATTATTCAAAGTACAAGAGTTTCTGTGCTATAATATTTATTCTTGGAGTCATTCAACAAACACATATTGTGCACACATTCAACAAACACAACTATGTAATAGGCACATTTTAGGTGCTGAGAATACAGTAATGAACAAAAGAAATTCCTACCTTTCTGGAGCTTATGTTACAGTGAAGTAGATACTATAAATAAATAACATAGTGTCAGGTAAACACTAGAAAGAAAAATAAGACAGAGTCAGAGGGGAAGAGAATGAAAGAGTTTCTGTTTTAGATGTAGTGTTCAGACAGTGCCTCTGTGAGGAGACTGTGTCTGAGAGAGACTTGAAGGAAGAGATGGAGTGAGATTATACCTGGGGGAAGAGTATTCTTGGTGGAGAAAATAGTGACAAACCCAAAAGTAGAAGCATTTTTAAGCTTGTTGAAGGAGTGTTAAGAAGGTGAATGTGACTGGAGCTGAGTAGAGAGAAAGAGTAGGAAATTATTTGAATAGTAAAAGGCCTTTAGCTATTAAAGTAGAGTAATTGATGTCAGTTGACATAGTGACCTTACCAGAAGCAGTTACAGTCAAAGATTTTGGGTTCTATTATATGTACATATTTAAAAGGGTTTTCAGTCTTAAGTGGAAATTATTAAGTCATTTTAGATTATATGATAAACTGATAAAAGGTAGAGTTATAACGGTGTGTGTTTGTTTAGAACTGCAAATCTGTGCCAACTTGGCTTAAATATAGCCCTGCATAGACATCTTTCCAGAATTAGAGATATCGGATTAAAAGACCCTTTGGCCCATATAGATGATCAGATATGATTAACTGAAAGCAAAATCAAATTAGGATGGGAACAGCCTAATAAGAAAAGAACTATGTGTAATTAATATGACACATATAGAACTAATGAATCTGTGGTTCAAGACATTGGCTATTTTCTTGTTTGAGTTGACATAATCTGTTAAACCTAATCTTAAAGGAAAATTGAACTTTATATTAAAATTTGCTGCAAGAACAGGAAAAAACAAATAGAATCAGAAGACTACAGGATACTTACTTCCAGATCAGAAACAATATATGTATTATCCTGGCACTGTTTCATTAAAATAAAATGAATATTCAATATTTTTTAACAAAGGAAGTCGGAAATGAGACCAGAAGGGAAGCCAGGGACATAGAGGATCTTATAAGCTAAGATAAGGACTTTGGGAGTTTTGAGTAGGAAGTTGATCTGATCCATGTTTTAAAAGGTAATAGGATGTGTAAGGAATAAATCATAGAAGGATAAAAGAAGATTCAAAGGTATCAAAGGTATCAAAGGGCTTTCAGACTTTGAATATAATCTACAATAAGAAATACATTTTAAATAGTGACCCAGTATACGTATTCATATATGTGTATATTTGTAATGAAATCTCACAATACTTAACCTTTATTACATGTGACATCCTGCAATATTTTCCATTCTTAACTGTCTTCTATTTCTTAACTAAAAAGATAGTTTATAGCTTATTGATTTTGTAACTCATTAATTTATCGTACCTACTGTTTGAAACAGTGTTAATCCACTAGGACAAAGCATTATTGTACAATGAGAACGTTGTAGAGACTTGTATGGTGCCTTCTTGTTTGAGAAATAATTTTTGAGGAAAATCTCACCTTATAATTGGGCATTTATGGTACTTTGAATACTTGATGGCCTTTTACTAGTTAGAAGTGAAAGTAAATGTTCTGTTCATAGTAATTTACCAATTGCGGAATCCCTAGCAGCAAGTTAACTACATTTAATTTAAAGGAAGATGGTGGCTCAGACGGTAAAAGCATCTGCCTACAATGCGGGAAACCCAGGTTTGATCCCTGGAGAAGGCAATGGCACCCCACTCCAGTACTCTCGTCTGGAAAATCCCATGGACTGAGGAACCTGATAGGCTACAGTCCATGGGGTCATAAAGAGTCGGACACGACTGAGCGACTTCACTTCACCTTTACAAAAAAAGTATGAAATTTGATTGGAAGATAAAAAACAGTTTTGAATAAATGGAGAGACATATCATGTTTATGAGAGAAAGAAAGTTGTTTTTGTGTGTGTGTGTGACTGTTGCACAGCTTGCGGTTTCTTAGTTTCTCAGCCAGGGATCAAACCCTGGCCCTCTGCAGTGAAAGCATGGACTCCTAACCAATGGACTGTCAGAGAATTCCTGAAAGAAAGATTTTCTATCGTAAAATGTCAAACAATCCAAAATAAATACATAAATCAAATATATTTCCTAAGGATTTCACTTTTTTGTGTGTGGGAGACTGCAAAAAGTGGTCTTATACTTTTTTGTTATGTCTGAAAATTTTCCTAATCAAAAGATTTGTGTAAGAAAGATATTACACTTCTTTCTTTATAACTTCCTTTTTCTCAGTATTCTTTTCTTAAATGTTTTATTTATTAATTTTTGACTGTACTGGATCTTTGTTGCTACAAGAGGGTTTTCTCTAGTTGCAGTGAGCGTGGGCTACTCTCTCGTTGTGATGTGTGGGCTTCTTCATTTCGGCGGTTTTGGTTTTTCTTGTTGCAAAGCGCAGGCTCCAGGATGCAGCCTCAGCAGTTGTGGCACACAGGCTTCATTGCTCCTCAGGATGTGGAATCTTCCCGCACCAGAGGTCAAACATACGTCCCCTGCATTGGCAGGCAGATTCTTAACCAGTGGACCACCAGGGAAGTTCTTAGTATTCTTTTTGTAGTTTATCTAAATTGGTAGATGTACATCTGATTTATTCATTTTATTGATAATTAGTCTGTTTTATGAATAATCTACAATTTATTCAGTCTCCTGCTGATGAATATTTAATTTGTTTCCAATTTTTCATTATTATATACAATTAGGCACCTAACACATGTGGATCTGTTTCTGAAAGAATACCTGTATTTTAAAACAATTTTTTGGCAGAGTAATGCATATAAATGGTGATTGCAGCCATGAAATTAAAAGACGCTTACTCCTTGGAAGGAAAGTTGTGACCAACCTAGACAGCATATTCAAAAGCAGAGACATTACTTTGCCAACAAAGGTCCATCTAGTCAAGGCTATGGTTTTTCCAGTAGTCATGTATGGATGTGAGAGTTGGACTATAAAGAAAGCTGAGTGCAGAAGAATTGATGCTTTTGAACTGAGGTGTTGGAGAAGACTCTTGAGAGTCCCTTGGACTGCAAAGAGATCCAACCAGTCCATCCTAAAGGAAATCAGTCCTGGGTGTTCATTGGAAGGACTGATGTTGAGGCTGCAACCTCAACATCAGTATTTTGGCCACCTGATGCGAAGAGCTGGCACATTTGAAAAGACCCTGATGCTGGGAAAGATTGAAGGCAGGAGGAAAAGGGGATGACAGAGGATGAGATAGTTAGATGGCATCACCAACTCAATGGACATGAGTTTGGGTAAACTCTGAGAGTTGGTGATGGACAGGGAGGCCTGGCGTGCTGCGGTTCATGGGGTCACAAAGAGTCGGACACAACTGAGCGACTGAACTGAACTGAACTGAATGCATATAGACTAGCGTTCCCCAGATACATATTACTTATGTGTATATGCTTTTGTAGGCTTCCCAGTCCTACCTCTCCTTCTATATATATATACTTGTGTATGTTTGTGTAAGTATTGTGTAATTGATGAAAAGGTTTGAGTTAGACTAATGGTATTTGTACATTGATTGCATGGATTGAGGTGGTATGATCGGAAGATAAGTATTTTTTTGTTATATCTCTTAAAGGTAAAGAGTCCCCAAGTGTTAGTTTTGTATGAGTGCCATCTTTTAAAAAATATGCATCTTAATAATTTCTTTTCATTTTCTAGTTTTATGGGCAGAAATGACAATATATTCCTGAGAAGTGGTGGTTCTAGAGATTAATTTTTTTTTATATATAACAGTTTTAAAATGTACAGTCAGGACTTCCATAATGGTCCAGTGGCTAAGAATCTGCCTGCCAATACAGGGGACATGAGTTCCATCCCTGGTCCTGGAAGATGTGGAATCTTCAGAGCAACTAAAAGCAACTGAAGCCCATGTGCCCTAGAGCCCATGCTCTGCAGCAAGAGAAACCACCACAACGAGAAGCCCACATCCTGCAGCTAGAGAGTTGCCTTGGCTTGTGTGCAGCAGTGAAGACCCAGTGCAGCCAAAAATAAAATGAAAAAAAAGTTTTTTTAAATGTATAGTTCAATGATTTTTTTAGTGTACTTACTAAAAATTGCAGCCATCACTACAACCAACTTTAAAACCCAGAGGGATGGGATGGGGAAGGTAGTGGGAGGGGGGTTCAGATGGGGAACACATGTAAACCCATGGCGGATTCATATCAATGTATGGCAAAAACCACTACAATATTACAAAGTAATTAACGTCCAACTAAAATAAATAAATTTAAAAATAAATATATAAAATAAAATGTCTTTATCACCCCAAAAAAGAAACCCCATACCCATTAGTGGTTACTATTTATTCCCTCTTCCAGCTGTTGTAACCACAAATCTACCTCTGTGTCTTGGGGTTTTCCTGTTCTGGACATTTTATATAAATGATTTGTGCAGCGTATGGTCTTTTGTGAGTAGTGCCTTTCACTTAGTATAACGTTTTCAAGGTTCATCTGTGTTATAGCATGCCATTAGTACTTCATTCCTTTTTATGACCAAGTAATATTCCATTGTATAGTTAAGCCCCTTTTGTTTATCTTCAGTAGTTAGTGGACATTTGGATATTTCTCCTTGTGGGCTATTAAAAATAATAATATTGTCAACATTTGTCTACAAGTTTTTATGGAGACCAAGAGTGGAATTGCTGGATTATATGATATCTATGTTTAACATTTTGAAGAACTGCCAGATTATTTTCCCATGCACTTGCACTGTTTTACATTTCCACTAGCAAAGTATGAGGGTTCCAGTTTTTCCACATCCTTGTCAACGTTTATTATTTGCCATCTTCTTTTTAACCATCCTAGTGTAAGTGGTATCTCATTGTAGTTTTGATTTGCACTTCTCTTATGACTAATAATGTTGAACATTTTGCCATTTGTTTATGTCTTTGGAAGTATATTTGAATACTATTTAAAGCTTTTGCTCATTTTTAATTAGGTTATTTGTCTTTTTGTTGTTGAGTTGTATGAGTACCATATATTTTACTATATGTTTTTAAGTATTGCTTTGTTTGTCTGTAAGACTAATTTTTCCTGTCTTATTGGAAGGTCCTGTCCAGAATGCCCTGATGTCTTCACAAGTGTCAGTGAGCCAAGGGTATAATTCTCAGCTTCCAGGATCCTACCCTCATCTAATACCAGCAAAGACCTTGAATCCAGTCTCCGGACAGTCTAACTCTGGTGGTTCCCAGACTGTTTCTCCATTAAGTAATTATCAGGGACCTGGACAAGCTCTTTATGGACCACCTGTGGCCTCTCATCCAGTGACACCTTCACTCCATAGTGGTCCTAGTCCCCAAATGCCACTACCTACTTCTCAGAACCCAGCTGCTACACCAATGCCTTCTGGTAGCTTTCTTCCTGGAGCCAGTGTATCATCACCTTCGAATTGGCAGTATAACTATTTGTCACAGACAAACCATTGTCCTCGTGCGTCATCCCAACCAACCATGACTGGGAATACAAATTTGATGAGTCCTCAATATGTTTCTTCTGGAGATTCTTCACTTCAAAACAACATCATAAAATCAGGTAGAGTTCTTATAGGAGTGCTAGAAATGGGAAATTTTTGCTTATTTTAAATGTTTAAATTACTATTTCAGTCTTAAAATCATATGGAAGACTTTATTTTTTTGATCACTGTTAATCTTTAGATTATTTCTGTAACTTTTGGGTTAAGTTAAAATCATGATTGTTTCTGCTTTGCTTCTTTCCTTTGAAGGTATTATCTGAGTTTCTTTGGGTCACCCATGATATTTTAGGGTTTCAGGTATACGTGCAGAATCACTTCCTTGAGGACTGGCCAATACTTACGTTAGCAAGGTTCCATCTTGTATTCTAGGGAAGCTCAGTCCCTGTGGTCTCTCTTTGGACTTGATCTAAGGCTTGGCTTATCTATTTGTTAAGGCACAGACAATTTTTGACTCCAGAAATCCAAGAATCCTGGAGGGGCAGTGAAAACAGACTTACTTTTGGAGCGAGGAGTTCTATTGAGCACATCTGTGGTCAGAAAGCCATGCACAGAGGTTTATCCCTGTGTTTTTTTCCTAAGGTTTTATAGCTTTAGTTCCTATGTTTAGGTGTTTGATCAATTTTGAGTTAATTTTTGTACATGGTGTTTTTAGTGAAAGTTGCTCAGTCATGTCTGACTCCTTGTGACTCCATGGACTGTATAGTCCTTGGAATTCTCCAGGCCAGAATACTGAAATGGGTAGCCTTTGCCTTCTCCAGGGGATCTTCCCAACCCAGGGATCGAACCCAGGTCTCCTGCATTGCAGGCGGATTCTTCACCAGCTGAGCCACAAGGGAAGCCCAAGAGTACTGGAATGGGTAGCCTGTCCCTTGTTCAGGGGATCTTCCCGACCCAGGAATTGAACCAGGGTCTCCTGAAATGCAGGCGGATTCTTTACCAACTGAGCTATCAGGGAAGCCCATATGGTGTTAGTAGGTAGGGATTTAACTTTATTCTTGTGCACGTGGATATATAGTTGTCCTAGGACTTTTTGATTGAAAGTGTGTTCTTCCTCCCATCAAATGATCTTGGCACCCTTGTTAAAAATAAAGGTTATGTTGATCATAAATGTAGGATTTATTTCTGGACTTTGAATTCTGTTCCATTGATCTGTGTGTCTATTTTTATACTGTTATCAAACATCTTGATTACTGTAGTTTTATGGTAAGCTTTGAGTTTGGAAATATTGACTCCTCCAACTATTTTTTTTCCCCAAGATTGTTCTGTCTGTCCTCAGTCCCTTGGATTTCCTTAAGAATTTTAGGATCAGCTTGTAAATTTTTGGAAAAAAAAAAAAGATAGCTGTGATTTTGATAGAGATTGTTCTGAATCTGCACATCAATTTGAGAAGAAAGCTATGTATTCTTGGACTCACTTTGATCATTAAATCTTTTTAACCTCATTGTTTGGTCATATGTGGTTCAAAAGTAGGTTCATTTAACCATTTCACTATTCCTTTTTCTTTTTTTTTTTACTATTCCTTTTTTGCTATTAATTCAGATTCTGTATTGGGATCTGCAGATTGATTTTGTTCAGCAGACATCCTCAAGGAAATGAACTAGTAAAAGTTTTCAAGTGAAATGGTATTATCAGTTGTTACCTTTTTATGTTAATATGTATTTCTGCATCTGGATACTACATGTACTTCATGCATTTTATAGTTTGTTAACTGCTGAATCTATTTTTCTTAGCCTCTTGACTAGCCACTAACCTTGGTGAATGCATTTTGGTCTTGTAAAGATTAAGGGTGCCTCTAGAAACTTGGTTTCTTTGGAGAGATCTTCTGACCCATCATTGTTAGAACCAAAATCCTTGTGATTATTTGTATTCTTATTTATTTGACACTGTGAGTGAGCATTAATCATTTGAAATTAATGAATGTTCACTTCTTTATTAAGAATTGTAGATAACATTTATTGAATATTTGTTATTTTCCAGCATTTTACCAAACTTGAATATGTGTTATCTTATTTAATTTTTATAGCAGTATGTTTTACAGATAAGAAATATGAGGCTTGAATAATTTGCCCAAAGCCACAAGAAAATAGGTTAGGAAAAAGTACTATTTAAAAACTATCTGGGGGACTCCCTGGTGGTCTAGCGGCTAACATTCCATGTCCCCGGTGCAGGGGACCCACACTCAATCCCTGGTCAGGGAAATACCACAGCTAAAGACTTCACATGCTGCAGCTAAGACCTAATGCAGCCAAATAAATAAATATTTTAAAAACAAATAAATAAAAACTATTTGGAAATAAGTGTAGCCTCTCATTAAAAAGCATGTGATCAATAATCTGAAATTTTTTTTAGCTATAACAGAAGGTAGACCACCCTGAGGTGCCCCCAGGTAGAGCACCTTGATTATAGCACAAATGTGGTGACAGAGATGTAAGGAAGTGCCAAAATTTAGGAAGATCTCTGTGTAAAAGAAGCATATGACTGCTAAAAGAACTCTATGACTGCTCTTCTCTTTTCTTAATGAGACCTCAAAAAATTCCCTGATTTTTACCTCTGTTTTTTCATCATTGTTGGTAGGTGCCTGATTGTCTGATCTCAAAATTGTGTCTAAGTTATGTAAAATATATAGTTCACATATTAAAATTCTCTAACTTTTTCTTTTCTTATAGGCCACCTTTTAGCATGTAATTAGTTTTAGAGATCTCAGGAGCCAGATTCTGAAACTCTAGCTATTGGTGTTCTAAATAAGAGTCATTCAGCGTGAAAAAATAGTGTCTATTTTATGAAACGTAGCTTATTCTGGATTCAACAGTATTCCTCTTAAGCTGTGAAAAAATCTCAATAAGCTCACATGTGTTTTGTTAAATATTAGGTTGTTACATCTTTGTAGCCAGATGTATCATACATTCTTGTTCATGCTGAGTTGGAAATGTACCTTGCCCTTTTGTTCCTTTGACTGGTCTCTATTCTTCGATAAGGGAGTTCCATGGCAGTAATCTTTATCTTCACTTTTGAGAACAGGGCACTGACTAGTTTTGTTGGAAGATCATTTTTCAGTTTGGTTCCTGAGTTGGGAACATCCCCTGGAGAAGGGAGTGGCTACCCACTCCAGCATTCTTGCTTGGAGAAACCCATGGACAGAGGAGGCTGGCGGGCTCCAGTCCATGGGGTCACAAAGAGTTGGACATGACTGAAGCGACTTAGCACTGGGGAATTCAACAATGTTGAAGAGACACTGAAAATTTTCATATTTGGTGTCCTTATTCCTTCAATTTTATAAAACACAGAATATATTAAATTCAGAGGATAAAAAAAGTATTATAATGAAAAATTAAATCACATGTATTTAATTAGTAGTATTTTATCTACTTTGTAGACTGTTGCTCCTTTTTGGCAAATGAGAAGTTGGTTGTGGGTTTTGGAACTTTCCGTATCACACAGAATTTCCTCAAGAGTAGAACTTACTATCTTAAAAGAAAATTGGTAAAATTGAGGCAGTGAGATACTGGTAGATACAAGGACAAATGCCATGATGTTTTTTAGTTTAGTTTGATGGATACTTTTAAGCATCTTGGATAGCAGTGTTTCATAAGGTTTATACATAAACTTTGGATCATTTCCTGATTTTTAAGCCTAGGGAGTATTCTTAATATAGGAGTAAGTCATTATTGAAAGTAACCTGCTTTTATTTATTACTAGGTAAACACTAAACAGTGTATACATTTATTATCTAATATTAACAGGTTATACCACCAATAAAAATGAACCAAAATGAAATAAAACTTGGAGAATTTAGGATAACCAGAATACTTCGTAGTTTTAGAAAGCTATCTAACCCTAATTGATGGTAATCGAATGGGCTATATTGATAAGTACTCCATAGAATTTTATTCATGTTTATTTCTACTGCAGTATTTGACATGGCTTGTTGAAGCTCTGTGACCAGTTAATGAAGAATTAAGCAGTAAACAGGGCATTGTGTCTACTCTGTGAGTGATTTGGTCCTGACTTTATATTGCTTTAACAATTGACAGGAAAGAGTTATAGTGGCCTCCCAGGTGGCGCAGTGGTAAAGAATTTGCCTGCCAGTGAAGGAGACACAGGAGACTCGGGTTCGATTCCTCAGTTGGAAAGATCCCCTGGGATAGGAAATGGCAACCCACTCCAGTATTCTTGCCTGGAGAATTCCATGAACTACAGTCTATAGGATTACAAAGAGTGACACAGCTGAGCGACTGAGTGCGTGCGTGCACACACACACACACACACACACACACATAACACACAAGAATTATGGTAGGAAAGATTTGGAAATGTGTAAAGTAATCTGGGAAGTTAACTTATTTGTAGTAATTTGTTGGTTTATAATGAAAATATAAATTTGGAAGTTATTTAGATTTGGTAAAAGGCTGTTTGGGCCTTTTTCTTAAGTTCTTAAGTGACGTGTGAAAAACCATTGTTTCCATAGGGTCTGCACTGCCCTTAGTGAATCCACCTCTGCCTACTACTTTTCAACCAGGAGCTCCTCTTGGCCCCCCTCCAACTGGAGGACCACCTCCAGTGAGGGCCCTTACTCCTCAGAAATTGAAACCTGGAACTATGCCCCAGCCCTCATTTAATTCAACTAGCAAACAAGAAGGTAAGCAGGACAAAAACCAAGTCAACTCCTAAAGTTTTGACTCAGGGTGGAAGGATTAATATTATCTGAATTCTGTGCATTTAAGCCATATTTTTTCAGAAAATCTGGTTGTTTTGGTTTTAGATGCCCCTTAGGAATTTAGGGTTTAAAAAAATTACTCAGTTTTCCTTTTCTGTATTCTGGGCTGTGGACTAGCCTTTGGGATCACTGTTAACTTTTCTTGTTACTGTGCAGATTTTAAAAATCATGGCTATAAAGTTATGTATCTCTTGGTAGAGGGAGGTGAGAGGGGGACTTTTGCTTTTCTGGACATGATGTTGAAGCTATATTTTTAATACATCGAGTCTTTTTTGTGGAAGCAGGTTTTTGATTGCCACCGTTACTGTTAACAAACTGCCACTATTAACAAGCATTTATAAGCCTAAATAAAAAGTAAAATGTAAAAACATTTTCATGTTTTATAGTTTTAAACCATTATCTTCAGATGTAACTTTAAAATACAAGTTTATTAACTTAAAATGTTTTGTAAAGTAAGAAATTGGATTTTAGGAATAATATAACCATTGTAACAAGATTGGAAATAGGAAAACAGATGAAGGGGGGGAAAAGCCACTGCTCATATTCTATGACTCAGTACAATCAATATTATCATTTTTGTATTTTCTTCTACCATTTCCTGTTTTTAGTATTGTTAGTAGGGAAAAAAACTGACCTGTGTATAATTTGAAAAGGATCGTGTTAACAGTAACAAAATGATAAAGTAGTGTCTTACATGATAATTTTGAAAATCAAGCTAAAATAAGTATTTAAACTTTTAGCCAACTAAAAATATGCTCAGGGCTTTCCTGGTGGCTCAGTGGTAAAGAATCTACCTGCCAATGCAGCAGACATGGGTTTGATCTCTTGGCTGGAAAGATCCCGCATGCCACACAGCAACCAAACCTGTGCACCATAACTACTGAGCCTGTGCTCTAGAGCACAGGACCTGCAGCTGCTGAGCCCGCATGCCACAGTTACTGAAGCCCACACACCCCAGAGCCCATTTTCTGCACAAGAGTAGCCACTGCAGTGAGAAGCCCTCACAGAGCACCTGGAGAGTAGCCCCTGCTTGCTGCAATTAACTAAGACCCAGCACAGCCAAAAGTAAATAAATAAAATAAAAATATGTTCAGTGTTTTTGTTTGTTTCTACAAGATTACCAAGATTTTCTATTAATATATCAACTCATGGGTAAAGTCGTGGTGGTCTTGAGAATTGGAAAAGAGTTACTAACTTTATTGAAATCATTAAACTTATCTATTTGGTATTAAAATGACTGTTTAAAGTTAACACATTTATTTGTAGGTGCTAGAGGTGATGCTATTCACTGATTTGATTTCTTCTATACCTGAATTAGAGCTAATAAATTTTAGTGATAAATTATTATTATTAGTTTGCTGGACTAAAGCAATTGTTCTAATTACTATATATCACTTTAAAGTTAATTCTAGATTCTACTCTGTTCTGTATTTTTTTTTTTAAAGGTTTTTACCCTCATAGATAGTGTATCTCATCCTTATTTATCCTCATTCTTCAATAGTATTGATTTTGGTGACTTAGTGTAGTGTGTACTGCTCCTTAGAAGTTTTTAATGCTGCTCTTGCAACTGGTAAAACTTTCAGATTGTATATAATTTTATAAACTCCACAAAGTACCATTCTTTTTAGAGGTTTATAAAGTTATTTGAAACTTTTATATATTTTGTATATTTAGAATCTTATATTGTTTGAAATTTTTATTTCAACATGTGACATTTCCTGAGGTGTGGTTTAAGCTATTTGTCTTTTGGAACATTGTTATAAATTTTAAACACTAAATCAGATCTTGCAGAAATTGTAATACTAGTCCTAATTTAAATATTGTTAATAAACTTCCTCCTTAGGTATTATATCAAATACCAATAATGGATCTATGGTGGTTCACAATAATTATGATGAAATTGAAGGCGGTGGCTTCTTGGGTGAGATGCTATGAAAGTTTTTTTTTTTTTTAATATGTTCCTGATAGAAAACAGAGAAGAAAATAATTAGGTCATGCAGTGGTATCTCCTGTTAGCATTTTCTGTCTATATGGATTTAGGCTTTTTGTTAGGCCCCCCCCCCCCTTTAGATTTGGGATTATGGGCTTTATTATTATAATGTTATGACTATAGAATACTTTTATCAGTTAGATCTATTTAAATTTATCCATTTGAACATTTATTATATTTTAATTAAAGTTGTTTTGAATTAAAATTTTAGTCTGAATACAATGTTTAGTATATGACATGAGAGTAAATTAAGTATACTAAACTTAACCTTTGTGTGTTTATAGCTATAGACCACATTAGCTAGATTTTAATCATTGCTCACTTTGTTATTAGTGTTTGTTTTATTTTACAAAATTGATGAGTTAAAGTATTAAGTTACCCAGAGGATTTTGAAGTTACAAATTTAATGGATCTATATGTTGATTTAAAATACTATGGAGTGTAAAATAGATCTTAAAAGTTACCTTGTTTCTAGCAACATCACAGCCTACTACTAAGAATCCCACAATGAGCCGAAGTGTTGGATATTCATATCCCTCCTTACCACCCGGTTATCAGAACACAGCACCACCTAGTACAACAGGAGCAGGACTACCACCCTCTTCCTTGAATTACCCAAGTGGTCCACAGGCTTTTACTCAGGTATACTTTTTTTTACAACCTGTATTCTGCTTTTTGATTTAAACTATATTCACCTGGAAACATTTTAGGAAGGTACAATGAACATTTTTTTACCAAATGATAATGATAATGAGTATTTCATAAGACTTTTATCCTGTTACATATCTCCAGAACCAAAAAAATTGACCAGGAAATCAAGATTACAGTTTTATTATTAATATATGCTTCTCTTTTCAGTGGAAGACATTGTAAAGGCTACTTACTGTGAAGTTATATTTCTTTAGACTCCTTTAGGTGCTAATCATTTAACTTCAAGTATGAGTGGATTAAGCCTACATCCAGAGGGGCTAAGAGTTATCAATCTTCTTCAAGAAAGAAACATGCTTCCATCGACACCTTTGCAGCCTCCAGTTCCAAATTTGCATGAAGATATCCAGAAGCTGAATTGTAACCCAGAGTAAGGCTTCAAACAGTACTTATTGAATATGACATTTTACTTGTTCTAAAAGGCTTCCAGATTTTTTTTGAGCTTTGTGTATTTTGAGCAAGCTATGCAGGTATATTAATTTATGAAAGTAGTCTGCATACACAAAACAGTACTTTGTTAGTTGCTTACTTAATATTTGAAATGTTCTAAGTAAAGAAATAAAGTTGTAATGCCTGATCTGATAGTTGCTCTTATCAACGCTAATGGGACTATGATATTCATTATCATTATGGTGGCTCTATTATATTTTCAAAGTCCGAAGTATGGAGATTTGATTCTACATAATCCTTTATTTGCTATCATTTTAAATTGTTTTTCCTAGCAAACATAATTATAGTATGCTTTTCTCTTCTAAATTTGGTTGTGAGTTTAAGTTTATGAAGTTTTTAAGATACGAAGACTTTCTGATAAATTGAATTTGTTATTTTTAAACAGTCTTTTTAGAACCTAATACAAAACTGAACTTTCAGGTAATACACATAACTTTACATTTGCAAATTTGGGTTCAGTTCAGTTCAGTCGCTCAGTCGTGTCCGACTCCTGCAACCCCATGAACTGCAGCATGCCAGGCCTCCCTGTCTATCACCAACTCCTGGAGTTCACTCAAACTCACATCCATTGAGTCGGTGTAATTCCAATGCAGTCTAGATTTATATAAAGAAAAAGTAAGTCCTTTGATAGTCCAGACTGTCTTATGCACAAGCTGAGAAGAAAGTGTTTTGTTATATAAAATATATTCTTTCTGAATAGGATTTAAACATTTAGAAAGGATAAAATTGGTGACAGCCTGTTGAAATACTTCATTTATAATCTGATCCAGTGTTACAATGTGTACCTTTTAAATCTTCTGAAAATTTTTTGTTCCAAACTAGTCATAGTAATAACTGATAGATGATTTTTACTTTGATACAGGTTATTTCGCTGCACACTGACCAGCATTCCTCAGACTCAGGCCTTACTGAATAAAGCCAAACTTCCTCTGGGACTGCTGCTTCATCCTTTTAAAGACCTAGTGGTATGTTCTATTAGTGAAAGTAAGTGTGGAAAACTATCTTAGTGGTAAGGAATCTTTTACAATAATGCAAGAGTTTTGTTTGAGCTGTCTTTAGAAATTTGACTGTTGACAAATTCCTTTATTTGTATTTCAGTCAAAAAGATTATTATCAAACACTTTTACAACAAGATAAACATATTGTTGAAAAATTCAGGAGGTTCTGAGTAGGATAGATGTACTAAAGAAAATAAATAAATGAACCATAGTATTTTTTTTAAAGTTGTAAATTGTTTACCCGTTAAAATGCTTTACCCATTCTCCCAGTTCTTTTATTCTTGGAGTAAAGTCTGTTGCTTTGAGAAATTGTTTCTCAAAAAAGGAAGAAAAAAAAAAAGGCCTACTTTTGTCCTAAGGCTTTAGGACCTTGACATGTGACCATGTACATTTGAGTTAATCAGTACATAAGTGAAGTGACTTTCCCATAACCAACCTCCTTTTGGTAATAGGATTGTATTGCCTTTATTGATTTTTGATTTTAAGACATTAGATCTTTTAATATGTAGGATAAACTTTAAATAGCATAATTGCCAAGTCAAATAAAACATTTAAATATGATTTAAACCATAACTTACTTTGTGATAGTTCTGAGAACTTAGGAGCCTATTAATGTAACATGAAGAAACTTCTTAATAATTTAATTGATTTTTTTTTAGAATGTCGATCAATCCTTCACCATTCATCTCAGAAATACATTGTAAATTTACTGTGTTGATTTTGCAGTGTCAACTTTTTTAAATCAATTTTTATTGGAGTATAGTTGCTTTACAGTGTTGTATATGCGATGTAAACTTTTAATGAGAAAATAAATACTTTTTAAAAGGCAAAATTTAATAAGAATAGTCTTGGGGAAAATCACTAGGTTTTAAAAATCAATACATGTCAACTACATAATATTTTGTGTGGCAGGTTGGACACATTTTTTACCCTAGTTTTTCCTCGAAAATTATAATATTGCAACAGTTGTATGGATTGATTGCTTTACCCTTAGACATGATGATTGCTGTCTTTAATAAATTAGTTGTGTGTGTTTTTTTTTTCCAGCAATTGCCTGTGGTTACCTCTAGTACAATTGTGAGATGCCGTTCATGCAGGACATACATCAACCCTTTTGTCAGCTTTCTTGATCAAAGGAGATGGAAATGTAACTTATGTTACCGAGTTAATGATGGTATGTTTTTTAAATTAATATTATTGTATTCATTGTAGGGAAATCGGATAATATAAATGTAAAGTTAAAAAAGCAAAAAAAATTTAAAAAACCTCCTGTCTTATTTATGTGTAATCCTTCCACTCATATATAACTTCTTTTCACTTTTTTTTCAGGCATTTATACTTATATATAAATGATTACATATTTCTTAAGCAAAAAATATGGTAATATTACTTTGATACCATTTTTTTACATTTATTATATTGGGCATATAACAAATGGCATATTTCATGGTATTATTTAAGCCTATAATTTAAGAAATATTTTTATTTAGAAATTGTCCCATGCCTTTTCTCTAGGGTGAAAGAAAATAAGTCCACAGAATAGCTGCCATTAGCTTCATTCACTGCTGTATGAAGGGAGGTGGGCAGTGCTAGAAGGTTAGTTGAATGTAGTTTTTTCAGTAATTGATGAGGAGGAGATATCCTTCAGTAACTGTTTCACTATTTATATATTAAGAAATATCACCTAACAACATTCTATTAGGATTAGAGAAGGAAAAAGGGCATTCTGATATCCACATTGAAAATTAAGTTTTCAATTTTTCTAAAAATCTGTTTAGAAGGAGATTTCATTAAGCATTGGGAAATAGAGGAGCTTCTGAGATTTTTGAAAACCACATTTACTGTTTGTATTTTTAGAGTAGATGAAAATGAGGGTAGAAAAAGAGCATTCTTTTTACTCTGTAATAATTCAGAAAATATATGTATGTATAGTGTTTAGTACACCTTTAAAATCTTATGTATATGTGCTTTGGTATATGAAGTTAAATTGTAATAAAAGTTGAAGTCACTTTCGTATGCAGCCCAGAGCATTTCATGAACTATAGCTTACCCTTCAGCATATATTGGGATTTGAATTTTTAAACAGTTATTGAGAAGACAGATGCAATGATAATTTAGAAAATATTGGAGCACTAATGTTTTATAAGCAGAAGGCAGCTGATACTCCATAGAGGTCTTAATAACTTTTGAAACTCACCATGCTCCATACCCTGATACCCAAAAAATACTTTGAAGTATTTTTGCCGTAGGTTTCCAGGGGCAACCAGAGTCTGTAAATGACATCAAATGTTAATATCCTTGTACCACTGTGAAATTTAAGACAAAGTTTAGTCTTGCGTTTTAAGAAAATAATGATCACTTAATGAGTTTTTGGGTTTTTTTTTTCACTTAATGAGTTTTTATCATCCTCTTAAACTATTTTAGGAAAGCAGCTTTCCAGGAATTAAGAGAAAAAGTATGTTAGAAAATAGGAAAAGTCATAGTACTTGTAAAAGCAAAACATACTTAGTGCTGTTCATTAGGAAGAGAAATTGAATGGAACTCAAAAATAAAGTATATTAACCCAGACTTCCCTGGCAGTCCAGTGGTTAAGACTCTGTGCTTCCATTGCAGGGGGAGCAGGTTCAATCCTGATTGGGATCCACATGCCTCACAGCATGGCCAAGTTAAAAAAAAAAAGTGCATTTAGCTTTTAATATTTAATTTATATTGAATTATATATGAATCCCTAAATTAAGAAAACAGCCAAATGCAAGCTGTATTAAACATAATCCTTTCAGTTTTAACAGCGTATGTTGTTAATTCACATAGTTCCTGAAGAATTCATGTACAACCCTTTGACCAGAGTCTATGGAGAACCTCACAGAAGACCTGAAGTTCAAAATGCTACAATTGAGTTTATGGCTCCATCAGAATACATGGTAAAGTTTCACTTTTTATATAGCATAAATATTTCATAATACTGGGTTTTAAATATACCATGGAGTTCTTTAATAAAATGTTATATTTTTAATTTATAAAAGTTATCCTGTTCATTATAAACATAGTTAATTTGTATATAAGGGTAAGTTTGGAAAGTGAAAGTATATGCAAAGTTCTGTTTATGTTTCTTGGGTATCCATTCAGAAATCTGCATAAAATATTGGGATCATACTAGTATACTTTTAGGTCTCATAGTTTTTTGCTATTATAAATAATAATGTGATGTGTATCCTCTTGTAAGTACTTATACATACACTTGTGTGAGTATCTGAAGTCTTGCATTTGAAAAGATAATAATTATGCCTAATGTTTGATTAGTGCTATCCATTTTACAAAGCACATATATCTTTTTGATCATCACAAACAACTCTTAATTAAGCACTGTTCATCCTGTTTTACAGATGTGAAACAGATTTACTTAAGTGACTAGCAATATCCAGAACTTTTGGTTTCTCTTTCTCTATGCAATAATTGCCTCTAAGAAAAGGGAATATGAAGATAAGACTTAATACCAACTTTTAATATTTTATTTTAGTGTATTTTTATGGGATAGTCTCTATCTGGTCAATTGGGGCCATTTTAGTATAGAAATTATGAGGACTCAGTCTGTTTTCACCACATGGGAATTTCAGTATAGAAAACGTTTTTGTGAAACTTAAATGGCTGTTAATAGCTTCCTTTATGTAGCTGTGCCTTTGTTGAATTAAAGCCAAAAAATCAGAAGCATTTATTTTTTTGAATTGGCTTTCTTCCATTTCTTTACCTCTTAGCTTTTGTAAAAATGGCTTCCTTTAAATTTGGAAACTTGCCTAGGTCTGGAAGAGATGTTGCTTCTTCCAGACTTACTTCTTGGACAGCAGATTCTATGAATTTGGCAAGTGATATGTGCAAAAAAATATAAAAGTGTACTAGACATCAAGTTCTGAGTGTGATTATTTGATGCTTTTTATTGAATTGAAGACAAATATTTGAGCTTGGAAGTTTAAAATATACTTGTACATTTTTCTGCAATTTTTAGAATATACTTGTACATTTTCTGCAAGTATATACAAAATATACTTGTACATTTTCCTGCAAGTTTAAAATATACTTGTACATTTTTCTGCAACTGGTTGAAATGTGTTGGTTAAATAACCAGCTCAAGTTGACTTGATTTGTCATTTTCAGAACTGTAATTTCTCTAAATTGTGAAATATGATGAAAGCCTATGAAACATGAATATATAGGTTACCAAGTAATCATAATACCACTGTTTCACCACCCAGGTCAAGAAATTGAACATTGCCAAAACTCTCAAAAGGTTTTCTTTTTTTAAAATATTTATTTATTAATTAGGTTGGTGAAAAAGTAATTATGGTTCCAGACCCTGAATTTTAAATCATTTTAACTAGTCTCAACCAGCTCTTGATTAATAAAAATAGGAACTGCTACCACACATTTTTTTCAACAAGAAATAGGTTTGTTTATTCCTGTAGCATAAAAATCCACGCTTCAGGATTCAGCGAACTCTTGGAAAGCATTTTCTGCCTCCTGCTGGTTGTGGAAGCGTTTCCCCTGCAAAAAGTTGTCAAGATACTTGAAGGAGTGGTAGTTGGTTGGCAAGAGGTTGGGTGAATATGGCAGATGAAGCAAAAACTTTGGCCTAATTTGTTCAACTTTTGAGATGTTGATTGTGTGACAGGTGGTTGGGCATTGTTGTGAAGAATTGGGTCCTTTCTTTTGACCAATGCTGGCTGCAGGTGTTGCAATTTTCATTGTATCTCATCGATTTGCTGAGCATACTTCTCAGATCTAATGGTTTTTCTGCAATTCAGAAAGCTGTAGTGGATCAGACTGGCAGCAGACCACCAAATAGTGACCAGGACCCTTTATTTTGTGCAAGTTTGGCTTTGGGAAGTGCTTTGGAGCTTCTTCTAGCTCCAACCATTGAACTGATAGTTGCTGGTTGTTGTATACAATCCACTTTTCGTCTCGTCACAATCCAATTGAGAAATGGTTTGTTTTTGTTGCATGGAATAAGAGAAGATGACACTTCAAAATAACAACCTCTTTGATTTGCGGTCAGCTCATGAGGGCACCCACTTACTGAGCTTCTTCACCTTTCCTGTTTGCTTCAAATGCCAAATGACCGTAGAATGGTCGACATTGAGCTCTTGGGCAATTTCTCATGTAGTTGTAAGAGGATCAGCTTTGATGATTGCTCTTAGTTGGTTGTGGTCAACTTTCAGTGGTTGGCCACTGTGCTGCTTATCTTCAAGGCTCTCATCTCTTTTGCAAAACTTCTTGAACCACTGCTGCACTGTTCGTTCATTAGCAGTTCCTTGGCCAAAGGCATTGTTGATGTTGTGAATTGTCTCTGCTGCTTTATGACCCATTTTGAACTCCAATAAGAAAATTGCATGAATTCACTTTTTTGTCTAGTAACAATTTTCATAGTCTAAAATACATACAAAATTTACAAGTAATAATTCATTAGCAAAAAATATAAAGCAAGAAATGTGCATTAAAATGATGTGTAACATAACCACATTTACTTAAAAATTTTTCCAATATCAAATGGCAAAGTTCAACAATGCAAAACTATAATTACTTTTGCACCAACCTAATATCTGGCTACACCAGCTCTTAGTTGCATCATGCAGGCTCTTTTAGTTCTGGCATGTGGGATCTAGTTCCCTGACTGTAAATTGAACCCTGGACCCCTGCATTGAGAGCACAGAGTCATAGCCACTGGACCACCAGGGAGGTCCCCTAAAAGCTTTCTGATTATATGTATTCCCCTTCCTGTCCTAGAAAAAACACTCTTCTAACAGATGACAATCATATTCTCATTTTCCTTTTTCTAAGTATGCATCTGAAAAAAACTTCTTTCTATATTATTTTCTTCATCTATTATTACTATAGTCTCCACTTGATCTGTAAATAAGGTTTATTTTATTGTTTTGCTATATGTAGACATGACAAATGGTAAGTTTAAATTAAATCCTGTTAACTGTATTTAATGAGATCCTTTTTCTCCCTCAGTTACGACCACCTCAACCTCCAGTGTACCTCTTTGTTTTTGATGTGTCTCACAATGCAATTGAAACTGGATACTTGAATTCAGTTTGCCAGAGTTTGTTAGACAATCTGGATTTGTAAGTATCTTAACTCAGGTTAATTTAGAAATAGTGTTTGTATTAATAAAATGAATAAGTAGTTCCAAAATATATTTTAAAAGCTATGTAATTATGTTCTAAAAGTCCACTTAAATCCATAGTTAACTTTAGGTCTCCCTTTCTCTGAG
The DNA here is from genome assembly GCF_029378745.1 of Bos indicus. Classification (NCBI taxonomy): domain Eukaryota; kingdom Metazoa; phylum Chordata; class Mammalia; order Artiodactyla; family Bovidae; genus Bos; species Bos indicus. The sequence continues at coordinate 45,909,102 of NC_091766.1, forward strand.
AAATACTAGTTTATTTTTAACCTTTTATTATGGAAAAATTTCAAGGATGTGGTAAATAGAAAGAATATAGTGAAGTTCCAGGCACTTAGCCTCAGGTTCAGTATTTTTAGCGTTCAGCTGTTCTTGCTTCATCTACCCCTGCCCTTCCTTTTTCCCCTAGAGTATTTTAATGCAAATCTCAGTCAGTATATCATTTTACCTAAAAATACGTGGAATTATTTTTAAGCCTAACTAAAATATGAGAATCACATCCAACAAAATTAGCAGTAATTCCGTAATACGATCTTTTTACCTAAAAATACGTGGAATTATTTTTAACCGTAACTAAAATATGGGAATCACATCAAACAAAATTAGCAGTAATTCCATAATATGATATAATATCCAGTTCAATTTTTGTTCCTGGTTGTCTCTAGAATGTTTTTTTATTGTGGGTTTGTTGGAAAAAGGATGTAAACAGTGTCTACACATTGCATTTGCTGGTCCTCTCTCTTAAGCCTCTTAAAACAACTGTACATTAAATGGTTCTTACATGCTTAGTATAACCCATGAAAGCTAGCATGACCTTTCAGTGTAATGAAATACTCTTGTACTCTTGTATGGTAAGGAAGAATTTTCAGGAGCAAGTCTCATCAGAAATGGACTAACTCCCTCAGCTTGGTTGCAGGCATATTTGTCCTTACCGGCATTTGTGTTTTTAATATTGTAGGTTGTGTATAAGAATTGTTTGTTGATGAGAGGGTTCAATAACTTACCAAGAATGAAAACTAGTTTGTTTTTCCCCTTGTAAAACTAAGGTGTACATATTTAAGTTCTTTAAAATGTCTTTTTGCTGATCTTCTTAAGTGAATGTATTAAGCAGTATAAAAATAAATTTAAGCAATTTTTAAAAAAAGATACACTATGTAAAGCAGTATGTAGCTTTATGCAATATGTAAATTACACTTTAGAGTTGGTATGTGGCAGTTTTTTGAAGTCTTTTTTATAAGTTAAAATCATCTACAGACTTTTGTATATCCTTTCCGTTGTTTTTTATATGTCATTTCCTAAGTGATTGATATAGCTTTATATAGGTATAATGAGTTTTGGATTGTTGTATTATTGTTTGGTTTTGTTGATTATTTGGGTTATGTGTAGTGTTTTCTTTGGAGTAGTATATGTTTCCATGGTGATTAAACACTGCATGGATTAAAAACATTTTTGTTGGGACATTTTCCACAGGACAGAAGCAAATGTTTGTATGTAACTCTTTGCAGATATTTTAGGTATAATATAAAACTTTATAAAATATTCTTCTGAATTTGTTTTTAGGCTTCCTGGCAACACCAGGACAAAAATTGGCTTCATAACATTTGATAGTACAATCCACTTCTACAGTCTTCAAGAAGGTCTCTCTCAACCTCAGATGCTAATAGTTTCAGATATTGAAGGTATATATTATATACTTAAATTAATGAACTGAGGAAATTTTAGTTTTAGAAATATTTCATGATTGTTCAGCCAATTCAGATCACTTGGTATGATTCTACTATATTGAGAAAAACTTTGAGTATATAGTGACAAGATTTTTGGACTTGTGAGAGTTCTTCAGTCAAAGTTCTTATTTTATAGAAGAGGAAACAGAATTATGGCGGTAAAGTGAATTCTGAACAAGGCAACAAAAACAAGTTAATGGCAAATCTCATTCAGGAAGTATTTAAGGATAGACATAGGCCAATGGAACAGAATAGAAGCCCAGAAATAAGCCTTCACATATATGGTAACTTTATTTTTGATAAGGATACCAAGACCATTCAATGGGGAAAAGACAGTTTTTTTAACAAATGGTTCAGAGAAAACTGAGCATGCAAAAGAATGAAGTTAGACCCTTATCTTCAACCATATTAAAAAAAAATTAACTCAGTGGATCAAAGACCTAAACTTAAGAACTGAAACTCTAAGAAAACAGTGGAAAATCTTCATGACATTAGGTTTGGCAGTGATTTCCTGGATATGACACTAAAAGCAGAAGCAACAAAAGAAAAAAATAAATAAATTGGACTTGATCACTGTTAAAAACTTTTGTACATGAAAGAAAACTGTCAAGACAGTAAAAAGAAGTACAGAAGTATGGAGAAAACATATGTATATGCAAATTATACATATGATGAAGGATTAATAAAAGAGCTGCTAATGGCTCAGACGGTTAAGAATCTGCCTGCAATGCAGGAGACCCGGGTTCAGTCCCTTGGTTGGGAAGATCCCCAGAGAGGGGAATGACAACCCACTCCAGTATTCTTGCCTAGAGAATTCCATGGACAGAGGAGCCTGGTGGGCTACAATCCATGGGATCGCAAAGAGTTGGACATGACTGAGTGACTAACAAACATACATACAACTCAGCAATAAATAAACCACAACTCAAAAATGGACAAAGAGCTTGAATAGACAGTTCTCCAAAGAAGATGCACAAATGGTCAGTAAATATACGAAAAAATGCTCAACATCATTAGTCATTAGAGAAATGCAAATCAAAATCACAATGAGATACCACTTCACATCCATTGGAATGGTTATTATTTTTAAAAATGGAAAATAACAAGGGCTGGTAAGGATGTGGAAACTTTGGAGCTGTTGTATATTGCTGGTGGGAATGTAAAATGGTTCAGTGCTATGGAAAACAATTTGTACACTTAAAAATGGTTAAGGTGAGGATTTTCCTGGTTGTCCGGTTGTTAAGAATCCATCTGCTGATGCAGGGGACACTGGTCCAGGAAGTTAACACTTGCCGTGGGGCAGCTAAGCCCATGTGCCGCAACTACTGAGCCCACGCTCTGGAGCCCATGAGCCATTGCTACTGAAGCTCGAGTACCCTAGAGCTTGTGCTCTACAACAGGAAAAGCCTCTGCAATGAGAAGCCCGAGCACCACAACTAGACACTAACCCTGACTCGCGGCAACCAGACAAAGCCTGTGCAGCCAAAAATAAAGTTAAATAAATAAATGAAAATTTAAAAAAGAATGACAAAAATTTTTATATGGTTATGGTGATAAATTTTGCATATTATATGTATTTATCACAGTTTAAAAAATTAACTCCAAATGGATCATAAATCTGAATATGAGACTGAAACTCTAAAACTGTTAGAAAAAAACATAGAAGTGTTTTGTGACCTTGAATTAGGCAGTGATTTCTTAGATATAACACCAAAAGCACAAACAACAAAAGAGAAAATAGGTAAGTTGGGCTTCTTAAAAATTAAAACCTTGGGTAAACAATAAGGTCCTACTGTGTAGCACAAGGAACTGTATTTAATATTCTATGATAAACCATAATGGAAAAGAATATATATTTGTATAACTGAGTCACTTTGCTGTACAGCAGAAATTAGTACAACATTGGAAATCAACTGTACTTCAATAAAATAAAAAAATGAAAATGTTTTTAAAAACTAAAGCTTTTTGTGTTTCAAAAGGATACTATCATGAAAGTGAAGACACCTACAGAATGAGAAAAAATATTTGCAAGTCATATATCTGATCAAAATATATATCTAGATCATGCAAGGAACTTCTACAACTTAATAAAAAAGACAACCTAATTAATTAAAAAGTGGGCAAAGGATTTGAATAGCCTTGTCTCTATGGTACACCATATTGAACATTCTGTCTATGCAGTTGGCTGATAAGCCCTTGAAAAGATGCTCATATCATGAGTTATGAGGGAAATGCAAATGAAAACCACAAAGAAATGCCATATCACAGCAGTTAAAAAGAAATCTCAAAACCAGAATTTTCTGATACTCTGAGCATGTCTGAATAACTGGTTAGTTCCATGAGTATTGGTTTGGGGATTACAAATAATAAATATTAATAAATAGGTAAGTTCACAACTATAAAATCTATGAATTATGAGAATTGGCTGTACATCTTTAAAATGCAATAGATGAATAGAGCCCCTCTTCTGTCCTGGTTGTTCCAAATCTCATAACAGAGCAGCCAAGTCAGTCTTTCCCCTTTCCCTTATCTATTCCTATTTCTCCAAATACTTATTTGGCATAAAATAAAATTCACATAATAATTCTGATAATGGGCCAAGTTGTGAATTTACTGATATGGTTCAGCCTCTCAATTTTATTAAAGAGCTGATGAATATCCCTTGCTGGGTGTCATATAGCAAAAAATTTTTTAAAGGACAGTAGCAAGTTTTTGCAAGGATATGGAGAAATTGGAGCTCCCATTCACTAGTAGTAGGAATGGAAGATGGTGCTGCCATTAGGGAAAACATTTTGTCAGTTCCTCTAGAAGTTAAACATAGAGTTAACTATTATAACCCAGCAATTTTACTTAATAGGAAGGCAACTATACTTCAATTTTTTAAAATTGTTAATATGAATTATTTAAAATAGTACAGAACATGTCTACCCAAAAATGTGTACATGAATGTTTTTTAACAACTCAGCCAAGAAGTGGAAACAACCCAAAATAAACAAAATGTAGGATATTCATATAATGAAATGTTGTTACTCAGCAGTAAAAAAACAACATGGGTGAACCTTGAAAATGTAAGGCTAAGAGGAAGAAGCCAGTCACAAAGGACCTCATAGTGTGACTCCAATATTATAAAATGTCCAGAATAGGCCTGTTCAGAGACCAGAAGACTACAGGCTGCCCAGACCTGTGGGAGTTGGTAGGGAAGTGAGGAGTGACTGCTAATCAGTGCGGGGTTCTCTTTTGCAGTGATGAAAAGGATCAAGAATTAGATAGTGGTGACAGTTGTACAACTCTGTGCATATAGTAAAAAGATCACTGAAGTGTATCTTCTGCATGAGTAAATTTCATGGTGTGTGAATTATATTTCAAAACTTTTATTAAAATCTTAATTTTAAAGAAAGAACAGTAGACAGTAGATTTTTTATATGATAGTTAAATATTTAATGTTTCAAATTATCTGTTGGTATTATTTTTATAAGAATTATGGTGAGCCTTATTTTTGTAATTTTGTAATGAAAAACAATACAAAAATGTAAAAAGTGAGACCCCCTCAAAATACTCCACCACCACCCACATTTTCCTTCCAGTTTGCTTCCTTTCAAAAAAGCGTATTTAATACATAAGCAAGAATAAATTAGAATACTGGAAAACTCCTCTGATGTGGCCATTTAGCGTACCTTGCAATTTACTTGATTTTATAGCCCTGAGTAGGAGTAGCCTTCTTTGTGAGAACGTATCCACTTTATGAATGACAGAGTTGTTAGTGGGCTGTATTACTTCTATTTCAAGACAGAATTTTTGTGTGTCTTCTTAGTCAAGATTTTTTTTTTTTTAATGCCAAGAGTGTTTCTTTGACTGCTTTTGTGGCTAAGCAGGAATTCTAAGACAGGATTCTAAATTGTCTTTAATCTAAGAAGCAAAGTACTTGTACAAACCTTACAGAGTGCTTGGGGTAACTCTTTGAACATAGGTAGACATTGCTGTGAAAGTAGAGGATATGGCTTTTCTCTAAGTGTAGGGCTGGTTATATCAGTGTTATATATTTAGAACATTTGTGACAGTTGTTTTGTTTAAAAGAAATATTTATTTATTTTTTCAGATGTTTTTATACCTATGCCGGAGAACTTATTAGTAAATTTAAATGAAAGTAAAGAGGTAAGGGACACTTTCCTATCTGACATGTTTAATTGAAATGTTGAAGGAATGTATTTTTTAAATGAACTTTATGTAGAATTTTGCTTCTTTCTGTGACATTTCTAGGATGTGTAGCGTTTTATATTTGCAATTAGTTAAAATTCATCAGATGAACAGCTTTTGAGTTTGCCCTTAAACTGATTGCTTTTAAGTTTAATATATCAGTTTGTGATAGGGTGGAAGATAAGTCTGTTCCATAAAGGAGGATAAGATGCAGGAAGCCTGCCTTGCCAGCCATTTGGGAAATTGGGAGGGTTGCTGAGATAAGCTTCTGGTCACTACGTAGAAGCACTTTAGGCTGCTTTCAGTGCCCTTTGCTTTTCTGATTCACAGAGTGTCATTGAGGTCAGTTCAGAAGAAACTCTTATTACCTGCCTGGAAATTGCCATGACATAATACAGTGAGAGGTGAACAGAATGTGTCTGAAGGGGGGATGTTGTCTACCCTGTACATGCATATATGCCATAGGGGTAACATTTTAACTAGCAAGTCTATGGTCTCAGCTGTTGGCAATGGTGACTTTGCCATAGTGCAAAGTATTTTTTTCCCATTAACTCTCTTTATTTGTACAACCTAACCTGAAGAGGTAGTTGTTTTTTGTTTTGTTTTTCTTTTGTAGTAATATCATTAGTTGGCAAATTTACTGGCTATCTTAGATTTTGCAATAGGGAAGAGTTAAATACACTTTGGAACCGAAAAGAATAAAGTGTATAGAGGTGATTGAGAAGGCCATATTCCATGGCATTTAAATATGTCACATCTCTAAACTGTGATGGTTCTTTTGGATATATTTTGGACTTATAGTCTTGCTGGACTACTGCATGTGCAAGAACTGTAAGGCCCCAATTTTGATTTGTCTTGCTTGCCAATTTATAATGTTGACTTAAAATGGCTTTCTTGTCATTTGACCAACTTCATTGTTTACTGTACTGTCTGTAGATTCTCTGACCATCATCATGACTCAATGTCCTGTCTATTGTATCACTTACTGGCTTATTGTGGAAAAAAATTTTTTTTATTGTAACACTCTTGAGTTTTCTTGCTTTATTTCACAAGCTCGTCCAAGATTTACTGAAAACTTTGCCGCAAATGTTCACCAAGACCTTGGAGACTCAGAGTGCCTTGGGTCCAGCTCTTCAGGCTGCCTTTAAGTTGATGTCCCCAACTGGTGGTCGAATGTCTGTTTTTCAAACACAACTCCCAACTCTTGGAGTGGGAGCCCTGAAACCTCGAGAGGAACCCAACCAAAGGTCATCTGCTAAGGTTAGAAAGTCATTAAGTGTATAATAAGATTTATGCTGGTGTTTTGTCCCTTTGACTGTAGAGATTATTTTATTTTTCAGTTATGAAAAACAGGGAATATAAGGAAATGAATAATCATTTCTCTTTTATGTAGTCATTTCTATTTCAGTATTTTCTATCTGATTCACTCTTACCTTATGTTAGATCTTTAGCAGACCACTAGCAAATTTGCGTGTGGCTTCCCAGGTGGCTCAGTGGTAAAAGAATCCGCCTGCCAGTGCAGGAGATGTGGATTCAGTGTGGGTCAGGGAGATCCCCTAGAGAAGGAATGGCAGCCCACTACAGTATTCTTGTCTGGGAAATCCTATGGATAGAGGAGCCTATGGTCCATGGGGTCACAAAGAGTTGGACATGATTTAGCAACTAATTAGCAGCAGCAGTGCCACCTGCCTTTGATGAGAAAGTCAGGGAAACTAAGAGAATATGCTTGCTAGGGACAAGGTAGAACCTGTATGATGAGTAAAATTAGTCATCGTTTGTTATATTGACTATCCTGAATTGTTTTTGAGCACCTTGTGTGTATAAACTTATTTTAAGATACATATTTCTCAAAAGATGAGAATGTGGCCATTTATTGTAATGATTAAAGGTGTCAGCTTTGGAATAAGTCTGCCTAAGTTTCATTGCTTTTTAAATGTGTGAGCTTGAATAGTTACTTAATTACTTTGCCCCTCTGTTTCCTTATATTTATAAAGTGAAAATATCAATCGTACTTATCTCTTATGATAAATGAAAAGTATTACATATGAATTGTTTAGAAGTTCCAGCATTAAGCATTTAAAAGAGTATCAAAATAAGTATAATAGGTATATTCCTTTTTAAAAGTAAAGCAAAATAGAAAATTCTTAAGCAGGACATGTTTCTTACTGAAAAAAAGAGAAAATATTACAAAACATAAAGGATTTTATAGAATGTTCAAAGATAATTGTTAACCCTCAGTATATATGGGGGGTGTGTGTGTGCGCTCAGTCACTCAATCGTGTCCAACTCTTTGCAACTCCATGGACAGTAGCCCGCCAGGCTCTTTTGTCCATGGAATTTTCCCAGCAAGAGTACTGGAGTGGGTTACCATTTCCTCCTCCAGGGGCTCTTCCTGATGCAGGGGTCGAACCTCCATCTCTGGTGTCACCTCAGTGGTATGTATGAAACGATATATAAATTTTATGACAATTTAATGATTTAAAATTTTTTCTCTTTGTAATTTATTAATAGGAAATTCACTTGACGCCATCAACTGACTTCTATAAGAAATTAGCCTTGGACTGTTCTGGTCAGCAGGTAGCTGTTGACTTATTCCTTCTCAGTGGACAGTATTCTGATTTGGCTTCTCTGGGTAAGTTCTTCCTAGTGATTATTTTTCCAGGTGAAAGTCAAAACGGTATTTTTATGATGATATAGATGACAAAGTGAAGGAATTCTTATTCCCTTGGGAAGGCAGTTTAGTTTATAATTAACCTTGTAGTCTTCTTCTCTGAACATTTATAATAGAGAAATGTCTTTATTACTGTTTAAAGGAATGAATTCTTTTTTGACAATGTCTTGGAAGGTAAAGAAAGGTCAGTTCAAATGCTTGTAGTTACTTTGTGTTAGTAATAGTAGGTAACGGTAGAATTTAAAAGGATTTTGTGTTTTCTTTCAGGTTGTATTTCTCGGTATTCAGCAGGTAGTGTCTATTATTATCCCTCTTACCACCATCAACACAACCCAGTCCAAGTACAGAAATTGGAGAAGGAACTACAGAGATACCTCACTCGGAAGATTGGTTTTGAGGCAGTCATGAGAATTCGGTGTACCAAAGGTGGGGCACTTTTTCTTTTTAACATTTATGAAGGCATAAATGGAGTTTTGTTTTAAATTATCTTTATTTATTTTTGGCTGTTCTGGGTCTTTATTGCTGCACTTGGGCTTTCTTTGATGTGGCAAGCAGGGGTTACTCCTTGTTGCAGTGCATGCGCTTCTCATTGCAGTGGCTTCTCTTGTTGCAGAGCACAGGCTCTAGGTGCTGAGGGCTTCAGTAGTTGTAGCTTGCATGTTCTGAGTGCTGGCTCAGTAGTTATGGCTCATGGGCTTAGCTGCTCCATGCCATGTAGGGTCTTCCCAGCCCAGGAGTTGAACTGGTATCCCCTGCATTTGCACGCGGATTGTTAATCACGGGACTACCAGGGAAGTCCATCCTTTTTCATTTTCTTAATGGTACCCTTTGAGGCACAATTATTTTCAATTTTGGTGATGTCCCATTAATCATCTTTTTTCATTTTTCATTTGTACTTTTGGTATCATAGATAGCTCAGTTGGTAAAGAATCCACTTGCCATGCAGGAGACCCTGGTTCGATTCCTAGCCTGGGAAGATCTGCCGGAGAAGGGATAGACTACCTTTACTCCAATATTCTTGGCCTTCCCTGGTGGCTCAGCTGATAAAGAATCCATCTGCAATCGGGAGATTGGGTTCGATCCCTGGGTTGGGAAGATCCTCTGGAGAAGGGAATGGCTACCCACTCCAGTATTCTGGCCTGGAGAATTCCATGGACTATAGTCAATGGGGTCACAAAGAGTCAGTCATGACTGAGCGGCTTTCACTTTCACATCGTAGCAGTAAACCACTGACTGCTTAATCCAGAGTCATGAACATTTTATACATATGTTGTCTTCTAAGATTTTTATAGTTATAATTCTTACGTTTAAGTCCTTGATTTATTTTTAATTAATTTTTGTTTCTGATGAGGTAGGTTTTTGACTTCATACTTTTGCATGTGGATATAGTTCTCCCAGCACTATTTATTAAAAAATACTGTTCTCTCCCTATTGAATTGTCTTGTCGTCATGTCCCTTTGTTGAAAATTAGTTGATCATAAATGTGAGGGTTTATTTCTGGATTCTGAATTTTATTCTTTTAATCTATATGTCTGTCTTATGCCAGTACCAAACTTTCTTGACTATTGTGACTTTGTAGTAAGTTTGAAATTAGGAAGTATGAGTCCTCTCACATTCATCTTGTCAGTTTCTGCAAAGAAGCCAGCTGGTATTTGATAGAGCTTTCATTTAATAGGTAGATAAATTGGAGGGAAGAAGAACTAAAGAGCCTCTTGATGAAAGTGAAAGAGGAGAGGGAAAAAGTTGGCTTAAAGCTCAACATTCAGAAAACTAAGATCATGGTATCCAGTCCCATCACTTCATGGCAAATAGATGGGGAAACAGTGGAAACAGTGGCTGACTTTATTTTTCTGGGCTCCAAAATCACTGGAAATGGTGATTGCAGCCATGAACTTTAAAGATGCTTACTCCTTGGAAGGAAAGTTATGACCAACCTAGACAGCATATAAAAAAGCAGAGACATTACTTTGTCAACAAAGGTCCATCTAGTCAGGGCTAGGATTTTTCCAGTAGTCATGTATGGATGTGAGAATTGGACTATAAAGAAAGCTGAGCACCAAAGAATTGATGCTTTTGAATTGTGGTGTTGGAGAAGACTCTTGCAAGTCCCTTGGACTGCAAGGAGATCCAACCAGTCCATCGTAAAGGAAATCAGTCCTGGGTGTTCATTGGAAGGACTGATGTTGAAGCTGAAACTCCAATACTTTGGCCACCTGTTGCAAAGAGCTGACTCACTGGAAAAGACCCTGATGCTGGGAAAGATTGAGGGCAGGAGGAGAAGGAGACGACAGAGGATGGGATGGTTGGATGGCATCACCGACTCAATGGGCTTGGGTTTGGGTGGACTCTGGGAGCTGGTGATGGACAGGGAGGCCTGACGTGCTGCTGTTCGTGGAGTCGCAAAGAGTTGGACACAACTGAACAACTGAACTGAACTGAAATTGGAGGGAATATTGACATCTTAACAATAAGTCTTCCCATCCAAAAACATGATATATCTGTTCTTTAATTTTTTCAACAATATGTTGTAGTTTTTAGAATGTAGGTTTTGTTTCTTTTGTTAAATTTATTCCTAAATATTTTTTCTGTCATATTTCAAATCGAATTATTTAAAATTTTTTTCTACTGTAAGGATAATTAATCCTTTGCATATTGATCTTATGTCCCGCACCCTTGTTGAACTTGCTTCTTAATTCTAACTGTTTAGCATTTATGTTTTAAAGGGCCTACTTGTATCCTATCCAAGATTGAAGGACCTCTGATATTATTTCGGCAGATACTGGCTCTAAATTAAGGGAAATGTACATCCCAGAAGTGCTTTTATGACTTTTTCTGCTTGGCAGGACAGAAGCTGTTGTATATGTACCTAACCTTGCACAAAAAGCTTGGGCATACAAACCAACCTATGCTTTCTTTTTACAATGCTTAATTTACTGTATCTTTGTGGTTAATTTGCTTAGATTTCTCTTTTTTAATGATAAATTTTGTTTCACATGAAATAAAATGCTTTTGGTAAAGCTACCAAAAAAAGGTACAGTACAAAAAGATATAAAATGAGAAATTAAGCCAGTATAGTCTGCCTTAGAATTTCTCATATGCTCTTGAAAAGTTCTCCCATGCATATATAAACCTGGGTATAAATTTTCACCTTCAAGTAAAAGCAGTGAGGTTCACATCTGGCTTCTTTTTTTGTACGTGCTTTCTGTTTTTATATATACAGATCTACATGCTTCCTTTTTTTCTAATTACTGTTGCAAAGTTGGTTTTTACTTCGTAAGCAAAATATATACCTGTTATTATAAAAAATGAAAACATTATTGATGAAGCTAGTCCTTTTGTATCAACTGTGTGTGTTGATACTGTGTGTCATTTCACTTTCTCTCCAGCTTTATGTTATTATAACCACATTGCTGTGTTACTTTTTCTATACACTTACATACATATATACTGCTTCATGGAAAATAGTATAATGCAGTAGCATAAATAAGATTGTACATGTTTTCAGCAAGTCTTGAAGATCTGTTAATATTAATTATGTAGATCTATCTCATGCTCTTTTAAAAATCTCATGTATTTTAACTTCTAACTAGTATTTCAGTTCAGTTCAGTCGCTCAGTCGTGTCCGACTCTTTGCGACCCCATGAATCGCAGTACACCAGGCCTCCCTGTCCATCACCAACTCCTGGAGTTCACCCAACTCATGTGCATCTAGTCAATGATGCCATCCAGCCATCTCATCCTCTGTCGTCCCCTTCTCCTCCTGCCCCAAATCCCTCCCAGCATCAGGGTCTTTTCCAATGAGTCAACTCTTTGCATCAGGTGGCCAAAGTATTGGAGTTTCAACCTCAGCATCAGCCCTTCCAATGAACACTCAGGACTGGTCTCCTTTAGGATGGACTGGTTGGATCTCCTTGGAGTCCAAGGGACTCTCAAGAGTCTTCTCCAGCACCACAGTTCAAAAGCATCCATTCTTCGGCGTTCAGCTTTCTTCATAGTCCAGCTCTCACATCCGTACATGACCACTGGAAAAATCATAGCTTCGAGTAGGCGGACCTTTGTTGACAAAGTAATATCTCTGCTTTTTAATATGCTATCTTAGTTGGTCATAACTTTCCTTCCAAGAAGTAAGCATCTTTTAATTTCATGGCTGCAATCACCATCTGCAGTGATTTTGGAGCCCCAAAAAATGAAGTCTGGCACTGTTTCCACTGTTTCCCCATCTATTTCCCATGAAGTGATGGGACCAGATGCCATGATCTTCATTTCCTGAATGTTGAGCTTTAAGCCAACTTTTTCACTCTCCTCTTTCACTTTCATCAAGAGGCTTTTTAGTTCCTCTTCACTTTCTGCCATAAGGGTGGTGTCATCTGCATATCGGAGATTATTGATATTTCTCCCGACAATCTTGATTCCAGCTTGTACTTCTTGCAGCCCAGTGTTTCTCATGATGTACTCTGCCTATTAAAGAAGCAGGGTGACAATATACAGCCTTGACGTACTCCTTTTCCTATTTGGAACCAGTCTGTTGTTCTATGTTCAGTTCTAACTGTTGTAAATATCACTGTTTTCCTACTGATTGGCATTAAAGATTATTGTGATTTTTCTTTTTGTTATGACACAAACAGTAATGCTTAATTTTTTGCACATATAAATTTGGAACTTGAATGATTGTATCTGTAGAATAAATTCTTTGTAATGGAATTACTGTGGTTAAAGTAAATACCCATTTAGCATTTTGGAAGATATTGTCAACTCATTATTGAAAAAAGTTTTTTTGAAAATTTGAATTCATTTAAGAAGTTATCTTTTATCCCATCCTCATTCTTACTAACTACTGTGTATTATTTAATATGATTGTTTCCAGTGTCAGTGTGTGGGTTTTCCCCATACCACCAAGCAATTAACTCAGTTCTGGCATTGCTTACCTAGAGATATCATCAGATCCCACAGATTAAGGGTTCAGTCTCACAAGACTGCCTCCCCACACACCATACCACCACATTTCAGAAGCCAGTTGTGAGTCCAATTTGTTACCTATGCTTCTGGCTATAGACTGGAAATTCCAGCAGTCCCTCCTTTGGTTGAAATTATTGGCTAGAGTGACTTATAGAACTCAGAAGAAACATTGTACTTCCTAGATTACCAGTTTATTTTATTTAATTTTTAAAAATTCATTTATTTAATTGGAGGCCAATTATTGTATAATATTGTAGTGGTTTTTGCCATACATTGACATGAATCAGCCATGGGTGTACATGTGTTCCCCATCCTGAAGCCCTCTTCCACCTCCCTCCCTTCAGAGTCATCCCAGGGCACCAGCCCTGAGCACCCTGTCTCATGCATTGAACCTGGACTGGCAATCTATTTCACATATGAAAATATACATGTTTCAATGCTATTCTCTCAAATCATCCCACCCTTGCCTTCTCCCACAGAGTCCAAAAGACTGTTCTTTATATCTGTGTCTCTTTTGCTGTCTTGCATATAGGGTCATCGTTACCATCTTTCTAAATTCCATATATATGCATTAATATGCTGTATTGGCGTTTTTCTTTCTGACTTACTTCACTTTGTATAATAGGCTCTAGATTCATCCACCGCATTAGAACTGATTCAAATGCATTCTTTTTAATAGCTGAGTAAAGATTACCAGTTTATTTTAAAAGGATATAACTCAACAACAAAAAAAGAGACAGGATGCATAGAGCAAGATATGAGGAAAGGAAAAGGGTGTGGCGGCCTGGAGTTTCTGGAGCTTGCTTCCTCTCTCTTAAGAGTTTCATTCTTCCCAAATTTCCATGTATTCACAATCCCAAAGCTTTCTTAAGGACCCTGTCCTTTTGGGTTTTATGGGGCTTCATTACATAGTCAGGACTGATTAATTCACTCTCAAGCACCTCTCTCCTCCCTGGAGGTACTGAGTGGGGTGGGGGTGGGGAGAATGTCAAACTGAAAGTTCTATTCCTCTATAATCAAATGGTTGAATCTGGTAGCCAGACCCCATCACTAGGTTACCTAGTTCCCTTCCAGAAGTCACCTAGTTACCATAGTAAAAGACAAAAGTAAAGTATAATCTTTAACACTTAGGGAATTCTAAAGGTTTTAGGAGCTGTGTGCCTGGAATGGGTGAAGACTGAGTATTTATTTTTTTATAAACCACAATATCACATCTAAACTGTATCTATATGTAGGTGTATGTAAATTGTTTTGACACCTTTTTCTTTTCTAGGTCTTTCCATTCATACTTTCCATGGGAACTTCTTTGTTCGGTCAACAGACTTGCTGTCTTTGCCCAATGTAAACCCAGATGCTGGCTATGCAGTACAGATGTCAGTGGAAGAAAGTCTTACTGACACTCAATTGGTTTCCTTTCAGTCAGCACTCTTGTATACATCCAGCAAAGGTAATCTTTTCTGTTTGTTTTATTGTGGCAAAAACACATAACATGAGATCTATCCTCTTAACAAAATTATGTCTAAAATACAGTATTGTTAACTCTAAGCACAATGATGGAGCAAAGGTAAGATTTTTGAATTGGCCACTGTAGTCTATGGCTTGTGATAAAATCTGTTTTCTTTGGAAGAAATTACCATTTCTGTTAAGCCAAAAAAGTGTTCTTAATCTTAAGAGGCTTTTTGTTATTCTTGATAAAGCTAAGATATTTGGTGTTTAATTTTTCAAGCATTGCATTTAACAGATATTTATTAAGAGTCTACTTAGTGTCTGAAATATGTTATGATAACACAACAGTCAAACTGATTTAAAACGCTTTTTCTCATAGTCCTTATTCTAGTATGGGAGACAAACAATAAAAAGGATACATCAGTAAAATAATAATTTGTTATACAATGACATTAGTTAATGAGAAACAAAGCTGGTAAAGTGTTTAAAAGGTGCTGAGAGGTGATGGTCTCTTAAGATAGGGTTTCCAGGAAAGTTCTCACAGAGGGTAACATTTGAGTTAAGTCTTGAAGGAATTCAAATGCAAGATAAACAGTTTTTAAGGGTATAATTTGTCTAGTACTAATTAATTTATATGTATTTTGTCCAAAAGATGATGTGAAGGCTGGTTAAATTTATTTTATTATTTTAAAGATTCACAACTCTCACCTTAATTCTGTTTTGTCTCCTTAAAAAAGTTTTGAAAAGTGTTACTGTGTTGTGTCTACTGATATTTACAGCTCTGCCAAAATCTATAAGAAGTGTATAATAGATATTTTAATAAAAACTATTAGTATTAGAGAAGTCCACTTTTTGTACTATGATTATAATAATATTGCATACCATAAAACTAAGATTTCTGAATGTAGATATTATTTTTTATTTGACAAAAAAATTCCCAGTCCTTTTTCTCATTGATTTTTCTTAACATATTAAAAAAAAAACCCTAATATATAATGGAACTAGGTAAAATCTACTGTTTTAATGTATAGTTCCACAAATTACTTTTAAAGAGAAGTAATACCTGACTATGACCAGTGTATTCTCTTGGCAAAACTCTATTAGCCTTTGCCCTGCTTCATTATGTACTCCAAGGCCAAATTTGCCTGTTACTCCAGGTGTTTCTTGACTTCCTACTTTTGCATTCCAGTCCCCTGTAATGAAAAGGACATCTTTTTTGGGTGTTAGTTCTGAAAGGTCTTGTAGGTCTTCATAGAACCATTCAGCTTCAGCTTCTTCAGCGTTACTGGTTGGGGCATAGTCTTGGATTACCGTGATATTGAATGGTTTGCCTTGGAAACGAACAGAGATCGTTCTGTCGTTTTTGAGATTGCATCCAAGTACTGCATTTCCGACTCTTTTTTTGACTATGATGGCTACTCCATTTCTTCTGAGGGATTCCTGCCCACAGTAGTAGATATAATGGTCATTGGAGTTAAATTCACGCAACTAGTCCGTTTTAGTTTGCTGATTCCTAGAATGTCAACGTTCACTCTTGCCATCTCCTGTTTGACCACTTCCAATTTGCCTTGATTCATGGACCTAACATTCCAGGTTCCTATGAAGTATTGCTCTTTACAGCATCGCACCTTGCTTCTATCACCAGTCCCATTGACACCTAGGTGTTGTTTTTGCTTTGGCTCCATCCCTTCATTCTTTCTGGAGTTACTTCTCCACTGATCTCCAGTAGCATATTGGGCACCTACTGACCTGGGGAGTTCATCTTTCAGTGTCCTATCTTTTTGATATACATTCAGCAAAAACAAGACCGAGAGCTGACTGTGACTCAGATCATGAATTGCTTATTGCCAAATTCAGACTTAAATTGAAGAAAGTGGGGATAACCACTAGACCATTCAGGTATGACCTTAATCAAATCCCTTATGATTATACAATGGAAGTGAGAAATAGATTTCAGGGACTAGATCTGATAGACAGAGTGCCTGATGAACTATAGACAGAAGTTCGTGACACTATACAGGAGACAGGGATCAAGACCATCCCCAAGAAAAAGAAATGCACAAAAGTAAAATGGCTGTCTGGGGAGGCCTTACAAATAGCTGTGAAAAGAAGAGAAGCAAAAAGCAAAGGAGAAAAGGAAAGATATAAACATCTGAATGCAGAGTTCCAAAGAACAGCAAGGAGAGATAAGAAAGCCTTCCTCAGCAATCAATGCAAAGAAATAGAGGAAAACAGTAGAATGGGAAAGACTAGAGATCTCTTCAAGAAAATTAGAGATACCAAGGGAACATTTCATGAAAAGATGGGCTCGATAAAGGACAGAAATGATATGGACCTAACAGAAGCAGAAGATATTAACAAGAGGTGGCAAGAATACACAGAAGACCTGTACAAAAAAGATCTTCACGACCCAGATACTCACGATGGTGTGATCACTGACCTAGAGCCAGACACCCTGGAATGTGAAGTCAAGTGGGCCTTAGGAAGCATCACTATGAACGAAGTTAGTGGAGGTGATGGGATTCCAGTTGACCAATTTCAAATCCTAAAAGATGATGCTGTGAAAATGCTGCACTCAATATGTCAGCAAATTTGGAAAACTCAGCAGTGGCCACAGGACTGGAAAAGGTCAGTTTTCATTCCAATCCCAAAGAAAGGCAATGTCAAAGAATGCTCAAACTACCGCACAATTGCACTCATCTCACACACTAGTAAAGTAATGCTCAAAATTCTCCAAGCCAGACTTCAGCAATACGTGAACTGTAAACTTCCAGATGTTCAAGCTGGTTTTAGAAAAGGCAGAGGAACCAGAGATCAAATTGCCAACATCCACTGGATCATGGAAAAAGGAAGAGATTTCCAGAAAAACATCTATTTCTGCTTTATTGACTATGCCAAAGCCTTTGACTGTGGATCACAGTAAACTGGAAAATTCTGAAGGAGATGGGAATACCAGACCACCTGACCTGCCTCTTGAGAAACGTATATGCAGGTCAGGAAGCAACAGTTAGAACCGGGCATGGAACAACAGACTGGTTCCAAATAGGAAAAAAGAGTACGTCAAAGCTGTATGTTGTCACCCTGCTTATTTAACTTATATGCAGAGTATGTCGTGAGAAACGCTGGGCTGGATGAAGCACAAGCTGGAATCAGGATTTCCAGGAGAAATACCAGTAACCTGAGATATGCAGATGATACCACCCTTATGACAGAAAGCAAAGAAGAACTAAAGAGCCTCTTGATGAAAGTGAAAGAGGAGAGGGAAAAAGTTGGCTTAAAGCTCAACATTCAGAAAACTAAGATCATGGCATCTGGTCTCATCACTTCATGGCAAATAGACGGGGAAACAGTGGAAACAGTGCCAGACTTTATTTTTCTGGGCTCCAAAATCACTGTAGATGGTGATTGCAGCCATGAAATTAAAAAACGCTTGCTGCTTGGAAGGAAAGTTATGGCCAACCTAGACAGCATATTAAAAAGCAGAGACACTACTTTGTCAACAAAGGTCCGTCTAGTCAGGGCTATGGTTTTTCCAGTAGCCATATATGAATGTGAGAATTGGACTATAAAGAAAGCTGAGTGCTGAAGAGTTGATGCTTTTGAACTATGGTGTTGGAGAAGACTCTTGCGAGTCCCTTGGACTGCAAGGAGATCCAACCAGTCCATCGTAAAGGAAATCAGTCCTGGGTGTTCATTGGAAGGACTGATGTTGAAGCTGAAACTCCAGTACTTTGGCCACCTGATGCAAAGAGCTAACTCATTGGAAAAGACCCTGATGCTGGGAAGGATTCGGGGCAGAAGGAGAAGGGGACACCCAAAGATGAGATGATTGGATGGCATCACCAGCTCAATGGACATGAGTTTGGGTAGACTCCAGGAGTTGGTGATGGACAGGGAGGCCTGGCGTGCTGCGGTTCATGGGGTCGCAAAGAGTTGGAAATGACCGAGCGACTGAACTGAACTGAATACCTGTCTAAAAGGGTAACGTTATTTAGTGCTTCTATTCTAGATAAAAACATTGATAACTAACATGTTTAAGCCTATCATATTGGCAATGACAGCTATTACACACATAGAGATATACTTACTTTGTGACCCATTAGACTATAGCCTGTCAGACTCCTCTGTCCATGGGATTCTCCAGGCAAGAATACTGGAGTGGGTTACCATTCCCTTCTCCAGGGGATCTTGCCCACCCAGGGGTTGAACCCGGCTTACTCGGTAATTCAAACAGTAAAGAATCTGCCCACAACACGAGAGACCTGGGTTCGATCCCTAGCTCCAGAGGATCCCCTTGAGAAGGGCCTGGCAACCCACTCCAGTATTCTTGCCTGGTGAATTCCATGGACAGAGGAGCCTGGTGGGCTACAGTCTATGGGTTTGCAAAGAGTCGGACACAACTGAGCAACGTTTACACTTTCTCCTACATTGCAGGCATATTCTTTACCATCTGAGCCACCAGGGAAGTTACAGTTCCACAAGTTTTGACTATTTAAGTATCAGAATCTGTTCCATTTCCCCCAGCATGCCCCTGTGTTTTTATAGTCAGCTCTCTCCCATCCCCAGATCCTAGCAACTATTGATCTGTTTTCTGACCCTATACTTTTGCCTTTGCAAAAATGTTTTACGAATAGAATCATACAGTAGGTAAACCTTTTATATCTGGCTCTTTCACTTAGCACAGTGGATTTAAAATCCATCCAAGTTGTTTCATTTACCAGTAGTTTGTTTCTTTTTATTCCTAAATAATATTCCATTGTACCCAGGTCATTTATTTATCTCCTAGTTTAGGTACATTTGAGTTGTTCCAGTTTTTGGTAATTTCAAATATAGCCCTTATAAACATTTGCATACAGATTTTTGTGTGAGCATAAATTATAATTTCACTTGGGTGAATACTTTTCAGTGTTTTTGATGGGAGTCTGGGTTGTATGGTGAGCTTATGTCTAACTTTTTAAGAACTTGCCAAACTGTTTCCTAAGCAGCTGTACCATTTTGTGCTCAGAGTGTATGAGAGTTCCAGCTGCTGTGCATTCTCACCAGCATTTACTATTATCTGTTTAGTTTTTGCTTATTATTTTTGGTTTGAGGTTTTTTTGTTTGTTATGCTCTTCTAATAAAGTATAATGTATCACTTTTAGTTTTATTTCATGTTTCTGTAATAAATAATGTTGGATATCTTTTTAATATACTTACTGTATTAGTTATTAGTTTAGGTTATTCCTAATGTTTTCTAGGAAGTATTGTGACTGTTGATTTTTTTTTTTAATGAAAACTTTATTTTTAATTTGACAAACTGAGTATCTTTAGCGGATTTGATTTTTTTTCCTGTGATTAAAAGAACAGTATAAAATTTCTCTGGAGTTTGAATATCAAAACAGACCGTAGAACATATCCTGCAGTAGTGGTTTCTTACATGATATATATTTTACCAAAATCGCTTTTACAAAAAAGGATAAAGTAATCAAAAAATTCAGAAAAGAAATCCTTAAGAAGCTAGCATGTTACCATCATTTGGATATGATTTCTATTGTCTTTTCAGTGGTACTTTGAAAAAAAATTTGTAGTAAAAAAAAGTAATGCTTTAGAGTTTGCTTTGATACTTTTCCTAATTACTACACATAATCCTGTTTGGTTCCAGATTGAAGTGATTTTTCTGAGTAACTTTAATACAAACTTTTTTTTAATATTGTTGTCCTTCACTATTATTTGTATGTTTTCTCCAAAGGCGAAAGAAGAATTCGTGTTCATACTTTGTGTTTGCCGGTAGTTTCAACTTTAAATGAAGTCTTTCTTGGAGCTGATGTTCAAGCAATTTCAGGGTTATTGGCCAATATGGGTAAGAATTATTACCTATTGTAAACATATTACAAGTAGTAACATTTGAAAAATCTATATACTTGTATTTTCCTTTAATTAGCTTTACAATTTCAGTATTTTAGATTCAGTGTATGCCTGCCAAGTAACTATTTGAATAAATGGGTCTGCTGCAGATAACCTGATCTTTTTTTCTTTTTTAAATTTTACAGCTTTATTGAAATTAGTTTCAGTTTGTTGAGATATAAGTGATATAATTATCACTTAACCCATGTGAGTATATAACTCCATATATACATCCACGAGTATGTATACAGATTCGTACGGCCATCACCTGAGTCTAGTTTTAGAACATTTCAATCACCCCTGAATGAACCTCATGCCCATTAATTAAGTTACTGCTTACTCTCTTCTTCCCTCAATGGCCTTAGGCTACCACAAAACTGTTTTTTGAGCAACTGAGCGCGCACACACACACATACAGACATGTACATACAAACTATATTCTGCCTCACAATCTACCTGCTAGGGACTTAAATACCATGTTTTACTTAATGTTTTCCATCTCAGAGTTGCCTTCTTGAATTTTTGTTTTGTTTTGTTTTCTTTTTGGATCCCTTTTGCAAAACCATAGAGCTTAATGTCATCTTGGTTCTTGCTCCCTTTCTCCTTCAGGGATGACTGCCAGTGAGTCCATTTGCTTCAAATTCAGTCATCAATTTGCTTCAAACTCAAATGCCTGTAATAGGAATAATTACCTATTTTCTTGAATTTCCTATTGGGAAAAAAATGTTCTTTAATGTAACATGGTAAATAATTAACTTCAGTTTAGTCTCATATGTTAAAAGTTAAAAATTGTAACCTAAGAAATTTGAAGGTTCATTGCCTTTATATATTGTTGAACTAGTAGATTTTTGTAACAGTGTAATTATTATATCTTTATTATTATTAACAACAGCAACTATATATCAGGCAGTGTTTGTGAATTTTAAAAAATCTTCACGACAAGTATTAGTTCTTTTATTAAATTTGGTTGATCCCAATATGTACTTTTTACCCCTCACATTTTGTCAAAATCCTTGAGTTAAGGTAATAGTAGTCTTCATTCTTTTTTGCTTATATATAAATTTGGTCATAGCAGTTAATAATGTCACTTCATTGAGTGTATTTTTGATACCACATGAATAGAGTTTAGTTATAGTTTGAGAAGTTTTCAAAGGAACTACAGTGTTTTTGGTTTTGGAAAAATTTTGGGGGTATATAGAAAAGCTTAAAATAGAGTAGCATAACAGATGATGAAGATCATCTAAATAACTAGTTGTTCTTTGAATAAATATAAAAGTTCTCTGTATTAAGAAAGCATGTGCTACAAAAGAAGCATGTGTGTTTAATTGCAGTCTTCTTTCTCAGTGATACATAAAATGATAGGTTACAATTAAAAACATCTTAGATTTGGTGAAATACAATTTTCCATTTGTATTTCCAATGTATACATTTTACAGATAAGGATACTGTGGCTCATAAAGGTTAAATTACTTGCCAGATTTTCATACTGCTAGGAAATAGCACAGAGAAGGCAATGGCACCCCACTCCAGTACTCTTGCCTAGAAAATCCCATGGATGGAGGAGCCTGGTGGGCTACAGTCCATGGGGTCGCTAAGAGTTGGACACGACTGAGTGACTTCACTTTCACTTTCCACTTTCATGCATTGGAGAAGGAAATGGCAACCCACTCCAGTGTTCTTGCCTGGAGAATCCCAGGGACAGGGGAGCCTTGTGGGCTGCCGTCTGGGGTCGCACAGAGTCAGACATGACTGAAGTGAATTAGCAGCAGCAGCAGCAGGAAATAGCAAAACAATATTTCAACACAGGTTGGTTTGATTCTCTAAAGTATGTGCTTTTAACTGCTGTGTTTGGTTCCTTGTGTATGTAATAACTTGAGAGAAAATTTGTATAATTAAAAAAAAGCTTTTCTGTCCTTAACAGTGGGGTAACTAAACTTCTGTCTTTTTTCTCTTTGTCCCTACTTCAACTTCTTTTAGCTGTTGACAGGTCTGTGACGGCCAGTCTGAGTGATGCTCGTGATGCCCTAGTGAATGCCGTCATAGACTCCCTTTCAGCTTATCGTTCTTCAGCCCTAAGTAACCAGCAGCCTGGACTCATGGTTCCTTTCTCTCTTCGGCTTTTCCCACTGTTTGTGCTGGCTCTCCTTAAACAGGTAAAAGAATCAAAATCAGAAACTAACATGGTGAAAGTGTCAACAGCCAAAATTTTTGTCCTGTGAACCTCTTTCTCATAGATAACAATTTATAAACTGTGGGAAAAAATACAAAAAATTAACTACCTAAAGGAAAAAATACAAAAAATTAGCTACCTAAAGGATCTGGAGGATGTACATGAGGAGAAACAAAACTTGGAAGAGGAGGCATGCACATGGTGCACTTCCTGTTAGTTTAGCCTGAGGATAGGTGACCTTTAATGTCATGCATAAGGAATAAAACATCAGTAATTTGCAGGCTTTCTGGTGTGAAATATTAGATGACAGAGTTTATAATTACTGCTTCTGAATAGTAAGTGTAGAACCCCAGAACAGATAGAACCAAAGAAAGTGAAAGTCACTCGGTTGTGTCCAACTCTTTGTGACCCCATGGACTGTATAGTCCATAGAATTCTCTAGGCCAGAATACTGGAGTGGGTAGCCTTTTCCTTCTCCAGGGGATCTTCCCAACCCAGGGATCGAGCCCAGTCTCCTGCATTGCAGGCAGATTCTTTACCAGCCTAGCCACAGGGGAAGCCCATAGGCACTTAGTAACTAGTTTTTTAAATGAATAAATGGAACATCTTTCATTTCCTATAGTATTCTTTCTTTAACAGCCTTTTATAATCTTCCTTATTTACAGTCAGTGCATTTGTTTTAAGGCAAAGTTTCATTGCTGTTATCTCTCTGCCTCTTTCTACTCCTTTCCATCAATAGAAATGCCCAAAACCTTATCTCTGAATTTAGTGTTCATGGAGCTAATATTCCAGTTGAAACTGACAATTACTTGTTAACTCTATTCTACTAAGTAGCTGTCTTCAAATTACTAATTTTCTTGGTTGATTTGTGAGCTTTGTTATTATACATTATTTAATTTCTCTAGCTGTGGGAGAAATGAGGATAGTTAACCACCATTCATCGTTTCTCAGCTTTTACAGAATACTTAGATATTTGGTTCTTCATACTTCATATGCCTTTTTTTTGGCATCTGCAATGTAACTTTATCCTTCTTGTCCTGTTATTTAGATTTTTATATTACTATTGCTTTATGATAGATAGGATGTTTAGATCTATTTCATTGATTAGGAAGGAGATGCCAGAGAGATTGAATGATTTTGCCATGGTCAGATAATTAATTTGTCAAGACTTTTAGGTAAGGATATAGCCACAGTTTAATAGATGTGTGTGACTGATTAAGATATATTTTTGTAAGAACAAGTGACAGTAAATTTGTTAATTCTGTTTGAAGCTATTCTTTTAACAGCTGATATTTGCAAAATTTTATATGTATTTGTTAAATACCTTTTTTCTGATGGGTATATTTTTTTGTTATAGAAATCATTTCAGACTGGGACAAATGCACGTCTAGATGAACGCATTTTTGCTATGTGTCAAGTGAAAAATCAGCCCTTGGTTTACCTTATGCTCACAACTCATCCCAGTTTGTATAGAGTTGACAATCTCTCAGATGAGGTAAGATTGATTCATTTTTTTATTCACTTTTACTTGAACATTTATAAGGCTAATTGTATTGAATCCATTGAAGAAATGAAGAAAGGTGTTTTCTTTCTTAAAGCTTTTCATTTTATTCTTATATAAAGAAATTTTGGCTTTGGGAAGCTCCTGAAAATAGTACTTTTATTTAAGTTATTAAAGTAATAAACTTTACTGTTTGTTTCAGATGAATCTTTAGAGAGATCTAAATAAATGAAGACATTGTCAAATTGACTCGAGCAACCTATGATTTATTTATTTAAACAGGTTGATCTGAAAGGAGTATCCAGTGTGAAATTACACTTGAATGCCCAGGTCAATGTTTAGTGTAATAATAATCTTGAATTGAAAAGAAAATATTTGTCCAAGTTATAACATTATTTTCTTTTGATGGGAAGTTTTCTAGAGTTAAAGCTGCAACCATGAAAATGTTAAACCATAATCTTTCTATAATACATTGTAATCAAGTTAGGATATATATGTTAGAAGTAATACTTTGGTTAGAAATGTTTGAGTTTAAATATTTTAAGGTACCTTGCATATATGAAGGAGATAACTTTTTAGCAAATGAAAATTGTTGATGACATTATTAATTTGTATTACAAAAATAATGACTTAAGATTACTTCTGTGTTTGACAAGTTCAACTAACTGGACCTGTATTTTTCTCAAATTGAAAAGTGGCAAATTAACATAAAAATACAAATGCAGTATGTTAGGTGTCTATAATATGGAGACCATTAGGAGAAAAATAAATCACTCATAGTACATACATTCAGAGACAAGCACTATTAAGATTTTCAGTGGTATATTTATCAGGACTCTTCTTTTGCAAGTGAGCTTAGGAAAGAAGGGACTGACTGATGTGGCACTCAAACACAAACCACAGGAAAGGCTAGGGTCTAACTTAACTCAGGCCTAACTCAAATTCATCGATTCTGTATTGCTTCATTCTTTCAGACCAGCCTTTTGTATAAGACTAGAAAACAGAGCCACTGATAGCTTCCCATCTTTACTACCAGAGAAGGACAAGGCTTTCTTTTCTTAGTTCACATTAATTTCTGATTGGCTGTATTTGGGCTGTAGGCTCTCTTGTTCCCCACATGCCCTAAGGCCAGAGGTCTTAAGGTGCTGTGATTAATAGGTCCTAGTAGAGCTAAAGCCTTCTGAAGGTAGTACCTCTTGATAGGTCAGTATTTTATTTACTTTCTCCCTTAGATAAGATTCATTAAATACCAAGTTTTAGTATTTAAATCAAATTTTGGTCAAAAATGTATAGTTACGAATAATTAAAGGTGTATATTTTAAGATAGCAGTATCATAGTCAGTGATAACTGAGAAACTTCCATTTCTGGACTTATTAAATAAATGTTAAATTGAAGAGAACTAGAAAATTCATTTGCATTAGATTTACATCAGGATTTATATATGATCTAAACCACACAATCATCTGTTATCATTAACTAAATTCCGGACTTTATTTGAATGTCACTAATGTAATTTATCTAATCAGGATACATGAGTACTAATTACTAATTACATTTATTGTGTTCATTTTTAAAATAATAAATTAAGATCAGAGAGTAATTTGGGATCACGATGGCTTTGTTTAGATAAACGATACATATTTCCTCCTCGTCTTTATGTTTAAATATGAATAATTGTGATTTACCTAAATAAATTCCAAGGTCTCAAAGGTAACACTCATTAAATTTCTTTTTATTATTTAATTGTGGCTCCCTAATAGTTATATCTAAAAGGCTTTAATCTTTTGCTAAATTTTTAAGGGAGCAATCAGCATCAATGATCGCACTATACCTCAGCCGCCTATTCTTCAGCTTTCAGTGGAGAAGCTGAGCAGGGATGGGGCCTTTCTCATGGATGCAGGTTCTGTGAGTAGTCTTGACTTCTCTCTGTACACTACTACCCTCATTCCTCTTAGTTTCTCTCTTAACGGATTATGTATTATTTAATCTATATAGTTTTGTATTTGCCACCTTCTCCTCCATAGTCTCCTTGCATGCGGAGCATATAATGTCCTGTCATGGTAAATAGTAGTTATCATTACTTTAGTTGGAGCCTATACAGTCTCAGTAAACTAACTTCCCTTTTTGATCTTTTAAAACACAGTCAGTGGTTAAAGGTTAAGTCAACATCTCACTGTTAAGCTGTATCTCAAAATAATTTTCTTCCTCTCTCCAGGTACTAATGCTTTGGGTTGGAAGAAATTGTGGACAGAATTTTCTCAGCCAAGTTCTAGGAGTTGAAAACTATGCATTAATTCCACAGACCATGGTAAGATTGTGTAATTATAGTGATTGTGGTATGCTTAAAAGGCGTTTCAAATGATGGCAAAAACATGAATATCCTATTTTGAAATCATAACTGTATTTTAGAGGCATTCTTTAGGTTATTTTGCATTTTTGACTTGCTTGCTCTTATACGTGTATACTATTTTAGTGAGAAAGTAATGAACGTAGTTAATGGCCAAAAAAAGTTTGCTGCTGTTGGCAGCAGTTGGCATTAGTGTTAGGGCTCTTCTGTTTCTCTGTTTTGTGTTTTTTGCAAGTGATTTCATTGTTCTTTGGCAGAGTCCCTTTAACTGCTGCTTTAGAATAAGAACTAAGCTAACTGCCACACAAGCCAACGACTTGTGACCAATATCAGTTGGATTTATATTGATTATTGGAGAATGTAATACTGGACTCTGTCACCCACTCTGTAACCTTGAATAAGTCATTAAAAGCCTCATTTGTAAAAATAAGAGCGCTGTTCCCTATGGAGGAATACTTGAAACAACACATGAGAAAGCACATGTTAAATCTATGTAACATTTGGATAATTGTGAATTTTAAAGTTAGAATTAATTATAACATGGTCTTATTTCATGTCATACTTTTGGGTTTCAACTAGTTTGTCACCAACTTTGGAATATATTTTATGTCCGCATCTTGGTCATATTTATGGGCTTAACTTCATTTATAGAACTCATTAGGAGATTTATGTATTTAAAAGACAAAGGGTTCTATCTAGGATAAGCATTAGCTTAATGGCTGATCTGGGTGACTAGGCACTGTAGGTAATGAGATAAGAAATTGTTATATTTGTAATAACTGTCTGAATGGATCAGTTAATTCTAGATGTCATAATAAACAGAAGATAAGAGGTAGCATATTCTTCTAGATCAGTGTCTGACAAACTAGGCCTAAGGAGGCCTGCCACCTGTGTGTGAATAAAGTTTCAGTGGAGCATGCTGCTGCTGCTGCTGCTAAGTCGCTTCAGTCGTGTTCGACTCTGTGAGACGCCATAGCCGGCAGCCCACGAGGCTCCCCCGTCCCTGGGATTCTCCAGGCAAGAACACTGGAGTGGGTTGCCATTTCCTTCTCCAGTGCATGAAAGTGAAAAGTGAAAGTGAAGTCGCTCAGTTGTGTCCGACTGTTCTCGACCCCATGGACTGCAGCCTACCAGGCTCCTCTGTCCATGGGATTTTCCAGGCAAGAGTACTGGAGTGGGTTGCTATCAGTGGAGCATAGCCATGTCCATTTACTTACAGTATATAGTCTGTGGCTGCTTCAGTGGAACAGTGCCAGAGTTGAGAAGTTACAACAGAGCAAATGACCTGCAAGCCTGAAATATTTATTATCTGTTCCTTTAAAAAGTCTGCCTACCCTTTAGGGGTAGGGAGAAAATTGTTGTATGTAGAATCTTAGGCTCCTCCCTAGACCTCCTATATCAATTGCAGTTCAGTAAGATCCTCAGGTGATTCATATACAAGATAAAGTTTGAAAAGTATTATAGATGATAATTTAGAATAAGTTGTATATTGCTGGTTTTTGTTTAATAGACAGACCTTCCAGAACTTGATACACCAGAATCTGCCAGAACAATAGCTTTCATCTCTTGGCTTAGAGAGCAGAGACCATTTTACCCAATACTTTATGTAATAAGGTAAGTTGAATTTGTCATTTGTCAATACTAAAGCAGTTTGCTTGGCTTTGCAAGGAAACCTTTGAGTTGAATCATAGGTATGTGTAACCTATTGCAAACTCTTTAGAAGGATATAGAAAAAAAAATTGTATTTTCAATAAATAGTACAAGTTAGTAGTATTAAGTTATGCTTTATATCCATTTATTAGCAAAATAGATGTCAAAGCTTTGTGACAAATCCACTGTTTATTTTACTATTACATTTTGTCTAATATTATAAATATTTGTCTTTTATTCCTAAGGGATGAGAGTCCGATGAAAGCAAACTTCCTTCAAAACATGGTAGAAGACAGAACAGAATCTGCATTATCATATTATGAATTCCTCTTGCATATACAACAGCAAGTGAATAAATGAACAAATGAAGATACTCGACTTAATAATTTCAAAGGAAAGTCACAATAACACAGAACACCTGAAAGTGTGTAATACCTTCCTTTCCTGTTAGGTTTGTGGACTAATGTGATGATTATATGTTCTCACTGTGATTTCAACAAACTGTAGCAAATGAACACAGCGGAGAATCAAACATGCAACTCTGAAATACTGTATTTTTCAAATCAAAATATATCTGCATATGATTGATCACACAAATGACCTTTATTCTTTGCTGCCAATTATGTTTGAGTTGTTATGGATTGAAGTAAGACAGTATCGCAGAGGCAAAGTGCATTTTGTAAAATAAAGACTTCTGTGTTCCAAATGTATATTTCTCATTTTTTTCTGAATTTTTGGCTGCTACATTTAAAACCTCACAAGATTAAATGTTGCGGGGAAGTTACAAATCCATTGATAATGAGCTTTTTAAAATAAAAAGATTTTTGAAGTAAATCATATGTTGGAAAACTAGTATCCATCCCCCAGAGTTTTGCTTTTTTTTTTCAAGGAAGAAAAAGGATCATCATGTTAACTAAAACTAGAGTAAATCAACTCTAGTCTAGCTTGAGAAGAATATGAAGTGATACAGTCAAGCTTTGTCAGTATTCTGTATACTTGAAGAACAAAGTCACTGATCTGGAGTGAAAACTCTTAAGAGGTTTTCTGATTTGACTGCAGAAGACTTGGTTGGACACTGTCTTATTCTGCAGTGAAAAAAATCTGAGCTGTCTTCATAAATACGCTGGGACTGGCAATAGTAGGGAGATGAGAAACTTAGTTATCTTGATCCTTTAAGTGGGTTTTATTTGGTACATTTCTGCTCTGTGATGTATAATATAAAAGCATTATATTGGTGAAATGAGTATGAATGAAAGAAATTAAAGATTTCTTAAATGCTGTCTCAAATTCATCAGTAACATTTTCTAAGGAGTTTTATAATTGAATTGGAAGTTGCTCATAAGATTTATTCTTAACATTAAAACTTAATAAAGCACGAATGCCACTGTTTGGTTTAGTGAATATTAAGATCACACAAATCCGATATATGGAGATGATAAAAGAAACTTGATTTCTGAACATGCTCAAGATACTGCTTTTTGATTTGGCCAGAGAAATATTATAGTAAAAACTATTAAGTGAATTTTGTTTACAAATAGGGAAATTATACATCTGTATATTTAAGGTGGTGTGATAGAATATCTTTAAAAAGAGTTTGGTCCAGTTTTCACAGATTCATTTTGTCTTGTATGAACATTTTGAAGTAAAAGTTGTTCATGAGTAGTACTTGATGAAAAGATTTTTGTTTCTTTGTTTTAATGGATTAGAAAAATGTGTTTACAATCTTGATCTTACATGATCACCAGTGAAATAGTAACTTTCAGGTTTACATCAATATGAGCTGACTTTTACTGAATCGTTTTGGGTTAGGGAAGAAATAGGTCCCACTAGAGTATATACTACTGCTTGCCAGCCAGATCAGAATAATTGTGTTCTATAAAAATATTATCTCCCTGAAGCAGTGTTAAGGTTTATTTTCAGTTTGCAAGTGATACATTGAACTGGAAATTTTCTTGAAAGCTGCTTCCTTTATTAGGAAGCAATTTTCAAATTATAGCTAATTAGAATACATTTCTATTTTCCCCTCCTCTAAAGAAACTGAGAGTCATTATTATGCACTGATGTTTCTTAAAATAACTAAAATTCTGTTCATAATGTGAATTTTAAATGTTGATATTGTAGGTCCTTTTTTAATAGTAGTAATAAATCTTCCAGAGGGGAAAGTTTGTGCTCCTAGGGACAGTAATCTTCCTCGTGCCTCACTTTCATCCCTAAGTGGGTATGACTCTTGTTATTACCACATGCTTTGTTGGTATATTTCACAAATTTACTTTAAAAAAATTATTTTAGATATTGCATAACATGTGCAATCCAGAATAATTTTATAATAGCCAGGTCATAAAAAACATAACTTTATTAAGAATTCACAATATTTGTTCTCCCAGTAATGAGGGAATGAATGAATCTTTTGGAGATATTGATATTAAGCAATTATTTTTTGCAATATTGAATGTGTTACTTTAGTTTTTTTTTTTTAAGTAGGGCACTACCTGCTATCTCATCTTGTATTACTTTTTGATGTAAAGCAACTAATATTTACACTATGCCATATTTTTTTTATTGTAGTTGTAAATTATGAAAGATCCTTGAATTTTCTACAGATCTACAACTACTAAAGTAATTGACAAGGGCAATCTTGGTATTTAAATCTGAGTGGCAGTTCTACCATAAAAAGTACTCTATTTTTCTAATTTCTAGGATTTTTAAAATAACATTTCTGTAAGTCTGGCACATTAATACTTCACTCAAGCTGTACCATTTATTTAGTTTGCCTATATTTCATTGTTTTAATTTAATGTAATGTATTGAGTCTAATAGACTGTTTTACAATAATTAGAATAAAAGAGTTTTCTTCTAATCAAAGATGCATAACAGCTGTTATCTAGGGGACCACCAAATGTGATTTCAGGATTTTGTTAACTATTACAAGTATAATCCTTATGTAGAAATTTTAATTTTGTAAAGTAGTGTATAATATTGTAACATTAAACTCTTGTTTTCAAATTCAAATCTGTATTGGTCTTCAATGTGCTGTGTTAAATCTTGCTTCTCTGAAATGTTAGAGACAAGATGTCTTCCTTTTTACAGTTTGTAATTCTCACTGTTTTTTTCCTGTAAAAGAAAAAGTCATTTGTAACCCATGCAAATAATCGTTTGAATTGTGCTAACTTATCGATTTGGCTATTCAATAAAGTTAATTGAAAGAGCTTCATACTGTGGTTATGTATTTAAATTGACATGAATAACTTGACAGTCACTGAGTAGTTCTATGTTGTACATCCAAATTAAGTCAATGGAAAAATACTGTTGAAGAGGCTTTAAACCTATGTCAGAATCTGGGATTTCATAATCCTAATTCTAGATGCTCACTCTTCAAGAACAGCTAAGTTTAAAATTCTAGATTGAAAGGGTTTTAAATGGTTTATTTTTTAATTCTCAGTATGTTTAAGGTACTACTCTATTTGTGTCCCTTTTGTTACTGATATGATGCCTACTGTAAGTCTAATTTTTATTTGAAAGATAATGTTAGCTCTTACGATTTTTCTTTTATCCTTAATATGCTATAGTTGTAATAGTTTTACTTGTTGTTGTGTTTAGTTGCTAAGTAAGTAGTGTCTGGCTCTTTTTGATCCCATGGACTGTAGCCGTCTGTCCATGCGATTTCCCAGGCAAGAGTACTAGAGTGGGTTGCCATTTCCTGCTCCACAGGATTTTTTCGACCCAGGAGTCAAACCTGTGTCTCCTGCGTGGCAGGAGGATTCTTTACCATTGACTTGCCTGGAAAGCCCAGTAGTTTCACTACTCTGAGTTTATTGTTTATCCTGCTTGTTTTTCAGTGCACACTTTAATCTGGAGATCCTTGTCTACTTTCAATTCTAGAAAATTCTGGCTTTTTAAAATTTTATTTTTAAAAACTAGGTATAATTGACATATAAAGTTATTTTAAGTTTTTGCTTCGGTTATTCCCTCTATTCTTTACCTTCAGAATTCCTTTATGATGTATGTTTTTACTAATTCTGCTTGTGACTATGTCCATTTGAAGCTTAATCTCATCTATTGAATTTTATATTTGTGTAACATTTTTGATTAATTTCTGCCTATTTTGTTCAGTAATGTATTAAAACTGTTCTATAAAATTCTGGGGATGGCTTTCCTAGTGACTCAGACGGTAAAGAATCCGCTTGTGATACAGGATACTAGCAATTGAACCCACACCCCCTGAAGTGGAAGTGGAGTGTTAACCACTAGACTGCCAGGGAAGTCCCCAAATTGTAATTGATCCTGACTCATCAGGACTCTATCTTCTGCACATTTATTACTAGGAATTAATTATTTCAATTGTAGAATTTTTAAAAGCACAGTCTGGGCCTCAGAGATGTAGATCTGAACAGATATGCAAGGAAACCTTTTCTAACGCTTTAAAATTACTAACTAGGGCATGTCCCTGGAGATTCAGCTATCATCCAAAGAGGAAATGTTCAATTTCAATATTTATACTTGAGCTCCTTTTTTGTTGAATCCAAAAAAACATTGCCGTTTGTTTTTACACTTTTTTTCAAAATCCTTCTCTGTCTGGGACAGGGTCAAGTGACTGAACAGTTTAAAACAGTATTTTATTACCTTCTATCTAGTCAGGGTTTCACGGGCTTCCTGACTTGGAGCAAGCTCATGTAGCAGGCTTCCTTGCAGGGGACACTGCAGGGGACACACTGGGCTGCTTCACCCTCTGCAGCCTCAGATGGGATCTGACCATGGCATCCTCTCAAGAGGGATTCAGTTCACTCATTTACTCATTCACTTAGTCGTTAACTGCACACCAGGGCTGCATTACGACTTTTGTGGGCTGTAGGTACTTTGCTTTTGTGGGCTCCTTCCTCTATAAAAGCACACTTAAAATTATACTTAATGACTGTGTCAGTATGATAATGCCTACCATCCAGGCTGGATTCATCATTATATATAAATTATCACTACATTTTCCTTCTCATTTAAAACAAGTTCAAACTAAACGAATTTATTTAGAAACAAAGAAAATAAACTTATGGTTACCAAAGAGGAAAAGGCAGGGGAGGAATAAATTGAAAGTAATGGAGTTAACAGATGCACACTTTCATATATAAAATTGATAAACAGCCAAGATTTACTGTATGGCACAGGGAACTGTATTTGGCATCTTATGCTACTGCTACTGCTAAGTCACTTCAGTCGCCTCCGACTCTGTGCGACCCCAGAGACAGCAGCCCACCAGGCCCTGCCGTTCCGGGGATTCCCCAGGCAAGAACACTGGAGTGGGTTGCCATTTCCTCCTCCAATGCAGGAAAGTGAAAAGGGAAAGTGAAGTCGCTCAGTCTATCTGACTCTTAGCCTACCAGGCTCCTCCATCCATGGGATTTTCCAGGCAAGAGTACTGGAGTGAGTTGCCATTGCCTTCTCCGTTTGGTATCTTATAGCAAACTATAATGGAAAAGAATAATTTTAAAAAGAATAGAGGGAAGTATATATGTATATGTGTGTACATACCAAAGAAGCCTAAATAGTTTTATATCTTTATAAAACTCATTGAAAATGCCAAGTTTTGACACTTCCTCTAAAAGAAAAATTTGTGCAACTATTCAGGTAAACTTAATCTAGTGCTCTCAATGCAAGGCATGGGGTAGAGTGGTCAAATTTTTTTAAATGGTGGAAAAATTAAAGATTTATAAAGGAAAAGCAAAAAATAACATACACAAAAATTTTTTAAATGGAGGTGGACTTGCCCTTGTAAAGTTCTGATACCGGGGGAAATTTTTCTTGAGCTATGCCAGAGCCCTTTGGCCTTGCCATGCTCAGTTGCTTCAGTTGTGTCTGACTCTCTGTGACCCCATGGACTGTAGCCTGCCAAGCTCCTCTGTCCATAAAATTTTCCAGGCAACTGGAGAGGGTTGCCATTTCCTACTCCAGAGGATCTTCCCCGCCCAGGGAGCAAACCTACTTGTCTCCTGTATTGGAATGCAGATTCTTTACCACCGCACCACCTGGGAAGCCCATCATATATACATACATATGGTGGCTCGGATGGTAACGAATCTGTCTGCAACGGGGGAGACACAGGTTCAATCCCTGGGTAGGGAGGATCCCCTGGAGAAGGACATGGCTACACACTCTAGCATTCTTGCCTGGAGAATAGCATGGACAGAGATGCCTGGCAGGCTACACAGAGTTGGAAAGGACTGAAGGACTAATACTTTCATATATATATATATATATATATATATATATATATATATATATATATATACCAATTACTTTGCTGTACACTGGAAACTAACACAATCTTTGCTTCAATAAAAAATTCAAATTAAAACATTTTCTTGGGCCCCTATTGTATGCTGTCAACATGGCGTAATGGATAAGGCACTCCTGTTGAGGGCCCACACTGTTCTAAGAGCTGTAGCCCTATGCAAGAACACAGTGATTGTCTTCATGGAGCTTATGTTTTACGAAGTGGGAAGCAGATAATAAAAGTACATTCAGCTCGAGAGTCAGTTATAATTGTTAAGGACAAAGGGCAGATAAGGAGAACAGAGTGTTGAGTTGGGACGACAACATAGAGTGGACAGAGAAGGCTTCACTGGGAAAGTCTTAATCAAAACAGGCATGCATTTGGTAGAAGCACTGCTGAAGATGAGGAATCAGCACTAAGAACAAATCCCAGCGACAAAGCTGCATAAAGCGTCGCTCTCGAAGTTACGTATTCTCGACGCCTCAAAGCGAGCCCGAAGAAGGTCACTGGAAACCAGTGCCTGCCACTGCAGACTCCATTTTGCTTCCTGGCATCATGTAGGAGGAGTCTATTCCTTGATCACACGTTTCCAGTGGGTCAGACTGGATGCCGGGTTTCTTCACCTCCGAGTGAACGGCAACGGGGCCCGGTGGCGGGGGAGGAGCATTGAGGACCAGCCCAGGTGGGAGGAATTAGAGCGGCCAAGGATGCCCTCACTCAAGATGGCGGCGCAAATCTCGCGCTTGGTCCCGACAAGCAGCGCGCCCGTTTACGCTGCATATGCGGCCCTGCGCTCTGGGGGGCGGGTCCACAGCGGTAGGGGCACGCGCGGCCTGCGGCCCAGTCTGAAGTCTTGGGTGCCGCGGCTGCCGCTCACGTCATTGTCACTACTCCTGGACAGTGGAGGGGAAGATGGAGCCGGTGACCGACAGCGGGGACCGGCCGGGGGCCCCGGCTGCCTCAGGCCTGTCGGCTTCCCAGCGTCGGGCGGAGCTGCGGCGGCGAAAGCTGCTCATGAACTCGGAACAGCGCATCAACCGGATCATGGGCTTTCACAGGCCGGGGAGCGGCGCGGGTGAGAACCTCCGTTCCCCATAGTTTCCTGTCATCCCTTTTGAGTCTTGGGAATCATTCTTCCTTTCCCTCCTCCACCCCTAGACTTTTCTGACCAAGCCCTGCTCTGTGACCTCTCCTCGGGCCCCGCCCCTTTGATGAGGTCCCAGGTTCTCACTTCTTCACCGCAGGAAGTTTCTCGTTTTTCTCAGTTTTCCGCCGCAAACTGCAATGCTCTCGATCCTGAGACCCTCTGCCGTGGTATACCCTATGCGCACTAACTCTGAGGCGGCCCCAACACCACCCCCCCCCCCGTCACCCCCTCGCCTCTCTTGAAGGGCGCACATTTTATTCCCAGACTGCTCTACCTACCGTGCCCGTCAGGACGATTGCCTGCCTTTCTTCCCCTTGTAAATGCTTTCCCTTCCAGTGCCTTCCCTAGCGTCTGCCTTCTTTTTGTTCTCTCGGCCCCCATGAGCTTGTCTTTAATTGAACTGCCCCTCTAGTTCGTCCGACGTGAATCACGGCCCCATATCCTGGTGTCTGTGCGGTGCCCTCGACACTGTCATCTGCAGGCCTTCTTAAACAAGTGATAAAAATTGGAGCGACCATTCTTTAGAGACCCAACAAGGGAAACATGCCCATCTGAGGCCTTATCTCGTAATGTGCAGAGATTGATATGAATGATGTCAGAAACTGCCTTCAACACTGAAAGGAGTTACTCATTTCTCCCCCAGTGACATGTACAATGGGTTTCTTAAAAAAAAATTTTTCCCCCCTGTATTTACTGTACACTCTTAAATTTCTATTTAGTGTTGCCTCTAATATTTGGCCTTCAGTCACTGGCTGCAAGTTCCTTAGATCCTTGTGACTTTTGCTCTGTGGGGCTTTAGCTATAACTCTGAATTTTTAAACAGTTAACAGATTTGCCACTGAAAACTGCAAAGAGAGGTAAGAGCCGTATTTCAAATTCTAGAACAATTGTTAGGAGACACATTTTCTCCTTTAATGGTTAATAGCAGAATATTCTTTCCCAAAGCATTTTCTTTGTTCTTTTGCTTTGAGATTTTTATTTAATCTGTCATTAAAGGTTCCCCCCAACCTTTGTTTTGTTTTAAACCGGAATAGCATCCTAAAAGTGCTGAAGTACCTTCTAATGTCTCCTAGATGACAGTAGAAGGGTTACGCAAACCGGTAGGATGTGCCACACCCTATGCTGATCGGACTCTGGATTCAGAAATGTAATATTAAAAATAGTGGTTTTAGAAAATCTCCGTTCCTAACTCTTTCCCAACTTGTCTATTAGCTTTATCTTCTGTCCCCAAAGTTTGGGTTATATCCTCTGAAAGAATACTCTGACATTTTGTTTGTGTGTGTAGAGGAAGGAATTTGTTTCTTTATGAAGGATCAGTATTAATTCAGAGGCTGCCAAATTTTAGCTCTAGTGGCATATTTTTAAATATTAACAAGAAAGATATTGTCCAGTATGTAATACTTAAGGCTTCTAAATTTCTTTTCTCAGAAGAAGAAAGTCAAACAAAATCAAAACAGCAGGACATTGATAAACTGAACTCCCTCACCATTCCTTCGGTTTCAAAGCGAGTAGTGCTGGGTGATTCAGTCAGTACAGGACCGTCTGACCAGAGTGGAGTGGCCGAGGTAAAGGGGACTCAGCTGGGAGACAAACTGGACTCCTTCATTAAACCTTCTGAGTGCAGTAATGATATAAGCCTTGAGCTCCGGCAGCGGAACAGAGGGGACCTGACAGCCGACTCTGTCCAGAGGGGTTCTCGCCACGGCCTGGAACAGTACCTCTCCAGATTTGAAGAAGCGATGAAGCTAAGGAAACAGCTGATTAGTGAAAAGCCCAGTCAAGAAGATGGAAATACAACAGAAGAATTTGACTCTTTTCGAATATTTAGATTGGTGGGCTGTGCTCTTCTTGCCTTTGGAGTTAGAGCTTTTGTTTGCAAATATTTGGTAAGAAACAGTGGAAAATGAAAATTGGTTATAGTGATGAGTGCTTTTAATCCATAAGATTCATTTCTAATATGAATGTAATATTTGTGATCCATGTGACTGGAGATGTGTTATAAACTGCTGTTTGCCTTAGGTACAGAATGAAGTGTTCCAGTTAAATACAGAGCCTGATGATAATGCTAAAATCTTCTTGTATGCCAAGTACCATTCTAAGTGCTTTACATATATTAATTTGTTTAACCTCATCCTTAAGAGCCAGGTATCTTTTGAATCTGTTTTGTAGATGAGGGAATGAAGACTCAGGTGAAATCATTTGTCCAGGGTCACATTACAACTGGGATTGTGACAACTGGGATTAAACCCAGGCAGTTTCATTCCAAAACCAAAGGGTAAATTACCTACACATCCTATATATTAATTACCGCTTTTCGGATAACTTGAAATACTAAAATACAGTTTTGGTCCTGAACGTGATGTGATGTTTTTAGGGTTCAGAGGCATTCAGCATTTTATAATGTTGTACTGTTACCATAACCGCAGTCCATCACGTACCCTCAGATGCCAGTGGCTGTTCTGAAAGGTAGGATGTGTTTTACTGTTTACAGTATGTGAAGAAAAGAAAAAGCACAACTTATATTCAGTGTCTTGGTCTTTGAGGTGTTTCCATGCAGTAGACATTTTAAGAAAACCTACCAAGTACCAGGCACATAAATAAATTTTCAGATAATTAAGGTTAATGTTATTAAGCAAAAAAGTCTTTAAAAGTCTCTCTTTATGCCAGTTTTTTCTTAAAGAGAATTCTGTTGAACAGATTTTTTTTTTTCTGATGATAAATTTTCATTGTAGCTTTCAGTATTTAGTGAGATGCAGAGCTGCTTTTTTTCTTTTTTATCTAAAGGCCTCTGCACTTCCATGTGTTTTAAAATTATGTCCTATTTTTGTGCCTCATTTTGTTTGAGGTTTTTTGGGTTTCTGGACTTTTTTCTTGCTGTCGGATTTTCAGCTGTTAATCACTGCTCTTACTATGCTTCCATTTAGTAATGCTTGCTCCTTTACTCCCTTCATGATATTTTAGTTTTAGAAATAAATGTAACTGAAGTATTATTTTGATATTTTCTGTTTTATTGTGTGAGAAGCGAGATAACCAAGCTGTTTTATCTGTAATACAAACACCTCATTATTTGAGGGCCAGAAATGAATTCATTTCTTGCCCCAAAGTGTGACTGAGGTATGTATGGCATCTGTTGCGAGTATTGAGCCTTTTAGATGTGCTTTCAAATTGTCAGGTAAATACCTCTAGATGAGAGGGATGTTTCTGCATGATGTATTATACATCAGTGGCCACCAAACACTTTAAATTACTTAAAAGGTCAATTTTTGAGAGAGAGGCATTTTGGGGAATATTGAAGGAGTATCCTCCCTCATAAAACATAAGAAACATTCTTTATGTTAAGGAAATCACACCTCTGTATTTGTCACCGTTTTGCAGAAACAAGACTGCTTTCAGCCACTAAAATTAAATTTTTATTACGGTTTTTTTGCTTGGAATTTTATCACTGCTGTTAGTCTGATTTATTGTGATTTGAATGATTATGTTGGAAATATGTAACTTTATCTTCTATCTTCACAGTCCATATTTGCTCCATTTCTTACTTTACAACTTGCATACATGGGACTATACAAATATTTTCCCAAGGTAAATTAATTTTTTTTCTAAATTGGGTGATATATTTAGATTGATTAACGACTAGATGATTTCAAGAACTTTTAAAAAAGTATTTATACTTACAGTTTAAATCAGTGCTATTCAGATTTGTTTGGCTCACCACTGTGGATCTTCAAACTATTTGTTTCTGTTTGTACCAAGTTCAGTTCCAAAAGTAATTAGAAACTTTTATAGCAATTTGGCATTACTGTAACATTTTTATTGTATTTTACAAAAAATGTTAGTCCACGATGGACTGGGGGGAAAGCCTCATTACAGAGTTTGAATAGTACTTGTCTAAGAAAGTGTTTAACTTAATTACTTAGTAAATTTAGTAATACATTTTGTTTCTAATAGCGAAAGTTAATTTAAAAATGGCTTCAGTTATCTTCAGTTAGTGTGGTCCTTTCTGAGCGCTTAATAACAGTGCACTTTATCTTTAATGCCAAGGGTCTGATAACTTGCAAAACACGCTTGGCCATACTTAGCAGAATTATGAGGAGTATCAGTGTGGACCTGGTCTACTTGACTATAGTTATACTATGGGACTTGGCTTGCCAGTAAGATAAGCTTATTTGAGTAATTGTGTTTTGTGTGAGATTTTTGCTAAAAAATGGCTACTTGACTGTTTGCTTGAAGTGAAGTGAAGTGAAGTGAAGTCGCTCAGTCATGTCCGACTCTTTGCGACCCCATGGACTGTAGCCTACCAGATGCCTCCGTCCCTGGGATTTTCCAGGCAAGAATACTGGAGTGGGTTGCCGTTTCCTTCTCCAGGAGATCTTCCCAACCCAGGGATTGAACCCGGATCTCCCGCATTGCAGGCAGACGCTTTACCATCTGAGCCGCAATGCACTGATAGACCTCATGTGTGTGTTTAATAGATCTGAAACATATTTTTGAGGGGTCATGTAGTCAAATACTCAAAGTAAGAGTAAAGAAGGACAAGTAATTTCATTTTTTATTCGAAATGTTTTTATGATATAAATATATATATATTTATTGATCCTTTCCAAGAATGTAGTTTTAATTCAAACATTTGTTTAAACGTTTGCTCTTGAAACATTGATTTTAGTTTTCCAGTAGCACAAGTTTGGAAGCAACCTAAATGTCTACTAATA
The DNA here is from genome assembly GCF_029378745.1 of Bos indicus. Taxonomy (NCBI): domain Eukaryota; kingdom Metazoa; phylum Chordata; class Mammalia; order Artiodactyla; family Bovidae; genus Bos; species Bos indicus. The sequence continues at coordinate 45,949,514 of NC_091766.1, forward strand.
AGTGACTCGTTTAAAAAAATTATGGTGTATCCATTCAGAATGATAAAGGTCTCCATGTGCTGATAATGGTAGCCTGTCAAGAAATACTAAGATAAAAATATAGACCAGCATCTATAGTATACTCCTTTTTTTGTAAAAAGGAGGAAAATTATATGTATTTGATTTTGCTTGTATATGTGTAAAGAAACTCTGGAAGAATATTACATGAAATTATTAGCAGTGGTTATTTATGATAGAGTGTGTATTGGTTACTAGTGAAATGGGTGAGTGAAAAGGGAAATTACTGTACAATATTCTTTTAACAAAACATTTTGCTGTAACAGGTCTCAACAGAAAAATTGAAAGAATTATGCAGTTAACACCCGTTTAGTTACCACCTAGATTCTGTAATGAAAATTTCATTGTATTTATCATATATTTACTCAGTTTTCTACACATCTTCAATGCATCACTTTTTAAAAATACATCTTTCTTTTTTTGGTGCATTATAAAGTATGTTGTAGATGAAGACATCAGCATATTTTTCCATTACACATTTCAGCTTACATATCAACAAAAATTCAGTGTTTCTTTATGGTTCTTTTTCTTTGTTTTGACGTAAATTTTTCATACATTGAAATGCTCAAGTCTTTATTATACCTTTAATGAGTTTTGACAACCTGTGAAACCCAAATCCTTTCAAGATTTAGAACATTACTGTCAGGAAGTTCCACCATGCTCTTTTCTAGGCAGTCCCAGCCCCCGTACCATGAAGGTCTGATTTTCTTTTACCTACCATAGATTAATTTTAGCTGTTTTAGCACTTAATATAAATGGGATTGTTCAGTACATACTTCTTCATGCAAGGCTTCTTTCATTCTACATTGTATTTTTGAGATTCATCCATATTGTTGAGTGCATCAGTAGAATCATTGTCTTTTTTTTTCTGAGTAATACTCCATTGACTGAGTATATCCACTTATTTATCTAATTTTCCATTGATGGGCATGACTAAAGAAACTAAGAACTTTCTTGAATGAGTTTTTTGTGGACATAAGTTTTGATTTCCCGTGGATAACTACAGCTTTTTGTATTTAAAAATTTTTTGCAATAAATTTTTATTGGATTGGATTTGGTGATACCGAATCATTAAATGAAAATTCAGCCTTGAATCTCTTAAAGAATGAGACTAGAAAATTATACTAGGAAATAAATGTTTAATGAATAAATGTTTGTATCTTATTGCATAGGCTCCTCATGACTCAAGTGGTAAAGAATCTGCCTGCAGTGCAGGAGACACAGGAGATGAGGGTTCGATCCCTGGTTTGGAAAGATCCTTAGAGAAGGAAATGGCAACCCACTCCAGTATTCTTGCCTGGAAAGTCCCATAGACAGAGGACCCTGATGGGCTACAGTCCCTAGGGTCACAGAGTTGGATATGACTAAGCTTGTGTGCACATGCGCGCACACATCCTATTACATATGAAATCGAACGTGAATTCTTTGCATGGCAGTTAGGCTTGACTCTACAGAATGTTCCTTTGATTCTGTTACAAATGATTGACTGTCCTCCAGAACATCTATCAGTTTTCTGACTTTTGTTGTCATGAGACTTAACCCTACAATAGGATTTATCCACTCACTTCTGCTCCTGTAAATCTTGCTCATTCTCAAATGTCTGTTTTTTTTTGTTTTGTTTTCTTTAATTTGAAGTCCTGCTTTTTAATTCTACTTCCTCCTGAAATCCTTCTCTATGCTTTATTTGTACATAAAATACTGAAGTAATTTCTATCTCCTTTGAGCCACTATAGCACACATTATCCATGCAAGTATTTATATTCTGTCTGGGAATGCGTTCCTGTTTTTGTCTTAAACTTTTGTATATATCTTAAATTATTATTTATATCCTAATCTCCAATATAGGGTTTTTTTTTAACTTTTGATAGCAAGAATAGTGTCTTCCTTATTGCTGAGCAGTTTGTTCCTTTACATATTATATGATCAGTAAATGTTTGTTAATATATTGTTGATTGATGTCTTAAAACTTCATTAGCGGTTTTGAAATCAGTTAGGCAAAAATAACAGCACTGATGTTTTTTATAGAGCTTAAGTAGTCTTCTGAAAGCTGTAATATTTATTTAAGTCTTTCTCTATGCAGAGTGAAAAGAAGATAAAGACAACAGTACTAACAGCTGCACTTCTATTATCTGGAATTCCTGCCGAAGTGATAAATCGATCAATGGATACTTACAGCAAAATGGGCGAAGTTTTCACAGATCTCTGTGTCTACTTTTTTACTTTTATCTTTTGTCATGAACTGCTTGATTATTGGGGCTCTGAGGTACCATGACGCCTGCAGAACTCAGGAAGAAAAGCTTACAAAAAATAATTTCTATATTGCAGTGTCTTTAAAGGAAGAATATTGGTTTACACCTTCATGTAATTCTTTTACTTCTTGGATTTGTAAAACCATTTGATTAGGAATGGAATGACTGGTTACCTGACTAGAAAGGATTGAGTTTGTATTAATACTGATGCGATGTTTAGAATACCAGTGTCAGTAATTGATTTTTCTTGTTTGATTAGAATTCCTAGTCTACACTTTTTCCTAACTTCTTGGATTTGTGATTTATCTTTTGGGAGCTGAGCTTGTGCTTAAGAGGGCGATGAATGTGGTCTCAACCGGTCCCAAGAACTGCTTCTTGTATTTGTATTGTTCTGTCCTAAGAAATGGAGCCATCTTAAAAATAAAATGGAAGAACTCAAATTGTCTGTTTAGTTTGAACATTTTAACTTCTAAGGGCTGCATAAGGTAACCATGTTGAGTCAGTATTTTCATTTTTATTCCAGCACAAATATTTAATGGAGGAAATGATTAAGATTCATACATGTGAAATTAATAGGTATTTATGAAATCTTTCCAAAAATTTTTGTTAGCAAACTTCAAAATTGGAAATTTTTACTTTTGAGTTTTCGATTTTCAGAAGTTTTTTTTTTTTAACCAGTAGTATAGAATGAGGATGAGATGGCTGGATGGCATCACTGACTCGATGGACGTGGGTCTGAGTGAACTCCGGAAGTTGGTGATGGACAGGGAGGCCTGGCGTGCTGCGATTCATGGGGTCGCAAAGAGTCGGACACAACTGAGCGACTGATCTGATCTGATCTGATAGAATCGTTAGACATAAAAATGGGCTTTGAAAAATTTACTTAGGAATGTAACCCAATAGGAATACATCCTTTTTTAACTAAGTTAACACTGTCATTGGAGAAGGCAATGGCACCCCACTCCAGTACTCTTGCCTGGAAAATCCCATGGACAGAGGAGCCTGATAGGCTGCAGTCCATGGGGTCGCTAAGAGTCGGACATTACTAAGCGACTTCACTTTCACTTTTCACTTTCATGCATTGGAGAAGGAAATGGCAACCCACTCCAGTGTTCTTGCCTGGAGAATCCCAGGGACGGGGGAGCCTGGTGGGCTGCCGTCTGTGGAGTTGCACAGAGTTGGACACGACTGAAGCGACTTAGCAACAGCAACAGCAACACTGTCATATTTGGAAGGTTTGTCTTAAAAGAGTATAAAGCATAACTAATGTCATTTGTTATTACATTTCTCTAGTTTTTTTTTCATTTCTGTAGTTTTTTGTATGATCTGTTTAATTCTTGTGATATTAAAAACACATGCTTTTTTTTATTACGAAGCCTTTTTTATTTTGAACCACAATAATGGACAATAAGTATAGTATTTTAAGTCTATTCCTCTGACTCAGAGTAAGATTACAAGCACACATTTTCCCCTAAGTCCATAGAAATCTAATATCTAGAGGATTAGATAGCATTCTTGAATTTGTCACTCTCTCCCCAGGCCCTGGGAAGACATTTGGGTTTTTGATTACATGTTTTATTTCTTCCATTTCGTCACTTGACATATGCACAGTTTTTGTATTTGTAGATCATTATCAAATGTATTTCAAAGAGAAGACATGAGTTTGCTTAGGTGTGTTGACTTGTATCAAATGGAGATGGAAGTTTATTAGTGTTTGGGGTAATTAAGAATCTTTTTACTTAGAAATTTCAGGGATCTGATATGTTTATACTAGATTGACAAGAATGGTTGTTGAAAGGTGACGTCTTTGACCAGTAGCTTTTTAGTCTTATTAGTTGTATAAATGGACATGTGGACACAAAATTGGTACTAAAAATGAGAGTTATGAGATTCAGGCCTAGGGTAATTAAAATCAAAATCTGCTTTGGAAGCCAGGTCAGTTTGTTAAATAAATGATGTATTGGGGACATAGTGGACTATAATTACTTCTTTCATCTCTGCTAATAGGTAAAGGTAACTTCTTCAAGGACATAGAAATTCTGTAAACTTGCCATGCATATGCTATGGCGTAAAAAGCCAGTTAGAATTGTCATGTGAATGTAATCTCTTAAAAGGGAGTTAGAAATGAAGTATCTGGGAAAGGGCTCTGGCCTGGGTATCAGATACCTGAGTTCTGGTTCCAGTTCAGATTCCAGAAAGATTAATGATCTGGGATTGAATTTGTTTCCCACGTCTCAGTGGCCTCACTTGAGAAATTTGAGAAAGTGACTTAAAGAATCTGTTCAAACTTTATCATTAAGTTCTTCATAGCCTCATCCAGTTCCCTGGCTTCAGATACCAGGTACAGAAGCATCTTGAATTAGGGTGGTTTGACTTAGAATTTTTTGACTTTATGATGGTGTGAAAGTGACACATTTGTTAGAAACCATACTTCAAATTTTGAATCTTGATCTCTTCCTGGGCTAGCCATCTGCGGTATACTGCTCTCTGGTGATGCTGGGCAGTGGCAGAGAGCTGCAGCTCCCCGTCTGCCACTCCACGATGATCCACTTAAAAGTTTTATTCCCATAAGCCATTCTGCTTTTAACTTTGTTCATTTCAGTCACTCAGTCATGTCTGACTCCTTGCAACCCCATGGACTGCAGCACGCTAGGCTTCCCTGTCCATTACCAACTCCCAGAGTTTGCTCAAACACATGTCCATTGAGTCGGTGATGCCATCCAATGATCTCATCCTCTGTCATCCCCTTCTCCTGCCTTCAATCTTTCCCAACATCAGGGTCTTTTCAAATGAGTCAGTTCTTCACATCAGGTGGCGAGAATATGGGAGCTTCAGCTTCAGCATCAGTCTTTCCAATGAATATTCAGAAACGATTTCCTTTAGGATTGACTGGTTTGATGTTGCAGTCCAAGGGACTCTCAAGAGTTCTCCAACACCACAGTTCAAAAGCATCAATTCTTCAGCACTCAGCTTTCTCTATGGTCCAGCTCTCACATCCATACATTACTACTGGAAAAACCATAACTTCGACTAGATGGACTTTTGTTGACAAAGTAATGTGTCTGCTTTTTAATATTCTGTCTATGTTGGTCATAGCTTTTCTTCCAGGGAGCAAGCGTCTTAATTACATGGCTGCAGTCACCATCTGCAGTGATTTTGGAGCCCAAGAAAATAAAGTCTGACACTGTTTTCATTGTTTCCCCATCTATTTGCCATGAAGTGATGGGACCGGATGCTATTATCTTATAGTTTTTTGAATGTTGAGTTTTAAGCCAACTTTTTCACTCTCCTTTTTCATCAAGAGGCCCTTCAGTTCCTTTTCGCTTTCTGCCTTAAGGGTGGTGTCATCTGCATGTCTGAGGTTATTGATGTTTCTCATGGCAATTTTGATTCCAGCTTGTGCTTCATCCAGCCCGGCACTTTGCATGATGTACTCTGCATATAGGTTAAATAAGCAGGGTGAGATTGGATTAAAGATTTACTGAGCATGGCCCTGCCCATCAGAACAAGACCCAGTTTTCCCCACAGTCAGTCTGTCCCATCAGGAAGCTTCCATAAGCCACTTATCCTTATTCATCGGAGGGCAGACAGAATGAAAACCACTATCACAGAAAACTAACCAGATTGATCACATGGACCACAGCCTTATCTAACTCAATGAAACTATGAGCCATGCTGTATAGGGCCACCAAAGATGGACAGGTCATGGTAGGTTCTGACAAAATCTTGTCCTCTGAAGAAGGGAATGGCAAACCACTTGTGTATTCTTGCCTTGAGACCCCCATGAACAGTATGAAAAGGCAAAAATATAGGACACTGAAAGATGAACTCCCCAGGTCAGTAGGTGCCCAATATGCTACGGGAGAAGAGTGGAGAAATAACTCCGGAAAGAATGAAGAGACGGAACCAAAGTGAAAACAGCACCCAGTTGTGACTGGTGATGGAAGTAAAGTCTGATGCTGTAAAATACAATATTGCATAGGAACCTGGAATGTTAGTTCCATGAGTCAAGGTAAATTGGAAGTGGTCAAACAGGAGATAGCAAGAGTGAACACTGACATTTTAGGAATCAATGAACTAAAATCGACTGAAATGTGAATTTAATTTAGATAACCATTATATCTACTACTGTGAGTAAGAATCCCTTAGAATAAGTGGAGTAGCCCTCCTAGTCAACAAGAGTCTGAAATGCAGTACTTGGGTTCAATCTCAAAAATGACAGAATGATCTCTGTTTTCAAGGCAAATCATTCAATATCACAGTAATCCTAGTCTATTCCCCAACCTCTAATGCCAAAGAAGCTGAAGTTGAATGGTTCTATGATGACCTACAATACCTTCTAGAACTTTCAGTACAGTACTCAATAAATTACATGATAGTCAACACTTTATTGTAGAGTTTATCTTAGATGATTTTGCCCAACTGTAGGCTAATGTGTGAGTTCTGAGCACATTTAAGTTTGGCTAGGTAGGCTGAGATGATGGGTAGGTTAGGTATATTAAATGTATTTAACACTTAACAGTATTTTAAACTTCAGTTCAGTCACTAAACTTAACTATGGGTTTATCAGGATGCAACCCCACCCTCAGTCAAGGAAGATCTGTATTATACATTCTATAAAGTATGATCCCTATCCAATCTCATTCTCCTTTGAACTCCAAACTCACACATTCGCTTTCAGCCATTATCACCTTCTGGATACCTAGTAGACAGAAACACTGATTTTTCTCTCCTTTTCCCACCAAATCTGCTGTGTCCAGGCCTTTTTCATCTCCACAAATTTACCGCAATCCACAGTAGCTCTGTTCAAAACCTAGGAGTCATCTTTATTCCTCCCCTTACCAGTGCATCTCACATCCTTTTTATCAATTAGTGTTTGGAAAGCTGCCTGGGGAATACATCCAGAATCTGACCACTTTTCATTGTTCCACAGTTTACATCTTTAGTAGTTTCTTATTTCTTTTAGACTGAAACACACTCCTTAACCTTCAGGCCACATACAAGCAATTTACAGTGGCTCTGATACTTGACTCCTTGATGTCCATTCTGTCCCATACTGGCTCAGGCTCTCCTTATCCTTGGCGTGGACTGCACTGCTGCCGCAAGTGGTCAGTAAATCACAGATGAAGGGCAGAAGCCTGTCTTGGAGTCTTAACTTCTTGATTTCATTTTCTAAAAATTCAAATTTATTGAGGTAAGATTTACATACAGTAAAACACACCAATTTCAAGCATATAGTTCAGAGAATTTCTTGGCCATCCAGTGGTTAGAACTTTGTGCTTCCACTGCAGGGGATTCAGATTGATCCCTGGTTGGGAACTAAGATGTCCCACAGGCTGTGGCATGGCCAAAAAAAAAAGCATGAAGTGTACAGTTCAATGAATTTTGACATACATCCATGCAATGATTGCCACAGTGAAGATATGGAACTTGACTGTCATCCTTATGTGCAAGAACATAAAATAGTACAGAGACATGTAAAGTAAATGAGAGCCTGTCCCCAACTCCTTTATAGATTTCTGCTAAAACAACTCAACATTTCAGTGAGTTCAATAGGTGAGTCATTCTCCTTGATTGGATTGTACTTCAGAAGTACCTGAGAAGCTTGAAAATTCCCGATGCATAGGAGGGACTCCAATGAATCCAAAGAATGTCTGGAGGTTGTAAAGACCTCACCAGACCTACTCCCATAATTTACATTTTAAGATAACAGAATTAGCCAGAAGGTTTAATCCAGAGACTGTCCTCAGGCAGGATACATTATTGTTATATAATCCTAAGGAATGTAGAGAAGGGAAAAAAGTTTGTCCTTTCTTCCTCCTTGAGAATTCCAGACCCCTCTCTCCTTGGGGACCCCTAGACTCCTTATCAACCTGCCTAGGAAATGACTTTCTCATTATCAGAATGGAACACATGCATCCGCATGCACATATTTAAGCTCCCAAGTGCAGACAATGTTAAGAACCATGATAATCTTTGTGTGTGTGTGTGTGTGTGTGTGTGTGTGTGTGTCTGTGGCTCCTTGTGGCATGTGGGACCTTAGTTCCCTGATCAGGGATCCCAACCTGGACCCCTGAATTGGAAGCATTGGAATGCTGCCAAGAGAGCCATTATAATCTTGTGTACAGATGTTTAGCTCTTCCTCCTCTTCAAGGAGTTAAGTTCTTCTCAGTCTTCAAATCTTACTTCAAAGGTCACCTCCTCAGGGAAATCTTTTTCTGAATTCTGCTCCTATGGTAGAATCTCTTTCCTGTTGCAAAACTTCTGCAAGTGTTTGTATTAATGTCTATGTATGCCACTGGGCTTCCCTGGTGGCTCAGACAGTAAAGAATCTGCCTGCAATGCAGGAGACCCGGGTTCCATCCCTGGGATGGGAAGATCCCCAGGAGAAGGAAATGGCAACCCACTCTAGTATTCTTGCCTGAGAAATCCCACAGACAGAGGAGGCTGGCAGGCTACAGTCCCTTGGGTCGCAAAGAGTCAGACAGGACTGAACAACTTTCACTTCATGTCTGCCACTACATTGAAAGCTCATTGGAATCTAGAACATGCCTGACACGTAACAATATGTATAAATGAATATATAAATGAGAGTGAATTGAAATGTTTGTAGCATCTCTTAGCTCAGTTTAAGGCAGATATCAGTGTACGTCCTGGGACAGCTCAGGGATATTTATGGCGCTTCAGTGCTGCTTGTGAGAAAGACCCTCCCAGGGTCTGCAAGGTTGAGGCACTGCCCACTACCGCACCGAGACCGGCGGGTTGCGGTGACTGTGCAGGGAAAACGGCGGAGGCAATCGCTTTTCGCGCAGCCGGTGCTGTGCGGCCTCCAGGCTATAGGAGGAGCTGTGGAGCGACAACCACTTCCGGCCCGCTTTTTCCTTCCTGCCGCGGGCGCCAGCACGTCTTGTTTTCGTTGGCTGCGTTCGGATGGCAGCTGCCACTGTGGCTGCGGCCGCTTCTTAGTGGTACCCCTTTCCCGGCGTGCCGAGGGCGGTGCGTTCTCCTAATCTGTCCGGATCTCGTGCGCGTGGTTCCGAAGGGCGCCGGTTTCCCACAGCAGGCGGTATGGGCAGGGAGTCACGGTAAGGCGGAGCGCCGACCGCCGAGCGGCTTCTTTGCGGGGAACAGGCGGGAGTCGAGGTGGCCTCGGGGCCCGGCCTGGCTAAGCGGCCCCACGTGTGGCCAGCGCTGCCCGCGGCTGCTGGAGGGGCTGGGAGACCTCTGCTGAGGGAGTGGCTGTACTTGGGTGAGCGGTAGGCACAGGGTTCCCCTGCTCTGCCATCGGCCGGTTCGAGCCCCTGGAGCGGGAACTTGTAAGAGATCTCCAGGACTTGTAAGAGATCCCGCCATTTCCGCAGAGCTTACCAGGATCTCCTCATTCAATGGCGATCCCAAGTGAATTTCTCACCACTTCGTGTTTGGACCATATCTTTGGTCCCTAACGCTACTTTAGTTCTTTGTGAGCGCGGGATATTTTCTTAAGTTAATTGAAAGGAGCGTGTGGTCAAACATTTTTTACAACACCCATAACTTTGTACATGACTAGGCTTTTATTTGCCTGGAAAATCCCATGGACGGAGGAGCCTGGTAGGCTGCAGTCCATGGGGTCGCTAAGAGTCGGAAACGACTGAGCGACTTCACTTTCGCTTTTTACTTTCATGCATTGGAGAAGGAAATGGCAACCCACTCCAGTGTTCTTGCCTGGAGAATCCCAGGGACGGGGTAGCCTGGTGGGTTGCTGTCTGTTGGGTCGCACAGAGTCGGACACAACTGAAGCGACTTAGCAGCAGCAGCAGCAGCAGCAGGCTTTTATTGGGCTACAATAAATGCTTGTGACATGGACATTTACTTTGTAAATAGATCTCAGATTTCTTTATTTGTTTTTTATCCTTTTAAAACTGAGAATTGGGAGCTCTTACTAGAACTCTTTTCAAAAACAGTTTATATTGTTCCCTGGTATGGGATCTTGAGATTTTTATCTTTAATGTACAAATTTGGTTAATATTTAGCGGTTACTGAAAGATAATTTATATGTTGGGTGATAAATAATAAGTAAGGTAGTAGTAGTTTACTGAGGTATTATTAACTTTCAGGGAAATGGGCAACGCTTAAGAGTAGAGCTTGATAAAATTTAACAAATCTGTGAAGTTTATTCGTTTAACTGGATAAAGAGTATTTCCATAACTACGGAAAATTTCTTTGAAAGTCTTTGAAATCTCCGTGGAAGCGTTGGTATTTGTCTGGCCACCTAGGCGGGAAACCTGGAAGTGATATTTACTTGACTCCTCCTCCTCTCAATGTTTACATCCAGTTAGATTCTGCACTCTGTTGCCATTCCTGCTTTCCCTGACTTAATTCAGGCCTTAATCATACATTGCTCAGACTGCTACACCTCCGTCAAGTTGATTAGCTTCCTCTGATCTTGCTCTTCTAATTGATTCCACACCGCAGCCAGAATGATACTTCTGAAATAAACATAAGGTTATGTCATTTCCATGCTCTCATGTCCATTAGTTCTTACTGCTTTCAAGATGAACCCTTAGGGCCCTTCCCAAGAAGGTCCCTTCCATCCCTTAGGCCTTCTTCCCGACCGCTCTGCCTCATGACTTGTGCAGGAGGTTTGCTGTTGTACTTGACATTTAATTAGTCATTGAAATACCCAATACCCAGCTTTTGATACTTGTCAACAACTCTACACCTGACATTCTGACCCAAGCCACCAGTGTTTCTTACTTGCTTGGTTGCTATTTACCTATTTTCCCTGCTTCTGCCCTCGCCTTTCTTTGGTTTGTTTTCTCCTTAGCAGCCAGAGTAATGTTTTAAAAATAGTAATGCTTAAAATCTTCCAATAGCCTTCTCAAAGGAAAAAAAAAGACTATCCTGATAACTGCCCATAAAACTCTCCACATTTGGCTACCATGCTTCTCTCAGCTGTTTTTCTCCATAGCTCCAAATGACATTGTATTGACTCTTTTTTTTTAACTTGTCTTCTCTTCCTTTAGCAGCACAAAGCTGCTTGAGCCTCAAAAGCAGGAACTTGGTCTCTTTTGCTTACTGTTCTTGGTTCTCTAACAGTGTTTCCTCTCTACATCTGCTGAAGCGGAAGAGTTCATGCTTTCCCTCTAATTTTAAAAGAGTTGATGTGTAAAAAGTCCTTTCAGTGTTTATCTGCTGAGACTTTTAGGGAAAATAATAAAATAAATAAAATGTAATAGAAGCTAAGTGTGTTTGCTAAGCTTAATCTTTAACTTAATATTCTAGCCACTATCGAAAGCGATCAGCATCACGGGGACGCTCTGGAAGTCGATCTAGAAGTCGTTCACCCTCAGACAAAAGAAGTAAACGTGGAGATGATAGACGGTCTAGAAGCAGGGATAGAGACAGGAGGAGAGAGAGGTCTCGTAGCAGGGATAAAAGAAGATCTCGGTCGAGAGACAGGAAGCGTCTGAGGTAAGACGGTAATCTCCAAAGAACTCTTGATAAATTGGGCTTCTTTAAAAGTTTTAGTGGTCCCTTTAATTGGTGGTAGAATTTAGTGATCTGTTTGCTGGCTGGCTGTTTTAATCCCAGCTAATTTGATTAGGTACATAAGTGATTTGCCTAGAACAAAACCTTTCAAACAATATTTTTCCCCTTTTCTACTGTTAAACGGTATTTTAAGTTTGTAAACTTGAGGTGGTGTTTCTTGTAATCCAACGAGAACTTAAAAAAAATTTTTTTTTTAATTAGAGAAAAATTGCTTTACAATGTTGTGTTGGTTTCTGCTGTGCAACATCACAAAGAACTCTTAAAGCCCCCAGGAAAGGTTTAAAAAAAAGAAGTAAAAGTTGAGGTAATATGCCATTGAGGGGGTTCTAATCTAAACCTGTCCCAAGAAAGCCGATCCATGTGTTCAGAGCCACCACTAGAGCTGAGTGGAGAAGGAAGAACAGAACAGGGCCATGTCCACTTCTTGTTTGAAATGATTTTAAAGAATTTTTTTAGATTTAACCAAAGAACATCCTAGTTTTTAAAAACTTGTACTTGATTAAATATTCCTTGGTACCACCCAAGGATCTGTAACTTCCCTGGTGGTGAAAAACAGTCTTTAAATAAAAATAATCTCACATGGCAAAAAAAGTTTTCTAATAAAGTTTCTCTTTAAAATAGGAAAGAAGACATGGTTATACAGGTGCTGTGAACTGATCCCAGAAAGAATTTAGAGTTTATCTTTTTGAGGTATTGGTTGTTAGGGAAAATATTCACCTGTAACAATGTGGATAGTATTAACTTACTCAGTGTTATATTATGTGGCCTCAGGAACAGTTTCATACAATACAGTCAAGTACTTATTAAGCATTGTATAAGATCTGGTCTCTTACTTTTTTTTTTTTGGTCTCTTTTTGATGTGAAAATAAAATTAGAAGATTTTAGAGCAAGAAGGATTTTGAGATGATTTGGTGACGTCTCTGCATTTTGTTGGTTGAGGAGACAGACCCAGAGAGTGACCTGCCCTGTGTGGCGCTAGCTAGGAGCAGCACCAGGACAGAAACCCTTATCTCCTAATCTTTCCACAGCCCCGTTCTGCCCATCCTTATACTGAGATTTCAGCTGTCTTTGAAATTTAGATTTTCTGCTCTAGGTCTAGATTTCGAATAGCTATTAGTACATATTTCCTCTGTTTTTCAACAAACATCATTTCGAAATTAGTATCCTCATTTTCCCCCTTGACCACTTGTAAGAATTGGCTTTACTTGTTCCCTGTTAAACTGATTTGACAGTAAATTGAAATCTGTCTTTAACAGTGGTAATAATTTAGGAGCTTCTTTCAACATGAGGCACAAACCATGATCTGAAATAGAAGTTCTACTTGGTCAAAGACTAAATGAAACGTGTCCCCTTTGCAGGCGTTCCAGAAGTAGAGAGAGAGATAGAAGTCGAGAACGAAGAAGATCTCGAAGTCGGGACAGGAGACGTTCAAGGAGTAGAAGCCGAGGCCGAAGATCCCGATCTTCCAGTCCTGGCAATAAAAGCAAGAAAGCTGAGAATAGGTAATGTTAACATTGGCTGTATCTATCATGCAGGTTGGGAACTCTCTTCCCTACACTTTTTAAAAAAAACCCTTGTAAATGCTGAATTTGGCTGCTACCATGAGCTATTAGCTTAATTTCATTTCAATAAGTTATAAAGCTTGTAGTGCTTTTAGGAGATACCTAAATTCTGTTAGTTTGAATACTCATAATGCATTATTCCTTCATTTAATATCTACTGTTAATGATCAGAAGTACATTTTATATACATCTTTGCGGGAACTATGTTTTTTTCTTTGAAGGTATTTTCTTAATGTTTCTACTGTTTTTTGACAAATAACATTTTTACATTGCTGAACTGCTATTCATAATGGGTGAACTTTGCTTGTGTAAGTTAAATCTACATGTTTCCTTAAGATGTTAGTACCATTCAATTTTGAGATATTAGTTATATCTATTAGACGTAATATGTTTACTCTATATTTCTCTTGTTAATGCTTTGTTCTTTGCCTATTACTGTTTCTAAAGTGGTGTCCTGGCATATATAGCTTTGTTTCTGTTTTCTTCATATTGGTTATGAAGATTTATTTATTTACTTTATAAATTTTACTTTTGTTTTATCAGGTCAGTGTTATAATGCCCATTGGGATAATTTTAAAATTAAAATATAAATTCAGAGAAATGAATGAAATATAAACATGCAGCTTACTAAGTATAAAGCAAGATTCATGTAACCACCACCAAAGTTAAGAAATAGAACATTATCTGTATCCCCCTGGAAACCCTACATGTCCCTTCGCTAACCCAGCTTTCTATTTGCCTAGATAAAATCACTGCTGACTTTAGTGTTAGTAATGTCCTAATTGTTTCTTTATAAATGGAAAAAGAATAATTTAGGTTTATGTGTTTTTTGATTTTATGTGAATGAGTCATGTCTTCTGTGTTTTTGCTAAACTTTGGGAGTTAACTCTGTTGCTCATAACAGTTTATTTTATTGCTGAACCAGTATCCTGTGGTATAAATATGTGTGCTCAGTCGTGTCTGACTCTTTGGGACCCCATGGATTGTAGCCTGCCAGGCTCCTCTATCCATGGAAGTTTCCAGGAAAGAATACTGAAACAGGTTGCCGTTTCCTCCTCCAGGGGATCTTGCTGAACCAGGGATGGAAGCTGGGTCTCTTGGGTCTCCTGCATTGGCAGGTGGATTCTTTCCCACTGAGCCATCTTGGAAGCCCCGTGATATAAATATACCACTTTATCCATTCTACTGAGATAGATGTTTGAGTTGTTTTAACTTTGAGGCTATTATGAACATTTTTGTATATATATCTTAGTATACATGTGTATGGGCTTCCATGGTGGCTCAGACAGTAAATAATCCACCTGCATTGCAGGAGACCCGAGTTCTAGAGTTAGACACCACTGAGTGATTAAGCATATTAGCATATACATGTGTATGAGTTCCCCTTGGGTGTACAGCTAGGAGTGAAGTTACATGGTCATAGAATAAACATAGCTTCACTTTAAGTAATCCCAAATGCTTTCCAAGGAGTATATACTAATTACACTTCCAGCAGTATATGAGAATTGTGTCCCTTCATACCCAGTATTAGGTATTGTCATTCCTTTACATTTTAATTTGATAGACATGTAATAAAAATATCATTATGGTATTAATTTGCTTTTCTTTGATTACTGGTGAAGTTGAACACCTTTCCATATGTTTTTTGGTCATTCAGATTTCTTCTTCTAAAGTACATGTTTAAAAAAATACATGTTTAATCTTTTTCTCATTTTTGTATTGGTTTCTCTTTTTAAAAAATTGATTTATAGAAGTTTTTGTTTTTAAATGTTCCAGATAATTGTCGTTTGTTTTATGAGTGGCAAATATTTTACTCTGATTTATCTTTTTACTCTGTAATGATACTTTTGAGGAACAAAGACTTAGTTAGAAGGAAGAAACATTCATAAAATGAAGGCAGTTAATAAAAGGATGAGGAAAATCTGACAAGGGCAGTGTGAAAATTATAGGCTGTACTCAGTCTGAACATAAAAGATTAGCATGCTGCTTTTCCCAGTACATCAAAAAGATAAGACAGATCATAAACTAATTGGGTTTATACCAGGAATGGAAAGTTGGTTTAACATTAGAAACTCTTATCAGTGTGATCCAAGATTCAAGGAGAAAAGCCATGGTTACTTAAGTAGATTCAGGAAAAGCATCTTATTAACTTCAACACACATTAATGTTTAAAAGTGATGGGCAAACGTGAATAGAAAAGTATTTAACAAACTGGTTATAAAATTAGGAAGCACTTTCAAAGAACAAGATATAAGGACTTTCACTACCAGGTGTCAAGGCTTGTCTATAAAGTTGTAGAAATCAAGAGTATGGCTTTATTGTAGGGGTAAACACATAGATTACTGAAACCTTATAAAGAACCTAGAATCAAATCTACACATATAAGATCATTTAATAAATGACTATGGTGACATCATAAATAGTGGGGAAACGTTTTTCCAATAAATGGTGTCAGGGATATTTGCTATCCTCTGATAAAATAGGACCGGCTACCTCCTTCTGTGCGCAGAAAGCATTCCCAAACAGATTAAAAACCAAATAAGATGGCAAAGCTATAAACTTTTTAGAAGTTTATGCTAGAGAATATCCTCTTTACCTCTGAGTATCTTCATCAAAATTGGAACAATTTCTGGATGCCTTATTTTTTAAGATTTATTTATTTATTATTTACGGCTATGCTGAGCCTTCGCTGCTCGTGGGCTTTCTCTGATTGCAACGAGCGGAGGCTCCTGTTTGTTGTGGTGTGCGGGCTTCTTGCTGCGGTGGCTTCTCCTGTTGTGGAGCACAGGCTCTAGATGCTGTGGCTTCTGTAGTGACGGCTCACAGGTATAGTTGTCCTGTGGCATGTGGGATCTTCCCCAAACCCATGTCCTCTTCATTGGCAGATGCATTCTTTACCACTGAGCCACCAGGGAAGTCCTCTTAAAAGCACCAATCATAAAGGAGGGGAAAGGTCAACTAATTTGATTATAGTACAATTAAGGAATTGAACTCATTTTTAGATGCCTTAAGTAAGGTCAAAATGCAAGCTTGTTGGGATTTGAAATATTATTACATATATCAGTTATCTTATAGACTGTTAATGTTTTGGTATAGTTCTCCATTTGTTACATTTTAAATTTCTTGTTTAAATTTTTGTAATTATTTTTACATGCTGTGTCCAATTTACCTTTGGTTAGTTTTCAGATATGGAGTAATATTTGCAGTTAGTGTTATGGGATTAATTCTTCATTGTATTTCCAAGTTGCTTATTAATGGTATATAAAAATTCAGCTGAGCCTTGGAAGTTTATTTCTTACTTAGAAAGTAAAACACAAGTCTTAAGTGTTTTAAAATGAATGTTTCCAAAAACAGATAGATGATGTCCCCCTCTCTCTTTTTTTCTTGGCAGGTCTAGATCCAAAGAGAAAACAGATAGTGGGGAAAGTTCTAAAGAGAAGAAAAAAGACAAAGATGACAAAGAGGATGAAAAAGAAAAGGATGCTGGTGTATGTTTACTAACATAAATAATAGTATAGTATTGAGTTTGTTTCTGTAGTGACTAGTTTTTGGTTTTAATGCTGTATGTTTTATTTTTAAGTAAATGATAGCAAATTTGTAAAATACGTATAAAATGATAGTTTTCCCCATGAAAACATTTTTCTGAAAGTTACATATCTATACACATTATCTACTTTAGTATATAAAATGTGATCATACTGTGTGCACTATTCTGTGACTTGATTTTTTGTTGCTTTTAAATTATGAATTACTTTATCAATATATATCAGTATATAAGGTCTTAAGAATAATAAATCACAGTATACAAAGATTCTGACTTAAGAAGTAGAATACCTTTCTTTTTCCTTTTGTTAAATGTTGGCTATCTTTATGTACCTGTTTACATAGGTATTGCTTGTTTTTAATGCCTGCATAGTGTTTTGTTGAAGAAAAGGTAAATGGGTATTTAGGCTGTCTGTAGTCCACAGTTAGAAGCAATGGTAGATTAATCCTAGTACACATGTGTTCTATGAATATAGTATAGGGTAAATTAATACCAGTAAAATAAATTACTCTATCAGTGGGTATATAGCTTTCCCTCAGTATTGGAGGGGGATTGGTTACAGGACCCCTTTGGATAGCAAAACCTTCAGATGTTTAAGTCCTTTATATAAAATGACTTAGTATAACCATGGGTATCCTCTCTGCATAGGTTGTCATCTCTAGATCACTTATGATACCTAATATGATGTAGATGCTGTGTGAATCATTGTAAATACAATGTAAATCCTATGTGAGCGGTTGCCAGCCTAGGGCAAATTCAAGTTTTGATTTTGGGAACTTTCTGGAATTTTCTTTTCCTGCATATTTTTGATCCACTTAGTTGAATTTGGAGGATGAGGACTCAGATCCAGAGGGCTGGCTCTAAAGATTTAACATTTTGATCGATAGTGTCAAATTGCCCTCCACAAATATTGTGAAAATTAAGATTTTAGACGCGAAAATGTCTGTTTCCTCACATTCTTGCCAACATGGGTATTTTGAAATTTAATTTTTGCAAATGTTATAGGAGGTAATTGATATCTTGTTATTTTGAGTTGCATGTCTTTAAACATGAGTAAATAATGTAAACCAATAATTAAATAAGGCATTTTAAGTTTATTTACTATCTGCACTTTTCTTTGAATTGCCTATTCATATCTTTTGCCCATTTTACAATATATTATAGCTTCACTTCCTTTTTTTTTTGAGATCTAATTTTTTTTTTTAGTGGTTCTTTTTTTAAGGGAACTATTTGCTGAGCAGGTTATCTAAGAGATTAACACAAGAAGTCTGGAAGTCTGGTTTCTGATTTAGTTTCTACTGTGGAATGACTGGGTGACCTTGAGAAAAAAACATAAGCTTTCTGGGGCTCATCTTCAGAGAGTATGGAATTATGAAGGATGTAAATTCAGGGACACAGGTTTTGTTTGTTTAAGAAATAAATTTATTTTAAAAATATAAATATAACCATATTATAAAATACTTAGAAAGTCAGAAATAATTCTCTGTAATTCTAGATACCCAAATGCCATCATCATTGCAGTTTATTAGTATTTTCTTTGACGGTTTTTTTACATGTGTGTTTCTATACCTATTTACATAATTATAGCATGGACGGAGGAGCCTGGTAGGCTGCAGTCCACGGGGTTGCTAGGAGTTGGACACAACTGAGCGACTTCACTTTCACTTTTCACTTTCACGCATTGGAGAAGGAAATGGCAACCCACTCCAGTGTTCTTGCCTGGAGAATCCCAGGGACAGGGGAGCCTGGTGGGCTGCCATCTATGGGGTCGCACAGTCGGACATGACTAAAGCAACTTACCAGCAGCAGCAGCAGCATGTATAAAATTTTGATATTAATTTGATATTTATTCAAGGACTTAATCTTTAAGTCCTTGATTATGACTGTGAAAATGATTTGTCTTTCCTTTGAAGAGTATTGTTGATAATCATGATACAAGCTTTAGAATGGCTGTTCCTAGGAAACTTAGACCTAAAGGCTAAAAGATCAGAACTTCTTAATGATGTTGATAAATAACTCATTTACTCACTTGTTTGAAATAGAAAATTATGATAAAAAATCCTTCTCATGGAGGCAGTCTTGGAGAAGTTTAAAGGATTTACAGTTGAGAGTAATAATTAGGGAACTTTGCTTGCCAGTTCTTTTAGTTTCCACTTTGAGGGAGAAGTTGAATTCATATGTGCATATTGGTAGTAACTAAAGGGAGAGTAAGTTATAGTATTTGAAGTTTGTCTTTGGCTTCCCTGGTGGCTTGGGTGGTAAAGCGTCTGCCTACAATGCGGGATATCGGGGTACGATCCCTGGGTTGGGAAGATCCCCTGGAGAAGGAAATGGCAACCCCCTCCAGTATTCTTGCCTGGAAAATCCCGTGGACAGAGGAGCCTGGTAGGCTGCAGTC
This sequence comes from Bos indicus, assembly GCF_029378745.1. Taxonomy (NCBI): domain Eukaryota; kingdom Metazoa; phylum Chordata; class Mammalia; order Artiodactyla; family Bovidae; genus Bos; species Bos indicus. Next base: position 45,968,855 of record NC_091766.1, read on the forward strand.
CACGGGGTCGCAAAGAGTCGGACATGACTGAGCGACTTCACTTTTCTGCTTTATTAGTTGAAGATACTTTTGATTGTGACTTCATTTTGTTAGTTTATTCCTTAATATATTAAAAAGATGTGTAATCTAAATCTGGTCAGAATTTAGGAGTTTTGTGTGGACACATGTTTTTCCTTTTCTTTTTTTATACTTAGAAGAAGTTATTTGGAGTGTCACTAGAAGTAAAACTGTTGATCCTTATTCTCTTCTCTCTATTTTTTATTTTCACCCCAAGAACTTTGACCAGAATAAGCTAGAAGAAGAAATGAGAAAGAGAAAAGAAAGAGTAGAAAAATGGCGAGAAGAGCAACGTAAAAAGGCCATGGAAAACATAGGGGAACTGAAAAAGGAAATCGAAGAGATGAAACAAGGGAAGAAATGGAGTTTAGAAGATGATGATGGTATATTCATTTGTTTGCTAATAGCCTAAATAACAATTCATGTAGAATAGTCTAGGATTATAAGTGATAGACTATTGTTTATTGTGAAAAAATACACATAATGTTTACTATTTTAACCATTTTTAAGTGTACAGTTCAGTGATAGTAAGCCAATTCACAGTGTTGTGCAGCCATCACCACTGTCCATTTCCAGAACTTTCCAAACAAAATTCCAAACAAAACTCTGCCTTATTCAACAGTATTCGTCATTCCAAACAAAAACTCTGCCTTATTCAACAGTAATTCTCTATCCTGCCTCCCCCTACCTCTTCATTTCTAATAACATCCAATCTACTTTCTGATTCTGTGAATTTACTCATTCTAGGTACCTTATATGAATGGAATTGTATAATATTTGTCTTGTGACTAGGCTTATTTTATTTAGCAAAGTGTTTTCAGGGTTCATCCATGTTTTAGTCTATATCATGATTTCCTTCCCTTTTAAGTCTGGTAGTATTACATTGTATGTATATACCACATTTTGTTTACCTATTCATTTGTTGTTGCATATATAAGTTGTTTCCATCTTTTGACTATTGTGAATAATGCTTCTGTGAGTATTGGTGTGTGCGTATCTGATTGAATACCAACTTTCAGTTCTTTTGGGTTTATACCTAGAAATGGAGTCACTAGATTTATTTTGAGGTTTTTCAATGCCCCTTTTCATATTACTTTAAAATTTTAATTGGAGAGTAGCGTTCAGTAAGGATCACTGATTTTACTTTAAGTGGAGAGTTGGATGCTTATGGGCAGTCAGTAAATAGCTCTTTAATTTTTTTACTTCAGATGTTAGTAGTGAGGGTAAGTTAAGGGCATGTTTCCAAGTCCTTCTGATTTTTTTCCTAAGTTAGAAGAGCAACATTTCCCCTGCACATCTTGATTATTTTTTTCTTTTTTAAATTATGAAAGTATGATAGTACATTTACAGGAGACTTGGAAAATACAGAAAAAAGTTACATATATTTCCACTATATATTACAGTTATTTTTTAAGTAGATAAATTAAGGTTTTTAGTTGGAGTTTCAGTGTCAAACTCTCAAAATTTGATGGAATGAATAGACAGAAAAGTAGAAGGATATAGTAGACCTCAAAAGCACTATGAAGAAAAGAACAAAAAAAAGCACTATGAACCAATTAAACATAATTAAGATTTATACAGTTTTCACACCAAAGCAGGATACAAATACTATTCAAGTTTCCATAGACTGTGAACCAGGGGACACTGGAACATATCCAGGGACATAAAGCAAAGTGTAAAAATTTCATAGTCTACAGGTATTAAAATCATACAGTCTGTTCTCTTATGGTGAAATTATGTTAGGAATCAATATCAGAAGATATTTGAAAATAACACACATATTTCAAGTGCAGTGTGACATTTACCAAGAGAGAACTTTGACATAATCATTGAAAGTCTCAATAAAGTTAAGAGACTGAAGAAACACAGAGAGTGATTGCAACGAAGAAAGCAATTAAATGAGAAATTAGTATCAAAATGAGAAATTAATATCGAGGATACTTTAAAAACTCCATGTATTTGGATAGAAAATGTCCACTTTTAAATGTTGGTTGTATCTAAGAAATCATAATAAGGAAAATTAGAAAATATTTGTAGCAGAATAAAAATGAAAAGAGAATTTATCAGAATTTGTTGAATGCAGCTGAAGCTGTTCAAAGCAACTAAATGCAACTTCACAACTGATTTTGATGTGTAAGATGTTAAGTGGAATAATGAGATTTTATAGGAAAAGGGAATTTTGCTCCATTTTTTGGTGAAAATCCCTGTGAATTTTTCAGTTTCTGTGAAAGTTCAACAGGGTGTTTTGTTCTAAATAGATTAATGGCTTATGTCTTTAAATGGTGATGATGATGTTGTTCAGTCTCAGAGTTGTGTCTGACTCTGTGAGCCCATGGACTGCAACATACCAGGCTTCCCTGATGATAGTTATGCAAAAACATGAGATTGTTTTTCGGAGAAGGCAACGGCACTCCACTCCAGTACTCTTGCCTGGAAAATCCCATGGATGGAGGAGCCTGGTGGGCTGCAATATGCTATTAATTTTTTCTTCCTGTGATTAAAGAAAAGTGATTGAAAGAAGAGAAATAAACATATCCTTTTAGCAGTTTTTAGTTTTGCTTCTATTAGTGTAGTTGTAAAATAATACCAGATCACAGAAGTAATGATCTAAATACATATAACTGAAATCTTCCTCAAAAAAAAAAATAAAATAAAATAAAATAAAATAATACCAGAGATCCATTTTTAGACGTATTAGTGCTTCTTCCTCTTTTCAATTTAATAATTTATCATTTATTTATTTTATTATTAGTATTATTCAAAACTAATGCTTGTTTGATTTAAAACCTTGCCAGTATGAGTATTTGAACTGTATTGTGCCTGGGTTAATTGATAAGGAAGGTATTTGGGTAGTTAAGAGAAAGGGCTTTAATAGGGGTGTGGTCTGATTGTGAAATAATCCCTTTTGAAACACATATTCAAAGTGTGTTCTGATATTTTAGATGATGAAGATGATCCTGCAGAGGCTGAAAAGGAAGGAAATGAAATGGAGGGTGAGGAGTTAGATCCATTAGATGCTTACATGGAAGAAGTGAAAGAGGAAGTAAAAAAGTTTAACATGAGAAGTGTGAAAGGTGGTGGGGGAAATGAAAAGGTATGGGATTTTTTTTCCTATTTTATTTTTAAAGATTATATTCCTAGTTGAATAACTTGAATTCATTGTTGCATTGACCTACTATTGGCTTGGATGGCTTTATAAAGTTAACGATTTTGTTTCCTTCTTTTTTTTTTTTTAATTTTATTTTATTTTTAAACTTTACATAATTGTATTAGTTTTGCCAAATATCAAAATGAATCCGCCACAGGTATACATGTGTTCCCCATCCTGAACCCTCCTCCCTCCTCCCTCCCCATACCATCCCTCTGGGTCGTCCCAGTGCACTAGCCCCAAGCATCCAGTATCATGCATCGAACCTGGACTGGCAGCTCGTTTCTTACATGATATTTTACATGTTTCATTGCCATTCTCCCAATTCTTCCCACCCTCTCCCTCTCCCACAGAGTCCATAAGACTGTTCTATATATCAGTGTCTCTTTTGCTGTCTTGTACACCAGGTTATTGTTACCATCTTTCTAAATTCCATATATATGCGTTAGTATACTGTATTGGTGTTTTTCGTTCTGGCTTACTTCACTCTGTATAATAGGCTCCAGTTTCATCCACCTCATTAGAACTGATTCAAATGTATTCTTTTTAATGGCTGAGTAATACTGCATTGTGTATATGTACCATAGCTTTCTTGTCCATTCATCTGCTGATGGACATCTAGGTTGCTTCCATGTCCTGGCTATTATAAACAGTGCTGCGATGAACATTGGGGTACACGTGTCTCTTTCCCTTCTGGTTTCCTCAGTGTGTATGCCCAGCAGTGGGATTGCTGGATCATAAGGCAGTTCTATTTCCAGTTTTTTAAGGACTCTCCACACTGTTCTCCATAGTGGCTGTACTAGTTTGCATTCCCACCAACAGTGTAAGAGGGTTCCCTTTTCTCCACACCCTCTCCAGCATTTATTATTTGTAGACTTTTGGATCGCAGCCATTCTGACTGATTTTTGTTTCCTTCTGCATCTCAAAAGTGTCTGTACTTTTTCTGAAGAGCAGAGATACTAGCAAATTTTAACTGCAAATGTCCTTTTAGAAGTCATCATTACTATTATCATCTTTGTTTAGTGTTTTTGCTTGTTACTTTCTCAGTAGGTCCTTTTCCAACACTCCCATCTTTTATACTCCTGATCCTCTTTAGTCTAGGTTTTCTTTTTCTTAATAGAATTTATTGACAAATTGTATAATTCAGTGTTGTGTTTGTTTGTTCCTTCTTCTAAAATCTTCCCAAGAGCAGTGATCTTTACCTGTTTTGTTTATTGATTCATCTTAAGATCCTGGGATAGTATTTGGTTTGTGGAATGGGTGAAAAGTACTATTTAGTAGTATTTTTTAAATATATTACATAATATTATATAAAATTACATACTACGTACCTAATTACCTATGTATTAATGTGTTAGGAAATATAATGCTATTGTATTACATTTTAAAATTTAAGTAAGTAAGGAGAAAGTGGGCTACTGTTTGTTTTTGCATTAGTAGTCACTGACAACTAAGTTAATTCAAATTATAAATTATTACAGTTACCATTGTTTCATTTGGTTTATACTTTGTGTTTCAACTTTAGCAAAATATTTCACATTCTTTTTTTAGAAGTCTGGGCCAACAGTCACAAAAGTTGTCACAGTTGTCACAACCAAGAAAGCAGTCGTAGATTCTGATAAGAAGAAAGGTGAGCTAATGGAGAATGACCAGGATGCCATGGAGGTAATTCTTCTTTAATTTTTAACTTTGTTCATGATACCATAGAATGAAACAGCAGCCCACTCCAGTATTCTTGCCTGGAGAATTCCATGGACAAGGGAGCCTAGTGGGCTGTGGTCCGTGGGATCACAGAGAGTCGGACACGACTGAGCACACAGCACATGATGCCATCCTATGAGTGTTTATAAGAAAGCATTGATGGAGGTGTGCTTTTCAGTTACGCAGTTTACTCTTAGGAGAAATTCTTGCTTTTCTCAACAGTATTGTAGCCAGATATCCAAACTAGTAGAACATTTTAACCTCTTTGACCTCTTGTATACCTGCTTTTTTTTAAAATTGAAGTATAGTTGATTTACAATATAGTGTTAGTTTCAAGTGTACAGCAAAGTGATTCAGTTATACACACACATGTGTATTTTTAGATTCTTTTTCATTATAAGTTATTACAAGATATTGCATGTAATTCCCTTTGAAAGTGTGAAAAGTGAAAATGTTAGTCATTCAGTATGTCTGACTCTTTACTATCCCATGGACTGTAGCCCACCAGGCTCCTCTGTCCATGGATTTCTCCAGGCAAGAATACTAGAGTGGATAGCCATTCCCTTCTCGACAGGATCTTTCTGACCCAGGGATTGAACCCAGGTCTCTAGCGTTGTACAGTAAATCCTTGTTGCTTACTTTATGTATAGTAGTTTGTATCTGTTAATCCCACATTCCTAATTTATCCCTCCCCCTTCCTGTTCCCCTTTGGTAGCCAGAAGTTTGTTTTCTATGTCTGTGAGTCTGTTTCTGTTTTGAAAATAAATTCATTTGTATTACTTTTTTGATTCCACATTTAAGTAATATCATATGATATTTGTCTTTCTCTGACTTACTTCACATGGTATGATGTTCTCTAGGTTCATCTGTGTTGCTGCACATGGATAGGCCAAATTTTGATTCATCCTTGTCCCTCATCAGTACATCCCAGGCATAGAATAGGGAGAGAAGAAATGAAGTGACAGAATGAAATTTTTTACTATTAACATTCATTGTAATGATTTATATAGAGAAAACTATAGCAGAACTTCATTAAAGCTATGTTAGAATTAGTTTTTTGTTTTAGCTTTATATTGTTACTATAGCTTTCTATAATGGCAAAGAAAAAATAAGCTAAGTTAGAAAGTTCAGGAAATAAAAGAAGAGGAAAAGAATATTTTCTAGGAGTGGAACATTTTTAAAGTTAGAAATATTTCTTCCCATAGAAATATAGTAATAGATTTAGCTCTTAATTTTTCTCTTTTTGTTACAGTATTCTTCAGAGGAGGAAGAAGTTGATCTTCAGACAGCTCTTACAGGTTACCAGACAAAGCAGAGAAAGCTTCTAGAACCAGTGGATCATGGAAAAATTGAATATGAACCATTCAGAAAAAACTTCTATGTTGAAGTTCCAGAATTGGCAAAAATGTCTCTAGAGGGTAAAATTTGTTTATTCATTTATCAGTTATTTTGGGGATGGGGGAAATATACTTCACCTTGCCTGAGAGGCATGTTGATAGGCCTGTAAGTTGATGGGTGAGTAGGAGAAATGTGCCTGACTTACCTGGAGAAATGAGAGTGAACTAGAACATGAGAAATCATTCTGGAGAGTGAGACGACTACATCCACAATGATTAGAAATAGAAATTAGTGTGTTTTGGGAAACATTTTAAAAAAAAGAGCAAAAATTAGTTTGGCTTACGTGGTTGAGCTTTTTAGGGTTGAAAATACTCTTCATGTGAAGTTAGCAAGTAGAGTATTGTTACGTTTTTCTCTTATTTGAGAATTAGAAACCGATATGAAGCTGTGTGATATTGACGGAAAAAGCATGATATGGGCAACCCTTGCTTAAAGAACAAGTAGTTGTATTACTTGTGAATCACTGTTCTTTTATTGCTGTTAGAATTTAAGTCAAAATAACCAAATTGTAGAAATTGGGGTGTTTCTTTTGTTCCTAGTTGGTTGCAACAGTAATCACTTTGTCAGAGCTGTTCAGTGCATTGTCCTGGAGCTTTGATATGGAATTATCTTTGGGAACACTAAAAAAGAATTGATTCTTAATCTTACCATGCCTCATTGAAAAGTAGAGGGCACTAATAGAACAATATTTAAGAGTTTCTAATCTGGATTTTGTTTTGTAGAGGTGAATGTATTTCGGTTGGAAATGGAGGGCATTACTGTCAAGGGGAAAGGTTGCCCCAAACCAATTAAATCTTGGGTTCAGTGTGGAATTTCTATGAAGATCTTAAATTCTCTAAAAAAGTAAGTGTTGAGCGGTTGTCCACATTTTTCAATATCTTGCTACAGAAGATAACCTGTTACATACATTTTCACTCTAATGGAAAATACTGATTTTTGTTAAACAGCTTTCTCTAGATATGATTTACATACCATAAAGTTTACCCTTTGGTTTACGATTTTCATTATATTTATGAAGTTGTGTAGTCATTACCATAATCTAATTTTAGAACATTTTCATCAAACCCAAAAGAGGCCTGGATCTATTAGTATTCATTTTTCTCTCTTCTACACACAAGGCAGTCTCTTACCTACTACTTTTTATAGATTTGTGTATTCTGGACATTTCATATAAATTAGATCGTACTTATATACAGTCCTTTGTGACTGGCTTCTTCCAATTAGCATAGTATTTTCAAATATTCCTACATCATCCATGATGTAGAATGTCTGAGTACTTCATTCCTTTTTGCCAAATAAAAATCTCATTATATGGATATACATTTTGGAAAACTTACAGCGTGAGAGCCTAAAGATCACCACAGTCCTTACTGTTGTCTTCCTATGGTTTGCTTTTTAAGGCATGGTTATGAAAAGCCCACGCCAATCCAAACCCAGGCGATTCCTGCGATAATGTCTGGACGAGATTTGATTGGTATTGCCAAGACAGGAAGTGGAAAGACCATTGCCTTTCTGTTGCCCATGTTTAGACACATCATGGATCAGAGGTCTTTAGAAGAAGGAGAGGGGCCAATAGGTACAGTTCCTTTCATTAAACTATTTTTTCAGATAACAACTTTGTCAGTTAATCAGAAAGACCTGATGCTTTGTAATAAGTGTAACAATAAAGATGTCTTTATGTACAGTTCCTCTATAAATTTGGCACTTTGGGGCTGATTTCCCCTTACCAGCAGGTGGAGTGAGACTCTTCAGAGCTCTGGAGTGACATCTCAGAAGTACAAAAACAGCCTCTCCTGGCACAGCTCAATTTTTAAACTCTGACTCGGCAGGTAGAATCCTCGTGCATCTATCTGTTTATTTATGTTGAGGTTTGTTCTTAGCCCATATGAGTGGATCTATAAACTCAACATAGAAGATTGCAGGGAAGTGTATTTTTGTTTTTGCTTTTGTTTTTTTGGCCTTAAAAGGCTATAGTGCCAGTGTTTGATTCAGGATTAGGTCTTCAGATTCAGTTTTCTTGATTCATTTGGCAGAGATCTCTTCTCCAAATTTGAATAGGGTTTTGGAAAGTTGTTCAGCTCCTCTCTTGGCAACAGAGGGCACAGTATGTCTCTCCTCTGTCTGTGCCCCTCAGACCCAGGTTGTTTCCGGAAGCCACGGCATGGCTCTGCAGCACAGTGAGTCACTTGATTATCTTTGCTCTGTGATTTGCAGTTGAGACTGATTTGCATTCTTTTCAACCAAGTATTTTCCTGATGGTTGAGTAAGGCATTTAACTCTGATTTATCTTCCTATAGCATGTTCTTAAAATCTACTTAAAATTATCCTTCACCACAGTCTCTGCTATTATAAAACTTTTGAAATAGGATTTTCAGAGGTACATAAAACAAATTAAAACAAAAATTAGACTAAGCTCTGAACTTGATTGCAGAGGTTAAATTTAACACTTTAAAGATTAGCCTTAAGAATTTTGGTGGTTAGGCTTTTGACATATTTATCTTTTCAGCTGTCATCATGACTCCAACTCGAGAACTGGCTTTACAGATTACTAAAGAATGTAAGAAGTTTTCAAAGACCTTGGGCCTTAGAGTGGTCTGTGTTTATGGAGGAACAGGAATCAGTGAGCAGGTAGATATAAAAGGAACATTCAGTTTTTTTTGGTTTTTTGGAATTGAATGATTTAATAATGTAGAAATGATTCTTTGTTTTAGTGTTTTCTATAATGATTGCTTCTAAAATCTTAAAAAGAAATGTGATAATAAGAATGAATTATGTTAAAGTTATATTTTAGAATTTTTGAGTCATTTTTGTATCTTAGCTTTACCATGCTTCTTCGCCTTTCCCTCCTCAAGGAAGCAGATAGTTTTTTCATTTTACAGATGTTCAGAAAGGTTAAGTTGACCGAAGTCTTTAACTTAAAAAGACTTTGTCCTAGAACCGAGGTGTTACGATTTGTGGACCAGCATTTATTCTTTAATCTAAGTGACATCTTTAAAAGGTGGTGTTGAGTGTGATATACTAATATCAGAGTTGCATTTGCATTCCTAAATGATTTTAGGGAGAATTATTTAAACATACCTTCATTGACTCCAATCGTTAGCTTGGCATTTTTCTGTGTGTCTTCTAAAGAATGATAGCCATCAGATATTTTGCTTTAACTAGAAGAAGGAAAAAAAAGCTGGTCAGATTAAGTTTTGGAAATGTTAAACTGCAAAATTAAATCTTTCCTGCAAGACTGCATAGTTGTTAAAAAGCTAGTGCATATTGTGATGCTGGCAAAAGGAATAAATGACATTTTCTGAGCATATCTAACCTGAAACCCTTCTTAAGGACTTAATTTTCTCAGATTTTTAGATACATTTTGGGAATATTTGCTTTTGTTATCCCAGTGCTATTTTTAAACGTTGCATTTAGTTTTCTGAGTTTATCTTTGTCAATTTTTTTTGGCCATAAACTATAGTTAAGAAATACAGTTACTAAGTAAGCTGGTACATGCCTGCATACTTAAATAGAAGTCAGAGTTTTATGATATCTTACATAGTTTGGTGTTTTCCATTTTACTTTGTTTCAAAAACAGTTTGTGACTTAAACTGATTTCGTAATTCATTAATGGAAACAACTCTGAATTTGAAAACCATTGACCTATTACATTTCTTTACTTAGTGCTCTCGTGTTCCTTCCTCGGTTTTGAGGAATCTTGTCAAATTAAAATTGGTAAAATTCTATGATTTTCATTGATTTCAGAGTTATAGCACCATGTGGTCTTGTTCCTTGTGGTCTTGCTGGTACCTATCCCTTTAGTACTTGGATGCAATCTCAAAAACGACAGAATGATCTCTGTTCATTTCCAAGGCAAACCATTCAATATCACGGTAATCCTAGTCTATGCCCCAACCAGTAACGCTGAAGGAGCTGAAGTTGAACGGTTCTGTGAAGACCTACAAGACCTTTTAGAACTAACACCCAAAAAAGATGTCCTTTTCATTATAGGGGACTGGAATGCAAAAGTAGGAAGTCAAGAAACACCTGGAGTAACAGGCAAATTTGGCCTTGGAATACAGAATGAAGCAGGAAAAGACTAATAGAGTTTTGCCAAGAAAATGCACTGGTCATAACAAACACCCTCTTCCAACAACACAAGAGAAGACTCTCTACATGGACATCACTGGTCAACACTGAAATCAGATTGATTATACTCTTTGCAGCCAAAGATGGAGAAGCTCTATACAGTCAGCAAAAACAAGACCAGGAGCTGACTGTGGCTCAGACCATGAACTCCTTATTGCCAAATTCAGACTTAAATGGAAGAAAGTAGGGAAAACCACTAGACCATTCAGGTATGACCTAAATCAAATCCCTTATGATTATACAGTGTAAGTGAGACATAGATTTAAGGGCCTAGATCTGATCGATAGAGTGCCTGATGAACTATGGAATGAGGTTCGTGACATTGTACAGGAGACAGGGATCAAGACCATCCCCATGGAAAAGAAATGCAAAAAAGCAAAATGGCTGTCTGGGGAGGCCTTACAAATAGCTGTGAAAAGAAGAGAAGTGAAAAGCAAAGGAGAAAAGGAAAGATATAAACATCTGAATGCAGAGTTCCAAAGAATAGCAAAAAGAGATAGAAAGCCTTCTTCAGCGATTAATGCAAAGAAATAGAGGAAAACAACAGAATGGGAAAGACTAGGGATCTCTTCAAGAAAATCAGAGATACCAAGAGAACATTTCATGCAAAGATGGGCTCGATAAAGGACAGAAATGGTATGGACCTAACAGAAGCAGAAGATGTTAAGAAGAGATGGCAAGAATACATAGAAGAACTGTACAAAAAAGATCTTCATGACCCAGATAATCACGATGGTGTGATCACGGACCTAGAGCCAGACATCCTGGAATGTGAAGTCAAGTGGGCCTTAGAAAGCATCATTATGAACAAAGCTAGTGGAGGTGATGGAATTCCAGTTGAGCTATTTCAAATCCTGAAAAATGATGCTGTGAAAGTGCTGCACTCAATATGCCAGCAAATTTGGAAAACTCAGCAGTGGCCACAGGACTGGAAAAGGTCAGTTTTCATTCCAATCCCAAAGAAAGGCAATGCCAAAGAATGCTCAAACTACCGCACAATTGGACTCATCTCACACGCTAGTAAAGTAATGCTCAAAATTCTCCAAGCCAGGCTTCAGCAATATGTGAACCGTGAACTTCCTGATATTCAAGCTGGTTTTAGAAAAGGCAGAGGAACCAGAGATCAAATTGCCAACATCCACTGGATCATGGGAAAAGCCAGAGAGTTCCAGAAAAGCATCTATTTCTGCTTTATTGACTATGCCAAAGCCTTTGACTGTGTGGATCACAATAAACTGTGGAAAATTCTGAAAGAGATGGGAATACCAGACTACCTGATATGCCTCTTGAGAAATTTGTGTGCAGGTCAGGAAGCAACAGTTAGAACTGGACATGGAACAACAGACTGGTTCCAAATAGGAAAAGGAGTTCGTCAAGGCTGTATATTGTCACCCTGTTTATTTAACTTCTATGCAGAGTACATCATGAGAAACGCTGGACTGGAAGAAGCACAAGCTGGACTCAAGATTGCCGGGTGAAATATCAATAACCTCAGATATGTAGATGACACCACCCTTATGGCAGAAAGTGAAGAGGAACTCAAAAGCCTCTTGATGAAAGTGAAAGTGGAGAGTGAAAAGGTTGGCTTAAAGCTCCACATTCAGAAAACGAAGATCATGGCATCCTGTCCCATCACTTCATGGGAAATAGATGGGGAAAGAGTGGAAACAGTGTCAGACTTTATTTTTTGGGGCTCCAAAATCACTGCAGATGGTGACTGCAGCCATGAAATTAAAAGACGCTTACTCCTTGGAAGGAAACTTATGACCAACCTAGATAGCATATTCAAAAGCAGAGACATTACTTTGCCAACAAAGGTCCGTCTAGTCAAGGCTATGGTTTTTCCAGTGGTCATGTATGGATGTGAGAGTTGGACTGTGAAGAAGGCTTAGTGCCGAAGAATTGAGGCTTTTGAACTGTGGTGTTGGAGAAGACTCTTGAGAGTCCCTTGGACTGCAAGGAGATCCAACCAGTCCATTCTGAAGGAGATCAGCCCTGGGATTTCTTTGGAAGGAATGATGCTAAAGCTCAAACTCCAGTACTCTGGCCACCTCATGCGAAGAGCTGACTCATTGGAAAAGACTCTGATGCTGGGAGGGATTAGGGGCAGGAGGAGAAGGGGACGACAGAGGATGAGATGGCTGGATGGCATCACTGACTCGATGGACGTGAGTCTGAGTGAACTCCGGGAGTTGGTGATGGACAGGGAGGCCTGGCGTGCTGCGATTCATGGGGTCGCAAAGAGTCGGACACGACTGAGCGACTGAACTGATCTGATCTTATTCCTTTAGTAGTTCTCCCACATTCCAAAGAATTAAGTAAGAGGCTTTGATACCTTCTAATCAGACCTGACTATCTTATTGGGCAGTATTTTGAAGTCTGTGAAGAGGCATTAGTGATAAATAGAGTATAAAATTTCATCTTTTTTTATTAGATTGCTGAGCTGAAAAGAGGTGCTGAAATTATTGTTTGTACACCTGGTCGAATGATTGACATGTTAGCAGCTAATAGTGGTAAGTTGGGGATAGGTTTTTGTTTTTGTTTTTATTTATTTATTTATTTTTTGGTTGTCTTTTCTCCTTTTTGAATTATGTACATTTCTGTTAAATCAAAGCAGATACAAGAAACCACCAAAGGGTTTCTTTCTACATTTCTTCTTAAAGCTGTAATATCTTAAAATTTGTATTGTAACAAGCTTATTGTTGCAAGTGTTCATAATAATATTTTTGCAGTGTAATTAAAATTTTTTTGACAACCAATCCATCTGATGTATTGTTTTTTTTAAAGCCTTAACGCAAATTCTTAATCTGATTTTGGCCTACCTTTGCATTTGAAAGGGTAGGGGACTGTGTTTTTTTAATTGTACAATTTAAATTTTTTCTCCTTAGGAACTAGTATTTTCTTACAATACTAGATAAATTAAGATATTGCAGCTTCAAGGACATTTATCTTTTGTAAATATTGCATGTTTTTAGCTCAAATATTGTGCTTTGTTAAATTATTCCCTATCAAAACTGTTACTAAACTGTTGACATTATTTAACTTCTGTGGAGAAAGGCCCTTCAAGATTTATAGAACTGGGCTTCCGAGACTTAAACCATCAAAGGTAGGTAATTTAAAGCTGTTCCCAATCGTGCGAAACTAATTGGGGCTGCACAAGTTAGTATGGAGTACTTAAATATTAGAAAGCATTTATTTTGGCACATTTCTGTTTTTTTGAAGAAAATGCTTTCAAAGGTTTCCATTGTATATTCAGTATATATATAGTAGAGTATTTAAAACTTTGAGTAGTGCATGTTTCTAATAGCATTTTGCTTGGATTTCTGTGTTCATTTAATTCTAATTCTACATAAAGTTGGTAAAGTGATACTGATATTGATAAGTCATTGTGCTTGTACAGCATATGAAATGTTTTGGGCTGAATGCTGATGAAATAATTCCTTGTTTTTTCTCAATGCTGCATTAAGTATCCTGAAATTCATCTTGATTAATTTTACCTTTTCCCTTTATCTGTCCTTTTGGTTTACATTTAATAACTATTTCATACATGTTTCTGCCAGGTGATTGAATCAACAGTTGATAGAAATGCTTGTGTTAATCCTTTATAAAGGGTTTCCTGTGTATGTGTTTAGTTTTCTCTGGCTAAGAAGCCAGTTGCATTTATTTAAACCAGTGGGAGCACTTAGTGAAATTGAATTTGTAAAGTAAAGTGTATCTTTGTAATATGATATATTTGATTTCTTAAATTTTTGTGTAATATGTTAATTACCTAATGGTATTGAATAGCTTCTTATTATGTTTTGACATGCTCATTAGAAGCTCCTAACTATATGTAAGTAGTTTATGTACTACATAAAGTAAAGAGAGATTTTCTGCGTCTGAAGTAGTTAGCACTGGAACTTGCTTTCCACACATACGCTGTAATCTCTAATATGTTTTTTCCTAGGTGATGCTGTCAGATAATGGCTGATGTGGCTCGATGCTCCATCTCAGTCTTAGTTTTATGATGTGTTTTGGAGAGGGCTGTTTTCTGAATTTTACAGGTTCTTCAGGCCCTATGATGGTATGCAAGAGACGAGTTTGACAAAATAAAGGGCCTCATATACCCATTGTCAGAAAGTATATACCATTAGATTAAGATATTGTAAACGAAAATTTCTTTTCACTGTTTAAAGATACTTATCTTACCCCTCTGGTTAAGTCAGGCATTTTAGTTCCCTTTACAGTTTTTTAAAGTTTTTGGTAGTCATAAAATGAATTGTGACTGATTTTTCGTTTTCTTTTGTCTTTATTTTTTTCCTCATGTTAGGTCGGGTTACAAATCTTCGAAGAGTGACGTATGTTGTTTTAGATGAAGCAGACAGAATGTTTGACATGGGTTTTGAGCCACAGGTATTCATTAAATTTCTTTGTGTTTCTATCTATAAAATAAACCTTGTAATTGCCATGAGCCTGAAATATTTGTATGATTTCTGAAATTCTCACATTTCTTTTGTGTGGTAATACAGGGAATTGAGGACGTGGGGAATTGAAATAAATATTTATGTTTTGGATTCTTAAACTTTTCAGGATGTATTTCTGCAGTCTTTCCTAGGCATCATTGGTAAAATTAGTCATAATAGAAGCTTAAGCTTTCATATATTATGATTTTCACCGTACTTCCAAATGGCTTTAACTTACGCTTTTCACTACCTCATGATCTGGATAGCACAGGTTGGTTATATCCTCCAAATGTAAAAGCTAAGGCCCAAAGCATTTGTCTAGCTTAAATTTTATGTTGTTAACACATGTAGTTTCCTTAAATATAAAATTTCAGTGATAAAAACTTAAAACTCATTGTAAAAGGTGGTAGAATTTTTTCTTAACAAGAAGAGCAGAATGAGTTGTCACTGTGCTATGGATAACAAAATAATTTTTTAAAAATATTTTTTAGTTTTATTTTTGGCTTCTCTGGGTCTTCATCGCTACATGTGGGCTTTCTCTAGTTAGGGTGAGTGGAGGCAACTCTAGTTACAGTGTGTAGGCTTCTCTGAAAGCTCAGTTGGTAAAGAATCCACCTGCAGAGTAGGAGACCTGGGTTTGATCCCTGGGTTGGGAAGATCCCCTGGAGAAGGGAAAGGCTATCCACTCCAGTATTCTGGCCTAGAGAATTCATAGACTGTATAGGCCGTGGGGTTGCAAAGAGTCAGACACAACTGAGCGAATTTCACTTTCCCAGGACTTTAAAAATATGTTTACAAAGCTTGAAAAAAATAAATTTGACAATATAAGACATATCTGAAGAAAATTGTGAAACTTACTGGAAAACATTAAAGATGGATTGACTGTGAAATTTATGTAAAGATCAAATAGTAAAGAGTAATCCTTCTGAAGAAGACGAACAGGCTAGGGCATAAGAGATGCCGCTTCTTGAAAGTCTGGTTCCTTCCCATTTCAGGATTTAGTTTTCTTGAGTCTGCTAAGTCAGGTACCACTTAAACAAAATGTTGTAGCTGTCATGTCCTATCTTCTTTTTTTTTTTAAAGATACTATTTATTGATTTATTTGGCTGCACTGGGTCTTAGTTACAGAACATGGAATCTTATAGTTGTGGCATGTGGGGTCTAGTTCCCTGACCAGGTTCAAGCCCTCAGCATTGGGAGCACAGAGTCTTAGCCACTGGACTACCAGGGAAGTCCCCTGTCTTATTTTCTTTGTTGGTTTGAGCAATTTTTTAAAAACCTTGTTAAATTTTACAGGATTTTTCAAGTGAAGAAACTAAATGTCTGTGGCCAACCACAGTCTTTAACTGAAAATACTGGTATATGTTTTAAAGCCGTAATTTTGGCTATTGGGTGAAGAATAGATTTCAGATTGGACAGGAGCAAAGGCAGGGAAACCTGTTAGGAGACAGTTGAAATAATCCAGGTGAGAGTTGAGAGATCATTTGGACCAGGAGCTCAAGATTTCCACATGCCTTGGGTATAGCAGCCCCTTTCATAGTTATCACATCATCTTTGATTAGAATAAAAATGTGGTCCTGCGTATTCCTGGCAAGACCTTTACCCTCCCCAATTTCCAACCACTCACCACTGTCTACCTTGAAACCATCATTAATAATTTTAATTCTGTGGGTTTTTTTTTTCTTGTTTAGGCCATAAGAATCCTATAACTCCGTGTTTTCTCTGGGACTCTTACACACCGACTTAATTATTTTGTCCCCTTAATAATATTTGCACCTTCATTATTCTTTTTTTATCCTGTAACTCTTAGTACCATTTGTTACATAATATTTATCCACCATCATTAGACTGTAAGCTCCATAAAGACAAGTTTTTGTCTATTTTTATTGCTTATTCCAAGCACTTAGAACAATGTCTGGTACATAATGGTTGCTCAATAAAAATGGGTTGAGTAAAGGAAGGAAAACAGTAATAGCAGTGAGGAATACTTTCATTGTTTAGTTTGAAAGTCAAGACTACTGAATTTGTTGATGGATTGGATATGAAATGAGCAAGAGAGACTAGTTACAGATGGCTCCTAGATTTTGGGCATAAAGCTATAAGTTACTAGAGTTGCCATTTCTTCAGAAGGGGAGACTGAGAGGAGCAGATTTTAAGGTGAAATCAATGGTAATATTCCAAGATAACAAGTTTAAAAGTCACTGAATAGATGTTCTCAAAAGTTCTTTGTACTTGTTCTCACCATCCTGTGAATTTTGGAGACTACTCTCACCATGTTTATTTGTAATGTTTTCTCAGGTCATGCGCATTGTGGATAATGTTCGCCCTGACAGACAGACAGTTATGTTTTCAGCTACTTTCCCCAGAGCTATGGAAGCCTTGGCTCGGAGAATCCTGAGTAAACCCATTGAAGTGCAGGTTGGAGGCAGAAGTGTAGTTTGCTCGGATGTGGAGCAACAAGTGGTGGGTACAATCCTTAGGAAACCCCCAAGTCCCCATATGTTTAGGCAGTGTGCCATCCTTTTGGGATCACTGTGATGTAGGCAGGTACTTCCTAAAATTAAATAATATACATCAACTGCAGCTTTGAACATTTTACCAGATATATTTGAATTTCCTATTCCATGGAACTGTTTATAAAGTTTACCACCAGAAGTTGTGGGCTGGTAGATAAAATGTCACGTACCTGTGTTACTTGTTAATAGGATGTGAAGTTAAGAGTCAGAACAGATAATCTGTCCACATTTGTAAGCCTCTTAGTCTTTGAAAGTTAATTTTAATTTTTTGGGCTTAGTGATTTACCAATTAAAGTCAAGATTCTACTACTGTTTCCTAAAGATACAGCAAGATGTCATGTATTTGCCAAAAATAAAATGAATATTTTTGTTCATGAAGTGTATTTGGATTTTCAGTCCGTTAATGTTATACAATGTGTTGTTTTCAGATTGTGATTGAAGAAGAAAAGAAATTCTTGAAGCTACTTGAACTTCTAGGTCATTATCAAGAATCAGGATCTGTCATTATATTTGTGGATAAGCAGGAACATGCTGATGGTCTTCTGAAAGATTTAATGAGAGCTTCTTACCCTTGCATGTCTCTTCATGGAGGTAACATTTACTGAAATATCTATAATGGACTTAGGTTGGCCAAGCACTGGACTGTGTATTTCCTTTGTCTCTAACTTAGCAGTAATTTTTTTTCCTTTTTCTTTTTTTAAACTTTTGATTTTGTATTGGAGTCTAGCTGATTAACAAACAATGTTGTGATAGTTTCATGTGAACAGTGAAGGGAATTAGCTATACATATATGTGTATCTATTGTCCCCCAAACTCCCCTCCCATCCAGGCTGCCACAGAACATTGAGCAGAGGTCCATGTGCTATACGGCAAGTCCGTGGGGATAGTTAGGGAGTTTGCGATTGACATATACACAGGGCTGTATTTAATGTGGATAACTGGCTAGCACTAAATTTTATATCAGTGTCAGTTTTCATTTATGACAGTTCTCTGCGGGTAAGCATTATTATTATTCCATCTCAGTGATAAAGAAAATAAGCCAACAATACATTGGTTTGACCAAATTCCATAACCAGTAATCAGCTAAGGAGAAATTGAAAATTTTGATTCATGTTATATTCTTTCCATTGTATCATGCTACCCATTGGCTTTTATGATTAACATTGGAGCTTTACTTAATTTCTGTGTAATATCTCCATTGTTATATATGCGTGGGACTTAGAACACTAAACACATGGAATAGAGACAGTTGAGTTAAGCCCATTTACCAAGTATTCTGGTAGTATGACTTTGTGACACACCATCCCCGAATTGAGTGGCAAAGGTCATTTACTTTGCTTATGAATCTGCAGTTTGTTTAGGGCTTAGCACACATATCTAGTCTGTCTTCCATGCTGTGTCTACTGGGATGGCTCAGTTGGGGTTCCATTTCCAATTTTCCGTGTTTAGGCAGCTGACAAGTTGTACTGGCTTTTGACAGATATCTCACTCCTATTGGCCGGGAGTCCTGACTTCCACTTGTGAGCCTCTGTGTGAGGCTGCTTGGCCAGAGGGCAAGAATCAGAAGCTGCCAAGACAGTTCAGGAGGATCCTGGGAAGTGGTAGAACTTTTATTTCCACCATGTTCTGTAGGTCAAAATAGTCACTAGACTGGCCCACATTCAAGGAGATGGAGGCACAGACTCCATGTCTTCATGGGAAAATGTCATTCAGTTAGCAGAAGAGAGTGTGGCATAGGACATGCTTACAGTCCCACACCAGGCTTCATGAGGAATGCAGTTAAAGGACTGAGGATATGTATTTGGTTAACTTTTAATGTTTGAAAATGACTCATTTTGCTTTCCTTTTCTTTTTTATTGGCTAAATATACATTACATAAAATTTGCCATTTTATCCATTTTCAAGTGTATAATTCATTGGCATTAAGTAGATTTACAATGTGGTGAAACCATTTCCATTATCTATTTCCAGAAATTTTTCATCATTTCAAGCAGACACTCTGTATGTATTAAGCAATACTTAATTCCCCAGGCCTCAGTTCAGTTCAGTTCAGTCACTCAGTCGTGTCTGACTCTTTGCGACCCCATGAATCGCAGCACGCCAGGCCTCCCTGTCCATCACCAACTCCCAGAGTTCACTCAGACTCATGTCCATCGAGTCAGTGATGCCATCCAGCCATCTCATCCTCTGTCGTAACCTTTTCCTTCTGCCCCCAATCCCTCCCAGCACCAGAGTTTTTTTACAGTGAGTCAGTTGTTCGCATGAGGTGGCCAAAGTATTGGAGTTTCAGCTTTAGCATCATTCCTTCCAAAGAAATCCCAGGGCTGATCTCCTTCAGAATGGACTGGTTGGATCTCCTTGCAGTCCAAGGGACTCTCAAGAGTCTTCTCCAACACCACAGTTCAAAAGCCTCAATTCTTCGGCACTAAGCCTTCTTCACAGTCCAACTCTCACATCCGTACCTGACTACTGGAAAAACCATAGCTTTGACCAGATGGACCTTTGTTGGCAAAGTAATGTCTCTGCTTTTGAATATGCTATCTAGGTTGGTCATAACTTTCCTTCCAAGGAGTAAGCGTCTTTTAATTTCATGGCTGCAGTCACCATCTGCAGTGATTTTGGAGCCCCAAAAAATAAAGTCTGACACTGCTTCCACTGTTTCCCCATCTATTTCCCATGAAGTGATGGGACAGGATGCCATGATCTTCGTTTTCTGAATGTGGAGCTTTAAGCCAACTTTTTCACTCTCCACTTTCACTTTCATCAAGAGGCTTTTGAGTTCCTCTTCACTTTCTGCCACAAGGGTGGTGTCATCTGCATATCTGAGGTGATTGATATTTCTTCTGGTAGTCTTGATTCCAGCTTGTGCTTCTTCCAGTCCAGCGTTTCTCATGGTGTACTCTGGATATAAGTTAAATAAACAGGGTGACAGTATACAGCCTTGACGTACTCCTTTTCATATTTGGAACCAGTCTGTTGTTCCATGTCCAGTTCTAACTGTTGCTTCCTGACCTGCACACAGGTTTCTCAAGAGGCAGGTCAGGTGCTCTGGTATTCCCATCTCTTTCAGAATTTTCCACAGTTTATTGTGATCCACACAGTCAAAGGCTTTGGCATAGTCAGTGAAGCAGAAATAGATGTTTTTCTGGAACTCTCTTGCTTTTTCGTTGATCCAGCGGATGTTGGCAATTTGATCTCTGGTTCCTCTGCCTTTTCTAAAACCAGCTTGAACATCAGGAAGTTCACGGTTGACGTATTGCTGAAGCCTGGCTTGGAAAATTTTGAGCATTGCTTTACTAGCGTGTGAGATGAGTGCAATTGTGCGGTAGTTTGAGCATTCTTTGGCATTGCCTTTCTCTGGGATTGGAATGAAAACTGACCTTTTCCAGTCCGGTATTTGTATATCTTTGGAGAAATGTCTTTCAAGGCCTTTGCATATTTTTCATCAGTTTGGGTTTTTGTTGCTAAGTTGCAGGATTTCATTACATATTCTGGATAGCAGTCCCTTGTCAGATACTTGCATGTATTTTCTCCCATTCTGTGGTTGCCTCTTCACTCTCTGGATTGTGTCCTTTGATGCTTTAGTTTTGAAGTCTATTGTATCAATTTTTTTCTTTTGTTTGTTGCCTGTTCTTTTTGCGTTATATCTAAGAAATCATTGCCAAATCCAGGCTTATGAAAAATTTCCCCTTTGTTTTCTTCTAAGAGGTTTAAAGTTTTAGTTTAAGTTTTGGTCTTTGATTCAATTTGAGTTGATTTTTGTATATGGTGTAAGACATGGGTTCATCTTCATTCTTTTGTGTGGATGTTTGGTTTCCCAGCACCATTTCTTGAAAAGACTATCTTTTCCCTAGTGAATGGCCTTGATACCCTTCTCAAAATCACGTGACCATTTTTTATCTGCAGGTTTATTTCTGGGACTCTAGTTGATTCCATAGATCTGTATGTTTATATTTTGCCAAAGTCACTTCATTTTAATTTTGATCTTTTTGTGTTTACTTTTTTGAAAAATAGATGTTCTTTTTTAGAGTAGTTTTAGGTTCACAGCAAAACTGAGCAGAAACCAGAAAGTTTTCTTTTACCGCTTTCTTCCAGCATGCACAGGCTCCCCTACTATCTGCATCCCACATCACAGTGGTACATTTGTTGTGTTCATGAACTTGCACTGACCCATTTTTGTCACCCAGAGGGATCCCACATGCCACGTGCTTGGCCAAAAAAAGGAAAACGATTCCAACTTGCTTTATTCAGTAGCTCAGTGTGTCCATATTGTTGTTTCTATCCTGAGCATAACTTAGTTATTAGCTTTCTTTGTGATAGCAAAAAGCCTTCTACAGGCTCAGTTGTCACTTCCAGATCTGACAACTTCCAGAGGAAGAAGACTGTTTTCCATATATCTTTTTTCCCCTCCATTTTTATCACCAAAATTTTCAAACACCGAAAATCTGAGAAAACTAGATAGTGAGCACCCTGAAATATCTAATACTAGATTCTACAATTAACATTTTGTTATATTTATTTATCACATCTTTATCCATCTGTCCTATAAACCCCTCAATTTTTCTTAGTTTTTTGGTACATTTTAGAATAAGTTGTATGTCAGCACATTTCACTTCAATATGCATGTTATTAATACTAGTTCAAAAATTTTTGTAACGAAAAAAGTATTAAGTGGACTGTAGCAAAATGTACAGATTCTAAGTATAGCATTTGATGAGTTTTGACAAATGCATGTAAGTTCTGAAATCCAAACCTCTGTTAAAATATAACCTCAGAAATTTCCCTGAGTCCCTGCTCTACTTTTTACATTTTTTCCCCTCAACATATATTAATTTTTCCTGTTTTAGAATTTCAAATAAATGGAGCCGTACATTAGGGACTGTTTCGTGTCAGGCAGCTTTGACCTTCCATATGCATTTTTGAGATTCATCCATATGGTTGGATGTGTCAACTCTTCCACTGTATTGCTCAGTAATACTTTAATATATAAATATGTCATAGTTTTTTTGGTCATTTCTGTTGGACACCCAGGCTATTTCCAGTTATTTAACTATCCAAAGACTACACCATAATGAGATTATAGAACAGTTCCCACACCCCCCAGAACTCTTTTGTCATATCCCTATACAGAGTAACTCTAAGATTATCTTTCATCTTCTTGTACACAGTCACTGGGAAACACTGATGTTCTCTTAGAACAGTGTTTATAAATGCAATCATATGTTATGTAGCTTTTTGCAATTGGCTTTTTTTTTTTTTGCTTAGCATGATGGCTTTCAGATCCATTCAGGGTGTTGCATTATTCATTTCTTTTTATTATCTAGTGTGTGGAGGTACCACTCTTTATGTATCTTTTCATCTGTTGAAGGGCATTTAGGTTATTTCCAGTTTTATCTAACTATGAATAGAGCTGCTATTAAATATGCAAGTACAGATTTTTATGTGAACATTCCATTTCTCTGGGGTTGATAACCAGGAATGGCATCGCTGGGTCACATGGTAAGTTGACTTGGGTATTATTCATACTCATTGGGGTTCACCAAGCTTCTAGAATCTGTAAATTTATGTTTTGCATCTAATATGGGAAATTCTTGACTATTATTTCTTGATTGTTTGATTACTTGATTTTTACTGCCCTATTTTCTCCTCTCTTTTTAGGACTCCAATAATGTGTATGTTCAGCTTTTAATACTGTCTCACATATCATTGATGCTCATTATTGATGTTCAGTCTTTGTTTTTAAGTCTTTTTTCTCTCTAATTAAGATTAAATAATTTCTTTGACTCTGTCTTCAAGTTCACTGTGTGTTTTTGGCCATCTCTTATCTGCTGTTAGTAAGTCCATTCATTGAATTTTTTAATTCAATTTTTATATTTTTTTAGTTCTAGAATTTCCAGTTGGTTCTCCTTTATATTTTGATTCTCAATTATATTTCCAAGCCATTCATTATAAGCATGTAAAACTTTTTCTTCCTAAATCACAATTATAATAGTTGCTTTAAAATCTGTGACTATTAATATAATGTCTTGGTTGTTTAAAGTCAATTTCTATTGTCTTTTAATTTTGTTTTAAATTTTTCTATTTCTTTGTATGTGTAGTAATTTTGGTTTGCATACTGGCCTTTGTGAATGATACCTTGTAGAGTATAAATTATCTTATGTTTTACTTAAAAGTTTTTTATTTTTTTAAATAGAGAATTAACTTGGCTGGACCCATATTTAAAACTTTCTTGTAATGGGTAAGCTCTGAAATCTAAAAGATTTCAGCGGGTATTAACTTCTTGTAGCCAGAGCTGGGCTGGTTGACCTCTGCTTCATGTGTGTATAGTTTAGGTGTCAGATAGTTGGGCAGTGTTTTTATGCACAATTGGATATGCCTACTCTGTTGTTCTTCCTGGGATTTATCCCCTCTTTTGTGGTCCTGAGTTTATTCTAACTTCTTTCTTCTGTTTCTTATTGTCAGTAAAACCATGCCTTCACTACCTGGGCTTCTCAGGGCATGCTCCCAAACAGAAAGTTTAAAATAAGTAAAATCCTATAAACTTAACCAATGCCATTGCATTCTTTCAGATGTCAACTCTGCTTTTAGTCACTCTCTGGTGCCTTCAGGTAGTTAGTTCTTTATATTTAGAATTCATAGTTGCTGTCCACAGGATGGTTAATCTAATAAGATTTCCCCCTATCTTGGTAGAAATGTATATTTTTTATGTAAGTAAGAAAACTTTTTGCCTATAATCCCCTTCCTGTATTTCTTCTGTCTCTTCGGCCAGAATTGCTTTATTTGCTTATGCCTAATTCATTCATAGGCGTGTGAAGAAGTGAAGTGAATTGAAGTCACTCAGTCATGTCTGACTCTTTGCTACCCCATGGACTGTAGCTTACCAGCCTCCTCCATCCATGGGATTTTCCAGGCAAGAATACTGGAGTGGGTTGCTATTTTCTTCTCCAGGAGATTTCCGGGCCCAGGGATTGAAGCTGGGTCTCCTGCATTGTAGGCAGACGCTTTACCATCTCAGCTACCAGGGGAGTCATTCATAGGCATGGGAATGACAAATGGCTCTGAAAATATTGTCCTCCCACCCCTGAGGTCTCTGAGATTTTCAGGGTCTTCATGAGGTCAGAAGTATTTCCATAATAGCCCACCAAGTTACTTGCCTTAAAAGTACACAGGCAACCTGAGCACAGGAAGTTTGAGAAGGGCTCGTTTACCCTAAACATTAACTCACTTCCTGAGACTGAATTAGGCTCATCTTTGGTTTGATATTAGCTCATTTGGTAAAGAATCCGCCTGCAATATGGGAGATCTGGGTTCGATCCCTGGGTTGGGAAGATCCCCTGGAGAAGGGAAAGTCTGCCCACTCAAGTGTTCTGGCCTGAAGAATTCAGTGAATTGTATAGTCCATGGGGTTGCAAAAAGTTGGACACGACTGAGCGACTTTTCACTTTCACTTTCACATATGTGAATGTTTGTTGGGTGGATAACAAAATTGGGGATATGTTAAAAAGGAAGATGATTGATGGTTGCTGCCAATAATTACTAACTCTGTTGTACATAGGAGATACCTTAATCTAAAGGAGAAGTTTTGGCATTTTTAAATTATAAACTTAATGTTTATTATTATTCATTCCATTAATTTTTCTTGTGAAGTTTTAGAGGTAGTATTGAGCTGCTAGTTTTTTTGACATAAGATCCAAATACTTTCTATCATTCAGTCTTTGAAGAGCACATTCAAAATTTTAGATAATATAAATTAATATTGATAATATTTAGATGTTAAATGTTCTGTATATGTTAAACACAGGTTTTATATGAAATGTTCCAATATTTCTTGCTGCAAAAATGAATTTCAAGGTTTGAGAATTTATTGCATTCCCTTCTCTGATTACTAGAGATTCCCAGGTATCCCATCATAAGGTATATTTGTGGCCTGGACATTTTATTATAGAGCATTTTGATATTTTATGTTTTGCTTTGTCACTCATCCTGAGGCTCTTTGAGTAACAAATTTTGAGAGCATTCCAGTCAGGTCCTTTTTAAGCAGTGCACTGTAAATGATAATCACCTATCTGGTTAGGATGCAGAACCTGATTAAGTAGTTTGCAGTAGAATCTGAGATTCTGCATTTCTAACAAGTTCTCATGTGATGCTGCTCCTTGTCTTTGAACAAAACTGTGAGTAGCAAGGCTCTAAATAACCTGCAGGAGAAGTCAAAAGATCTGAATCCTGTCATTATAGGCTGGGTGTACCTGCCTTTTTTTTTTCCCCTTTGCCCCCATAACAGTTGTAGGTTAGGGATTCTAAGATTGGGCTTCTACAGTTGTTAGTTTTATGTACAAGAAAGGGAAAAAAAGAAGGGCAGATTTGATCTTGCCATTGAATTTTCTTAGTCTTTTAAAATTTTTATTGAAATACAGTTGTTTTACAATGTTGTGTTTCAAGTGTACAGCAAAATGATTCAGTCGTATATTATACCTATTTGTTTTTAGATTCTTTTCCTTTATATGTTATTACGGGATATTGAGTGTAGTTCTCTGTGCTGTACTGTAGATCCTTGTTGGTTCTCTATTTTACATATAGTAATGTGTATATTTTAATCCCAAACTATCCATACTCCCCCAAGTCTCTGAGCACCCTGCAAATTTTTATTTTCTATATGGTGGTTGTTGACATATGGTCAGTATAAGTTGGATATGTTCTTTACCCTGTGTTTAGCTTCTTTCTCTGAATGTCAGAGAAAATGGAAAATTTAATTTGAATATGTGGTTTTACAACTCTTTAATTCATTTTCAGGCATTGATCAATATGACAGAGATAGCATCATAAATGATTTTAAGAATGGGACCTGCAAACTTCTTGTGGCCACATCTGTTGCTGCCCGAGGCCTCGATGTGAAGCATCTGATTCTTGTTGTAAACTATAGCTGCCCCAACCATTATGAGGATTATGTGCACAGAGCAGGACGGACTGGAAGAGCAGGCAACAAAGTAAAAAGAATTGCTTTTAAAGTTGATTTCCATTATGTTAAAATATAAGTGTTTCTTTAGGACTTTACAGTGTACGTAATAGGAGTTACAGGGAATCTTCAGAGTATGGGGATTAGTTGATGTCATTTATATACATACACATGTCTTAAGTGCTATTAAAATTATCAGATACCTACCTGTTCTATGTAGGCAGATAGTGTTAACCACTTGTGTCCCCAGAAAGGTATTTTTCCCCACCTAAAAATTTCTGTATATACATTACACATATATGTTCAAGAGCATTCATTACTTTTTTAAGAATATGGGATCATAAAATATACTCAGCCCACACCTATCACCTATCACCCCTGTCTTTAGCCCCATACAAATGTATATTATTTCTTTTTTTGACACCTGTATTCTGTTGAGTATATAGTTTTAACTCATTGGTTTTGAAAGCAGCAGAATATTCCTTTGTTGGAAGCACTGATGGTGATATATTTGGTATTATAACCATGGACATATCTACATACGAAAGCAATAATATTATTAATAGGTTATATTTATGGAGTATTTATTAAATGCCCACCACTGTTTTAAGTGCTCTATGTATATCTTGTTTTATTCTCACAAATTCCCTCTAAGATCAATAATATTACTGCTTTAAACAGATGAAAAAAGTTGAGGCACACTGACAGTATTTGCCAGAGTTACACAGCTCATAAGTAGTGATGGCATTTATTCTTTTAACCTGAGTTATTCTGTGGATTTGGGAGATTTTTTGTATAGTTAAAATTGTGACCTTTTTGGGTCACATACAGTCTCTGTCACATCCTATGTGTATTTGTCTATCCAACCCTAAAAAATGTAATACCACTTTAGCTCATGGGCTGTGTAAAAGTAGGCTAGGTGTCAAATCTGGTGACTAGGTGAAGTGAAGTGAAGCGAAAGTTGCTCAGTCATGTCTGACTCTTTGCGACCCCATGGACTATACAGTCCATGGAATTCTCCAGGCCGGAATACTGGAGTGGGTAGCCTTTCCCTTGGGGTTGATCCCTGGGTTGGGAAGATCCTCTGGAGAAGGGTAACTAGGTACTCCTGAAATAAAATGTTAAGGCTAGTTTTAAAATTTATAACAGTTCACTGGTAGGATAGAACATTTAATGAAGATGGCAGTCTAATTGTAGTTTGCTTTTCCTCTGCTTACAACTCCAGTCTTTTCTCTTACCTGAACCAAAAAGCTGCTGGGGATACGTGAGTCCTTAGGCATTAGAGAATTGCAGGGAATTGATGTAGTTGACTTCATTTTTTATTTGAAAACATATCAGATATACACGTGTGTATATTTTTATATCTTTTAATTGGTCTTTAAAGAATATGGGATGCTATGTTCTAGGAAGTTAATAGCAGGTTAGCTGGGGTAGAGGGGTACAGTAGGTAGCAGAAGAAAAGAATGCAAGCAAAAAGGGAAAAATAAGATGTGTTAAAATTAATAATTACAATGCAGTTGTACATTTATGTAAAAATCATCAACTTATCTAATTTCCCTTTATGCATAAAGGAGTTAGAAATTTTCTAACTTATTTTTACAATAAATGTTAAACTTAGATATTAAGGAATTTAGTAAGTCTGTATTGTCACCTTTAAAATTCTTTTTAGTGGAGTAGTGGAGTTGTCTTAAAGAGGGTATATTAGGTAACTCAGATTTCATCTTATTTGTTTTCTAAGGAGGATTCATCTTGTAGTGTTTAATAGTACCACTTTTTCATTGTTTACTAGGGCTATGCATACACTTTTATCACAGAAGATCAAGCTCGGTATGCTGGAGACATAATTAAAGCCCTGGAACTGTCAGGGACTGCAGTGCCACCTGATCTAGAGAAACTCTGGAGCGATTTCAAAGATCAACAGAAAGCTGTGAGTTTTTTTGTTGTTGTTGTTAATATAGCTTTTCTTATTTTTATACAATTCACTGTATTCTAAACCTTGAGTATTAATACCAGTAAATCTTGATAGAATTATTTTCGTTTATCTTTTTAGATAGAAAAGGAAAGGAGTGAGAACCAAAATCCTCTCTTCAGCTTAGTATTTTTGTAGTGTACATACAGAGCTCTTATTTTTTTCTCACATGCTAAATAAAATGTTTTTGTTACATTATCATACCCCACCTTGAAAACTATTTAATTGCCATAAATTTCTGAACATTAAAGTTTTTTATTATGAAATTAACTTTCTTGTTTTTCCTTGAAAGGAAGGGAAAATAATTAAAAAGAGTAGTGGGTTCTCTGGTAAGGGATTCAAGTTCGATGAAACAGAACAAGCTTTGGCTAATGAGAGAAAGAAGTTACAAAAAGCTGCTCTTGGTCTGCAAGATTCAGATGATGAGGATGCTGCGGTTGATGTAAGTATTGTCCTAAAGCCTTATTCTTACCAGTTGAAGCAATTGTTCGTCTGGTATTGGAAGTCTTACCTTAGGCTTGTTTAGGTAGCAAATTACTGGAAACTTTTTGGTGGTTGTGCTTCTCAAGTTTTTTTGTGTGTGTGTGTACAAATGTATTCACATATGCCTGTATTTTTGTATTTTCATAAAAATGAGGTCATACTGCTTTATAATTTTCTTTACAACAATAGTCCTATGTTGAAATCTTCCCTTTTAGGAAATTCACTCTCATGCTGTTTTTTGGCTACATGTTTCATTATATGGATGTTCCACAATATAAGCAATCAAATCCCTATTTTTGAATATTTGGAAACAAATACTTGGAATATATATTTGTTATTATTTGGAGTATACTGTACTTCATTGCACATCCTTGAACACTTAACCTACCACATTTATCAGATTAAGTCTTAAGGAAGAGTGTTTAAGTGTATAAATGGAATTGCTCAGTCCAAGGGTATATTCAAATTTGGTCTTAAAACATTGTTAGATTGTTCTCCTGCAAGTTGAGTACCAGCTTGCACTCACACTAATGGTGTGTAAGAGTGCCTGGCTCCCTGTATCTTTAACATCATTGGTACTGATATTGTTTTTAAATACTTCACAATTTGATTATAGAATATCCTTATTAATAATTGTTGTTGTTATTTAGTTGCTAAGTTGTGTCCTACTCTTTTGTGACCCCATGGACTGTAGCACACCAGGCTCCTCTGTCCATGGGATTTCACAGACAGGAACACTGAAGTGGGTTGCCATTTCCTTCACCAGGGGATCTTCCCGCCCCAGGGTTTGATAGTGAACATTTATGGCATGGTACTGTTTTCACGTGCCAAGTGCCTTACAGGGATTATTTCATTGACTTCCTCACAGTAGCCAGAGATACTCAAAGCATTCCCTTTTTATAACTGAGGAGACTGAGGCTTAGAAACAAATAACAACCTTTTCAGATTTGCCTAGCTGTTGAAAGCGCATTTTCTTAGCTTACAGCATTGTTTGTAACCCAGTGAAAAGAGACCCTAAGGACTCAGAAAGTTAAGGGTTTCTTGGAGTATGCTGTGGAACCCTAATCCCAGGAGCTTGAGCTTGAGATGTTTTCATTATAAAATACTTTTGGAAAATCTGGTATATTCCACTATTAATGATATCCTGTCAATGGATATGAAAAGACATTAATAAAATAATTTATTTTAATTCTGAATTCTTCCAGCATATTTGATATTTGATCACAGAATTTTTTTTTTTTAATATACTGCATTAAACCTTGGCTCAGAGCACAACTTAAGAATTTAGGAATTTAATCTTTCAGGAAATGACCACACTGTTAAGCACAGTCAGGAACCAATGTCTCCTATTAATTCTAGGCCTTTTTTTTTTTTTTTTTACTAGTATACCATATTGGCTTAAAATTCAGCTAAGTCAATGTATTTAGGTATCTGTTATGGTATAATAGATCAGTCCAAAGCTTAGTGGGTTACAGTAAACATTTATTACCTACTATTCCTGAGGGTTAGGAAATCAGGAACAGTCTAGCCAGGTCTTACTTGGGGTCTCATGAGGTTGCCGTCAAGCCGTTGTTCCAGGCTGCAGTTATCAGAAGGCTTCACTGATGCAGGCCCATCTTCTTCCAGAATGGCTCACTGATTTCACTGTTGGTGGGATGCCTCTGTTCTTTACTCTGCATTTGTGTTCTTACAACATGGCAGCTGGCTCCCCAGATTGAGTGATCCAAGAGAGAGCAAAGAAGAATCCTTAGTACCTGTTATGATTAGTCTCTGAAGTTATATACTGGCTTTTCCACTTTATTTTGTCTATTAGAAGCAAGTCAGTTAAGTCCAGCCTACATTTAAGGAGAGGCTCCACTTCATGAAGGGAAGAGTATTGAAGAATTTTTGGCTTTGTTTTTAAAGCCATTTCAGTTTTTTTTTGTTATTTAAACATTTTTTAAAAATCTCATAATAAAACATTAATTTTCTCCCTTTTGTTAAAATATTATTATAATTTTCATTAAAAAATTAGAGCAGTTGTAAAAAGTTTTGTGCTTAATCGCTCATTCATGTCCCACCCTTTGAGACCCCATGGACTGTAGCCTGCCAGGCTCCTCTGTCCATGGGGATTCTCCATCCGGGCAAGAATACTGGAGCAGGTTGCCATGACCTCCTCCAGGGGATCTTCCCAACCCAGGGATTGAACCCAGGTCTCCTGCATTGCAGGTGGATTCTTTACCATCTGAGCCACCAGGGAAGCTCAAATAAGATTCTACCTGAACAGGGACTTGAACTCTGGAACCTTGAACCATCAGGTTAAAAGTCTGATGCTCTCTACCAACTGAACTATCCAGGCTGTCAATAAATTAGAATAATTTATTAAATAAAAAATTAAATTAATTAAAGATTAGAGCAATACTAAAATGAATAAAGTCAAAAGTAAAGTTATCCCTGTTACCTAACACTGTGTGCATTCCCCATTCCTAATTTTATGCATTTGTTTCGGATTTTAATGTCATGTATGCTGTTTAAAAGAGTGTTACTAAATTAAACGTTAGTTTAAAAGTAGTTGATAGCTCAAACACCTTATTAGATAACAAATGCTTTAAAAAGAAGGTGAGTTGTCTGTTTCCATTTCAGTAAAAGTTCTTTCTAAATTAACCAAGTTAATTTTAAACCCTGAAAAAGTTTTTATTTGTATTTGGGATTTGAAATATTCGTCTAATTCCTGCATATGAAG
Source organism: Bos indicus (assembly GCF_029378745.1). Classification (NCBI taxonomy): domain Eukaryota; kingdom Metazoa; phylum Chordata; class Mammalia; order Artiodactyla; family Bovidae; genus Bos; species Bos indicus. Next base: position 46,000,372 of record NC_091766.1, read on the forward strand.
GGATTTGCATTCTTTACTTGGTAGTGTTAGTATTCATTTTGGGGCAAAAGACATTTTTAAAAGGAAATGCTATAGCTCATGAGATACAAGTGGCTAAGCTGAGGATTACGCGGTGGCAGTAGGACTCACATGACTCCTGGAGAGCCAGGATTGTCAGCATTGTTCTTGATTTCATGGGGAAACCCACCTTCATGCCTTTCCTTCCTGGGTTCAAAGAAATAAAACAATAAAGGTTTTTCTCCCTGATTCTCTTACTCAGTTTTTTTTTGTAAACCCAATTGCGTTTTTGGAGTTGAAAAGAATTTTAGGAGCCCTGCCTTGAGAACATGTATCATTTCCCCTGGTAACCATTGGCTGTATTTTTAGTTGTCCACTGATCTTGAGTTATTGCCCTTCTTCCAGCCTCTTTGATTGCAGTGTACATAATTTGGCCTCAAGGCCTGGGCCCCAGAGCAACTTGGCTGCATCCAATTGGCTGCTCTGTCTTGACAGTTCGTGTATTTTCTGGACTACTCAGGAGTCTGCTGAAGTGGTTCTTGCAGCACTGTGTCTCTGTTTCTTTCTTTCCTTCCTCCCTCCCCTTCCCCCCTGTCCTCCCCTCACCTCTCCCCTACTTACACCTCCCCTCCTTCTCACCCTCTCTAAATTGGTATTTTAATTAGATTTTTACTAATGCTTTTTTTCTTGTTTAGATTGATGAGCAAATTGAAAGCATGTTTAATTCAAAGAAGAGAGTGAAGGATATGGCGGCTCCTGGAACATCTAGTGTTCCTGCTCCCACTGCAGGAAATGCTGAGAAACTGGAAATTGCCAAGAGATTGGCTCTTAGAATCAATGCTCAGAAGAATTTGGGCATTGAGTCTCAGGTATTAAGTAATTCGTTCCGAGTCTTAGTACTTTTTGTAAGTTATTTGATTTAAATGCTTTTTAAATTATATCAGCACAAGTGAACAAGAAGTTGTTTTAGATTTTGAGGTAATAAACATTTAACATTTGAATACAGAATTCTCTAATTATTCACCTTGGTTGATTTCTCTAGCATGGTTAACTGAGGTCTTAATGCCTATTCTGGAAGGCCTGTTAACCATAGATAATTTTATAGAATAGTATTCTGAGTGACCTTACCAAAATCCCAAAGAAAGAACTCTCTTTTTCTTTCTTACTCTGTTTACTGGAGGATTATTGAGCAAACAAACAATGCTGTGGAAGTACAGACACCCAGTTATATAACTCAAACTAACACGCGTTTAGACAATGGGAAACCGTTAAATATTTTACTTGCCTTCTTTCTCTTGGGAGTTTTTTGGCTAACTTCATTTTTTTTGTAGTTGATTTACAATGTTGCGTTAGTTTCTGTTGTACAACCAAGTGATTCAGTTACACATATACACACACACATACATGTATTCTTTTCTTTTTTTTTTTAACCTTTTATTTTCTACTGGGATATAGCCAGTTAACAAACAATGTTATGATAGTCTCAGGTGAACAGCAAAGGGATTCAGCCATATATATGCATGTATCCATTCTCCCCCAGATTTCCCTTCCATCCAGGCTACCACATAACATTGAGCTGAATGTGCTTTACAGCATGTCCTTGTTGGCTATCCATTTTAAATATAGCAGTGTGTACACGTCAATCCCAGACTCCTAACTATCCATTCTCCCCTTACCCCCTGCAACTATAAGTTCATTCTCAGAAGTCTGTGAGTCTGTTTCTGTTGTATAAGTTCGTTCGTTTGCATCTTTTCTTTTTAGATTCCACATTAAGGGATATCATGGTATTTCTCCTCTGTCTGACTGACTTCCTCAACGTGACACTCTAGGTCCATCCATGTTGCTGCAGATTGCATTATTCCATTCTTTTTAATGGCTGAGTAATATTCCATTGTACATATGTACCACATCTTCTTTATCCATTCCTCTCTTGATGGACAGTTAGGTTACTTCCATGTCTTGGCTATTGTAAAATGCACTGCAGTGAACATTGGGGTGCATGTATCTTTTCTGGTCATGGTTTTCTCTGGAAATATGCCTAGGAGTGGGATTGTAGGGTTATGGTAGCTATGTTTTTAGTTTTTTAAGGAACCTCCATACTGTTCTTCATAGTGGCTGCATCAGTTTACATTTGCACCAACAGTGTAGGAGGGTTCCCTTCTCCCACATTTTGTTTAACTCTCTCCAGCATTTTGTTTAACTTACTTTTTAATCAAGGTTAAATTTTCATAGCATTCCCAAAGAACAGTTGGTTAATGTTGACAGTGTTTTTAAGATTTTGAGTGGTTGAGGACCTGCATGGCCCTGTGTCCAGTAGTTGTGTACGGGTTCCGGTCTGTAGTGCCCGAGTGGAATGACCAAGCTAGAGGCCAGTGGACTGACCTGATGAGGCAGCCACAGTCAAGGCTCAGAGCCTTGGGTCTTTGAATCTTTTTTAACCAGTGAATTACTATGAGGTGTTTACTCAAGCCTGTGCCTCTTGTGAAAACAGAGATGCAGCACTTCACCCTAATATTCTCTTGTATTATTGTTACTGGTAACTCTTGTGAAATCATATGGCTGTAACTTTTCACTGTTTAAGTACATAGTAAAATTAATTTCTTTTTTTTTATTGTTTTAAATTTTATTTTATTTTTAAACTTTACAAATTGTATTAGTTTTGCCAAATATCAAAATGAATCTGCCACAGGTATACATGTGTTCCCCATCCTGAACCCTCCTCCCTCCTCCCTCCCCATACCATCCCTCTGGGTCGTCCCAGTGCACTAGCCCCAAGCATCCAGTATCGTGCATCAAAATTAATTTCAAATGTAAAAAAAGAGTATGTTGTATAAAGACATTTACTATAATTTATAGAATGTTGGGTTTGTCCATGAGGGGAAGAGGAGTTCAGTGGTAGTAGTAGGCAAACATACTGATTCAGAGGAAACCCATAGTAGCCACAAGGTATGTAAATGATTTTAGACATATTATACTATATTTGATATCAAGAGTTACCTAATGATCTATGATTCAGTAGAATTTTTTAATATAGAGTTGGGTGTTTAGTTTTCGTATCAAGTAAGGCAGATATATTAAACTCTCTGTTATAAATATATGCTGTTAAATTGTCCTGTGGGTCAGACTCTACATAAGAAAGATGCTTTTAGTTAGTGCTTTCCAGAGAAGAGTTTGTGGTGGGATCTTTGGTCTCGTCTCTGTCCTCATTTGAGATTTGACTGTAGGTCTTCTTTAACTGCAGGATGTAATGCAACAGGCCACCAATGCCATTCTCAGAGGTGGCACCATCCTGGCTCCCACTGTATCTGCAAAAACCATTGCAGAGCAACTTGCTGAAAAGATAAATGCCAAGCTCAACTATGTGCCTTTGGAGAAACAAGAAGAGGAGAGACAGGATGGTGGACAGAATGAATCTTTTAAGAGATATGAGGAAGAATTAGAGATCAATGACTTCCCACAGGCAAGTAGCAGATTTAAACTTTTTAATTGAGTAGAAACCCTGTTTTTAGGAGTGAAAATATGTTATTTAAAACCTATGAAGGGGCTTCCCTGATGGTCCAGTAGTTAGCAATCTGCCTTCCAATGCAGGGGATGCGGGTTCGATTCCTGGTCAGGGAACTAAGATTCCACATCCTCCGGGGTACCTAAGCCCTCAAGCTGCAGCTATGACCTGACATAGCCAAGTAAATAAATAAAAAGAGAAAACCGTGAACATTTTAATGGCTGCTTTACTTTTTATCTAGATGGGGAGACAACACTGAAAATTTCATTTTTATGATTACATTCTAGGTACATTAGAATCTAAATGAATTTATGATGAAGGTGTTGATTAAAATTTTAATATTGACAATAACATGATTTAGCTAACCTATTCTTTTAGGACCTCAGGGTCGCAAAGAGTCAGCACGACTGAGCAACTGAACTGAACTGAAAAGAGGTTTCTTCTTCCCCAACTCTTTTGTTTCCTAGACTGCTAGGTGGAAAGTTACCTCTAAGGAAGCTCTGCAGAGAATCAGTGAATATTCTGAAGCTGCAATTACAATCAGAGGAACGTACTTCCCACCTGGCAAAGAGCCCAAGGAAGGAGAGCGGAAAATTTACTTGGCAATTGAAAGTATGTACTGTTGGTTCGGTTTCCATCTTGAGTTTGATCAAAGTTGATAATAGATGTAATAGACCCAAAGAGAATATGAGGTCAGTTCTAGAGAGGACTGAAAATAAGGAACACCTGTTAAAAAGTTTGACCTATCATTTGTTGTCTTTATTTAGGAGTTTAGTATATAGAGATGTGAGTGATCTTTGCTGGGGACTCTTTCATTTTTGACAATTTGGTCAAATTTGAAAATGACTAAAAGAACACATGTATTTTGGGGACTAGTCCATTAAGTCCTTATGCTTCTGGTAAGTAGAATATTCTGGCCAAAGTTAAGGTTAGAAAGTAAATCAACTATATTAATCCCCTTAATGCTTGTTTACCCAAGCAGATATTGCCTCTAATTTTATGCCTGTAAATTCATACATGCCATTTTTAGAAAAATAGGACAATTAATACCACAGCTCAAAGGCTATAAGTAATGTGTTATCTAAGAGTGATCAGGTATGCTTTTTAACCTTATTTCATACATTCATAAGTGAATTCAAAAGACAGTTTCTATTTTGATTTTTTTCCTAATGTATTATCTATAACATAGTAGGACAACTTATCTCCTTTCTTCTATATTTAATTTTAACATCTTTATAATAGATTCTTAAGAATAGACCAGTCACAGCTCCATTTCATTTATTTCATGAACTAAATGTTTATTGAATACTGGTATGGGAGCTGTGAAGTAGCTTATTCCACGTGTCATGTAAATCTGGAGTCTGCCTACCTCCTGCTTAGATGGCTACAATGACGCTACCCCCACACCCTGTACAATCTCAAACACCAGCCTAGTCCATTGAATCATACACATACACAGTACCTTTTAAAATTAATAATGATGAATTGCAGTAAAGGTATAAAACTCAGATACAGCCTGTATGTTTTCCATGTTGTTAATAATCTACCGTTACTGTACAGGAAGATCCATACATATTTCAACTGATGTACAAAGAAAGTAGGTCCAGAACTAGACAAATTGCATTTTTTGGTTTGTGATTGTGACTTTGGGAAGCTGGATCATATGTATTGATATTTCAGGTCAGGTTTTTAAATAGTACCCTTTTATATATCCTGAAAGACTTTTGCCCTGCCAGTGACTCAGTGTGTTTTTGAATCATGTGACACTGTTCCTTATTGCAAGGTAAAATGGGGATTGCTGGCATTGTGATGTTCAAGGAGAAGAAATTACACTGACATCTTTCTGTGCTACTAGACAGCTTTCTCTTACAGTTGTATTATTAGGCCATACAAGATGTCATTCAGTGAAATCTGATGATAAAACCTTGGTAAACATGGAGTCATCCTTGTTTATTCAGCTTGAATATGATAGGTGTCATTTAAGCAAAACCAGTATTTTATTTTTTTTTTGTAATATACAATATTTTAAGTATCTCTAAGATTTCAAAATCAGTATTTTAAGTGACATTGTTTTAAAGAGGTAAATCAGAGAGATTATTTTTTGCTTTGAAAAAGATTCCTCTAATTTTTTAAAGGTAATTATGCTTATTTAATGTAGTATAATTAATGTATGCTAGGTTTAATTTGTATATAACTACCAGAACACATCTACTGTACTACCAAATGAAGTGAAATGAGAAGCCGTCAGCTTCTGCCAACTTTTCTATCTACCTACAATGGTTCTGGGTGCTTTCCACTGTGAACTTGTACTTAGGAAGTAACATCTAATTTTTATAATCTAAGCAGGTCTTTCCCTCCCAGTAACAAGATAACCTTGTTAAGAATGAATCTTGAGAATTCTAGATGCTAAATAAGGGCTGGAGATGGGTAATTAAAATGATCTAAAGCTTTGAGAATTTTCATAGATTAGATTTAAATGATCTTTTAGTTTTTGAAACTCCAACCAAATCGACTGAACACTAATGGGATGAAAGCAGGTGTTGCAAGGAGCCTAGTGTCATCTGTTTCTAGTTCTGTAATTGGAGGGACCCCACTGCCTGGCTCCTTAGAGGCTCAGTGTGGCTCAGCAGCTCCAGGCCTCCCACCAGGCAGTGGGAAGGAGAACAGGAAGAACATACGTGCCTAGCCAGCCTGTATAATTTATAGCCTGTTGTGTGACCCTCTCTTTTTACTGGTGGAGAATCCCTTAAAAGCAGCCAGAGTTGTTTTGGGACCAATGAAAGGAAATGCCTCTTTTTCATGACAGCTTATAAACATATGTAACCCATTACCTAAAGAAGCTGTGTAAGTCAAAAATTTAAACCGGTCCAAATGGTCAGGTTCTAACTAACACAGGAAAATTGCTCTTCTGCTTTGAGCTGGGTGAGAGTATCATTTTCCTTCTTTTTAAAACAGCACAGAGTGTCAAGCTACACACCAACTCATGCCAAGTAGCATATTTTCCTTCTGAATTTGGGGTTTTTTTATACTTTTGATTCTGGCTCAGTTCTTGATTCTACCCTTGGCTTCACATGCATCCACCTCTCTTCCCTTCCAGCACCCACAGCTTTAAAATGCTGTGGTCAATGGCTGGTGGAGGTGTGGGGCTTAGATTAGATTCATAGCCATAAGCATGTCTCTTTTCTTCCTGTTGTTAAACTGTTTCTTCCTCTTCCTTCTCCTCATCCTCTGTTTTCCTCCTCTTCTCCCCCCAGCTCCTCCCTTTCTCCTTCTCTATTCTCTGTGGGTTTGAAAAAGTTAATCGTATCTAATAAAGGGGAGAATTTTCCCATTTCTTGTGAATTGTTTTCCATATTTGATTTTTCTTACAGAAATAATAAAAACATAGTTCTCTACATTACAACCCCAGTTCTTTTTTCTGACATTCTCTCACTCCTAGTACTTATCTCTGGTCTACTTCTTTGTTCCAGCGCTTTTCCTTTTATAGGTGTGCACCGAGTTCCCACTCTAGACTTGCCTACCTCCTGGCATTGTCCCCTGCCTTCAAATCCTTCCACACCTATCCTTGATGGAGCTCTAATCTCCATTTCCTCTACTTTTGCTCCCTGTTGCCATTAGTCTTACTGACGTTTCCAACTTGGTGTGTCCCATGAGCACTTCCGCTACAATGATGTCAATTAACCACCATCACTGCTAATAATAACACCTGCTCTTCCTCTTGGATTCAGTATCTCCTTTATTACATTTTAGTTTCTTTACTTGTGACTCAACTCTTAGCATCTTACTTTGTTTTTCACTGTTCACATCTAATCAGAAAAAATATTTTATTCATTCTACCTCAAAAATGTGCATTCACGATATATGAACACAATCCTGTGAGAGCACTGAGGGAAGAAACATTTAACGCCACCTGGAGAAGTTAGGGAAAGATTCTTGGAAGAAATGATATTTAAAAGTTCCTCTGATAAGACTACTTCCTAATGTACTCATCTTGCTGTAATATCGTTCCAAGTTTGTTTTTCTAGTAGCCTACAGGATCACACAGAGCATAGATGAGTACTTCATATAATGAATCTCATACGGTATGCCACACATGGTGGGTGCTTCTTGAATTTATAACTATACTCGTGTCTCCAGCCCACCTCATCTGTTTGGCTGTCTTGCTGTGTTCTTTCACACACTTTTTTCTCTCAACCGTACTATACTTCTCTTACTCTTTGGTCTTTAAACATTCCTTCCTTAATCTGTACCATTGTACGCCATGATTGATAGTGCTTTCCCTGTCATCGCTCCTCCTTCAGCTTTAAGACTTTGTTCAGATGACACATTTCTGAAACATTTGCTGACTTTAAAGAACATAATAAACATCCAATAAGTGTTTGTTAAATAACTGAACCTAAGAAGGTGTATTTTCCTTTTCCTTTTTCTTCTATTTTGGACAAATTGCAAATCATTTTTTCTTTGCATACCAATATACCAAGAACTTATAACACTAGTACTTCACTAACCTTAACCCTCTAAGCATTAAGCTCAGTGGTTACATTTGAAACTCTGAAAGTAATAAGTAGCCATGATACAATGTAGATGATATTCCACCAGATATTGAAAGACTTTTCTTGGCAAGTAGTACAGTGTTCCTGAAAGTCACCTACAGTGTTTCTACTGGATCTCAATGAGGTGGATAAACATCCAGTGTAATTCCAGTAATATGAATAATGTTGTCCACTCACTCACCAGGTGCCAATGAACTGGCTGTGCAGAAAGCGAAGGCAGAAATCACCAGGCTTATAAAAGAAGAACTGATCCGATTGGTGAGTGAAAACCTCAAGGACTTGTTTGTTCTAATAAATGTTTTATTTAAGCATTTAGTATAAATACAGCAAAATAGACAGATGATATAGTTTGATGAATTTTCACAAACTGAGCACACTGGTGTGATCACTGCCCAGATGAGGAAATAGAGCACATTACCAGGCTCCCAGAAACCCTGCTCATGTTCCTCCTTGTTGTTATTCATCGCCCCCAAATGGGACTTTCTGACTTTCAACATCATAGATTAGTTTTGCCTAGTTTTGAACTCCATATAAGTGGAATCAAATGCTGTGGGCTCTTTTGTATCTTAAGTTCTTTCTCTCAACATGACCTTGAGGAAATCAACCCATGTTTTTACATATAGCAGTTATTTTTGTGGCTATATAGTAGTTAAGCCTGTGGATTTACCACAGTTAATTTATGTTTTAGATTTTGAGGTCATTTTAGTTTTGAGTTTTTATGAATAACGCTTCTCTGAACATTCTTCCACGTCTCTGTAGTACACTTCAGTATATTTTTCTTTTGAGTAAATGCCGTAAAGTAGAATCGCTAGTTACAGGGTATGTATAGTTTAGCTTTAAGTTGGTATTGCTAAATAATTTTTCAGAGTAGTTATACCAGTTTACATTGCTTTTGGCAGTGTATGAAAATTTCAGTTTCTCTACATTTTTGTCACTGTTTTTAAACTTACGTGTTTGTCAGTGTTTTAAACTTAGGTATGGACTTAATTTGATTTTGGATATGGACCTTTTATAGACCACCTTTCCAAAGGATGCAGACACCTTCTTGTAAATTCTCCCTACAGTGTGTATGTTGGGATGAGGATCCTTTGAAATGAAACTTTACAAAGAATGTGTTTTTTAGGGCTTTTCTAAAATTTCCCTTACAGAACATTTCTTTGGATGGATAAAAATAATTTAAAGAATGGAATGTAAACAAAGCAAGAGGAAAGAATAAAAACAAACTTTAAGTCAAGTGACTTTTACCGAGGAGTGATAGAAAAAGAATGCTACCACCATTAAGTTGGTTCAGAACCCTTGTTAAGGAGTAGTTGAGTGAACACAGAGAAATGATTGTTAAATAGTTCTTTCTTTCTCACTAAATAATATCTTTATTTTAAATATATGATATTTGTATAAGTTTGTAAAGGAAATTACTTAGCATATTTTTTTTTTCCCTTTTACTAATCATATACCTTTTATTTTTTCCTGTAGCAAAATTCATACCAACCAACAAATAAAGGAAGATACAAAGTCTTATAAAACATCTGGGAAAAACTTTTACCTGTGCTGGTCTGTGATAAATGTGGCAGTTGTTGTCTTCAGTTTACAATGTATTTTAAATTAAGATTTTTAAAACTCTGTCTTGCTGATTTTTTTTTTTAAGTATAAGAAACCAGTATTTGTTAACAAATCTTCTTTCTGTAAGTACCCCTTGAATTATCAAACTCTATTTAAAGCAGGCCTGTTTTCATTAAAGTGTCCTTTAATGTAAAACTTAAATATCAATATTTTAACTATCTGGGTAATATTCCAGAAGTTTAAGACAATTAAAATATTTGAACTTTCCATTGAAGATAATAAAGTATAAAAGTTGCTAAGGGGTTGTTCACCTTATCTTCTTACAATGAAACTGTGATCATCTCCTCAGAAAAGGTGAAATTCTCTAATTTTGTGTCTCTACCTTGAGCTTAAATCTTACTTGACTCCAGTAGAACAATATGAACTGGATATAAGAATGTTACAATAGAATTTTTACAAAATGGATTCAAAGTTTTTGTTTCAATTTTTATCATCTTATAAGGGTCATAGTTGGACTGCTTTTTGGTTATGTAAAGTTAAAGTTTTGTAGTATAAGAAGTTTTTGCATTCCTTTACTAACTGCTAAGAATTTTAGTATTGACTGCTTTTAGGTTCCCTTCACAACCTCTGGCTCTGTGCCTAGCTACTAGCTCTTTTCTAATCTTCCTGAAGTGAAAGTGATTTGTCACCTGTAAATATGAATATAATTGTTTTTTCCCCTTTAAAGTGTTCGTTTATACATCTGTATAATATAAACACCCTACCAATCTGATTTTTCTTCAGGATTATTGAGTAGGTTGTGAATTTTCTTTTTTTTTTTTTTTTTTAAAGCATGGCACCCACATTTTAGACTTAGAATTTAAGCATTTCTCAGTGAAATTTAGTTTATAAAGAATCATAAATTATATTTTTGAACCTTGATATATATTTCCTGAGTATCCTAATTTAAATTGTGATAATTGGATCACCTAATGTTCAAGAGTCCTGGTGTGTTAGAACTTGATATGGTTGTCACTCTTTGAAAAAATAAAATTTTCAGGAATTAAATAGTTGTATTTCTTAAAAGATACAGAAGTTCCTTTAAGTAGCTTTGACTTAGAGCTTTTAAAAATGAAAAAACCCAAAGCATATTATAGCTGTTAAATCATTTCAATAGTATATTAAATGGTTAAAGTGACAGGAGGTATCAGTCATGATTTCCTCAATCTGAAGTTATCGTTACTGAAAATCTCAGGTATATTCTTGAATCTCTCACATATCCACTTTTTTACTTGAGGAAGAAAACAGATAAAACACGTGTAACAATAGAATCAAATAAACCATTTTCTCTAAAATTTTAGGCATCTTGGGCTCCTCCACCCCCATTTATTTATATCCTTATTTTTATTACTTAGTGATAGTTTGTTTCCTTTGATAGACTATGTCACAGGCCCACAGTGATGGCAATTGGTGCTCCCTTCAGCCTGCTCCATCACTTTGAGATTCAGAGTTTTACATCATTTTAGTATTATTACCTTTATGTTTGTACATCTAGTTGTCATAAGCCACTGATAGTATTTTGTTAAAATGAAGCACATTTCTTTGTTACTACATTTTTTAGTGTCACATTGACTCTTTGATTTTTAAAACTTGAATGACGTACAGATTAATTTGTTTTTTTAAAAAATGCAATATCAATATTTGCTCATGTTTTTTAAATTCCTTATAAAATAAAGTTAGCCTGCATTTTCCTAAAATTATCTTTGCTGATGTTTATTGCTGCATATCTAATTTTGTTTACATTGCTAGGCATGTGAGAGAAGTATTATACTCTATTAAAAAATTCTCACAACCCAAAATACATAGTTCTATCCAAAAATACCTTCCTAAAGAAGCCTCCTAATCTTTGATGGTGTTTGTATTTGGCATGAGATAGGCTGTAGGTGAAACGGTGCATGTGCCAGTTGGTGTTTTATCACAGTGACGCTCATTCTTAAACAGTGGGAATACAGAATGAAATTATAATGGCTAGATTCTCTCCAACTCCTTTCAGACACTTTATTATCTGATATATTTTGTATCTTACCAGCCTTGTCGGTATGCCAAGGTGTTCAGCTGGGAGTCAGACTGCAGTTCTTTTGAAGGAGGCAGATCCTGCATGCAAAGAAGTTTTTGTTTGTTTGAGCAGAACCAGCTCTTGAATGCCTGGGGTTTATAAATCCCATGAAGCCAGCTGTGGAGTCCACTTCCAAGTAATTCACCAGCACCTTAAAAATCATAGCCTAGAGAGCAAAGCCTCTAAGTTATAACTTGGTTTTGTGTGACCTCTTTTTCCTATGATGCCTTGCTTTGCTTTATAAAACCACCAGCTAATGTCCTTAAGTGGCAGATAACTTAGCACTTGTTTGAGATAGAAGTTGAGGGGAAAATGGTAATTGAAATAAAATTCAGGGTAAACAACTATGTTTTATTTATTTAGCCCCATTTTGGTCATTTATAGATGACAGATGCTGAGTTCTTATAGCAGGCATAAATTCTGAGTGGCTAGCCCAATGTGATCCATGAGAATCCTTTTCCTCTTAGAATTGAGTCTGGAGCCTCCAGTTCTTCACATTTTGGTACATAGTTTTATATAAGAATCAGAATCTGTTGGGTTTTTTTATGCTTTCTGCTCTGGCATAAAAAACTGAAGTTAATCTTTTAAAAAAATATATGTGTAAATATAAAGAGAAAGAGACCAAATGAATGTGTATTGAGAGGTAGAGGGAATGTCTTAACATTGTACTCAGTTTAGGTGTTGTAACTACCCGAAAACCTTAATAAAATCTCTCCGGAGTGAGGCATTTGGCTTGGAATATAGCAGCATCTCACACATTACTTATTGAAACATATGCTATACTCTTAGGCCAGCTCTGCATTTCTGTTACTAGGTAAAGATCCCTGATGTATCTGCAATATTACCAGTTGCAGATAGTTGAAGGTCCTTTTTTTTCTGTAGCAACTTATAATTTAATTTGAGCAGGAGTCCAAGTAGAAATATGGAAAGAAAAGTGTAAAAACTGTCCATGTCCCCACTGCAGTATCAGTGGTCTCACCTTTCTGGCTCTTTATGGCCAAACTGATATATAAGTGCATACTGTCAAGTCACACGATAGGTGAAACATTTAGTTATGATTATTTTTCTTGACCTTGTCCTCTTCCAGATACGGCATAAGCTTATAGAAGTTCATGATGTTGAACCTCAGACCTTTAAAAAGAAATTCTAAATTTGCATTAACAAATTCTTTTGGAGGGAAAAAAATGTGGAATTAAAAAGTTCTAACCCCTTTGGAAAACTAGAACTCAGAGTTACTCTCTCAGATATCACCAGGATTACTATAAAGCCTAGAGTTGCAGAATTTAAGAAAATCCTAATTGTCTTCAATATATGGAAATAATGCGTTTTGGATATTAGTCTGTTTTCACGATTTCACTTATTATGGAATAAAGAATATGTGAGGATTCGGTATGAAAAATGTTCTTTGTCCACAGCAAAAGCATGTAATTTGGTATTAGGTGGATTTTTTGCAGCCTATCAACTCCTGGCAGTTCCAGCAGCCTTGAGTGTTAAAAGTGTCCTTGGCCTTTATTCCTGAATTTCTAGGAGGCTCTCAGGTGCCCATGTCCAGCCATGTCAAGGTAATATTGAAGGTAATGTTTTCTTTCCATGCCTTTGCCTGAGGGAGTCTCCTGGGAGCTGAGATTCCCAGAGTTGTACTGTAGACTTCTGGAAGAATCCTTGCCATCCCCCAGGCCAGTCCTCAGCCTAAATCTCAGATTTGGAAAGCTCTATGGAAAAATGGGAGAGATGCCCTTAAAGAAAACACAGGTTCCTCTGTAACTGTAAAAAAAGTCTAGGGTTGCTATTGTAAGTGTGTCTGGGATGGTAATGATTCTGTGATATATACTCAGATTTGAAAGCCACTGATAATCTTCACTTTGCTTTGTTCTTGGGTTTTGACTAGCTATTATGTAAAGCAGTGGTCTCCAAAGTGGGTCACAGTAAGCTATTGGAAAACAAGGAGAAAATACCAGAGCCTCTGTTTGTATTTCATTTTTAAAATCTCATCCTTTGAATTTTTTGAGTAGATTTTATGTTATTACATGATATATCAAGTATAATATTACAGTTTAGTATAATGGTTCATATACATAATTATAAGTAAATTCACATATGGGGGACACTTGGACAACCTTTGGCAAGTTGCTTAAATGCTTTAAAATGTCTTTTTTCACATAAAAGATTACAGTAATACCTATTTCAGGATTTTTGTGAGGATGAAATGAAGTAATACATGTAAATCATTAAAGCATATAAAAACAGTGCCTAAATAATTAGTATTCTTACTGCAGTGGGTGTGTGGGAGGGCATTTTCTGAAGTTTTCTTTGTGTATTGCTATATCTTTCAGTGTTGCTCTATGGCGTGTACTAGCAAGGACAGTCATTGACTACTGATAAACGAAAATGTAGAAAATGAAATTCATTTTTCCTATAGATATCTTTCACTTCAAATGAATAGCATTTTAGAGGACTTGTTGCTTTAATTGAAAGGTCTTTAAGTGGCAGCTGGTTCCCACTCTATTTGAATATTCCTTTATTGGCCTTTTCGCATGTATACAGTCACCATTTATCATTATGGTTTGCCTATATGACTGGCCTATTCTGGGCCAGGTTGAGGCTTTTGGAGAAGGAATGCAAAATGTTGAATTGAGTCCAAATTGTATTTCACAGGTGTACACTTTTGAAGAAGAAATGTTTGGATATAAGTCAAATAGTGTGACAATTTTAAGTGTACTCTTTTTACAAATGAAGTGAGGATAAATGCTCTTGAAAAAGCCTCTATATTCAGCACTAGTTGTACATTCTACCATGTTATGTGTACTACAGTACCTCATTAAGACCAACGAGATAATTATCTGAAAATACCAGATCATTGCTTTTAACACTGTATTTTGATTATTTGCATTTTTGTCTGCTACACCAGAAGGTAAGCTTCTTGAGGTTTGGGACTATGTCTGTCCTGTATTCTTAGTACTTTGACATTATCTTCATTTCACACATATGGAAACGTTTGGAAAAAGCAGTGACTCGTCCAAGGTACCGTGGCTTCCCAGGCAGCTCAATAGTAAAGAATCCGCCTGCCAGTGCAGGAGACACAATCTGTCTAGGTGGGAAAGATCCCCTGAAGGACAAAATGGCATCCTGCTCCAGTATTCTTGCCTGAAAAATCCCATGGACCGAGGAGCCTGGTGGGCTGTGACTGAGTATGTGTATGCACGTGTGCATATACACCCACAGGCATGCACGCTCACATACTGTCCAAGGTCCCAAACCTGGGAATGTCTGACTTCCTATGTTCCTCTGTCTGCTTCTCCATTGGGCCTGCAAATCATTTGACCTTACTGATATGAAAATTTCCTTTTGGCCATAACTCACGACTTGTGGGGAGCTTAGTTCCCCTACCAGGGATTGAACCAAGGCCCTCAGCAATGCAAGAGTCCTTAGCACTGGACCACCAGGGCATTGACAAGTTTTCTTCTTAAGTAGTTTTATGTACAAATGCCATTTTGGTTGAAAGTTAAAATTACAAAAATTAAGGATCTGGAAAAGTCATGGTATGGCAGCACTACAGTGCATTCTTATATTTCCCTTTCAAAAATAAAGAAATCTTGCTTAGAGAAAACTTGTTTTTAAAAAGTCTTTGGAAGGCTACTTCATGTGCCCTAAAATCCATGTATATGTTTTAGTTGTTTTCTATGTTGGTATTTTTCTTTTATATGTGAACAATACTAATATGATCAGTCCTGTTTTCTGGTATTTTATAGGATTAATTAGATTGAGAGTTCGAATCTTGTTACAGAACCCTGCTTGCCAGAAAATGATTGAGCTTGCCTGTTCTGTGTACTGTGTTTGGTTTGCCTCCTGGTTTGTATTGTTGCTGCTGTTGTCTTGTTTAGTCGCTAAGTCATGTCCTGCTCTTGTGATTCGATGGACTGTAGCCTGCCATGTTCCTCCTTGTGTGTTCACCCAGAAAAGTTGTTAGTCTTCCTTTATTTCCTACTGGCAGCACCACTGGGCCAAATGCTGACTCATGGTACAAGTCATTGCTAAGAATTATATCCTTAAAACAGTGTTCATTGCATGGGCAAAAGGGTCAAGTACCTGCCTCTGGCTTTTGCCACACTGTCAGAAAAATTGCCTTCCTGGGAATCCTCTGGTGGTCCAGTGATTAGGACTCCACGCTTTCACTGCTGAGTCTGGGTTCAATCCCTGGTTGGGGAATTAGGAACCTGGAAGCAGCCTGGCATGGCTGGGAAAAATATTTTAAAACAACCATGCTTTTAAAAATATGTATCTTCTGCACAGCAGCCTTCCTAATTCTAAATCCTCCCCTTTCTGACATCTTTGAATTAACTGACGGAAGAACTGGGGAAACTAATACCGTTTGCTAAGTTGGCTTTTATGGGGTGACCCATAAGTCAGAAATCTTGCAGTAGCTACATAAATGGAGATCTTGTAAGCGAACTAGCTGTCTTATTCCTTCCTGTGATGGTGGAATGAAGAATATGGTAATTCAGAGGAGATCATGGACATAAAAACATTATTAACCTTTAAAGTTAGCCTCACAAAATGAGACTTCATTATTACATGATCCTAAGACTGAGAGCTCAAATACCTCATTATTTGAATATTCCCCATTTTATTAATATTTCCAAGTGGAGACCTCACCCCGCCCATCCATAAGTAACTTTTAGGCTTGTCCTGTCAATGTACTTTGGGCAGCGCCTAGAACAATAAGGCAATCTTTTTGCCAAAGGATGCTGGGTGCAAATCCTAGCTCCACCATTTATTAGTCCTCTAATTTGAAAAATGGGGTCAGTAATAGATCCAGTATCACTGAAGTGCCATGAAATCCACGAAGTTTTTAACCTTTTGAGAGCGCGATCTGCACCAGAGCCTAAGTAGCTCCAGCCTAAGCCCCGCCTCCTGCCGTCTTCTTGCCGCGCAAGCGCAGCCAGGCTCCCTGGACTACTCTTCCCCAGGTTTGCGTGCTGGTCCTCGGCGGGAGATTGGGTCTCGCGTCGTGCGTGTGCGTGCGCGGTACTCGCGAGCTCGCGCACGCCGCACCTCGCTCTACGGGGCTGTGGCGGCCTCTTCCTCCTGCGTCCGGGGCAGATCTGTGAGCGGTGGCTGCGGTGGGAGCTGGAAACCAGCGTCCACTTCGCCGCCAACGCCCTCCCTGCTTTTCCGTCCGTCTCGGGCTCTCAGCGCAGTATAGAGGCGTCGGGCTGGGAAAGGAGCGGCGCCAGCGTGAGGTTTCCAGCCGATGGGCAGCCCCTGGGCACGCTGAGGGGCCGGGCTAGTAGCGGCTGAGGTAAGTAGACGCGCGGGGGTTTGTCAGAAGGGCCGGGGACAGAGTCTGGGCGGCGGGTGCTCATGGAGAAGGCAAGGAGAGGGCCAGAATGAAGGCCTAGCCAGCTGGTGAGAAGAGGTCTCCAGCCCGCGCCTGAGAAGGGGCTCTGGCCTAGCCCGGAGCGAGAGGAGGGGCCCCGGTTTGTAGCCTGCTCTTCCCTGGGCTTGAAGCCATTATTGGGGGGAAATTCCTCTTGCGGCGGGGGGAGGGGTCACCCTTTCTTTTCTTCGGGAGGTCAGAATCACTTCTCTCCCCGCCACTTTGAATTAATGCTTGCCGACTTCGAGATGGACATCTAGATGGAGTAGCCTGTGACTTGTGCAGCTTGCAGAACTCCGGGTGCACGACGGCGGGCTATCAATTTTGATTATCGGAGGCTACACAGCCCTTTCTCTAGTGTGGGCGTATATCTCCTGCAAAGTTGTTATTGCTGATACACTAATAAATACGCTTTCGGGCACAACAGGTAATATATTTCTACACGTCTCTTGTCAAATAAGGATTCCGGCACCGGGGAAACTGCGCAGTGGGGCACAATTAAGGAGGAGAAAGAAGACAAAGGAGGCCGTTATTTATGTTCTGTTCTAGTATCAAAACTTTCCGTGGTGGGGCAGAGTGCATGGCTACTGGCATTTGTTTTAGCCTTTGCTGAATAGATTTTCTGAGTGAAGTCGCTCACAAATGTACTTTTATTTAGAATTATGAAATCGCGTATGATTCTGTATGGTTGTTACAAGCCAAATAACATGAAATAAACCTCTGAGAATTATGTGTTTGCTCTTGAGAAGAGAGCGGAACTTGGATTTCTTGAAAGGAAGAGTTTCTCCATGTTTAAAAATGAATACGCTCTGAAGTTACTAAAAATAGTTGTAGTTCTTTATGTTGGCAATAATGACTGCTACATTCAGGAGAAGGAAAATGAATTGTTTGTAAAGAATAGCTCACGAAAAGACTTCGGGGGTTAAATGCACAGTAAAACAACTTCAGGGATGGCAAGTTTTAGCATATGCTTTAGGAATTCAGATTTAGGTGGTCCCGTGGCTAAGATTCCATGCTCTCAACTCCACGTGCCCGGTTCGATCCCTGGGCAGGGAATTAGTTCTCGAATGCCACAACTAAGACCTGGAACAGCCAAACAAATATTTGAAAAAAGAGAATTCTTATTTAGTCATTGTTAAAATATATAGAAGCTCTTAGTTGATTCCCTTATAGTCAGTGAACTATTTTAAAAAATTATTTGCTAGTCTTCACAGTCTGGTTCTGTCTTCTTGGATTTCATTCAGTTCAAACTTTCTAGAAATGTAGTAGTTACAGTAGTAGTTATTCTAACTCTCTTAAGAAATGAGGCCTGCATTGCTTTCAGTGAACTCTCTACTGTAGTATCCGAAGAGTCAAGAAAGAACAGTTATCTGGTGAGCCCTGAGCTGGGACCAGGGAGGCATTGTTAAGTGTACAATTAAGGCTTGAATGTGTACATACTATGTACAAACATACCGATTCAACATGCACCTACCACTGTGTATGTTCATGTGTATGACGATTGTGCACAGAAGGATCTAATGATGCTGACTCCCATCTTAAAAAGTTGACTCCTGAAAGTAGAGAAGGATTGGTTTTAACTCTATTTCTTTTTTTTAGGTAACTGTTTACATGGGTAACAGTCATAGTAAATTTATTTTCCAGCTTGTTAATTATTGAGTAAGGAGAGAATTGTACTGATTTTTTGGTGTTAGCGGGGAAGGAAAATATAGAGCCCTTCTAAACTAGTCTTTAGAAATCTTCTTTTAAGTAAGTATCTTGTTGTCTTTCCTGGGATAAACAACTTTACTTCTGTCTGTTTTGTGACCTGGTTCTTAGAATACTGTTTTGCATGGAGTTGGCCCTCTATTAAAAATGAGGTGTATGAGAAGTAAATTAACGTAATACACACCGGGACTTCCCTGGTGGTCCAGTGGCTGGAACTCAGTGCTCCCAAAGCAGAGGACCTAACTTCATCTCTGGTTGGGGGACTAGATCCCACATGCCGCAGCAACTAAGACTTTACATGCCACAATTACGACCAGGAGCAGCCAGATAAATAAATTAAATATTAAAAAAGCATAATACAAACCAAATGCATACATTCCTGAGAAGATTAACGGAGTTGAAGATGGGTGAATTTTTTGTCTGTCTACTGTTTAAATGTTGTGTTTTTCTTCAATGTTGGTTGAACAGTGTTGGTGTCTGAATAAAGGATATATGGCAGAATCTTGCTTCTGAAAACCTAAACATAATGTACGCTGAGACTATATATCCTGATAGTGATAATAGTGATGAATGTTCTAATATGTTAAGAGGAAATGAAGCTAAGGGAAGTAGGTCCAGAGGGAAGGTTTTGGTTAGTGATAGGAACTTAAAAGGCATGAACTATAAAACATTGTAACAGATTGTAGGAAAAAAACCGTTTTCTCCTTTTACTGGCAGTACTTTCTGTGGAAGAGGACTGGTACTTTTCTGGCTGTTTACACTAGAGCTTTTCAGCAGGGTGATTTCTGAATAATAAAATTGAAAAAGAAGTCGCTTTGGGAATTCCCTGGCGGTCCAGTGGTTAAGACTCCGTGCTTTCACTGTGTGGCCCAAGCCACAAGGCATGACCAGGAAAAAAGAGAAAGGGATCACTTTTTCTCTTACAGTCTGCTCAGAGGTCTAGTGTGTTTCTCTTTGTATTTGCATGTGGTCTCTAGTCCAGTTTTATTGGCAATAAAGTAGTAGTTTGATTCCTATCTAAGTCCTGTGTATATTTCTCAATTAGTTTATAATTTGTAGGGAAGAGGAATGTGGTTGGTCTCTTCACAAATTCCAACGATGGCTTTTCTTCAGTTTGGAAAACAAATCTATTTGATTTAGATGTTGTAGATGTTATCAATAGAAAGGTTTTGTGGATATTTGAAGAGGTAGTAGCTTAAGAGTTGAATAAAAATTTTGACAGGAGTATTTATTTATTTTTGGCTGCGTTGGATCTTTGTTGCTTTTTCTAGTTATGGCCAGAGAGGGGGCTACTCTCTAGCTGCAGTGCCCAGACTTCTTATTGAGCACAGGCTCTAGGGTGCGGGCTCAGTACCTGTGATGCCCATGGCATTGGAATCTTCCTGGGCCAGTGATCAAACCCTTGTCTCCTGCATTGGCAGGCAGATTCTTTATCACTGGACCACTAGAAAAGTCCTCAGCAGAAGTATTTTGAATTGACTTTTGTGTTTTCATTTTAGTATAGCTGAGTGATTCTCATGATGGGTGGTAGATTTTGTCCCCCGCACCCCCTCCCCGGAGAATATTTGGCAATGTCTGGAGAATATTTTGGTTGTTACAAATTGAAAGGGAAAAGAGGAGGGTATAGAAACTGACATCCAGGGAGTGCAGTGGGTAGAGGGCAGGGATGCTGCTAAGCATCTTAAAATGCACAGGACATACCCCCACCTTCACCCTAGCTGAAGAACTATCTGACTCAAATAATAACTGTGCCTATGAAGAAACCCTGTTGATTCGAAAGTCACATTATCTGAATTTGTATTTGGCTTTACTGTTTCCTAATGTGTGACCCTGGCAAGTTGCTTGAAGTTAAAATAGAGCTAATAGTATGTTCCTCATAAAGCTGAGTTGTAGTGATGATAGAGTTGAGATGTAGTGCCAAACTTATTACCTGGCACATAGAAGATCTCAAAAACTGGTAATTTTCAATTAATAGTATTACATTTGGAACATATCTTGATGAAGTCTTATTTCTTATCTGAAATTAGAATTTGAGCAAATGAAATGATAATTAATAACCTCATTCTCATTATATGCTTGGGGAATGAGTGAGGAATTACTCCTTTTAATATTTGTGTTTAGTTCCAGTCTTGTTTTATGTTCTCAGATCTATAAGGCTCTGCCATAAACAAGTAGCTTCTCATTGTAAATGTTTTTCCTTCGTAATTAAGATTTTTAAGCTAGCTGGAAAATGGCTCTATATCTGTTGATTTTTAGCAAATATTTAGTAATGTAACTGAATTCAGTTCTTTGACTTGATTCCCATTTCCTTTTAGGTTTATGATTGAAATAAATTTGCAGTGGTTTTGGCTCACATTAATTATATGTTTTTAGCCTCTTGGAGTAACTATTTTCATTACTGGGGTTTTGGTGCAATTTTATTACATTTATGAAAGGTACAGGCAAATATCTAACAACTTGTGGCTGAACCTTTATAGACATTTGTGACTCTTTCTAAATATGAATTAAAACCCATGTCTTTTTTTTTTAACCTCATTGAAATATAATATTGTAGTCTGTATAGATTCTCTTTTTCTGTGTTTCTAAATGATGTGGCTATTTAAAGCTGACTTGTCATTGTGGTGGTCATATTACAGCCTTTAAATAAAAAACAATTCACAGGGATGTTTCACAGACAAAATAGAGTCGTTGGACTGTTAGTTACAGAGCTCTTATAAGGGGAAAAGATTCATGTCATATTTATGGCCAGGGACAAAGCAGTGTTGAATATTCAGCATTTCGTCTTGATAACCACACTTTAAAAAGTATTTTATTATGATTGTTACACATATTTTTTAGTATAAGCTTCAGTTGTTTCAGTTGTTGGTGCTGCCTCCTGTTTGGATAGAACAGTTTGAAGGGAGTCAGTGCCTACGGCCAACAGATTGTGTTCTTTGGCACATTCTGTCTTTATACAGTGTAACATATACTCAGGATTTTGTATAAATAATAAATTATGATAATGCTGAAGAAGCATCCACCTTTGAAAACTGGCTGGATCTAAAGTATACATGTGGGAAATATAATGAAAGGCCAAAGGAAGACATTCTAAGAATGTTAAAGAAACTAAAGGAAAAAAAGTATCATATTAATAACAGTTCTTATCTTTATTATCTTTTTTCAGACTTAATCTAGAAAAGAAAAACCTACATATAACAGATTTTGCATATACACTTTTCTAATTCCTATGCAGAAAACATTATGACTACTAAATCAGTACTGGTGTTAGTTATCTTGCATGGCATTTATGCCTACCAGTGATTAAATTGAGAAAAAAGAAGTATCTTTGAATCTGCTGATGTGTGTGTGTTTGTTTTATAAGTGGTCTGGAGTTCTGCCTGTCAGCTAATTTTAGAGAGCCTGCATAGTTGTTGGGAGACTGACTGTTTTCCCACTAAATGCTGTCATTCAGATATGTATTTTTATATGTGTATTTACGCATATTTGTCCTTTATTTTTGGTAGAAAATGATGCATCCTGTTGCCAGCAGTAATCCAGCTTTTTGTGGGCCTGGCAAACCTTCCTGCCTCAATGAAGATGCCATGAGAGCTGCTGATCAGTTTGACATATATTCCTCCCAGCAAAACAAATATAGCCACACAGTCAGCCACAAACCAATGGTTTGTCAGAGGCAAGACCCATTAAATGAAACACACTTGCAGACTGCAGGTGGCAGAAGCATAGAGATAAAAGATGAACTAAAGAAAAAGAAAAATCTCAACCGATCTGGTAAGCGTGGCCGGCCTTCAGGAACCACCAAATCAGCAGGATACCGGACCAGCACAGGCAGACCCCTGGGAACCACCAAAGCGGCTGGATTTAAAACAAGTCCAGGCAGGCCTTTGGGTACAACTAAAGCTGCAGGATACAAAGTCAGCCCAGGGAGACCTCCAGGTAGCATTAAAGCTCTATCCCGTCTTGCTGATCTTGGCTATGGCTGTGGGACTGCTGCTTTTCCTTACCCTATGATACATGGTAGAGCTGTTCATGGGGTGGAGGAAACCAGCAGCGAAATCAAGCCACCCAATGAGTGAATGAGGCAGGAAAGGAGGGCCAGGTTTAGAAGGAAGATTGTGGATAATCCCAAAGCTTCTTGGTTTTATTTCGACATACATGATATGGCCTGGGCTTTCCAAATTTGTTTTCCCATTTGATTTTTTTTTTTTTTTTCCTGCTTTTGCTCAGAAACTGTCATATGCTGACGGATGCACTCAAGGCATAAGCAGTGGCTTTGTATTTGTACATAGGTTCAAGTGTAACACCTATCTAAATCGTTTTTGCTTTTCCTTTAGAGTTAATGGTTGTATCTCATTTTATTACTATTTTTTTGTCATTCTAAATGCTTTATGTGCTACATAATTGAAACCATTATACCTGTTAGTTTGTGAAGTTAGCTTACAATATAATAAAGATAATATCTAAGGTATTTTTAACTGATGGAACAAAGCAAACTAATGATTCAGGATTACTTGAGGTAGTGGCTGGAGGGTATTTTTTGGTAACATTTATGTTCATGAGACAGGACACAGATATATGCTTTGGCATTTACATAGACTTCATATGTTAAAAATCTTATTTTTAATGTTCTAGGTTTAAACAGTTTCTTATTTATTGATCTACATGGCATTAATTGATTTAACCATTATTCCTTTAAAAGTTCTTTAGCATTTGCCTTTCAGCCATGTTTAGGTTGTGTATTTTTTAATTGCCTAAGAGCATGTATACCAAACACTACAAACAATTCATATTTACAAAAAAATTAAACTTTTTAATAAAAACTGCACATTACATTTTTGGTGAAATATAATGCATTCTGAGAATAGCATATTTAATATAATAGAAAAAGAAATATTCTTAAGGTCTGCATGTTGCTATAGTTAATACATTTTGCCTTTTATATACTTAGTTATAAAGCATTATGCTTAAAACACTGTTTAATAATGTTCATTTATTAAAAAATATTTTTTAATTGTTTCTGATAAATTGTCCCATTGCATTAGCACTTACTGTGGTTTCAGGTCTATATCTACCAAAGGACAAAGATTGAATGGTAGACTGTAAAACTGGTACAAACAAGATGCAGTTTTCTGACTGTCAGAACCCAAATATTAAGAAATAGGAATCCGTCTATGCATGAAACATGTAAGAAATATGTTGATTAGTTTAATTAAAAATCTCATCGTAGCTCTAATGAGACCACTTCATCCAAAATAAATTTTTTCCAACAGATTTTGCTTTAGAAGCAAGATAGGAAAGAAAAAAAACATTGGGCAAACATGTATAGAAGGGACAGAGGGATATCTCTAGTCCCTCTTTTTGAAAGCAGTCTTCGTTAATATACATTTTTATTTATTCTGAGTTTGATCTAAATAAAATAGATTATTATAAACTTTGGATTTGAAAAAAAAAATTCCACTGAATTTTAAAGTTACTGTGTATGTATTTGTGAGCTTAAATGCCTTTGAAATTATAATGTAGGTTTGCAGGACCCCCAGATTTTTAATCTTTGAAAATTAAAATTTTCAAAGGGCGCATATTATGTTGCTTGGGTTTGCTCTCAGTTAATGCAAACTCTGGTTGCAAATGGATGTCATGTTTCATAACTTTTTTATCAGGAAAAAAGCAGCAAGCCTTCAGGTGTTCCAGTGATGCCTGACACAAAGAGCTGGACTTTATGCTGCTCTTTACAGTAAGAGGTTGCATTTTATGTGGGGACTGTGTACGCACTGGCTTCTAAGACAGTGACCTCAACAATTTTAGCTTTGCACAAACCATAGAGAGCAATGTTGGATGACTGCATAATTAGTTGTAACATTCTGGCAGCTAAATTGCTATAACAGTTTCTTCTTGCAGAAGCTTAAAATACAAAACTTTTAATATAAATCTACTTAGAACAGTATAATTTCTGACACACACAGATGCTTACATCTCTATTCATGTGTTCATCCATCCACTTTTTTTTTTTTATCCATCCACTTTTATCATGTATTTGTCATTCAGTTGTTTCTGAAGGTGATGTTTAGCAGTTGGCTGCTTAGAAGTCCTCGTTTGAATTCCTGAAAGCAGTTGTTTAATTTCATGTTCTCCCACAGAATTATATATATCATAGTCAAGGGTTTGGTTGTGATTGTGTTTCATAGTGTGCCCATTTGATGTTTCCCTTTCAGTTTTGTTTTCTGATTTTGTTAAACATGCCCTTTCTCGCTGCATTTTCCTATACTTGTTCCCCTCCCGTTTCTCCATCCTCCAGCACATCTACTCAGTGGTGCTGTGCTGTGTGTCAGAAGATAAAGCAGATGTATTATTGTATGATGAATCTTATATACAAGTTAATGAAATGGAGAGATCAACTAAAGGAAGTTATGTCCATAACAGTGTTTTATTAATATCAGGAGCTATGTTCCAGGAAAAAAAGTGATTGGATAACCCCATTTAGAAAGCTGAATTTTCTGTTTTATGAGAAGTTACCTGGAGTATTAGATCTGTATGCTGAGGAGCATCTTCTTATTCTATTTCCTTTTCTCCTTGTGAACAGTTTATTGGTGCCATGTTGAAGAGAAAGACATCTAAGTGATAACATGAATAAAGTCTTAACATAGAAAATATTTTTACTTCTCTACAAAGACTATGTTGTGAATCTTTTGACACTGTCTCTTGTCATGATAAACACTGAAATAGCATGTTAAACAATTCCTTATACTTTAATATAATCATTTGGGGAAAACTGGCTTTTCCCCCCCACTGTATACTTGTTCCTTGAAAGGTAAATTGCTAATTTTATATTGTGTAATTCTGTTCTTCACAAAATAGGTTTCACTATTCTATATTTAAACTGTTGGTCAGAAAATGATCTGCTATTCAAGTAAGTTTGCTTTACTTTTTTCTTTAAAAAATATTTTAACATGCCTTATTTATTCTTATATCAACATATTAGGAGCATATGAAATTTGCTCATACAGATGAAATTTTCAGTTTTTGACAGATATAACTTTGCATAACTAATCTTTAGTGTGGGATGATTTTGATACTATCTTTGGAGTTTTGCACTGGATATTAAAAAAAATTAGCACATTGTATTGGAAAAAAATAGGTATCTGGTTAATTTTAAATATTTGGAGATGTTTTAAAAATCAGTGTTTCAGTTATACTAAAAACTTCTTTATATTTTTTATTTACTTTTAAAAGAAGCATCTGTTAAGGTAGTAAAGGTAATATTAATTCCAAACTGATGTTTGTGTGAATTTACATGTATTTTTTTCATGAAATAAGTAACTTTTTTTTAAATTAAGGAGCAAAAGGAATCATCTGGGTCCATTTATTAGGTTAAAGGTGACTCATACAATGTAGGAAAAGCCAATATATGAGCTAAATGAAAAAAAAAAAAACAACCAACTTTTATATTCTAAGAAGCTTTAAAAGAACAATTCAGGGGATGTTGACAATAACTGCTACTCTGTCAGTCATGGTCTATATATGCAGTAGAATTTTATGATCCCTATATAGTAAAACATAAGAATTCACAACAGTTGTTTGAAACATTTTTTCCCTTTGACAGTATGTTTTGATGCTATTATGGTTTTCTCTTTATTATATCTTAACTATATGCTGTTAAACTCTAGGATGTATCTAAATCTTTCCTTTGCTTTTTCCCCTTACTCCCCCCAAGTAGATAAATCTGTTCTCTCACATATAATGTATTTAATTTTGGAAAATTTAATGCTACAGTAAATCAAGTATGTGATTTATAGTAATCAGACCACTTTGATTCTTTTAGTTTCACAGTTTCATTTTTCCACAGATAATTATGGAGAAAATAATTACCAATTAACTGATATAAGCACGCTGTCCTCTGCTGTAAAAAGTCTGAATAGATACTGTGTATGTTTTTATGTCCATGAACTTGAGCTACTCGTGTGCAATTATGTGTATGGGAATGGAGTAGTGTTCATGATTTGTATCTACATCATCATATGGATGTATATTTATTAATAAAGTCATTACTTCAAAACCAACTGTGTTTACTACTCTATTTCTTAGCAGAGTATTTTCCAAGTAGGGTAATTATAAATGGTAAAACTGGGGACTTCCCAGGCAGTCCAGAGGTTAAGACTCTGTGCTTCCACTGTGAGCAGGAGTGGGTTAGTTTAAGTGGGTGTGGGTTCGATCCCTGGTTAAGGAACTAAGATCTCGCATGCCGTGCAGTGCAGCTGAAAAAGTAAAAATAAAAAAATAAGTAAATGCTAAAACCTCTTTTATGATTGGTAATTTTGTATTTTCGTTGGGTTGTGATTCCTAAAATCTGCCTTTCTGTATTTTTGTTTTTTTCAAAATAGTGATTATTTATATAATTGTAATTTAAACTTCTAACCTATAAATGAATCTCCTTTTCTTCTAATTATCAAGATACTTCGGACTAATGGTTCTAATAAAGGCTTAATTTTTTTCTCTCTTGTCTGCACCATGTAGTGTGTCGGATCTTAGTTCCCCGACCAGGGATCGAACCTATGCCCCCACTCAGAGTCTTAACTACTGGGCTGCCAAGAAGTCCCTAAAGGCTTAAATTTAAATGTGATTGATCCTTTTAATTTAAAAAAGTTTAGATATTAAACAAGGCTAATTTTTTAGTGTTAACCTTAGGGATAGCAGCATGTGCATATTTTATAACTGTCAAATATTGGAGATATAAAAAGAAAAATACTTCAATCCTAATTATTGGAATATATAATTACCTTTTCCGCTTTCTCCAAATCATACAGATCATCTCGAACAGAGGTTGGCAAACCAAGACCCACTGCCTGTTTTTGGACTAGCCATGCCCATTTGTTTACAAGTTGTCTCTGGCTGCTTTTGACTACAGTAGCAGAGTTGAATTGCTGTGACATAAGTCCTGCAAAGTCCAAATTATTTACTGATTATTTCCCTCTGTTAATGAAAAAGTTTTCTCACCTCCTTATCTAAGAACGATAAATTGGAGTAGGAAACAACAGATACAATTTGAAGCCGAATTTCAAAACCCAAGCAAGTGATGGCTTTTTTTTTTTTCTGGCCACACTGAGTGGCCTGTGGAACTTGGCTGACCAGTCAAACCTGCACCCCCTACAGTAAAAGCACAGAATCAACCCCTGGCCCCAGGGAAGTCCAGTGATGGCTTTTTAAAAAAAATTCTTCAAATTACATTTAGAAGTGATTTTATGTATACTTTGCTCAAGTTGTTGAAGTCCTTTTACTTGTAATGTGAAGGCGATGGCACCCCACTCCAGTACTCTTGCCTGGAAAATCCCATGGATGGAGGAGCCTGGTAGGCTGCAGTCCATGGGGTCGCTCAGAGTCGGACACGACTGAGCAACTTGCCTTTCACTTTTCACTTTCATGCGTTGGAGAAAAAAATGGCAACCCACTCCAGTGTTCTTGCCTGGAGAATCCCAGGGACAGGGGAGCCTGGTGGGCTGCCGTCTAGGGGTCACGCAGAGTCGGACACGACTGAAGTGACTTAGTATAGTATACTGTTCCTCATCTAGGAAAATGTTCCTACACCATCATAGTGTGGATCATTTACTGTGGCCCAAAGGGTCACTTATTTACTGTTCACCAACAATTATAGTTCCACCACTTTTTATATAGCTCTTTGTATAGTTTTATAATAAAAAATTCATTTGTCCATTGTGTTTGTATTTGCCAAAATTCTCATTCCCTGGCAAGTTGTCAGCAAATCAGTATCCTATTCAGTTGAAAAAGTCATCTAATTGAAAATTTGTAGGTTGAAGAGAAGACAGTCTGCATTCACTACCTAGACCTAGAGTTTTTGCCATGAATATTAGTAATATCCTTGTGGTTTTTATTCCAACAGTTGCCAGAGTGAGAATCATGAACAACCCTTAAAAAATATAAAGCTATTGACATTTGATAGTTTTATAACAGAATCTGAGATACTGGTACAAATATTTGCAGTGTTACAGTTGTCGCTAGGCATGTGAGACTGAAAGGGGAGCTCTTGGCACCGTGCATTTCCCTTTTTCAAGCACCCAGATTTCATTGTTCTGGGTTGATAAGGATTTCATCATCAGAATATCATTTGTGTTTTAAGATATGCATCACAGATATGTTGTGAAGTAAAAGGTACTTTTAATACCTGATTTCTCTAAGATTATCAGAGTGGCAGAAGTGAAGTGACTTAAATTCTTTGGTAAGCTGTTAGCAAATGTAGGTACACTGTAGTGTGGCCTATTTGATGATACCATGGGAAGAGGTTACACACTTAAACTTGAAGCTGTTTTGAAGTCAGTGCCGAGTAAAAATTTTTGCTAAAAACAAAATACAAAAGCCTACTACAGTGAAAGAATAGTGGGTACGGTAATAATGGCTTTTTCGTACATGCTTTGGAGAAGGCAATGGCAACCCACTCCAGTACTTTTGCCTGGAAAATCCCATGGATGGAGGAGCCTGGTAGGCTTCAGTCCATGGGGTAGCTGAGTCAGACATGACTGAGCGACTTCACTTTCACTTTTCACTTTGATTCTTTGGAGAGGGAAATGGCAACCCACTCCAATGTTCTTGCCTGGAGAATCCCAGGGATGGGGGAGCCTGGTGGGCTGCCGTCTATGGGGTTGCACAGAGTCGGACATGACTGACGTAACTTAGCAGCAGCAGCAGTACATGCTTGCCATAAAAAATACTTTACATGATTTATTTCATTAAACCATTGCAGTTCTACCGAAGGTGCTCATGAGTTGGAATATCCCTTTACTGGTAAGAAAGCTTGAATCTCAGAGAGGTTAAGTAATTTACCCAGAGTCACGACACCCAGTAAGTGATAAGAGTCAGCATCTGAACCTGTGTAGAACTGGAGCTCTTAAAATTCTGCTCACCACTGGGTAAGTTTAAAGCTGGTGTTCTGGTTTTAGTAGTAGGTGTTTTTGTGCTGGCCCTGAAATAGATAAATGTGCCTGGAATTCTAATACATTCATCTTATTGCCTTGCCAGTAGCTAAAATTCTTTTCTGAGAACCTACGGGCTCTTAAAGCAGCTTCTTTACAAGGAGAGTGACAGGGCCTTTTTGTTGTTGCTTTTTAAGTTTTCTCTGTCGTTTTTCTCATGACTCTTTTAAAATCTTTATAAAGTTTTTAAATCTTCAAAAATCTTTTTAAGATCTTCATTCTTTTAGGCATTTATTTTCATATGAGTGTGGTGTGTTTTTATAAGAATTTGCCCATTTTGTCTTTGACCTCTTGGTGTTGGTTTGTGACCTCTGAAGCTGGATTGTGGTCTGTTGTCTGTCATTTGCCCCATTATCCTTGGCCTAACTTTTTTTGGAATAAGTTACAAGTACAATGTCAGTCACCCTAGTTGCTACCCTAGCTGCACATTACCTACGGACACCACAGACACAGAAGTTCCTTTTCAAAAAAAAAAAAAGTTCCTTTTCCTTGTCTTTTGTTTTGTTTTTGCTTGTTGATTGTATTAATTTGTCTCAAATAAATGTCAGTTCTTTCTCATTAAGGAAGATATTTTTAACTAGTTTCAAAAATTTCTATTTTCTGTATATGACCCTGGGTTCATTGTAAATTTTTTATATTGGAATTTTTAATCTTTATTAGGTCTATGTCATTTTGCTGAAAATCTGAAGTCTCCCATTTCATCTGCCTCTCTGTATTCTGTGTATTAGGCCTTAGGGTAGTGAAAGTAGTAACAAGGAGACTCCAAAATGCAATGGCTCTGATAAAGCATATTTGTCACCACTTAAGTGTCCTGTGCTGTCCTCCGTCCAGTCTTTCAAAGATCTGGATTCACATTTTGCCATTTTCAAAACATGGCTTCTGAGATAACTCAGTTGCTTTCATTTTAGCCCTTGAAGGAATGGCCTTCGGAAATCTAAGCCATAAATTGTATAACTTCTTATGTTCTTTTGACTGTAGGTTGATCACAGGAATACATATAGCCTTAAGAGGCATTGGGGAAATGTAGTCTGTACTTGAGAAGCCAGGTCTAGTTATGCAAGAAGAGAATGGATTTTAGTGCAACATCCCTATAGGTGAGTAAAGGTTGTGGGTTGAGGTTGGAGTAGAATTAAGAAGCAAAAATCCTACAGATAACAGGAAACCAAATTGAGGGTTGTGAAGCTAGTTTAAATCATTATTAGCTGTCATTAAAAACTGTTAATTTACTGAAGATCAGCATGCCGTCATTGAGTCAAACACTCTTCTGAGTACACTAGACTTGCTTTGTGTCTAATGAAAGATTTGGACAAGTAGAAAATTATAAAATATGATGAATAGTATTTCTGAGACAAATGAAGGGGGCTATGAGAATACTCAAAATGATGTTTAAGCTGAGAGCTGAAAGATGAGTACAGATTGGTGTGAGAGGAGGAGAGTATTAGAGACAGGAAAAGCAACATATGCACACATATGTAAGCCTGGAAAGCATTATATTTAAACGATTTATTGTGTATGGTGAGTGGGAGTGGTGAACAAGGGCTGAGAGGAGATGAAATGGACCAGATCATAGAAGAGCCCGACAATCAGAGTTTCTTTTTTTAAGACAATGGTGAGCCGTTAGAAAGTTTTAAATAAAGAAATGACACTCGTAGTTTAGATTGGCTTGGAGGATGAGGAATCAGGCAGGCACAGTGGTAAAATCTCATTTGGGTGAGATACTCTGATTAAGATCAGGCAATGGGAAAGAGAAGTGGGCAGGTGATGACCTGGAACAGGCAGTTAATAAAACTTGGTATCAGTAATGAGGGAAGGAGAGGAGTTGAAGATAATAAGTGGTGACATAGGATTAAGTAGGCTATGGAGTGTGAGAGTGTGTGCATACACATGCACACATAGGAGACGTGGTTAGGTAGAGTATTGTTGTATAGTCACCAAGTTGTATCCAAGTCTTTTGTGACCTCATGGACTGTAGCCTGCCAGGCTTCTCTGTCCATGGGATTTCCCAGGCAAGAATACTGGAGTGGGTTGCCATTTCCTTCTCTGGGGGATCTTCCTGACCCAGGGATTGGACCCACATCTGTTTCATTGGCAGGTGGATTCTTTACCACTGAGCCACCAGGACAGTAGTTAGACTATATCCAAGTCAAGTACATATGACAAATTAAGATGGCCTCTGCCCATATGGAGCTGTTATATAGCTCAAGATCTATCTCTCTGTAGATGATAGGAAATACTGTTTTTATTGTTGGTGGAAGGTGTGGGGCCCAAAGGAACTGCTCTTTTTTTAAGTTAAAGGATAGTTGATATATTAGTTCCAGGTATACAACATAATGATTTGATATTTGTATATATTATGAAATGGTCATTATACTAAGTCTAGCTAACATTTATCACCGTACATAGCTGCAGAATTCTTTTTTTTCTTGTGATGAGAACTTTTAAGATCTAGCAGCTTTCAAATATGCAGTTGTTGTCTAGTCACTGTGTTGTGTCCCACTCTGCCCACCTGGCTCCTCTGTCTGGGATTTTCCAGACAAGGATACTGGAGTGGGTTGCCATTGCCTTCTGCAGGGGATCTTCCTGACCCAGGGATTGAACCTGTGTCTCCTGCGTTGGCAGGCAGATTCTTTACCACTGAGCCGCCAGTACAGTAATAGCTATAGTCGCCATGTTGCACATTGCATCTCCATGGATTACTTATTTTATAACCTGAAGTTTGTACCTTTTGACTCCACTTATCTATTTAGCGGACACCCTACGCCCCCACCAATCTGTTGCATACCAATCTATTCTCTGTAAGCTTGGTTTTGGTTTTATAGATTCCATTTAAAGCTGAGATCATACAGTATTTGTCTTTGTCTGTCTGATGTATTTCACTTAGCATAATACCCCAAGGATCCATCCATGTTGTTGCAGATGGAAAGATATTCTTTTTTTATGATTGAATAATATTTCTGTATATAGATAAACATATAGATAGCTATTTCAGTATATTGTGTTTTATCTGTTCTATTGATGAACTCTTAGCTTGTTTCCATATCTTGGCCATTGTAAATAATGCTGCAAAGAACATGGGAGTGCTAGTGTTTTCATTTTCTTGGATAAATACCCAGCGTGGATTTGTGAGATCACATGGTAGTTTCTATTTTTAATTTTTTTGAGGAACCTCTGCACTATTTTCCATAGTGGCTGCACCAGTTTACATTCCCGCTGACAGTACCCAAGGGTTCCCTTTTCTCCACATCCTCTCCAATGCTTGTTATTTCTTGTCCTTTTGATAATAGCCATTTTAACAGGTGTGAGGACCACTTTTGAACATAAAGAATTTATTATATTTTAGGTTAAAATAAGCCATTTTAATTAGTCCTTTCCGCAGCTTTCAACTGGCCTAATAAATTCAACAACCTAAGTAACTTGAGCATCTCCCCTATAATGTATTAAGAGCAGCTCACATGCTGAACAGAACACAAGTCCCTTTCCTCTAGGAACCCATACTAGAAAACATGCTTTAATATGTAGAACATAAACCATGTAATGTGATTTTTTTTTGTTCTGAATTGATATTTTAACATGCTTTATCTCTCAAATTAGCTACTTAATTTTAGCACAGAGCCAGTGAAACTCCCCATCTGCTTAGTCCTAAGCTCTTTAGGCTTGTTTTTAGAGGAATTTCGACAGAAAAACTGGTTATTGTGCTTATTCTCTATAAGCTCAGAAGTATCAGATAATCCTGTAATAAGCCATAGTGGAAAAAAATATGAAAAAGTATGTATGTATAACTAAATCACTTTGTTGTACACCAGCAATCAGCACAACATTGCTAATCAACTATACTTCAATAGAAAGTAACTTAATAGAAAGAAGTATCAGATAAGAGGTCATTCATAAGTTGTGATGACTCTGGCTTTTAAATCATGTTCAGGGCTACTTACATGGCTGTTGTGCTCCCTGTGTCAAATAAAGAAACGAATAATAACTACAAAGTGTTATGCATCTTCAGTATGCCAGGTGCAGAATGGCTGATAACTGAAACTGATGATTTTTTTTTTTTTTTGAGTAGCTGTGGACCTATAACAAAAACAGTACATACACAAGAAGAGTTTGTAAAAATTCTGTTTATTTATTTATTTTTTAAAATTTGTTGGGACTTCCCTGGTGGTTCAGTGGTTAAGAATCCAGCTTCCAATGAAGAGAGTGCGGGCTTGATTCTTGGTTGGAGAAGTAAGATCCCGTATGCCATAGGGCAACTAAGCGTACCCGCCGCAACTACTGAGCCCGAGAACCACACCTGGCAAGCCTACGCACCACGGTTAGAGAGAAGCCCTCGCTGCAATGAAGTATCCTGTGTGCAACAACTGAGACCTGACGCAGCCATAAATACCTAATAAAAAAATTTTTTTAAATTACAAACTTAGACAAAACTTAGTAAAAATAAGAGTATAATCACTGTCCATGTGGCTGTCAACAAGCTTTAGTAATTAAAAATTCAAGACCTATTTTTTAAAAAATCTGTATCCCTACCACTCTCTTTCCCTCTCAATTATATTGAAGCAAGTTCTCCAAATCATGTCTTCCTAAAATATTTCAATACATTTATCTAAAACTGATATAAAACACATACACATGATAGCATTATTACACTTTAATAATTCCTAGATATCACCAAATATCCAGACAGTGTTAAAATTGTACTAATTTGGGAATTTTCTGTTGGTTCAGTGGGTGGGACTCTGCTTCCACTGCCTAGGGCCCAGGTTCAGTTTCTGGCTGGGTAACTAAGATCCAGCAAGCTGCATAGCACAGCCAAAAAAAAATGTTTGTCCTAATTTCCCAATAATTACTTTAAAAATTATTTAATTGCTGTCTCTTTATCGAAGTATAATTTACATATCAAAACATTTCACCCATTTTAAGTATACAGTTCACCCATTTTAAGTACACTTACAGAGAAAGAATGATTTTGATGCTATCTTTGAAGTTTTGCACTGGATTTTTTTTAACTTTTTATCTTATATTGGAGTCTAGGCAATTAACAATACTGTTATAGTTTCAGGTGGACAGCAAAGAGACTCAGCTGTACATATACATGTATCCATTCTCCCCCAAACTCCTCTCCCATCCAGGCTGCCACATGATATTGAGCAGAGTTCCCTGTGCTATACAGAAGACCTTGTTGGTTATCCATTTAAAATATAGCTGTGTGTACATGTCAATCTAAAACTCCCTAACTATCCCTTCCCCTGATCCTTCCCCTACTGGCAACCATAAGTTCATTATCTAAGTCTATGAATCTGTTTCTATTCTGTAAAGAAATTAATTTGTACAGTTTTTTTTAGATTCTGCATATAAGGGATGTCATATGATATTTTTCCATCTTTCTCTGACTGACTTTACTCAGTATGACAATCTCTAGGTCCATCCATGTTGCTGCAAATGGCATTATTTTGTCCTTTTTAATGGCTGTGTAATATTCCATTGTATATAAGTACCACATCTTCATCCATTCCTCTGTCCATGGACATGTAGGTTGCTTCCATGTCTTGGGTGTTGTAAACAGTGTTTCAGTGTACATTGGGATGCATGTATCCTTTCAGACCATGTTTTACTCTGGATATATGCCCAGGAGTGGGATTGCAGGGTTATACATTAGCTCTATTTTTAGTTTTTAAAGGAATTTCCATACTGTTCCCCATGGTGGCTATACCAATGTACATTCCCATCAATAATGTAGGAGGGTTCCCTTTTCTCCACACCCTCTCCAGCATTTATTATTTGTAGATTTTTTTGATGAGGGCTATTCTAACCTGTGTGACGCAGTACCTCATAGTTTTGATTTGCATTTCTCTAATATAATTAGTAATGTTGAGCATCTTTTCATGTGCTTCTTGGCTATCTGTCTTCTTTGGAGAAATGTCTCTTTAGATCTTCCACCCAGTTTTTAATTGGGTTGTTTGTTTTTTGATATTGAACTGCATGAGATGTTTGTATATTTTGGAGATTAATCCCTTTTTGGTCACTTTGTTTGCAGATATTTTCTCCCATTCTGTGGGTTGTCTTTCTGTTTTGTTTATGATTTCCTTTGCTGTGCAAAACCTTTTCAGTTTAATTAGGTCTCATTTGTTTATTTTTGGTTTTATTTTCATTAGGAGGTGGAGCAAGATATTGTTGTGGTTTATATCAAAGAGTGTTCTGCTTTTGTTTGTAATAACTTTGTTTTTAATTTAACTTAATGTAATTTAAATTTTTTGGCTGTGCCATGCAGCATGTGGGATCTTCGTTCCCTTACCAGGAATGAAACATGTGCCCCCTGCAGTGGAAGCCCAGAGTCCTAACCACTGGGCCTCCAGACAAGTCCTGGAATAACTTTAAATGGAGTAAAATCTGTGAAATATTGAATCATTATGTTGTACACCTGAAACTAAGATAATGTAAATCAACTACATTTCAATTAAAAACAAAAGCAGTCTATGGTCATACCACCCTGAACGTGCCTGATCTCATCTGATCTCGGAAGCTAAGTAGGGTCAGGCCTGGTTAGTACTTGGATGGGAGACTGCATGGGAATAACAGATGCTGTAGACTAATTAAAAAAAAAAAAAAAAGGCAAAGAAAGAAACTATACTTATTTGCAGATGTGAACTCTTTAAAGGAATCTATTCAAAGTTCCTAAAAGTTCCTTTATTCCATTTTAGCAACAGAGGGTGAGCATGCACTCTTCGTGGTCACTTGCTGAGGATACTGGAGACTTCTGAGCCCTGCATTCTCAGTATTGGTTGGCTGCTTTGACCTAAATGAGCCTCACTGTAGAGACAGCAGGACCTAACCTGGTTGATATCATAGTAAGAAAACCTAGGTCATGAAGTGATAGGGAAACTAGTCAGTCATGATTCCTCTACTTCCAAATAGAAACAGAATCATTGACGTAATTTGGATCCATTAAAAGTTTAAAAAGCTTTTTTTTTTATCAGTATGAATTCATGGATTCTAATGTGTACCATACATCTCCTTTTATTGAACTTACTCATTTTTATGCTCAAATTGTTCCATCTTTGACTGGTAGGAGCTAGTTTGACTCCTCGATCATTTTGGCATAACCCTAGTATTCTTCATCTATTTTCTTGCATTTTGATGTGACAAGATGCCCCAGACTCACAAAAAAAGATCTTTTGACTTAGCAAGGCAATTTAGGGAAGGGTGTGTTGTACCTTGAGTTTTAGGATGTATGGGTTTTGAAAAAATTTTCTTCATTTTCCAGAATTGCTATTTTACAAAATATTTAAACTGAAAGAATCCTTACAATGATACTATTACTTAATCTTTTTTTTTTTAATAAACAAAGGATATTTAAAGAAAGCTAGGTGGAATGAGCAAGGAAAACAAAACAGGACACTAGCTTGAAGTGCAACATCTGGCTTGAGGTCTGTTCCCAGCAAATTTTAGGTATCCCTTTGAGGAGACTTCAGAAGTGTGAATGAAAATATGGCTAAGCATATTACTCTTGTTTGCAAATTATGATCCTCCGAACACAGATGTCTTACCCTACAATTGCCAGTTTCCTGTTCTCCTAAAGTGAAAGTGAAGTCACTCAGTTGTGTCCTACCAGGCTTCTCTGTCCATGGGATTTTCCAGGCAGTAGTACTGGAGTGGATTGCCATTTCCTTCTCCAGGGGATCTTTCTGACCCAGGGATCAAACCCAGGTCTCCCGCACTGTAGACAGATGCTTTACTGTCTGAGCCACCAGGGAAGTTCTCCTAAAGCATCCTCTAAATGTTTTTCTCTCTTCCCTTCACCTCTACAGAAGCTGAAGTTGAATGGTTCTATGAAGACCTACAAGACCTTTT
Source organism: Bos indicus (assembly GCF_029378745.1). NCBI lineage: Eukaryota > Metazoa > Chordata > Mammalia > Artiodactyla > Bovidae > Bos > Bos indicus. The sequence continues at coordinate 46,037,978 of NC_091766.1, forward strand.
AGAACTAACACCCAAAAAAGATGTCCTTTTCATTATAGGGGACTGGAATGCAAAAGTAGGAAGTCAAGAAACACCTGGAGTAACAGGCAAATTTGGCCTTGGAATACAGAATGAAGCAGGAAAAGACTAATAGAGTTTTGCCAAGAAAATGCACTGGTCATAACAAACACCCTCTTCCAACAACACAAGAGAAGACTCTCTACATGGACATCACCAGATGGTCAACACTGAAATCAGATTGATTATATTCTTTGCAGCCAAAGATGGAGAAGCTCTATACAGTCAGCAAAAACAAGACCAGGAGCTGACTGTGGCTCAGACCATGAACTCCTTATTGCCAAATTCAGACTTAAATGGAAGAAAGTAGGGAAAACCACTAGACCATTCAGATATGACCTAAATCAAATCCCTTATGATTATACAGTGGAAGTGAGAAATAGATTTAAGGGCCTAAATCTGATAGATAGAGTGCCTGATGAACTATGGAATGAGGTTCGTGACATTGTACAGGAGACAGGGATCAAGACCATTCCCACAGAAAAGAAATGCAAAAAAGCAAAATGGCTGTCTGGGGAGGCCTTACAAATAGCTGTGAAAAGAAGAGAAGCGAAAAGCAAAGGAGAAAAGGAAAGATATAAACATCTGAATGCAGAGTTCCAAAGAATAGCAAGAAGAGATAAGAAAGCCTTCCTCAGCGATCAATGCAAAGAAATAGAGGAAAGCAACAGAATGGGAAAGACTAGGGATCTCTTCAAGAAAATCAGAGATACCAAAGGAACATTTCATGCAAAGATGAGCTTGATAAAGGACAGAAATGATATGGACCTAACAGAAGCAGAAGATATTAAGAAGAGATGGCAAGAATACACAGAAGAACTGTACAAAAAAGATCTTCATGACCCAGATAATCACGATGGTGTGATCACTCACCCTGAGCCAGACATCCTGGAATGTGAAGTCAAGTGGGCCTTAGAAAGCATCACTACGAACAAAGCTAGTGGAGGTGATGGAATTCCAGTTGAGCTATTCCAAATCCTGAAAGATGATGCTGTGAAAGTGCTGCATTCAATATGCCAGCAAATTTGGAAAACTCAGCAGTGGCCACAGGACTGGAAAAGGTCAGCTTTCATTCCAATCCCAAAGAAAGGCAATGCCAAAGAATGCTCAAACTACCACACAATTGGACTCATCTCACACGCTAGTAAAGTAATGCTCAAAATTCTCCAAGCCAGGCTTCAGCAATATGTGAACCGTGAACTTCCTGATATTCAAGCTGGTTTTAGAAAAGGCAGAGGAACCAGAGATCAAATTGCCAACATCCGCTGGATCATGGAAAAAGCAAGAGAGTTCCAGAAAAACATCTATTTCTGCTTTATTGACTATGCCAAAGCCTTTGACTGTGTGGATCACAATAAACTGTGGAAAATTCTGAAAGAGATGGGAATACCAGACCACCTGATCTGCCTCTTGAGAAATTTGTATGCAGATCAGGAAGCAACAGTTAGAACTGGACATGGAACAACAGACTGATTCCAAATAGGAAAAGGAGTTCATCAAGGCTGTATATTGTCACCCTGTTTATTTCACTTATATGCAGAGTACATCATGGGAAACGCTGGACTGGAAGAAACACAGGCTGGAATCAAGATTGCCGGGTGAAATATCAATAACCTCAGATATGCAGATGACACCACCCTTATGGCAGAAAGTGAAGAGGAACTCAAAAGCTTGATGAAAGTGAAAGTGGAGAGTGAAAAATTTGGCTTAAAGCTCAACATTCAGAAAACGAAGATCATGGCATCCTGTCCCACCACTTCATGGGAAATAGATGGGGAAACAGTGGAAACAGTGTCAGACTTTATTTTTCTGTGCTCCAAAATCACTACAGATGGTGACTGCAGCCATGAAATTAAAAGACGCTTACTCCTTGGAAGGAAAGTTATGACCAACCTAGATAGCATATTCAAAAGCAGAGACATTACTTTGCCAACAAAGGTCCGTCTAGTCAAGGCTATGGTTTTTCCAGTGGTCATGTATGGATGTGAGAGTTGGACTGTGAAGAAGGCTGAGCGCTGAAGAATGGATGCTTTTGAACTGTGGTGTTGGAGAAGACTCTTGAGAGTCCCTTGGACTGCAAGGAGATCCAACCAGTCCATTCTGAAGGAGATTAGCCCTGGGCTTTCTTTGGAAGGAGTGATGCTAAAGCTGAAACTCCAGTACTTTGGCCACCTCATGCGAAGAATTGACTCATTGGAAAAGACTGTGATGCTGGGAAGGATTGGGGGCAGGAGGGGAAGGGGACGACAGAGGATGAGATGGCTGGATGGCATCACTGACTTGATGGACGTGAGTCTGAGTGAACTCTGGGCGTTGGTGATGGACAGGGAGGCCTGGCATGCTGCGATTAATGGGGTCGCAAAGAGTCGGACACAACTGAGCGACTAATCTGATGTGATCTGATCTTCACCTCTGCCACAGCACCCCACATCAGCTTCTTAGAAGTATTTGGATACAGATTTGTTCTAATGACATTAGACAAAGTCATATTTTTTGTTGCAATTTGCTTATATGAAGCTAGATATTGTTCATCTAGCCTTTATGAAAAGTTTGAACCTTGATTTGGAATAGATATACTGACTACTGGTAAAGTTTTGTTCCAAGGCCCTACTGCCTATTTCAGTAACTTATTTATTTCATCTTCCTAGTTTGATATTTTGGAGAAGGCAGTGGCACCCCACTCCAGTACTCTTGCCTGGAGAATCCCATGGGTGGAGGAGCTGGTGGGCTGCAGTCCATGGGGTCGCTCAGAGTCAGACACGACTGAGCGACCTCACTTTCACTTTTCACTTTCATGCATTGGAGAAGGAAATGGCAACCCACTCCAGTGTTCTTGCCTGGAGAATCCCAGGAACAGGGGAGCCTGGTAGGCTGCCGTCTATGGGGTCGCACAGAGTTGGACACAACTGAAGCGACGCAGCAGCAGCAGCAGTTTGATATTTGTAATATGTTACTTTTCTCGTCCTTTCTATGTTTGTAGTAAAACACATTGGATTTAGAGATAGACCTGGATTTGAGCCCCTGAACAGCCAGTCATTAGTTTATGACCTTGAATTTGAACCCTAAATTAAACTGTCGGTATGCCGGTTACACCAATGCATTATTCTCATTTAATTCTCACTACAAACCCATTTCTGGGGCTTGCTTATTCTTTCTAAGCCCCAGAAATGGGTTTGTAGTGAGAATTAGAATAATGTATTTGTGTAATTGTACTGACAGTTTAATTTGGGGTTCAAATTCAAGCTCCGTCATTTACTGTGGGAACTTAGGCTACTTACTTACTCTTTTATTTTCATTAAAAAAATGTATATCATGTCTATGTCAGGGATATTGCTAGAATAATATGGGATATGTGACCAAACTGTAATATTTAACCCACCACCTGACACATTTTAGTATGAGAATTTTAACTTTTGTTAGAAATTCTGAAAGGCCTTTTAACGTGAAAGTATCTTAATAAAATGAGAGAAGATGCTGGATATTTTAATTTGTAAAACATGCCCATTGATTTGGGTATTTTATTATTTGAATCAGCAGAACATCAGGCAATATCCTAAGATAGTCCTTTGACTTTCATGTTTTCTGAAGGTTATCTGGAGTGGTGAATGGATCAGAGAAAGAAAGAGAACATCCACTGATATCCAGTTGTTTTTTGTTGTTCGTTTGTTTTGCCACACAGCTTCAGGGATCTTATTTTCCCTACCACGGATCAAACCTGAAACCTCAGCCGTGAGAGCGTGGAGTCCTAACCACTGGACCACCAGGGAATTCCCTGCACAGTGATTCTTGCTTGGAAGACTTGGCTGTAAGGATACTTCCAAAACTTGAATGATTTTACCTTCCTTCTTAAGAATTGCATGTACTGTTTTTTTGTTTGTTTGCTTTTTAAAAGATTGAAATATAGTAATTGATGTACAATACTACATAAGGTTCAAGTGTACAACATAGTAATTCACAATTTTTAAAGGTTATACTTCGTTTACAGTTATTATAAAATATTGGCTGTCTTCCCTGTTTTGTACAGTAGGTCCCATAGCTTGTTTATTTCATACTAGTTTGTACCTCTTCAGGCCCTACCCCTGTTGTGCCCTTCTTTCCTCCCCTCCCCATTGATAACCACCAGTTTGTGCTATTTGTGGCTCTCTTTCCGTTTTGTTATATTCACTAGTTTATTTTTTAGATTCCACAAATAAGTGACAGCATATTATATTTGTTTTTCTTTGTCTGAAATATTTAACTTAGTATAATACCCTTCAAATCTATCTATCTTGTTGCGAATGGCAGAATTTCATTTTTTTTATGGCTTTTTTTTTTTTTTAGTATTCCATTGTATACATATACACTGCATTTTCTTTATCCATTTGTCTATTGATGGACACTTAGGTTGCATCTTTATCTTGGCAACTATACATAATACTTCTAGGAACTTTGAGGGGTATGTATCTTTTCAAATTAGTGTTTTTGTTTTTTTCAGATATATATCCAGGAGTGGAATTGCAGTGTCATATGGTAGTTCTGTTTCTAGTTTTTTGAGAAACTTCCATACTGTTTTCCACAGTGGCTGCTCCAGTTTACATTCCCATCAATAGTGTATGAGTATTCTCTCTTCTCCACATCCTTGCCAACATTTGTGGTCTTTTTGATGATAGCCATACTGTCAGGTGTGAGGTGGTATCTCATTGTGATTTCAATTTGCATTTCTCTGATGATTAATGATGTTGAATATCTTTTCATGTGCCTGTTGGTCATCAGTATGTCTTTGGAGAAATGTCTGTTCATGTCTTCTGTCCATTTTTTAATTGGATTGTTTGTTTCTTGATGTTGAGTTCTATGAACTGTTTTTATATTTGGGATATTAATCTCTTACCAGGCATATTATAAGCAAATATTTTCTCCCATTCAGTAGATTCTGATGGTTTCATTTACTGTGCAAAAGCTTTTAAGTCTAATTAGGTCCCATTTGTTTATCTTTTTTCCTTTAAGAGACAGATCCAAAAAAAAATTGCTATGATTTATGTCACAGTTTTTTAGCATGTGCTGTTTTTAAAACAAAAGATATAGACTTTTTTTTTTTTTTTTTTCAGTTGTGCCATGTGGCTTGTAGGATCTTAGTTCCTTGACCAGGGATTGAACTCAAGGCCATGGTACTAAAAACCCTGAGTCTTAACCCTTGGACTGCCAGGAAACTCCCTGTCCTTTTTTATAGTCACCATTTTGATGTAAGTTTTAATATTTTGAAGATAGTATTAGTGAATCAGTATCTCCCAAATGCTACATTGGGTCTAGTATCAAATGCAGTAAGTTGAATCATAATTTATGGATTTCTTTATTGTTTGAAGATTTGGGATTTCTTAAACAGAACTTCTCAAATGTGTCATAAGCTCAAGTACATCTGAAAAAATCATATTCAATGAGTTGAAAGGGAAATGAAGACCATATTAGGTAAGTAGGTAATTGACCATTAGGTAATGGCTTAGATAGGTATTTTTTGTGTTATTTTTTTATTGTTATAACATCATCAAGTATTAATATTATAGGAATTCACACCTTATTAGTTGTGATAAGCCATCTTCCAAAATGGCTCCTAGTGATCCTTCAGTTCAGTTCAGTCGCTCAGTCGTGTCCGACTCTTTGCAACCCCATGAATTGCAGCATGCCCGGCCTCCCTGTCCATCACTAAGTCCTGGAGTTCACTCAAACTCATGTCCATCGAGTCAGTGATGCCATCCAACCATCTCATCCTCTGTCATCCCCTTCCCCTCTTGCCCCCAATCCTTCCCAGCATCACAGTCTTTTCCAATGAGTCAACTCTTCACATGAGGTGGCCAAAGTACTGGAGTTTCAGCTTTAGCATCAGTCCTTCCAAAGAAATCCCAGGGCTGATCTCCTTCAGAATGGACTGGTTGGATCTCCTTGCAGTCCAAGGGACTCGCAAGAGTCTTCTCCAACACCACAGTTCAAAAGCCTCAATTCTTCAGCGCTCAGCTTTCTTCACAGTCCAACTCTCACATCCATACATGACCACTGGAAAAACCATAGCCTTGACTAGACGGACCTTTGTTGGCAAAGTAATGTCTCTGCTTTTGAATATGCTATCTAGGTTGGTCATAACTTTCCTTCCAAGGAGTAAGCGTCTTTTAATTTCATGGCTGCAGTCACCATCTGCAGTGATTTTCGAGCCCAAAAAATAAAGTCTGACACTGTTTCCACCATTTCCCCATCTATTTCCCATGAAGTGATGGGACCAGATGCCATGATCTTAGTTTTCTGAATGTTGAGCTTTAAGTGATCCTTACCTTCTGGCATTTATGTCATTGTGTAGTCCTATCCTACACATACATGGTAAGATGTATAGCCAACAGGATATTACAGAAATGATGTGTGATTTCAGAGTCTAGGACATAAAGGACTGCAGCTTTATCATTGTTCTTTTGGATCACTTGGTCTGGGGGAAGCCATCTGTCATGTCATTAGAACATAGAAACTGTCCTATAGAGAGATCCACATGATTAAGAACTGAGCCTTCCTGCCAACAGTCATTGTCAAGTTGCCATCTTGGAAGCAGATCTTCCAGCCCCAGTCAAGCCCACAAATAACCATAGCCCAAGTCAGCATCCCAACTGCAACTGTATGACACATCCTGAACCAGAACGGCCCAGCTAAGCCCCTTCTGAATTCCCAACCCACATAAATGGTATGATATGATAAATGGTTGTTACTATTTTAAGACAAAGTTTTAGGGAATTTGTTATGCAACATCAGATAATCAATACACTGATTATAAATGATTGTTAGGTTATACTAAGTAATCATGTACATAAGAAATAGCCAAGTCATAAGATTTCCCCTTCAAATTATTATTAGGACTCAATTATACTGGTAAGGCGGAGAAGGCAATGGCACCCCACTCCAGTACTCTTGCCTGGAAAATCCCATGGATGGAGGAGCCTGGAAGGCTGCAGTCCATGGGGTCGCTGAGGGTCTGACACTACTGAGCAACTTCACTTTCACTTTTCACTTTCATGCATTGGAGAAGGAAATGGCAGCCAACTCCAGTGTTCTTGCCTGGAGAATCCCAGGGTTGGAGGAGCCTGGTGGTGGGCTGCCGTCTATGGGGTCACACAGAGTTGGACACAACTGAAGTGACTTAGCAACAGCAGCAGCATACTGATAAGGACATTAGCAACTATCATCATCTTCAACTAACTCTCCCTCACCTCTGCCAGTCTTTCTATCACACAAGCCTGACAAAACACTAACTCTGACCTAACTTTGGCTCCCTTTTATTTCAGGGCTGCTAAATGCTATTGGAAAAAAATGCTCAACTGTGCCAGTTGCCATTATAAATTCCAGCTTTGCAACCGCAGCAGGATCCCCAACACTATCCTCTAGTAGTATCCTTAGTCAGCTCTCATGGCATTTTATTTAGGTTATTTCAGATTTCCATTCTCCATACTCCTTAGATCCTTAGGTATTACCACAGGCTTTCTCTCTCTCAGCAGATCACTTTTCTTCTTACAGAGAAAATAGTTTATCTGCATTCATCCTCTCCTTCAATTACAATAAAGGAGGTATTCCTCTTACTGTCTCTAGTTTATCCTTTGGATCCCACCCTACTTTCTTCTCAAAAATTACCCTCCTATACCTTAAACCTCTCTCAATAGGATCCTTCTTGTTAGCTTTGAAACAGTCAATTTAGTTAAATCTAATATTTATGTATATAAGCTCTTATGAAGTATTGGTTAACAGTGTAATAACATTTGAAATGGGTTCCTGATTGTACAGTATTGTAAAAAGTTTTTAATTCAGATTAATATTCTGGCCTCAGCTCTGTGAGAAACTCCCTGTATGACACTGAACAGTTTTCTCTGTGCTTTAGTTTGCTAATGAGTCAAATAAGAATGATATCTCTGGGAAAAAGCCTTCTGAGTGAAATCATAAATGCCACGGGCTTAGTAGCCAGGTCGGAAATGCAGAGGTCTTCTGGTTTTATAGTTGAGTTTATACTTGTGATCATGCCAGGCAGCATTTCATGTACAACAAAGTAAAGCATGATTCTGATTAGGAATGAAACTTAGGGTATGTGCCCTGAGTAGATAAATGGGGAAGAAGAGACTGTGATTAAAACAAATATATATATATAACTACACATATATATACATATATATGTATATATATAAATATATATTAAATAAAAAATATATATATTTGGCTGTGCTGGGTCTTTGTTGCTGCAAGAGGGATCTTTCAGTTACTGTATGTGGGATCTTTAGTTCTGAACTCTTAGTTGCAGCATGTAGGATCTATTTTCCTGACCAGGGATGGAACCTGGGTCTTCTGCCTTGGGACTGGGGAGTGTTAGCCCCTGGAGCACCAGGCAGTTCCTTTTTTTCCCCCTCTTTTTAAAAAGAGTTTCCTTAACTAATATACATTGCCTGATCTGACCTGTGCTTCAGGACATAACTCTCTTGTATATCTTGGGAGGCTACTTAATTATTGAAGGAGCTCAGTTTAATCTCCTTTTGTTATAACTGCAAAGAATATCCAGTATTGATGAAATAATAATTAGTACATTGGGTCATCTTAAGTCCATCAAAATACAACATCAAAATGATACAGCAGGAAAGGAGCTTGGAAGAATAACTATGTGAATACATGCCCAAAGTATTGATTTATTAATTAAATATTCTCATCAGATGAAAGGTATTACAGTATAAAATAACATGACCTAATTATCTATCCTATTTTAAAAAATCACCCAGGAAATTCCCTGGTGGTTCCATGATTAGGGTTACCTGGTTCCATTGCAGGGGGCACAGGTTCCATGCCCGGTTAGGGAACTAAGATCCTGTATGCTGCACAGTGCGGCCAAAAAAAAAAAAAAAAAAAAAAATCACCAAAACTTAGTGACTTAAAACAATTTTTAAATCTCTATTTCAGTGGGCCAGGACTTTGGGAACAGCTCAAGCTGTACATCTCTGGCTATAGTCTCTCAGGCAGTAGTAGTCCACTGGTGGCCAAAGCTGGAACAGAGTGGGGCTGGGATCAGCTGGTGGTGGTGGGCATCTCTCTTCATGAAGTGTCACAGCTTCTGTATGCAAGCTACCTTGAACCTCCTCAGAGCACAGCAGCCTCAGGACAGTCCGTCAACCTACTCAGTGGCTCAGGTTCGCCTGTGAAAGCTTCCAGCAAAAAAGGATAAAGTTGTGTAGCCTCAGAAGTCATACAGGATCATTTCATAAACTGCCACATTCTCTTGGTTATATGTGAATCACAAGCCCAATCAGATTCAAGGGGAGGGGAATTAGGTTCTACCTGTTGATGGGGTGGGTTTCCCTGGTGGCTTAGTGGTAAAGAACCCACTGTTCAATGTAGGAGATGTGGATTCAATCCCTGGATCAGGAAGATCCCCTGCAGAAGGAAATGGCAACCCACTCCAGTATTCTTGTCTGGGAAATCCCATGGACAGAAGATCCTGGCGGGCTTCAGTCTGTGAGGTTGCAAAAGAGTCAGACATGACTTAGTGACTAAACAGCAGCAAAAATTGATGGGGCAGTGACAAAACTGCTTTGCACAACAGCATGTGGGATGGGGAATATTTTTGTGGCAATCTTTAGAAAATACGCTTTGCCACAGTGATCTTGTTGTTGTTCAGTTGCTAACTCGTGTCCAACTCTTTTGACCCCGTGGACTGCAGCACACCAGGCTTTCCTTTCTTCACTATCTCCTGGAGTTTGCTCAAACTCACGTCCATTGAATCGATGATGCCATCCAACTGTCTCTTCGTCTGTTGCCCTTTCTCCTTCTGCCCTCAATCATTCCCAGCATCAGAGTCTTTTCCAGTGAGTTGGCTCTTCATATCAGATGGCCAAAATACTGGAGCTTCAACTTAAGCATCAGTTTGATCTTACAGTACAAGGGAGTCTCAAGAGTCTTCTCCAGCACCACACTTTGAAAGCATCAATTCTTTGGGGCTCAGCCTTCTTTGTGGTAATCTAAATGAAAGCAAATACTTGTCTGTTGATGAAAGAGGAGGTGGGGGCGGAGAGAGAAAGAGGTCCTCATGACACCAGACTAAAATAATTTAGACAAACCCATCAAGGGGGATGGACTTCCCTGGTGACTCAGATGGTAAAGAATCTGCCTGCAATGTGGGAGACCTGGGTTCAATCCCTGAGTTGTGAAGATTCCCTGGAGGTGGGCATGGCAACCCTCTCCAGTATTCTTGCCTGGAGTATCCCCATGGACAGAGGAGCCTGGTGGGCTATCATCCATGGGGTCGCAATGAGTTGGAAATGACTTGAGTGACTAAGCACACATTAAGGGGTACAAAGTGAAGGAAAGTTACATGGCTCAAAATAGCCTGGAGTTAAAATTCCCCTCTGGGTCCTCCCCACCATTCTATGTAAAACAAAGAACTCTCTCACCCGAAGAAAAAAAATGGACATTAAGGTAGATTATACCCAGCTCCCAGCCGGTCCAGCCTCTGGCCATCTCCAGAATTCCTTGCACTAGCTGTTTAAGAGATAACTATTCCAAACAACCTTGGAGACGAACAGGGCCCCTTAAGACAGTAGATTTGCACATATATGCCTATATATACTTACTCTTTTCTTGGGTTAGTGCAGCAGTTCACTAATCTGACTACTGCCCCTTCTCCCCTCATTAAAGGTGATCTGATCTGTTCCTGTAAAGTGCTGGTCTTGTTCTTTTTCCGACCTTGCCTTCTCTAACTCCCTTACCCTACACAAAACACTGTGAGTGCAGGTGTGTAGCTGTGAGTAACAATTTCTCCTTTCTTTTAAAAGTATTTGGCTGCATCGGGTCTTAGTTCTGGCATGTGGGATGTAGTTCCCTGATCAGGGATTGAACCTGGGCTCCCTGCATTGGGAGCCTGGAGTTTTAGCCACAGGACCACAAGGGAAGTCTCAACAATTCCAAATATTATCAGCCTCTTGTGTAAACAATCCCCAGGATGTGTGGTGTTGGTGCACATAGTTCAGCCAAAGAAGATGATGTCAACTTTTTTTACCTAGAAGGAAATGAAAGTAAAACCTGTTTTAAACCTGAATGTTTTAAACTCTCACTGAAAATAAGTGCATGTGCCACCTGGTGGTGAGACAGTCAAATATACATTCTGTCCTGTTGGCTGTATATATTGAGTTGTCATCAGAGGTAGCATTTATTGTAAAACAAGTCTAACATCTGGAAGTGCATGTGTCCAAACAGACAGCCAAACACAAACAAAGAGAGGGGAATATGACATAATAAAGAGGAAAGAGAATGTGGATGAGCCAAATCAGCCTCCTTTTCATTAATCCTAAATTCTTTTAATCCTCTGTCCCATTGGCTTTTCATGCACCTTCAAATCCAGTAAGGACAATATGTTGTTGTTAGTTGCTAAGTCTATCCTATTCTTTGCCATCCCATGACTATAGCCCTCCTGGCTCCTCTGTTCATAGGCATTCCTAGTCAAGAATACTGGAGTGGGTTGCCATTCCCTTCTCCAGGGGATCTCCCTGAACCAGGGATGGAACTGGAGTATCCTGCATTGGCAGGTGGATTCTTTATCCCTGAGCCACCAGGGAAGCCCAAGGTTACGGGAGAAAAAAAGAAAATCTTTGCTACTACACTGTTGGGTGTCAGGTTGTTATTCCAAAAGATGACTGTAGTGATCTAGTTTACAAATGTGGGCTCTTCCACCCATGTTGTCCATTGTCCCAGATCCTTCTGGACCCACTAGAAAATTTACTATAGCAAAACTAGGGCAGCCTATCAGTGGTCGGTCTCTTACAGTGAAAAAAATCATTCGTTGTTTATGTGAATTTTTAAAATAGACATCCTGTGTTTTATCTGGCAACCTGGGAAGGATACCTGGAGATCTGAACCTCCATAAGCGCTCCAGCGGGAGGCTTCTGGGCCTTTCTGGCCCGAGAAGGAAGTGCTGGGCAGGGGCGCGCCAGGCCGCACCAGGGTCAGGCAATTTGGAAAACAGCCCGGAGCCCCAAGGCGCAAGCCAGAGCCGAGCCGGAGCCGGCCGCCCGACTCCAAGATGGCGCCCTCGGCTGCTGCCAGCTGCCAAGATGGCGATGCGGGACCGCGCCCGCGCTCCCGGCCTCTCCTCCCCCAGCCTTCCTCCGCCGGGGAGCGCGAGTCGCGTCGCTGTGCGCCTGTTGCCCTTCGGCCTGGGTGTACGGGCCGGTGCCCGCCCCGCCATGCGGCTCCTAGGCTGGTGGCAGGTTCTGCTGTGGGTGCTGGGGTCTCCTGCCCGCGCCGAGGAGAGTGAGTACAGGCTGGGGCCGTGAGCGGCGGCGCGGGAGGCTGTGCGTGAAATGACCGGCAAGGCGGTCTACCTGGGCGACGCTCTTTTATCTGCGCGAAGGCCCCGATCTGCGCGCCTCGCCTCTCCCTGGCGCCCTCGGCGCCCCTCTCCACGTTGTCCTGACCTCTTTCCTCCGGTGGTCCCGGCTCACGGTCCGGGGTGGGAGGCGCTGGGGCGGGATGCCCCGACCGTGTATTAGCGCTTACTGAGGTGTACCCGCATGTACTGAGCACTTTATTATTAATGATAATCATAACGAGTAGCCGACCTGTACCGTGTCGCAGAGTCGGACACGACTTAGAGACTGATCGACAACAACCGTGCCCTTAGTAGGAGCCAGGAACTGTGCATGGTACTTTCTATCATTTTCTCCTTTTGTCTTCCCACCGAGATACGTTCTGAGTATCCCTGTTTTACTGATGAAGATGCTGAGCTCAGAGAGGTGAGCATCTCTGCCTACATTTGTGCTTCTGGTAATTGGCAGAGCCTGTATCTCTCACTGCAAAGCCCGCGATTCACTTTGCACCCTGCAGACCACTTTCTTAAGAAGGTCATTCTTGCTCAGGTTGCCTGTGTGAAGGATAGATGGGAACAACACAGCAGACACCCCGGGTAACCCGCTGCTTGCCAGATCATGCTCTCAGGCCCTCCTCCGTGGGGGAAGGCAGCCACCTGGAGGCATGGGTGGGACTTACTCTCATTGCTCTTTCTCCCCACTCCTCACAGCTGTTAAAGTCCAAACCCTTTGATCGTGCTTGTTATTCAGAACTTAACAGGAATACGCGGGCTTCCCAGGTGGTGCTAGTGTTAAAGAACATGCCTGCCAATGCAGGAGACAGAAGAGATGCAGCTTTCATCCCTGGGTGGGGAAGATCCCCTGGAGGAGGGAATGGCAATCTACCCCAGTATTCTTGCCTGGAGAATTCCATGGACAGAGGAGCCTGACGGGCTACAGTTCATGAGGTCGCAAAGAGAAGGACACAACTGAAGCGACTTAGCGTGCATGCATCAGAAGTATGCAGGTCTTTCCTTTTGCAACAGTGTCCTGGAAAGAGGCAAGGCAGCCGGCTTGCTGAGTTATGAAAAGTAATGAAAACACTTATTAAATGCCAGGCAGTATCCTTAGCACGTTTTGAGCATCATTTGTTATTTTTATTCAAAAGAACTTGTTTCTCTATCACAAAAATTGTATAACTATACTGCCAACAGCAGCAGAGTCCATAGGGTTACATCGATGGTGGAGAGTTCACTGGATATTTCCAATGTCCTGAAGGTCATAAAGGAGAAAAGGAAAAGAAAAAGTACTCAAAACAAATCCAAAACAGATGGTGACTTTGGGGAGAGACGTCCCATGACAGTTTCTGTCTTCCCTTATTCTTACTCAAAATTCTAACTCTCTGCATCACTCAGACTTCCTTTTGATTTTCTATAAGGGAAATCTATCTAGTTGTACATGAAGGTGATCAAGAGCACCAGATTCTATTTTGTGCCCTGATTTTTTTCTCTGGAGATTCTTTCAGGACATTGGCATTCTCCATTTGTTTTCAGTTCAGTCCAGTTCAGTCGCTCAGTCGTGTCCGACTCTTTGCAACCCCATGAATCGCAGCACCCCAGGTCTCCCTGTCCATCACCAACTCCCAGAGTTCACCCAGACTCACGTCCATCAAGTCAGTGATGCCATCCAGCCATCTCATCCTCTGTCGTCCCTTTCTCCTCCTGTCCCCAATCCCTCCCAGCATCAGAGTCTTTTCCAATGAGTCAACTCTTCACATGAGGTGGCCAAAGTACTGGAGTTTCAGCTTTAGCATCATTCCTTCCAAAGAAATCCCAGGGCTGATCTCCTTCAGAATGGACTGGTTGGATCTCCTTGCAGTCCAAGGGACTCTCAAGAGTCTTCTCCAACACCACAGTTCAAAAGCCTCAATTCTTCGGCGCTCCTCTTTCTTCACGGTCCAACTCTCACATCTATACATGACCACTGGAAAAACCATAGCCTTGACTAGACGGACCTTTGTGGCAAAGTAATGTCTCTGCTTTTGAATATGCTATCTAGGTTGGTCATAACTTTCCTTCCAAGGAGTAAGCGTCTTTTAATTTCATGGCTGCAGTCACCATCTGCAGTGATTTTGGAGCTCAAAAAAATCAAGTCTGACACTGTTAGCACTGTTTCCCCATCTATTTCCCATGAAGTGGTGGGACCGGATGCCATGATCTTCGTTTTCTGAATGTTGAGCTTTAAGCCAACTTTTTCACTCTCCACTTTCACTTTCATCAAGAGGCTTTTGAGTTCCTCTTCACTTTCTGCCATAAGGGTGGTGTCATCTGCATATCTGAGGTTATTGATATTTCTCCCGGCAATCTTGATTCCAGCTTGTGCTTCTTCCAGTCCAGCGTTTCTCATGATGTACTCTGCATATAAGTTAAATAAGCAGGGTGACAATATACAGCCTTGATGTACTCCTTTTCCTATTTGGAACCAGTCTGTTGTTCCATGTCCAGTTCTAATTGTTGCCTCCTGACCTACATATAGGTTTCTCAAGAGGCAGGTTAGGTGGTCTGGTATTTCCATCTCTTTCAGGATTTTCCACAGTTTATTGTGATCCACACAGTCAAAGGCTTTGGCATAGTCAAAAAGTAGAAATAGATGTTTTTCTGGAACTCTCTTGCTTTTTCCACGATCCAGCGGATGTTGGCAATTTGATCTCTGGTTCCTCTGCCTTTTCTAAAACCAGCTTGAACATCAGGAAGTTCACGTGCTCTAGGGGGCCTGGAATGTTGGTTAGGTTCGGGAGAGCAGATCTCTACAGAGCTGGTGCATTTGAGAGTGGGGTTGGCTCCCCAGTCTGCCACCTTTTGTTCTTCTCCAGACTTTTAGCCTCTCTGGCTTCATCTCCTGCTCTCATCTTAAGAACAATCCAGTAATCATGTTGAGTTTGACTTCTGATTATACATGCAGTACATATTTATCAACCCAGGGCTACAGAAAGACTGCCATCCCCACCATCTTGGCAGAACTCCCTGTCCAGGCACCCAACCCCTTCCCTAGGTCATAGTCAAAATAGTGCTTGACCCACTTCTGTCAGGACCTGCCTTGCTTCCCAAACCCTGTACTCTGCTGTATCTAACCTGTCATCTCTCCCTGCTTACCTGTTTTCCCATCAGTTTTATGTCCTTAAATTTATCGTATGTCCTAAAAAACAAATCCTGTCCCTTAGTCCCCTGCTGCTGCTGCTAAGTCGCTTCAGTCGTGTCCGACTCTGTACAACCCCATAGACGGCAGCGCACCAGGCTCCCCCGTCCCTGGGATTCTCCAAGCAAGAGTACTGGAGTGGGGTGCCATTGCCTTCTCCGCCTTAGCCCCCTACCTGCCCATAACAACTACTTGCTCTTTCTTTTCTTTTTCAGAGCTAGATTTTCAGAAAGAATTGTGTATGCTTATACACTGATAGATACCACATATAAGAAAGATCATACAGTATTTGTTTTTCTCTGATTTATTTTACTTAGCATAATGCCCTCAAGGAGATCCATCCATGTTATTGCAAATGGCAAGATTTCCTTTTTTTAAATGGCTGAATAATGTGATATATATACACACATATATAATATCACATTAATATATTATTAATGTGATATTAACATATTAATGTTAGTATGTATGATGTATATATCACATTTTCTTTATCCATTCGTCCATTGATGGCTTTCCTGTCTTGGCTTTTGTAAATAACGCTGCAGTGAACATGGGCTGCATATACCTTTTTGAGTGAGTGTTTCTATTTTCTTTGGATAAATACCCAGAAGTGGAATTGCTGAATCACCTGGTAGTTCTATTTTTTATTTTTTGAGGAACCTCCATACTGTTTTCCATAGAGGCTACACCAATTTACATTCCTGTTGATAGTGCATAAGGGCTCCCCTTTGTCCACACCCTTGTCAACATTTGTCATTTCTTGTCTTTTTGATAACAGCCAGTCTAACATGTATGAGGTGATATTTCATTGTGGTTTTGACCTACATTTTGATCTGTGTTGTTTTTTTTTTTTATATCTTGTGTTCTCTGCATCTACTTTTTAAACATGTAGTGCAGTTGTTGCTGTTTTAATAGCCTTGTCTAATAATTCTGACAACCGTGCAAGTTCTGGGTCAGGTTTGATTATTCTCATTATGGATAATGAGGAGAATTTCCCTGCTTCTTTGCACGCCTGGTAATCTTCGACTGGATGCCAGATGTAAATTTTTAGTTTGTTGAATGCTAGGTATTTTAGTATTCTTATAAATATTCTTGAGCTTTGTTCAAATATCCAGTTATTTGAACACATTTTGATTCTCACTTTTCAGGTTTGCTAGATGAGAGCAGAGCTGTATTTACTTTAGGGTTAATTGGGCCCTACTAATCCTCCTGCCAGTGCAGGAGATGTGGGTTCGATCCCTGGGTCAGGAAGATCCCCTGAAGGAGGAAATGGCAACCACTCCAGTATGCTTGCCTGGAAAATTCCATGGATAGAGGAACCCGGTGGACTGCAGTCCATGAGGTCGAAAAGAGTTGGCCACAACTTGACAACTCAACATGCACGCACCAAAGCAAGTCCCTTTTGTGCACTCTTCCCAGGGCTCTGTGACTTAGGAGGTTTTCCAGTGTAGTGGGTGGGGATGGGTCCTATTCCCAGCTCTCTGTGGGTATTGGGTAATTGTTATCTCTAATCCTTTTGTGGTTCTTTCCCTGGTTTTGGGTAGTTTACTTACATGCATATGCTGACCAATACACTCAAGGAGGCCCTTCCACAGATGACCAGAGGGCTCTTTCTGCAGCTCTCCCATCTCCAGGGTTCTGTTGTGCAGACTCTGGCTTTCTTAGTCTTTCTGGACTCTCCATCTCAAGGAGGGAGTCAAGGCCGGAACTCCCTCAGGCAGTAAGCCGGAGCTGTTGTAGGGTTCTTCTCGTCTGTTTCCTGTGTTTTCAGGGATCACTGTCCTTCCCTGTCTCAGTCTCTTGAAGCTTGTTGTTGCACATATTTGGCTGTTTTGGG
Organism: Bos indicus; assembly: GCF_029378745.1. NCBI lineage: Eukaryota > Metazoa > Chordata > Mammalia > Artiodactyla > Bovidae > Bos > Bos indicus. The sequence continues at coordinate 46,055,387 of NC_091766.1, forward strand.
GGTTGTTTCGGGAGGGAGAGTAAATCTGGTTTCTGTTTTTCTACTTAGCCTGAAATGAATTCCCGGAGAGTGTTTTTGAATTGCCGAATGAGTCTGCAGACATCTGTGGAAATGTTCTTTGAGACATTATACGAGCATGCATACCTTAGGAAGCTCCCAGACCCCTCCCCAGCTTTGAAGCCAATTGGTCATTCACACTCTGGTAGACATGCTCTTTTGCATGCTGGACTCCTTCCACAGCTGCTGGCTCCCCAGCCATATGGTGGACTCGTTCGGGTGCAGCTGCACTCATTCCTTACCCAGAGTCTGGCGGCTGTTTTTGAGGTCATGAGAGGTGCAGGGCAGGAGTCATTATTACAGAGGTGAGTGGAGCTTGCTGTATGGATGTGTGAGACTGCCTCGGACTCCTCACTTACCCAAACCTTTGGCTCAAGCCCCATCTAGTGGCTCCAGAGTGAGAGGAAAGCCTCCTCTTCTGGCTGCTGTGCCAGCTCTGCTGGGCACATCTTTAAGCACTCCTGTGGGCTGTAGCCCAAGGGCAGCAGGCAGGAAAGCAGAGGCCAGTGGTGGAGGCCACCCCAGGAAGAGCTGCTGCTAGCTGTAGTGGTGTTCCTCAGGCAGTGTGGCCTGGCAGCCCTCTGAGGTATCTTGCAGGAGGGTAAGGCCCGCTCTGGAGCAGCAGTTGCAAGACTTCGCTCCTGTTGCTTACTGCTTTGTGCCATTGCGCCTCACGCTGAACCTCTGTACTTCAGCTCAGTCATCTATTAAGTTGACTTGGTAACCTTCATCCCATCCATCTCTCAGAGCTGATATAATGGATGCAAAGATGCTTTGCCACAGTAGAATCTTCTACATTGTTCAGTTGCCCAGCTGTGTCTGACTCTTTGCGACCCCATGGACTGCAGCACGTGAGGCCTCCCTGTCCCTCACTACCTCCTGGAGTTTGCTGAAGTTCACGTCCATTGCATCTGTGATGCCGTCCGGCCATCTCATCCTCTGATACCCTGTTCTCCTTATGCCCTCAATCTTTCCCAGCATCAGGGACTTTTCCAATGAGTCATCTGTGTGCATCAGATGACCAGAATACTGGAGCTTCAGCTTTAGCATCAGTCTTTCCAGTGAATATTCAGGGTTGATCTCCCTTAAGACTGACTGGTTTGATCTCCTTCCTGTCCAAGGGACTTTCAGGAGTCTTCTCCAGCACCACAATTAAAGGCATCAATTCTTGGCATTCTGCCTTCTTACGGTCCAACTCTCACACCTGTACATGACCACTGGAGAATCTTCCATAAAACCATCATTATTTTCTTGGATAGTCTCATCAAACAAATTAAATTGTTAAAGTGTTTGTATTGTATTTTCCTAACTGGATGTCTGAAGTGGAATGTTTTTGCTTGTAGTCCACATGGCAAGCTGCAGGTTTCATGTGAAGCTGTGCTCTTGTCCACTTCTGGGCATTCATTAATCTAGTACCCCCTTGTGATCTTCTTCATGACCTGGAGAATGATGGGTGGCTCTCTAATGGTTTAACGGGAATGTAACTTTTTACTCTGGAGGGGAAATTTTTCATATTTGAGAACTGTGATTCTTTGGGATTCATTTATTTTGAAGTCAAATATGCCTGAGAACATGCTGGCATGTTTTAGTTGCAGAGAAAAGAAGTCACTTATGGTCAGAGGAGCAGCCTGCTTACCCATTCCAGGTGGGGGCTGTGTACATGAATGAGGAGGTGCCTTCCCCTGACCCAGTGGGCCAGGACCCGTCTGCAGAAGAGACGGAGGCAGTGCTGGGGCTGGATGCTGACGGCAACCACATGGTGATGTTGTCGGTCATTCCTGGGGGAGTCGAGGACAAGCTGAGCCCAGAGTCCAGCAGCGGCACCTGTGGGGCCGGAGGGGAGGAGGGCTCGAGGTGCAACCTCCGGGAGAGCCTCTTCTCCCTGGACAGAGCTGGAGCAAGATTCTCGGAGAGAGAAGAGGAGTACTACACTGAGCCTGACGTGGCAGAATCCGACCCCACCCCAACTGAGGACGCCAACACCACCGAAAGTCTGAAATCCCCGAAGGTCAACTGTGAGGAGAGAAATGTGACAGGATTAGAAAATTTCACTCTGAAAATTTTAAATATGTCACAGGTAGGAAAAAATTATTTAGTACTTTTCTCCTTTTCTGCACATTGATTTTATGATTTAATCCTCTGTCATCTTTCACATGCAGAGTCATAATCTTCACCATGTTGCCAGTGGGATAGCATTTAGTGGCTGCACTGGTGAAAATTCACCTGACTTTTTGGATGTATGTAGGGAAAGGAGGAGATATGACTAGTGTTGACTGTGCTTTTTAGGTGGCCTAAACCTAGTCATCCTTGGGGTAATCTCACCGCCAAGCCTCATGATAAAAATCCCAGTGGACAGGGAGGTGCTTGGTATCAGAATCATAGCACTTTTCTTCTCAGTGAGGTACTTGTTATGGAGACATAAAAATGATATGTCTGAATTACTAGAATTGTAATTTAGCATTGTTTGGACCAGTCATGTCCCTGAGAAGTTTGTTATATTGATGGAAAGTTTTTTTTTCCCTCCAGAGAGTATGAACCTAGTGTTTACTCTGGACTGGGAGCTGACACATTCGTCCAGGGCAGCCATGCTTTCCAGCTAGTTGGATAAATGGTGATTCTAAAGAGAATGCCAGGATTCTGACTAATGTTTTCTGTAAGATTGTTAAAGCCAGAGAGCAGAATGGATTCAGGCTGCTTATATAAGAAAAGAATCCTAGCTGTGAGAACTGTGGTTGCTTATTTTATTATTATTTTAAAAATAGTTATTTATTTGGCTGCACTGCGCATTGGTTGCAGCACGAGGGGCCTTCAGTCCTCGTTGCAGGATCGTCAGTTGCAGCATGTGAACTTTTAGTTGCGGCGTGTGGGATCTAGTTCCCTGACCTGGAGTCGAACCTGTGTCCCCTGCCTTGCGACCACAGAGTCTTAGCCACTGGACCACCAGGGAAGTTCCATGCAATTGCTTATTTTAAATTAGGGTGCGTACAGTACGTTGAGCACCCCTCCAAGGCAGGTGTCACACCCCTGCGTGGTGCGTGGTGAATGCTGTGCCTCAGCTGTGTGGACTGTCTCGGACTGTTCCATACATAAACAGGAGAAAGCACTTTGAGTGGTCAGAGTTAGCGTGGTGGCAGGGATGATGCACCCTCAAACTGAACTAACCTCTGGCCAAATACATGGAGCTGACTGCTGAGATTATAGCTTGGGCCTGAGACCACAGTGCTTTAATGATTCTGTTAGATTGTGTGAGATGCACAGTTCTAAGGTTGGGACATTAGCTTGTACCCTGTGAGTACTTAGTGTATAATTAAGAATTATGAAAAATATTAAAATTGCTCTATAGTCATATTAAGAAAGCTTAGAGGAGGAACCCTCCTCCACTGTTAGTGGGAATGTAAGTTGGTGCAGCTGCTCTAGAAAACAGTATGGAGGTTCCTCATCAGATTAAAATTAGAGTTGCCATATGATCCAGCAGTCCCACTCCTGGGCATATATTCAGACAGAACCACAACTCAGAAAGACATATGCTGGCCTTCCCTGGCAGTCCAGTGGTAAGACTTTGTGCTTCCACAGCAGGGGGTGTGTATTTGATCCCTGGTTGGGGAACTAAGATCCCACGTGCCACATTGTGTGACCAAAAACAAACAAAAGAGACGTGCACCTTTGTGTTTATAGCAGCACTATTCACAATAGCCAAGATGCGGAAACAGCCGAAATGTCCATTGACAGGTGAGTGGATAAAGAAGGTGTGGTATGCGCACGCGCGTGCGCGCACACACACACGCTGGAATATTAATCAGTCATAAAAGGAGAAAAATAATGTCATTCGCAGCAACGTGGATGGAACTAGAGATTATCATACTAAGTGAAGGACAAAGACAAATACCATATGATATCACTTAAAATGGATTCATTTTGATATTTGGCAAAACTAATACAATTATGTAAGGTTTAAAAATAAAATAAAATTAATTTAAAAAAAAAATGGAATCTAAAACACAACACAAATGAACCTGTCTACAAAACAGAAACAGGCTCACAGACAGAGAACACACCTGTGGTGCCAAGGGGAGGCAGTGGGAAGGAATGGACTGGGAATGTGGGATTAACAGATACAGGGTGGACAGACTATTACATAGAAGATGGATAAACAACAAGGTCCTACGTAGGGAGCATAGGGAGTTATTATGTTCAATATCCTGTGATAAACCACAATGGAAAAGAATATGAAAAAGAATATATGTATGGATAACTGAATCACTTTGCTGTACAGCAGAAATTAACACAACATTGTAAATGAATTACTACCTTTATTAATATAAAAAAAAAAAAGGAAAACCTTGGAGGAAAGTTGGTGATGCGTCATTTGATGCTGCTTTTCTGTTGGTCCGTGGATCCATATGGGTCCACCCCAGAAGGTTCTCCAGGTGCTACACTGCTGTCTCCCTGCTGTCTCTGCCCCCACCTCCTCTCCCTGGTCTCAGTGGTGCTTCCTGCCCTTGAGTATCCTTCCAGAAGAAGTACCCATCCTTTACTGCTGACTGTAACACTTTCTGTTTCTTTTGCCACAGGACCTTATGGATTTTCTCAACCCAAACGGTAGTGACTGCACTCTAGTCCTGTTTTACACCCCTTGGTGCCGATTTTCTGCCAGTTTGGCTCCTCATTTTAATTCTCTGCCCCGGGCGTTTCCAGCTCTTCACTTTTTGGCACTGGATGCCTCTCAGCACAGCAGGTATCTTCCCCTAGTATCTTCCCTCAGTGGGGTTTATGTCTCATCCCATTGGACGATGGTTATAGTTACTTGGGGGTCGTAATCAGTTAAGTTAGGAGCAGAGGAGGCCGGCTTGAACTTGAGCTTTGAAATGGAATTGAGGGAAGGAAAGACAGTGTGAGCAGTGAGGATTGGCACATTCCTGAGGGAGGCTTTCTGGAGGCTCCTTAAGAAGAAAGACAGTTCTTTCCCTGGTGGAATTTAAAGATGGCTCTGCCTGATGGCAGGGGAGGGGGCAGAGGATGTGTTAGGGTCCTGGCCAGATTGAATTAGCAAAATTAGTATCCTAAGTACGTTCTTCCTGTGTGACTTTCACCTGCAGCGTAGGTCCCCAACCTAGCAGCCTAACTCTTGGCACCCCTGTTTTATGTCTGCTAAGGATTTCTTTCTTTCTTTTTTATTCTTCTTATTTATTGTGGTTGCGCTGAGTCTTTGTTGCTGTGCGTGGGCTTTCTCTAGTTGTGGTGAGCCTTCTCTAGTTGTGGTGAGCCTGGACTACTTTTTGTTGCCATGTGTGGGCTTCTCATTGCAATGGTTTCTCTTATTTCGGAGCATTGGCTCGAGGCGCCCGGGCTTCAGTAGTTGCGGTACTCGGGCTCAGTAGTTGTGGCGCATGGGCTTTATTGCTACCGGCTGTGGTATCCTCCCAGACCAGGGATCGAACCTGTGTCCCCTGCATTGGCAGACAGATTCTAATCCTCTGTACCACCAGAGAAGTCCTTTTTTTTTTTTTTTTAATTCTTTTCTTTCCTTCTTGGCGTCCTTCCTTCTTTCTTTTTGCTTACATTTATTCTTGAATGCATGTTCTTGGTAGACATTCAATAAATTTGATGAATTATTTTAGGACTTTGATATACATTTGCCTGTGTTTTGTAGTCTTTCACAGTGTTCAGTGGGGTTTTGTCTTTTCTGAATGTTCAGTAAAATAAGTTACAAAGAACTTAACTTACAAAGATGTTAAATATTTTCCCTGTGACTGTGTCTGAGGTAATAAACCATGTCCTCCTCTCCTGCTGTAAGTCAGATGCTACTTCTTAGGTCACATAGCGGTTGTGTGTGAATAAATTTGGGAAGTTTGGAAGATGGTCAAGTTGGTGATGAAAATGAGGCCCTGACTTCAGTGTGGATAATGTTTACCTGAAATTGTTTATGAAGAAAGAAACTGCCCCACAAATTAGTATTTCCCACAAAGGCTTCAGGGAAAGATCTCAGTGGCCTGGCCCAAGGTTACAGACTGACTGGAAGGACATTTGAAGTCACTGTCCAGCTTTGACCAGGCCCTGCACTGGCCCCCTAGTCAGCAGGGCTAGCTCCCAGCACCTGCTTAGCACTCTTTGCTTATGGATCTGACACCAGCCTCCACGCTATCCTCAGTTCCCTGCGGGCTTTTATCATCCCTTTGGTTGCTTCTTCATTTCTGCCTTCTCAGTGCCTGGTATGGTGCCTCAGTTATGGAGAATAGAGGATACTCTGTCTTATTGTATTGTGGGACATGTATTTGCCTCATACGTTAATATTTATGTTACAGCATATTTACAAAAGAAAAAATCCTGATTATCCAATATTACCATTTTATTAGTGGGGGTAACTGAGGCTTAGAAAGGTTAAATAATCTGCCCAAAGGTCACACAGCTGATTCAGTGTTAGAACTCAGGCTTGAACCCAGAGCATTTTGACTTATACCACTGCTCAGTATTCTGTAAAAGCTGAAACAGTTCTGCTCAGGTCATGTTACTTCCGAATTGTCCAGCCTTAATTGTGAGCTTCCTGGTGTGTTTGTTAGATTGTAAATTCCTTTGCACCGACTCACCAACCTAACTGCTTATCCATAAGTTGAACCTTTTTTTTTTTTTTTTTTTCATAAGTTGAACCTTTTATGAGGGATAGAAATGAGCATTCTGGAGAGTTTGAAGTTTCTTCTGTCAAGTAAACTGACACAGCGTGCTTTGTCCATGCATTAGAATTTTCTGGTCTGATCTGTTTTGGCTCTTAGGAACAAAAGTAGTAGAATAATTGTGTCAGGGGCAGCTCCACGTTGTAATAGAAAGCAAGTCAGAGAGCAGAACGGGAATGCCCCCAACCATGACCCATGAGGAAGGCAGTCAGAAACAGCCACAGCCTATTATTTCAGTGTCAGAAGCCTCCACAGGTCACAGGAAACTGGTCCTTTCTCATGTCTTTCCATCCGTTCTGATATCGTAATTGTGTGGGGAAGCCCACTATTAATTCAGGTTTTCTCTCTTGTAGCCTTTCTACAAGGTTTGGCACCGTGGCTGTTCCTAACATCTTATTGTTTCAAGGGGCTAAACCGATGGCTAGATTTAATCATACAGACCGAACATTGGAAACGCTGAAAATCTTCATTTTTAACCAGACAGGTATGTAGAAATAATATGCTGTAGAAGACGACATTTTATTGCTGGAGGAATATGCCTTCTGTGACTTTTGATCAGCTATTACCCTTAAGTGAAGGGTTCAAGATTGGCTTTGGGATGTGAAACTTTTTTTCTGATGAAATGTTGTGGTCCTGTTAAATGTCTGTCAATCAGTGGCAAGCTTAACATGATTAGGTAATACTCAGTTCAGTTCAGTTCAGTCGCTCAGTCGTGTCCAACTCTTTGCGACCCCATGAATCGCAGCACGCCAGGCCTCCCTGTCCATCACCAACTCCCGGAGTTCACTCAGACTCATGTCCATCGAGTCAGTGACACCATCCAGCCATCTCATCCTCTGTCATCCCCTTCTCCTCCTGCCCCCAATCCCTCCCAGCATCAGAGTCTTTTCCAATGAGTCAACTCTTCACATGAGGTGGCCAAAGTACTGGAGTTTCAGCTTTAGCATCATTCCTTCCAAAGAAATCTCAGGGCTGATCTCCTTCAGAATGCACTGGTTGGATCTCCTTGCAGTCCAAGGGACTCTCAAGAGTCTTCTCTAACACCACAGTTCAAAAGCCTCAATTCTTCGGCGATCAGCCTTCTTCACAGTCCAACTCTCACATCCATACATGACCACAGGAAAAACCATATGATTATAGATAGCTTTGAAAAAATGTAACAGCTTTATTGAGATAACATTCACATGCCATACACCTATAGATACATTTTTATATACATTATTCATTCAAGCGTAATATTTACACAGAAATATGCATCAGTCGGAGAAGGCAATGGCACCCCACTCCCGTACTCTTGCCTGGAAAATCCCATGGATGGAGGAGCCTGGTAGGCTGCAGTCCATGGGGTTGCTCAGAGTCGGACACGACTGAGCGACTTCACTTTCACTTTTCACTTTCCTGCGTTGGAGAAGGAAATGGCAACCCACTCTAATGTTCTTGCCTGGAGAATCCCAGGGATGGGGGAGCCTGGTGGCTGCCGTCTATGGGGTCACACAGAGTCAGACACGACTGAGGTGACTTAGCAGCAGCAGCAGCAGTCACTAGTGCCTGTGACTCCTGATGAATTTTCAAAACAAAGCGAACACCTTGAGTAACCAGTGCTCAGATTCAGAAAGAGAGCCTTACCAGCCCCCTTTCTGCACTATCACTCCTGTTCCCCCCAAGGATAAGCACCGTCTTCACTCCTACTATCACAGTATAGCATTCCTTGTTTTTGATCTTCATATTAATGCAGACATACAGTATGGATTCTTATATGTCTGACTGGTTTTACTCACCATTACGTCTGGTGAGTAAAAATCTGGTGGGATTCATCTGCATTGTTGTGCATGGTTGTGCTTTTTTCATTTTTGTTGTTGTATGGAGTTCTATTTATTAATTTATGTGTGCTAAGTCACTTCAGTCGTGTCTGACTCTGTGCGACCCCATAGATGGTAGCCCACCAGGCTCCCCGGTCCCTGGGATTCTCCAGGCAAGAACACTGGAGTGGGTTGCCATTTCCTCCTCCAATGCATGAAAGAGAAAAGTGAAAGTGAAGTCGCTCAGTCGTGTCCGACTCTTTGCGACCCCATGGACTGCAGCCCACCAGGCTCCTCCATCCATGGGATTTTCCAGGCAAGAATACTGGAGTGGGTGGCCATTGTTGATGCTATTTTAATTCCTTAATATTTGCTGAAACACAGGCCCTTGTTTTTATCCTTTAGAAGTCTGAGCACTGAATACTGATGAAATTTCCTTCATTGGAAAAGTTCATTCCTCAAAAGCTTTAATGCCTCAGTTATGAGCACCCACTTTTTCCTGAAATATATTCATTGGAAGTAAATAAAAATTATAACATACCTTCCATATATTCTTAGCTGTATGTAATTACTTAGATCTAACACAGAAGAACGAAGAGCTGAATTACTTTATGGGAGTAACTACCTACCAGGTATTGAGTTATTCCAAGTCTTGTAAAGGATCCCTGCTTGTTGTTTAGACTGATATGGAGAAGGGGAGCCAATTTGTTCAGTGCTCTCACAAAACTTAGAACACAAGTGAAATCTATGTAATCACTTTGGTAATCACTGCTCCCACTGTTGGTTAGTTGCTCTAACAATTCCTTCAGTAAATTATTTTAAAACATTTTGAATTTAGCATTACTCACCCTGTGACAACATTCTGTAGACTCCTGAGAATAGCTTTACTAAGTTGTTGAACTTTGGTCTTGAAAGAGAACAAAAGACACCTCAGACAATGCACCGACATAGACCTTTCTGGTGAGTTCACTGAAATTCTAGTGTTTTAGCTTTGAACAGCTGAATGGATTCCTGCTCCTTTGATGTGGTGGAGAGAAGGGCAAGTTACAAATTACACTGACAGGCAAGTGAAGCCATCCCAGGTTTACAAGCTGTGCTGTTTAAGACCACATATCATTTTGCATGCCATGCAGAATACTTAAGAAAAATCTGTAGTGGGAATGTTTTCTATCTCGTTTGAAACAAAACTGATTTCTCTTTCAGGTATAGAAGCCAAGAAAAATGTGGTGGTAACTCAAGCTGACCAAATAGGCCCTCTTCCCAGCACTCTGATAAAAAGTGTGGACTGGTTGCTTGTATTTTCCTTATTCTTTTTAATCAGTTTTATTATGTACGCTACCATTCGAACTGAGAGTATTCGGTGGCTGATTCCGGGACAAGAGCAGGAACATGCGGAGTAGTGATAGACTCAAAGGACAGTTGGGAAGAATCTCAATCCTTCATTTCAGAGACTAATGCTGCCATTTCATGTATTTTCTCCAGTGTTGACTTACAACTTTAGTCAGATTGAAAGAATCATGTGTTTGCTGAACTGTTGAATGTGTAAAAAAAATTATAAACTGATGTTTTAACTAGTCCTATAATAAGCAAATGCAAACATATTCAGTAGAATTCACCATTCTTGTTTTTACTACTTGAACATTTTAAGGGACTAATCCAGTTTGACATGTGAAGATGTATTCTGGTGGAGTCATGAACAGAGTGACAGTATGCTTACTTAGGCAGAAAAAAGACTTTCAGATTGTAGATTTAGAAAACTGTTGATTTCTTGTATACATCTAAGGAAGTTGATTTTCTGTTCATTTGTCTTTTCTCTTCCAGAATCAGTAAGCAGGAAAATGTTCTTCTATGGAAAGAATAGTTAGGATCAATAGGTGTGACCTTACAAGTAGCAGCTGATGGGAAAATAAAGAGTCGGATACTATGGTGTTTGTGACCTCTAATTTCACTGAAAGGATCTGAAGTGGTTTAAGAAGTTGTTTCTGGGTAAGGCAGATGTTAATCAGCATGCATTAACTGAGCCTTAAAATGTTCTTGGCCTTCTGCTAGGTTTAGTGAAAGCTGAAAGACATATTGAGTACTGTTGTTGCCCATAGTTGATTATGGTCTAGTTTAGGACACATGTAGAAAAGAGACAACGTGTAATTTACATGAAATTTTCGAAAGGCTGTTTCTCAAAGATCCCTTAAATTCAGACATGACAGCTGACTACATAATAATACACTACTATTATACTGATCATTTCCAGAGTTTAGATAGTTTAGATCATAAGGTATTCTAAGTTCTGTGAAAATAGAACCTTAGATGAGCCTCCTTCCCATAGTGTAACATTCGATAGGGGTTTACAATGTATGTGTCATGCTATGGACAGCTGTGGCTGGGGTATTCCCTGGCAGGAGGGGACCAGAGCTCAGAAAAGTACCATTATTATTTCCATTTCACACAGGAGCCTAAACTGGCATATTGAGGTTAAATAACTTCAGTTCAGTTCAGTTCAGTTGCTCAGTCGTGTCCGACTCTTTGCAACCCCGTGAATCGCAGCACGCCAGGCCTCCCTATCCATCACCAACTCCCAGAGTTCACCCAGACTCACGTCCATCGAGTTAGTGATGCCATCCAGCCATCTCATCCTCTGTCGTCCCCTTCTCCTCCTGCCCTCAATCCCTCCAAGCATCAGTCTTTTCCAATGAGTCAACTCTTCACATGAGATGGCCAAAGTACTGGAGTTTTCAGCTTTAGCATCATTCCTTCTAAAGAAATCCCAGGGCTGATCTTCAGAATGGACTGGTTGGATCTCCTTGCAGTCCAAGGGACTCTCAAGAGTCTTCTCCAACACCACAGTTCAAAAGCCTCAATTCTTTGGTGCTCAGCCTTCTTCACAGTCCAACTCTCACATCCATACATGACCACAGGAAAAACCATAGCCTTGACTAGACGAACCTTTGTTGGCAAAGTAATGTCTCTGCTTTTGAATATGCTATCTAGGTTGGTCCAAGGAGTGAGCGTCTTTTAATTTCATGGCTGTGGTTGCCATCTGCAGTGATTTTGGAGCCCAGAAAAATAAAGTCTGACACTGTTTCCACTGTTTCCCCATCTATTTCCCATGAGGTGAAGGGACCGGATGCCATGATCTTCGTTTTCTGAATGTTGAGCTTTAAGCCAACTTTTTCACTCTCCACTTAATAACTTACCTAGGTTATATACATAGTATGCTGATGAATCTAGGATTTGAACATTCATATGTGTATCTGTATTTACAATATTTAAGAAAAAAAAGCCCTCTAATTATTCCATCTCTTATAATAATGTTTGAATATTACCATGTGTGCCACGTATTGCTTTAAGTGCTTGACCTACACCATTTCCTTTATCCTGTACAGTGGCCCTCTGAGGTTGACTCCACTGGAAAATGATTAAGTGAAGCCCTAAATAACTTGCTGTTCATTATATACTTCCAGTGGTGGAACCCAGCTTCAAACTTAAGCATTCTCCAGAGCCTCTATGTGGGCTGGAACCCTGTCCTGCCTTGATGCTATGGCCCAGGCAACCATCATATGCATAACACTCCAGTCTTTCTCTTATGTTTCCCATACTTGTAGCGATTATATAGCATCTTTTTCTCCCTTCTTTTGATTAACAGTGATAAATATTTCACTGTTGGTAATAGTGTTCCTAACCATGGCTATAGTATAGGCCGTTTAATAGATTCAGCATTACTTACCTAACCTGTCCTCTTGCTGGATTTATGGTTTTGTATATAATCTTCATTTCTGGAATGTGAAGTCAAGTGGGCCTTAAAAAGCATCACTACGAACAAAGCTAGTAGAGGTGATGGAATTCTAGTTGAGCTATTTCAAATCCTGAAAGATGATGCTGTGAAAATGCTGCACTCAATATGCCAGCAAATTTGGAAAACTCAGCAGTGGCCACAGGACTGGACAAGGTCAGTTTTCATTCCAATTCCAAAGAAAGGCAATGCCAAAGAATACTCAAACTACCGCACAATTGCACTCATCTCACATGCTAGTATGGAGAAGGCAATGGCACCCCACTCCAGTAGTCTTGCCTAGAAAATCCCGTGGATGGAGGAGCCTGGTAGGCTGCAGTCCATGGGGTCACTACGAGTCAGACACGACTGAGGAACTTCACTTTCACTTTTCACTTTAGTGCATTGGAGAAGGAAATGGCAACCCACTCCAGTGTTCTTGCCTGGAGAATCCCAGGGACGGGGGAGCTTGGTGGGCTGCCGTCTATAGGGTCACACAGAGTCGGACATGACTGAAGCGACTTAGCAGCAGCAGCAGCACATGCTAGTAAAGTAATGCCCAAAATTCTCCAAGCCAGGCTTTAGCAATACATGAACCGTGAACTTCCAGATGTTCAAGCTGGTTTTAGGAAAGGCAGAAGAACCAGAGATCAAATTGCCAACATCCGCTGGATCATCGAAAAAGCAAGACAGTTCCAGAAAAACATCTATTTCTGCTTTATTGACTATGCCAAAGCCTTTGACTGTGTGGATCACAATAAATTCTGAAAGAGATGGGAATACCAGACCACCTAACTTGCCTCTTGAGAAACCTATATGCAGGTCAGGAGGCAACAGTTAGAGCTGGACATGGAACAACAGACTGGTTCCAAATAGGAAAAGGAGTTCGTCAAGGCTGTATATTGTCACCCTGCTTATTTAACTTATATGCATAGTACATCATGAGAAATGCTGGGCTGGAAGAAGCACAAGCTGGAATCAAGATTGCCGGGAGAAATATCAATAACCTCAGATATGCACATGACACCACCCTTATGGCAGAAAGTGAAGAGGAACTAAAGAGCCTCTTGATGAAAGTGAAAGAGGAGAGTGAAAAAATTGGCTTAAAGCTCAACATTCAGGAAACTAAAATCATGGCATCTGGTTCCATGACTTCATGGCAAATAGATGGGGAAACAGTGGAAACAGTGTCAGACTTTATTTTTTTGGGGCTCCAAAATCACTGCAGATGGTGATTGCAGCCATGAAATTAAAAGACGCTTACTCCTTGGAAGGAAACTTATGACCAACCTAGATAGCATATTCAAAAGCAGAGATATTACTCTGCCAACAAAGGTCCATCTAGTCAAGACTGGTTTTTCTAGTGGTCATGTATGGATGTGAAAGTTGGACTGTGAAGAAAGCTGAGTGCCGAAGAATTGATGCTTTTGAACTGTGGTGTTGGAGAAGACTCTTGCGAGTCCTTTGGACTGCAAGGAGATCCAACCAGTCCATCTTACAGGAGACCAGTCCTGGGTGTTCATTGGAAGGACTGATGCTGAGGCTGAAACTCCAATACTTTGGCCACCTCATGCGAAGAGTTGACTCATTGGAAAAGACTCTGATGCTGGGAGGGATTGGGGGCAGGAGGAGAAGGGGACGACAGATGATGAGATGGTTGGATGGCATCACCGACTCGATGGACATGAGTTTGAGTGAACTCCGGGAGTTGGTGATGGACAGGGAGGCCTGGCGTGCTACGATTCATGGGGTCGCAAAGAGTCGGACACGACTCAGCAACTGAACTGAACTGGACTGATATAATCTTCTCTTGGTGGCAGAGTCCCAGAGTGGGAGTTATCCTATCAAAGAAACAGGAGTTTTCCTATGGTTTCATATATAGTGGGGCCCAATACTAGTCTGGAGGGTGAGGAAAGGCTCCCAGGATGACCAGCAGATCCATGGCTTTGCCTCTGACACTTAGCTGAGGCAGGCTACAGAGGTTCCCCTGGAGGGAAATATGGAACAGAGCTGGTTCCTGGAAGGGAGGTCCAAGTGTAGAGGGTCAGCTGGGAAGCACTGGTGTTGAGGGAAAGAGAACTAGAGGGGAAGGAAGTGGTCCAAGACCAGTAAAACTTGTCTGTTGAGAACACTATACCAGGAACCCGTGCCAGGAGGGGACTGCAACTCCATGGAGGATAGCAAGAATCACCACAATGCCAGCCACCAGGGATGTAAGCCCAACCCTTCTGTCCCTGACTTCTTGGTATTAGAGTTATCTAGGAAAACAACACGGTCAAGCATGGGATAGAACAGTGTTTTTATTCTCATGAGAAGAGACATCAAGGTCAGCCCCAGTAGTGTGCATAGGTCCCTCATGGCTCAAGGATGTCCCTCACCCCCAGCCTATGGCCAAAGAGCACCCATCTAGTGCCACAGCAGAAGAACCCTCTCCCCCACCGAATGTGACATTCTGAAATGGGGGTGTGTGCCCCAGGGTCATTGACATCCATACTTAAGCAGAACAAAGGAGCACACATTCAGTCTGAAACAAGGAAGGGTACTCTCACAGGCCGATCAGCCTGGCACAGGCTGCTGCTGCTACTGCTGCTAAGTCACTTCAGTCGTGTCCAACTCTGTGCGACCCCAGAGACAGCAGCCCACCCGGCTCCGCTGTCCCTGGGACTCTCCAGGCAAGAACACTGGAGTGGGTTGCCATTTCCTTCTCCAATGCATGAAAGCGAAAAGTGAAAGTGAAGTCGCTCAGTCATGTCCGACTCCTAGCGACCACATGGACCGCAGCCCACCAGGCTCCTCTGTCCATGGGATTTTCCAGGCAAGAGTACTGGAGTGGGGTGCCATTGCCTTCTCCGCTGGCACAGGCTGTGTGGGCTCTTTTTTGGTAAGGAAGTGTTCCAGGCCCAAGGCCTAGTCCATGTGGCCAAGCAGGACATGAAAGACTGAGCAGGAGGCTGTTTTTCTCAACAGTGTCCATGGCAGAGGACGTGCCCAGTAAATCTTTGCTAAGGAAATTAGATCCTAGTAAGAGAGCTCTGTGTTAGGGCAGGGCATTCACAGCCCCTGTCAGTGGACATCACTCTCCCTGGACCCTAACCAGCATCCTGCTGCTAATGCTTTCATGACAAGAGCTGACGTGTCACAGTCTCGTCCAGCGGTATTAGGGAAGGAAAATGATGAAAGCAAGCCACTGAAAATGATGAGGGGTCTCCAACCTATTATTTCACAACTACCAGTTAATTTCTCAGTTCTCACTTTAATGAGCAAGATAGTAGGACATTTTTCATGATCCCAAATGCCCAAAGTAAATATTGGAAATACAATCTACAGTTCCAGCTCTTGTATATATCCATGTATGGCATCAGGCAAAGGAAACCAGAATGTCTCAGATAAATGCCTTGAGACCAGTGATGTTTGATGAAGGTCTACAGCAAGATTCCTCTGCTGAGTTTTCATCAGGTGGGCAAGAGTGAAGAAGATGGGTTGGGCCATAAGTCTGAATTTTAGACTATTTTAGGTGAAAGGCTTTATTTTTTTCCAAGTCCACATGGGAAATAAAATGCTAGCAGCTGCTAAGCTGAACTTAATTGGACTCTCATAGTTTCAAAAGTATATTCCTGAGTATATTGCTATGTTCTCTGCAAAACATATTATTAATTTGCTTGAACTATTTAGTAAAAAAAAAATACAAGAATATACTAAGACCCACTAAATTGTACCCTTTAAAGGGATGAATTTTATGGTATGTGAATTATATATTAAAAAAAAAAGGAACGATAAGAATAAAATACTAATATATAAAAGAAAGACTAAAGACTTTTGTCCATATATATATATATATATATAATTTATCTAAATCTGTCCACATGTTATCTCCGGGATGCCTACTATGTGTTGAGTGTGCTACCTTTTAGAAAGCACTGTGAGCTAGGTTTTCCCAATTATTTTATCTAGACAAAGATGAGTTAGTCTGCCCAGGACACTGGCAACTAAGTAATAACAAAGCAGAGCTTAGATGCAACCGGTGGCTCCCCTACGTAGAAGGCCCTGTTTGCATCACTGTAGTTCACTGTCCCACAACCGCTAGTAGAGTGCAGTGGTCTCCAGTCACCCCCCGACCCCCCTGCAGCTCATCTCTTCCTGTCGCCGTCCGCGACATCCTTCAGCCCGCAGGTGCTGTTTGCCCCAACGAGGTCAGACAGTGGGCGAGGCAGCGACAACCCGAGGGCCGGACACCGAAAAGCGAACCGCAGGTCCATCCTCAGAGCCGCGCCAGCCCTCCTACCCGCCCCGCACCAGGCAGGAAACCTGGCACCCGAGCGGCGATGACGCCGAAGGCCCGTCAAACCGGGGCTGACAGCGCCGGGGGCCTGCGGGGGCCTGCGGGTGCGCCCGCCATCGAAGCTCCTGGAGATCTTCCGGGGCCGGTCCGCGTCTGGGCCTGCGCGGCGGGGCAGGGCTTTGCGGGACGGTCTAGGCTGCAGCTGGGAGCTTCCCGCACGGCCCCTGGCTCTGGGGCGGCGGGCGGCGGGCGGCGGGCAGGCAGCGCGCCGGGCAGCCCTCGGCGCCAGGCTATGGCGGCGGCGCTGGGGACGCGGGGGGCGACGCGGCGCTGGTTCGCGGCGCTGAGAGGCAGGAGCCAGAGCCTCGCGGCCATGGTGAGTGCCGAGGGCCCGCGGTGCGGGAGGAGGGCGAGGCCCAGCCATGCCGGCCGAGGGGTGAAGGGGCCTGGGCAGGCCCCGAAGTGGCCCCGGACTTCAGGTAGCCACGTTTGGGCACCCGGCTCCTGCCGACGCGCTGGTCTGAGACAGGGGTGGCCGTAGCATATTCCAGTTTTCTCTTGCTTGGAATTTCATCGTAGTTTCCGAAATTGCCAACCAGAAAACAAACCACCACGACTTAAGTGTTAAAAAAAAAAGTATGCAAAGCAATTGTGAAAATTCTTCACTCGTGGTGTGACTAAAGCTGCTTGTCGGGTCGTCTAGATTGTCCGCTCGGTGAGAGCAGGCACCGTCTCTCGCTCTCTGTAAACGGGGCCTTGAGTGTTGAATTAACTCATTTGTCTCGGTGTTAATTTTTTGGAGTATTTACTAATAAATTATCTTTTGAGTTGCACACTGATTTTTTTTTTTTAAATACCTAGAGGCGCCCGGTCCGTTTCCCCGTTTTATACATTAACATATTGGGGGTAAATTGACTTGAGAGAAAGTTTTAACATGCAGCACCACCTAGTGGGAATATGTTGTATTAAACTCACCGTTTCATTTTCTTAAATTGCTTGTTAGAGCCCATTTGGCAGTTTGAATTTTTTTTTAATAGAAAAAAAATGTGAGTCGATGATGGAGAAGATAAGCATTCTGCTTTATGGCCATTAAGGTGAGAACACAAGTTGAGTGCTTACTGTCACCTAGGCGTGTCCTAAGGCATACTTCTATCTCGGGCGCTGGTGATCGAGTACAGTCGTGGCATTGGGGAGGGGTGAATAAACAGGTGCGTTTGGAGTGGCTGCCACGTGCCAGGCTCTGTGCTGGGTGCCTCCACACTTAGGATCTCTTTAAGCCTTTTAAAAATCTTGGCAGGTGTATGTTGTAACATCCACACTCTAAAACATTGCACTTCAGAGAGGCTAAGATTTACTCAGCATCCACGCTGAAAGTAACAAAGCTAGGCTTGGATTGAAGATTGCTCTCCAGATCCTATGCTTTCCCTGTCTCTCTGCATAGCTCCCACAGAAAGAAAATTAAGTCCACCACGAAGGGTTCTGTGGAATGTGTGTCCTTAAGGGGACTGTTTATGTTATATGGGTGAAGTGACTCCATTTTACAGTTCTGTACGTGGTTCCTATTTCTAGGTAGACACAAGTAGTGACCACAGTTCATGGACCTCACTGGAGATGTGGAGGTTTAGGGAAGAGGAAAACAGCTCAGAGTATGCTCCATAGACTCCCTGTGACTGCTGCATAACCTACAGCATAGTTAATAGTTTTCTTTGCAGCTATTCAATGATAATTCTGTTTCCTTGGCAAAATAGTCTTAGTTGAATTAAAATATTTAAATGTTTAAAATTTTTAGGTAATTTCCTGTAATAGGTCTTCTGTGAAATTTTTCATAGCTGTCATTAAAAAGCTAATGAATAGATACTTTTTAAAATGGTATGTGGTTTTTGATAACAAGCCTTTAAGCATTTTTATTTAATTAAGAGGCATTCTCATTATCGTCTGTTGTAGGGAAGGGTAGCTGACTAAGCAAGGAAGAGAAACTAGAAGGTTGGCTCATTAGCATCCTTTTTTCCTTTTTGCAGATTGTCTATAAATTTACTTACTTTGCCTTCTTAATTACACTGATAAAGGGTTTTAGGATTTCTGAAGTGGGAATGAGTTGAAATTTCATGGCAGAGTATCCAGCTCAGCCTCGTGTTTGCCCTTTGATAAGGAACCCCTAAGTTAGTTCATTCTTTCTGGGGCCAGTCCCTCCCTCACCTGAGCAGGTAGTAGCCCAGCGTACGGGTAAGACAGGAGGTGCTGGTGGGCAGTTATGCCAGAATGAGAACATGCCTCTTCTGACTTCTCCTAGGGTGTTCTTTCCTTCTGTCTGTCATGCTGCTTAGAGTTCTTTCAGTTAAAAAACAAGTAGCATGGCAAGTGTGGGCCTGTTAACTAACAGAACTCTGGGTGGAGTGTCCTCAGCAGGATGAATAGGAACAAGGTGGACAGTTGTGCACAAGTGCTTCCAAGTGGGCAGTGCTGTGGCCACATGGTTGAGGGAGTTTGTCTTACTGATGCTTCTGAGAAAACTCACTCCGCTAAAGCAAGGGCTTTTTAACCTATAGCCCAAAGGGTGTATGAACGCCCAGAAGTTATTTTACAAAATCCCCTGTAAATGTGCATTTGTTTTTTCCTCTCTGAGGATTGATCGGTCTTAACTAGAATTGAAAGGGGATGATGAGCTCAGATAGTTGAGACCCATGTGAGTAAGGACTGAAGGCTGCTGAGGTGATATGGGGCCATCCAAAGAGAGTGGACCAGGAGTTGAGAGTCCTGAGTTCTAATCCTGGTTCTGCTGCTGGACTTGCAGAGTTCCTTGGGTGAGTGTGTTACCTCAGTTTCCTAAGTCCTGGAATGTTGGCCATTGGTTATGATCTTTGGTAAGATGTCCAAATGGTCAATCTCAGCTTTATCTGTAAGAAACCAGGAAAACTGAGTTGTAAAGTTAGAGGCGTTTATAAGGGGTGATAAGCCCACATACCATGGAGGCAACTTATTTTGCACAGAGCTAGTCTTGTTTTTATCTCTTTTGAGAGAGCTTTGTATTTTGAGAACAAAAGAATCGGAGATAGTTAGAAATTGTTGTCCTTAACACTTTTTTTCTGTATCTCTACATAAGTAAAGAGCTGTACATGTATTTGAATTTAACCAAACCTCTACATTTCAGGTATTAAATGTGTTCTTTTCATAGTCAGCAGGTACCCACCAGTTGACTGCAGAGGAGAGGAGCCAGATGATACTTGACCTTAAAGCAGCAGGATGGTTGGAATTAAGTGAGAGAGATGCCATCTACAAAGAGTTCTCTTTCAAAAATTTTAATCAGGTAATTAGTACATATTCTTGCTTGTGCCATGGTTTTTTTTTTTGGTCACCTTAGGCTGTAACTGTTTCTATTAGTACTGGTTGTCTGGTGCCCTGTGGATCCAGGATCTAAATCTTTTCTTCCTAAATAATTCAGTGATAATTACTCTTTCCTTGTTGACAGTTACTGCCACCCAACTGGGTGATTCTCAACTCTAGAGGAAGGGGATGATTTGTGTGATTTGGAAAAATCAAATTCTGAAACCACTGTTGCTCTGATTTGGTGTTGGTTAGGATATTTAATTCCCTTTCAAATTTTAAATAACACGAATGGAGTGTCAGCTTTTTATATTTATCACAAGGGGCCATGAATAAAAACGGTTGAGAAACATACACCTGCTTGACTGATTTCCTCTAGGTTTCTTGTATGGTTGTCAAGTTTTCTTTCTCCTGATAGTTGCATTTCTGTCTCTAAATCATTCCCCAGGCTGCACCCTCTTCTCTGATTGGTTCATTTTCTCCAAGTCCAATAGCCGGCCCTTGTAACTTTTCTTGAAAGCTGTAACTTTTCTTCAACCTTGAAGATTGAGCCTTAACAGGGGAACTGTTCCATTAGGGCCCCACCCTGTTTAGAGAGTCATCTCCCATGACTTAGCCTTCAGTTCTTACTCCACTGCATTTATATAAGGTCCATGCTTTAGACTGTTCCATGTTTGTTCAGTTAGTTTGGTAATCCTCTGGACAGATTTATTGTTTTTATTTATATTAGGTGTCAGCATCTAGAAGGCAGAGACCATGTTTGCTCAAATAACTGTCTATTGTACCTAACACAGTTCTGGGTACAAACAAGCATTGGATAAATGCAGACATTGATTACAGTGTTTGCTAGTTTCTGGAAGGGTGTGTGAGGACCAGATTTCCACCAAAGAAACCTTCGACATGTTTTCCTAGTAAATGCCGTTGGCTCCACTGTGCTGCACGCCCCATTCTGCTCTCCATCCATCTGGCTGCCAGCCTTCTGCTGTG
This sequence comes from Bos indicus, assembly GCF_029378745.1. Lineage (NCBI taxonomy): Eukaryota > Metazoa > Chordata > Mammalia > Artiodactyla > Bovidae > Bos > Bos indicus. The sequence continues at coordinate 46,076,264 of NC_091766.1, forward strand.
TCTCCCACTCCTGAGGAAGCCTGGACCAAGCTGGCTCCTTGTCCCTGCTGCCCCACATGCTTGATGGCTCTTGTCAGGGGCTTAGCACTCTGTGGCTGGTGGCAGGGAATCCCATTGGTACAGTAAGCTTGTGCATAAGCTCTAGGTAGCATTTTCCAAGCTTATTAAAATTCTTACATGTGTACAGCCTGACTTCTTTAAGCCTGGGCTAATTTATTGGGCTTGAACATGTGGCTTAAAGTACTTGAGTAGTGTTGCCTAAGGCTCTGCCCATGAGTCAGTCATCCAGCCCCACTCTTAACCCTGTGCTCAGGGTACCTTTGGAAGCTGTGCAGGGCATCCTTGATTAACAGTAATATTATTCACCAGGACATTTAATTAACTTGACTTTTTTTTTCACCCTACCTTCATTCACCTTTTAGGAGAAAGAGGCAGGTGACAAGAAGATCAGCTGATATCAGGGCACATACTCAGAGAACCAGCCCTGAGATTATGTCCTGGGGTCAGTTTTCCAGCCAGGCTCCTGTGACTTCAGCATGTAATGGCCTGTAATGGCAACTGATGTCATGACAAATGTCAGCGCCCACCATCCAGAGACCACCAGGAACATGGCCATAGCTGAACAAGTTGGGCTGTTGCTTGTTGCAGTGAGGGAGAGCACTTACCCTATACGGGGGGCCTTGGGGCATCTCCGGAGGATGGTGTAGGGAAAAATTTATCACAGGGTTTGGGCTGGTGCTAGTGATTTTGGAGTCTTTAAGGATCAGGGCTTAGATCTGGGTTGGATGCTGTCAGAAAATGGGTTCTTCTATGACTCACTATTTTAATAAATCTAGTCTGTAGGGAGAATGGACTCCAGTGGGACCAAAGCTGAAATTGGTAAAGCAGCAGCAGTCTCTCATTAGCCTGGGGAAGGGGGTGGGGGTTTGGTATTTTGTGATTTGGACAGTGTTTAGGTTTTGTCTGTGTTGAGATATTGTGGAGTGGTGTCCGTGATTCTCTGTATTCCACTCTGTTATTGTCATGAGTACAGTCATTGTTACAGGAATGGTTTTATTTTTGTTCTCATCTTTCATGGTCACAGGGCAACCCTGTCTGATGTTGATTTTCAACACCATGGCCTAGATGTGAGTGCCAGGAAGGCTTCTAGCAACTTAGAGGCTTAGGCAGTCATAGTCCAGGCAGCTGCCACGTATTGGGCTGAATTTGTCTTTTTCACAACTAATGTTTAGAGTGGTGACCCTCTGGCCCTGTTAGATCCTCGCTTATCTTTCACTTATTTTTCAATATAGAAAAGGTACATTTTAAATTATAAAGCAATGCTATATAACATTAAAATAGGGTGGTATAAATAAAAAAATGTTTCCTATTGCAACTACTTCCAGTTTTTTTTTTTTTCCTATTCTCTTGTGGTCTTTCTCCACATGTATAGTTTATTCACAATGTGACAATTGTACACACATTTAAATTTCTAAAAAGTAGTTTAATTTTTATTGTAAAGGTAATACTCATTAACGAATATTTATTAGGCACCTCCCCTGTGCCAGACACTATTTTAAGTGCATGTAGCTCCCATTCTAGTGGAGAAGTTAGGCAATAAACAAATGAATAGATAGTGTAATTTTAGGTAGTGATAAGTCATGAGGGAGAGTAAAGCAGGGTATTGGCATGGAGAGGGGTGAAGAGGTGAGCACACTGTTTATGATGGAGGGGCCTGGGGAGGGGACTCTGAGGCCTGAGTAATACAAGGGAGTTCAGCACGTGAGGAACTGGAGAACGAGCACTGTGGGTAAAGAGACATCAGGGACCAGATTCCTAGAGCAGCAGGGATCTTGGTGTGACCGTGGAAGAGCCAGGAGGCCAGCATTCTGGAGGGGACAGAAGGGAGAAGGGGTTAAAGAGAGGGAGGGGCCAAGCACAGGAACTTTGTGACCTTGACAAGGAGTTTGGGTTTAATCCTGTGAAAGACAGCTCTTGGAGAATTGCAGGCAGAGAAGTGCCATGGTTCTAAAGAGCTCACCCTGGCTGTTCCGCTATGAGCAGATGGTGGAAGGGCAAGAGTGGCAGCAGGCAGAGTGTGGAAGTTGCCATGTAATAGGCTAGGCAAGAGATGGTGCGAGACCGTGGCAGTAGCAGTGGAATGTGGAGAGAAATGAAGGATTTCTCATTTATTTTGAAGGTAGGACAATCCAGACTATCAGATTGGATGTGGGGAGAAGGAGAGGGTCAAGGATGATCCCAAGGCTCTGCCTCAAGCAGTAGGGTAAAGGGCGGTGTCATTTTCTTGGCTGAGGAAAGTGGGGCAGAGATCAGGGTAGGGAATTATGAATCCCTGTGTTGGACATGTCAGGTTTGAGATACACCTAAGTGGCGATGTCAGTCAGCAGCTGGAGATATGAGATCAGAGTTCAGGCAGGCGATAACAGGGAGCCTCCAGAAAGGGTAACTGAGAGCACCATCGTGCATGGGATGGGCTGGAACGAGCAGGTGGAGGTGCAGGCACGCCGTGTCCATTGTGATAGGAAGGAATGCTGAGTGTACGTGTACAGGTGCAGGTAGGTTGCTACGTTTGTCCTGGGAAGAAGAGGTGGTTTTCTCTTTTGATGGCTTCTATTTTTTTTAAGTGAAGTCATCAACTGAGAATGAGTCAGGGTGGGAGGGAGGGGTGTTGGAGATCTGGGGAAATAGGAAAATAGGCAAGAAACAGTTCTCTCAGAGACTAAGACAGTGAAGGAACTAGTGAAGTGTGGTTGGTTGCTGAGCAATTCTCAGTGTCACTGGAGATTTATGGGCAAACATTTAAGGTGAAGATCCTGTGTGTTTTTACACAGGCTTGGAGAAGGTGCTGGGTTGGGCTTAATGAAGGCTGAAGTGTTTTGTTTTTTGTTAATTCTTTTATTGAAGTACAGTTGATTTACAAGGTATTCTTACTGTTCAGTGATTCGGTTTTATTTGTCTGTGTACACATTATTTTTCGTCTTCTTTTCTATTATGGTTTATCATGGTATAATTTCTTGTGCTGTATAGTAGGACCTTGTTGTTTATCCACCCTCTATGTAATAGTTTGCGTCAAGTAATTTCAAACTCTAGTCCATCCCTACCCGTCAGCAAATCTGTTCTTTACGTCTGTGAGTCTGTTTCTGTTTTGTGGATAGATTTGTGTCGTATTTTAGATTCCATATGTAAGTGACAGCATATGGTATTTCTCTCTCTCTCTCTGATGCATTTCACTTAGTATAATCTCTAGGTCCATCCATATTGCTGCACAGGCGTTACTTCATTCTTTTTATAGCTGAGTAGTAGTCCATTTTTTGTATACACTGCATCTTCTTTATTCCTGCATCTGTTGATGGACACTTAGCTCGTTCCCACGTCTTGGCTGTTGTGAATAGTGCTGCAGTGAACGTAGGGCGCGTGTATCTTTTTGAACTATCTTTTTGTCCAGATATGTGCTTCGGAGTGGGATTGTTGGATCATATGGCAACTCTGTTTTTAGTTTTTTTAAGGAACCTCCAAACTGTTTTTCATAGTGGCTTTACCAATTTACATTCCCCCCAGCAGTAGGAACGGGGAGGGTTCCCTTTTCTGGACGCCCTCTTCTGCGTTTACTTGTGGACGTTTTCATGGTGGCCGTTCTGGCCGGTGTGAGCCGGCACCTCATTGTAGCTTTCATTTGCATTTCTCTAGTGATTAGTGCCCTTGTGCATCTTTTCATGTGCCTCTTGGCCATCTGTATGTCTTTTTTGGAGAAACGTCTATTTGGATCTTCTGCCCATTTTTGGAATAGGTTATTTGTTTTTTGTCATTGAGTTGCATGAACTTTTAACAAGCACTGAACTTTTGCCAGAAGAGTGCAGTGGCGGAATAGAGGGCAAGGAAACTAAGGACATGTGCAGATAAGGGGTCAGAATATTGGACCTTGGATGTGAGAGATGGAGAGTGAAGAGGTCGGAGCGTCAACTAACGCATCGTCTCTGCACGGCAGTTAAGTGACGTTTATCAACTTTTAAAACACACCCATTGTCTGAATCTACACATTTATTTTCTAGGTACAGCTCCCCGTGTATGCCAGATGGATATGACAAGATGTCCACTGTAGCCCCGTGGGCTTGTAATTTCTTTATTGTGAGCAGGCATTTCCACATGCATGTGTACACCTTGCTAAGCCCATGTCTCCCTCACTGCAGCCCTGCCCTTAGCAGAGTTATGGGAGGCCCGCTGTGCTCCATGTGACAGCACTCTCCAGGCCTTGACTTTATACCCTGGAGGGAATTGTGGGCAGAGCTGATGACCCACATCTCCCTTAAAAGACTTCACTCCACACTGGGTGTTAGCATATATATATATTTGGTCTTTGCTGAATATGTAGGTAAAAAATGTTCTGTTTTGTTCGCTAAGTAGGGTGTGAACATTTTTCAGTTCTTTACACAGTCTTGTCATTTTACTTATAATAAATCTTTCAGAAGTGAGATTACCTTTGTTGGGTGTTACAGTTTTTAAATGCTTTGCTTATGTGGTGGGTATACGTGAAACGGTAGCATAAGTTTGCTTTAGAATTCATTTATTTTATTGCTGTAGAAATTGAACCACACATTTTAGAAGGATTTTCATTTACCCTGGATGAAAAACCTACTTCTCAACGCTTTGGGTTATACTAGGTTTTACTATAAAGAAGATTTTTTTTTTTCCTTTCATACATTTTATTCCAAGATATGGTTAGTTCCAAATAGTTCACGTGCATTTGGTAGCTCAGATCAGTGCAGATACTTAGTGACTATACGTGTGAAAATTCCCGAGGGGTCCTCATGGCATAGGTGGAGGAAGTGGCCGTGGGTTTCAGTTGCCGTCAGCCCACTGTCTTTCCTCGGTGGCGATGCAAAGGCCATGGTGAGACTCTATGAGTTCTCTGAGCACAGCAGTGCCAAGGCTGAGGCAGGAAGTTTCGACATTTGGAGTGCTTAGACTCAGGGTGGGGTCAGCATTTGTAAAGGAGTTTTGCTTTTCTTTCTCTTCGTGTAGACACAAGGAGGGAGAGGTCTCGAAGTGACATGTAAATGTATTCTGAGGTGTTTGGCAACTGCAGGGTGACTGCATTGAAAGAACAAAATGTCAGTTAGAAATGTGGGTGTGAGCCTTCCATAAAGATACATTTTAATAGGCACTGTCATGTGGGGACAAGTGGGAAGCTTACAAAATCAGGAAATTTTATGCTTTGGGAGCAGGTGCCGAGGGTGAAGCTTTGGAACCCAGGCACCAACTACCCAAGATGCCAGCAGGTGGAGCCCTCCAGGGCAGGAGCCAGGTGGTCCCGGCAGCATCAGAGGCCTCCCCCCGCCACGGGGGAAGGCTGTCTGATTTCTCACTCATGGATACTGGACCTCTGGTGTTCAGCACAGAAACAAACTTGTATCAGAAATAGATAAAGAGTGGGGATGGGGCAGCTGACCTAGTTTGGTACCTTTGAGTGAATGAAGAGTTCTGGGTGCAGGAGATACAGAGTTTCCACTTGGTGATGGAATGCACTTTTGATTCACTGAGCTTTGTGAGAAAGAACTGTAGTTCTCTGCATTCCTGGAGGAGCTCCTATACCTTGTCTATGGTTTATTGGGTGGGCCTGCCTGCAGGGCATTCGATTTTGTTAGAGGGACTCTTAGGAACTGGCTGCTGCCCGGCCAGGTTTAACCCACAAAAATGGCTCTTTTGTTAGTACATGGTTCAGTCTAACAGCTGGTCCAACTAGACTCTCTCTCGCAGGGCAGGGTCCAAGCTCTATTCATGCTATATCTTGTTCATCACATTTTGGTTAATGTAACTGCTGCCATTAAAAGATTTCAGGCACTGGGGTGGTGAGAGGCCTTCAGAATGGCCTAGGCTGTGGCAGCAGCGGCAGTGGGGGGAGGTTTCTGTGCGTCTAGCCGCAGTAGCACCATATGTGAGTTTGGGGTTTGTAAATTGGTTTCTATTCCTGTGTCCGGAGCTCCTGCTGTAAAACAGTTGAAAGTTACTGTCACTGACTTACTTTGTAAAGATGTTTTATTGAGGAATTTGTTAATAGGCTTATGGTTAACATTTTGAAACACTTAGTGAAGTCAAAGGCTTGTTGATACCAGCAGACAGACAACTGTTAATGAAAATCTTAACGGTCCTCAAAGGACGTGGGTGGAGGTCTCAGGCGCTGTCCTTGTGAAAGAATTAGTTCAGGTTTTATTGTTCATTGTTGTGTACCACATCTTGGTGCGCATCAAAGCTATGAGTCAGTAATGCTGTAATATAAGTGTCACGTCTGACACTCTGGAAAGTGGGTGTTCACTGCCTGGTGAAGGTAGAGAAACACTTCAGTGGGAATGTTCCTGAGGCTTCAGCACCATGGAGGTTAGAAAGTATCATTTTGCTTTTAAAGTTTAGACTAGTATCTGTGTGCTCAGGAGCCAGGTAAAGTGAAAACTTGATCACACCAGTAGCTTGCTCATAACATGTGCTCACAGATGGGCTTTGTTAGCCAGCTAGAACCCTAAGAAAGTGTTCATAGTTATCATTGGAGTAGAGAGTAGAGATGCTCACATTTATGTAAACTTTTTTGGTAAGCATTTTTGCAAACTTACCTAAAATTTAAGAAGCTAGTAAGAATATCTGTGTGGTGTATTCATGTTGGTTTTCACTTTGAAGTTGTTCCTGGAGCCCTGGGAAGGACACGCTGATGTTGTCAGGTGGTGGCTGGGATGTTGGTTTGATGTCCATCAAGATAGGGAAATTAGAGCCTAAAATGTTGTCATTCAGAGTCTTGCTTCTGCTGTTTATGTCATAGAATAGGTTTAGGCCTGATGTGTATTTGTAAAAACACATGTGATAGATAGACGAGGGGAAATGTAAAACAGGTGTAAAAAATGCAAATATGACACCACGCTGCAATGTGAAAACGCTGTGGTCATTACACCGTCCTTTAATAAAAATGGACTTTTAACTGCATCGTTTTTTCTTAGTCGTATAGTAAATCTTCTGTTTACACAACTTTGCCTGAGTATTTTGTAAAAGTCAAACAGCCAAGAAATATAATTTCCTCAAAAGTCTTTGTCTTGCCCTTTTACAGATGGCGTAAAATCAGGTGTGTAAAAAATAAAAAGCAGTTTGAGCTGACGTGAAAGGTATTTCAGATTTATGCTTTGCAGATGATATTGGTATGATTAATGCATTCATTGCTTTTTTTTATTGCTTTTCACAGATAATGTACATGATGCATGGAAAATGTTGTGGGTTTAAATCTTTGCCAGGTTTAGACTGTGAATATCAACAGATGTTATCATATAAGTACTCTAATTATTATAAAATAAAAAATTTGTCATGAAATGCATTGACATAAATTTCATTTATGTAAATTGCTTTCATTAGTATAAAACCTTAGTGTAGCTCTTAGGGTTTGAGAAGCACTTTAGATGAGATTAACTTGGTATAATGTGGTCACAAATGGGCTGCTTTAAATTTAACTGACAAGAAAATAACACTCGAAAGTTAGGAAATTACCGAGGCATTTGATTTTAGCCTGCGTTGCTGGTGCCGCTTAAACAGGCTGAATATGAATTAATAACAATGGACTGCTGGCTCGATAATTACGGAAAATAATTTAAAGGAGACCTTAAGTAACCACTTAAAAATATTTTGGTCTTGTTCTTTTCTGTTTTTCTTTGGTACGCCAGTCCATTGCTTCAGTGCAGCCTCTATCAATAGCATTGAGGTTTGCACAGCAAGAATTTGGTCAGTAGAGTTTTGGTGCATTAGAGCCATGACACAGAAACTTGCATCCAGCTGTTCTGAAATACAGGCCTTGGTGCCTGATGAAGTGGCTTTCTCAACTAGTCAGCTCTTGCAAGCAGCAGTCAGTTCCACACTCAGGTTTCTGTGGCCAGGTGGTGTCCAGTGCTTCTCCGACCTCAGGAGGCACGTGGCCCACCTGAGCTCTCCCTGGCTCTGAGCTCTCCGTGTTGTGCTCTTCTCTGTGTAACCTTTATATAACAAAGCAATACACCCTCTCCCCTGTCTTGCAGGTAATTTATTGTCATCATATTGCCCTTGTGATCCAGGCTGGATTGAGCTATTCTGACTAATTCACTAGAATTAGTCTCCTGAATTTTACAGAAGGACACTGAACCAGACCGAGATCATGGCCTGGCCGTGGTCACTTAGGATCGCATCACAGTTACTAGGTGCCAGACTCATCTCTGGTTCCCTTAGCAATGTTTTTAGATCCTACTCTGGTATAGAAAGATGTTTTTTTTTTTTTTTTTATTTCTTCTGTGTTTTCCTTGTTTTCCAAGGATTGTCTGTTGGATTACTTTTCTGCCTTAAATGGATTTGACAATACTTCCCTGAGAAAGGGACTGTTCACCAGCTAGAACAAACAAAGCTGTACTTGTGTGGGAGCAGCCCAGATATCACTGTTGAGCAATCGGAGGTTATGGAAAATGATTTAAAGGAGACCTTTACGTTTATTTGCATAGTTTAATTGTATTGTTAAAATCAGTTTTAACAAAATAGCAAATGCTACTGATGAATCAGTTTGCTCCTGTGCTCTCAGCTGGTAAGGCAGGATTGTGGCCTTCTGCTATATCATTCATCAAACTGGCTTGAACGCCTTGTCCTTGCCACCACAACCCTGGCCATGGACATGCACCATGTGCCCGAAGCAGGCCCAGTTGGGGCTGGGTGCCACGTGGTCTCCCCACTGAGAGCCAGAAGGCCTGTCTCCGGCAGGATCAGTGAGTGTAGCGAGATTTCTGGGCTGGCACCCACTGAAAGACTGGCACTGTCTAGGCCCAAGGCCTGGATGGAGGAAGATGCAGAAGAAATACCTGATTTTGTCCCTGCCCAGAAGTGTTGCCAGTTTTGTTGTGGAGGTGGAACATCTGACTTGTATAAGATATGGATAGTTGATCTTTTAAACTGCCGTGCTAACCAGGCACTAAAATATGAAATACTAAGATGCTGAAAGAGGTGTCATCCAGGAAGCCTGCCTGGAGCGGGGGTGGGGGTTTAATAAATCTGAGAGGTTTTATAGAGGGCAGGAGTTACGGGGGAGGGGTCGGCAGGTGGCATAGGTCAGGACGAGGAGCAAGAGGGCACATCTTACTGTGACATGTGGGGGCGGTGAGCTGGGCTGAAGGCTGGCAAGGAGGGTCCTTGTGGCACTCTCTCCCTCTTTGAGCATTGCCTCGGGTTTAACATCTCTGTAAGCAAACTCTTAGCTTTCTGTCTTTCCTACAGGGAGATTTCCTCAAAGAGACCTGTTTGTTTGTCTCAGCTGGACCACCATTCTCTCAAGCCCCCAGGCCTGAAACTGAAGAGTTGGCTTGGCAGTCAGTCACCAGGGACCGGCCTGACTGTGCTTCCCGTCTGGGTGCACCTCCCCTGCGCCTTCCTCTCCTGGAGGCCATGGCTTTTTCCTGACGCCTTTTTGTCTCTAGGCCCTCTGCCTTCATTGGCTTTCGTGCTGCTTCACTGTAACCAAGTTGGTCTCTGCTCAGAAAATCCCAGTTCCTTCCTGTTAGGTTTTCTAGGACATCATCTTCTCAGAGGATTTCAAAGCCGCCTGCCGTCCCTAACCTTACCTCTTGAGTCTGTTAGAGGTTAGAACGGTGAGGTACCTGAGTCATCCTAGTCATGCCCTCCACTGAAGAAGTGGGGAAAGCAGGGATGGGGGAGTAGGAACAGTAGTGTCCATAGTGGAGCCAGAGCTCCCTCCCTGAATGTTTCGGTTCATTTCTTTCCTGATCTAAGCTGTTCTTCCCCCTCCTACACTGCATCTCACCTACGCCTATCGTGTCCCCATCTGACCACATGCTACACATTTTGAGAAAGGTTTTTGTTTTTTTTTAATCTTATGCACTCAACACTAATAAACAGTTACTGTGCACTTACTGTAGGCCGGCACTGTGCTGGACACAGAGGTGCTTTGGTGAGCAGAGCAGGTGTTTCCCCTATTTCCGTGGTGCTTACAGTATAGTAGGGGGAGAGAGAGCATAATCAAAGAAAATAGTGCATATAGAATTGCCCATGGTGATAAGTGCCATGAAGGAACATCCTAATAGTTAATGCTTAATGAACACTCAGACTTTGGGCCAGGACCTATGTGGTGAGGACTTCACACGTATTTACTCATTTAATCCTCACAAATCCCTATATTCACAGAGAACATTTGACTCATTTTACAGATAAGGATATGAAAGTTTAGATTAAGGAACTTGCCCAAGGCCCCACAGTGGAGTTGGGCTTTGAGCTAGTCAATCCCTGCATCAGTTTATTAGTGTGGATACCACCTCTCCTGCAGAAAAGAGAAAAATGTGGGAGAGGAAAATGGGAAACCCAAATTCAGCTGGAGGAGAGCTGTCAGGGAAGACCTCTTTAAGGAACCAATAAGTTGATGCATTTTCTTTTTCTTTTTATTCCTTTGTCCATTTGGTATTTTATTTGCACGTGTGTATTGCATCCCTAGGAAAAGAATATCAGAATTTTCTTTCCTTTGTTTTTGTTTTGCTTCTTATGATGCCAGCTGAGGTTGTCAGCGTAAGGAAACCAAATGGGCAGTCTGCCATATTTTTAGGTCTTTGAGCTTCACGTCAAATCTGGGACTGATGACTCTACACTTGTTTAACCTGTCTGTGGGGTTAACAACGATTTTCCCAGCTCTCTGATCATCAGTGATTTCAAATTTGCCAGTGTAACCATTCTTCCTTACTACTCTTAGAAACTGGACGATGACTTTGGAGCACAGTCTAGTAAGAACCTGGTGTTTGCATCTCTTTGGCATCATCGGTGTTCTTAGAGCGTCAGCCAAGACATTCATGTACATAGGACGTGGTGGCCGCACAGAAAGGCGACAGGAAGGGTGAGGGTGCAGTGTAATGGACAGTGGGCAGACTGTGGGGACCTAGAGGGTGAAGTGGACGCAGAAGGCGGCAAGAGTCACACGAGGGGAACAGCAAGGAGGCTGTTGCATTCGTCCAGGTGAGGCATCTTCGCTTGGTGGACACAGCAGGAGATGGTGGACTGGGGAGTGATGGAGGGAAGCAGAAAGGTCTGGAGGCTGGAGCTGCTTTCCATTCTTTACATGAGCGGGAACCAATGATGCCATACACAACTCTTGCAGGGCATAAAAATATCAAGAGAAAACCCAAGTTTCCCTGAGTAGGGAGGAATGGTGATGGGTGGTGAGGAAGAAGAGCAGGGGATTTTAAGAATGACTTTCAGGTTAAGGACCTGAGGAAGTGAGTGGTCAGAAGTGACATTTACTCAGTTGGGTAAGTGTGGCAAAGGAACAGGATTTGGGTGCGGGGATCAAGGTTTCTGGTTTGGATATTGTTAAGTGTAAGTTGCTATGAGACATCCCTAAATCACCTCCAAGAAGGTAGCTTTATGTCTGGGTTGTAGATAACTGGGGAGACATAGATGTGTATGGAACCAAGCCAATATAATAGATGAGGTCACCCAGGCAGAAACTGTAGTGTGAGAAGAGGGGAGGACTCAGAACTCAATCCATTAAGGGGTTGGATAGAAGAGGAGGTGCTTGCAGATCACTGAGAAAGACTTCATAGTGAAATAGGAAGACAGTCAGGCCAGTGTTGTACACAGAATCCAAAGGAAGACGGTGTTTTAAAAGGGAGAGTGGAATCCGCTCTGCCAACACTCCAAGTAAGGTGAGTTCTGAAAGATTATCACAAATGAAGCAGCCTGGAGTCATTCATGGCCATCAGAAGGATGATTCAGATAGGGTGGGGGGGTGCAGGCCAGCCTGCAGAGGAAGTGAAGCCCACGTGCCTTATATACGTCTTTGTAGCCACAAATGTTAGTCTCCTGTCTGTTCTTTCTGTTTGTAATTCAGCCCTTGCATGGTCTTATTTGTTTGTGATTTTCTTTCAGCCTTGTTTGATATTCAACCTGTGAACATTAGCACTGAAAGGGATGAAGCAAATGAGGCCTAGGGGTGAAGCTGACAGAGAACCAGTGGCAGAATTAGGATGTAAGTGCAGCTTAGATCATGTAACAGAAGAATGCGACGACTTAGCTTTGTCTCTGTGCGTCTCACGTGTAAGTAAGTACCTTGAGGGCCAAGGCTTGGGGTGCGCTTGTGAACTTCTCCCACAGTGTCCTCCCTGTATCGTCTAGGTATTTTGAATCCATGAAGCCCCTTGATTGGGCTCATATAGGTGACCCTGGTCAGTGCCCTTAGCCTCAGGGGAACATAGTGTTTTTTATCTTTTTGTCTTCTACGGGTTATTACCTAAAACTCTCACCAGGGACTTCTCATTCCTTACTCCTAGACACAGATGTTTCTGAATGGTGACCAACTTATTGGCGCCTAAGTTGCTGTGTATGATGGGATGCTCTTTAGGGCCATGGCGCCCTTCCCAGCAGAACAGCACTGATGTGTGCCTTTGTTCTGCAGGCAGTTTAAAAGTGTTGGAGAAAGAAACAGGCCACTTGTGGCATCTCTAGTAAATCACCTCCAATGAGGAATGGCTGGGGTTGGCACTTGATATTTTGGCTCCACAGTTCAGCCACACACACCCAGACTTTTATAAATCTTGGTGTCCTGAGGGACCATGGCAGGTTCTTCCAAGACTACAGATGTCACACTGCTGAAGGCCTTTTACCTGTTATCAATTAGGCACTCATTTCTGTTTCCAGACAGTTCTTTTAATCTCAGATCCCTTTCCTTTTCTGTAGCCACTGGTTCAGCCCTCTTGGCTGACTTTCTTTTCTTTCTTTCTTTTTTTTTTTTTAAATCGTAACTTGGTGGTCTTCCAGATAGAAAAGTTTTAAAAATTTGATATGTTTTTATTTTATTTTATTTATTTATTTATTTTGAAACCGCTGAATTACCGCCCCTCCAGCCAATCCCCGCCCAGCCCTAAAAATTTGATATATTTTTAATGTAAACATTTTTTGATATAAAAATGTTACTTTAAGGTCTTTCTTAATATTGATAGGTAATTCTAATATTGCATTATTTACCTGAAATGCAGCCAAGTCAGTTTTCTTTCTGACAGTTTGGAGAGTCACAAAGTATTTTACGAACCAGTGAGTGTTTTCTAGGCATTAGTAGCTCATTGTTGGGTGACCTGGGAAATAACGTAGGTGGTTTCATTGAAGCTTCCCAGCAGCCTTGTGAGTTTGGGTATTAGGAAGCCAAGTTGAGGAGTGGTAGGAAGGAAGCTGCTCAGACTCACAGAGGAAGCAGCAATGAGCCGTCCTTCCAAGGCCCTGCTTCCTACTTACTCTAAGGCCACAGCTCTTTTCTAACCCAAGTCTGTGTTTTGAAGGATTGTGGAATAATTCAAGATATGGATGCTATTCTATTTAGGAACATCCTAGACCTTTGAATGAACAACTTAACTGTTCAAAATTGAGTCTGTTTCTTTGTTATATTTAAGGAATGGTGTTTGTTTTGGAGGGCTTCAAAGAGGCGATATGTTCTTTGCATATTTTAAAGGAGAGGGTAGGTGGCTACTGATAGGAATTTGACCTGTAAATTGCTACATGGTTCTGCATGCCCTGTCCTGAAAGCATTAGTTGATTGACCAGTTACTTGTCCTAAGTCAGTTGTAGATTGGGGGTCAACTTCTACTTGGAGGAGAAAGTCACATTCAGATAGAACGTCTGCAGAGAGCCTCTAAAAACTTAACTTTGTAAATTAGAACTCTGCACAGAGAAGACACACTTCTGCATTGAGAGATGCCAGCTTTCTGACCATTCAGCTGTGGATACAGATGTGTAGAAGAGAGGGCCATTGTAATTCTAAATGTCTTCATCTATGATTCTGTTATGTAAGCTTGAAAATGAGTCTCTTCCATCTTCTTATTTGTTTAAAACTGTAAGCTTTAAATAGAAGGGTTTAACGTTTGTGGATTCCTCATATCCCACAGAGATTAACCAGGCCACTCTCTCTTACGGGAACGATAGCACCCTGTTAGGTTTGTGTGGTCTGTTTAGCTTATTAATAAATACTTTTTTTTTTCCTGATTGCATAGTATGTTTTGTAACTTGGAAAACACAGTAAAGTACCAAGAAGAAAAATCTGTCTTTTGCCCACTTACGAAGCAATATGCGTGAACACGTATTTTGTGAGTATACATGTATGTACATGGTGGTGGTTTAGTCACTAAGTTGTGGCCGACTCTTGCGACCACATGGACTGTAGCCCACCAGGCTCCTCTGTCCATGGGATTCTCCAGGCAAGAATATGGGAGTGGGTTGCCATTTCCTTCTCCAGGGGATCTTTCCCACCCAGGAATTGAACCTGGGTCTCCTGTATTTCAGGCAGATTCTTTACCAACTGAGCTATGAGGGAATTTCCTATGTATGTACATATGTTTATATATATATATTTTGAGTCATATTGTGGACACTTTTCTCAGTCACTTTTTTTCTACTTCATACATGGTGAACATTTTTTCCTGTCAGTAAAATATTTTGCTTCATGATTTTTAATGGTGGGGTATATAGAGTATTCCATTGAACAGAAAGACCCTGTTTAATTTAACCAGTGCCTTTCTATCATAACTAACCTCGTAGCACAGATGAGACTTGGTGAGCCTACCTTTTCTAAATGCTCCATATATTAATAAATGCTGTCCATTTATCACAAGAGTATCATACCAGGTTCTTCTTGCTTATGATACCCAGGATCTTCATGCCCACTGAAATCTGGCATAGATCCATTTATTTGTTAAAGTAAATGGAAGTCATCATCTAGATTGCATTGACCTGTTGAAGCTAAAAAATCAAGCCCTTCAAGTTACTTGAGAAGGTCAGAAGGAAAATGTTTTGTTATAGGGCTTTATAGCTAACATTCTCACAGCTTAGGGCAATGGGGTAGGGAATATTTTCATAGAAATATTTCTCTTTTAGAGATTTTTTTTTTTTCCAGATAAAGAAGGCTTGTGTAATTCGGGAAGAGTTATTTCATAGGAAATTAAATCTTTGTAAATCCTCTATCACATTTCCACACTTGCCAGTTCTCTGGCAAATGATGGCTTTTGAGTGGTTCAGAAAGGGTTTCTTAAAAGGGAACAATTGTATATTTTATACATATTCTTTTTATTTTTGAATTGAGTATGTAAGAGAAACTTATGTTTTCTCTTTGTATTTGTCTGTAGTGATATTGCTGGTTCTCAGACTTGAAATAGTGATTACTTGTAATGATTTTTTAAAAATTTCACCTGATGAAAATGTTTTCTTGGACGTTATGAATGGCTCCAAAGAACTTTAAAAGCCCAACCAGTGATGCTGGCCAGGCACTTAGAGATCAGTAGTTGTTACGTCTTGGTTTGGTATGCCTAGTGGTGTCTAATCATGTTGTGTGCTTGGGAACCATGAAAGAATTTTCTTTTCAAGTCTTAGTGCATCGTTTTTCCCAACATTGATCAAAGGATGGAACACTAGTACTGTATACGTAGCCAGGGTATTCACAACTGTCTTACATTCTTAATCTTTTGGCTATTTGGTTGAAATATATCTACGCCTCTTAAATATTGAAAGCATAATATCTTTTAACCTACAACTGCAGAGTTAAAATGAATTTTATGTGAAATATTTAGTTGTGGACCACATCTTCAGCTTTTTATATGCCACAGTGGTCTTGTTTTTTTCCCTTCCATTGTCTGATAGTGAGGTCATTTTCAGTCCTCTGAGAAATTCTATTCCCAGCCAGATGCGGCTCATATATTAAAAGTAGCACCTGTGGCTAATATCACAGCAGCTTACCATAAATTTACATGGTAACTAGGATTATATCTGTCAAGACTGTTAAAAAACATCTAGATTTAATTTGATTTCCAGTATTGTAGAAGCTATCCAACATTTTGCTTCATAACTATATTTTAAAAGTTAAAAATCACTCCATTGTTAAGTTTTATAGCACTCCTAGTGCCCATTAAGTTGATTTGTTCAATGGAGGTCAGAGTAAAGCAACTTGGCTACATTAAGATCGGAAACCAACCCATTTGTGACAAATTTAGTCCTTTCGTGTGAATCTTCTCAGCGTCTCTGCGCTGATTGGATTCAGGTGTAGCTTATGTCAGTAGCATTTAACCTCAAAAGAATGAGCAATGTGATTGGCTTGTTGTAAATTATGGAGTATTTTGCCTTTGCTTGTTTAAATGTAACTGTTGACTCTGGTGCCCGTGCAGACTCTGCTCCACTGCATCTGCCTCTAAACGAGTAGTTTGGTCTTAAAGACATCTTGGAAAATTGCGGTACATGCCCTCGCTTCTTTCCCTTCTTTATGTGACCCTTCCTAAACTGTTTTATTCCCCATTATCCTTTGAGTCATCTCCCACATGTTATGATTTGCACACCTGCAGTTATAAAATTATTTTGGGGTGTCATTATATCATGTTGTTCACCAACTTTCCAGCATTTATGAATACAATAATGATTCACTGTAAATCAAAATAATTTACAGGTTACAGAGAATCTGCTCCTACAAATAAGAATTGAATGATGAATTTCTTTAGTGTCCTCCCATTTGAACATGGGTCCTTAAAAAGAAACCCGTAACAACATATTTCTTTGTGTTTGTGAATTAAAGTGTAAGTTCAGCCTTCTGGACATTTGTTTTTAAGACTTGTAAACAAACATAAGCCAATTAAGAAATAAGCAACATCTCTTTCGGAATCAATAGTTGTAATTGCCTTAGTACTAATCTTGCTCCTGAGTGAGAGAATCCTAAGCATGGATTGCAGGTGCGGTGAAAGCACCTGGGCACAGGGGTCCGTGAGTGGGCGTGTCCGTGAGTGGGCGTGTCCGTGAGTGAGCGTGTCCGTGAGTGGGCGTGTCCCTGGGTGGGCGTGCCCATTTTAAGTTGAAACAGTGCAGGGGCAGTTTCTGCTCTGTTGGTAACCTTTCCGGAGGGAAGTCCATGAGCTTCTTTGAGCCTGAGCCTCACCAAGGAAGTGGAATGGTGGCCAAGAATTATTATGCTGAAAAGGTTGTGGTGATGGAAAAAATGATTAGGAGTGAAGATAAAATTATATATATTTAGTGTGTTACCAGGTGTAGTCAATCACATAACAGTATAAGAAAATACCTTAATGACCAATTCGGAAATATTTTTTTATGTGTGAATTACACATCTCTTTTTTAAGTTTTGTACTTGGGATAAATTTAGCTCCTATGGTGACTTAGGTGCTCTACTTAGGAATGTGGATTGCTGTTGTGTCTGTGGAGAGGAGGGTAAAATGGGTATGATGCCCAGCACCGCTCACTCACACAGCCTCTCTCGATTGCTTCCTCCCTACCTCCTTTACTTCCTGCCAGGTCTTTATGGTTGATTGTCTGCCCTCTTCCACCACACTGTAAGGTCCTTGAAGGGCTAGAGTCTAGGAAGGTGGTTGGTAAATGTACACAGTCCATACTTTCAGAAGCAGAGTATTAGGGAGATTCTGAATCTTCTAAGTATGTTGAAGGTTTTGTTTTCAGATCCAGTATGGAAAGCAGAAACATAATTTGGTAACTTGTTTTGCTGACCATGTTCTCAGCCTTCCATTGCAGTTAGTAGCACATGTATGATTTTGTTTCTAAAGGTGTCTGTGGACATTCTCAAGGGGATAGGAATCATGAGATTGCTGGTGATGAGGCTACCCTTCCCATGTAGCCATCTTCAAGATTTCTGTATTTAGTCTGTAGAGGGCCCAGGAGCTGCATCTGTCCAATGGCCAGAGATGTAGCTTTAGAAGGCTGATTTTGAGAATAGAAATAAAACTTATTGTAGAAGACCTACTTGTTTTCATTGAGAAGTGCTGTTTCTCCTCAACTCAGAAATGAATTAAATCCTAAAATAATCAAGGAAGTGCACAGTGTCGACTTTTCTCACTCATTAATGCCATATTACCTTTAAGTGGTTTATATATGAGAGAAATGGCTAATTTAAAGCCAAATGAACCGATTTTATAGCATTAAATATATATAAAGTACTTTCATATGCATTGGTTTATAAGGCAATATTTAGCTTGGTTCTTTCATAAGTAACAGCTCATTGGAAAATGAAAACTGTTATTAACTGCTTTTTTATTCAGAATTTTTTTAAGCCATGCAAAATAGTATCATGTAATTGGTTTTTCAGATTATAATATGTGAGTAAATTATCCATTTCTTATAATGAAATCCTCATTTGGCAAATTTTGGCTTTTATAATACAGTTGCTATTGGTGAACAGATATATTCATTTTACATGAAAAAAGTTTTCATTCATCAAACATTTAAAAAATGCATGTAACTTTTCCTTCATAAATTATTAAAAATAAGTTTCATTTCACAAACAAGAACTTTGTTATAATGAGACCATGCTATAAATCTAATTTTGTAATATTCTGAGTCTGTAATTAAGAGTGAGTTCTGCTGGTAAATGTTGGGAAGAGGCAAAGAAGAAAGTTATAATACATTGCCTATTTACAAATTAACCATTACCTGCCAAAAGCACATCAGACCCACATAGCGGACATCCGCTAATCCAGTGGTTAGCCGTTCCGGGCTCTAATGCACACTGTTTTACACGTTAACGGTTTTGAAGTTCCAGGCCAAAGCTGACCTTTCACATGTGCTCCGTTCACAGTAGGAATCTCCACTCACTGCTTCCTGTCAGAATGGATTATGGTGACACAGCGCAGGGCTCACTTTGGCTGCAATTAAGTTTTTGATCAGAATTATTTCGTTCACAAACAATCACATTTGTTAAAATGTTACATCTGCCCTGAAAACCACTGGCAGCCTCTCAGTTTATCAGTGTGATGTGAATGTAATTCTTCATTTGTTTTTCATAAAATGGCAAGCCATCTTATGTTTTTTTTTTTTTTTTCCTTTTGCTGGTTTTTGCCTTTCATTTCATTGGGTTTGGAAGGAAACTGTGTCTTGAAATTAGTATGAATCTGCCCGTAGACTTTGGGAATTTGAACGGTTTTGGTGCAGAACAAAATTATCCAGTTGAGCCAAGACTCAAATATTATTTCCAAAGATTGTTAGTGGTGGTTCTCTTGCTCACATGAGGAAACGTTTTAGCTCTTGAGTGTAGGGTTCGAGGTTTTGATTCTGGTCTGCAGTTCCTGGAGCACTCATGCCTGTGATGTCGCTGCCTTTTGGTGCTGATCGCCAGGAATGCTTCGAGCTCCATCACTGCTGCCGTAGATGCTGGGCGCCAGAGTGAAATCAGAGGTGGCTGTCAGCCGTGTCTTTCGTGGTTCTTTGACTAGCTTTCAAAAGTCATTTTCTCACTAAGAAATGGCAATAGAGAGATACAGAAGTAGGTTTTTCCCTGAACTGACCATTTTATGTATAGTAGGGAGTGGGTATCAGTGGGATTTTGGAGTTTTATAGCTGATTTTCACTCTTTTTCGAGTGTTTGTCACCCTCTCGTGAACCTCCCACTTTGGAGAAGACTGTTTGCATGGTAGTTTTGTGTGTTGGGTGGGGTACTTTGGGAGCACATTGGATTAGAATTTGACTTAGATTGGAAATTAACCTTTGACTCATTTCTGTGTGAGGGTAGAGGCAGAAAAGTGGTGCTGAGTGGAGGTACTGTGGGGCGGAGGAAGGAATAGGGTTAGGAGGCTGTGAACTCAAGGATATTTAAATGCTGTCTGAAATTCAAACATTTTGTTTGGCAGTTTTAATTACTTTAATATATATACACACACACACACACATATGTATATTTAGAGTGCTTTTAAAGGAACTTATTACCAACTTTTAAAAATTGCAAAACCCAAACTATTCCCCATTTGTTTTGATGTAAACAAAGTCATTTCTTACTAACTCATAAAGTTACAAGTGGCAAAACAAAGGTGTTGCAACAAAAAGAAAAAAAAAATCTCTTTATTTAGCTTTAATTTTTAAAGTTTTAAAAATAGAGCCTACCTGTATTTACAATAATTTGACTTTTATTTTCTCTCTTGTCAGATTTGTGAGCAGATTTTTCTTAAATTCATTATTATGTTTTTAGTCTTTCAAAAAACGTATTTGGAATATACCTAATCATATTTTCTGCTTAAAGGAAATATATTGGAAGAAAATACTCAATAGTATTGAATTTTGTGAGAAAACACCAACCTTGAACCTTCTAAAAAAGGCATGTGTGTGTCTTTTCATTGTCATTAATCAGTATGGCCCTGCCTTCTTAGAAACTGGTACACAATAAGAAGGTGGCCAGATGATTTTCTTATCTTCAGGTTTTGGTTTTTGTTTCTTCTTCTTTTTTGAGATTCTGAAATTTTTAGAACCTTATGTCCATAACCTGTTAATGCCTAAATATGTGAGGGTCATCTTCTGGGTCATAGGAACCTTTACCATTTTTGAAAGGAGTTTTACCCACATCTGAGGCAGTCAGGAGAAAGTGATGCAGAGTGCCCCAGTCTGCCAAAACACAGAGACTACTTAAATCCTGTGCAGCATCTACCATGTGTCAGCACAACCTCTAGGCCTAAAACTTTCGGTGCATCTAAGGAAGGAAACAGAAACTCATAAGAAAAACAAACACACAAGAAGGTTCAAAATTCTCTGTGAAAGGCTGAGACAGGTATTTGTGACTTGGTGTCTGCTCTCACAATGTATGAAACCGAAAGATCAGTTGAACACTTAACTACCGTAAAGTTTTACTGGAGCTTGTAAAATCGCTTCTGCCTTCCCAAATAGGTCATTTATGCCAGACAGAGAGCTCTAGGTTCTTTCTTGACTACCATGAAGAAACAAACTCTCACTTCCTAAACAATATGGTTGCTGGCCTAGGAAAACCCCAGTCTGTGCAATGAGAAGAATCTTTTCTATGTTTTGTTAATCATCAGGGAACATAGCACTTAGCTCCTTATGCTGGTTGTCAAGTCACAAAGTGGGAGGAGCCCTGCCG
Organism: Bos indicus; assembly: GCF_029378745.1. NCBI lineage: Eukaryota > Metazoa > Chordata > Mammalia > Artiodactyla > Bovidae > Bos > Bos indicus. Next base: position 46,097,148 of record NC_091766.1, read on the forward strand.
CCCTGGTCCACCCTCTTCCTCCTGCAAGAGGAATCCAAGGCTGAGCGGGAGGGGGAGTGTACATTTTCCTTTCTGGGTCTTTCTGTATCACAGGACTTTTCAGGCACTTTCCCATAACATACTGCGTGAGTCCAGATAAGACTTAACGTTAAAGTAGCACACTTTTTTTTTGTAAAGAAAATGAATTCAGGCTAAAAATTGTAAGGCATGCTTTTCTGTGCCTTGGGGTTTCAGGCTCTGGCAACTCTGACCCTGTTAATCTCATGGAGGATGGCTGTTGGCGTTGCTCATTTCTCTCAGAACCACCCCCAGTTTATTTCTGGTCTCATGCCCACCCCCCATATTTACAGATGAGCGTATTTTTTTTTGTTTTACTATAACTCTGGATTTGCAACTGGCCATAATTCTGAAGATTTCCATGAAGAATACAGTAAGACTACCAGGTAGGCATGGCCCCAGGTTTTCCACTGGGTGCTTGGAGAAGATTAGGCAAACCAAGAGGGTAATGGAGACTTTAACTTCATTATGAAACTCTACCGATATTATAATTTTGAAAACTTAAGATGCAGATCATTTCAGAGCAGTACTCTGTTTTCTAAGCACTAAAAACAAAAACAGAGAGAGCTCTTTTGTATGCTGACTCCTGGGCCTTCTCTCTACCCCTCAATGAGTCCTCTCCTGGGCAGATTGGAAACTGTGTGAAAGTTGGATAGTGGGAATTTTCCTGGTGGCCCAGTGGTTTGTGCTGTCACTGCCAAGGGGCTTTGGGAAACTAAGATCTCACAAGTCATACGGTGTGGCCAAAAAAAAAAAAAGAAGGTTGGGTGGTGTGCCCACAGTCACATGCATGGCTGGGAGAAATATTTGAGGATAAGACCTCAGGTCCCAGAGAAGTCTGCTCTGGGGATTGATCCTTCCACAGGGCACACTATTTTTCCTGTACAGCACAGTGACTCAGTTATACATATATATGCTTTCTTTTTCATAAATATTCCATTATAGTTTGTCACAGGACATTGAATGTAGTTCCCTAGGCTATACAGTAAGACCTTGTTGTTTATCCATTCTCTGTGTAATAGTTTGCATCTATTTAGTTTGCATAATCCCAAACTCCCAATCCATCCCTCTCCGACCCTCTTCCTCCTTGGCAAGCACAGGTCTGTTCTCTATGACTGTGACTCTTTCTGTTCTGTGGATAAGTTCTTATTTTATTTTTTTCATGGAAAAACTTTATTTTAAATATGGCAGCATTTGTGTCATATTTTAGATTTTACATTTAAGTAATATTATATTTATTTTTCTCTTTCTTCACTTAGTATGATAATCTCTAGGTCTGTCCATACTGCTGCAAATGGCATTATTTAATTCTTTTTTATGGCTGAGTAGTATTCCATCGCATGCTGCCGCTATTGTAATTAGCTAATATTCTTTTTTGTTGAACTTCACTTTGTGTGTGAGGGCACTGTGCTGTGTGATTGGTACACATCATCTCCCTGTATCCAGATGGGGGAATCTCAGCCTAGGCAGGACGTGTAGCTTGCTCAAGATCTGGGTCTAGAACACAGGTTCTGAATTCTTGGATTGATATTCTTTCCATCTCATTGTATGCTTCTGTTACAGTAGATGTGTTTTTAAAATGTTCATTTCCTCTGCAAAACAGTTTTAAAATATGAATAAGTTAACCACACTTTATCTGTTTCCCTATTGATGGACATTTGTTTTTTCTGATGTTCATTACTACAGTGAGTTTTGTTAACAGGCATCCTTTTATTTCCTTGTGGACAGGTGTGAGAGTGTCCTTAAGGTATAGATCTAAAAATGAAATTGCTGGGACAACCTTCTGGTATACAGATTAATAAAAAATTAAGGTTCAGGATTGTGTGAAGGACAGGACTTGGAGACATTCACATATAAGCCCAGTGGCAAGGCTGTTTGTCATTAAAGAACCCCACCCATACATGAAGCCAGTGAAATCTGTAGTGATCTAAGCCCTTAAGACCTCAGAGCAGTAGGAGCTGATTTTGAAGTGGCTCTGGAAATCTGGGGAAGGTGTGCGTAAGGTGCCAAGATAGAGCACAAGTGGGGCCTCAGTCCACGTACTGAGTACTTTAGGGTGGAAAAGATCCACTTTTAACCGAAATTCACTGTTGAGAGCGCTAACTTGGAATGTCATCCATGATACTGCAGATTTGTAACTTGCTACCTTACTTGTTTATAAATGTGCAAAGATTAGGTTTAAACTCGTTATTTTATAAATGTCTATTGCCTGAAAAACGATATTCCAAAAGGATATTTTCCCTTTAATTTCTCAAATCAAAAAGCTCCAGATTGTGATAAAAATGTAACTACTTGCTGTCTCCTTTGCTCTGCAGATATGCGTGGCTGAGACTGAAAAATGGCGCTAGTCAGGTCGGTTAGCTTCTGCACATTCGGGAACGGGTGGACTTAAACTAGGATGTAGTGTGGACTTCAGTGGAGCTGGGGTTGGGATGCAGATGCTGAGTATCTGCTAGTGCTGTCTTACCCAGCTGTGTTTAAGTAATCTCATTGCTTTCAGTGGAAGAATCCTATTTTACTCTGGTCTTCATGGGCAAAGATAATTATATATATTTGCCTGGGTAAGCAAATCGATCAACTTGTAATAAAGTGTATCAGACCATTTCTTTGGCAGGACCAACCAGAACAGTTTGTGAAGCAGAGCTGTTTCCAATGGAGCATGGAAAGCTTTGAAAATTCTCAGTAATAGCAGAAAGCAATATTTGAAACCACCCTTAAACAATTGTTTGTTTTCCTCTTTCCTAACCAAGTTTATAAAAATTTGGTCAGACAGGCGTTTTGTTTTGATTTAAAATATTTTCAGTGAATTGTTATCTGCCGAATGCACATGTGTTCCTGCACTTTTTCTTTCATGACTGAAATTTAAACCCTTCCCTGAAGTCCCCCTGAAAACCTCACTCTGCCCAGTAAGGTTTGCGTATGGGAGGAGGGTGAAGGGATTGGGACCCTGGAGAAAGCTTGCTATTTGAAATCTGCCTGTGCAGTTGTGTACTAGAAATGGCTGTGGTTCGTGCCATAAGGGCTCTTTGTCTTTCTCCTCTACCAAGATTCCTCACCCCCGAAGGACGTTGGTTAATGCGGGCATTTCACTTCGGTTAATCAGATCATGAGTGCCTGTGAGCATGGCAAGAGGCATGATTGAAGCATTTATAAAAAGTTGGCTCATAGTAAGCCACATAATTTGTTTTAAAGAATTACCTCTTCAGTGACATTATATATATTGGGGGAAAAAAAGCCCAAAGATTGTGGTTTATAACACCACACCTGGTCCACATTGTACTGGATGAATCCATATTTGCTTCGCTGTAAATGATTTTGAGGGTGGAATTCTTGGATTGTTTTGTGTCTTGTAAGCCCTTGACATTGTACTGGTACCTGTGTGCACACAAACCTCCTGACATGGGAAAGGCCAGCTCAGCCTTCCACTGAAATGCAGGTTGGCTGCATTTATTCTGCATGTTCTTAGAATGAGGAAATGATATGACAATAAACAGAAATGCCCTTGCTGAAGAGAGAAGGGAAGCTGGTGTTTATCTGGTCAGGTGGTTTAGATTAGCCATGATGCGGCTCTGTATTATGTTACTTTAAATCATTGTGTCCCAACAGGACATAAATTATGAAGATTGTTACAGTATGTTTCATCCTATGTAAGATCAACAAATTGGAATAATTTTTTTATAGGAAAATCACAGTGCTTTTTGGCAAGGCTATTGAAGCCTTTAATTTGACTTGAGTATTTCTCAAATATTATTGCCTAATATATAAAGTATGATTTGCATAAGGTATGAAATAATAAACTTTTAAAAACAAAAGGGAAGAAATTCTCTTTAGCAGTTGCATCAAATGGCGAAGTGCTCTCACTCCATTGGGATCCGTATGCTTTCTTTGTCCTCGTGTCTTAAAGCCAGTTTGTGGTCCTTTCCTCTGACGTGATTGTGAGTGGGATCGTGAGCGCAGGTCTTGGTGCAGAGATGAAGCTTTGCTGTGTGCTGCCTGCCCGCCAGCCTTCACCTGCACAGAGAAGGCAACTGCTCTGGGGTGGAACTGTATGGGAGCCTGCTCTAAGGTGGAGAAAAACTTTCCCCCTTACATACGTCCAGGAAAACAAACCTTTTTTTTCTTTTTTCCTTTCAGGACTTTGTGGATTAGTAAAAAAAAAAAAAAAGGCAAAAACCAACCCAAACCTCAAAACTGTACTTGATCAACAACTAAAGTTAAGGTAATTTATGTAAGAATATTACAAAAAGAATTGATTTAAGTAAGCATTTATTCTTTTAAATAATTCTCATTACTGGTTTTCTGAGTTAGTTGCCTTATTTGTGAATTTTAAACAAGAAACGGTTTTTCGTTTGTATTCGGGAGGCATCTAAATTTATTTGGCCACACAGGACAAATTTTCTAGATTAAAAAAATGGCATGAAATTACTTGGTGTGGGATTTAAACAAATTGGAGCTTTTTCAGTGTCCCACAGTAGCACATTTTCTACGTGTTCTTATCAGACCTCCTTACACTGAGAGTGAGCTTAAGAAGTAGTAGAGCCTCTGGTTTACAGGGACTGGGAGAGGTGAGACAGATTAAGGATTTGCTTGAGGCCATAGAATGAGGCAGAGCTGGGGTTAGAACTTTTTGGAATATGATGACACCTGGGCCCCCCTCCCACCCTCCACCGTCTGACTCCCCAACAGACCTTGTGATCTTTTGATGCCAAAAATAGGATAAGTGCTAAGTTTTTTCTACTTTTTGTGCCTCAGACCTTGATATTTTTCTTTTAATTCTTTAGTAATACTGTTTAGAACATAAAACCGAAAAAGTCCCTAGTTTCATCAATAAGGGTAGGAATAGAGCTCTCCTTAAGCCTCATCATAACAGATTGAGGATAAACTCGGAGTATACTTGTGGTTTGCTTCAGCTCAATGTCTGAAGACTGACAAGTTCATGGACCTTTCCAAGTTCATAACCTGTGTGTGCACTTTGAAACAAATAAATACAGACGACTTATGGGATGGTCTCTATCTGCACCGGCTTCTTCAGGATTGGCATCGTTTTCTGAGATGTGGGTCTGGCAGACTGTTTTCTCCCGGTGATTCATTGCAGCCGTCTATCACTGGATGTCCTCTGTGGAATGATCAGGATGTCTGATGGGGCTTGAATAGTTGGGTGATATATTTTTCCTACAGAAAATATTGGCAAGTGTTGCTGAAACTGTACTTAAAAACTCTTACAAGGAGACTTGATTCTGTTTAAAAATAGTGAAAGAAAGGATAAGTATGAATTCACTGATGCTGTACAGACCTTTTTATACCATCGGATATTTTGTGATGTGAAGTGGAATGAGACTGTTTTACAAAATGTATACTGCTTGTAGAAAATGTATTTACTGTACCATTAAGCCAGATTAGATACTACTTTGTTTCTTTAAAATACTTTTTGAGTGCTCCCACCCCCAGATGGTGGGGGATCGGGTGTTCTTTTTGCCCTGAGCCCTTATTTTCTTCCTTTACCCTTTTGGTTATTGTTACTGGATCTTGACTTTCAGATTAATTTAACACATCCAGTTTGGGCAGAAAGAAACCTTTTCACCTTTTCTCTCTTTCTCTTTTTAAAATTAAGTGCATATATATAAAAAATAAGGCAAGGAAGTTTCCTATCAGATATAAACTGGAATTATATCGTGTAAGTACTAGTTGCATCTATTAAAAGGAAACAGTTGATTATAAAGAAGAAAAGATAGGGAATAAACTGCTATTTTGCATATTATTCCATTAAAAAAAATGTATTTGGCCAGATACTCCCCATATATGGTTTGGATGCATGACATTGAAGCCTAGGGATATTTTTTCTATATAAATTTGAATTTTTATAAATTTTATGATGATCACAGTATAAAGGAGTGTAAATTGTAATTCTCAAAGGGTTGCTAAAACAAAACAAAAACTTTGGTAGTCCTTGCCATACTCGCCCTTTATAAGACTCCTGAAAGCTAACAAATATGGATTATCAGCAGATTAGGGAAGAAAACCTCCAAAAGAACTTTTCTGAGGCAATTGATTGGCAATAATGAATAGCAGCAGTCAACAGCAAGGCATCAAAAGTTATTTTGACGTTGGTGAACTTGGTGTAAATGACTTCTCGAGTGATTTTGAAACCATTGTTTCTCCTGATTCCAGGAGAGCAAAACTAATGGATTGTGAGAAATTCTAGAGGAAACTAATCAGACTGAGCTGTTTGTCTGCCCAGTAGTAGCTACTGATGACATGGGGACATATGATTTAAATATACGTGCAGAGGAATTCGGAAATGAATGGTGTCTTTTCAGGGATAAAGTATTCTCAGTGAGTGATCGTCTTGGTCAGAATGTCTTTTTGGCACAGAGAGAGCTGTGTGAAGTCTAACTATTGTAGTTAGAGAACGTTCACTGAAAATAGAACAGAAACGAAGGGCTCTTAGGTAAAATTGTGTGTACAGGTGTTTATGTTGCTTATCTCCGCTGCCTTGAGAAGAGTGGATTCATGCTGGTGGACCTCTGTCAAACAGTCATCTCCCTAGCCTGGGAATTCAGGAGGTGTTTACCAATGTAATTATAAATCCTAATTCTGCAAAGAAAACTGTTTTGTACCTTGTGTTTTCATTTAACGGTATGTATTGAAGGTAGTACTGTGTAATTAGCTAAAAGAGCTGCCTTATTTTTTCCAAATGGCTGTTTAAGATATTATGATTATTGCAAAAAAAAGGTGACTGAGGAACTTATTTTTAAGGCTCTAAAAATATTATGGTTCTGTGAGTACAGCTTTCGAAGGTAATATTTAGAAGTATGTGCTCTCTCACAGGTGGTGTACTTATTACCAACAGCTGAAAGGGCACTAATTCAGCCTAGGGCACAGCAGAGCGTCTGCTCATTCAGTAGCTTGTGGACATTGTCTTAAGAGCCTGGGGAAGCCGGTTTAATTTCAGAGTTGGATATTCTTGGGTGGGTTATTGGGAATGTTGGGCTCTGCAGTGGCTCATGTAAAAGGCAGGTAGACTAGAGGCCCCGTGTTGGTGGGGGTTGTCTGCCCCAGACGCACACATGCTGGACTGCCTAGGGAATGGTCCTCAGGTAAGGCCTTTCGTTTGGCTTCTCAGGGAGATGTGAGTCACCTGCTTGGCTAAGATGCTTCCTGACAGATTGCCAGTTCCACTGGAAATCTTCTTTTGAGGGTACCCACGTAGAGAAATAGTTTTAAATATGTTGCTGGTTTTCTCAGCCTTGCAAAGATGAATTTCTTTGGTCTTTCTATTGTTCTTGTACTGAGTTTGAAAAGAAATCCTTCCCTTCCAGAGTCTAGGCACTATAATGTTGAAGTGTTGGTGGTGATGATAATTAATAATAGCGTTAACTGAGCACCTAGTAGAATGCCTGTCATACTGTAAAGTCTGCTACATGAGGTATCGCCTTTTTACATATGGGAAAACTGAGGCTCATTTCACATGTTAAGTAATTTCTCTGAGGTCAAATAACTAGTGAACAAAAGAGCTAGACTTGAACCTAGGTCTCTGACCCTGAAGTTTCTGCAGTTGACCACTGTGTCAACATACCAGTGACAGTTTAGAGGGAAAAAACATGATCAAATACATCTTTGGTTGGATCTGCTCTGCACATTTCTTGTGTTGTTAATTGAGAATATTCTTCTGTTGCCTGCAGATTAAGATCTGGTGTTCTCTTTGCAGCAACTAGAATAGTTGCCCGTGTTTTTCAGAGAAAGTCATTGTGAGACATGAAGTCATATTCTAGGGCAAAGAATGCCTTCCTTGGTGTACCAAGCAATGTTTATGTGGTTGATCAGTCATCAACACCAAGAGAAGGTCCTGTCCTGTGACATGTGCGTGCTTGGCAATGATCTTGCTCTGCATTTTGCTTAATAATTTTCATTATTTTTAATTAAAGTTGAAGAAGTGCAGACTCTAGCTAAAATTAAGGTAGGTTGTGTTGCCGGAATCTGGTAATTACTTTAATTGATCACAAGATAGTTTCCTTGATCACCAATTAGACTAAATTGCCGATCATGTTTCAAGACGTGAAGAAATGCCCGAACTGATTTATGTAATAGTGTTTTCATTTCTAATCAGACATAAATATCGTTTCCTTCCATAGCAATTGTATTTTATAAAAAAAAAAAAAGGGTTATAGGCCTACAAACATGAAGGTGATTCATAAACAATAGAGTTCTAATTCATTGAATTAGTAAAGGAAGTATTTAGAGGCTTAATGGAGATTGTACTGGGGAAATTACTTTGGAGTTGCTGGTGCTCATTTTCTTAGTGGGAGATGTGTTCTTTTTTAGTGTGTAATTAAAATAGTCTATAATCAAAATATAAAAGGCAGCTGACTTAAAGAACATATCAAAGAGAATTGCTCTGAGTAATGACAGATTCATATTGTAAATATGTGCTAGAAGTTAAGTCTTAGAACTTTAATAAATCATACATGTTATTTGGACTGAAGCTGATGCTGTTAAACATTTCACAGATCAATACAGGGTTTTGTTTCAGTTTTGTGCATCTGATAGTCTTTCATATTTTCATGGAGTAAACTGAAACAAAAGGAACTTTAAGAAAAATTAAGGTTCCCAAAGAATACTTGATTTGGGGGTTCATGGAAAAATCTTTTAATTGCTGATGGTTTGGAGATTTCCAAATGACAAACTCCATTGGCCCGATTTACTGTGATTGTAATGCTTACATTCCTTAAAATGGCAGAGTGACTTAAAAAGTCATACTTCATCATGCATTCATGGACTTGTTCATAAAATGTTTGTAATTTGCAATAGAGGAAAGACTGAAACCATTATCAGCCATTATATGCTATTTGTTGGACATATGTTTGTTTGAAATGGCCGTGGCTCAACAGAATATGGCTCATAGACAAACTATGCTGTAAATTGGCACTAAAAACCCACCTAAACAGGTAGGCATATGTTAAGAAGTTAATGTGAGCCAAAATATTTTAATATGAACCAGGTTACATACATTGCAGGATCCCAGTTCCCTTTACAGTGAGACCTTCATTTGCATGGTTTCCTCATTTTTTCCCTACCCAGCTTTAAAAATAGGTCATGTATATATTGATTCAAAAGTTAAAAGGGACCAAAGAGTATAGTAAGCCTCTTCCTCTTCCTCTTTCTGATTCTTAACCGTCCAGTTCTCCCTCTCCCCAACCCCCATCACTCACTGTTAGCGGATCCTTATGTATGTCATTCCAGAGATGTTAATTCACGTGGTTTCTTTTCTTTCCTTTTCATACAACTTATAGACTATTGTTACCCATTTTTTTCTTATTTAATAATATATCTTGGAGGTATTTCTAGTCAGAGGATAAATAGTTTTCTCCTTCTTCTTAATGGCTACGTAGTATTCCAGTGAATAAATATACCGTGAAATATAGTTTAGTCAGTTCTTTATTGATGGACATGTGGCTCTTTCAGCCCTGTCACTGTTAAAGACTGTGTTGCAGTGACCATTCTTGTAATTTTTGTATGGGTATGTCTGCAGGAAAAATTCCTAGAAGTGGAATTGCTTGGCTGAAAGGCATAATCCTATTTTCCTAAGGGCATAGGCATTTTTAATTTTGATCTTGTCATGTTCTCTTCCATAGTGATTATTGTATTAATTTATTTTCACCAAAAATATATGGAAGTGCCTTTTCTCCTGTACCTTCACTAGCAGAATATTATCAAACTTTTTGATCTTTGCCAAACAAGAGATTTAACTTAGTTCCCCACACCCTGACTTTTTGAGATAAAATTGACAAATAACTTAGTTTTAATTTGTACTTCCATATATGGAGTTAGGCAATTTTTATGTTTAAAAACTATTTGATTTCTTTTCTGTTAGCTATTATGTCCTTACCCATTAAAAAAAATTGCATGTTTGGTCTTTTTCTTATTCATCAGATCTCTCTACATGCTGAGGAAATGTGTACTGCAAATAAAGTTTGTTGTTTGTCTTTTAATTTGTTTGTTGATTTTTATTGTCATACAGAAAAACATTTAATGTAGTAATCTTTTTTTAAGTAGTGGTTTAAAGTTTTCTGCATGTAGAATTTATGCATTTCTTGTTAAGCTTTACTTTTAGATAATTTTTGGTGCCATTTTAGGTGGGAACTTTTCTTATAGTATCTTTGCTAATTCATTGTTTTTATAAGAAGACTATTGACTTTTGTGGGGGTGGGGGCTTGTTTATTTTCTACTTCGGTGGGAATTCTTCCCGTGTTTCCTTGTTAAGAAAGATGTTGCCTTTTGAACTGAGAATATATTCTCTCATTTAATGAGCCCATATGTTTTTATTTCATTAAGAGTTTTCATGCATAAAAAATATTGAATGTATCAAATATCTTTTTAGAATTTATAGAAGTCATATATAATTTTTCTCTTTTGATTTATTAGTATGGTAAATCATATTAACAGGTCCCCAATATTGAACTATCCTTGCATTCTTGGAAAAAATCCTATTTGCTCATGGTGTTTTGTTCCAGTGTACTCAAAGTTTTATTTATTAGGATTTCAATTAATATGAAATCTATAGTTTCATTATTATGTACTATCTATGTGAGAATTTGGAGACTGTTATTATAGGTTAGGGAAGTAATCTGGAAATATCCTTCTTTTTCTTTGCTCTGGAATAGTTTAATCAGTATTAGAGTTAACTGTTCCATATAGGTTTGGTAGAATTCCTCTGTGAAATGATTGGGAAGGGTTACATTTGGGTGTTACTCTTAGACACATTTCTCTTTTACAGTTATTTAATTAATTTTTTTCTCTTCTAAAGTCAATTTTGATCATTTTTCTGTCTCAGAGAACTATCTTATGTTTTAAAGTTTATTTGTATCAACTTTGTTTAAAAATCATTTTTTGTATGTTTTAAAATTTTTCTTGTAATTGTAGTTACTTCCCCATTCTCATCCCTTTACCATACAGTTTTAGTACATATTATTTTTTAGTTCTAGTGCTTATGTTTTACACCTTTAAATATACATGTATCTTTAACATTTGATATTTCAGCTTTTAAAGATTTTTTTAAACTTTCATTTACCTTCCCTATTTCTATTTCTTTCAACTATTTAAAATATTTATTTATTTGGCTATGTTGGGTCTTAGTTATGGCTGCTGCTGCTGCTGCCAAGTCGCTTCAGTCGTGTCCGACTCTGTGCGACCCCATAGACGGCAGCCCACCAGGCTCCCCCGTCCCTGGGATTCTCCAGGCAAGAACACTGGAGTGGGTTGCCATTTCCTTCTCCAGTGCATGAAAGTGAAAAGTGAAAGTGAAGTCACTCAGTCTACTGAGTCACTGCAGCCTACCAGACTCCTCCATCCATGGGATTTTCCAGGAAGAGTACTGGAGTGGGCTGCCATCGCCTTCTCCACTTAGTTGTGGCATGTGGGGTCTTTTGTTGTGGTGCATGGGCTCTCTGGTTGTGGTGCATGGGCTCTGGGATATATGGACTTAGTTGCTCCATGACATGTGGGGTCTTAGTTCCCAGACCAGGGGTTGAAGCAGTGTCCCCTACATTGCAAGGCAAATTCTTAACCACTGGACTGCCAGGGAAAACTATTAAAATAATAGTTTATAACATTTATATTTTATTCTGTAAGTATAAACCCCCACAGTTGTTTTAAATGTATTTCTAGAGCTGAGTGAATTTATTACTCATTGCCAATACTTTTGGTATAGTTTCTCCATTAAACTCTTAGTTACATATATTTCATCCTTTAATAAAAATTTCCTCAAGAAGGGTGAATGGAAATTATTCCCTGAGTTACTGCATTTAAAAAACATATGTCCTCTGCATTAATTTCAAGCAATGGTTTAGCTGGGTATAAAATTCTTCACACTTTGATTTCCTAAAGTCGTTATAGGCATTGCTCCTCTGGCTTGTATGTTGAATTTGATATGTGGAAGTTTAAAGTCAGTAAGATTCTTTTCATCATTATAGGTGAATTGATCTTTTTGACTAGATGCCAAAAGGATTCTTTAAATCTTCATAGTTCATTAACTTTACTAGAATGTATGGAAATGGATGAATTCTTAGTCTATGGATTTAAATTTTTTCTTTTTGGAAGTTTTTCTTGAATTAAATCTCCAGGGTTTTTTTTTTTCTTTTTTCTTTCTTCTTTTTTTTTTAAGTTCTTTTATTGACAACAATTGTCTATAAGTTAAATATACTTCATTTTCTGTACTTACTATTTTCTAGTTCTTATTGACTCTAGTTGATTTCTACTTCATCTGTCCATTTTCTCAGTCCTGTTCTCTAAACTTATTAATTGCTGGTGTCTATTCTGCCTTGGCCTGTTAGCAACTTTCTTTGATGGAATGGTTTTAGAAAGCCTGTGATTTAGCTAGCTCAAGGCCTTTAGATTCCAAGTGGCATCCTGGTAACAAGTAGCTACGGCTATAAAAATAAATCTTTGAAAGAAGGGACAGATGCTTTTCACGATTTGCCAAGTCTGCTGTTTAGTCATATTCCTTCTTTATTATATTCCAGATAATCAGAATTCCCCTTTGAAGTTTTTCTTTTTCCCTCTCCTTACATACTCATCTAACTTCCTTGCAAAAATTCTTTTACTTTAATTTGAATGTGTACTGATATAGATGTTTTTAATTTGTAGATTTAAAAATAAATATTTGGAGGATTATTTGGTTCTGTTATAAGGAAGAAAAATTATGGAATTATCTTTTTGCTCCCAGAGAAGATTGAATATTCTTTTCCTAAGGAAGAATTAGGAGCAAATCCTGTGTAAATAGTTTATTAGGCTTTGTGATGTTTTATTGAATGTAAATATTAGGTGACAGTTGAAGGGAAATATGTAAAAGAAAGGAAAATGCAAATTTGGAGAATCTTTGGATGTGCCTTTTTTCTTTTAAGCATTGTATATAGATAGGGTAGATGCTTTTTCTTTGATCAGTATACCTCTAATGATATGGCTGTTCTCTTATAAGTCATATTTTTGATGGAATAGATTTTGCTACTATGCTGATAGCATGCTGGGTGGTCAGAGATTTGAGGATCACTTCTGACCATGTTCAGATCAGACACTCATTCAGTCCATTTGGCTCTTGGGAATGTTAAAGTATTCTAAGCATCACTTTGGACCTTTTTGGATGGCTTTGTTCAAAGAAATTGTGGCAACAGGGCTTAAAAACTTGGACAGTGACCCACTGTGCCACCTGATTTCTTATTATTCACTAGTTTTCCCCAGTCAGTGTGCCTCAGAATGTTATCCCACAGTGTGTTATTCGTCTGATATATGTGTGTCAGTTTCTGTTTAAGGCCCATGGGAAAATGCGAGGGCCATTCTTCCTAGAGACAGCAACTAGAATCTTAGGTTCTCAAGACCATGGGAGGGCTTTTTACTTATCGTTATGTTTTGTAAGGTTTGTGGTGTGCATTTGGCCAGAAGCTGTAGTGGTAGCATTGTGTGCATTAGTAATCTCTGACTCTGTGCCAGGTGCTGTGCTGAGTAATTTTATATCCCCATCTCTTTTTAAAAAATTAAAATAATTACATGAGCTTTTTATTATTATCCCCATTTTACTGAAGAAAATGGAGGCTCAGAGTTAAATCACATGACAGTTGAGTAATAGAATTGGGATTTGAATCCCTGGCTCCCTGGCTCAAAAATCCATGTCCTTAATGTCTGTATTACTGTCTCTCAGGGGTGGTGATATGATTGTAAATCTTCTAAAGCTAAATGAGAATAAGGCATTAGAAGCAAGCAGAGTAAAAATTCTCATAATAATTTAGTACAGGTTTACTCTGTTTTAATAGTTAAAACAAACTTTCTCATTCGACTTGCCCCTTCCGCCTCACATAATATGGAGAATCAGATTGAAATAAGAAGGGGTGGGAGAGTGAATATTGTTTGTCCACTGATAAGTCCATGCATGGTTAAGTGGATTTTTCTTGAACTTCCTTCCTTTTCTTAGTAGGGAAAACCTTCAGGCATTAAGTGTCAAAATGGAAATCTTTATCCTGAATGAAATCGATTGTGAGATAAGAACCATTATGAATGACAGAACTGTTTGAAAATGACATCTTCCATATTTCTGTTAACTTGGAAATGTGCTCCTATGTCATTTGGTGATTCAAAAAAACATAGCCCAAGTAACATCAGATTGGTTTTTCTGGATAGGGGTAAAGAAGTTAAATATTTATATGGCTGTGATGGGTACTGCCCTGTGAATTCCACTGTAACTTTATAATTAATGTGCCATTACCTTAGAGCCTTACCAAGTATTTCTGCCTTCTGGACACGAAAGAGACAAACTCTTCTATTGTTTGCAATTACCCTCATAAAAATTTGAAAGTAAGCAAAGCAAGCAAAAAAAAAAAAAAAAAAATGTTTTTCTTTCCTCTCAGGACAGGTTTGCCTTCTGCTTAACAAAATTAGGTTTGCACTTTCCCAGTGGTATGAAGTCAGTGCCCTGCAGGTCCCCACTCAGGCCTGTGGCTGACTCTGCAGCCGTCTGCCCCAAGCGGAGTGTTTTCTCTTCGAAATGGCAGTGCTAGGCAGTAGCGAGAAGATCCTAAGCAGGCAAGCCCTTCTTTTCTGTTCCACTCTGGATGTCAGTGAAAATAGTCTCTCATCCCCTTCTGTCCTGCCTGGGGGATGGGATGGTGGTTCACTTCTACCAGAGCTTTCGCTTAAGACACACTCTCACATTTTCCCGTAGTCTTTGTGGTCAGTACCTTAGCAACCCAGTCACTAAAAACAAAAGGAGCAGTGCTGCAGGAAAAGAGACTGCTAAGATTTGGGGCCAGGTACACTGGCCCCATTTGAGAGCCAGGACACTGAGTGGAAGGGAAATTATTCCCTGTTTTATAGAGTCTCATCCTGAGGACAGTTAAACAGTCCAGACAGGTCATTGGGTGAGACCAATTTCCCGGTTTGTTTATTTGAGCCTGAGTGTTTTTCACATACAGCAGCAGGTCACAGTCCTGCTACACTGCTATCCCACCTCTGTGGAGAGCACTCCCTTTTATTATTGCTTCTCCAGGCTTTCCTAACCCTGTCTTTATCGGGTTGCTCTGGGGTCCCTCTCAGGGGGGCACGGGCAGTGTCAGTCATCACTTTTGACTTCGTCTTATGCAGGCCTTTGGCTTTATGTCCCGAGTTGCCCTACAAGCAGAGAAGATGAATCACCACCCGGAATGGTTCAATGTGTACAACAAGGTAACTGAATTGCCTTATTTTGGGATCACCTTAATTTTGGAGTTAAGAAACTTCTTTCTTACTTGCTTGTCATCCTGTGCAGCTAAGTGTCATTCATTGTGCTTAGGAAAATACTCTCTTATTCTTTCTCTCAGAATCCCTGTGTATTATTGCAAATTAGTAACAAATTTCAGATTACTCAAAAGAACAATGACTAAGTTCCTTATTTTCATGCTTGTCTTCTACTGAAACTATGAAAAACAGGCCAAATTAGACTCCTGAATTAAGCTTGAATATCAGTCATGTAGATAACATTTTTTAAACCCTCTTAAGGTAAATTATTGAAAGAAATGGTAGCAAATCAGAAAGATATGTTTTTTTTTAATCTCATTGAAATCAATTTGTTCAAGTAAATTCTCTATTCTCAATTGGAACTGATCTTCGTAACAGCAGGGGGCACAGTGAGAAGACTCATGCTTGCCCCCGAAGTATCCTTACCTTCATGGTTATGCCATGTGAAATTTCTTATCGTCTGCTTTCTGTGAGGTTCTATAGTCTCTTGAAAGTCCTCTTTAAAAAAATAAAATTTCATATTTTTGTGATTTATTGCAGTAATTCAGAGGATGCAGGTACCAGCATAAGCTTTTATTTCCTAGTTGCCTTTCTTTACCCATAATTTTGCTTTTGCTTACTAATTGGTTTGTCAAGAGGCAACAGTCTGTTCTTCCACTGCCCTCCCCAACTTCTCTAATTTGGAAATGGGCTTTTTTTTTTAACATGGTTGCTAAGGTATTACATTTGATAGCTTAGTTTTTCTCAGTGGCCTGAAAAGAGTGTAATTAAAGTAATGGGAGTTAAAATGGAACTTCAATCTCTCTCTCTCTCTTTTCCCCCAAGAGTCAAGATTTGAGATTCTGGCAGCTCATTTGCCCTTATGAGAGAACCTTTTTATCCCTGGGTGGCTGCTGAGCTCAGCCTGGAGTTTACTGGGTTTTGGAAATGCATTGCTTATTCATAATGTAGTATTTTCTAAATCATTTAATCTCCCCAGTTCTCAAAGATAAATACTGAGTAATAGATTGATTTCTGAACCACCAAAGGAGAGTACCATGAATTGCAGCTCAAGGTTTTAAAAACTGTTTCTCTTTTTCTTAGGTCCAGATAACGCTCACATCGCATGACTGTGGCGGACTGACCAAAAGAGATGTGAAACTGGCCAAGTTCATTGAAAAAGCAGCTGCTTCTGTGTGACTCCTTCTAAAATGCATGTAGAATCTTACATACACATCTAGCTGCAATGGACTTTGAAGGCAATTTACATGAATAAATTAAGTTATAAATTTAGTTCACCTTTTGAACTATCACATTTTGTAAAATCAGTGCTTAAATAAAAATGATTTAAACTTGAGGCTGAGGTATTTTTCATTATATCTAATCACATATATAAGGTAAATCAACCCAGGTAATTCTATTAATATTTAAAAAGACAAGTAGCATTCTTAGAGAATAGAAATGGATATGCAGGAGCATTCTCATATCTGGAGGATTCTCATTCTCATTCCCATTATTCATATGGGCGAGCATTTTATATCCCAGAAATTCAAGTGATTATGGTGACTTTACAAATGCATTGTATTGGAAAGCAGTTGTAAGGTAGAAAAAGAACGATGAACTCAATAGGTAAAGGGTTTTAACTGTATGTAAGGGTTCTCGTGACACTAAAGTTGATTTGGAGTTTACCTGTTGTTGCTACTTAAGTAGTTAATTAAGTTATAGAGATTACATAAATTGGTTGAGCTGTCTGTGTTTTATCCTTCATTTTCAGACAGGGAGAAAGGAGAAGACAAGTGTCTTGTTCATGGCTTCCAGCAAGGTGAGGCAATAAAAGGATTCACTGTCATAGTGACCAGGGTTTCACATCATTAGCTGACATACTGAGGGAAGAGGAACCAAGGGTCATTTTTTCCCCATCATTTGCGTGTTGTGAGCCCTGACCTGAGAGTCTGTAGCCACTGAGCTTGAAGCTACTGGGGTATTATCCAGTTACAAGCTCTATTTATTCCATGTGTCACTGATGGGAGTAAAATGGAATATAAAGTAAGCTGTTGCTTAAAAATTGCAGTAACTATTCTTTGAAGGAACTCAGGAATGTAGTTATTAATGAGATTAAAATGTAGATTAAAAGAATGTGTACATATCCATCCAAGGAACATGCCTTATAGTAGTAGGATTTAACAGGGATCATCTTTATACTCTTGCCTCACATCAGAGGCCAGAAAAAATCACTTTATGTTACAAGCAAAGCTTCACCCCTGACCCCCGACAGCCCTCACCCCTAGTCTGAGAGCCATTTGGGAACATGACAAAGAGGCTGAGCTTTCTGAAGTCAATTTTTGGCTCGTTCTGTTGGCCTAGGAGAGGCAGGTAAGTTCATTTTGCTCTATAGGTATGGAGTGTACATGGGAGTGGGGCATGGAAGTGGAAGAGCCACTCAGGCTCTGTGGCTGCTGGGAGTTCCAGAGCCTGGATCTTGTACTTATTTGAAAATTTTAAGAGTAAAAGGCAAAGTCATATGTTTTTATAAACTATTCCCTGCACTGTAGATTTGGGAGCTTTTGTAGATTACCAAAGATTTCTAGATCAGTGTGTCAAATTTCTTTACATAAATTTTTATACATGAAAAAATTTAAATGTATTTTAAAATAAATAGTCCATTCAAACCTTATGTGCTGATCACCCTGATTTAACAATTACCAAGATCTTGCCAGTTACTTCATATAGTCTCCCATTTCTTTTTTCTTTGCTTAAGTATTTAAAAGCAAATCCCAGATAGCATGTCATTTTCTCCCTACATCCTCTAGTAAACAACCCTAGAAAATATGGTCATTTTCTTATAAAAACCAAAATGTACTTATCACACCTAAAAAAATAAACCATAATTTCTTGGTATCAACCTAATACCTGGGCAAAATAAAGTTGTCTTGAAGGTCAAGAATGTCTTTGGACAGTAATTTTGTCCTAATCAAGATCTGCATGACATCTACCCATCACATCTGGTTGTTGTGTCTCTTTAAGCTTTCAGACTTAGAACTAGGAAGCCCCCTGCCCTCAGTTCCCTCTTTCTATGTCATTGACCTACTGTAAAACCTGGGTCCTGTAGAATATTCAACCTTCTGGATTTGTTTATTTGTTCCCTTGTGGTGTCATTTAACTTGTTTCACTGTTCCTTGAATGGATACCTTTCACCATATTTTGAATGTAAGTCTGAGAGGCTAAACTATTAACCTATATAGTGCATATGGCACAGTGGAGAGAGCTGTTGCTAAGTCACTGCAGTCGTGTCCGACTCTGTGCTACCCCATAGATGGCAGCCCACCAGGCTCCCCCGCCCCTGGGATTCTCCAGGCAAGAACACTGGAGTGGGTTGCCATTTCCTTCAATGCATGAAAGTGAAAAGTGAAAGTGAAGTCGCTTAGTCGTGTCCGACTCTTAGCGACCCCATGGACCACAGCCTACCAGGCTCCTCCATCCATGGGATTTTCTCTGGAGTGGGGTGCCATTGCCTTCTCCAGTGGAGAGAGCAAGTATAGCTAATAACTGCTATGTCAGGACCTGAGAATGTAGCTAGTAATTCGCGTCTACATGAGGGTTTCGAATAGGGTCCATGTTAAGGGATGTCACATCTGCTGGAACTCATGAAACTTTAGAGAATCAAAGATCTCATATCACAAGTCTATGAAAATACTCCCTGGGGTAAATTCCAATAGAACAAATCCCCAGATTTGCTCAAAGTAACTGACATTTCAACTTAAAGGAGGCATTGTCAAAGTTTGAGGCCCCCAAGTTTTCTTCTATTCCAAATCTTTGTGATAACAGTGGTTTTTCTACATCAAGCTTTGGTTTCCCTTGTTTTTGTTTTTTTTTTTTTTTTAATGATCACTGGAGTAAAGGGGGAGTTAAATAGACCTGACCTATGACTGTTTGCGTGACTTCCATAGATAATAAATCAGGACTAGGATGTTTGACACCCCACTCCAGTACTCTTGCCTGGAAAATCCCATGGATGGAGGAGCCTGGTGGGCTGCAATCCGTGGGGTCGCTGAGAGTCAGACATGACTGAGTGACTTCATTTTCACTTTGCACTTTCATGCATTGGAGAAGGAAATGGCAACCCACTCCAGTATTCTTGCCTGGAGAATCCCAAGGACGGTGGAGCCTGGTGGGCTGCAGTCTATGGGGTCGCACAGAGTCGGACACGACTAAAGCGACTTAGCAGCAGCAGCAGCAGGATGTTTGACAGTGTTCTTTTCTAAAATGAAGTTAGTGAAAGTTTTGAAAATTGTGATTACTGACATTGATAGGATTTAGGAAGTCTTTAGATAAATAGGGTAAGCAAGACTCTTTATGTTTTTGCTTGAGCCAAAAAAGCAGTAGCATGTATGTTGTATATGGACACATTCCTAACTTCCATCAGTGTACTGAAGTATTGGACTACTAATGTGGAGCAGTCTGTATAATTTCTTTTTTATTTTTTTGCTTGTAGACTTTATTTATTTTAATTAGAGTCTAATTACTTTACAATATTGTATTGGTTTTGCCATACATCAACATGAATCCGCCATGGGTGTACATGTGTTCCCAATCCTGAACCCCCCTCCCACCTCCCTCCCCTCTAATCCATTGTTCAAAAATATACTAGTTGAACTCAATAACTTCAGTTTTGTAAAGTTTCCTGCAAAACAGCAGGAACTATAATAGGGTTTGGATATAATATGTGAGCTTTGTGCTTCAATTCCAGTTACTTGGAATTAGGAATGACTTGGCTAGAAGACTTTGAGTCAACAAGCTGCTGTGCCTTCTGACCATCCCTGGCTGTGTGCAGCTGAGGTGGTGCTGCGCAAGTCAGGCAGAGGGTGAGTTGCTGCTAACAGGGCATAACAGGTGGCCCTTTAGCTTCTCATCCCAAGATATTTATCCTGCCCACCTATCCATGAAGGTGATTTCAGTAGGCCTAGAGAAGCTGGTCACCTTTGGTTCCACAGACCAGACTTCTTCATCAGTGACTCTAGAAACCACATTCAGCTTTGGTTGGCTGTGCTTATGTCATATACCAAGATCAATTGGTCTCTTCTTGAATACTTCCAGCCTGCCATCTTTCCTTACCCCTCCAAGCATCATGGAAGAATTTTTATATTCTTTTTTAAAAATATTTATTTGGGGGGCAGTGTCATGTTGTTGGGTCACACAGGCTCTTTCGTTGTGACACATGGAATCTCTAGTGGTATCCACTCAGTAGCTGCAGCCAGCAGGCCTAACTCCCCCATGACATGTGGGATCTTAGTTCCCCGACCAAGGATCAAACTCACATTTCCTGTATTGCAAGGTGGATTCTTAACCACTGGACCACCAGGGAAGTCCCCCAAATTTTTTACGTTCTTAGTCTCTTCTTCGTTTCTCCCTAAAGAGTGCTTTGGTGCTTAAAGACGGGAGGTATAGGAGTATATTCTTGGGGTTCCTGGAAATAAAATTCCTCTCTGCTCAGCTACTTGAGTGAGCATAAGAATCCCTGAGGACATTCATGTATTCACATAGCATACGTTACCGAGGGCCTCCTGTATGCCTAGACAGAATTAGACACACTGATGTATTGAGGCACGTGGAAACAGAGATGGAGAACTGATTGAGCAGCTCTTCCAGGAGACCACTATGGGTGTAGGCAGAAGCCCGGAAGGTCTTGGGGGCATATGATCAAAGGAGGCGGTAGGAGGCATCAGAGAAACTTGACTCCTGAGGAAGAGAATGTAGAATAAAAAGGTGAGGCCAAAGTGTGAATCCTGAGAACATAAATCAATGTTGCTTAAAGCTTTGCTGTTGATGATTTTAAGTGGAGAGACTGAGTAGATAAGATATTATTTCCCAGTTCAGTATTCTGCTTGCCTGCAAGAGTATTTTTCTACGAGAACTAGTTGAAAACACTTGTTCCAGAATACTTAGGATGTTGGAGGTGATGAGGTGTTTACCTCCTATTACAGTCCAAGAAATAAAGTTTCCAGGAATTTGACCAATTTGGCTAACTAACCATTTAATGCAATACAGGACTACCCAGAAGCCTATATATTGATTTGCCTTGGAAATCAAAGGAGCTAGGAGTAGGAGAATGAGAAGAATATATTCATCCCAAGAATTGAACAGAGGAATAGTGCCTGTTGCTCTTGAACCTAAAACATTTCTACCCCAAGACTCGTCCCTTACACTCTTTAGGTGGTTCATATGTGTATATTCTGTGTCCCCAGTTAGCCAGTGTTGGGCATGGATAACCTCTGCACTTCCTGTTTCTGGTGTTCTAGCCCCAAACCCATCAGAATCTTTCCTTGTCCTTCCAGGTATCTCCAACTGCTGTGCCCTGGCTGTTCACTCTTGCTCTTAGAAGCCCAGAGAGTTTTGCTTTCCCCTCTTCCATGACCCTTGACCTATTCTAACACATTATTAAGGGCAGATGAGGGTACTTCCTGAAGAAGGAAGGCTCTTGTCTGGCCTGTTTCTGCTGTCTTCTAGTTTTATCCCAGAGCTGCACAATTGCAGGGTGCTCTTGACTCTACTCCCTGGAGAAGGGAACGGCAATCTGCTCCAGTATTCTTGCCTGGAGAATCCCATGGACAGAGGAGAGTCTGGTGGGCTGCAGTCCATGAGGTTACAAAGAATTAGACACGACTGAGCGAGTTTCACTCACTCACTCACTCATGACTCTTCTGCTGAACAGAGGTGCTTGGTCTCCTTGGGAAGAGAAGATCTGTGGGTAAAACAGTGGGGAGTTCTCCCCTACAGGGGCCTGCTGGCTAGTAACGTACTGGGCTGTGAAGAGTGACCTCATAAAGCAAGGATTCCCTCTGTGGACCCTTCTCCGTGGCCTTGTGGAATCTAGATGCAAGGAGATTCCTAAGCAGAGATTTTCTGTTGGATGGTTAAAGCAAGGAATAAAAATTGAAAATTTGGAAAATGTCTCAGCACTTTTATCACCAGGACCATGCAAGAATCCTTTCTAACTCACTGTTGGAGAATGCGTCACATATGTTCTATGAGAAGTTATGGAAATTTCAGTAAATATTCTTTATTTCTCTTGATTAACAAGTATGCAGATGGCAGTGTTGGGGGCTCTTAGCGGCTTCTCATAGGCACTCTTATACTTCCCAAACTGAGGGATTCATCCTGGATAATCTGATTTCTCTGACTGGTGAGGTTGTTGAAGTCTCAGCCAATCAATTTTCTTAGCTTTACTGTCACAGATAGCTGGTTAATCAGATATTCAGTCACACTCTTATTTGACCTGTAGACCAAATGACTAGTTTGTTCCATCTTTTCCCTTTTTGTTCAATACTGTGTTAGATAATTTGAAGGCTTTTTTTTTTTTTGGTAATAGACATGATCTCAAATCAGATAATGGAAATTATATATTTTATTTTTATAGGTTATAGAAGTATATACATTCTATATATTTTTTACTGTGTGAGACTGTTCATTTCTTACATGAGAAAAACTGAACAACACAGATAAATATAAACAGGAAAAGGAATTACCTATAACTTTACCATCAGTAGGCAGACACTGGCAACATTTTGGCATATTTCCTGTTGAATTTTTTTCTACCTGCTTTGCAGAGTTGAGATAATTTTAAATAGAGAATTTTTATTTTGCGTTGTTTCTATGTTTTGCTATCCAGTGGATCATACGCATTTTTCTCAAATCATGAAAAATACGTAGACATGTTGTGATATCTGTGCAATATTCCACTAGCTGGATGTGCCATAGTTTACTCAGCCTGTCTTCTTTTGGTTAAACTTTTAAATTGTATCCAAGTTCTTATTACAGCAAATAATGGTGAGATAATCACATTAGGCTAAAGTCACTGTTTGCATTTCCAGTTGTATTCTCTTGGGGTAGATTCCTTGGATCTGAGGATATGAATACAACTAATGTTTTTCAGAAAAATTGGTCAGTTTACATTCCCCTGGAAGTTTATGAGAATGCTCCATCATGTTGTGCTCTTGCCAGCATTAAATATTATCAAGTTTAAGTCTTCTCTAATTTCATAAGCAAAGTTAATGGTTTTACTTAATTTGCACCTCCTCGATTAGTAGTGCCACTGAACATTCTAGGGAGGGGGACTTTATTACCATTGTTTTTCTTTCATGAATTGATTATGTGTTTGCCCCTTTTTTCTTAGAGTGGTCAGTTTTTAAAATCATTGATTTGTAAGTGCTTGTATGGTTGATTATTTGATAAGCAGTTTTCCCTACTAGACTGACTGTATATAGTTTTACGTCACCTTATTTCAAGGGCCTACTGTACTGCCTGGCATATAGTAATCATTCAATAAAAACTTGTTGAGTGAATAAATGAGTGAGTTGAATAGTAGTTACTTATGGAAAATTTTGAGCCACCATAGCTCAGTTGGTAAAGAATCCGCCTGCAATGCAGAGACCCCAGTTCGATTCCTGGATCAGGAAGATCCCCTGGAGAAGGGATAGGCTATCAACTCCAGTATTCTTGGGCTTACCTTGTGGCTCAGCTGGTAAAGAATCCACCTGCAACGCGGGAGACCTGGGTGCGATCCCTGGTTGGGAAGATCCCCTGGAGAAGGGAAAGGCTACCCACTCCAGTATTCTGGCCTGGAGAATTCCATGGACTGTATAGTCCATGGGGTTGCAAAGAGTCGGACACGACTGAGCAACTTTCACTTTCACTGAAAATTTGTTGAATGAGTAAAGGAAGATGATGCTTTGTTTGAGAAGAAGTGGTAATCATTTTTTCCCCCATAAGTCTAGAGAGAATGAACTGAGTTAACTGAGTGGGGACAGCCCGAACCCATTGATTGTCATACATATTTCAGTGGTCATCTAGTCAGCATTTCATTGCGAATCTAAAGTATATATATAGTTTAGATTTATAGTCACAGAAGGGGGAAAGCAGACCCTAGTTCCTAAAAAAGTGTGCATCATTTGGGGATCTAACTCTGTTGCAAGATAATCACACCTCTTATTCAACTTTTTGACAGGAGGAAAGATACTCAGTTTCAGGCATTTGTGAAGAAAGTCATAATGAGTCATCTCTTTAAGATAATTATGATTAGCACCATTTCAATGAATGCCTTTTTTATGGTCTTGTGGACTGATTATAAAACAAGATACAACTTGTTCAGACTTTTTGAGGTAAGCAAACAAAATGGGTCCATTTCCTTCTGTTTTATTTCTGAAACTGTTCTAAGATTCTTAAGGCATTTTGTTCAAAAAGTTTTCTATAGAAAAATTCTAAGGACTATTAAAATATACCTTAAAATCTAAGAAGATGGTGGCAGCAGTAGTAGCGGCATTTACATCAAATCTAGTTAACAAGAGGGACTTCCCTCACTGTCCAGTGTTTAAGACTGCACACTTCCTGTGCAAGGAATGTGGATTTGATCCCTGGTCAAGGAACTGAGATCCCACATGGTACGCAATGTGACCAAAAAACCAAAACTAAAACAACAGCAACAACAAAAACTAGTTATAAGAGATCCTTACAAGAACCACACTGCATAGTATTAGCATCTGTAGCAGAGGAAGCAGAGGGACACCAATAAGTGTTGAATAGCAGTTGATACCAAAGAGTGTGTTGCCTGATCTGTTACTTGTGGGGTAACACAAGAGGTTCCTGCAGTTTATGAAGGGGCTAGAATGGTTCAGACCCCATAACTTTTAAAACTGACTGTCCAAGGCTACTTTCAAGTATAGAGTTCCATACTTATGGGAAATATTGGAAGTAGAATGAAAATTGAGCAGGTAAAAGACCCAGAGAAAGGAAGAGAGGTTCAGATAAAATTGGAAAAGGGAAACAGAACCAGGAAACCTCAAGAATCAAGCTGCTGCTGCTGCTGCTAAGTCACTTCAGTCATGTCTGACTCTGTGCAACCCCATAGACGGCAGCCCACCAGGCTCCCCCGTCCCTGGGATTCTCCAGGCAAGAACACTGGAGTGGATTGCCATGTCCTTCTCCAGTGCATGAAAGTGAAGAATGAAAGTGAAGTCGCTCCAGTCGTGCCTGACTCTTAGCTACCCCATGAACTACAGCCCACCAGGCTCCTCCGTCCATGGGATTTTCCAGGCAAGAGTACTGGAGTGGGTCGCCATTGCCTTCTCTGAAGAATCAAGCTACCACATGTTAAATCAAGAATAGATATTTAAAGTTAGAATCACACTTTCTCCTAAAAGTTCAGGAAAATTAATTTCATACAAAAAAGTATAATAGAAAAAGATTGTGGTAAAGTCCCATATAAAATTATAAGAACAAAAGAACAAAGTGGAGAATAGTATCACTACAGATAATGAAAGCCCACAACAAAGACATGTTCACAAAGCAGATAAAACCTGTACTATTTCAGAACAAGGTATATTTTTACAAAAGTGATATTAGGAAAGAAAAGAATGAAGTGATAGAACTCAGAGAAGAATTAGAAATAAAATCATTTAAAAAATAAAGACCAAATTAGACTAAGAGCAATTAAATACAGCAGATAAGGACTTAGAAATACAGGATTAAATGGGAGAAATAAAAATTTTATTTTATTTTTTAAATAAAAAATAAAATCAGTAACTTTAAATTAAAAATCAGTAATAAATGAAGAGATTAAAAAGAATTCAAGAGAAAATGATGAACATTGAAGATTGGAGAAAAATGATCCCACTTAAGGATAATAGGAATCTCTAAATGTGAAACAGAAGCAAAGTAATAAAACGGAATAAACACTCAAATGTAAAATCTAAGATAAGTTACCTGAAATAAAAGAATTGAAACTATATATTGAAAGAGCACTCGTTGTATATTGAGAATATGGACTTAACAAACACCAGAACATATTCTAGTAAAAGAATATGAAGGAATCTCTTTGGCTTCCCTGGTAGCTCAGCTAGTAAAGAATCTGCCTGCAAATGCTGGAAACTCCAGTTCGATTCCTGGGTTGGGAAGATCCCCTGGAGAAGGGATAGGCTATCCACTCCAGTATTCTTGGGCTTCCCTGGTGGCTTAGCTGGTGAAGAATCTGCCTGCAATGCAAGAGATCTGGGTTGGATCCCTGGGTTGGGAAGATCCCCTGGAGAAAGGAACAGCTACCCACTCCAGTATTCTGGCCTGGAGAATTCCGTGAACTGTATAGTCCATGGGGTCACAAAGAGTTGGACACGAATGAGCAGCTTTCACTTTCACTTTGAAGGAAAGAGGTGTGGAGGAAATTGTTAGCATATAAGTTAAGAGGCTTATAAAGAAAAGAAAATTATTAAACTCTGCTATGGTAGCAGAGACATTACTTTGCCAACAAAGGTCCGTCTAGTCAAGGCTATGGTTTTTACAGTGGTCATGTATGGATGTGAGAGTTGGACTGTGAAGAAGGCTTAGTGCCGAAGAATTGATGCTTTTGAACTGTGGTGTTGGAGAAGACTCTTGAGAGTCCCTTGGACTGCAAGGAGATCCAACCAGTCCATTCTGAAGGAGATCAGCCCTGGGATTTCTTTGGAAGGAATGATGCTAAAGCTGAAACTCCAGTACTTTGGCCACCTCATGTGAAGAGTTGACTCATTGGAAAAGACTCTGATGCTGGGAGGGATTGGGGGCAGGAGGAGAAGGGGACGACAGAGGATGAGATGGCTGGATGGCATCACTGACTCGATGGACGTGAGTCTGAGTGAACTCCGGGAGTTGGTGATGGACAGGGAGGCCTGGTGTGCTGCGATTCATGGGGTCGCAAAGAGTCGGACATGACTGAGCGACTGAACTGAACTGAACTGATGGTAATGCTTTATGCTGAACGAAAATGGGGCTTCCCCAGTGGCTCAGTGGTAAAGAATCTGCCTGGCAATGCAGGAGACATGGATCCAATCCCTGGTCTGAGAAGATCCTGCATGCTGTGGGGTAACTAAGCCCGTGCACAACAGTTCTTGAGCCTGTGTTGTAGAGCCCAGGAATCACAGTTACTGAGCCCACGCTCCTCAACTACTGAAGCCCTCCTGCGACTCCACAACAAGAGAGGCCACCGCAATGAGAAAACTGTGCGCTGTCGTGAAGAGTAGTGCCTGCTCACCACTGCTAGAGAAAGGCCTGCACCGCAGTGAAGACCCAGCACAGCCAAAAATAAAGAAAAGAAAACGGAGCAAAACATTTAAGATACTTTAGGAAAGAAAATGTGAACCAAGATTTCTAGATCCGGCAGAACTGACTTTCAGGTTTAAAGGGCATAGACAAACTGTCATCAACATAAAAAAATCTTGACTAATACTGCTTCCATGAGCCCTTTCTTAGGACTCTGTTTAATAAGGAATAAGTTTCAGCCAACTAAAATTATTAAAGAAGTATCAACATTGGAAAGGCAATGAACAGTAAAATATGTTTTTATTTATAGAACTAATCATAATTATGGGTTAACAAGGAGAGAATATATTACAAATGAATATATACTCTGACAATGAAGATATAGTATTGATTAAAATGGGGAAGAATGGAGAGTCAATGCAAAATTTTAAACCATTTGTCAGAAATCAACTTTGTGGTGATGCTCTTAGTATTACTCTGAGACTGCTGTTTGTGTAATACAGGATAAAGCAGATGAGTAATGGGATAGTTTAATTCTGTTATCCTCAGTATTCTTGAGAACCAGGTTACTCATGGAAGAAAGGAAATATGAATATAACATAGACAATGTAAAACCCTGTAGTTTTGCATTTAAATTGGAAGTATCAGTATAAATTCCTAAGATATTTTATCATTATCCATTGAAAAACCTAGAACACTGACCAACTTAACAATTATGCATCCTTAGTGCCCATAATGTGGTGTTGAAATACTGTTTATCACTAGAAGGAGCTAGGGATTCTTTGAGATGTGATTGATTGCAGGTTTAGGCCTGAAACTATACCAAATGAACTCAGAATATCTTGTACACATAGCAACTGCTGCTAAGTCACTTCAGTCGTGTCCGAATCTGTGCGACCCCATAGACGTCAGTCCACCAGGCTCCCCCATCCCTGGGATTAGAACACTGGAGTGGGTTGCCATTTCCTTCTCCAATGCATGAAAGTGAAAAGTGAAAATGAAGTCGCTCAGTCATGTCCGACTCTTAGTGACCCCATGGACCACAGCCTACCAGACTCCGCCATCCATGGGATTTTCCAGGCAAGGAAGTTATCAAAGATTACTGTGAGTAAAAGTCACTCAGTTGTGTCTGACTCTGCAACCCCATGGACTGTACAGTTCATGGAATTCTCTGGGCCAGAATACTGGAGTGGGTAGCCTTTCCCTTCTCCAGGGAATCTTCCCAACCCAGGGATCGAACCCAGGTCTCCTGCATTGCAGGTGGATTCTTTACCAGCTGAGCCACAAGGTAAGCCCAAGAATGCTGGAGTGGATAGCCTATCCCTTCTCCAGGGGATCTTTCTGACCCAAGAATCAAACTGGGGTCTCCTGCATTGCAGGTGGATTCTTTACCAACTGAGCTATCAGGGAAGCCCAAAGATTACTGGGGTCGTGTCAAAAGGACTCGGGAGACAACTTGATGAGACTCCTGCTGGCTAAAGATGGGACTCTTTGAGCTTTAATAAGGATAATAATTATAGTGGATTTTTAAACTCACCAAATAATATGTAAGTTTGCTGCTGCTAAGTCGCTTCAGCTGTGTCTGACTCTGTGCGACCCCATAGACGGCAGCCTACCAGGCTCCTCCATCCATGGGATTTTCCAGGCAAGAGTACTGGAGTGGGGTGCTATTGCCTTCTCCCTGTAAGTTTATAATGATACAAAAAAAGCTGATGGGTCACTTTTGGAGGGTGATACCTGGTGGCTCAGCAGTAAAGGATTCGCCTGAAGTACAGGAGACATAGGAGATGCAGGTTCGATCCATGGGTCAGGAAGATCCCTGGGGGCATGGCAACCTACTCCAGTATTATTGCCTGGGAAATCCCATGGACAGAGGAGCCTTTCCATGGGGTTGCAAAGAGTTGGACATAACTGAAGTGACTGAGAACAGCAGCACAAGGAACTAATACTTTATCTCCAAAAAACTGTTAAATTAAGGGAAGGAATCAAGCTTTACTGACTTTCTTATATGAATTGTATTATTGTGTAACAACATAGTAGATAAGGGAAACATCTCTTTATAGAAATGTCCCAGTTAATAAATGATAGAATTAAAATATCAGTTTTTCAACCACTAGTGAATTACAGGATTTAGGCATTTTGAGCATTAGTGATTGCTTCCCTCATAAAAAGAGAGACAACCAGACATTTTTTTGCCTCCTATAAAAGAACAGAACCTATCATCTTACCAAAAAGATCAAACCTGGGACTTCTTTGGTGGTCCAGTGGCTAAGCCTCTGCACTCCCAGTGCAGGTGACACGGGTTTGATCCCTGGTCAGGGAACTAAATTCCACCTGCTGCAACTAAAGGTCCTGCATGCCACAATGAGGATCAAAGATCCCACAAGCTGCAACTAAGACCTGGCACAGCCAAATAAATCAATAATAAAAATAAATATTAAAAGATCAGGTCTGAATCTGATCAAGTCTTTTCATCTAGCATCCTATTTCTAGGAAATAGAAGACAGAAGAATATAAGTGTGCAGTCAGCACAATTCCAGATGATGAAATTCTACAAGTCAAGTTGCCCGGTTTCTTCAACAAATAAACTTTAAGGAAAGGAAGAAAAAAATGAATAGGAGACTTAAAAGGCATATCAAATTTTGAAAAAGCTTTTAATAAAAAAAAGTATTCTAGGAATGCACACATGAGTTTCTATGGAGAAATGCAGGAAAGTGATCACTATAAATACAGGGACAATGGTTAATTTGGGGGAAGGGGAGGGAGTTGTGGTTGGGATGGAGCTTATGGAGAGGTTTCTGGGATAGTTGGCAAGGTTCTAACTCTTGACTTAGGTGGTAGTTACAGGGCTGTTAGCTTTGGAACAATCCATTAGGCTATGTATTTGTGTGGTTCTATATGTGTATTTTATTCTACAATAAAAAAACATTAAAGAGGCACTTTTATCTTCATTTACGGTAAATAGCAAATTGCTTCTTGGTGATGAAAAGGGTTAACATCAACATAATGTGATGTCAGAGGAGGTGGAGGTGATGGAATATCCTAATCAGTGTCTTAAATGTGCAGTGTCCACTTGGCACCACTTCTGTGAATGTGTTGGTATGGCAGTACATTCCACACCAACATCCCAGAGTTTGGTCACGGATTGTAGAGCATTATGTTAAGTATAGGGCTTGGGTAAAGATTGGGGAAGAGATGAGTTGAGGGATCTGAATCCCCTGATTGTTCTCCAGAAGCCATAATGATTATTAAACATGCTTCAATAGTGATCTTTGTTTGTAAGCCTAAGGGAATTCTGTGCTGTGGAAAGGATGCAGACTTACACAGATTTAGGTTCAAGCCCTAGCTTTACTACTGTCTCACTACATGTGAGAATTTGGGCAAGCTGGTTAACCTCTACGTGGTTCAGCTACATTTGTAAAATAGTATTAACACACACCTTCCAGGGTAGCTATTGAGATCACTGAAAATAATATGTATGAAAGTCCCTGGTTATCTATAAAACTGAGAAATTATTAACAGTCTTAGGGATCCCAGTGAAGATATGAGGAAAGCACACAGAAGGGCCTGATGTGTCACCTCGAACTAATCTTGAGATTCTGTGCGAGCACCAAATAAATGTTAAGGCAGGGTTGTAAACTTCTGAGGCATTAAATACATGCCCCAACATACAGAGCCCCTTGGCAAGGCTGGGAGACTTAGGGCTTTCAGGAATTTAAGGAATACTCTGTTCAGTTATTAGCAGACCATTAAGATAACTGAGCAGAGAATTTGGTGGCCACACATGACAAAGTCATGTAGAATTAGGTCAAGAAAGTCTCTTAAAAAAGAACAGCAGCAACAACAAAGCCCTAGGAAGTGGGGGAATACCTGATTTCCACAGTTTCCAATATTATGTGATTAAAAATGTTCAATTTCCAACCAAAAAAAAAAAAAAAGAAAAAAATTGTGATACATGCAGAGAACAAGAAAGAATGGCCTCTACACAAGAAAAAAAGTAAACAATAGAAACTCACCCCAAGGAAAGCCCATCTGTTGGACTTACTAGACAAAGATTTTAATTGGCTGCTATGTTCAAAGAGCTAGGAAAAAACCCCACATCTAAAGAACTAAATTAAAGTATGAGAGCAATGTCTCACCAAAAAGAGAATATGAGTAAAGAGAAATTATTAAAAAGAGCCAAATAGAAATCCTGTAGTTGAAAAGTACAGTAATTGAAATGAAAATTCACTGGAGGAATTCAAGAGCAAGTTTGAGGTAGTCAAAGAAAGAATTAACAGAAAAACAGGTCAATTGAGATTTCCAGTATGAGGAACAGAAAGCAAAATGAATGAATAAAAATGAGCAGAAACCCATGATACACCATCAGACATACAAACATGCATGCAATTGGTGTCACAGAAGGAGAGGAGAAAAAGGATAGAATATGTGAAGACATAATGGCCAAAAACTACCCAAATTTCATGAAAAACAACCTGAACATCAAAGACAATCAACAAACTCCAATAGGATAAACTCAGAGATCCACCTAGACACATTGTAAACAAATTATTGAAAGACAAAGACAAAGGGAGAATTTGAGATCATCATGGAGGAGTGATTCATTGCATACAAAGTATCCTCAATAAAATGAGTAGTTGACTTTTCATCTAAAACTACAGTCACCAGAAGGCAAAGGATGTCATATTCAAAATGCTTAAAGAAAGACTATCAAACTAGAATTCAAAGTCTAGCAAAAACTGTTCTTCAAAAATGTAGAGGCGTGATGCCAGCGGAAAGGCAGAGTAGGTAGCTTCAAAAATCCATCTGTTCAGAGAAACAGTTAAAAAGGAGACAAAACTGTCAGAACTCTGCAAAATAGCCAGAGGTTTACAGAAACTGAGTGAACATTGAGTCAAGAAAGGGGAACTTGAAAAAGGTGGTAGGAAAGCTTTGCAGCATTTTTACTTGCTTTGGGCCCTATCCCTCTTCATCAAGGTGATGGTCCTGAAGATGGCAGCCGGTGTTCCCAGAGTGGGACCTTGGCCCCTGGGTCTAGAAACAACAGAGAAGATTTTTGTTCATAAAGAATTGTGTTTGTCTATTTTGGCCTATCAGAGGGCTGTCCCAAGGACTGGTCCTAAGCTATTTTCTTTGTTTTGCTTAACCTGGAATTTTTTTAGGGCAGAAAGTGGCTATGCATTGGGCATTTCTCAAAACCATTGAAAAGCAAGTGACTGATCCACTGCTCCCTGGAGCAAAAATACAGCGCTTGAAGCAAACAATAGGTATGTTGAAAGCCTGAGAGGAAAATCCAGGCAGAGAGATTCTTTGGAAAAATAGGACATTGTCTGCCATACATGTCCAGGGCAGGACACATGGTTAGGAAAGACCTGAGAATATACCAAGCTTTCACTGTAACTGAGCTTCAGGCTCAGCACAAGCTCAAAATTAACACTCAGTTTCAGTTGTCAGTGGGCCAGCTCAACATGGAGGGAGTTCCTCAACAAAGAGGCCATTTGCAAAGACGAGGAGAGTTTTTCTTCTCCTTCTTTCTCTTACTCCTTTTCTCTTCCTTCTTTCATTCTTTCCTTTCTCTTTCTTTCCTTCTCTCTTTTTTTCTTCTTTCTCCTTCCCTTTTTCCCCTCTTTTTTGCCTGAGTCATTTAAGAAAACCTCCGTTTAAATACTAATTGACCAGAAACTAAAGAAAAAGAGACTTCAGAAGTCATGCATTACAAAGAATATGGTCTTTACAAAAGTTGTTTAGAAAAGTCACTAAACAAACAACTACTATCCGTGGAAAACAACAAACCCAACAATAAGGAGAGGAAAGAAATTGATTTCCAGAATTACCACATTGTAAATTTTTAAACGTCCAGTTTTCAAAAAGATATTCTCTTACACAGGAGAAATAAACAGAAGCTGTCCCCGAGGACACACCGACAAAGATTTTAAGTCAACTTTGTAAAATATGCTCAGAGAGCTAAAGGAATTCACAGGCAAAAAGCTGAATGTAACTAGGAGAACAATGTTTCAGCAAATAGAATATGTCAATAAAGAGAAATTATAAAAAGGAATGAAACAAATTTTGGAACTGTAAAGTATAATAATTTAAAAATTCGTTAGAAAGATCAAGAGCAGATTTGAGCAGCCAAAAGAAATAATCAGTGAACTTGAAGTCAAATCAGTTGGACTTAGTCAGCCTAAGGAACAGAAAGAGAAAAGAATGATGAAAAATGAACAGAGTCTTAAGAGACCTGTGGGACACCATAAAGCATATCAACATTCACACAGTAGGAGTTCCAGGAGAGGAGAGAAAGAGGAAGAAATGAAATAATGGCCCCAAAGTTTGCAAATTTGATAAAGAATATATCAAGAATCTTAGTGAACTCTGAGGAGAAACAAAGAGGGCCACACTGAGACACACTGTAATCAATTATCAGAAGTCAAAGACAAGGAGAATTCTGAAAGCAGCAAGACAGAAGCACCTGTTGCATAGAAGGAGTTCTCAATAAGATTAGCAGCTGATTTCTCCTCAGAAGCTGTGAGGAGAGAAGGCAGTGAAATGACATGTTTAAAGTACTGAAAGAAGAATATTGTCAACCAATAATTCTATATCCAGCAAAAGTATCCTCCAAAAAAAAAAATGAAGAAATTAAGATATTTCCAGGTAAACAAAACCTGAGAGAATTTGCTTCTGGTAGACCTGCTCTACAAGAATTGCTAAAGATAGTCCTTTAGGTGAAAATGAAATTAGACAGTAACTTAACACATTATTGACCAGGGGATTTTTGCAGAAACTAATGCCTACGATGTTAATATGTCTCTGGTCAATAATGTGTTAAGCCATATGATGAAATAAAGGACACTGATAAATGTAACTACATAGGCAAATATAAAAGCGAGTATTGTATTTTGGGTTTGAAAAAGAACTCCTCTCTTTTTCTATATGGTCTAAAATAATTATAGTTAATGGGCATGCACTGTATATAGGTGTATTTTGTGACAACAGAAACATGAAGTGGGGGAGGGATGGAATTGTATAGGAACAAAATTGTTAATGTACTATTGAAGCTAAGGTTGTATTAATTAAAGATGGATTGTTGGGACTTCCCTGGTGGTCCAGTGGCTAAGACTCCACGCTCCCAATGCAGGGGACCTGGGTTCTATTCCTGCTTAGAAAACTAGATCCTACATGCTGCAACTAAGAGTTGGCATGCCAAAACTAAAAGATTCTGCATGCTGCAGCAAAGATAGAAGATTAAGACCACCAAAAAACTAACTTTAAAAATGCAGAGAAAGAAGTGAGAAAAGAACCAAAATCATACACTACAAAAAAATCAAACACCAAAGAGAGAAGTAGTGGAGGAATTGAAGAACAAAAAAGATGTGACATATGTAAAACAAATAGCAAAATGGAGAAATATTTTCTTTCTTATCAGTAATTACTTTAAATAAGTGAAGCTCTCCAATTAAGATAGAATTGATTCTTAGAAAAAAAAAAAAAACAAATATATGCTGTCACTTGAGATTCAAAGATACAAATAGATTGAAAATGAAAGAAGTTACTTCATGAAAATAGAAACCGAAGGAGAGTTAGGTTGGATATACTCATATCACACAAAAAAAGACATTAAAGAAAGCTGTTACAAGAGACAAAGGGGGATATTATATATTGACAATAGAGTCAGTTCATCAAGAAGATATAATAGTTTTCTCAAGTACATATGAAGCATTTACTAGGATAGACCACATATTAGGCAACAAAACAAGTCTCAATAAATTAAAAAATATTGAAATCATACACATTACCTTTCCTGACAGTTATGGAATGAAACTAAAAATCAACAAAAGCAGAAAAAACTGAAAATTTTCCAAATATATGAAAATTAAACCACAAACTATTAAATAATAGGTCAAAGAGGAAATTACAAAGGAGTTTAGAAAATACTTTAAGACAAATGAACATGAAAATACAGCATAATGAAACTTACAGGTTGCAACAGAAGCAGTACTCAGAGCAATATTTATACCTGTAAATGTCTGCATTATAACAAAAGAAAGATCTAAATTAATAACCTAATTTTACACCTTAAGGAACTGGAAAAAGAACAAACTAAACTCAAAGCTAGCTGAAGAAAAGAAGTGAAAAAGATTAGAATGGACTTCCCTGGTGGCTCAGTGGTAAACAATTCACCTGCCCATGCAGGAGACATGGGTTTGATCCCTGATCTGGGAAGATCCCACATGCCACAGGGCAACTAAGCCCACTGAGCCTGTGCTTGGAAGCTCAGCTGCTGAGCCCACGCTCCGCAGCTTCTGAAGCCTGCATGCCCTAGAGCCTGTGCTTTGCAACAAGGGAAGCCAATGCAATGAGCAACCCACACAATGCAACTACAGAGTAGCCCCCACACCTGGAGAAAAGCCTGCACAGCAACAAAGACCCAGCATAGCCACACACACACAAAAGAAAAAATTGGCAAGACTCAAGTCCAGGGAGGCTGCATGAATTCTTTAATAATAATAAAAAAGATTAGAGTGTGAAACAAAATAGAGAATAGAGAGATAATAGAGAAAAGTCAATAAAATAAAAGATTAAAGTTCAGTTCTTTGAAGAGATCAGCAAAACTCATAAGCTTTTAGCTAGACTGACTAAAAATAAGAAGACTCAATAATGAGAGAAATGAAAAGCTGGGACATTACTACTGACCTTATAGAAATAAAAAGTTTTATATGAGAATACTGTGAACACTTTGTACACCAATGAATTAGATAATCTAGATGAAATGGACAAAGTCCTAGAAACATACCACCTACCAAACTGATTTAAGAAAAAATAGAAAACAGACATACTGAAACAGACCTATAAATAAAGAAGTTGAATCACTAATCAAAAGCCTCGCAACAAAGAAATGCCCAGAACTGGATGGCTTTGCTGGTTAATTTTACCCTGCATTTAAAAAACAATGAACACCAATCCTTCTCAGACTCTTGCAAAAGTAGGAGAAGAGGAAATATTTCTGAATTCATTCCATGAGGCCAACATTACCCTGAGACCAAAGCCAAAGACATCACAAGAAATAAAGAGACCAACATCCCTACAAATATAGATGCATTAATCCTCAAGATATATCTGAGCCCAGAAATGTACTTAAAAAGGTTATATACCATGACTAAGTGGAATTTATCCCAGGAATGCAAGGGTGGTTCAGCTTAGGAAAAGCAATGAATGTAATACATCAGTAGAATGAAGGAAACAAAATTACCTCAATAGATAACTGAAAAAGCATTTGACGAAACTCAACACCCTTTCATGGTTAAAAAACAAACAAACAAACTAGAAATGGAAAGGAAATTTCTTAATTTGATAATGGGTAATTATGAAGAAATCCCACAGCTAACATAATACTCAATGGTAAAAGACTGAAAATCCTTCCTTTGAGATTAAGAACAAGACAAATGCCTGCTTTCTCCATTATTCAACATTGTACTGAAAGTTCTAGCCAGAGCAATTAGGCAAGAAAAAGAACTGAAAGTTATCCAAATTGGAAAGGAAGAACCAAAATTACCTAAATTTGACTTGATCTTATATATAAAAAATTCTAAAAAATACATCCATACACAAACTCAACTATTTGAGCTATTAAATGAATTCAGTAAAATTGCAGGATACAAGATTAACAACCAAAATTTGTTGTATTTCTGTACACTGATAGGAACATTATGAAAAGGAAATTAAGAAAATTCCATTTACAATAGCATTCAAAATAGTAAAATACCTAGGAATAAATTTAGCCAAGGAGATGAGAGATGTATAAACTGAAAATTATAAAACATTGCTAAAAGAAATTAAAACCTAAATAAAAAATGTAACAGCATCCTATATTCATGGATTAAAAAACTTGTTAAGAGGACTATCCAAAGTGAACTACAAATTACGTTCAATTCCTATCAAAATTTCAATGGCCTTTTAAAAAAAGAAATTGAAAACCAGATTCTTAAATCCATATGACTGTGAATAGCCAAGAAAACATTGAAAATGAAGAACAAAAGTTGGAGAACTTGCATTTTCTGACTTCAGAAACTTTCTGTGTTGGCTTATTCGCTAAGTTGTGTCTGATTCTTGCAACCCCATGGACTGTAGCGTGCCACACTTCTATATCCATGGGATTTTCCAAGCAGGAATACTGGAGTAGGTTGCCATGTCCCTCTCCAGGAGATCTTCTGGACCCAGTAATAGAACTGAGTCTCCTGCATTGCAGGAGGATTCTTTACTGAATGAGCTATGAGGGAAGCCCCCAAAACACTTTCTACAGAGATACAATAATGAAAAGAGTGTGGTACTCACAGGACAGATACAGACCTATAGAATAGAGTTGACATTCTAGAAATAAATCCAAATACCTATGGCCAATTGACTCTTGACAAGGGTGCCACAACCTTTCAGGGGGGAGAAAAATAATCTCTTCATCAAATGATGGAGGGACAGCTTGTTATCTACATGCAAAAGCTGTGAGCTGTCATTCACGGTGCTGGTTGTCGGGTTGGGAAGAAACATCACAATGATGTAGGTTATGTAACTGTCCCCGGACTGCTCTGGGTGTCATTTACCAGATGAAGAATGCTTCTGAATACATTTTCTGGAAAGATAAGCTGCTGGTTCTATTGCTGAAACAGAAATGCCATTCCCATATTTCCTGTCATGTTGAAAGCAATGAAACATTTTTATCACAATTAGCATCAAATTTATGAAATAAAATGATATGGAAATAGAAAGTATCTATTTAAGAAGAAGCTATGAGCCATGCAGTGTAGGGCCACCCAAGACGGATAGGTCATGATAGACAGTTTTGACAAGGTCCACTGGAGAAGGGAATGGCAAACTACTTCAGTATTCTTGCCTTGAGAACCTCAAACAGTATGGAAAGGCAAAAACATAGGACACTGCAAGATGAACTCCCCAGGTCGGTAGGTGCCCAATATGCTACTGGAGAAGAGCGGAGAAATAACACCAGAAAGAATGAAGAGAGGGAGCCAAAGTGAAAACAACGCCCAGTTATGGATGTGACTGGTGATGGAAGTAAAGTCCGATGCTATAAAGAACAATATTGCATAGGAACCTGGAATGTTAGGTCCATGAATCATGGTAAATTGGAGATGGTGAAACAGGAGGTGGCAAGAGTGAACATCGACACTGTAGGAATCAGCAAACTAAAATGGACTGGAATGGGAGAATTTAATTCAGATGACCATTATATCTACTACTGTGGGCAAGAATCCCTTATAAGAAATGGAGTCACCATCATAGTCAACAAAAGAGTCCAAAATGCACTACGGTCGGTGCAATCTCAAAAATGACAGAATGATCTCCGTTCATTTCTAAGGAAAACCATTCAATATCAGGGTAATCCAAGTCTATGCCCCAACTGGTAATGCTGAAGAAGCTGAACTTGAATGGTTCTGTGAAGACCTATAAGACCTTCTAGAACTAACACCCCCAAAAAGATGTCCTTTTCATTATGGGGGACTGGAATGCAAAAGTAGGAAGTCAAGAGAGACCTGGAGTAATAGGCAAATTTCGCCTTGGAGTATGAAATGAAGCAGGGCAAAAGCTAACAGAATTTTGCCAAGAATACCAAAATCAGATTGATTATATCCTTTGCAGCCAAAGATGGAGAAGCTCTATATAGTCAGCAAAAACAAGACTGGGAGCTGACTGTAGCTCAGATCATGAACTTGTTGCCAAATTCAGACTTAAATTGAAGAAAGAAGGGAAAACCATTAGACCATTCAGGTATGACCTAAATCAAATCCCTTATGACTATACAGTGGAAGTGACAAATAGATTCAAGGGATTAGATCTGAAAGACAGTGCCTGAAGGACTATGGATGGAGGTTTGTGACATTGTACAGGAGGCAGTGATCAAGACCATCCCCAAGAAAAAGAATGCAAAAAGGCAAAATGGTTGTCTGAGGAGGCCTTACAAACATGTGAGAAAAGAAGAGAAGCTTAAGGGAAAGGAGAAAAGGAAAGATACTCATCTAAATGCAACTGTATAGGCCATGGGGTCACAAAGAGTCAGACACAACTGAGCAAACTTCACTTCAAAGAATAGCAAGGAGACATAGGAAAGTCTTCCTCAGTGATCAATGCAAAGAAATAAAGGAAAACAATAGAATGGGAAAGATTAGAGATCTCTTCAAGAAAATTAGTGATACCAAGGGACCATTTCATGCAAAGATGAGCACAAAAAAGGACAGAAATGGTATGGACCTAACAGAAGCAGAAGACATTAAGAAGAGGTGGCAAGAATACACAGAAGAATTATATGAAAAAAATTTTAACGATCCAGATAACCATGATGGTGTGATCACTCACTTAGAGCCAGACATCCTGGAACGTGAAGTCAAGTGGGCCTTACGAAGCATCTCTACGAACAAAGCTATTGGAGGTGATGGAATTCCAGTTGAGTTATTTCAAATCCTGAAAGATGATGCTGTTAAAGTGCTTCACTCAATATGAAAGCAAATTTGCAAAACTCAGCCGTGGCCACAGGACTGGAAAAGATCAGTTTTCATTCCAGTCCCAAAGAAAAACAATGCCAAAGAATGTTCAAACTACCGCACAATTGTACTCCTCTTCAGTTCAGTTCAGTTCAGTTCAGTCACTCAGTTGTGTCCGACTCTTTGCAACCCCATGAATCACAGCACGCCAGGCCTCCCTGTCCATCACCATCTCCCGGAGTCTACCCAAACTCATGTCCATCGAGTCAGTGATGCCATCCAGCCATCTCATCCTCTGTCGTCCCCTTCTCCTCCTGCCCACAATCCTCCCAGCATCAGGGTCTTTTCCAATGAGTCAACTCTTCACATGAGGTGGCCATGGACTGGTTGGACCTCCTTGCAGTCCAAGGGACTCTCAAGAGTCTTCTCCAACACCACAGTTCAAAAGCATCAATTCTTCGGTGCTCAGCCTTCTTCACAGTCCAACTCTCACATCCATACCTGACCACTGGAAAAACCATAGCCTTGACTAGACGGACCTTTGTTGGCTAAGTAATGTCTGTGCTTTTGAATATGCTATCTAGGTTGGACATAACTTTCCTTCCAAGAAGTAAGCATCTTTTAATTTCATGGCTGCAGTCACCATCTGCAGTGATTTTGGAGCCCCCCAAAATAAAGTCTCTCACTGCTTCCACTGTTTCCCCATCTATTTCCCATGAAGTCATGGAACCGGATGCCATGATCTTCGTTTTCTGAATGTTGAGCTTTAAGCCAACTTTTTCACTCTCCACTTTCACTTTCATCAAGAGGCTTTTTAGTTCCTCTTCACTTTCTGCCATAAGGGTGGTGTCATCTGCATATCTGAGGTTATTGATATTTCTTCTGGCAATCTTGATTCCAGCTTGTGTTTCTTCCAGTCCATTGTTTCTCATGATGTATTCTGCATATAAGTTAAATAAGTTAAATAAATATTGTTATTAAATAAATAACAATATACAGCCTTGACGTACTCCTTTTCCTGTTTGGAACCAGTCTGTTGTTCCATGTCCAGTTCTAACTGTTGCTTCCTGACCTGCATACAGATTTCTCAAGAGGCAGGTCAGGTGGTCTGGTATTCCCATCTCTTTCAGAATTTCCCACAGTTTGTTGTGATCCACACAGTCAAAGACTTTGATATAGTCAATAAAGCAGAAATAGATGGTTTTCTGGAACTCTCTTGCTTTTTCGATGATCCAGCAGATGTTGGCAATTTGATCTCTGGTTCCTCTGCCTTTTCTAAAACCAGCTTGAACATCAGGAAGTTCACAGTTCACATATTGCTGAAGCCTGGCTTGGAGAATTTTGAGCA
This sequence comes from Bos indicus, assembly GCF_029378745.1. NCBI lineage: Eukaryota > Metazoa > Chordata > Mammalia > Artiodactyla > Bovidae > Bos > Bos indicus. Next base: position 46,138,338 of record NC_091766.1, read on the forward strand.
TTACTTTACTAGTATGTGAGATGAGTGCAATTGTGTGGGAGTTTGAGCATTCTTTGGCATTGCCTTTCTTTGGGATTGGAATGAAAACTGACCTTTTCCAGTACTCCTCTTACATGCTAGCAAAGTAATGCTCAAAATTCTCTAAGCCAGACATCAGCAGTGTATGAGCTGTGAACTTCCAGATGTTCAAGCTGGATTTAGAAAAGGCAGATTGCCAACATCCACTGGATCATTGAAAAAGCAAGAGTTCCAGAAAAACATCTGTTTCTGCTTTATTGACTACATCAGAGCATTTGACTATGTGGATCACAACAAACTGTGGAAAATTCTTCAAGAAAAGGAAATACCAGACCACCTGACCTGCCTCCTGAGAAATCTGTATGCAGGTCAAGAAGCAACAGTTAGAACTGGACATGGAACAACAGACTGGTTCCAAATTGGGAAAGGAGTACATCAAAGCTGTATATTGTCACCCTGCTTATTTAACTTATATGCAGTATACATCATGCCAAATGCCGGGCTGGATGAAGCACAAACTGGAATCAAGATTGCCTGGAAAAATATCAATAACCTCAGATACACAGATGACACCACGCTTATGGAAGCAAGCGAAGAAGAACTAAAGAGCCTCTTGATGAAAGTGAAAAAGGAGAGTGAACAAGTTGGCTTAAAACTCAACATTCAAAACTAAAATCATGACATCTGGTCATATCACTTCATGGCAAATAGATGGGGAGACAATGGAAGCAGTGAGAGACTTTATTTTGGGGGGCTCCAAAATCACTGCAGATGGTGGCCGCAGTCATGAAATTAAAAGACACTTGTTGCTTGGAAGAAAAGCTATGACAAACCTAGACAGCATATTAAAAAGCAGAGACATTACTTTGCCAACAAAGGCCCATCTCGTCAAAGTTATGGTTTTTCCAGTAGTCGTGTATGGATGTGAGAGTTGGACTATAAAGAAAGGTGAGTGCCAAAAATTTATGCTTTTGAACTGTGGTGTTGGAGAAGACTCTTGAGACTCCGTTGGACTGCAAGGAGATCTAACCAGTCTATCCTAAAGAAAATCAGTCCTGAATATTCATTGGAAGGACTGCTGCTGAAGCTGAAGCTCCCAATATTTTGGCCACTTGGTACGAAGAACTGACTCATTGGAAAAGACCCTGATGCTGGGAAAGATTGAAGGCAAGAGGAGAAGGGGACGACAGAGGATGAGATGATTGGATGGCATCATCGACTCAATGGACACGTGTTTGAGCAAGTTCCGAGAGTTGGTAATGGACAGGGAAGCTTGGTGTGCCGCAGTCCATGGCGTTGCAGAGTCAGACACGACTGAGCGACTGAACTGTACTGCTCCTTGGAAGGAAAGCTATGACAAACCTAGACAGTGTATTCAGAAGCAGAGAGATCATTTAGCTGACAAAGTTCCAGGTATGGTTTTTCCAGTAGTCATGTACAGATGTGAGAGTTGGAACATAATGAAGGCTGAGTGCCGAAGAATTGATGCTTTTGAACTGTGGTGCTGGAGAAGACTCTTGAGAGACCCTTGGACTGCAGGAAGATCTAACCAGTTAATCCTGGTCAACCCTGAATATTCAGTGGAAGGACTGATGCTGAGGCTGAAGCTCTAATACTTTTGCCACCTGCTGGGAAGAGCCGACTCACTTGAAAAGACTCTGATGCTGGGAAAGATTGCAGGCAAAAGGAGAAGGGGCAACAGAGGATGAGACGGTTGGATAGGATCACTGACTCAATGGACATGAGTTTCAGCAAACTCCGAAAAGTGAAGGACAGGGAAGCCTGGAGTGCTGCAGTCCATAGGGTAGCAGAGTCAGACACAACTTAGCGACTGAACAACAACAATGTAAGTAATCTAAAAATGTTTTAAAGTATGTGGGGAGAGTATGTGTAGCTTATATGCAAATACCATGCCATATTTTATAAGGGACTTGAGCATCCTTGGATTTTGGCATCTGTGGGATAGTCCTGGAACCAATCCCCTGGGAATACTAAGGGACGACTTAGTATAACCTTCATGCCAAAACTACTCAATGACAAAATGAAAAAGGAAAATTATGCCCAATATCATGAACTTGGACATTACAATCCCAAACAGAATATTAGGAAACTGAAGTTTTAAAAATATATGAAGAAGGTAATATATAACATTGCCAAGTTGGGCTTTTCCAGGAATGCAAGTATTATAAAAATCTAGGTATTTTATTAACTAGCTTAAAATACTAAAGGAGAAAAAAGTCCAATAAAATCACTTTAAGAGATGCATAAAACAGTTTATCTTGAGTATCTTTCATGATAAAAATTTATCAAACTAGGGATAGAAAGGATTTGTTTTAAAGTAATTAAGAGTACCTATGAAAAACCTATATCAAAGTTCACACTCAATGGTGAAATTGTAACAGTATTTTTTGAAAGCTGTAGTCCAGTTATTCTTGACAAGATTTGTATCAGTGTCTTAGCCAATGTATAATACAAGGAAAAGGAATAAAAAAAATTAAGAATTAGAAAGTTTTAAAAGACTGTAATTATTCGCAGGTGTTATGATTTCTGCATAGAAATCCTCAAAGAATCTGGAATAAATATAAAGTTAATAAAATTAATAAGTTAATAAAGTCCAGAAAATTTGGTAGATATATGATTAAGAAATAAAATATATTTAATATATCAGCAACAAAAGACATAGCACTTATAAGATACAGAAAGTATTAGAGGCAAATCTAATAAAAGTATTGTGAGATTTTTAAAGAGAAAGAAATATATAAAGGTTATTAAAGAAGATATAGAGAAATGGAAGGATATATTAGATCATGCATAGAAAGACCCAGTTTCTTCAAGATGCAGTCTCCCCCGGTTAAACTATTTAATATCAGTGCAATTCCAGTAATAAATCTGGCAGGATTTTTTATGGGTTGCCAAAAGCCAATGCTAAAATTTAGATGAAAGAATGAAAGAAAGGAAAACCAAGATGGTTTTTAAAGTGAAAAGGGGAGAAGTCTTTCTATAAGGCTTTCTATGAGTCTTTCTGTAAGGCCTATTAGTAACTAAGCAGGATGACAATGCATGAATAGACAACACAGATAGACAAATAGACCAGGGGAACAGGACAGAGTACTCAGAATCAGACCTGGCTGGGATGAAAACCTGGCCCCTGAGAAGATGGCCCTGCAAATGAGTGGTGGAAGGGTTTCTTCATTAAACAGTACCTATGGAGGAAAACACTCCAGTTGGATCTCTACCTTCCAGCATACACAGCTAAAGACCTAACTTGAAAAGTGAAACTTCAGAATGTTTGGAAGAAAATATAGAAGATTTATATGATCTCAGGAGGGAAAGGAATTTTAAGGTATGAAATATATAAGCAGTGAAGAAAAAGTTTGGTTAATTTGATTCCATTAAAACTTTAAACTTGTGTTCATCAGAAGATCATTAAAGAGGTGAAAAGATAAGTCAGTGTAGGAGAAGCTATTTGAAACCTTACCTGCATGTATCAGGTAAAGGATTAGGATTCAAAGTATGTGGATATATTTTCTTTCAAATCAAGAAGCAAAAGACAATCCAGCAAAAAATCTGGGGACAAATTAGGAATAGGCAGTTCAGTAAACACATAAAAAGATGCCCAATTTTATGAATAATTAGAGGAAAGACAAAATGAAAAATAAGATATCACTCCATCAGATTAATAAAAATTAAGAAGTCCAACAGTAGGAAGTGTTGGTGAGGATGTAAAAAAAAGAACCATTGTTGCTATTAAAGTAAGTTGGTACAACCGCTTCAGAATACAATTTGGCAATATTCAGTGAAGCTGAAGATGCTCATATTTTACAATCAGGTAATTCTATTCCTATGTTGTAACAGAGGACAATGTGTGTACAATAAAGCATGGGGCTGCGAGTTGGCTGGGGGTGTCGTAGGGGCAGGCAGTTATTTCGGTGGAGGTGTTATTTGCAGGTTTCAGAGATAAATGAAAGAAATTCACCTACACCCGGCATTCTACAGGGTTAGTGGGGCCGCTGTGTCTTTACTGTCACAAGGGGAAGGTCACATGGCTGTTAGAGCCACATAGTCACCCACGATTAGACCCAGTTACCCCGTGATGATTTTGGAGTGATTTCCTCTCTCAACAAGGACAACAAGACGGGTGATCAGGTAGAGGGTGACTACTATGAGGGTCTGGAAGAAATCACTCCAAGGCCAGTTGGTAATCTCTATCTTGATGTACAGGTAATACACATAGATGATAAATAAGATACTAGAAAATATCATTCAATCACCGATTGAGGCAGATCAGAATCACCAGGCACAGTAGAATCTTAGCAAATAGGAGAATTCCCTTTTGGGTGCTCCAGCAGCTGGGAGCCCAAGGGGTGCTCAGAACTGGCTGTGGTGTGGGCAGGAGTCCCTGGGGGCATGGAGGATCTATTCATAGGTTCAAGGATACTGTACTCCCAGGCATCTTACCTATGCTCTGGCTGAGAGGAGGGCCCAGGGGCACAGGACCTCAAGTCTGCTTTTTAAATGGCCCTGTATTTTTGCTCAAACTTTTTGTGCTTTTATAGGTAAAAAATTACAAAGAAGCTGAATATCACCCAATGGGTATCTAGATTTAAAAAATTTTAATATTTTCATAAGTGGAATTGCTAAATAGTGGGGAAACTCTAAACTAGGTTTACATAGATCAACATGGATGAATCTTATAATTTTAAATAAAAAAATTTCCCAAAGGATGCTTTAGTGTATATGCAATTTATGTAGTATATGAAAGATGCAGAACCATACCATGCACTTTTGGGGATACATATGTGGTAAAAGTATAAAATATAAGAGCAAGGCATACTCCAGATTTGAAATAGGCTTGCTTTTGTGGAAAGGGAAGGGGATTTGATCAATGTGAGGTTCTGTCTGTAATGGTAATATTTTATTTCTTAAGCTAAATGGTATAATAGTATATGGTTGTTCATTATATTATTCTTTTACGTCTTTTTGTGTATCTAAATGTTTCACTGTAGTTAACAAACATAAAAGTGTATATAAATGGTTGCCATGTGGAGACCACAAATAGAAGTGTACAGGACAAATAACACCACCAGAGGCCCTAATGTAATCCAAATGGATAGTTGTGGCTTGAGCTATAATTTCCAGTGATAGCATCTGACATATTTAAAAGGTGGTGTATCTCAAAACCTTTTCTATTTCCCTCTAGAAACTCTTGCTAGCTCCCCTCTTCAACCCACCCCAAACTCATCTCCGTTAAAGGCATCAGCATTTACCTGGTTGCTCTGTGTGAGGAATCTTCCTTGCCTTCTGTACATCCCTGAGTCCCTCAGAAAGTCCTGTCATCACTGCTAACAGAATACATCTGGAATCTGTCCTCTTCTCTTCAGCCCCACACTGTTCCCCAGTCCAATGCAATCTAACCCAGTCTCTTGCCTGAGTGATGCTAGAATTAATTCTTCTACTGTCTCTCACCTCCTTCCTAACTTGTCTCCCAGTCGCTATTCCCGCCAGTTTCCCTACTAGGTCATTTCCATGGAGATCTCTTAAAAATGTAAATCAGTTCACTTCACTTCCTTGCTCCAGCTCCAAGGCTGAGGTTAAAGTTCACAGCCTTCCCCAGGCCTGCCAGGCCCTCCCTACACAGCTGGCCTCTCCACCTTCATCTCCTGCTCTGCTCGCCCCTTTCTGTTCTAGCCACCCTGGCTCTGCTGTTCCTTTCTCACTTTAGGACGCTTGTGCACACCCCTGGGAAGTACTCTCCTAGATTTTGTTATGGCTGCATTCCTGGCTTTAGCAAGGCCTCCGCTCTGCACCTTTTCTAAGTAGCTGTCATGACCGCCCTTCCCCACCTGACCAGTCCCTTTCTCCCTTGTGGCCATTCCACTTTCCTTCCTGTGTGATGGGATATATGTATTTGTCTAAACCTTCATTTCTGTCTCTCCAACTAGACTGTCAGTTTCATGGGGGCTGGACATTCTCTGTCTCATTCACTGTTGTGTTTCTTTATACCTGAAACAGCGCTTGGCATGTGGTAGAGGCTTAATCAACACTTCCTCAATGAATGAATGCATTGATGATAAGCAAAAACTTAGATGCCTCAAAAAGTGTGTTTTGGTAAAATAAAATCCCCTGGAATTGTTCATACATAAGAAGAATTTGAATAAGGTTGTTTCATAAGGTGTAACAGTTGAAAATAAGCAGAACATTCTTCAGAAGCAGATTAGTTAACTGATTTTAAGTGGGTGTGATAATAGAGTAAATATAAGTAGATGTGTGAATAGTTCATCTCTGTTCATCTGGGTATTAAAGTTGGCCAGAAGGCTCTTGGAATCTTCTCTTTGGGAACCTTCCTTCTGTGTTGCCTGATGTATACTTCCCACTGGACCTCGATAGTCATTCTGATGGTCAATCATTCCCAAGTTCTCTGGGTCAGGGCCACAGGGTAGGGGAAGACTCCGAAGGAGAAGGGAATCAGGCACGCTGTGTCCACTGTGTGCCCGGGACTCTGCCTGGGTTTCTCTGTCCTGTGGCTGACTTAGGAGCATCCTCCCCCTGCCAACACACACCCCTCATCGGGTGGCCCAGGCAGGGGAAGGTGTGCAGCTTGGTCTGACCCTGCCACTTTCGCCACCCCTGCAGGTCTCAGAGCTCATCTTTGTGTCCATCTATAGCTCTGAGTTCTGCATGAAACTCTATGTGGACCCCATCAGCTACTGGAAGGATGGCTACAACCTGCTCGATGTGGTGATTATCATCATCATCTTCATCCCCTACAGTCTCCGCAAGATCAAGGGCAAGCACTACCCCTACCTCAACATCGCCGACGGTGTGCAGTCCCTGCGCATCCTCAAGCTTATCACCTACAGCCGCGGCATCCGGGTGAGTGGCCTGGAGTGCTGTGGCTGTGCATGTGCGGGCGATTGGGCCCCCGATGAAATGGTACTTCTGTTTCTCTCCTACGGTGATTGAGTCCTCTTGTGTGGGAGGTTGATCTTTACCTGTTTTATCTCATTTCACCCTTAAATGATTCTAGGAAAGGTGTTAGCTCCATTTTACAGATGAAGAAACTGAGACCCACAGTCACTCAGCAGTTAGATACTGGAGCTGACCTTTGAAAGTTGTTCTGACTCGAGTCCATCTCATCTTGCCCTCTCTCCCGTGCTGCAGAGTGACTGATTTTCTTATGGTCCAGACCCTTTGGAGTATGTGCCCAGGAGCCTCCAGCTCTTTGATGGGTCTGGCCACTCACGTCTTCCCCCAGAAAACTAAAAGTCTGCAGCTTCTCTTGAGGGGAGGGTCTCATGACTTGTTCAGGAAGCTCTGGAAGTCCTGCTCCTGCTGGGGGACACATGGTGGCCGGTCTTTACTTGGCTCAGTGGTGTCAGAGCACACGTCAGAGGTGGCCCAAGCACACCCTCAGGCGCTCATCCTGGGCCCAGTGTGTTTGCCCGGGCTCTGCTCAGGCCCACGCTTCTCCGGGAAGGGGCTTGTTTGGGCCTATTGACCATGCAGACCTCACCTGCACACTGCGTCCCACTGCCACGTTCTTCATGAGTTCTTACCTCTTTAGTCTTGGCAATCTTGGGAAAGAAGTTCTGTTTCTCTTGCAGGAGTGGAGGCAGCTTTTTTTTTTTTTTTCTTAGCATCTCAGTTCTTTTGGAATGAATCCCCAAACACTGGTTTTCTTTCTCCAAGGAGAGGAGGGAGGTGTGGGGTGGGCATTTATTCCTGCAGGCAGCTGCCAGACTGGTCTGCAGGCAGGGCAGCCCCAGTGCTCCTTGGCTGTCTCTCTGCTTCACACTTTACCTCGAACTGTCAGAACTTCACCGTCCTGGGTCCCAGCTCTACCAGTACCTCCTTTTCTATGTTAATAGTTTCTCAGCTTAGAAAAAAGATTTTTTGCAGTTGACAATGGTGGCACAATGCAAGGGGCTAGAGAGTGGGTTCCAGCCCTGCTGGTGTATCACAATGTGACTGTGGACGAGGCGTTTTGCTTCTCTGAGCTTCTGATCCTGCATCTTGAAATAGGAGCATCTCCCTACCTTGACAAGGTATCAGGGACAGATCTAGGTAGCTGAACACGTATATGCAAGACTCCAGGGCAGGGAGAATGAACGATGAGGCGTGGGAGATAAGACCAACACCCATGTCATGGACGAAGACTGAGATCACAAGATGAGGACCTGCCTGGGAGATGGGGCCCAGAAAACCTGGGAAGCCCCACTCCTCTGAGCCCTCTTCATTCCTGTTTCCAAGGTGGCTCCCCTGCTCCTCCTGGACCTGGAAGAGCATTCAGGGCTGGCCCTCAGCTGAGGAGCAGAAACAGGACACCCTGGGATGAACAGAGGCAGGCTGGATTCAAGTAGAGTGCTCAGGGGTGCTGATGGGGCAACTACTCCAGCCCTGGGGCAGCACGGGCAATCCCCCCATGGGTGACTGAGCATGGAGGCCGTGCACTGGTGAACCACTGTTAGATTGCTCCAGCCCTCAATCTGGACACTGCTCCCATTCGTTCATTCAACCATTTATGGAGCATCTACCATGTGCTAGGCAAGGCACCAGATACCGGGGCAGCTATGGTTGGGACAGGCTGAACCGCTGTCCTCTGAGCCCAGCCCGGCCGGCAGCCTGACCTAGCCCTTGTGCTTCTGCCTTGCAGACACTCATCACTGCCATGGGGCAGACAGCCTACACCGTGGCCTCCGTGCTCATCCTATTCTTCGTCCTGATGTACATCTTTGCCATCCTGGGCTTCTGCCTGTTTGGACTTCCAGAAGGGGGTGACATGAATAACTGGGGGAACCTGGCTTTGGCCTTCTTCACTCTCTTCAGCTTGGCCACGGTACCATGTTTGGGAACAGTGGTGGGGGTGGGGTTCAGGCAGGGGCCTTGAAAGGGGACTGGCAGCTGGTGCAAGTGTGTGGACATGCTGGGCCTCACTTGGGGTCTTTCCCACACTCAGACACTTAGCTGGGGTTGGGGGGAAGCTGAGGAATGGTCTCCCAGGACAAGGCACAGGCTAGCACCCTGGCCAAGAGTCCATCACTGACTCTAATCTTGTGACTCCCTACAGCATTCCTATTTGCCCCATGGGGTGGTAAAACTTTTCAAAAGTTCTCAAAAGATAATTCATCCTAATTGAAGTGTAATTTAGGAGGAAAACCCACATCACAAAGCCTTTTGGGGAATAGGCTGTCACAAATCCATGCAGAATAAGTCTGCAAAACCTGTCTCAAAGTCTAGATTCTACTGGGTTCTGGCAAGATTGAGGTCTTTTCCAAAGGAGGGCCTGGCAGAGGGGCAGTGTCTCTTGGGGAAAGCTGGAAGGCCTTTTGGAGAAGAGCCCTTAGGGCACATTGGACATAAGTGCCCACACCCAGTGGTGCCCTGCATCTCTGCCAGCCTGTATGCACTGGAGTCGGTGGATTAGGGGGTGTGATGTGGAGGGGCTGATGTGGAAGAAGAGCCAGCCTGCTCCTCAGTAGGGCCAGGGCTCCCCTAGGGCAGGTGAGCAGGAGGCCTGCCCCCCTGAGCCTTGGCACTTGCCCTGCCTGAGTAGGTCGATGGCTGGACAGACCTGCAGGAGCAGCTGGATGCCCGGAATTTGATTCTGAGCCGTTCATTCACCATCATCTTTATCTTGCTTGCCTCCTTTGTCTTCCTCAGCATGTTTGTGGGTGTGATGATCATCCACACTGAGGTGAGGTGGCGCTTGTAAGGATTGGTGGGGCGGGGGCGGGTGGTGTTGGTTAAGTGTGGCAGGTGGATCATCTCTGAGCCGTCTCGCTCTGGAATTGGAAGGGAGGGGACCAGGTGGGCCCATCTCTATGCCGGCGCAACCCTTCTCCCTGAGCCCCCCTCATGATGGTGGCCAGCAGGACAGGTACTTGGGAGGTCATTGCAGCTGCAGCGGGCAGCTTGAGTTGGGGGCTGGCCCTGTGAGGGGGTCCTCCTGCTGAGGGGCCTGAGTGGCAGTGGGAGACTGGGGAAGAGGGGAGGTGGGGATGGTGCACAGGGAGAGCCCTGCATCTTACCTCCATCCTCCTGCCCTCTAGGACTCCATCAAAAAGTTTGAGCGGGAGCTGATGCTGGAGAGACGCATGAACCTCATGGAAGAGAAGCAGGTGATTTTGAAGCGGCAGCAAGAAGAGGTCAGCAAGCTGATGCAGACCCAGGTAGGCTGTCTCCGTGGGCAGGCAGACAAGCAGAGGGACAGTCAGGGCTGAAGGGATGGTCAGGAAGACGGGCCTGGGGGCCGGGGTGGAAGGTGGGGGGCCTTAGGCATCTGTGCATTTGGAGAGTCGGCTGCCCACCTCTGTCTAGTTTTCAGAGTCAGACTGTGTTCTCTACCTTTTTGTATTTTCTCTGGACCTCTTTAAGTGTTGAGTGTTGTGATTATACTATTTCCCTCCTTCATAGGCAACACTCCATTGCTGGGCCATGGACTATAGCCCACCCAGCTCCTCTGTCCATGGGATTTCCCAGGCAAGCATACTGGAGTGGGTTGCCATTTCCTTTTCCAGGGAATCTTCCTGACCCAGGGATTGAACCCAGGTCTCCTGCATTGCAGGCAGATTCTTTACCATCTGAGCCACGAGGGAAGCGCTAACATTTCCCTCCTTCATGGGCAACACTCCATTGCTGGGCCCTTGGCCTTGAGCAGTCTTGTTCCCGAGGATTCATTGGGTGCCAAGCAGGCTCCATTCCCGGTCGCTGAGTGGGGGAGGTCACAGGGTGTTACTGACAGGTGTTACTAACCTCAGTTTTTCTAAACTGGAACAAGAATGAGCTCAATGGGCTGGAGATTTTCTGTCAAGCATGATACCACTGTGAGGGCTGAAGCCCTCTGAGCTGCCTGGAGTGCCCCGCCAGGTCCTGAACCACTGCCCCTCTCTCCCCGTGAGGCCAGTGCCCCTCTCCTCAGCCTCCTCTCCGAGGTGGAGACGTCCTCCTGTTTTGTGTGTCTGAGACTTGTCCACAACAGGGTGAAACGCTGAGCCGTGCTCAGGCTATCCCAGTTCCTTCCATGTCACCGGTCCTCATGCCAGGTCAGTTGTCCTCACGTCAGGTGTAGTGGCTCACCAGGTGGCCCCAGGCAGGGGAGTCCAGGCCCAGAAGGGGTTGGGGTGGCCTGTGCTTGTACTCAGGACTCACCTGGGGGCCAGGGTCAGGCCTCTGCCTGTGCTCCTCGTGGAGGGCCCCAGGTCTTTGTGTAGCAAGACTCTCGTCGTGCTGCTCTGTTTATGCTCCTCTCTCTAGAAAGATCTTGACCACAAGAGTTTCACTGAACTGGTGGAGAAGTTTAAGAAGACTTTGCGGCACACTGACCCCATGGTCTTGGATGATTTTGGCACTAGCCTGCCCTTCATTGACATCTACTTGTCCACCCTGGACAACCAGGATGCTACCATCTACAAGTCAGTCCCAGCCCCCCTGACCCTGGCCCACGGGTCCTGGTGGGGTGCTGGCTGATGTGCAGGGAAGGCAGAGCCAGGTCCTTCCTGGGGGGTGTGTAGGGGCTGGGCTGCTGTATGGGCAGGCCTGTTGCTGGTGGGGGGAGCACTGCCCACTGGCCCTCCTCAGTTTAAAAAACTGACCTGTTTTTAAACATTGCTTCCTTTGATTCTCCAAGAGCACCTCACCAAGCCCTTCTCAGTGGGGCAGAGGAAAGACCTCTGGCTGCAAGTCAGAAGCTGAAGCTCCTGACCTGGTTCTGTTACTGCTTCCTGTGTGACTCTGGCCAAGTCTTTGTCCCTTTCCCGCCTGTCACAGGAAGGACTGACACTAGGAAAGCAGTGTGTGTAAAGCTCGGGGCTGTGCTCAGTGTGAGTTAGCTGGGGTCACACTGGCCACTACTGCAGGAAGAAAAGGGGCACAATTAGCCTGATGTCTCAGCAAAAGCCCCCTGGAGGGCTTTGTACACTGGAGGGGGTCTAGGAATGCCCAGCGTTGGCCCAAGAGTGGATCTGGCAGTGTCCAGGCCGCCCTCAGGCAGTCACCTCAACTCAGAGCCCAGGAGTCTGCTGTCTCCAACCTAACATGGGCAGTGAGAGAACTTCCTCCCAGAGCCCAGGGAGCCTGGCCGACCTGGCCTTCCCACCCAGCCCAGTCTGGTTCTCAGGTCCGTGCTCTTTCCTGCCCCACACCTGCCAGGTGTGGTGGACATGCAGGTGCGAGCGTGCAGTGGGCAGGGCCAGGTGGAGCGGAGCTCACTGTGAGCTAAGGCCCTCCTCCTCCACTCCCAGGCTTCAGGAGCTGTACTACGAGATTGTGCACGTGCTGAGCCTCATGCTTGAAGACTTGCCCCAGAAGAAGCAGTCCAAGTCCTCGGAGAAGGTCGACGAGAAGTAGCTGGATGTGGGCACCCAGCCACTGTGGACCGCGGGGGCTGTGACCCGACCGCACCGCCCCCCGTTGAACACTTGTTTTCTGGGTTGACCTCTGTGCGGCTGTTGCTGTGATCATGACATCTGTCCACCTTTGGGAGCTGACCCGAGTTGGTGCCCATGAAGTCTGATTCCTCTTCACATGACACAGCGAGACCTTGGGAATGGGGAGTGGGGAGAGAGGAGCTCAAGGCTCACCCTGGCCAGAGGCCGCACCTGGGGGCCACGCTGGCTTTCCCTTCCCTCGACCCCCGCAGCCAGGTCCCACTGGGCTCCTGGGAAAGCCACCTGGACCCTGGACCAAGAAGGGCCTCCCACAGTCCCATGAGAGGGCATGGCTCCTGTGATCTGGTATGGCCCCACTGGCCTAGGAAGCTCTGCTGGCTCGCCTGTGTGGGCCCCCATGCTGGCAGGGTCACAGCTCTCTCTCTGCACACAGTGCCATGGAGGTCTCTCTCTGGAATTCTTCTCTGCTTTTCCTGAGGCTCACGGTGATAGTGGTGCCCCAGAAGGGTGACAGCACCAGGCATTTGGGCTGCTCCCTTCCCTTAGTTAGAGCCCTTTACTCAAAAGGCAGCCTTTTCTACGTCATCCCCGGCCAGATGACTCCCACAGTCAGCAAGGCCCTGGCCCACCAGTGTTGGAGCCATCTGAAGGCCCAGGTGGTGGTGGCTGGGGGTGGCTGGCACCCCTTGCTCGCATCTGGCCAAACCAGAGGCCCATCAGTGCCTGCTCTGCTCTTGTTTCTGGGGAGTGTTCTTGAGGCCTGTCATCTTGGCAGGGCCCTCTTCTTGGACAAGTGCTGAGTTCTGGGTTAGGCTGGGGTGGGAGACCAGCTTCTATCGCTGGGCACAGAAAGGCCAGGCCCACCCTGGGAAGGATGATAAGTAGAAAAACACATAGAATTGAGAATGGCTGGACAAGGCCCCATGGGGGTCCGTGAGCTCCAGGCCTGGATGACGGCACCCCTGAAGCCAGAGGAAGATAAGGGCCTGCGGAAGCCTTTACTGCTCTTTCCTGAGTTGTGCTGGGGGTTCCGTGATGAGAAAGCCACAGTCTCCTCCTGGCCCTTTTCGTTCCCATGGTTGCCTAGAATGGCTGAGAAGAAATGTCCCTGAGGAAGTGACAGTAATTGCCTGACTGTAGAGAGCATGTGTCCTCCGAGATTCTCAAATCATTTCCATTTGCAAATGTTCACACTCAGGACCAAATTGAGCATCGTGCGAAACTACCGAGAAGGACTGCTCTAGAGCATGAGACCCGTCGCCATGCCCTGGGGAGTCCTCCAAGGGTAGGAAGCATGGCCTTGCCCCTTCCTGGACTGGAGAGAACTCTGTGCCCTGGAGGGGCCCTGAAGTAAGCGAGGGATGCCTCCAGTGCCTAGCAGTGAAGGGGGTGACTCCAGGTTGGGGGCTTCTAGGGGGGCTCTAGTGTGTACAGCCCAGACAGCCCAGCGTGCCAGCCTCAGGCAGTGGCTCTGATTTAGGGCTGGGACAAGGCAGATGTTGCCAACTGTCCACTCTGGATGTGCCAGGGTTGCTTGGGGGAATGTGAAAATACCTCCCCTGCTTTCACTAGGAAACATGCGGGAACTGGCCTAGGCCTCTGTGGGTGAACAAAAGGTTTTAAAAATTCCTCAGGGAGGCAAGTTTGTGAGTACCACAGTTTTAGAGTCAGGAGGCATGGATTTCTTAATCAGGTGGCCTTGGGCAAGGTGTCTGGTCTTTTGAAACCTTAGCTATTTCGTCTGAGAAATGGGCTGATAAAACTGTCCAGCTATAGTGTTAGTTGCTCAGTCATGTCTGACTCTTTGTGACCCCATGGACTGTAGCCCACAAGGCTCCTCTGTCCATGGGGTTTTCCGGGCAAGAATACAATGCTGCTGCTGCTGCTAAGTCGCTTCAGTCGTGTCCGACTCTGTGTGACCCATAGACGGCAGCCCACCAGGCTTCCCGTCCCTGGGATTCTCCAGGCAAGAACACTGGAGTGGGTTGCCATTTCCTTCTCCAATGCATGAAAGTGAAAAGTGAAAGTGAAGTCGCTCAGTCGTGTCCGACTTTAGCGACCCCATGGACTGCAGCCTACCAGGCTCCTCCGTCCATGGGATTTTCTAGGCAAAAGTACTGGAGTGGGGTGCCATTGCCTTCTCCGAAGAATACAATAATGGGTAGCAATTTCATCCTCCAGGGGGTCTTCCTGACCCAGGGACTGAACTCACGTCTCACTATAAGGATCATTTTATTTGATGATGAGTGTTTAAAAAAACCTGAGGGTGTTTAAAAAAAGAAAAGACACGATCAACTGTGGTCCGCGCTTCCTGGTTGTCAGCTCTGCCTCTGCTATGTGGCCAGCTGCAGCGGGCTGGCCTGGCCAGGGGCTGAGAGGGACCGGGCCAATGACACAGTACCAGGGGTGGAAAGTACGGAGCTGAGAGCAAGAAGCTGAGGTCGGGAACCTGGGAGTCGGGGAGAATGGGCATCCAGGTGGAGCTGGTGCAGGGTGGCCAGATGACCCGTTGGGCCTGCAGGGCCTGGGGCCCAGGAGGGAAGCCCAGGCATGGGCCGCAGGGCTGCGGTGTAGAAGGGCACTCTGCCTGGCAGGGCGCAAGCAGAAGGCCTTCACAGAGCAGGAACTGGGAGAGGGTGATGTGCAGAGGGCTGGCTCAGCACTGCTGGCAGCTCAAGCCAGTGGATATTTGGCGTAAAGTCCCCAAGCAGCATTCTGTTTGGCTCTATTTGCCTGCAGAGCAAACACTGGCAGATTGGAATTCCCACTTGGGCTCTCACCAACTCAAACAGGCTTGGCCAAGGCTTTCAGTTGATTTGCTTCGGGCACAAGTGGCTCTGCTTGCCCAGGCCTGGCTGTGGAAAGCAGGACCCTCCTCCTACCCACCGCCCCCCTACCCGGGGATCCGGCAGAGCTGTCCCCAGATGGCTTGCCTATCTCCATCCTGCCAGCTGGGTAGTTTGGGGCTGCAGTGGGATACCCAGGACCTGGGCTCAAGTCTTCTGGTCACTCCCAGGCCCTCCCCCAGCTCTTGTAGGAAGGAATATGGAATCCAAGGCTAGAGGTATTTGGAAGGTGGCCGGATTGTTTTTTTTTTTTTTTTAACTGCTTGTTGATTCCACCAGCAGGAAGCAGTCTCTGTAATATGGAAATCCAGGCAGTGACTGAGACTATAAGTGCTCCTCTTTATTCCAACAGTCCCTAAAAACTCAATACTGAGATGCTGGAGACTGCACACCTTGAAATTTTCCCCAAATGGTGGGTCAGACGGGACACCTATAACAAACTGCCCTTCACCAGGTCAGGAGAAGATGGATCTGAATTCCTAACTAGGCTACTCAGGAAGGAGAGGTAATCATTGTTGATTCTAGTTACAGGGGTTGGGAAATGAGGGAGAAAGGCACTCAGTGTAACGGGGTAAGATTTACCAACATGCGTGCACCACACTCTGCCCTACACTCTGCACCAAGAATGTCCTCTGTGCGTGGTTGGCCACGTGCTGTACCTCTCCGAGTTCTTGCTCTGATTTCACCTGAGGTTTGGTGCATTGCAGCCCTGGGGATATGGGGGAGGCAGGGCTGGAGAGCCGGAAGGAAAGGGAAGCGTTGGTGCTTTCTTGGTCGGCTCCTGGCTTCTCCTCCATGGCGGAGAAGCAGCATAATGGGAGAGGCTCACTAGACCTATAGGATAGGAGCTGGGACAGGGAGGAAGAAGGAAGTAAAATCTGAGGCCACGAGTCAGAGGCTCTGAACCGAGACTCTGTCCCAGCTGGAGGGCGAGAATGGAAAGGGGACAGGTGGGGACAGGCATCCTTGTTGGGTGAGAACCGGATCCCCAGTGACACTCCTGGAGAGAGGCCATTAATGATGGGACTTATTGAGGGATGATTTCTGGTTGCTGAACCTTGTCTTTTGAAAACGGAGCCCCATGAAGAGATCTGATTATGTGGGATCTATGTTATAAGATGGCCATTTGTCATAGGGACCTCCTAGGCTAAAATTGGGATACGTTGAGAGGGCTTTAAAAACCACCACTGAGCCCCCAGCTGCGATTTGAGGCCTCTAGATGCAGTACTCCTGAGGGCAATGGCACTAAGTGTGACTGGCTTTCTGCAAAGTGAAACTGAGGTCTCAACAGGAGGTGTGAAGAGGCCAATGGGGGATGAAAAGTCTGCTGTAAAATTCTTAGGTTGACCCCCAACTTTTGTAATCTGGTAATGGGACAATGGCCTCTCTCAGCAGAGGCCCCCCACTGCCCCAGTTCAGGATCCTGAGAGCACAACTGCCCCTTGACTTCCTCCTTCCCCACTGGGGCCTTGATGTCTAGGATTGGGGCGTGAGGTGAAAAGACTCTTCAAAACATGCTGCTGGACCAGCGAGGGAAGAGTCCAAGCAGCGGTCCAGCCGAGGCTCCAGAGGTATGACCTATTCTTTTTGTTGACTGTGGAAAATACCACCTTCTGTTTTATCAGTAGTTCTGTTTCAAATACTTTGACATACATGATTTGAATCTCATAACAACACTTAGGTACTTTCATTATTCCCATTAAACAGGTGGCAAAACTGAGGTTCACAGAGGCAATGTACCCAAGGCTGTATAACTAAGAGGGAAGAACCAAGCATTTCTGGCTCTAACCACTCTGCTATGATACTGTGCAACAATCCTCTAGGGAAATGTTATCCTCATCTTACAAGTGGGCAGACAACACTCAGAAAGACTGTTACTTGGTGAGATCATCATTGGAGGGCAGAGTCAGTATCTGAACGCAGACCATACATGGCCCCCGCTGTGGTCTCACAGCAGCCTTGTTCTTTCTTATCAAAGCGATTTTTTGAACTCTAAAAATCAAACCATGATTCCCTCCTGAGCAGGGCCTGCCTCTGGGAGGAGAAGGGGTGGTCCCTCAGACCAGCCTCATTTAGCCAGTTTCCTGGCCCCTTCTTGTTGCCTCGTGGAGGCTCTGAAGTCTGCTGGCCCAGTGGGTCCTGACTTAGCAGCCCTGGGAGCTCCAGGGATGGAGACGGTAGCAGGAAGCAATCAGTGTGTGCAGATGGGTGGTGACTGTGGTGCCTAATCAGGAAATTATAGCCTGGGCAGAAGAGGGGTTTGGCTTAGAAATCACCCTTCCCTGGGTTCCAGTCAAGCAGGCCCTGGGAGGCTTGGCTGGGCTGACGGGACGCTCCGAGCAGGCATGAGCTCAGCAGGCAGGATGAGCCGGCCTTGTCAGACAGGGCTGTGCAGAGCGGCCCCGGGCCCAGGAGGCTGCGTCCTAGGTGGTGATGCTGTGGTCAGTCCTTTCTGGCCCTCTGCCTGCTCCTGTGCCTTCTGACACCTCATCAGCAAGGGGAGAAGCTGTGGGCATTCAGGGGGTGCTTTGGGAGGTTCTTGACCTGCGTCAGTGACTTTTTACCTGATTCACAAATGAGCAAGTGGAAAAGGTGTGAAAGAAGTGTCAGGTGGAAAAACCCAGGTGCAGAACTGTGCATACGTGCACCATTTGGAAAGGGAGAAATAAAACCACACACACACTGGCAGTGAGATATTCCCTTTCAAGTGGCAAATATGATTGACAAAACCTAGCCTTGGCCAGGGCATGAGGTGGCACCCTGTCCACTTTTGGCAGTGCAAAGAGGTGTGGCTTTCTCAGAAGGCAATGTGCATGAGATTTTACTTGTGTGTTCCCATGGGCCAGCAGTTCTGCTTATGAAATTATCCTGAAGAGCCAAATGACAAATGCACCGAGATGTGATGGAAACACAGCGAAAGAAATCAACTCCCATTGGTGGGGAGACTGGTCGAATTAGTATGAGTCCATACATACGGCCCTTAAAACAATGATTTGTTGATAAGAATAGATGTTCCTGATATTATATGATTGAAAAAGTGGCTTCTAAAGCTACCTGTGATACGTCTTTTATGTAACAGTGAGTGAGAGTGGGTAACACATGTACATGCACACGTGTGTATGCTGAGTGATGTCTGGAAGAACAATCATTTTAGTGCTGGGACGGTGGTCTTGACTTTGTCCTCACTCTTTTCTGAACCTTTTGAATTTTAAGAATCAATATGTCTTTGTAATCAGAAAAAACAACAGTTTTCATCTTGAAAAATGTTCTGGGAATTCCCTGGTGGTCCAGCAGTTAGGGTTCCATGCTCTCACTGCCAAGGGCCCAGGTTCAATCCCTGGTCGGGAAACTAAGATCCTACATGATGCATGGTATAAGCAAAAAAACAAAAAAGGTTAAACAGTGTGCATGTGTGTGAGTGTGCATGTGTATGCATGCACAACTATGCCTGTGGTAGATGGAAGGGCATTCCAGGCAGAAGGAACTGCAGACACACAGGAAAGAAGCTGGTGTGGCTGCCACCCGCAGTGCGAGCAAGGGCAGGGGAGACTGGGCACGTATACTAGCAGGATCCTAGGGACCTGGGCGTGGCAGTCTGGAAGCAGGCCAGTGACCCAGCCTGTTGTGATCCCTGCTTCCTCTCTGAGAACAGCCTGCTGCCCTGTACCTAGCACTTAAATTTCCTCTCTTCTGTCTCTGCTTCCTCTCCCCACCTTCACTCCTGCACACCCATTCCCATCGCCCTGTCCATCATGACTCAGCATCAGGTCCCCTTTAAGAGGAAGCCTTCCCAGATTGCTCTGGTTGCCTTGATAGCTCCTTTTTCATCCTCTCACCCTTGAACTTTCATACCTGTCCTTTGATCAGACCTTAATTCCTCTAGGACCAGGTGAGGAGGGCTGTGAACTGAGAAGTTACGCTGGAGGTTGCCTGGATGCCAGTGATAGACCAGCTGACATCAGTCAGCTTCAGAGTCCCAGTGTGGAGGGAGAAAGCAGGCAGCAGAGACCCAGGAGGTGTTTTGAGCCTGGCATGTCACAGGCACAGTGCCAGACACTACACATAGCTTTTCACATTTATTCCCATTGAGCAGATGAGGAAACTGAGGCTTACAGAGGTTATGTGGCAGTAAGTGGTAGTGTTGCACTTGGGTATAGACAAACCCAGGTTCTGTCTAACTCCAAAGTCCACACTCTTACCCTACTAGTCTCTGGCTCTCACCCCCTGGAGGTTGGCTGGGCTGGGCCTGTGATGGGATCTCGCTGTGCCTTGCTGCCCAGACCTCACGGAAATGGACTTCAGGGTGAGAAGGTGATGTAGTCTCACTCAAGTGGTAGCTCCTATCCTGGTGGAGGATGTGGGGGCAGTGCAGCATACCTGCTGAGGCCTGCTGGCCATCGTCCCCAGTGAAATCAAGTGAGATATTTCCCTATGCGGCCAGCTGGCAGGAGCACTGGGTAAGAATCTAATGGGGAGGAGGCTAGGCATGTTGACCAGGAAAGAGCTTTCCCACTCAGAGATTCTCCAGTGGTAGGAAGTTGGTGAAATGATAAAGGACAATTTAAGCAATAGCCCAACCGAAAGCCTTACGTACTGGTCACATCCATGGTTCCTTCAAACCCTGCCAGCAGACTCCAGGAAGCAGGCAGGAAGGTCCAGTGCCCACTGGCAGAAGAGGAAAGCTGGGCTCCAGGAAGGGACAAGGAGCCCAGGCCAGGGGCTAGAATCCAGAGGGTCCCAGCCCTCCCCCAGGCACCTCCCCCAACTTTGGGCTCAGTGGGCATTTTTGCCTTGATGGGTTGGGCCAGTCTCTGCGAGCCTAGGGGACTTCCCTGGAGTGGCCTCAGCCAGAGACCAGGGAAGAAGCAGTAGCTTTGGAGGTGTGGACACCAGGCTCAGGGGAGCCATGAGTGGTGTGCCTGTACTCAGGGACCAGCCTCTGTGACTCAACAGGAGTGCTAGTTTGGGAGATGCAGGAGGGGTCCTTTGCCACACTGTCCTCTATGTGTGTGTTTTGTCTAAATATATCCTTTATTAGATCAGATTTGCCCAAAGGAAGAGAGAGGAGTGTGCGTGAAAAGGCTAGAGTAAGGGTGGGGATCAGCATCCATCCCAGTGTGTCCTGGAAAGTTCCCAGAGAGGCCACAGGAGGGAACAGTTTGGGGAAACCCTCACAGGCCCCGCCACAGCCTGGCAAGCAGCAAAGTGGCCGGCTGCTTTGTGGCTGCAATGTCTTGGAGGGTTTGCCAAGCACTTTCCGTGAAGTCACTGGGACGTTAAGCCCTTGGTTCAATTAAATGGGTTAATACGCTTTGTCTGATTCTGCTGAATGCTAATCATATAATGTGATAATGGTGGTAATGGCGCTCTCAGCCGCGGTCATCACACGTGCTGCACCGTCCCAGGCACGCAGGGAGGCAGAGCTCACATTCCCGCACACTCAGGCCTCATTTTCCACTCATAAAAGCCCATTCTTCAAAGCCTTTCCAGCCCAACTCCCTATATCCATTTTCGGGACAAATTACCAACACTTAAAAAAAATTGGTCCATTTTGCGTAAAAGCCAAGTCCAAATTACTGTTCCTTTCCCCTTTGTGTTTTGAAATTTCACAAAGAGAAGGGTGGGGGGCTGAGGGGGACACAGGGGACAGAGAGAAGAGGCAGAAGGGGAAAGAGGGAGAAGAGGGTATGAACGAAGACGGAAAAAACAAGCCTTCTTGTTTCAGTAAAAATGTATTTCTGGAATGATGTTTCAGTTTACTCAGGCAGAAAAATTAGAAATGGTGTGCTTATTAAACAGGCTAAGTAAGCATGACTATTTTTAGTAGTGCAGTAAAACCTTGGTAATTTGGACCTCTTTAATAAAGATTCCATGATCATGCTGGCTGGCAGGCACACGTGGTGTGTGTGTGTGTGTGTGTGTGTGTGTGCACGTGTATGTGTGCAGGCAAGGTGAGAGTGTAAATAGGCTGCTGAGTTGGAGGACTGAGAGGGTGAGGGGACAAAGGGGACAGGGGTGGGCGCCCCGCTCATGAGAGCCTTTTTAAACTGAGTTCTCTCTGCTTCACAACACAAGCTCATTACAAATTCTTCTCTCTGAACACTCCTCTTGGCACCGACTAATTTGACATCTGTTTAAAGAAGAAAGTATTTGAAAACAAAAATTTTCATTTCTGTCAAAATCTGTAAAGATTTACTTGACACCACCTGTCATTACTGGCCTGTTCCCCCTCCATGTGTGAGACTGAATCCTGGGTGTTGACACTTCATCTGGGGGAGGTGGTGACTGACCCCTCTAGGGTAAGGACAGGGACCTGTAGGCAGAAGGCCACTCGCTGCCCTGCAGATCGCAGTTTCTTGCATTTAAAAAATAATATTTGATTCATCCTGTCATGACTAAAGTAATAAACATGCTCAGTGCAAAAAAACTTGGAAAGGAAAAATGAAACAAAAATCCTGTTTCCTACCACCCAAAGGTAGCTGCTGCTAACACTGTGCACATCCAGAAATTTCTCTGTGTGTGTATAAAAATAAAAATGGTACCGTACATATGTAGTGTTCTGTAGATTGTCTTGTTTAGTGTTTTGGCAGAGAAGCTCAGTTTAAAAAGAAAAGGCAGTGGCAAATCTATTATTTAATTTTATGCTAAACTTACAGCAAAGTCATCAGCCCCACTTACTTTCTCTTGGCCATATAGCAGACACTTAGTAGGGACTTTAATGAGGTCTTAGTGCTCTGCTGCACAGAGGGATGGAGGATGGGGTGGGCCCACATGGGGCTCAGCTGTAACTGGGGCCTCAAAGGGTACCTGCTGAAGAGGGTTGCAGGGAAAGTTCTTCCAGCAAGCAGCAGACTGGTTCTGGTAGTGGGTTCAGCCTCCAGAAGTCCTGGGTACCACCCTCTGAATGCCTGTCTGGGTAGGCAGAGGCATACACACAGATACACTTAAAAAAAAAAAAAGTTGAAAATGCACATAGTGTGAAATTTGCCATTTTAGCCTTTTTTAAAGAACAGAATTCAGTGACATTAAGTACATTCATATCATACTTACTGTAACCATCACCACCATCTCTCAGAATTTTTCATCATCCCCAAATGAAGCTCTCTACGCATTAAACACGAACTCCCCCTCCCCTTTCCTCCCTGCCCCTGGCAACCACCATCTTCCTGTCTGTCTGGATGAGTTTGCCTACTCCGGGTAGCTCATACAGGTGGAATCATACAGCGGCTGTTGTTTTGTGATTGGCTTATTTTACTTAGCACAGTGTCTTCAAGGTTCATTCATGTTGTAGCGTCTGTCAGAGTTTCCGGCTGTTTCAAAGCCGAGTAGTATCCTACATTTTGTTTATTCATCTGTTGATGGACGTGGGTTGCTCCATTTTTAGGCTATTGTTAATAATGCTGCTATGAACGTGGGTGTATAAATATCTGTTTGAGTCTCTGCTTTTGTTTCTCTTTTGTATATACCCAGAAGTGAAATATCTGGGTCATATAGTAATTCTATGTTTCGTTTTGTTTTTTTTAAGAAATCGTTGTGCTCTTTTCCACAGCAGCACCATTTTACATTTCTACCAGCAATGCACAAAGGTTTCACTTTTTCCACATCCTCCCTGACACTTGTTATTTTCTGCCTTTTTGGTAAGAGCCATCATAATACACTAGTGGTATCTCCTAGTGGTTTTGATTTTTATCTCCCTAACGAAGGGATGGAGCCAAAGCAAAAACAATACCCAGCTGTGGATGTGACTGGTGATAGAAGCAAGGTCCGATGCTGTAAAGAGCAATACTGCATAGGAACCTAGAACGTCAGGTCCATGAATCAAGGCCAATTGGAAGTGGTCAAACGAGATGGCAAGAGTGAATGTCGACATTCTAGGAATCAGCGAACTGAAATGGACTGGAATGGGTGAATTTAACTCAGATGACCATTATATCTACTACTGCGGGCAGCAGTCCCTTAGAAGAAATGGAGTAGCCATCACGGTCAACAAAAGAGTCAGAAATGCAGTACTTGTATGCAATCTCAAAAATGAAAGAACGATCTCTCTTCGTTTCCAAGGCAAACCATTCAATATCACAGTAATCCAAGTCTATGCCCCAACCAGTAACGCTGAAGAAGCTGAAGTTGAACGGTTCTATGAAGACCTACAAGACCTTTTAGAACTAATACCCCAAAAAGATGTCCTTTTCATTATAGGGGACTGGAATGCAAAAGTAGAAAGTCAAGAAACACCTGGAGTAACAGGCAAATTTGGCCTTGGAATACGGAATGAAGCAGGGCAAAGACTAATAGAGTTTTGCCAAGAAAATGCACTGGTCATAGCAAACATCCTCTTCCAACAACACAAGAGAAGACTCTACACTTGTACATCACCAGATGGTCAACACCGAAATCAGATTGATTATATTCTTTGCAGCCAAAGATGGAGAAGCTCTATACAGTCAGCAAAAACAAGACCGGGAGCTGACTGTGGCTCAGATCATGAACTCCTTATTGCCAAATTCAGACTTAAATGGAAGAAAGTAGGGAAAACCACTAGACCATTCAGGTATGACCTAAATCAAATCCCTTATGATTATACAGTGGAAGTGAGAAATAGATTTCAGGGACTACATCTGATAGAGTGCCTTATAAACAATGGATGGAGGTTCATGACACTGTACAGGAGACAGGGATCAAGACCATCCCCATGGAAAAGACATGCAAAAAAGCAAAATGGCTATCTGAGGAGGCCTCACAAATAGCTGTGAAAAGAAGAGAAGTGAAAAGCAAAGGAGAAAAGGAAAGATATTCCTATTTGAATGCAGAGTTCCAAAGAATAGCAAGGAGAGATAAGAAAGCCTTCCTCAGCGATCAATGCAAGGAAATAGAGGAAATCAACAGAATGGGGAAGACTAGAGATCTCTTCAAGAAAATTAGAGATACCAAGGGAACATTTCATGCAAAGATGGGCTCGATAAAGGACAGAAATTGTATGGACCTAACAGAAGCAGAAGATATTAAGAAGAGGTGGCAAGAATACACAGAAGAACTGTACAAAAAAGATCTTCACGACCAAGATAATCACAATGGTGTGATCACTGACCTAGAGCCAGACATCCTGGAATGTGAAGTCAAGTGGGCCTTAGGAAGCATCACTATGAACAAAGCTAGTGGAGGTGATGGAATTCCAGTTGAGCTATTTCAAATCCTGAAAGATGATGCTGTGAAAGTGCTGCACTCAATATGCCAGCAAATTTGGAAAACTCAGCCGTGGCCACAGGACTGGAAAAGGTCAGTTTTCATTCCAATCCCAAAGAAAGGCAATGCCAAAGAATGCTCAAACTACCGCACAATTGCACTCATCTCACACTCGAGTAAAGCGATACTCAAAATTCTCCAAGCCAGGCTTCAGCAATACGTGAACCATGAACTTCCAGATGTTCAAGCTGGTTTTAGAAAAGACAGAGGAACCAGAGATCAAATTGCCAACATCCGCTGGATCATCGAAAAAGCAAGAGAGTTCCAGAAAACCATCTATTTCTGCTTTATTGACTATGCCAAAGCCTTTGACTGTGTGGATCACAATAAACTGTGGAAAATTCTTCAAGAGATGGGAATACCAGACCCCCTGACCTGCCTCTTGAGAAACCTATATGCAGGTCAGGAAGCAACAGTTTGAACTGGACATGGAACAACAGACTGGTTCCAAATAGGAAAAGGAGTACGTCAAGGCTGTATATTGTCACCCTGCTTATTTAACTTATATGCAGAGTACATCATGAGAAACGCTGGGCTGGAGGAAGCACAAGCTGGAATCAAGATTGCCGGGAGAAATAATCAATAACCTCAAATATGCAGATGGACACCACCCTTATGGCAGAAAGTGAAGAGGAACTAAAAAGCCTCTTGATGAAAGTGAAAGTGGAGAGTGAGAAAATTGGCTTAAAGCTCAACATTCAGAAGACGAAGATCATGGCATCTGGTCCCATCACTTCATGGGAAATAGATGGGGAAACAGTGGAAACAGTGTCAGACTTTATTTTTCTGGGCTCCAAAATCACTACAGATGGTGATTGCAGCCATGAAATTAAAAGACGCTTACTCCTTGGAAGGAAAGTTATGACTAACCTAGATGGCATATTCAAAAGCAGAGATATTACATTGCCAACAAACGTCCGTCTAGTCAAGGCTATGGTTTTTCCAGTGGTCATGTATGGATGTGAGAGTTGGACTGTGAAGAAAGCTGAGCGCCGAAGAATTGATGCTTTTGAACTGTGGTGCTGGAGAAGACTCTTGTGAGTCCCTTGGAATGCAAGAAGATCCAACGAGTCCATCCTAAAGGAGATCAGTCCTGGGTGTTGATTGGAAGAAAAGATGCTGAGGCTGAAACTCCAATACTTTGACCACCTCATGCGAAGGGTTGACTTACTGGAAAAGACCCTGATGCTAGGAGGGATTGGGGCAGGAGGAGAAGAGGACAACAGAGGATGAGATGGCTGGATGGCATCACTGACTTGATGGACATGAGTTTGAGTGAACTCCGGGAGATGGTGATGGACAGGGAGGTCTGGTGTGCTGCGATTCATGGGGTCACAGAGTCGGACATGACTGAGCGACTGAACTGAACTGAACTGAACAACTAGTGATGGAGAAGGCAATGGCACCCCACTCCAGTACTCTTGCCTGGAAAATCCCATGGACGGAGGAGCCTGGTAGGCTGCCGTCCATGCAGTTGCACAGAGTTGGACACGACTGAAGCAACTTAGCAGCAGCAGCAGCAATGACTAGTGATGTTGAGCATCTTTTCATGTGCTTATTGGCCATTTGTATGTCTTATTTGGAGAAATGTCTATTCAAGTGCTTTGCCCATGTTTGAACTGTTGTTGTTCAGATACACTTTTAAAAGCAGTGCTTGTGCTGAATGGTGGGGAGTTGAATGGTGAGAGGAATAAGGAAAGAAGCAAGAGAAGAGAGAAAGGACTGGGGAGAGGCTGGAGGCCAGGACATGTCAAGTGGAGGAAGGCATAAAGGAAGACAGCCCTCCGCTTCTTTTATTTAGCAAATCCTTCTTCAGCACCAACTGTGTGCAGACATTTCTCCACACGTCACTGTCCACACCTATTTGCCAATACATCCTGGGTCTCAGGGGCTGAAGAGACCCTGCTGCTAGTGCCCTGCTTCCAGGAGGCGGTACTCACAGAGGTTAAGCTGTGGACTCTGTCTGCAGTAGGACAGGCTGGGATCCAAGGCTCTCAAGCTGGACACCCCGAGTCTCGGCTTCCTCATCTAAAAATGAGGCTCACAAGATAAATAAAACATGTACAGCCCATAGCAGGGGACGGTGCAGAGGGAGGCGTGGGGCCATGTGACCAGTCACCCAGCGCAGCTTTCATCTGCCCTCAGCCTTCACCCTGCTTCACAGGCAGCCTCCTGTCCCTAGACCTGCTCCCCTCCAGCGTCCTGATTCGCAGGCCCGCAGGCTCACCAGCCCATGGCTGGGCTCTGGGGCTGTGCCTCCTAGGGGCCCTGCAGCCTCTCTGTCAGTGGACACCAGCTCTGGGCTACACCGTCAACTGGGAGGCAAGGGCCAGGCCCGGTGAAGAGACAGCACAGGAGTGTGAAGACTGGAGCTCCTGTGGGGAGAGGGGCAAGGAGGCGGGTCAGCACGGGCTGTGGGAGGAAGCCTGGGAGAGCTCCCAGAGGGAGGCAGACTGGCAGCACCCATATAGGAAATGAGAAACTCATAACACCGAATGGGAGTTTGGATTTAATGGTTGATATCCCAGGGCCCTGCCTTTGCCAGGCAGCTTCTCTGTGTCCTGCCTGCCCACCCCAGGGCTTCCTCAGTCCCGGCTGTCACCTGGTCCCCCGCTTCTCTCCCACACAGCCGAGTGAGCTCGGTGAAGGCAAGACCTGGGATCTTTTCCTCTCTCCCAGAGGACAGCTGAGTCCTCTGGACCTGAATTATAATTGTTTCTCTCCTCCGCAGCCCACCCCCCACCCCCAGCACAGTACAAATGCGCTTCCAGTCGGAGGGTGTACAGTGCAGTGGGGGTGGCACCTGGACCCTGGGCAGAGGGCTGGAGTGCAGGTCCTGGCCCTTTTCTCCATGAGCTGGGCCATCTTGGATGAGCTTTCAGTTCTCTCCGAGTTTCGGTTTCTTCCAGTGAGAGACTAGCAAGCCCTTCCCCGCTGTGAGGAGCGAATGCTTATATACTGCCTAATTCTTACACAGTGCTGGCATGGGGACGCAGCACTCAGAAAGGGCCTAATGTTGGCTGTCGGGAAAATGAAGTAACACAACAAGAAGTGTTTGGGCGTCTTCACCCCACGTTGCAGGGAGCCCTTCAGGCAGAACTTTGGGCATGTGCCCTCTGTTCCCGAGGCTCACCTCTCAGAGTGCTGACTGGCCCGGCCCATGTTCTCCTCCACACACAATGGACAGCAGGAAGTGGGCTTGGTTCCTCTGGGTCTCCCAGGGTCTGCCCATGGAGTGTGGTGGGAGGACTGGACCACAGGACAACAGGCTGGGCTCCTGGGGGTGGGATGGAGTGGGGCGGGTAGGGGAATCAAAGGACTGTCAATCATGACTCACGTTCATGGCATTCAGCAAAGCCTGAGGGAAAACCAAGGTGAGTCCTAAATGACATTTTCAGAAATAACCTGTTGAGAAACTTACAGGAGCCTCATTAATGTGGAAAGTGGGGGACAGGGCCCTCAGGAGAAGAGGCAGGACAGCTCACGTTAATAATAACAATAGCATCTACAATCACAGTTCCATCAAAAGCAACAAATTATTGAGCACTTACTGTATGCCAGCACCACAGCTAACACTTTATGTGCGTGATGTCATTTACTCCTTTTAGACAACTGTGTTAAGTGATTGTTGTTATTCCCTTTCACTAAAGAGGAAACAGCCTCAGAGACCTTAACTCTCTTGCCCAAGGCAACTCAGAGGTAGAGGCAGAACTCAAACTCTTGCTTTCAAAGACCACAGCAAAAGTTCCCATGGATGCCAGAGCCAAGTAAGCACCCCAGGAGAAGGGGAGGTCCCTGGGCAGAAGGTGACTGAGGCCCTGTTACTATCCTACCAGGGAGCAGCAGCAGGCTGAGGCATGTGGAGAGAGGGCCACCCAGAGCCACCCCAGGGACTCCTCAGGCAGTGCCCCCTGGCAAGGCAGCCTTTCCAGCTGTGATCCCTTCGAGCTCCAGGTGACTCAGGGGCCCAGACGGAGGCCTGCAGCCTGACTGTGGCCATGAAGCCAGGGGAGCAATTCCGTTCCTTTCCTGCAATGACCAGGCATTATGAGGGGTGCACATGGGGGCTCACCCCACTCTCCATTGGTGCCCACTGTGCCTTCAAGGCAGTGCTGGGCACCAGCCTCTTGTCCCCCAACCCTCATTTGTGGCCTCTCTAAGCCTGTAGCAGCCCTTTAGGGCTCACTTTGTCAGGATCAGGTAAGAACAAGTCTGCCTGTGTTTTCTGAGGGGCAGTCCTATGTTACTTTGGCCACCTGATGCGAGAAGCTGACTCATTGGAACAGATCCTGATGCTGGGAAAGATTGAAGGCAAAAGAAGAAGGGGCTGGCAGACGATGAGATGGTTAGATATAGCATCACCGACTCAATGGACATTAATTGGAACAAATTCTGGGAGACAGTGAAGGACAGGGGAGCCTGGCATGCTGCAATCCATGGGGTCACAAAGAGCTGGACACTTAACAACTGAACAAGTCCTATGTTGCCAGCAGAAATTATGATCTCTTTAAGATCAGACAGCGCCCCCTACCCCTGAAGTTGTCCATGGTAATTGGCATGTGGTAGCCTTGTGCAGAGTGGGGAGTGACAGGGTTTGAATCCACTCCATCACTCCTACTCTATGAGTTCTTTAAGCCTCTGGGGCCTCATCAGGGAAAGGGGACAATGAGGATCCTTCTTGCAGGGCTGCTGTGCAGGTAAGGGTGCTTATCTATGAGAAGTGCAGGGGGCTCTAGTTCCTGAAGGGCTCAGTAAATGATGACACTTGCCACTAAAGACAGAGATGGCGCCACCTCCACTGAAAAGCCTTGCCTGGCTATCCTGTTTGAGGCAGGACTTTTTTTTTTCTCTTCTTACTCACAACACCCTGTTCTTTTTCTTCAAAAGCACTCAGCCCAGTTTGTAATTATACGTGTTTGTTTACTTGTCCACGAGAGCAGGGACTGTGTCTGTTTCCTACTTCTCCATCCCCAGCACCAGGGGCAGGAGTGCAGTAAATGTTGAATGAACCTCCCCAGTCCTCTTCAGACAGAGCAGGACTAGCACTTTCTGCCATTTCTCAGAGGGCTTGGCTCTTAAAGCCCCGCATATTCCTTAGCACCCCCTCCAGAGATGACCCTGCAGCTGGTGTAGCTGGGGAGAGCTGGCTACTCTCTGCAGCCACAGAGTTCCCTAGGTCAGAATAGCTGGGTGGGACCCAAGGCTGGGTCCTGCACTCACCTCGGCCATGGTCCCTGATGGGACAGTGGGGTCATTCAGCTTTTGCCTCTCCTACCGGCTGCAGTTCTTTGCCCTGTGGCCCCACAGCCACATTAAGTCTCCACCAGAACCCCTCTTCGGCCCTCCTCTCACCTGAGGCTGAGCCTGACATTCAGAGAGGCCTCTCTGCCTCCCACTTCCCTCTAGTCCCACCTCCTTCTAGGTCTCCCCTGCCTCCTGCCCTCAGCTGAGCCCAGGGCCCCCTGGCCTTGGCAGATGTGTGAGTCGGGGAGGCACTCTGAGTCCAGATGTGATTGTGTTTATGTTTCCAGAGAGTGAGGGGTCGGAGCTCTGGACTGGAGCCGTTGGGGGAGGGGTGGTCTGGCTCCAGCCCCCCTGCCCCAACCTTCCCTTCCCCCACCTCCCTCCCCAGCCTGTGTATCTGGCCCTGTCCTTCTCAGATCCCGGCACTCCAAGTCCTACAGAATCAGGCTGAGCCATCCCGCAGGAAGGACCCCTCCTTACTCCTCCTCTGAAGGTGAGAAGACCATGGAAAGATGCTTGACTTTGGAATTCGTGTGACCTTGGCCCACTGCATAGTGTGATGGAGCCCTAGTTCCATCATCTGTATAGTAGGGCCAACACTCCTGACCTCAGAGTCAGTACTGACCCGGTCTGGGAATGTGTGCACAGGGCTCTCCAGCTATTAACCCATGACTAAGCCCATGGCCATACCGCATCCCAGCTAGGGCCTGCCTGGGCCCAGCCCCAGGGCATTGCCCATCACAAGGTGACTCTAAAGCAGAATACTAACCCCTCCTTCCTCACCCGCTGCAGCTGCAAACATTTTGTTTTGCCATTAGAAATGACTTACTTAAGGGAAGCAGAATTTTACAGGCAGTTTACAGGCTGGTCTTGTTCAGTAGTTTCCCAAGTGGGGGAGGGTGGTGGCGCTGGGAGCCACAGATACGTTGGGATGGAAGGGAAGTGAGAAATGAGTTCTGCGTAGTGGACACTTTCACCGGAATAGCCATATGCCCCTGGGTGGGATTTCGATGTGGAAAGGCAGAGGGAGGCCCTGGCTAGACTCTGGCGGATCCAGTACCCTCGGTCCTCCTTAACAGCAAGAGCAGGGCTCACGGTGCGGCACCGGGCCTATGAGAGAAAAGGCAACCCCGGGCCTAAAGAAACTTTTAGCGGCTCCCACCCCAAGGTTCCCGGCAGACAAAGGCTGCGCACCACCCTGAGAGGCTGGAGGGCCATTCAGGCCCAGCCTGAGAAGAACCTGCAGAATCGGGCGGTCTAGGCTGGGGCAGCCCGCGCAGCGCCGGAGGCTGAGCGGCTCAGTCGATTGCTTGGGGGGGGCGCGCGCGCGCTTGGAGAGGGAGTTGGTAGCGCCCAACCGCGCCCTCAAGGGAGCTGGGCTGAACAGGCCAGGAATGGTGGCGGGGACGTAGGGGTAGGGTCCTCTGGCGGGGTCGGCCTCGGCTCTTCCCTCCTACGAGCAGAGCCCACGGGGACCTATTTCCCTTTCTACCCACCTTCCTTCTCGCCGAATGAAGCAGTCAGGGCTCGGCAGCGGTTAGCACGCTCGTACTATGGTTTTTAATAGACGTACATGGACAAGTCGATATAGACAGATTTATAATTCTATACAGTCAGTCCGACATACACAGGGACGCTGTAAACAGGGGCGCGGGCCGGAGAGCGGGTGTGCAAAGTGGGCGCGGCTGGGGCCCTGGCCGCGCCCCGAGCTCTCCCGGCTCGACTCTTGCACGGCGGGCGGTGAAGAGGGGGCTCTTCGCCGGGAAAGGGGGGGGGCCCTCTCCTAGGCCCGGGGGGAGCCGAGCGGAGGGCCTGGGTCTGCGGCGAAGCTTAGGGGCTGGGATGCTTGGAGACAAGCACTCAGCATGCTCCCGCCTCGACCGCACCGCCAGCTGCCGTTCCTTGGCCTTAAAATAGGACTCCGGGGCACGGGGCAGGCGAGGGCTCCTCGAGGCGCGCCGGGGCCATTAGTACGGCTCCGCGGCGAGTTCCCGACCCTGGGCTGGGTACCATCATCCCCGGCGCAACGCCCGCTCCAACTTGGATCCGGATCGAGCTATAAGGTATGCTCAGCCGGGCCTAGCTAGGAGGGGGCGTCTTGGTTCCCACCTGGCCGGGGCCCAGGTTTGCCTGGGCTCCGCGCTCCAGTTCACAGGCGCGGCTGCTCAGTCTGGGTCCAGCGCGGCGGGAACGCGGGCTACGGGGGGCGTCTCCTCCGGGCCGCCGGCCTGGGCACTCGCCTCCCGCGCCGCGCGCGTCCCCTCCGCGGAGTGGCCCACCCGGGCCCCAAGCGAGCGAACGTGCACCACCCGCGCCATCCCGAGGGAAATTGCAACTCATCCGTTTTTTTTTCGCGGCACTTTTCTCCGACGTCTTTTTTGTTTTGTCTCGTTTTGGAGGGTAGAGTGAGGTCCAGGGAAGCAAACACAAAATCAAGCCGGAGGTGGGGAGGTGGGGAGGAGGGGGCGGCTCAGGAGCCAGGTCCTCCGCGCCCGCCCCGGCCCCGGCCCCGACCCCGGCGCCGTTCCGGCCGCCGGCCCGCGTGGCCCGGCCGGGCGGTCAGCTGTTGTACTGGCACGCGTTGAGGCCCGAGGCCGGGCCCTGCAGGCCGCCGTAGCCGAAAGACGAGTGCTGCTTAGACTTGAGCCGCAGGCTGGCCAGGCTCGAGTTGCACGTGTCCCGGTAGACGCTGTAGGGCGAGGCGGGTGTGCCATACGGGCAGGCGCCCGGCGACATGGCCGAGTTAAGCGAGGAGCCGGTGAGGTTGTTGATGTTGTTGAGGCCCGAGTTGGGCATGCCGGGCACGGCGCCCGGGCCCATGCTCGAAGGCATGGTCATGGAGGAGATGGAGCTGGGGGCCGAGAACATGGACTGCGACGACAGCGGGCTCATGGAGTTGAAGAAGGTGAAGCTCTTGGTGGAGAGAGGCGCTGGCGCCAGGCTCTTGGCGGCCCAGTTGTTGTAGGAGTACCCCGCGGCGTACACGTCGTCGTAGGGCTGCACCAAGCCGCTGAACTGCGGCACGTAGCCGCCCTTGCACAGGTCCAGCTGCTGGTTACGCTCGCGCTTCCGCCACTTGGCTCGCCGGTTCTTGAACCAGACCTAGGCGAGGGGGACCGGAGAAGGGTCAGGGCTGCCGGGCGGGAAGGCGCCCCCACCGCCCCCGCCCCACCCCGAGGCCTCAACCCGCTTCCTTCTCCCCAATACCGTTTCTTTTCTTCCATGTTTGCGCCCCTGCCTTCTCCCCACAATGGTTCCTTTCCTGTCCCCAGAAAATATTACTAGTCTTTTCTTTTTTCTGATCTTTATCCTCTTCCCCTAATTAAATCCGGTTTCTTCTCCTAAGGCGGATCCTCGTTTTGTTTTTTTAATAACAAATATTTGTTTTCTTTCTTCCTCTCTCAACCAGGTTATCTTGTGCCTTTTCCCGCAAACGGTTCCCTATCTCCTAAATACTCCGTCCATTTTCCTCTCCAACACTAAAGGTAGTTTTCTAACCTCAAATATAGTATCTTGCGACTCCTCAGTCTATTTTTCATTCCTCAGTCTGTTTCCATCTTTATTGGTAATATTTGACATTCTCATTTCTGTCCCAGATGTTTATTTTCATTGGGTCCACCCCGCTATCTGAACCACTTTTTTCTCCCTCAGGCCATTTTTCTGTGTTATCCCCCATTTTTGATCCTTTTGATTCTTCTCCAAATATTTAGTTTTTTCCTTCTTTCCAAATATCTTGACCCTCACTATTTTCTCTTAAATAGTCGATTCTTTATTTTTCTCAAATACTTGATCCTTTTGCTTCTCCCTTATTTATTTCCTGCCACCTAAATATATGCCAGATATGTTTTTCTGCAAATATTTAATTTCCTTTCACTTCTTACTAGTTTCTCTCTGCTTTCCCCCTCTACTTTTCCCCACAAAATTCAGTTAAGAACCTCTTTTATTCCCAAATCCCAGTTCTTGCCCTGGGCTGTTCCCCCGACCTTTCTTGCCAGATCCGTGCATGTCAGCCTTCTCCATCCCAAGCACTAACATTGCCTGATTCCTCCCCCCACCCCACCCCTACCACCGTAAACCGGGGGGCAGGATTAGTGAGTTCTGGATTACTGAGTGCTGTCTTCTCTCCCTACCCCACTGGGCTGGCCAGCCTGACTCGGGCGGGGTGAGAGCTGAGGTTATAGCAGGGAGTCTGTGGCCCTGGTGGGACTTTGGTTTAGTTTGGGACGTGCTCCCAATATCTGATTAAATGTTTGCAGTACCCAGAGAAGAAACTACTCTCTTGCTGCTCTGGCAGAAAAGCCATGTATTCACTGGGAAGCGAGGGGTGAGAAGAGCAAGTGTGCAGTCTCATCTTGGGTTGGAGACCTTAGATCTCCAAAGGGATTCCTCCTGAAGCTCACTTGTCCACCAGATTTGTCCCCCACCTCCCACCTGACCCCAGCCCTACAGGAAAGGTCATTATGGAAAGGGTTCAGCTACAGGTTGGCTGATGACTGACAAAGAGTCAGGTGGAGAGTATCCTGAGATTGTGAACTAGCCAACTGCGGATGGAGCCACTGACCCAGGAAGTTTTGAGACCCCAAGCCTAGGCTCTTCCCAGCCCTCTCTAAGACTGCCAGGCAGGATCTGCCTTTCCGTTTCGTTTTTGCAGGAAGGCACTAGCGGCCCCACGTCCCCAGCGGCGGGGAATCCTCTGCACAGATTAGGGTGGTTAAGTCCGGGCGGGCTCTAGGCTCTACTGGGCAGGGGAACGTCCCTTGGGGCCACAGGCCTTTGGATGGGGGCTGCGGTGAAGCCAGAGGGTCAGGTAGGATGTGGGTCAGAAAGATCCCAGGAGACAAAAGCCGATGGGCGCTAGCACCAAACGGCTCAGCAGCAGCTGGGTAGACTGGGCCTAAGGTGGAATCTCCTCCGGTGGAGGGAGGAAGAAGGTCTGAGTGTTGGAAAGAGTGTTAGTCTAGGCGCGCGTCTAAGCTTTCAAGGTCTGCGCTGGGCCGGCTGGCAGCCTTCTGCGCGGGTCCCCTTAGGCGCACACCCCGCGCTCACCCTCACGCGTGGCTCGGTGAGGTTGGTCCACACGGCGATCTCCTCCCGCATGCTCATGTCCGGGTAGCGGTTCCTCTGGAACGTGGCCTCCAGCTCTTGCAGTTGCTGGCTTGTGAAGTGCGTGCGTTGCCGCCGCTGCTTCTTCTTCTTGGCGGGGTCCTCGGCACCGCCGCAGCCCGCGCCGCCGGCACCGCTGTCCTCGGGCCCCTTGGGTTCCCCGCCGCGCTCCTTTTCTGAAGCAGGCAGGGTGGGGCGCCGGTCACCTCGGGCTTTTGCCCTGTTGCACCCCGTCCCGGCTCCACCGAAGCGCCCGCGGTCAGCGCTGGCCGTCCGCCCTCCCGCCAGGGGCCCTGGAATTGTCCCCGCTGGAAAGAGCCCGTCTGTGCCTGGTGGGTCAGTAGTCACCTTCTGGTCAGGCTCGTCTGGGAGCAAAGCCCAGGAGTTGGAGCCGCGGACCAAGGTTCCCAGCTGGGCAGGGCCTGCTCTCACCGGTCGGCACACGCTGGAGCCCTACGTTGATGCCACCCGAAAATGTACAGTTTTTAGGGCTCTTGGGGGTTCTAAATCGGAGATCTCTGCTTTTCTGAACTAGGATCAGACTTTTCTAGCTTGAAGCTAGGGGATCCGTGGAGCCAGAGCCAGGCGGTGGCCTGCAAGTTCTTCTCCCCGGGCCGGAGCCGGAGCCCCACTGAGCCGGGCAGGCACAGCACAGCCGGTTTCTCGCCTTAGCTCCAGGCCTCAAGTCCCAAGGCCCAGAAAATCCCTCTGGCGGCTGCCAGGCAGCCCAGACCCACAGGCTCTGTCTAGGTGACCTGGGAGCTCTAGTCTCGCTCCCTCTCTCAAGCTACACAAAACACAGTCATAGAAACACTGAAACATAAAGAAAAAGGATTTAAAACCAAAATACTGAATCCCAGAAAAGCTAACAGCTCTATGGGTAAAAACACAGAAAGGGTCACAAACTCTTAAAAATAGGCAGATAGAAACACAGCAAACGCAAATTAAGAAGTCAGAAACCTCCATGCAAACACTAACTAAATACAGTGCTGTACGTTTATAAGCTCCAGGCAGGCACAGGCATTTATTTATCCGGGGTTTTTAAAACATCAACGTAGTGTTGTAGATAGATTTTTTTTTTAACCCCTTCTGGATAATGCCCTTCCCCAGGTAATTTTTAAATCCCAGGGAAATACAACACTGTAGTTAGGTAACAAATTCCGCAAGTAACACCACTGTAAGTGGATTTTGAGAAAACCCCGGAGAAACGCGCCATTTTGGATTGACTTTTTAAAATCTCTTATATTATTGTAAATAAGTAAAATCTCTTGTAAAATGTAGAAATTTTAATTTGAAAATGTACCTAGAATAGCAGTTCTTTCTACATCGAAATATACAGTTAAAAATTTAAATCTATTCTCATAGACTTTTTTTTTTTTAAAAGAGCAACTGTAATTATATATTTCTCCGGGCTTTTAAAAATAAAAACCAACCAAAGGCCACGGTTAAAACTTTTGAAAACAAAAGTACCGTCCTGCGTTGATTGTTTTTTAACCAACCAAACAGAACCTCTCAGAGAAAGTCACTTAGGGATGCAAAACAGAAACAAATAGAGATTACAAACGCGTAGAGAAACACTCAGCGGAGGATTAAGAAGTGAACGCAGAAGAGGCGCCCAAGGCCCGGGGAGTGGGGAGCTCGGCGGCGCCGCCGAATTAGGACCGAGAGCGCCGGAGCCGTTCGGAGACCCGGGAGCCCGAACAGGGCGGGGGGTTAGCCTCGTTGCTGCCCGCGCCGCCCACCCGCCGGCCCAGCGGTTGCTGGGGGAAAAAAAAAGCTTGAGCTCGGACAAAAACGCAGCGCGGAAGGAGACGTGCCTGAGCCGAGTTGGAGCCCTGGATAGGCGGCCTGGCGGCTCCCGGCTCCCGCGGCGCACGTGCGGCGGGGATCCTTCTTTTGAGGGGTCCTATATCCGAGCCGGGCGGCGCCTCTTGGCCCGCCTGCCCTCGCTGTCCTCTCTTTTCCTTTTACTTAAGGTTGTTGTTTTTTTGCCCCCCAGTTTGCTTTTCTGATTTCGCCCGCCATACCTTCTCCCCGCTTTGCCCCTCTCAAGTCAGTCGCCCAGTCTGTCGGGGTGTCTGTACTCTGTTTCTCTGGGCACTTTCTCTCGCCCACCCGCCCATTCCTCTCTGATCTGCTCCTCTCCTTCGGTTCCAGCGGCCCCTGGACAACCAGTT
The DNA here is from genome assembly GCF_029378745.1 of Bos indicus. Taxonomy (NCBI): domain Eukaryota; kingdom Metazoa; phylum Chordata; class Mammalia; order Artiodactyla; family Bovidae; genus Bos; species Bos indicus. The sequence continues at coordinate 46,175,352 of NC_091766.1, forward strand.
GCGCAAACCTAACTTTTTTCCCCGCTCTATTTGCTCCTGATCGAGAGAGGCTGTCATTTCGACCTTCCGGTTGTAGGTTCGTGCGTCGGCCGGTCAGTTGGAGCGACGGGACCGCGTGGAAGCGCCTTGGGAAAGCACTAAAATTTCCGTTTCATAAAGAGCGTCCATGTCCACGTTCATCGTCAGATGGAGAATGGGAAAAGGCAAGGTCCTGACGCTCCTGGAGCGTAGAGCGAGCCCGACTGCGGGGCGCGGCCCTGCTCGCCCGGGTGGTTCCGCGCGCGCCTCGCGGGGAGCCGCTCTTACCTGGTAGCTCCGTGTCGGACGACTCGCTGGCGGAGTTTTCGAGAGGCTCGCGGGGGTCGGCCGTGCGGGCTAGGTGGAAGGCGGGCCCCATGTCGTGCGGCTGCGGCGGTGGCGGCCGGAGTCCCTCTGGCAGCCGCTCCAGGCTCATGCCCCCCTTGAAGGCGTCCATGAAGGCGGGGACCGAGGCGGGCGCTCCGGGGGCCGGGGCTGGGCGCGCCCGGCCGCCCCGGCGGCGACCTGCGAGGACAAGAGCGCAGCCCCTAAGCGGCTGCCCCCCAGGGCTGCCCGCGCCCGCAACGACGCCGCGCTCGCCCCATGGGCCGCCCGGGGCTGCGGGGCCAGGCGGGCGGCAGCGGCAGCGGTTTCTCGCGACCCGGGGGCCCGGCTTCGCGCTCCGCGCTGCGCTCCCGCCGCTCGGGCCTCAGCCGCCCGCCCGGCCCCGGCTCCGGCTCCCGATCCGGGGCCGGTTTCTAAGGCTCCGGACGGCGCCGGCAGAGTCTGTCTTAAAGCGACAGCGCGCACCGCCAGGTTCCAGCAGTCCCTGCGCCAGGGGTGGTGGGTGGGGTGGGCCTGGGTGGGAGGGGGCTGGGAGGGAGGGAGAGAGCGAGCGAGCGAGGGAGCGCGGGCGGAATCCAGCCCCGAGCCGCCCGCGCCGCCGCGCCCTCTCTGCCGCCCTCCCTCCCTCTCGGCCTGCCTCGCCCGCGCCCTCCCCCTCCGCAGCCACCTTCCCGCCGCCTCCCCCCTCCCGCGGCCTCGCCGCGCCTCACCCTCCTTCCCCGGTGGCACACTGAGTTCTCCCTCGGCCGCACAAAAGAAACGCATCTGGCTTGCAAGTCCCGCGCGGCTCGTGCCCACCTCAAGCCCCAAATGACTTGTTTCGCTCAGAAATCAACTCCTGTCTGGGCCGCCTCGGAGTTCCGAGCCCCCGGCGAGAACAGCCCGGGATGAGTGAACGTTCACCGAGCAGGATCCAACCGACCGGGCGCCTGCGAGTCAGCGCCAGGGCGGGGGCAGAGCCCGGGGCTCGTTCCGGCAGCTCCCAAAGGCGTCCTCGTCGAGGGGCCGCGGCCCCTCCTTCCCCGGCCTCTTCTCCCGGGACCCGAGCCAGGCTGAGTGACAGCAGCCTGCGCTCTAATGGGCCCCCGGATGCTGCCTCCTAATTAGCTTGGACCCTCTCCCCCAAGGCTGCTTCTCAGGCCTACCCCCTCTGCACCGCAGTCAATTTTCCGGGATTGGGATAGAACCGATGGCTTCTAATCAGACGAAACGTTTCTGTTGGCTCCAGGCCGCTGTCGAGTGCAGCAGGAGACCCCAAGTGCCCTGCCAGGCCCCCACAGCCTCTTCTCTCCCCTTGTTTTGCACCTTCAACGGTCTGGCCAAATCCGCCAGGTCCCGGCCTTGGCCACCACAAGGTGGGCCTCTCTCTGCCCTCTTCCTGGCAGGTTCGCAGGGCCTCACTTTGGCTTCTCAAGTGTGGCAGGCACAGGCCCGACAGGCCAGGTGACTGCAGTTTCTAAACCTAGGCCAGCAGGCCAGGAAGCCTAGGACAGTCTTGGAGCTTCTCTTAGCTACAACGGTAGCTAAGCTGCAGCACCAGTGGGCTCTCCACGAGCACAAACACGTTCCCCTTTCCATCCCTTAGAATGAGTCCCTCCTTGAACCCTCCTCCTTCACTGAAGTTTGTTGAAGGATTTTGCTTAACAATTGTTAACTGGTCCTGAGATGTCAGAGTCTTGAGCAAATCGGTGACAGCTGGGATGGTAGGGTGCAGCCCTGACCTGTTCCTCTAGCCACAGGTGGACCCCAGGGTGCCCTTTGCCCCTCTTCTGTGTGCCCCACTAGACAGAAGCAGCACTGGGCAGGATGGTGGTGGGGGTGGGGTGTGAGGCCCGGAGAAGCACTGTGGTCATCTCCAGGCCCAGTGCCTCACGCTTGGGCCCAGGGCATCCTAATGTTCTCCTGGGATCTCTGCCTGGGGCTAACTGTGCAGGCTGTCAGGGTCTGGGACCCTCAGCAGTCCCTGCCCTCACCTGGCTCCCTATCACCCTGGCAGTCACCTGTCTCTACCCCAGGCTGAGCTCTTTGGTGAGGATTGTGGGGGCAAGGGCATGGGCAGGGTAGAACCAGGCCTGCCTCTCACTCCCTTGGCCCCAGCCCAAGGCCCCCAGCTCTGGGTCCTGGGGAGTAAGCACAGTTCGTTAGGGCCGGCCCATTCTCCCTGGGTGCCTGTGACCACAGCGGGCAAACTCTGAGGCTGGGGCCAGAGGAGAATGCATCCAGGAGTTTGGGCTGGGGGAGTGGCTCCAACTTCTCCAAAGGGAATTTTCTGTAGGCTGAGACCCCCAGGGAGAAAGCAGATTTGGTGTGTAGGGGATGGGGAGGGGCTCATGGACACAGGGAACAGTGGTTGCTGAGCATTTGGCCTCAGCCCCATCTTTGACCACAGTTTTCAGTTGACTCTCCTGAAGGAGCAATACCTCCTTTCCAGGATGTATTTAGGTGTTATGCCATGCCAGTGAGTGCCCCTCCGCATGCTACCTTCCTGGTAGCTGCCTTACTTCGATAGGACAGTGAGCCACCCAGCCTGCCAGGGTCACAGAAGCATGCACATACTTATATGTACTGCGAACCTGTACAGGTGTGCTGTGCACACATACACACACACATACTGTGCCCACACATGGGAGTGCTGAATACAGTCACATACATGTACACACAACCAGGCCTCTGAGCTCCAGAACTCTGATGCTGTCTGGCACGAAATCTGGCTGAGAGGGGTGTGTTCTAAGCCCACCAAGTGTCAGGCCAAGGTGGGAAGCACAGTGCTCCTCTGGGAGGGGTCGTGAAATGAATGGTCTGCCTTTGGGCGTCCAGAGGCTGGCCATCACAGCTCACACTCCCCAGAGGGTCTAAAGAGTCAGGCGTTCCGTGGATGGGGACTGTTTTGTGACTCTGCAGCTCTAGCTACTCAGTCTGAGGGACTTGTGTCCCTCACTGTTGATGCATTTAATGCAGTTATTGAGCACCTGCTGTGTGCCCCTCCAGATCCAAGCCTCTGGCAGTGCTCCAAGCGGTCACAATAATCCCTATATTTGGAAATCTTGATGCCTGCTGTGTGGACTGAAAGGTCCTCAGACTATTGCGGGTGAAGCTCCATATCCCGGGGCCCTGAGCCCTAGGGAGGGGCTGAGACTAGTGGGGGTTGCCCAGGGGTGTCTTCTCCACTGGACCCAGTCAGCACTGAAGGAGTAGGGGTGAGGAACTGATCCAGAGGAGGCCCTGGCCTGATCTCGGGTGCTGGCTGGAGAAGGGACCTGGGGTGCTCTGTCTTCTTCCTCAGCCGCTCTCTCCCCTGGCCACTATCCCGGGCAGAATAGGGGCTTCTTGCACACACTCACAGATGCAACACACACACACACACACACACACACACACACACACACACACACACACACACACACGAGACAGGAGGCAGCTCTCTTTCAGGAGTAAGAGCAGGGACTCAATATTCCCTTGGCTTTGCTGTGTGACCTTGGGCAAGGCTTGACCTACACTGTGCTACAGCTCCCAAGTCTGACATGACACAGTGATCCCTGACTGCTGCTTCAGCCTCCACCTCACCAGATGATGGGACATGAGGAAAGAAGGGAAGGGGGCTTACTGGGGTTGGAAACAACCCTCCAGGCCACACAGAGCTAGCAATGATTCTGTGACTTTCAGGAAATTTGGGGCTTAGAGTCCTGGCTGGGTTCAGCAGAGAAGCCTGGGCTCTTGTTGGGTTGAAATAATCACCACAGGGACCCTTCCTGAGGCTGAGCTTACAGAAAACAGACTCTGCCCAAGAATGGCTTAGTCATTTTATTTGGGAAGGGTGATTGGAGGGTCCTCATGGAGGGCATCCTTCCACCCACTCACAGGGGTACCTTGTCCTAATCTTTGCACCAGAATCAAGGGATTTTAGGAAAAGGAAAGGAATGTGCCATGGCTTGCCTCCGGGGCCATCCGTGACTCTCTGGGACATTCCAGCCCTAAGCCTCTTAGGCCGTGGAGAAGTTCAAACTAGAAAACCCAGTTTTGGGAGTGCAGCCGGGACCACCTACCTCCTTCTGCCAGATCTAACACCCCCTCCCCAATAAAAATCATTGTTTCTTTGACTGAAAGCAGTTTCTGGGTGATGGGAAAGGGGCGCTCAGGTAGGTGGCTGGGAATGATCCTTTCAGCTTTCAGGTCCCCAGCCTGCAACCTCCTTTCAGTTGGGGTTCCCCAGCCTGTCCCAGTGAGAACAGCTGAGGTGTACTGGGAGCACGAAACTCAGAACTCGCTGAAAGCAGCTGGTAGAGCCCATCGCTCTCCAGGCTCACAGCTCACCCAAGCCCACTGGTCACTCTGTAGTTTCTGAGAATGGCTGAGCCAGGGGACGAGCAGGCTGGGAAAGTGGCAGTGGCTGGTCACACAGCTGGGAAGCAGAGGGTCAGCTTTTGCTGTTCACAGTCTCCTCTTCCCAGCAGCTGCCTTCCTAATGGAAGGGCACGCTGAGCCTGGCCTGAAGGTCAACAAAAGCCACCTCAACATCCTAGAGTTGGGCACCGGGTCTATACACCCCAGACAACTTCTTTTCCTTTTTCAACAGAGGTGAGGGCTTCCACAGCAGTCTGAGGAAAAGGCTGGAGGCCAGTGAGTCCACCTCTTGGGCTGCCCCCCGCTGCCTGTAGCTTTTGTCATTATTCTTGACCTGTATCCTCTGCCAAGTGGACAGCAACCTGGGGTTGCCACCCTCCGGCCCCCGTGGCTGTCAGAGGCCACTGGGCTGCCAAGAGAATACCCGAGCCCTGGTTTCTCAGAAAAGTGGATTCAAATATTTTGATTAAGGGAATTCCTAAATTAGAAAACATTGGAACCAAGATTCGCTGTTGGTTCCCATTTCTGCGATCCGGGCCGCCGGGGGCCCTGCTTAACCACGGCGGAATCAGCTCAGATTTAGGAGACTGGTCAATTTGAGAATTCCGAGACCCGGTTCTAGAGAAGCGGCTGCGTGCTCGGGAACCCTGCGTCAACAACCAAACCCTGGAGAAGCTGCGGGAATATCTTTATTGGATTTTGCGAAGAGCACTTGGGGTTTCTCTTAGGGTAAGGAAAAGCCTGACGGTGGCGGCTAGGGCAGGCCGCTTTGGGCTGGGGGCGCCTCCAAGCACTGCGGCGGGACTTCGGGGTGCGCCGCGAAGAGAGCCGGGGCTCTGGCCGATGTCTGTTGCTTTTCTACATCATAGCTGCCCGAACAAACGAACAACCGAACGAATGAAGCGGTTTCGTTTAGGAAAAATACCCTCTTGACGCGAAGTAAGGCCAAAGTTCCCCGTGCGTGAAGAGGGGCCAGCGCTTCCGCTCGTTCTGGGGCCCCCATTCCTGGGTGCAGCGGAGAGCGGCGGGCGGCCCTCTCGCTTGCCGGTTCTCCCAGAGGTCCCCGGCGGTCCGCGCCACCACGAAGGGCTGCGAAGGGCGTCCAGGGCTGTGCCCTTGCAGGGCTGGGGCCCGCACCCCCGAAACTGTTGCTCTTTTAGGGTGCCCAGGGCTACAGCGTGGCGTGGGTCCGCCGGTTAGGTGAGGTAGTGCCTGACGATGGCAGCTGTGATTGTGCGCTGGGCGCAGGAACGAGCTCCTGGAGCTGCCTCGATGGCGCCTGGCCTTCGCGATGCGCTCAGTCCGGTGCCACCGGCTGGACCCCACCTACTCCCGGAGCGAACAGCGCGCAACTCGGCCACCACCTCCTTGCGCCCCAACACCGCAGGGACCCAGCGCCCCTAGCTCAAAGACTCTTACCCGACCCGGGCTGCGCGGCGCGTGCGGCTCCTCGGCTCCGGGCTCGCTCGCCACGGACTCTGGCTTAGATTTTCACTCCGACTGGAGCCCCGGATCCAGCTGTGTCTCTGGCTCTGCGCGCAGCTTCTGCCCCTTCTGGTTCGCTACATCCCAGCGCGCAAGGACCGGGCTGCCGCGGCTTGGCCCGCTCCTCCTGCTGCCGCCGCCGCCCGTCGCCCGCGGGGAAGGCGGGGACACTGACTGGGGAGGCGGGAAGGGGGGAGGGGAAGCGAGGCGCTCGTCGGGACCGGCGGGGAGGGGGCGGCGCGCAGTCCCGCGGGCTAGGGGTCCCGGCCTCCCTCGGGGCGCAGGCAGGGGTCGGCGCGGCTCGTGGCCGGGGCCCGAGGCCGTAGAGCGCTCCTCGGGACTGCGCGCGCGGAGGAGGGGCCTGGCCGCATGCGGACGGAGTCTCTGAGGGTCCCGGCCTGGCCCCGACGCGCCTTCTTTTCCCGGGCTCAGTTTCCCACCTGACACTCGAAGGGCTGGGCCTGATCTCGGTTTAGTCGGGGTCTGGTCGGAGTTTCCCCGGGTCCCGCCAGGTGAAGGTTTGAGCCGGGATTTTGAGAGTCGACTTTTCCCCCTTTCTGCTCAGCCTGCGGGAGGGAGCTGGTCTTGCATATTGGCCAGGGGAGTCCGCCGCGCAGAGCTTGGCAGCCAAGGGAGGTTTGTGGACGGACCCTAGAGTCAGTCTCTGTGTATGGTTGTGGAGGGTGGAGGGGCGCTTGCAAGGGAGGGACAACCGCCCGATCTGTTCTGCTTGGAGGATTCCCCACCCCACCCCCCGCCATTCTCCTCAGGGGCTGGGCTGATGAGGAAAGGGGAGACCCATCCCACGAGGACAGACTGCTGAGGCCCCTTGCCCAGCCCCTTGCCTGCACATCCTACAGCAGTCGTCCTGCTCGGCCCCTTCACAGGAGAGGACTCAACCTATGTGGCCAGGTTGGCCTGTCCCTGGCTGGTGGCTACTGGGAGATAAGTCAGACTAAGGGGAGCTGAGTTCTGTCAGCCATTGCCAGATATCCCGAGTGAAGCCCTGTGTTGGGAAAGCAGTTGGGCAAACAGGTTTCCTGTCTCCCCTAAGCGCCCAGGCTGAGCCTGCTGCTGCTGGGGCCCTGGGATGGGACGCAGAGTCGGGTGGGCAGTCCGTCTGGGACTACCCCCGTGACCAGAGCGGCTGAGCCTGCCCCGACGGCCGAGGGACTCAGAGTTGCCGCTTTGGCTCTAGGTGCCGGGAGATGGCAGTGTGGCGGCCGGGCATCAATGTTTCATGAGGTGCCATCACCCGCCGGCGCCTCCCTGCCTGGTTCACTCCAACAGCTGCTTCAGGAGAGGCCACGGCCCCTTGCCCGCCCTGGCGCCCTCTGGTCCCCACCTCTAAGGCTATCTGGCTGGAAACGTGGAGACCCCAGATTCCCTCCTAACCCCTAAAGCAGGAAGCCTGCCCGACCAAGCCTCACAGACTGCGCGGCACTCAGGCCCTCAAGGCGGCCCCTGCACCATGTCCTGCTGTTGAGGGAATCCACAGCCTCCCCTCAACACTTAACAACAGGAACACCTCTTTGGTGGGTGTGTTGGACTCGGTGCGCACTGGATCTTAAGGGTTAAGAGCTGAGTCCCTGATGCCTGTGATTTCAGATTTAGAACGCAGTCTCCAGTCTGCTGGGACCCTGCCTTTCGGGAATTCTAGCCTCTGCTTATAGTTTGGCTGTTTTGTGTTTGAAACTGGTTTGCTGGCTAGTCTGGGCCCATGGGCTACTAAGCTAAGATGCTACCGACCTTGTCCTAGGCAGCCTCCTCCCACATCCTGGGCATCTTTGGGCATAAATGTGACTGCTGGTCCTTTACTATGTATGGAGGGCCAGACGTTTGTCTAGCTGCAGTGGCATTCAGTCTGGTGCTTGTGCTGGAAAATCAAACCTTTCTACCTCTGCACAACAGCAATTTTCTGAGTTTTGTTCTCAGTGGTGATGTGGTACACATATGTGCTTCTCTGTCTGCCCTTGTTCCCAGGCAGAACCTGTGGTCCCGAAAAGCTGCCTCTGAGACCCAGTCCTCAGAGTTGGAGTCTTGTCTGTCTTTTACTAGCTGTGTGGCCTTGGGTAAATCATATAATGTCTCCCATCTTCAGCTTCCCTCCCTGTGAAATGGGAGAATAGAATTTTTATCTCACTGAGAAGTCTAGGAGATGGTGGAGGTGAGGGGTGTGGCTTGGTTTGGGGGTGGGCAGCAGGCTCAAAGTGGTGATTCCTGCCAGGCAGCTTTGCTCTTTAGAAGAGTTTGCTCTCATTTTTGTTTCCGTCTTTCCCCACGATGGTCATGTTGGTTGAGTCAGACAAGAGCAGGCTCATTCTCTGATTTAGTAGACCTGCCCCTCATTCCCTGCTTAGCTGCTTGGAGGTTTTGGATCAGGGAGGCTGGCCAGACAGGGGAGGTGGGTTGGAGTGGGACCAGGGCCTGAAAACCTGGAAGTCCTTGGCGAATTGAGGTAGCCCCAAAATGCTTTTTATGATCTTATTTTCACTTCTTCCAAAAAGAATTTTTCACATTTTCCCTTTAGGTTTTGACATCTTGGGGCATACACATTTCCACTTTGAAGGCAGAGGAATCAGGTATCAGAGAGGAAAAGCTTAGAGTTGGATCCACGAAGAACAGAAATGACATAGTCCTTGTACCTGAGTATCAGTTTAGCTTTTAGTTTCCAGGTACCTAGCCAAAAACCATCAGCAGAATTGTCTGATGCATTAACTTTGTCTTTCTTTTCAAATCGACACGCTTCTTCTAGTCAAAAGTTTTTCTCCCTAGTACAGAACTCTGAGCTGAATTTGTCACATTAATTCACACTCAACATAGTGGGCAAATGTCCTCCACCACAGTTACACAAAGAGGCATAACAATTCTTCAAGCAGCGTGTCTTATATCAATACCCAGAAAAGCGGAGAACATGTCCTTTCCCTTCGTAGCCCTTGTTTCATTAGTGTTGAAATTGGTATTTATGTAATGATTGATTGGAACCTAGTGCCCCTACCACGTGTAAGCTTTTTGAGAGCAAGGCTGAACTGCTCTTGCCAACCACAGGACCCTCCTGAGGGTGGGTGAAAAAATTTGGCTATGTTGATTGGCTGAGTGTGGCTCATATGCCCACCACTGAACCCATCACTTCATGGGGAAGAGTGGTTCAGGATCGTGATTAACCAGGCTAGGGTCACAGGCCCCACCCCTGGAGGATGGGACGAGGAGCATCATCACGTTAGGGAACACTCACCATAGTCCCCCCAAAGGGCTGGCCGCCATCCTGCAACAGCTTCTCAAGCTGTAAGAGGCAGGAAGTGGGTTAGTTCCCAAAGAAGTCCCTGCCCTGTGAAGGTTCTCAGAGGGCTGCTGATGGTGTTGGTAAGACGTTCATTCCAAAGTAGTGCGGAGGCGCTGGCTCTGTTGAGAGAGTCTGAAGTCCATCAGGATTGTTCCTGAATTCATTGTGGGAAGAGGTGAAAAGACTGGGGTGAGGCTCAGCATCTACTGACTCACATACCGGGATGGATCTTTAGATCAAGGGAGTGCATTTATTTGAACTCCCTTCTTCATCTGTGAAGAGGGAATTAGAGGCTCTAATTCCTCTAGAGAGGAATCCCTAAGCTCAGATGAGATATTCATTTCTTTGAGCATTATTATATTGCAACTTTGAGCTTTCTGGCAGCCAAAGCAAAACTAGAAACCATTTGGGCATCTCAAGTATTTTTTTAATTGCACACCTATCAGCATTTCCATGGAAAAATGGAAAGAACCCTGACCTGGAACCTTCCTGGACAGGCCTCTGTCATGTCAGTTTAGAAAGCATGTATTCTGTGCCTGTGATTGCAGAGATACAAAGACAGATGTCTCCTACTCATTTGGGTTGAGCCGAGGAGGCTTCCCTGGTGGCTGAGACAGTAAAGAATCTGCCCACAATGCTGGAGACCCAGGTCCGATCCCTGGGTTGGGAAGATACCTGAAGAAGGGAATGGCGACCCACTCCAGTATTCTTGCCTGGAGAGTCCCATGGACAGAGAAGCCTGGTGGGCTACAGTCCATGGGGTCACAAAGAATCAGACACGACTGAGTGACTTTAATAGGAAGGCAGACACAGCCACCCATATTTGGAGCACGGGGCTGGAGAGGAAGTCTGCTTTGGTATTGAAGGGCCTTGAATGACATACAGGCATTGAGTTTGCCTAGAACAGCTCTCCCCCCACCCACCCCTGCCCCGGAATAGCACAGGAACAGGTGGTAAGACATAGAAATGGAGGAAGAGGAAGTTGTAGAATTAAGTGGGAACCAGACACCACAGGACTTCATAGTCCTTGTTGGGAGGATAGGATGTTCCCCTGAAGGCAAAGAGGAGCACGAAACAATGAGAGATCTGGTGGGATTTATACTAGAAAGCTTACTCTGTCTGGGTAGTGGAGGATGGAGCCGAGGAGGTGACACAGGGGTGGAATATTGCGACAGCATTCACTCAGCTGTTTCACCCATCTTTTCCTTGGTTTGTCTGTCTCTCCATCCATCTGGAGCACAGGAGGCTACAGCCTGGCATAGGAAATAGGAAGGTGAGATGCTGAGGCCCCTCCTTTCTGGAGCTGCCCCTTAGAGGCCCTCTGCTTACCCCTCTGTGGGCCTGCTCTGTCTCACTCATCCTCACAGGCTTTTGCCTTGGGAGCCTTCTAGGTGTCTGCTGCTGCGTGGGGAGACAGGGCTCTGAGCGTCCGAAAGGGCATGGCCACTATTGCAGACAGACAACTTGGGGAACTTGCATGGTGAGCAGCCCTGTCGGAAGCTTTTAAAATAATTACCCCAGCTTGCTCTGGCTGAGTGGCTGACGGCAGCCCATTAGCCCTGAGTTGGAAATTCTGAATTGTTTCATGACAATTGAAAACACAGTTGGAGGCCAGGAGGGAGCAGCCCATGAAATATTGATGTTTCCTTGGTGTCGTCCCCTCAGACGGGAACCCTGGACGTGCAGGGCTGGTGGCTGCAAAGTGGCTGCCATTTTCCCCGGGGTCCTCAGGCTGACTGCCCTGCAGGGAGAAGGGCGTGTATTTTTGTGCAGAGTTGTGATGGGCATTTAGGGACCTGCACCTCTGATGTCTGTCTCTGAGCTGTGCACCTGCGCTCCCCGTGCCTGCTTCCCAGCTCTCCAGTCCCACTCTCAGGGCTGAGTGGGGTAGAACTTGGGGACTTGACAGGTCCTGTGTGTCCATTTTCCCCAGATTCTCAGTGCTCAAGGCTCATCTGGAGGCAGGTTGGGTGGGAATCCCAGTTCTGCTCCCTCATCATTGTGAGGCTCACTTTCTCTGTGTCCAGTGAGAAATGCCTCGAGTTCCTCCTAGTAGGGCTGTGATGTTTAGGACAGTCACGTGTGTAGGACCTGGCCTCCGCCACCAGCTCAGGAGCTCAGCGGGAGCTGGGTCATCTTGGTGAGTCCTGGTGTCAGCTCAGGGCTGACTACTGGAGCCCCTGCTAGATCCTCAGGGCTTTGTGGTCCCCTCTCCTCTGTGGTGGAGAAGGCAATGGCAACCCACTCTAGTACTCTTGCCTGGGAAATCCCATGGATGGAGGAGCCTGGTAGGCTACAATCCATGGGGTTGCGAAGAGTCGGACACTGCTGAGTGACTTCACTTTTCACTTTCATGCACTGGAGAAGGAAATGGCAACCCATTCCAGCATTCTTGCCTGGAGAATCCCAGGGACGGGAGCCTGGTGGGCTGCCATCTATGGGGTCACACAGAGTCAGACACAACTGATGTGACTTAGCAGCAGCTCCTCTGTGGAGTGCTTTGAGGCACTTGGATTTCCCCCTCTCTGTACATCCTATGTAAATGCTAGTTCTGAGAAGGTGCATGCTGGCCTAGCAGGCAGCTCAGATGGGTGAGGTGCCCTGAGGTCTGGACCCTGCATGGCCAGTCCAGCCGCCACCCCCCCGCCCCTGCCCTTGTTGAGGTGAGTCTGTGCCATGGCGGAGGAACCGGGTGATAATGCCTGGCTGCCTGCCCTCAGATCCGCCCAAGGCCTCAGGAGAAGGATTTCTTCTGTTTGAGCTCTTAACTTGCCAGTCATTATTCTCATTGTGGGAGGTGGTATTCACCCATTTTACAGATTAGGACAGTGGAGGCTGTATGTCATTCCTTTTGTCACTAGGCAATCCCACAGGCAATTTTAACAGCATCCACTCCATGTGCTGGCATTGGAGGGCGGTGCCAGGGACTCAGAGGTGATAATCTTGGTGCAATCCTTCTTGCAGAATTGGATCTAAAGATATGCATGTTTAGACTCATCTTTAGAAGCGGGACAGGTTAGAAGCTGTGGGAGACAAAACAACGGCAGCAAACCTAGGGTCAGGGCGGGCTTCCTGGGGGAAGTGACCTTCCCACTGAGGTGTGGGCATAGCATGAGTTTGCCCTGAAGCTGGGGTGGGGGCAGGGCCATGACACGGCTAGTGAAGGGCAGGCTCAGCCTGGATGTTTGTATCCACCTGAGGAAGGGGGTGCAGCCCCCGTACACCTCTTACCCCTGCTGCTATGAAGGGCAACTTAAAGAGCTACCAAGAAGGGCCTCCAAGGTCCTGGGTCCCTGGCCCCTGGGACTCTCTGAACTTTATTTTCTTCATGTGAAAAATAAGAAGTTGGATTACTCCTAGCAGGAAGGCACATTTTTTCAAATGAAACTTTATCAGGACTCCTACATAGATGAATGCAGTCCTGCTCTGATTGAGGGTGGATATAGATGTGGGCTCATCTGCCCTCCCCCCACATCCCTTTCTGGCCCTACGAGCACTCTGAGGAACCCCAGGCTCCATGGGCCACAGTTTGTAGGCTGGAGGACAATGACCCTTCCCACGAGGCTGTTCAGCTCCCAGGCTCCAAGGGTCCTGGACCCTGGGGTGCCAAGTGTCCCCTTCCATCTGGAAGAACCCTCATGGGCCCTCCGTTCCCTGCTCCTTTAAAATTTCCTGTTAGCCGTTTGTGATTCAGGTCAGCAAGCAGCGATTACATGCCTGCTGGATGCGTGTGGAGGACCTGGTGCTCTTTTGGACACCAGCTGGATACTACATGTCTGTGGGGCTCTTTGTGTCAAGGCGTTGCCTCATCACAGCCAGCTGCCAGCCCACTTTATACATGAGGGAGAGAACTTGGAAGTGGCTGAGTGACTTGCCCAGGATGGCAAGTGATAGTAACAATAACCTCCACTCCTGTGAAGGCCCAGGCATGCCAACATCTTTCTGTGCATGAGTTCCTTGTGCTCTCAGAGCAAATCTGAAGCAGGCACTGTTTCCATCCTCAGGAGTCAAATAAGCATCCTAGAGAGGTGAAGGAGATGGGTCTGGCCCCTAGACTCTTGGCCCCCAGCCTTCCCCTCCGTCCTGCCCTGTGTCGTGGAGTCTGGGGCACCTTCCTACGTGGCTCCAGGCCAGTGAGCTCTCTCCCCTCTAGGTCCCCACTGTGCATATCGGGAAACTGAGGCCCAGAGACTCAGAACATCTTCTCAGAACATCTCTACTCTCTGGGGTGTCCATCTGGCACAGGCTTCCATCTGTCTGCTCCATGGCATTGACTATGAAATCTCAGGCTGGCATCTCTGCAGAGTACCTGCCTTTTGGGGGGTGGCCTGCCCACTTGGTGGCTTTGATCAGGGCTCACTAATCTTGGCGGGCAGGGTAGCCCCACCCTGATTTCAGGACACATGGAGGTAGTAAGCCAGTGGCAGCTGCACCTTCCATCTTCACGTGTTGGGTTCTGGCTCACTCTTAGCCCCCTCAACGCAAATCTTGAGTCCGCACAAACTCCCCCTCCTCCCCTCTCCCAAACACCTCAAAGTCACTGCTGCTAGATGTGAGCATCTCACGGACAGGGCCAGCATGGGGTTCTTGCCCTGGGGGGGCATGTATGATACTGAAGATGGGGAGGCATTTTACACAGGGTGGCCCGAAGTTGGACTTTTGGTGGGTGGAGAGACTCTGGCCTGGTGTGCCTGCAGCTGGGGCCCCTGGGGCAGCAGAACATGGGGGCTCCCCCTGAGCCCCAAGGGCGATGCTTGTCTGTGCACAGGGCCCAGATCCATGCCGAGGAGACAAACACAACATGAGGGAAATGCAAAGTGAGGGACGAGTCTTGACAAATGTTTGCCAAGTGCCTGGCTGACTTGGAAGTCAGGAGCGAGCTTGTTTGGCAGAACAAAGGGGAAAGCAGCCTCCAGAGGGCCATAAATAGCGAGGAAGGAGGAGCAGTCCAGCCTGAAGGCTCCCTGGGACCTTGTCCCAGGCCGTGCTCTTTGCTGAAGGAGACCTCCATCCCCTCACGCTTTGGACTGGGTAGCCAGGGCCTGGACCATGCTGGAGGTGGTTGTCCTGCCCCCTGAGCTGTGTCTCCCCGGGAACCCCTAGGTGCTGGGTCAGCTGAGGGGGCCTGGGTGGGCTGGGAGGTCAGTTTGATCTGTACACCCCAAGGTCCCTCTTCCTTCAAGAACCAGGAAGTTGGGCTGCAGTCAGCAGTGGTAAGGCTTCCGAGGAGGCAGGGCTGGTCTGACACTAAACTCTGGGAGCTTGTGACATCTGGAGATACCAGGGTGAAGGGGGTCCAGCCCTCCCCCTGCTCCAGGAGGGTGCAAGCCAACTTCCCTCTCTCTGCCCACAGTCTTTAGTGGAGGAGGGTCAGAAGAGAAGAGGTGGAGGGTGGCTGGGCAAGACACTTTCCCTACTTGGGCCTCAGTTTCCTCAGCTTCATATGGGATCCTCAGGCTTGGCCAGCCCCACACCCCAGGGTTACTGTGGCCATCAGGTGAAGTAGGGAGGCCTGGGGACCAGAGAAGGTTATCGAGAAGAGCTAATTTTTGTACTGAGTCTTGAGACACCGGCAAGGTTTCCTCCAGAGTAGATGGGGAGGCTGTATGGGCAGGTGGACAGGATAGGGGAATACGTGCAGGCAGGGGATGTGGGGGGTGTTTGGGAGTCTATAAGATTGGTTGGTTGAGTGTGGCCCAGCCTGAGTGTTTATGGGGCTGTGACAGGAGCTAGGCTCTGAATGCCAGGACAAGAGGAATGCCACTCCCCCAGGGGAAGTGGGAGCCACGGAGGGAGACTGAGCTGGGAAGTGGCCTGAGCAGGGCCTGCTCTAGGATGGTGGGGAGGGAGTGGGGGTCTGTGTGAGGGCTGGAAGGTGGACTACAGAGCACAGAGCACCTGGCTCTCTCATCTGGGCTGGAGGAGGAAGCGTAGGAATAGGGGTGGGGTGGGGATAAGGAAGGCCAAATCCCAGCCTTCACTCTGCTGACCTGGCTGACTTTGCGGGGCTGAGCTATTTTCCTCCCAAGTGGAGGCGCCCTGCAGCCCTGTGCTCTGAATCCCTAGGCCTCACCCTCTAGGGCTGGCCTGAGGTCCCAGCGCCTCCTTCTGTGTCTCCATGCCCATTGATTCTGCAGCCTCCATACCCAACATGTTCCAAGGAGCCCCACTCTAGGGGTCCTCCAGAAGAGGAGAGGCGGCCAGGAGGCCTGGTGATGAAATCTGGGTGCTGACGTCCTTCCTGGGCACTCTCACAGGCCCACCCAGAGTTATCGCTCAAACTTTCCCTGGCTGTGTACCTACCTCACTTTGGGGCTCGGGGCCCTCAGGGCTTCAGAGGGAAGGGACTCACAAGGGTCACGTGCCTTCATTCAGCACCCTTGTGGGGCCCCCACCCAGCCATGGTGAGGCAATGAGGAAGCCCCCTTCAGCCTCCAAGGAGGGGACAGAGGGGCTTGGGTGGTAGCCAGACTGTAGGTGTTGGGGCGGGGTGGGGAGGGGGAGCTGCCTTGGTTCCCGGAAGGCTGGTGGCTCACCCTGTTGAGGGTCAGGAGAAACTCAGGGCCCTGGCCTTTCTGGTGCTGGGTTCTGGATCCATGTGTCTGGGTTCCCTGCTGCTTGCTCACATTCTGTTTTACCCTCCAGTCCCTGGCAGCCCTGGGGCAGGGGCATGTGGCAGGAGTGGGAAGCTGGAAACAAGGTTCCCTGTGCCCCACCTGCCTCATTACTAAGTGTGGACTGTCTGACCAGTGTGTCTGATGCTAAATCTCTTGAATTTATTCTCCATTCCCCATCCTAATTTGGTGTTTTTAAAAAGTTTTGCTCTTAGGTACTGAAAAAAAAAAAAGCCGTCTTAAAGATTAGGCTGGTGGATCTTGATCTTAGAGGTGATTTCGTGTGATAAAATGAGAACTGTGCACGCTGTCTAGCCGTGTCAGTTTCCTGGGGTTGGTGCTGTGCTCTCCTGATGTCAGATACAGCCGTCGGAGGAATGGGGAGGGGTCCACAGGCCTGTCTGTACTATCTGGGCAACTTCCTGTGAATCTGTGTTATTCTAAAATACACTGCTTTTTTCCCCCTTTTTTAAAAGAAGCTGGTTGAGGATCTGCTTGGATGGTGGAGGGCATGTCCCTGCGGAGCACAGTAGGAGCTGTTGGGGGATCCTTGGAAAGGATGGAGGGCAAGGGGCTGGGGTGTTGGAAGGAGAGATAAGAGTTGCTGGGCCAAGGCACTAGGAGTGGGTTCTGAGCTGTGCTGGAACCATCCAGGGCTGTGGCTGCTGGCCCCACAGGCCTCCGGTAGCTGTGAGCACAGTCCTAGGGGAGTGTGGTACAGCTGGGCTGAAGTGGGAGCAGGGAGGAGAAGTCAGGTAGTTTTGCATCCAGAGCACCTCAAAAGTGAGGGTCTGAGCATTGTCTGAGCAGAGGAGAGGCACATGTGGGTGTCTGTGCTGTGAGGTGCGCTTGCCTAGCGCAGGTGACTGCCTCCAGACCCGGGGTGGCCGAGGCCCCAGGGGGGCTCTGGTGATGCCAGGGCTGCATTTCAGACACCTGGCTCTGATCTCTTGGATGCCTTTGAGAAGCAGGTCTGCAGTGGGTAGTGGTCTGGCCACGTGGATTGGACAGAGAGCAGGCTCTCTGGTCCCACACAGGTAGCCCCGAGTGAGCCAGATTCTGGGGCATGCCCCTGCTCTCGTCACCTGCTTTCTTGTTCAGTCTCCTCCCTGTTCTCCCTGACATCCTCCGCTGTGATCCAAGAGCAGTTCTCCCAAAGCAATCGAAATTGATTTGTTGCCTTGCTCCATGGTGGCTCAGATGGCAAAGAACCCGCCCGCAATGCAAGAGATGTGGGTTCTATCCAGATCCCTTGGAGAAGGAAATGACAATCCACTCCAGGATTCATGCCTGGAGAGTCCCATGGACAGAGGAGCCTGGCGGACTCTAGTCCATGGGGTTGCAAAGAGTCGGACAGGACTGAACAATGGACACTTTCACTATCCATGTTCATACCAGACACTATCCACTGCCCAGGACCCTGTGTTTGGCACCTTCAGCACCGGGCTGGGCCTGCCCAGCCTACATTCCAGGCTCTTCTAAGTGGATCTGGTCCACTGTTTTCTCTCACCCTCCACTGCCTGGGCCCAGCTGTGCCCACCTCCCCTTCCATGAGGCTCACCAGCTATGAATTATCAGCCACTAACTGACTGGGGAATGGTTTCTTCCTCTGTCTCTTTCGTCTGGCAAACTCACTCTTTCAGGCCCAGCCCAGAGACCTGTGTTCAGAGTAGCTCCTCCAGTCCTCCTCTCCTGATCATGCTTGTAGCTACTGTTGTACTCTCTTGGCATGATCTCTGAGTTTTGCATATCCTGTACTTGTAGGCTTATTTTTGGCCACAGACTGTGGGCTCCCTGGGTGTCAGGACTGTATCTTTCTCTACTTCTCTAACATTGTCGCCTCCGGCCCTGCCCCGATACCCCAGCTAGTGGCTCATGTTAGGAGCTCAGTCAGGTTTGCCACACAAGTGGGGCCAGGGATCCGGCCATCAGTGTTCAGGTGAGGCTGATAGGAAGGCTTCAGGCTTCCAGAGCATGGACAGTCTGGGAAAATAAGCTGTGAACACTGGCATCTTGGCTACTCTTGCTGCTGGGGTGCCCGGACACCCAACTTGAAGACTTTTTCTCCCTGCAGAGCTCCTTCTGTATGTCCTGTCCTGCAAATTAGGGACTGACTGGCCATTTAACAGATGAAGAAACTGAGGCCCAGTGGGAGTTACTGTCCCAGGCAGCAAGGCGAGGAGCTGGGGTTTAGAAGTAGGTTGCTTGATGGAAGAGACCTTCCCTACCCCATATTTTTAACCATTACACAATCCTGGTAAGTTCAGGGGGGCGAGAACAATAGAGCCCCAGCCTCAGCCTGGAGGTGAGTCCTGGGAAGCCTTTATAGTCCCAGACCAGCGGGGAACGCTGGGTTATGCTGGCGGAGATGCCCTGAGACACCCCACCTTTCAGTGGGGTTGGGGATAAGGGATCCACAGTGTGTTGGTGGGGGCTGCTGAGTGCTCTCAGGAGAAACCCTACCCCAGCCCCATTGTCATGCGGCTGCAGCACAGTCAGGGCTGCTGAAGAGCCTGGCTCTGCAGATTTACTGCTATGCTCAGGAATTCCTTGTCCCCCTGCAGCTCTGGGCGTATGGGGGACAGCTGCCTGGACTGGGAGGAGAACTGAGGTTATCTTGATCTCAGATGAGGTGGGATCTGCTCGTGGAGTGGCCAGGGAAAGCTTTTTTGCCTTGGATCTTGCTTGCTCTCTCCTTCCGGCCCCTGATAACGGGTCCCAAACACAGGGCCGTAAAGGTAGCCATAAAAACAGAAGAAATGCTGGTGCAATTGGCTTATCAAAGCTCATCTCAGACACCAGCCAGGTCTCCCTACTTCAAGTTTATTTCTCCTCCTCTGCTTTCTCTCAGAAGGTGTCTCGTAAACAGCTAAGAGGGTCATTTATAAATGTCTCCTGCCTTCCGCGCTCAGCACAGGCGCTTCGCTCCTTCTGTTCCTCTAGGCGCGGAGGTGGTCAAGGGAGGGTCCGGCGCTGCCTGCTCCCAGGGGCCCGCAGAGATGAGAAAGGGAAGCCGGAGGGGTCCCCACATCCCTGGAGAGGGGTGAGGCTCCCACAGGTGAGTGATGGTGACGCTTTGACCCTGGTTCTGCCAACACCTCTCTCCAACTCCCATCACACTGATGGGGGGCGGGTTGAGCCGACCTCTGGGAAGGGGCACCTTGCCATGGGCTGGCCTCGGTAGTTGACCCCATCATGGAATCCATCCCGTGGCATCAGAACTGAAAAGACTTCAGAGACTGCCTTGTACAAGTCACGCCGGACTCTAGTGAGGCCCGGGGTGGGGTGGTGGGGAGAGGCACTTCCCCGAGGCAGCATTAGAGGCAGAGCCAGGAGCAGAAAGTGGGTGTCTGCCTCCTTGTTGGTCTGGAGGAGGTACAGCCAGCCTTGTGACTGCAGCAGCCTTCAGCCCTCTGCTCATGGAGTATGTTTCAGGGCGTGGAAGGCTTCAGTGGTCCCCATGTTGTCTGATCTTTGCAGTGACTCTTCGGGCAGAGAGAATTATTCCCATTTTACAGATGGGTGCTGGGTGACTGGCTTCTTTGGGAGCCCTGTTAACCACAACACAGCTGTGTTCTCTCTTTGCCCCTTCCATTACTTCCTTGTTGAGTTTCCTCTCATTCATTTGTAAGAGAGGTTCATGGTCCTTAAACCACAGCCCTTAGCACCCCAGTCCTCCTGTCCTAACCTCCTGTCAAGCCCCTAGCTTCAGAACCCAGAGATGAAGTGGAGTGGGATTTGTCTCCTGAGCCTTTTTGCCTTCCTGGTTGCGGGTGTTTTGGTTCCTGCCGGCTAGGGGGCTTGTGACTGGGCTTGGGTGAAGCTCCCCAGATGGTGAAAGGCTCTGAAGCCCCCTCGTCATGGATGAGGAGACTCCTGCTGTTGAAATTGCGTGGGTGGGTGTGGCCCAAGGGGGTGTGAGAGGAGCCTTGGCAGTGGGAGCACTCCCCTGAGTTCTTGTCTCCCTGGCAGGAACCCAGTACTTGGCATGCAGCAGGCACTCTTGAGACACTAATTGCACAAATTAGCCCAGCCTCCGGTGGCTTGGGTAACTGCCCCTGCTTTGACGAGAGCTGGGCTGCCTCTGTGTTGTATCTGTTTTGTTAAAAGGCAGATTGTATTATGTCATATGTGTCTGGAATCCACCCCCACCCATCAGGTCAGCAGGTGGCTCCCAGCAGCACTTCTCTGCTCATCTGTGTCTTGCACAAGGCTAGGGGCTCACTCTGCATTTCTGCTCTTCTTTGGGTATCACTTTCTGGAGTGGATTCCTTCATGTGGCCTGATTTGATACATGAGCAATCCTTGGAAAATAACTCTCCATGTTTCGGGAGGGGCTTCCCTGGTGGCTCAGACAGTAAAGGGTCTGTCTGTCAAGCCAGGAGATGAAGGAGATGTGGGCTCGATCACTGGGTCAGGAAGATCCCCTGGAGTAGGAAATGGCAACCTATGGCCATGGAATGGCTGTTCCGCAGACAGAAGGGCCTGGGGGCTACAGACCATGGGGTCACAAAGAGTCAGACAGGACTGAGCACCATGCAAGAGCATTTCAGGAGACTAGTTCCTCCCTTTGATCAGGAGAAAAGAGAGGCTTCCCATGCTTGGTGACTTTACTGGTGACACAGAGGGCTGGCGGCCAAACCAGGGTTATAATCCTAGCTTCAGTGTCGCTTCTCTCCCCGTGTTTCTTGTTCTTTCCTGGCAAGACTTGCTGAGCGATTCAGGTAATGCGCAGCATGCAGGGTCCCGCTGTAAAGACCCTGTGAGGCTGTGTGGGGGAGGCCCGGGAGCAGGGGTAGGGAACCCTCCTGTCTGCTTGGTGCCTGTAATATATTTGAATTATCTCCACAGATGAGCCCTGATTTAGCAAACAGTCTAGAGTAAACCTCAGCTCGAAGACAAATCCAATTGACACTGGGCTTGAGTGGTTCAAAGGTTATTGGCACAAAACTGTCGGCTTTGTTTAGCTGAGGGACTGTATTTATGACGGGTGATACGGCAGTGCCATCCATAACTCGCCGGCAGCAAGGCTGACGTGGGGCCAGAGACAGGCTATTTACACTGAGCCTGGAGTTTAGTTTCTCTGCTGGGAAATGCAAAAGCCATTCAACTCTTGGCCAAGTTGCTTTATGGGTTGCCGTCTTAGGCCTGGTGTCATAATTTGGGTCATCAGTTAACCTTGTTGGGGATGGACAGCATCCTCAAGAGAATTGTTTCCTGGGTGTGTGCAGCGAGGGGAGCTGGGGTAGGAGAGGTCGCTGGGGATGTTTGCAAGGACCTGGGTTTCACTTTGACCCCTAATTTAAGGCCCACATACACAGGAGTAGCTACTCTGAGTCCCTGGGTTCTTGATTACTTTCTGTGTCTCCTGGATGCTGTGGTTAATTTAGGAAAAAGGGACTGTGGCTAAGTGTTGCACTGAACAGATGCTTTTGTCTGCAGTGTCAGACAAGCAGGGGTTTACGCACCAATTTCCTTGGAAAGAAATAATCCCAGGAATATGCACACTGTGGATGGAAGGACCTGTGGCCAGAGCTGCATGGGTGGCTTTTTGGAAAAGAGATACTCTGTATTAAGATCCTGAACATGTGCTTCTCTTGTGACCCATTCATTCTGCTGCTGGGAATCCATCCTGAGGAGATCAACCTCGATGTGGACAAAGATTCATGTACCTAGGTGTTCACTGCAGTGTTATTTATAACAGCACAAACGGGTAAATCAACTTCAACAATAGGGGATTTCTTTGGCACTCTTTCTTTGGCTGCACTGGGTCTTTGTTGTGGCACACGGGGGCTTCCCTGCTTGCGGTGGGCGGGACTTCTCTTGTTGCAGTGCAAAGGCTTCTCACTGAGATGCGAAGGCTTCTCTTGTTAGAGAGCCCGGCTCAGTAGTTGCAGCAAATGGGCTCAGTTGCCCTGCAGCATGTAGCACCTAAATTCCCTGACCAGGACTCGAACCCATGCTCCCTGCATTGGAAGGTGGATTCTCAACCACTGGAACACCAGGGAAGTCCGGTTTGGCATATTAATAAAATATAATCCTGTGCATTGATTCAAATTGATGTGTGTAAAGAATTTTTAATGATTTGTCAAAATGATTCTAGGTAGAGGAAGGGAATATTTTATAAATTGTAGTGTGTTTTCCGTTGTGTAAAACAGTCTGCAAAGAAGGAGGGAAATATATGAGAATACGTGGAAGTTAGCTCAGGAGACGACTGTGGTTTTAAAGTCTCATCTCTTCATGGAATATGTTTTAAGTTTCTACTGGGGATGTGTATCACTTTTCATCCTCAGGGACAATTCCTCAAGGAATAAACAAAAATCCAAGTTCTCACTTCTTTAGCGATTCTACTCTTTTCCAGATCTCAGTTTCCCTGGGCGTAAAAGGACCCTGGCCTGCTCTTGTTCTGCCCTACTTCAGGTCTTGGGCTTGGAGGAGTGACCCTCTGGGTAGTTTTGGGAGCCTGCCCATGATCACCATGTCCTGGGTCTGATGGGTCACCTAATTTTAGTGCCTGCTGGGGCAGCTGCCTAACTGTGGCCCCAGCCACCGGGCAGATGGTCAGGGTGGTGTCGGCAATGTTCGCAGCATCTCTGCCAGGCTGGTGAGATCAGAGCACGGCTTGAGCCGTGGGGGGTTCTCAAGTGTCCGTAACACAGAACATCTCAACCTGTGTTTGGGGAGAAATCCACTAGCCAGGATCCCTGGGCCGAGCGGAGCAGAAAGGGGCACCTTGGAGGGGCGAGGGAGAAGGGTGAGGTGCCCAAAGTGCTGAAAAGTCAGTTCTCTGGAATTCCAGAAACCAGCTTGCCATCAGGATTTTCCAGTGCACGGCTAAAACTTGTCTCTCAGCCCAGTTCCATCTGTCAGCTGAGGACTTGCGTGGAGACATGGACATCTCCCTGAAAGGTCCTGGCGGAGGGCCCCTTCTGATAGCAGGCAGCTGTGGGTACCGTGTCCTTAACCAGAATAGCTGGGAGTGTGTGGAGGGTCCCTGGGGATGAGAACTTGAGAATATCTCTGCCAGGAAGAACGCTCAAGGGCACATGGAGAGCAGGGGAGCTGATGAGTGAAGACAGGGCTGCCATTACCTCCTCCCTGTCTGCTGTCTCCAGTCTTGTGTCACCTGCTTTGCAAATCAAGCCATCTTTCTAAACCCAGCTCTGATTTGTCACTCCTCCTCTGACATGGCTCTGTAAAACCCGGGAGTAAAACCAAGTCCCCTGAGTATGGCATTGAAGACCTTTCCCCAACTTGGCTTCAACCTATTTTCCTGCTTTTATGCCTGTAATCTTCCCGCTCTGGCTAAACTATGTCCTGTTCCTTCTCTATCCTTGAACACACTATAAATCCTCAGTTCCCTTGGGCTGGAATGCCCTTCATCTCCTTTGCCTCACTTAATCCCTAACTGTTTGTGGAACACCTGCTTCAGACCGGGTATGAGTCAACTGATAAACTCCTATTCAACCCTCAAAACCCGAATGTCTTGTGGTCTAATATACCTGCACCAGCATGATCTCCCAGGTCACTCTTTCTCCCCTGCTGATGATGTCCTGTGTCTCTTATTCTTAGAGTATTATATCTGCTTTTCTCACTGTGCCTTGGTAACTTTCCTCTATATTCCTGGCACAAGGCTTAATTCTCTGTAAATAGCTGTTCAGTGTTTTCATACAGAGAGGAGCCGTTAGTGAATGCCAACAAAGCAAGTGGGAGGACCTAGTCCCTGGGGTTGTAAGGACCTGGAATGATGAAAGCAAGAAGTGTCAGCTCATGTTTACCAGGCTTGTACCACGTACCAGGCACTGTACTGAATGCTTCCCATGCGTTAGCCCATTGAATCCTCCCACAATCCAAGAGATGGGTGGCGTTACCCCTTCCTCTTACAGATGAGGACACTGAGGCATGAGAAAGTCAATCACTTGTTCACGGTCACACAGCCTGTAAGCAGCTGAGCTAGGATTTGAACCTTACACAGAGGCTCTCAAGCTCCCCACGCCTGCTTCCTGCATGGCCCCCAGCCCTGCGAAGGCCTGGGGAGAGGCAATATGATCAAAGATGACTGAGGGGGTGGAAGTCTTACCTCTTAGAATGGCACATGGGATCTGGGGAGGAATCCTTTTAAGGGATGAAAGCAGTTTTTTAAAAAGACATTTATCTCCTCACTCACTTCCTTCTGATGGCTGGAGATGAGTGACAAGCCTGGTAATTGAAGATGGTGGGGCTGATAATTCAGCGGTAGCCCGGGGAGGGATGTCTCAGGCTGTGAATCACTGCACACTACACAGATCTGAGTGTCTCCCTGATGGTATCTCCCGGGCCCTTGGAGCCTCTTTCTGGCGCATAAAGACACACTCGCGTGTGAAGACTTGAGCTGAGCTGCTTGTCAGGATGCCCAGATGTGGCTTCCTGGCCCAGGGAAGTTTTCTGGGGAGCAGCTGCTGCAGCAGACAGAAGAACTGAGTGCCAACTCTGCATGGGCACCATGCTAGAAGCTGGGCAGAGAGTACCTGGTACATAGTAGGTGTGTGAATAGGAAGCAGGGGTAGGAGCCTTGGGCACATGGACCAGACCTACACAAGCCCTCCTCCGCCAACCGGTGCCTGCCTTATTGCCCCTCACCCTGGCTTAGCAGGTGCAAGCAGCTCTGAGCTCAGGGAATCCTCTGCCCAGGATGGTGCTGGGTGGGTGTGGGTACTTAGGGAGACTTGACCTTTCTGTTGTAAATGCACAGGGCCTCATACTTAGGCTACTGTATTTGGATCTTCTAGCCTGGGCTGAACCTGTGGGCTGAAAGAGAATGCTTTGACAGCAGGCAGGCAGCAGCGAGCAGAGAGGAAGCCAAGGAGGGACTTATACAAACACACTGGGGTGCCCCGACCTGCACCCCACCCCATCCACTGGCTTTGATTGCCGATGCCTGGTAGGTGTTGCTAGCACCTCGGACAGGTCCAGCCCTGGATGTGGGTCCTGTGTGGATCTCAGAGGTATGCTGTGGTCAGAGGCTGGGGAGGTGATCTGGGGCTACTGTGTGTGTAGGTGGGTGGGACATATTCAGTCATTCCTTCAATAATCCGTTCAGAAGTGTCACTTACCATGTTTGATTCTAGGGTTCCAAGGCAGGAATGAAACTGACATGGTTCCCACTGTCATGAAGCTCACAGCCTATAGAGGGAGACAGATGTGATGCCCACGATCAGTTATACCAATAGACACAAAAGTCCTGATGCACTTTTGTCACTGATTTGTGACTTTTTCCTTCATGCCACAATATTCACACTTATTTATCTGAAGACCCCTCTGTTGAAATAAACTCTTGCTGGTACAACTGTAGAACAGCTTGGGGTATTTTTGATCTCCATTCATCTGCCTTTCAGGCTATCCCCTCCCACCCAGATCCTCAGGGCCCTTGGTGTTCTAGGGAACACAGTTAGGACAGCCCTGCTCTAGGCTTTGGGGAGCTAGAGACAGTCTTGTTGCAGGATAGTGAGATGTTGAAATTGCTGTTTCAGGAAGATGCAGGTGGCAGGTGATCCGAGAGAAACTGCACCCACGAGAGAGGCTGGGTGGTCCAGACCCTATGGAAGGATGACCGGATCGGGCCCAACCTTGTGCAGATATGAGGAGACTGAGCTGGCTGATGGGAGAAGGTCCTGCTGTGGAGCATGGGCCTGCCAAGGGCCCCTGGGGAAGGGGAGGGAGGCCGGGGCTACCTGTGGGCTTGGACTACTCTAAGCATGGGCCCTGGTGCTTACTCAGAGGGCAGGCTGCACCAGCCAGAGCTGAGGTATTTAAGCTGCCTCCCATGGGGAGGCCCTTCTGTTGAGTATGAGGAGGTGGAAGGCTCTGGGGCAGTATTAGTTTCTATTGTGCTGTAATATATTACAACAGAGTTAGGGGCTTAAAGCAACACCAGTTTGTCATTGCACAGCTCTGTAAGTCAGGTTGACAAGGTCTCGCAGGCTTAAGATCAGGGTGTCTGCAGGGCTGTGCCCCCTCTGGGCTCTAGGAGAGAGTCTCTTCTCCTGCCCTTTCCAGCTTCCAGAGGCTGCTTGCATTTCCTGGCTCAGGGCCCCTTCCTCCATCTTCAAAGCCAGCAGCATTGCCCTTCTCTGATGTTCCTTTCATCATCACTTGTCTCTCACCACAGCTGGGAGATGCTCCCCACTTTAAAGGACTGGTATGATGAGATTGGGCCCCATCAGGCAATCCAGGATAATTCCCCATTTCAAGACCATTGAACTTAATCACATTTGCAGAAGGCCCTCTCTGCCATGTAATTTACACGATGGAAGGTTCTGGGGATTAGGATATGGACATCTGTGGGGCAGGTGGCAGTCGGGGGGAGGGCATCATTGTGCCCACCACAGAGGCCTGGGGGTCTCCACAGTCAGGAGCAAAGGACTGTGGATTTCCCTTTGGCTTCCATGGTGGAGGTTCCCTCAAGACTTGTAACCAGTGGAAACTCTGCAAACTAGAAATGGTTTGGAGAATGCTTTTCTCAGGCAGATGCCTCACTATGCCTCACCTGCCTCTCCCGCCCCGGTTCCTGCGGTTTCCTAAATGTGCCAGGATCCCTCTTAGCAACTACTGGACTTTATATGTGTTTGCTCTGCCTGGAACCCCCCCGACGCCACCCTCATGGCAAACTGGTGAAAACTTGCTTGTCCCTCTGGAAGGCCCCCCGTCTTGCCTGCCCTCCTCTGCTTCTGGTCAGGTTAGGTGGCGCCCATGCCCCTTTGCCGTGCCCTCAAGGTGTGTGGTTGTCTTTGCCTCCCCCATCTGACTGTGAGCTTCTGAAGGTGGAGCAGGACTGCGCCATCTCTGAGGCCAGCCTGGGCCGTGGCCCCGAGCCTGTGAACGTGACCCTTGCGAAAGAAATGAATAAAAGAATGATTCAGCTGAGGGGAAAGAAGCGCCTGGAATGGGGCCGTGGTGTCCAGAATGATGGTTGGGGAAGGTGGGTGGGTCCCGAAGCTGCCCAGGGCAGGGTCATGGGGGGTTCACGCGTGGTCCTTCCAGATGCGTGAAGGTGCATGGTGGGGGCAGCAGGAGAGATGGGGCTGGAAGTTTTCCCGGGAGACCTGGGTGCCTGGGGCCCTAGGAACACAGTAGAGATGAGGGGCTTGGGCAACTTGGACACAGCCCCTGAAAGGGCACATCCTGACTGTGAGGCTTGTCCCACTGCCCGAGGCTGGGTTTCTCCTCTGGCTCTCTCTGCTGCACCTCTGAGCTCAGGGCTGAGCACTCTGGGGAGAGAGCTGAAAAGATACAGGCACTGAGAGACAGCCAAGCTTGTCCCCAGCCAGGGACAGTGGCTTCTGAGCCCCTAGACTGGAAATCCTCACCTGAGTGGGGAGAAACACAGGTGCTCCAAGGGTGTCTTCTCTCTGTCCCAGCACAGAGGCTGGCAGGCTCCATTGACTCTGGGTAATATCCAGTGCCTTTCTCCAGGAAGGCCCTCAAGGGTTGACAGTGACATTCCCTGTGAGTCCTTACTCTGGGTGACATTGCTACGGGGTGACAGAGACTCCTCCAATGCACAGTATGGGCTGGAGGACCCACCTCCGGTCCAAATAGCCTTCTTAGTGGTACCATGTGGACCCATAGTGGAGCCTAAGGCAAAGGGAAAAATTAGTAATACCGATCTTGTCTTTATTTAAAATCTTGGTATTTTACTTATCATGAATTTTGGTGTTAATTGTTTTCTTTGGCCTTAGTTTTGATTTTAAAAAATATTTGCGTAGAAATATTTAATCTTGATCATTGAGTTTTGGGGGGCCCCTTACATTTTGTGCCTTGTAAAGTCTGGGCCCCACTCACCTTCCCCTGGTCCCTGCCCCGCTTCTAGGACAGGGCCCTCGGATTCTGTGTGTCCCCAGGGACTCACTCTGGCCTGTAGTTCTCTCTTCTGCGGGAGATGGTAAGAGCAAGCTGGGTGCTTAGGAGAGAAGGGGCTGGTGCCGTGGCCGTCTTGAGATTTTAGCATTTGCTACCGTGACCACCAGCAGATGTGAGTGTGGGCTGAGCAGAGCAGGCGCTGCTGGCTGGGGTTTCTCCTGTGTCTGCCCCCAACCCAGCACGGAGCAAATCAAATCCTCCCCCGGCCTCCTGGGGGTGGAGGCCCAGCCCCTGGACTGTCCAGCTGCCCCCATTAAAGATGTCATCCCCCCAGGGTTGTGTGAGAGGCCAGGGGCACGGGCTGCTAGGGCTGAGGACAGGAGAGGAGCGTCTCAGAGGCTGGGGCCCCGGCAGCTGGGCGTGTATCATGGTGGCCGAGGAGCCGTGTCGTGGAGGCTGGCTGACTGTAAGCTGTGTTGGCAGGGCCTGGGCTCCCAGGCCTGATGCTCAGCATGCTGTCAGCACTCAGCAAATAATAAATAATAATAATATCTCCAGCATGTTGGGAGAGCCTGAGGAGAGCGGGAACACAGGAAACATGTGTGCTCCCTCATGGCCAGGGCTGGAGAGCCGGAGTCTGTACAGTGCCTCTCTTTGGGCGGGGTCTGGGGGGAGCCATCCCCACCCCAACACGTCTTGGCCTGGAGGAGGGTGAGCAAGCAGCTGGGGCCTGCACTGGGGCCTGGGGGCTCGGGGAGACTTGTCTAGGGGCGGGGATCTCCTTGAACTGCCCTTTGTAAAGAGCCCAGACTGTCCTCAGATGTCCTCTGGAATTTGGAGATGATCGGACTTGGGTTTAATCCTGAATCTGCCACTTCAGACAAACCACTTAGCCTCTGAGGGTCTCCTCAGTCTTCTCACTTGTGAAATGGGCCGGTTACAGAAACTGTTAGGTGGGGGCAAGGTGAGTGGCTGCAGAGTGCTTGCACGGGCACCAGGAACAGATCAGTGGGGAGCGTTGATGGCGCTCTAGCTCAGTCGGCCGCGTCTCTGGTCCTCAGCGGCTTGTTGCCCGAGTGTGCTGGCTCCCTTTACTGTTTTTATTTTTCTTTCTAATATTTATTTATTTGACTGTGCTGGGTCTTAGCTGTAGCATGTGGAATCTAGTTCTGTGACTAGGGATCGAACCTGGGCCCTCTGCATTGGGAGAACGAAAGAGCGGAGTCAGCCACTGAACCACCAGGGAAGTCCACCCTTTACTGTCTGTTGGCGGACTGTGAGCTTCTGTGGGGCAGGGGATGGAGGAGGAGCGCTGGGGGCTGAAGCCTGCTGGGGACCGGGTGGCCTGGATGAAGTCCACTCAGCAGCCCCTGCCTGGGGGGCTCTGTGCCAATGTCCCGAGTCGCAGCTGCCTGGAGTCTGGGAGAGCTGAGCTGGCCTGAGACAGAGGGGCTGGAGAAGGCCCTGGGCACAGTCCCCCATGACCCCTGTTTTCTCTGCGGCTTTCTCCTGCAGGAGGTGGCGGGGGGCTGGGCTGGAGGCTCGCCGTGGGAGTGAGGAAGCTGGGCGCTGAGTTTCTGCACCTGCTCAGGCCTCTCCCAGAGGGTGCCTCGCTGCCCCCACCTCTGCCTCCAGCGGCAGCACAGGGTGACAGAGGCACAGGGTGACAGAGGCTCAGCGAGCAGACATCCATGGCCTGCCCCACCTCCCCGTCTTCAGGGCCCCTGTGGGTCCCCTTCTCCCACTCCTGGCTTCCCCCAGACTGGACGTTGTCCTGCTCACTGCAGACTCCTGCCTCCCCCCCGAGTGAGGGCTCCTCCCAGGTGGCCCGGCTGCGTCCCCCCTCAGGCCAGCTCAGCCACAGGGAATGGGCCACTTGTCAAACGCTCTTGTTTAATTTTCCTCGCTCACAGTCTGCTTGTTCCAACACCCTGCAATGACACGGGTGTTAACCGAGCACCGGGGACTATAATTATCGGGGTTGAGAGACGAGAAGCTCCTGGTGGTGCAGCAGCTGCAGACAGGAGCGCCGCCCAATCTGTCCCTGGAGAGGAGCCGCTCGGCCCGACTCGTGTCTGAAGAGCCGCCGGGTTCGCGCCCTTCACCCTCTGCTTGTCTGACCGCGAGCCAGTTGGGATTTCTCCCTCGTGGGCCCCCAAGGCACTCTCCTGTGAGGGGGGAGATGCTTGGATATTATTGGGTCGAGTGTGGCTGGAAGTGTCTGATGGGGACGGGTGGCGTGTGTGGTCTTGTGGCAGGCAGACAACGCTACTGGACTGGGAAGGGGCCGCTCTTGACCACATGGGTGGCGGAGGAGGCTGGGTGAGCCCCCTGGGGCCACATCTAGGGAGCAGGGTAGGACGTTACCCGGGATAAGTACAGAGTGCTGTGTTTAGGTTCAGGAGATCAGTTCCTAAGTTCTGTCTGCCGGTGGGAAAGACTAGACTCAGCAGCGGGAATTCTGGCTACAAAGCTGGGGTCAACTCGTGTTATATGCTGTGGTTGCTTAGTCAGCATCCCTGAACCCTCTAAACTCTAAACCCATGAATAGGTGTTTAGCATCCTGAGTGGCTGAGGGGACAGAAGGTGCTCCTGGGGATGGTACCTCGTTGTGAGATGCGTGGACAGCCTGGCGTCCTGAGGAGATGGCCATCTCGTCCTATTGGGGTGGCGGGCGCCTCTGGGATCTGGGGATGGAAGGAGAAGGGACGCTCACCTGTGTTCAGGTGTGTGAAGGGCACGTGTGAGGAGGAGGCAGCAGGGGGCAGGGGTTAGCTCTGGAGAGGAAGGTTTGGGCTCAACATGCATTGTGGTGACCCAGGATGGAGAGTTAGGCTGTCAGGGATGGAGACCCTGGTCTTTGGGGTCCCTAGTAGGCAGAGTTAGGGTGGCTGTTGGAGATGTTGGAGAGAATAACTCCTGCCTGGACAGGGCTTCAGGTTGAGTCTCGTTTGCTGACTGCAGGGCCTCTAACCCTGAAGCTAGTCTTGGCTCTGCCGCTAACTGGTACCCACTCTGTGGGTTAGTTTCTCCCCTTCTCTGTGCCTCTGTGCTCCTGCCTGGGATGGAAGTAAGGTCCTGCTATCCCTTGATTTATCCCGTGGGTGGTATCAGGGGCACGTGGGGAATGGGGTGCTGATAGGGGGCACTGGGTGCTTTTGTGGGCACACGCTCCAGGGTGCTGCAGAGCCCTGGGGGTCAGTGTTTGTGGGCAGAGCACTTTCTCCTAAGACTTGTGCTTCCCCAGTGAGATCTCGATGCTGTGGTCTTGAGAGCGTGATGGTTCAGTGTGAGTCTGTACTGTCAGGGCTGGCACTGGGACCCAGGACTGGGAGAGCTGTCAGAGCCCGTGGGACTGGGGAGGGGGAGGCCCCAGCAGGTCTCCTGGCCGAGCCCTCATGAGCGCTGGCATCAGCATGAGTGTGTCGTAGCCCCTTTCTTGCTCAGCATGTTTGGTGGGCTGTACCAATGGCACAGCCTGGCTTCTGACAGGTGAACCTAGCTTCTGGGAGTCAGCGATGGACTTGCTGAGGGTCTCCGGCCTTCTGGGCTGGCTCCAGGGCCGGAGGATGGGGTCTGGGGAGGAAGGAGAAACTGGAGCTCCTAGGGAGCATCAAAGGGTTGGTGCGAGGTTTATTGGGGCCTTTACTGCCCTAGTTTTCATTATTTACACCCTGTTGATTCTAGGAGTTCCCGTTAAATGTGTAATAAATATAAAAATATTTTACAGGCCAGTGAAAATTCCACAGCAAAAATAACTCTATAAAGAGGGATTTTGCCCTACATTGCCCGCTGCCGAATTCTGTGTGGCATTCCTCTGAGCCTGTTGGCTGGCAGCAGGGCGATGAGGTAGCTGGGTTCCTTGGTTGCGGGGGCTGGGGGTGTGGGCTGGGTGTTTAATTAGCCCCTTTACCAGCCTGTGAATGAAGCAGCTCCTCCCCGGGCTGAGCCTGCCAGCTCTCCCAGGCGGTGGTGGGTAAGTGGGCTGGAGTGGAGCCTGGGTTCCAGATTGCACTGTGGAAGTCTGGAGAGGCACAGGGAGGAGGGCGGTGACAGGTTAAAGCTCTTCCTCCTGCCCTCCCTAGACAGTTTGAGATGCAGCCACAGTGACAGGCAGAGAGGGTGGGGCTGAGAAGGGAGGGTAGCGCAGTGATGAGGACCAAGGGCTCTGGGGTCAGCCTGGGGCATTCTAGTCCCGTTTCTACCATGTAGTAGCTGTGTGATCTTGGGCAGATAACTTGCCCCCTCTGTGCCTCAGGTTTCTCCTTTGTAAAATCCTACACCACGTGGTCATTGTGAAGCACGTGCCTGGTCCTAGGAAGGACTCAATAAATGACCATAATTGTTATCTTTATGCTCAATAATTATAATTATTTTTAATAAAAGCACGGCATTCACAGTTTTAGAAAATTAGGTGTAGGGAGAAGGATGCCTGCTGCTTCTGTCTGACCAACACGATCCAGGTCAGGAGCCACTGGCCACGTGATGGCCACTGAGCCCTTGAGATGTGGCTGGTCCAAGTTGGGATGTACGTGAGGCACACCCAGACTTCCCAATACTTGGTGTAAATAAAGTATCTCAGTAATAATTTAAAACTATTGATTATATGTTGAAATGGTATTCTCTGTGTCTTGGGTTAATCAGATATATTATTAAACTTAATTTCACATGTATCTTTTTTTTTTTTAAATGTGGCTGGTAGGAACTGTACAACTACATATGTGGCTTGTATTGGTGGCCTGCATTGCATTTGGGTTGGACAGCTCTGCCTTTCTCTGAGCAGGGCAGGCTTGAAGCCCTTGGTCTCTCGTATGCTGGCCCAGTCCAGCCACCCATGTTCTAGAATGGGAGCCATGGCTGCAGAGGGCAGTGGCTTCCCTGAAGTCTCAGCTGTTGGGGGGCAAAGCTGCCCCACAACTCAAGACACCTTGGATTATGGAGAGATGCTGACAGTTCGCCTTGCTCCTTCCATTTTCTGGTTATTGGGAGAATTAGATCCAAGGAGTTATGACAAATGTGTGTTTGCAGCTTTGTTGAATGAGGTCTGTGGTGTTTGGTGAATTCCATGGCATGCTTGGGGGCATGCAGCTGCACGGTGGGGACTGAGAGAAAGATGCAGGTGGCTCATTGGCCTGATGGAGCACAGATGGACTGAGTCTGCCTCGTGGAGGTGCCGCGAGAACAGACCCCTGCCTCCCTGAGCGCCCACTGCTGCTTGGGTACAAGGCAGGGTGGTCAGAGAGGAGTTTTCCTTTTAAAACTTTATGTATTTATCTTTGGCTGTGCTGCGTCTTTGTTGCCGTGTGGACTTTTCTCTAGTGGTAGTGTGCAGGCTTCTCACTGCAGTGGCTTCTCTCGTTGCAGAACATGGGTACTAGGGGGTGTGGGCTTCAGTAGCTGTGGCAGGTGGGCTCACGCTCAGTGGTTGTAGCTCCCAGGCTTTAGAGCACAGGCTCAGTAGTTGTGGCACATGGGACCGCGGCATGTGGGATCCTCCTGGATCAGGGATCAAACCCGTGTCTTCTGCATTGGCAGGTGGATTCTTTATCACTGAACCACCAGGGAAGCCCGGAGAGAAGTTTTTGGATAGTGGTAAGACCCCACGTTTACTCTGTGATGATACAGACCAGGCCGGCAAGGTGCTCTTAACCCCACAGCAGCCCCACAAGAGCTTTGGGGTCAGAGCATCTCCACATTAGAGAGGAGGCAATAGAAGGATAGTAGGTGGTGGACATGAGTTAAATCTCTTTAGTTTTAAGGCGTGTGCTTGGAGCTCAGCTCTTGCTAACATGCCGTCTGTCTTGGCCACTCACCTGCTGAGGGCCCCTTGTCCTTCTGGTCCTGGTGGCCACACTGAGGGGAAGCACTGGCCTAGGTGGTCCAGGTGTCTTGGCACAGACTTTGGAGTCAAGGCTTTGCCACTGCTTGGCTATGTGACTCACTTCACCTCTCTGAACCTTGTCTTCTTTTTTTGTAAAATGAGGGTAATACTGATGCCTGCCTTCTAGTGCTAGTTAAATGAAATGCTGTGCTCCTGCCATGTAACAACCTCTTGATAAATAATTGTGGCTCAATAATAATGCTGATGTCAGCAATTTGACGAGAATCATACCACATGGCGGAGAAGGCAATGGCAGCCCACTCCAGTATTCTTGCCTGGAGAATCCCAGGGACAGGGGAGCCTGGTGGGCTGCCGTCTATGGGGTTGCACAGAGTCGGACATGACTAAAGTGACTTAGCAGCAGCAGCAGCAGCATACCACATGGACATCCTCTTAAAAAATGGTCTTCAGAGTGGAAACAGATTGGAATTTTCTTTGAATTCATTTTAGAAATGTGTCTCTTTGCTCCTGTCCCATCAGGTGGAGGGATCACATGGTCCAGAGTCATCCTTAGGAGGTGGGCCAGTGGGGTCTTAGGGCTGTTTCTGAGCATGTCTGTGGCCTCACTATCATTCCCAGTGGCTTCTGGGTCTTGGCTCTGAGTGCTCGGGGCAGCTGGCCACTCTCCTTCCCTCCCATTTCTCTGGGCTCCTGCGTGCATTCTGCACTGCTTGAAGAGCTGTGGGCTTTGAAGGGGAAGGGCATGACTGGATAGCCTTCACTCCTGCAGTCCCTCTTAGGGGGCCTGGACTTAGTTGATGCCCAGGACACCAGTGGCTGCAGAAAAATGGCCCTGTAGTTGAGATGCTGACTGGGTGGATCTGAAGGTCTTGGCCATTTGTCACTTCCTGTGATATGATCTATTGCCCTGGGGGAGAGGATAAAGAGTAGTCGTTGCCACATTTTGTAGATGAGGAAACCGAGGTCTGGGGCATGACTATTTCTGGGGGCTTGCAGGGTGAAGTCTTAAGCTGGGAAATTCAGGACCCTTCCTTTATGATAGCTGTTTCCTAGCTGGGCAGAGTGACTCAGGAACTAGCTTGGATGCTGCTCTAATTCAGGACAACCCCACTCAGGATTCTTCTCCCATTGGCCTTGGCCTATTCTGTTGAAGTCCCCTAGAACCCTGGGCCTGCTACCATTTGGACTTGGACAATTCTAGGGCTCTCACATGTGACTGGGTTTCATCCCTGTTTTCTCTGACTCCCCTGTCTCTGCCTCTCCTAACCTCAGAAGAGCCCTGCACAGGGATTGGATCGAACCCAGGTCTCCCTCATTGCAGGCAGATTCTTTACCAGCTAAGCCACAAGGGAAGTCCAAGAATATTGGAGTGGGTAGCCTATCCCTTCTCCAGCAGATCTTCCTGACCCAGGAATTGAACCAGGGTCTCCTACATTGCACGCTGATTCTTTACCAACTGAGCTATCAGGAAAGCCTAGGACTGGGAATGGTGTAGCAAATACTGAAGGCAGCATCTTCATTGACCCAGGGGTGGAGTGGGGAAAAGACTGCCAAGTGCCAGCCTCCCTGTGGCCAGCCCATGAAGACTGGCCGTCCCTGCACAGGCCCACCTGTGGGTGGACTGGTCATGGTAGGTGGGGAGGCTATGTGATAGCCAGCGTGCATGGGGCTGGGTGTGAGCCAGGCTCTGTGCCATAGCCTTCACACACTCTACCTTTGCACACGTACAACTCAGAGAGGTAGGCGCTATTGTGATTCCCATCGTATTCCTTTTTTTCCCTCCTTTTTTTGGCTGTGCTGGGTCTTCATTGCAGCATGTGGGCTCCTTCCGGCTGTGGGGCTCAGACTCTCTAGTTGCTGCGTGCAGGCTCAGTTGCCCTGCGGCATGTGGCATCCTAACTCCCTGACCAGGGATCGAACTCAGGTCACCCACCTGGAAGGTGGACTGTCAATCACTGGACCACCAGGGGAGTCTCAAGGTTACCATTTTAGAGATGTGAACATTGAGGGAGGGAGTAACAATGTGAACATTGCAGCAGGGAAGCACTGGGACTAAACTTTGAAGCCAGGTGGTCTGAGCCTAGACCAGGCTTCTTATCATGGGGCTGTCTGCCTGTCTGCCAGTGAGGTGGGGGCTGCCTCACCCCCAGAAGTGCAGCTCCAGGACGATTTCCCTGGCGCTCTGCCCTTCCCAGGCGTGGCCAAGCCCCCCAGCATCCTTGCTCTACTGATGCTCTGCCTTTTCCTTGCCACTCAGGAGAACAAGTTGGAAAGCCAGTGATGAAAGGGATGTTGTCACAGGAACTTCCTTAACTCTGTTCTAAATCTGCAGAAACAGTGACTTATTCCCAAGTTTGGGCTCTTCATTGTAGCCACCATCTGGACACACAAACACCCAGAGCCTGCCAGTAAGAAGGAGCCCCAGAGGCAGAGGCTCGTGTGTTCTGAGCAATGTGCTGCCACTCTCCTGCGCTGCCTTTCCCTTTCCGCTTGAGGCAGGGCTACATCTGCGACCATTTCACGGGTGAGGAAACTGAGGCCCCAAGGAAGTTACTTTACTGCTATTGTCACAATAAATGGAGTGATGCCTGTCACACTGCTCTCCAGAGGGCAGAGCTAATTTGGTGTTTCTGGTGCTTCCTTGGCTCTCCTAGTGGCCTGGACCGCAGATGACAGGTTACCAGCCACTTTATTCCCCCTCCATCCCTGGCAGTGGTGTCCACCATCAGGGCCAGCTGTGTAGACCCTGGGACAGTGAGAAATGCTGGCTGCGTGGTCCTGGTGAGTTTCTGCCCTTTGGGCTTGGTGTGCCCATCATAGCCTGACGGGGTCTGGCTGGGGGCACCTAGCAGTCACTGACTGCCATGATGGATGGTGCAGGTATGGGGTTGGGACCTCAGCAGGGCAGGAATGCAGAGGGTCTGAAAGCTGCTGAGTTGGTGGGCACATCAAAGGCAGTATGGTGAGGGCCTCAAGTAAGGCCTAGGGGCTGAGGGTCTGAGCCCCTTAAACATGAGGGTTCTCTCCTGCCACTGGTCCAGAGGCCCCTTGCTCAAGTCTGCAGTCCAGGCTCTGTTGTGTCCATCCCTGAGGCCAGCGGGTGTGCAGGCCCACCAGGCTTGTGGGGGCTGCAGGGCAGGGTGGGTGGCACGTATCTCGGACTCTGTGTCTTCCTGTCCTCCTTTCCATTTCAGAGATGTGACCATGGAGGCAGGCGAGGGCAAAGCTGGAAGACCCTTCTCCTGGGCAGACCTTCCTTGACTGGTCTGTCTTGCATTGCTCCCTCCCCTCTGCCAGCCCACGCCTTTGGAACCACCCCTTTCAGTTGGAGAAATTGTGCTTCCATTACCGTGAATCTTGGCTGTGAATTTTGACTCCTAAACTAAGCCAGACCCTGGGAAAGTGCAATCTCTGTCTTCCCCTCCAAGCACATGAGCTGGGATTCGGAGGCATTCCAGAGCATTGAGGTGAAACTTCTCAAACAGAATATCGGGTCTGTAGTAATGTAGCCTTTGCCGTCTTCCCTTCCCTGGGGCCAGTGCACACCTTAGCAGAAGTAGCCCTGAGGCCTGCCCTGGGTTCCTCTGAGGTTTGCTGCCTGGTATCCTTAGGAGGTGATGATGGGTCTTCCCAGATGTGGTTCAGGAGGACCATGCCCGGGGCTGGGCTTGGGGAGTGGGAGAGACTGGCTTAGGCTGTGAACCGCCCCTATCAGGCCATGGTCTCAGGCAGAGGCTCAGATGAAACCCCTTTGCTCCCCAGGCTTGGTTCTGCCTCCCCCATCTCAGCCAGGTGGCTTACTCTGCCTGGGTGACCAGCCTTGGCTGCAAAGCAGACGGTAACTGCCTTCTGGGACAGTGGCTGCCACATGAGAAGGCCTGAGAACAGGCAGGAGGAGGCCCAGCTTCGACTTGATACTAGAAGGCCTTCCTCATGGCAGGGTGGTGGGCAGGAGGCTCAGAATTTCTTAAAGGTCCTGGCTGCTGAGCACCTGGCTGCCTCTTCTGGTGGGGGCCTCTGGAGGGGCTCTCCTTCCCACCCTGGGTGTCACTTGGGGTGGCCTCTGCTTTCAGGATGCAGACTTGGCCTCACCAGCCTGTGGCAAGCAGTGTTTAATCCCTCTTTTGTGTCGTCACAGGCTGGGGTGAGAGTTCACGAGAGAAGAGAGTACCTAGGCTATGTAATTAAGTCGCACACTTGGCATGGAGACCCAGTGTTAATGCACGTATCCCATTTGCTGGCTTTTCCAGGCCTTTGTCCCCAGCCCGGGGCCCACGGACTAATTACAAGGTGTAGGCTCCGGGGTGGTTCAGTGGCCTGGCTGGCTGTGCTGAGCCATGCCTGCTCCTGGGTGCTGGGCTGGCTGTGCTAGCAGGGGCTGTGGGCCACCTGCTAGGGCTGGCCTCCATGATGGCCTTGTGGATCTGCCCTGGGGAGAGGGGTGTGGGAGCTTGGGTTGGGGGTGGTCATCGCTGGGGAAGATGTCTGAATTTTCCATGCACGAGCTGATCAGGCTGGCCTGTGAGGTAAGCGGCTGCAGTCCATGGGGAAGAAAGAAGGTGGAGCAAAAGGGCAGGGGCCAAGCTTCTGCCGGGGCTCTGGGGTTGTGAGGAGGTGCATTCTGAAGATGGGGACTCTCTGGTGACCACAGTGTGGTTCCCAGAAGCAACTGTGCCCCAGCTGAGCCTCTCTGCCTCAGGCTTTGTGGAGGGGACTCCTTTCCTCCCAGAGGCAGACGCAGAGGGGGTTGAACATTAGACTCAATGACCACATCATATCTTGGAGGAAGAGCCCAGCAAGCCCCTGTCATGGTGAATCCCAGGAGCCGATCATACACAGGGACCCTGGGTAACTTGAGTGTGCGTGGGTCACTGAGAACAGCTCCCGTGACGCCTGGACTCGTTTCTGAACGAATAATAGTCATCACGTGCATTATATTTCCACATTCCCTACTGTTTTGCTTGCCTTAGATCTTATATATTTTTAAACATAATTTTTATGTACTTATTTATTCATTTTTGGCTGTGCTGATCTTCCTTGCTGGACGGGCTTCTCTAGTTGTGGCAAGCGGGAGCTACTCTAGTTGCGGTGCGTGGGCTTCTCCTTGCAGTGGCTTCTCTTGTTGCACAGGCTCTAGGGTACTCAGGCTTCAGCAGTTGCAGCATGGGGGTTCAGTAGTTTTGGCTCCCGGGCTCTAGAGCACAGACTCCGTAGCTGCAGCACATGGGTTTAGTTGCTCGGCAGCAAGTGGAATCTTCCTGGATTAGGGATTGAACCTGTGTCT
Organism: Bos indicus; assembly: GCF_029378745.1. Lineage (NCBI taxonomy): Eukaryota > Metazoa > Chordata > Mammalia > Artiodactyla > Bovidae > Bos > Bos indicus. Next base: position 46,214,402 of record NC_091766.1, read on the forward strand.
CTTGCATTGGCAGGTGGATTCTTATCCACTGTACCACTAGGGAAGCCTTGCCTTAGACTTTGGGATAGATTTGAAGGATGGTTTACTGGGCTCAAGTCTCTTAGATAAAGTGTCCATAAAACTTGGAGTGAAAAAACTTTTTTCCTCTCGGAGTTACCCCACCAGTAAATGAGGCATGTTCCATTGGTTCCTGAGTGTGCCCAGAGTGGTGGTGGATAGGCAGGGCTGCTTGGCGAGGCCCACGACCTTCTCCATTGGCATGCCCCCACCTCATCCCTTCTGAGAAGTCCCAGAGTAGTAACAGCTAACGCTACTGAGAGTCAAGCTGTTCTAGGACCTCATAGGATCTCAGTGTTCCTCACTGTAATCCTCAGACAACCTCTAGAGTTAGGGGCTTTTTGGTGAGGAAGCAGAGGCACAGAGAGGTAAATGACATGCCTCCAATTACTCAGGAAGGAAAAAGTGGTCCAGGATTGGGAGGTGGGCTCTCAGCAGCCAGAGGGTCTTCATGAGGCAGGACTGAGCCATATCCTCACTGGTTTATCCTGGTTACCCGAGCTCCACGGAGCTGAGCTTCAGGATGGCTATCGGTGCCCCAAGCAGACCCCTGTGAGTTCTCTGCACCCCTCTGCCTTCTGGTCCACCAGTAAGCAGGCCCAGATCTTCTGTCCCATCCCTGGCTGCCTACCTCATAGAAAACCAGGTACAGGAGGACAGTTCACTATTCTGAGACTAGAAGCTAACTGTGTTTAAAAGTATGAACTCGAACCTCAGTGCAACAGAGAGCAGCTCCTGGGCCCCTATAGCTGCAGCAGGTACTCCTGCTTATGGGGTAGCTGACAGCTGGCCCCTGTGCCAGGCCACACGTGGCGACAGTGGGTCACTGTGTGTATCCTAGGGAAGAGCCGTCCCAGGCAGAGGGCAGGTCTCACCAGGGAGCCCCGTGAGTGCCTTGGCAGAAGCAGACTGGCTCTTCCTCGTCTGGGTGGGGACCCTGGGATCCTAAGCCACCCAGAGGGTCTAATTCAGTTCATGTGCCCCATGGGCCCCAGCCCAGCGAGCTTGGACCTCAGTAAACACTTGTTTCTAGATGTTTATTTTGGGGTTTAATGAAAAACAAACTAGCGAATCCCTGCACTTGTATGGAGCCAAGTTCTCAGTGCCCCTTGGTGGGCAGATCGCCTTCCTCCTCACAGCGGTCCAGTGAGAGGGTCCCGGCTTACAGCTCCTCTGGCCTCTGCATCTTTGCACATGCTATTCCCTCTGCCTGGCTGCATCCCAGCCCTGCTCCTTTGACCTGGCCTGGTTATCACCTACTTGGCCTTCAGATCTCCACTGGGATGTCTCTTCCTCCAAGGCCTTTCTCTGCTCCCCACCAAGTCTGGATCGGGCCCCTCGGCTCTCAAGGAGCCAGTATGCACACTGTGCAAAGCCTAGGTGGGTGACTCCCCCTCCCTCAGTGACAAGGATTGTCTCGTCTTCACTGTTGGATCCCAGGTTTGTTGTGTGATCATAAGAAGGAGCGACAATTACAACAATAATGGTCCATGTGTGTGTGCTAAGTCGCTTCAGTCATGTTCCACTCTTTGCAACCCCATGGACAGTGGCCGCCAGATTCCTCTGTCCATGGGATTCTCCAGGCAAGAATACTGGAGTGGGTTGCTGTGCCCTCCTCCAGGGGATCTTCCCTAGCCAGGGATTGAACCCATATCTCTTATGTCTCCTTCATTGGCAGGCAGGTTCTTTATCACTAGCGCCACCTGGGAAGCCCTCCATAAATGTCAGCTCTGTGCCAGGCACTATTTTTGGCATTTGGCAGGTGTTTACTGATCCGCTTCTCACATCAATCCTAGGAGGCAGGTGAATTATCTCCATCTGGCACATCAGGACACAGGCACAGGAGTCTCTAACTGGTCCACAGTTGCGCAGCGAGTAAGGACTGGAGCTGGGCTCCACACCCATGACTACTCTCCTCTTAACTATGTGCTGGGCTGCCTCCCCTGCTTGGCACCTGGAGACATACGATCAGTATCCCATCATTCAACAGAATAGATCTGTCTACCCCTATAGGTTAGAACTGAGGCTCAGGATGAAGGGGCTTGACTGAGGTCATGTGACTGACAGCAGAAGGGGGACTCCAGCCCACCCAGACCACACGCTCCTTGAGGGTGGGAGCTTGACCACAGTCTCCTTCTGTGTGTCACCAGCTTCTGGCTTGGCACCTGGAGCAGAAGGGGCTCATCTCTAGGGATGATAGCCTGTCAGTTACATCCCCCTCCCAGCACCGGAACCTGGCCTCCCCACCAGGAGCCCCTGCAAAGAGGTGTTTGTGTCAATGAAAGTGTTAGTCGCTCAGTCGTGTCCTACTCTTTGCAACCCCATAGACTGTAGCCCGCCAGGCTCCTCTGTCCATGGGATTCTCTAGGCAAGAATACTGGAGTGGGTTGCCGTTCCCTTCTCCGGGGGATCTTCCCAACACAGGGAGTGAACCTGGGTCTCCTGAAGCTGAAGCTCCAATACTTTGGCCACCTGATGTGAAGAACTGACTCACTGGAAAAAGACCCTGATGCTGGGAAAGATTGAAGGCAGGAGGAGAAGGGGACGACAGAGGATGAAATGGTTGGATGGCATCACCAACTAGATGGACATGAGTTTGAGCAACCTCCAGGAGTTAGTGATGGACAGGGAAGCCTTGTGCGCTGCAGTCCATGGGGTCTCAAAGAGTCATACATGACTGAGTGACTGAACTGAACTGATCTCCTGCATTGTAGGCAGATTCTTTACCATCTGAGCCACCAGGAAAGCCCTTGTGTTGATGGCTGTCGGAGGAATGACTGTGGAAGGCAGTCAGGCAGAGGCCACGGTATGCGGGTGTAAGCTGGAAAGAAGACCCATGCTCCTGCTTCCGGCCTTGAGTGGGGCTTTCCTTCTGGCTGGACTTGGTTCATCTTTGTCTGAGAACGTGGCTCTCTGGAAGTGCCCACAGGGATCCAGGGTGGAAACTTTGTTGGCAGCCCCCAGCAGGAAGGGAGGTTTCTGTCTTAGAAGGTGAGGTTTTGTTTTTCTGGGTAGCCTAGAGTGAAAAGACATTTATGAGCTCCTCATGGTCCAGGAGGGCCCCTCGCGCCAGCGGTGAGCAAACATGGGCGCTGCAGGTTGATAAATGCACGGTCTTTTGTTGGGCACACCTGGCTCAAACATCACACGGGATGGGAGTGACTCCGTCAGTCCCTACTCCCTGCATAGCAGCACGGAGTGATTTCAGACATTCTCCTTTGGGCTCTGACAGCTGTGTCAGCTTCTGGCCACACTCAGAGGCGAAAGGCATGTCAAAAGTGAGTTTTCAACCTGCAGCCTGCCGCCTTCCTGCCCATCCGAGTCTTGCTGCCCCAGCCACACATCTGTCCTCTCTGCTTGCCTTTGCGCTGGCATCCAAGGTCCAGCCCGTTGCCTGTTTCTGATAGGCCCTAGACAAAGAATAACCTTGTATGTCATACACCCTTTTCTCCAGAGAAGTCCAGAGCCCTCCTTACATAGGAATTGAAAAGTTAGTGTCACCCATCAAATCAGGATACCAAATGCCCTGCCAGGGATACTGACCACAGCCAGCATGAATTTCCCAGCATCATGCCAAGGCCAGCAGCAAACCAGAAAAAGGGCAGATCAAAGGTTATTCTTCCTGGCCCTTGAGCCTAGAATTGAGAAATTCTGTAATTAAACTGTTCAATAAAATCAGTTTTGATAATTCTCTTTTGTGCTGCTAAGTCACGTCACCTGCTGAAAACTCAAGCTTTGCTCACCTTGGGCTTATTATTATAATAATAACTGGAGGGAATCACCCTCCTCTTTGTAAACTAGCAGTACAATGGCTGTTAAATCTAAAAGGGAGCTGTAATTTATTTTAAGATTCAGGGATTTTGTATGCGCAAGTAGGCAGCAATTATGAAACAAATACTATAATTATAACTGCTCTAGAAAAGTGAATGAGGCAGTAACTAGCTGAGATGTGTTTTCTGATTAGAAAATATATTATTTCAGTTTTGAGCAAACTCTGATGGGTCTCCTGTCCCTGGATTTTTGGAGTTGAATCCAAGAATGATGAAGAGTCTGAAAAGCTCCATCTCCACCTGATTTGCTGAGGGAACAAGAGGCTGACAATGTCATCGGTGAGCAAGGGTGTCTCCCGGGAGTCAGGCTGGGGAGAGGCTGAAAGATTGTGAGCCAGTGCCAGCAGGGAGGCAGTACCTGCTCTGCCCTCTCCTTCCCTCTCCTCCACCTGCACCCCACAGGGAGGGTCAGCTGTGTAGCCTGCCCTCCACGCCCGCTGAACTGGCTGAGTTTCGTCCTTGAACGTCGTTGGAGCTGCCCTGCATTTGGAGCCTCCACTGGGCTTGGCCAGATCAGATCTCTTGCCAGTGCCATGCCCAGGAGAGCATGGCACTTCTTTCCTGTTTCCCCTTTTGGAACATACTCTGGAACCCACAATTAGATCCCACAAAATGAGTTATCTTTATCCAGTGATGTTGTTTTTCTAAGAGACAGTTTTAACTCTCGGGTGCAGCTTTCTTGAAGGCATCACCAAAACATCTCATGACTTGCTAGAGGTTTTAGGACCTCTCTGGGTTCTTGGTGGGTGGTCTGAGACTCAGAGTTTCCGCACAGCTGGATGGTAAGGAACTCAGAAATGTTGAATATAGACTGACATCTGACCTGCCTTGGGTAACACGGAGACAGAAGATAGGATCTGGTGTTAGAATTCCTGGGTCTCTTTTCTCATTATAGAATTAAAATCAGGATCTATCTATCCATCTATAGATAGATATATCATTTGGAGCCAAGGTTTAAGTATTGGAGAAAAATCAGGCTCTTGAAAAAAATATGAAGTTAAAAGGATTTAGCCACCTTGATTAAGAACTGAATCAGCAAAAGCAAAATTCCTTATTAGAATGTGAGCTCCTTGAGGTTAAGGATGTACCGGTTCTGTCTGTCTGTTCACGGCTGCTTCTCCAGCCCATGGAACAGTACTTAGATCACATAGATGCTTAATAAATAAGAATGAACATTTCTAAGAATAACTTGGCTCACTTTAAGTCTTCCCTGTCAGAATGAGACATGCAGTATGGATGTATATGTATAGTTAGGGGCCAAGATCTTCTGGAAAATACTTCTTTTAAGGGGAAGGAGAAACAACCAAAGGATCTGTGCTCACCAAGTGGACCTACTGAATCTTGTTGCCCAAGAACTTGCAGAAGCAACAACTGTTAATTCTGAAGGGTGTTGATGTAGTGAGACCATGCTGCTGACTTTTCTTTAACACTTTCCAGCCTCTTTGGGCAGTGTTAGTATCAGTTGGCTAATGTTTTTGTCAGCCGGAGTTTGTACCATGGTCAAGTAGGCATGAATATGTCTGTATTTATTTTTGTACATAAACAGATAAAAAGAGCCACTTGATGAAAGTGAAAGAGGAGAGTGAAAAAGTTGGCTTAAAACTCAACATTCAGAAAACTAAGATCATGGCATCCAATCCTATCACTTCATGGCAAATAGATGGGGAAACAATGGAAACAGTGACAGACTTTATTTTCTTGGGCTCCAAAATCACTGCAGATGGTGACTGCAGCCATGAAATTAAAAGATGCTTGCTCCTTGGAAGAAAAGCTATGACCAACATAGACAGCATATTGAAAAGCAGAGACATTATTTTGCTGACAAAGTCTTTCTAGTCAAAGCCATGGTTTTTCCAGTAATCATGTATGGATGTGAGAATTGGACCATAAAGAAAGCTGAGCACCAAAGAATTGATGCTTTTGAACTGTGGTTTTGGAGAAAACTCGTGAGAATCCCTTGGTCTGCACAGAGATCCAACCAGTAAATCCTAAAGGAAATCAGTCCTGAATATTCATTGGAAGGACTGATGCTGAAGCTGAAGCTCCAATACTTTGGCCACCTGATGCGAGGAACTGACTCATTGGAAAAGACTCTGATGCTGGGAAAGATTGAAAACAGGAGGAGAAGGGGACAACAGAGGATGAGATGGTTGGATTGTATCACTGACTCTATGGACATGAGTTTGAGCAAGCTCCGGGAGTTGGTGATGGACAGGGAGGCCTGGCGTGCTGCAGTCCATGGGGTCACAAGGAATTGAACACAATTAAGCTACTGAACTGAACTGATGATTTAACCCAGAAAATCCACTTCTAAGAATTTATCCCAACAACAAAAAAAATGTCCCTTGCACTCAATAAATATTTTTTGAGTAATAAATATGAGCAGAGACTTAGCCATCCTTAGCCATGAAGGATGTTCACTGATGTTAAGAACACAAAGGTAGAAGCAGCCTATATATATCCATCCACAAAATACAGTTCCAACCAATGAGAGGATGCTCTGCAGCCCTAGAGAAGATATTGTTCGGGAATATCCCATGACAGTTACAAATATTCAGAATTAATAAGCGGAAAATCCAGGTTACAGAAATGTCATGTAGTTAACATGATCTCATTTTGTCTTATATACCAAGGTGGTGCGATTACTAAAAATTTATCTCCCTCTGTATTTTCAGACCTTCCACAGTAATCAAATACAGCTTTTTAACAAGGAAAACAATGTTTTTTTCCTTACACATAAATGATAAATTTAGTACAAAGCCTGGATGAAATACTCAGCCCCATATAAAACTAATGGTTGCCACAATCTCAGAAGTGATAGAAAGACTTGGTCATGGGACGCAGCCGGATGCGAATTACAATAAGCATGTTCCACAGCGCTAAGGGACAGGATGATGCCTTAATTTTGACAGTGGGGCACGGCCACACGTGGATGTGGTCTCAAAATACAGGGTCCGCATCTCAGGAGTCCCTCTCTCCCTGCCCCTTGAGTCTCTAGGAGGCCACTAGGGCAGAGGGCCACATGCCAGACCAGGAAGGTGGCAGCAGGGGCATGGCCCTGAAGTGCCCTGGACCCAGGTTCCAGGCCAGCCCTGCTCTGCCTGGCCGGGGCACCTTGCAAGGGGTCACGTCCCCTCTCTGACTCTGTTACTTCTGTGTACAGTGAGAACTCCTGCCCCACCTTCCTTACAGCAGGCTGATGGATGGAGCGAGTGAGAGGCCTACTACGTGCCAGGCACTGCGGGAGTGTTGTGTGAACACGAGGTGATTCCCTGTGGATTCCAGGCCTCACTCACGGAGCCAGGACAGACAGCTGGGGATGATCCCAGGAATGCACTGAGGTGGGTTTCCAGCCCACCCCTGCCCCCACCTCCCCGTCCACCGCCTCTCAGCGCGCTCAGCCACACACACCTGCTGTCCCCTCCCTGACACGTCTTTCAAGGAAGTCAGTGTCCCAGAGAAAAGCAAACCTCTCAGGCAGCTGCTGGAAGCAACAGTAGCCCTACTGTCCCAGTTACAAGAATCTCTTTGCAAAGAAAGTTTTGACAAAGAGAAAGGCAAAGAGAGAACGTGGAGGGGGGGAAGTTGTGACAACAGAAGGGCAGAGCAAACCATTTCAAGTCCTGACACAGGCAAACTGGTTCTTAAAGTCACCTGTTTCTGACAGGAACGCAAGGCCCTGTCCTGTCACGCCACACAGCTGGGGCGCTATGCGATGCCAACTGATTTATATAAGCTCGTGAAACCCCGTTCATTTGAGTTCCCTGTTTGTACAAATAGTGTCAGGGGTGCATCCGCGCACCCTGGCCATCCATCAGCGCCGCTGTGCTTCCCGGGCCGGTGCTGATTCACCTGGGCCCGAACCCCACTCTGTGTACACCCCACCCAAGCTGTGCATCCTGCAGGCAGAGTCTGTCACCACCAGGCCTTTCAGCCTGCTGGTGCCTCTTTCCCATCTATCAGGCCCACAATAGCCGCATTAAGGCCGATGAAACCCTCAGCATTCAGAGGGAGAGGAAGGGGCCCCCCTGACTGACAGGATGGGTTGGCTGTTTACTCTGACCATTTGGCCCAACCAGAGCCTAGGGGGTTAGAAACCACTCCTCTGCCAGCTTGTCTGTCCTGGAGAGAAGAAAGCTGAGGGTCTGGAGGTAGCCTTGCAAGAAGCACCCATGGCATTCTACGGCAAGAACCTTGATGTGGGAGAAGGCTGGGAATCTTAACTCCGCTCCGTGGGTACATGGGGCACTGAGACCCTAGGAACCCAGGGTCAGCAGCTCCCAACCAGCTTCTGGGGAGCTTGGCTCCAAGCCTCTCAGAGACTCCATGTCCACACCTAGGGTCAACCACACCCACAGGAGACCTAGTCTGCCCCGGTCAATCCCAAGTCATTTACTCTCAAACACAAATTCTTCTCTAGAAGTCAATTTTAAAAAGAAAATACACACATGCCAATTTGCAGCCTCACAGCACAAGTCCCATGGGACAAGAAGGGTGTAAGGGCGCACACTCTCCATAGCATGGATCCAGGGCTATGATTTTCGGCTGTGTGATCCCATGCCTTGACTTACAGAGCGACAAACAACAGGCGAGCCCCATTTGCACCCCTGAAAATGAGTTATATTTACTTGGTTACATATTTGACATGAGCTCAGATGAGCAAACAGTGCAACACAACCTACTACGACACTTATAAAATCAGTGCTTTAAATTCTCAGCCTATACTGATCTTTCCCAGGTGGCTCACTGCTAAGGAATCTGCCTGCCAATGCAGGAGACACAGGAGACTCGGGTTCGACCCCTGGGTCAGGAAGATCCCCTAGAGTAGAAAATGGGAATCCACTCTCATATTCTTGCCTGGAAAATTCCAGAGACAGAGGAGACTGGCAGGCTGCAGTCCAGGGTGTCACCAAGAGTCGGACAACTGAGTATGTACACACTGATCTTTTCTCAGTTCAATTCATGTCAGTCATTCAGTCGTGTCCAACTCTTTGAGACCCCATGGACCACATCATGCCAGGCTTCCCTGTCCATCACCAACTCCTGGAGCTTGCTCAAATTCATGTCCATCAAGTCAGTGATGCCACCCAATCATTTTGTCCTCTGTTGTCCCTTTCTCTTCCTGCCTTCAATCTTTCCCAGCATCAGAGTCTTTTCCAATGAGTCAGTTCTTCACATCAGGTGGCCAAAGTATTGGAGTTTCAGCTCCAGCATCTGTCTTTCCATATTTAGGACTTATTTCCTTTAGGATTGACTGGTTTGATCTCCTTGCAGTCCAAGGGACTCTCAAGAGTCTTCTCCAACACCACGGTTCTAAAGCATCAATTCTTCAGTGTTCAGCTTTCTTTATAGTCCAACTCTCACATCCATACATGACTACTGGAAAAACCATAGCTTTGACTAGATGGATCTTTGTTGGTAAAGTAATGTCTCTGCTTTTTAATAGGCTGTCTAGGTTGGTCATAGCTTTTCTTTCAAGAAGCAAGCATCTTTTAATTTCATGGTTGCAGTCACCATCTGCAGTGACTTTGGAGCCCAAGAAAATCAAGTCTGTCACTGTTTCCCCATCTATTTGCCATGAAATGATGGGACTGGGTCCCATAATTTTAATTTTTTGAATGTTGAATTTTAAGCTAGGTTTTTCAGTCTCCTCTTTTACTTTCATCAAGAGGCTCTTTAGTTCCTCTTCACCTTCTGCCATAAGGGTGGTGTCATCTACTTGTCTGAGGTTATTGATATTTCTCCTGGCAATCTTGATTCCATCTTGTGCTTCATCCAGCCTGGCATTTCACATGATGTACTCTGCATAGAAGTTAAATAAGCAGAGTGACAATATACAGCCTTGACGTACTCCTTTTCCTATTTGGAATCAGTCCGTTGTTCCATGTCCAGTTCTAACTGTTGCTTCCTGACCTGCATACATGTTTCTCAGGAGGCAGGTCAGGTGGTCTGCCATTCCCATCTCTTTGAGAATTTTCCAGTTTGTTATGATCCACACAGTCAAAGGCTTTGGTGTAGTCAATAAAGCAGAAGTAGATGTTTTTCTGGAACTCTTTTGCTTTTTCTATGATCCAATGGATGTTGGCAATTTGTTGGGTTAAATGATATGAGTGTTTTAATTTTTTATTTTTTTATAAGTGCTTTTAAAGTTATCACATTCATGGTGAAAAGTTTAAAGAGTGAAGGAACAGAGTGAAAACTTGAAGCCCCTCAATCTGCTCTCTAAAAATAACCACTGTTAACAGTTTTTAAGTATTCTTGTGTGTGCACCTTTTTAATATAAATTGATTAATTGCTTTTACAGTATAGTATAAATAGTGATTGTTCTGTTTAATAAAGTGTCCTGGGCAACCTCACAGCATGACATCAGCATTCTAGCTTTGTGGCATAGTTGTATCAGTCACTTACCAATGGACTTATTTTTCTTTAATTAGGATGCATGCCTCAATGACCATCCTTATGTCTTGGTTTAGTTGTGCAAGTATAACTGTAGGAGAAATCCTAGCAGCAGAATTGCTGTGTTGGAGAGCTATGCCAGTTTATAAATTTTATAGCTGTTGCTAAATCAATGCTCGTGTTTGACATTGTCACTTGTATTGGCTAATCGTTTTCCACAATGTGTCTTTTTACACTCTTACCAGCAGAGTATGAGAATGTCTGTTTCCCAACATCTTTCACTAACTGCAGATTATAAATTTAAGAGATGTCTACTTTTTAGCTAAAAAAGAAGAGATATAATATTTGTACCTTGGTTTACATTCTTCTTAGCATGAAGCACTCCTTATTGCTGAGATAGTGCTTCAGAGAAAACCTGTTTTTTGTTTTTTTTTAAGACTAAATTCCTTGACTACTTGGGCATTTTGGGGGCAATTTCCATTGCACATCAGTTTCCTTACCTACCAAATGGGGATAGTGAAATCTACCTCTCAGGGTTGCAGAGCAAACATCTTGTGAGTGATTTGTCTGGCCTTCCTGACAGGAAAGGTGGCCTTGTGCAGTCCGAGGAAGGGTAACCACTTCTACCTATGAGCCTGTGGTTTTCTCCACCTTTGGAAGGTCCTTCAGGTAAGAGCCCTGCCTTTCTGGAGTGGTGCCTCTGGTGTTGTTTTTACTCAGCGTTGTCATTCTTTCAAGTTGCCAGCTCCTCCAGTCATGACCATGCCCTCCCTAGCCTCTGCCCTCCCGTGGTGCCTGAAGCGCGGGATCACTTTAGCTTTGGCTGGTTTTGAAGGGGGTTGGGGACACAAGCTACCTTGCTGGGAGGTAACTCTTAGGACTGCCTTCTGGAAACCAGATACGGATTTGCTGAGTGCCTACCAGGCACTGGGCACTGTGCTGGCTGCTTTATGTGGCTCAGCCCAGTGATTTCTCCTGAGGGCCTGCTGGGAGGGTGTTCTTACCTTCATTCAGAGGTGTAGCATGGTGGAGGACTCTTTTGGAGGCACACAGCCAGTTGGCAGGAGAGCCCAGAGCTGACCTGCTCCCAGGCCTGTGAGCCTTCAGTCACTGTGTGCTGCTGAGGACAGCTGGCTCACCCGAAGTCTGGGACCCTGCCCCTTGAGGAGTTCTGTCGGTCAGGACTGGAGGGTACCTGGGTGTCACGCAGGCTGCAAGGGACAGAACGTCCCCACTTAGCTGCAACAGTGACCATCACCCCAGCCTCACTAGGTCCAGGCTAGTTAGGTCCCTCTCTGGGTCCCAGCCAAGTGTCTCAAAGTGGGCCTTCGGGGTACAGTTACATGGTACCAGGGAAATAGGGTCCTGTTCCCCACAAGACAGACCCTGCAGGTCTGCTCACAGGCTCCCTAGAGTGGCCCTCCCTAGCCTGAGTTGTCTGGCCCTTGTGCCCTTCTGTATTCTCTGGGTGACACTTTATTTCTGAAAATCAAAGTAAGTTTGAATGAATTATTTTATTTGGTATTTATATTTTCTTATTTTGAAGTCTTTTTTTTCCTGCTAATACTGACTATGAAAAATTTAAACAATGGAGTACAGAACACATTTAGGTATTCAATATTTGAAGAACAGATGAATGTAATATAGAAAGTGTAAATTGCCTTGGTCTCCCAGAAACAACCATTGTCAGTAGCTAGTTAAATAAAGTTTCATAACTTTCTTCTAGGCATGCATATATAGTCTATACTTGTTATTTACATGAATGGACTGATATGACACATACTGTTCCACATTCATTTAATAACATCTTGGGCTTCTTTCTGCATCATCCGCACACAAACCTCTACCTCTTTTTGGATATCTGCTTTGTGTTTTGTTGTATAGATGGCCTTCAATTTATCTAAGTCCTTTACTGATGAACATATGGGATGTTTCCAACTTTCCGTTGTTTCAAACCATGTTGCAAATGTATACTATTTTGAAAGGCCTCTTCGAAATGAATAAAAAATTTCTAGAGCATGTTAACTCTATACTAGAAATGATTGATCACCTGTTTTTTAGAAGTCTTTGCTAATCCAGCCACTCAGAATCAGTCCCTTTCTCCTGGGTCTCACTGCCCGTGACTTGCTTCATCTTCTCCTTTTTCTGAAGGAGAAGTGGGTGTCTGCCCTCTGGACAGTGGCAGCATGCTGCTTTCTCTATCTTCTATCTTTCTTTTCCTTTTTCTATGGTGGTGGTGGGGATTTGTTTTTAAATTTTAAAAAAATTTTTAATTAAAATTTCTTTAAATTGGGGTATAGTTGGTTTACAACGTTGTGTTAGTTTCAGGGGTTCAGCGAAGTGAATCAGTTATGCACATACACATACCCACTCTTTTTTAGATTCTTCTCCCATTTAGGCCATTACAGAGTACTGAGTAAAGTTCCCTGCACTGTTCAGTAGGTTCCTGTTAGTCATCTGCCCTACATATGGTATATGTGCATATGTCATTCTCAGTCTTCCAATTTATCTCCCTTCCCCTTACGTCCTGGCAACCATAAATTAGCCCTCCACATCTGTAACTCTGTTTCTATTCTGCAGATAACTTCATCTTTACCCTTGTTTTAGATCCCATGTATAAGCGATATCATACGATGTTTGTCTTTCTGTTTTTGCTTTTTAAATTTAGTTTTCACTTGTTACTGAAGTTTGACATTAACATAAATAATTTAATATTTATATAATACTTGCTCTGAAAAAGAAGCTTCCCTTCCCCTGAATACTCATCTGTCCTCATTTTGACTTCCTAGGACAACCTATTTCAGCCCTTTATCTGATTTTTAGGGATATTGACTTTCATAACTCTATCGAACATGTTTGTATTTCTACTTTAACATTTTTCAGTTTTAAGCTCTATGTATTGACTTCTCATTGTGAACAGCAAGCATTTATACTTCTTATCTACTTTTCACATATATGTCTTCTCATAGTGCCTCCCCCCACGCCCCCGCCATGCTCCTAAGACAGTTGCATCCTATGTTTGATAAGTCAACATTTAGTGTTTATACTATCTGGTCTATGTCTTTTGAAACTATGAGTATTTTCCTTGGGCTACACAATGTTTTTGTGTTTCCCTACAATTAATAATTATTGTCCTTGTGTAATTTTCTATGCATTCATTATGATTTTGTCTCCTCATTATACCCTAGTTATGCAAATCTTCTTAGTATATTCAGACACATGAGTATTTTATGAGGTTCATCTCCCTGAAAAAGTCTCCCCTGGAGCCTTCTGACTTGCTGTGGTCTGGACTGGTTGCCCTCTGTGCTTGGTGTACATCTTAAGCTTTTCCTTCATCATAACCCTGGGAATTGGTGTCACTTCTCTCTTCTGAGTAGGATTTCCTGTCTCCTGTATCTCATGCCTTCTTCCTCCTTGGTTCCCTCCCTTATCTGGCAGAGCAGAGTCTCTGTGGCTTCCTGATAAAGGATGTGGTGGAGGTAAAGTTTTTTAGACCTTGTGCATGTTACACAGTCTTTATTTTCCCTTCACATTAGCTTGATAGTATGGCTGGGTATACAACTCTAATTTGAAAATAATTTCCCTTAAGCATTTTGAAGGCTTGTCAATTGCCTTTTTGCTTCTGAAGTTACTGTTGAAAATTCTGATGCCAATTTGGTGCTCCATATTTTTTGTGAAACTTGTTGCTATTTCCTCTTCAGAGGCTTCTAGAAACTTCTTTTGGTTCCCAATGATCTGAAATTGATATTTGGTGGGATTTTTGGTATGATTCTCTTTGCTTTCATTTGCTAGACACTCAGTGAGCTATTCAATCTAGAAAATCATGTCTTTTAGGTAATCTATGAGACTTATTTAGTTTATGATATCTTCCTGTCCTTCTATTTTCTGATTCTCAAAAAAATCTTACATGGTCAGTTGCAGAAATAGCCTCTTCCTCACATCCTTGTCCTTTGCTGTGTAACTTTGTGGTTCTTCCTTCTCTGATTCTGGGTTGAGACATATGGGCTTCTTTGGGCCAGTGGGTTGAGGGTGATCACGATACAGGCAAAGGACTGAAAGCCACATGTGCGAGTGAGCTTGCTTGCTTTTGCTTGCTACCATCACCATGAGAAAAACATGCCCAGGTTAACCAGTGGTTCCAGGAGGAAGATGAGAGACACATGAATCAGAGCCAATCCTCAGCCAAGATCAGCAACCACTCCAAATATGTGAGCAATAATTGCTTATTCTTGTGTGCTACTGAGGTATTGTAATTGTTTATTATTTAGCATTATTGTGGTAATAACTGATATATCTGATTATTTAGATGCTGAATCTCTTAGCATAACCCTTTAATTTTCTTTTTACTGTTCTTTATGGGAGATTCTCTCAACAATATCTTTCATCCTTTCTACTGAGTTTTTCATTTCTGCTGTCATAATTTCTAAGAACTCTTTGGTTCTCTGCATGTTATTGCTTTGTTGTATCCTATTCTGTTTTCATGAAAGCATCATTTCTTATTACATTAACTATTATTCTTTCAAATTTTGCTCACCTTGCATATCTCTTTCTACCAGGTTGCTTTTTTATTCTGTTTATTTTATCCTCTATCTTTGATTGCAGAGATTTCCTCTAATGTCTCATAATCTTTGCTTGTCCACTCATACTCACTAAAAAGCTGGTTAGAAGCTTTGTGTATGTGTTGTTCACAAAAAAGCAGTTGTTTTGTAGAACTTCTGACTCTTCTTTAGAGCTAGAGAGATGACCCAGGGACGTCTCCTCCATTCTGCAGCTTTGAGGACATCTGCCAGGCTACCAGCATTCTGGGAATCTTATGCGGGGAGAAGGCAAGGGGTCCCAACATTTAGGGTGTCAACTGTCACTAAATTCCTCTGTTTCTGGTATAGCAGCCCTGTTCTCAGCTGTACTTGGTGTCCCTAAACCAAAGTCCCTTTGCCAAAGTCTTTACAGAATAGTCTCCCCCTGTCTCTGTCAGCAAGGAGAGTGTGGTCACCTGGCTTCAGGGAGTTGGAGAGGGGATCTGTGTGTCTCAAAGTGGGTTATCAGGGCTTTCAGCCAGCCCTTTCCCACTCCTGTCTTATCACTCTTTGAATTGCTGCCAGTAGGTTGGGCAAAAAGGTGACCTCACCGCTGTGTTGCTGTGCATTTCTTCGAATAGTAAGGCTGAGCCTCTCTCGTGTGTCATGGCCGTGGTGTGAACTGTTTGCTTTCTGTGTGGTGCTTTATTCTCTCTTCTGAAGGGCGTCCTCGGACCTCAGTTCAATCCTGTTTTTACTCCCTGGGTGTCATGTGTCCTGGGGTCTGGAGGTCTGCAGGCTGTGTGGCAGTGGGAGAGAGGCACAAAGCTGGCGAGGGGGTGGTCCCGAGAGCAGGGTGTGCCCTCCCCGGGTTCCCCCCTCTCCCCCACAAAAGTACGTAATTGGAAATGGGCCCAGCCTTTTCCCCACCTCAGCACAAGCCTGCCACTGACAGCTCCTAGGGATGGAGTGGTCCTCTGGGCTGCTTGACTTAAGGGACAGCTCTGTGCAGGGCCCCATTAGCAGCCAAGTCCTGGGTGATGATTCTGGCACCAGCCTGAGGTTTGGCATTTACCAGGGTTTACATTCCACAAAGACGGTTACCTTTTCTTTTCTTTTTCAACCTTAAAAAAATTGTGAAATATAACACATATAGAAAATGTTCAGTTTAACAAATTATTATAAAGCAAACACCCGTGTAACCACCTCCCTGGGAGACAGTTGGCTTTTAACAACACCGTGGCAACGGGAGCTGGCAGCTTGCCCCTCAACTGTTGGGCTGTCCGTTCCCCTCCAGCCCACCCCGAGTCTTGGGGCCTGGGCGGGGTGGCCCCTGGTCGCTGGAGGTCCACTCAAGGTGTGGAGGCTCTGGGGCAGGGCCCTGAAGTCTAGATGGGGGGTTGAGTGTGAGACTTGTTTTCTCTCAGCCCCCTTCACTGACCTGTGTCCTGACAGACTCAGGGATCACTCAGAACTCAAGAATTTGCGTGGAACCCAGGGAGCAGGGGGAGTCCAGAGACCCAGGGTGCGAAGCCCAAGGCAGGCCTGAAGGCCAGGTCTGGCTGGCATGGGGTTGGGGGCTAACCATGAAGCACTCACCCTCCACAGAGGGGCTTGGCCCTCCTGCCTAGCCTGATGCAGAGCAAGGCCATGTGTGTGGGAGGGTTCGGAAGGGACTGCCCTCCGTGTGGGAGATATTCCTCATGGATGAAGGTTAGTACGCATGCTCAGTCCTCTGGGGTGGGCCAGCTGAAGAACATTCCTGTCCCTGGGCACTGCCCCTCCCTTTTGCTGCAGCAGCCCTGTGGTTCTCCAGATGGGATGTCTTCCCCTGACAGCCAGGTCCCAGGTGGAATGCCCATGTCCATTAAAGTGCAGCCCCTATACACAGGAGATGGGCCTCGGCCACTTGTTTGCCTCCACTTCCTTCCTTTACTGGTTCAGCCCACATGGAGCTCCCCACCATCTTCTAGGCACTGGGTGGCAGCAAGGGGCAGGACAGACTCAGTCACGCTCTCGTGGTGATAGTCTAGTGTTGCACAGTCCAATAGACTTTTCTGGGATGACAGGGCATCTGAGGGGGCGTGGTGCAGGGAGGAGATGGAGGAGACAAGGAAACGGGCACCTCAGGGCCATGGGAACACACAGGGCTTGCATTGGAGCAGTGCTGGCTTGGCAAGGCTTCCTGCACAAATCAGCCCTGAAGGATGCAGATGGCAAGTCAGGCAGAGGGCCCAGGAAGTGTGATCAAGGTAGGGGAAAGTCACATGCCTAGGGCTGGTGAGGAGGGAAGTGTGCACTTCTGGAATGGCAGGAAGAGATCCTGAGGGAGGGGCCAGGAGAAGGGTGGGCACTGGGAGCGGTGGGGGGAGGAGGGAGAACTGGGGAGTGGCACGGAGTCGCACCTGGAAGCACATTTGGGCAGATCTGCATTTTCAGGTCACCCTGGTCGCTGCAGGGCAGGAGAAGCGTCTGGAAGGCAGGACCAGTTAGGAAGCGGCTGTTGCGGTCTACCTGGTGAGAGGCAGAGGCAGCAGGGGGAGGGACAGGACTGGAGGCGGAATCGGCAGGACTTGTGGACGGAATGGATGCTGAGGGGGAGGGAGAAGAAGCAGAGGTGAGGGACCTGGTGCTTCTTGCTGGGGAAACTGGGCAAGGAGGAGCCATCCGCGGAGCTGGCGATGCTGGCGGAGGAGCAGGTGCGAAGGAGAAATGAGTTCTATTGGGGTGAGCTGTGTCGGAGGCTCCTGAGGGCCACCGGTGGGCCTTTGGATGGGGGAATCTGGGGCTAGTGGAGTGGAGTCCACCCTTGTGGGCCTGCTCGTCTCTGGTTCTGCCCCTAGGCTGTCACTCTCAAGGTGCCCCAGACCAGCCCAGCCTGGGGAAAGGGTGGTCCTGACCGGGGTGTAGCCATAGCTCACTGATGTCTACTTGGGATGTGTCTGTGTACCTCTGTGTAGTGGGGTCTTTTACATACACATTAGGAAGAAGTGGGCTGGGGGTAGAGGAGAGGGGAACACAAAGTTTCAAAGAAGAACTTGTCCCAGGAAGGTGAATTTTGCTGTGTGGGGTTAGGCTCATCTGGGCTGATCCTGGAGCCTCTGGGCGTTGGCTGATGGAAGAAGAGTTGTGTCATTCCCTACGCTCTGCCTCCTAGACTGGTCATGGAATAGACTCACTTTTTGCTCTGACCACCAGCCTGTGGGTTGCCTAATTATTCGTGTTCTTGGGGGACTAGCATCTTCGAGTACAAACTGAAATTCAGTACATGCTAAATCCAGTTTATGCTATTTAGGTACAGTTGAAGCTATTTGGGCCTTCTAGGGTGTCTACCAACTTAGCTGTCCCCACCTGGCCCCCACCAGCTCCTCCTCCTTGCCATTCTGTGGGCTATCTGGTCTTGGCTTCTGCTTTTGGTTGGGAACGCATGCATTTTGTATTCAGAGGTACAGAAACTGGCCATGTGACACCGGGATAACATGTTCTGCTGAGTCTCTTGGATGGGGCTCGGGACTAAGATCTTAGACTCATCTTGTCCTGATCTTCAGTGGTGACAACTGGGAGAGTCCATGTTGATGGTGAGGACCCAGCCCAAAGAGGGCACCATAGAGTGGTTCATAATCTTGGTCTGTGGCCTTCTGCAACCAGCCACGGCTCCTGACTTGGCCAGGTAGCTAGTGGGGCCAGATGCACGGGCATGGCTGTTCCAGGAAATCCAGCCCCAGGGTCAAGTTTGCTTAGGATGTTTGTGGTTTCCTCTGTAGGCGTCCATCACCCGGGTCTATAGACTCTGCAGTGTGTCCACTGCTGTCCCCTGAGTCACTGCCAGCTGCTCTAGTTCAAGCCTTCACCATTTCACAAATCTCCCTACCTTCTCTGATCTGGCCTACCCTCCCTGGCAGCCGGACCTGATCCTGTGAGTCTTATCTTTGACTTTTACCCAGAGTGTTCCCATCCCTCCATCTCACTCCCCTCTGCACGGCCAATTTCTGGTCATTCAATGCCTGGCATATAGTGTGTATTCATATGTTTCTCGAGTGAATAAATATAAATTAATGTGAATTGAGTCCTTTTGATCTTGACTGTTTATCATTTCATAAGGAAGTCTCTTACTCCCCTTCTTATTTTATGCACCCACACTTCGTGTTAATAAGTGCAGATATGTGTTCATTTGGCTGGACTCTGTATCCTGGAGTTGTGGGGGACCACTATCTGTCACATGCTGCATGTTGGCAAATATTGTTGAGTTAAATTGAGTAACATTATCTTTTCAAACTTAGAAAAGCCAGGGAATCTCCATTAGAGATCAGATACTTTTCCTGATATTTGGATTCTTCTGATGGTGAGATTTTGTGTTTTGATTTTCAGCCCCCGGTTTCATGGAGAAGGTGGCTTGTGAACCTAGAGGATGGGAAGATATGATCCTGAGATAGAGAAAGTCGTTTCAGGCAGAGAGAAAGTCTTGAGCTAATGTAAGAGGTGAGATGTTTTCTTCTTCAATTCAACCCATAGGTCATTGTCCCAGTGTCCAATTTGGTGGCTCTGAATTGTCAGTCATCTGACTTTGAACTTCTTTCCTGGGCTTAGGTCCCTCTGAATCTGACCTGGCCTTGCTCCCCATCTTCATTTTCTGCTGCTTCTTGTCTCCAACTTTGCTTGGACTGCTGCTCTTGCCTACGATGATGTTTCTCAGGACATGTGTCTTGAAAGCTTGAGCCTTTCCATCTTCCATTGGAATTGTGATTTTTAGCACCTACACGTTTTGCATCTTTCCCAATGTCCCTCAGCTGCATGTATCTTACAGTTCAACCAACTTCATGCTTCATCCGTCCCCACAGTGTCCTTTAGTTGTTTGTTTATTTGTGAGTCTAGTATATCCTTGTTGCTGCCAGGGTCTGTGGAGGAGTCAAGCGCCTAAGACATAATCTCTGTTCACATAAGGTTCTTGGTCTACCTGCAGAGTGGAGATACAGGAGGAATGGCTACTCAAGGTCTTATGCGGGTCAGAAAGGGATCTGTCAACCATGGCCTCTAGCGGGGAGAATCAGGCAGGGCTTCACAGAGGAGGGAACCTATGGGTTGAGTCATGGCATATGAGGAAGGGATTTAGTCCTGCAAAGTTGAGGTAGAGAAGACTTCCAGGTGGGACCGTCTTGAGGAAATTTAAAGAGAGAGGAGAGGGACTTCCCTGGTGGTGCAGTGGTTAAGACTTTGCTTTCTAATGCAGGGGTGGGGTGTGGGTTTGACTCCTTGTTGGGGAGCTAAGATCCCACATGCCTTGCAGCCAGAAAACAAACAAACAAACAAGAAAAACCCCACAGAAAACAGAAACAGTATTGTAACAAATTCAATAAAGACTTTAAAAATGATCTGCATAAAAAGAATTATAAAAAAGGAAGACAGGAGAATAGGGGCTGGTAGAGGGAGTAGGGTATTAAGCTGATGCATGGAAGTGAGATAGGAGACTGTGTCTGGAAAAATGGGCACAGTCTGTGTTTTATGACGATGGATATGGGGATGGAGAACGCTTGCTGGTGTTGAGCAGTGAGGTGTGTTGCTAATTTTGATAAGTCAACATAAAAAATTAAAGGTGATCAGGCACCATAATGAAGATGATTTGGGGTAGAGAGAAGTGACTGTGGGGGGCGAGGGATGTTGAGGAGAGTGGCACTAGGGGCCCCCAGCACCTGGTGACCCCTGCCTGGGTCTCAGGAATCACAGAGGAATGAGCTTATGGGAGCTTCAGTGACTCCTAGTGACTTCAAAGGAGCCAGCAGAAGGTTGCAGACCATGGGGTCTCCCAAGAAGAGGGGAGGATGTCACCCCATCTTCCCAGGCTGGGGTCAGGCTTTCCTGTTTTACTTCAGACACTTGTATCATTTGAAAATTTTACAGAAATACATGCTACCAATTAAAATGATAAACACTTTGTTCTAACTCAAAACAAGAAAGAAAACAGGGTGCTTGAGGTAATGTGGGTGGTGATGGGACCCAGGAGCTGACCTCTAGGAAAAGGTTTTGAACTGTAGTGGGTCTGGGGTATCTGGTTGCAGGGTGAGATGAGGTGTCTTTAGAAAACCACGGCATCCAGTTAATGCCTGGTTAGAAAAGGGATGTCAGATTTATGATACAAGACAAACTGTCATCACGGATTAAAACACTTCTGCGATCCAAGAGTAACAGTCATTGCTTGGAACATTTGCTAATCTTTTAAAAATTTTACCAATGTGAAACAGATCAACTGCTTGAGACCAGCTTCTTAAAGGTTAGGTTATTCATTCGTGTAGTCACTTAACTGATATTTAATTGATTCATTGAACTGGTCCACTGATAGTAATTCCTGCAGAACCAGAAGGCAAGGTAAAGAAAGTGGGTCCTCAAGAAGGTGGGAGCTACAGAGTTTCACTTTTTATCCCCATGTGGATTAAGATGTTGTAGTTTCTGGGAGTATGAGAAGCATCTTGAAGTGCAGCTTGATTTTCATGTTTATTATTGTCAGATTAATGCAAAAGACACTAAAAAAATGCCACTTACAAAGGAAAAGTTAACAATTGTGTGGCATTTTATGGGAGCCCCCTCATTTTATGAGGGTTGTGTGTTTTGGGCTCGCATATATAGAGGAGGAAGGGGCAGGAGGTGGGGAGATATGAAGGGGAAGGCCAGGGGAGAAACCAGCAGGTCCTGTCCTAGGACAGTGATGCCTTGTAAAGTCCTGGGTGCTGGTGAAGTGTGCAGATTGGAGGCCCACCCCCGAGATTTGCATCAGGAAGCCTGGTCTGGAGCCTGGCAGCCCACAGGTTTAGACAGTTGTCTACCCAGGAGGTCCCCAGGAGGACCTGTGACCCCGAGAGAAGGCAGCCCCAGTCTCGTAGTTTCTAAGGATGCCTACTGGGATGCGGGTCTCCTCTGTTTTAGGGCCACACCAGGCCCATCCACTTGGGTGGAGGGAGATTTCCGACCTGACCATCCAATCCCACAGTCATTCCTTCAGCTTTATGAGTTCTAGGTGTCAAGTCCCTGAGCCCTGGGACTCAAAGGCAGGCTTGGGAGGCCCAGGTAGCAGGCTTTGGACATGGCCTGGGCTCTGCAGGGCGCAGTGGCTCCTGGACGGGGAGGCCTTGAAGGGTTGGGAAGATTCTTGGCGCCAAGAGGACTGAACAGGAGCAGTGAGACTCTCCTGAGTCCAGATGGTGGCAGAGGCCCCAGGCTGCTGCCTCAGGACCCTGTGGCAGGCTGCGCTCCATATACCCACACCCTTCAGCAAGGCCCTTTAGTCTGGACCTTGACCAAAGGGCAAGTTGGAAGGTTATGATGCCCTGTAACAGAACATGTGCTGAAAGTGAGTGTTGGAGGAGGTGAAGAAATTGTTGCATCGGTCACCTCACTTTACAGATGGGTAAACCAAGGCCTCGAGAGGAGATATGACCCATGGGGAACTAAAAGGAAGATGGGCTATGAAATCAGACAGAAATGGGTCCTCTCCACCTCTGCCATCTCAGCTGGATGACCTTGAACAGACTGTGTGACCTCTCTCTGCTCCTCTGTAAGATGGGGATGATAATACACGCACCTTAGGCTTTGCTATCAGGATTCAGCATGAGTGTTTTCAGAGTCTGGCACTGTTGTTGATGCCCAGAGCTTGGGTCAGCGGTGGTTAGGCTGTGACTGGCTGCCCGGCCACCCTGTCCAGTGTTCTGGTCTGGGGCCCCCTGCTGCTGGGGCTCCTCGATGCTCTTAGCCTGGTCAGGCCTGTGCTCCAGCGATGATGGTTGGGATTGGGATGTGGGGCACTGAGCAGGCTCTGTTTGCTAACTTTGTGTATTGCTTAATAAGGAAAACACGGCTTGTCCTGGCAATCAGTAGATCTGGCCATATATGGGGAAAAGGAGTAACTTGGATGTGGTCAAGGACGCAATTCTGAGTAATTCTGATTTAAAACAAAATCAAAGACAATATGGAATTGCCACTTTTCTTTGTCCACTGTGGTTATGGAGTGATTTCTGGTTATAAATAGGTAACATCTTGCAGGGGGAACCTTAGAAATAGCTGTGAACTGTTTGGGGGAACAAATCCTTTCCACACTTGAAAGACCCTGGCATAGGGACAGAATCCCTGTGCATGGAGAGAAAGCGTTTTTCAGGCAGGCAGAGAAGACTGAGGTTTTCTGTGGCCCAGCCATCTCCAGGGTAAATTCTAAATCTGGGGCCCTCTTGGCCTCTCTGCACTGGGGCACCCACTGTCTTTCCTGCAGCCGTCTGCTTCATGGTGTCTTCGTCAGCTCCATTCCTTAGCCTTCACTCATCCATTCGTTCATTTGACTCACTCAGACACATCCTGGGCACTCATCCTGCGAGGCAATGCTCCGACTTCCTCCTGCTGGTGGCCTTGCTCCTCTGGCTGCTCTCGGTTCATGGCTAGTGCCTGGGGCTCTGTCCTTGGTCCTTTCCTTTGCTCCCTCTGTGCACTCTTCCATCTCCTCTTGGCCTGATTTCCATAGCACAGCAGTTCAGAGGGGCCAGTCTGCCTGGGTCCAGTCTTGGCCCTACAACTTCCGAGCTGTGTGACCTTTAGTAGGTTGCTCAACTTCTCTGAGACAGTTTCCTCACGTGTCAACTGGAGATGATTGTAGTGCTTACTTCTTGGGTAGTTAAGAGGACTAGTTGAGTTAATCCCGGAAAACTTCTAAAACAGTGCCCAACAGCAGGTCAGCGCTCAGAAACCTTGATCCTGCTGTTGTTTGCTGATGACGCCCAGTTCTCTCGCTGGATGCCCTCTTTGCCCCGACTGCCATTCTTGACAGGAACAAGGCAGGCGGAGCTCCTACTGTATGCCACCGCATGCTTGGCACTCAGTCAGGGCATGTGGCACTGAGGAGGTCACAGTCCAGGACATGACAAACATTTCAGTGTGTGTCCTGCCCGAGAGCTAGCACTCCCCCACCCCACACTCCAGCTGATGTCTTTGTCCACAACCCCTTGCCAAGGCCAGCACCCTCGTGGGGATTAATTAGGGCAAGGGTGTGAGAAAGAGACAAAAAAAGGTCCAGGTTTCCAGCCTGGGTAGGGGATGCTGCCATCCATTCTGCTTCTAAAGTATTTCTTGATTCTTCATCTCCTCTCCATGGTCATGGTCCCTGCCTGGGTCTGGCCTCACCATCTCTCTTCTACCCCTGTGATCTCTCTGGATAAAGCCTCTTCTGCTTCCTCTCATTCATCCTCTGACCTCCCCTGGCCAAAGTCAGGCCAGGCCTGGGGGAAGCTCTTCAGAGGTGGCCCATCCCCCCCTGCACCTGCAGCCTCCTCCTCCTCTGCCTGGGGGAGTCCTGTGAGCTCCTTCCCTCCTGTTTGCTGAGAGCCCAGCATCCCCTGCTCCTGGAATACCTGGTCCCGCCTCCTGGGGAGGGAGGGAAGGTGCGCAGGCTCTGCGGGAGCGTGGGGCTGAGTGACCCGTCACATCCCAGCCCTGGCTTTCACCCAGCAAAGCAAAATTACTGAACAATTATTTCCTTGAGTTCTCGGAGGCTCCCCAGGTCTGTCCCTGATCCCTCTCACACACACTGTCATCACCACTCCTGTTCTGGTCAGAACAGACTCAGCCACCTCTTGGCCAGGGACCCCTTCTTGGGCTTGTCCCGTGGGTGCTTGGTCCTTGGACTCCAAGGTTGACTTTGCCTGTTTCCTTGATTGGACCTTCAGAGCTTCCTGAACCAACTGCAGGTACCACTGTGGCCTCCAGCTGACCGATGTGAGCACCCGCCCGTCTGGCTTTCTATGGGGGAGTCCCTTCTCCCGCACCTGGCCCCTGTGTGCTTCTGGAGGGCAGGACTCTGCCTCCTCCTGGTCTCCTCTCAGAGAGGAGCAAGCCCAGAGCTGACACACAGTAGGTCTTAGGCCACCGAGCCTTCCTGCCCATGTTGCTGGCTCCCTGGGGGAGGGCACATGTGTTTTCTCCCTGCAGTTCCATTTTAACCTTTGTTTGAGCAGAGATTTCTATGTTAAGACTTTCTTCAGAGAAGACCTGAGACCCTCTGGGCCAGTCTGTCTGTCTGGTCTTTCAAACTTCCTGATCAGGTCCTCCTGCGCCCTGGGTACTTCTTGTGCTGCCTCTTCCCTGACCTGCGTGCGGCCCTCAGTTCTGATTCCTTGTGACCCATGTCCTTGTGTGCATCAAGGGGGGATCCTGAACCAAAGCCTGGACCCGGGCAGCCCGTAGATCTCAGGTTTGGTCAGTCTAACAGGTAGACCTTGTGTGTGTTGGGGCCAGAATTTGGTCCTGGACTGAAAACTCTGCCCAAGTGTTGGCCTGGCTCCTGAGCTACTGTATCTCCACGCAGATGCTGGGTCCTCAGTGCCTACTTGTCAACATGGGGGTGTGGCTTCTTCCCTGAGATGTTGGAGAAAGCCAAGGTATAGCTGCCTTCTGTCCTCCCCACCCTGGGGAGGAGAGGTGGCCAGGGTGTGAGTCACAGGTCCCCTACCCTCCATCCTAGAGCATGGAGGTCATCCCTTCTGGATATATGGAACCTCTTCTCTGAATTGGTCCCCAGGACCCTATCCCAACCACCTTGTCCTTCACACAGTGGGCAAAGTGGAGTCATTCCATTGTTTTCCAAGGGTCGTGCTCAACCATGCCCTCCCCTCCCAGACTGCATCTTTCTGCCACTCTTGTGACATTTGATCAAGCAGCCTGGAGCTTCCCAACTCTCTGGCTGGTTTACATGGGTACAGAGTATTCTATGGTTATCATAACTTACTTAATTTTTCCTTCATGTATGTTTGGGTGGTTGTTTCCAATTTTTTCTTTATTATAAACAATATTCAGGGAACATCTTTAGAGGAATGTTTTTGTAGGGCCAACAAGTATGAACATTTATCATGTTGGTACATAATGTCAAATTGGTCCCCTCAAAGAACACTTACACTGCATGAGAATGTGTTTCCATATTCCCCAGCCAACATGGGTTTTCGTCCTGTTTTTATTTTTTGCCTTTATGGAAGCAAAAAAAAATTATACACTATGCCTATTTGCATTTGATTTTTAGCGGCTGTTTTGTATTTCTTTTTAAAAAAAATTTAGCTAATTGATTTATCAGATCAGATCAGATCAGTCACTCAGTCGTGTCCAACTCTTTGCGACCCCATGAATCGCAGCACGCCAGGCCTCCCCGTCCATCACCAACTCTCGGAGTTGACTCAGACTCACGTCCATCGAGTCAGTGATGCCATCCAGCCATCTCATCCTCTGCCGTCCCCTTCTCCTCCTGCCCCCAATCCCTCCCAACATCAGAGTCTTTTCCAATGAGTCAACTCTTCGCATGAGGTGGCCAAAGTACTGGAGTTTCAGCTTTAGCATCATTCCTTCCAAAGAAATTCCAGGGCTGATCTCCTTCAGAATGGATGGGTTGGATCTCCTTGCAGTCCAAGGGACTCTCAAGAGTCTTCTCCAACACCACAGTTCAAAATCACCAGTTCTTCGGTGCTCAGCCTTCTTCACAGTCCAACTCTCACATCCATACATGACCACAGGAAAAACCATAGCCTTGACTAGACGGACCTTTGTTGGCAAAGTAATGTCTCTGCTTTTGAATATGCTATCTGGGTTGGTCATAACTTTCCTTCCAAGGAATTTATAATATTGTGTTAATTTCAAGTGCACAGCTTCAGATTATTTTCCATTATAGGTTATTAAGAAATACTGAATATAGTTCCCTGTTTATACAGTGGGTCCTTGCCGGTAATCTATTTTATATATAGTAGTGTGTATCTGTTAATCTCTTACTCCGAGTTTATCCATCTTTTTCCACTTTCCCCTTTGGTAACCATAAGTTTGTTTTCTATGTCTGTGACTATGTTTCTGTTTTGTAAGTAAGTTGATTTGTATTTTTAGATTCTACGTATAAGTGGTATCATATAATATTTGCCTTTGTTTACTTCATTTAGTATGACAGTCTCCAGATCCATCCATGTTGCTGCAAGTGGTTATCTTTCTTTCTTTCTTTTTTTAATGGCTTCTTTTACAGATTGCTTGTTCATATGCTTTGCTCATTTTTCTACTGGAGGCTCATTTTGAGGAACTGAATAGTGAGAGCTCTTTGAATGTTTGAAGTGCAGCAACTGGAACTCAGTAGACCAGTTCGTAAAAGTTTGTGGTCAAGAAACTTTGTTGTGTCTTGAAAAGATTTTATTTAACCACATATATTTTTTAAATTAGAAGTTTTAGGTTTCTGTGTGGTTGAACTTTTCTCTTTTATATCTTTTAACTTTTCAAATAATATGCTTAGAAAGCATCCCTCTCCCTTGGCAGATTATTTGCCCATATTTTCTCCTAGAACTTACAAAGTTTTATTATTTATGCCAGAATCTGTGTTCCATCTATAGTAGAATTTATTATAGTTTAGGGATAAATGTATAGATTTAACTATTCCTTCCCTTACACCAACAAAAATTAGCCATCAGTTGTCCTGACACTATTTTTTAAAATTTTATTATTATTATTATTTTTATTTTACAATATTGTATGGGTTTTGCCATACATCAACATGCATCCACCACGGGTGTACATGTGTTCCCCATCCTGAACCCCCCTCCCACCTCCCTCCCCATACCATCCCTCTGGGTCATCCCAGTGCACCAGCCTCAAGCTTCCTGTATCCTGCATCGAACCTGGACTGGCGATTTGTTTCTTATATGATATTATACATGTTTCAATGCCAATCTCCCAAATCATCCCCCCCGTTCCCTCTCCCACAGAGTCCAAAAGACTGTTCTATACATCTGTGTCTCTTTTGCTGTCTCGCTTACAGGGTTGTTGTTACCATCTTTATAAATTCCATATATATGCGTTAGTATACTGTATTGGTGTTTTTCTTTCTGGCTTACTTTACTCTGTATAATAGGCTCCAGTTTCATCCACCTCATTAGAACTGATTCAAATGTATTCTTTTTAATGGCTGAGTAATACTCCATTGTGTATATGTACCACAGCTTTCTTATCCATTCATCTGATGATGGACATCTAGGTTGCTTCCATGTCCTGGCTATTATAAACAGTGCTGCGATGAACAATGGGGTACACGTGTCTCTTTCAGTTCTGGTTTCCTCAGCGTGTATGCCTGGCAGTGGGATTGCTCGATCATAAGGCAGTTCCATTTCCAGTTTTTTAAGGAGTCTCCACACTGTTCTCCATAGTGGCTGTACTAATTTGCATTCCCACCAACAGTATAAGAGGGTTCCCTTTTCTCCACACCCTCTCCAGCATTTATTGCTTGTAGACTTTTGGATCGCAGCCATTCTGACTGGCCTGAAATGGTACCTCATTGTGGTTTTGCTTTGCATTGCTCTGATAATAAGTGATGTTGAGCATCTTTTCATGTGTTTGTTAGCCATCTGTATCTGACACTATTTATTGAATGATCCACTTCGGTTCCTCTAAGTGGAGATGCTACCTGCATCATATTCTGAATTTCCATATATGTGCTTGTGTCTGTTTATGAGTTTTTCTCCTGTTTCATTGGTCTGCTCACATTCATGGTTTTTTTTTTTAATTCATTTTGAAATTTTTAATTTTTAGAGTATTTATGTATTTGGCTCCCTCTGGTTCCGGCTGTGGCACATGGGGCCTGTGTTGCATTCTGCAGCGTCTGCCGTTGTACTGAGCAGGCTCTGCAGTTGTAGTGCATTGGCTCAGTAGTTGTGGTCTGTGAGCTTAGTTGCTCTGCAGCACATGGGGTTTTAGTTCCCCAACCAGGGATCAAACCCATGTCCCCCGCACTGCAGGGCAGATTCTTAACCACTGGGCCACCAGGGAAGCCCTGCATTTCTGGTTTTAAAAGCACTTTTGTTAATAACTACCAGTCATTGAGTTCCTCCTGTGCTTCAGGTACTTGACATACTTGATCTCCAGTCTTTCCCGACATCCTACAGGGTGTAGGGACAATGGTCCTAGTGTAGCCAAGGCTTGCAGGGTAGATGAGTCGCAGAAGGTCAAAAGGGTAGTAGGTGGATTAGCCAGGAATCAGACCCAGGAATGCTTGCCTGTAAGTCTGGCACTTCCCACCACCCTGTCCTGCTCTGGTGACCCCACTCCGCACCGTCTGGGGCATGTGGGAGAGGTGGCTTAGAGAATACCAGCTGGAAGGTGACTGTCTCGCTTCACATCATTGAGAGCGGAGGCCTTGGGGAGTGGAGGCTCTCTTCAGACCCAGCCCTGGTTAGAAAGAGCTGAGTCTGGGACTCTCAGCACACTGACTCTGTATCCCCAAACCAGCGTCATGACAGAGCTGACCTGTTGGCCTGCTCATGGGCTTATCCATGCCTGGTCTCCGAGCTGTTACCAAGATTCCACTGCAGACACAGCTGATGGGCAGTCTCCCTTGTAGAAGAAGGTGGTGTGGTGGTGCGCATTGCTGAACTGATGGGAATTACACGATTCTTCTGCGTCTTAGAGCTGTAGGCTAGAGGGTTCCTAAGAAGTTACATGGTCCAGCCCTGCCAGGTTTAGATCAAGAAGCTGATGCCCAGAGAAGGGACAGAACTTTCCTGGAGTCCCCCTGCTGTGGGGATCTTGGGCATATTCCCAAACCCACACCCTGCAATGAGGTCTGTTGAGTAAGAACCCCAGCTGGAACTTGGCTCTCAGGGACAGTGGTAGGAAGGTGTCAAGTCAAACCCCAGCCTGGTCTCCTGGACTCTGAGATGGCCCTGAGGGCAGGTCTTGCTAAACCCCATGGAAGTGTTGTGGGATGGTGTGTGGCCTTCTCCCAGCCTATGATCTTTATGGCTGACACCAGGGGAATTGTACAAGAGTGTGATAAGCATCGCTGTTGAGATTGGCACCTCTTGGTAGTGCTTTCCATGCCCCAAGTATTGCCTGCTGGCTGCTTCCCATGGGAGAAGTGGTTCAGCTTCAGATTGCGTAACCACCTAGGCCAGAGATGCAGTGTATGCATGGGCACACACGCACATACATACACATACATGCTAGTCTTTGGAGTGCTCGTGTCCCCACAGTGCCGTCAGGGCCAAGCCCCAGAGTCTCTTGTCCAGGATCTGTGGGTTCTGATTTTCCACTGGGATCCTGGGCCATCCTCTCTTCAGTGCTTTTGCAGTTGCCCACCCTGCCCTGCGGTGCTCATGTCTCCTTTCTCTCCATGTATCAAAACTCTGGCTGAGCTGTGAGGCTCAGCTCAAATCTTTCTCTGGCTCTTTTTTTTTTTTCTAAAGATTTTTTTGATGTGGACCACTTAAAAAATCTTTATTGAATTTATTACAATATTGCTTCTGATATGTTTTGGTTTTTTGACCATAAGGCATGTGGGATCTTAGTTCCCCAGCCGGGGATCAAACCTGCAGCCCTGGCATTGGTAGGCGAAGTCTTAACCACTGAACCACTGGGGAGATCCCTCCCTGACTCTTCTGTACAGTCTTCTGTCCCCAGCCTCATGCAAATCCCAGCTCTCTCCCTCTTCTGAATGTTGCTAATGTTCTTCTGTGTCATCCACATGGGACTGGAGCTTGTACTGCCCTGGGACAACTCTTCTATAGAACTCTCCCTAACAGCGTGTGTGGCTGTGTTTTCATGAGATGAAATCTTGTTGATCCGCTGAGGCAGTAATCTTGTATTTCACAGTGCTGTGTACTCTCATCAGAGTCTGGCACACAGTAGGCCCTCAGGAAATGTTGGTTGCCTGGTGGATTGGAATGAGCCAATATGTAAACACAAACGGAGACGCTTTCAGGCCTCCGTGGGTGCTTGCCTGTGCTTGCTGGCGGCCAGTCGAGGGCGTGAAGTGGGCTTGCTCAGCCCTGTAGGAGGTGCACCGGAGAAATGCTGAGATGTGGGGATTAGGGAGATAATGCAGACCTGGGGTTAAAAGGCTGGCAGTGCTTTATTCCCCTGTGAGGGGGAAAAGGGCCTTTGGGCAGCAGGTGACAGGGGAGGTGTGAAGTGGCGCTCCCAGTGAGGCCTCGGCAGGAGACCTTCGCTGCCGTCCACCTGGGAGGTTCCTAGAAGAGATGGGTGAGGAGTTTGGCATGAGGTGGTGGGATGTAGTTCATTCTCAAACACTCTCTTTGGGCCCAAATAGTCCTCCTAGCCTAGGAGCTCTCAGAAGACTGTCCTGGGCATGGGACACATTTTCCCCTTTTTAGACCCTAAAGGGATGCTGAGTGCTATTTGAGGGCACCTTCTTGAGTGAGAAGTACAATGTACTTGCCGCTCATTTGCTTACTTGTTTATTCATTTTGCGTTGGGCCTAATGATGTGATGCTGACCTGCTGAAAGATCTGAGTGGGGGTCCCCTGCTTACAACACTGAAGCAGCTGGTGACTGTCTCCTGCGTGGGTGACAAGTTAAGGTCATGCTCTCTGTCATCCAGGATAGCACCCAGGCTCCTCGGGCTGGCATGTGGTGGCCTCCGCCCCCAGCTCTGTAGACTGCTGCGGCTCTCCTCTGTGTTCTCTAGAACTTCCTCGAGCCCTGCTGACCTTCTCACATTTCCCAAACACACTGGCTGCCTTGCACCACCATTCTTCTGCTCATGTTGATTCCTCTGCTTGGACCCGCCAGGTCTCCTGCGCTGTCAGGATGAACGAGCCCCAGGCATCCTAAATAGAGCCCTGAGTAGACACATGTAGGAGAGAGCATGGAGTCAGGCAGTGTGTATGCATGCTGAGTCATTACGTCGTGTCCGACTCTTTGAGACCCTGTGGACTGTAGCCCGCCAGGCTCCTCTGTCCATGGGATCTCTCAGGCAAAAATACTGGAGTGGGTTGCCATTTCCCTCTCCAGGGGATCTCACCAACCCAGGGATTGAGCCCATGTCTCCTATACTGGCAGGCTAGGGAAGCCCAGAGTCAGCTAGATATGGATTCAAATCCTGCCTTTATCTTCCTGGCTTGGCATGTTACTTCCCTGGGCCTGTTCACCAAACAATAGCACTGACCTCACAGGGCTGTTGGCAGAGCTGAATCGAGGGAGGTGGTGCCTGCCCCTTCTCTCCCTGCTTCCGTACCATTCTCAGTGTGCAGCCTGGAGATGCCTCCTCCTCCTGGTTATTTGTCTTGGTGAAGCCCTTTTGTTCAGATGGTTACTGAACACCACCGTGTGCCAAGTGCCCAGCACTGGGAGTAATTTTTGTTTGGTCATCGGCCACCAAAGAGTTGTAAGAGCCCATACTTGGCTTCTGGGGGAAATGACATTTGCTCTGACAGACTTCCTGCTTGGCTTCCTTGGTGGCTCAGACAGTAAGGAGTCTGCCTGCAATGCAGGAGACCTGGGTTTGATCTCTGGGTCAGGAAGATCGCCTGGAGAAGGGAATGACAACCCACTCTGGTATTCTTGCCTCGAGAATTCCATGAACAGAGGAGCCTGGTGGGCTACAGTCCACTGGGTCACAAAGAGTTGAACACGACTGAGTGACTAACACTTGCTGAATGTAGGAGGCTCAGTGAGAGGTAACTTGGAGAAGATAGGAGGGAAGAGAGTTCTAGGCAGAGGGAGTAATGGGGTGAGTGGGACCCAGTTAGTAATGAACTATGTGAAGGTATTTATCCTAAGAGCAGTAGGAAGGGTTCTATGCCAGGCTGGGGTCTTGGTCACTTGTGCATCCCCAAAAGCAAAAAACGGACAGAGAAGGACCAGAGGAAGCTGGGAGACTAGTGAGGAAGGGCAAGGGAAAGGCATGGCTGGTTGGGGTAGGGGCTGTGGCCATGGAGAGATCCTGGAGGTGAGGCTCGTCAATGTGGTGAAGGCTGGGTCCTGGGCAGTGGGGGGAGAGGGAACAAGGACTCCTGGGTTCCCGCCTCTTCCGCTGGGATGCATGTATGTGTGGGGAGCAGGGTGGTGGCCACGGAAAGATGAGCTTGTTTCCTTGGATGTGTAAGCTCCCTGAAGCAGGGATGGGCCCTCACACTCCATGTCTCTCCCATGGGCCTTTATGCCCAAGAGGATTTCAGAAGACTTGTTCCTGGTTAAGGTGAGAAAATTACCCCTGTTCCCCCATCGGTCAGCAGACTTGACCATGGACACACCCCCTTGGACTCCAAGGCTCTCTGCGTTGGGGGGTCGACCCTGTGCTCATCTCTTGGAGGAGGCCCAGCCCCTCCTGGGGGCTCCCCGCTGGGACTGGTGTGCCGAACCTCCCTGTTCTTAACAGGACTGACTGGGGTGGGTCTCCCACCGCCTCACTGAGGCAGGCCCGGGTTTGGCCGCCCTCCCGGCTGTGTTGTATCCAGTGGGAAACATTTAGAATATGTGAACGTAAGTGGCTGCTGGAGAGAAATCTACAATTTCTCCTATTATTGGGAAAGAGCTAGGCTACCATAGGCTACCAGATGTTCTATGTCATATAATGGTATGTTTTATGGCAAATGAAAATATATATAAAATCTGTACCCAGAGAGCTCCCTACTTGCTAAAAGGGGGCTAGATCCTTCTTTTTATTCTTACCCTTTTCAGATTTTTAGGCAAGAATTCCCTTTCGGGCAATGAACTTATCTGCCAAGTTGGGGCCCAGGGGGAACCCTTATGGGGGACTCGTAAACCCCGTCTTTTGAGGAAATCTTGGGGCTGAGGCCACATTCAGCCCCACGTGTTTACACAATACTCTCTCTCAGCTCTGAGGGGCCATTAGAGTTAATTGGGTGAATAATCTGTGTTTAAAAAGTCCCCAAATACGTATTTACATAATCCACGCTTTGCCCAAGCCTGCTCAAGCCTATTTGTGGGATCTGGAGTGGATCTGGGCTGAGCGTCTTCCTCCCGTGCTTCTAGAGCAGCTTCTCCTGTTGGTGACCATCCTTCGGTGAGGACGGGGACAGGCAGGCTTCCCTCCTGGCTGATGGCGTGGTGGGGCCTATTAGTGTGGGGTCTTCCTGAGCCTTGGCCAAACACGTGTTTTGGATCACTGTCCTGAGAGATGCTGTATGGGGAAAGAGGTTCCATGGTTCAGTAAGTTTGGGAAGCACTGCATCTTATCTCCTCTCTTGGAGATTCCCTGTGCTCATTATTCCACCAGGACTCCAAGAAGTCCTACAGTAGAGAGGTGGATTTAGCTGTGTCTAAATCCAGCTTCCTTCAGATGTTATCTGATCTCAGCATCTCCATCCCTAACTCTGATGAATAGCCCAAAGAACTAGCCTTCTGTAGAAACACATTGGGAAACAGCAATCCACCCCCACTCCGTCCTTTTTTTTTTTTTTTTTTAAAAACCAGGGGGCACTTCGAGTTCTGGCCACCCACCCAGACATTGTGTGTACTGCCTTTGGTCGAGGCCCTTGTGTGCAGTCATGTTGGCTGTGCACACACAACCCCCAAGAATGCTTTTCACATGACCACAGCCTTGCTGGTTCTTGGAACAGGAAAGACTCCAGGCATTAGAGGCAGACCCAGGGTGTTGCATGGAGACACGGCATTCTCAGTTAGGGAGCCCTTACAGCCTGCCCACTCCTGTAGTTCTGTGCCCCGTTAGTTGCTGGCATCCTTTCTATAACATTGTCTGTATGGGTCACTCCAGCCACAGGAATTCTCTGGGCTGGTTTGGGCACCAGGAAGGATGAATTCAGATGCACTCAGGCCAAGCCTGCTTCCAATAAAAGCTGAGCACTCACCCTCGGGAGTAGCCCTGCTTATCTGTCTTCATGAGGTTCTCAGTCTTGGCTGCACATGAGAATCACCTGGAGAGATTAAAAAAAAAAAAAAAATCCTGATGTTGGGTCAGAACTCTGATTTGTTAAATCAGAATCTGGGTGGGTAAGAAACCTGGCTCAAATAAATGGTCAAGCTTCCAGGTGATTCCAATGTGGCTCCATGAGGAGGTGGAGCGCAGCCACACTGGAGCTTTGTCAGGAGAGCTGGCGGGGTAGGAAGGGGAGCAGAAGTTCACGGCGCTACTCCGGGCTCAACCACGACTGCATGAAGGACCAGACCGCCCACCTTCTCCAGTCCTGCCTGGGCAGCCCTCTGCAGTGTGGCAAGTCCCTGGGTGAGGAAGAAGAAGCGTCCTGCCGTGTTTACCCTAGGGACGCCTTTGTTGGGTGGTCCTGAGAAGGATGACGGCCAACATTACCAAGCAGGGTGTCTGCTGTGGGCCAGGTACTGTAAGGTGAGTTGACTCATTTAATCCTCACATTCCCCATGAGTTAGGATTCCTGGTTATAGATGAGGAAATGAAGGCACAGAATGGTTATGGAGGGCACCCAAAGTCACACAGATTCAGAAATGATGGAGCCTTGGTTTGAATCATCCCCGTGAAGAGTTCTTGGTGCAGTGCTGGTGAAAAGCCTTCTTGTAGTTCAGGAGCTGTGTGAGGGGTGGTGTGGCTGGGGCTGGGAGAAGAGACCATGTGTGTGTGTGTGTTCTCTGAATTCAGGGATGGACATATTTCTGCTTGGGCTGAGGGGAATGGGGTGGGCCTGTGGAGGAGCAGAATCAGTGGGGGTGCTCAGCCAGCTCCCCCGAGCCTCACAGCTGGCTGTGACTACTTCTTCCCAACTGAGTTCAGTGGCATCCAGTTGGAAGCTTAAAACCAGCCAGTGTGAGCATTTGCACCATAGAAATCGGCAAACACTACAAATCAGATTTTTATTTACTTAGTTTCTGTGAGAGCTGGCTCTTACACATTAGCTAGCACCTCACTCGACCCAACTTTTTAAGCTCAGCACCATTGGATTGAGGCTAGTGGGTGAAGCTAGAAGCTTGGATTAGGATGGGGGAGAAGCCAGAG
Source organism: Bos indicus (assembly GCF_029378745.1). Taxonomy (NCBI): domain Eukaryota; kingdom Metazoa; phylum Chordata; class Mammalia; order Artiodactyla; family Bovidae; genus Bos; species Bos indicus. The sequence goes on from NC_091766.1 coordinate 46,249,924, forward strand.
GGCAGGGCGAGAGAAGTGGATGAGAAGCTGTGCAACAGAGTAAATAGTTCTATCAAAGGAAATGAAACGAGAGAGGCAAACACGCTTCCCTGACTTAGAGCAATACGGTGAAGAAGCATGGTGAGTGCTGAGTAAGTGTTAATTTCTCTTAAAATTGGGATTATTGGGGAGAAAACTAGCAACACAGACTGGAATGGAAAGGAGGGGAAGGGAAGGGACCATTCCTGAAAGATGTGCAAACTGATCGGGAAGTTCTGCCCCACCATGCAGGCAATGAGCTCAGAGAACCAAGTAGCAGCTTGCAGTCCTGGGCCAGAAAGCCAGAAAAGCATCCTGAGTCTGCCTTTGGGAGCGGGCAGATAGGGGCTCCGGCAGTGAGATGGTTAAATCAGAATAACAAGCGGTGATTTATCTTGCAGCCCCAACATTCCCTTGCTCACTGCTCCGGCTGGCCCTGATAATGCTCCCGGGTTGCAAATCTACCTATTTGTCAAGTCCCTCTCCACAGCCGGGCTCTCTCTGGCTGCTTGCATGGTTTATTAAAGAGGCGTTTGCTACCTGTCATCTCAAACGGCCTCCTTTATCCAAAACAGAATAATAGAGATATCTCCCTCCAGGGACTCGGGATGCAAATGCCCGAGGACAGGTTGCCAATTTGCTGCGTGTATTAGGAGAAGGAAGCTGTCAAGGGAAACGGCCAGGATCCAGGCTCTTCTAACAAGCTCATTTCTGGGTTGAGGGGAGACCTGGGCCGCTCGACTTTAGATTACGTGGGCACGCGCCTCTGCTTTCCTATGGACAGCTGTCAGCAACGATCGTTTCTCCCCGGGAAACAAAATTGGCTTTTCTCCCTGCTTCCCCTCCCCCAGCTCATCGTCGGGTAGTGGGGGGACCCTGCCAATAACTGTCAAGAAGCCGTCCAGCTGTGGAGCTGCGCCTGCATGAGGGGAGCTGCGGGCAGCGGGTGCCTGCTCTGCGGCGGGTCACCACGGTTAGCAGGCTAGGGAAGTCGGTCTTGGCTGGTGTTTGCTGCGGTCCAGGGGACAGGGGTCATTTTCTCCCCTGAGGGAATCTAGTCAGAGCAGCCCGCCTATGTCTGGTGGGCACGGGGCAGAGATGCTTCTCACTCTACCCACCTTGTCCCTCCCAGGATCTCATCTTAGAAGGAAACACAGGCTTCCTTCCTGCCCCAGAATCTCCCCACACTTGGCACCCACCACCTTGGCTCTGGGATCACTCAGTGTGATAGTTGGGGTCTAGTGCTTTCTGCCCCCAGGAAGACTCTAGACTCTGAGAGGACACAAGTGCAGAATTAGGGAGCCCACCAAGAAGCTCCCTGCAACTCTGCATTCCTCCGAGCATCCCTCCCTCCGGGTTCACAGGTGAGGAGGCTGTGGCCCAGGGCCTCCCTGACAGCTGGTGAGTGCTGGGCTTTGAACTTGAACCTGGGGCAGGACTGTTGCATTTCCTGCATGGCTGTGCTCGGGACCGTGCTGTGTGGAGGATTCACAGCCCAGGAGAAGTAGCTTCCATATCCTGTGGGTTGTCTCCAGTGTCGTGGCTCTGTGGGCTCAGGCTGTCCAGCCAGCTTGAGGGGCCTGTCTGTCTCCACTCCTGATGGTGGGAGGGGACGGCAGAGTCTCACTTGAGTGTGTGAGACTCCTGGATCCCTAAGAGTTTCATGATCAGCGGGATCTCTCTTCCCCACCATGTCCTCACCTCCATTCCACCCCTCACACTGCCTTAAGACTGTGTTACCCCAGAGCAGGGCCTGCAGTTCACAGAAGTGTCCTGGGAAGGTGGCAGCAAGGGTTTATCCTTGAACTGGGCAGAGGTGACCCCAGTACATGGAGACACCTGTTGGACCTGTGCCGTGACCCAGAGCCCAGAGCTAGCCAAGGAAGGCAGAAGTCAAGGGCCTTCCTTGACTGGAAGCCAGACCACGCCTTGGGGTCTTGGAAATAACCTCAAGGAAGGGGTCAGGGCCCTGTGGGCAGTTTGGGTGTCTGTATGAGGCAGGGAGGCCCCCGTGAGCTGGGGGCACCATGGAGCTGGCTGGCTGCATGTTTGCCAGCTCCCCGGTCCTCTCATATGTTTTGGGTAGGTGCTCAATTCAAGCGTGTTGGTAGCCTGCCCCACACCTTTCCGTTCCCTGGTGTCATCTTTACCTCTTGGGACCTCTCTTAGACACTTACCAATGCTGATGGGGCTCCAAGTGTGTGCCAGTACCATGCCTTATTGGCAGGTCCACCCTCCACGTCTTAGCCCCTATTCCTTCCCAGGTGTCAAGATTTCCTTCCTTGCCTGTTGTACTCAGGCTTCTCTCTGAGTCTGACTGACTCAGCCCCACCTGACCTGTTAGTATCCTTGTTTTACAGAAAACTGACTCTCAGAGAGGTTAAGGTCAGAGCAGGATCTGAGCCCAGCCATTCTGCCCCCAAAGTCTGTGTTCTTACTCCTGGAAGGGCTGCATGTTGACTGTGGCAGCGCTTTGGGCTTAGAAGTGAGGACTCTGTGTGCTAGGAGGTCTTGCCAACACACTGTCCTGGTGTGACTCTTCTGTGAAGAGGGTCTAAGATGCTGCATCTGGCCACAGCTCAGGGCTGCCTGAGGGTGGGGTGGGAGGATAGAGTGGGGGAGGACCTGTAGATCTTTCCTCTGGGGTGGTGGTGGGGGGGGGCATTGCTGCTCTTGCCTCAGCCTGTAGGGATGCTGGACTAGGGCTGGGGCCCCAGGCTGTGGTTATGAGCTGGTCTATGGAGTTGCCAGTGCCTAGATATCATGCCCTGCAGGGCTGTGCCACCGTTTCTGGCCAGCTGTACAGCAGGGAGACCTGCTGTGGATCCCTCTGCACTGCATGGCAGGATTGCATCCACCTGCCAGCCCAGTAGCAGCTGCCCATGGAGTCCATTGAGGGCGGAGATCTGGGATTCCTTGTACATAGTCTATGCTTCCTAGAACACACCGTCAGAAAGGCAGCCTCTGGGTGAGGAATGTCAAGGCCAGAAGGAAAAAATGGAACATTTGTGGGGTTCTACCCACAAATGACATTGGTATGTTGGGATTGTTCTTCAACGTGAAGTGGGACCTTGGGCACCTCACAAATTCTGAACCTGGGTTGTCTCAGCCAGTGCCTGACACGTGGTGAGCAATCACGGTTGTCTAATGACTCTGTCAGATGGGAATGGTTGCTATCTCAGAGGCTGGTAGGGGGTGGAGTGAGATGGAGTGTGGAAAGCAAGTGGTATGCAAAAGGCTTTAGGTGCTCAAAGCCCTCCTTTTGGTAGGTGGAGTTGGGGGAGCTTGGCACCTGGCCGCTCTCATGGTGCCTCTTGCTTGCCTCTCACTCATCTGCTTTCCCTCTGCTCTGGGACTCTGAGGCCTTGCTCTAGAACACAAGACACTGTAATTTCTCTAGGGGAGATTCCCCAGGAGCAAACTTCGTGAAAATCTTTGAGTAGATGTGTGAATGCCAGAGCAGGAAAGGCCCTTAGAGGCATCGTGGAACCATGGAATGACAGAGATAGCAGAGCCAGGCAAACCTGAGTCTCATCCCAGCTCTACTGCCTAATAGCTGTGTGGCCTTGGTTAGCCCACCGCCCCTCTCTGAGCAGCCTCCTCAACAGTTCCTATCCTTGGAGGCTCTTGTGAAGCCAGAATGAAAGATCTTTGCAAAGTGGAGAGCTATATTTGTATTTATTATTAACATGGTAACATGGTAACTGTGTTAGGAGAAGCTGTGTTGCTCATGATATTTTCCAGTCTTCTTGTTCCACTGAGGGGGCATCTAGGGCTCAGGAAGGAATGAACGGGGTGAGGGCAAGAGAGCTAGGTCTTGGGTTGAGAGACCGGTCCCAGGTGCTCTCCTGCCTCTGTGCTCTGGAACCACAATGGGGTGGGAGACAGCGGTTGTCAATCAGCATCCCCGAGTCCTGGTATTCATTCCCCACCAATGGTGAATAGGTCCTGTTTGTCAGAGGGAGCTGGTCAGCCAGAGCCAGGACCTACTTGGAGGTCCTCTCTGGAGCAGATACCCCAGAGGGGAATGGACCCGTCCGCAGGGCCTGGAGAGCTCAGGCTGGCAGACGTCCTCTGTCGGGGCCTAGGGAAGCCAAGCCTGACTTAGAGAGAAGGCATCATGGCTGAGTTTGTGCATTTTAGGAGAAAATCAGCCCAAATAACTCCCAGATTCAGACTCAAGCTGTGCAGGTGAAGAAGGCAGGTAGGAAATTACAGCCACTTGAGGCTTTCTCTCCCAGGGACTTGATTAAAGCTGAGGAGTGTTGGAGCCAAAATAACTGGGAAAAGTGCTCTTTGATATGTTCATTTGGTTTTAATTTGGGGGGGGGGGACACAGGGCAGCCCCAGCTTGTTTTATTTCTGCTTCCTTTTAGCGTCTTTCACTTGGCTCCTCTCTCCCACTCCCAACCCCCTCCCCTCCTGGAGTTTGTGAATTTCAAGGTCAGCTGAAAGTCAAACTTTACCATGTCGGTGATGAAATGCAAGCAGATGTGGCTGGTTGGGCTGATGGAGGCCACACCCTGAGAACCATGCTCAGTCCTGTGGGTGATGCCTGGCAAAATGAACAAAGTCTGATCGCTTACAATCCTGGGTTTCCATCTCGCAGATTCGGATTTCAAAGTGAGGGCCAATCAGGCATGTGTTTACCTAGGGGGGTTGAGAGAAATGATGCTGGCTAGGACAGGCATGGCTGCCTCATCCCCCTTGCCCATGACTGAGAGCCAGTGGATGGGTGCCAGAATTTGGGATTGGCCTTTGGCAATGGTGCTGGCTTTCCCGGGGACCTTGTCTGCTGGCCCTCCTTGCTAGTAGAAGAGTTTGGTGGATTTTGGTCACAGCCCATGTCCGTCAAGTTGCCCTTGCTCCCCCCAAAGTGCATTAAGCCATTGGCAAATCCTTGCCATGTGACCAACGTGGTATTGGCAGTGACCTCAGGGTGAAGGTCGATCTTTGGCTGGGCCTCCTGGCATCACCCACACCCCTCTGTGACTCAGAAAGTGGCCCAGCCGGCTGCTTCCTGCTGCAGCATTCTGGCAGATACGATCAGATGGTACAGAGAGGAGCGGTTTCTGATGTCCTAGCTGCTTCCACCACTAGCCCAGACACTGCCTCTCAGGCTCCACAGGAGGTCTTACACTGCTACCCAATGTGCGGTCTGTTGATGGACTGTGGCAGCCTAGTCCCTGGCATCCTTGGGAATCCACCTTCCCAGTAACATGCTGGGACTGGCTTACCAGGAAAGTGGGGAGACCCAGCAGACCTGGGTTTCTTGCTCTGTACTCACCAGCTCTTCCCAGCCCAGCTCCCTGCACCCAGTGCCTCTCAGTCCAAGCTACAGGACAGAGCAGATGGATGTACTGCCCATGAGGCAGGAGGGTGGAAGGATGGGCATTTGGGAGTCAGGACTGTGCTGGGAACCAGCTCCATCCGTGGTCAGTCATGAGACCCCTGACTCACTTCCTAAGTCCTCCAAGTCTCAGTTTCTTTATCTGTAAGAGGGGATAAAGGTGCCCTCCTCATAGTTGCTGTGAGGATGAAATGGTGCATGTAAAGTGCCTGGCACAGTGCCTGTGCTCAATAATGCCTGCTATTATAGCTATTGTCCAAATCCGGCTAGAGCCGTTAGAGATAGCGTTGTAGGGAGGGACCTGCCTGGGCTCCCCTGTGGGCTGCTGGGTTTTTGTAGCTGCAGAGCCCAATTACCCAGCCTTTTCCTCCACCCAGGAGCACAGCTTCTTCCCCAGGGTCCTCACCCCAGCTCAGCGAGAAGCAGAGGCAGATGCAGATAGGGAGTTAGCCTGAAATCACCCTTTCTACCCTGCCTCTTTGATTGGCAGCGCACTGCAGAGAAGTGATGTGTAAAGAAATGTCCCTTCAATCCAGGAGCTGTCCAAAATGGGAATGGTTTTCACGGCACAGTCATTTTTGGATAAGAAAGTCTGAAATGAGAGAATTCTGAACGCAGAACAAAGCAGAAGAGCCTGCCACAACAGTGCATGTGAGTCAACCCGCAGCGCCTCGCAAACAGCCTGCCTTGTTAAAATCAGTCCCTTGGTGCAGGCGGGATTAGCGCTCTGCAAACTTCCCATCCCAGGCCTGTCTGCATTTTTACTTTCCCTGCTGCACGTCTCTTGCTGATCTTCCTCCCTTCGTACCCGGGGGGATTTCCCACACATAATGGAGGCCACTCCCATTGCTACAGTGAAGGAGACTTTTTTCCTCTGCTTTGGGCAGAAAAATAGTAACTTGTGCTGGGAACACAGAGAGGCTGAAACACTCTCTGGAACAATTCCCTTGGCCCAGTCCCCGACTCTTTGCATTGTGAGAAGGAGCAGGGAGGCCCAAGGGAAGGTGCCCTGGGGAAGGGCCCTCTGGAGGTAATTTTGTGGGAGTCCCATGGGCATTCTCTTCCTCCCCCTCCTCCTCTAGCAAGTCCTGCCTGGTTAACTTACTCTGCAGAGTTGGGGCCTCCACTCTGGGGTTCCCAGTGGCAGACACAACTATTCACACATGGTACCCCAGGGGCTGTGTCCTGTGTGGAACTGCTGACCACCCACCGTCCCGGTCACTACTTGCCACAAGAGTGGCTTGTGGGCTGAAAAGCATGTCCAGGAAGGAGCAGCAATGCCACACCAGGAGAAGGTTCTGATCATTTCTGCCCCATGGCTTCCTGCCACTCTGGGTGAGCCCGAGCAAGACTGGCCGGCTGGGCTGGGTTCTGGAGCCAAGCCCCTTTCCTCACCCTGTTTGCTGAGCCTCCCCACACTTTGGCCGCTCATTATCTCCCCACTGGCGGGCGAGTGGGAGAGGCTGCGCTGAGGGGAGGGCCAATTACTGGGGCCTCACCGCTACGCACCGCCTTGAATGCATTTTTCTTAAATGGTGAAGCCCTCTTCGGGGAGAGGCAATTTGTGGGGAGCTCAGGGCCGCATAATTTACGGGCCCCTCTAGCCTGGGTAGGAGTGAGGTGGCTGTGGCTTGGTTTAATTAGCTGGGTGTAAGCCGAGCACATCACCAGAATGGGCCCGGAATCCTGGTCACCGAGGCTCATTTCTCTTCTGTGCGAAGCACCGCCAAAGACGAAAAGGTCTAAAGTTACTTCATTCATTGGATCCCTTGGTTAGCAACGTCTTCCAGTTTGAAATATAAACCCACTTATTTTTCTTAACAAGAATCCAGCCCACCAGCTACAGTGTTCTGCTCATGCATTTAATAGGAATAATTGAATGGAGCTCAAATTATCATAACCTAATGCTTTCCGAGGCAGATCCAGCCATGGCATATTTTTTCCTACAAGGAAGCAAGTTATGTGAGGCAGGGCAGTGAGGGGGAAGCCAGCCTCAAGTGCTGCCGGTTCCTAGCTCTGCTCTGCAACGACTTGTTGGTTGAATTTCAGGGGCTGCTGGCCACTGGGCTGGGGGCCTCTAGGGGCTTCGAGAGGCAGGGCACCAGGGTGGTAGGTGCTCCCTAGGTGATATGCAGTCCTCAGCTGGACATTACTCCCTGGGTCATTTTAAACAATGATCAGGGAGAGAAAGCTAGAGCTGGAAGAGACCATGGAGTGCTAGTACTCTTGGTGGTAGCAGCAATCCTAATGATGTTTGTGGACATAATTAAACATAACAGTGATTATCGGTAAATGAGGATGCCCACTTACTGTATGGTTGTGGGAACTGAGGTCCCAAGATATGGTGCTGATGACAGACCCTTGATCCAGTTTTCTATAGTCCCCAGAGCACAGAGGGAGGTTTCCAGTAATGCGATTCATAGACCCAGACCCTTTGAACAGATAGGATACGCAGGCTCTGGAGGGTCCATGAGGAGCTCTCCCTCACCAGCTACCCAGTCTTGGGTAGGCCTCTCTCAGCCTCAGTTTCCACATCTGTAAAATGGGGCTACCGCCTGCCCTGATTCCCTCATAGCACTGGTGTGTGACAACTGTGAGAATTCATGCAGAGGAGGGGGCACAGCAAAGTGCTGCCAGGGTCTTTGAATTGTCACCCCCACAGTGCCCTTACCTGCAGAGACAAAAGCTTCCTGGCCCCACTCAGGCATGATTTTGAGCTCGAAATGACCAGAATGAAAAGAGTGGCCAGAACCAGGGGCGGGCTGCTGACTGTGGGTGGCCTGGATTTGAGCCCTGTAGCTTTCCCCAGATATGGCCCTCATGCAGATCGTGTACGGCAGAGCAGAAGGTACTGCGTTTCTGAGCTTTCCCCTCACTTTCATCAGCCCACAAAGGCAGGCCTTCAGGTCAACCACCTATGGAGGAGTAGGGGTGTGTGAACACAGGACCTGTGCTTTTTCAGCCAACATGGCCCCCTTCGGAATCAAAGAAGGGCCCGTTTCCCAGGGGCATGTGTATAGTCCCTTCCTTATCTCCCTCCCTTTCTTCCTTCTCTTTCTCTCTCTCTCTTTCTGGAACTACATGTAAAGTTATCAGGAAACCCCAGCTGGGTGTGTGATGGTGCTGGGCTTCACCTTGCCTCACTGGGGCTGAGGGTGGCAGGTGCTGGGTCCCCCGTGAACACTGTTATCCTCCCAGGGCTCGGCTCAGAGGCTCAGGAGATTTGCCCAGTGCCAGCAGAGAAGCTGTGCTGGTCTGTTGTCAGCACATAAAAAGGTCACAAAGGCAGTGAGAAAGCTCTAGAAGGCCTTTGTGATCCCTCTCCCCAAGAGCCTTGCTGGTTAGGCTTTTGTTACTTAACAAAGCAAGTGGTGCCTTCGCTCTTCAATCACAAATCGTGATGTTGACTACTTCAAAAAAGCAGAGTGAATATGATTCCAATATTTATCTTAGCACAAAACTAACATTTCAGGGCCTATGCCCATAATTCAAATGTTGATGGGGAACACATTGTGTGAATGTGGTGCAAATATATACAAGGGGGGAAGTTGCTTATATTTAATAGGGAAACATGAAGTAAACATTTTTGAATAAAATGGCAAAGACTTGGGTTCTAGTTGCAGTTTCTCAGTTGAGCATATTTAACTGGCATGTCCGAGGAGCTGTCATGTGGTCTCAGGGCGGAGCAGGGTGAAGGTCGAGTTGTTGTCACCAGCGATGCCTCTCAGAACCCGAGCCCACGACTCCGTGTTCCCAGCTTTGCTGCGTACTTGCTGATCTAGAGGCTGGCCTGTGGCTCTGGGAAGTTGAGCGCGGCTCCTTGTTCTCTCTCTGTCTTTGCTTCCACTCCAGTGCTCGTTAGTGGCAGGAGCCCTTATAAAGGCACGTGGGAAGGGGAGCATGGCTCCTTGTTAAGGGCAGTTGCCTTCTGGCTGCTTTACAAGAGTCTCAGTACGAAGGCTCCCCTCCCCGTGGCATGCTGTGTGTGGAAAAGAGAGGCGCAGGCCCTGTGTTCTCGCTCTGGGCATCCTTATGCAATGGAAAGCCCGGCTCCTGCCGGCATCTGACATCATGCGAGAAGGCCTCGCAAGCCTTATGTAAACACCCAGGTGCCTGTCTGTGCAAATGTGGGGCCTTGACACTGGCAGGCTCCGTTTCTGTTACCACTGCAGGGTGTGGACGTGTGGGCACTCGCAGTTCCTTCTGGAAGTCTCTGGTCTTTGTGTGTGGATGGGGAGGCAGTTCTGGAGCTGCCGCTGCACAGCCCTAGCCCCCTGCCCCCGGGACGATTCATCAGGTTTGTAGAGGTGGAGGGCCTTTGTGATGCTGTGCATGCTGGTTCCTGGGGCTTTAGTTTCCATTCTAAATACGTCTTGCCTGCCAGGATACAGCCACGTGACTTCTGCAAGTGAAGAAAGGACACTTTGGACTTGTTCCCCTGGCTCTGCTCATGGTCATCGTCTTGTTCCGCAAGGTTTCATTTTCTCACTGGCTGCACTTTGTGTTTGTACGGGCTTCCTGAGACAGCAGGACCATATAAGCCTTGGTGCCCCACTTTCCAGGGGACAGAGATAAAGTGACACCCAGAAGAAGTTCACAGGGAGGGGGGGACAAGGGGAGACCTGGAATCTCATTGGTTCAATTCAGCAGACACTGACCAGGCACCGGCTGTGTACCCGGAGCTGCACCATGAGTTGGGCAGGGGTGGTGGGGCAGAGAGGGGGCAGAGCTAGGTCACCCACGGTTTCCTAAGGTGTAACGTGAGTAAAACAGAAGTTAGGACTTTGCTTGGGAAATTCAGAGGCCATTTGTTTCAGAGGATCTGCTCTGGGACCTAGTGGTAGTGATGATTAAATTGAAAATTAAAAATTATAAAGCTGATAACAGTGCTTATACATATGCCAGAAGCTGTTCTAGGTCCTTTATGGATGTTAATGCATTTAACCCTGACAAACAGTCTCTGAGGTGGATATTATTACCCACATTTTTACAGCTGTGTGTAATAACGCCTTGTCCGGGTTAGAACAGAGATAGGGTGCTGGTTTCTCACCCCAGGCTGTCCAACTCCAGGGCATATGCCCTGAGCCACTGTGCAGGTGAAAAGAAGCAGGCACAGGTGCTGAGTGTATTTCTGCTGCAGTCCTTTCCCTGGGGACTTGGTGTCTGGCTGATGACCCTGACCTGGACATTGGCTCTCTGTGCCTCCTAGGGGTGGGCAGGATGGGCCTGGTGCTGAGAGGAGAGAGCAGGCCAGGACTGCGGCTGCCCACTGTCCATACCCAGGACTTTGCGGCCTTCTCTTTCTTGCAGAGAGCTTGGGACTCAGAGCTTTGCTGCTCTTTAGTTCCACTTGCCACCTGAGGAAAGTGTGGGGCCAGCTCTGCCCACTGGAAGCTGGAACCGCATCCCAGGGTGGGAGGTGGAGCTGGAGCAAGGGTGAAGTGACTGGACTGAGGCCCCGCCATGCCTCTCCTCCTGGCTGCTGCCAGTGGCTGCTTACCAGGAAGGGAGCACCATGGTGCGTGCCTCCCCAGCCTGCTGATTCCGCTCTCAGACGTGTCACGGCTTTCTCATGTGTCAGGCTGTCACTTCACACTCCTGCCCCTATCATTGCTATCTACTCCCACCTTGAAAACAGACAACAGTATGGCTGATTCTCGTCTGAGAAGCAACTATCTGAGAAGTCTTTGGACACACTGCCTGCGCGTGTGGTGTGAGATCCAGTGAGCAAGACTCAGGAGGGATGTCCAGGCCCGGACCAGGGCTGGGGAGGGAGACAGATGGTTGCAGAGGTGTGTGATGGAGGAAGAAAGGGTGGTGGTGGTGTGGAGGTGAGATGCCTGTTTTGAGCATCTTCTACTTTGTTTAAGGCATCACCTAGGAAACTTGTAGATCTTTAGAAGCTGGGTGGTTTGGGAACCGTTTAGCCAAAGTGAACTGATTGTTCCACTGGGTGAGTAGTTGGGACGTTCGGCCTAGGGTGCTGGGGCTGCAGGAGGAGGCATTCTTGTGAGAACCAGTGTGTGGAGGGCTGGGGGAGCAAGATTTCCCTGGGCATGTTGAGTGAGATAAGTGGTTGAAGCTGAAGACTTCAGCATCACACTGGGCCCTTGGGGCATCTGGGGATGATGGAAACTGTTGAGCTTAGGCAAAATGTTATCTACCTCTGAAAGCCTGTTTCCTTCCAGCATCAGTACATCCTCCTCCTTCTTGGTGGTCTCTAGAAGCAGCCCCAGTGGGTGTTGTGTATCTGGTAGCTCTCTGCCGCCTAAGGAATGACTGAAGGGGCCGCTTAGTGCCGTTTCTGAGCCAGGAAGCAGTGGAGGGGGTGGAAAAGCAGAGCAGTACTGGCTGCAGTGTCCCCTTCCTTGTTTCCCTGAAATGGACCCACTGGTGTCATGGTGTTGGAGCTGGGGGAGGACGGGTGGTGTGAAGTGACTCCATGTCTCAGCTATGGGTGTGGAGAGGTCTGCTTGGGTGACATGGTGACTGGCCTTCAAGACTCGAACAATACCTGGGTAAAGGCATGTCCCGTTGCAGGTGTCTTTTGAGGCAAAGAAAAATAGTTTTTTGTTTACCAAGAGAATCATCCCCTGTTGCTAAGGAAAGAGCTAGAAGGAAGGGGTGAAGTGCCCGGAGGGGAGGGTGTGTGGTGACAGGACTTCCTCTGGGGGAGGTGCCAGAGGAGGAGCTGAGGGGTGGCCCTGTATCTTCTGTGCCCTCTGTGCTCTTGCTGGGACTTGGCCTCTCCAGGACCCGTCCCCCTCGGGCCCCCACGGAGCAGAACACCATGTGCGGAGTCTGAGTTCCCTGATGACCTGCTTTCCTTCTGAGCCACTGGTCCAAGCTCCATCATCTCTGTCTCCTCCAGGTGGCCCTGGGTCCCCAAGCCTCAGGCTGTTGTCTACCCAGTGTCAAACTGATGGGGGCTCTGGCACAGCTCAGATCCTTTAGATCTTTGTTCTCTTACCTGGGTTCTCTTCTCCCCAAGGCAGGGTTTCCTGGAGTGTTGTCTGTGCATGACCGCTGGTGCCCACAGTGACTCTAGGAGTCCCCTTGGGGTACTTTTTTTGAAGTCAATAGTTATGGTTGTGTTTGATGTATACTAAAAGATGTTCATGAACATACGCAATCTCAGGTTTTGGGTTTCTCAGGCATTAGAACCAAGGATGAGACCTGAAGTCTGTGGGTGACTGCAGAGTGTGCTGGTAACAGCAGGGCTTTGGGGACAGACTGCTTGGTTCACATCCTGGCTCTTCCCTCTACGGACTGTGACACCTTGGACTTGCTGCTCAGTCTTCTAACTGGGGATCGTAAGAGGCCCTTCCTCTAGGGTTGTTGTGAAACTGAGCAAGTTAATGCATGTAAAACATTTAGAAAGTGCTCAACAGATAATGCATACTCTGTTGGTGTTCATATTATTTAAAGAAATAATATTGAACAAAGAGTAGTGAAGATGGTATGCAAATAGCCAGCTCCAAAGTAAATGTTCTTTCTGCATAGATAATCCTGGATTCCTAGTTCAGCTCTGCACCTGCTCTTTCTGTGTCCTGGGGAAGGCATGGTAGCTCTCTGACTCCTCAGTTTATGCATCTGTACAGTGGGGAATGGAATGTTTACCTTGCAAATTTGCAAGGTTAAAAATAGGAGACCACCCTGGCATAGTGACGGGCACACAGGGGTCACTTGGGGGCAGCTCTTGTGATGCTGTTGATGACATTGTTTCTGCTGCCATACCTACCCTGTGAGCGCCTGAGGGACGGGACCAAACACACGCATCTTGGGACCTAGAAGCACCCAGGACGGGGGAGATGCTAGACAGACTCATCAGGGCTGTGTCCTAAGCTCAAGGACGGGCACCTAAGAGTGAGCGCAAGGCAGGTGGGGCTGCTGCCTTAGGAGCTCAGGCTGCTTCAGGGAGAGACACCCAGGGGTGGACCAGGAGGAGGAGGAGCTCAGGCTGCTTCAGGGAGAGACACCCAGGGGTGGACCAGGAGGAGGAGGATGTTGGGATTTCAGGCTGCATTAACTGTGAGGCTGCCTTTTTGAGGGAAAGTGGGAGAAGAGGCCAGGCAAGGGGGGGTGGTGTTTGAGCCTGCCTGAGGCCCCTTCTTAGCTCCACTGCCTTCCTGGGCCCTGGTGACATGTGCTCTTGGAATCTCCACAGGGCCTGCCCTCCCGCCCTGCCCTGGGCCCCCCCCCGGGTGAGCTCTTGGTTCCCAGTGAGCTTCAGTCTGTCCTCTTCCAGCCACTGGCCTCAGCCGGGCTGTGGCAGCCCTCAGGAGGAGCCTCCAGGTGTTCGGCACCGTGGCCAACCAGGCATGCTTTCTAGAAGGCTGACAGGTGAAAAATGACCGAATCTCCTGACCCTTGGCCTGAAGGAACGTGCGGACAGTTACACTATGGTGTCCTAAACTGGTGGCCTTGGGACTCCGGTGACCTGAGAGTGTGGAGAAACCTCTGTTAAGTGGCCTGGAACCCCCTCACAGGCGGAGAAAGTGAGAGTTCTGACCTCTGGCCTTGAGATTGCTGAAAGGAGAGGTCCTCGTATGGCGGTGCAGGAAAACCCGAGCGGGGCCAGGCCGTGGTGTTGCAGCCCCGGCTCTGGCAGGGGGAGCGGAGGTGGACCCTGGTCTGAGCTTGTGAAATGATACATTTTGCCCTCACTGTGTGCTCTGTGGGAAGAGATCAGTCTAGACCCCTTTCTTGTTTTCAATTAGTGTACCCCCACTAGCAGTGAGTATACTCTCTCCAGGGGACAGAGAGTGGCCCTCTCTATGTGGGGGTAGTAATAATAATCAAAAGACAGTATTGCTAGTTGTATTACTACAGCTGCTGTTAATTAAACATTTACTAAGAACTGTGGTGCTGGAGAATACTCATGAGAGTCCCGTGGACTGCAAGGAGAGCAAACCAGTCCTAAAGGAAATCAACCCTGAATATTCATTGGAAGGACTGATGCTGAAGCTGAAGCTCCAGTACTTTGGCCATTTGATGAGAAGAGCCAACTCATTGGAAAAGACCGTGATGCTGGGAAAGACTGAGGGCAGGAGGAGAAGAGGGCAACAGAGAATGAGATGGTTGGATGGCATCACTGACTTAATAGACGTGAGTTTGAACAAACTCCGGGAGATGGTGAAGGACAGGGAAGCCTGCAGTTAATGGGGTTGCAAAGAGTCAGACACGACTTAGTGACTGAACAACAGCAATAAGCCCCACTCTGTCCTTATCTGAGCTACCTATAAGTCCTAGGTGGTAGATGCCAGCTCCATTGTACATAAGGAAACTGAGTTGAAGAAACCCTAAATGACTATTAGTTATTAATATTATTTAAAGAAACATCATATACAGCCTAGTAAATGGGCTCAAATTCCTGAGTGTGGATTCCAAAGTCCATGCTTTTAATCTCTTTAGCTTTTCTTTTGGTCTTTATCATATAATGGCTTAAAAAAAAAAGGCAAGAGAGGATTAAATTGCATTTCTGTTCTAGACCTGATTGTCCTCAGAGCAAGGATTGTGTGTGTGATGATTCTGGCCTTTGCCCTTACCCCTTGGGTCAGTGGCCACAATACCCGTAGCCATCCTCGTAGGCCGTGTCAGATGCAGCTGCTGCTCTGGGCTCTGTGGAAGCTTTCCCTCTGCCCGTGGGCCGCTGTAGTGACAGGGCCTGGCCTGGGTCTGTGATGAGGTGTCTAGGAAGGCTGCTGTACTAGCGGCAGGCGTCTAGGGCCCTCTCCCTGGCCAGCAGTGTGGCCTGCTGGGGCTCCCTGTGGCACCTTCCTGGGGTATTCCAGACATCATCTGGGGGCAGATGGCTGGTCTTTGTCCTTCCGATGCCAACTCCGGAGTGCTGTACAGTCAGCCAGTCAGAGAGGATGTTGTGATGTACGTGATTGTGAGGTTTGGTGCTCCTCTCCGAAGCCCAGACTTCCTGTGTGAAGCTGAACCAGGCATTCCCTCCACTTCCTGGGTGTCTGCCTCTTTCTCTGTAGAGTGGGGTGGCCATCCCTGTCCAGCCTCGGACACAGGGTCACTTTCAGGCCAAATGAGCTTAGTTTGTGAAGGCTTTGTTCTAAATCTAAGAGGGTGCGTGGTTGCCTTTAGATACCCCCTTGGAAGCCTTCCTTGACCCATCTGTTGGGTTAGGGGCTGTGTGTCCCCAGCCCCCATATATCTTCTTAGAGCTGTCATTACACTGTAGCAGAGCTGCCAATCTGTGGTGTTGTGTCCCCCACACCCCTCCTCCAAATCTGAGAGTTTTTGAGGGAAAGGACTGTGCCCTGATCGCTATTGGTGGCACAGAGCTGACACCCAGTACGTATTTGTAGAATTAGGAGATGATTGAATGAATCCATTTCCAACTGGGGGATGTGCTTGTGAGTCTTTCTGATCTCTCACTTGGCAAAGAACTTCTAAGAGAGATTAGGAGGGGGAGGAATCAGATGTCATGTCTCCTTAATATTCTCTGTCTGAGTAACCTGTGGGTAGATCAGGTGTGGCTTGATCCAGCACCCAGACTGTCTCCATGACAGGGTTTCATTCTCCCCATTCCTTGGTTCCTTTAAGTGAAGCTAGGCCTATTCTCAGACCCCGCATGGTGAAAAGATGACTACAGCAACTCTGCCCCCATATCCTCTCTGACTCAGTCTAGTGGGACAGATGGGGAATCTTGGTCCCAGCATTCCTAGGAGGTCCTGGAGCTCATTGTGATCGGACTAGCTTTGGTCATATGCCCTCTCCTGAACCAGTTACTGGCCAGGGGAAGGCCGTGTGCTAATTAGCTTAGATGGGACTTTTGCTCTACCCTACGTGGAAATGAGGAGGAGGGCATGGCAACCCACCCCAGTGTTCTTGCCTGGAGAATCCCATGGATAGAAGAACCTGGCGGGCCACAGCCTATGGGGTCACAAAGAGTCAGATGTGACTGAACAACTACGCATAGCACAGGTGGAATGACAGTGTGGGAGGGTGGATCCTCCAGGGAAATGGAGGCTGTTGCTGAGAGAAGGGGAGAGGCATATGGAGGAAATAGAAGGTACTTTCATCATAGATAGCATTTTATGTAAAAAAAAGAAAAAAGAAAAAATCAGTGCATCCATGCCTCAATTCTGGGCCCCTTCAAGCTAAAAAGATGTTTTTCCCCTTCAGTTGTCTGCATCAGCCCTGCAGTTCTGTGTGCATGTCCAGTAAGGGCCCAGTTGCTCCACAGATGCCTCCCTGGCTTAGCTGGGGACCGGCTGTTGGCACTGGGCTCTTTCACGCTTTCTGGCTTAAACATCTCTCAGTCTGTGCATCTTGCTTATGGCATGTCAACTAGGTGGGGCCCTAGAAGGCATTGGTTGCGAGCTGCCCAATGAGAAAACCAAAGCCCAGAGACGTGAAGGCTCTTCCCTGACAGCGTAGCCAGTGTCAAAGCCAGGATCAGAACCTGGTGTCCTGGTCCCATCTCGGCTTTCTTCCTAACCCTCGCCCTCCTTTCTACTTTGAGATGAGATTTCAGAGCCACAGACACACACAGGAGAGACTCAGGCAGGAGTCTAGAGGACTCGTTACAGGAGGTCGAGCACCAGGATGATGCCTTGTAGAACAGTCCCGTCTCCAGATGCAACCCTGAGCCTGCCTGCCCTTGGGTGCCCAGCCCAGGGTCTGCGGCTGGCCTCCAGGCTCCAGAAAGTCAGCAGTTAAGTTGGCAGCCTTTGCCTTTGTCCTTTCTGAGCTGAGTGATTAGGGTCTCTAAGAGTAACCATTATCTGTGTGTTTGGGGAATGCATGTTTTTCACACATGCAGCCCTTCCAGAAAGATTTAGCCTGGGGATGCAGCAGACGGGCTCTCCATTGAGGGCAGATACCAATCATTTTTACAATTGTTTGCAACAGGAGAGGAAGCTTGAGCTTAACAGTTCTGTTGTGGATGGATTTGGGGGAGAAGCATGAATGAATTATCAACAGGATGGCTTCTGCTTTTATCCTGGGATTTGCTGCCGTCCCTGCACTCCGGCCACCCTGTGCAGAGCCCCAGGATTTACATTCCTCACAGGTGTGGGCCTCATTGTGTGCTGAGGTCTCAGGGGCCCGGCTGGCATCTGTAGGAGAGAACCTGTCAGGTGTGTCCGGGGAGGGAGCACGGTCCTCAGAGGGGAATTTGGGGCAGCCCCCACACTTCTTCAGTTGGGGGAGGGTCCCCAGCCAGGGACACAGACCTGAGCGAGTACCCACCAACCTCTGGAGTTGATCTGAGCCCCCATAATGTTTTAAAGAGCCCTTGACAGCAGTGACCAAGAGGGATAGCTTTTTCAGCCTCTTGCTAGGGGGAAAAAAAAAAGATCCTGCTCAGAAATGCATTTGCGGGAAGTTTGAAGTTTGAAGCCCTCCAGCTGCAGCTTGGCGGCCTGGGTGGTCGGGTGGGTGGGATGGTGTCCTCGAGTGGGCGGGGAGTGGAGCATGGCAGCTGAGGAGCACAGCCAGGAGGGCAGGAGTTGCATCTAAACAGCGGTGGTGGGTGTGCCATCTGACGGACCTGGGTTCAAGTCTTGCCTCTTGTTCAGCAGCTGCAAGAACTTGGGCAAGCTACTTGGCCTCTCTAAACCACAGTTTACTTATCTATAAGATGGAGATAATACCTCTTTGGATATGATGAGATTTAAGTGAGAAATTGCATGTAAAGCTCTTGATGCTATCAATGGAAGTGTTCTTTGCTGTTATTACTAACAACAGTGGTGGTGGTGGTGGTGTCAAAGGTGCCCTGTCCCTGGTCTCCATCAACACTTCCCCAAAGACCCCAAATAAACACCAAAGCTTTGTAAACATACTGTGTTTCTAGCCCTACTCCCCCTTCCAAGCAGACGACCACCTTTAAGCTCCTGTATTGTAGAAATTCTGGCACCGTCCCTAATATTGATACAGGTGATATTTCAAAATGATTTGTCACTTTCCAAATGTCAGGCAGTTCTGGGTGGGACAGAAGCCAGAGTGCGTGATTCCTGATTCAGAGAGGAGGCAGGTGGGAGCTGAGTACACGCATATACCTGGGGTGGTAAAAGGTAGGACAGGTGGAAGGACGGGCAGAGGCAAGTGGAAACGGAGGCCCAGGACAGTTTCCCATACCGCACCCCGATAATGACCAGACAAGGAAGGTGGGGGACTGAAGTCACACTGGTCAGCCTCAGGGGTCTGTGTACCTGTCTTTTTTCCTGTGTGACGTGGTGGTGGACACTCTGCTGACGGTTTGACTCCGTCTTCCAGGAAAGGTGGCTGGTGTCATCCCAGATGTCATGGTCAAGAGGAGCAGAGTTGTGCCTGCTGAACACAGGCCTGTGCCTCACCCTCCCCAAACTCGCTCTTTCAGAAACATGCCCTCATCAGTTTTCGGGAGCCCAGGGTAGGGGCGGGGGTGGCATCTTGACACTCAGGCCCTGAGGATGGTCCTCTGGGTCTTCTGCAGGCATCACCATGATCTGGCTCTCAAGTGAAGTGCCTGGGGAGTTTGGAGGTGTCCCACGTGTGTCCATTCCTGCTCATGCCCCCCACTGTAGCAGGCAGTGCCCTGGAGGCATAGTTTCTCCAGGAAATCCTCTCAGCCCACACCCTACCCTACCTGGTGGGGTAGGTGAGACTCCTGAGTGGGTGGTCTTCTGTGGTGGAAGGTGGTGCCGGTGCCCTGGTTGGGAGAAGTCCCCCTGGCCGTGTCCTCACTCTAGCGTGTGGGTCCCCTGGCCTCCCAGTTGAGGACAAGTTCCACTCTTGTCATTCCCCTGCCTCCAAGGGCCTCCTTCGTTTTGTTTCTAGTTGTTTATTTGGTTGGCCAAGTGGCGATCTTGGCCCCAGAATACATGAGCCGTTGGACCAAGATCTGAGTTCGTGCCGTGCTGTGTCCTAGGAACCTGGCACCATACTTAGTATTCAGTGTTTCATCATGTTCCTGTTTTATGCCAGGCCCTGTGCTAGGACTGGGGTGCAGCAGTGAGCACCACAGATGAGGCTGCATCCCCAGAACTTAGAGTCCAGAGGTGAATCCTGGGAGCTCAACATGTGCTGGTAGGAGGAGCGATCTAGTGAAGGGTCCAGGAACCCTCCTGGCCAGGGCAGGGTCCCTGACTCTGTCAGCTCCTCTGGACACGGGTGGCAGGACTCAGGGCTGCCCCTCCTGAAGGTGGTTAGGACTAGGGCCCTGATCACTTCTGATGAAAGGGGCTGGCGGGCAGCCCAGGCCTCGCTCACCCAACCTGTTGGGGTTTCAGATTTGTTCCATCTGAGCAGTCAATTAATTAGTAATTGGAGCTCCCATCATCCCGGGCTCTGAGCGAGTTGCAGGGTGCCCCTCCTTCCTCCTTTCCATTCGCTCAAATTGAGCAGCCAGGTCCTGTGATATCATTTGAAACCCTGCCAAGAAGCAATTAACATGCTGTTTGCTGACAAGGATTTGCTGCCGCTTCAGGAGCAGGGGCCGGGATGAGAAGGCCAGTGGCGGGGAGCCGAGCCGTGAGAGCAAACAAAGGTGCGGATGGAGGTGCTGCTACCGGTCTTTGAAAGTTGCCAGGCCAGGCGGGAGTGGCCTTCTCTCCTTGGACCTCCTTCTCTCGCCCCTCCCTGCCCAGACCTGTACACTGCAGGGGTGGCCCTGGATTGTAGAACAGGATGGGTTTCTTGGAAATTCTGATGGCAGTGGCCAGTTACTGAGCTCTTACCAAGTGCTAAGTGCGCTGGACTGAAGAGCCCATTCAGTCCTCACAACAACCTGGAGAGAACCCATTTTACAGGCCAGGAAACAGAGGCACCAGAAACGAAAGGGCTGGCCCCACGTGACCCAGGCAGTAAGCGGTGCAGGAGAATCTGAGCATCTGGAAAAGCCTGCATGTTCAGGCGGGTACCCAGTGTGGATAAAAGGGTCAACCCCTGGGCCCACCGCCAGGTCACGGTGACTTGCTACGGGACGCGGGCTTGATAAATGGTGCTGTTGCGTAATCAGTGGCTGCCTCTGCGGGGTGTTAGGTGGAATCTGGCGGAGTGGCTGGCCCAACCCAGCCTTGCTGACAGAGCAGAGGCCCACGGCAGTGAGGGGCCCGCCTGGGTGAGGCTGAGGGGCAGGGCTGTGTCCCCGTCCCGGGTGGCTGACCCTGTGACAGACCCTGGGGACCCTTGAGGAAGCACCTGCGGGTGGCTGTGTCCTGATCGGAGGGGACTGGGAGGCCTCTCTCGGTGGCTGGGGTCCCCATGCTCTGCTTTCCCACCTTCTCAACAGCTTTGGGGCCGGCCTGTGGGGACTCCTGTCTTCCCTGCTGTTGACTCATCCTGGGTGGAATTATGTACAGAAATTAGTCAATGGAGCCGGTCCGTGGACCACAGGCAGCTCCCTGCAGGCGCGGTGCAGGGGCTGTGCCCGCCTCAAGGGTCCTTCCAGGACCTGGAGCGGTAGCTTCATGGGTGTGTTTTGTGGGGGAGGGGACTGCTCCTTGCAGGGCAATACATACAGTTGGAGGCTGGTGGCCCTGCCCCCTGCCTAGTGGCCTTCCCCCCATCCTCCTGAGAGGGGAGAGTAAGCTCTGGCTTCTGCCGGCTTCCAGAAAGACATGGAGGCCCTGAAACTGGAGGTGCTGGCACCTCCCACCCCAAGCCCTTCCCAAGCATCCCGTGTGCCAGGCACAGAGTCGGGCACTGAGGATTTGGGGGAAAACAGCACATGTAGGAGTCAGAAGAATCTATGCTAGATGGGGCAGGTGTGAGAAATGCGGTCCCACAAGAGGGTTCCTTGTTGATTTCCTTAAGGTAGCATGGACCCTGGGTGACACTTGTGTAGGACACGTGGTGCAAAAGGGCAGATAGCCACAAGGGCACCCTCTGCCTGTTTCCACCATCCGAGCCCGCCCGCAGAGACAACCATGGTTTCTGGGGCGTCCTTTGTGTCCTGCCAGAGATGTGCTCAGTCAAGCGTGCGGGGGTCAGGGCTTGTGCATGTATCTCATCCCTCCAAGCTTTTTCTTTTTGTGAATAGCAGTGTACTCTGTATGCCAATCTGCCTGATTGCTTTTTTCCCCTTTAATATTTGGCACATCTCGACACTCATTCTGTATCAGCTCACACAGAGCTGCCTCGTCCTTTTTATTGGCTGCATATTATTCTGTTATGTAACGAGGCCATACATTTTTGGACCAGTGCCCCATGGATGGGCTTTGTGGTTGCTTCTTGTTTTTTTTCTGTTAACAAGTGACCCTGCTGCAGTGAATGTCTTCGTTAACATGTGCGTGAGCAGGAGAAATCCCCACAGTGGACAGTGGATGAGCTGATCGAAGCAGATACGCATTTGTGAAGTTTGCCTGATGCTGCCGTGTTGCCTCATGCAGAGGTTGTCCCACTTTTCCTGTCTTGGCCGCAAGGTGTGAGTGGCTCGCTTCCCCATATCTCCACTAATGAGGAACTGTATCAACTATGCTGATCTTTGCCAATCTGATGGTTGAAAAGTGGTATCTCATTGTGGTTTGGATCTGCGTTGATACAGCTGTGGGTGGCTGAGCTCTTTTGCATGTGTTGCAAGCCACGTGTAGCTTCCAGGCAGGTTTAAGCAGAGGGCCATGTGAGTGGTGGCGTGACCCTTCACTGGCAGGCCTGCTCGCTCTGCCCACTAACCAGTGCTCGCTGAGTGACACACGCTGGTCAGGAAGGGGCAAAAGAGACCTGGGATGGGGTTGCCTGGGCCACTCTGCCAAGGGTCAGGTGAGGAGGGGTTTGCCTGCCTGGAGTGCTGGGGCGACATGGCATGTAATTCACTTCTGTCTAGTGATGGAGAGGAGAACTTGGACTCTTTAGACCAGGGGAAGAGTTGGGGGCAACCTTCTCCCTGACTGGCAGGCAGTTCTGCCTGGAGGCTGGGAGGTAGATGCCTTGCTCTCTAGAGCTTCCCACTCTTGGGACTTAGAGCCAAGGTGGCTGCTATGGGACACTCTGCTCCTCATTGAGCTGCCAGGCTCTGGGCCAGGGCATCCTCGCTGCCTGGAGCTTTCTGTGCTGCAGGGCCCATGGTGGTGGTGGGTGAACTCCACGTGTGTCCATCTGGTGCGTGGACCAGCTCCCACCCCCTGCTCCTGTGAGCTCCCGTGGTTTCAGGCCTGTTCTTCACACTCTGCCTTCTCCTCTCCGTGCCTCCGGCCCCAAAGCAAGGGGGGGCGGCGAGCTCTCAGAGCTTCTCACCCGGCTCCTCCCTGACGCCGATCTCTTCCCCTACTCTCCGACTTGACCGCTGTGGCTCCTTAGTGAACTTCTTCCCCTTGATGACAGTTGTGGGCATGGGACTGCCCACCTAGAAGCCTCCGTGGATAAGAATGAAGTCCCCCCTCTGAGCAGCCCCTGCCTCCAGTTCTCCTCTCCAAACTCCATCTTTGTCCAGATCTGCCAACCCGCCCTCCCCAGACACGCACTGTGCCTCTGGGCCTCTGTCTGATCTGTTCCCCAGGCCTATGATCGTCTTCCTTTACTCAATGCTTACCTCCCCTGAGATCGAAGTCAGAGGCGCTGCCCAGGAGTCATTCTTCCGCCACACTGACCTGCTCTCTCTGCCCAGGGGCCGCTTTGGGGGTCAGTCTCCAGGGGTCCAAGGGATTGGAGTGGCGGTGATGGCTGTGGTCATAGTCACAGCCCACAGGTGTGGTGGGTGGCAGGTGTGACACTTGAGGCTGGGGGTCAGAGCGCGGAGCAGTGCCTGTGGGTACTGGAGGTCGAGTCCCACCTGGGAGAACAAGTGCTCCCTCCTCACCTGGGACACCAGCCTTGTCATCTCGCTGCTGCCGCAGCTGGAGCTCCTGGCCCAGGGCCTGGCAATGTGTAACTGGTGAGGGAGGGGATGAGGGGTGAGAAGGGTTTTGAGCAGAAAAGCAACAGTCAGACCTGCCTGGTTACGAGTCAGTGGACTGAAAGGAGGAGACGCTTCCAAAGGCTGTGTGGGAGTCCACACGGGTGGACCCAGGGGATGAGGGCCTGGGTCAGGGAGGAGAGTGGGGGAGGGAGGGTGGCCCATTCTGACAGAGTCCTCCTGGGGCTCTCTCTGTGAGCTGGGTACAGGCTTGCCCACCAGGTCCGTCCCTCTGCAGAGCAGGGATGGCTGCTTTCTTCTTGCAGGTGTCCAGCACAGCGCTCACACATGGCTAGCACGCAGCAGGTGCCCACTGGAAGGCGCCGGCTAAGCTTGGACCTGGAGCCCTGAATCCTGAGGGAGTCTAGGTGGGGAGGCATTTTCAGTGGGCACTCTGCACCTTTTCTGCTTCACAACCAGAGGTAAGGGCCAGGCAGAGCCAGACGTGGGTGATGGCTTTGGCTTTCGAGGTTTCTGGTGTCATTTGCTGAGGAGGAGGTTGCCATGTAGCTCTCTGTCTGTAAAGAGCCCAGTGCAGGGTCTGGGCACAGCAGGTGCTTAGCCAGTGGGAGCCATTGTGATGGTGGTGCTAGAAGCCAGGAGGAGAGAGGGCTTGGAACCCACAGGAGTCAGAACAGAATGAGGGTGACACCCTGGATCAGCCCCCCTGGGGACTGTTGTGTGGCCTGCGACATCAGCCGTGGTAGCAGAAGGCTGGGCTTGCCACTGTGGTCTGGGGCCTCTCAGGACAGGCTCTGCAGGACTTGGTAAGGATGACTGTTCTTGTGCCCTCCTGACCTGTCCAAATAGATGAGTGTGTGGTCCTGCCCTCAAGACTGTTCTGGGTCCCCGCCGGCTCTGGTTCTGGGTGGACAGGTGGGCTCGAGGCTGGCAGGCAGAGGGGAGAGAAGTCAGGGACAATCTGGGGGCCTGGTGTCTGGCCAGGACCTGCCCTCAGTCCTGTGCCAGGCTGACGTCACCAAGTGTGAGACCCATCACTGGGCACAGGGGTGATGAGGCGGAAGGAAGGTCTCGGGAGGCCAGGCAGCCATTGTTGGCTGGCTTACCTGGATTAGGCTTTTCATGTGGAGGGAAGAAAGAGATCTGCTTTGTCGCAGCCGAGGCATCAGGCTGGAAACACGGTTGGTGTTCCTGGCAATCCCCGGCACTCTCCAGAGCTTATTTGTTGCCTTCCCGAGACACGTCCAGGTGCTCTCTGTTATGATAACAAGTGGTGACACAGAGTTAGCTTGAAATGGGATAAACAAACAGACTAAAAATAACTGGATTTGGGGTGGCTTGGCACCAAATCCAGCTTGCAGGCTGTCGCTGCTCAGCCAAGGGTGAAGGCAGGGATCATCAAAGGCACCACGACCCTCAGAGCCCTGGGGGAGCTGGGGTAGGGTGTGGCTGAGTCCCTCTCCCGTCCCCACTCCCGCCACCATGGAGCTGTGGGCTGCCTGAGGGTGGAGGTGCCAGATGGTGATGAGACCCCGGCGGGAGGGGTATGGTGGGCCCGGATGTGAGCGAGGCGGTTTATGTCTGTTTGGAGGAAGCTGGGCCAATGTTTGGACATCTTTATGGTTTGGGGAGTTTCTTGGCCTCACCCAGAGGAGCCACGGTTGCATCAGAATTGGAGGTCCTGTCCTTGGTGGCTCATGCAGTGGGAGAAAAGAGCCAAGGGAGCCACTCTGGAGTCTGTGGAAAGATGGGGAAGTATGACTGCTTTCTAATCCCAGGCTGCTGCTCCAGACCACCTTGTGCTTCATGAAGGGATTTGCGTGATGCGTTGGAAGACTGCTCTGGGCGAGGCGGAGGAGGAGGATGGGAGTCATACCTGTGCGGGGTTGCATACCCAGGATGGATGTACATCTTGCAGAAGACCTGGCCTGAGGAAAGGCCCATCACAGGGCACAGAGGAAGAGAGTTCTGGTGCAGGACCCACCTCCTCTGCCGTCACTACCTGTCCATCAGTGATGATGCTCTTAGAGATCACAGGCTTGCTTCACCACTGACCCCAGGATTCCCTCCAGCAAACAAACGTCCACCCTGGCAGTCATAGGTCCTGCCTCCCACATCTTTGTTTCTCCTCCTGGCCATGGGGTAGGACTGGGTTTCACTCTCCCCTGATGTTCAGTGTGGCCATGTAATTCGTCTTATTTTCTCTTTCCCTCTGGCACAGAAGTCCAGAGAATATCTAATCTGTCTTCTTGGAACCCAGAGTGAAGACGGCAGGGCAGAAACCCCAGCCGACCTGCAGTGGGTGTGTTGTGTAGGCTTGAGGCTGTTTGTTATTGCAGCATCACCGAGCCCATCCTGATGGTCTAAGTGAGGGAAAATTCCCCATGCCTAGCCTAAGAATCAAAACCTAAGAGCTTAGAAAGGTAGCAAATGGCTTTTCACAGCACCTCTTTGGTCACTAAGTACCACTCCCACTTTAGCACGTAACCCTGTCTGTCTTCATGTGCTGTACGTATTTGCTCAGTCGTGTCCGACTATTTGTGACCCCACGGACTCCTCTGTCCATGGAATTCTCCAGACAAGAATACTGGAGTGGGTTGCCATGCCCTTCTGCAGGGGATCTTCCCAACCCAGGGATCAAACCTGAGTCGCCTGCATTGCAGGTGGATTCTTTACTGTCTGAGCCACCAGGGAGTTTTATATCTGTTTACAGGCTTATTATGTCTCCCCTCTAGAAAGCCAGCTTCGTGAAGGCCAGAACCCCAACCCTCAGGTTTATATCTGAGTAGCCAGGGTGTACTGCGGAGCTGGTCCAGGATGGGAGGCCCACAAGGACTCGATGAGTCCCTGGATTGGGAGGTCCGAGGGGTGTGGTGACCTAAGGTGGAGACTTGTAAATATACTTGTTTGGTGCTGACAGTGAAGCAGGAGCTTGATGAGTTATTCTTTGAGTGAACGAGCTCTGGTGGAGACGGGATGGGGTGGTGTCACTTCATAATGTGGGAGAAATGGCGAGCTCTCCAGGAGGAGAGACTATGGTACCTCATCTTCTCTGTGCTCCCGGCCAGCTTCATGCAAGGAGCAAAGGAGGAGCTACAGTTTCTGGAGAAAGGAAGAGCGATTGGGATGGTGACTCAGGCCACCCCCTGCCACTCGTCACAGTTCGATTGGTACTGGTTCAGGGAGCAGAGGGTGGAGTGTGAGTGGCTGGACAGGTCTCGCAGGCTGCAGAGTCGAGCCCTGTGATGGGTCCAGAGGGTGTGAGAAACTGCGTGTGTGCGGGTGTGAGAGATAGCATGTGAGTGGATGAATGCTGGGCACCACCAGGACCAGCTTTGCGAGCTCTCTACCCCAGAGGACTCTGTGCTGCCCAGGAGGCTGGGAGAAGCCAGGAGCCCTGGAGAGAGGGCCAGGAGCTTGGAGCAGGTGACCCAGTTCGGGGTGCTAGTAGGGAAGTGGCTCCCAGGCCTGTCCTAGACTGGCATCTGGCCTTTGCGCATCTCAGAACCCAGCAGGCCTGGGCCTTGCTGGGCACCTGCTCTTCTCTGGGATGTTCTTTCCTGGGATGTTCTTTCCACGTGGTGACTGGAGGTCTGCTCCCAGCATGGCATCCTCTGTGAGGCTCTCTTTGACCACTAAGAGCTGGTGTCCACCTCCCCACACTGACCCGGACCCCCACACCACCCCTCTGCGCTCACACAGTTCTCAGCTCGCTTCTGTGAGAGTGCCTATCTCCCTGACCATGTCACCTCCTCGCTGGCCTCCTCCCCCCAGCAGATGGCAGGGCAGGGCTCTTATCTCACTTCTGTCTCCTCACTTGCTGCCTGGCATGTGGCTGCCACCCCCATCAGTGACTGTTGATGAGGGTCATGGTGTCTTCAGGTAGCTGATGGCTCTTGGCTAGAAGAGGAGGTGGTCTGATGGTGTGTTGTCAGTAGGAGGATTGAGGCTGGGCCACAGAAGTAATAGACAGGTGTTGGCTCACTAGGAGGAGGAACTTCCCATCAGAGTGTCCTCTAGGGGCCTGGCCACCTTGAGGCCCCTTCCCATCTCTGGAGGTGTGTGAGCAGAGATAACATGACCCCTCTCCATTCCAGAAAAGAAGTGGAAGCATTAGATGTTCCAGCTCTCTGTCAGATTTTACTGGCCCTGCAGTCTGGGGTCTAGAGCAGCTATGGCATCAGGTAGCTGCCAAGGTGCAAAGCTGAAGTGTTGCGGCCCCAGGAGTTCCCAGGTGATACGGGTGTGGTCTGAGGGTTCCGGCCCTGACGGGTGCTCACCTTCTGACCTCACTGAAAAGTGGGGTTGAGTGGCCTCGTCAAACTGCCCAGAGTGCTGAGATGGGAGAGGAAGCGTGCCTGGCCCACGCTGTGTGTGAAAACCCTCTTTCCACAGCAGGTTGGGCAACCTGGGTGAGGCTGAACCATCCCTGACCCCACACCCTGTGGAGACTCCACTCTCCTGTGGGGAGTTTCCTGAGGGGAACACCACCCTGGTCTCCTCGAAAGGCTCAGGGTTCACCCGCCCCCGGCCAACGGACAACCCCCTGGCAGTTGGATGGTCTTATGCCTGGCTCTGGGTTTCCGAGTGGTCCCTAGGGCAGTTGAAGGAGGTGGCATCCCCAGGTGGCAGGTTGTTGGTATATAATGGAGAGCCTGTGGCTCAGTGTCTCCATGATCCACGTGCTTTCGGCTGTGTGGGAAGGCTGCTGTTCTTGGTCCTGGGGGCCTCAGTTCTCCTGCCTGTGGCTTCAGGAAAGGGTGCCCACCTCTCACTGTGGTGCCCCTAACTGTTCATCAGGGCTACTGCTGGATACACATGTCCTGACCCACCTCACCCGGCTCAGCCCTCGTCAGTATCACTGAGCCTCTGTCCCAGGACCTCCAGCTCCTGCCTCAACCTCCCCTGAGCTCTGCCCCTCCTCCCCTGCAGCCTGGCCACCTCGGCCCTAACAATGCCGTGCTTTCTACCTGGGAGCTTTTGTGCACGCAGTGTGCTTGCAGTAGACTCTTGCTGTCAGTGACTGCTCCTCTTGGAGGGGACCGTGTGACGTGATTGAGGGCATGCGGGGCGGATATTTGCAGAAGGTGCGTGTCACCCTTGCTCCTGTGATGGCAGGGCCAGTGCTGCTCTGACCCCATGCCAGCTGAGTGGCTCAGCCTCAGGCCAGGCCTGCAGTGGAAGGCCAGTCACACACCCCTGGGCTTGGCAGACCTGTCTGGCCTTGCAGGAGGTGAGCCACAGATGGGTCAAGTCTTCTCCCTTTGGACAGGCTGTATACCTGTGTGACCTCAGGGTGACCTCACTGCCCCTCTGTGGCCTTGGCTGCTGGCTGGGGTTAGTGGATCTGGCCCATTACCCTGGTTGCTGAGGTGTGCTGAGCTGAAGAGCTGTCTGATCTGCTTACTGAGGCGAGTGACAGTCCCAGCAGAGCAGGAAATGGAGAGGTGTTGAAGGAGTCTCTTTCCCTGTCTGAACATTATAGCTAACGTGGACAAAATGGGGTTCCTGCCTGTGTGTGGTGTGGGTGAGGTGGTCTCTTCTAGGGGCTGCACAATGCTCTGAGCTTTAGTTCTCTTACCCTTTCAGAGCACCTGCTGGGTGCTGGTCCCTATGTAGGACAGACGAGGTCCCGGCCCTCATCAGGGGTCCTGAGGGGATGTGGAGACTCAGTCTGAGGAGTGTGTGGGTGTGTGTGTTAGTTGTTCCATTGTGTCCAATCTTTGTGACCCCAGGGATTGTAGCCCACTAGGCTCCTCTTCCATGGAATTCTCTAGGCAAGAGTACTGGAGTGGGTAGCCATTCCCTTCTCCAGGGGATCTTCCTGACCCAGGGATTGAACCAGGTTCTCCTGCATTTGCAGGCAGATTCTTTACCGTCTAAGCCACCAGGGAAGTACCTAGTGTGAGGAGGGGCGGGAGGATTTGGGTGGCAGGGGTAAGGACGGGAGAGGTATACTTGTCACTGGGTTGAGCCCCATAATGAAGTGGCATCAGCGAAGCCGCAGAGATCCTGGATGCTCCTGTGAGGCTGCCTAACCTTTTGACTTTCGCAGGGACCTGAAAGTTCAGTGAGCCCAGTGAGCTGTGTGGCAGGGTAACATGGCATCATACCCTACAGCCAACGGTAGTATGTAATTCTTAATATATTAACCTAGTATGCTGTTGTAATTGATAGTTTCTAGCTGTATGGCGGTCACATGCATGAACTGGTCTCTCCCTAAACCTCGCAGTCTGAATTAGCCCCTAGCCCTCCCACGGTGCCCTGTCTCACCGTGTGCATGGCCTTCTGCATCACTTGACGTTTAAGTTCATTCATTACTTGCTGCTAGAACGGAAGCACCCTGAGGGTGTGGATGATTCTGGTTACTGCTGTGTCTCCTGAGCCCAGAGCAGGCCCAGCATGGGGTACAGGACTGGCTATTGATCAGTGGTGAATGCATGGATAAAATGCACCCTGGATTTCCTCGGAGTCAGGGGAACTGGGCGTTGTTGCTCTTCCGTGTTCCAAAGGGAGGCAATGAGCCTTGATGAGATGAAGTGACAGGCCAGATCACTTAGCTGGTTGGTGCCAGCACTGGGGTTTGGACTCGTGCGCACGCACAGGTCAGGTGGGTATGGACGTGCCCTGGTTGCAGCGTGTGAGGGTAGAGACTGGCACGCGTAAGGGCTGTGTGTGAGCCGCAGTCACTTTATTGCATGTGGCACGTCTAGATGGAAAGGCTTTGCAGGAATTTTGCTTTATGGGTAATAAAGGCCTTTATGTGCCTATAATGTGGACATGGGTCCAAAGAGGATTCTGCCCTGCTTTCTACCAAGGGGCTTGGCGGAGACTCCTGTGGGGGCTGGAGCTGCTGGCCCTGCTTTGAGTAGACTAGACCCCAGGGAGGAGGAGATGCTGGCTCTGGGCATGGCCTGGGGCCTGCCTGGGGCAGGTTGGTGTCCATGGGGCAGGGTGGAATGGCAGCATCCCTGGGGCGAAATGTAGGTTTAAGCTGCCTCCATGGGAAATGTGATGTTATGTAGCTCATTAAATCCTACAGGAGCAGCGAGGAGAGCTGCTTCCAATTATCAGGATGAAAATTAATGGAATAAAACCTCCAGCCAGGCTGCCTGGTGGTGGATCAGGGAAGGCATGCGCTGCGCGGCCAGGATCGGCCAGGAAATGCTGGGGCAGTCACATAGGTGAGCCAAGCGAGGAAGCACAGACTGTCTGCAAATGATTGGGCAGGGGCGGGGGTCCTTGCTAATCTTCACAGCGTGGTCCCCTGGACCAGGAGGGAAATGGGGCTGAACAGGCAGCTGGACGAGGCTTGATGTGCGGAGCCCTGGGATGGGAGGAGGCCCCTTGGCACCCTGACCAGCCTCTGGGGCTGAACGAGAGGTGGGGTTTGCTTTCTTGCGAGGTGATGTGGAACTGTGTGCTGCCCCTGAGCTTTAGACCTGGGGCAAAGCTGGGATGGAATTTGGGCTCCCTTTTGAGCATGTGCCTGAAAGCCTTGTCCTTGGGGGACTCGGTGAATCTCAGGCGCTGTGACAGCAAAGTGGGGAGCCCAGATGAGCTTGGCTCCTGTTTCCTGTGGATCCTGAGGACAGGCTCAGGCCCAGGTGATGATTGTGCCACTGCTGCTACTCCGAGCGGGTGGTGGTGTCTCGAGCTGAGAGTCCCAACTGAGTCCTGGCCCTCCGGGTGGATCAGAGCCCGTTTGTGCAAGGGAGCAGGTCTGGCTCGTGGCTGCCTTTCCTCCAGCCATTCTCTGCAGGTCTTTCCTGTTGGGACTCACTTTCACAAATGCTGCCTGAGTACTGTCTGCCACCATCCAGCCAGTGTGCACTGAAGGGAGTGGGCTGAAAATTTAGCCAGGTCCACAGTCCACTCTCAGGTGGTCTCCCCTGGCTCCCCCTTGGTTTAGGCCAGTAAACACTCAGTTCATATCGATGATCAGTGACAACCTCAGAGACTGATACTGTATCATCTCCATCCTACTGGAAAAGAAGCTGAGGCTCAGAGAGGTGAAGTGACGTCCCCAAGGACGCACCGCCAGGAGGTTGTGAACTGAAACTGTGACTCACATCAGAGCCGGTACTCTGAGGAGCAGCATTCTGCGGCCCTAGGCCTCCCCCTGCAGCATCGCAGGACTTCTCACGTCACTCTTTGCCGGTGGTGAGGGTGACATTCTTAGCTTCACTTGGCCAGGGAGGAAACTGCTGGTGGCTTGTCGCACTCACACTTAATTGATGCCCATCTATGGAGCATGGCCCCAGGATGATGGGTGTGTTTGGTTGAACTTGTTAAAGTCCTTGGCTGCCAATAGTGTGTCATGGGGCCTCTTGCCTGGAGTTCCCTTCAGTCTTGGGGAGCTGGTTGTTCTGTGTCCAGAACCTAGGTTCCCTAGGCTCCTGGCTTTCTTTATGGGGCTTCTCTTTGCTGGAGGCTGCCCTTGCTGATGGACCACACAGAGTGTTTGGCTGGCAGGGTCTCATGGGTTAGTGCACGCAGCCCTGGATGGAGCGGGCAGTTGGGAGGCTTGGGGCTCGGTCAGC
Organism: Bos indicus; assembly: GCF_029378745.1. Taxonomy (NCBI): domain Eukaryota; kingdom Metazoa; phylum Chordata; class Mammalia; order Artiodactyla; family Bovidae; genus Bos; species Bos indicus. Next base: position 46,281,635 of record NC_091766.1, read on the forward strand.
CAAACTGGACTGTTTCCTCGGATTGTTGTGTTATATTTATTTCCACTAATCTACTTCTCTTGCCTGTTTATACACTGAAAAGATCTAATAAAACGTATCTGAGACTAGAGCAAATGAAGACCATTTTGGAAAGAAGCATAAAAGGAGCGCTGTCTTGGAATACTTAGCTAATCTGAGTTGCCCCCTCAGCTCTGAGGTCCTGCCTTTGAAAGCTCCGTTTCTCCTTCCGTTGCCTGTAAAAGCGAGAGTGCGACTTCTCAATGCTAAGCCGAAGCTGGTGGCCTGCCTCTGGGGTGGGGTTTGCACACATGTGCGGATCGAGAGCAGGAAGCTCTTCCTGGCTGGAGGATGCTGGCACTGTAGCTCTTCCATCTAAGGATCCCTGTGGAAAAGTGGGCTGATTCCACCACTTACGTGCCAGGACCCCGGATGCCGAGGCAGGGGAATGCTGCAATCTAAACATTTACATTCTGAAAAATGGGAAATCATCCACTCAGATATAAATTAGCCAGGGCCTGACGGGTTTATTACATCCTGGAATGCTTTCATGAGGCTTTCAGAGGGGTCCATGTTGCAGGCCCAGGTCTCCAGCTGGGCTTGCCTGTGGCATGCTCCTAGGGAGACCCTGCTGGAAGACACAGGCTGGGAAGACTTGTCCTTAAATTCCTGTGGGCCCTGATTCATGTGTGACATGAACAAGGAAACACAGTGCTGCGCCCTGGATGGTGAGGCACCCTGAGCTGTGAGCATCTTAAAGCTGAAGGGGCGAGGTTAGTCCGGGAAAAAACAAGGGAGGAGTCAGACGTGGTGACCCAAAGAGAGGTGCTTGGATGATCATGGGGCAGGAGAAATGTGCTGAAATGTGTACATTTCATAACATATGCAACAGGACTCTTGTTGAGCAGGAAGAGGGCAAGGAAGGAAGCAAGAAACGAGCAGGAAGGAAGGATCACGTGTCCTTCGGGGTTTTCAGACAAGTCTTGGACCGTAAGTCCCGGAGGCTAGGCTGGGTGTGAAGTCAATAGAAGCTGGCTTAACTCCAGCTCACCAACAGTGGCCTGAACGACACTGAGGGAAAAATCCAGGGAAAGCTAACTGAGTCCCACGCTCAGGACATTGAGGGGGTCTTAGGGAGAGGTGGGGAAAACACACAGACCTAACCATAAACACATAATTATAATGAGCCAACTTATTTCTCCCTTCTATAATTATATGTACTTCCAAATCTATGTAGGTATCTTAGCTCTAAGTAGAACAGATGCTGAATAAAAGATTGTGGTGGAGTTTGATGTTAATCCTGAGTGATCTTTGACACCAGCTGTCTTTTTCTGTTTCAGAGTAAGAAGCCCACTTTGTATAGGGGGTTTAACTTGGGAGTCTTTATCCCGAGCAGTGGTTCTCAAACCAGCTTGCATCAGAATCACCTGCAAAGCCCGATACAGCAGAGTCCTAGTCCCACCCATCTTTAGAGTTTGATTCATTAGGTCTGGGGTGGGTCCTGGAAATTTGCATTTTTAACAGGTTCCCATGTGCTGCTGCTGCTGTTAACTGGGGAACCACACTTTGAGGAGCACTGGTCTAGACAGAGAGAAGGGTGAGGGCTTTGGTGGAAGATGATGGATTCTATACAGAACTTCCTTGGGTCTGAGAACTTAACATTTATGTCTTTGATGGAATGAAAGAAGACTCATAGATATCCTTGGAATCATTTTTTGTTTTTAGGAAGAAGCCAGAGCCTCCTATATGGTGGGTGGAGGCAGCTTGCTGCCATGCAGAGCAGCAACTGGCTTTGTGGGTCTACAGATTATTTCAGCAGGTATTTCCCAGGGTCCATTCTGTGCCTGGTCCTGTGTGTGTGACCTGTTGTCAGCATCGGGAAGGACTTGAGCAGAATGTTTTCAGTACAGTTGAATCTAACAAGTGCTTTGCGGGGCGGGTGGGGCACTTCCTTGTGCCCTGTTGGAAGCTGGAGGAGGGATGATGCCGCAGTTGCCATGGGGATGCCAGGGGTCATCCCCTACGCTCTCCCCACTTTGTGCTCGGCTCCACTTTTGGGCCCCAGTAACAGTTCTGGACTCCTCTGGAAGCCAAGGGTCTCCTTTAAAGCCCGTGGGCCACTTTGACACCCAGGTGTGTCTGTGTCCTTTGGGGCCTCCAGCAGACACCTGAGCCTGAATGTCTCTGCCGCCCCTGCACCTCCAGCCAAGCCCTACTGTGTTCTGACCTCTCACTGTGACCAGGTACCATAGGTCTGTTTTGCATCCGCTTGCCACCATTTTCACTGAATGGTAAACCCAAAGCTGGACTTCGGAAACCCATGAATGGTTCTTCCTCCTTACAAATAGGCCAACCCCAAAGCCTGAATGAGCACAAGGAAGGGGCCTGCTGCCGTGTAGCTGAGAGACCACCTGACTCAGAAGGTGAGACAGACCACCTGGGTGCCTGTCATGTGACTCGAGGCACGTCCCTTCTTCCCCTGGTCTGTTTCTCTTCTCTATCAGATGAAGTGTGATAGTGCCTGTCCTGCCTTCTCTCCTCTCGTGGTGATGTCACCACTTTCCCCAAACATGCGCAGATTATTGAGGGTATCAGGGTGACAGGCAGACCTGTAAAACTGTCATGAGGAGGGCAGGTGACCCTCCTGAGGCTGGAGGGTGGGGTGTAGAAGCCCCCTGAGAGAGAGACAAGGGTTAATTTGGAAGTGTGGCATGGCTGTGAGACACAAACTGAGCACCTAGATTCACGTCCCCCTGGGCAATTTACTAGCCCTAGGAATGGGACCATGACTCTTAGGCTGTTTGAGCTTGTCTCACCTGGAAAAAGGAGATAGGGAAGAGAATGTAGCCTACCCGGTGATGTTACGCTCTGTATTAAGATCCAGTGAATGATGCGACATAACAGAGCTTGTTGGAGTGGCTTTAGAGTCAGCCACAGGAGAGTGAGGGAACACCTTTGGATAAAGGAACCCAAACTTCCCGTTCCCCCAAATCATGCCACGCTTGCCATTCACAACTGGCTAGCCTGTGATTACGGGGTAGAGGCAAGTAAAAATGCAAGGAATGTTTATTGAATGAGACTGTGAAGAGGGGAGTTTGGCTCTCCTGGTGCTGGGGTAATTTTTTAATTTAACTTTTATTTTTATCAAAGGAATACATATTCATAGCCAAGCAGTCATAAGCTTATAATGAAAAGCAGCCCACTGCCTCCCACCTCTGGTTTCTGCTTTCTGCTTTCTGGAGGTAACTGTTTTTAATTCTTTTAGTTGTTTCTTTTGATAGTTACCATATTTCTAGATAATGTGCTTATATTATCATTTTCTTGATTTTTTGTTTTAGATGTTATTTTTGACTTTCAGTTATACAAGACGGGGGTTAAGTTTCCCCGCATCATTCTCCTTTGATCAAATAGGTGCACATAACTTCCCCTTTCCCCGTCTTTATGAAGCATGGCTGTACCCAGGTTATGATGGCGTTAATGCCCACCATGGTGTAAACATCCATGTAGTATACTGTGGTCATTTTTCTCTGGATTGTCGTTTTGTTTTCTTTGAAATTAGGTATATAGGAACTGACATACTATTTCATTGCTTGACTTTCTATTATCATTTATCCTTTAATTCTCTGATTAAACTCTAAATATTCTCTGAATATATTCAAATGCCACTGTTAATCTGTTTCATTCTTTCCTTCAGTCTGGATAGTGACTCTGTAGGCACCACTGCTGAGTCCATCCTTCACCTTCACATGGGGACTCTTGCTGGATCACTTGTCTCCTGAGTCCCATGCTTTTTCTTTCTTCCTTTACTCTTTTGCAAGGAGCATACACACCTTCCAGTATCTTCCTGAGAGGGCTTCCCTGGTAGCTCCGCTGGTAAAGAATCTACCTGCAATGCAGGAGATGCCAGTTCAATTCCTGGGTTGGGAAGTTCCCCTGGAGAAGGGATAGGCTATCCGCTCCAGTTTCTTGGGCTTCCTTGGTGGCTCAGACGGTAAAGAATCTACCTGCAATGCAGAAGACCTGGGTTCAATTCCTGGGTTGGGAAGAACCCATGGAGGAGGTCATGGCAACTTACTCCAGTATTTTGCCTGGAAAATTCCATGGACAGAGGAGCCTGGTGGGTACAATCCATGGGGTTGCAAAGAGTCAGATACAACTGAGTGACTAAGCAGACATCTTCCTAAGAAAGGGCACATCGGAGGCAGAAACTTGGAGGCTTTGCATGTCTGAAAATATCTTTGTTTGACTTTTATGCTTGATGAGTAGTTGGGCTGAATATAAAGTTCTAGCTTCTCCTTAGAAACTTGGAGGCACATAATGTTCCATTGTCTTCTACTTCCTATTACTCTGGAGAAGTCAGGTGCCACTCTGTGTCCCCATCCTTAGAAGGTGAGCTTTTCCACACTACTCCTTCCTTCTCCCCTTGCCCCTGCCCAGAAGCTTTAAGATCCGTCTCTTTGTCACGAGGGCACTGAAGTGCACATTTCTGTCACTTAATGTGAATTTTAAAAAATACATTGTTTTGGGCACTAGATGAATGCTTTTAAATTTAGATCCCTAGCTATAGGGATTTGCCTGATATGATTTATTTGATAAAAGTTTCCATCCATTTTCTCCTTCTGGAACTCTTTTTTCTTTTTTTAAAATATTGAACCTCTTTAACTGATCCACTGATTAACATTTTCTCCTTATTTCCACCATTTTATTGTTTTACATTCTAGAGCAGCTGTTCTCAGACCTTTTGGTCTCAGATTCCTTTTTAGTTTCAGGATCTATTTATACTCTTAAAGATCACTGAGAATCACAAAGACCTTTTATTTATGTAGACTATACCTATATTTACCATTAGAAATTAAAACAGAAGTTTAAAATTATTAATTCATTTAAATAAACTCAGTACATGTTAGCATAACTAGCATAATTTATGAAAATATCAATGCATTTTTCAAAGCAAAAAATTAGTGAAAAGAGTGACATTGTTTTATAGGAGCAAGTCTGATTTCATTTAGATGTGTACTTGGAAAAGAGAAGAATATTCCTAATTGCCCTTTCAGATAATTATGGATATCTTCTTTAATATTACAATAGAACTCTACCATGATAAGTTCTCAAAAGTTAGTTTCAATGTGGAATCTGAAAACTTATCAGTAAACATTTTTTTCTGTTATGTTAAAAATCCTTTGCTCTATCTTATACATGGAGTGGATATTACCTATGCCTGATTTTGTAACCTCATTGATTGATCATTTGGCAAATACAAGTGCACTCATCTCCCATGCCAGTAAGGTCATGCTTAAAATCTTGCATGCTAGGCTTCAGCATTACACAAACCAAGAACTTCTGGATGTCCAAGCTGGGTTTAGAAAAGGAAGAGGAACTAGAGATCAAATTGCCAACATTCACTGGATTATAGAGAAAGCCAGGGAATTTCAGAGAAACGTCTGTCTCCGTTTCATCAGCTACGCTAAAGCCTTTGACTGTGTGGATCACGACAAACTGTGGAAAGCTTAGAGAGATAGGAATACCAGGCCATCTTACCTGTCTCCTGAGAAACCTGTATGTGGGTCAATGAGCAACAGTTAGAAGCCTGTATGGAAAACTGATTGGTTCAAGGTTGAGAAAGGAGTACGACAGGGCTGTCTGCTGCCACCCTGTTTGTTTAACCTGTATGGTGAGCACATCATGAGAAATGCTGGGCTGGATGAGTTACAAGCTGGAATCAAGATAGGCGGGAGAAACATCAACAATCTCAGATACACGGATGACACCACTCTAATGGCAGAAAGCAAAGAGGAACTAAAGAGCCTCTTGATGAGGGTGAAGAAGAGCCAGCTTAAGACTAAATATTAAAAAAGCTAAGATCATGGCATCTGGTCTCATTACTGAATGGCAAATCGAAGGCGAAAAGGTGGAAGTAGTGACAGATTTCCTCTTCTTGGGCTCCAAAATCACTGTAGATGGTGACCACAGCCATGAAATCAGAAGATGATTGCTTCTTGGCAAGAAAATGATGACAAACCTAGACAATGTGTTGAAAAGCAGAGACATTTTTCTGCCGACAAAGGTCCATATAGTCAAGGCTATGATCTTCCCAGTGGTCACATATGGTTGTGGGAGCTGGACCATATAGGCAGATGGTCTGAGAAAGAAGGCAGAATGTCAAAGAATTGATGTCTTCAAACTGTGGTGTTGGAGAAGACTCTTGAGAGTCCCTTGGACAGCAAGGAGATCAAACCAGTGAATCTTAAGGGAGTTCAACCCTGAATATTCCCTGGAAGAACTGTTGCTGAAGCTGAAGCTCCAGTATTTTGGTCATCTGATGTGCAAAGACGACTCATTGGAAAAGTCTCTAATGCTGGGAAAGATTGAGGGCAGAAGGAGATGAGGGCATCAGAAGATGAGATGACTGAATGGCATCACCTATGCAATGAATATGAATTTGGGCAAACTCTAGGAGATGGTGAGGACAGGGAGGCCTGGTGTGCTACAGTCCATGGGGTCACAAAGAGTCGGACATGACTGGGTGACTGAACAAAAGCTCACTGAGTTACAGAGATCTTTGAAATGTTGACACATTTCTTTATACAATATCACATAACTCAATTTGTGAATATCACTGATCTCAACAGAAGAGTGTGCTCTCAAGATGATGGTATTAGATGAGTTTCCTAAGATTCTAATTTTGCTTGAAAGCTCAGATTTTATTGTAACTAACAAGTATTACCAGGTATGTTCCTCAAATTGGAAGATTTCCTTTGTTAATTTTTGAGAGAAGATTTGCTGATGTGGAGTTTTTACTTCGAGTGTGTGACAGTGAAGAATAGTGACTATTTGTGCAGTTTGCTGCCACCCCCTTGATTTCTGTTAAGACCCAGAAGTTTTACCCACAATTGCTCTGGCACCATCAGTGTAAATGTCAGCTCAGTGGAAAAGGTGAATAATGACTTAGTAGTATTGCAAAATTGGAGAAGGAAATGGCAACCCACTCCAGTGTTCTTGCTGGGGAATCCCAGGGACGGGGGAGCCTGGTGGGCTGCCGTCCATGGGGTCGCACAGAGTCGGACACAACTGAAGCGACTTAGCAGCAGCAGCAGCAGCAGTATTGCAAAATAATTTTGGTTTCATTGACCCCATGAAAGGGCTTCAGAAATCCTTAAGTGTGAGGACCACACTTTGAGAACTGCTATTTTAAATTATGTCTTCAACTTTATCATACAAATATTTATTGGGTTTTGTTTATTCTTGTTTTCCTTTTTTAAAATTTCTTAGAGCTCTTGCTTTGCACTTCTTTGTATTGATAGTTTTCAATTTTTACTTTTTATGTGGTTTATGTTCTCTTATTTCACTGAAGGTATTAGTTGTATTTTTCTCTGGAGTTTTCTTTTGCTCTTTATATTGTATCTTTTCTCTGGGTTACTTTTGTTTCCTTTTGGTTCTCCTGTCTTTTTTGGTGGAGTCTGGTGATTCTTGACTCATATTTAAAATGAGGTACCAACATGTTGGTTGGAAGTCCTCTGGGCATGGAGACCCTCAAATACTGGTGTTTTGGGGAGTTTTTCCCTGGGCTGATTAGTTTCAAGGTGGGGGGAATATTACAGCCTGACACATGTAACTCTTGGAGCCCAAAGGAGAAAAGGCACTGGGGGATTGGACTGCTTTGTATATTGATTTTCACAGAATCCCGTTTGAGGATGGCACCTTACCACTTTCATCAGTTTTTGCTTTGTGTCATTGAATTCAGAGGGTAGAGCTACCATTTTCTGAACGTTTGGAAGAGAAATAATTGGATGGGTGATGAGGATCAAGGAGGGTACATCTAACTGCCCCCTTTAAAGACCCTTAACTATCTGTCTTCTTTCAGAGACACCATCACCCCTAACTCGCTTGCCTTTCCGAGGTTCAGTCTACAGTAGCTTACTTCTGAAGGCTGGTCCGAACAGCCTTAGCTTAGTATTAGCTTAGCACAGTTTCCAGCAGACTGTGGAATACTGCAGCCTTTGTCTGCATCACACATCCATTTGCTTTCTGGCTTCCAAAATAGTTTTGACATCTTTCTTCTGTTATTTTCTTTTCTCTTGGTCCTTTTGGATTGAGGCAATAAAATACTTTACTTTGTGTTAGGCAATGCGGGGGACACTGTACGGAGGCTCCATTTATTCTCTCCTCCTGGTGCTCATGTCTTCTTCCATCCCCCTGCCTTCAGTGTGATTGGGACATGTGACTTCCTTCTAACTAACGGAATGTGGCAAAGGTGGCAGGATGTCACGTCCATATCTTACACAGGACTGTAGCATCAGCCTTGCTTGAAGGTTCTCTCCCTCTCTGGCTTTGATGAAGCGTTGTGGGAGGCCCACATGGCAGGGCTCTGAGGGCAGTCTGCACCCACAAGCAGCTAGGAAATGAGGCTGGCCCCTGGCTGCAGGTCAGCAAGAAAGCCCCAGGCCAGCAGGCTGCAAGGAGCTGAATTATGTCAAAAGCCACAGAAGACTGGAAGAGATCAGTCCTTCCCCATATGAGCCTTGAGATGAGATTGCAGCCCCAGTGGACACGTTTTTGTAGCTGTGTGGGTTACATACCACAGTAACAGTAACTAATGGAGGCAGTCTTCAAACTGCTATGTTGAACTGGACATTTAGCTCCTGTGCTTTGGCCTCCTGGGCTGGTAGCCAGGAGTAGCTGAGTAGCCCGCCTCTAGGGCTGCAGGTCAGGATGCCGTCACCTAAAGACTCATGTACATTTCCTGGTGGTTATAGGATTCAGAAGACTGGACAGGAGGGTCTCAGAGATTCAGAAGGGAGCTCCTTCCTCCTCTTGTGGGCTCATCCTTCCTGCACTGTGGGGTTGCAGAGGTTTTGTACCCAACTCATGGACTATGCATTCCCTGTTGTCAAGCTTGGAAGGGGTCTGCAGCCCAGCTCTCTGTGATCTTCCGAGCTGGTGGTCATGGAATGCTTTGCAAAATTTAACTTGAAACGCTGGAATTTAAGTTCCACCTGTGGATTAACAAAGCACTGTGAAATCCAGGATGGGCTACTCTGTGAAAGTCGCAGAGTGGGTCTGAGGACTAAAGCGGAGTTGTGGCAGGAACTTAGCCAGGAGCCTGAGCCTGGCTGCTCATCCTTGCTTGGTTCTTACCAGCCGGGTCATCTTGTACACATGACTTAACCTTTCTGCCCTCAGTTTCTTCGCCACTAAGTCACTCGGTCCTTCACCCAATCTTTAATGAGTGCTGATTGTGTGTCAGACCCTGTGCCGGCTGCCAGATCTCCAGAGAATGTGATGTGGTTTTTGCTGTTAGGGAGCTTCATTGGAGGTGGGATAGAGGGGCCCCCAGTAGACAGGAGAGCAGAGCTTGTAAACAGGGGAGGGAGGGCGCTGCAGACACATTTTTTAAAAAAATCATTTTATTTTAAATTGGGGTACAGCTGATTAACAATGTGATAGATTCGGGTGAACAAGCTGCAGACACATTTGTTTGGTTCATCCAGTGTTTTGTTAGTATTAGTTGCTGAAATTTAAAAATTGAGTACTTTGACCTTTAAATTTGGATTTCAGACTTTTCTTGAGAAATAAGAAGATAGGGAAATAGTTACCAAAAATTCCCTTCTTTAAATGGGTAAGGACCCATGCCTCTGTTTAGAGAGAGAGAAAGAGGGCTGGGAGGACTGTCTTTTCAGGAAAACGAGAGAGAATGCAGGTAGGATCTGTCTTCTCCGGTTGAGGTGCCGCCTGGGGGCTCCTGAGTTTGTGACCCCTGCCACTCAGGATGCAAATGCTGAATGGGGACAGAGGATCCAGAGGAGGAAGGGCATGCTGAGGTCCAGGTCGTAGGTGCCCCCTCTACCTCTTACAGTTGTTATAAGGAGCAGGGGGGCTGGCCGACACCAGTGGAAGCCTCTCAGTCCTTTGTAGCAGACAGGTCATTCATGGATCAGTATCGAGGGCCAGGCATTCATTGGCGAGTTGTTTCACACCACAATCTACATCCTTTGCATGGCTCCTTGAGTGCAGGAGGGCTTGCCTGGTGGCTCAGATGGTAAAGAATCTGCCTGCAATACAGGAGAGCTGGGTTCAATCCCTGGGTTGGGAAGATCCCCTAGAGAAGGGAACAACAACCCACTCCAGTATTCTTGCCTGGAGAATTCCATGGACAGAGGAGCCTGGCTGGCTACTGTCCATGGGGTCGCAAAGAATTGGACACGACTGAGTGATTTTCACTTTACTTCACATGAGTGCATGAATTACGTCTGAACACGACCAGAATATGGCTATGAAAATGGCTGTGGGGTCCAGGTGGCAGTTATCTTCCTCCCTCAAACTTCCTGGCCAAACACCAGTTCCCTCTAGGACGTGGTATCCGCCCCCTCTGTCTCAGCCACCGTGACTGTGGCCATCTTGTAGCCCCAGGAACCTCATCGTCCTGTGGGGCCCTTGGGGACTGCCTCTTCGTGGAGGGTCCTGTCAAAGGAGATGCTCAGGAATGGCATCCTGGTGGGCTTGAGCTGACTGAGTGCCCCCACCTTAGGCCCGCCTGAGGCAGCTCTGGGGAGGGCCGGGGAGCCTGGCCACTTATCTCACACCATTAGGCTTTGGGCAGTGCTGCTTGCAGACAAAGGCTCGAGGAGGATTAGGGGTAATTACCAGGCCGGCTCTTTATTCCCAAGGTTTAATGGGCCCAGCCACTGTAATTGTACCTGCGGGTTTCAGGCTGCTCCCTCCCATCCAAAGGCCAGGCCTTGGGCTGCAGCGTGCAGACCAGAGGGCAGACCCTGCTGCTTGCCCACCTGCCCACCTAGTGCTGGTGGTAACCGGAGTGTCCAGTGGCTACAGGTAAATTCAGTGTGGTGTGGCTTGGCAAGGCTGAGGAGCAGAGTTCATCGTGGAGAAAGTGGGGAGCCTATTGTGTGCTAGGGACCTTCTCAGGGGGGCCAGAAGGGCTGCCCTACATTCTCAGGACCTGAGTGACTCTAGAAATCTCTGTCCATGTTGTGGGGGTTCTCTGTGGCCTGTGGGTGCTGCAAGTGTCTCCAGAAAGGCTGGACATTCTGGAAGACAGCGCGGTTGAGGACCTTAGCCTTGTAAGGTGGGGCCAGCCTTAGAGATGGGCTTTGGCTCTGGGTGGCTTTTGTGGAGGAGGGAGACCGGCCTTTGCACCCTGGGTGCTCTAGGGGACAGGGCCACTCAGACAGTCCTGGCTGTGGCTGTGGGCACAGGCTGGAGGCCCTAGGATCCTAGCTGACGGAGCTCACGTCAAAGCCAAGGGGGAACCACTCTCTCGTCTGGGGAATCCCTGTACGGTCCCTCTCCCCCTGGGAGCCTTTGCAAGGAGAGTTCAGCAGAGGGCATTTGAAAATTCAAGCTATGCATCCTTTTAATCCTTTCAGGGAGCCTGTAAGGTGATATTGATGGCGATGTTTTTATTTCTTAGAATTATTTTTCCAGTCATTCAGGTGAACTCAGAGTACCATATCGGTTTTCCACCTTAAGTAAGAGGATTAAAAACATTGCATAATGCAGGACCTGAGTTAAGTGCTCCAGCCCCAGCGCCTTGTCACATCGTGTAATTGGGAGTAATTGCTGGTGTGGGGTTGGAGAAAGATGCTCATATGGGGGTTGGGGGTAGGGCTGGGGGCCTGGTTTGAACCATTGTTACTGGAGGCAGAGCAGGCTGAGTCAGGGGGCTCCTTCACTCGGACAGGTGTGTCCTGGGCATCATCTGAGGGGAACGTGGGGTTGCTTTGAGGGTGCTGCAGGTGTTGAGGGAGATGGGGGCAAAGCTGACTCTCTGGGGACAGCAAGGCTTGATGTCATGGACTTCTTGGGTCCTTCTACTCTCTGGATGTCCCTGCTTCACTCTTGGGACAGGGGATCTGACCATGACCCTCAGTCTCTCTGAGCTGCCTCCTGCAATAGCTTTGGTTAGGTGAGACTGAAGTTCTCTGCTGGGCAGGCTGTAGGGTAGTTGGTTTGGGAAGCTTCCCTTCCAAGGGCTGTAGATTCTCCAACCAGCATTCCTCAAATTCAAACTGGAGTGTGCCCTGGATCTTGTGCAGTCCATCTGCCTTGCCACAGCTGCACAAATGCCCTTCATACCACACGCTTGCTCATCAGTGAGAGCCTGGGGCAGAGGGAGGGAGACCCCAGCCCTGCAGAAGTGATGGGTCACGTAACACTGGAGGCGTCTTGGGAACGCTGGGTGGTGGCCACAGGGCAAGCTGCTCCCACGTCTTCTCCGTGCCAAGTCACCGTCCGGCCACAGATGTCACCTGCTTTCCCGAGTTTGGATGCCTGCTTCCTGGGGTGGGTGGTTTGAGGTGGGGAAGTAAGAAGGAACGTGACTCTTCTTCAGGAGTTTGTGGCTCAGTGGTTTGTGGAGGCTCCCTGGGGGAATAGGAAGAGGGAGAGAGAGGTGAGGCCTGGTTGGGAACAGTGGCACGTCTCCCGGATTCTCTGTGCTTCCAGGAGTGCAGGGCTGGGAAGGGAGAGGTGGTCTCGACTCCCTCCCCTAGACTCCCCTCAATCCTACCTCATGTTCTCAGTCGTCACTGTCCCCAGGGAGGGAGGAGAGATTCGGCCCCAGCACAGCCATGGCCCTCTCAATACCCACACTTGTTTTCAGTCGAGGGTCCTCTTGGGAACAGAAACAGCAGCTCACGAGGATGGACAGGAAGCAGAGACTGAGGATGTTGTCCGTCTGTTGCACTTCAGAGCAGGTCTTAAGTACCTGCCCCCGCTCACCTGGTGCTAAGCCCCGCGTGGCTCTGTGCTCCCAGGTCAGCTATTGCAGGCAGCCATCTATAGGCCCAGCACACACAATGGCCCAGCAGATGTTGCTCTCAAGGTCTCATACTCCTCCCCAGGGACTCAGAGAGGCACCCCTGCTCTTCAGGAGCTTGCTAGTCAGTGGGGAGAGGGTTCAGTTCAGTTCAGTCACTCAGTCACGTCTGTCTCTTTGCGACCCCATGAACCGCAGCACGCCAGGCCTCCCTGTCCATCACCATCTCCCGGAGTTTACCCAAACTCACGTCCGTTGAGTCGGTGATGCCATCCAACCATCTCATCCTCTGTCGTCCCCTTCTCCTCCTGCCCTCAATCTTTCCCGGCATCAGGGTCTTTTCAAATGAGTCATCTCTTTGCATCAGGTGGCCAAAGTATTGGAGTTTCAGCTTCAACTTCAGTCCTTCCAATGAACACCCAGGACTGATCTCCTTTAGGATGGACTGGTTGGATCTCCTTGCAGTCCAAGGGACTCTCAAGAGTCTTCTCCAACACCACAGTTCAAAAGCATCAATTCTTCGGTGCTCAGCTTTCTTCACAGTCCAACTCTCACATCCATACATGACCACAGGAAAAACCATAGCCTTGACTAGACGGACCTTTGTTGGCTAAGTAATGTCTGTGCTTTTGAATATGCTATCTAGGTTGGTCATAACTTGCCTTCCAAGGAGCAAGCACCTTTTAATTTCATGGCTGCAGTCACCATCTGCAGTGATTTTGAAGCCCCCCAAAATAGTCAGCCACTGTTTCCACTATTTCCCCATCTATTTCCCATGAAGTGATTGGACCGGATGCCATGATCTTAGTTTTCTGAATGTTGAGCTTTAAGCCAACTTTTTCACTCTCCTCTTTCACTTTCATCAAGAGGCTCTTTAGTTCTTCTTCACTTTCTGCCATAAGGGTGGTGTCATCTGCATATCTGAAGTTATTGATATTTCTCCCAGCAATCTTGATTCCAGCTTGTGCTTCTTCCAGCCCAGTGTTTCTCATGATGTACTCTGCATATAAGTTAAATAAGCAGGGTGACAATATACAGCCTTGATGTACTCCTTTTCCTATTTGGAACCAGTCTGTTGTTCCATGTCCAGTTCTAACTGTTGCTTCCTGACCTGCATACAGGTTTCTCAAGAGGCAGGTGGTCTGGTATTCCCATCCCTTTCAGAATTTCCCACAGTTTATTGTGATCCACCCAGTCAAAGATTTTGGCATAGTCAATAAAGCAGAAATAGATGTTTTTCTGGAACTCTCTTGCTTTTTCAATGTTGGCAATCTGATCTCTGGTTCCTCTTGCCTTTTCTAAAACCAGCTTCAACATCTGGAAGTTCACGGTTCACGTATTGCCGAAGCCTGGCTTGGAGAATTTTGAGCGTTACTTTACTAGCGTGTGAGATGAGTGCAATTGTGTGGTAGTTTGAGCATTCTTTGGCGTTGCCTTTCTTTGGGATTGGAATGAAAACTGACCTTTTCCAGTCCTGTGACCACTGCTGAGTTTTCCAAATTTGCTGACATATTGAGTACAGCACTTTCACAGCATCATCTTTTAGGATTTGAACTAGCTCAACTGGAATTCCATCACCTCCGCTAGATTTGTTTGTAGTGATGCTTCCTAAGGCCCACTTGACTTCACATTCCAGGATGTCTGGCTCTAGGTGAGTGATCATCGTGATTATCTGGGTCGTGAAGATCTTTTTTGTACAGTTCTTCTGTGTATTCTTGCCACCTCTTCTTAATATCTTCTGCTTCTGTTAGGTCCATACCATTTCTGTCCTTTATTGAGCCCATCTTTGCATGAAATGTTTCATTGGTATCTCTAATTTTCATGAAGAGATATCTAGTCTTTCCCATTCCACTGTTTTCCTCTATTTCTTTGCATTGACCGCTGAGGAAGGCTTTTTTATCTCTCCTTGCTATTATTTGGAACTCTGCATTCAAATGGGTATATCTTTCCTTGAGAGTACACGTACCTGAACCCCCTCCTGAGGTGGAACAGGCTGGGATCTTCAAGACCACTGCTCTAGTCTGCTGCAAACCCTTCCTTTACAGGTGGAGCGCCTGCAGCACAGAGGACAGGTGCAGAGCCACAGGCCACCCAGTGACTGAGTCAGAGCTCGGGCTCATGGCTCCCAAGTAGATGCCCCAGGATGGATGATGTGATGGTGTGGCTGACTGGGCACCAAAGATACTTCAGGAAACATCCATCTGGGTCTGTTGCTGAGGACAGGCTAAAATGGAGAGTGTGTGGAGGGGGAGGGAGATGGGACAGAGAGAGGGAGAAAGAATATGTGTGAATGTATGTGGTTGTGTACCCTGATCCATTTGCTGATGCCATGTACATTTCTGGACCTGTGGTCATGTTTTTTTCTGGGCCCAAGATGGTTAGGGAAGGAAGAAGGGACCCTTGGATTCTAAGGCCCCCAAGTTAGATGGTTCTTGGCTGGATTCTGCAATTTTCTGAGTTCTTCTTGTTGTCTTCCCTGTATCTTGTCCCTTAGATCAGAAACCCCCACGGGAATGAAGCCCCCTGATGTATAACCTGGAATTCCCCAAAGGAGAACATCTCAATTGTCTCTGGTGGTGTGACCCATTTTTATAAGTGAAATTGAACTGTCTGTTTAAAATTGAGATTCTGCTGAAGAAAGTTGCATTGATTAAAATGGAGATAAGGGACCAGCACCTTATCCTTCTTTCCTTTTACTTGGTTTGATGGTTCCCCAGGTAACACCATGCAACTCTAGGGCTCTTTGAAAAATGCTTTCTAAGCCACTTTCCCAGGCAAGGTGAAGGGGTGAAACTGGACTCTGAAATCAAGTTGCCTGATTCGTTCTTTGGCATCTGCCACTTGCCGGCTGTTGCGACCTTGGGCATGTTCCTTAATCTCTCTAAGTCCCCTTTCCTCATCTGTAAAATGGGCACAGTAAGATTATACTCAAATTTGTTATGTGGATTAAATTAGTTAATCCACGTAGAGTATTCAAAACAATGACCAGCACATATACTGAAAAAGTTAGCAGTTATTAAATGTGAATTCTTGAGCTTACATAAGTCCCGAGCATCCAAAGAAATTCACTCTAGCGGTGAGAAGTGAAGCCATGACAGGTGTTGGGAGAGAGGTTTTCAGGTGGAGAGAGGGCCTGCCTTCAAACCCTCAGGGTTGCCTGCAGGTCAGACCAGCCCTGGTCTTGTGGGTATTGACCGTGTTTGCAGGTGAGTCACAGTGGAGACCTGCCTCTTTCCCCTGACTCTGCTTGCATAGAAGTTGAGCAGGATTAATCAGGGTGTTGAATTGTGTCATTCTCCTGCCTCCACCTGGGGCGGGAGGGTTGACGGGCTCTCTGTTTGGGCTGTGCTGCCAGAGGTGGTGAGAGGAGGGAGTGGTGGCCCAGCTGGGAGACCTGCATGCGTAGAGCAACTGTGACTGATGTAAGGTTAGATCTGAGAACCTCCCTAAGGAGGGGACCCTGGCTCCTTGTCCCCCAACCTCCCCCCCCCACTTCCTCTGTAGGAGGAACTGAACAATTATAATACGGTATCACCATTATTAGGGCCTCCCTTTCCTCACTCTTGGAGCTCCAGGGCAGGTCCTTGTATCCCCATCCTAAGATGGGGTGCCTGAGGCCCAGAGAGGTGAAGCTGCTTGCGTGGCTGACTCAGGGTCAGAGCCCATGGTCTCCTGACTGTGCTGAGGCCTCACAGATCTGCCTCAGGGGGCCAGAGGGCTGGAGGCAGGCACACCCTGGGAGTGTCCCAGTTGCTCTGTTTCCAGTGGAAGGGCCTCCTCCGTCTGTCTCCACTGCACCGGGAGCTCCTCTGGTCCCATGCTCAGCGAGCACCAGGAGAAGTTCACTGAACAAGGCGACAGTGTTGGGAGGTATTCCTCAAACGTGATGGAACTGCTTCATGGACATGCAGCCCAGGTCATGACTGAGCTGCACAACCGGTAGAGCCGTGTGTCCTGTCACAGTGTGTGAATGGCTGAATGTCCATCAGGGTAGACGGTAAAGATGAGTGCTGCTGACTGAGACACCTTACCACGGGACCTGCCGCCGCTACACCCGAGGCACCCACGCCAGCCCTGGAAGATCTTGCCCTACCTTGCAGCTGTAGGCCGTCAGCTTTGTTTGTTTTTGGTCCCTCTGTCCCAGGGAAGAAATTCTGACTTAGAAAGCATCTGGCCTTCCCGAATGTTCCTCACTGCATCTGCACAGCAGATTACTATCTCCGTCCACCTCTGGGTAGTGTTCTTGGTGTCAGCCTGGTATTCTGAGTACGGTGGGCTGGGGCGTGTGCCCTCTGAAGAGGGTCAGAGGGTCAGTGGCCACATTCTGTAGCTTTCCACATGCCTTTTCTGCAGTTTGCTGTGGGAGCTACCAGGGCAATGGCTCTTTGCTATGAGAAAGAAAGCCACTTAAGCGTCTCTGGTCCTGGGCCTCTTGTAGACTTATTTCACATGTGTATACTGGGATCATGGGTCAAGGCTGGGCACTCTGGGCAGGTCAGAGGCCTTCTCGAGCAACGCTTTTTGTTTAACTGGTAGAGCATCTTGGAGGGAGGAGGAGAGCGTGGGCTGACTTCACTTGATGGGTGAAGCTGAGGTTCTAGGCACCTGAAGGCTTTTTAGAATTACAGTATCAGGATGGCAAGAGCATGATGTATTCATTCACTGGGTGCCGCTGTGTGCCAGCCACTGTGCTAGACACAGGGACTCTGGGGCCTGAGCAGCCACATCTATGACCAAGTGTGAGCCGCCTCCTGCTGGCAGCGTTCTCCCGGGACAGGTCCCTGCCCTGTGCCAGCCCCTCCTTCTGACAGGCTGTAGAGCAGGGCCCCTGGAGCCAGCCCCCAAGGTCACGAAGACAGTGGGGACTGGTTGGCACATGCCAGAGTTCTAGGTGTCAACGCATCCAAATCAGATTTGGTTTTATCTTGAAAAAGTTTCAAAATTGAATGGGATTTCAAAATACTTCTTTCATAGGTGTTTCAAAATTAGAAGACCCGAAACCCTATACTGTCAACCTGTATGTCCCGGCTTAGGCCAGGATGCTGCTCGGCTCCTCAGCCCTGCCCCGCTCCCCAGCCTCTTGCTACAGCTCCGTGGGATGGAGCTTCAGGGATGGAGTCTTGCCTATCCTGGTGAAGGATCACTGGGTGCATGGAACAGCGTGCCATGAGAAAGAGCCCAAGGCATAGTGCTGCAGTGCCCTTTGGTGGGGGTGGGGACACTGGCCTTGGAGCCAGCCAGGCCTTGGACTTCGGTTCCCACCTGGCTGACTACTCCTGGAGAAAGCCCTTCTCCCGCAGGTCTCAGTCTCTGAGCAGTGTGGTGATGGTGACTTACGCCAAGAGGGCTCCACGGGGCTCTGGGTCCAGGCTGCATGTACTCACGTGGCGCTGTGCGCTGTGTTCCAGTCCATTAAGCCATTGCTCTTTCCAGGCTGCACCTGGCTAAACCGGAACAAGCTTGCTCCCCGGCGAGCCTGCCCACCTTGCCCACTCCAGCACACCGTGCTGTCCCGTCCCCAGGTCCCCGCTGACCCATCCTCTGGGGATATGCCCTACCATGCCACAATCTGTGTGTGTGTGTTTCCCCATCGAGACTAGGAGCTCACTAGTAATGGACCTCAGCTCCCTTTCCGTCTCGTATCTTTCCCATGGCCTTGGCGGTGGTATGTAGGTTGTTCGGAGACTACAAACAGGACACAACTCATCAGGATCACAGTGGCCTATGGAGAGGAATTTCCTATGGATCATATATTTTCCTGGTGTTCTAATAGCTTTCCTCTGGACTCCACATGAAGTGCATTTCAGGAATCAGTGTCATGCTCTGGCAATTGGTTGGTTTTTTTCCACCCATGGATGGTCATGGGGCAGCTGTCCTCTATCCTGAGGTCCACGGGGACCAATGAAGGGCAGGAAGTGGATGGAGGCCTGGGGAGCCCACTGCCTGGTTTCCCATCGTGCCCATTGTTCCCCAGTCTTTCCCAGAGACAGGTTGGGGTGGGTCTGAAAGGGAAGGAGGTAGCTGGGCCAGTGCTATGGTTTCAGCCTGCTGGCTGGGCCCACGAATGCAAGGATTATGGAGACGCGGCCCCTTTCTTCCCTTTTGGAAATGGGCCCCAGAGAGCTACCACTGGCCTCCCTCTGTTGGGAGGGCAGGAGGAAGCATGCACCACAGATTTTGTGAAGTCTGCAGGTTTCACTCAGTTGGGATTTGTCATCTGGCAACCAGTCAAGTATCTGCCATACCTGTCCGTGTCAGCTGCAGCCTCCACAGCCAATCCGCATGATGAAGTATCCAGTCAAGTTTTGGCAATTCCGAAGGTGTGGCAATCTTGGTTCTTGCAAGGGGCCAGTGGGGAGCATTGCGACAGAGGCCCTTGTGCCGGGCCTGCAGGCTGCCCCAGGAGGGCGGCGGAGGGCACCCTTGACAGTTGACATCTGTGTCAACAGCGCACAGTGACACACCGGGGGAGGACGAGCCTGCGCTTGGCAGGCCAACAATGGGCTGATTGATGAAATGAACTTTTCCCTCAAAGGCCCCACCACTGCCAGGGGTGCCTGGGCTGAGTGGTCTGCCTGCTGCCCCTGGGGGGCTCCCCTGGCAGGCTCAGAGCAGGGGGCGGGAGTGGGTATTGGTCCCTGCTGTGGTCATGACATGTCCATGAGCCTCTGGGAGCTGGCTGTGGGGTGAGGGCAGGCTGGCGGCTTCTTGGCGTTCAGGAACAAAGGCCTGGTGGCGACGAATGCTGTATGGGTGGGAGTGGCTGGGCGCTGGGTTTGTGATGTATCCACCATGCCTCCCACCTGGCGTGGGGAGGGAGGAGCTTCTTGGGCTGCTGGGAGTCATATTTGTCCTCCCACAACAAGCGGCTCATTCTGGGGGGAGTGTTCCAAGTGCTCCCCTGAAAGCTTAGCCACACTGCACTTCTAAGCTCAGTTCAGCATTGTGGTTGAAAATCTTGGCTCTTCTTCTTCCCCATGCCCCATCTTCTTTTCCTACACACACACACACACACACACACACACACACACACACACACACACACACTCACTAGTACACACAGTTACACACACTCACAGACACAATCACACAATAAACACATGCAATCACATAGTCACACACACACAGGCACACACGTTCGCACATACTCACAGATACACATTCACATGCATTCACACACACACACTCACACACACACACTCACACACACTCAAACACACACACGCACGCTGCCTTGCCTGCTGAGGCTGCAGGACTCATGTCGGTTGGGAGGTCAGGTGGCCCAAGGCCATGGTGCTGGGAGACTCTCTATATAGATGTGGACGTTGGAGCCTAGGTAGCCTCAGGTGATGAGACCCCAGTTGACTTTGCCAAGTCCACCTACTGTTTTCCCCTTTTTTCTAAATCTTCAGACTTAAGTTACTCAACAGTCCCCACAAGACAGGCCACTGCTCCTCATGGGGTCCCAGGCATGTGCTCTTCCTGAGGGCGTTTGTGCCTGCTGGGTGTGGATCTCAGGATTGTGTGTGCCCAGACAGCGAAGGGAGAAAGGTCATTTCAGAGCTGAGGAGGAGAATAGACGGATCTTCCAAGGCCCAAGTTTGTCCATTTCACTTTCTGTTGAAACCTTCAAAGCCTCCTTCAGTGGTAACTTTCAGTCAGTATTCTCAGGATAGAGACCCAAAAGCCAGTCAGGGTCCCTCCTTCACTCATCCTGGTCCTTTAACATCAACTCTGCTCCGCTGCTTGTTCTCCTCCCATAGTATCTGACATTCAGAGGCCTTATGGTGGGATAAAGCATGGAGCCCACTGGCTCTTTCCTCTTTCCTTTCTCTCCTGCCCTTTCCACCTAGTTAACTCTATGGAATTTTCCAGGTGAGAGTACTGGAGTGTGTTGCCATTTCCTTCTCCAGAGGATCTTCCTGACTCGGGGATCGAACCCAGGTCTCCTGCATTGCAGGCAGATGCTTTACCCTCTGAGCCACCAGAGAAGCCCTTTCACCTAGTTAACTCCTGTCAATCCTTCAGTTTTTTGAGCATTTTTCCTTGTAAATATTTTCCATCTTGCTTTTTTAAAAATATTTTTAATACATTGTAATCATAATTGTTTAATAGATTGTGAGAGAATTCTACCACATGGAGTGTCTTTTCTGACTCTGTTTCAGTTGTCTGGTTCATGGTGTCTTATTTCCTTATGTGGCTGAGTAGTTTTGACCATGTGCTGATCATTTATATTGAAAAAAATATTTTAGGGTCAATTCTTTTAGGGAAGCTTTTCATTTGTTTCTGCTGGGGTTTGAGGGTACTACCGGTTAATTCAAACTTGAGATTCCTTGAACTCTCAGGTTATTTGAAACATAAGCGTCAGGACCCCAAGAGGGCTGGTTTATTTCCATTTCATCCTCTGACTGAAGCTCTTTAGAGATTCAGCTTACTGTACGTGGGGAGTTAAATACCCGCCACCCACGCCACGGGTGAGCACTAGACTTTGACTTTTGTCCCTCTTCCTAGGAGGCCACCACAGTTATAGTTCAACTTTGCTTCTTCTAGAACAGAAAATGATCTCTGGGCAAAAGTAGCTTTGAATATTGGGCTTGTCTCTCTATGTCCTTTCCTTTTTTGTAGATTTTGGCCTGGTAGTTCTTCACTGTTCTTTTGAGAAGATTAAAAATATTTTATTCAGGGTTTTTATTTTGCTTTATTAATTTTACCTTGTCAATTAATGAGGTGTAATTGGTGTACAGTATTATATTAGTTTTAGACACACAACTTAATGATTTGATATTTGTATATATTGCAAAATGAACACTATAGTAAGTCCAGTTAACACCCATCACCATGGCTAGTTACCAAAACTTTTTTCTTGCAATGAGGCCTTTTAAGATCTGCCCTCTTAGCAACTTTCAAATATGCAATGTAGTGGTATTATAGTCCCCATACTGTATTTCACATCCCCATGTCGTGCCATTAGGGTTTTTAAGATGTTCTCTGTGAAAAGTTGGTTAAAATTCGGTAGCTCTGCTTAGGAGAACAGAAGTTTCTTGGTATAATTGTAATTTCCCCCACGCAGCCTTCTCTGACTTCTCCATCCCCCGTGCCGTACCCTCTGCTAGTATCCCTCTCCTTTCTAGTTGTACGTAGGAGTTCATTATTTGACTAACATATCTCTCACCTCCAGACTGTAAATCCGTTCAGACAGGAGCAGGATACGGTTACCACTGTATCCCAGCTACCTAGAACAGTGCCTGAAATGTCACCTGTTCTTAAGGACTATTTATAGTTGTAATTACAACTTACACTTCCTTCACTTGGTCCATCATATTTGTTTTTATGCCAGTTTTTGCTGTTGCTTTCAATATGCAACTCTTATCTCCTACTTTATATTTTGGATCCCTCAAAGACCAGTTTGACCCTGGCATGCATGTAAGGATTAAAAACATAAACTTTAAATTTAGAGAATCCTGGGTTTTATCCATGTTCCTTCCTAGCTGTATGGTCTTATGTGAGTCTGCTAATTTCTCTGCGCTTCAGTTTCTTCATTTGTAAATTGAGAATAACATTTGCATTTATTTTAGGTTGCCTTGATGACTGAGTGAAATGATACTTAGCATAATGGTTGACTGTGTACCAACCTCTTTCTAGTGTACCTTCCTACATGCAAGTGTTAATAAGGCAAAAACTATATGGCTCAGATTCTCTTCCAGCTGAAGTCAGAGTGTAAATAGGTGCATTTGAACAAGATTTGGAAGGCAGAGATGAAGTGGAGGTTAGCGTCTTGCTGCCTTGGCAACAAGCCTGACAACAGCAAGCATAGACATGATGCTGTTGACTCTTCTATGTCAGAATTCTAGTGCCTGGTCACCAGTTTTTTGGGGAGTGAAGAGACATTTGTGAAAGTGACTTCACTTTACATCCTTGGATTACAGCTGTGGAAGTGTGTTTTTGAAGTCAGCAGTTGCAGTGGCATCTTCTTGATACCCTATTAAATCAAGTACCAATGAAGCTCTGGGTATAATCCATCCTGAGGCATAGTGCATTTCACATATGACCCTGTGAAGTTCAGTAAACAAGTTTTCTGCTCCAAAACACAATGGTGAAACAGGCATAACGTAACAGTTATAGAAAGTTCTGTTAAGCAAAGGAGAAAATATAAAGAAAAAGAGGTCATTGGTCCCAAGCAATTTCGAAATCCAGCAGGCAAACTCCATTTAATTTCGAGGCCACTTCTGGGATTCTTGGCTCCAACCTCTGGGCTCAAGTCTCGATCCTCTGAGTCATCCTTCCTTTTTCATTGTAGGTATCATGTATTTGCATTTAAGGAGTTTGATCAACCTGCTTCTTGCATGGACACTTTTGGAGTTCATACAGCCTTCTGTCATTTAGTCACCTCTCTTTCCACTTCATTGCAAACTGGCAGTATTTCTTCTGGTGTAACATTCTCAAGAACTTTGTAGGTCTCCTCCTCCCCAGGTCTTTGCTGGGCAATCTCATCTCTGTTTTGGCTTCCATTGAGATGGCTGAGGGGGACCTATGAGTCACACACTTAATCTTTTCAAAGAGCCTTTTGTGTGACTGAATACTGTGACCTTTTGATCTTTCTGAGGTACTAGCAAAAGATTGTCCAGCCACACCCTCAGTTTTTACCCTAGAACCTGTTTTCCTGACAGTGAATCTCTTAATTTTAGTGTCTTGCAATCCAGATAGGCTGAGAAATTTTCCAAATCACCAAGTTCTGGTTCCTTTTCACCAGTTCTTCAGTTTATCTTTTTCCTTTTGCATTTTACCACAGACAGCAATCAAGAATAAACCTGGCCACGCCTTTGACACTTTTCTTGGAATTCTCCTCAGCTAAATATCCAAATTCATCACTTGCAAGTTCTGCTTTCCACATAACTGCAGGGCACAATTCCACTAAGTTTCCTGTCACTCTATAACAAGGATCTTTTTTCTTCCAGTTTCCACTAACATTTCCTCATTTCCTTCTGGGCCTTCATTGGCAGCACCTTTAACATCCATATTTCTACTAATAGTCTGTTCACAACAATTTAAGTATTCTCTAAGGTGATTGAGGTTTTTCCCTACCATGTTCCTCTTCCCTTCTGAGTCCTTACTAGTAGAGCTGTTAATGTCCATATTTCCACTAATAGTCTGTATAAGGCAAGCTAGGCTTTCTGTCATGCTCCTCAAAATTCTTCCAGTCTCTGCAACTGGAATTGCAAAGTCACTTCCACTCTTTTAAGTATTTGTTAGAGACAACCCCCTCTCCACTTCTGGTACCAAAATATGTTTTAGTTTTCCATGGATGCTGTAACCAATGACCACAACACCAACTAATTATCTTATAGTTCTGGAGGTCAGAAGTCTGGAATGGATCCCACTGCACTCAAAACAAGGTTGTAATCAGGGCTTCATTCCTTGCTGGAGGCTCTAGGGAAGAATCCATTTTCTTGCCTTTTCCAGCTTCCAGAAGCTGCCCCCATTCCTTGGCTCATGGACCCTTCCATCTTCAAAGCCAGCAATAGCTGGTCTTGACTTTTTCACACCACATCTTTCTGACACTGGCTTTTCTGCCTCCATCTGCTACATTTAAGGACTCTTGTGATCGTATTGGGCCCATCCAAATAATGCAGGATAATTTCCTGTATTAAAGGCAGACCACTTGCGACCATAGTTCCATCTACTACTTTAATTCCCCTTTCCCATGAAACGTGAAACATTCACCAGTTCCAAGATTTATGACATGGATATCCTTGGGAAGCCATTACCCTGCCAGCCACACTTCCCTTCACATTGGCAGATAGGCTCAGTGGGGTTGGGAAGACTTTGCTGGAGGCCCATCTACAGCTAACTTTTCTAGTCCTTTTAGTGGTTTTGTTAGCATCCAGTTTCCTAGCTGAGTAAGCTCCCCGTCCTCCGAGGGCTCCCGTGCCCGGTGACAGCATCACAGCTATGAAGTGACAGAGGAGGACAAGGAGGATGGTGACCCGTTTCCCAGCCCTGAGGGAGGCGCGCTATGGGGACTGAGCAGCTGCCGCCCAAGAGGGCTGCAGGGAGTCAGCATGAGCAGTGATGGTTCACAAGAGTGACTGGGCTTTGTGGAAAGGGTGAAAGGCGCCAAACACCTACTACCTGCTAGGCACTGTGCTGGGCTTTATTTCCACAGTAATTATATTTAAGTTCATGAGCTTCCCAGGTGGCCCAAGAATCCTCCTGCCAATGCAGAAGAAGCAAGAGATGTAGATTTGATCCCTGGGTTGGAAAGATCCCCTGGAGTGGGAAATGGCAACCCTCTCTAGTATTCTTGCCTGGACAATTGCGTGGACAGAGGAGCCTGGCTGGCTACTCATCCCTGGGGTCGCAAAAGAGTTGGACACGACTGAGCATGCACGCACGGGCTCTAGGAGCGAGGGCTTCACGAATTGTGGCACATGGGCTCAGTGGTTGTGGTGCACAGGCTTTAGCTGCTGCACAACGTGTGGCATCTTCCCGGACCAGGGATTGAACCCATGTCCTCAACACTGGCAGGCAGATTCTTAACCACTGGACCACCAGGGAAGTCCAAAAAAACTAAATTTTGATTTTATTTTATTTTAATTAATGTTCATTTGCATAGCTACATGTGAATGGCAGCTACTATATCAGACCACACAACTCTGATAGGTTAAGTTGTCCGAGGTTTTACTGTGGCAGAATTAGGACAGTCACGAGGGAAGGGTTTGGAGTTGGGCAGCCCTGTCTCATCACACTTTCTACAACTTGCCTTGGTGTGGCTGCTTCTCCCAGACCCTAGCCCCAGCCTTGAACAATTCAACTCCTTCTGCTGTCTGGCCATTGGCTGACACCAACCCTGTAAGCCTTATCTGTCACTCCTCCACAGTTGTCCCCCTGGAGTTGGGGACTTGTGTAGTCATTTCATGGTTTAAGGGAGCCAGTAAGAGAGAGGGTGTATCTGGGGTGGCAGAAGCCAGAGTCAGCCAGGCTGGTACCTTGTTGGATAGAGCCTCCGGATGCTGGCACCTGAGATGCCATGGCAGCATCATCACCCCACGTGGGCTCAGCTCGGTCCTGGAGGCTGCTTCCCCATGTGCCGCCATATGTCACTTGTCAGTTCAGAGCTGCTGGTGTTTGCCCTCTTGGGGGTCTCCTTTTCTGCTGTGCGTACCTAATCTGCTTTCTTGGCACAAATGAGAGCAGGTGGTATTGCAGGGGTGGAGGGCTGTGCAGTGGGGACTCGTGGCTCTGGGGAATCAGGGTCTCCTGTAGGCTGCTCCTTTCTGAGCCCTCGCTTGTGGCCCCATGGGGGGCTTGGCAGAGCTATGGAGCTGTGTATGGTGGGACTGGCCTGGGGTTGGTGAAGGTGGGATCCTGGCAAGAGGCCGGCTATAAATGTTTGATCAGGCAGAGTTTTAAAGTGTCTGGTTTAGGGGATGTGCCTGAACTAATCCTGTTATTAGCTGGATTATCTCTTCAA
Source organism: Bos indicus (assembly GCF_029378745.1). NCBI lineage: Eukaryota > Metazoa > Chordata > Mammalia > Artiodactyla > Bovidae > Bos > Bos indicus. The sequence continues at coordinate 46,307,878 of NC_091766.1, forward strand.
ACTGGGAACCAGCCTCTGTGGGTCCCCAGTGGGGTGCTCAGTTGGGAGTCAGGGTGACTGGCCCCACCCGGGGTGTGTGCCTGGTGTCACTGAGCCTGCTGCCTGCATGGCAGCCAGGTGGCTTCTACTCCTGGTTCCTCCACTCATTTATGCATCCATCACACGGTTGCTGGGCGCCAGGCCTAAAGCTGGCTGCTAGGGGCCCAAAAGGGAACCCAACCAGATGGGGTCTCACAAAGACAGAGCCCAGTGGAAGACTGCAAAACAGTAAAAACCAAGGTAGGTAGAGATCTGGGGCGTTTAGGATGAAAGGCTGAGATGAGGCTGAAGAGGTGGGTAGGGACCAGCACACAAGGAGGGCCTTGGGGGTCTTAGTAGGAAGTCAGCCTCCGTTCCAGCTGTGGTGGAGGCTCCTGATAAGTCTTAGGAAGCGAGTGATGGGATCAGATGTGAGAAAGGATGGATTAGAGGACACTGGCTAATGCAGAGTGAGACCGCAAGGAGGCTATCTGTTCATTTGTTCAATCATTTGTTCACTTTTTTAATCCAGCAAATATCTGGATTCCTATTAGCTGCCAGGCCCTGTTCTAGGAACTAGGGATGAATCACTGAACAAAATGGACAAAAAACTCCATCTTCAAGGAGCTTATATTCTAGGAGAGGAAAAAAAAAGAGACATAGGGAGGGGGAAGGGAGTGGCAGAGAGAAGGAGAGGAGGGAATAGTGTACATAACTGCTATAATAAATGTGTGAACAATGGAGCATGTTAGAAGATGAAACATGCTACATAGTAAGAAAAAAAGTGCAGAGCAGGACTCGACTCTAGGGGCAGAGTACCTCTCATGAACCGGGAAGATTTGAGTAGAGACTTCAAGGGGACGAAGAAGGTATCCATGTAGATGGGACAAACCCTAAGGCAAGACTGTATCTGATGTGTTTGAGGAACAGCTGGAGGCCAGGGAGCCTGGAGTGGAATGGCCACAGCAGAGAGGAGCCGAGGAGTCGAGAGAAGGTGAGAGGTGCACGGTGCTGTGTACAGCAGTATGTTGCTATCCGTGGATGCCCAGGGAGCTCATGGATAGAGCTCATGGGATCTTTGAGCATGAATGGCCAAAAAAAAAAAAAAAAAATAGGACACCTTTATTTTCCTTAACCTTTAACAAGATTCAGCATGAATGTATGAAATTCAGCATACATTTCAATTATGATTGTAGGCAAAAATCCCATCTGTGACTTTCTCAACAATGCAAATTACAGATATTTTTATTCTACATGAAAACTATTCAGATAGCTTGAAATATTTCTTCTTACCCCGAGTTTGGTTTTACAGCGTGCACCGACCCTGTGATTTAATGCATACATATCACAGTGTCACAAATTTTAAAAATTAACTCTTTCAGCAGAGTCGGTTTCACTTGTAAGGCTCTATAATTTTTATACACGTACAACCTTTCCCCACAACGAGTTCTCCGGCCTCTCCGGCCTGCTGGGGGTTATGGCACAGAACCCGCCAAGGAGCTCTGGTGTGGAGTCTGACTTCACCTGACACACTTTGAGTGGAACGAGAAGCCATCGCAGGATGGTGAACACAGAATCCTCCTTTTAAAATGTAAAGCGAGATTCTAGCTGCTCTGTTGTGCCAAGACTGGTAGAATCGGGGTCAGAGTAAAGGTGGTCACAGAGATCCTGGTTGGAGATGGTGAAGGTTCAGGCCAGCATGGAGGTCCAGGGCTGCAGGGGTTAGCCTGGATGCACAGTGAAGGGAAGGCCAAGAGGAAGTGCAGCCAGATGGGGTGTGGGGAGCGAGAGAGAGGCTTCAGGGATGCCCGGCTGCTGTGACTTAGCTGCTCAGGATAGATTTCAGGGGAGGTAACGTTTGCGCTGGATTAGAAGGTGGTGCTGGCTGTGTTGTTGAGTCCTGCAGGGCCTGTGTGCTGTCATCTGCAGCCCTGGCAGCCTGCCTGGGACCCGTCATAGGTCCCCGTGATGTATCAGTCCAAAGGTGGGGTGCAGGTGGAGGGAGGCTCTGGGGGGTTGCTCAGGCTTCTGGCTGGGGAGCTAGGAGGGATAGCTTTGACGTGATGATGGTCCTGGCACCCCAGGAGAACAATGGGCAGAAGGCATTTGGTGCTATTTAAACTCCTAGGCCAGGGAGGCATTAGCCTGTGCTGAGTGGGAAGGAAGCTCGCTTCAGCTCCCTCAGCTCTCTGTTTAGCTCGGGTGACTGATTGATGGCCACGGATTTAATAACGCGGTCAACCAGGGCTACTCCGTGCAGGATGAATTTGGTTGAGATGTAAATATTTTATATCAGAGTATTAACTGCTTATTAAAAGTGTATTGAGATTTATATGTTATGTGGCTATAATTATAGACATCACAGAGAGGTCATTTGCTTGCTGGAAACATCTCTAACAGAGCTGTTAATCCGGAAATGTGCGTCCTGCAGTCAGCTGGCCTTTAGGTAGGCATTTTACTTGTCTTATTAAAGCAGAAATTAAACACAGGTATAAATGCTGCTGCACAGGCGGCTCCTTTTCTGGACCCACCACATGCAGGTCACGTGGCACCGCCAAGCCCTGAGTCAACTCTTCTGAGATAAAAGGGAGTTGTGTGCTGCAAGGTCGTCTTGGCTTGTGGTGATGAGGGGCACCCAGGGGAGAGTTGGTGTTGCTTCTTTCTTCCACCCACGTCCAGAGGTTGATTGCCCAGGTCTGGGTGACGAAGGGGACCTGCCACAGACAGTCATACCCCTCTGTTCATGGTCAGTGCGTACTTGCTGTGTTCACTCCTCCTTGTGGAGGGAGGTACCATACTCTCTGGAGACAGATTGGGGTCTGTTGTGGGTAAGTGATTAATTTTTTTTTCTTTTAACTGAACATCTAGAACTTGCTCTGTATGAAAAATATGTGATCAGAGTAAAACTTAGAGCAAGTTACCCATGGGAAAACAAGTATTTTTTGAATGATTAAAGTGTGTTGAGTTTAGGGGGCAGCTTGGAGTCCATCCATCCATCCATCCAATGTACTGGGTGTCAGGTGCTGGGAATACAGCAGAGAGAAAAATAGAAACTCCTGCCTGCATGGAGCTTATATTCCCCTGGGAAAGTCAATTCAGTTCAGTCGCTCAGTCATGTCTGACTCTTTGTGATCCCCTGGACTGCAGCACGCCAGGCTTCCCTGTCCATCACCAACTCCCGGAGCTTGCTCAAACTCACAAGTATATAATGGACCCGAATGGATAAACAATAAGGTCCTATCAAATAGCACAGGCTCCCCAGGTGGCTCAGTGGTAAAGAATCCACCTGCCAAGCAGGAGATTTGGGTTCGATTCCTGGGTCAGGAAAATCCCCCAGAGAAGGAAATGGCAACCCAGTAGTCTTGCCTGGGAAATCCTATGGACAGAGGAGCCTGGAGGGCTATAGTCCATGGGGTTGCAAAGAGCTGGACATGACTTAGTGACCAAAACACCCACAACAATAGCACAGAGAACTATATACAATATCCTATGATAAAGCATGATGCAAAAGAATGTATAAAAAAGAATGTACGTATGTATGTATAACTGAATTATCGTGCTGTATACCACAATATACCAATTGTGCTATATTGCAAATCAACTATAGTTCAATTTTTAAAAAATGATTAGAAAAAGGTTATTTAAATAAGATAAAAAAAGCATAATGGATTCAGATCAGGCTGCATACAAGAGTAATTTTATCCACCAAATTTAAATGATTTCTGTAACTTTTTTTGTGTGTGCTTTGTTCTTATTTCTTTTTAAAATTGCTTTAGTTGTAGACACATATCTCAGTGTGTCCTAAACGGTCATATCCTGGCCTTCTGGGAAATGGTCCGCTTCTGGTTTCCTGGGCTTCTCACAGCTCCAGCTTCCTTTTACTGTCCTTCATGAGAGTCCTTCTGTCATGTCTTCATGGGTTTCATACTCCCTGACTCGGAAAGGCAAGAGTGTGAGAGACGAGCTGTGCTGTGGTCGCTCCAGGCTGTTGCCATGCCTGTTCTGGGCTGATACCCTGTGGAGGTGGGGCACACTTCCAGCGCTCTACTCTTTGAGTCTTGGAGTCTTCTTTCTTGTAGTCTCCCCTCTCCTCCCACTGGCAAGCTGTTCCTCCTCTTACTGTGCTCGATCCTTCTCCCTCCATCTCCAGATCCTTCTGGCATGCACACAGAAACAATGAAAAACTGGCTCAGGTCTTCCAAGAGGAGGCTCGTTAGTGGACTGATAAGGCATCTTCATCATTTTTGCCTTGAGGTTCCAATAATTGTTGTTAACAAAGTCTTAGGCTATAAAGAGAGGCACATCCCTGGGAAGAGTTGAAGGACCTCTACTGACTAGGGCAGCTGTAAAATGGGCACATTTTCTGAAAGGAAGCTGAAGGAACAGGAGGTTCAGGGAGAGCAGAGGGTTTGCACAGAGCCCTCGTCATTTAGCTGGCTCAGGTGGTACTACAGTCGCAGCCCTGTAGAAGGCGCTCTGATGGGGTCCCTGAGTGAATGGTCCTCCAACTGGGATCTCATTTTCCTGAGGCACCTAAGCTTGCGCTGGCCAGTGCGGGAGCCATTGGCCATGTGGGGCTTTAGAACACTTCATGTGTGACTAATGGGGCTGAAGAGCAGAATTTTCAATATTTAAACATTTTAATTAATTTAATTTTAAAAACAAGTACAGCCTGCCAGCAGGGAGGAGAGAAAAAAACTATAAAAAGCAGACCCAAGGACTCAGAAAGTTATTAGAAAACTTTTAAGTATGTTTGGAATAACTGGGGTATGTGAATTTACTTTTACAACTGTAAATTTTATGAGACCTAAATACTGATTAAATATTTCTGAGGAAAATCTAGCATCTGAATTGACACCTGCTGTAAGTGTAAAATACACACCAGAGTTCAAAGACATAGGATAAAAAAAGTTAAATATCCTGTTTTATATTTAATTGCACATTAAAACGATAATATTTGGGGTATATTGAGTTAAAGAAAATATATTATGAAAATTAATTTCACCTGCTTCTGTTCACTTTAAGAGCGGCTTCTCAAAAATTGTATTTGAGACTGGTATTATATTTCTGTTGGACAGTATTGCTCTAGACCTTTCTCTGCCCTTGTTTAGGTCTGAGGCTGTCACATAATTTGATGGCATTCAGCCTCCCACTGAATTTGTCCTAAGAACTTTACATGTTTTCAGTCTTCCCAAGCGTCCAGTGAGATAGATACGATGATTTCCCACTTAAAAATATATGGAAACGGAATCTCAGGGTGATGAAGGAACTTGCTTAAGGTCACACAGCTAATATGGAGCAGAGTGGGGTCCCTAGAACCAGACAGGCCTGGGTTAAAGGCACCCTGCTACTCACTATACCACACTGGCCCCACTCTAAGCCCGTGATTTCAATGCCCAGCTTGGGGCAGTGTATCCTGGAGCAAGCTCAGCAAATGACCACCAGGATTATAAGAGTCTTTGGGGGGTCATGCTTTTGGGGGGACTCTCATGGGAGAGGAGGTGAGCCCTGGGCTGTACCTGGGGAGCACTGCCACCCTGCTCTGAGGGGTGAGAGGGATCTGAGGGCATAGTCTGAAACTCCAGCAGCTGAACTGAAGCCCACATCCCAGCCACAGACTTGACCCATTGTGTGGCAGAGTGTTTTCAGCAACATCATGAGGTGGCAGGGCCAACACAATGGTCATCTCCGTCTCGCAGGTGAGCAAATTGAGCCCGATGTGGGCAAAATGACTTCCTTGAGATGACCATCAGAGCTGGGCCTAGAGCCAAGGGTTCTTTCTGGTTCCAAATTTAGAGTATTTTCCACTAAGAAAGTGGGAAAGACCGGATTGCTCAGGGTAGGAGAGGATGCAGGAGGTGAGCGGGCCACCTGCAGACCCAAGCTTGGCTTTCACAGTAACATCCCTGGGGCTAGAGACCTCTTTCCTGGAGGTCCCTGATGTTCTCTGGTTGCATGAGAACAGAGAGCCATTGGGTAGGACTTTGTGCAAGAAAGCAAGTCCTGGCCTTTCCTGGATCTTGTCTCTAGGCTCACTTAGCTTTCGGAATTCTGGGTTCTGTCCTGACATTTCTATTTATTACCTATGTGTTGCTTCATCCCACTGAACTTGAGGTTCCTTACCTGTAAAATGGGACTTTATCTTGCAGGGGGAGGATTAGCAGAGAGGCTGGGAAATGTCTGGCACATGGGTGCAGTGAACACTGGGGCTCAGGCACCTGTGGCTCTCTGGGACCCTCCCTGTCTCTCCATGCGAAAGACGGGAGGCCCAGGAAAAAAGCTGCAGTCTGAGGATCGCAAGCCTAGAAGGTAGGAAACACGACTGCAGAATTCTCTCCAGCTGCAAATTGCATGTCCAATCTAGGTGCTTTAGTTTCTTACCATAAAATCTGGTAGCAATGCCAGTAAGCTTGGAAAGGATTCTTGTTGTTCAGTTACCATGTCGTCCCCGACTCTTTGTGACTCCATGGACTGCAGCACTCCAGGCTCCCCTGTCCTTCACGATCTCCCGGAGTTTGCTCAAACTCATGTCCATTGAATCAGTGATGCTATCTAACCATCTCATCCTCTGCCACCCTCTTCTCCTTTGGCCTTCAATCTTCCCCAGCATCAGGGTCTTTTCCAATAAGTTGATTCTTCACATCAGGTGGCCGAAGTATTGGAGCTTCAGCATCAGTCCTTCCAGTGAGTATTCAGGACTGATTTCCTGTAGGATCGACTGGTTTGATCTCCTTGCTGTCCAAGGGATTCTCAAGAGTCTTCTCCAGCCCCACAGTTCGAAAGCATCAATTCTTTGGTGCTCAGCCTTCTTTATGGTCCAACTCTCATATCCACACATGAGTACTGGAAAAATCACAGCTTTGACTATATGGACCTTTGTTGACAAGTGATTTCTTTTTAATCAGAGGTTAAAGCATCTGCCTCCAATGCGGGAGACCCAGGTTCGATCCCTGGGTCGGGAAGATCCCCTGGAGAAGGAAATGGTAACCCACTCCAGTATTCTTCCCTGGAGAATCCCATGGACAGAGGAGCCTGGTGGGCCACAGTCCACAGAGTCGCAAAGAGTCGGACACGACTGAGCGACTTCACTTCACTTCAGGTTGATCATAGTTTTCCTTCCAAGGAGCAAGCATCTTTTAATTTCATGGGTATAGTCATAACTGGCAGTGATTTTTGGAGCCCCAGAAAATCTGTCACTGCTTCCACATTTTCCCCATCTATTTGCCATGAAGTGATGAGTCTGAATGCCACAATCTTACTTTTTTGAATGCTGAATTTGAAACCAGTAGTGGAAGGGATTGCTGTACTTAGTCTCAGTCATGTCCAACTCTTTGTGACCCTATGGACTGTAGCCCGCCAGGCTCCTCTGTCCATAGGAATTCTCCAGGTAAGAATACTGGAGTGGGTTTCCATGCCCTCCTCTAGGGAATCTTCCCAATCCAGGGATCGAACCCAGGTCTCCCACATTGCAGGCAGATTCTTTACCATCTGAGCCACCAGGGAAGTGATGCTATCTAACGCTAGTGGTAAAGAACCCTCCCGCTAATGCAGGAGACTTAAGAGACGTGGGTTCAATCCCTGGGTTGGGAAGCTCTCCTGGAGAAGGAAATGGCAACCCATGCCAGTATTCTTGCCTCGAGAATTCCATGGACAGAGGATACTGATGGGCTATAGGCCATGGGCTCCCAAAGAGTTGGATTCAACTGAGGCGAGTTAGCTTGCATGCACACAGACCCCCAAGGGAAAAATGTGTGTGGTGTCATGCAAAATTAGTTTTTCAAGGACTTGGCTTGCTGTACCAGATAATTCTCTTGAAAGTATTGGTCAAGCAGGGGCCATAGGGTGGATTGCTTCCCTCCGCTCCCCCACCCCGCCCCCACCAAGGCAACCTAGTTTCCTAGAAGAGATGACAAATTCTGGGTCGTATAACACTCTGTCCAGGAAGCATCTTTGGAGAGCTCCATGACTATAGCCAACTTGCCTTTGAGGTAGAGGACCTGGCCAGCTCTGCCAGAGGAGGCCCCAGGGCCAGCTCCTGGGGCCAGAGGAGCCCAAGCCTGCCTCCTGGAACTCACAGCCAGCCTTGTGGGGAGAGGCAAGGATGCTGGCCCTTGCCTGTTCCCAGCTGGTGCAAAGCACAGCAGTGCAGAGCCCAGGCCTCCCTCTGCCTGCCTTTCTCCATGGTCGCTGGGTATCTGAAGACCCTTCCTGGCAGAAACCGGCAGTCTGCTTGGGCAGAAGGTGTATCTAGCCCCGTTTGTGTTCTCCCTCCTCTACCCCAGACTATGGCTGCTGCTTCTGTGTCAAGTTCAGACCCATCTTGAGAGGGAATCTGCACCCAGCAACCAAGCAGAAAGGCCCCTTCTCCTTCTGTCCCAGGGCCCAGTTGAGGAGGAGGGTGGGCAGACTGAGGGCTGAAGGTGCTGGGACCCTGGCACCTTTAAGAAGCTGTCCTCCCTGGCTGGCCTGGGCCTTGGTGAGCCCAGGCACTCTGCTGATGGTCACTTGGTGATAAGCGGTAAAGCCTGGCTCCTTTCGCCTTTGAACTGAGCGCTGCCTTTCTTTCGCCTGGGAGCCGTTTTGAACTGCCAGTTCCTGGGGATTAGATGCATGTTTAGGCTGGATGAACTCATGAATGAAAATATTTTGCTTCGTGGTTTCGACAACAGAGACCTGCACGGTGGGCCCCCCTTTTCTCTCTCCCTCGCCTAGCACCACCCACACAGGCCCACCCTAATAGAGGGGGCGCAGGCTCTCCCAGCAGCACCCGAGCTGCTCTCTGATAGTTTGGACAGGACCAGTGTGCTGTGATGCAACCAGACCACGGGCAGCCTCTGGGCCAGGTGAGCACTTTCTCGATCATTTTCCCCTTGATCCATGATAGCAAGATCGCCGAGAGGCAGCCCAGGGGGCTTCCATTCACGAGCAGGGGCAAGGTGAGGAGGGAGGAACTGGCCCTGGATTCGTGTGCTTCACCTCGCTTTGATTCCACTGCCATGGGTGCCTTGAGCTTTGGGGGGTGTGGGTCGTGTGGTTGGCCATCTGAGTCCTGCTATCTTGGAGGTGTGGGGGTCATGGAAGAGACAGGGGTATCAGAGTTCAAATCTCTGCTCCGACTCTTAGTTGTGTGACCCTGAGAAAGTCACGCCGTTGCCTCACATCCCCAGTTTATGGGTGAAGACACTGGGATTCCCACATCTCCCTGCTGATCTGCTCTGAGGGTTGTTAGGGCATGAGGTGCCAACCATTGTGCCTGGTATGAAGTTAACATTGCATCACTGTCCATTCCCTCCCTGTTGCTGGGCTTGGCTGGGCCAGCAGCCTGAGCCAACACCCACTCCATGTCTCCTGTGCCCTACTTTCAGAGAATGAGGAAGACCCAAGGGAGGTGCTTACAGGGCCCCAGTGTGACGGATGAAGTCATCAGCTCCTAAGTGAATTAATGCTGCAATTAATAGATTGATGCTGTTGCTGGCTGGGTTACACCCTTGGCTGGTTCCACCAGATATATCATCTTTATTGTCACATAACTCTGGGGGATACTGAGACCAGCACCCACCATCCAGAGGGCAGGTGTCGGTCATCCCCTCTTGCACGAAGTTGCTGGGCACTTCCTGTAAGGGGCGTAGGCCGGTGGCTACTAGATATCTGCACTGGGATGTAGTGCTTTCGTTGTTGTTTAGTCGCTAAGTCATATCGGACTCTCTGCGACCCCGTGGACTATAGCCCGCCAAACTCCTCTGTCCATGGAATTTTCCAGGCAAGAATACTGGAGTAGGTTGTCATTTCCTACTCCAGGATATCTTTGCAACCCAGTGATCGAACCCATGTCTCCCGCATCTCTTGCACTGGCAGGTGGATTCTTCACCACTGAGCCACCAGGGACGCACAACAACAATTGGGGTATAATGTTTTCTGTTACTTAGTGAACAGATTCAGTTGAGGATCAAAACAAGCCTTGGGCTGGTCACTGATGACCTGGCTTGCCTGGGCGGGAGGCAAGCCTGGTGCCATCTCGTGTGTGTATGTGTTGTGGGGCAGAAAATATTATTGGGCTTGTCTCATCTTAACTCCTGATCAGCAGCTCTATCACTGAATAATGGGTAGTGTTATTCTACCCAAGTACTATAGGCTACATGGAGAGAAACTAGAGTTAACATTTTGGAGGCTTCTCCTCTTTTCTTTTTTTCCCTCTGTATACGTTTTTCTCCACTTATAAAACAGTATGGTCCATTTCTGTAACTTGCACTCACTTTCCAATCTACCGTGGTATGTATTGCTGTGTGTATACTTCAGTATATCGTGATAGCCTTTTACATTCTATACCATCGTTTGCGAGGAGGGCCTGTGGTACAAAAGTGTTCCAGTTTTCAAAACCACTGTCTCATATGTGGTTGTATAGGTGTCAGCCATCACTAACCACACGGTGATGAAGCTCCTTATATTAATATGAGCTGCCCGCAGACAGCTGTTTCCCTAAGAATAAATGCTTAGAAATTTAATTTCTCAAAAAGATATGTGAGGTATCTGTTTTTCAGGCTTTTGCTAAGTTGCCTTCCAAAACGTTAGGACTAATTTATCTTCCTCCCAGTAGTGAGAGTGTTTGCTTCCCTGTATTCTCTCCGATACCAGGAATCAAATATTTAAATCTCTCTTCTGCTCTACTAGAGGAAGATAAACGAATATCTTATTCTTTTAACTCGCGCATGCAGCGTGCGGAGGCCCATGCTGAGTCTTTAGTGAGGACCTGCTGTGTGCAGTACTGTGTGTGCGAGGCCCAGGCAGGCCCTGGAGAAGCAGGAGATGGTGGGCCTTGTGCCACGGGGGCTGACGGTCATGTCCAGAGGTCAGGAAATGGTGTCTGTGAGGTTGTTCCTTCAGCTGGTGTTTATCAAGCGCAGACTGGGGGCAGAAGCACCGAGAGCTGTGGGAACACGGAGGAGGGCAGCATTAGAGAAGGAGATTGCATCAGGCTGAGGCCTGAAGGAGAAGCCGAGATTCGGCAGGGGAGGAGGGGAGAGGGGTTGTAAGTGCCTGCAGTGTGGACGGGAGTGTGGGTAGATGTCAGACGGGGGCTGATGGGTGGCCTCTGGCAGTGCTGGCGTGTTTCTCAGGGAGGCCAGGCCTGTGGGAGGTGCACAGGTGTGGGGCTCCCCTGCATAGTGGTGTGGAAGATGGGGTGAGGGGCACCATGTGGCCCCCTCCCTACTCTGAGGCATCCCTTCTGGATCTGCTCTGGGATGAGTCTCTCGAAAGGCTGAAAAGAACCTTTCTCTGGATTCAGAAGCTGTGCTCTGCACTGTCCCTTCCTAGGCCGGGGCCCGAGGGTTCTGGGTGAGAGGGAGTCAGAGGTGCCCTTGATACGCAGAGCTCAGCTCGAGGAGGAGGCAGGCCCCCGCCCAGCTCTGCTCATCTCAGCCTCGCCGGCCTGCTTCCGGAAGGCCGGCTTCCCTCTTGTCCCTCCCTGCTGCCTCTGGAAGGACGGCCTGACTTCTCACCAGCGCCCTTGGGCCCTTTGAGGTAGGCCTGCGCTGAGGTTGCCGGCTGTGCGCTGGGCATCTCAGCCTGCTTGTTTCTTTCATGGCCGGGTCCACGGTACTGCCTTCTCTCCAGTGGAAACCTGTGTGTTCTCACTTCACGTCTTGGCTTCCTTTGACAGATCCCCATCTTAGGACTTGCTCATCATTCCAGGTGGACAGAGATCACCTCCTCCCAGAAGCCCACCTAGCTCTCTAGCCCTCTTGGGCAGGGCACGCTCTCCTTGCTTAGGGAAGGGGGGCTGCTCAGAGTGGGTGGGTCTGTAAGGCAGCATTTCTCTAAGAACCAGAGCAGGAGTTGCTCAGTAGGCACCTCCCTCCTCCTGCTGTCCAGAGTAAAGTGCTAATGAGAGAAGCGCAGAGGCTGTGTGACACGGGTCAGAGGTCAGACTCAGGAAACAGCAGGTCTGGAGGGGACCTGGCTCCGCGCTCAGATGCTGTGTAACCTCAGGCAAGTTACTTAACCTGTCTGAACCGAGGTTTCTTCATCTGCTGGATGGAGAATATGCCTCAGGGATGTTGTGAGCATTAACAAGATAATGAGTGTGTAACCCTCATAACCCCCGGGCCCCACGTGGCCAGGCCTCTCTGCACAATCTGGCACCCAGAAGTAATTAGAAAGCTGTCTCTTTATTGTCTTTTGAAGGAAGTTGAACAGTGGGAGTCCCTGTCCTGTGCCCCAGAGGCACACTTGAGCCCGTGTGCCCAACAGCAGTTCTCTCCCCCAACCAGCTTTCCTTTCCTCTGTGCTCCCCACACCCCAACTCTTGGTGATGTAGATGGGCCCACCCTCCAACAAAGCCTTTCTCCAGTTTCGTCCTTCCTCTGCCCTGCCTACCACCTCCTGACCCTACATCACACAAGAGGCAGGGGCAGCTGGCAGACACAGGAGTCCCTTAGAATGGGTACAGGGAGGAAGAAATACTTACATGTGGATGGATGAGCTGTCTTAGATGCACAAGCTCCTGGTCTACTGTTCATGCTACAGTGGTATGAGGCTGACACAATTCACGAAGTGTTGATGGAGGACCTATTATACACCTGGCACCAAGTTAGAGTTCATCCTCCGAAAAACTGCGAAGCCGGCAGTGCGAGCACCATGTGACAGGTGAGAGAACTGCAGCTCAGAGTGCCTGCATCACTGTGAGTTGTACAATTTGTCACCCCCACCGGTGGTTAAGTGTTAGCAGGGTGCCAGGCTGTGTGGGGAGCTCTGCAGGGTGAGGGAGCCCCTAAGAGTCCTCCCCTTACTCCCAGGTCTGGCAGGGGGACCATTTGGATGAGCAGAGAACAGGCTAGAGGCAGGTGATGGACAGAGCCTAGATGTGCAGGATTAAATATTTACATTAGGTAAAGATGAGAGTTAAGTGCCTCAGAGGCAGGCAAGGGAGAGTGGAGGGAATTGCTGCTGGGGCAGCCCCAAAGAGCTCCTAGAGAGCTGCAGGAGAGGGGACCGTCTCTGCGGGCTCAGCAGAACCGTGAGGGGCTGGGGCCAGAGCAGGAGTCAGGGGCTGCATCTCCTGCGAGATGTGTGAGATTGTGTGGTGGCCCAGGAATGTGGGAGCCACATACTTTTGTGTAATTAGGTCGGCTCCTCTGCAGCGACTGCAATTAGCTGCAGGCAGGAGACAGGACTTCCTGCAGCCAAGGTCACTTCTGCACCTGGGGCGGCTTACCTGGGCTCCTGCTGTCTGGGCTCGGGCCCCGTGGAGTTTCCGGCAGGGGCAGCCGAGAGGCAGGTGGGGCTATTGGGACTCCAGGGTCACAGCTCCCACCTCACAGCAGGAGGAGAGAATTGTCCTGGCCCTCATCCTGCCACTCAGCCCTTTTTATATCTTCTCTGATGCTCAGCTGAAGAGGAGCCTGTTGTTCCCTCTCTTTACCTCTTCGGGGGCTGTTTCTGAGCCTTTCTCACTGTTGCTGCCTGTGAGACGCACTGTCAGCACCCTGGAGGCAATCAGCACCCCTGCCTAGTCAGTGAATGCCTTGTATGCCTCCTTCCATGGGGAGCTCAGTGGCAAGAATATTCTGAGACTCTGGTTTTTCCTTTTGAGGGGCCCAACCTATCCTGCTTTAATGAAAAATGTGAAGAATGGGATGATCCTTGCAGCCACTTAGTTTCTTTTACAGTCCAGGGAGTATTATTTACTTACCTAATTTTATCTGTAGCAGTAATAATTACAGTCTTTGTGCCCCTTACCAGCCCTGCCTGTCTGTCTCCTGGAATTATGAGATACTAGACATGAAAACTTGGAAGCAGGAGGGTCATTATTCCCTTTTCTTTACAGATGGGAAAAACCAGAGGTTGAAGTGAGTTGTTTGCTCAGGGTCACGTGGGGCGGCTGACACTGGCCCTGGGCCACAGGGGTGCCAGGTGGCACCATCCTCGGGCTTTCACATCCCAGCTGGGATGAGTGCTGTGGCTGAGATGGGACATTCAGTCTGGGCATCTGGGCTCTCCCACCATGCCAGGCTGGGCTGGAGAGGGCAAGCTGCCTGGTCCATCACACAGGGTTGAGGAAGTCAGTAGCATGATGTGAGGTGATGCATGTGAGCAGGGAGGAGGCCCTGCCCTGCAGTGGCCTAGGGCGTGGTGGTGGCAGACTTAGGGCACAGCTTGGGAACACACTGGCTGCCCTCTCAGGCCACTCTCTCAAGGCTTTGCTGTGAGTCCCTGGTTCCTTTATTCAACACTGTGTACCCCAGAGTTGGACAATGGTCTTTGAATCCTTGGAGCTTGGCTTTTCCAGCTATCCCCTTGAGGAGGGGACGCTGAGTGCGCTGACCACTTGCTATGGAGTGCAAGTTAACTCAGGCAGGGCGCCTGAGGTCACCTATGTTCACAGGACACAATCTTGTATCCCTCTCTTTATATACCCTTAGATGAGGTACTATGTGGTAAATGTAAAGTCAGTACTGTATGCCTGCCTCCCTGTAAATGTTCAGTTGCTGTTAGTGGCCATTATTACAGTTTTAAACAGTATTATTAAGGACACGGACAAGGTTCTTTGAGGTAACAGGCCTGCCCTGGTGTGGGGAGGCGGTGCTGCAGGAAGAGTAGCTGACATCAGCTGTTGGCTCTGCATCTCCTTAAATCTCACCTCCTCTGATAGGCCCAGGCACCTTCAGTAGGAAGGAAACTCCAGTTGTTCTCATTATTTCTGAGTGGTTGTGTTCTAGAAAGTCACTATGACACAGAAAGAGCAAATACTGAACTGTGCTTCTAAGGGAGGTGCAAAGTTTGGTTCCTGCAAACCTCAGTCACAACACACTCATCAACTGAGAGATACCTAATCTTGTCCTATGTGAGTTTCTGTGTAGAGACACCTTCTGTAATATATGTATATTTAATTGATGAGCACTAAACTCAATAGTAGGGTTTCTCTGGTGGCTCAGTCAGTAAATAATCTGCCTGCAATGCAGGAGACTGGAGTTCGATCCCTGGATGGGGACGATCCCCTGGAGAAGGAAATGGCAACCCACTCGAGTATTCCTTCCTGGAAAATCCCATGGACAGAGGAGCTTGATGGGCTACAGTCCGTGGGATCGCAAGAGTTGCACACGACTTAGCGACTAAACCACCATCACCAAACTCAGTAGCACCCTCACGCCTAAACAAAGCTTACTTAGTACAGGGATGGTCTCTGTAAAGCGTACCACAGTATTCTTGCCCTTAGGTGTACTGGGTGGCACGTCTGCATGGCACCTGGGGGCCATTTTCAATGGTAAAATCACCAACAAAAAGCACAGAAATGTGGCCAACGAGGCACTATGTTGACTGTGGAAAGGAGGCTTGAGTGTAAGAGCTGAAACAACCAGGCAGAGTGTCGCCACGTCCCACCTCACCCGGGACCCTGCACATCAGGGAATGCAAAAATTCACTGTTCTCCACGTGTCTACATGTGCTCATGCCAGTCCTGCACGGCTTGATTCGGGGGGTCACTAATCAGTTTCAGCAAATAGGGAATGGTATACATGGAGTCTGTAAACTGTGAGCATCAGCTGTGTATGGCAGCGAACCCACACTTCTGGCCCAGCCCATCTGACGGGGATTGCTCAAGGATGGGAGGTGGCAGCAGAGCCCTTGAGCCACAGGCAACTCAGATGACCCCAGGGCCAGCTGCCGGCCCGGCCCGAGCACAGGGAGGCCACGGGGCTTTTAGGTCCCCTCCGGGCTCTTAGGTCCCCACCAGGACTGTGGCTGAGCCGGAGCGCTTCATCCCAGGCGCCCTGATGGGTTCTCCATGCACAGCACTTGAGCTGTTTACGGCAGTGGGTGGGAGGGATGTGTTTATTTGTACTCTTTGGCCGTATTTTGAACACGTAAATGAAAAGAAACTAATCTTTGCAGGATTTTCACTTTGTGCCCCCTTCTGCATCCTGCGTCTGTTGGCTCCACAGAGCGCTGGCAGAGAAGAGAAAATTTGTTGGAGGTGGTCATATGTTAGGGACCCAAGCATCTGTGCAGGTGGGAAGGAGGACGGGGAGATTATGGATTCCCCAGTAGAGATCCCCCCAGGCCTGGCTCAAGGTGTGGGGTGGGGGTGGGAGTGGAGAGGAGGGCTGGGAAGGAGGGCGGCAGGCTCCCCAACCCTCCCCAACTCCCTAGACTTACCTGAACCCTGTTAGTCCCCTAGAGGCTGAGATTGAGACCACGGAGGGTCCCTGGGCTCTCATCACCTCAAGTCGCAGGTGGTAAGTGAGGCCTCAGAGGGGCTGGGCAGTGCGTCCCCCATTAGCACGAAGCAGAGCTGGTCCTGGACCAGACCTCCAGCCTCTCAGACCAGCATGCTCTCCACGTCAGCACGAGACAGTGCTGCTCCTTCTCCCTGAGCCTCTTGGTGTGTTGCAGAAGGGCAAGTTTCCTTCTTTTGTTAAGGACCTGCCCTCAGTTCTTTGGAGGGGTTAGGAAGTTGGGCTTTGGAGCCAGCTTGCCCACAGTAGAATCTTGGCTTAGTCACGTATTGGCTGTGCAACCTGGGGCAAGTAACTTAACCTCTCTGTGCCTCAGTTTGTTCTTTTTAAAATGGGGATTGACAGTACATATTCGTCAAGGTTGCACTGCAAATTTAATCAGTTAATATTTATAATACATCTAGAACAGCAGCGGGCACAAAGAAAGAGCTCTGTGTTTGTTAAATAGAGTAAAATTTATAGAATTACTGTGTGATCTTGGGCAAATCGTCCTTCTTGTGCTGCGTATTTTTTTGTCATTTACAAAACAGGGGTAGATAATAATACCTACCACAGAGGGCTGTTGTAATCACTTGATGTGATGAATAGTGAGTTTACAATGCTTAGTGCAGGGTGAGCTTTTAAAAACAGACTAGATTTTATTATTGGCATTTTTATGCTCTGGTAGCCTTCTCCCTGCTCCCTGGCACTCTACTGCCCTGAATTCGGATGAGGAGAGCAGAGGAGAGCAAACACAGATGGGCCAGGGGAAGGGAGATGCCAGGCTGCTGAGATCTGCCTGCACATGAGGCGCCTCTGGGCTTCCCCTCGGCAAAGCCCCTGTGACTAACTGGGTGGAAGGTCCCCGGAAATGAGTGGGGAGCTGTTCTCTGAGCCCCACCCTGCAGGGGCCTGGCTGCCCCACCCTCAGGGAGTCTGAGGACCTGCACTGGTCCCCAGGGGGTCCTTCACCAGGTCTCCTGCCTGGGGCTGATGTCTCGAGGGCGGCCCTTCCACCTGCCCGGGCATCTGGGCACACGTGTAGCCAAGGGCACTGTCGGCAGTGGGAATGCCATTCAGGGGAGGCGGGTGCCTGCAGAAAACTCCCTTCTGCAGTTCCTCTGGAGGGCTCGGGATACACTTCACAGGAAGCGTCAGCACAATTTTCTAATCAAGTTGAAGTCCGTGGCCCGTAGTTAGAAACAATAAATGAAACGCAATTTGAGCCGGCACTTTGCCTGAGTCTCCATTTCTGGAAGTGGGTGTGAGTGAGAAGCTGGTCTTTCTGAGGGAAGAACTTGACCCCCGACCCTGACAATTTATCCCCCAGCCCTACCCTCAGCTTGCAGGGGCGGGACCCTCGGACTTTATTTTAGGTAATCATTCCAAAATCTTGATTTTGATCTATCAGGTCAAAGTCCACACTTCTCTGTAAATCAGTGCACACTATTCAGCAGACTCTTTGTTTCTCCTCCTTCAAGCTCCTTCCACCTACCATGCTAGAGTTTGGTCTCAGAGATCATTGTTTAATCAATATTAAACCATTCACATAGTTTAAGTGTTTACTTATGTGCTTTGAATCATAGTTTGCAGTAAGAACAAGTGATGCCCCCCTAATCTGCCTTCACTACGCTCCCCAATACCCTAATTATGTAATTTAGAAAAGAACATTTCCTGACAGCAGTTTTTCAGTGCGCGGCAACAAATGCCGACTGGGGACAGGACCAAACAACCTGGTAATAGCTAGCACATGGAGAGCGCTGCCTCGGTCCAGGCAGCTTTGGCTTGGGGCAGACGCCCGTCCGTTTGGGTTAAGGCTTTCAAATGATGGCGTATTAGTGCCAGTAGAAGTAATTCCACATGAAAAGAGCTGAGCTAATAGCCCATCTCCAGTCTCTTTTAGTTTGCAGCATAGGCCCTCACTGCAAATTGTTACTGACTCAGACAGTCAGGAACAGATATCTCACCCAGCCTATGGGACTGACACGGCCAAAGACGTGTCCAACAGGCCAAAGTTTAGACCAACCCTGCTCTTCATGAACTCGCCAATCCCTCACATCTATCGTCTAGAGGCTGGGCCTGAATGTTGCTCATTGTTTTTGAGGGGAGTTTGGAGACTGGCCTATTGAATCAAGCTAAGTGGGAGTCTGAGGGGCTGTGGGTGTCATGTTGGGAGGTGGGAAGGCTCCATGGTTTCAAGTACACCTACACTTCAGCATCACCTGGTCAGTGTGGCAATTTTGGGTAGGAGGCGCCCTTAATGCTTTTCTCCTCCTCTGCCAGTGTCCACCACTAGCATCTCCAGTCCACTGACCCTTGCTCACCCTTGTCTGGCTTTGTGAGACCTCAATGCTTACTGATTCAGCTGCTTCCATAACAGGAATGGAAAACTACCCTTTCTGCTTCCCCGTTCCCTCATGGATTCCTCCGTCTGACAAATATTCCGTTGCTATGGAAACTCAGTGGACACCTTTGGGGGCTCACCTGTCTCAGCATTTGGGGCCTTGGTGTGCAGCCACTCCTTGGGCGGAAGCCAGCAGCTGTGGGCCTGTGTGGTTATGTAGTCATCCAGCCACTCGGGGCTGTGCTCTTGACAGTCCCAGAGGAGGGGTAGGGGACGAGTGAGAAGCAAACTGAGCTGCGGAAATCTTAATTTGGCTGTGAGTCCCAAACCAATGCGTTAGCCTTTCTAGAAGCGCTGGTTGCTATGGTTACAGAAGTGGTGCCAATTGCAAGAGTTGTTTTTGTGGTTAGGGTGCCTGTCTTAGACAAAGAGAGTGAGGCCAAGCCAACAGCCTCCATCCTCCCACTCTTCAAGGGTTGGATATTGTCAACCCTGGCCTCGGAAGGTGGGGGTGACAGCCTCCCACAGTGGCCCTTTAATCCTTGCAGTTATTCTGGGGGTCCAATGGCTTCAGCCAGAAAGGAGTCGATCACCTAGCCCTCCGAGAGAGACCCCACAGGTGGGCTCACCAGTGGAGAAGGGGCCACTCAGAAATGGCAGAAATCAAGAGTTCAGCAATCTCTCTCTCGGGACAGACTCACCATAGAGCGTTCTTTATGGAATCTTCTGCCACCCAGAGCCTGGCCACGAGCCTGCGTGTAGGGCCTGCGTCTTTAGGCCACATTTTGTCTTGGGCCTCAGATATTAGCTCCCCTGAAAAATTTCCTAAGTGACGGAATGGAGGCCTTTTCTTTAGTAGGGGTGCTTGTGTAGCTCGTTAATTCTCAAAGTGTTTTACAAATATTTATCCACCTTAGGTCATTTGCAAACCTAACCCCTGTCATCCCACCTCAAGGTTGTCCCCTCCAGCCTGGTTGCCCAAAATGAAGTCAGAAGCCTTGGACTGGGAATTCCACATTGGCGGATTTTGAAAAGCTGGCCTGAACGGTTTGTTTATTTCTCTAGTCTGCCCTTCTTAGAGTCCCAGAATGTGTCAGGACTTCCCAGGCCAGACATGCAAAGCCCTTTGCCCTCCCTGCCAGAGGTGAGAGTATTTTATTTATGAATTCATCTTAAATCACTTTTTAAAATCACTTTTAATCAAATTAATAGTCTTTCTCTGAGATTATGTCAAAGCATCAAAAATAAAGAGGGCTTTGGATGGGAGTGAGGTATTTTAGGACAGGTCACCAATTCCCTCCGACTTGCTTTCCCTGCTGGCACAAGCAAATAGAGAAAGTCTAGTTTGTTTTGCTCTCAGAGATACCTGAAGTCTATTTCCTTGTAAAGAGGAAGGCCCCCCCGTCCCCGGGATTTGGAGGCCTGGGTCATTCCCAGGGGCAGTTGCATGCTGAATGTCAGCGATGTTTCCCCCAAGACCCACCCAGATGATTCCTGGGTTCCTGCCCCTCCCCATCTTCCCAGCAACCCACCGCCCTGAGTTTCATCAGGGTTGCTGGCCTCAAAGTGACCAAACCTGAATTTGCCTCGGCCCCTGGTCTCAGAGGTTGTGACTAATGAAGACTGACCCCTGGTGAATTTTCAGAAGCCATGACTTGCCTGCACTGAGCCTGTTCTGCCGATAAGATAGGCTTTTGTGTCGAGTGGGCAGGGGGGTAGCAGCTTCTATACAGTCCATATCAAGGTGTTACTAATCCTTGGCTGGCTAATGTTTGCCAAATAAATAGCCTCATTAGGAAGGTCTATAAAAGTACGATAAGATTCTTCTAATTATCCCCCAAAGCACAAATACTTGGGGTTTCAGTTTAGCAGAAAAGAGACATCGAGAAAAGAGGGGAAAACGTGCGAGTGTGAATATTTAACAATGGGTTTCCCTCCACCTCAGCCCTAGCACGGGCACATCTACCATTTCATATTTTGTTTTTGCAAAAGCAACAAATTGCTGAACAGGAGGAAAAAAAAAGACAATGACATATTTTAGGTTACTATTTCACCTTTGCAAATCAATATACAAGCCATTAAAACTACATTTTTCCATGAATGATAAGTGTAATTACCTCTCTCTTGCCGTAAAAACTTGTCCTTATTAAATGTAAATATTTAAAAATGATTGAAATATATTTGAAGGGCACTTTATAGCTTGATTTTATATGCTGACATCTGGGTTGCCTTTCCTAAAACACTCTGTTTCTTGGAGAGTTATTAAATTAGTATTTTGAAAGGACTAACACTAGACTTGTTCCTTGTTTCAATTTTAATTTCGTACATATTTAGATTTACTGGGAACTCAGAGAGGGCTTACATTTAGCTAGTACATCGTTATGTTTGTGGGATTTGTACACGTAGAAGTCATGATATTATTTGCAGAGAGTATCTTTACACAGTGGGAAACTCCATCTCTACCCCTGCAAAGTATAAGAGTAGAGGAATCGAGAGTCTAAGATTTCTGGCTATAAATGTTTAATTTTCCAATTCTTCTGAGCAGGAAGATTGCTTTAAATATTTATTTTACTTTTAATTGTGCATTATTTCAGATAGCAAATTACCCGATCTATTTTCTTATAGATCTGTCAGAGATTATGTAGTTGAACTCCTAGAAAGATACGCAGTATGATTATTTTATTTTTTATTTTCCTAGCTCCACTCTTAGGAAGAGATTTTCTTTTTCTTTAAAAATTCTCATTTTTAGTTGTCTCATTTTTGGAAAGGTGAGATGATTCAGTTCTGTGCTTGAGAAAGTTTCAGAGAAGGATAGAAAATCTAATATTTGAAAACACAAGCTTCACTAACATACTTAATTCCAGATGGCAAAAAGACCATGCCCAAAAATGTGAAAGAATTCAACATTTGGTGGCTCAAATATTTTTTCATGATAAACAAATATTTCTGGGGTGGATGTATTCCTGAGCTCTGCATAGGAAAGCAACCATCCATGCAAGCCGCGCTGGGCTGCCCTTCAAACTCTCTTTGCTCTTTTCCTTTCACTATGTTAAATCCTTGAGATGTGTGAAGATGTTATGATAGGCAGTGGGTCAAGTGATCTGCACATGTAGCTTTTTATAAATTTTTCTTTGCAAAGGAAAATTTTTCTTCAAATAAATCCCCCCAAATAAATGGTTTGTAAAAACAAAAGTCTATTTGTTTTGAAACTGCACAGAAGAAACCATGTTATAACAATATCTCTTTTTTGAGTTCTGCCTGAGAAAAGAAATTTACCTATAGTCAGCGATTTCCCTCATGATAAGCCTTTAAAAAATAAAGTTGTCTCTTGGGAGAAAATAAACATTAGCGAAGTGGAGGTATTTGTAACGAGGTGGCCTTTATTCACTTGTCCAATGGAACTGTTGAACCTTTGTTTTTCTATCCACCCCCCCAACACTGTGTCTTTTTATTTCTTTATAGTTCTGTTCATGTAAATTCCTGAACCATAAGCATTTTAGAAATTTGTTGCTTGTAATTACATAGGTGCTTCTTGAATGAGCAAATGTGCTGTTTTCTCCCCACGTGGAATAGAAATTTTAGATAAGTTTTGAAATTCTTTTTTTTTTTTTTGCTGAAGCGTTTGGCAAATATCTGGGGTTTGAGGGTATTTTCACGGTGCCCCCAAAGGTGAGCAATCGAATAGGGAACATGCAGCGTTCACCAGGCAGTGACTTGGGAATTTTTCAGGAGACATTATTTTCTTACGTTAATGCCTTTGTAGATTCCATCGACGTTCAGACATCAAAGAGCATGCAATTAATAATGGGCATCTGGAGGGCTGATCACATGCTTCCGATGTTAAAGTGGTGAACGACAGGACAATCAGCCGTGGTCAGGTATTAGCTGTAATCATTTCTAAACAACAGCAGCGAAGCCTTCTCTTTTGTGCCTCTGCTCTCAGAAACGCAAAAGTTCACGTACAAAAGGTTCCCATAGATGCTTTCCTTCTGGTGGATGAGTGAGTAATAAATGATTTGTAGACCTACATGGTCAGTGTTGAGTCAAATCACCTTAATTTCTTCAGTAAATGCAAACCCAATTTTGTGTGAACTGTTCCCCTTGAAGCCCAACATGGACGCAGGGCGACAGACAGCTGTTCGTATTATTTGAGCCTTTAGTTAATCCTCACCGATTTGTCCCTTTATTTGTTTGCATTTTCCAAAATATACGAATATTTCTCTAGCACTAGGACAATAGTCACTCTCTGCCTGCTGCCACTGAAAGCGTCCTTCCTAGTTATTTCATTTCTTTGATGGTAGCTTGTTTATCTTTTCCAAAGCGACCTATGTTACCCAACCCTAAGTAATATAAGATAGGCAGGTAAGACTATTTAAGCTCAACAAAAATGTTCCAGAGAAATATGGCGCTTTGGGCTCTAAATGCTTCAGCAGGTACAAAAAAACCTGCAACTCTTTAACAATAATTCTCATTTGAGTAGGTCACAGATAATAAAGGAACTCTTGTTTCTGGGAAATTAAAAAAATGACATGGGAGAAAATATTTATTTGCTCTCTACATTGGTCAAATGACTGGTGGATATTAAAAACCTGTAAACAGACAGATGCAACCAATTCTCTTTCATTAACAAATCGCAATTTCACAATAAAGTAAATGCATTAAAAAATGTCAACTTCCGAGATGCTGAAATTGTCAGAGCTTGAGCATACTTTAATTGTTTAAAAAAAAAAAAAAGATATTCTAAACAATTCAGGGAAAAAAATTTTCTTGTAAATCTTTAAAGAACCAACTTAAATGTTAAAGCCTCCTTTGGCCGTTCAGGTAGCCAAAGCGCCGTTCAACCATGTGTACATTTCTGTACGTTTGCCCTTAGACTAAATCTACCCAGTCACCAGCTTTGTTTTCCTTCTAAGTACAAGCCATATCAGCAGCACATTTTAAAGTTAATTTGAAGCAGGGTCTATATATGGCCATCAGCAAATATGTTATAAGCTTATTATTTAATAGTGATTCCTGGGTAAGGCCATCATCCCCTTCCTAAATCCAAATATAAAAGCTGAAATCGTATTTGTTAAAACTGTCATTTTGAATTTGTGGTCCAGATTGTTTTCCTGAGCGTGCTGAGTAAGAGGCTCGAATGCTCCCAGCTGCAGGCACCCGGAGCCCAGCAAAGCCGCGGAGGCCAGAGGCTGAGCAGCTCCCAGCCTCAAACTGCCTGCCTGCTTCCCCCAAACAGAGCTCCAGCCCAGCGCGCTCACGGCTTTTCCACATTGTAAAATCATTTGATTTATTTGTTTGGTTTGGTTTGGTTTTTAGAAGCACTGCAGAAATTATTTCCTACTGGCAGAGAGGGCACTTTATGTTACACTACATTAGTTTCACATCATTAGTTTAGGGTCCTCAAACTTAAAATTGTAAAGTATATGGGAGGCTTCTAGAGACCTCAGTTCTGACCAGAGCAGAACCAATTAAACCTGATGGATTCCTTTCACTGTCTGTAACGTGTGAGGCCGTACAGAACAAAGTGCTGTGGCATTGCTGAAGGGGTTCCCTCTGTTAGCTTTGGAATTTGGTGGTAGGAAATGTTGCAAGTTATTTATAAAAGAGGCAAAATTCCTCTGGTACTGTTCCGGTTCTTAAAAAAAAAACAAAAACACGTAACTTTATCGTCACTGTTTGCAACAAGAAGCCAAGAAGGGGTGCCGATGACAGCCACGGACCCCATCTCTCTGGGCTGTCTCTCTCACTGCGTCAGCCACTTCCCGCTCCGCACTCTCGCTCTTTACAAGTAATTCTAAACCCACCCGCGGATAGAGGACTAGCCCAGACCAGAGCGGCCCTGCTGGCCAGGGGTTCACCCGGCAGGGTGCCAGGCTGGGGGAACCTGCACCGTGGGGCCGGGACTCTCGGGCCCCTCCCCCCCGGTCTCCCCCACAGGGGTCCGCACCCAGCGAAGTTCTCCATCCCCTGGCCGGTGGAGGTGAAGTTCGCGGAGCCGGGAGAAGGTAGGCTGGAGCCTGGAGCGCCTTCTCCGCGGCCGGGCGGAAGGAGAGCCCCCGCTGGCTGGCCGGCTCCCACGCGCCCATTCCGCTCTCTCCTCCCTGACCCTTCCCTCCCCGGGGTCCCTTCCTTCCCGCAGCTTTTGAGGGAGACCTCGGCCCTTGCTAGTTGCGGTGGCGGAAGAGCCGCCGTGTCAGGTGAGCGCTCCCCGAAGCTCTCCTGCCACCTGTTGGCCGCCTGCGGTGGTGACGCCGGGAGAAGCCGCGCTGGTGGGACCGGCCAGGCCTGGCTTCCGAACCCCGGGGAGGATTGTTAATGACTTCTCTGCGGCCGCCGCTGTGTGCTGGCCAGGGCCCACAAACTGGTCCAGGGCCCACAGACTGGCTGACCTGCAGGTCTCTCCTGAAGCCCCCTCGGCTGGTTCTCCGAGGTTTCCCAGGCCCCCATCTGTGGCCCCTGAGCTAACCCACCCAGGAATATAATGCACAGGATGCCTCCTGTCCTGGCATCCTTTCTCTCAGGCAGCCATGGGACCAATGGAAGGTCCAGGGTGTCACTGGGGCCTCATAGGGCAGTGGTGTCTGGAAAGGGTTTGGTGTGTGCCCTGTAAGAGCCACAGTGTGGGGTGTGGGCTGTGACCCCCTGATGTGGTGCTGGTGCTCTGCCCTGAGACAGTGGAACAAAGGGAGGACAAGCCAGCCTGTCCAACCTGGGCATTCTTATACTGAGCAGAGGGGTCTGCCCAGCCCATCTCATTCCTTCCTTCCTGGGAAGTCCCCAGAGTGTGGATGGATAGCGCAGGGAACTTCAGCCAAAGGTCAGAAGGAAAGGTGTAGGAGCTTCAGTATATAGGAGGCTGTGGCGCTTTCTCACTGGAAGCTGGGGACCTTTTACTACACAATGAACCATGCCCAGTATTGTAGACGAGCAGTTCTGGAGAAATCAGGAACCCCCAACAAACAGGCTGGAGTTCACTCATGTGAACAGCTCTCTAAGGCACTTTTAACAAAGTGGGGCTCTAGTTTGGTGGATGTTTGGGGCATTTTGATACAAAGCAGTGCAGCAGTCCATTTCTGAACCATCTGGGGGCAGAACTAAACCTCTTTCCAGGGACCAATGGGCCAAGTCTTAGGAATGGATTTGGCCTGACTTTGAGAAAGTCACGTGTGCTTTAGGAACATGAAAGGGCAGAGGACAAGTGTGGCGAGGATACTCTCATTCCTGTTTTAGGGAGGGGGTCTGGAGCCGTGGCTTCTCCAGGCGCCACTGGAGGGGGCCAGGAGCCACAGCTGCTGTTGGCCCACGCCCGGCGCTCAGCCCAGTTTGAGACACTGTGTATTTTCATTCCATGGTAGTTTTATACACAAAGACTGCATCCCTCTCAGCCCCGCCCGCTTGCGGCTCTCCCAGGCCTTAAACACAGAGTCTGAGGTCCAGTGGGGCATCTGTGCTTAATGCCGCTCAGCAGTGTGACTGGACCGCTGACACCCAAGTTTTACCAACAGAGGTCAAGCTGTTTTCATGGGGGCTGACTTATGTGTAATGTTAATACCTTTCCTCTAGTCTGTTTCGGGGGAGGTGATTGACCCTGAAAGCCAAGGGTGCCTGTTTTTAGGTGACGGTCTCCTGGCTTATCTAAGGCCAAAGTGTTCTTCCCTCCTAGTGTCTGAAATCGTAGGGAAGGGACTCTGGTATCTGGCCAAGTGGCTGCTGAGAAACCAGCCCTAAAAAGTTATTTTCTTAGTCCAGGGGTTCATGTGAGCCCTGGACTAGGGGTGATTTAGTTGTGTTTTTTCAGCTCACCTCATAATTTAATGGAGAAGAAATTCTTTGGCATGTTTCCTCCTGGGTGCCGACTGCCTTTGGAGGAGTTCTGTATGGAGCAGTGCCCCATGGTCAGAAATCTTCTCATTATGCCAGGCCTGGGCTTTCGGTAACCGCCAAGTGGCTGGCTGTAGTCTCTCAGGTTAGCCAACAGAGGAGGGAGAGAAATCCTCCTTAGCCGGGACTTGCATTTTTATGGAGAAGGAGGAATGTTAGAGAAGTCAGTAAACTTCCAGTGCTCACAGCCCTGTGCACATGAAGAGGAGAAGAAAAAACCCCAGGCCACTGGCTGTTTACTCCCAGCACAAAAGCGGCCTCCCTCCCACCCCTTCCCTTTTATTTTCGGCCTCTCTGACAGAAACGTCTTACCGACTGAATACGCCTTCCCACAATACTGTCCGTCACACCGGCATGAGGAACCAAAGGTAAGCAGACTTTAAACACACCTGGCACCGCTAACTCCCGCCTTGGTGCTTAGAATGGCCGCCAGCCAGCGAGCTGCCCTGTCCCCCATTCACATGTCCTCCAGAGGAATTCTGACGGGGGACTTCTTTCTGAGGCCGCGTAGTATTCTCAAATCAGGCCATTCAGACGCCTTGAGAGAGCTGGGGCAACCTCTGGGGTGAGCAGCCTGGTCAGGCTCCTAAAGCTTGAAGCCGCTCAGCCTAGAGAATTCCCTGGGGGCAGGAAGCCTCCGGGAGGGACTCTTGACTCCCAGGTGGGCCTCAGCAGAAAGGGCAGGGTTTCTGAGGCCCCCAGGTGAGCCCTGTGGTTGCTAACTGTGCTGATGCTCTTCCTCACGCCCCTTGTGGGCACCTTGGAAGAGGGGGCAGTTGGCTGAGCTGTGACTGTCTTCCTGGCTTTATGCATCTGGAGTTGTGAGCTTTTCCCCAGAGTTGTGGCAAGTGAAGAGAGAAGGGGTGGTTGCTCTTCCTCATTCCAGGTTGCTTGAAGGTGCACCTCAGCGTTTGGCCTTTCCCATAACTGGGTACAAAATGGCCTTTTCTGAAACAGAGAAGAAGACTCCTGAGTCATTCTCAGTCTTCTCTCCAGCTGCTCCAAGTTCATGTGTTATAACTTTCCTTCTCCTGTGATAACGTATTTCAGAGGCCAGTGAGAAGAAAATGTGGGGAAGTCTTGTAAGTGGGAACATTCTCCTTTAGGAGATGGAGCGGTTTGGGAGGGTGGTGATGCTTTCCAGGGTCACAAAGCTGAGAGGTGAGGAAGCCATTGTGGCACTTGAATTTGGGGCTGATAAGACTGGATTTTGTAAAATGCTGGAATCCTCTGTGATTGTCACTTGGGAAACTCATCGTAGTGTTTATCTGTTGAGGAAGGAGAAGACAAAATGGACTTCTAGAACATCAATTGGTTTGCTCGTTGTCAACCCATCACTTAGTGTTAGTTCTGGCTGTTGAGTGTCATTGCTACCAGCCACTTAAGCCCTGGGTGAAGCCAGGCTCTGCGTCAGCCCATCCTAGAGATAAAATCCAGCCCTGCTTTTCTTCTCCATGGGATCTCCGCCTAGGCAGCTGAGTGTTGCTCTGACTCCAACAAGCAAACCTCTGCAAGCAAAGCCCTAATTATTAGCTTGAATACAAATTGGATCTTGACCTCAAATGAGATTCAAGAGCATAGATACAGATACTTCGGGAAGAGCTAAAGGAGATGACAGAGCTGTCATCACGGCCATCTGGTCCTCTCCCTGAATTTCCATGCCCCTCTCCTCTCCCCCTCACCCCTGCTTGCCCTACTGGAATCATTCAGTATTCACCTGGCTGTGAGGGTGAACATTGTGAAATTCCAAAATTGTTTCAGTGACTTGAAGACATGGAAAATACAGACTCCTTGCTTGGTCCCTCCTGTCTTCAGCCGATACAATCTCATGGAACCATGGGCGTACCAATGCCAGCTATGATCCAACTGAATACATTTCTGAGAACATGAAATCTCCCATTTCCCTTTGTTTTCGGCACCAAAGCCATTCTCACTCTGAGTATGTCAGACACAATCATCTAGAATAAATCTTCAGAAAGAAAAGTACATCTAAACATGAGTGACCACTCCTTTCCCATTTTCCCCCACTCTCCCCATCTTCACAGTGAATGAGTCACTGGGGTGTCTGCTGACAGCTTCTGCTGGCCAGCCAGACTGGGAGGAGGATCAAGGGACTTCTTGCAAAGTCTGAGGTTGTGGCCTCAGACACAAGGTCATTGAATTCCAGCAGGGGCAGAGTTTGGGCTTTTGCCCATTGGGCCACCTCCATTCTGGTTGAAGGTCAGAAGAAGGCCACACCCTTTGTTTCTAGGCCTCCACTATGCCCGAGGCTTGTCTAGAAGGTGCTCTGGGGTTTTGGCATCCACTGTGGAAGTCTAGGAATACTTAAGTCAGCCTAACTCTTTGTGCACATTAAAGGCTGGGAGTCTGGGGCTGCCCTCTCCAGGCCCTGGATGGATGTCCTCCTCAGAACACCTGCTTACTGTTAGTGAAGGGGATGCAGCCGTGGGGAAGAGTACGTGGGAGCCTTTGCCAAATCAAGATTTCAGAAGCTCCCTTCAGAACCGGAAGATGTTTGTGATTGAGTAGTTAATTGTCTCCCTGCATCTACAGTCCCTGTTCCAGATTTTTTCCTTTCAGTACAGGATCCAGTCCATGAGCACAGACTGCATTTAGCTGTCAGGGCTCTGTTGGATGACTTTCAGTCTGGAACTATTCTTCAGCCTTTCTTTATCTTTAGATTCAGGTTTGAGAGCTCTGGCTGGGCTGCCGCATCCTTTCAAGGTTTCAGAGCAGGAGGCACGTGCTGCCTTCCGTGTTCCATGTTGGTGTCCCGCAACGGTCACTTAGATTTCCTGGTCAAGGTGTTGTCTGGTTACTACACTGTATCCAGCTGACCCTTGAACAACATGGGAGTTGGGGCACCGACTCTCTGAACAGCAAAAATCTGCATATAACTTATGGGTGGCCCTCTGTACGTGCGGTTCCTCTTTGTCTGCAGTTTTCCATCCTTGAAGCCAACCCACCACAGATAGCGGAGTACTGTAGTGTTTATTATTGAAAAAAAGTGTGCGGATCGGTAGACCTGTGCAGTTCAGACTTAAGTTGCTCAAGGGTCAGCGGAGGTTACTCTCCCCCCTTGTAACTGATAAGCGGTCTGTGAAGAGCCACTATGACATGGGAATAGCCTGCTCTTCATCACATCCCTTCCACTCTGAATCTAGCATCCTTCAATGATTCTTTTCCCAACCAGTCTTTACTATGTTGGTCATAAAGTGGTGATTTTCCAGTTCCCATACTTTCTCCACGTTTATCAGTTGGCATTCTCCTTTGAGTAAGAGCCTACCATCCCTGCCTTGCACCCTCCCTCTCTTCTTCCTTCCTCCCTTTTTGCTTCCCCCATCTCCTGCTTCTGCTTCTCCTGCTGCTTCCTCATCATAGTCTCATGCTACGCTATGCTAAGTCGCTTCAGTCGTGCCCGATTCTGTGCGACCCCATAGACAGCAGCCCACCAGGCTCCGCCATCCCTGGGATCCTCCAGGCAAGAATACTGGAGTGGGTTGCCATTTCCTTCTACAATGCATGAAAGTGAAAAGTGAAAGTGAAGCCGCTCAGTGTCCGACTCTTAGCGACCCCATGGACTGCAGCCCACCAGGCTCCTCTGTCCATGGGATTTGCCAGGCAAGAGTACTGGAGTGGGTTGCCATTGCCTTCTCCATCATAGTCTCATAGATGCCTATTTTATTCCATGGGTTATAAGCTCTAGTATTGTTATGTATTTGGATCCTGAAATTGTCCCAGATGTAGCCAGTGAAATCGCCTTCCAGCTTGGCTCCTGCATCCTTTGACGCGCTACCATCAATATTTTGAGTTTGCTTTTTGGCATTAACAAGATACTTTCAGGCTTGCCTTGTACCTTCCTTGCCGCTGCCCTTGTCTTGGAATCAGGCATTGTGCTCAGGAACCCTGGTTCCTTTTAATGGAGAATGGTATGTAAATAGGTATGCCCCGTGCTACTGGCATGTCATTGCTTCTAGACCCCTTCAAATACAGGAGGTACGTATTGTATATATATATACACAAATACACACTTAACACATCCTAGCTTCGAAATAAATAAATAACACACATTTGAAGTTATATATGTATATATGTCCTGGAGAGGAAAACAGCAACTCACCCCAGTATTCTTGCCTAGAGAGTTCCATGGACAGAGGAGCCCGATGGGCTACAGTCCATGGGGTCACAAAGAATCGGACGTGACTGAGTGACTAGCACGCATATGTGTATACATATTTCAAACTTTATATACCTACATGCGTGTATATGTATACAACCTGCCACGGTTCCATGATGTTGCCCTCAAGCCATCCCATCCCTGCTTGTTCTTCGTTACCTCCCTTCATACCATCCCACATTTGAATCTCCCTTCCTCTACAGTGAGAACCCTGGCTCCCAACAACACCACACATTTACTGATACCCTCAATCATATAATATACATAAAATAGTTTCAAAATTTCTATACCCATATTAACTGTATATAAAAAAAAAAAAAAGGCCTAACTAAAAGAGTTCACCTGGGAGTTCCCTGGTTGCCTATGATTAGGATCTGGTGTTTTCACTGAGGAGTCCCAGGTTGATCCCTGGTCGGGGACCCATTCTGCATGTCACACAAAGCACAGTCAAAATCCAAACGAGACAGAAATAGAAAGAGTTCACGATTAGTTTGTAGTTCTTTCCCCCCTTTCCCCTTCTAAGGGGGAAAGATGGTATATAGTCAACATTTGCTGCTGTTGTTGGTTAGTCACTAAGTTGGACTGACTTTTGCGACCCCATGGACCATAGTCCACCAGGCTCCTCTGTCCATGGGATTTTCCAGGCAAGAATACTGGAGTGGGTTGCCATCTCCTCCAGGGGATCTTGCATACTTTGTGGGGTTTTTTTTGTTTTTTTTTTTAAACATTACTTGGATTACCTCTTATTTCCTTTCCTTTTCAGTGTTGTTCTCAATTTAGGTTTATCAGATGATATCTCATGATTAGATTTATCAGAAGTATGTTTGGTTCATTTGCTTTCGATTTTAGCTTTTTGTTCCCCTCATCCTTATTGATAGAATTTTATTTCTGATTATGTACAATATTAATATGCTTCCCAAAGTCCAAGCTGTATTAAAAATATGCTCGGAGAAGTGTTACACCATTCCCTCAGATGTAACCAATCTTATTTTTTTCTGTTTTTTTTTCTTCCGGTGTGTCTCTTTTTGCAAAAACCAGCAAACATTTTATGTTTTCCTTTTTTTTGCTTTTTTCTTACACAAAATGTCGTATACTGTGTTTTTCATTTAGCAATATATTCTAGAAACCACTCTATCAGTTAATAAAAGTCTTTCCCATTCTATTTTACAGCAGCATATTTTTACTCCATTGTATGTATATAACAGGGGCTTCCCTGTTGGCTCAGAGGATAAAGCATCTGCCTGCAATGCAGGAGATCTGGGTTCAATCCCTGGGTTGGGAAGATCCCCTGGAGAAGGAAATGGCAACCCACTCCAGTATCCTTGCCTGGAGAATCCCATGGACAGAGGACCCTGGCGGACTACAGTCCACAGGGTCACAAAGAGTCGGAAACAACTGAGCGAACAAGTTTATTTTCAATCAGTTTCCTCTGTTTGAGAATTCA
This sequence comes from Bos indicus, assembly GCF_029378745.1. Lineage (NCBI taxonomy): Eukaryota > Metazoa > Chordata > Mammalia > Artiodactyla > Bovidae > Bos > Bos indicus. Next base: position 46,339,953 of record NC_091766.1, read on the forward strand.
GGTAGTTTGCAATATTATGCTGCAGTGAATAAACTTTATGTGTTTATATGCTCATTGTGGGAGATGTATCTTTAGGGTGATTTCTTAGAAGTAGAACTGTTGAATCAAGATAGAAAGAGACATAGTTTTGTTACTGTTCCAGACTCCTCTTCATAGGAGTTGTACAAAAGGCATTCCCATCAGCAGTGTGTGAAAGTACTTATTTCTTTACAACTTTGCCAACAGAACATACATCAAGATTTTGAATTTTTGCCAATCTTATAGGTAAAAAATAGTATCTCAGTGAAGTCTTGTTCTGTATTTCTCTGATTGTGTGTGAATTTGAACATCTTTCATAGATTTTAGAAGCATTCTTAAGTCTTTTTGGTGAATTGTCTATTTATGTCTTTGCTTAATTATTTTCCTATATGATTTTTAAGAGCCTTTTAAAGATATGTTAGCCCTTTATCCAGAGAAGGCAATGGCAACCCACTCAGTACTCTTACCTGGGAAATACCTTGGGAGGAGCCTGGTAGGCTGCAGTCCACAGGGTCGCTAAGAGTCAGACACAACTGAGCGGCTACACTTTCACTTTTCACTTTCATGCATTGGAGAAAGAAATGGCAACCCACTTCAGTGTTTTTGCCTAGAGAATTCCAGGGACGGGGAAGCCTGGTGGGCTGCCATCTATGGGGTCTCACAGAGTCGGACACGACTGACGTGACTTAGCAGTAGCAGCAGCACTTTATCCGGAGAAGGCAATGGCACCCCACTCCAGTACTCTTGCCTGGAAAATCCCATAGACGGAGGAGCCTGGTGGGCTGCAGTCCAGGGGGTCGAGGTCAGACACAACTGAGCGACTTCACTTTCACTTTTCACTTTCATGCATTGGAGAAGGAAATGGCAACCCACTCCAGTGTTCTTGCCTGGAGAATCTCAGGGATGGAGGAACCTGGTGGGCTGCCGTCTATGGGGTCACACAGAGTCGGACACGACTGAAGCGAGTTAGCTTAGCTTAGCCCTTTATCAGTGATGTACGTTGCAAATATTTCCTCCCAGTTTGATGTTTATCTTAATTTTACTTGTGGTGTTTTATTGCCATGCTAAACTTAAAAAATATTTTGTAGTCGTCAAAATTATCATTTTTTAAAGTTGATTTCATCTGGATTTTGATTCATAATTCTTATAGAAGGATTCACTCATGTTTTCTTTTAGTAGTAATATAATTTAGTTTTTCACACTAAGATCGCTGGTTGGTTTGGAATTTATTTTTGCATGTAATGTGAAGAATGGATCAAATTTAATTTTTTTCCAAATGTCTATTGTATCAGTACTCTTTATTACAAACTATATCTCTGCCTGAGTGACTTGACATATCACCTTTATCACGGACTAGATTTCCACAGGAAGTTTGGTTTATTTCTGAACTTAGTCTGTTCCATTCGTCTGTCTTTTTATGTGCCAATACCACATAGTTTTAATTCTGTCTATGCCTGCATGCTCAGTCATGTCCCAAACACAAAAGTAGTCATGTCTGCTTTTGTGTTTTATCGGAGTGTGTTATAGTTTTCTTCATAAGAGTTTTGAATATTTCTTGTTAGATTTATTCTTAAGTACTTTATCTTTTCTACTGCTGTTTTAAATGGGAGGTTTCTCTTACATTATATCTTCTGATTATTTATTATTTGTGCTTATGAAGGCTATTGACTCTTGTTTATTTTATATCCTGCTGCCTTGATGAATTATTTTATTGTTTGAGTTAGTTCAGTGGTTCTCACTACCTGGTCTCAGTACATTTGAGGTTCCTGAGACACATTTAGTGGATTCACAAGGTCCGAATACTTTTTGTAATAATAAGACATAATTTGCCCCTTTATTAATAACTTCATTCTCTCTTGAGTGTACAGTGGAGTTTTCCAGAGGCTACATAATGTGTGAAATAATAACAGACTAAATGCAAAAGCAGATATGAAAATCCAGCTGTTTTCTGTTAAACTCTATAACAAAGAGATGTGCAAAAATGTAAAACAATGTCATTCTCACTGGAAGTTTTTGTATTTTCAAATAATGCTATTTATATTAACATGTTTATTAGCATTACTTTTAAATTAATATTTAGAATTTTCTCAGTTTTAATGTCTAATTCAGTAAATATCAGTAGACATAACCCACGCAAATTAAAGCTCTTTGAGGTCTTTAATAATTTTTAAGGATGTAAAGGAGTTATAAGATCAACACTTTTGAGAAACTCTTGAGTTTTATCAGTTCTTCTCTAGGTTTTCCGGGTATGCTATCACGTCCTGTGCAGTACAGCTCACTTTCTTTATTCTGTTACAACTCTCTCGAGACTCTTACCGTTTTCTCTTGCCCAGTTTCACTAGCTAATCCTTCCAGTACAATGCTAGTAGCGGGAAACTGGGCATCTGTGTCTTCTGTCTTCAGCGGAAATGTCTCTGGTGTTTCCCCATTGAGTAATAGGCTGAGATGCTGCCTTAGGACTGTGTGTATTATGTTTTCTAAGTTCCTTTCTCTGTGTTTGGTGTTTTTCCATTATTGTCTAAAAGTTTCTTTGGTATTTAGAAGGGTTTTTATTTTTGATCAAGCCATTGCCTTTGCATTTGTACCTTCTACACTGCCCTTAATCTATCCTATTCTTAAACTTTTACCTTGTGGACTATCGGTTTCAAATGATATAATTTACTCCCATCTATTACCTAAACAACAGTCAGTGGTCATATTTTACTTTCCCCTTTGTTCCCATTTTTAAGGTTATGTTTTTTCTGCTTGGTCAGAACATATAATGTTTATATATTCTTCTGTTACCATGACCCCAGCTTCTCCTTCTTTTATTCTTAGCTCTGTAATTAAATATATCAAGTGATCACCATTGATCCCTTTGCTGAAGGCCCTCCCCCCATTATCTTTTGGTTGGGTAAAGCTTGGTTTGATAAGGCTAAATATAAAATCCGTGGCTTGTCCTCTCTTCCCTGTGTGTTGAAAATGCTGTTTCAATCTGGCCTTGTTGTTTATGCGGCTCAAAGGAAGTTTTATGCCAGACTAAATTTCTCACCTGCATTAAGAATTTGATGCTTTTGCATAGAGGTTGAGGATGTTTTTGTCATTAAAATCAAGTCCTTTTACTAGGAAACATCTCAAAATTGATCATTCTAGATTAGTTTTCCAAGCACACAGGGGCCTCTTCAATGTGTTGATGTATTTCTGTCGCATTACTTTTCTTCTTCATGGACTCCAATCATACGGATATTGGAGCTTCTTTGCCCACGTTCCATTTTAACTACTTTCTCTCTGATATTTTTTATTTCTTTTTAAACTAATTTCCATTCTGTTTTTTTGTTTTACCTTTCTTCATTGGCCCTTATTAACTGTTTTATTTAGACTTATTCTTTCTTTGGTACCTTGTCATTTATTCTTTATTTTTGAGATAGTTTTGAATTTTTCTTTAATTTTTTTTCCCGAATTTTATCAACTTTCGCTGCATTTCTTCCTAATTTGAGGAATCCTCTTTTATTCTTAGGTTTTATATGTGAATCTAGCTTTTTATAGCTTCAAATTTAAAATCGTATTTAATTAGCTTGAAATGTTACTTTATAGCTTTCTTCTTCTGTTTCATGGTTGTTTTTTATTTTGGTGGGAGGGTGAGAAAATTTTTAGCTAAACTGTTTGATTTGCATTTGATCTTTTCTTCTTATAGTAGCTGCTGCTGCTAAGTCGCTTCAGTCGTGTCGGACTGTGCGACCCCATAGACGGCATACGGCCTTATTCTGATTTTGTTTCCCCCTCCACTCCTGAGTATTTTTGAGGAGAGAGTTCCTATTTCAAGAGCGCCCTCTTATGTCAACATAGTGAAGTACAGTTTATTGAATGGTTAGTGCTGGGAGTGGAGAGAGTTGAGTTCAGTCACTGTGGAATGTTTGCGGCCCCATGAACTGTAAAGGCTTCCCTGTCCATCGCAACTCCGGAGCTTGCTCAAACTCACGTCCATCGCGTCGGTGATGCCATCCAACCATCTCATCCTCTGTCGTCCCCTTCTCCTCCCGCCTTCAATCTTTCCCAGCATCAGGTTCTTTTCCAGTGAGTCAGTTTTTCACATCAGGTGGCCAAAGTATTAGTTGCAGCTTCAGCATCAGTCCCTCCAATGAATATTCGGGACTGATTTCCTTTAGGATGGACTGGTTGGATCTCCTTGCGGTCCAAGGGTCTCTCAAGAGTCCTTGGGAGTGAAGAGACGGGTTTGGTATATTTTGTTTCTGACTCTCTCTCTTTTTTCCTGCAAGATTCTTAGGTTCCTTCTCTTTCTTTCTTTCAAAATTACTGTCAATGCTCTAAGGGGCAACACTTTAATTTCCTTTTTCTTTTAAAAGTCATAATTCTCTGTCATTGCTGCCTCTAACCCAACTCACTTTTAAGTAGTTTCCCTGTAGCCAGTGTTGTGAACTGCTAAGTTTAGTGTGTTTTTTTATTTTCCAGCTTTGTTGAGGTATAATAGACTTTGGTGATGGACTTTTCTTTTCTGGGATCATTCTTTATCTGTGTCCTCCACTCCCCTCCTCTTTTTCCTCATGGATTTCCCAAGACTCCCCTTTTTAGTGCTCTATAGTCAAAAACTTGCACCAGTTGTAGGTGCTGTGTTGAAATTTGGTGTTCTTTACTTAACTGTAATTTGAAGTTCATAGTATTATCTAGTGCCTTGTAATGTTGAAGACATGGATCATGTATAGATTTTTTTCCTGCCTACCCCCACCCCCCATCAGTCTTAGCTTCTTTGTATGTTTCTTGCTTTTGGTTTTAGATGTGAGGAAAGGTTTGGATTTAGGAAGCCACCATCATCTTCCATCTTATTACTGAAAAAAAGGTGAAAATGTTGATTTTTAAAGGAACGTCTATCATTGCAACAAATGGTTTTAAATTACTTGGATTAACAAATTTGGTGACAATAAGACCACTACCTGTGTTAATCACATTTTTATTTATTATTTTCAGTGAGAGAAATGTTCCATAGTGGAAGTTTTTAGAAATCTTTTCATACAGCATAGGAGTTGTACCCTATTGTGAGAGAGGGTGGCCCCTATAGAAACATAATTATTCTTCTTAAAAACACTTATCCTCTGAAAGCCATTTCGGTTTTAATGCTGGCATTTCCCTACTATTCCTTATGGTTCAAGAATCCCTGCACTCATCTTCTTTGCTGGTTGTTGGCATATTGCTAAGTATCCAGTAATTTTTTTTAAGCATCAAAAGAAATACCCTAAGCTCTACATTTTTCTCTTGATGGGGGTGAGTTCAGTCTAAGCTAAGTCTTTGCAAATGAGAAGAGCCTTGGTTCTGACAAGTGGCTGCTAACAAGGGAATTGCAAAAACCAGGAGACTATCTTTGTAATAAGGCAACTGTATGTTGTTTCTTGGAGCTACTGTTTTGGTGCCTTCTCCAGTGATCTCTCAGTGCTTGTCTTATTCCATTTCTAGTAGGTGTTTTTTCCCCTCCTCAGAGAATCTTTGTAAAAACTGAGGACAGTGCAAGGCAAGTATTTCTTAAACAAGACATAAAATCACTAGCCATACAAAAAGACAGATTGATAAATTAGACCACATGAAACGTACAAACTTCTCTTCATCAAAACACACCATCAGGAAAGTGAAAGTCAGTCTATAGGATGGAAGAAAACATGTATCCTACCCTATAAGTAACATTCTATAAATGTTATAGAATTCTACTTAAAGAATACATAAGTAACATTCGCAAATTCATAAGAAAAAGACAGCTCACTAGAAAAATGTCCAAGGAAGGCCTGAAAAGATATTTCATAAAAGAGGATATCCACATGGCCAAAAAAGACATGAAATAGTGTTTAGCTTCATTAGTCATCAAAGAAACACAAATTAAAACCACAGTGAGATAACACTATATTTACCAGAATGACTGAGGTAGAATAAGCAAACAAACCCAGAAAATACCCAAGTGTTGACAAGGATATTGAATACTGGAAATCACATACACTTTGTGTAACTGTGTCTGCTGCTAAGTCACTTCAGTCGTTTCCGACTCTGTGTGACCCCATAGACAGCAGCCCACCAGGCTCCCCCGTCCCTGGGGTTCTCCAGGCAAGAACACTGGAGTGGATTGCCATTTCCTTCTCCAATGCATGAAAGTGAAAAGTGAAAGTGAAGTCGCTCAGTCATGCCTGACTCTTAGCGACCCCGTGGACTGCAGCCTACCAGGTTCCTCCGCCCATGGGATTTTCTAGGCAAGAGTACTGGAGTGGGGTGCCATTGCCTTCTCTGGTAACTGTGTCTACCAAGGTTAAAATATGCCTTCCATTCTAGGTGTATGCCCAAGAAAAGCATGCATGTAAACCTCAAAAGACATGTATTAGAATGTCATAACAACACCATTTGTAACAGCTCTGAACTGGAAACCACGGACATACCCATCAAGAGTACGAAGGATAAATGAATTATGGTATAAATTCACAGAGTGGAATACTATATATTGCGATTAAAATGAACAGCCTACTTCTATTTCCAACAATATGGAATGAGGCTCATAAACATAAAGTTGTACTTCAATAAAAAGTTAAAGCAGGAATAAAAACAAAAAACTAGACCAAACAACCTAAAAACTGATGCTCCAATGGGAGGTATTCCTGGGGTTTTGTATTAATAGTGAGAGCCTCCACGTTTAGAACAGGTTGGATGGCAAGGCCACTGAGCTAGTTGGGCCCCCAGTCAACTGAAGGGGCCAGCGTGGCCACCTGGCCAGCCTCTGAGCCACAGTTCTGGGACGTGACAGGGGAAAAACCTTGATAATGTCACAAACTAAAAACAAGGACAGAGTCTTCTCACCCACAAAAGTTACAGCTTTGAGAATTCCTTTGTTTTTAATCAATTTTTACTCAGGCAACGTAGAAATACAATTGCCTTCGTTTACAACATTACAGGTGATAGAATATCACAGATTTCCTTTAAAATAGCGTGAGGTGGGAGTGGCTGGGGGACCATGGTTAAAACATGATTGCTCATTATCCGATGGTTGTTGAGCCTGAGCCGCAGATACTTGGAACCTTGCTGTGGTGTTCTCTGCATTTTTGTTTCTGCTTAAAGTTTTTTTACTATAAAAAGCAAACACAACACATCATTATTGAAAAGGCTTAAGTCACTATAGATCTCTAAGCTTCTGGTATTTATTCCTCTTTTCCCTGCCGCAGCTAACTGTCACCAGTTTAGGTCTGTCTTAGGAGGAAACAGATGGCATGTTCTAACTAGGATGATTTGAGGAGGTTTTAGTAGAGAGACCCTATGTAAAGTCATGTCAAGGGAAGGCCCAAAGCATCACACAGTACCCCAGGGAAAGCTTTCTCACCTTTAGGCCCAAGGAACCGAACCTGGGAGAAGAGAGCCAAGCAACTTGAAAGGGGCCGGGAGCTTTGGTTGTGGTCAGTTTTTGGAGACACTGTAGGTAGAAACTGGGAGAATAAATACTCTGGTCTCCTTCTCCTCCATTCCTTTGATCTTGTATTGGTGCTCAGCACTGGCTGGAAGGCAAGGTCACCCGCTGGTGCCTCCCAGGGCATGGGGTAGGCTGGAGCGTGGTGGAGAGTGGATCTGCAGGGGCACGTGGAAGATATCCAGTGTAGGTCTAACCATATGTTTTCCAGTGTGTTTGTGTATGTATATTTATGAATCCAGTGGGTTTTCATTGTTGTCTTTTTTTTTTTAATATCCTTGGGATCATATCACATGCCTCATTCAGCAACTTGTGGTTTTCACTCATCAGTGTGCTGGTGTTCTTTCCATGGCAGTACTTCAAGATCTACCTCATTCTGCCTTGTGCCTGATAGTATTCCACAATGTGGACGTAGAATAGTTTATCTTACCGTTAACCCTTGACAAAAACTTAAGTTGCTTCCTTCTTGAGACTTTGTTGTCTTAACCCTGGAGACTCTCTGGCCATCTTGGGAACATCTGGAAAGTGGCCACATGTAAAATGTCGTTTGTTTCCATGGAGTCTCATGATTGGTTGAAGGATTTTTGTGTTGTAGGATATACTTGAACTATTCAAACAGCTCTGACTTTTGGTCGCTGAGACTGCTGGGGAGAAAGATAAGGAAAGTCATGAGGACTGGATCAAGAGTTGGAAGATGGAGTGTGAGTTCCAGGTTTGCCCCTGCCTTGCTGTGTGACCTTGGGCAAGTTGCTTAACCTCTCTGATCTTTGGTTTTACCTCTGTAAACTGCAGATGATATTCCAACCTGCTTCACCTGCCCCCTGTAGTAGTTGTGAAGGTGTTGGGAAACAAAGGGTGAGAAAGAGCTTGAGGTGGAATCCGGTGACAGTTCCCTATCAGAAGACAGGGCTTGTGCTTCTGTTCGCCAGGCCTCTCCCTGCAGGCAAGATCATGGCAGAATTTCCAAGAAGGGTGCTGTTTCCCTGCTCCCGTCACCCCAACCACAGCCGTGGCTCAGATTTGGCTTCCCTGAGTATTATCCAACCTTGTGCTTTTTGGTTGTTTTTTTTCCATGGGGCTAATTTGCTATGGGACTTGGACTCCTTTTTTCCTAGAAGCCTGTATGTCTCTTGGGATTGGAAGACATGGTCCAAAGACCAGTAGCCAGTCCTTCTCTCTTCTCTGACTTTAGATCAGAGAGGCTGCAGGTGTCACAGTCACCACTCCACAAGGGCAGGATGACAAGCTAGAGGATAGATCTGTGTCCATTACTTATACCAGAGCATCAGAACTCGCTTTCCCCAGAAAGCATCTCTTCCAGTAAACCACAGCCATTGCTCCTTGAGTGCTTATCGCGGCAAGCACCATGCCAAGTGCTTTCCATAACCATCTCACTTGGTTCTCACAAGAACCCTATTATCTGTAGTCTTACTTCCATTTTACAGAAGAGGAAGCATAGGCTCAGAGAGTTTAAGGTGCTTGCCCCAGGTCATGCAGTTAGAAAGAGGCCGAGTTGAAATTCACACCCCAGTCCAGTCTCTCTGTGACAGCAGGGCCATGTCCTTGGCCACTGGGCTGTGTGCCTTCCTGGCTCACTCTGCTATACCTGAGGCCACTCTGCCCTGCGTTTCTTAAGGTTTCAGTGTGGTTTGACCTGGACTATTTCCTGTCCATGTGTGCCTGACTCCCTAAAAAACAGCGAATATGTTTTCTGCTTTTTTGTGCCCTCTGGAGTGACTGGGTTAGAGTTGTGTATGTAGTAGGAGCTCAGCGAATGCCAATTTCTTGTGAAAATCCTACTGGGGTGCTGTTGGCAGGACCGGCAGAGCAAAAAGGCAGCATTGGCCCTTTATGGAAGTTATCAAGAAGATGAATAAGGCTTGAAACGCGAGACCCTGGCAGGGCTGACTCAGACCTCACAGAATGACTTGCCCTGGCCTTTGAAGAGCTGAGAGCTATTTACATCCAACTAATGGACCTCGCTGGCTGCGAGCAGTCAAAGCCGCTGTATAAATACTCCCGCCTAAGGCCACAGAGTGAGTGAGGACAGGAACAGGAAGAGACCCCTCCCCACTCTCCTCCCCTCCCTGAGAAGCCCATGGGGGAAGCGATGGCTCTGATTTGGTGGGGAGCCACTGGCAGCGAGCCCGTGCGTGGTAGCAGCGTGGAATCTAGTTGGCAACGTGGTGTGTAGAAATCTCTCACGGCACGAGGTGCTTTGAATAAATAAGTGGTGGCCAGCTGTTAGTCTTCCTATTGGCGTGAACATCCATCATGGCATGTTTCAAATATAAGTCTGGGAAGGAGAAGCTCAGACGCCCATGAAAGGCAAACGCTAGGCTGATCACCCAGCCCAGTCTGGCACTCATGCGCCTCAAGAAACTCACAAACTGGAAACACTGGCAGGGGTCTGTCCCGGGGGTTGGACACAGGGTCTCATGCTCTCTATAGGTGTCCCCCACCCCACCCAGGAGCTGAGTATTTTCCAGCAGGGGACTCATGAGGACGCCAGGCTCCCGCTAGGACCTGTTTGGTGGAGTCAGTGCAGTGCTGATGGCAGCTTCCCTTTGCTGGGTGTCCTTCCCCATCTCCTGCCACTGGCCCTGAATCACAACAGACCTTGAGAACAGGTGGGCTGGGAAGGGCAAAGGCTCCTCCCACTGGGCCCAGCCCCTTGTCTGCACATGGTGGTCATGGCCCAGGGGCTGTTTGAGGTGCCCTGCTTTGGGGCTAGCTGGTGAAAGGGCAGAAGGTCACCACCAATCTATGGTGAGCTCTCCAGTGCCACTCTCTGTCCACTGGGAGAAGGTCCAAACCCACCGTGGCAGTCTCGTCTACCCTCAGCCAGGCTGGGCGAAGGAGCCTCGGGCCTGCCTAGCCTGTGCTCCTCACATCCTGCAACCAAGTATGGTCTCTCTTGTCTTCCTTTAGGATCATTTGTATTGCTTTTTTGTCTTCCTCCCTGGGTATTCATTCATTCACCTACTCATTCTAAAAATATTATTTTGCATCTACAGTGTACCAGGCACTGGGAAGACAGGGGTGAGCGAGAGGTGGTCTCTTGTTACTGGAGCTGACCTTTCATTGGAGTGGGGTGCGCAGTCAGATAAAACACAAGAGACTAAAAGATAACATCACGTTGTGAAGAGTGCTATTAAAGAAATAAAGGGGAGAGAACCTACTCTAGATACTGTGGCTTTTTTGCTGCTACTGCTGCTAAGTTGCTTCAGTCGTGTCCGACTCTGTGTGACCCCATAGACGCCAGCCCACCAGGCTCCCCCGTCCCTGGGATTCGACAGGCAAGAACACTGGAGTGAGTTGCCATTTCCTTCTCCAATGCATGAAAGTGAAAAGTGAAGTCGCTCAGTCGTGTCCGACTCTTAGCAACCCCATGGACTGCAGGCCACCAGGCTCCTCCGTCCATGGGATTTTCCAGGCAAGAGTACCGGAGTGGGTTGCCATTGCCTCCTCTGGTGGCTTTTCTGAGGAGGTCACTTTTAAGCTGAAGCCTAAAGACTGAGAAGGAATCCACCAAGTGAAGACGAGGGGGACGAGCATTCCAGAAGAGAGACAAGCATATACAAAGGGCCTGAGGTCAGGGAGAGCTTGGTTTCCTCGTGGAATTAAAAGACTCGGAGGTGTCTAGAGTGCCGAGAGTTGAAGGTGATCTAAGAACAACTCAGAGTGGCATCTCAGGCCCTGTGACAGTCTGGAGAGCAGAGGAGCTCAGTGGGCTCTGCTAAGGTTGGGGAAGCTTAATGGGGAGAGGGGGCGTGGTGCACTGAGAATGTTGCTTTAGGAACATTCCGTACACTTGTTACAGGTATCAGGAGGCTAGTGCTTGCCACGTGTTGTACTGAGTGCTGGGACGGATGACATTGAGTTTGGATGGTCTCCTGGAAGCAGAGAGGACCCCACAGGGTCTTTACCTTGGGGTGACATGGTAAGATGGGAAACGGAGCAGCCCCAGGGGCAGTGGCTTCAGTGAGTTCTCTGCAGAATGGTTTCCCAGAGACCATTCCCCACTTTCTTCCTGCAGCCTGAGACCCAGGCTTGTCTGGCCTTTCGCAGCTGGTGTGGCCAGTGCCCTCTTCATAGTAGGTGCATGGTGGCCCCGGACTCTGGAGCGTGAGCTGAGAGGAGGAGGAAGAGGTCTGTTCCAAGGCACAGAAAGCACAGAGGCTGCAGACGTGGAAAGGGGAAACAGCCCTTATTGCCCACCCTCTAGGCATGCAGGGAAACTGAGTCCTAGGGGGAAAGTCGCAAAGTTTCTTGACTGGCTGCTAATTGTACTTTGCATTTCATGTTTGAAAAGTACTTAAAGAGATGGACGGTGTGACCTGCCCAGCTCACATATCTATCTGTAGTGCCGTGAAGGTGGCTGGCCTGAGAGTATCTGCCATCTGTGTCCTAGAGAGCCCTCAGCTTGTGTATCCCAGCTCCTTTATTCCTGAGCATAAATGGACTTATCTCTGGCCACAGAGGCTCTATACCCTCATGTGTTTGGAGGGGTCATTTCTATTCTTAGGCTCTTTGCTCTCCTTGAAGGTTTACATAAAGTGTTTTTAGCTGTTACCCACACTAACCTCTGCTTACCACGTGGAAAACACTGGCAGGACTTATTTTGCTTTAGGGTTTGTGGGAGGAGAAGGGGACGATGAAGGATGAGATGTTGGATGGCATCACTGACTCAATGGACTTGAGTTTGAGCAAGCTCCAGAAGATAGTGAAGGACAGTGAAGCCTGGCGTGCTGCAGTCCATGGGGTTGCAAAGAGTTGGACTCAACTTATTGAATGAATTGAACTGATCTGAACTTGGGCTTTAAATGGAAGACACTAGGGCTTGTTGGATAGGCTTTGGTCTCCAGAGTCATGCCGCCTGGGTTCTGGCTGTTTGGAGCAGTGACCTGACCTCACTGAGACTCAGGTCCGTCAGAAGAGAGAGTCAGACAGTGGTCCCTGCAGTGCAGACTGCGGCTTGCTTGCCCGGCGCTTGTCCTCAAGCACATTCTATACACAGCTCAGTGATGCTGCACCCTGAGTGCATCACAGTCACCAGAGGGTCTGTGCAAGTAGGTGGTTGGACCCCCCTCCCCCAGAGGAGCCCAGCCAGGAGAACTAAGGTGGGCCCAGGAATCTGCCTTTCCATCCGGTTCCCAGGCTGTTGGTCCCAGGACCACACTTTGAGAATGGCTGCGTGAGTGCATTTAATCAGCCATCATGACAACCCCCTCAACTTGTTATTACTGTTATTATGACTTTGCTGATGAGGAAATTAAGGATTAGCGGGTGAAGTAACTTGCCCAGGGTCACACAGCCGCTGGGCGGTGAAGCTGGGATTCACATCCCAGTCTGGGTGACGCACAGCCATCATTCCTGGACTCCGAGGGGAGTTGTGTGTGAGTCCCAGCAAGTGCCTGTCTGGCAGGGATGAGGCACTCCATACATGCTGGCTGCGGGCCCTTTACCCCTTCAGACCCAAGCGGGCCTTTATCGGAGATGATAGTTGACACCGAGTGGTTTTCATTATTGTTTGGTGATACAGCAGAACCAAATTATACTCAGAAAACTTAGATGAGAAGATCTAGACTAGAAAGGATAACTGGCTGGAGAGGGGCTGATTCACCAGACAGTCACAGGCCTCCAGGGTGGGCAGGGACCATGCAATCACTCGTCCCGGCCCTTCCCCAGCAGAGGGTTCCCAGCCCCGTGGGAGGGCTTCCAGGGCTGGGACCTTCACTCACTCCGCTGACACTGGGACAGAGAGAAAGGGCTTCATTTTCAGAGGCGGGGTGTTGGCCTAATGGAGCCGGCCCAGGCCCGCAGAGGGACATCACGGCCTCTGTCTTCCTGAGCCTCTTTCCCCAACTGGAGTAGGGGGTCTGGTCCCCACAGGACAAGCTGTACACTGGGAGCCCCTCAAGCCTGTGCAGACAACATGGGTGCAAACACGGAAGACTGAGTCCAGGGCAGCACTGGGAACCTTAAAGCTGGACTTTACAGGAGGGGAGGGACTGCTGGTGAGGGAACTGGCCTGAGCAAAGGTTCAGGCAGTGTAAATGCAAACGGCTCCCTCAAGTCACATCATGCAGTTCTTCCAGCACATCCAGTCCTATCTCCCATTGATGTTTCCTCGATGGAAACGTTTCTACTCTAGTCAGATAGTGGGCCACCTTGCCTACCAGGCAGAAGCGTTTGGGTTGTCTGCCGTTGAGGTAAAGGAGCAGGGGGCTGCAGAGTCCTAGAAGCAGGCAGATCCACTGCCTGTCTTGGCCTGAGCTTCAGCTGCTGAGGGGGCATGTTGCTTTTTTTTGTTTTTTTTTTTTGAATTCTCAGTCCAAACATTGTTGCAAACTTTCTAAGTAAATCCTCTGGAAGCTGAATTATCATGGAGACATCAGCCAGGCAGTCCCTTCTTTGTACCCCATCCTCTTTTTTTTTTTTTTTGCTGGCAAGGAATGGATTTGGGGAGTGCCATTGTCTGTGTTCCAGCTCTCCCAGCCCGGAGCAGACCCTTCTGAAGCTGGTACCTTTATCTTGGTGAGCTCAACCCTCAACTCTCTGGGTCTTAGCTGGATTAAGGGCCTAGATGTTGCCGAGGAGGAAGGAGGGACCTCTGTAATTGCTGTTTAAATCTACCTAACAATAGCCACATGTGGAGCCAGATTTGAGGGTTATTAAATATGAGCACCATTCTTCCCCCAAACATGCCTGTGTTTGCATAGCTGGGCAACATGGGGCAGCGGGGGCTGAGAGAAGGCTGCCGAGTCAAAAGGGGGCTTCAGAGGCCCCTTTTCTGAGAGAGAGGGCAACCCTGGGTTTGGCTGAGAAGCCCGGTGACCAGAGTCTCCCAGCCCTGGTCTGGGCTCACTCTAGGCCCCTACTCCTTTCTTTCTTTTTTTTTTTATTTTTTAATTTTTTGGCCAGGCATGTGGCACATAGGATCTTAGTTCCCTGACCAGGGATCGAACCTGCGCCCCCTGCATTGGAAGCAAGGAGTCCTAACCACTGGACTGCCAGGGAAGTCCCCCCTGCTCTTTTCTTAGGGGTTCTCATCCTCTGCAGCAACTGCCTGCTGTCTTGGTGTGACACAAGGGAAGGACGGGGTGCTGTGGAGAGAAGCCTGTAAGCTGGCTTATCTGCTGCCATTTGGGGACAGATGGTCATGTGCATCTCAGCTTTGCCCTGGTGCCCCTTGCCCACAGTGAAGGGTGATGGGCAAGGACATTGTGTTGTGACTGTGTGGCATGCCCAGCTCCTTCCATGGCGGGGTGGAGGGAAAGCCCAAAGGCTCAGTTTCCCAGCTCTATACCGTCAGGCCTGAGAGCTGACGGTGAGTCACATGGCCTTATTCTGACCAGCTGATGTTTTGGAGACAACGTGCTCTGCAGGTGTGTGTCTTTGTGACAGGAACCAGCTCAGGGAAAGACCTGGAGTGAGTGTGGAGCTGCCTCTGGAGGGGGCGAGGTCCCAGGAAGGGTGCAGCCAGCTTCCGGTGCCACCCTCTGGCTTGGGTGTGGTGCTACCACCTGAGGCTGGGGGTGTGGGCTCCCCTGCAAAGGTCTAGGTGCTCTGGGACCCTGGAGGCAGGACGACAGGTGTGGCAGAGACAGAGACCAGTGGATGCCGATAATCCGGGATGGCTGCCTCTCTGAGTGAGCCCCAGGGCGGCCTCTCCTGTCACTCATCAGACATGGTGGCTTGTCAACCATGGAGAACAGAATTAAAATCCTGCAAAGACATGTCTTTCCTTTGATTTTTGCTTTAAATGACAGATTTAAGCAACTTTGTAAACTGTGTTATTCAAGTTAAATTTCCAGAAAGGAAACTAACACATCATAAAGACAAAGGACAGACAGGGAAATACATTTGTATCACATGATAGATGAAGAACGTACACATTTCTTACAAATCAGTAGAAACTTCTTGCAAGGTTGTGGAAATAGCAACCCTTGTAAATGCTGGTGCATGTAGCCAGGGTATTTCTGAAAGGCCCATTTGGCATTAACTACCTTTAAAATATGCACAAAGCTTTATGTTTTGCCTCTTTCTACAAGGTTCTGTTTCTTACAGATTTTTCTCCCAATTTTGGACATCTTTTAAAAAAAATTTCTATATGGCTGCACTGGATGTTCGTTGCTGCATGCCAGCTTTCTCTAGTCATAGTAGGCGGGGGCTACTGTTCGTTGCAGGGCACGGGCTGCTCATTTCAGTGGCTTTTCTTGCTGTGGAGCACAGGCTGTAGGGCGCGTGGCCCTCAGTGGTTGTGGCACACGGGCTGACTTGTTCCCCGGCACGTGGGATCTCCCAGACCAGGACTGAACCCGTCTCCTCGGCATTGGCAGGCGGATTCTTAACCCCTGGACCACCAGGGAAGTACAGTTCCCCCCCTTTTTTTTTCTGGTCATGAATAGCAAATTTTTCTTCTTTGGGTACCATTGTATAACACATTTATTGTGACTTTTGTTATGTTTATATACGTATAATGCATTTGTTTTGAAATGCTGTTGTAGATCATTTCTACCCTGTCCGTAGTCTGTGTTAGCCATGTTTCTAAGAGCACTGTAACACCAGGCTCTTCTCCAATAAGAGTGGGGTTGGGGTTGGGGAGAAGGGAGAAGTATGGGCTTTGGTGATGGTCAAGGATGCCAGCCCCAGCAGTGTACTTCACTCTCTGGGTGGTTTCAGGTGGGTTACCTAACCTCTCTGAGCCTCAGTGTCTGCATCTTTCACAGAGAGTACTGCACCCAGGGGCACTGTTGTGAGGATGAGATGAAGAAGTAAGAGTAAAGCCCCTGGGCACTGGTTCTGCCTGTGGGGACTGCTTGGTGAATGAAGTCATGGGTACCAGGTGGACAGGGTTCCCGTGACTAGCACTTAATCATTTGGGCCCAGGGAGCTTCGGTGGTTACTAGGTCCAATCCCCTGTGTCTTGACAGGACTGTATTCCAAGCATCCCCAAGAGACTGCTATCCACTCCTATCTCAGGGACCTCGGAGGCGGCGCGGGGGAGCCCAGACTCCTGCTTACTAATGCATTCCAGTGTCACACCCTTGGAGCCAGGAAGTCCTCCTGAGTATCTACACTTAATCCCCCTGGCTAGATTTGAAGGTTATTATTTTTTTTTCCCTTACTGTTTCTGTAGGGGAAAAAAGACTGAAATTTTGCTCGTGCAAAAAGGTGTCTGACTTCCATGGCAAGCAGCTCTATTTTGCAATCTCCATATGAAATCCCTTGGTAGGAAGGCTCAGGAGGAGGAAGTGAGAGGGGCTGTGGAGAGAGAGCTGTAATATCCTGGAACTTGTCCCTGATCAGCCCTTGGAAAGGAACCACATTACTGGACATGTCCTCCCTTGACACCCGTGTATTCTCCTGCTTGCACTTATCTCTACGTGGCTGTCTTGAAGGAATGGAAGACTCACTCTGACCTTCCTCCCCCAGCACACCCATCTTGCTACCTCCTCCAGGGTCCTTCCTCTCAGGGGAGTCTCTGTCCATCCACTCACACAGCTGGACACTCAGGGGGCGTCCTTGACCTGGCCGCTCTAGCCCCCGGGGGTGTCCGGCCCCGTGTCTTGTTGGTTTTACGTCCTGTAGCTCTTGAACCCCTCCGCGTCTGTCCGTCCTCACTGCTGCCACCGTATCCCCCTGCCTTGTCTCTTGCCTGGACAGCTGCAGTAGCATCCTCGCAGCCCCCTCCTTTTACCTGGCCCTCCTGGCCTTTTCTCCATTCAGCACCCAGAGCCATCTCTGCAGAACACCCTTGCACTCACCTCTTTAATGGTGTCCCACTGACCTCTGTAGAAAGACCAAACCTCTTTGGGTGCCCTCCAAGCCCTTGTCTGTTGTCTTGCCGCTCCTTGCTCTTTACTCCTCAGCCACTTTGGCCACCTCTCCCAGCTCCTCAAACATACCATGTTCCCTCCTACCCCGGGGCCCTGACACATGCTCTCATCTCTTCCCAGACCACTTTCTGCCCTACCCATATCTGCCTGGTTAACTGTTACTTATCCCTTAGATGTTAATATATTAGTTATTTCTAGCAAAGCCTTCCCTGACTCTCAAGCCAGCTCAGGTGCCTTTATCAAAGGCTCTCCTGGAGCAGAGTTCCTTTCCTTTAGAGTCCCTCACTGAGTTTACAATTAGGCATTCATTCATGTGTGTGTGTGTGTGTGCGCCCTCAGTCATGTCCGACTCTCTGCGACCCCATGGACTGTAGCCCACCAGGCTCTTCTGTCCATGGGAATTTTCAGGTGAGAATACTGGAGTGGGTTGCCATTCCCTTCTCCAGGGGGCTACAGTCTTCTGTGGCGGGCTGTGGTCCATGGGGTCACAGAGAGTCAGACACGACTGAGTGACGAACATTTTCACACTTTCTTTGGTGTTTAGACCAGGCAGGAGTGGTTCATCAGGTGTTTCATGCAGGATAGTTGTCAAGTTCTAACCTAAGAGGGGCTTTGTGCTCCTGAACAGGCTGATGTACTCAGAGCCTTTGTGGATGGGGTTATACCTACATGCTAGAAGAAGGGCTCTTGCTATTTATAAGAACCCCATTTTTATGGGGTGAAAAAATCAATCCTTCCCTAAAGTGAATAATTACCAGCCGATTGGTCCCTTTTGTGCCTTCAGTTTGCCATGTGCACTAAGAGCTTAATTAGCTACTTCCTAGAGAAATAAGTGACTTTAGCTGGTCACACAGTCTTTGTAGGAGTAAGCTCCAAGGGCCCTAGTGGTAATGGGGTCTTCTCAGGCAGCTGGTCAACCTCTGGGTCTCAGAAGTGACGTCGAGGGCGTTTGGTGGTTACCACAAATAAATTGTCACTGTGTATGAACCCCGCAGTGAGCTGAAGAGCTAACCCTCTTTCTGCATTCCTCCCATTCTCCCCTCCCAGATGTATAATGCCCTCTTGCAGTTCCAGTGTCTCGGTATTGATGGGTAAAAGTGCCAACTTGACAGGCTGGTGGTCTAGTGAGCAGGTCGGCCTGGGTTTGTCCTGGTTTGTCACTGGCTGTCTGTGTAAGCTGAAGCATCCCTTCACCTGTTTGACCTCAGTCTACCCGCCTGATGCATCGCTTACAGGTGTGTGGGGCTCCCTCTAAGAAAACAAGTCAGAGAGGCTTTGAAAAGTCTAACATTCAAATCCAGAGAACTCTGAGGATGGAAATAGACCCATTGGCAAACGTGAAGAATTTTTAATGCTTGATCTTCTGTTCTAATGTCTGACCTCCTGGTATAGGTTCATCTATTTCTCTGGGCCTCAGTCTCCCCAAGGAACAAGCGGGTTTGATTCTGGGTTGGCAGATAGAAGAACTAATTGCTGTCCCACCTCTGCTCTCCCGCAGTTAAGGCAGACATCACTAATGAACACTGAGTATGCAGTCCTCCTCGGTAGAGAGCCACAGCCAGCCAGCCAGGACTCCTCTCTCCAGGCTTGCCTCGGCAGTGAAGCTGTTTGTCAGTTGTGGAGAGCACACCCTCATGAATCAACTGATGTGCCTATAGGAGGATCAAGGCCCGGGGAGGCTGACTCGCCCAAGACTTGGGGGTAAGTGCACTTGTGAACTTACAGCTGGCTTTGGGGAGGTGGCTTGATGGCGTCTAATGTTTGGAATGTACTGAACAGGTCCAACTCGGGTCAAAAATGGACCCATCATCTGTTTCAAAGGCATCACTCTTTTCTTCTGCCCACCTCACGGGAGGCCCTTGACTTTGTTCACTGTCAGAGGTCTCTGTGGTCCTTTGGCTGCCTGCCTCCCCTCCTGTCACGGGGTGACTGTGGCAGGCTCCAACAAGGATTCTGCCAGTCCCCATGGAAGCAGATCCATGGCCATGCCCCTCCCTGGGACCTGGGGCTGAGCACCCTCCTTGGAACAGGTATCTGGGGCCACGAGCCCCAGGAGGTGCCATCCTGTCTTTAGAAGCGAACTGGTTTTCCATCATGTAGGGAGCTTTTCTGCCCAGAGGAGTGAGGACAGAGAGTTATTTTGTAAAGGAAGAGGCTGGGGAGGCTGTGGCGAGAAGAAGCATCGGGAAGCTTAGGTGAGCGGCTCAGCTCTTCTCTCCCCACCCCATCCAGTGTGGGGTCCCCATGCGAGTGTGTGGCTGGGGAAGGAAGGGCGTGCCAGATGGGGCCTGAGCTGAATTTAGGTGTGGGCCTCTGAATGAGCAGTGTGATGTTTGGCCTAGGCTCCTGAGGGTGGCAGGCCCAGCTGAGGCACCAGCTCTGTTTAGTCAGAGGACTGGGCCTAGGGGCAGAGGCCTGCGTGCTGGTGGCCTGCCTACTCATTGGCAATAGAGTAGTTGGAGGTACCGTGGGAGAGGCAAAGGTCCTCTCTGCTCTGTACCCCTCTCATCCCCTTCTCTAATTTTATTCTTTCTCTCTTGCTTAAGAAACTGATGTCATGAAGACATGATGTGGCCCAGTAGGCCAGACCCCAATGTGACCCTGTCCAGACCCCAGGTCCAGACATCCCTCCCCCACTGCTCAGGTGTATCTCAAGGGCCGGGTACCATTGCTTGTGAATTCTGGGCATCTCAGACAGGCAGTTTTCCTGCCGACCTGGTTATGCCATCTAACAAATTCATTTGGGGGCGAGCTCGGAGATGAGGTTCAGAGGAGTGTGAGAATTGTCTTTTTAACTGTCCCCAGGATGCCTGGAGCAGGCTTGGAGGATTCTTACTAATCTAATCCCTGTCAGAAAAAGAACGATAAAACAATTCAGGCTTTAGAAGCCAAATCCCCTTCCTGCGCTCACACTCCTCCTAGCTTTCTCCCGGACTATTTTCCCTCCTTTGTGATGAAGTCGTGGTTCAGCTCCTCCATAAGGGTTTCAGTGGATTTCATGTTTCACTCTTCCATTTTTCATATTTAAATTTGCTTTACTCTCTGGTTTGACTTTCCACTGACCCTTGAAGAATTGGCGTATTTTAAGGAGGGGGAAGAGATCTCATTATAGGAAATGAGAAAAATGGGGCAGAGTTTTAAAACTTTTAATGACTAAAACACTGTTCCAAGTCGGTATTGCGCTGGGGTTGAAGTCACTGTTTGGTTACAAGTCTTTAGGTCTAAACGGGGTTGATGACATCTGTTTAATTTTAGATGTCTGGAATACATTCTGAAAATAATGAAATCCAAATGTATGACCAAATTAGAGAACAATTTTATCTGCGACAAAGAAGTTTTTAAAATAAGAGCAAACATTTCGACCAAACAAAACTTTAAAAGACCCATCAAACCTTTGGTCATCTTGCCTCAACTTTTTCCCAGTGGGTCTCCATGGTTGAGAGAACTCTCTGTGTGAACCAGACGTTATTATGTAATTTTATACCCATTTTCCTGTCCTTTCTCTGAGCGTGCGCTCTGCTATGTGCTGTCAGCCCCAGAGAGACTGTGTTTAGGGAAGTGAGGACCCTTTACGGCAAAGCTTCACTAATGAAGCAAAGGGCTCTTGTCACCAGCACTTGGGGCTACTTGTCAGCTGTTGTGTAATAAGCTGGATAGCTTGGGCGGGGACCTGGGGAGAAATTCAAAAGTGCAAAGACCATGCTGGTGCCACAGGGGGATAACCCTGGGCATGGGGACGGACAAAGACTATTTCTGACTCACATGCCCACTGTGACTGAGGCAAGTCCCTGACCCTCTCTGGGCCTGGCTTTTTCCATCTCTATGAGGAGCTCAGGGATTCTGGGAGGCTTGTCAGGGTTGACCTCCCTCCAGGAAGGTTGTGTTGTGCTGAGGATCCCCTGTGATTAAGACGTGCACTGAGCAATTCCTCCCACCTCCCTGGAAGTCTGGCATCTAGGATTATGTGTAGACTCTGCCCATGGGAGTCTCTTCATTGTCCAGTTCCCGGGAGTCCTAGGAGGATAACCAAGATTCTGTGTCTACTCCATGCTGCCAAAGAGTCCAGTGTCTGGGCCACCTCTTCCATCCTTGGTGAGACTTTCCTATTAAGACAAGAAGTAAATTACGGTTCAAGTTTTGCCTGATGTCTTAAAACATTTGGTTACTGGGCAAGGTAATTCTTGCCCAGTGTTTGTGCCTTCCAAATATTTGTAGATTCTTACCTGTGTGCCCTGACCCACCCCTCAGATATCAGCTCAAGTCTGTCCTAGAGAACCAGCCCCTTCTCTCTGGAGTCCCCCCAGTCCCCTTGCCCAGGACTGCTTTCCCAGATCAGCTTTCTGAAGTGTGGCCCATGCACCATTGTCTACACGCTTCTCACATGGTTTAGGTTTGTCAGTGGGATGTTCCAGAGACGGGAGAAGGTTTCCCAAGTGCTGGCCCTTGACCAGTGACCACAGGCACACTGGGAAATGGGGGTTCTATGCCTGTGCTGCCCGGCTCAAGGGCCTGGGGTAAAGCTTGGGCTTGGTGAGGCCTCCACGCTAGACTGGCCTCTGCAGAAATGAGCAAGTGGAGGTGCTGCCTGCTGCGGACGGATGATGGACGGATAGGTAATGCCAAGGTGAGCCCCGGCCTGCCCAGAACTCGGGGGTCTGTACATTTTGCCTGTTAGCTGCTTCTTGCACCATCTGGTCCATTCTCAGGACTTTGTTTTTCAGTTGGTGCCCCCACTGGTTGGGAGGCATCATTAGCTGTGCTCTGGGCTGAGGTGGAGGATGATCTGATGGTGGTGATATTTGGCAAGTGTATTTGGGTACATTCGTGGGGGGTTCCAGAGGGTTCATTGTTAAGGGGCATGGACTCGTCAAGGACAGTGGGCTGAGGTCAGCAAGATGAGAGGCCGAGGAGGAGGGGACGCAGTGGCACCACCGGCAGCAGGTAGTCGGTGAGGCGCTGTGGGTCTCTGGGGATCTGGAGTGGGAGTTTCATTTAGGTCTGGGAGGTGGGAGGTGGAGAGCATAGAGCACTGGCGTGGGAAGCACCACGGCCCCCGA
The DNA here is from genome assembly GCF_029378745.1 of Bos indicus. NCBI lineage: Eukaryota > Metazoa > Chordata > Mammalia > Artiodactyla > Bovidae > Bos > Bos indicus. The sequence continues at coordinate 46,362,296 of NC_091766.1, forward strand.
TGCTCCGTGTGACCTTGGGCCGCCAGAAGCCTTGCTGGGCCTCAGTTCAAACTCGATGAGATGTGAAGGCTGACACCCACCTGACAGGCTTATGGTGAAGCCCAGATCATAAAATGGCATTGAAAACCATTGTAAAGATGGCACTTTGAAGTCTAGACAAGAATAAGAAGTTGGAATTTTTGTTCATTCTAATGAGACATAAAAGGAGTATTGATGATAGTAAGTCATCCAGCCCTGTTTTTTGAAGTCCTTCAGGACAGAGGAGTTGAAAGAACATGGAAATAGAAGTCAGACTTAGATTTCCAGGTTTCTCGTCCCTCACTCTGTGTGTGGCTCCGGGTCTCAGTGTCCCCAGGTGCACAGAGGGTCAGTAGGCCTTACTCTGTTTTCCTTCCTGGGCTGCTTTGCGGTCGGAGGGTGGGTGGGGTGGTGGTGAAGTGACCAAGTGCTTAGCAGGCGGGAAGCACCATGAGGATGGGTTGAATGGGTTGGGCTGGTGTTGATGGCCTGTGTTGGGCTGGTGTTGATGGAAGGGCATTCAGGCCAGGACATCTTGGTGCAACTCTGAGGACCAAGGCGTCCTGAGCTGAGGACCAAGGCGTCCTGAGCTGGATGTTTTCCTGTGGTCCAGGTATAACTTGTTGCGTAATGAGGCTGCTGAGCTTGGTCTCTAACTTTTTGTATGGCAGTAAGGGTCTGAATGCAAATTTGTCAGGGTGGCTGTAATTAGAACTCAGACTTTGCAGGTATTAAGTGTGGCTTAATGTTTTAACTATGGTACAATAAATTTACAACATCACGGCCGTGTCTAGCTACTTGGTAGACTGAAGGCATGAAGAGGCATAGTCACATTTTGCCAGATATATATCAGAAACTTCCCTGGTGGCTTAGATGGTAAAAGCATCTGCCTACAATGCAGGAGACCCAGGTTTGATCCCTGGGTCAGGAAGCTCCCCTGGACAAGGAAATAGCAACCCACTCCACTAGTCTTGCCTGGGAAATCCCATGGACGGAGGAGCCTGGTAGGCTACAGTCCATGGGGTCGCAACGAGTCAGACATGACTAAGCAACTTCACTTTCACTTTTCAGGGAATTCTGGGGGCCAGGCTTGGTGCTGGATTTTTACAATTGAAAAAATTTTTAATAGCTTTAGTTTTACTGGAATGGTTTTACGTTCATAGCAAAATGTAGGGAATGGTACAGAGAGTTTCCATGTACTCCTCCCCCCACCACCTTGCATAGCCTCCTCTATTGTCAGCATCCCCCACCAGAGTGGTCCATTTGTTGTAACTGATTAACCTGTGTTGACACATCACGATCACCCAAATCCGTAGTTTACACTGGGGTTCTTCCTTGTACACTGCATGAGTTTGGATAAATGCTTAATGATATGTGTCTACCATTATAGTATCAGAGTCATTTTGCTGCCTTAAGGACCCTCTGTGCTCCATCTGTTCATCCCTCCCTTCCCCCATCCCCTGGCAACCACCAATCTGTTTGCTGTCTTCAGAGGAGTGAAGAGATCTTCTCAGGCCCCTTGGCCATCAGTGGGGAGCCAGGATTTGACCCCTGGCTGTCTTCCTGCAGAGCTGATACTCCAGAACACAAGACTGCCTGTTCACCATTTCATCCTCAGGCCATGGCAGGTGTGACCCAGGGCAGCCCGGGAAATGGGGAGGTGGGAGTGGTGGCTGAGACTCGGGGAGGAAGAAGACAGCCACTGTGATTCCCACTTCTCTTCACCCTTACCCTAAGTTCTGACATAATCAGGACACTGGTCTTCACCATGTGGGCACTGGGCCTTGGGGGAGATTGGGTGGGTGATGGGAGGGGGACTGAAGAGCTGGGAGGACACAGTCACTCATGTCCTAGTGACCAAGCATCGGGGCTGAGCCAGGCGCTGTGCTGGATGCTGGGGGCATAGCAGAAAGCATGACAGATAGGTCCCTACCTCCTGGGGCTCCCAGTATGGTGAGAGACAAAGATAGTACACATAGATAAATAAAGCAGAAAATTGTCAGGGGTGACAAGTACACTGTAAAGCATTAAAAATGGGTGATGTGATGGACAACTCTTTTGAACTGGGTGGTCAGGGACAGCTTCCCCATGGAGGAGACAGTTAGGCTGAGATCTGGATGACAAGGAATTAGCTGTGAGAAAATGAGGGGAATGCATGACAGGCAGATGAAACTGCAAGTGCAAAGGCCCTGGGGTTGAACAAGACTGGTGTTTTGAAGATGCAGAGTGGACAAGACAGCTGGATTTAGGAATCCAGAAAGGAGTGGTAAAGGATGACATGGGTGAGATAGACTTCAGATCATCTGGGGCTGTATGGGGCAGTGTCTAGGAGTCTGGTAATAATTCCAAGTACAATATGAAGCCAGGGTGGTGGTGGTGGTGGTGGTGGTGGTTTAAAAGATGCCTTTGACAGTGGGTTGTAGGGAGGACAGGTACAGATGGGAGGTGAGTTAGGCTCCAGGTAAGTGTTTGGTGTAGACTTAAGAGGATTTTATGATGGATTGGCACTCTGTCCAGAACTGCTTAAGCTGAGAATTATGCCTAACCTTTGGCAGCATTATTTTTTTTTAAAACCTCTTTGAGCCTTGGTTTCCTCATCTGTAAAGTACTGTTAATAAGAAGACTTAACTTACTGGCATTTGGTGAGGGTTACGGTAGCTCAGATGGTAAAGAATTTGCCTACAATGAAGAGTTGACTCATTGAAAAAGACTCTGATGCTGGGAGGGATTCTGGGCAGGAGGAGAAGGGGACGATGGAGGATGAGATGGCTGGATGGCATCACCGACTCGATGGACATGAGTTTGAGTGAACTCCGGGAGTTGGTGATGGACAGGGAGGCCTGGCGTACTGCGATTCATGGAGTCGCAAAGAGTCGAACACAACTGAGCGACTGAACCGAACTGAATTGAACAATGCAGGAGACCTGGGTTCAATCCCTACATCAGGAAGACCCCCGCAGAAGGGAATGGCTACCCACTCCAGTATTCTGGATGGAGAATTCTGTGGACAGAGGAGCCTGGTGGGCTACAGTCCATGGAGTCTTGCAGTCAAACATGACCAAGTGACTAACACTTTCATACTCAAATGAGATAATGCACATAAAACTGTGCCTGGCATGTTACCAGTTCTCAATATCTTCATGAGCACCGTCACTAGTATGTTATGTTTTCCCCTACCATTTCTTCAGTGGGACCTTAGGTAAATCACCTGGCCTTGCTGTGCCTCAGTTTCCTTATCTGAAACCTAGGGATCATAACAGAACCCCCTGACCCCTGAGAGCTGCTGGGTCTAATGAGGTGAGATGAGCAAAGAGGTGCATACTACAGCTGGCACACAGTAGGTGTTTAAGAAGAAGGGCTTGCTTGCCTTAGCCCCACAGCCATTTGCTGAGGTGGGGAGGAGCCAAGGAAGAGTAGGTTTGGCGGAGTGGGAATCAGGAGTGCAGTCTGGGACTTGTTCAGTTTGAGAAGCTGGTAGACATACAAGTGAGGGAATCAAGTTTGCTGTCAGGAGCTTCGGAGGGCTGGGGCTTGATATTGACATTTTGCATGATAGGTTTGGAATGTAGAGCCACACTGGGTGAGCTGGTGGGCAGAGAACAAGAAGAGAAGAGGGCTCAGAGACTAGGGCCAGGGCAGTCTTAGACGTGGGAGGAACCAGACAGGGCGACAGGGAAGATCCAGCCAGGTGGATGGGAGGAAAACTGGGGGTGTTGGGGAAAGGCTGCCCAGGGGGCCCGTGACCACCTGAGCTGTTGACCTGGTGAGAGCCAGTTCAGTGAGGAGGTGGGGAGCCATGGGAGAAGATGGAGCTCTCTGACCCCGTCACAGCTCTTGAGGTGTTTTGCCAAAACGGAGACGGTTAAATGGGGTAGCACCTTGAGAGGGATGCAGGGGTTTTTTTTGACACAGAAGAAAATACAGCAAATCAATATGCTGGAGGAAGCAGAAGGGAGATGATCCTGAGAGAGGCAACATTGGCAGGAGTGGGGTCTTTGGGAGGGTTCGAAAAGTAGGGCTTGGTGTCAAGGAGCTGGTCTTGCATAGGAGCAGAGATGCTTTCTTCACGCCCAGTCACCAGAGGGAAGGCAGAGAGGGTGGGTTTGGGGGAAGGATCCCTATGTTCTCTGACCCCCCCTCCCCCATGTCTGTCCCTAGACCAGACCTGCCTCCTGATCCTTCTGCCCATATGCCTCCTGAGGTTCCTGCTGCGTTCTTCTGGGCAACCTTGTCCTTTCCCACACTTGCACACCATTTTACCCACTTCCACTGTCTTCTGTGCTTCAGCCCATCCTTTCTCAGCCTCGCTTAGCCTCTTCCTCCAGGGTGCCTTCCTTGATTATTTCAGCTGTTGGGGCCCTGATGATCCAGAACCTAGACAGACCCCTAGTTACTCTGCCTCCAGGGTCAATGGGAGGGAGGCTGCCTTGTTACATCTCCTATGCCATTGTCCTGAGGTCCTCTGTGGCTGGGGAGCACACCGTTAGTTCATGGAGTGAGAGGAAAGAGATTGAGGGCTTGGGTTCTGAGGTCTCACTGACCTGGGTTCAAGTCAGTGGTCCTTACTGGTTCTGTGATCTTTGGCAGCTTTTTAAAAGCCTCTCTGAGCCTTGGTTTCCTCATCTGTAAAGTAATACTAATAACGCGACTGAACTCATTTGCCTTTGGTGAGAGTGAAATGAGATCATGCACAGAAAACGTGCCTGGCGTGTGACTGGCACTCAGTGAACATCACCATGCGCGCCAGCATTAATACGTTATGTCTTCCCTACCCTTTCTTCCGTGGGAGCTTGGGTAGATCACCTGGCCTTGCCCTGCTTCAGTTTCCTTATCTGAAAATAGGGATTGTAACAGCACCCTCCTGCGAGGGCTGCTGGACTTAATGAGCTGAGGGGCGCAGAGTGGTGACTACCACAGCTGGCACGTAGTAGGTGTTTAAGCAGAGGGGCTTGCTGCTGTGATGATGCTGGCGACGATGACAATGATCACTGTGCATTTCTGTCTCCTGAGACTGTGCAGCTGGTTGCCTGGGGCTCCCTGCAGCTCTGCCAGGCATTGGCAAAGGTACCCCCACCCCTCTCCTCCCAGACTCAGCTCCTTCACGTGTTGCTTCTTACACTTTCCCACGAACCCATTCATCTCTGGCTCTAAGGTTACAGGGCTTTGAAAATGAATTTTAAAAATTATACTCTGCTGACCCTTTAAACTTCATTTTAAATCCCCCTAGTGCCTTAATGAAGCTCAGGCTATTTTGAGCATCTTGGAGAAGTGAGGCTGACAATGCCTTTTGAATTTACATAAAAACATAGGAACACGCATGGACCCAAATGTGTATCTGTATAATTAAGAATAAAAATCATAACCTCCTCAGCGGGCTGTGCTAGTGAGCATCAGGTTTAATAGGGGATTAGGAGGAGGAATTAAAGTTGCCCAAGGGGTACATGCAGAGACTTCAAACACCTTTTGGAAAACAAATTAACGTGGTTTTCAGAAAGCCTTTTCCAAGGGCGGCAGAGGGTTTCCTCGGGCTTCCCCGCTTTCTTTTGAAATGTATTTTTAACACTTGTGTAAACAGTTTGGGCCTGTGACACGGGGCTTCCTGGGCTCCCTTCATTAGCTGGTGTCTCTGGAAGAAGAATTCAGCTCATTATCTGGGCGTTTTGATCTTCCTGGCGGTGGCCGTTGCTTCTGGGCCCGGCCTGGGCCCACCCTTCTCTCTTTCCTGTCGCCTGGTGGTGTGGAACCCATAGGCATGTGTCCTGGCTTGTTTCCACATCTGCCCACTGAAGCGTGGCTTCCCAGATGCGCCTTCAGTTCCTGGAGAACGTCCCGTCTCCTTGGCAGAGGGCAGTGGTGGGGAGGGTGGAGGCTGGCCTTCCCTCGGGTTCATCTGTGACATTGGCAGAATCGGCCTTTGCCACCCCGGCTCCCCTGGCCCCTCTGTTTATTTCCTGTTGCCCTCTCCTCGGGCACATCTGCAGTGGAATGCATGACCTCTGAAGGTACAGAGTTCCCCATCACTGGAGGTATTCAAGCAGTGTCCTGGCCTAAGTCTTGAGGAAATCTGTGCCCTCCTATGGAGTGGACCTAAGTGGGCGTTAAAGTTCCCCACAAATCTGGGATTCTGTGATTTACATTTTACAAGCGGAGTCTGAGCCAGACCACGTGAACCTTGGCAGCCACCAGGATCCCTGTGATAGAAGATACAACGCCTTACTCCAGAGAGTCAGCACCAGTGACCCTTATCCTGCTGCCCTTGCCTGGGGCAAAGGAGAGGGTGCTCTGTCCTCCAGAGGTTCCAGGCTTCTGTACAGTCATGAGGACACCTGTACAGGGACTCGGGATAAAAGCTCCAAATGGTGACTGTCTGGTGTTCCTTTTAAGCCTCCCTTACTTCTGATGTAAAATAGGGGCAATAAATTACAATAGCTACCACATATTAAGCACTTAGAGCTTGCCTTGTAGCTCAGCTGGTAAAGAATCTACCTGCAATGCAGGAGACTATGGTGCAATTCCTGGTTTGGGAAGATCCCCTGGAGAAAGGATAGACTACCCACTCTAATACTCTTGGGTTTCTCTGGTGGCTCAGACAGTAAAGAATCTGCCTGCAGTGCAGGAAACTTGGGTTCGATCTCTGGGTTGGGAAGATCCCCTGGAGGAGGGCATGGCAACCCACTCCAGCATTCTTGCCTAGAGAATCCCCCATGGACAGAGGAGCCTCGCGGGCTATAGCCCATTGGGTCATAAAGCGTCAGACATGACTGAATGACTAAGCACAGCACAGTAAGCACTTACTGTGTACCTGAAGCACTTGATGGCTTATAACCACTCAGGAGGGGGTACTATTATTGCACCCACTTTGCAGAGGAGGAAACTGAGGTCCAAGAAGTTGAACTCACTCGCCCAAGGCTATGGATAGTAAGTGATGAGAAGTAACACCGAATAACCATCTGCTGGGGATCTGCTGGGTTCTTCACAGGAAAGTGGAGGTGACCCCAGGATCTATGCTGAATTCTGCCAGAAAATGAGGAGGGTGTGGCCCAATCTGCTCTTGACCTCCTGGGAAGGCCCAGTGAGGGAACGCCTCACACCTCAGTTGGTACACTGTCCAGGGCTGGCAGGGTGCAGGCCGTGAATGTGGCATTGCTTTTCCCACAAAGAGCTGGTCAGCCAGTGGCATCCAGGCTGGGCTGGCGGGTGCACCATCTTCTAGAAATTTTCTCACCTTGGCCAATGGGCTGGCAGCTGGAGGTGAACCCTGAGGCTGATTCACCCTGCATTCACAGGAGGCCACTTACCTACTTCCTGCTGCTGCTTCCTGCCACTGTTGGGCAAGTGCCCAGGAGGAAGAAGCAGGGAACTTCCTTGTCCCTGAGGAAGGATGTCATAGAAAGGGATGGGTGCTGGCTTCGCTGATCAGTGGTGAGGACATGGAGGGGACCTGGCATCTCCTGCACTCTTGTAATCCTGCTTCTCACTAGGCCTGTGCAGAAACCTCATGCATCCCCCAGGCTGCCCGCCCTGCTCTCACAGGGTCTGCCGTCTCATGTCACAGAGCCACGGTCACCAAAGGTGGGCTGCTGGAAGGGAATGGCTTCACCGCGGAGGTTGAACCTTGAAGCATGGGAGAATTTCCATGGGCAGAGCAGGGGCTGAGGGTGATTTTGAGCAGACCCCCGGGTCAGATGTGGCGCTGAGCTTACAACACACTTGCTGTTGCTTCTTGCTCATCATCTCCTGGGCACCTACCTTTTCTCGATTAGGGGACAGAGACAGGGAAATGACTTGGCCAAAGTCACATGGCTGGATCTGAAGTCAGGAGAGCACACGTGCCCATGTGCTCTCCCCTGGGGCAGCTGGGGGGCACAGGGCATGCCCTAGGGAAGGACCTGGTGGGTTTGGTGAAGAGAGGAGGGAGAGACCAGGAGAGAGAGGAGATGGCAGGACATGAGGCTGGGGTTGATCGTGACGATGGAGTGTGTGCCCAGAATGTCAAAGGCCTCATTCAGTAGTGTGCTCTTAAGCATCTAACAACCAGCTCTCCGGGAAGGAAGGACAAAAAAAAAAGAAGAAGCCTTGATTTGAAGTGTTTGCCCATTTCCATGGTGTAAGTGTTTCCACCATGGCCCACTTCAGCCCATCCATGTGATAGCACTGAGGGCTAAGCTCTTGAGAGCCAGCGTGAGCTGTCTTCAGCATTCTTGTGGCTCATCTCTCTGTCTCTGGTGTTCAGGAGACAGTAGAGAGGTCATAGGAGAGGTGACCTCTCAGGGTTGGCTCATGTTGGGAAAAGAGACTGGAGAACATGGCCAGTTAGGAAGCCACTGCTGACCCTTGCAGGCTGAAGGGGGCAGGCAGGGGTGGGGGATGGGGGTTCTTGGAAGAGAAGGGCCAGATCTCATCATAGACACTGAAGTAGATGTCCTTCCCTGTGTTGGAAATCTCATGGGTCTTGTGCTCTAAAAATGCCTGTCTCCGTGGGAGGCTTCCAGAGGCAGTGAGACCTCGGTGCTCGCATCCCCCTCCAAGGTCAGGGGGGCCTCAAGCAGTTTCACATGGATGTGCTCAGCTTCCCATGTACATTCAGTTTGTCCAGCAACAGCATCTATTCCCCCAAGAAATGACCTGGGAGTTTTCATCTGGGGAAAAATAAAAATGGATTTCCTTGGAAATAAACCCAGTTGGGGAGTTCAGGTCAGGGCAGAAGGGCACACAAGAGTCTTACTCCGCTGTGATGAGGGCTGCTGAACTGCCGGGACATCTCTGGGACCGGGGAGAGTTCAGAAAGGGCCGCCCATCCTGATCCCATGTGGGCAAGGGGACTGAGGCCAGAGGAGTGCAGGCTGGTACAGAACCATCTCCCAGGGCTTCCTGAAGGCAGTCGGTTTGGGCCGAACTTCAAGTGTGGGCAGGTTCTGGAAGAGTCAGTGTCTCAAGGTGGGAGGCCTAGGGTGTCTGTGTGTTAGTCGCTCTGTCGTGTCTGACTCTTTGTGACCCCATGGACTGCAGCCCACCAGGCTTTTCTGTGCATGGGATTCTCCAGGCAAGAATAGTGGAGTGGGTTGCCATTTCCTTCTCTCATTGGCTCAGATCCATTCCCAGCCCTTCCTCTGATGGCTCTGCAACACAGGGGCTGGCCCTGAAAACTTCAATTCCCGGGCTGCCTTGACAACTGGTTCTGATCAGGTTTAGCCCATAGGAAGCAGCGGCAGGAGACTGGAGGCCCGGAGGGAGGGAGAGAAAAACGCACTTCTGCCTGTCTCTCTGCCACTGCAGCTGTTGCCTCTAGGGCTCCAGCTCCCAAGATGTCCCTCCGGGGCTCCCGTCTCCCTGTGGTGTAGGTGGCCTTGGCCTAAGGAGGCCTTTGTGTGATTGCTGCTGCAACTGCAGGGCCCAGCCTCTGGCTCTGGGAGCATCTCCTTTAGCTTCTCCCCCAGCCCCAGGTCTAGCCATGCCCTCCTCCTGCTAAGGCCGATGCTGATGACCTCGGCCTCACCTCATTCTCCAGCCCCTGTGCGCCCCTCCCACCCCCCCGCTGTCTTTGCAGCTTCTCCAACTTTGTCATCTCATCACCGCGATGCCTTCTGGGCATGGGCTGTGGGCTCTGTTTACCTCACCGGATGCTGACTAAACCAGTTTGCCTCTTGTCATGGGAAGGGGTGAAGGGCAGGAGAGGCCTCCTGGGGGTGGGGGGTGGGGGTCTTCCCCCTCACCTTGCTTTTGAGTCAAACCTGATGCCTCCTTCTGCTCGGGCAGACCCCTGAGGCTTTGTCGACTTCTGAAGCCGACTCCTCTCTCTGACATCCCAGCAGGGCTGTCTCTAGAGGCCGGGCACTTGGCTGAAGCTGTGACCCATTATCTTGCGGTTCCTTCATTTGTGTGGTTGTAGCTGGCCCCTCGTGCCAGCACCTACATGCTGACTGGCTGCCTTTCCCTCTTGCCAAGCCCTCTCCCTCACCCTGCCCTAACCTGCCTAGGGTGGAGGGCCCACTGACCTCCGGCCCAAGCCTGGCATTCTGTAGCTTCCTGGAAGACCGTATCCGAGTGGGCAGAAAGGGTGAGGCTGGGGCCCAACCTTGTGAAGAGGAAGCACTTGTCCAGGGTTACGCAGTCAGGGCCAGGAGGTCTTGGCTCTGAGACACTTCCAGGCCACAAGTGTGGCCACAGGGCTTCCTGGAACCAAGCTGGGAAATCACCAGTCTAGTCCTGGCTTCTGTTTTACATGTGAAGAAAAACATCAGCCAAAGGGGAACAAGGCTTTGCCCAGAGTCACAGTACACCAGTGGTGGAGCAGGCGCTTAGGCTGTGGTCCCTGTCTGGCACCCGCTGGGCACTGCCCCCAGGTCCTCAGTGGTTTGGGGAAGCACAGCAGGTGAAAGCAGAGCCCATCTGCTGACAGAAGAGGCCTCAGGCAGGCCAGGGTGGCCCCAGTGCTCATTCCCCAGGAACCCCTGCATCCGGCAGCCCACAAGGTCAGCAGAGGCCTCTCCAGGGCCCAGGTGTGCCCGGCCACCGCTGTGCGCGTGTGTGGCTTCCTGCCCTGGGAGTGGGGCAGCAGTGCAGAAATCCCCGAGGACCTGCCACCAGGAGTGCCAGGTTGTGCAAGAGCTGTGTGCAGTGGTTGTGCTTGTGTAACTCTGTTTAAAACAAAACAAAACTGGAGGGTTGTGCTTTGCATGGATGAGGGGTGACTCAGCAGTGCCCAGCCCCTTGAGGGAGGTGCCAAGGGAGGCCAGTGTGGCGGGGCCACCCCGAGGGTGCAGGCTGTGTGTGCACAGTCCTGTGGGAAGCCCCAGCAGTGGGAATGGGGTGCCCTCTGCCCAGGCTGCTGACTGGCTTGTTGTGCACCTGTCAACTGAAAAAACAGACAATCTACAACATTGGGTTGTATCTTATTCAGCAGACTTTCTGAGGACTTAAGCTCAGGACACAGCATCTCAGATAAATGCTGAGAAAACTGTTCCAAAGAGGCAAGGGAGGAAACCAGATTATATAGAAGTTTTTGCAACAAATGACCAGGTAGTTGGAACATCAAAGGATTACTGTTAATGAAGGAAAACCGGGTATCTCAAGCTAAGGAATCTAACCATGTTCCTTTCCCTGGTGGCTCAGATAGTAAAGAATCTGCCTGTAGTACAGGAAACCTGGGTTCAGTCCCTGGGTCGGGAAGATCCTCTGGAGAAGGGAATGGCAACCCACTCCAATACTCTTGCCCGGAGAATTCCATGGACAGAGGAGCTTGGCGGGCTACAGTCCCTGGGGTCACAGAGAGTCAGACACAACCGAGCGACTAACACTTTCACTTAGCTATGCACCTCAGCTATCCAGGGCCAGTTTCCTGTGCCTTCTCACCCTAAGTCGTCTCAGGGTACACTGTAGTGGGTGGCTGCGGAGGCTGACCATGCCATGGGCATGGCAGTTTGGGTAGCCTGTTTTTTTTCCATCTGAGTTTTTTCAGGGCTCAGCATCTGGGTGACTGTAATGTGATGGCTTGATGGCTGCAGCATCCTTTGTTTACTGATACGGCAGGAAATCCTTTAGTTCTCATACCCACTGGGTCACCTCCCACACCCAGCCCTCACTCTCCGCTGCCTGATGAGTAATCCCCCTTCCTGCCGCCCCCCGCCCCACAGTAGCTCCCCCACGCTTGGGCACACCCGCCAGCTCTGGGCAGCAGTCTCAGGTGAGGGACCCAGAGGCAGGCCAAGCCAGGTTCAGCGGGTGGTCCCAGTCGGGTGGGAGGTAGTGAATGTGTAGGAGAGAGTCCTGAAAAGACCTCTAGAGAGAAAGTCGCTGCCTTGTCACACAAGGCCTTCAGTGACTGGCCTGCCTGGACTTTGATGTGTGAAAACAGAGAACCATGCAAGGCTTTGGGGCAGGTTGGTTTGGATGAGGTAGAAATACTTCAGGAAGGTGGGTGGGGGAAGTGGGCGGAGCTAGAGCAGGGTGGACAGCCAGGGTGGACTCCACGCAGTTTGTAACTCAAGCACCGAAGAGGGCTGGCTCAGGGCAGTGGCCACAGAGGGGAGAACCAGGCTCGGTCAGCCTCGCTCAGCTGGCCCCCCGGGCCTGAGGAGGTGGTGCTGTCCCCCATTATAGGGGGTTGGGGGTCAGGAATGCAGGGTGGCAGTGGAGAGCACCCTGTTGCATCCTAACCAGCATCATGGGCAAGTTACTTAAAGAGCCACTGCGTTGCTAAGTTATTCACTTATTAAGCAAACGGAGATCCATTCCCAACCTGCCAGTTGGAAATGACCCTACTAGTGTTGTCATGGGGACAGGATGTATACAGAAGACCTGGCATGCCAGCTGGTGTGTATCTAGAACATGCTGGGCCCTGGAGGCAGGGCACGTGACTGATCCACATGCTAATTGTTGCTTTCTCCCAAGGGTCAGATCCAACACCCCAACATACGCCCTCCCAAGGCTCCTTCCTTCACCACCTCTGTGAGGTACCCTTGGGTCAGGGTGGGGTTGCTGCCAAGGCCCCTCCCCACTCCCCCTCTCACTGTGCCCATAACTTGATTGAGGTAGGAACTAGCCTGCCCTTTTTACCCACTGAGGTCACTGGGGGGTCATGGCCCAAGACGCCCCAACTCCCACCACGGGCCCAGCATGTTTCCCCTAAGCCTCCTGGCTTGGGGAGCCGGGGAGGAAATTTGCCATAAGGATGGGTGGCTGACCAAGCAGCTTCCACCCGTCATTTTAAATCCCCCTTCCTTTAAAGGCGCTAATGGTCAAGAAGCTTCTCAGGGAAAGGCCTTGGTTTCTCTCCCACCAAAAGTGGGGCTAGGTTGGTGGGTGGCTGGACAAGTCCCTCTTCCTCTTGGGACCCCAGTCTCCTTGCTTGGGCCCTTGAACAGAAAGTTGGGGCCTGTTTGTGGGCGTACTGGTGGCCACTGGCAACATGGAAGAGTTCAGAAGCCTCCCTGAGGTCAGGTGAGGGGAAGAAGGTCATAGAGCCAAGTCCTGGGGGCCCTGGCAGGGGGGCTTCCTCCCTGAGAGGTGGGCAGAGTTGACACCAGCTAAGGAGCTAGTCCTGGGCCTGTTCTTCCCCATGGATGCCTCTCCCAGGGCTGACTGGCCGCTGGCGTGGTGGGGCTACTAGGCCTTTGTCTCTGTAGGTTCCTGGCTTCACCCTCACACCTGAGCAGTGAGTGGAGATGACTGATACAGAACATGCTTTCTCAGCAAACAGGGCACTCCCTCCTGTTGGAGACTGGGTAGGAGGCTGCGTTAGCTCGGGTGGAGACGTTCTGTCTGTGTGTGTGTGTGTGTGTGTGTGTGTGTGTGAGAGAGAGAGAGAGAGAGAGAGAGATCGATCAACAGGAGGGGAAGGGGCTGGTCTTCCTGTCACAGGGACAAACAGCCTGAGGTCTTGGAGAGAGCCTATGAGAACTGCTTCCTCCACCATGTGAAGGAATGGGCTGAGGAGAGGTTTTCCTCCCTGGACTGAATACCACTGATGCACTGAATACCGTCCTCAGCGTCTGAAGAGACTGGGGGGCCATGTGTGCCCATGCTAAATTGTGTCAGTCGCGTCCGACTGTTTGCAACCCTATGGAGCCCGCCAGGCTCCTCTGTCCATGGGATTCTCCAGGCAAGAAGGCATGAATAAGAAGAGTTGTTTTTGCTCTAGGCTGATGCCCTGGGGAGCTGAGCCAAGTCCCATCCCACGGTTGTGCTGGGGGCCTGTGTGTAGGCAGGAGATTGGACCAGGTGACCCCTTGGCCTGCTGAACTCGATGTCAGACCTCCGGGGTGGCTGGTCTTGGCTGGCACCCACCCTGAGGATGCATGCCAGGCCACGGTGAGCATTTGGGTAGGGTGCCAGGAGCCCCATCACATTGCATGCAGAAGGACTCCCCTTGCAGGCCACCCTTTACCAGGCAGCCCAGCACTTAGAGGTACCCTCATAAAACAGAATCATGGTGCTCTTGTCCATATTGGCAAGGGAAACAAGACCCAGGCTGGAGAGAGAGTGGGTATAATGTTCTCAAGTGTAAGTTTTTCTCCCATAAATTTTTAATTAAACCTCTGGCACCCATTATGTCTTCATCCCTGGAAAGCCCTTGCTGATGCCAAAATTACAGAATCATTTCAGAACACGTGTGAATCCAGTGAACTGACTTGCAGTTCCATGTGGGCACTGCTGGGACTGGAACTTTAATAGTTTCCTGGTGGCCTGATGGCTGCATTTCCGACTGGTAAGATGGTACTTAGTCCCTGGGCTGGAATTCAGCACCTCAGTGCTCCGCTGTGTCCCCTGGAGGGGCTTGGTGACAAGTGCCAAGGTCCTTGAATAGGTAAAGAGATCAGTGCCTCAGGGCTCTGGTTTGTCATTCTCAAAGGTCTGCATTTCCATTTTGATCGCCACCTTTGGAATTCATATGATCTTATCTATACTATCTTGATACCCACATTATAGCCTGGTATTGCTGGATGATTTAAGAAATATTTACATGTCTTCGTGATGGTGTCAGCATATTTGATGGTTTCAGGTTTGCTGCAAGGGAAGGTGAAATACAGCCTCAGTCCACCGTATGGAGGAAATTCTGTTTGGTTGCATCAATTTAGATGGAGAAAAGCCAGGGCAGAACAAGACCCATGCCAATGGGCAGTGCCAGAGGCCAAGATGTTGGTGTGCTGGTGGCCAGGGTCACGTGCATATGGCAAGGGGATCTTCAGCAACAGGCTGAAGTTCATTGGCAGTAATTGTGCTGGGAAATACGTGAGGAAGAGATTGCTAGAATTAGGATGAGGAGATTAAGAGTTTATTTAAGGCAGGTTTTCAATGTGATCATAAGGTTGATGTGGCTTCAAGTGAATAAGATACCTCTGCAGAATTATCAAGTAATCCCTTGTTAAAATGGGTGCTGCAGGCCTGTGTGGTGGATTTGGGTTTTGTATGAAAGCTGGTTATCCTTGCAAACAAAGCCTCAAAGTTATTAATGCCACTTTGTTTGCACACATCTGTTTGCAGGCATTCGCTCTCCGTGGTGGTATTAATTACATCAAAATACAGCAACAGAACTGGCTTAAGGCCCTATCTCTCTCCTATTAAACCCATTCTTGGCAATTGAACTGGAGTAAAACACATCATCTAATTTTGTCGGTAGTTTTGTTTGGATTTAATTTCCAAGTTCGCCGGGGCGTTTTATGTATTTAAGAGTTGTTAAATACGAGGAGTGGACAGCCCTGATTTTGGTTTCTCTGTATGCATGCACTCATTTACCGGTACACCGATTGAGTTCCGACTGTGTGGGAGGCGTGTGCTGGGCACTGAGCCTGCAGCAGTGAATGGATGAGATCCCTGTCCTCATGAAGTTGATAGCCTAGAGAGGGAAAAAGACCCCAAACAACACAAAAGCTGCACAAACAAATGAGTAAATATATAATAACATTATGAGGTGGAGATACACAAAAAGTTATCTGGGTAAGGAGACAGAGCAAACGAAGAGTGACCTTAGATAGGATGGAAAGGACAGGCCTCTCTGAAGAGGTGACATTGCTCAGAGACCTGAGTGAAGTGTGCCGGTCAGGAGAAAAGAAATCTGGCTTTGTTGCTGTTGTTCAGTTGCTAAGTCATGTCCAACTCTTTATGACCCTGTGAACTGCAGATTCCCTGAGTATCTCCCGGAGTGTGCTCAAACTCGTGTCCGTCGAGTCAGTGATGCCATCCAACCATCTCATCCTCTGTCATCCCCTTCTCCTCCTGCCGTCAGGCTTTCCCAGCATCAGGGTCTTTTCCAGTGAGTCAGCTCTTCATGTCAGGTGGCCAAAGTATTGGAGCTTCAGCTTCAGTTCTAGCTTAGGGAGTAGCAAAGACTCCTGAGATGGGGATGTGGTCAGTGTGTGTTGTATAATATTATTTTAATTTGTGATGTGAATAAACAATTGATAGTCATCAACTCATGATGAGTCTGGGTTCTTGGGGTTTGGGGGTCTGCAGTGAGAAGTGGGGTAACCTTTCAGCCTCCTGAGGGTGAGAGGGCCCAGAAAGAGCCCAGGGCCACAAAGAGGAGCAGCCCAGGAGAGCAGAGGGGTTCCTTCAGGCTTGCTAGCTTGGTAAGCAGCTACAGTGGTTTGAAGGAGAGCAGAGGAGCTCCTGGCCCCCTGTCCTGTCCCCCTGCCACACCCACCCCAACAACACAGCCATCCAGAGTTGCATCAGAATCATCTAGAAGGCTTGTTAAAACACACACGGCTGTGCCCCACCCCCGGATTTCTGAATGAGGAGGCCTGGGGTGGGGCCTGAGAATGCATTTCATCCAAGTTCCCAGGTGATGCTGCTGCTGTTGGTCCAGGGACCACACCTTGAGAATCATGGAGAGCAAACTGAAAACTATGCTGGGATCTGTCCGGAGTGACTAGAGAAAGAGCGAGGACCAAGCCTTCGAGAACGGGCCTGCCCAGGCTGCACACAGATGGTCCTCTGGCTCAGTGGGCCCTGCTGCAGAGTGACAGCCGTGATTCTGGGGCCCCCAGGGGCAGGACCAGGTCGGCCCTTGCTGAATGCTGGTGCATGTGTGTGACACATGTTGCCCAGGCATCAGCACACCCAGGCCGGCTGCTGTGGCCAGGACAAGTCAGGAGCTTCCCGGGTCAGGTCCTGCAGCTGAGGAAGGTGGGGTGGGGTGGGGTTGGGCACAGTCTTGGCCCAGGGCCTGGCACAACCAGCAGACTGATGCTGAGAAAGCTCCAGCACTGATGTCAGTGCCCAGAGTTTCTCATCTCTGCCCTGTGGTTCCAGGGTCCGGCAGCTCATCTACCATCCCATTCCTGACTTTAGTCTGGTCTCCCAGCGCAGCTGTGTATGAGGGTCCTCTGCCAATGGTTTGGTGTTCTGGAAATGGGAGCACTTCCTTCCTTCCTGGAGGAAGCCGGCTCCTGGCCTGATTTTCCCAGATGAGGCCTCTGTTCTTCGCCCTGGTGCAGCCGTGGGTGTGGGTTTGAGAGTCTAGGGGAAAGGGAGGCGGCAGGCCGTGCTGGGCGCCCCGGAAGCATGGCGGGAGCTGATGGGGAACAGTTGAGCCAAGGGTTCCGCACACTCGGAGAATAAGCCCCAGCTTCCGAAGAAGCGGCAGAAAATTGATTTTTCGCGGCTTCCGTAGTCATCCTGAAGGATTTGGTAGGGTGAAAACTGGGCCCATTTCTCAGCTCTCTGTGCCCTGTGCTGCCAGGTCTGGTGCTGAACAGGCTTGTCCCAGAGGCAGAGAGGCCCTTCCGGCTCCTCCCACCACCCCGTGTCCCAGGAAGGGATGTGGGGCCTGTCCCACTCAGCTGCCCTCCATGGCCAGCTGCTGCTTGTCTCGTGCTTGCCTTTCGGGGCTGCTGCCGCAGATGTGAAAGGTGTGTGTGAACCTGAGCCCAGATGGGATTAGGGCATCTGTCTAGGGATGTGGCTGCGGCCCTTTGCTCTCTGGGGTGGGGTGGGGCGGGGCTGGGGAGCTCAGCATCTCCGTGTCTGTTCAGTCCCCTTGGTGAGTATTGTTGTCGGCACTGCGAAGGCAGCAGCCGGCTAGAGCGGGTCTGGGGTGGCCATCCCCCTGGGTGCTGGGCAGCCTTGCTAGGGGTGGGCCTTGTCTGGGAATAGCGGCCGGTTTTCAGCATGTGTCCTCTGTGTGTATGGAGAGTGGGGCTTAGTCCAGGCCCCAGGGAGCTGAAGATGCCTCCAGCCAGGGAGGAAGCCACAGCTACGGCCCGACTATTCCTGGAGCTCCTGTTGGCTTTGGATGATTTCATGGAACGCTTGGCCAGGGTGCTGTGAGTCAGATCTGCCACCTCTTGGCCCAGCAGCCAGCACAAGGAGTGTTTAGCCTTCCAGAGATGTGTGGTGTGGGGTGCCACACCCTCCCCCAGCCAAGCATCCAGGAAGCAGAAGACCTGGCTCTGTCCCAACTCTGTCCCACAAACTGAGCTGCCTCGGGGAACATCTCCACACCTCTCTGGTTCTTAACCTGCTCCCTGGCAGGAGAGACTAATCTCTGCCTTGCTGGGCTGCAGTCCATGGGGTCACAAAGAGTCAGCCATGACTTAGCGACTGAACAGCGAAGTGCCGCGCCCCTATCCACATTCAGAGGGGGAGAATCGGGTACAGAAGGGGTGTGCACTTGGGCGGTTGCTTTTGTTGAGGTTTGAAATCTGGAAATGGGTCAGCTTTGCTGGTGCTCCCTGACGTGGCGTTATCAGGGCCTCCCCCTGTGAACAGCATGGCCTTGCATCGTTTTAATGTTCCCGTCCTGGTGGACTTGTTGGAAGGACGTGTGAACATGCTGCCAAAAGATCTCAATTCATCAGGGGGTTTCATGCTCAAACCCCTGAAAAGTGGCAAGTGTTTCTTGTTCCTTGTCTTGTTTCTGGTGGCGGTGTCTGTTGTCCATGACCAGTGGCACCAGTGTTTGAGCTCGAGGTTGTGGTGGGGTTTTAGGGGAGGGGAAGAAAAGGGGAGTGTCACACAGCTTATCTAGGGTAGGGAGTAAAGATACTTTCTTTAGGTAAAGTGTGGAATGGGAGCCCCATTGGGAATAATAATAATGGTATAGATATAGTGTTATAAATATGGATATTTTCCCCCAGCTTTGGCCTGATCAGGGCTTATGTGCCCTGGCATTGTATATATCACATATTAATACCTATAATTACTAAAGAGTAGCTAACTTTTACCAGACTTTTAAATTAGTTAATTTATTTATTGAGACTGTGTTGGGTCTTAGTTTTGGCATGTGGGATCTTAGTTCCCTGACCAGGGATCGAACCCAGGCCCCTTGCACTGGGAGTGTGGATTCTCAGCCACTGGACCACCAAGGAAGCCCCAAGGACTTTGCATTTATCTGCAAATGCCATAAAGCGCTAAGCCCTTTAATCTTCACTGTTTCGTGTAATTATCTCGAGAACTCGAGATATGGGTAATTATCATTCCCATTTTAAAGTGAGGGAAGCAGAAACTGAGAGGTTGCAGATCTTGTCTGAGGTCCACTGAGCCAGGGCAGGGGTCCAGCAGGCCGAGCCCTTGCCTCAGACCCTGGGTTTACTTAGACCCTGAGGGTACCACTTCCTGGGGGCTAGGCTGTGCCTGTGAAGGATCAGCAGGCAGGACAGCGCTTTCGTTATAATAATGATGACGACAGTGATCCAGTGGTGGTCAGGGCAAAGGTTCTGGGGCTAGATTGCCTGACTCCAGATGCCCAGCTGGGTGACCTTGGGCAAATGACTGAAACCTGTGGCTCGGTTTACCCATCTGTGCCTCTCTCAAAGGTTGTTGTGAGGATGAACACCTGGGAAGGGCCTTGAAGAAGGCTGTTAATATGTGATCATCGTTGTTCCATCACTGTCCCCTGTGTATTCTCCCGGTCCACACTGGCAGGTAGGTGTCTATGGGTTAGGATGGAGACTGGCATGAAACAGGTGCCCAATATATCTTCTCTGTATGAGGGAATGGAGTTTACCAGGCAGTCTGGAGGGCTTCTCTAGTAATCAGTCTTCTCTTCAAAGGGTCTTCCCTACAGTTTACTGTCTGAGACCAACCCACAAGTAAGGCTGACCCTATCTCTCATCCATACTGGCCAGCACGAGCTCCCTGGGTCCGCCAGGTGGGAGAGTCCTGGTGGACCCCAGTGCCCGCTGGAGGCACAGGCTTCTTAGAGAGGCAAGCGATGGCAGATGCCAGCTCTCCAGCCTGCAGGGCGGGGGTTGGGGGAGGGTTGGGAAGCTGTCTGTTTTCTGAACAGTGGGGGCCACTCTGTGTGGCTATGTGAGCAGCGGAGCTGGAGTCCTTGCCTGAGCCTCGTGGGAGGGGGCTCAGAGGGCCAGGCCAGCCAGTGCAGCAGGCCTCAGAGCCTGTCAAGGTTAACAGATAGGCCTTGCCTCTCCCCTAGGAAGTCATTCAATTTCTCCCTTGACTCAGGCCACATTGTTTCAAAGCATGTGGTATAAACTACTAACCACCGGGGAATCGCTTGAATTAACAAACTCATTTTTCCTGAGACCTGAGTTTGAACTTGAGTGAGGAGTTCAGGGCTCTTTTGCAGAAATCCAATAGATCAGGAGAACTCATGTTACACCATGTTTTCAACCTTGATCAAATGCACATTTTGCATGGTGGGGCCTTCTCCACGCCTGTACACTTCCAGCTGCACGGATAGCTCAGGACTGTGGCAGGCCAGGGCAGGAGCTGGCACGAGGGCCGGGCTTTTGGGGAATCCAGCCCTCTGCTTGGGTTGGAAGGCGCTTCAGAAAGGTTCCTCTCTCCCTCTCCCCCTCCTCTCTTCCCAAATCCTGCCTCCCCCATACCTGACCTTCTGAGTGCCGTTACTTAACAAGAGGTATGAAGGTTTTGCTGGAATGAGCCTGGATTCTGGACTGAGTCATGGGGCCCCAGCTCAGGTCTCTGGTGTATCTTGTCTCTGCCTGTGAAGACCTGCTGGGCCAGTTTCCTCTTCACCCAGGCACCTGGCTACAGGGGCCACCATTGATCTGTGAGGTCAATAAGGAGTCAGTCAGCCTCCAACAGCCAGCCCCACCCACGTAGCCCACAGCCAGGCCTGAACCTAGAGCTCAGAGGAGGCCTGCAGATAGCTCCACATCCTAGAGGCCAGAGGCCAGCCCCAGAAGGCCAGGAGCTCCCTGAGGACAAGGATTCCATGTGTGGTATGGACTGGAAATCATAGAGCAGATGGATGGCCGAGTGTGGGGAAGGTGGGGCTCAGGGAGGAGCCCACATAAGAAGGGTAGGCTTCCTGGAGGAGGCTGGGTGGCATCTGGAGCTCCAAGAGAGAGGAGAGCAGGCTTGGCCAGTCTCATGAGGAACTTCCCAGAAAACACCATTACTCCCCAAACCTTGTCCTTTGCCATCCAGATATGGGGGATTCTGTTTTTGTGAGGCAAGGGGTGTATGGCCCAAACTAGTGGTTCTTAAGCCAGGCCCAGAATCCTGATCACCTGGGGGGCTTTGTGACACTGTCAACGCACACCCCCACCCCAGATCTATGTAGTCAGTTGCCCTTGGGTCTGTGTTCTGAAGCTCCCCAGAGGATTACAGTGCTCGGCTAGATTCCAGAGACCCTCCCCCTGTGTGGGGTGATCAGCCCTCCTCCTTCCCTGTTTGGGCTTAAAGAACATGAGTCTATGGAGACATGCTTGGTGGAACCCCTGTGGGTTTCAGTGTCCCTAGGGCCCAGTAGCCAACTCCCAGCTCAGCTCAGGCTGTAGGTGGCAACCTGTGGGTCACAGGGTTGGACTACTGGGCCCCACAGGTAGGAATGATGGTTCAGGTACTCCCCTCTGCCTGCCTCTCTCCACCTGACAGTGGAGGGCCCTCACCCTCTCCTCTGCCCTCTGGCTTTGTTTCTCAGCCTAGGGAGAGCTGGCTTTGGGAAATATCATGATTTGCAGCTATAACCTCTGCTGTTCTGCAGTTCTCTTGGGGTTTTCTCATTCCAAGTTCCAGCACAGGGGATCAGTTTGGTGTAGACTTCTGGGGGCAATACAGAGGGCAGACAATAGAAAACATGGCAGTCAGTGCTCCTGGGGTGGGGCCAGTGTTGTTGTTCCATCACTCAGCCATGTCCACTCTTTGTGACCACATGGACTGCAGCACACCAGACTTCCCTGCCCTTCACTATCTCCTGGCATTTGCTCAAATTCCTGTTCATTGAATCCATGATGCCATCCTACCGTCTCGTCCTCTGTCACCCCTTCTCCTCCTGCCTTCAATCCTTCCCAGCATCAGGGTCTTTTCCAATGAGTCAGCTCTATGCAACAGGTGGCCAAAGTATTGGAGCTTCAGCCTCAGTCCTTCCAATGAATATTCAGCATTGATATCCTTAGGATTGACTGGTTTAATCTCCCTGCTGTCCAGGGGATTCTCGAGTCTTGAGAGGGGGCCAGTAGGTCAGGGCCATGTCTGGTACAGTTTCTGGGTGTTGAGGCAGAATCTTCTGGGAAACTGAAGCCTGCCAGAAGTATCTTCAGCAGGGAGAGCTGGGTGGACAGTCCTGGCATCTAATGTGCAGGCGGAAAAACTGAAGTTTGAGAGGGTGCCCCACTAGGATGCTGACAAGCCGAAGTCTTCATTTTCATTTTGGCTGAGAAGAGGTCAGGGACCCAAATGAGGCCCAGAGTGGGTCCTGGACCATCTTCTGACCACAGGTATGGCTCTTTTCTTGTGTATTTTAGAGCACTAGAGGCTGGGAGGGTAAAAGTTGCCTGTGGGTCTCTTGGCTGCCTTGGTTTTCTTGTGTTGAGGAACTTTTATGGTAGAACGTCTTCATCTGAGCTTCCTATGACACGGGATGAAAAGTGTTGTGTGAACTTTTCTGGGCAGTCACTCAGTTGTGTTTGACTCTTTACAACCTCATGAACTGCAGCATGCCATGTTCCTCTCTCCTCCACTATCTCCTGGAGTTTGCTCAAACTCATGTCCATCGAATTGATAATGCCATCCAACCATCTCATCCTCTGTCACCCCCTTCTCCTCCTGCCTTTCCAGCATCAGGGTCTCTTCCAATGAATCAGCTCTTTGCATCAGGTGGCCAAAATTTTGGAGCTTCAGCATCAGTCCTTCCAATGAATATTCAGGGTTGATTTCCTTTAGAATTGCCTGGTTTGAGAGTCCCTTGCTGTCCAAGGGACTCTCAAGAGTCTTCCCTAGCACCACAGTTCAAAAGCATCATTTTTTGGTGCTCAGCCTACATTATGGTCCAACTGTCACATCTGCACATGACTACTGGAAAAACCGTAACTTTGACTATATGGACCTTTGTTGGTAAAGTGATGTCTCTGCCTTTTAATGCAGAGGGTCCAAAGCTCTGTAAGATTCTCCCAGGGTCCCTAGACTCAGCCATGGAAGATCACTGCTTATTGGAACTTATCAGTTAAACCAATTTCTTGTGGTTTCTTCTTCTTCTACTGTGGAGCACGTGGCCTGGCTCTTTCTCATCAAAGGCTTGAGGAGGTGCCTTCAGAGTCTTTGCTGATGCTGTTGGCACCAGTCAGGGATATTCTCACCTGGGAGAGGTGCTGTGTGTGAGAGAGCCTAGGGCCTGTGCTGTGTGTGCATGCTCCCCACTGCTAGGTCAGTACCTGGCTAGGGAGAGAATTTTGACTTGGGTCCAGAAGTATTTTTTTTTTGTACCTCCCCCTGTTCCTCCAAAAGATGTTCCCTCCCCAGGGCTGGGGAGACATGTGAACTTCTTAGAATGTGTGCCCGCCGGGAGAAAGAACTGCCTTCCTTTGGTGCCTCTTTAGGGATCATCATGGCTCAAGGTGGTTTAGCTCATGACCAGAGTGTTTTCTCCGTGGCTTCCTGTCCAGGTCACAGCCAACTTTCCTGTACGCTAAGGGGCTCTCTGAAAAGATCAGATCCAGCAGTGAATGTTGCTGCACCTTCCTGAAAGCAGCCGTCATACAAGGTATAAGTTATGTGCCCAGAGCTCCTGACAGAGACATGCCAGTCCCCCGGCTGGAAGGCCTGAAAACAATCTCAGTGGTGGGGCAGGTGCTGACAGTGGGTGCTGCCACCCGCCCACAGCCTGTGCTCTGCGTGGACATGTGTGCACTGCTTATGTGGCTAACAGGCATCTTTACTGAGGGTGACGTTTACATGCTATAAAAAGTCCATTAACTGCATTTAAGCTTCTCCAGAGATGGCAGGGCCTAATCTGTATTTGGCATGTGACATGGCGGGAACTGAGAGATGCAGAGACCCCTTCTGCTGGGCCTTTGCTGGGATTTGAGACATGGGCTTTGCCAAGTGAGTAGGTGAGTGAATGAATGCACGAGTGTGTGAGACAGTGAGAGAACGACATCTTCAGGGCCAAGCATGACTCGTGCACAAAATGAGGCTGTTTTCCGAAGTTTTCAGTAAACAGGTTCTCGTTTCAA
This sequence comes from Bos indicus, assembly GCF_029378745.1. Lineage (NCBI taxonomy): Eukaryota > Metazoa > Chordata > Mammalia > Artiodactyla > Bovidae > Bos > Bos indicus. The sequence continues at coordinate 46,386,196 of NC_091766.1, forward strand.
TGCCAAGTGGCACAGTCGAAATTCTGTATGGGAACAAGACAGCTTTGTTATTTTTGCAGATCAAAGTGTTATAAAATACTGCTCTCTGTTTTTAAATCAACTGTTCAGAAAGCGTTTTTGTTTTTAAGCTGAAGACTTCACAGGTTGAGCATCTACAGGAGTTTACCTTTTCCCGGTGCTGTGTTTTAAGCCTGAGTTGAGGATTGTCTGTGCACTCAAGCAGGGCCCTTTGGTCCATCGGCCAATGGGCCAATCAATGGACCAGATCTGCTGGGTCCCTCTCCTGCCCTTTGAGAGTCACCTGAGCCCCTGAGCCACAGGTGGGTGCAGATTTGTTTGAAGCAAGGTCTCTGCTGCTCCTCCTGGGCCACTGCAGAGTTTGAGTGACTCAAAGACCCCTGGCCTGGAAGTGTTCCCCAGTGACCCCCTCCCCTGGACCTCCTAGACAATGTCCACCTCATGCTTCTTGGGGCTCACACCTGAGAACAAGTGAACTGAGAGCTCCTGGGGGCAAGCATGGGCCCCTCTTTTCTGAAGCCCTTTACTAGTCTATTGCTGGACTTTTCTTACCCATTGAGTGCCTGATGGCACTGTCCCAAACAACTCAGTGTGGGTGGTGAGTTGGCACTCTGGGTCCTCGGAGTCACGTGCCGTGAGAGAAATAGACACTTCAGAACCAGAGCATCCTAAGCTTGAGTCCTGGCTCTGCCACCCACTAAAAATATATTTGGAAAAGGGACATGACTCCTCTGAGCCTCAGTTTGCTTATGTGTAAAATGGGGATGCTGCTACATACTTCACAGATTGTTTTTAGGGTTCTGTGAAAATGATGATGGTTAAGTGCCTTGCTCAAAGTAGATGCATGAGAACAAAATCACAACAGCTTAGGTTTGAATCCTGACTCTACCTCCTACGTGAGCCTGAAGCTCAGCAAGAACAAGTGACTTGCCGGATTTCTCTGTAAATGGTGTACCATCTCCTCTCACCTCCTGGTGACCCACACATTGAGCACCAGGCGAGCCTGTGGGTGCTGATGATCATGAGACTGACCCTCTTTGCTCGCTGATCAGGCCAGCCAGCAGAGGGTGAACACCGCCCCCCACCTCCTTTCCATGAACTGTGGGTACTGCCAGGCTCTTGCCTGCATGTCGGGGTTGCAGTGATTTCACAACCATCCTCCCAGCCTGGGTTTGGGGAGTTTGGAGCAGAAAGGTCTTAGCAAGTACCCCCTTTCCCAGGCAGGCCCCCGAGCCCACCCCACCCCACCTCTTGATTGCTAGCAGGCCTCAGAACTGGCCAGGCTGTGGAACGCAGCCCAGCCCTGACCTCGGGCCCCGAGCCCCCATGGTGCCCTGCCTGTCATGCATGTGCAGCCCCGTCAGGGTTGGCTCCCTGGGCCCGGGGGCTGCCCCGTGCTCCTCTGCGTCCCTGGCCGAGCATACCGAGTTATGTAATGCTGCTGAGCCAACATTTATAAGTCGCGGCCAATTTGCTGGCCTCGAGTTACACTGTGCAGATGCTCTGCGGTATGGTTGGCTTTTGTCTCGGAGGCCGTAAGCAGATAGCATAACTCCGCTTACCATTAGACATTTCGCAAATCATCTGGGCTCGAGCGTGCCGCAGCCAGACAGTTCATTTATGTTGCGAACGGTATGATTTGTAAAGTAATAAATTTCCCGTCTCTCTGCCAGCAATAAAGTACAGCAAGCAGGCGAGGCCAGAGCCCTCCAAAAATACCCTGGCTCCCAGCGAGACCTGGAAGAGGGCTCTGTCAGGTTCTGTCTCTGCTCCTGCCTACACTGGGTTCTGGGAAATCAGGTTTGGGCCATAAATCCCCTCTACCATCTGGGTGACTCGGGGCCCTGGCACGAACTTGTTATTAGCATGTATAATTGGTCCCCTACCATGACACATTTGTCACTTCCCGGGCCCCTCTGCATCCTGGCATGAAAGGGCGGCGTGATGCAGTGACAGGCAGTTGTTGCCCACCCCTCCCTCTCTCTGTCAGCACATCTGTGCTCAGGGCCAGGTCAGGGCTGTTTGTCCTGGGAAATCAGTGGCAGACAGAGAGTTGTGGGGAGATGTGCTGGTGACAGCATCTTTCGGCCTCCGGGGAAGGTATGCGCAGGCCTTGCTCTGCCCAGGGTGCAGGGCTCTCTGTTGTGAAGATAGTTGCTCTGGGCAGAAAGTCAAGGACTGGTTTGCAATGAGCCTTGGGATGTCCGAGTCCCAGTTCCTTTCCTGGGGGAGGGCACCTGTGATCGGTAGATGCTTCCACATCTGTTGGAGTTGTCAGGGGGACCCCAGAACTGCATCCCAGAGCGCCAGATGTGGTCTGGGACCCCAGAGTACAAGTACATGGCTTGGAGTCCCACATTTTTAAAAAAAAGTATTTATTTATTTGGCTGTGCTGAGTCCCAGCTGCAGCATGAGGGATTTTCAGTTGTGGCATGCAAACTCCTAGCTGCGGCATGTGAGATCTAGCTCCCCAACCAGGGATCGAACCCAGGTCCCCTGCTCTGGGAGCTCGGTGACCCAGCCCTTGGGCTACCAGGGAAGTCCTTGGAGTCCCCATTTTTGAGCAGCCCTATCTTCTTGTCCTCAGTGGTGGCTTCTGTGTAGAGACCTGGCTCTGTCTCTGACCTCTGCCCTAGGTGATCACAGCACCTGCTCTGTTAGATACTGTGCTGGTCAGCGATGTCTCTGGGGACATCGGGGGCATGTCACGTCTGGGGAAGTGGAGCCTGGGGAATGGTCCACAGGCTGCGAACGTCCTCGTGCTTAGCTGCAGGATACTTCCCACCCACCTCACCTTCTTCCTCCTCCTCTACCTCTGCCTCCTCTTCTTCCACTATTGATATTTGCTTTTTAAAAATCCCATTGAAAAATAAAATAACATTTAAGAACTACATATAGAAAATAACATTTAAGAACTACATATAGAAAATAACATTTAAGAACTACATATAGAAAAGGGAGTTCTCTGTAGTGCAGTCACAAAAACGTAGTCACAGTGATGGTTTTGCTGTGTTTCCTCCATGCTGGCCTTTGGTAGTCCCTCGAGGGACACTCTCCCTCAGTCAGGGCAGCTTTGCCACCTTTGAGGATGTCCTGGGCTTGCACAGGGCTCTTTGTCTGGAGGGGAGTGGGGGTGGGTGGGTAGATTCACTCCTCCAAGCGGGTCATGAGGAGGGTGCACTTCCCAATGTCAGAGTCCTGCCTTGGAGGTGGGCCAGTAGGAGCACAGGAAGGAGCCGAGGCCTCCAGGGTCCCCCACGACCTCCTCGGTCCTCCTGTCTTGCACCACGGCCTCCACGGATAGTCCTGCCCCGCTGTTTCCTTCTAGCCGAGGTAGGTCCGTCCCTTGGCGACTTCACTCCTGACGTGTTGACCTTGGGCCACTTGCCTTGCCTGTCTGGGCCTCAAGGTACCCTGAAGTGTGGGGCGTGATCCCTACTGGGCGGGGTTGTGTAAGGATGAAAGGAGACGGCCTGGCATCCGGAGGGCTTCAGCAGTGCCTACCAGCTGTGCGGATGTAATGCCCCTTGCCTACAGCGGGCCCAGGGCTGTCTCATGGCTCAGTCCTAGGAGAGGCCCACACACTCTCATGCCTGTGAATGCCTCCCTGCCCTGCCCTGACTGAGCAGTGCATAGCCTTGGCCTGGAGGTGATGTTTCAGGGCCTGGGACTGAATACTGAGACTCCAGGAGGAAAGCCTGCCGGGGAAGTAGGAGAGCGAGGAGTGACTATTAAAGGGAAGAGTCTAGTCTTTGGACCTTGTTCTAGAGGAGAGTGGGCAAGGGTGGTGGGGTGACCTGGGCCGTGGGGAGGAAGTTGCTCGTTGCCATCTTGGTCTCTTTGGAGAGAGGTGAGGGCTGAAGGCCGAATGTGGGGTCAGGACCTACTGGCCAAAGCCCAGAGGAGAAAGGCTGAAAAGAAAGAAAGGTGGCTACAGATTGCCAGGGAAGATGACCTGAAGCTAGTGCTGAGGCTCCAGGGGCCAGGAGTCCTGAGCAGGAGACCTAGGACGGAGTTTTGCCGTGTGGCTAGAGCTGCTGGGGTACCAATACACTGTCCCCAGGGAACCGAGCCTGGTGCCCAGACTCTGGGTTGTTTGGGCACAACCAGGAGGGTCGGTAGGGATTGGTGGAGGGCCCTTAGTTTTGGTAGGATGCCACAGGCCACTCCTTCTTTACAGAAAAATGGCAGATGCCGGTTGAGCAGGTGTGATGTGCCAGGCACCATGGAGGAACTCAATGTACACGAGCTCTTTTGTTTACTCCTCACTGCAGCTCTGTGAGCAGGCGTCAGAATGGGGAAACTGAGGTTCAGTGAGGTTTAGTGATTTGCCCCACTTTTCCCAGCTAGGAAAGAACTAGAAACAGGGTTCCAATCACTTCAAAAATGTCTACTAGACCATAAGCTCTGTGAAGGCAGAGCCCAGGCCAGTCCTGTTCTCTCTGCCCCGATACACAACCAGCTGCCTGGCACAAGCAGGACGGAGTGGATGTGGCCACGAGGGTGGAGACAGGCCCAGACCTGCATGGTTCCTCGCACGCACCTGTCATCTCAGGCGCTCCACTGGCCGTTTCTCTCTGCCCTGCCCGGGGTGGTTCTGTTCGCCAGTAGGGCAGACCTTGGGTAGACAGCACCCTTCTCCCAGCTGTCTCCCAGACACTCTAGACCCTGAAATTGTCGAGTCACATGTTTTCCTTGGATTTTGATAATTGGTGATTCATGTTTGCAAGGAAGGCAGGAAAGTGACTCATGCTGATTTAATAAACCTAAGCATAGTCTCAAGAATCAGCTGATAAATCGCAGACTGGCAGCCCACTCCCCCATGCCTGCCAGCACCAAGCACTCAGAAATCACCAAGTTCAACAAGCCTGCAGAAAATTCAATCTCCCCAGCAGTGTTTTCCTTATTTGAGCTAATAGCACGAGGCGCCTCTCTTCTGGCACCACGAGGTGGGCCAGGGGGCCCCGCTGCCTTCCCTGGGGTCCCGTGGGAGGAGGCGCAAATGCTTCACATGGGGCAAGTTCCTGAGGCTTCAACAGTGATATGAGCTGCTGGGATATCCCAGGGTTTACCTTGTGCTCTTGGATCCAGCGGCTGAGCCCCTGGGGAGCCAGCCTCATGCCCCAGCTTCTGAACGCTGGGGTAACGTGAGCAAGGACCCCTTCCCCGCAGAGTAATGAGAACAAGGCCAACAGCCACCGCCCTGGCCTCTCTGGGCCGTGTCAGGACTAACACACCTCGGTCAGTTGTGCGGAGCTCAGGTTACTCGATATAAACAAGCGGAGGTGAAACGTGGCAGCCCAGAGGGGCAGCCCAAGGTGGCAGGGAATGCGTCATTTCAGACAGCTCTCCAGCGACGGAGATGATTCCTGACATCTAGCAGGTATTAACTCGGGAGTTAATCCTCCTGGGTTATGGTTCTGCGTGGTCTCCACATATCTCTGTTCCAAAGCACTTAGGCCAGTGGGCTGGAGAAAAATTTCAGAGATCCACTAGGTCAGCATCAATGCAGAGATCCTGTTACCGTCCACATGCTCTCATTCAGGGCTGAGTCCTCACAGAAGTTCCAAAGGAGGGGGTGGGGGTGCCAGGCCATGAGGAATGGGGGTGCCCTCTTTGGATGTTAGGGGTTTCCTAAATCTGGTGGCTTTTCTGGAAGTTCTTTGGTATTCCCTCCCCATGTTTACTGAGCCCCTAGTGGGGAGTCAAGCTCCATGAAGAGTCCAGCCAGAGGAACCAGGATTCTTCCTTGGTGAGTCTGGTACTTGGTTAGGGTCCAGTCTTCCCCTCCCTGCTCATTCCTCCCTCTTTCTATTCATCTATCAAAAAAAAAAAAAAAAATGGATTGACTGTGATAATGTAAAGCATTATGTATGTATGTATGTAAAGCATTTAGTGTCATGTCATGACTGGCTTGGTGTTAGTTTTTATTATCAACATTCATGTCATTGCTATTATTTAATATCTATTGCATGCCAGGCAAAAAAAAGGTGAATAATGCTACAAATTGGTGAAAGGACTGCACGAGAGCTGGAAATCATCAAGACAGTCTAACCTCACCCCTCACACTGCAGGGGGGCCTAGCGAGGCCCTGAGGGATGCAGAGACACAGGCTAAAAGGGGTTTCCCCAGGAGAGTGTGGCTGTGCCTAGAACACAGGCCTCCTGCCACGGCCTGCAGCTGCCACACTGGGATGGCGTGGTCTGAAGACGCTTCCTGAAGTGAGTGGGTCTTAGGATGAGCTTTAGAATAAGAGTAGGAATGAGACCAGCAGGAGAGAAGAGAAGAGAAGGGGCTGAGTGCCGCCTGGCCCCCATAGAGGGAGGGGGCTACAGGTGTAACCACAGCCATCTGTGTAGCATCATTTGAGGAGACCCAAGGAGGCTTCGTTGTCCCCACGTTACTATGTTATTACCAGCAGGTGCTTCTTTCTGGCCTTTGCAAATCAGAACTGTTGGGGTTGGGGCTCAGCCTGCTCGCCTATGTCTGCTCATGCTCGGAGAGGGTGCCCATGGGTCCCGGCTGCAAGCCACAGGCCAGGAGTGGATTCCTTAGGGAGAGGAAGCCCATTCAGTCCTAATGTGCCATTAACCCCTTGCATTTGTTTCCTCGGGCTGTTGTAACAAATTACCAGGAACCTGGTAGCTTAAAACAACAGAAGTTTATTCTGTCAGTGTTGGAGGCCAGGAGCTCAGAATGCAGGTGTTGGCAGGGTTGGTTGCTCCCCCAGTCTCTGAAGGAATATCTGTTCCATGCCTCACATGTAGCTTCTGGGGGCTGCTGGCAGCCATGGGCTTTCTGTGGCTTGGAGTTGTATAACTTGTCTCTGCCGCATCCATCTTCATGTGGCCTTCCCTTCTGTCTGTATCTTCTCCTCTTCCTTTAAAGGCACTAGTCATTGATGGATCCAGGGTGACCTCCTCTTAACTGGATCTGCAAAGACCCTTTCTCCAAATAAATTTGTTCACAGTCACAGATTCTAATTGGATCCAGGCTTACTGATGGATCCAGGGTGACCTCCTCTTAATTGGATCTGCAAAGACCCTTTCTCCAAATAAATTTGTTTACAGTCACAGGTTCTAGGAGGCCACCACTCCATCCACTACCCCTCTAAAGAAGTATGAAAGTGTGGCTCCGGAGATGGGTTACATGGTAAATTTTGATGGCATGAGGGGTTAAGTCTGGTTGAGACACAGATCTGGGGGTACCAGGAAAACTCCCAGAAGTGTTTGGCCTTGGGTGTAGGGATTTTTATTTTTGAGACTGAGAGTGCAGCTTAGAAGTGCTGATCAGGGGCATATGGGCATCCAGCAGGGCCTGTTGACAGAGTCCACCATGTTGGGGATGGAGTGTTGTGACCACAGCCTGCTCTTGGAATGGTCCAGAGCAGTGCAGTCCAGTAGCAGTTTCTACAATGATGGAAATGTTCTTTATAATCCTAGGCATCTGATACAGTGGCCACTAGCAGCATGTGTCTGCTGAGCTTTTGAAATATGGCTAGTGCAATAATGGTCTTCCCTGGTGGCTCTGATGGTAAAGAATCTGCCTGCAATGCTGGAGACCCAGGTTCGATCCCTGGATCAGGGCGATGCCCTGGAGGAGGGAATGGCCACCCAGTCCAGTATTCTTGCCTGGAGAATCCCATGGTCAGAGGAGTCTGGAAGGCTATAGTCCATAGGGTTGCAAGGAGTTGGACACAACTGAGCCACTAACACGACACTAGTGCAACAAAAGGACTAGATTTTACTTCTATCTACTTTTAATACACTGTATTTAAACTTAAGTAGACCTACGTGACTAGTGGCTACCTATTGGCCAGCACAGCTCCAAAATATCTTGATTCGACCCTTTCCCCTCGTCTGTTCTTCATTTCACTATCAAAAATACATTTCATCATAAAGAGCTTAAATTGCTCTTTTGCTTTTTTATGTGTGTAATGCTTATGTTTTAACTTTTGGCTGAGGTATAGAGGCCAGATGGAGGTAACTGGTTTTAGACCCAGTACAAGAAAACGTGGCTGGCTCCTTGAGTAAAGGGAAAAGAGCGGTGTTTTCTATGGACACTCTTGCAGTTGACGGTTGCCTGGTCGTTAAGCTGGAGATGCAGCTAGAGAGGCCGTGGTGAAATGTATCCTTGCTGGCAGCGAGGAGGTTGCCTGGCAAGGTTGCTTGGAGCCTGAAGAAAGGGGTGATTGCCCACGTCAACTCCTCTGGCCCACTTTTGGGAGTCTATGAGTTTGGACTGCTTTGCTCCTTTTCTTGGCTTCTGGAAAGCCACAGATGAAATTTGTGTCTTACAAAGCTGTGTGCGCTCAGTCACTTCTTTGCAACCCTATGGACAGTAGTCCACCAGGCCCCTCTGTCCATGGGATTTCCCAGGCAAGAATATGGAACAGGTTGCCATTTCCTACTCAAGAGCATCTTCCGACCCAGGGATCAAACCTGCGTCTCCTGCAGCTCCCTCACTGGCAGGTGGATTCTTTCATCATGAGCCACCAGGGAAGGCCCTTATGGAGCGGTTTCTCCCAACCCCCTCCTTGTTTTCCCAGTTCCCCAGATGGACACTGCATACTGTCTTACTTTAGAGTGAGGATATTTATTTTTGTACACTGTTTAGACATGATCTTAAGCAACACTTCATTTATTTACCCATTCACATGTTTTTGACCTTCTGGGTGAAAAATAAAGCATTTTCCTGAGAGGAGAAAAATCTCAGAGGAGGCAGTTCTTGGGGTGATGGGGTCTTGATAGGACATGTGTGGGCTCACAGCTCATCTCTCCTCTTTCTCCTTGCTTTTTTTCTGGCTTGTGCTCATCTGAGATGGTGGCTCTGGTTCTCGAAGCGTGATCTGCTTGCCCTCCTCCATGCTCATGCTTGACGGGAGCTCACAGGTCCAGGCTGGAAGTCACAGGCCAGGCATAGAAGACGTTTCCAATGACACAGGAAGAGCAGCCTGTTTTAGGTGGGGAGCTGTGGAGGAGGATGGTGCGCTGGGTCAGGCTTACACCGCTCTGTGTACACGTAAGACACAAACGAGGGATTTAGAGGTGAAGAGTCCTGTGAGTGTTGCTAGGCAACCCTTCAGCTGGGTCTGGAGGTAACATAATCTCTGGGAGCAGCCTGGTAGGAGGGCCTCCTAAGGACAAAGCTGAACTTCAGAACCACCGCCTTCTGCGCCTGTTCCCTCCGGGGCTGCCTCTGGGAGGGAGTGAGAAAGGTCAGCAGAGCCACATTACATAAGCCGCACGGGTGACTGATGTACCCATGGATTCGTTATTGTTCTGTCTTCTTTTTCTCATGTATCTATTTGTACCCCACCTTGTACAAGAGAGGGTCTGAGGTGGTTTCAGAAACACAGCTGCTATAGCAGGATAAACATTAAATAAGGGAAGAAACTGGGGTAAGGGAGAAGAAGGATGAGGAAATGGGTGGGACCAGTCACTCAGCAAGTATCTGCTGAGTTCTGAGTATGTGCCTGCCTGTGCAGATAGAGCAATGAACGCAGCAACCACAGTCCTCCACTCCCAGAGCTGATGGTCCCATAGAAGAGGGGTGAGAAAGAAAGACCACAGGTCCAGTGCTCTTTTGGGGGGTAGACTCTGCATTAGACCCTGAGCCTCCTAGTGGGCGAAGCTAGAGGGGAACACAGTTACGAGGGGCTGGGTGTGTTCTCTGTGTTGTTTGTGTGGGTAACAACAGAGCCGCAGTGATGAGCTTCACTCTCCTATCCTAGAAGTGCAGTCCATGGCAGGGTCCTTCTACCCTCTTGCTTCTCCTCCACTGCCAGCCTCATTTCAGGTGCCAACCTCCTGCCTGGGTTCTGAGAGTCAGCCCAGTGACGGATTTTGCTAAGCAGTTTGCCTGAGGCCCCACAGCTTCATGACTCCACTTTGACCCCTATCTTTGACTTCTTCCAGTTTGGTATTTATTATTATGCTTTCTATAGTGGGAGCCCCACTTGCTCATAGATTCTGAAGAAGCTTGATCATTCAGCCCCTGGCATCTCTTTGGGAGGGAGGTGGAATGTCCTTACCCCCTTACATCAGCAGACCAGGGTCTTCCCATCATCTCATGGATGGGTGAGGTGGCTTGTTCTTTGAGTAAAAATACTGGCATGTAGGAATCCATCTTTCCAAGGCAGCCCTTTTTGTTTGTCTATTTATTTGTTCATTCCTCCAACAAATATTCTTGGGCATGTCAGGTGTTGTGTGTTAACCACCCATCATCTCTCCTGTCAAGGAGTCCAAGCTTTAGTTGAGGAAGAAGGATCAGTACATGTGAGCCTGCTGTGCAGAGTGGGGAGGGTTTAAGTATGAGATGGAGTGCTAATCAATAAAGCAGAAGTAAAAAATATAAGCAGGCTAAATTCATCCATACTGTATAACCACTTTATATGTCCTGGCCACAGATCAACCCTCATCCTGAGCACCCCTCCACAGAACTCACCCTATTTGGGCAAAGTGAAAGTGAAGTTGCTCAGTCGTGTCTGACTCTTTGCAACCCCATGGACAGTAGCCTGCACCAGGCTCCTCCATGCATGGGATTTTCTAGGCAAGAGTACTGGAGTGGGTTGCTGTTTCCTTCTCCAGGGAATCTTCCTGACCCAGGGATCAAACCTGGGTCTCCTGCATTGTAGGCAGACGCTTCTACCATCTGAGCACAGTCCACCTGAAAGTGCAAGCGTTCAGAATGCAGTAGACCCTGTACAAGTTAGCCATACAGAAGCAGAAAGGGCCTCACCTCCTTTGTTCTTGGAAGTGTACTTCTGTTAATGCAACCTTAACTTGTCAGCAGCCTAGTGATATGAGACAGAGCCTAGAACAGGGAAGCCTGCAATACCAGCCTCTTGTACAAGCTGTGCCTTCCCAAGTGAGCCATGCTGAGGAATGCTGAGGGAATCTTTCTCAAGGACATGAGGGCAAGTGCCTTGTGTGTACTCCATTAACGAATGCCGCCCGTTCTCAGGTTACAGGAGCAGGGCTCTTGGATGGATTTCAATGTTTTGATCCCTCTTTAAAGAAAGCAACCACAGCTATTCCAATTATGAATTCTGAAATACCATTTTGCAACCATTGGGGTGGGAGACGATTGGGCCGCTGTGTTATCATACCATGCATCTCCCAGAGATAGAGACCTGCATAAGTAAAACCATATTTCTGTTTTCCAAGATCCAAGGTACCAATCCCAGGGACTGTCAGGCAGGCTCAGGAAGCAGCGCGTGGGGAACATTCTCAGACTTGGTAAGTGGCTGGCCTGCTGATAGAGGAGATTAAGGTGCTTTTGATCTCTTTGGCCCTAATGGCAACGTCTTTAGTTTTTAAAGTGACTTGGGAAAGTCTTCCTTTGAACAGCCAAGAGACTGCTTCAAGAAAGGCAAGCCCTATTCTAGACAGATTGTCGGGGAGGTTATGCTGCTGAACTGTAAATGTAGTTGCATGAATTTTTCCTTCCAATTCCTTAAGAGCATAGATTTAGCCTTCAGATCAGTTAGCTGATGACCCACAGTGCACCAAGGCTCTGCAATCCCTCCCCAAGTCGGGTGGTCAGTGGAGGCCTCAGGGCTCTCCCTGGCTAGTCCAGCTTCCCTCTGCATTTGGACTCATCTGCAGGCTCATCTTACTTGGGGCCACTGCTCTGCTGCCACACTCTGCAAACCTCTGTCCAGTCTTGGCCCTCTGCTCACTGGAGGGAGGCTATTCCTGAAGGCAGTAGGGTGATGGAAGGACATTCTGGTGACACGAGTGGGAGAGTGGCATTTCCTGGTGGAGGGTTTGTGTGAAAAAAGGGTGTGTGTGTGTGTTGCTCTGACCCTGGATGTATGGAGAGCTACATGAATTAGAACTCAGATGTCAGATCATGAACATAAAAATTTTAGTTTAAGTAAACATTTAATCCCTTACTACTCCTTTGTATAATGGAAGTTAAAAGTAGACTCTAAAATCCAGACTGCTTCGGTTAAAGTCTTCATTTCTCTAGTTATTAGCTATGTGGCCTTAGTCAAGTCATTTTATTTCCCTGAACGTGAATTTCCTCATCTGGAAAACAGTATCTAATTCATTGAGTTGTGAGAAATAAAATCATGCATATGTAACATACCACCTGCTTTACCTGCTCTGTGATACTGTGTTACTGGTTACTTTACCTGCTTCATGGTACTACAACAGATGTTATAGTTATTCTAATGTTATCCATTCTGTCTTTGATTGCACACAAATGCCTTACCCCATTACTATTCATAAGCTCTATGTGCAGGGAGTTACGGGACTAAAGGAAAAGGGTAAGGTTTGATTATAATTTCACTAGAAAAGAATAAATGTACAAAAAGTGAATTTGTATCTAAGATCTTATAAATACATACTAAAAGAGAGAGGTCATTAGTTACTCATATTTATATTTAATGAGGGCTTCTGCCCAGTATATAAACAGTTGGAAGAGAATATTACTGCCACCCTAACAATAAGAACAAGCTAGCCCATTTATAAAATCATGCATGATTACAGTCCAAAGGGTAGCAGCCCTTTCAAGAAGAGGTGGGACCCATGAGTGTTTCACTGTGGGCTGAGCTGCAGGAGGAGGTAACCATCACAGAACCAAGTGAGACGGAAAGAGTTTAAGTTTAAAGGAATTTTTAAGAGCCACGTGCGGGTTAGCATAACAGTTTAGAATTCTTGGAAGCTCCAGACTTGGGTGTGTCTTCGTACTCACTTTTGTCCATGGACTTCTACTGAGAACTCACTAGGAAGATTGGGGTCAGGACAGGAGAATGGACAGAAAATTCCCTGTGGTATAGGTACATGAGACCTACCCAAGCCTGTAGTTTAAGCAGGAGAACCAAAAAAATACTCTCCCATTTCCTGACCTTTCAAGAATAGGAGGCAGAAGTTATCTGCCACTGGGGGAGGGTAGGAGTGTTGAGAGACCCCCACCCTTGAGGAAGTATCAGACAGTAACTGTAAAATAACCATCATATGTTTGTCAGAGAATCTAGTAGGAAAGGTGGCAACATGGATGAACAGATACAGGATTTCAGCAGAGGGATGGGAGTGTGTGTGTGCACATGTGTGCACTTAGTCATGTCCAACTCTTTGCAACCCCATGGACCGAAGCCCTCCAGGTTCTTCTGTCCATGGAATTTTCCAGGCAAGAATACTGGAGTGGGTTGCCATTTCCTACTCCCAGGGATCTTTCCAACCCAGGGATTGAAACCATGTCTCTTGTGTCTCCTGCATTGGCAGGCAGATTCTTTACCACTGTGCCATCTAGAAAGTATATTAAAAACAGGTCTAAATGGAAATACTGGAGATGAAAAATGGGATGTCAGACATGAATTCTGTTGGTGTGCTTAGCAGATGGGACACAGCAGAGGAAAGACTCAATGGAGACATGTCAATAGAAATCATCCAAACTGAAACAAAAAGAGAAAAAAGAGTGAAAAAACAAAACAGAGCATTTGATCTAAGGGAGAACACCAAAAGGCTAACACACTTTAACTGGAATCCTAGGAAAAGAGGATGAGAGCAAAAAGGTCAGAAAAAAATATTTGAAGAGATAGGGACCAAACACTTTCCAAAACTAATGGAAAACAAACAAACAAACCCCAAACCATCACTGTCTGAGAAGCTTAGAAAATCCCAGGTGGGATCATAGTCAAATTGCTGAAAAAGGATAAAAAATTTTCTTATGGATTTATCGCAGACTTAGAGGAACAATGACAAGAATGAGAATTGACTTTTCATCAGAAATTGAGGTCAGAGGCAATGGAAATGCCATCTTTAGAGTGCTGCATGGAAAAAACAAACACAACAAAACCTGTCAACCTGGAAACCTATATCCAGTGAAAATAAACTCCAAAAATGAGGATGAAATAAAGATATATCGACACAAGTAAAAGCCGAAAGAACCAATCTCCAGAAGAGCAGGACATGCTAAAAAGGACTTCTATAGACTAAAAGAATAATTTCAGAGGAAAACCTGGTCCCATGGAAAGGAGTGGGCCCAAGAAGGAGTGAATTGGTCTATAAATTAAAAGGACTTTTAAAACTTAAAATCAGTCATTTGAAGTTATAATGACAAAGGAAGATGGAGGTTTATGGTCTTTTAGAACTAAAACCAATGGCAACAGGAGTACAAAGGGTGGGGGCATTGTACTTGGAATGTACTGTCCTTAGTTCTTAAACTATTCAGGAAGTAGTAAAATATGTTTTGAAAGTAAAGTGATAAAGATAAATGTGTAATCTCTGGAGAAATCACTATGATGCAAAAAAGCAAGCCTAACATGTCAATTGTTGTTGTTTAGTCACTAAGTCATGTCAATAGCAGATGTGAGATGAAATACTAAAAATACTAATATTAAAATACTAAAAATATTTGTTTCATTCCAAAATTCAGGATAGGAGTAACAGAAAAACAAAAGGTGTAAAGGCCTAATGGTACTCAAAACCCGAATTTGGTATATTTAAAACAAAAATATATAAATAGTTAATTACATGCAAATGGATTACACTTCCCAATTAAAAGGCAGAGATGGGCAAACTGGATAAAAATGCAGGACCCAACTATATGTAGTTTACGGGAAATACACTTTAAATAAGTCACAGACGGAAAGTACAAGGTTGGGAAAAGATACCATGCGAACACTATGCTTAAGAAAACAGTTGAAGCTCTCCTAATATCAGAATGAAGAGACTTCAAGATGATAAAAAGATAAAAGGGGCATTTTGTAATGGCATTAAGTGTTAATTAATCAAGACATAAAAATCTAAAAGTTGTTGTATAATAACAGAGCTCCAAAATATGTGAAGCAAAAACTGACCGAGCTGAAGCTGAACCACAGCTGAGGAGTGTGAGACTCTTCTCTTTGTGACTGATGCGTTGAAAGACTGGTGAGTGTATAGGAGATCTGAACAGCACTGCCAATAGCCTGACCTAATGTACATTTATCTAACATTCCATCCAACAAGAGCAAAATGCACACACTTCTCAAGTGCCTATGGAGCATTCCTCAACCTAGATCATAAACTAGACCATAAAACAAGTCTAAATAAATTTCCAAGGATTGAATTTCTAAATGTTCTCTGAACAAAATGCAGTCAAAGTAGAAATCAGTGACAACAAGATACCTACAGAATTCTTCAAATATTTGGAAATGAAACAGTACTAAATAATGGACTAAATAGTCCATGAATTCAAAGAAGTCACAATAGAATTAGAAAATATTTTAAATTTAATGATAATAAAAAGGTGACATCAAAATTTGTGAGATGCATAATTTTTAAAGGGAAATGTATAGCTTTAAATGATTATCTTAGAAAATAAGAAAGATGCAAAATCAATTACCTTTGTTTGCACCTTAAAATGTTAACAAGAGATAAGCTAATTAAACCCAAGTAAGAGTGGAAATCAATGCAATAGAAAACAAATAATAGGAAAATCAGCAAAGACTAATGTTGGTTTGTTAAAAAGAGTAATAAAAATGATAACTACCTAGGAACATTTATTTACTGGATACAGAATTTCAGTTTTGCAAGATGAAAAGTTCCAGAGATTGGTGAATATACTTAATACTGTTGAACTGTAGCCTTAGAAATGATTGTGGAGGTAAATTTTATATTACATATATGTTTAACCATAACAAAAATTTTTATAAAAAGGAAAAAAGAAGACACAAATTATTCATAAACCAGGAATAAAAGATGAGCTATCACTAAGGACATTAAAAGGCTAATGAGGTGATATTGTGAACAACTTTACAGCAAAAGTTGTACAAAACATCCTGTTTCTATTAATACAAAGTAGCCAACATTCAAAAAACATCCATGTCGTCAGTGACATATTACTTGAAAAACATAACCTGCAAAAGTGACACAAGAAGAAATAGCAAATCTAAACCCTATACTCACTAAAGAAATTGATTTGGTAATTAAAGTTTCCAACAAACAAATGTCCAGACCCATATAGTTTTTCTGGTGAATTCTTTCCAATATTTAAGGAAGCGCTAATAATCAATTTGTGGCACCCCACTCAAGTACTCTTGCCTGGCAAACCCCATGGACGGAGGGGCCTGATGGGCTGCAGTCCATGGGGTCGCTAGGAGTCGGACACGACTGAGCGACTTCACTTTTCACTTTCATGCATTGCAGAAGGAAATGGCAACCCACTCCAGTGTTCTTGCCTGGAGAATCCCAGGGACAGGGGAGCCTGGTGGGCTGCCGTCTATGGGGTCGCACAGAGTCGGACACGACTAAAGCGACTTAGCAGCAGCAGCAATAATCAATTTTACATAAGCTATTTCAGAAAATATGGTATGAGAGTATACTTCCCAACTTATTTTATGAATCCAGCGTTACTTTGATGCCAACACCAGACAAGGATATCAATAAGAAAGGAAAATTACAGATCAAAGTCCCTTATTAACATAGGTATGAAAATCCTTAAAGTGTTAGCAAATGTAATCAACAATATATAGAAAAAGGGTAGAGTTCATCTCAGGATGTAAAGTTGATATACTATTATCAGATCAGATCAGATCAGTCGCTCAGTCGTGTCTGACTGCGACCCCATGAATCGCAGTATGCCAAGCCTCCCTGTCCATCACCAACTCCCGGAGTTCACTCAGACTCACCTCCATCGAGTCAGTGATGCCATCCAGCCATCTCATCCTCTGTCGTCCCCTTCTCCTCCTGCCCCCAATCCCTCCCAGCATCAGAGTCTTTTCCAATGAGTCAACTCTTCGCATGAGGTGGCCAAAGTACTGGAGTTTCAGCTTTAGCATCAGTCCTTCCAAAGAAATCCCAGGGCTGATCTCCTTCAGAATGGACTGGTTGGATCTCCTTGCAGTCCAAGGGACTCTCAAGAGTCTTCTCCAACACCACAGTTCAAAAGCATCAATTCTTCGGTGCTCAGCCTTCTTCACAGTCCAACTCTCACATCCATACATGACCACTGTAAAAACCATAGCCTTGACTAGACGAACCTTTGTTGGTAAAGTAATGTCTCTGCTTTTGGATATGCTATCTAGGTTGGTCATAACTTTCCTTCCAAGGAGTAAGTGTCTTTTAATTTCATGGCTGCAGTCACCATCTGTAGTGATTTTGGAGCCCAGAAAAATAAAGTCTGACACTGTTTCCACTGTTTCCCCATCTATTTCCCATGAAGTGATGGGACCGGATGCCATGATCTTCATTTTCTGAATGTTGAGCTTTAAGCCAACTTTTTCACTCTCCACTTTCACTTTCATCAAGAGGCTTTTGAGTTCCTCTTCACTTTCTGCCATAAGGGTGGTGTCATCTGCATATCTGAGGTTATTGATATTTCTCCCGGCAATCTTGATTCCAGCTTATGTTTCTTCCAGTCCAGTGTTTCTCATGATGTACTCAGCATATAAGTTAAATAAACAGGGTGACAATATACAGCCTTGATGAACTCCTTTTCCTATTTGGAACCAGTCTGTTGTTCCATGTCCAGTTCTAACTGTTGCTTCCTGACCTGCATACAAATTTCTCAAGAGGCAGATCAGGTGGTCTGGTATTCCCATCTCTTTCAGAATTTTCCACAGTTTATTGTGATCCACACAGTCAAAGGCTTTGCATAGTCAATAAAGCAGAAATAGATGTTTTTCTGGAACTCTCTTGGTTTTTCCATGATCCAGCGGATGTTGGCAATTTGATCTCTGGTTCCTCTGCCTTTCCTAAAACCAGCTTGAACATCAGGAAGTTCACGGTTCACATATTGCTAAAGCCTGGCTTGGAGATTTTGAGCGTTACTTTACTAGCATGTGAGATGAGTGCAATTGTGCGGTAGTTTCAGCATTCTTTGGCATTGCCTTTCTTTGGGATTGGAATGAAAACTGACCTTTTCCAGTCCTGTGGCCACTGCTGAGTTTTCCAAATTTGCTGGCATATTGAATGCAGCACTTTCACAGCATCATCTTTCAGGATTTGGAAGAGCTCAACTGGAATTCCATCACCTCCACTAGCTTTGTTTATAGTGATGCTTTCTAAGGCCCACTTGACTTCACATTCCAGGATGTCTGGCTCTAGGTCAGTGATCACACCATTGTGATTATCCGGGTTGTGAAGATCTTTTTTGTACAGTTCTTCTGCATATTCTTGCCATCTCTTCTTAATATCTTCTGCTTCTGTTAGGTCCATACCATTTCTGTCTTTTATCAAGCCCATCTTTGCATGAAATATTCCTTTGGTATCTCTGATTTTCTTGAAGAGATCCCTAGTTGTTCCCATTCTGTTGTTTTCCTCTATTTCTTTGCATTGATCGCTGAAGAAGGCTTTCTTATCTCTCCTTGCTATTCTTTGGAACTCTGCATTCAGTTGCTTATATCTTTCCTTTTCTCCTTTGCTTTTCACTTCTCTTCTTTTCACAGCTATTTGTAAGGCCTATTTGATATACTATTAAAAACCAATCAAGTTGATATACTATTAAAAACCAATCTGTATAATTTATCATGTTAGTTACAGAAGAAAATCATCTTTGCATAGATGCAGAAAAACCTATGGACAAATTTTGGTATTTATTCATGATAACAGCTTTCCCTGGTGGCTCAGATGGTAAAGTGTCTGTCTACAATGAGGGAGACCTGGGTTTGATCCCTGGATTGGGAAGATCCCCTGGAGAAGGAAATGGCAGTCCACTCCAGGACTGTTGCCTGGAAAATCCCATGGACAGAGGAGCCTGGTAGGCTACAGCCCATGGGTTCGCAAAGAGTCGGACATGACTGAGTGACTTCACTTTCACTTCTTTCTTTTCATGATAAAAACTCAGCAAACTGGGCATAAAAGAGAGCTTTCTTAACCTAACAAATGGTATCAACAAAAAAACCTACAACTGATATACTAATTGGTAAGTGAATGCTTCCTTTCAGAGGCTAAAGACAAAGTGAGGATGCCTCTTTCACAACTTTTACTCAACCTTGTACTGGAGGTCTTTGACAAGGCAATACTATAAGCAAAAGAAACAAAGGACATACAGATTGAATAGGAAGAAGTAAAACTGTCTTTGCTTATAGGTGACATGACTTTATACAAAGAGACTCCTAAGGATTTTTGGAAGATGAGTAGAGCTTAATTAATTAAGTAGTAATTAATTTTGCAGTAGTGAAAGATAAACAGAGTTATGATTCCATATACTAGAAATGAATAGTCGACAGTAAAAAATTTTAAATAACATTTACTGTAGCATAAAAAATCAAATATTTAAGTGGGCAATTTTTCCTTTGACAAAGTGATCTTAAAATTTATATGGAAAGAAAAAAAGGCCTAGAATAACCAAAACAGTATTGAAAAAGTAAAACAAATTTGGAAGACTTATCCTACCTGATTACAAGACTGACTACATAGCTACAGTAATCAAGACAGTGCAGGACTGATGAAAGGGATAAATGGAACAGAATAGAGTCTGTACATGCACCTACAGATATATGGTCCAAAGATTTTTGACAGGAATGTCAAGGAAATTCAATGGGCAATGACAATCTCTTTAACAACTGGTACGGGAACAATTGGTTATACTTTTAAAAAATAAAAGAACTTTGGCGTCTATCTCTAATCATGTATAAAAGTCAATTCAATGTAGGTCATTGACCTAAATGTAAAAGGTAAAGCAGTAAGATGACTAGAAGAAAAAAAAACAGAATTTTTTGCAACCTTAAAGTAAGCAAAGATTTCTTAGAGAAGTCACAGAAAACATGAACCATAAAAACAGAATCTGGTAAATTGAATTTCATCCAAATAAAAAATTTAGGCTCATCAAAGACATTGTTAAGGGAATAAATAGGTTAACACATATGTCTGACAAAAGACTTGCATCCAGAGTATAAAAACTCTTTAACAATTCAAGAATAAAAAGACAATTCAATTAAAAATGGGCAAACAGTTTTAATAGAGACTTCACTAAAGGAGATAGGCAAATGTATATCACCCAAAAAATAAGCACCTGAAGAAGTGTTCAGCATCATTAGGTTTGAGGGAAATGCAAATTAAAATTACAGTGAGTTACTACTAGTTATCCACTAGAAGTTATCCACTGACAGGGTTAAAGTGAAAAAAAATTGATAACGCGAGAGAGGAAGTAGAGGGACTGGAACTGTCCTGCATTGCTGGTGGGGGTATAAAATGATATAACCACTTAGGAAAACTGGTTATTTTCTTTAAAAGTTCAAAATACATTTACCTTATGACCTAGCAATTCCACTTTCAGATATTTACCTGAGAAGAATGAAAACACATTTTCACAAAAATTTTTGCATCAGAATGTTCATAGCGAATTTATTCATAAAATTCTGAAACTGGAAGAGAGCCCAGGTATCTATCAGATGGAATGAATGACTGAATGGATAAACTGTGGCACAGTCGTATAACAAGTTATGAGCAATATAGAGGAATGAGCTTCTAATATACACAGTATCATGGGTGACTCTCAAAACTGGAATGAGTGAATGAAGCTAGATACCAAAATAAATATACTATGTAGTCCATTTATAAGAAATTCTAGAGTAGGAAAAACTAACCTATGGTAACAGAGATCAGATAAGTGGTTGATTCTGAGGGTGAAAAATTGAGAAGAGGTGTGGTATACTTTCTGGTTGAGAGAAATGTTCCATGTCTTTGTGTATATTCTTCAAAATAGATTGAACAAAACACTTAAAACCTGAACATTTCACTTTATGGAAATTATATGCTAATAAAAAATATGGGATTAAAAAATCTTTTTCTTTCGCTAGACTTCAAATCCCAGTTACCAGATTTGAAAGTACTGTATTTAAAATAAATCAGTGACACTCTCTAACATAAATCACAGCAAGTTCTATGACCCACCTCCTAGAGTAATGGCAATAAAAACAAAAATAAACAAATGGGACGTAATTAAACTTAGGAGCGTTTGCACAATGAAGGAAACTGTAAGCAAGGTGAAAAGGCAGCCTGCAGAATGGGAGAATATATTAGCAAATGAAACAAATGACAAAGAATTAATCTCTAAAATGTCATTCAGCTCACTACCAGAAAAATGAACAACCCAATCAAAAAGTGGACCAAAGAACTAAACAGACATTTCTCCAAAGAAGACGTACAGATGGCTAATAAACACATGAATAGATGCTCAACTTCACTCATTATCAGAGAAATGCGAATCAAAACCACAATGAGGTACCATCTCAGACGGGTCAGAATGGCTGCTATCACAAAGTCTACAAACAATAAATGCTGGAGAGGGTGCGGAGAAAAGGAAACCCTCTTACACTGTTGGTGGGAATGCAAACTACTACAGCCACTATGGAGAACAGTGTGGCGATTTCTTAAAAAACTGGAAATAAAACTGCCATATGACCCAGCAATCCCACTTCTGGGCATACACACCAAGGAAACTAGAACTGAAAGAGACATATGTACTCCAGTGTTCACTGCAGCACTGTTTACAACAGCTAGGACATGGAAGCAACCTAGATGTCCATTAGCAGGCAAATGGATAAGGAAGTTATATGTGGTACATATACACAATGGAATATTACTCAGTTGTAAAAAAGAATGCATTTGAGTCAGTTCTAATGAGGTGGATGAAATTGGAGCCTATTATACAGAGTGAAGTAAGTCAGAATGAGAAACACCAATACAGTATATTAACGCATATATATGGAATTTAGAAAGATGATAACAATGACCCTATATGCAAGACAGCAAAAGAGACACAGATGTAAAGAACAGACTTTTGGACTATGTGGGAGAAGGTGAGGGTGGGATGATTTGAAAGAATAGCATTGAAACATGTATATTACCATGTGTAAAATAGATGACCAGTGCAAATTTGATGCATAAAGCAGGGCACTCAAAGCCAGTGCTCTGGGAACAGCCCAGAGGGATGGGGTAAGGAGAGGGGTGGGTGGGGGATTCAGAATGGTGGGGACATATGTACACCTGTGGCTGATTCATGTCAATGTATGGCAAAAAACCACCACAATATTGTAAAGTAATTAGCCTCCAATTAAAATAAATTAATTAAAAAATAAGTTAATGGTATAATTATATTTTGATGGGCAAATGCTATGATAAAACTATTGTAAACCTAATTTGAAATATTTTATGAGAGCTACATCCTGTAAGCCTGTTCTTTAGCAGCAGCTCTGCTCAAACCCTGGAGAAGGTGATGGCACCTCACTCCAGTACTCTTGCCTGGAAAATCCCATGGACAGAGGAGCCTGGTAGGCTGCAGTCCATGGGGTCAAAAAGAGTCAGATAAGACTGAGCAACTTCACTTTCACTTTTCACTTTCATGCGCTGGAGAAGGAAATGGCAACACACTCCTGTGTTCTTGCCTGGAGAATCCCAGGAACGGGGGAGCCTGGTGGGCTGCCGTGTCTGGGGTCGCACAGAGTTGGACACGACTGAAGCAACTTAGCAGTGGCCACAGCAGCAT
This sequence comes from Bos indicus, assembly GCF_029378745.1. NCBI lineage: Eukaryota > Metazoa > Chordata > Mammalia > Artiodactyla > Bovidae > Bos > Bos indicus. The sequence goes on from NC_091766.1 coordinate 46,408,636, forward strand.
GCTCAAACCCAGATCTGCCCACTCAGCCTTCCCCTGGGGAGAGGAGAACTGGGTGGCAGGTGAGAGGCAGCCCCTGCCGGCCTCGTGGTGAATAGGCAGAGTGTCCACAGAAATGAGCTTTAGTTGTATCTGTTAATTATCTGCTGCTGAATCTGGAGCTTATGAAACCCTGTTCACTAGACTTCAAAAGCTGGTGAGTCGGCTCGGTTATCTCTTTGAGGAACCCACTTTATCCCTCTCGCCAATCTGTGACAGCAAAGATTTGGTTTCATTGCAAAATTGTCTGGCACGATGGCGTCAGGCTGACTTGGGAAGGGTTGGAAAACAGTGATGACTCAGAGCTCTGCTGAGGAGCATCTAACCCACCTATCTCCTCTGCATGCCTTAGCCTGGTGAAGGAGGGGGCAGGGTGGACCTGGCCCCCATGGGAAGGAGGCTCCAGAGGCCTTGCAGAGGAGTGGGGCTAAGTCCTCCATCCTTCTGTGGGAACAAACCTCTCAACCGAGGCTGGGAAGGGTAGGGTTTGTTTGCTTGCTTGCCTTTCTTTTTTGGTCTTTGGTAATAGTTTTCACTGACTTTCATTGACTGTGGAGTCAGTGAAAACTGGATTCCTTTCCTCAGCTGGTCAGGGTCAGCTTTGATTCTGGGTTTTCCTTTTCCTATCCTTTTATTAGAGTGCAATGAGGTTCTGTATCAGGTTCTTAGGTGAGAACATATTTCTGTTTGTTCTGCTTTCCTTGTTTTCCTTACTGGAGTAAGTGTTGTTTTCCTAAAATGACATATATATTAATTCGTTTACATGTTTCTAAAACTAAGGACGTTAGTCGAATTTATTTGTAGACAAAAACGGAATGAAAGATTGCTTTCCTACTTGTTTTTCTGCTCCCTGGCATTAATTTCAGAAGTTAAAAATCTGGGTTGTTGCTTCTTGTGCTAACAATTCCCATCTCACTAAATCATGGCACAGATGCAAAGTTTCAGTTTAATTTGGATTCTGGTATTATGCTTACGGAGGTAAAGGAAGACCCAGGCTTCGTAAATCTTTTTCTGTTTTTCCACTTTTATTTTTACATGTAGCTAGACTCAAAGTTTATGTCCATTTAGCTGACCTTTTCAATAGTGAGAGCTATTTTATAAGGCAGCAGAAGTGAAAGTTATCAGCAAGACTGGGTAATGTACAGTATTTATGAATGAACGTGCAAAAACCAACCTGGGGGTGTAAAATGTGAGGCTGTACTCAGGCAGAACTGCTTGTGACTTGAGCCTTCTTTGCAGTAAAGCATAATTCATGCTGCTGTTAGCCCTTAAAACAGGAAATAATATACCCATTTAACTTAATCACAATTTATATTACATGTGCATATTTCTAAACAAATGTTGTAGATGGAGAGTTTGGTAGCAATAATATTTATGAATTACACTTTTAGTTAGCAAAGGAAATGTGTGACCTCTTACATTTGGTTTGACATTTGAATTTGGTGTTCAGTGCATTTGACAGGGGTGATGGATTCTCATTAGCTCAATGTATAAACAGGAAATGCTTCCTTGGTGAACAGTTATTAATGTGGGACATCCCTGAATTTGAATTTTTAGTTGCTTATTCTGGTCCAGACTATGAAACTTATTTAATGTCTCCCTTTCAAAAAAATAAAAATAAAAGGAAAAAACAAGCTTTTAATATTGTGGCTTGACAACCTGAACACGTGAATGCCAGGTTCTGAAAAACAAAATGGTTGGTGAGCGGGTGGCAAGTAAGGCTGCAGGGATCTCACACACAGGGAGTAGCCCCAGCAGCGGGCGGCCCCCACGTGGCTTCGGCTTGCCTTAATTTCTAAATAAGATAACCTATAGGAATTAGAACATGACGTGGGGGCAGAATGGAGTAAGCTCCTACTTAACCTTTATCCAAACCAGGATTAAAGCTGTTCGTGCAAACCGGGAATCAGAGCCCATTTGCAATGTGACTTCAGACAGAAATTTCATCTTGAGTTTTCAGTGCTAACTTGCGATTCAGCGACAATCCTATGAAACAGGAGCTGAAGGGAAAGATGCAGGAAAGTTGGGAGAGGCATCCAACTTCTGATGGGTAGGAGGAAAAGCCAGGCCAGTGTGCCAGTGCCCGTGGTGGGCCTGACTCTTCTGAGTCATGCTTCGAATCTAATTAGAAGTCAGTTAGAAACCCGGAAAGTGAAGCTGGCAGGCCCTTAATCTGTATTTCAGGTCTGCAGAGGGGGAAAGTAGCATTTTTATTGTTGGAGGTCAAAGTTTAAATTTAGTTTATATCAGATTACCAAAATATGCTTTCGGTAAGGTTAGATTCTCATGCTCGGAGAGAGTGGGACTGTAATGAAAGCAAACAGGGCCGGAGATAATCCCATTACAGATGAACTCTTCACTCGAGCCTCAAACATTTGGGAACCATAATAACACCATCTCAGCAAGAAGATAAAGCCGAGCGGGCGGGAGCTGAGAGGGAAGCTCACTGAGCCCCCCTATTCAACATACCCCCCTTTCCCTTATTCCCAGAGCACACCCTGCTCCAGCTTTTTAGCTCACAGCACTTGGAGAAATGACTTACTTATTAGTTTTTCTGCTACTTCCACCCCTAAAATTTAAGCCCCGTCTATGGGGTCGCACAGAGTCGGACACGACTGAAGCGACTTAGCAGCAGCAGCAGGGTAGAGATTGTTTTTTTCTATTTTGTTAGATCACAGCCTGGCTCATAAGAATCTCTCACTAAACACTGGTGGAATGAATGAAGGAAGCTCATTTCCTCTGAGCAGAAAGCGAAGATTTTGAAACCAAGATAGGGAGCCAGCCCCTTTGGGTTCTGAAAGAAGTGACAATTGCCCTAGGAGGAGGAAGGCATCATCATTCCTGTGGGTTCTAGAAGGAAAACCATGAGGCTCAGATTGGAGGTTGCCGGCTCTAAGTCTGTGAGAACAGGAGCCATGCCCGCCCTGGTACCCAAGGCCTTGCACCCTGGTACGGAGGCTCAGTAGCTGGGAACAGAGCTGGACAGAATGAACGAGGAGTTGGGGTTGGAAGAGCCCTCAGTTGCACATCTGGGAGATAGTGTGTGTCTCTGCCCCAACCTTTCAGGACAGTGAATCAGTACAGGCTGAGCGGGACCCCGTGAATACTGCCGGTCACAGACTGGACGCAGATGGGGATGAACCATCCAAGGGCTGAGGAAAGAAGCTGACAGGGCGGGATGTGTCTCTTTGGAGCCAGCTTTGCTCTCCCTGCTTAAAGTCCCGCCAGGACATTCCTGAGCTTGAGACAAAATAAAGCATCACCTTTCTCCACTAAGGACGTGCCCGTGGGAAGACCACATCCCTTCCTCACGCCTTCTTTCAGAAATCATGTGAAATAGACCGACGACTGCTTCTGCCTCCAGTGAACATGATTTGCAAACTACCCTTTCTCCTCCTTCCCCCATGGAAATAATGGACAGCCTGTCCTCTTCCTTCTTCAAATACTCTCAAGAATATTGGTATGAATCCCTGTTTTCTTTTGGCCTCTTAGAACAGAACCTTATTTATCAGTTTGTGAACTCCAGACCCCAGCTCTTTCCTCCCAACTCCTGGCAATGTTATCATTCTACCAGCCAGCAAGGGGGAAAGCCAGAGGCTTCTGCAGCAAAGACCAAGTATACAAAGCAATATGAAGGGGTCACTTACTCATTGAAGCCTCTGACAGAGGATTGTGAGCCACACAGGGCTGGTTGCTACCCTCAAGCAGCTTAGATACCAGCTGGGAAGATCGCAGCCTCCACCTGTGTGCTTCTGAGGGAGGCAGGTTGACCTGAGGTTGGCGTGGTGATAGGAGCCAACCTGGTCCTGGCGTGAATACCGCTCTGTGACCCCAGAGGTGAGCCCTGCTCCCTGGTAGGCCTCCCAGACTTTCAAGAGCCTGCCTTTGGCTCAGCTTTTGGGACAGAGAGCAGTCTTGCCTTGAATCATTCCTCACAGACCCGGTCCTCTGCAGGGAAACTGAAACCTGTCCTTTGAAGAGGCAGCGTTCAAACTGATGTGCAAACTCTCGATGGCCACTGCATCCTTCTGAAGAGAAGGGGGTGCAGCAGGCCAAGCTCAGGAGGCATGTAGAAGCATCCACAGCGTGCCAGGCCTTTTCCTAGACCCCAGCCTCTAAGGGCAGGCTCACTCACAGCCCGGGACCTTTCGTTTGCGTCGGCACTGCTCTTGCACTCCCTAGTCCTCCATTTATCCAAGGCCTTCCATCCTGAAACCCTGGGAAACCTCCACCACGAAGCCCTCCCTGAACACCCCAGATCCTGTCTGCCCCCGAATCTCTGTGGATTTTAAAATTGTTCTCTAAGGACTGTGTGCATTTTGTCCCCCTGAGCTCTGTGAGCTCCCTGAGTTCAGGGGCAGTGCTACTTCTCTGACCATGCCTTAGTTAATTAGTACAAGCCTTAGTATTTATCGGGCTTCCCAGGTGGCTCAGTGGTAAAGCATCTGCCTGCCAGTGTAGGAGACTGTGGTTCGATTCTTGGATTGGGAAGATCCCCTGGAGGAGGAAATGGCAACCCACTTCAGCATTCTTGCCTGGGTAATACCATGGACAAAGGAGTGTGGCAGGCTACAGCCCATGGGGTCCCTAAGAGTCAGACACGACTAGGCATGCACACACATTAGTATTTATTAAGCATGTCTTGAGGTTCAGCTATCATTTTGCCTTTTTTGACTTTGTTTTTGGAATGATTAAAAACTTTTCTACTTAAAAGTTATAAGTTATAACTTCTACTTAAAAGTTATACATGTTTGCACTAAAAAAAACCAAACTATTCAGAGTTGAGTACAGAAAAAGTTAGTAGCTCTTGGGTCCCACTGCCAATCCCGTTCCTGAGGTTATCAGACCTAACGGTATAGGACATCTTTACATCTCTCTCCATGCCCCCACAAACTTAAAATGTATGTATACACACATATTGGAATTTTAACTTTTCATATTTTAAATTATTTCTTTTTAAAAATAAAATCTGGCTCGCACTAACCAAACACTACCTTGACAGTGCTTTTTTAGTTAATGCCACCTCATGGTATTGTGCTGGCTAGTAAATTTGCCGAGAAAAGCTTGCTTTATCAGTAAGGGACATAAACATGTTCAAACCTTCTGACATTCATGGATAACTCTTAAAAATTTTATTAATATAAAGGAAAAATAAAAAGAAATAGACTGAGTAGTAGGACAATAGATGTTCATGGATGCTGCAATATAATATATGAGTAATTAAAAAGGAAAAAAATCCAGCATGGCTTTTTCTGTTAGTACATGTAAGATGTTATTTATTCTTTTTATTCTCCTAATAGCTGCATAATTTACATTTGATGGTATAAACATAACACAATTTATTCAACACTTTAACTGATGGACATTCATTTTGATTTTACTTTTTGCCCTGATAAACAGTGCTTCTGTAAACATTCTTGTAGATATGCCCTGCAGGACATAATCCTATAAGTGAGATTGCTGGTATTTTAAATTTTAATAGACGGTGCTATACATCTTTTCTAAAGATTATAGCAGTTTATCAGACTCTAGGAATGAGTGAGTACTCCTGTTTCCCTTACTAGCCCTAGGTATTACTATTCTATCACTCTGATGGGTCAGATTTGTTGTTTTAATTTGTATTTCCCTAACTAATGAAGTTGCATATCTTTTCCACTGCTTACTGGCAATTTACATTTCTTTGTCTTTAAATTGCCTTTTCATATCCTTTGCCTCTTTTTCTGATATTCTTTCTTTTTCTTATCTGTAGAAGTCCTTTATTAAGATAGCATATAAACCCTTAGCAATAAGTGTTGCAGTTTTTTCTCCCTTCTTTTAATTTTGTCTATGATAAATCTGGCTACCTAAAAATTTAAAACTTTGCGTTGTCAGGTATTAAAACCTCTCTTTCTTTATGGCTTCTAGTTTTTATGTCTTCTTTAAGAAGACCTTCTCCCTCAGAGTTTATATATACATTCCCATAAGTTTTCTTCTACTATTTTTTTTATAGTTGTATCTTTTTCATTTAGATCTTTAATTCACCAGGAAGCCAGGTATGAGATGATGTGTAGAGGGGTCTAGCTTTATTTAACAGGTGATGTTGGACTAACTGCCTATCCATAAAGGAAAAAACCAAACCGAAGCAAAGTTTCCTTTCCCCATTGACTACATCTGTGTCTTGTATGGAGTTATTCTACTTTTAGGATATGTTAGGTTCCCAGGCCTTGCTTTAGGGTGGAAGACAGCTCCCATTGTCCAGACACTGTACGAAGAATCAACATGAGCACTGGTTCCCTGCTTGGGTAAATCTCTCTTTTCTTGATTATTAGCTATCAACAGGGAAAGGGGAGGGTTTCGATTACACATTCCCAAACCCAGGCCTATGTGAAGCTCTCAGAGCAGCAAATATCCTTCTTTTGGCTTGCGGGGTGGTGGGGGGTGGTGGCGGGAAGGACCAAATTTTGAATTATGACAACCCCAAGTGGTGCCCTAAATCACCAGGTTTCTTACATGCTGGTGACAACAGAGCCCCTGATATAAGAGGTCCTGGTCAGAGACACCCTTGTCCCTGGCAGGCTTGGGGGCGGTGTCTGTCTGGCTTTCTTTGCAGTATCTACTCGCAGGCTGAGATTTTCTTTAGGCCAAGTTTCAGCCTGGAGCAAATTTTTTATGGCTGTGAGCTAATCCCCTAGCAAACCCTGGTTTATATAGAAACGCTGACACAGTGCTAGCTCTGGTGATTCAACTGGGGCGGCTGGGCTATTTATGGCTCCCTGATGCCAATAGGGGATAATTCTCATTTAATAGATTCCGTTTCTATGGGGACAGGGATCCCACTTTTTCTCCCCAGTGGAACTTCTTGCACCAGGACCTGAGCAAGTAGACGGCTGCCTGGGGGCAGGGGCAACCATGGGAGTAGCTCAGGCTGCAGTAAGTTTCAACCAAGGTGGGCTTTTCATCCTGGGATTGCAAGAGCCTTAGAAACAAATAAATATTTTCATCTCCTGTTTTGTCTCTGGGCAGTGGGCCCGAAAAGCATCTTGATTCTTCTCAGTGAGACTTGGGAGAAAAGCTGAGGATGACTTAATTCCGTCTTCCCCTTTCCCTTTCTGCACTTCTTTCTTTGTCCTAAGGACCTGCAGCAAGGGTTCTACGCAGCCACTGTTTGTGGGCGTGAGCCAGGCAGGGCTGTACTCAGGGTCCCCCGGGGAGGTGAGGCCGTGTGCACGGCTGACCCCTCCTGAGACAGCTCCTTTGCCCCAGGTGGGGGCTGACGGGACCAGGGGATGGGTTTGGGGCTGGCAGGAGGGGGCAGTTCTTGGTTTAGCTTCATTTCTATTATCAGCCAGTATGAATCTTGGGTTCCAGCTTGAGCTCTTAAAAGACCTAGGGAGTGCCTTGTTTCCATTCCTCTCAACTGCCTCCTTACATAGGGTCAGACTTTTTAAAAAATTGTGGTAAACTATTCATAGCATAATATTCACCACTTGGAAGCATACAGTTCAGTGACATTAGGTCAGTTTGTATTGTGCAACCGTTTCTATCATCCATCTCCAGAATTCTTTTCATCTTACCCAGCTGAAACTCTGTGCTCATATTAAACAATAACTCCTGCTCCCTGGGGGGAAAAACTCTTGCCACTATGGGATGAAGGGTTTTGGAGCTGTGATCTCTGATGACCTGGGCCCTGTTAGGGTGGCTCTAGGGAGTGCCAAGAAGCAGCCAAGCCCCTACAGAAGGGAGTCCTCTTCACCATGCCGGGCCTGTCCCAGTGACATTTGGAGGGTTAGACAGGTGAACTTCATCATCCCCGTTTGTCAGAGAAGCTTCACAGCAACAGGGTTAAGCAGTCCAGTAACCCAGTGGCCGAACTGGGGCTGCCTGGCTCCAGAGCCTGTGCCCTTAACCATTTCTGGATATTTATTGCTAAGCTCTGGGGCTCCTAGTGTCATCCCCAGACCAACAGAGTCATTGCAAGAGCACCGGGCATTGGTCTCAACTCAGCAAAGCAACCAGATCGCGCCCACCTCATCTGTGGCCTTTGAAGTCAGCGATGTCAAAAAGCGGGACAGCCTTGTCTTTAACCAGCTTTTATGGGGCCTGTCAGGGGGATGGAAGCACTTAGAGATGGCAGGCAGATAAAGGATGGGCCAGGCCTGCCCTGATAAGGTGGCCCAGGACTGGGGGAGACACCGAAGCCGCCAGGACTGTGGTTTCTGCATGGGAGTAAGCACGATTTCTGGCAGAGCCAGAGAAGCTGTGAAGACAGGCTGGCGGCCACAGGATTTAGTGGTTTAGCTTTGTTGAAATCCTCAACTTCAAGGACTTCCCCTGGTGACTGAGTTTTGTCAGGCTAATTAAGAGCAAGCCCGGCCCTGCAACAAGCCAAGCTCTGGGAATAGAAGAGGGAGGGGAAGAGTGGGCGAGGGATGCCCAGACATGGCTGGGGGGCAAGGATCTGGTGTCAATCCTGATGGATGGATGAGGCCCCCCCTGCCATGCCTGGCAAGACAGATGGTGAGGAAGATCCTAGGGTGAAGCCTGTTCCGCTTTTCACAGCTCCTCTTCCAGCTCTCCCACCCCCACTTTCCCAAAGGCCCTGACAGGCCTGGAGCTGGGAGGACTTGTGGACTCGAGCCTGGAGGATGGTGGGGGGTTGGGCATCCTTAGATTCAGGGTTCATCCATCATCTTACTCTCACATGTGAGCTTGGCTGGAGACTAGAACTTGAGATGTATCTCATGAGGGATTGTAGGCCTGGAAGGAGGGGAGGAGACACGGAAGGGGCTGGTGAGTGTGCTCCTGGATAAAGGACTCCTCAGGGCTCTCCCAGGACTGTCTCCGTGACACAGTGAGAATACCTGCCCAGGGCCTGTGCACAGTGCAGTTTCAGGGAATAGGTGGGGTATTACTAACTAGCTAATCCTCCCCAAGCTCCTGAGATGGGAGAGGGATACTATTATCCCTATTTGACAGCCAAAGAAACTTTGGCTCAGAGAGGTTGAGTAACTCAACCAGTGTCACACAGAGTATATTTGAACCCATGTCTGATACCAGAGCTTCCCAGGTAGAGCTAGTAGTAAGGAATCTGCCTGCCAATGCAGGAGATGCAGGAGACACAGGTTCAATTCCTGGGTGGGAATATGCCCTGGAGGAGGAAATGGCAACCCACTCCAGTATTCTTGCCTGGAGAATTTCATGAACAGAGGAGCCGAGCGGGCTACAGTCCACGAGGTCACAAAGAGTCAGACAGGACTGAGTACGCACTCACCTCACTGACACCAGAGCC